>NC_064825.1:63506979-66252812 GCF_024166365.1 Elephas maximus indicus
GCCAGAGCCCCATGAGCAACAGGCCAGGAGGGAGGCTCACTTCTACCAAAGGAGAACTTCACCTTCAGGACCTTGGAGGTTTGCCTCAATGTCTTTCTTTCCTTGGAACCCCATGTCCAATTCAAAAGCAGGGCCTGCCAGTCATACCTTCAAAACATATGCTGAGTTCAGTTACTTCTCACCACAGACGCCCTACCTGAACCTCTGTCACCTCTTGTCTGGATCATTGCAGTAGCCTCCTGGCCTTTTCCCTGCTTGTCCCTCTTACACACCATTTCCCCCACAGCAGCCAGAGTACTCTTCTAAAAATATAAGTCAGATCATGTCATTCCTTAATGTCTTTCCACCTCCCACAGCATGAAATCTGAAGTTCTTACCAGGGCCCTTGAGGCCCTACACCATCTACCCCCATTTCTCCTTCCTCTGCACCTACCACTGCAACCTTATCTCCCTCCTACTCTCTTACCAGCTGACTCTGTTCCCGCACATGGGCCGCCTTGCTGTTCCTCAGATGTGCTGAGCGTTCTCATACCTCAGGGCCTTTGAGATTTCTGTTCCTTCTGCTGGGAATTCTCTCCCTGAGAAATGTTCATTCCTTGCTCCATCAGTTCATCCAGGTGTTTGCCCACACGTCACTCTATCCATGAGCCCTGCCCTGGTCACCCTATAAAATAGCACCCTGGTCACTAGTCTCCTCCCCTGCCTAGTTATTTATTAATTTATAATGCTCGTTATTACCCAACATATTTTGTCAAGTTGTAGTCGTCTGTATTTGTCTCTCCCCATTACATGTAAGCTCCGTTGGAGGAACTATGTCTGTTTTTCACTGGTGCACCTCCAGCACCCGGGACAGTGCTTGGCATGTAGTAGATGCTCGGTAAACACGTGTTGGTTACATTGCTGAATTAAACAATGGCACCAGGGTTCAGGAGGGCATACTCCCAGAGCTGTCAGAGCAGGTTAAGGAGGAAGGACCTGAGCAGGGCTTGTTTGTGCTAGATCTGATACACAGAAACAAGGCATTGTTCGGACAGAATCTGGGCTGTGGCCAGCAGGCCACTTGCCAGTTGTCTCCTGGCCAGCCCCAAGGGGACATGATACAGCTCCCACCTGCATGCTCCCGTGTTGTGAAGAACGAGGAACATGCTCAGGGCTCTTGGCTCTTACTCTGGGCTGTGGGGTCAGGGCCAGGTGCCGACTGGACCCCCAGAGGAGCTGGATCTATTCAGAAGTCTAATGGCAGAGCAGGATGGAAGACCTGGCAACCCTCTGAAACACACAGACACCAGATGGGCACTGGTGCTGGCTTTGCCACCAGCTCACTCTGTGACCCTGGGCAAGGTTTTGTCCCACTCTGGGCTTCAGTTTTCCCATCTCTGAAATAAATAGTTGGATTAAATAAGCTCTAACAGTGGCCTTGGTTTTTGTCTGCCTTACAGGTGAGGAAACTGAGATCCAGAGAGGTTCAATGCCTGGCCTGAGGTCACATAGCAAGATGAGTAATAAAGCCAGCTGCAGACCCTTGACTCTCACCTTTTCATCCCTTTGCATCTCTGTGTTCATATTCTGACTTAGAGAGCTGGCCCTCTTTTCTCATATCCAGACTTGTTTCCCCAATTAGGCTTTGGACCCCTCAGGGCAGGAACCATATCTGATTCCTACTTCTCCCAGCCCTTCAAGACTGGGCAACTAGCAGGTGATAACTGAAGGTTTGGCAGGTGAGAGAGGGAGTCAGTTGCCCAAAGCCCATATGGAGATGGCAGCAAAGCCAAGATCCATACCAGGTCTTATTGGTTTCCTGGAGCTTCTAGATGCCAGGATTGGAGTTTATTCACTCATCCAAAAAATATTTACCAAGCACCTACTATGTGCTGTTGTTAATGTTGTTAATTGCCATCGAGTTGATTCTGACTCATGGTGAGCCCATGTGTGCAGAGTAGAACTGCTCCATTGGGTTTTCAAGGCTGTGACCTTTTGGAAGCATATCGCCAGGCCTGCATTCCCAGGCTCCTCTGTGTGGGTTCAAACTACCACCCTTTTGGCTAGTAGTTGAGTGCTTAACTGTTTCGCCACCCAGCGCCACCCAGGGATGCCCTACTATGCTCCCAACCAACCCAGTGCCGTCAAGTCGATTCCGACTCCCCTAGGCTAGTACCACTCTAATGCCGGCAATACAACAGCAACCAGAACAGACAAGGTCCCTGCACCCAGGGGCTTACATTCAAGCAGGAAACAGACAATGAGAACAAATCCATACACAAGATAATTTGAGATCGTGATAAGAGCAATGAAAAAACAAAGCAGATGGGCAGACAGTGACTAGGATGGAGCTGATTTAGATCAGATTGGTCAGAAAGGGGCTCTCTGAGGAGACAAGATCTGCAGGATAAGAAGGAAAATCACACAGGGCTGAAGGAAGAGCAAGTACAAAGGCTGAGAGGCAGGGAGGATCTGTGTGTGTGTGTGTGTGAGAGAGAGAGAGAGAGAATAAGAAGTCTAGAGTAGCTGAAGTTAGTGCCTGAGAGGGACAGCGGTGAGAGAGGAGCTAGGGAGGTAGGCAGGGGCTAGATCAAACCCCCGTAAGAGTTTGCATTTATTCTAAGTGAGATGGAAAGTCATTTCGGGATGGTGGGCTAGCAGAGGATTAATATATGATTAATATTTTTAAGTATCATTCTGACTCTAGAACTTCTGGCTGTTGCTTGCAGGGGAGCCACAAGCATCTGGGGTCCCCTGCTCAGGAGGAAGGAAGCCTCTGTCCCAGGCAGACAGAGGTGGTAGGTGACTGGCAGCGTCCACAGCATCTCTCCAGAGAACTGCGCCTGTGGTTCTGGCCCAGAGGAGCACAGCTCGCGTCCCTCCCCCACCCCCCAGAGTTCCACCAACTCCACTCCCAACATCCCAGGGGTGTTACAGAAAACTGTGCCTGCAAGATGTCTGGGCCCGCACTCCTTGATTATATTAATGCCAAAATGTATTAAAGAAGCGTGGTAGAAATGCCATTCTAATTGTTTCGTACACACGCCACTGGGAGGGAACTGATTGGACACAGCTCACAGGCAGTATGTTAATATGCTATTTTCTCGTATGATGATAGCTTTGCATAATCTTCCCTTCTCCCAGCTTTGCGGGGACCTGTTGTTAACCAAGCCCCAGGAGAGAGGGGGAAAAGGCAATTTGACTTCAAGTCCACTCCCCGCCACATTAATTAGTCATGTGGCTGGGGAAAGGTGTGCTCACTCAGTACAAAGTAGACTTTATAATTTATACACCAGCTGTTTCCGTCCATTCTCCTCCCTGCCTGCCTCTAATGAAATCGTGTTACCAGAGAACTGACTGGCGTGAATTGAGCCTTTAATCCCATTGACCCTGGCCTGGCTGGCGGGGGCCCTGGGGAGGGGGGGTGGGGCCTTTCAGCAAGGGGCTCTGATGAGAAGACCCGGGCAGGCACGACCCTCCCGCCCACACCCAGGCCTGCAGGCACACACAATGGAGCAGCTTGGCAAAGGAAGGGGGGTGCTGGGAGCTAGGGGCCTGCTTGACTGAGCAGCCCTCTTGGGGATCCCTGGAGGCTGGGATGGCACACATTTATTGCCTCATCTTCTGAGATCCAGCCAAGCACAACATTCTCATCTAGGTTGTTCCTTTACTTAGAGAACAGGCCAGGATACACTGCACAACCAATGAGCTAATGCTTGCTTTTCTGGCCATGGAGGTCGCTGGGAAGACAAAGACATGATTCCACACAGGGAAGTGCTGTCCCAGCAGCAAACCTAAATCTCTTGACCCATGCCAGAGCCCAGGGCTCCTTCCTGGAGAGGAGGGGTGTGGCAGAGGTGGGGACAAACCTCCGTCCGGCTTCAGTCTGTGACTCCAGAAAGGCAGTGCTAAGAAGCAGAGGTCAGAAAGATGCTTCTCTTTCCTTCCCTTCCCCCCTACTTTCCTCCCCCCACCCCCCAAAGAGGAAACACATGCAAGACCAGGCACCCAGAGCCACTCAAGCAAATGCCTGCAAAAACAGCGTGCATTTGGCGAGCAAGAATAAACACAGCAATTAGCACCAGGGCAGACTCTTAAACAAACACATGGGACCAAGTCAGGCCTGGGGGAGGTTCAGATGCATCTGTCGGAAGGGCCAGAGGTTACAACGAAGAAGCTTCATTTGAGGGAAGCTGAAAATGAGGATGTTCAGGCTAAGATTCTGGGGGCTGGGGCAGGTCTGATGGGATGGAATAAGGTGGAGGTGGGGGTGGTTTCCTGGCTGCCATCTTTAATTTACTGGGAACTCCAATATCCTCAGATGGCTCTAAGGGCCTCCTATCTGAGAAATCACTGTGAGGTAAGATGGGGCATACCCAGACCTCATTTCCTGTGAGAGCCTGGCCCAGGCACAGATACACTCCAGAGTCTTCTGCCCATGGCCTGGCTTTTGTGATTGCCTTCTCCCCAGTCTGGAATGGCAGCTTCCTCTTCTTCCGGCTAAACCCTGTCCTTCAAGAGTCAGATCAGCTGTTATCCCCTTCAACCATCCTTCCCTGACTCCCCAAGCTGGTCTGTGCTGAGCCTACCATGGCCCACATCTCTCTCTCCCCCATTCCTTGATGGCAGGAGCTATTTTTACATCCCTTGCACCTAGCGTGGGGTGGGGACAAGGTGATCTTGACTGGGTCTCCTTCCTTGCCTGGTCCTCAATTTGCTCATCTGTATAATGGGTTTGGTGATGTCTCAGGGACACTCTGGCTGCCCGAGAGCCCCAGCTGGATTCCCTCAGAACTAAAACCACACACACCTTCCTATTACAAGGAAGAGAACATTTCAAAGCCACTTGAACCATGCTGTGGGCATCCAAGTTGATTTATTAGCTCTGAGATAGCCAAAGTAATTCTTTTGTTAATGGCACTTTAAAAAAAAAAAAAAAATCTGCAACCAGTCCTCTTTTTAATGAAAGTGTGAGGAACATCAGGGGAACCTATCTAGGGAGGGAAAATGAAGTTGTCATTTTTCAACATAATTAAACTTGGTTTTCAAAAATCTCCTGATCTGAAATGTGAATTACGCTAATTACTTCTGGTGGCTGCAACATTGATTTCAGTGTTAAAGTTAATGGACTTAATGGACATTGCTTTTCCCTCAGATGTGGCTTGGGGCTTCTTGGTGAAGGTCCTGTTTGTCCACCACGAGGGGCTGCCTCTGGACCCACTAAATCCTCTGTGCTCAGCTTCTGCTGCCTGAGCCTCCCACCAAGTTGACCCTTCCACATCAGGCCCTGGCTCTGGGCCTGAGGCCTCAGGGAGACGACTGTCCTTTCTTCCTTTAGGTGGATATGGGTTGAACACCTACTTCAAGCTCCCACAGCATTAGGTCCCAGGAGGGGACACAGAGAAAGAAAAGGCAAGCAGTCCCTGTTCCTGAGGGCTCATGACCCAGAGGAAGCCTGACAGGAACCCGTGGAAGGCCTCAGGGCAGGCAAGACTGAGGCTTGCAGCCTGAAGCTTTCTCCACCCTGAAGTGTCCTCAGTGGTAGCTCTGGGAACAAAGAGGAAGGAGAGGCAGATGTGGTGAAGGAGGTGGGGATGGGGGCTTGCTCCTTGGAAGAGGGGGTACAGGAAGGTAGAGCACAGGAGTGAGCAAGGCAGGGAGCTAGTCCATCAGGCAGGAGGAGCAGCTGGGCACAGCCAGAATACTGAGTTCCCCTTGGTCAGCTATGGAGGTGGTAGGGGGCCTTGGAGGCCAGGGTGAGAAGCTTGGACCTGGTCTTTTTTCTTGGCTAGAATGAGATGGAGCCCTGGTGTAACTAGCACAACCTGGCAGCTGAAGCACCCTGTCTTTGCAGGGAAGGATGTCTTTGGGGTATCCTGGGTACTGGTTGGCCTAGTAACCGCCCCCCCCCCCCCACCCCCCCAGTGTCCTGAGTTCCTCCTTTAAAATGTTATCTTAACTGGGAGTTTGCGGCCTTTTCCTGAGGGTCTGTCTTCAGCGGGGAGGATGATGTAGCCTTAGAGATCTTCCTAATCAAAGGACCACAAGGTAGGAACAGTCAGTTATAGTCCTGAACACATGCCTGCCTACTTTACAAACTGGCCCTGGGTGGTCCCAGTTGGGGGCACCAGAGGACAGGGAGTAGTCTCCTTCCAAGATGCAACCACTGAGAAGACTGCCTAGGTGGAGCTGGTCACAGGTGGGGGAGCTACTGGCTGGAGAGACCTTTACTGACTCGGGAATGCAGATAAGTCACCTGCTCTATGGGGCTTGTGGCCACCAGGAGGCAGCCCTGAGTTGCTGGCAGGAGACACTGCTTCTGAGGTGCTAACCCTGGAGCTGCAGGCGGGCACTCTGGAATGGGGATGAAGGGGCGGGATGGCTTTAGAAGGAGGCAGGGGGACTGAACCGAACAGTGAGAGATGAAGCTGGTTAGGGTCAAAGTGCAAAGGGTCTCGACTGTCAGTCCAAGGTGTCTGGACTTGATCCCATTGGGATGGAGAGTCAGGGGGCCTCTGAGGAGGGAAAGGAGGGATCTTCCCAAGAGGAACATTCTGGGGGCAGAGGGAGCAGTGAGACTTCAGGACAGAGAGTGACAAGAGGCCACGGCAGAAACACCATCACGAGGAGGAGGGCATGATCTCATTTCTCTGTCTTCCCCACATCTGACCATCACCAAGTTCTATTGATTTTACGTCATACATTCCTCTCAAATCCTCCCAATTCTCTCCATCCCCCAGCCCCACTCTGACTCCTTATTCCAGGCCACGATCATCTCTCCCCTGGACTACAGCAAAAAGCAGTCTCCTGCCTCCAGGCCTGCCCCCTGCCTCCAACCCTCCCCACTCCCACTTAGGTAAGCTCTATTACCCAAAATCTGACCTGTCACTGTCCTGTTGAAAATAACAGTAGCTAGCACTCATGCCCCCCACGTGTCTGTCAGTTTGTTGTACTGCGGGGGCTTGTGAGTTGCTGTGATGCTGGAAACTATGCCACCAGTACTCAGATACCAGTAGGGCCATCCATGGAGGACAGGTTTCAGCGGAGCTTCCAGACTAAGACACACTAGGAAGAAGGACCAGCAGTCTACTTTTGAAAAGCATTAGCCAGTGAAAACCTTATGAATAGCAGCAGAACATTGTCTAATATAGTGCTGGAAGTTGAGCTCCCCAGGTTGGAAGGCACTCAAAAGATGACTGGGGCAGAGCTGCCTCCTCAAAGTAGAGTCGACCTTAATGATGTGGATGAAGTAAAGCTTTCGGGACCTTCATTTGCTGATGTGGCACGACTCAAAATGAGAAGAAACAGCTGCAAACATGCATAAATATTCGGAACCTGGAATGTACGAAGTATGAATCTAGCAAACTTGGAAATCATCAAAAACGAAATGGAATGCATAAACATTGATATCCTAGGCATTAGTGAGCTGAAATGGACTGGTATTGGCCATTTTGAATCAGGCAATCATATAGTCTACCATGCTCGGAATGACAACTCAAAGAGAAATGGTGTTGCATTCATTGTCAAAAAGAGCGTTTCAAGATCTATCCTGAAGTACAACGCTGTCAGTGATAGGATAATATCCATACACCTACAAGGAAGACCACTTAATATGACTATTATCCAAATTTATGCGCCAACCAATAGGGCCAAAGATAAAGAAATAGAAGATTTTTATCAGCTGCTGCAGTCTGAAATTGATCGAACATACAATCAAGATGCATTGATAATTACTGGCGATTGGAATGCAAAAGTTGGAAACAAAGAAGGACCAGTAGTTGGCAAATATGGCCTTGGTGATAGAAACAATGCTGGAGATCGAATGATAGAATTTTCCAAGACCAACGACTTCTTCATTGCAAATACCTTCTTTCACCAACATAAATGGTGACTATACACATGGAGCTCGCCAGATGGAACACACAGAAATCAAATTGACTACATCTGTGGAAAGAAACAATGGAAAAGCTCAATATCATCAGTCAGAACAAGGCCAGGGGCCGACTATGGAACAGACCATCAATTGCTCATATGCAAGTTCAAGCTGAAACTGAAGAAAATCAGAGCAAGTCCACGAGAGCCAAAATATGACCCTGAGTATATCCCACCTGAATTTAGAGACCATCTCAAGAATAGGTTTGATGCATTGAACACTAGTGACCGAAGACCAGATGAGTTGTGGAATGACATCAAGGATATCATCCATGAAGAAAGCAAGAGGTCACTGAAAAGACAGGAAAGAAAGAAAAGACCAAGATGGATGTCAGAGGAGACTCCGAAACTTGCTCTTGAGTGTCGAGCAGCTAAAGCAAAAGGAAGAATTGATGAAGTAAAAGAACTGAACAGAAAACTTCAAAGGACCTCTCGAGAAGACAAAGTAAAGTATTATAATGACATGTGCAAAGAGCTGGAGATGGAAAACCAAAAGGGAAGACCACGCTCGGCGTTTCTCAAGCTGAAAGAACTGAAGAAAAAATTCACACCTCGAGTTGCAATAGTGAAGGATTCTATCGGGAAAATATTAAACGACGCAGGAAGCATCAAAAGAAGATGAAAGGAGTACACAGAGTCATTATACCAAAAAGAATTAGTCGATATTCAACCATTTCAAGAGGGGGCAGATGATCAGGAACCGATGGTACTGAAGAAGTCCAAGCTGCTCTGAAGGCATTGGTGAAAAACAAGGCTCCAGGAATTGATGGAATATCGACTGAGATATTTCCACAAACAGATGCAGTGCTGGAGGTGCTCACTTGTTTATGCCAAGAAATATGGAAGACAGCTTCCTGGCCAACTGACTGGAAGAGATCCATATTTATGCCTATTCCCAACAAAGGTGATCCAACTGAGTGTGGAAATTATAAAACAATATCATTAATATCACATGCAAGGAAAATTTTGCTGAAGATCATTCAGAAACGGCTGCAGCAGTATATCGACAGAGAACTGCCAGGAATTCAGACCGGTTTCAGAAGAGGACGTGGGACCAGGGTATCATTACTGATGTCAGATGGATCCTGGCTGAAAGCAGAGAATACCAGAAGGATGTTTACCTGTGTTTTATTGACTATGCAAAGGCATTCGACTGTGTGGATCATAACAAACTATGGATAACACTGCGAAGAATGGGAATTTCAGAACACTTAATTGTGCTCATGAGGAACCTTTACATAGATCAAGAGGCAGTTGTTCAGACAGAACAAGGGGATACTGATTGGTTTAAAGTCAGGAAAGGTGTGTGTCCAGGTTGTATTCTTTCACCATACCTATTTAATCTGTATGCTGAACAAATAATTCGAGAAGCTGGACTATATGAAGAAGAACGGGGCATCAGGATTGGAGGAAGACTCATTAACAACCTGCGTTATGCAGATGACACAACCTTGCTTGCTGAAAGTGAAGAAGACTTGAAGCACTTGCTAACGAAGATCAAAGACCACAGCCTTCAGTATGGATTGCACCTCAACATAAAGAAAACAAAAATCCTCACAACTGGACCAATGAGCAGCATCATGATAAATGGAGATTTGAAGGTTGAAGTTGTTGAAGAATGAAGGATTTCATTTTACTTGGATCCACAATCAACAGCCATGGAAGCAGCAGTCAAGAAATCAAAAGACACATCGCACTGGGCAAATCTGGTGCAAAGGACCTCTTCAAAGTGTTGAAGAGCAAAGATGTCACCCTGAAGACTAAGGTGCGCCTGACCCAAGCCATGGTATTTTCAATCACATCATATGCATGTGAAAACTGGACAATGAATAAGGAAGACTGAAGAAGAGTTGACGCCTTTGAATTGTGGTGTTGGCGAAGAATATTGAATATACCATGGACTGCCAAAAGAACAGACAAATCTGTCTTGGAAGAAGTGCGGCCAGGATGCTCCTTAGAGGCAAGGATGGCGAGACTGCGTCTTACATACTTTGGACATGTTATCAGGAGGGATCAGTTCCTGGAGAAGGACGTCATGCTTGGCAGAGTACAGGGTCAGCGGAAAAGAGGAAGACCCTCAACAAGGTGGATTGACACAGGGGCTGCAACAATGAGCTTAAGCATAATGACGATTGTAAGAACGGTGCAGGACCAGGCAGTGTTTCGTTCTGTTGTGCATAGGGTCGCTATGAGTTGGAACCGACTTGATGGCACCTAACAACAACAACAAGTACTCATGCAGTACTTGATACAAGCTGGGTACTATGTAAGCATTTTAGGTGAATTAACTATCTTAAACCTTGTAACAGTCCTATGAGGTTGACACTATTATCAATCCCTGGGTTACATTTGAGAAACTGAGATCCAGAGAGGTCTAGTAATTTGCCTGAAGTTACATAGCTAGGAAAAGGAGCCCTGGTGGCTCAATGGTTAAGCACTCGAGCCAACCAGTGGTTCAGTGGGAGAAAAGAGCTGGAGACCTGCTTCCATAAAGATTACAGCCTAGGAAACCTTATAGGACAGTTATACTCTGTGACATGGGATCACTATGAGTTGGAATCGACTCGATGGCAAACAACAACGATATACAGGTAGGAGGTGGCAAACCAGGATTTGAACTGAGTCAGTCTCTGCTTCCACCATTGAGCCCTCTCAGTCTGTTCTCAGTGATGTAGTCAGAAAGATCCTGATCCTGTGTGAGTACCTACAACCATCTAGAAGGCCCTCCTTAATCTGGCTCTCCTCTCCTACTACATTTCCCTCTTCATTCTCCACCAGCCACATGGCTTCTTGGCTGTCCCTTGAATGTGCGAGACCTCAGGGCCTCTGCACTTCTTGTTCTTTTTGCCCAGAACGCTCTTCTCCTGTATGTCTGCTTGCTTTGCTCCTCCACCTCCTTCATGTCTTGGCTCAGGTATCACCTTCCCAGCAAGATCCCTGATCAGCCTATCTAACATTGTAACTTCTCCCCAGTACTCCCTTCCCTGCTTTATTTTTCTATGTAACACTTATTGCCTTCTGACAATATTATACATATATACATAATTTCCACTGTATTTATTATCTGTCTCTTCCCTCTAGAAAGGAAACTTCATGAGGGCAAGGATTTTTACCTGCTGTGTTCATTGAAGTATCGCCAGCCCCCAGAACAGTGCCTGGCATATGGTAGTCACAATAAATATTTCCTGAATGGATGAACCTTCACACTTCTGTCCCTTTGCCCAGGTTTGTCTATCCCTTGGAATGCCTTTTGCCCATGAGTGTCTGAAACACTCCCATGTGCTCTCTCTGAGACCATCTCCAATGTCACACCTGCTGTGAAGCCTTCGCCAGTTCTCACAGCAAGAGCCAGTCATTCTGCATAGTCACAGCCCCAGGAGGCTAGGCCTATGTCACCAACCTCAGACACATACACACTATCCTTTGTGGTATGGTCCCTACATTTGACTCATCACCGGTTGGGATGGAGATGCCTTGCAGGAGGGCAGATGCTCCCCTACTGCCTTGGGATTAACCCTGGGCTCAGAATCTAGGTTCCCCACATTCAGTTGTGGATTTGTACGCTGCACAATTTGGAGGAGGGCACTCATATTGTAGTCAATGTAAATAGCACTCCTTAGACCTTGGGCAGTACAAAATCGGCACAGGCGGATCCTTAGACCTTCCTGGCCCCCATTCACAGTGCCTCCTTGGGCAATGTTTCCACTGAGACACCAGTCTTTGGGTCTTTCTTGGGTCTGAGTCCTGTTTTGCTGTTGCCAGGCATTACCTCTCTAGCTCCCCAAACCTAGCTGAATATTTGAAGAGAGAAGAGGACTCCAGAAAGAAGGACCTTCTGGTTCCTCTTGTGAGAGAGGCTAAGCCAATTGCAGGAGAGCATGGGAAATCCCAGCTGGCAGCAGCAGACCCTATGGACCAGGGGTTGAACCAATAGCTAACCAATTTCTGGGCCCTATAAATTTTATGGAGCCCTGGTGGCACAGTGGTTAAGAACTATGGCGAGCTATGGTTGCTAACCAACAGGTCGGCAGTTCAAATCCACCAGTCGCTCCTTGGAAACCCTGTGAGGCAGTTCCATGCTGTCCTATAGAGTCATTGTAAGTTGGAATCGACTCGATAGCAACAGCTTTATAAATTTTATGGAGTCATTGGTGGCTCAGGGGTAGAATTCTTGCTTTCCATGTGGGAGACCTGGGCCAATACACCTCATGCACAGCTACCACCCATCCATCAATGGTCAGTTGTGTATTGCTATGATGCCAAGCAGATTTCAGCAGAGCTTCCAGAGTAAGAGAAACTAGGAAGAAAGGCCTGGTGATCTACTTCTAAAAATCAGCCAATGAAAACCCTATAGATCACGTGGTCTGATCAACATCTTTAACCCAATCATGGGTACGGTGCAGGACTGGGCAGCATTTCATTCTGTTGTGTACACAGTTGCCATGAATCAAGGGCTGACTTAATGGCAGGTAACAACATAAATTTGAAGAGGGGCAAGAAGACCTGATGAACAGGGTATTTTGAGGATCATTCCTGGGCCAGCAAAGATATCTTGATGTGGTTTGATCACTCCTCATCATGTGGTATGGCAACACGGTGCCCCTAGTCATCCTTCATGATCCCCACTTCCCACATCCACCACTAATTGCCCTGGCTCAGCCCCATCTAGTTGGACTGCCACATCAATCAAGATAGCCCATCAATCCCTCCATCTTCCCCCTCGGCACAACACAGACTCAGGCCATAATAACAATTACAACCACTTTCATTTATAAATGCTAATCATGTACCAGACACTTACAAATTCACAAATGTGATGAGACTATCATTATGCCCATTTTACAAGATGAGCAAATCGAGGTTTGTAGAGGTTAGGTGACTTATCTAACTCAGGTGAGTAGCAGAGTTAGGATCTGAGCTCAGGCTTGTCTGACACACGTCCTATATTCTTCGTGACTCTGCGTTTACCACCTCTGCATGCCGAACACCTGGCTGAACACACATACAAGCTGCCCAGCATCCAGGCGCAAAGACGTGGATGTTGTACTGAGCCCACTCAAAGCCACACCTGGGTAAAGCATAACCTGAAGGTGGGTGGATTGGGTGGGGGCTCTTCCTGTGCATGTTTGTGGGCCTGAGGAGCAGAACATGGAAGCCTGGGTCACTGACAGAAGCAAGTGCCTCAGTGAATTTCTCGCTGAGCTGAAGTCAAGCCAAATCTGCTTCCTCACAAGCGTTGGTTGATCCCCTGCTAGCAGGAAATTCAACTCCAGTTGATTTAAAATCCCAACACCTATGTCCATCATCCTAAACTTCACCATGATTACAGTCCTACCAAGTTCCTAATCCCCGTACTTATGCAGCGTCCTTAGCCTCTGACGGGCTGGACCTGTGTAAGCAGGGAAATTTAGTTATTATGTAGAAGAGTTATAATAAGAAATATGACTGCAAAAGCCAAGTCAGTTGAAATTGGACTATAATTAAATGCTTAGAAAATTCTATGCTTGGCTCATTTTAAAATCAAGTGCTTCTTTGTAGCAATTTCCTTTCTTTAATTACAATTTCCTGTCTAGTTTGACATTTACAATGCAATCTTGGGGGACATGTTTGTGATTTATTATTCCTGCTCCTATCAGGATATCACTGTGCAGAAATGAGTTTATAAAATAAGAGCTCAAATTATTATGGCCTTTGACCAATAAAGCAGGCTCATAATTTCAGGCCTGAGAGAAGATTACCATTTTTGACAACCCAAGGCAGAAATACTGGAGAGGGGGTGGGCACAGTTTGGGGAATTCTTTCCATGTTCAAAAACACTGCATCGTCTCCACAGGGAAGGCCAGCTTTTAAGGCAGAAGAACATATTAATAACTCCTTGCGTGTGTACAAGACTTTGCTGCTTTGAAGAACATTCACTGTCACTAATTCTCATCATCTCTGGAGGTAGATGGGTGCCTATCCACCATCTTACAGGTGGGGAAATTGATGCTCAGAGAAGCTAAGTAACTTATCCAAGGTCACACAACCAGTAAGCAGTGGTATTAGAAAAAACACTCAGGTCCAATCCAGTGAGTCTTTCTTCCCTGATATAATAGCATCCTAAAGGCCTGAGAAGTAACCTGAGACAGGGAAGATGTCCTCAGTGTGTCTCCCGGTAGGAAAGCCCAACTGCTTCCAGAGGCAGGAGCCTTACCCAAGCCCTAGAGCAGCACGTGGCCCAGCACCAACATGTGAGCAGCCAACAGAGATGGTTGGGACTGTTAGCTCAGCTCATGAAAGAGGTGGCATCATTTCTTATTTTCTTTTTCCTTTCATCTCAAGGTTTTTTCAAAGGAGCATTGTCCACTTATTGGCCTGAATCATGCCCTTGTACCCCTGGGCTCCAAAGCTCAGTATAAAAGGGTTTACCTTTGTGTGCACCTGTGGATTACAACTGCTCATCTATGTGCATGCCTGGGTGTCTATGTGTATTTGCAGGGTGTTGTGTGGGCACCTGTGAACATATGCAGTGTATACATGTGGTAAGTATAGGTAGATGCATGGATGCTTGTGTGAAAGTGTATATTATAACCCCACCCTATTAGACATTACCTAAAGAGGAGAAAGCCAAATTGGGCACGCAAAGTTGTGTGCACTGAAGTCATTAAAGACTCTCAGTTTTGGTCCCTTTGGTAAGGTCTTGAAGGGGATGAAAGAAGAGAGGGAAGCTGGGCCTCCTGGGCATTGTCTATGGGTCCTCCACCTCTCTACTTCCCTAGACCTTCTTGTGGCGAAGGCTCCAAGAGTGGTACCCAGCTGGGGGTGGGGGTGACTTTTGATCAGGCCAAGCTCATCTACTGGCCTGTCTCTGGGGCTAAGGAGTGTCTGGGGAGTGAGCATCCCCCATTCCACTCCCTTCCAGAATGCCAGCTGGCTTTGTCCCCTGGTTAGGGAGGGAGTGGTGGCATCTTGATGACTGGGAGCACAGGTGGAGGTGGTGATGCATCTAGTTACAGACTCTGAATCTGAGGCATCTGTGGACATGCAAGAAGCGGTTGGTTGCACAGGTCTGGAGGTTGGAGAAAAGGTCTGAGCTAGGCTTGAGGTTCTGCCCTCTGCTCTGTCCCTCAACACCTCCCCTGTGGTTTCCAGCCTCAGTGTCTCTCCTTAGCTTTGACTCTAACTGTGCAGCCAGAATCATAAGAGACTCCAGGGCACATGGTGAAGGGGTTCTGAGGGAGGCTGAGGCCAGGCCCACCACGGACACAGTGGGTGCAATAGGGCCAAGGCCAAGGAGACCCCTAGCAGCTGGGTGAAGGGGAGGGGCATTGTGGAGCTGCTGGTCTAGTTTGTAAACAAGGGCTTCTAGTCCCTAGAGGAGGGGTTCCTGAGGTGCTCTCTCCTACCACCTGCTGGACTCCCCTCAGGAAGCGAATTGGTCTTCTAGTTTATCTCGCTTGAAAAGAGCCATTTTAAGAGGTAAATTCCCATCTCTGGCTTTTGACCTGAGATTAAGTCTGTCCAGAGACTTGTTTGTTACCTGTGAAAATCCCCTTATTACTTCAAAACAATTTTAAAGCAGAAGATATCATATTTTTGAAGAAAGAGAAAGAATCATATCTCTACTCTAAGATTCTGGTTATGAAATTCAAATAGATGGGCCAAGGCAAATCCTCTCACAGTGCCTCCCTCAAGTTAAGCTCTGGGGAGATGAGGAAGGGGACTTGGACACACCTCACGGGGTTCTGAATAACCTCCTGACCACTGAGCCAAGCTCTGCTCTCTTAAAGGCCACCAGCAGGACTGGCCTTGCCTGGGCTGGTCCACACTTTCCTCCCCCATACATATGCCTGCATAATATACATACACACATGCACACCATTGGTCCTTTCCTATCTAGTTACTTCCTTGAATCATCATATTATTCAGGAAGCCTGAATGGCTATTTGATCCCTATCATACAAAGGAGAAAATCCAAGCTCAGATAGGGGAAGTGACCCTCCCAAGGTTGCCCAGCTGCAGCCTCTGCCATCCAAGTTCAGGATTCTCTTTCTGGAACTTTCCAGACCTTCAAGTGCAGGTCTAAGGTTCCTTCCAGGTCCCTGACCACATGAGGAAGACCAACCTGGGCCCAGGTGATCCTGGGACCATAGTTCCTTCCTAGCTGGGACTCTGAGGGCCCTGCCCTACCCTGCACAAAGAAGTTGGGCCCAAGTTAATGCTGCTGCCTTAACCACACACCATCACTGTCCTGGGCTGGCTATGCCCCTTCAAGCTCCCAGTACCAAGCAGAGAGAAAGGCCTGTGCAGGAGAAGATGGTTTCTAGAACCCATAGAAACCCATGCACCCATTCTTCCATCCATCCAACAAGTTTGGCTAAGCACTAGGGTTATAGCAGAGAGTGAGGGCAGCCGTAGTTCTGCCCCCTCGGCTCTGTGAGAAGACAGACAGGAAAATAGTCATTTCAACCCAGTATGTTAAATGTCGTGACAGGAAAAAAGCAGGAGCTGAGGGAGCATAGAGGTGGCACTTACCCAACTGGGGATGAAAGCCATGTGAGGAGAGGGAAGATGTTCTGGTGGAAGAAGGAGGATGGACAGTGTGTGACCAGGTTCTTTCAAAATGTATGGCTGGGGTTGGGGGCAAAAGACAAGACGGTGGCACAGGGTCTCCAGGAAAACTTGCCCTGGCCTCGCCTGGCCTCAGACCCTGATCCCACCATTGCACATCCATCAGTGGAGAACCCCACTCTAAGCTCTGTTTAAAATGTAACTATCCCTGAAAGGAATGGTTGAAAAGACGGGTGCCATACTCTCAACGAAATGCTTGAGGGATGTCATCTCCCTTGGAGGCAATGAAGCAGATACAAATTGCTCTGTGATGCTCAGGGTGCAAGCAATGACACATTTCCTTATTCTTCTAACACAAATTAAAGCTGGTGCCAACCCAAGTTCACTAAGGCTGGCAAGTAATCCAATACCAGCCATTTATAGGAGGCGCTCTTCCCCTCCTTTTTAGTTTATAAGAACCTCAGGAGTTTCACATTCCAGAAAACCAGAGGCTCTGGATCCCCTGACATGGCTGTTTTCCCTCCTGACATAGGCCCATTCAAAGGCAGTTCCCTCTGCTGGGTTCCACTTCCAAGGCCTTGGAGCCTGTTCCTCCAGTGCTGGTATAGAGCCAGATGTATTGTCTCTGAGGCTGCCCCAGGGCCAGAGGACAGATCCTGGGGCCTGGATGACTTGGGGGATTCCCCCAACTGCGGCTCATAAGTTGGTCTGGGGGCCTGGAGATTCCCTTTGAACACCCCAGGTCTTAGGTTGTTGGCAAGTCTGGCACTGTAGATCCTTCTGGGAAGGGTCACTGGGAAGGGCCCATCAGCCTGTTATCCCTTCACTCTCCTGCCAAAGGCCATCCCACCCAGACTCTTGATCCCCTGCAGGCTGACCTAGCTCTGTGACAATTCAGAAATTGTGCATTCAGTGGGAAGATTAGGGCTGATTAAGAACTTTGTGCTAGCTAATTGTACTTAATTGGATTTGAGGAAGGACACAAAATGGCCTGCTTGACATTCCAGGGTCCTCAGCAAAGTCCTGGGGCCTCCCTGGCTCCTCCTGCAAAGCCAGCCACAGTCACAGCCTCCTCGCCCCCAGTGCCCCAGCCTTCAGCCTCTTGGCCAAGTAGTGGGGAAGTTATCTGCCTAATCAGACTAATTAGCACTGGGGACACAAAGTCATAATCTACAAAGAATGCAAATGCCAGTTTTACAAAATGAAAACGCCATATGTGCAGTAATTAGCAAACCACAGGCACATTTTATAAATCATATTTATTAGTTTGTAAACAAATCAAGCTCTAAATGAAATGAAAGATGCCATTAACTGAGGCTGCAGCAGTGGCAGGGCTGAGCAGGCCTAGAAATGGGTGTTTGAGGGTGCAGGGTAGAAGCTGCCCAGGATCCCCACCTGGGAACCACCAATCTCCACCTAACCTCCCCATGGCCCTGGTGTGGGAGGCAGGGGTCTCTGCCTTAGCTAGCTAAGATCCATGGCCCTCTTGTCCTCCTACCAGAGCCTCCTGGTAGGCTGCCCACCTGCCTAGCATCCCATGACTCTGGGCTGATTAAGCTAGGGCTTAAACAAGTGATTGGTTCCCACTGTCAAGACAAGATGGCATGCTTCAGCTCAGCACCAGGTCCCTCCTTCCTTATTTTTGGAGATTCTTTGTCCACTGATACATCTCTGGGGCTCGGAGGAAAGTAGAGAAAATGTCTCAGTTGAGGGAATTTCATGCAATGACCAAGCCTGCTACCCTGCTTCTCTGCCTCTGTTGTCTTTGAAGAAAAGCTTGGGAGAGAGGTTGATTCTCTCCTGTGCTGCACTAACGTGCTTTCCAGTCAATCCAGCTAAGGATGCTCCTTGCACGCAACTGAAAGTGTTGGCATGAAAATATAAGGTAAGTCTTAGTTTTCCAGGCACTCCAGATCATGAGAACCCTTCTTGATAGAGGACTGTGGGAGCCGTGATTGTGTTCTGCTCAGCACATTATCCCATCCCTTTCTTTGGTGAACTGTTCCTCCTTTCCTTTAGGGGAACACTTCTCTCTGCCCTGATAGGACTGTCGACCCAAGTACTCTGGCTTACTTCCACCACATAGTGGGGATGTGACCCAACGTGAACCAGCCATAGCACTGCATACTCTGGGGCCGGTGACACAAGCTGGATCTATCAGATTCCTTATCCAGATTTTCTGAATAGAGATGGGGTGGAGGGGAGCACTGTCCACTTCAGGATGGTGCTGTTTGTTCACACTTTGATTACGTGATCTGTTCTACACAAGGAGCGATGACAGTAAATTATACAAAGAAAAAACCAAAAGTTTGGAGGCAGATTGAAAAATATGATTAATACCTCCATGGACCAGAAATGAAATCAAAATTTGAAATGGTGAGTGGAGCTGAAGCCATAATTTTTCTGGTTCAGGGTCTGGCATCGAGCAATGCGGTCAAGAGTTCAACTCCTATAGGTCTTGTAGCTGAACCTTGTAGGTTAAAGGGGACTAAAATGCTCCTAAAGGACGGGGCGGGGGGGATAAAGATGCAGCTTTGTAATCAAAAATGGAGGCAAGCTAACTGCTGACTCTATAATTAGGTTGCATCCTCACTACATTTAAGGGGAAGGAATTATGAACTACTGATGGCAAAAACAGTTAACTGTTTGGCTGCTAAAGGAAAAGTTGGTGGTTCACACCCATCCAGCGACTCCATGGGAAAAAGACTTGACAATCTGCTTCCGTAAAGATTAACCCAAGAAAACTCCATGAGTCAGTTCTACACTGTCACATGGGGTCACTTCGAGTTGAAATCACCTCTCTGGCACACAACAACACCAAAAACATTATAAGACCTGGTTTTGCCAGAGAGGAATGGATAAAAACAGAGGAGAGAGGAAGAGAAGAAAGATGAAGAAGAGGAGGGAGAGGAAAAGAACACTTAAAATGAGCCTACAAATTAATATTCAAAGCTATGTAAAGAGATTTATTGTGAAGGAAAAAAATCAGCAATCCAAACCAAAATTCACTCATTGTTGTTGTTGTTAGGTGCCATCGAGTTGGTTCTGACCCATAGTGACCCCATGTACAACAGAATGAAACACTGCCCGGTCCTGCTCCATTCTCACAATCATTGCTATGTTTGAGGGCATTGTTGCAGCCACTGTCTCAATCCCTCTCGTTGAGGGTCTTTCTCTTTCTGGTCACCCTCTACTTTACCAAATATGATGTCCTTCTCCAGGAACTGGTCCCTCCTGATAACATGTCTAAAGTACCTAAGACGAAGTTTTGTCATCCTTGCTTCCAAGGAGTATTCCAAGGCTATACTTCTTCCAAGACAGACTTGTTCATTCTTCTGGCAGTCCATGGTATATTCAATATCCTTCATCGACACCATAATTCAAAGGCATCAATTCTTCTTTGCTCTTCCTTATTCATTGTCCAGCTTTTGCATGCATACGCGGTGATTGAAAATATCATGGCTTGGGTCAGGCGCATCTTAGTCCTCACGGTGACATCATTGCTTTTGAACGCTCAAAAAAGGTCTTTTGCAGCAGATTTGCCCAATGCGATATGTCGTTTGATTTCTTGACTGCTGCTTGTATGATCATTGATTGTGGATCCAACTAAAATGAAATCCTTGACGACTTCAGTCTTTTCTCCGTTTATCATGACGTTGCTTATTGGTCCAGTTGTGAGGATTTTTGTTTTCTTTATATTGAGGTGTAATCCATACTGAAGGCTGTAGCCTTTGATCTTCATCAGTAAATGCTTCAAATCCTCTTCACTTTCAGCAAGCAAGGTTGTGTCATCTGCATTTTGCAGGTTGTTCATGAGTCTTCTTCCAATCCTGATGCCACATTCTTCTTCATATAGCCCAGCTTCTCATATTATTTGCTCAGCATACAGATTATTTGATCAATAAACAATTGAAATTCTCTCTAGATAAAACTAATTTAACAGGAGAGTTTGACAAAGACTAAAATAAGTATGTTTAGAAGCTCGAATAGATAAAGGTAAAACTTTCATTAAAAGAAAACAATAAATTATAAAAGAAAAGCAGATATAAATAAACCAGAACCAATAGAAATCTGGGATAAGGAAGATGTGATCATTGAAATTAAATGTTCAGTAGATGGAATAAATTCCATACTGGACACAGTTAAAGAGAGAAGCAGAGAATGGAATTGGAATCTAGAACTGGAGAAATCCACCCAAAATTCATCACAAAGAGACAGAGTTTTAAAAATGTATAATAGAGCAATTGAGAAACATAGAAGTTAAACTGAAAGACTCCAACATGCATCTTATAAAAGTTGCATAAGAAGAGAATGAAGGAAGTAATAAAAAAAAATAGAGAAGCAATATTTAAAGAGATAATTGTTAAGAATTTTCCATAATTGAAGAAAGATGTGTTTTCATATTTAAAAATCTACCCCATGTATCAAGTTGTTCTGGGAGGCAAAAAATTTGAGTCACCCAATGCATTTTTTCCCAACTGAGGTCAAACAAGGCAACACTCTGCTTTCTTCTTTCAGCTGTCGTACTGTAAATTATTGTACTTTTTCACAGTCCATTTAGTGCCTTTTTTTTTTTTTTTTGCATTTTTGTGCCTTCTTTGGACAATTTTGCTGTTGTTATCTGTTATTCCTAAGCACAAGAAGGTTATGATGTGCCTTACAGATAAAATATGTCTGTCAGACAAGCTTTGTTCAGGCCTGAGTTATAGTGCTGTTGTTAGCCATGAGCTAAGTGTTAATGAATCAACAATATATATTAAATAAGGTGTCTTTAAACAGAAACAAACATAAAACAACATTATGTATTGATTGGTGGACAAAATGTTGTGACCAGAGACTTGCTGGAACCTAGCCCTGTATTTCCTCTAGGAGCAATGGTTTTTAGTATTTGCTAATTCAGTGTTTGTGGTGACTTTATAGAACATAACTACCATGAATGAGAATCAACTGTAAAGTGAAAGAGATTTTAAGGCCAAAAATAAATCTGAAGGTTTAATGAAAGTACTTACGGACAAGTGAAACAATTCAATAGGAAGCTAGAGTGATACTGAAACCTTTTTCTCTTAATAACTTCATGTTTAAAATGAAAAAATTATAGAGAAAAATTGACAGTATATTGAGCAAAATATATAGCAAAAAATGAATAATTGTGGAAGAAATTGACAAACCTACACCATAATGGAAAAAATTTAATACTCTTTTTTCAGAAACTTATGGAAAAGACAAAAAAAAATTCATAAGAACATTTGCAGTTGAATATCTATGACTGAACTATCCAATTAATAACATTTATTTGTTGTTGTTGTTGTTGTTAGGTGCCGTCGAGTTGGTTCTGACTCATAGCGACCCTATGTACGACAGAACGGAACACTGTCTGGCCCTGATGCCATCCTCACAATCGTTATGCTCGAGCCCATTGTTGCAACCACCATGTCAGTCCATCTTGTTGGGGGTCTTCCTTGCTTTCGCTAGCCCTCTACTTTACCAAGCATGCTCTCTTTCTTCAGTGACTGATCTCTCCTGAGAGATGCAGTCTCGCCATCCTTGCTTCCAAGGAGTATCCTGGTTGTACTTCTTCCAAGACAGATTTGTTTGATCTTTTGGCAGTCCATGGTATATTCAATATCCTTCACCAACACCACAATTCAAAGGTGTCACTTCTTCATCTGTCTTCTTTATTCATCATACAGCTTTCGAATGCATATGAGGTGATTGAAAACGCCATGGCTTAGGTCAGGCGCACCTTAGTCTTCAAGGTGACGTCTTTGCTTTTCATCACTTCAAAGAGGTCTTTTGCAGCATATTTGCCCAATGCAATGCATCTTTTGATTTCTTTACTTCTGCTTCCATGGGTGTTGATTGTGGATCCAAGTAAAATGAAATCCTTGACAACTTCAATCTTCAAATCTCCATTTATCATGATGTTGCTCATTGGTCCAGTTGTGAGGATTTTTATTTATATTGAGGTGTAATCCTTACTGAAGGTTATAGTCTTTGATCTTCATCAGTAAGTGCTTCAAGTCCTCTTCACTTTCAGCAAGCAAGGTTGTGTCATCTGCAGATTGCAGATTGTTAATGAGTCTTCCTACAATTCTGATGCCCCATTCTTCTTCATATAGCCCAGCTTCTCAGATTGTTTGCTCAGCATACAGATTGAATAAGTATGGTGAAAGGATACAATCCCCACACTTCTGTCAGTTTGTCACGCTGTGGGAGCTTACAAGTTGCTGTGATGCCGGATGCTTTTGCCACCAGTATTCAAATACAAGCAGAGTCACTCATAATGGATAGGTTTCAGCTGAGCTTTCAGAGTAGGAAGAAGGGCTCAGCTGTCTACTTCTGAAAAGAATTAGCCAGTGAAAACTTTATGAATAGCAGCAGAATGGTTATTTAATGTACATACATAAAACCTTGTATCCAATAACTTAAGAATATATTTTGAGGTACACATGGAACATTAACAAGAATTGACTATATAGTAGGTCACAAAGGAAGTCTTAGATACTAAAAAATTATATCATTAATTATACATTCTATGACTTGAGTGCAATAAAATTAGGAAACAATAAAAAAGTTAGACCCTCAAATTCTCCATGGATTTTCTTTGTTGTTGTGAACTATAAGGTATGTATGAAAGAATGTAAATATGATACATACAAATTAAAGAATAATAGTAAAGTTAATATTTGCGTAACCCAGATTTAAAAAAAATCAGTGTATTTCCAGACTCTCAGAAACCTTCTTTGTGCTCCTCTTCAGTTGTATTCTCTTCTCTCTCCTGAGACTTAATTATCATCTTGACTTTCTTGCTTTTCCTTATTGTTTTACTACTTGTGTATGTAGCCCTTAATGATATTGATTATTTTCACCATTATTTTTGCCTGTTTTTAATCTTTATATTAATGGAATCATATTGTATATACTGCCTGGCTTCTTTCACTCAATACAGTGTTTGTAAGAGTCATTCATGTTGATGCTGGGAGAAATAAGTGGCTGAGCATGGTCAATGGCTTAGGCTGGGCTCTCTAGAGAAACAAAACCAGTGAAGAGTGTGTATGTATATATATAGAGAGAGAGAGGGAGAGAGAGAGATTTATTGCGGGGAAATGGCTCACACAGTTGTGGAGGCTGGGAAGTCCCAAGATTGGCAGGTCAGATGGCAGGCTTCTGGCTCATAGGCTGAGGAGGCCAACGAAACCCAAGATCAGCAGGTAAGCTGCTAGCTCAAGTCCCAAGAACCAAAGGCCAGACGACGATGAGCTGGATGCAAGATCCAGAGCGAGAGCCTTGGTGGAACATCCATTTATATACTGGAGGCAGGTCACAACCCCAAGGAAACTCCTTTTGAATGATTGGCTGCTCATAGCAGATCTCATCATGGAGTTGATTACATCATTACATAACTGACAGATTACATCGTAACTGCCGAACTACTGAGAATCATGGCCCAGCCAAGTTGGCACACAACCTTAACCATCACAGTCAAGGACTACATTCCCACTTTATTCCCGAAACTTCCTGCAAGTCTGCCTGGTGCCTGACTATGTGCTGGGCAAAGGGAATATAGAGGTGTATTAGACATGGCCCCAGCCATCAAAATATTCATAACTGTTTATGGGAAAGGGTAATTATGACACAACATGGTGTATGCTGGGGGCAGAGGGGACAGAGAAGGTGTATTATCTAAATCAGACTGAGAAAAAGAGAGGCTTCTTTGATGAGTTGATGTTTGAGATGAGTCTTGAAATGATTTGAATTCTTCAGTAAGACAAAAAAAAAAACAAGGGGGGTAAAAATTGCAGGTAGAGTGAGCACCACATGTAAAATAATTCAGTCATTGTTTTAGTCAAGATTCAAACTAGCTTAATTATTTAAAAAGGTTGAAATTATTACATAAGTGAAAAGTTCATATTATTGGGTTCAGGCATGGCTGGATCCAGGAGCTTAATCAATTGCCAGGTTCTGTCTCTCCCTACATCTCTCAGATAGGCATTCTCTACTAATGAGTCAGATGGTCCTCAAAAGCCCTAGACTCACTTTCTTCCAGCTTAGCCAGAAGGAGATGGTCTTTTTCATAAGTTCCAGCCAAAAATCCCAGAAAAGATTCTACTTGACCCTGTGGGCCATGTTTGCATTTCTGCACTGCACCTGGAAGGATGAAGTGTTCTTACTCTCCAGTCCTAGATCATCTACCCACCTTCATTCAAACCACATAGGAGAAAAAGGTTCTGCTCCTAGAAGTGAGAAGGAATCCTAAGAAAGCAAAAACAACTGGGATCCACTGTGGCTGCATCTGAGAAACTACAAGCTGTTTGGTATGACTGGAGGGTATAATGAAGGGGCATGTAGCCAGAAGCAGATGGGAAGATAATGGGGGTGCCAAGTATGTGAATTACCAAGTTTTATTTTTATCCTGAACATAATGGGGGCTTTAAAGTGATTGAAGGGATTGAAGCAGAGGCCAAGGAGGCCAAATACTTATTTTAGAAGGGTCCTTCTGGAGCCTGGGGGTGGCGGGGGCCAGGAGTTCGAAGACTATTATAATACTCCTGGTGAGGGGCTTGGAATAAGTAGAGGTGTTGTTCCAGGCTAGAATGATGGAGTAGGGGTTGGAATGATACAGTAGGACACTAATAAGGAAGTAAAAGTCATAGAATAGGGTAATAAAGAATGGGAAGACAGAGAAGAGACAGGAGTCAAGGCAACATGCATGTTTCTCACCTGGGTCTCAGGTGTGGGGAGGGTGACTGTCACCAAGATAGGGAACATGAGCTTGATGGACCCATTATTTTATGATGGCTATGGCTTTGCTCCTCTTCCCAACTTCTAGCCTAGTGTCAGATACATACTGTTGCTGTTAGGGGCTGTCAAGTCAATTCTGACTCATAGTGGCCCCATTTAACAGGGTAGAACTGCCCCATCAGGTTTTCTTGACTATAATCTTTACAGAAGCTGATCACCAGGTCTTTCTCCCATGGAGCTGGTGGGTGGGTTCGAATTGCCAATCTTTCAGTTAGCAGCTGAGTGCCTTTGTACCATCAGATCTCTTTGTCACACACTAGGTTCTTGAAAAATGGTTATAAGTAGATTAATTGGGAGTTGAATTAGAATGTAGATGTTAAGTGTGGCATGTGTGTCAAGTTGTTGATCTCCTTGGGGGCCCATTGCCAAGTCCTAGACAGCCCTGTTGAGGAGTGCTGGGCCGAGCCAGTGTGTATGTTTGTGTCTATTTCTGTCTGTCTGTGTGGAATGAATTTCCCACCCACTGCACCCACCTCCTGGCCTCCCCGTTCCTGTTAATCAGGCTGGAAAGACGAGGCATCCCTCTGGCTAGGACCAGAGTAAGCTGCTGCCCCCCTGATATCTAGCCTGGTATGAGGGAGTGTCCCGGAGCATCAGCCTCCTCTTGCTCCTGCCTTTCCACTCCTGCCAAACCTGCCTGAGGAAATCCTGGGGAGGCTAGAGGGAGCGAACCCATGTCCTTCTCCCAGCTGGAGACTTCTCCAGCTCTCCAGAGACCACACTTCAAGGAGAGACCCAGCCACCAAGCTGTGATCCACCCTACAGTGTTTTAGATGCTCTGCCATGACTTCCCTCATTCACCATCGTGACACTCTACCAGACAGATGAGAGTTATGTCCCCATTTTACAGATAGGGAGAGAAAGCATGGCTAGAACTGTACGTTTCTGGCTGGGGGCCACGTGGAGAAAGGAAGGATGAGGAAACTGAAGCCCAGAGAGGCATACTGAATTGCTCAAGGCCCCTAACTGGTAAGTAAGGAATCACGGTGTGATCTAATCTGAGCCTTGGGTGCAAGGCTTGTTGTCAGGAGGCAGGCAGCCTGAAGTGGCTGGGTCCCAGGGCTCTTTGGAAGAGAAGCTGAGCTCAGATTGTCCTGGGCCCCAGAAAGAGTAGGCCAGCAGCCACTCCCTCCTGGGTCTGTGTCTTGGGGCCCATGCAACCTCTAGGGGCAGGCAGGGGAAGACTGATAGGGATGAGGAGGGTCGGGGAGTGGGTAGTTGGGGGTGGGATAATGCTGCTGCCTTATAAAGGACATTTTTCAATTGAGCCAGTAACTGGAGGCCCTGAGAGTGTGTTCTTGTCTCGACAACTCTAACAGGCAGAAGATATGAACTGGCTGTGAGAAAGCCATCAGGGGTTGGCTATTCCCAAACTCTTGGAAGGCACAGAGCTAGATTTAATAAAAGGGGAAAACGGAACATTTTCATTAGCACCAAATTTTCCATTTAATTTGTACTTCTGCAAAATAAGTGGCCTAATTACTGCCATGATTTGAGCTTCTCAATTGGTTTCTCCGCCAAGAAGCTGCAGACTCCACACTGGCCCCTTTTCTCAGAGCTCGCCCTTGGGCCACAGCCCCTCCCACTCTTCCCTGGAAGCAGGAAGGCTTCTGAGGGGGGAGGCAGAGCAGCCACAGAAGGGGTGCATAGGTCTGCTGGGATACCTCACCTCATATAGCCCTCTCCACCCTCCTCTGTCCCCAGCCCTGTGGGCAGTGGGGAGGACACCATTCTGGGGCCTGAGGCAGCCTCCACACTGGCCTAGGCCCTGTTTGAGTCCCCGCCTGAGTCTCACCTGATACTATCTTCTCCCCAGTGCTCTGAGTTTTGCCCTTGGGGATTCTCACCTCAGGACTCTATTACTGGCCTATAGAAATGATGTCTGTTAGCCCAGCAGTCTCAGCACACAGGCCACTTACACTGACCCTCCAATCCCAGGGAGTTCCAGAAGGAGGAGGTATTGGCTCCAGCCCTGGGTCTCACAGCTCTGGTCCAAGGGTGCTTGCTGTCCCACCCCTCCTCCATCCACCTCCCACCTCACGCCTCAGCTTTTTCCTCTTTCCTCTGCGCTTGAAGAGAATCAGGGATTAAAGAAACAGAGCAAGAAATTGCCAAGAACTAGCCTAGCAGACGATCAGATAGAGTGATGGAGGGAAGGGACCCTTCCCCCCAAGAGGCGCCTGGAATATTCAGCTTGCTGGGGGCCTGAGAGCGTCTGGAAATTCCAGTGGGCAGGGTCTGTGCCCTTGGTGTGCATGGGGCCAGATACCAGGGGTAACCTCCCACCATCCTGATCTAGACCTCAAGCCCTGTTTTCTCCCATAGAACCAGTCCCAATAAAGGTCTCTGCACATTCCAGGAAACCAAGCCCCTTTCTGACCTCTGTTAAAGTCAAACTGAGCAACCCCATTACTTTCAAGGGCTCCTGTTCCTGATTTCCAGTGTCTGGGCCCTGCTGTCAGGAGTCCTGGTGGTGCGGTTGTTAAGTGCTCAACTGTTAACTGGAAGGTTGACGGTTCAAACCCACCAGCAGCTTCACAGAAGCAAGATGTGGCAGTTTGCTTCCATAAGGATTACAGCCTTGGAAAGCCTATGGGGCAGTTCTACTTTGTCTTATAAGATTACTGTAAGTCAGAATCAACTCTATGGTAATGGGATTGGTTTTTGGTTTGGGCCCTGCTTCAGCCTTAGCACTCCAGATCTGGCTCTTTTCAAGGGAGAGAGAGGCTCCCCCAAGCCTTAGGGGAGAGCAGCTAGAGAGGTATGGGGAGACACCAAAAGGGACATTACAACTGGGAGGTTGGTGAAACAAGCTGTTTTCTTTGGGAATTGTGGGATCCCAACAGACATATAGCCCTTCCCAAAGCTTGGGGGAGGGTCTTATATTGGCAAATCCTTGAGTCAGACCCTTAGTAGGGGCCAGAGTGGCACAGAAGGGAGTCATGTATTGTCCTTTTTCTCATGGAGGTCTCAGGCTAGGAGGAAAGAGGTAGGTGATATTTTCCTCATTTACAGATGAACAGGGTAAGGCCTATATTTTTGTTTGGTTTGGTTTTTTATCTCTATACTTTATTTACCTACAGCAAAGCATGTAAACTTGATTTTTTATACATGTGTACACCCGTGTGACTACCACCCAGATCAAGGTGTAGAAAATTTCCAGCATTTCAGAAGGCTCCTTTGTGCCCCCTCCTAGTCAGTGTTGCTGCTATTGGTAGCCAATTCTGACTCATGCCAACCCCATGTCCCTGGGTGGTGCAGACAGTTAAGCACTTGACTACTAGCCAAAAGGTTGGCTGTTTGAGCCCCCCCAGAGGAACCTCAGAAGACAGGCCTGGCAATCTGTTTCTGAAAGGTCACAGACTTGAAAACCCTATGGGGCAGTTCTACTCCACACACATGGGGTTGCCATGAGTCCCAGCGGTATACCCCTGCAAAGAAAATCTTAGTCCTGCAAACCCTGCACTTTTGAGAGTGAGAGGAGGAGCTGTTAGTAATGCCAGGACAACAGGTGTTAACAGGGACTGTCCCAGTTCTCCCCATCTTTACCCCACCTTGCTGCCTCCAAGGACATGATCTGCAGTGAGAACTCAGAGGCACTCCGCCAAGGTTTTGGTGGGAGTTGTGGGGGCACCTAACCTGTGGCAGGTCCCAGACCTGTCCCACCATGCCCTTCTGGGAGGACTCAGTGAGGAGGGTGGAGGAGGGTAAATGCGAGGCGGGGGGGGGTGGGTGTCAAAGACTTTCTGGAGACCTGGAAGAGAGGCCTTTTGTTCCTTTGCCCCTTGTGGCAGTACCCCTACCAAGCTCTGCTGTGCGTTCTCTAAGGAAAGACCCCAGAGAGCTCCTAGGAACTCTGTTTGCCATCCATAGGCAATGGAGACTGTCAGAGGAGCAGGGCCTTGGAGCCCTGCCTAAGCTGACTGTCTCAAGAGACCTCCCCAAGCCTATGGGGACCTGTCCCCACCCAGAATCACCCTCATCCTACCTGCATCCCCCATCTAGCACCCAATGGCCAGGGCAGGACCACTTGAGCAGATTCTTGCTGCCCTGTGGCCTTGGCCCCGACCCCAGCTTGGCCTCTTTGTCTCTGGAGCCAGCCTTGGCCATTCAGTGGGAAAGCATGGAGCATCTAAGGAGACATAAAGAAAGTTTAGAGACTTTTAATTTGCCAGCACAGCCTCTCCCGCTGGCCGGCAGGTTGAGCGTTTGTGGAGAAGGGCAACTGCAATAAAGGCTTATTGTTCCTCCTCTGAGCCACTGCTCGGTGACTTCTTTCTTAAGTGAGACGAAGGAACCCAAGGCCTACAGGCATCCCCAGGCCTGGGAGCTGGGCCAACAATTAGTGAGTGTCAACACAGCCACACAGAGCCAGGCCATGGGAGTGAAGGGGACCAACTCCACCTCCATCTGGGGCTGCACCCATAGAAGAGGGCAGCCTGGGCACTGGCCACCGGGGCCCACGCTCTAACAGAGACTCTGGTGGACCCCAGAACACCAGGAGGCAGGACTCCAACAGGGAAGGGTCCCAAAGTTCTGCCATAGGGAGCCCTCGCAGCCAGAAGAGCAGCCGCAAGGGATGAGCCCGTGTTCAGATTCCTCCATAGGAGGCGGGTGTCCCAGGAAAGCTTTCCAACAGCCAGAGAGGCCATCTCAGGTTGGAGTGAGCCCCCTTTGCTCCAGGAGGTATGTGAGCAGAGGCCTGTCAGGAGGGTGCCAGAGGGAAAGGGGAGCTCTGGACTAGGAGGTTCCTTCCACTGCCCAAATGGCCAGACTGGGGGAGCAGTGGAATGTGATGACCTCTCCAGGGACACTCTGCACCTGAGGCAGCCACCTGACATACTGTACACACCTGGGAGCCAGCATCCCATGCACCTGAAGGTTAGGAGCTGAAAGGTAGCACCATGTCCCATAGCACCCCTTGCTGGGAGTACCCGGTGTCACATTCTAGAAGCAGCCTTGGTCAGGAGACCAGAAGTAGCCTGAAGTTTCTCTGCCCCATCACACCCTCACCCATCATGGGGCCTGAGTCTTGAGAAATGCATTCTGGCAGATGGTGACAACCAGAACATCCTTTCTCACTCCTCATTGCCCCATCTGGGAACTCTCCCTGCTTCACTGCCCAAGACATTAACGGTTTGGAGACATGGTGCAGACAGAGTTGTTGACATAGTGGCATTTCAGACCATGAGGCTGCTGGCAGAGAGCTAAGACCATCACGTACAGTTGTGTAGGTTGTTCACCATGCAATGGCTAAGGAGGCAAACGAGGTTGAAATCCAGACTTTCTTTGCACACCAATCCGTGGGCCTGGCATGGCCTGTCCTGCCTGAAGGAAGAGGCACCTTTTTCTAATGTTAATATATACAGAGGTACTATAAAGGCTAACGGAGGCCCTGAAGGGAGGAGGCATTTTTAGCCAATGGAGAGTTACTTGGTCTACAAGGACTGGTTTTGCCACTGTTGGGCTCTTCCCTCTCCAGGGCACTCTGATCAAGGGCCACATTTCAGAAGCCTCTGTGGCAGTCACAGGCCCAGCTCTGATGTTGGTGGGACGACGCCCGTGGCCCTCCACCCCCAGTATGTGGGGCCTTTCCGGGGATTGGCAGCAAGAAAAGGTGCCTGTGACTTTTCTGTCTGCACAGGAGTCTTCAACCCCAGTCACATTGGAAGCTGCTACCTCAGCCCCGCCACCTCCCAACGCCGCTCCTCCTTGGGTAATTGGATTGGGGAAAGGGAGTGTTATTTATTAGTTGAGTGGACGAGTTCCTTTCAAGCCCACCCACCCTCCCTTTTCTCTGCCTTTCCAAAGAACAAAGATTGGGGCTGAAATAAATTTGATAATAACCAATAAGGACCCCAGAGAAAATAAAGCAGCTTTTATTAAACTTCTTCCAAGACCTTTTGTGCAGAGCCTCTGCAGGCTGTCTCGGTGGAGCCTTTGCAAACTTGGCTCTGTGCCCAGCTGGCTCAGGGAGCCCCGAGTTTGGACCTCATGGCCACTCCTGCAAATACCCTGCAATAACTGGGGACCTCCTCCTCTCCATCGCTGTCCTGATTCGATTCCTATTTGAAAGGCAGTTAAAGTCACAGAAGATTCTCGGCTGCACAGCTGATCCCATTTGAGTTGCCCAGCTCTGAGTTTTTGGTGGAGTGTCCTTCCCCGGCTGAGCTAGGGCTCTAAGAGGCCGGTGCTGACAGGCTCCCAGCTCCGGAGGCGACGGGGTAGAGAGGCTCAGGGCCTGCTGCCATTCATCCCCGGAGTCGTCTCTCCAGGTTGAGTATGGCACGATTTAATGCTCCCATTCCTCTATTCCTGCTCTGCATGACAAATTGTTTTAATAAACATAAACCGGGTAATAATAAAGTCATAATAAGCCCGCGACTCACCTTATATCACTGCAGTTAAATCCTCCCATAAGCCGGCGCTGGTTACAATGACAATTACGGCCGGGCCAATCCGCAGGCAGGCCTGCGTGCGGACAGATTTAATATCGTTTGTAAATATGATTAGTGGGCTGTCATGTTATTGCAGGCTGCTATTTACATTTCTCTCCGGGGTTATACACTCCGCCAAATCAACATTAAGTAGTGGGCCTCTCTTTCCTCCTTAAATCATACATTCCCTCTGCCTGTGCCGATCCCGCTTAATGAAGAAAGGGAAACTGGTGGCAGGCGCTGGGCAGCATGGAGCCTCGCCGCGGCGTTTTTCTGAAGACAGATGGGTACGGAGAGCCCCGACAAAGCTCCGCCCGGATACTCCGGTGGGCGCTCGGGCCCTGTCTGCCGCAGACCCCTCCCCTCCCACCCGCAGCCCCTGCCCCTCTCCCTGCCTGCTCGCTTATGAAAAATGTTCAAATAATGAATGGTTGTTGTTTACAGAAGTAATTTCATGCTACATTTCCATTATTGCCTGGATTTGTTTAGCTTCACACACTACCCCATTGCCTACGATGAACTTTTAAGGAAATATTGCTCACGCTTCCCGCTCTGCCGTTCCGCTTCTAATGGAAGCCGCTTGCATTTGAGACATATTGTGACACTTCATAACTGTGTGCAAATAAGCATTCTTAAACTGCTAGGGCCAATTAATCATTGTTGCAAAGCCTGAGCTGCTCTAGGTGTACCAGAATCCGCCCCAACTGGGGAGGAAGAGAGGGGCTGAAATACTGGTGTGGAGGGTGCAGGGGTCTGGGCAGATGCCACAGTCATGCTTTCCAGGTCATCTAAGATCACTGGGAACAACACAGGTACGTTCCTCACTTGTCTTCAGAATAGTCTAGTGTGAGCCCATAGGCCAGAAAGTGCAGAAATGTACAGGTGGAGAGCCGCTTGGGAGAATTGAATAAAAATGAATATATACTCCGGCCTGTGCCTTCTTAAAGAGAACATTCTAGATAGGATTTAATTTTCTTATCATGGCCAAGGTCACCATGATGTTTGAAGTTGTAATAGGTGTGCTTTGGAGCTCCAGAGGTCTCAGGTGGTGGTGTCCCTGTGCTGACTGTGCCCAGCACTGTGTTCTCCAAGCCCTGCAGGGGGAGCCCACTGTGTCTCTGTCAGGCTACAGCTGTCCAAGTGTCTGTCCATAGCTTCCTCCCTTCCTCATGCTATTCCTAATCTTTGATGAGCTTGGAGACCAGGAAATCAAGCTTGGAGTATGGATATTAGAAAACCAATCTTTTTGAGTTATTTGGAAAAGCAGATGAAAAGTGGGCTTTGGCAGAGGGCATGGGAGCTCCCCTGAAGGTAGCTTGGGGCATGTATTTTACTCAGAGCCCACTGTCGTTTCCTTCCTGATTCTCGATTGAGTTGGAACTAGGAGAGGGTCTAAATAGAGGCTATGAGGAACTATGCCCTTATGCAGAAGCATATTCATTAATTCATTCAACAAATATGTATATATTAAAACAAAACAAAACAAAAAAATCATTGGCATCGAGTTAACCCTGTAGGACAGAGTAGAACTGCCCCATAGCGTTTCCAAGGAGCAGCTGGTGGGTTCGAACTGCCAACACTTTGCGGTAGCAATCGTAGCTCTTAACCACTCTGCCACTAGGGCTTCACCGTATATATTAGGCACCTATATGCTGGACCAATAAGCAACATCATGATAAATGGAGAAAATATTGATGTTGTCAAGGATTTCCTTTTACTTGGATCCACAATCAACAGCCATGGAAGCAGCAGTCAAGAAATCAAAAGATGCATTGCATTGGGCAAATCAGCTGTAAAGGACCTCTTTAAAGTGTTGAAGAGCAAAGACGTCACCTAGAAGACTAAGGTGCGCCTGACCCAAGCCATGGTATTTTCGATCACATCTTTGCACCTGAAAGCTGGACAACAAATAAGGAAGACCGAAGCAGAATTGACTCCTTTGAATTGTGGTGTTGGCGAAGAATATTGAATATTCCATGGACTGCTAAAAGAAAAAACAAATCTGTCCTGGAAGAAGTACAACCAGAATGCTCCTTAGAAGCAAGGATGGCAAGATTGCGTCTTACATACTTTGGACGTGTTGTCAGAAGGAATCAGTCCCTGGAGAAGGACATCATGCTTGGTAAAGTACAGGGTCAGGGGAAAAGAGGAAGACCCTCAAAAAGGTGGATTGACACAGTGGCTGCAACAATGGGCTCAAGCATAACAACGATACTAAGGATGGCACAGGACCGGGTGGTGTTTTGTTCTGTTGTGCATAGGGTCACTATGAATCAGAACCAACTGGACAGCACCTAACAACAACAGTATATGCTAGGTATGACCCCTGGTGGCAGGGCAGTTCTACTCTGTCCTAGAGGGTCACTATGTGTTGGAATCAACTCAATGGTAGTGGGTTGGGTTTTGGTTATATGTTAGGTGGAGTCCCTAGGTGGTACAAACAGTTAACATGCTCAACTGCTAACCAAAAGGTTGAAGATTCAAGTCCTCCTAGAAGTGCTTTGGAAGAAAGGCCTGGCAATCTACTTCAAAAAATCAGCCAATGAAATCATTATAGAGCACAGTTCTACTGACACCATGGAGTTGGCATGAATTGGAATCGACTCAACGGCAACTGGTTTATATGCAAGGCACTGTTCTGGGCACGATGGATCACAGTTCCCAGTTTTCATGGACCTTACATTTTAATGACGGGAGGCAGTAGGGCTGCTGTGTATGGCCACACAGGCTGTGCATTGCACAACTGTAGGAAAGGCTGTGCCACACACAAAGACAATGATGTGAACAGCACTCCCTGGAATTGTGCAACATGGTAGCCCTGAGACACGGACAACGAAGAAATCAGGTAATTTCAGAAAGGGGTAACTTCCACGACGAAAATAGTATGGGATATGAAATAGAAGTTGATTGAGCGCAGAGTGCATCTCTTTCCTTCTTTGAGGAGGTGACATTTGAGCTGAGATAAACACACGCCCCTCTTAGTTCATATATACAAATCCTTACACACCCCACGTGTAGACACACCTGTGCACATTTTCTTCCTCATTAATGACTCCTAAATGAGATAATTTCTCCTCATAATGGCCTACAGTTGCCAAACTTCATTTAACAAATACTTATTATTTTAATAAGAAATAAAGATACAGATTTTTTAATGCCAGAGGAGATTCAAAAACATTTGGGAAAGATTTTCATGCAAAAGGGTTAAAAATAAAGTGTGGTTGCTTAAATGGCCACACATTTCACTATCTGGAAAATGTGGGTGACCTGAAAAACCCATTCCCTGAGGGCCGAGTGGTGTATGTGTGTGTATAGGTATGTGTGTGTGTGTAGGTGTATGTGTGTGGTATATGTGTGTGTAGGTAGGTGTGCATGTGTAGGTGTGTGTGTGGTGTTGGGGTGTGTGTAGGTGTGTGTGTGTAGGTGTACATGAGTGTAGGTAGGTGTGTGTGTGGTGTCGAGGTATGTGTGTGGTGTCGAGGTGTGTGTGTGGTGTCGAGGTGTGTGTGTGGTGTTGAGGGGTGTGTGTGGTGTTGAGGTGTGCGTGTAGGTGTACATGAGTGTAGGTAGGTATGTGTGTGGTGTCGAGGTGTGTGTGTGGTGTCGAGGTGTGTGTGTGGTGTGAAGGTGTGTGTGTGGTGTTGAGGGGTGTGTGTGGTGTTGAGGTGTGTGTGTCTGTAGGTAGGTGTGTGTGTAGGTATGTGTGTGTGGTGTTGGGGTGTGTATGTGTAGGTATCTGTGGGTGGCATTGGGGTGTGTATGTAGGTGAGTGTGTGTGTGTGTGAGGAGTATGTGAGTGGTGTTGGGCTGTGTGTGTGTAGCTGAGTGTGCGTGTGTGTGTGTGGAGGAGTATGTGAGTGGTGTTGGGCCGTGTATGTGTGAGTGTGTGTGTGTGTGTGTGTGTGTGTGTGAGGAGGAGAATGTGAGTGGTGTTGAGCCGTGTATGTGTACGTGTGTGTGTGTATAAGAAGGGAGGCAGGGATGGCTGTAACTAAGGGGGAGAGGTTGTGTGAAACGGACCACAGGTCCTAGAGCCATGCGTTAACCAGGTGTGTCAGCCAGTGCAGAGATTAGGGCCAGGACCACGGCCAGAGAACTGTCTGTCCCCAACAGCAAAGAGGAAGCATGAGACATAATGAAAGTGAGTCTTCCGGCACTGAAAGTGGAAAACGGTATTGATTTTCCAGTGCTTGGCTGCTCAGGAGAGCTCATCAGGTGCAACCTCACAGCCTGGTCCACTCGTGCTGGCGAGTCTGAAGGTTTGTGGCGCCCCCTGCCTGTCTTACTCCTCTGCTCCACAGAGTCCAGCTTCCCCAGTCCAGACTCTGTGAGCTTGGGTGTGTCCTGCCTTATCCCTGGGGCCTAGCTCAGAGAGGGGCAGGGGAGGTGATGATATGGCAAAGAAGGCCTGGGAGGGCACAGCTTTTGGTTTTGGTATTTGTGAGGATAAGTCAGGCCACTGCCCACACGCTGGGCTACTGCCCACATGCTGGGCTACTGCCCCCGCCCTGGGTCCCTACCCCGCACCTGCTGCCTCCAGGCTTCCAGGTGAGCCCCTGGCATTTGAAGCCAACCATATAGGAATCCAGAGCCCACGTGGAAGAAGGACAAGCTCTACTCAGGATCAGGAAGCAGGAAATGGAGGTAGAAACTGCAGTGGAGCTCAGCAGGTAGCCTGGGGGCCCAGGATCGCAAAGCCCCATCTCCCTACCAGTCGGGGAGGTGATTTAATGCAGCTGTTTAGACACGGGTCTTTACAGTCAGGCAGGCCTAGACTGGCATCCTGTTTCCTTCATTTACCAACAATGTGAACCCAGGCAAATTATTTAACTTTCCTGAGCCTCAATATCCCCATCTGTACAATGGGGATAATAGTTGTCAACCTCAGGGGTTTATTGTGAGGGTTTAGTCAGATAAAACATGTAAAGCACTTAGCACTGGCTTGGCTCTAGTATGTGCTCATGATTGTTAATTAAAACAACAACAACAAAAGTAATACTAATATAAGCCAAGAACAAAGGGCAGGGCTGAGGCCCACATCTGTACCACCATCCCCTCAGTTGCCCGAAGCAGAAGCCTTGGAATCATCCAGACTCCTCTCTCTCATCCTATACTTAGTCACCCAGTCCTGCCCATTCCACTCTCTAAGCATCCCATCATTCCCATTACCACTTCTCTGATTCAGACACCATGATTTCTCTCCTGGATTACTGCAGTAGCTTCTGCCTGGCCTCCACAAATCCACTCTTGCCCTTTTTCTGAGGTATCTAGCGATGCTGTAACACAAATATCACAAGTGGGTGGCTTTAAAGAAAAAAAAGTTATTGTCCCACAGTTTTGGAGGCTAGAAGTCTAAATTAGGGTGTCTGCTCCAGGGAAGGGTCCTTTCTTGTCAGTAGCCCCGGGCTTTCCTTGGCACCCCCTGACTTGTAGAGAAATCTTCACATGGTGTCTTCCCTCGGTGTGTGTGTCACTGTGTCTATTCTGCTTTTTTTTTTTTAAGACCCACCATACTCTGGAACAGCCTCACTAATGTAACAAAAGGAAACCCCTATTTCCACACAGGGTCACGTTCACAGCTACAGGGGTTAAGACTTGAACATACAATTTGAGGGGACACAATTCAATCCATAACACCCTCTCTACTGCCTTCAATGCCAGCATCTAGAACAACTCTGGATCCCATTGCAATCTCATTTGATGTCTTTCTGACTCCCCCTTATCCTGGATTCACCTGCTCTCCTCTCTCTGTCTCCCCTAACACGCAGTGAGCTTCTTCAGGTCAGGGCCCTTGGATTTTCACAACTGTATTTCCCATGCCTAGCACAGTGCTTGGAGCAAAACAAACTCATAAAATGACTGTTGGGTGAATGAATGGATGTATACATGTCTACTGGTATTTAAAGCCAACACTTTGAATCCAGCATTTGGCCAAAAAACCTTGAGGGCATGAAGTGTCGGTCTGTCAGTAGTAAGCATTAAGAAGTAGGGTGGTTGGGGGCAGAGTGCCAGAGGTGGGGGAGATGGAAGAAGAAAAAGTAGGCAGGAGTGAAGTCAGGGTGGGGTCACTGGGTGGAGAGGTGAGGTCATAGTATTTAGAGAGGAGAAATCAGGGTCCATTGAAGACATTGTAGGAGTGAGACTGGAGAGTCTGAATATTGAGGGAGTGAGGTCAGGGTGCATGAAATCCCAGTGGGAACAGGGTGATGACATGAGTTCCCGGGTGGCAAAGGGGCTTTTTAGTTTGCACAGGGAGGGACACGAGGGGCAGAAATCAATACAAGTTCTTTCCTGTCGCATCATTTGTTCTGGCATCTCCTCTGCTGTGTGGCCACCACGGGGTGACCAAGAGAGAGGTATCACTGCCACTTACTGCAGATTTCGGGGGGGGGGGTGGCGGTGGTCTCTGTGGGCTCAGTTGCTGTGGATTTCTCTGTTCAAAAATGATTGTGCCCCACTGATGCTCAGTTGCTAATAGGACCTTCACTAAGATGCCTCCAGGGATTAAGTGTCGGTGGTTTGGTTCTGAGGCTTACCCCTGTGTGACAATGTACAAGATGGTTAACCTCTCTGAGCTTCAGACCCCTCACCTGAAAAAGTGGATGATAGTAGCACCGACTTCATGCTATTATTGTGAGAATTAAATAAAAGAGATTTTAAAATTTGCTTAGTACAGTGTCTGATGTTGAAGGGGCTATTGAGCAATGGTAATAGCCAACGCTTAGACTTATTTTATGCCAAGTACAATTTTAATATATCAATCCACTCAGTTCTCATTGTAACTGTGTAAGGTAGAAACAATTTTTATGCCCATTTCACAGATGGGGAAACTGAGGTGCAGAGAGATTAAGATTAATCACACAACTGTTAAATGGAGGAAGCAGATTTATAACCTCAGGAAGTCTGGCTCCAAGATCTGTGTCCATACCATTGTACTATTCTGCCTTGTTTGTTAAAATAAGTGGTCAATAAGAGGATATTTGTTATTTTTCTGTTTTTTTAATTATTTTTCCTTCACATGATTACACATACGCCCATACTCATCAACACATACACCCATTCTTTTGTGGCCTCTCAGCTGAGAACTTGCCTCCTGGGCACTGGAAGATCAGGCCCCTGGGATCATCCTGGGAAGGCGCCTTCTAGAGAGCGAGGGCTCTGGAGGAAAATCAGGAGAGGTGGAGCTGGGTTGAAGCAGCCCAAGGATGCCCACTCCCCTTCTTTTTCCTCCTGGAGAGCCGCTTTACTAGTACACCCCTGCCTGGAGCCCTGCTTCCTATGGCCTAGACGGGTTGCCAGGGGGTTGTGTGTGTGTATATTTGTGCATGCATGTGTTTGCTCTTATGGGTGTCTCTGTAAACATCTGTATGAATGATGGCTGTGTGTTTGCATGCATGTCTGTCTGTGTTTCAGCGCAGGGACTGGCAGGACCCATGTGGTAAGAGCTTTGAGCTCCCCACTGTAGGAGGGGAGTGAAATTTTGTCATTTCTCCATGCTGACCATGCACACAATTGGTGCTCAATAAATGCTTTTTTGTTGTTGTTTTATTTGAGGACTCCTTCTCGGAAGTCCCCGGGTGGTGCAAACAGTTAACAGCTGCTAACTGAAAGGTTGGAGATTCAAGTCCACCCAGAGGTGCCTTGGAAGAACAGCCATTGAAAACTCTACGGAGCACAGCTCTACTCTGACAGATGGGGTTGCTATGGGTCAGGAGTAGACTCAACTGCAACTAATCTGGTCTAGCTCCTCCCCTTTCATTTTCTTCTCCTCCTTCCTTTTTGGCTAGAGAAGGAAGAAAAAATTAAAAAAACTGAAGCTGTCTGCATACCTTGGGCCCTCTGGACCCCAGTCAGAGTCCAGGATGCGCAAATAATGGTCAGGCACCTTCTCCCATCTTCCCTGAAGGCCTGAGGGAAAAGGATGCACAGAGCACAAGGAACAGAAACCATGCAAAGGCCTCTACCAGCAGAAGGGGTGGCCAGGAGGGTAGAGACCCAGGCTAGGACTCACTCACTCGCTATTCCTAACTGATCCCTCCTTCTTGGGGACTGTCAGTGAAGCCAGTTATAACTTTTTCCGAGAAAGAGAGTGGGGCCACAGCTGACCATAGTGACTATACCAGCCCTCCTGGCCACAGCAGCTGTCCTTGGATGGACTGGGCTCTGCCTCCCCACTCCCTGACAACCTGGGGGCAGAGCAACCACATTCAGCTGGCCACTGATAAGCACCCACTGATAAGAAAGCCCCTCACAGGGAAATCTGCAAATTGGAGGTTCTGCTTCCTGGTGCCTAGGGGGCTTGCCCTCTGGTGGAATTCTAGGGGTTTTCCCCAGGTGACTCAGGAGGTGGAGGGTAGGGGAGTGGCAAACAAAAACATTTAATCTGAACCCTCTGCTGTTCTCTGCTTTGCATAATGGACTTCTATGAGAGATTTTGTTTGAAGAAAGCATTCAGCTATGTTAAAAAAAAAAAGAAAGAAAAAAGCAAATCACTGACCTAAGAGCAGCAATATTCACTGAGTAGTTTGGTTAGTAATCCTTAAGGGATTCCACACAGGGGGAGTGTTGTATGTACTTTGTGAAAGCTTCTCAGGCCTTTCCAATATGCCTTATTTGAGAAATAGTAGCCTAGAGTGACAGAGAAGGCTGAGCCAGGACGGGTCCCAAGGACGGGGCAGATCATCCTTTCTGTCTCCCTACAACGTCCTCCTCTGGCTGAGCTATGGAGCCCCAGAGCCTTCCCTGCCCACCCAGCGTTTACATGGGGTACCGCCTTGGTGGCCTGGGCCAGGCCTTCTTAGGATATTAGCCTTGGTATGTCCATATGTCCATGTTGGGGAGAAGTGTTAGAGCCCCGCCCTCTCCCTTGGTCCCACCGCAGCTCCCTGTCCTCAGATGTGACCCTCAGAGTTTGAAAGACAGAAAAGGAGGCTCACTATGAATTGGAATCGACTCCACTGCAATGGGTTTGGTTTTGAAGTGTTCTTCAACCTCAAAAGGACAGGTAGTATTCCCAGCATCCCTTGGGCCGCAGAGATAACCTCTCACAGATCAGGAAAAGGGAAGGGGGCCTCTGGGGTGAATAGAGCCCCTTGAGTTTCCCACTTTCCCCCATTCACCCTCCCAGCGCTTTGAGGTTTGGAACCTAGAGGAAGGAGATTCATGAGACAAAGGGAAGAAAGTGGGGGGACCTTTCCTTGGGGAGGCTGTGGCTAAGATTGGTCCCAGGCTGGGTAATGGATGCTGGGGGTAGAGGGGAGAGGAAACAGACAGGTATCTGGCCCCTTGACTCTGTCCTTCCTTCCCAGAGCCTACTGGCTTTACCTGCCCCCAGTCCACCTATGGACCTCTCTCCCCAGAGCACCTTCTTCCAGCTCCCCTGCCTTACCACCCCAGCCTGAGCTAATAATGGTCTGCTCTCCCCCCACCTTCTGTCTTCCCTGCAGACCTGGGAGGCTCACACCAGGTTCTTTTCACTAGTTTCTCCACAGCTCTGTGTACCTGTCCAGTTTGAGCCTGTGCCAGAAGCCCAGGTCCTCTAGGGGGAGGCAGAGAGCGCGCAGGCTGAGCAGCCAAAGACTTCCCTGTTCTAGATTCATTTCTTCCCTCCTGGGTGCTTGGGACAAGCCCTCTCTGGGGCTCCATTTTTATATTTGCTTATTGGAGAGATGACTCACAGGCCCCTCCCGGAGAGACACACAGCTGCAGGCTAAGCCCCTGCAGAGACTCCAAGGAGGAAGTTGGAGAAGCCAGTGCTCAGGCTGCCAGGAAAGAGTGTAGGAGAAAAACAGTTGGAAGGACCCGCCAGATGTGTGTGCTGGGGACAGGGGGTACACAGGAGGCTGAGCGTGGGCAGCCATGGCTCAGCCCCTGTCCACCCCCAGAACAGCAGACCCAGTGGCCAGAGCCAGACCAGGAAAGTATGGCTGATGGACGCAGTTGCCTGGAACACAGCCTCCAGCATTGGAACCTAGGAACTGGAGAGAGCTCTGTGCCTGGAGGAGCCCATTAATCCTCTCTCCTCCCTTCTCCACTCCGGTTTTCGTTTTCTGAGCTCTGCCTGACTTTAGGACTAATAGATCTGAGACTTCACTTTGTAAAGAAATATAACCCCAGAGGACCAGGGCTGAGAGGTTCCCTCCCCAGCCTGCCCTATATGCCCAGAATCTTACACTCCTCCCCTCTCCCTGGCAAGGCTAGAGTTTGGGGCTAGGGGAGGTGGCTGGTTGTGCCCAGGAGAGGCAGGAAGTCAAGGAGGCTGGAGGGGGCCTGCGCCCAGCTATGGCCTATCTGAGCTGCACTGGGAGGCCCAGAGGGGTTTATTTGGATTTTTTAATTATCATTTCACTTTTTTTCCTCCTCATGAAAAAGTTTTAATATACACAGTAAATTAAGCCCAGAAAAAGGGAGGGGGGCACATTTCATCTTTAATCTATTTACTTCTGAATATTTAACATACAATTCTGGCACCAATCACCAAATTTAACTGGAAAATTACTCACTAATCTGTTTGCTTATTTGGAATAATTGGGTCGGCTGCCAGCGCGAGGATTCCCCCTCCCCTGTTTAATATCTCAGTTAGTAGTCCAATTTCAGCTTGGCGGCATAATTACTCCGACAGAGCTGTAGCCACGGGGCCTGTGAGTGGGGCTGCTTTTAAACCGTAAATTATGAAGGATTAGCATTTATGAATTTTAAATCAGGGCTGGGGTAGGAGACACTAAAGCTGCTTAACGCTGGGGAACAGCAGCCTCCACTCAGCTGCAGAAGCCGTAACCCTTCCGCTCCCAGGATGGGCCACGGGACAGGGCAACCCAGGCACAGGGAGTGGTGGCCAGGAGTCAGGAGACCCACGCTGTGGGGGCACAAAGGAAGTGGGAGGACCCTGAAGCAATGATGAAGTCCCTGGGGGATAGGAAAGCTGGGATGATGCGGAGTTGGAGACTTGGGAGAATAGCCATCAGTGTGCTCCCAGTTAGGTCTCAGTCTTCCACCTAACAACAACAGGGATGCTGGGAAACTTTAGTGAAATACCGTGGGTGGAGTGCCAAGCACAGTGGCTGGCACACAGCAGGTATTTATCAGATCAGCTCCATGCTCTTTGGGATCTCCCCAAACCTAAGTTAGTGCCCTGGTGTACACTGCCCTCTCCCTGCCCCTCATCCCTCACAACTCAGGGGAGGCCTCAGCCTCTGGCCTCAAGGCCTAACAAGCTCTCCAGGCCTGGCTCCTTCCATGAAAACCCCTCTGTCTAGGAATCTGCCTCGCTGCCACTCAACATCACCTTACCAGGGGGTGTCAAGGTCAGACCCCAGGCATCTGCTAGACTCAGGGCGTTGGCGGCCACTAAGAGCACTGACTCTGGAGCCAAGGTGGCTGGGTTTGAAATCTTGCTCTGTCATTACTAGCTGGGTGACCTTGAGTAATTTATTTAGCCTCTCTATGCCTCAGTTTGCAAATCTGTAAAATGGGAATAAAAACAGTAATCTCTGCATCATAGTATGGTTAGGAGGATCTAGAGCATTAACACAGCATTCAGAATCGTGCCTGGCATGTAATAAGCACTAGCTATGCTACTGTGGTGTAGGGGTTAAGTGCTACGGCTGCTAACCAAAGGGTCAGCGGTTTCAATCTGCCAGGCGCTCCTTGGAAACTCTATGGGGCAGTTCTACTTTGTCCTACAGCGTCACTATGAGTCGGAATCGGCTAGACGGCACTGGGTTTGGTTTGGTTTATGCTACTGTTGTTGTTAGGTGATTTTGAGTTGATTTTGACTCATAGTGACTCCACGTGACAGACTAGAACTGCCCTGTGGGGTTTTCTAGGCTGTAATCTTTATGGGAGCAGATCTCTAGGTCTTTCTCCCTTGGAGTGGCTGGACGGGTTTGAACTACCAACCCTTTGATTAGTAGCCAAGCACTTAACCATTGTGCCACGAGGGCACCTTACTAGCTATGCTAGTTGTTATTACTTATCATCCTTATGAAGGAGATGAAGTGGCCCTCTGTGGGGGAACTGCCACCTCTGAGTTGCCATCAGGGAGCTACTGTTCCCTGGGCTTGAGGCATCACAGGTCACCTATAAGAACAGGAGGAAAGAAGGCAGGATCTAAGGCCGTGGGACCATGCTGAGAACAACATCTGGACAACATCACACTGTGTTTGGGGATCAAGCAGTCCCCACAGTGGCCAGACCTCTCCCTGTCCCCTGTGCCTATGTCAGGGATGTCCCATGACCTGTGGCGTTGGCAAGGGGCCTTCTGAGGTGTCTGGCAGGGCAGATCCCCAGGGTCCAGGGCAGCTGTGGAAGCAGTAGAGGCTGGAGGGGCAGAAGAGAGAGCACAGGAGCAGCTGAGCCCAGAGAGACCCTCTGCATGGGCCAGCCCTCCTTCCCAAGCTGGCCAAGGTCTCTGTTTTCCAAATTCTCAGCCTGAGCTATCCCAGGGCAAGAAGAGGGGGGTCAGTCTAGGCTCCCAGTGTGAAGGATAAGCAGGCTGGGCCAGCACTGGGCCAGAAGCCTTGCCTCTAGGCCTAGCCATCCCCCCTGCCCTTGTTCCCCTCCAGCCTCAACCACACTTTCTGTCCCAGACTATCACATACCAGTGTGACGAGCTGCCACTGCCTTACTGTGAGTCCTCTAGTAATTCACTTCCCCCTTCTGGACCTCATTTATAGGAGTGTGGGGTTAGGGGATGCGACTCTAAAACTCTTCGCCTATGGATTTATGGTTCAAGTTCCCGGCCTGCCAGCTCAGTGGAGGAACACAGCATGTCCTCTCTTCTCTGCAGAGAAGGACACACAACCCCACCCCCAGGTCTGGGCTGGGTGGAGCTGGGCTTCATGGGACAAAGTGGATGGATTTGGCTGCCCAACGTCATCCATGGCCTTAGGCTTAATGACAGACCAAGCTCCCTAGGCACAAGCTGGAGTCCTAGGGAAATGCTGCAGCCCACTGGGGTGCCCCCTCCCCTGGTAATAATGCTCTTCTTAAAAATGGACTTCATGGTAACTTTGCTTCAGGAAATAAATTAAACATCCCCCCTTTACCTCCATGAAGCCCACATGCACCCCAGATCATCTCCAGCCATGCTGGCCCTTGAGGACCATGATTTGGGGGATGGAGCAAAGAGGGGAAGAAACCGCGGTGGGGCGGTCATGGCTGCCGTTTGTGCACGTCCAGGCCAGGGAAAGGCAGCATTCCCAGGGGCCTCACAAGATTTCTGGCACTGCTGCTCTGCGACCACGCTAGGATGCTTGATAGATGGGAAATGCCTGGTTTGTCGAGTCCTTGCTGGGCTTTGTGATAACTCATTATATTTCTTTCTTTACAAACTGCCCCATTAGCACTCCCGAATGGGACAGAATCATAAAGCCAGGAGCATCCCAGCCTGGGCTGAGTCTGGGCCATGAATTACCTATGGAGCGAAGACATGCATTTTAGGGAGGAGGTTGAGGGCAGCTGGCTGGAGCTGGCCCTCAATTCTGCAGGAGAAATGGGTTTGTTTTCTTTAAACTCAAGAAAATAAAAGCGTTCTAACTAAGTCCTGCTGGATTTAAATAGCAAGATCTGCCTCACTGCTCGTTGGCTTTCAAGCTGGGGGCTCTGATCCCTGTTTGAGGGGTTAAATTCTAACCCCATTAAGCCATTTATGGAAAGCTGACCACCAGAGAGGAAGGTGGCCCCTCCTCCCGCAGAGCCTCTATAAACCCCACAGACTCTGAAATTGGTTGTCACTCTCAGTCAGAGGATTCTAAACAAGTAGGCGCTAATCCCCTCTGTTAAGGAGATACTTATTTTGTCTGAAAAACTTCAAAGAGCCCATGACAGACACTCAAAATCAAAATTAGCATTCCAATAAGGATTTAAAAAATAATAATTCTTACAGTTCTGCTGAGGAAAGGAAGAGAGGTGAAGTGACTGGCTGGGAGGCTAGGGGCATCGAGGTGGGGTAAGCGCCTTTCATCTGCCCACCTTGAGGAGCTCTTGGGATCTGTCCCTGCCAGCTGAGATATTGAACTCCCTCTCCACAAAGGGGCAGAGCCTTGGCCCTCCATGGTGGGCAGGAAGTGGCTGCTGCCCCAAAGGACTGTGCAGTGTGCAGATGAGGAGTCCAAGGCTTAGGGAGGGCAGTGGTCTCTCAGGTCATCAGTGATCCAGAAGCAACTGAAGCCAGGTCTTGGCACCCCAGGGTAGTCTGCATCTCAGGGTGGGTTTCCTGGTTGGCCTGAAGGCTGCAGTGGTGTTCTCTGCTTGGAGATGCTGGCAGGCATCCGGGGAGGCAGGTAAGTGGCAAAGTATGGAGCCCAGTTGCCTTGCTCACATAGCTGCCCCCGTCATAGCTGCTGGGAGCTGCAACAGGGCCCTAACATTGCTCTTGGGTTCCAGCAGCCTCTCCTCTGGAACCCAGTGACCCTTCACCCAGGCCTGACTTCTCTCTTCGTTGGACAGTTCAACCCAGCTCAGCCTCACTCTTCCCTACTCAACCCCACAAGCCAACCCACCCCAGGAGCCTGCCCCTCTCTAACCTTCCCTAACCAGAGATATCCTGGCATCTTCTTCTCCCAAGGGTCCCAGCTTCCAGATTTCCTGGCCAGGAGGAGTCACCCATCTCCAAACAGGATGCTCTTCCTCCCAGTTTCTGTAGCCCCTCCCTTTCTGAAACACCTCAGGTGCCTGCAGGGCTCCCTGGCCTCACATGGGCTCCTGGGCCAACTCCCTGGCTTGCTCTATTGGCTGCTTGGGCTGCCAGGTAGCAGGATCCATCAGTAGATACAAGATCCCCTCTTGCTTCTTTGGCCAGGCTGCTCCAAGCTTGTTGTCACTTCCTGCAGGAAGGACCTCACACCTCAAGACTGCCAGTGCAGAGGTCATGGAAGTCCCTGGGACCCCCGGTCTTCCCCTTTACCCCTCTCCCACGACACACTCACACTGTTTATCTGCATCATTCCCAAGCTCCATCCATCCATCCTTCCTATCTCCTCAGTCCTCACTGACCCCTCTGCGTCCGTCCAAGTCTGATCCAAAACCAGATTCTGTGCCTTCACTCACACTCCTTCAGTGTGTATATCTGCTCTGCACCTGGTTCCATGCTGGGCACTAGAGCACAGGGGGCAGACCATGCTCGAGAAGATTCCAGCCACATGGGAGACACAAACTGATGAGTAGGTCAATCATAGTATAAAGGCTGTGGGCCTTTGACAGAGGGATCAGAGAACTCCATCTGGGGGATCCCAGAGGAGATGCCAATGAGCTGGGTCTCAAAGCTTCAGTAGGAAGTCACCAGGTGGGCAAAGGAACAAAGGGAATAGTGTGTACAAATGCAGGGAGGCCAGGAGAGCCTTGGAATGAGGGAAGACCTAGACTCATAGCTCAGGCAGTTCTGATACCTCTTTCTGGTCATTAGCTGGGGCTTTATGAAGACCAAGTGGTCCTATTATGTTAATGGCTTTGGACAGTACACAGTCTGGTATATAAACTTCAGAGAGGGAAAGAAGGAAGTACCCAAAGGATCCCTCCTCTGCTCACCAGTGACAACATCGGCCACCAGTAAGAGAGACCCCTGAAAGCATTACCTTATTCAGAAACATGGTCATTGGTTCCTGGTACTAGAAAAGCCTGAAGGAGATTTCCAAAAGACGCAGCTTTGGGCATTAAACCTTCCTGAGGCAAGTCTGGTCTCTCTTGACTGTGGTATTATCCCTGTAAAACTGGTTCTGTTCTAAGCACTTTCCCATGTCCTAGAACATTCACGTCAGAGACCAAGTAGACCACTATTGTCCAGCAGAAACACAATGTCAGCCATATATGTAATTTTAAAGTTTCCACCAAAAAGTTGTCACTTCAAACCCATCAGCTGCTCCGCAGGAGAAAGATGTGGCAATCTGCTTCCATAAAGATTACAGCCTTGGAAACCCAAGGGGGCACTATGAGTCAGAATCAACTTGATGGCAATGGGTTTTAGTAGGCACATTAAAAAAAGTTGGAGCCAATTTTAATAACATATTTTATATAACCCAAGATATCCAAAACATTATCATTTCAACATGTAATCAACATAAAAATTATTGGGATGTTTTACATTCTTTTCATAATAAGTCTTAGAAATCTGGTGTGCATTTCACACTTCAAGCACTTCACATGTCAAGCGCTCGATGCCCACGTGGGGCTAGTGGCTACCATGCTGGAGAGCACAGAGACCAAAACACTGGGTCTACAAAGGAGAGAACTGGGAAGGAGGGGGATGGACTAGCTCAGGGTCACATGCAAATTAGGCTGTGGATTTAAGTCCTCTGACTCCAGCTCCGGGCCCTCCCACCGCCCTGCTGGACTTTGACGGGGCTTAGGGCCCTGAGCAGAGAAAGCCCTGGCTGACATCACATGCTGGGTCTGCTGTGAGCTTACCCAGGTATGACCTTGGGCAGATCATGGAACTGCACTGGAAACAGGGCTCTAACCCAGCTGCCTTGTTGCCCTGCCGACTATGGAAGGAGATCAAATGAAAACACGCAACAGCAGCAGCAGACACTTACAACACCTGCTCTGGGCCAGGCACCGTGCTGTGTGCTGGGGCCACGGTGTTCACCCTGAGGAGCTTCCAGTCCAGGGTGGGACAGGGACAGCACAGTGTGATAAGGGCTACCATGGGGAAAGCCTAGGGCACTGTGGGGCCTTCCACGGGGAGATGGAAAAGTGATACTTGGGCTGGGTCTGGAAGAAGGGACCAAACACCTGCTCAGAGGTCTCTTTCTGCACCCAGGTTCCTAAAAACTCTCCCTGTCAGGGTGAGCAGCCCAGGTGAGGAGAGCCCACTCAGGTAGCACAAAGTAGGCTGATGCTGTGCTCCTCCTCAGCCGATCTCCAAGGAGCCAGCCCTTCCTTTTTTCTTCACAAGCATTCCAGACTTCTCTGGCAGTTCTTTGTGTGAGTGAATGAACGGGCGTCAGCCCTTGGACTGAGCTTGGGCAGGAAAGGTGGCTTGAATCCTGCTCACCAAAGCCAGGAAGCCATGGCCCGAGGTAGGAGCCCTGGGCCAAGGTTGGGAGGCTGCCTGCTGAGCCCTGAGCTAGCTGCCTGTTGCCCTGTCTGGCCACTAAGCCCTCCCTGGTGCCTGTAATGAGCGTCTCCCGCACCACTGTGGCTCGGAGGAGGCCTCCTGGCAGCCTGGCCTTGTTCTCATTGTCCTGCTCCCGTCCAAATACACCAGGCCCAGGCCTCAATCGCGATCAATGGGCCGAGGATGTGCTGACGCAGCACTTTCATCTTTTCTCAAGCCTGGTGTTTGAACTTCTCCAAGCAAGCCGCCTTCCCAAATGGGCTTGTCTTCTAAGAAGGCGGCCAATCTCCTTTGCCTTGCTTCCTAAGCAGGCTGATCCTGAGAGTTATTGAGGCACAAAAAAGGAGATGTTCAAAGGCAAATCTAAATTACCGTCCTCTTCAAACTGGGGAAAAGTCTTATTAAGTTGCCTGCGTGTGAATCCCGGCCTATTTCTGTCTGCAGACCTTTCTTCCTTTGTGCCACATAAATGGACACATCTTATTGATTTTCTTTCAACTTGGATCACCTCCATCGCTGTGAATATGGCAGACAAATACCATCCTTCCTTTCCTGTGGGGCTGAGGAAGAATGGAGGTGGCAGTTAGAGAGGCCCAGCTCTGTGGGGGCTGCACTGCCGTCCTCACCACCCCGCTCTGTGCCCTCCCAGAGCAGCGCTTTCTCGGTGGAGCCAAGGGAGACCACTGTGGACCCTCAGGTTGGCTTTGGCAGCCTGAAGCCTGAGTCCAGCAGGCCTGAGCCTAGCCAGCCCTTCCTGGGACTGGAAGACAACTCACAGGGACACTTGTTCTCACTAACTTCTGCCCTCAACCTGTTCCCTCAGTTCTTGTGCCTCCTCCTGCGTCTTCCTCTATGACTTCTCCCATCCCAAGCCCTGGCTACTCTGCTGGCTTCATTCCAGCCCCCTGGCTGCCTTACCTCCTTGCTGAACATACCACACACATGCCTACCTCAGGGCCTTAGCATTTGCTGTTTCCACACCCGGACGCTCTTCATCCAGACATCCTCAAGGCTCACTCCCTCACCTCTGTGAAGTCTTCACTCAAACAACATCTCAGCAAAACTTCCCAGAGCGCCCCATTTAAAATTGCAACCCTCACCTCTGTACTCCCTAACCGCTTCTACCACATTTACCACAACTTGATGTATTACATATTTTACTGGTTATGTTGGTTTTCTGTTCCTCCACTAAAATCTAAGCTCCATGTCAGCAGGGATTGATTCCTGTTTTGTTCAGGACAGCGTCACCAGTGCCTAAAACAGTGTTTAATGTATAAAAAATCAGTATCCAACGAGTTAGTTCTAACTCATGGTGGCCCACATGTGTCAGAGCAGGACTGTGCTCCACAGGGTTTTCAAGAGCTGATTTTTCAGAAGTAGATCGCCAGGCCTTTCTTCTGAGGGACCTCTGGGTAGACTCGAACCTCCAACCTTTTGGTTAGCAGCTGGGTACGTTAACCATTTGTACCACCCAAGGACTCCTTAGTATATAGAGTAGCTCAATAAATAGTTCTTCAGCATGAACAGCTGTGACTAGTCATACAGGGACCCAGCCAATGCCAGCACCTCTTCTTCTGTAATCCAGAAAGGTGCATCTTCCAGTCACCAGACTCCACAGGGCACCACACAGGATTTCCAGACTGGATTCTTCACTCTGGTTATCTCTAGCTCCCAGAAAAAGGGTCCAGGTTCTTCCTTAGGTTGGCAGCTTGGCTTGGACACTGTCTTCGCAGCTTTGGCCTCAGGATGGATGGCTTCTATGCACAGGATGATGTCTCTGATCCCATGAGGCTTCTCCTACTGTTAACAGGTCCTTTGTGTGTGAGTGTTTCACCACCGCCCCCCTCCCCCGACCTGATCCGGCTGGCCAGGACAGTGCCACGCAAATGCTCTGGACCTTCAGCTTCCCTCCCCAACAGCTCCCAGAAGATGAAGCCTCTGGTGGGAGTACCAAGAACCCCTCTCACCTCCCTCACTACACCCCTAGGCTGGGTGGGTCTAACAATTACTATATAAACTATCCTTGTTGGCTAGTAGGAGACCTGGGGCTAGCCTTGGCTCTACAAGTCACTCTCTGTGTGTTCCTGAGTCACTCTCTTTCTGTCTTCTTACCTCAGTTTCCCTACCTGTACCAAACCAGACCTCAGTCCTTGGGGAGACTTTACATTGATAAAGTTCCTCAGAGAGTGAGTGGGTGGTGGTCAGGGGTCTCTGACTCAGGGCTCGTGACCCCTTCTCAATTAAACGTGCTGAAGAAAATCCGTGTCACCAGCTAAATCCTGATTTAGGCCCAGACTGAACCCTAGTCCTGTATCAAGCCCTAAGCCTGGCCCTGTCACTGAACTCCAGGCCCAGCCCAGACCCCCAGCCCCAAGTGGACATGCTGCTGTCTGGCCTGCCAGCCTCCTCGCTGAGCTGAGCTGATGGAAGTGTGGCTGCCTCCTGCCATCTATCCCCACCAGACTTCATCTCGGACACAGGTCATGCAGGCTGTGCATTCCCACCTTGTGATGCACCCTCCAGGCCCTCCAAGTCCACTACCCTTAAAAGCTTAAAATAAAATCCAGATTCCTAGACTTAGCTCCAGGCACCACCACACCCCAGCCCTGGCCCTTTCCTGTCTTGTCTTCTACCAAACCCCACCTGCACCTTTGCCCGTAGCTACACCAAACCACCTGGAGTTTTTTCCTTCAGAGCTCTCTGACCTCCGGGTTTTAGCACATTCCTGATGCACCTCCGAGGCCTGTCTCCCTCCTGTCCTTCCAGGCCTCACTGGGTATCACCTTCTCCAGGTACATCTCCCCCAACCAAGCTGGCTGAGGGGTCTCCTCTGTCCCCACGGCCCCCTGGGCTCACCCCGACACAGCGCTAAATACATTGCACTATAATGGCCTACTTACGTGTCCATCTCTCTCAGTACACTGACTAATCTTGGAGGGCCTGGATTTTTCTCCTTATCCAGCCCACAGCTGGCTCAAAGTAAGTTTTCAGTAGGTGTTTGTTGAATGAATGAAAGAATGAATGAAAACGAATACAATCAGTTCACAGGCCTATAAAGAAGTGGGCCTAGTGGCCCCAGCCCCAGAGTACTCACCTCAGCTGAGAAACCCCACACATCTGCTTGTTGGAGAGAAGCAGACAGACAGATGGAAGCAAGTGAGGCTTAGGAATTCTTTGGGGCAAGGAAGCTCATTTCTAAACGGGAGGCATGTAGGCCTTGGGAAGACAAAAAAAAATCTCAAAATTAAACCAAAGGAGGGACTTGGGGAACGATGGGGCTCGGAGGGATTTATTAATGCACGCCTCGGTGTGATTCTTCCTTCTGCAATCCAGGCACTGGGTTAGCACTGACTTCCAAATTATATTTAATTGGACAATTATTCAAACTGAAAAACCTGCACAGGAAAGGAAGGTGGTCCTTAATAAACACCTTGTCTCCTCAGCCAAACAGGCAAGTCGTTTACTGACCCAAGAGGCACAATTTTGTCTTTGGTAAATTTATTTTGAAGTAATTGCCGACTGTGGGAGTAACCATTTTTCAAAGGGAAACTTGGCTCTACCCAGCAGAATAATAAATTGTTCCCTGACCCGTGTGAAGCCTAATCCCATTTGAAAGATGTGCACTTATAAGGTGGAGGGAGACATGCAGATGGGCGGGGTGGTCGCCGGGATCTTGACTAGTGAGGAGTCTCCCAGGCTGACTAGGACACAGCCACGGGGACCAGCCCTGACTTTCTCTACAGGAGGGGCTGCAAGGGCCGGGTTAGGGGTGGGTGTGAGGTTGTTACTGGGCCAAGGGCCAGGTGAGAGGGCTGAAGCTTCCCAGCTCCCTGTTGGTGCTGCTACTAGCCTACCCAGGGGCCCGAGCCTCCTCCTCCCTTCGCCCCGCCCCCTTCGGCTCGCCCGCCCACCCTGCTCCTCCGCCAAAACTTTCCTCCTTCATGGCTCCCCTGGCCCCTCCTGGCCCCGCCTGGCCCCACCTGCCCCCGCCTGGCCCCACCTGCCCCCGCCTGGCCCCACCTGCCCCCTGACCAGACGGGGGATGTTCTAGCTGCCCCTGGTGAGGCTGTGCAGAGCTGGAGGGCACAGGGCAGGCACGCCTTTCACGCAGTAGGCGCACACAGGCAGCCCGCACCTTGTTGAGCAGCTGAGGGCCTTAGGGAAGCTGCTTTAATGAATAGAAGTGCGTTTATAAATAGCGTATCCATATGCAAATGAGCCCTTCCAACAGCCTGGAAACCGGCTGGTCTCTGATCGCTTCATTTTAAACAAACACAATTTATAAAAACTAGGGTCTTTTTTCAGGAGAGAAATGAAGGGGCTTCCCTTGGTTTACAAAAGGATTCCTACTTGGTTTCCTTTAAAATGCAAGGTCTCTTAATAGTTCCAGGTAGAGTACAACTCAAGGCCTGGAAGTTCATTCTTGGCCTAATGTGGGCTCTGTGAGGGCAGGAAAGGATCCCTGGTGGTGCAAAGGTTAAGGGCTTGGCTGCTAACTGAACGGTTGGCGGTTTGAATCTATCCATCCTCTCCTTGGGACCTGGCGATCTGCTCCTGTAAACATTACAGGCTACAAAACTTATGGGGCAGTTCCACTCTGTCACATGGGGTCACTACAAGTTGAAAATTGACTCTGTGGCACACAACACCACCAGGGCAGGAATTATTGTTTTTTTCACTGATGTGTATCAACTGCCTAGAATAGTGGCTGACCGGAAATGGTGCTCAATAAATACTGTTTCCCAGAATGAACTTCTGAAGAACCCACTCTCTGGAGAAGACAGGTGCTCTCTCCTCAGTTGCTTCTCACAGCCTTTCTTCTGCAAAGTAAAGCTTACCAAAAAAAAAAAACCAAAACAAAAACCCGTTGTGGCCTAGTTGATTCCTGCTCATAGCCACCCTATAGGACAGAGAAGAACTGCCCCACAGGGTTTCCAAGGAGCAGCTGGTAGATTCCAAGTGCCGACCTTTTGGTTAGCAGCAGAGCTCTTAACCACTGTGTCACCAGGGCTCCAAAGTAAAACTTCCAGCATGTTAAATTGGAAAGACTCTTGAAATGTGGTCATTCATTCTCTTCCCCCACCCTTTTTTTTTTTTCAGTTGATCACTTCGCTTGTCAGGGCTTTAAGCCCTGTCTTCTCACTGGGCTGTGATTTCTGCCCATCTACAGGAAACCCCTTAGAGCAGACTGAACAGGGGGGCCTGCCGCCTGACCAGAGAAGGGAGTGTCTAGCTGGTGAGGCTGTGCAGAGTTGGAGGGCATGGTGGAAGCAAAGAAAGCAAATGTGTGGTGGAAACAGATGGTTTCTGACTCTGTAAGCCAGGAAGGGGAAGAATGCCCAGAAGCAGAGCAGGTGAGGGTGGCTCCCAAGATGAGTGGCTGGGTCATGGGGCATGCCCCAGGGAAGACACCCTTTCCGTCATAGCTCAGAGGGCTGCATTCTTTCCTGCCTTCTGGGTCCCCTGCCCCCTTCCCTACATGCCCCTCGACTCCTTAGCAGGGCTGGGGCTTGAGTCTCATAACTGGCCTCTCTTTTTCTGCTCCCACTCGATGCACTCTCCACCCAACAGCCCTATCTTCCCAACTGCCGCAGCCTGTTTATTCCAGAACACAGTTCTGACTGTGCCTTTGATCCAGGTAACAGCCCTCTGGTGGCTTCTGAGCTCCTTGAGTGTGGAGCCCCAGCCCCTCAGCCTGGCCTCATCTTCCCTCCCCACCCCCTCACCCCCAGGCTTCAGCTACATTACACCCCTTACCATTCTCCCAAAGGGCAATCTAATTATGAACTCAAGTATGCTGCCAGCTTTGAATGCCCTTCCACTGTCTTCTCCTCCACAGTAAATCATATTAATCCTTCAAGGCCTCAACCCATTGCCATTTCTTCTGTGCAGCCCATTCCAATCCCATTTCTTCCTCTTTTGAGCTCCCAGGCAATAACATAGAAACAACAAACACTTCTATAGCAGGAACTCTGGTGGCACAGTGGTTAAGCACTCCGCTGCTAACCTACCAGCAGCTCCGAGGAAGGAAAGACCTGGAACATCTACTCGTGTAAAGACTATAGCCTAGGAAGCCCCATCAGGCAGTTCTACTCTGTCCTGTAGGGTCAATGGCACACAACATGTATCAGCACTATTCCAAGAGCCCTATACCTTTAACTACTTTCATCCTTACAACAATTGTATGAGGTATATAGTATGCCATCCCTACTTTATATATTAGAAGATTGAGCACAGAGAGGTTAAGGATTGTGCCCAAGGTCACACAGTTAGTAAGGCACAGAACTGATATTCAAACCCAGATAGCCTGACTCCAGAGACTTAACCATTATTTTGTAGTCACAGCTTTGGGTGTCAGTTATAGGCTTGCTTTCTTCTATCTTTTTTTTGAGGTGGGGGGTGGTATTTGTTTCAATGTATATCTTATTTCATCCCCCTTTGCCTGAGAGTGGAACCAAGTCTCATAGTTGACTGATGACCCTGGAGGGAGGGCCTCTACTCCCAGCTCCCAAGGCCCCTACTGCATAATTAGGATAGTCCTACCAGGTGTAGACCCTCCCACAGTCACCGTCTTCAGTCTCCAAGCATCTCTCTTAGCATCTGGGCTTTTCCTAATATTTCCCATATGCCTCTGGAGATGCCTCTTCCTTACCTCACAAAGACCCCCAGATTGGGCAGGTCTTTCCCCTCCAATTGCCTCTACTCCCCTCTACTCCTCCATGTTTAGCTCCAGAGAAGGGTGAGCTCAGAGTCCCAGGACTCCAGCATCTTCAGAGCTCCCCCACCCCAGGCCTTTCTTGCAGAATCCAAGTTAAAATCTACTGTCCTACTATAGTCCAAATTCCAACTGTTGACAATCCTGGCCTTCTAATGTTAACATTACTTAGGAAGCTCTGGCTAATATCAGTCATGAGAGCACTGTGTCTATATTTACCCATTGCTGTCCAGTCGATCCCAACCCTGAGTGGCCTTATAAGACAGAGTAGAACTTCCCCATGAAGTTTCCAAGGCTGTAATCTAATCTTTACGGAAGCTGACTGCCATATCTTTCTCCAACGGAGTAGCTGGTGGATTCAAACTGCCTGCCTTTAGGTAAGCAGCCAAGCTCTTAACCATTGCACCACCGGTGCTCCTTCGTGTCTATATTAGCACTGTTAAAAGCCAGGAACTCTTTTGCAAACAGAAGACAATGTACCCAGGCCCTGGCTCAGGGAAGATGCCATTAAATTTGAGCCTGCCTGCCCGCCTGCCTGCCTGCCTTCTTTCCTTCCTCAAATGTGTACTAAGCACTTACTGTGAGCCAAGACCTATGCTGGATCCTGAGAAAATATCAAAAGACACAATACTAATCTTTATGCTGTTAATAGGCTAGTGAGAGAGATGGGCAAGAAAACCCATCCATAGCATGAGGCTGGAGAGGGAAACCCAGGGGGTTGGGGGGACACAGCCTCTGACCTGGAGGGGGTCAAGGAAGGCTTCCTTATCTGTGTATGTGAGGAGCAGGGATGATCAGGAAGAGCCTTCAGGGTGGGCCCAGGAGCCTGGACTCCACCAAGGTGTTACCTATGTAAGGGAGTACTATGATCAGATGTGAGCTACAGCAGGATCACTCTGGCGGTGAGGAATGGAATGAGACTAGAGGCAAGGAGACCAATGAGGACAATTAAAATGGTCCAGGAGAAAAAGAATGAGACTTTTCCTAGGAAAGTGGCCACTGGATAGAGATAAATGATGCTTCAAGCAATATGGGAGGTAACAGCTAATTGGAGTCCCTGGGTGATGCAAATGGTTAACAAGCTCAGCCATTGACTGAAAGGTTGGTGGTTCGAGTCCACCCAGAAGTGCCATGGAAAAAATTAGCCATTGAAAACTCTATGGAGTACTGTTCTACTCTGACACACACGGGGCTTCCATGAGTAGGAATCGACTCAACAGCAGCCGGTGGTGGTGGTGGTAAAAAACCTCCATTTATTGAGGGACAACTGTGTACTAGGTGTTTGATCTTTGTGATTTATATTCATTATCTCCAATCTACAGAAATCCTTCAAGGGAGGTTACACTAGTCATATCCTTGCAGAAAATAGATGGCACCCTCAAACTGAGTAATATGAGAAATGTTTAATCGATGGACTATTTTCAAAAGTGTGAGCAGGATTAAGAAAAACTATAAAGAAGGGTGTTGTACCCTAGAGCTAGGGACAGTGGGGAGCCACTACCACCCCTTGGCCTGACAGGAGATGAGGAGGAAGCCGTTACTGGAACCCAGAGAGAAGGAGAGCTGTGTGGCACCATGTAGGATGAGCTGTCCATCAGATGAGGGACGCAGTGAGCCCATGGTGACCCTGAAGAAAGGGGGAGCTGGGAGAAGAGCTACAACGGGAAGGCCTTCCATGCTGGTCAGCCTTCTGGGGCGTGGGGCAGGGAGGAGAAGGCCAGGCCTGGAGGATCCAGCATAGTGGTCAAGGGCAGAGGGCTTGAGGCCTGAATGCCAGGGTGATACGAGAGAGAGGGGGTCAAGGATGACCCAAGTTTCTGGCATGGGCATTGGTAGCAGAGTGTGGTGCTATGTTGTAAGATGGAGTCAAGGAGAAAGGAAGGCAGGATATCTGTGAGAAAAAAGGGCAGGATATCTGCTTCCACCCCGTGGTTCTGCCATGCCCCTCACCGGCCCTGTGACCCTGAGAAATGCCTCATCTTGCCCTCTATCTCCTTATTTCTAAAACAAAGGATTTATCAGCTACATGAAACGGCCTCCCCACCCCCTGCCAGCTCTAACCTTATTTGCGGCCGCAACTCTGGGCGAGGCATATGGCCCCTTGGAGCCCCGTCTTCCGTGGGAAGAGGAGGTAGCATTTTCAGGAACATGAGCTATCTGGGGAAGTAAGGTACAGTAAGGCCTGACAGATCTGGGTGTGGCAGGCACAAAACTGCAACATTTTATACATTCAGATGTGCAGAGTTATAGGTCTTTATTTTCTATAATTCATCTCTTCTTGCCCTTGAGCTCCTCTTCCCACAGATGACTGGGAAAGGAGTCAGGGAGATACTTTAACTCACCGATTAAAGATAACTCAGCCTTTTCCAGTTTAAAACAACCTCTTTCAGGTTAACTCAACATCTTTTACATAAATACTCAGTCTTTTGAAATTCAAACTCCCTATTAGGACTGTTTCTCTGCCCTTTCAATACATCTTCATTCTACGTCCTCCTTCACAAGATGGCAGCTGAACGTAGGGAAGCTCACACCTCTCATGGCAGCAAGGGGAATGGCATCAGGCCTACGTGCTGCTCTTTGGGGCTCCATGGGTCGGAGACAGTGTGGCGTACCTGGACCAGCTCCTGAGGGTCATATGCTGAGCCCACTAAGGAGCTGAGTCCTTGAAGCCTAGCCTCTCGTCATGAAGTCTGGATCAGTCAGTGTAAGCCAGGTTATGCTGTGACAACAAGTAATCCCCAACCTCATCGACTTGCAACATGCTTGTGTTACACGTCCATCACAAGTCAGCTGTGGCTCTGCTTCATGTCATCACTGTCCTCACTCCAGGGCCCAGACCGAAGAAGCAGCACTGTCTGGAGCATTGTGAGTGACTGCAGCAGTGGGAAAGAAGGGCTCTGGAGGGTTTCACATCAGCAGTGAAAAGCTCCGCCCTGGAAGAGGCACATGTCACTTCTGCTTACAACTCTTTGGACAGAAGTAGTCACACGACACACACTTCCCCAAGGAGCCAGAAGCTCAATCCTAACCCGAGCCAGGAAGGGGAAGGACCATAATACTTGGCAAACCAAGTACTAATGACTGCCAAAACAAGGTCCCTTGTTTTGCATCCTCATCTCAGGGTCTGCTTCTGAGGCCCCCCTCCAACCCCACCCCACCAGGCTGTGACCATGCACAGGGAAAGCTAAGAGTATTTATTAGTTATTTATCAAGTTCCTGCTGTGTGCATTGCACTTCACTGCCTTATCTCACGTAATCCTCAGGACTGCACTGCCAGACAGGGCACGTTATTATTCTCATTTTATAGATGAGCAAACTGAGGCTTGCAGCACTAAAGTGATGCACTCAAGGTCATCCAGCTGGTAAGTAGGGACGCAGAATTTGAATCCAGGACTGTTGGACTCTGTAGCCCATGCTCCCTTCCCCACCTCTCTACCCCCAGATGCACAGTGGGTGTGGACAGGACCCAGATTCCCATAGCAGGAGACAAGTCAGCTAGTGTGAGGGAAAACAAGATCTTTTCTGAAGAATCACGGGAAGAGCAACACAAACAGAGCTCACAGTGGATATGGGTGGAGAGGCAGACCCTAAGCCAATACTTTGGACTGGGAATGGGCTGGGCTGAGCTGGCCCACAGGCACTAAAACAGAGAAGGGTCAAACTACAGATTGCTCCCTCCTCCACTCCACACTGACACAGACACACACGCACACACACACACACACACACACACAGGCACACACACCAGGGAAGCTCAAGGGGCTACAACTCACATCCCACCATTCCCTTGTAGGGACTTTGGCCTTTTCCATGCCAATCTTCTCATCCCTGCCACCTTCGTCTTTCACTGGAAGACTCTCAGAATGACTCTGGCCTTCCGGGAGGAAGGGATAGGCCCCTGTGTGACACCAGAGCAGGAAGGGTCTGCTAGAAAGGGTCCTGGGTTGGGTTTGTAGACAGCCCCTCCTGGACCTGCTTGGATCTGAACTGGGGAGAGTGAAGGCCCTGCTCTAGTGCCTGGTGAGGGAGCTGAGGGAATAAGCACAGGCCTCACCAGCAGGTGGGGTAAGGATAGGTGAGCCAAGACCAGGAGTACCCAGGGCCAGTTGTCACGGAGGAGCTTATGCCTAAGCCCTGTGAAGCCACAGGAGTGGTTTTAAGTCAAGTGCAGCCAACACAGGAGTCCCTCCTAAGGTCTGACCCTGGGCCTCCACCCAGGGTGGGGACAGGGTTTAGAGCTAAATGGCAGGTGTGGGCTGGTGGCCAAGGCTGTGGGAATGGAAGGACGAGAGAAGGGGGAAGCCAAAGAATCACTGTCCTTTGGGATGGCACCACACTGCCCACACTGGCAGCAATGTAAGCGACTTAGGCTCTTCCCTTCAGTTTGAGGGCTTTCCACAGGATCCCCTGCCCCTGACACCCATGCACCCCCTGGAGTGGCTGAGACAGAAAAGAGCCCTGGGACATGGATGGGAAAGAAAGCACAGAGCACTGGGCTGGAAACAAGGGGAGAGATCCGGAGCTGTTCCCTGCAGGGGAGCTGGAGCAGACACTGGGGATGACATGCCTGGTCTTGTCCTCTATCTGGATCTGCAGACAGGACGATAACTAAACAAGTACCCCTAAATGAGCAACATCCACATCCCAACACACACACACACACACACACACGTCCCCAAGCAAACCCTCATCCAGAACAAAATACCTTCCCCTGAAAACAAACTCCAGTTCTATTCTCTAATCCTGACCCCTCTCCTAACCTCAGCTGGAAGCCCCACTTGACTCCTGACCTGAATCCAGCCTTCCCCTAACTGACCCCACACCAAACTGTGAGCTTCACTCTAACCCTGCCCCTGCCTTTAACCCATCTTCCTCCCTTCACCCCTTCCCCATGCCCATGACCTTGGTCCTGCCTCAGGCCCATTAAGGCCTCCTTAGGACCATGCTGGGCACCTGGCTGCCACCAGCCTCTGCCTGCCCCATTCTGAGGGCCGCAGAGACCCCTCAGAGCAGCCAGGCCTCTGACTGGTTCTGGCTGTCCCTGTGCGGGTGACAGATGAGCTCTGGTGTTATCAGCACCATGAGAGGGATTCACCAATTTCCCTGCCTGTCATGCCACCATAATTTCTGAAGCAGAGTAAGCTGATTCTATCTCTCAACACCATTTGACTTTGTCCCGCCCCTGCAGGCTCCACAGGGTAGAAACCAGAAGGAATGGGCCAAGCACACACTTGTTCTGCAGAGCTGACAGACACACTGCATCAGCACTCACACTTCCTGCTGGCCTCCAAGCAGATGCCACACCAGGGCCTTCTGCCTGGCCTCAGCACTTCTGGCTCTCTGAGGCCTTGGCACCTCCATCACCTTGCGGCCTGAAGGAGGCAGGTGAAGCAAGTGCCCCCAGAGCCCCTGCCCCAGCTGGACTTCGGCCTATGACTGAGGATTGGAACTTACTCATACAGGCAGGAGGGATATAAGCAGGGTCTGCAGAGGCTTCACTCCCATCACCTTCATGATTTGTGACAGAATGGACAGGAGCTGCCCCTGCAGCTTCAAAGGACCATGGGCAGTAGATAATGCTGGTGGGCTGTGGGTGCGTGGCCCACTGTAGAGCTGGGCACTAGTTTGCAGGGAGTGATTCAGGAACAAGCCTGCAGGTAACAGGGAGGAGGGATGCTGAGGAGAGCGCCTGGCAGGACCACAGTGCCAGGTAACTGACAATGTGGAAGGCATAGCTCACCTGGAAACAGGCATTAACCATGGACAGAGCTCTAGGGTTTAAGCAGAACCCAAAGAAGAGGAGAGAGGAGAGTTTTTCAGGCCCTGGAATTTCAGCCCCTGGCTGTTCTCCCACGGTAGCAGCCCCAAGCCACAGGGTAGGTATTAGAGCAGCACCCTCACCCCCAAGGTCCACAGACTCAGGACAAGCTCCCTGCAGCCCTGTGCCCCAGGAACCCGGTGCCCAACCCTGGTTAATGAGGAGGGGCATGTCGACGGAGACATTTCATCTCAGTGTAAGATATAATTTTCTAACCATTACAGCATCCAATTTAAAAGAAAACCTACAAAGAAGACACCGCATCATCTCTCTGCTTGTTTGTGGGCTTCGAAGGCTGCCTGTAAAACCTCCTCGGTAATTAAGTAGAATGACTCCATTTTGCCACATAAGTGTGGTTATTGCTCCTGGGTGACTGCAATTAATATAAAAGCAGCTTAAGGAAGCCATCATCAAGGCATAATGAGTTTTTAAATATTAATTGATATGTTAATAACCATTCTAGATTAAGGGTGGCTCAAACCGTGTGCTATTAGAGATGATTTCTGTCAGGGACCCAGGAATGCTCACATCCTACCTGCCCGACACCGCCCTTCCCAGTTGGGCTTCTGAGGGAACAATAGCAGAGTGGAAATCAGAGCCATGCTTTATTAATATCATTGTGAGTGCCTAATGCCTAGCAAGCAGCGCTCTGAACAGCTGGGCTGGGGCATGTGGAGCCTTGGTTCAAGGTCTTCCATGGGGCTTATCGCTTCCGCTGAACCTAAATGTGGCAGCAGCACCTTGAGCGGGACCAGAAGAAAGAGAGAGAGAACTCCCTGGAGAAGTTTAGTCCACTTCTCCCGCAGCCATGTGAAACCGGGAAGGATGAACAGAGGAGAGCTAGCCACAAACCTCAGGGGTCACCCTGGCCTAGCCCAGCTTGCCTTGCGGAAGCAGGACAAGCAAGAGGCAATGAGCCGGAGTTGGTGTCCACTACGGCCAAGACCCACCACTCATCCGTTTGTCATACTGTGGTGGCTTGAGTGTTGCTACAATGCTGGAAGCTATGCCACCGGTATTTCAAATACCAGCAGGGACACCCATGGTGGACAGGTTTCAGCTGAGCTTCAAGACTAAGATAGACTAGAAAGGAGGACCTGGTGGTCTACTTCTGAAAAAACTGACCAGCGAAAACCTTATGAATAGCAGCAGAACATTTTCTGATATAGTGCCTGAAGATGAGCCCCTCAGGTAGGAAGGTACTCAAAATATGACTGGGGAAGAGCTGCCTCCTCAAATTAGAGCCAAGCTTAATGACATGGATGGAGTCAAGCTTTGGGGAACCTTCATTTGCTGATGTAGCATGACTCAAAATGAGAAGAAACAGCTGCAAACATCCATTAATAATTGGAACATGGAATTATGAAGTATGAATCTAGAAAAATTGGAAGTTGTCAAAAATGAAATGGAACACATAAACATCAATATCCTAGGGAGCTGAAATGGACTGGTATTAGGTATTTTGAATTGGACAATCATAAGGTCTACTATGCTGGGAATGAAAAATTGAAGAATGGTATCACATTCATCGTCAAAAATAACATTTTAAGATCTATCCCGAAGTGCGGTATTGTCAGTGATAGCATAATATCCATACACCCAAAAGGAAGACCAATTAATATGACTATTGTTCAAATTTAAGCACTAACCACTAATGCCAAAGATGAAGAAATTGAAGTTTTTACCAACTTCTGCAGTCTGAAATTGATCAAACATGCAATCAAGATGCAGCGATAATTATTGGTGACTGGAATGTGAAGGCTGGAAACAAAGAAGAAGGCTTGGTAAATAGAAATGACACTGAAGATTGCATGATAGGATTTTGCAAGACCAACGACTTATTCATTGGATATACCTTTTTTCAACAACATAAATGGTGACTATACACATGGACCTCGTTAGATGGAATACACAGGAATCAAATCGACTACAGCTGTGGAAAGAGACGATGGAGAAGCTCAATGTCATCAATCAGTGGCCAACTGCAGAACAGACCATCAAGTGCTCATAGCCCAGATTAAGTTGAAGCTGAGGAAAACTAAAACAAGTCTATGACTGTCAAAATATGAACTTGAGTATATCCCACCTGAATTTTGAGGCCACCTCAAGAATAGATTTGATGCATTGAACACAAATGACCAAAGACAAGACGAGTTATAGAATGACATCAAACATGAAGAAAGCAAAAGATCATTAAAAGACAGGAAAGAAAGAAAAGACCAAAATGGATGTCAGAAGGGACTCCGAAACTTGCTCTTGAACATAGAGCAGCTAAAGTGAATGGAAGAAATGATAAAGTAAAAGCTGACCAGAAGATTTCAAAGGGCAGCTCAAGAAGACAAAGTATTATAACGAAAAGTACAAAGACCTGGACTTTGAAAACCAAAAGGGAAGAACATGCTTGGCATTTCTTAAGCTGAAGGAACTGAAGAAAAAATTCAAGCCTCGAGTTGCAATATTGAAGGATTTTATAGGCAAAATATTGAATGACACAAGAAGCATCAAAAGAAGACGGAAGGAATACACAGAGTCACTGTACCAAAAAGATCTGGTTGACATTCAATCCTTCAGGAGGTAGTATATGATCAAGAACTGATGGTATTGAAGGAAGAAGTCCAAGCTGCACTGAAGGCATAGTTGAAAAACAAGTCTCCAGGAATTGATGGAATATCAGTTTAGATGTTTCAACAAACAGATTCAGCACTCCCTCAACCACGCCAAGAAAATTTGGAAGACAGTTACCTGGCCAATCAACTGGAAGAGATCCTTATTTGTGCCTAAGAAAGGTGATTCAAAAGAATGCAGAAATTATCAAACAATATCATTAAAATCACATGCAAGTAAAATTTGCTGAAGATCATTCAAAAGTGGTTGTGGCAGTAGATCAATAGGGAATTTCCAGAAATTTAAGCTGGATTCAGAAGAAGACATGGAATAAGGGATATCATTGCTGGTGTCAGATGGATCTTGGCTGAAAGCAGAGAATACCAGAAAGATGTTTGTGTTTTATGGACCATGCAAAGGCATTCAACTGTGTGGACCATAACAAAGTATGGATAACATTGCGAAGAATGGGAATTCCAGAACTCTTGTGTTCATGAGGAACCTGTATATTCAGCAAGAGGCAGTTGCTCAAACAGGATAAAGGGATACTGAGTGGTTTAAGGAAACCCTGGTGGTGTAGTGGTTAAGTGCTACGGCTGCTAACCAAAAGGTCGGCAGTTCAAATCCACCAGGTGCTCTTTGGAAACTCTATGCGGCAGTTCTATTCTGTCCTATAGGGTTTCTATGAGTCGGAACTGATTCGACAGCAATGGGTTTGGGTTTTTTGTGTGTGTGTGGTTTAAAATCAGGAAAGGTAGGCATCAGGGTTGTATCCTTTCACTGTACTTATTCAATCTGTATGCTGAGCAAATAATCCAAGAAGCCAGACTATATGAAGAAGAACGTGGCTTCAGTACTGGAGGAAGATTCACTAACAACCTATGATATGCAGATGACACAACTTTGCTTGCTGAAAGTGAAGAAGACTTGAAGCACTTACTGATGAAGATCAAAGGCTACAGCCTTCAGTATGAATTATACCTCAACATAAGGAAAACAGAAATTCTCACAACTGGACCAATAAGCAACATCATGAAAAATGGAGAAAATATTAAAGTTGTCAAGGATTTCATTTTACTTGGATCCACAATCAATGCCCACGGAAGCAGCAGTCAAGAAATCAAACATCATTGGGCAATTGCATTGGGCAAATCTGCTGCAAAAGAAATCTTTAAAGTGTTAAAGAACAAAGATGTCACTTTGAGGATTAAGATGCACCTGATCCAAGGCATGGTATTTTCAATTGTTTCATATGTATGCAAAATCTGGACAATGAATAAGGAAGACCAAAGAATTGATGGCTTTAAATTATGGCATTGGCAAAGAATATTGACTGTACCATGCATTGCCAGAAGAAGGAACACACCTGTCTTGGAAGAAGCACAGCCAGAATGCTCCTTGGAAGCAAGGATGGTGAGACTTCATCTTACATACTTTAGACATGCTGCCATGCTTGGTAAAATTGAGCATCAGTAAAAGAGAGGAAGACCCTCAACCAGATGGACTGACACAGTGACTGCAAAAATGGCCTCAAGCATGGCAATGATTGTGAGGATCGGGCAGTGTTTTGTTCTGTTGTACACAGGGTCACTATGAATCAGAACCGACTCGATAGCACCTAACAACAACAAGGCCAAGACCATGGCCCAGTCAGTGTCTTGGGTTATCACCAAGTACGTTAGCAAAGGCCCCCTTAGGAAGGAGCTTGGACAACTGTGCTCAGGGGAAGGTCTGGCATGGGAGAGGGGAGCAAAGAATCTCCCTCTCTACAATTACCCAGTTTTTTTTCTCTCCTGACTTTCTGGTAGGTCTCACAGGGGCGGGCTGTCTCCTTTGAGGGACAATCAGTGGTACAGCAATGCAGTTCTGTTGCTAGATACGTAAGACCTCACCATTAATACCTACTGCTGTTCTTCTGGAACCAGTGACATGAGCAGAGCAGCTGCTATCCCAGAAGGGTTAGAATAGGACATTCACTAAGTCCAAGACCATCCTATGCACTTAGGCCAAAAATTCACATCACTCCTCTACACCCCCAAAGTCTCTGGGTGGCATAGTTTATCCTCAGCTAAAGGTTGTTGGTTCAAACACACCCAGCGGCACTGAGGAAGAAAGGCCTGGTAATCTGTTTCTGTAAAGATTACAGTCAAGAAAACACTACGGAGCAGTTGTACTCTGTAAACATGGGATCTCCGTGAGCTGGAATCGTCTTGATTGCAATAGATTTGGTTTTCTTGGTTTGGTCTACTTCTCCACCTTAAATTATGACCAGCCACAGTTCACCCAGTTCAGAGGAGTGCACAGTGAACACCCCAGACAACATACACCAGAGAAGACAAAGGAGCAACAGAAAAAATTCACCAAATTTGAACTCACATCCTTCTCCCACCATTGAACTCCTATGGAGAAATTAAAGCCCCAAGTGAAATCCCCTTCCACAGTTAATCCCTGTCCACAATTCTGCCCTCCCTGATCATGTTCTGACTGTCTCAGATACAGGGGGTCTTCCCTGGGGGCCTGAAAGGAGTCTAGGATGCCTCTTAGCCCTGCTATTGTTGTTGCCGTCAAGTTGATTCCGACTCCTGGCGACCCCAGTGTGTGCAGAATAGAACTGCTCCATAGGGGTTTCAAGGCTGTGAACTTTCAGAAGCAGGCCTTGCTTCTGAGGCTCCTCCGGGTAGGTTCCAACTGTCGGACTTTCAGCTAACAGTCGAGCGCTTAACCATTTGCACCTGGACCAAATTCTTCAGGAGTAGTTTTCAAAGTTGCATTGAACTAACTTGAACTCTCTCATCTGAGTCATTTTTCCAAAAATCACAAATAAAACATCAGCCACAGCCCCAAATCAGATCATCTGGAACCAAATGTGACCATTACAGCAATAAAATTCTTCATTCTCCTTTGCTCCAGGTGGGTTGAGACCATTTCTGTTGTTGGTCATGGGCCACAGCCTTGTGATCAAGCCCTGGGCTGAAAAGCAGGAGGACAAGGGTTGGGTTCCAACTCCACCTCTGACCCTGTGTGCCTTGGGCAAATCAGTCTCCACTGTGGGCCTCAGTTTCCCCTTCTGCAGAATGGGAATTACAGTCCTGCCCTGCTCACCTCACAAAACTGTGGAGAGGAAGCACTTTGCAAACCATAGAGGTGCCACATCATTGCGTCCTATAACTGTGTCCCTTCCTTGCCTGTCCTCCATTATGGATCAGCTCCCTAGGACAAGGTGGCAATTGGGAGGAAACACCCCTGCCAGGCCTCTTGGAATCCTCTCACCCCTGCCTCCATCTCTACTGTCACCCTCAGGGCTCATCTCCCCTCTTCGCTCCCCTCATTCTTGCTTCCCCAGCAAAAATACCCTAAAGCACGGGCCTAATACGTGTCCAGGTATGAACTCATGTGCTCACGCCCAGAGCTTGAATTCTAATTTCTTAGCTGACCAACACCCCAAAACATGAGTCTGCAGACCCTTGTGCATGAACACAACCCCTCAGAACCCTGCACCCCACTTACAGCCCCACCCAGGCTCAGGCATGGGTCTGAGCCTTTGGGATCCCTTTCCCAGTGGCCAGAGGGAGAATCAGAGGGAGCACTAAGGAAGTGTTTTGAGTCTTCTCTTTCAGCATTCTGCTCAGGGGCATGGAGAAAGTCCAGAATGCTGTGAACAGAGGGCTGCCACCTTCTGTCCAGATGGTTGCAAACTTGCTGGGACAAAGGCTGAGTCCCTCCCACAGAGCAGCAGCTGGGGCCCACAGAAGCAAGGGGACCACTGCTGAGCAAGCCACAGCATCAATTAGGCCCTGATTAGCGGGGAGGGGGCCAGGTGGGCTGCTGGCTGGGCACCGGCCCCTCTGTGGCTGAGGCATTGCTTTCCTAATTGGAAGCTGAGCCTGGCAGGGCCTGGCATAGACTTTGCACCAAAAGAGGAGAGCGCCAGGAGCAGCCTGAATGCATCTACTTCTGATCTCTTCTTGCAGGAAAAGGAGTAAAGCTGCTTCCAGCTGCCTGGCCTCCAGAAGGAGGGGGAAGGCTGCCAGCCAATTAATTGCAGCTTCTGATGCTTGAATGAGGGACACCGAGGCAGATGTGAGGATGGGGCTCTCCCTAGCTTTCCCACTTAGCCCTGAAGGGGGTAGGGGAGATGATTCCAATGTTTTTGACTCCAAGTTCTACCTGGGCTGGGAATGCCACTGGTGTTCAGCATGGAGTGTTGTCAATGGCAGAAGTTAATGCCCCACATGTGACTGTGGATTATGGAAATGCAACTGGGGTGACCTAGAAACCGAATTTGTAATCTTAACTCATTTTAATTGATTTAAATAGCCACATGTGGCCAGTGCCTGGGGTAGTGGACGGTATAGACCTAGACAGAAGGTGAGAAAAATGCTGCCTGGATTTCCCCCTGGGGCTTGAGGAATGCTCTGACTGTCCTCTGGCCCCATCCTCCCTCCACCAAAATAGAGCTTTTCTTCCTCTCCATGTCTCGTCTGGGTCTCTGCCCCAGGAACCCCAAGCCCTGCTTGCCTGGCCTTTCAGGAGCAGCCAAGGATTGATATTAGCAGCAAAGCCTCTGGAGCCAGAAGGACTTGAGTTCAAATCTCTGCTCTGCCACTTACCAACAAACTACCAAGATTTCCTGAACCTCCATTTCCCCATCTGTAAAATGGGAATAATAATAATGTCCAGGATGCACTCTGCTCTCGGAGCTGCTTTCTTGATGCTATGAGGTCCCCATGTCTCTCTCTGCTCACTTCTCTCTTTTATATCTCAAAAGAGATTGGCTTAAGACACTATCTAATCTTGCAGATCTCATCAGTATGACTGCCACTAATCCATCTCATTACATCATAGTGATAGGATTTACGACACATAGGAGAATCACATCAGATGACAAAATGGTAGACAGTCATACAACACTGGGAATCATGACCTAGCCAAGTTGACAGATATTTTGGGGGGGTACACAATTCACTCCATGACAATGTCCTTCTCCAGGGACTGGTCCCTCCTGATAACATGTCCAAAGTGTATGCAATGAAGTCTCGCCATCCTCGCTTCCAAGGAACATTCTGCCTGTACTTCTTCCAAGACAGACATGTTCCTTCTTCTGGCAGTGCATGGTACATTCAATATTCTTCGCTAATACCATAATTCAAAGGCATCAATTCTTCTTTGGTTTTCCTTATTCATTGTCCAGCTTTCACATGCATATGAGGCAACTGAAAATACTACGGCTTGGGTCAGGTGCACCTTAGTCCTCAGAGTGACATCTTTGTTTTTTTTTTTTTAACACTTTAAATGGGTCTCTTGCAGTAGATTTACCCCAAGCAATATGTTGTTTGATTTCTTGACTCTGCTTCCATGGGTGTTGACTGAATTCAAGTAAAATGAAATCCTTGACAACTTTAATCTTTTCTCCATTTATCATGATGTTGCTTATTGGTCCAGTTGTGAGGATTTCTATTTTCTTTATGTTGAGGTCCAATCCACACGGAAGGCTGTAGTCTTTGATCTTCATCAGTAAGTACTTCAAGTCCTCTTCGCTTTCAGCAAGCAAGGTTGTGTCATCTGCATACCACAGGTTGGTAGTGAATCCTCCTCCAATCCTGATGCCGAGTTCTTCATGTAGTCCAGCTTCTTGGATTATTTGCTCGGCATACAGATTGAATAAGTACAATGAAGGGATACAACCCTGATGCACACTTTTCCTGATTTTAAACCATACAGTATCCCCTTGTTCTCTTTGAATGACTGCCTCTTGGTCTATGTACAGGTTCCTCATGAGCACAATTAAGTGTTCTGAAATTCCCATTCTTCAAAATGTCATTCCTCCTTTGTTATGATTCACACAGTCAAATGCCTTTGCATAGTCAATAAAACACAAATAAATATCTTTCTGGTATTCTCTGCTTTCAGCCAAGATCCATCTGATGTCAGCAATGATATCTCTCATTCCACGTCCTCTTCTGAATCTGGCTTGAATCTGTAAAGATTACAAGCAAGAAAACCCCATGGGACAATTCTATTCTGTCACGTGGGGTCACTATAAATTGGAATAGACTGGAAAGCACACAACAACAACACCCAAGAAGGTGGGGAGAAGGCAATACACCCGGAAAACTGAGGAAATATATCCTTTCAGAGGATGGATGAGAACTGAGTGTGGAGGCAGGGGGTGGCGTGCATGTGTTTAATGGAATCTGTCCATCAGCAACAGGAAATAATTAGTTACAGACACGAAGATCACCCAGCATACTGGGAACAGAGACAAGAAAATCCACCTAGCAGCCCCCATGTCCACTGCTGATTATGAGCCTGGAGCTCTTCTTGCCCACAGCTGTCCTGAGAGATCTGGGGGGACATAAGGCCTTATGGGGTGGGGGTGGGTAAATAGAAGGGTAGCGAGTGGGAGGCCCCAAGCTGCTCCAAAATCACTGTCCTGTACCTAGGAGTCACCCCCTTTCTATAAAGACCTATGCTTTAGGGGACATGCCTGGGAGATTCTGGAGAAAGATCCCTGGGCAAGAGCTCTAAACATCCCCGTGCATATCATAATTCCCATTAGTCCCAACCCAGGAGTCTGGTGAGCCTGAAAGCCCCCATCTCTGCTGGTTCCAGGAAAGAGGGGCATCAGCTGTCACGCAGTTGGACTGTGACCCAGCATTCTGGGCAGTGGAGACTGTCAATGGAGCTGTAAGACTGTTGGTGGAGCTGGGGGCACCCAGACGTGACCTGTGATGTGAAGGGAGCACCCTGGAACTGACCACCCAAAACAGACAGGAGCCTGACCCCCAGCTTACCACTGAGGTGGAGGAAGCCTTCCCTGGATTGCACTGAACAAAATAAAGGTAGGGGCACCGCCCACAGGGAATTGTGGAGGCCTGCAGTCCAGGGTATACAGGGCCCTGATGGTCACCCCCACTTTTCACTGCTGTCCCCCCAACACCCCTCCTCTAAGCAGGGCTGTCATCAGACTCATTGGCTCCCAAGTTCTGAAATGAACCCTGCTTCAAGTAATTATAGCTCTTCAAGTTTCCTGTCCTCTGTTTAAAGAATTCGTCCTCTCGCCCTCAATGCCCCATCAGCTCCCTAATTAGCAGTGCTCAGTGCGATTACACATTCTCCGCAGCTCGCTGGGTACAGCCCCCCTAATGAGTGTTTGTGGACATCTGGGAGCGGGGCGCCCGCCAGGCCTGCCCGCCCAGCACCCCACAGAGCCAGGAGTCAGGGCCCAGGAGTGTGAGCTGTCAGCTCTGTGATGGGGCTGGAGCTGGTCGCAGCCCTGTGGGCCTCTAGGAGGAAAGGCCTTGAAATATAAATGAAGATGAATATTCATATTTGGTTCAATAAGTGCCAACTATTAATACACATGTCTGTCGGGAAGAGGAGGCAGCGCGGATCCAATTGTGCCGGCCATAATTGGACTCCTAATTCACAATTAGCCTTGAGTTGCAGGCCTCTGCACAGCCAGAACCTGGGCTCAGGACTCACAGGAGGGGCAGGGGCCGCCCCGCAGGGAAAGCTCTGTGCACCCCAGGGTCCTTCTGCCTGAGGCCCCTCCCCACCAGGGTAAGGCTGGAGGGGAAATGGGGGCTGGTAATCCCCTTCCAGGGAGCCCTGGAGGAGCTAGGGAGAGTTGCATCCTTCAGGTGGGCCCCCAGAGCCAACTTTGAAGCATGCACACTGCTCCTGAAAGTTGGGGGGCTCTATCTGGGGATGCCAGTTCAGAGGAGTTCACCTCCAGTCTGTAACCAGAGCCTCAAACTGGGAAATGTCTGAAGGCCAGTGGGAATCAAAGCCAGAATATTCCAGATTCTCAGCCCAGCCGTAAAACTCTCCTTGGCTTCCCTCCACTCTGAAGTCCGGCTTCTCGGGGTCCAGCCTGTGCAGCCAGAGACACTCCAGCTCCTCTCCACCCCAGCTCCTGATGTCACTTAGCCTCTCTCCTTACCTCTGGCTCAAAGCAGCCCTCTCTGGACTCCCCATACTCTACCCAGATGTCCTCTTTTATGACAGGGATACCGCCCAGCTGTCTCCATTCCCCCTTGCTCTGCGGACCATGGGATACATCAACGGGAAAAAGGAGCCAGCTTGAAAGGGCTCCCACTGGCAAAATCTGGGACAATCTGAACATCAAAATAAATAATGATAGTAAGTTTATAACCCATTGAATAAAATAGGAAACAATGAATCCATACCAACATAAAAGAATAAATTGAAATTTTAATGAAGAATGGGATATTTACATAGTCTTAATCTTCTCACATATTTATTAATTACAAAAGGAAAAAGAATAATTTTACAGTGGAAGAGCCTGCTCGACACCACCTTAATCAAGCGATCGAAGTGAGCATCAGTAATGAAAAAAATCAAAACTGTGTACCACCTGGTAGGATGAAAAGAGAGGCCACTGCATCACTTCTGTCATATCCCTGCCCAAAGTGCACAGCCTAAATTGAGTCTTGAAACATTAAAAACCAGTTGCTAGCGTGTCAATTCTAACTCATGACAGCCCCACATGTGTCAGAGTAGAACTGTGCTCCACAGGGTTTTCAAGGGCTGATTTTTTGGAAGTAGATAGCCAAGCCTTTCTTCCAAGGTGCCTCTGGGTGGACTTAAACCTCCACCTTTTCGGTTAGCAGTCGAAACATTAACTGTTTGCAACCCAAATTGAGAGACATTCTACAAAATACCAAACCCAAACTGAACCCACTGCAGGTGAGTTGATTCTGACTCATGGTAATCCTACAGGACAAAGTAGAACTGCCCCAGAGGGTTTTCAAGGAGCGGCTGGTGGGTTCGAACTGCCAACCTGTTGGTTAGCAGCTGAGCTCTTAACCACTGTGCCACCAGGGCTCCTCTACAAAATAACTGACCTTAATATCAAGGAGATGGACTGACACAATAGCAACAATGGACTCAAAATATACAAACGATCATGAAGGTGACGCTGGATCGGGCATAGTTTCCTTCTGTGATACATAAGGTCACTATGAGTCAGAGCCAACTTGACAGCAACTAGCAACAACATAATCCTCAAAAGTGACAAGGTCATGAGAGACAAGGTGAGATAGAGGAACTGTTCCATATTGAAGGAACTAAACGAGACACACGATTCCAAACTGGATCCTTTTGTTATAAAGGATATTGCTGGGACAAATGGTAAAACTTGAATGGGGTGTGAAGATTACTCGGCTGTTATATTCATTTAATTTACTGACTTTGGTGCCTGAATCTTGGCTATGCAGAAAATCGTCCTTCTTTGTAGGAAATATATACTAAAGCACGGGAGATGATGATGGGACATTGAGTCAGCAGTTGATTCTCAAATGGTCGTGGCGGGGGGGGGTGGGGACTTCCTTGTATACTTGCAGTTTCTTCTGTAAAGTTGAGCCTGTTTCAAATGAAAAAAAAAATGGGGGTGGGGTGGGGGATGGGGGATAGGTCTGGATTGAGGCTCAAAGCTGGGAAAAACTGGAGTGCAGGCCTCTATCTTCTGAAAGAGCTGGATGCTCCACGCAAGGCTTGTGAAGTGGAGGCCCCAATCGGCTCCATGCCCCTTACCCAGGTAAGAGAAGCCAGATGGAAGAAAGAGATTGGGGAGCAAGGAATTCTCTGGAAAGGTCATGGAGTGCTGCTCTTCCTCCTCCCTTTGTTCAGAGGTGGAAAGGGCAGCTTCATTCCCACCTCAACCTGCCAGGGCTGCCAGGTAATCCAAGGGGTTCTTAAGAGAACGTGGCCTGTGTCCCCTTAGTTTCAGGGGCAGGAGTCTGACACCTTCCTGGGAAGTGTGAAGGCCAGAGGCCAGGTGGAGCTGTCTGTGCTGCACAGGGAAGAGAATCCACCACTCTGGGGGACTCTGCGCTGGCACAGTATGGATGGGCAAAGGTGAGCACGTCTCTAGGAGAAGGGAAAGGTCACAGGGCTCCAGCTTTCTTGGAAGGACCCCATCCAAGAAGACTGCCTGGCAGGGCACAGGGACTTCTGGAGATGACTCCAATAGAAAGGGCAAGTGGAATCCAGGTGGGTGTAAGGATACAATGAGCTGATGCCTAAAGTGCTCTAGGCCCAAAGCCAAAAAACCCAAACCCATTGGCATCAAACAGATTCCAACTCATGGCGACCCCAGGGCTGGGCAAAGTGAGCGCTCACGGAACAATCTCCCAAGACACTCCACCCACTCTGGGATACAGGCTAAGCCCTTTCCTCCATGGCCCCAGGCCCTGGAACATTCAGTCCATCACAGCACACTCCAGCATTTGCTGTCTGCACTGCCCACCCTCCCATCCTTACCCTGCCACCCAATGTACTAGGCTCATGTCAACCTCCAGGCCTTTCATCTCTCTGTTCTGTCCTCTCCTCTGAATTCCAGGGCTCTTCTTCTCTTATCCCTTTATATAAATCTGCCCAAGCCTCAAGGCCTAGTTCATCTACTCCCCTCCCAGAGTACTCTCCCTGGGCCCTGTCATATTTCTGCTCTAGGGCCAGGTGGAACTCCGTCTGGAAGGGGTCAGGTCAGGAATGAAGGGAGCCCTGGCCCACTGCAACACAGTGGTATGTAGGGGGTGTCTCATGACAGAGAGTGAGTGTCCCAAACGCCGTTGTTGCCCCAGGTGACTTCTAAATACCCTGCCCTGTATGAAGGAGGCCAGTAGGGGGAGCTGCCCCCATGCCCACACCCCAGTGGTTCCACGGCACCACCACAGTCCACAGTACCCCACGGTCCCAACAGTATTCCACAGTTTCAAAGCACCTCCACAGTCTCACAGCATCTCATGGTCTACAGCACCCCCATGTTCCCAAGGAACCTCCACAGTCCCATAGCATCTCACAATCCCACAGCACCCCCACAGTCCCCCATCCACCCCCTCACATGCCCACTCAGGCTACTTCGCTGTCTTCTTACACACTCTGGGACTCACACCACTGCCTCTGTTTCCCTTGGTGTGACCTGTGCCTTTTTGGAGCAGGCCTGTGCCTCCCTGTGCCTGGGCTTGGTTGAGCTGAGAGGGTCAGGCTTCCTGAACTCTGGCTCGAGTCATTCTGTCCAGCAGAGGCTCTGGAAGGGAGGAATGGCCAGAATGGCTGAGGAGCTTTGAGAACAAGGTCATATCTCGGCAACTGAATACCAGTAGAGCTCCTTCCATCAAGTTTTTAACTAGAAAAATAGTGTGCCCATTTCTCTGTAATACACCTCTGGGCTTTTTTATTATGACTTCATTTCCCCTTGTAATATTGGAACGTCTCTATAATTGTAAAAGTGTAATAGAATCTAATAGAATTTCATTTGGCGCCCGGAATGCTCCGTGCCATGGCCGCTCATTCAGAGTGAAATAATGATGTCTAATGCCCACACATGGCTCCCTGTGACCTTATTCAATCTTGGGGCTGATCGGGAAATATATTGATTCAATTATACACTGATGACAAATGAACTCAAAGAAAGAGGAAAAAAAGGTCAGCATGTATTTGAAAATGTAAATCTTAGCAATGTCTTTGGGGTTCACCCAAAAAAAAAAAAAAGTCATTTCAAAATGCCATTTGTGGCTAATAGTGTGGCAATCCAGGCTCCATCAGTAAGGCGCGTCGGAGGGCCAAGAAGAAGGCATTAATGGGGCGTCACTTCTCTTGAGCCAGGATCAGGCCCAGATCCTCCCTGAGCAGCCCCTGCCCCACACGACCTCTCTGCGAAGCTGCCTCTTGCCCACAGCCTGGCTGAGCCCATGCTTTTCCTCCTTCCCTTTCTTGCGGCCCCCAGAGGGTGGGCATTTTTTGAGGCAGAAAGTCATCTCTGTTGGGAACACAGCCTGAACTAGGACTCTGGCACTGCCACCTTCACAGTTGTGGGCGTCCATGCAGCCAAGCAGTGTGGCACCAGCTCACACTTGCTAGAAACTTCACTGCCACCGTGCACCCCTCTGCTCCAGCTACCATCCCCAGAGGAAGGACATGAGGAGGGGGCAAAGGCAATCATAAGCCAAGGGTAGACAGGATGAAGCCCAGGTAGCAGAGGCTGCTCTGCCCACGCCTAAGCCTCCCCTGAGCAGGACAGTGACTGCCGGGGGCCAAGGAGCTAGTGGGGAAAGATAACAGTAGGGACCAAGGAGATTGGCTCACAGTAGTCACTCTCGTGAATTCATTCACTCACATTTATATCCTCACTCACTTGCTCATGCACTGAGTTCCACACCTGCCATGCGGATCAGGGCTGGGTGGGTCAGGGCCCCCACCCTGTGCCTTCACAGCCAGAGCCCAAAGCTACAGGGACATGGCTTCCTGGAGGCAGGAATTCCTCAGAGAGGTGCAAGCAGAGGGCTCTGGACGCCCAGATGAAGGAGCAAGCCTATCTGGACAAATGAGCTGGGCTGGGAAGGCAAAGAAGGGGATGGGGAGAGAAACATGCAGCACCAGGAGAGCTCAGGGCTTGTTTCTGCAATATCAGGCTGCTCAGGATGATGACTGGAGCATCATGAATGGGAGTGGAGGGGACAAGTATGGGAGGAGCGACCAAGGTCAGTTCATGAAGGACTGGAACAGAGGCCAAGAAACTGGGACTCAGTGCAGGGCCAGCAGGGAGCTAGGAAGGGCTTCAAAGTGCCAAGAGGCAAAGTCAGGTTTCTGTTCTAAGATTATTCACTGATCTATGTGTGGTGGGCAGAACAATGACTCCAAAGATGTCAGTATCCTGATCCTCAGAACCTATGAACACTCTCTATTACATGACAAGTGGGAATTAAGGGTGCAGATGGAATTAAGGTTGCTAATCCGTTGATTTTAAAATAGGAAGGTTATCCTGGATTATCCAGGCAGGCCCAATGTAATCACAAGGGTCTTTAAATGCAGAAGAGGGGGACAGAAGAGGTCAGAGCGATACGATGTGAGAAGGACCCAACTCGCTCTTGCTGGCTTTGAAGATGGAGGAAGAGGGCCATAAGCCAAGGAATGCGGATGTCTTCTAGAGGCTGGAAAAAGCAATAAAATGGATTTTCCCCTCAAGCCTCCAGAAAAGAACACAGCCCTGCCAACACCTTGACTTTAGCGCAGTGAGACCCATTTTGGACTACCGGTGTCCAGAAGTGTAAGATAATACTTTTGTGCTGCTTTTAAGCCACCAAATGCGTGGTAATGTGTTGCAGCAGCAATAGGGAACTGACACGCTATTTATTTACTTAATTTTTATTGTGCTTTAAGTGAAAGTTTTTAAATCAAGTCAGTTTTTCACACAAATTGCTCTCCCCCTAAAGAGACAGCATATTCCTTCCCTCCACTCTCTCTTTTCGTGTCCATTTTGCCAGCTTCCGACCCCCCTGCCATCTCATCTCCCCTCCAGACAGGAGCTGCCCACATAGTCTCATGTGTCTACTTGATCCAAGAAGCGCACTCTTCATCAGTATCATTTTCTATTCCATGTTGTTGTTAGGTGCCGTCGAGTTGGTTCCGACTCATAGCAACCCTATGCACAACAGAACGAAACACTGCCCGGTCCTGAGCCATCCTTACAATCGTTGTTATGCTCAAGCTCATTGTTGCAGCCCCTGTGTCAATCCGCCTCAATGAGGGTCTTCCTCTTTTCTGCTGACCCTGTACTCTGCCAAGCATGATGTCCTTCTCCAGGGACTGATCCCTCCTGACAACATGTCCAAAGAATGTAAGACGCAGTCTCGCCATCCTTGCCTCTAAGGAGCATTCTGGCCGCACTTCTTCCAAGACAGATTTGTTTGTTCTTTTGGCAGTTCATGGTATATTCAATATCCTTCGCCAACACCACAACTCAAAGGCGTCAACTCTTCTTCGGTCTTCCTTATTCGTTGTCCAGCTTTCACATGCTATGATGTGATTGAAAATACCATGGCTTGGGTCAGGCGCACCTTAGTCTTCAGGGTGACATCTTTGCTCTTCAACGCTTTGAAGAGGTCTTTTGCAGGAGATTTACCCAATGCAATGTGTCTTTTGATTTCTTGACTGCTGCTTCCATGGCTGTTGATTGTGGATCCAAGGAAAATGAAATCCTTGACAACTTCAATCTTCAAATCTCCATTTATCATGATGCTGCTCATTGGTCCAGTTGTGAGGATTTTTGTTTTCTTTATGTTGAGGTGTAATCCGTACTGAAGGCTGTGGTCTTTGATCTTCATCAGTAAGTGCTTCAAGTCCTCTTCACTTTCAGCAAGCAAGGTTGTGTCATCTGCATAACACAGGTTGTTAACGAGTCTTCCTCCAATCTTGATGCCCCATTCTTCTTCATATAGTCCAGCTTCTCGGATTATTTGCTCAGCATATAGATTAAACAGGTATGGTGAAAGAATACAACCCTGATGCACACCTTTCCTGACTGTAAACCAATCAGTATCCCCTTGTTCTGTCTGAACAACTGCCTCTTGATCTATGTAAAGGTTCCTCATGAGCACAATTAAGTGTTCTGGAATTCCCATTCTTCGCAGTGTTATCCATAGTTTGTTATGATCCACACAGTCGAATGCCTTTGCATAGTCAATGAAACACAGGTAAACATCGTTCTGGTATTCTCTGCTTTCAGCCAGGATCCATCCGACAACAGCAATGATATCCCTGGTTCCACGTCCTCTTCTGAAACCGGCCTGAATTTCTGGCAGTTCCCTGTCGATACACTGCTGCAGCCGTTTTTGAATGATCTTCAGCAGAATTTTGCTTGCATGCGATACTAATGATATTATTCTATAATTTCCACATTCGGTTGGATCACCTTTCTTGGGAATAGGCATAAATATGGATCTCTTCCAGTCAGTTGGCCAGGAAGCTGTCTTCCATATTTCTTGGCATAGACGAGTGAGCACCTCCAGCGCTGCATCTGTTTGTTGAAACATCTCAATTGATATTCCATCAATTCCTGGAGCCTTGTTCTTCGCCAATGCCTTCAGAGCAGCTTGGACTTCTTCCTTCAGTACCATCGGTTCCTGATCATATGCCACTTCTTGAAATGGTTGAATATTGACTAATTCTTTTTGGTATAACGACTCTGTGTATTCCTTCCATCTTCTTTTGATGCTTCCTACGTCGTTTAATATTTTCCCCATGGAATCCTTCACTATTGCAACTCGAGGCTTGAATTTTTTCTTCAGTTCCTTCAGCTTGAGAAACACTGAGCGTGTTCTTCCCTTTTGGTTTTCCATCTCCAGCTCTTTGCACATGTCATTATAATACCTTACTTTGTCTTCTCGAGATGTCCTTTGAAATTTTCTGTTCAGTTCTTTTACTGCATCATTTCTTCCTTTTGCTTTAGCTGCTCGACGCTCAAGAGCAAGTTTCAGAGTCTCCTCTGACATCCACCTTGGTCTTTTCTTTCTTTCCTGTCTTTTTAGTGGCCTCTTGCTTTCTTCATGGATGATGTCCTTGATGTCATTCCACAACTCATCTGGTCTTCGGTCACTAGTGTTCAATGCATCAAACCTATTCTTGAGATGGTCTCTAAATTCAGGTGGGATATACTCAGGGTCATATTTTGGCTCTCATGGACTCGCTCTGATTTTCTTCAGTTTCAGCTTGAACTTGCATATGAGCAATTGATGGTCTGTTCCATAGTCGGCCCCTGGCCTTGTTCTGACTGATGATATTGAGCTTTTTCATTGTCTCTTTCCACAGATGTAGTCAATTTGATTTCTGTGTGTTCCATCTGGCGAGCTCCATGTGTAGAGTCACCATTTATGTTGGTGAAAGAAGGTATTTGCAATGAAGAAGTCGTTGGTCTTGGACATTCTATCATTCGATCTCCGGCATTGTTTCTATCACCAAGGCCATATTTTCCAACTACCGGTCCTTCTTCTTTGTTTCCAACTTTTGCATTCCAATTGCCAGTAATTATCAATGCATCTTGATTGCATGTTCGATCAATTTCAGACTGCAGCAGCTGATAAAAATCTTCTATTTCTTCATCTTTGGCCCTAGTGGTTGGTGTGTAAATTTGAACAATAGTCGTATTAACTGGTCTTCCTCGAAGGCGTATGGATATTATCCTATCACTGACAGCGTTGTACTTCAGGATAGATCTTGAAACGTTCTTTTTGACAATGAATGCAACACCATCCCTCTTCGAGTTGTCATTCCCAGCATAGTAGACTATATGATTGTCCGATTCAAAATGGCCAGTACCAGTCCATTTCAGTTCACCAATGCCTAGGATATCGATGTTTATGCGTTCCATTTCATTTTTGATGATTTCCAATTTTCCTAGATTCATACATCGTACATTCCAGGTTCCAATTATTAATGGATGTTTGCAGCTGTTTCTTCTCATTTTGAGTCGTGCCACATCAGCAAATGAAGGTCCCGAAAGCTTTACTTCATCCACGTCATTAAGGTTGACTCTACTTTGAGGAGGCAGCTCTTCCCCAGTGACCTTTTGATTACCTTCCAACCTGGGGGGCTCATGTTTCAGCACTATATCAGACAGTGTTCCACTGCTATTCATAAGGTTTTCACTGGCTAATGTTTTTCAGAAGTAGACTGCCGGGTCCTTCTTCCTAGTCCGTTTTAGTCTGGAAGCTCAGCTGAAACCTGTCCTCCATGGGTGACCCTGCTGGCATCTGAATACTGGTGGCATAGCTTCCAGCATCACAGCAACATACAAGCCCCCACAGTACGACAAACTGACAGACACGTGGGGGTTTCTATCCCATACAAGAGTTGACTTTGGGAATGGTTCCTGTCTTGGGCTAACAGAACGACACAACATTTATTTACACAGCAAACATTTAGACTCTTTTGTGCCAGACAGCAGCACAAAATGCCACCAGCCACACCCTCTAAGAGCTTATTATCTAGTGGTGGAAGCAAATATGGAAGAAGTACTACAAACTTATAAGCTGGTGTAATTGTACTCCTAGAAATATGCCCAGGGCCTTGAATCTGGTCTGGGAGGAGGGATAAATCAGGGAGGAGTAGGTGTATTCCATCGAGTCCATTCCAACTCATAACTGCCCTATAGGATGGAGTAGAACTGCCCCATAGAGTTTCCAAGGAGCACCTGGTGGATTTGAACTGCTGACCTTTGGGTTAGCAGCCATACCTCTTAACCACTACGCCACCAGGGAGTGCAAAAATCTTAAGCGTACAGCTTGGTGACTTTTATCAAATTTATAGACACCCATAATCACCACCCAAATCAAGATATATAATACATAATATGTTTTCAGCACCCCAGGGGGACTCCTCATGGCCCCTCCCTATCAATACCCCCATTTCCCCTCAAGGCTTCTATTCTCATAGATCAGTTTTGTCTGTTTTTGAACTTCACATAAGTAGAATCACAAAGTATGTACTTTTTGTGTCTGGCTTCTTTCCCTCAATACTGTGTCTGTGAGAGTCATCCAGGCTGTTGCACACACTGAAGGTCCTCACTTTGCACCATAGTGTGCGACCAAAACAGTGGCTGTGCAGATTGACATCATGCAAAATAATCTGAATCGGGAAAATTATGAATGTTCTGTGACCTTTAAAATTTTTTTGTCAAAACATTAAAAATTCTCATTGCTGGTTATGAATGTATCATTTATACATTTATAAACACATTTATATGTTATGGATATATAAAAAAATTACTTCTACATTTATAAATTATAAACATATAGTGAAAATTATACATTTTTAATGTATAAATGAAAAAAATACACTGACTCCTCACTTATCGACATAGTTGGGTTCTAAAGACAATACTGTTATGTGGAAATTGGCATCATGTGAAAATTAGGGTGAAAGCCACTCCCTCAAGGAAAGTACTTTTTCAACTGATTGGCTGCTCACATCAGATCACAAAATGGAGGACCACATCAGATTACAAAATGGAGGATGACTACATCATTACATGACTGCCAACTTACATCATCACATAACTGTCAAACCACCGAGAATCATGGCCCAGCCAAGGTGACACACAACCATGATAGCCAGTACTTGCTGCCTTCTTTCTTGTCATAATTTGCAATACAGAACAAGCGTCTTTTCTGTGTTGTGGTGAATTGTCATGCTGCTTTCTAAGTTTGGATCAGCTTCCAACATTTTTTCCTTTGTGTTTTCAATGCTATGAAATATCCCTGAAAGTTCTTTTAATGTGGAGTTTTTTTGCAGGCATCACTTCCTCTGGAACATCTTCATCCTTTTCATCACAACCACCTTCCTCATTTATATCGATAAATTCACCTTCCCTCAGTTCTTCTGGTTGCATATCCAGAGCCCCTGGAACTGTGTCAGTGTCAACAATCCTGTTACTTCTGTAATTCCATTAATGTGTGATTTGAATTTCTCTTCCAGTTAGCACGTTGTTTCTTTGCTGTATTTTCATATTTGTTGATCAATTCCCTCCGTCAATGATTGATTTTTCAATGATTGATTTAATGTTTATCACTGGGAGACAAGGAGGCAACACAACTACACACTTTGCTGTCTGTGCATGAACTGAATAGCAAGTTGCCCATTGATTAGTCACACAGACTTTAAAAGAAGTGAAGTAATTAGTCACTGATCATGATGCACACCTGTTATTTGTGTAGTGATTTGTGGACTAAAGGGCTAGCAGGGATGTTTGCACTTTATGCAATTACTCACAGTTGAGGTACCATGGCAACTGAAATTTGAACACATTGTTGGGGGACTGGTATTATTTAACTAATTTGCGGTAACTGAGATTCGTGCATATCAGAACCATGTATACAGGACAACTTGTATACATAATTTGTTAGTTTTTCACTGCTGTATAGTATTATGTTGCATGAATATGTCACAATTTACTTATCCCTTCTTCTGTTGATGGACATTTGAGTTGTTTCCAGCTTGGCACTACTATAAAAAAGCTGCTGTGAACATTCCTCACACCTGTCTTTGTCAACATATGCACTCATTACCACTGGGTAAATATTTCACTACTTGGGTTCACCATTCATTTCATGTGACCTCAGCCAAGCCCCTACACTCTCAGAGCTGAGGGCATCTGAGCCACATCTCTAAAGTGAGGATTCATAGGGTCACAAACAGACTGGGACAGGAGGAAGTTTCCTCCCCCTCCTCCAGGCCCATTTTACAGACAGGTAGGCAGACTCTACACCCAGAGGGCCTTGCCCAAGGTCGAACAGAGAATCAGATCCCTGAGGCCCTTCATACTGCCCTCCTGGAAGTCTGACTGCCCTGCAAGGACAGCCCTCGGGTGTAGCTCCTCCCAGCTGTGGGGCTGGAGCTGTCTTTACTCTGGGGCTCCTGGGGGTTCTTCTCTCTCTTTCCAAGGGCAAACATTCCACCCACCCCACCCAGATGAGGCTGAGGGCTACTCAGGTGGGGGGTGGGGTGGGGTGGTGGTCCACAGGCCAATAGGAGCCTTCACTCCTCCTAATACCCCAGGAGATTTTAGCAAAAGCTCAGGCTAGCCTGGCTGCCCCATTTAATTCTCGTAATTAGCTGACAGCTCATTAGCAGCTCATTATAAGCCCTGGAAATGCAGTGACAGTAACAAATTCAGTGCAGCCAGGCAGTCTGGGGGTGTCCCCAGGGCGCTGACCCAGGCTGGGCTTCCAGGGGCTGGTGGGAATGAGCTCAGTCTCTTTGCCCATGTCAGAAACCTTTGAGTCTGAATCCTATTCCTTGAATCCCATTAAAATGCCCTCTTCCCCACCACCACCTGCCTGCTGCCACCCTCTAGCCCCATCCCTAGCTCAGGGCCCTTGGCTACCCATTCTTGGGCTCCTCTTGTAAGAGGACCAGGGAGAAGGAGGTAGCCTGGCTCCAAGATAGGAGGGAGCCCCCCAAAGCCTCCTGGGGTCCCTAGAGAGCCCAGACTCTGCCAGCGCTGGGCACCAGAGCCAAGCCTGTGGGGTTGATGTCCTTGCCTCCCCTCTACCACTTGCCCTCTGAGCTCACACCCCAACACCCCGCTGTTTGTCTCTCCAGCTGTTGTGTCTGCCTGTCTGTCTTAGTCTGTCTGGGTACTACACTGGAAATCCTGGCAGTGTAGTGGTTAAGTATGACCACTGTTAACCAGAAGGTCGGCAGTTCGAATCTACCAGGCGCTCATTGGAAACTCTATGGGGCAGTTCTACTCTGTCCTGTAGGGTCGCTATGAGTTGGAATTGACTTGATGGCAGTGGGTTTTTTGAGTTGGGCACTACACTTTGCCAGTTCTGGCCCAAGTCTGAAGTAGCTGCAAAGATACAATGGGGAAGGAGATGAATAGACAATTAGAATCTGTGTGATGATGGTTAAGACAGGGTAAAAGCGAAGGGCTGCAGAAGCATCAAAAGAAGGGACCTCAGGTAGGCCTGGGGTGGAGCTTATCAAAGGAGGCTTCCAAGAGGAGGCAGTATCTTGGAGGAGGAACTGGAGGCCCTGTCTGTCTTCCCTAGGCCCACTTCTGGGCCTGGGTCCTTCTCGATGCCCCCTGCTTCTGTCCTCATGGAAGGGCCCAGAGGTAGTAAGCAGAGACCTGGAACAGAGCCAGCCATGGGAGACAGCTAGAGCATGGAGGGGCAGAGGCAGAGCTGTTCTCTGCCAGAAGGGGATAGGAGAGGCAGAGAGGAACAGGAGACCAGGGGGAGGGGCTAGAGTCCAGCAGGCCAGGGAACCTTGGGCAAGTCATTTATCTCCCCTGATTTCCCTTTCCGTTTTCCCTCTGTGCCCTGTGGGGACTCATGCAGGGTTGGGCCTCACCATGGCCTGGGTGGAGGAATGGGGGCTCCCGGCATAGCCACCAAAGGTCAGCGCTCAGCAAGTGAGGCCTGGACCCTAGTCTCTGTGCTCCTAGCTCCACCTCGGGGTGGCCATACGTCTGCCACAGGGATCGATGGGAAGTCATTACCATCGCCACATGTTAATGACACCAATTAATTCCCCATCTGTGGGCCCAATGAAACCTTCAGTGCTGAAGGTTAAAGGCAGGGGAACTGGCTCAGGGTGGTTTTCCCCAGGGATGACAGTTATGGGCTATTTGTGTGCCTTGTGAAAGAGTTGGCAGCCTTGCATTTGGGGTTGTATAGTGCGGGCATGTGCATGCATGTGCGTGTGCACACCCATGCAAGCTTATGTATTCATTATCCTTGTGTTGCTTTGTATATGAAGAATACGTTCATCTTTTACTGGTATACACTGTGTGGGCATTTTATGTATGTGTGCATACCAAGTGTTTAGGTGTACAAAGTATAAGTGTTGTATATGTATGGATACACAGTATGTGTGTCCTGTCTGCATGCCTTACATACGTACAAAGTGTTTATATACATTATGCCTCTATATTATGTTTGTACACAATGTAGGGCTTACATCTGCATGCACTGTGTGTGCACAAAGTTTTTCTGTGCGAGTCCTATGTCTATGAATGCTGAGGACACAAAGTATTTGTACCTCCTGTATCCACACAGGTTGTGAGTGGGTATGCGGGTGTATGACCTATGTCTATGCATCATTGTACAGATGTGTTCAAAACATGCCGGTGTGGATGTGTGTTCACTTGTACATTTGTGACCTGACTGTAAGGAGCCCAGACAGCTCTATGTGTGTGCATCAGGGCTGTGTGTGAGGAGTGTGCACAGGCTCTTCTCTGACTCTTTGGGGACCGGGGTTCAGCCCTCGAGTCCAGAATCCTAAGGGTAGATTTTCTTGTACTTGAATATGGACTTGCTGCTGCCTGGGTCTTGAAGGATGAGTAGGAGTTCACCAAGCAAACCGAGTAGCAGGTAAGGGAAGGGGATTCCAGGTTAAAAATGCCACTTTAGCAAGAAAAATAATAGCAAGCACTTGTATCATACTTGTTATGGGCCAGACAATGTGCTAAGTGTATTACATATAGTCGTATAATCTTCGCAGCAACCCTGTGGAGTATGATCTTTATTCCCATTATTGCCATTTTATGGGAATGAGGAAAATGAGTCACAGAGCTGTTTAGTAGCTTGTCCAAACGCACATATCTTGAAAATGGTACAGCCAGGATTTGAACATTCGCTCACATACACACACACAATTATATATACAATGCATATGCAGACAAGGAAATGGACACACACTTATCATCATGTGCATACTGGGCACACATTTACACACATATGTGTGTACACATGGCCAAACTCAGGTTGTCTCCAGGTGTCCCCATCTGTCCAGAGTGATCCAGGCCAGAGCTCTAGACTCATGATGTAGGGCTCAGCCCTAGCTTCTTTGGGGGAGAGGCAGTGGGCATGAGATGAAGGCAGTCCAGGGAGGGAGGTGCCGAGGGCGGTCTCCATCTTGTCACCCCACCCCACACAACCCAAGAGGCAGAGGGCAGAATCCTCCCACCCACCAGGCCCAAATACGTAGACCCACTGTGGAAACCTCATTTTACCCATCAGCTAAAGGGGCAAAATGGTGCCTGCCCTTTTCCTGCCCACATCTAGCCTGAAGCCCCAACCAGGTGTCATGTGTCCCTGGATCCCTTGAGGGCCAGCAGCCACCTAGGTTCAAAACTAAGAAACTTAAAGGTGCTGCCTGCCCCTTGGGCAACGTTGCCTCTTGCCTAAGGAGGCTCCCTGAGGGCCAGGCTGTCCCTGGCCTGCACACTCAAGGTCACACTGTGCCCTGGCCGCCTCCTCACACCCAGAAGGCCCACGATGGGAAGCCTGCCACACCACCAGTGCCAGAACGCTGTGCCGGTGGCCTCGGCCCTGGACTCCTTCTCTTCTTAATTAACAGAAAGCCATTGTGAATACTGAAGAAGAAATTAGCACATGTCAGTCATGTCTGGGTGTTTATAGATTTCTTAATCCATCTTTAATTAACCCCTCCAATTTCCAAGCCCTGCCTGAGTGGCTGTGTTTCTGCTCCCCCGCAAATGGGAGCCCGTTTCCTGCCCTCAAGGATCCCCAGTCTAGTTGGTCTTATTTCCCTGCTTAAAAACATGCCAGGGGCTTCCCATTCATTTTAGGATATGCAAAAACTTACCACAGTCCCCAAGCTGAGTCCCAGCTACCCCGAGATACGGGGCAGTCAGATCAAGACATGAAATATATATGCCCTTTCACCTGCCATTCCACATCTAGGGATTTACAGAAAAGAGCTAATCACACAAACAGGCAACATGTAGATTAGCCATTACAGAGTTGCTTATCACAGCACAAAGTTGCAAACGTCTGTGTCCCTCCCTGTGGGACTGCTTTTGATGGGCAAACAGCACTACAAAGTTAACAGTGCTATAAATCAGTATTTATTGACATAGAAAAATATTTCTCATACACTGTTTTGGCAAAGCTGTAGGTTACTAAAGTATATTTATGACACTTACATAAAACTTACATTCATTGAGAAAGAAAGCACAAGAAACAGATGTTTTGAAGTCACCAAAATATTAGTAGTTATTAACTCTTGGTGGCGATATCTCAGGTGATTTTTTTTTTTACTCCCTTTTTTGTACTTCTCTGTGGTGTTTGTGTTTTTTTACAACACACACACATACACACGTGTATTTCATATAAAATCAGAAAATCCAGTTGAGGTATGCTAACTTGCTGGGGGGAACCCAGGCCGTTTCCACAGTGACTGGAGGGAGAGAGGCTGCCATCCAGGGAGCCCCAGGGCAGTGGGAGGGGCTGATCAGATCTTTTGACCTAAAGGCGGACCACAGAGGAGTTTCAGGTGAGAGAGAGAAGCTGAGGAAGTCCTGCTCATAAAACCATTTCTCATTTCTGTGGAAAGCAAGATTATTTGCAGAGAGTAGGGGGTGGATTAAGGGCTTGGGGAGGGAAAAGGGAGCTTGAGGAGAGAGACAGGGAGCTGGCAGCAGCATCTTGCCTCTCTTTTCTCTCTCTTCCTCCCCTCTGAAGGTCCTTTGGTGGTGCAAACGGTTTGACTAAACTACTAACCTAAAGGTTGGTGGTTTGAGTCCATCCAGCAGCTCTGCATAAGGAAGGCCTGGTGATCTGCTTCCAGCCTGGTGATCTGCTTCCATAAAGATTACAACCAAGAAAACCCTATAAAGCGGTTCTACTCTGTAACACACAGAGTTGCTATGAACACGTGAGCAACGGGTTTGTTTTTGGTTTCTTCTCCTCTCTTATTCTACTTCTGAAGAACCCTGGTGGCACAGTGGTTAAGAACTCAGTTGCTAGCCAAAGGTCAGCAGTTCGAATCCACCAGTGGCTCCTTGGAAACCCTATAGGGCAGCTCTGCTCTGTCCTATAGGGTAGCTATGAGTCAGAATTGACTGGATGGCAATGGGTTTAGTTTAGTTTTTGATTCTACTTCTGAGAAGACCTGGTGGTGCAGGTGTTAAAAGTGCTTGGGCGCTAACCAAAAAGCCAGCAATTTGAACCCACCAGCTGCTCCACGGGAGAAAGATGTGACTGTCTGCTTCCATAAAGATTAACCAAAACCCAAACCAAACCCGTTGCTGTCGAGTCAATTCCGACTCATAGTGACCCCCTAGGACAGGGTAGAACTGCCCCACAGGGTTTCCAAGGAGCAGCTGATGGATTCCAGCTGCCAACCTTTTGGTTAGCAGCCAAGTTCTTAACCAGTGCTCCACCAGGGCCTTGGAAATCCTATGGGGCAGTTCTACTCTGTCCTATAGGGTCGCTATGAATCAAAATTGACTAGATGGCAGTGGGTTTGCTTTTTTTTTTTTTTGCTTATTTTACTTTTATAACCAGTGTGAGGCTACAGCTGCCTGTATGTGGAGGGAAAAGCCCCAGGCCTGGAGCTAAGCAGGCCTGGCTTACCATCCTTGTTTGCCTCTGACTCTTTCTACTCACCTCAGTTTCTTCATCTGTAAAATTCTGAACTTGGCGCATGGGGAGCTCCTTAGAAGCTGGGTCCCAGGATGGCCCCAGGGCCTGGCAAATACAAACTGCCCTCTGGACAGCTGGGGGCTCAGGGCCCTGGGGCAGGTGTTCCTGGCTTTCAGGGACTCCTCAGTTAGGGCTGAGAACCTGGGGCTTTAGCCCAAGGGCCCAGCCTGTGGAGTGCCACGGGCAGACTTGCACACCTAGTGCTCAAGTGTGTGTGCCTATTCTTCAAAAAGGACTCAGGACCCTGGACAGGGGAACCTGAATAGAGGTCAAGTGTCCACATTCTCTGAGTTTCTGACTGGGGCCCCTCAGGTGTCAAGAACAGCCTCACTCTGATGCTCCAGCTGCAGCTGCAACCAAAGAAGGCAGAAAGAAACCAGCCTGGGCCTGAGGGGCCGCCCACCTGGCAGGTGGGCCAGGTCTGGAGCTGGAGGTGACTTGGGATGACTGGAGCAGATACTGTGCTTAAAATACCGAGAGAGCAGGAAAAAGGTGATTCAGGCCCAAGGTCTCAAACACTGAGATTTTCTACAGCTCCCTGGTGCTTTCTCCAAGCGGGGTCTTAAGGGAGAAGCATCAGGTAACACTGTTGCCAAGGATTCTCAATTCCCAAGACCAGAAATACTGGGTCTAGACCACCAAGATAGGATCTCATGGGGCAAATGCAACATCCTGAATTCAGGGTCAAAAAATCACCCATCAAAGTTGAAGATGGAAGAGAAGAGGCAGCTCATGTGAAAAACAGAGGCTGGAGAAAGGCTTGTATAGGACCCTGGGCCAAGTGTGTTGTGACGACAGGAATCAAATGCCAGTGCTAGACTAGACTGCTGTTTCAGGAGCCCAGGCCACAAGAGGGGGCAAGGAAGTTTGGTTCCTTCCCACACTGCTCAGCCATGGCTGGAGTCATGGGCTCCGTTTCAAGGTTCATGTTTTATGAGGGGCACTGACAGACTGGGTGGTTCAGAGTGTGATGAACAGGAGAGTGATGTTTGGAAGCCATGAACTGGGATAAGTCATGGAAGGAATGGGGCTGTCTGTTCTGAAATAAAGCTGAGGAGCACGGTGATGTTTTCAGATCTCTGGAGGACTGCTAGGGGCAGGAGAAGCACCTTTGTTCAGTAGGGGACCTGGGGACAGAGGAGAGACAATGGGGAGTGTAGTGGACTGAATGTTGTCCCCCCAATATCCATGTCCACTCAAGACCTCAAGATGTGACCTAATTCGGAAACATTAGGTCTTTGCACATGTAATTAGTTAAGGATCTTGAGATGAAATCACACCAGATTTACGGTTGGCCCTAAACCTAATGACTGGTCACAGAGAAGAAGACCCAGGTGCACAGAGGACATGTGCAGATGGAGGCAGAGATTGGAGTTATACAGTCACAAGCCAAGGAATACCAGAAGGTGGGAGAGGCAAAGAAAGATCTTCCCCTAGAGCCCTCGGAGGGAGAGTGGCCTGCTGAAACCTGGATTTGGACTTCTGGCTTCCTGAACTGTGACAGAATATATTTTTGTTGTTTTAAGCCACCCAGTTTTGTGGTAATTTGTTAAGGGAATCCTAGGAATCTAATATAGGAAAAAAAGACGGGAGGAAGGTTTTGGCTCAACAAGAAGACAAGTTTTCTAATAGCTGGAACCACACAGAGGAGCAGACCATTCTGTAATAAGCTCCCTGTTGCTGCAAGGGCTCAGACCAAGCTCTGTGACCACAATTAGGCCATTGTGGGGGTGGGAAAGTCCTGCTTTGGAAAGAAGGGGACTTCAGGTGGCCCATTTGGACCTTTTAGACTAAGATCCTGTGTTTCTAACCTGGGCTAGCCCCAGGCCTGAAGAAGGAGTGGGCGGGAGAGGGGTGGGAAAACTGCTGCATACGTAGGAGCCTTACGCCACCTGGGCTCCATCTGAGCATGAGACACCCCCAGTCTGTCAAGAAAACCCTTGAGACCTCAACTTCCCGACTAAAAACTAGCAGGCACTTAGAAGAAGTGTCCGGGGCCAGCGTGCCTTTGGTGTTTGGGCTTTTGGGTGAGGGGCCTGCTCCTCACACAGCCCACCACGTACCCTGTGGCTGCTGAAGGCCTGTTTGAAGGGCTCTTGATATATCACAGCTACGCCTTCTTCCCAGAGCAGACTCAGACAGGAGCACCACCTCCCTGAGTGCCCCAGCCTGAGGGTTTGCTCATGCAGGCCACCTAGACTGCATCAAGGGCAGTGAGCTCGTTTTCACTTGTACAACTTTCCTCTGGAAAAGGAAGACAGAATGCATGTCTGGATGAGCTTGCTCTGGTAGCTGTAGACCCCATGCCTGCCTGTGAGGCTGAGTACACAGATACCCAGGGGCTCTGGGGACCTCCCACTAGCCGGACTCTCTGGGGAGCCCTGCTCAGCCCTCAGGAAGGCAAGGCTGTCACGGGGGTAGCTAGACAGGGTTAATCAGGAACCCAAAGGTTATCTAGGAAGAATGGTCCATTGAGCAGTGGGGGAGGGTTAGCACGATAAGTGCTTTTGGCAGCCCAGGGCCCACTGACCCTATGTCCACTTACAGCGGGGTGCCAGCTCCTGCTGCACTCGTCTGGGCTCTGGCACGTCTGGGGCCTCACCTGGGATGGCTGGGCTCCATGCCACTGTTCTCTCATTCTCTGGGAGGTTAATCTGGGCTTGTTCTCATGGCAAAGGCAGAGGCTCAAGAGAGAGCAGAAGCACAGGGGGCCTCCTGAGGCTTAAACTCAGAACCAGCATTGCCTCACTGCCACAGTATTTCATTGTTCAAAGCAAGTCACAAGGCCAGCAGAGGGTGGGGAAGGAGACTCCAGGTCTTGAGGGGAGAAGCTGCAAGGTCACATTGTTCTAGGGTTGTGGAAGCCACAGGGAGAGCACAGTCACACACTTCCTAAGTGATTTCGATACAACACATCACCACCACTACCCCTACTGGGAGCTCCCGGGGTGAAGGTATGGCAGCAGGGCCTGGTCTGGTGAAGAGCAGGGCCTGTCTAGTCTCCTGGGAACCTGAGAGGAAGAAGGCAGGGTGGTTGTGTGAGGGTGGGGCTGGGGGCAGGTGGAGCCGGGAAGACCAAGATGGAAGAGACCTAAGAAATGGGCAGAAGCTGTCCCACATTGGGAGCTCAGGATGGTGTCAGGCCCAGATGGCTCTGCCAGCTCAGCAGCATCCACATTATGCTGGCTCCTCTGCCACAGGACAAACCCAGCCATAAGCAGACCTCTTCACAGATGGGCTTATCCCAGTGAGAGAGCCGGGGCAGCAGAAAAAGAGCCTGGGGCTCCTGGAAGAGTAAGCTGTCAGTGAGCTGGAAAATTCAGAGCTGGTTCCCTCCTGGGGACCCTCCCAGGAACACCTGCCTTTGAACAACAGGGTTTCAAACCTGTTTATTCTGGTTTGAAGCCCTGCTGAGAATTTGCATTTCCACCCCAGATATACTGAATCAGAATCTACATTTTATCAAAATCCCCAGGTGATTCTTATGTATAATAAATTTTGAGAACCACAGCTCTATTGGTGGTTCTCAGAATTGGTTCCTAACCAGCAGCATTACCATTACCTGGGAACTTGTTAGAAATGCAAATTCTCAGCAGGGTTTTGAACCAGAAAGAACCAGTTCAAAGCCCTGCTTGTGGTTCCCAAAGAGGGGGCGCGGCTGCAGCTCTCAGGGGTCTGGGGGATCCTCTGCCATTGACAATGAGTCTGCGGACGTTTTCTGGGTGCTTAATCTCAAGTTTTAAAAAATAATCAAGTTAAAAAAAAATTTTTTTTAATCTCAAGTTACATGCAATTCCCTTCATCTCAGACCTCCTTGCCGATAAGCAGCTATGTAAGCATCAAAGGTACTTAGCACTTCATACTTAAGCTGGGGCCCCTGCTTCCTCAAAGTTCAGTTACTCAGCCTGTGGGAGTCCAGCCCTCCAAAAGATGTCTGAGTTCCCGGCTAACTTTCTGATGCTTCTCTCTGTCTCTGAGCTCCCCCCAACTCTCGCAATGCCCTGGGGTCTGCCTCGGGCTACCCAAGGTTCAAGCAGAGCACAGAGTCCAGTCCCTTCCCTGGCTCCCGCCCCCAGGCCCATTGTACCAAGCACAGTGTGAGCTGCAACTTTGCTAAAGAACAGGAGGTAGGAAGGTTGGCAGGGGTAGGTGATGCTCATTGAGAAGCCATGCTGCAGATGGAGGGTCTCAGTGACCTCAAGGCTCCTCCCTCTCTTCCTCTCCCAGAGCAATGGACAGAAACGTCCCGGCCTTCCACTCAACAGTTCCACCAGATTCAGGCCTGTGGGCCATCTCATCTTCTGGCCCAAAGGCCCAGCAAGGGATTTTTTGCAAAAAATATAGTTCCCTTCCCAGAAGAATTTTAACAAATACCATCTTCTCTGTCATGGAACAAACTAAATTTATGAATGGGTTTCCAAAGGTTATAGAGAATTCTGACCCACGTCCTCCTGAGAAGCCTGGCTGTCACTGATGCTGCGGAACTCCTGTGGAAACGCACGCTTGAAGCATTTGGAAGAGACGCTATCTTGAGTGGTTGTGGTTTTAATTAGCTACTATTCTTGCCTTTTAACTACAGACTACTATTAGTTAAGGATTTCATTTTACTTGGATCCACAATCAACAGCCATGGAAGCAGCAGTTGAGAAATCAAACGGCGCATTGCATTGGGTAAATCTGCTGCAAAGGACCTCTTTGAAGTGTTGAAAAGCAAAGACGTCACCTTGAAGACTAAGGTGCACCTGACCCAAGCCATGGTATTTTCACTTGCATCATATGCATGTGAAAGCTGGACAATGAATAAGGAAGACTGAAGAAGCACTGACGCCTTTGAATTGTGGTGTTGGCGATGAATATTGAATAGACCATGGACTGCCAAAAGAGCAAACAAATCTGTCTTGGAAGTACAGCCAGAATGCTCATTAGAAGCAACGATGGCAAGACCGCGTCTTACGCACTTTGGACATGTTGTCAGGAGGGATCAGTCCCTGGAGAAGGACATCATGCTTGGCAAAGTACAGGGTCAGTGGAAAAGAGGAAGACCCTCAATGAGGTGGGCTGACACAGTGGCTGCAACAATGAGCTCAAGCGTAACGATTGTAAGGATGGCTCAGGACCGGGCAGTGTTTCGTTCCATTGTGCATAGGGTCGCTATGAGTCGGAACCGACTTGACAACACCTAACAACAACACTATTAATTTAGCTTCACCATTATCGATTTAGTTGATAATGTTTAACCCTACAACGTAGTGACGCATATGTGCAACAACAAGGTTTCAAGTGTATTTTCCAACAACTAGACTTTAAGGGAAGCATTCATGTTGGTTCAAATGTAAAACGTTTCTATCCTATGGCTACCTCTGAGGTATACAACAGCTGCCACCCCTTCCACTACTGCTTGTACAGAAAGTCATTATTGGTGATGTATTCTCAGAATTTTTGTTATTTAAATAACTAGCAACACATCAGCAAGGTAAAAATAATAGAGCTACTGGGTTACTTTAAAGTTCACACGGTATTGTTTTACGTGTTTAAGTTTATATTCTTTTTTAAAATAGTAAATAAGTAGTTCATGCATGTTTACAGCAGTGAGCTCTCTGCCACTTATTTCTTTGCCAATTCTTTTTCCCTAGAAAGGGGAAGCAGATTGGCCAGCTTTGGGGTTCAGGAGAGTTTGGGAAATTTGACTTTGGAGAATATAGCCTTGCCCCCAGGCACTTGGGCTACTTACAGTTTCCAGACTTCCAACAGGACAAGTGATATCACACCTCTCCCAGAATGCTTCCTCTCACCCCCTTCTTTCTTTGAGAGACAGCATTCACGGAGACTGCAATGAGGCCCCAGGGGAACCGGTGGTTCTAACCCAGGCACCACTGAGCAGCACCCAGCAGGGGCAGGCCTCCTGGACCCCAGCAGGGGTCTTGGTTGGGTGTTGTGGAACCAAGTGAATACAAATTCTGTGTGTCTAAGCATATCACATGGGCCAGATTAAATCTTTCCCCTGCAGTACTGAAGGTTAAAGGTGCACACATGCGTGTTCACCTGTGTTAGCGAGGGGTCCTTGTTTAGAACCTTCCGCCCAAGCCAGGAGAAGGCAGGAAGCTGGAGGCCAGGTTTGGCTCTCTAAGTGCTTCTTCCTCTCATCTCGTCTGTGCTCTTTACTCATCAGCTCTGATCTCTGGAATGGTGCCGCATTTGTAATAAAGCCTCATCCTGGCTTTATTATGTGTTCCTTTTAAATAAGTGAGATCACATCTTCTGGCTGCCACACGTTGGCTCCTGCTGTCCCTGGTGCAGCCTGAAACCAGAAGTTCCCAGCAGTCTGACATGGCAGGAAAGGCTCCTCTGAGTGGCTCCTGCCTCCACTCGGCTTCTAAGACAGAATCTTAAACTGTCTTCCTGGTATAGTTCTCTCCTCCTCGGTGTGCTATGTCCTGCTTCAACTGGTCCATTAACAAAACCAGTAACCTAACTGTGCCTCTTTGCAACTTGTAAAATCTTCCATTTTTCTTCAGCGACTTCACAACAAAAGCAAACACCAGAAGCTTTTGAAATGGTGTCCTCAGAAACCAAGAATGACCAACAGACACCCCCACAGTCTGCAGGTTGTTGCTGCTGTCTTGGGTGTCTATGGGGGCACTACGGGCAGCTCAATCTTCACCTGGGTTGAAACACCCCCCAAAACTGTCCACACCACGTTTTAAATCTCTTTGCCCCCAAAGGCAGCCATGGGAACCCCTAAATGGTTGATAGAGGGTATTCCAAGAAATCCAGGCCGAGCGTTTCCTTCTCTGCCCCCTTCCACCCTTCTGCAGAAGCTAAGGGCTAGGGATCTTGTTGCTGCCTGTAGAGAATAGAGGTAGGGACAGCCGCTGGGTGAGGAAATGGGGCAAAGGACACCTGCTGGAGCTGTGGGTAATTAAGCCATAGGAGCCTCTGCCTGCCTTAGACCCCAAGGGGATCCAAAAGGTTCACCCCAGTAGAGTCATCCTAAAAGAAGAGACCCAGAGAGACTACCCAGCTCCCAGCATTCCACTGCCAGCCCAAAACCTGGCCTAACTCCAGTGGGCCACCCACAGGTCAGAACACCCCTGCACCTAGCTTGCTGTACAATGACTAGGTCCTACCCTTTGCACCTCCAAAGACCCCTTTTTATTATTTCTATTATGAGCTCTGTGTTTTGGAAAATTTTGTCTCCCAAAAACTTCAGGTTTGAAGTGTGGCCTGAGCTGTCTCATCATAGGCCGATATGCTCTTAAAATCTTAAAATAGCCTGCAAAGTCCCATTGCTTCCTTTCTCAGATAGGAAGCAAACCTGTTGTATAACATAATTACCTGGGGAGCTTCTGAGACCCAGGAGTGGGGTCAGGGAAGGCCTGGTATATCTCCAAGGCCCTCCTACCCATGTACCCCTGCACACTCCCTCCACTACACACCATGTGTCTCCCACATGACATCTCTTCCCATATATTTCAGCCCAACCCACACCCCACATCCTACATCACATACACCTTAACATTCCCGTCACCCACATCCACTGTACCCCACTACACTGGGGTCTATAGCAGAGGATGGTCCCACAGCAGAGGGTTGAGGGCCTGGGCTGCTTGTCAGGGTCTTGTCTGGGTGGGACACCTGAGAATTGGGCCTGGTTCTCAACGCTTTGGACACCTGGAATCTTTCTGGGCAATGGCTGTCACAGTCCCTGGTTTACCAGAAGGCCTGGAAATAAAAGTGAGAAGCAAGGCCACTGGAAGTCACACTTTGGTTTTGGAAGTCATGGCTGTTTCCAGGTTGAGAGCAGCAGGTGAACAAAGACTTGTGTGAACACTCCTGGGAGTTCTCAGACATAGTTGGGGAAGGAATCCCTTGAAGAAGCCTTGACGTGGGGGAAGCCATTTAATTTAGACAAAGATGTTAATGTACCCTCACTCAGGCCCATTGGCAGGAGACTTGGGGGACATTCAGGTCACATAGACACAGACGACACCTCCTGTTCATCCTCATTGGAGGGTTAGGGCGGGTCCAGGATGAGGTTGCCATCCTCCTCTGTTTCTTACTGAAACGGCAGCAGTAGCTAAGCCACTAATGCATTCTCTGGCAAGCAGGCCTATAATTCAGTTTGTGCCTTCTTTCCTCTCCATATATCTCAGTGGATAATTAGCAAGACAGACACTTAAGGAAAATGAGTCTGTCTTCCAGGGTAATCTCAGGGCTATGTGACTCAGACCCAACCCAGGCACGTCAACACACTCTCTGTTACTCCCGCCGGCATCGCACTGGGAAAGGGCTCTTTAGTGGTCACTGAGAGTGTGCCACAAGGACATCGATAGGAAAATAAATGTGCTTCAGGGACGCGTTGTCATTAAAGCCTGTCCTATTAACTCAAATCAGATTGCTCAAGAATAGCTGCTAACGGGAACACAATGCACTGCTTGGGCAGAGACAGGGTGTCCAGACCAGTGGCATGATGGGCCATGCTTGGAGGCCTGGATTCACTTTGGAAAAAGACTGAGACAAATTAAAATGATGGGGCTGGGAACAAGTCACCTGAGAGGAAGTCTGGGAGAACTGGGAGTGTTTAGATTGGAGAAGGCCCAAAGGGCTGTGGGAATTGGCTTGGAATCCTGGAGGGAACATTATGTCACAGAGGAAGATTTTAAATAGTCCCAGAGGGGCCAACGAGGAGCAAATTTCAGCTAATATGATAAACTTCCTAGCACTTCATTGTTCCTAAAAACCCTAGAATATAGTTTATCTGCCTAGGAGGTAGGGCATTCCCCTTCCCAGAGAGTGTGTCATCAGAGGCTGAGGTGGGATTTCACTGGAGGATGCTATGGGTGGGGTCTCTGCATGCGGGGAGGGTTGGGCTGAAAGGACAGTTCAAACAGTTCATGATTCTGCGAATCTGGGTTTCAGGAAAGTGTCTGGTCCACCATTTTCTGATTTACTACTGATGAGAGGCTATGGAGTTATGATTTAGCTATGGAGGGCTTGTTACCTATCACTGTCCAGTTTTGAATAATCAAGTTGTAAGGAGATATGGCCATATCTCCTAGGGCCATTCTTCTAAATAACATTTCACGTCATTCCATTCCATTCTCATTCTTGTTCTTGCCAAGGTACAATCAATCACTGCCCATCCCTTGAATGAAGAAGACAGAGATGTTGCGTGAACCAAGATGGTACCTTGATGCCTGGGTCTTCTGAGTGTCCAGAAGCCCTTGCACAACATCACTACTAAATCTAGGTCTCTCTTTACATCCTTATCCCCACCCCAGGCTGCTTTTTTCTTGTCTCTATCCACCTTAATCCACCCAGCCTTTAAATCCATCTCAAGTAGCCAACTCCACTTTAGGTCTGACAGGTGTCTCAACTTAATATGACCAAATGGGAACTCCTCATTCCACTGCCCAACCCCCAACTTCGTCTTCCCCAGGAAGTGAAACCATCATTAGTCTGGTTAACAAAGTTAAAAGTCATTCTTGATCCACCCCCACCACCACTTTTCTTCACTATTCACATTTAGTTTTTCATTGAGTCTTATCATTCTGTCTCTAAAATATATTTCATATCCACCCAATTTCTCTCCATCTTCTCTGCCATCATCTTATTCCAACTTCCTCTAACCAATCTTCCTGTTCCCTTCTTGCCCCACTTGGACTCATTACCTACACAAAAGACAGTGACCCTTTGAACATATAATCAGATGTCATTCTCCAGCTTAAAACCTGTCAATGACTTCCACTACATTTATAATAACATCTGAGTTCCTTCCCCTGGCTCTGAAGGACCTGTAGGTCCTGGTCCCTGCCTCTCTTCCTCTGGCATTATCCTGGCCTTTGGATCAAGTCCTGGAATCTACCAAGATCTTTTTCTGTTCCCTCTGCCTAAAACATTCTTTCCCTTGCTCTTCCCATGGCTGGCTTCACTTTGGCCTTCAAGCTTCCTCCAAAGCCTCTCCCAAGAAGGTTCTTGCACTGTTATATTCTATTGTAGAACTTTATTTCCTTCCTAGCTCTAATCATGACACATTATTTTATGTATTTGTATAGATTGTGATTGTTCCCCCCCTCATGCTACAACCAACAGTCCATTATTCTGCAGATTTAGTTTTCAGAAAATGGTCCACCATTTCTCCTTAAGGGCAATGACCTTGACTGTCTTTTACACCATTTATCCAGTGCCTAGCACTGTGCCGGATAGTCAATGGTCAATAAAATGTTTACTGAATGAACGACTGAGCCTCTCAATCCAACTCTACCTGGTGAACATTCTTTGTGCATCTGATGCTGGTGTCACAGAGCACGGTCCTGTTCACCCTGGAGGAAGGAGACTTCACCAGTGGGCAGACTTATTGTTCCCCTCTCAAGCAAGTAGAGTGTACTGCAGGAAAGACATTCCTACCAAGATTTAACATGGAGTAGGGTACTTGACAGTATTACGATCAGAGACAGGTACCAAAAAAAAAAAAAATCTGTGAACAGGAAGTAAGTGGCTGAGCTATTGCTTCCTACTGATGGGATAATGGTGTCAAGCCACACCCAGGTAACTGCTTCTGGAGGAAAACGAACTCTTGTAAAAACCATCTGAATGGGCTTTAGGAATTTTCTTACCAGGAGCCTTTTCTTCCAAAGTTCCAAACCAACAATGAGGGTCGTGACTAAAAACTTCCTCTTTTCTCCTGGGACCAAGTAGCAGGCAGATTGAGATGAGGAGCCTGGAGGAGAAGGCACCACCCTGGGCTCCTGGGCTACACGCAAGAACGGTTTTCCCCAACTTGCACCACAGAATAGGTCTGAGCCTACAGAAGCTGTCTGTGCTCCTTAAAGCAGGATACTATCAGTATGATAGAGGAAAAAAAATCACTCCACTAACATTATACTAAAGCACTAAGTGATGGCAAAAGCTAAAGGTATGCAAGAGAGGCAAGGCAGCAAAATGCTCTAGCTGCTGACTTCCGAACTCCGCATCTTCAGCTGCGCAGCTACACATGCTACCCTGATGAAGAAATATGGGAAATCGAAACATTATAGTGATTCTTAACCTCCAACTGCCCTGCGATGGGAATTACAACAGTTTGCTTCTAGTAAGCATCTATCACATCTACACAGAAAGGACTGTCCCTGTGAATACCTGAAGAGGCAACGTGGCCTCTTTTCTCTCTTCAGCTAAAAACATATTCAAAGGCTTCTAAACACTGTTCCTGACAATGACTATTTAAAGCATTTAGAATTGACGTTGTCATGCAAAGTCTTTCAGAATGCAGCCTTCTCTGGTATGGTATGCTTGGATTTTACCCAAATTTGTCAACATACAAAATAATCTCACTCTTGTGAAAACTCAAACTCTGAACTTACCAAAATTACCACTCTAGGCTCTCTCTGGAAGACAGAAGGGGGGTTATGAACCACCTAGTCTTTTGGGATCCTGAGATCAAACTTTGTAGCAGTCTCTGGCCCAAACAATAGGGAAGTAAGACTATGAAAGCCTTGAGAGGCATGCAATGCAACAGCGGCCCCCTTGGGCCTGGCAGGTGGGTTCAAATCCTGGTCCTGCTACTTCTTAGCAGCGTGATCTTGGACAAGTTTCTTAATCTCTCTCTGTGCCTCAATTTATTCCCCTGTGGAAATAATGATAGTACCTACTTCATAGGGCTGTTGTAAAAACTAGAGTAACTAATACATGTAAAGTACTTAGAATGGAGTCTGCCATGATGTGTTATGTAAGTGCTGCATCATGACTCCAAAGAAGGGTTTTAATTAAAACACAGTGCTCCCTTCCACTAATAAAGCTCAAAGTCCAACTTACAACAGGACCTTGATTTCTAGGTAATTCCACGTAAAACAATGATTGGACCAGGAAATAGTGGCTGGCACCTCCACACAAGGGCTTCTTCTTCGGGATCTGGGGAGGGTATTAGCTGCCCTCCATCTTCCATTCAACCTGCCTTGTCCCTTGGTCAGATTGGAATGCTGACTCCTGGGACCTTGCAATTGTCCCTGGGGACAGAGAAAACTTTCTGTCCTGATGAGGAAATTCTTCCCTAAACCATAATTTACTTTCAGGGTCTTGTCTGTAGAGCCCTATGAGGGTGAGAAGGTCAAAGATGGGGTCTGGGGTACCCCTAAGGGCAAAGAGGCTTAGGTAATCTCTATACAATACCAAGGATATGTCCTGAAGATGCTTCAGGGTCTGGTTAGGAGAAGGATACTCAGAAGTCTTTACCGGAGGAGTGGGTGCACTGCATCTGTGACCCTGTTCTCTGGCACAAGGCCAGGAACCACTTCATGTGTGGGGAAGAGGTCCCCTGAGGTCTTCACCCAGTATTCACTGGGTCCCACTGAGATTTCTGGGATAGCACAGGTAGGTCTCTGAGACAGCCAGTGGTGACCCTGCAATAGCTCAATCAATCTCCCCAACGTGCCACTGTCAACTGTGTGTTGCCGCTTGAAGTGAGGCAAATGGGGAAGTGGAAGGAACCCCCTCCACTCCTGCTAAAGGGCTGCTCCAGATAATTTAGGGAAATGTAGAGAATTGACACAGAGAGAATAGAGATGATTGTACCAGTGACCAAGGAAGGCGGCCACAAAAAAATTCAAGAACAGACACTGAATATGGCCTTCCTTTGAAGAACAATGGCAAAGAAAATTGGCTCACCAGTGAGAATTAAATGATAACAATGTACTGAGCAGAAATCAGAATCAATTTGAAGCCAGCATACGCAGAAAAATATAGGATCCTGAAGAGTGAAACTGAACTACCTGAGACCTTTTGAATAGTGAAAATTTTACTTTAAAATGCTTTTATAAGTGATTTTTAGTGCTTAGATGAAACATATGCAAAGCGCAGGAAAACATCTTGGCTTCAGGTTGTCTGTGTTTTCTGGATACAATAGGTTCCCCTGGAAGTTTCTGCCATGCCCTGAAGTCCACAACCAGGGAGACAGCAATGCAGCGGCTCCCCTTACATGCCCGTAGGTCCTCTCTGCTTTACAAGTAAGGTGTTGCTTCTTTTCAGCTCCAAAAGGCCACAGTTGGAGTTTAAGAGTTAAGTGCAAACATTCTGGGTCTAGACAATTCCAGATTTCAGTTTGAGTTTGTCAAAGCTAAATTTATATTGCTTAGTCCAGGTTCCAACTTTAGGACCGTCTTCGCTGTCATGCCCTCCTAAGCCCCCAGTGATCGCCCAGATGCATCCTTTCTTTTTTCAGGGACAGCTCATTTAGGCTCTTGGTTCTTCACTTTACTGTTATGTGGTGGGGGCTGGCAAGCAGGAACAAAACTGCCCAGGCCAAGAATGATCAGAACTGACTAGGAAAGAGTCTAGATCACTTCGGGCCTCACTAGCTGAAACCCTGGTGGAATAGCGGCTAAGTGCTTGAGGTGCTAACCAAAGGCGCGGTAGTTCAAATCTGCCAGGTGCTCCTTGGAAACTCCATGGGGCAGTTCTACTCTGTCCTATAGGGTTGCTATGAGTTGGAATCAACTTGACGGCAACGGGTTTGATTATTTTTTTTTTTTTGAGGGAACAGATGGTACACTCAAACGGAATAGTTGAGAGTTTAACGATGGGACTGTTTATAAAGGTATAGGGATGGGAAGGGGTGGATAGGATGTTATGGAAACCCACAAAAGAAGACTTAGCACCTCAGGGCAAGAGCCCTTGGTCTTGGCCTGAAGAAGAAGGGAGGGCTGCCCAGCAGGAGCTGTGGCCTAGAGACAGAGAATATAGCTAATTCCCAGCAGCCCAGCATCTGTGCCTTGTTCTCCTGCCCTCTGATTTTCTGTTGGTACCTCACATGGACTGAATCCAAACAAATCCAGAGGCAGTCCCTAAAGGTCAGCTCTCCTGGCACAGAGGGCAAAGCAGGACAAAGAGTGGTTCTAAAGGGGCAGGTGAGAAACATCCGGCACAAGGTCATTTTCCAGTGGCCACAGCTTCCTGGACTCCAGCTGAGTGCAGCCATTACAGGGCAGGCACCACTTCCCCAGCCAATTCCAAAGCGCTGCTTACTGCCAGGAATGCTTGTTTGAACAAAGCCTTTATTCTGTATTCCAATAGCAGGGCTGGAATTTGAAAAGCTTCATTTTCAAGACTGGCTGCTTTTGATCTGTCTAACCTGGAACTTAACGTTTTCGAGTCAAATAGAATTATTTAAACAAAACATCTCAATGATAAGGACGAAATGTTTTCATTTTTTTTTTAATCCCCCTCCCTCCCAACACCACACAATATTCCTACTCAAAATGTAAGAACTATTCTGTGCCCAACTCTTAAAATAACAGCCTCTCTCAGCTTCCATTTCCCCAGGCCTTTGTTTCTTCGGCCTGTGTCTTTACTGAGGTTTACTTGTGTACAGGCCACGTGAGGAGCTAATTTTACCTCAGACTGATCTGCAGCAATGGATTATTCCATAAGTGAGGCGTCCCTCCTCTGACTCCTGCTTCCAGGTTTGGCACAACCAATGCTTTGCCATACCATCAGTTTTATTAATTATACTTTATTTTGACTTTGTTCTCCCCATCCCCAACCCGTCTGCCTTTCTCCTAGGATTTAAACCCGTGTCTGACATCATCTTCTATTCTCCTCAGCTGACATTCTGCTCAGCTTCCAACCTGCATTTATCTCTTTTTATCATATTCCTCCTGCCTTGGTTTATCTGTTAATTGAAGTCAGAATGTTGACCCGTATTTGTATTCCTTGGAAATAACACGTCCTCTGTACTCTCCTAGACAGAATGCGTCTCCCTGGATCATACCAAAACCCAGTGCTGCATGCTGTGGAGAGCAGGAAGTGTCAGGCTGATTGTAATTAATGCCTTCGAGTTAGCCTACCAGCCACTGAAAGTCAATCTGAAACTGAAGAGCTACTTTTCACAGCCATGAAAGCAAATGGAGAAAGCAAGACCATATACCCCCAGATATTAAGGAGGCACAACAGTTGAAAAATAAAGCTTAGATATGGTCTGGTCCAAGTGTGTTTCATACAATGAAATAACAAATGAAAATAATATGTAAATCTTCTTTAGAAAGACTGAGCTAAATTTCTTACAAAATGATTCTATACAAATAAACAGGTCTAGATTGAGGAGAACTAGTAGAATGCATTTTATGGTAGGAAGGACAGTTGGCCTTGCCTGGTGCTGGTGTGGGAAAGGATACAGGCACACTAAAACATCATAAAATAACTTCATTTTTTAGTTCTGGACCTTTGCTTAAGCTTACTGAGCAGAATCACTAATTCAGAACCGAAGAGAAATAGGGTGTTATCCTAAGAAATTACATCACTGAAAAGTAAGAGGATCCTGAATGTAGGAAATACTCCACTTTCAGGCCCAAGGAACCGGCAGATCAATGCCACCAACTCCGCTGGCTTTTCTGCAAGGAGAGCAGCAGCCAGCTCTCTCCCATACAAGGTCCTGCTCCTCCTGGGCTTTTCCCTGCCAGAGGTGAGAGGACTGCAACTCTCACCTCTGCCTCTGGGTGGACTGTCAGGAAAGGAAGTACTATCATTGGCTTAGCTCATGAGGCCAGAGTTCTCATCAGGCAAACAGAACACACTCCTCAAAGACCAAAAAAACCCACAAGACAGGTTCATTAAATCCTGAAAGAATGCTTAAAGCTCAGGAGATGGTCTGTAGGCTGCCAAGTAACCTGATGGAGCTGGAAACAATAATCAGGAAGAGAGAAAGACTTTGAAAAATTCTTGTCAACTCCAATATTAAAATAAACAGTCTAGACTAGATATGCTTTGGCTGGCAGGTTCCCAAGGGAAGCACACTGAAGGCCAAACCATTCAACCAGGGGCAACACATGGCAGTGTTATATTTGACCCATTCAGAACCACAACGGTCTCTCCTAAATTAATTGCAAGTAAAAAAAACACATCTATTACCTTTTGCCACTGAGTGTTTATATGCAACTAGCACACGTCAACTGGCCAAGTGTAGGTCATTTTGGAGGCCTAATTGACAATTCCATGGGGGTTTGGAATGAAATTAAGTTACTACTTTACAAAAGATAAAAAGCTACTGCAAATTGTTTTGTTAGAATTTGTTTGAGAGGCCAAGGGAAGTATCTATTCACCCAGTTTGACCTTGAATGCAAAACTGTTTACACAATCATGGAAGAAAAAATAGGGACAACACTAGGGGCCCTAATACATGGGATAAATACAATACAAACCATAACTAACAATGCACAAACACCAGAAGATAAACCAGATAACTAGCAGCACCAGAAATTAAATACTTATGCTCATCAAAAGACTTCACCAAAAGAATAAAAAGAGAACCTACAGACTGGGAAAAAAATTTTTTTGGCCACGACATATCCAGCAAGGGTCTCGTCTCTAAAATCTAAAAAATACTTCAACAACTCAACAACAAAAAGACAAACAATCCAATTAAAAAATGGGCAAAGGATATGAACAGACACTTCACCAAAGAAGACATTCTGGCAGCTAACAGACACATGAGTAAATGTTCTCAATCATTAGCCATTAGAAAAATGTAAACCAAAACTACAATGGGATACCATCTCACCCCAACATTACTGGCACTAAAAAAAAAAAAAAAAAAAAAAAAACAGAAAATAACAAATGTGGGAGAAGTTGCAGGGAGATTGGGGCTTTTATGCACCGCTAGCAACAACTATAGGGTCGCTATGAGTCGGAATCAACTGGATGGCAGTGAGTTTGGCTTTTTGGTTTTGAGTGAGAATGTAAATGTAAAATGGTGCAATCACTATGGAAAACAATATGGCACCTCCATAAAAAGCTAGGAACAGAAATAGCATATGATCCAGGAATCCCACTCCTAGGGATATATCCTAGAGAAATAAGAGCCATCACATGAATACAGATATGCACATTCATGTTCACTACAGCATTATTCACAACAGCAAAAAGGATGGAAACAACCTAAATGCCCACCAACAGATGAACGGATAAACTATAGTACATATACACCATGAAATACTACGTAACAATAAAGAACAAAGATGAATCTGTGAAACATCTCACAACATGGATGAATCTAGAGAGCATTATGCTGAGTGAAATAAGTCAATCACAAAAGGACAAATATTACATGAGACTGGTACTATAAAAACTCATGAAAAGATTTACACACAAAAACAATCTTTTTGAACAGGATGGAACAAAAGAAGACTAAAGGGGCATACCAGCCCCGGGGCAGGGACTGGAAGGCAGGAGGGAACAGGAAATCTTGTAATAGGGAACCCACGGTTGAGAAGGGAGAGTGACCTGTCATGGAGCTGTTAACCAATGTCATAGAACAATGTGTGTACTAACTGTTTGATGAGAAACTAGTTTGTTCTGTAAACCTTCATCTAAAATACACACAAAAAAAGAAACTCTTTGATCATTACTGGGGAGGGGAGGGGTGAGGTAGGAAAATCACTAACTAGATAGTAGACAAATGTCAACTTTGATGAAGGGAAAGGCAACACACAATATAGGGGAAGTCAGCACAACTTGACCAAGACAAAGTCATAGAAACTTCCCAGACACATTCAAATGCCTTGTACTGGGATTGAGGGCTGGGGACCATAGTCTTGGGGGACATCTAGGTCAACGGCATAACACAGTTCATAAAGAAAATGTTCTACATCCTACTTTGGTGAGTAGTATCTGGGGTCTTAAAAGCTTGTAATCAGCCACCTAAGATAAATCTATTGGTCCCATCCCATCTGGAGCAAAGGAGAATAAAAAAAATCAAAGACACAAGAAAATATTAGTCCAAAGGATTAATGGACCACATGAATCACAGCCTCCACCAGCCTGAGCCCAGAAGAACTAGATGGTGCTCTGCTACCACCACTGACCACTCTGATGGGGATCACAATAGAGGGTCCCAGATAGAGCATGAGAAAAATGTAGAACAAAATTCAAATTCACAAAAAAAGATCAGAATTATTCGTCTGACAGAGACTGGAGGAACCTCTGAGACTATGACCAACAGACACCCTGCTAACTGAGAACTGAAGCTACTCCTAAAGTCTGGCCACAGATTAGACAGGTGTATGAAACAAACAATAAAAACATGTGAGGAACGTGCTTCTTAGTTAATCAATTATGCGAGACCAAATGGGCAATATCTGCCCAAAAGCAAAGATGAGCAGGCAGGAAAGGCCAGGAAAACTGGACAAATGGACACAGGGAACCCAGGGTAGGAAGGGGGAGCGTGCTGACACATTGTGGGGATTGCAACCCGTGTCACAAAACAATTTGTGTATAAATTTTTGAATAAAACTAATTCGCGCTGTAAACTTTCACCTAAAGCACACGCGTGCTTATAAATTTTTGAATAAAACTAATTCGCACTATAAACTTTCACCTAAAGCACACGCGCGCACACACACCCAAAAAACTATTTATCAAGGTGGAAAGAAGATACCTATGATACTTGGTGTAATGGTGTATATTCCCTTGTATCTATCCTCATGACCTTCCCCAAAGATGTGTGCCTACCTCTGCAGCTGCAGACCAAGTTTATAATTTCCACAAGGCTTTAGAGAACAGTATTGTATTCACCTCTTGCTAACACAAAAATTAACTTGCATGAGCAACATCTGTCTTTTATTGATTCGATCAATACATTGGGAATTTAGCAGCAAGTTAATAGCAAGTAGTTACAAAATCTCCTATTTTTACAGGTTTAAAATAAGTCGTCTAAAGCAATCCATAGCAACCTAAAATCACAAGAACACATGTGAATGATGGAAGCACTTCTGTTACAATGCCTACGGCAAGTTTATTAGCAATTTCCTAACAAAGTCTTCTAGTGCAAAGTGCACATAATTATTTGGAACCTCCATTACCATATTTGGCCTCTCATTTTCCCCTATAAATAACTGTGACTAAACATAAGAACTTGAAGTGAAACTGAGCAAGTATGCCCCAAAGGCTTCCCAACTGGTCCAGCTGCCTTGAGGGCTATCCCATCTAAACAACCCTTGTATACATCTTGAGTTGATTTCAGCCACAGCCCACCATTGAGCCTACTGATGGCTGTCCTTTAACATCACGTGCAGTTTGTGCTGCTTTGAAATAACTAGCTTCAATTTTAAACTGATGTGAACACATGACAAAGCTCAGGGGAGCTAAAAGGCTAAGGGCTTGGCATAGTCCTATCCTTTTCCTCCTCCTATCTTCTCATTTTAGCACTAGAAAGAGCAGTCTTGTTCTTGTACTGTTCTGTGTTGGAGGAAATCTTAGAGTTTCTTTTTGGTTCTAGACAGGCCAATGGATTTAGCAGTGAATTTGCCTGCTATTGCTTGGCTTGAAGTTACAGGGGCTTTCTCTAGTTCCTCCTTGAGTCCAACTGGAAGAAGTTTGCCAGATGTGGTACCTGGAGAGAGCATGTCCAAATTGTCCATATTTGCTTTCTTACTGGTCACAGGAAGTACCTTTTCACAAGCAGTGAGCTAGAAATAAAAGAGAAGAACTGGATGAATTGTCAAACGCAAAGCAATACAGCAATTCAAAGACAAAAGAAACCACAAAGTTGCCCAGAATTTGCAAGTTGGAACCTTTTCCAGTTATAGAACATAAAGTGGTCACATTATAAAATTATTATTAGATGCCAAATAAAGTTCCTTTAGCATACTCAAGAAAATGGAATTATTTAGTGTTTGATGTAGGGCAAACTGTATAGGCTCCATTTCAAATCCTCTGCCATGTAAAAGGAAAGTAAATGCCTGGTAATGACATTTGCGTAGGAAAGTCCACTTGGACTTAATTGTACTCATCTCATTTCATCTTTACAAACTTCTAGACAAGCTCTGACATTTATACAATTACCCTGACAAGTACAGCATGATCATTCTTTCTAAGCTGCATACAAAGTTGTTGCATATGGCCTACATTCTCACTGTTTTCCTGGCATTAATTCCAGCGACTGGTTCTAATCCCAGCCACACCACTTGGGCAGGTCTGTAGACCTCTTGGAGTCTCAGATTCCTCATTGTTAAATGGGGAAAATAGTATTCGCACTGCTTACTCCATGAGCTTATTCCAAGAATGAAGGCAGCAGGCAGGAAAGTACTGCATGAGCTTTAAAGCTCAAAACAAGTTGAAGGGATTTTAATAGGAAATTGTATCTTCTCAGGTCACCTCACCCCACAGCAGAGGAAATGGGCCCTAACCCCTGATGTCATGAGGGAAGCAGAGTCCATTTTGACCTTAGACCCATTTTAAAAGTGATCACTTCTAATTAAATGAAGCTGAGCACAGGGCAGTAAAAGTGCAGAGAACATCTCAGGAGAGCTACACAAGCAGGGCAAGGGCCGGGACACGGAGGTACAGCCTCCGCAAGCCCTCATTTAGGCAGAGCTGCGAACAGCCTCACAAGTTTAATACGCTGGTTACCTAAGAGTCATGAAACATGCGGGTTAACAATTTTCAAAGGACGTGAAAGGATTACGTGTAACACAAAACAAATGCACGAAGTGCTTCTTTGATCATTCAAGCGCTTGTTGATAAAGGTGACCATATTTTATACAAAGTAGAAAGAACTTGGTATGTATTTCTTCAACGAGTAAGTGACCTGCCAGGACTGCAGCAAAACTTCAGGTAATTTAGGGTTTGTGGTACCCGTATTACAAGAGATAATTTACCTGATGTTTGTTTGCTTATTGCAGATAGCCCTTAAATATGTGCCTCTTCAGAACATCGCTTACGTTTGACTTCATAACCAAAAAAAAAAAAAAAAACCCCAAGCCCATAGCCATCGAGTTGATTCCAACTCATAGCAATCCTATAGAACAAAGTGTAATTGCCCCACGTGGTTTCCAAGGAGCAGCTGGTGGATGTGAACTGCCAACCTTTTGGTTAGCAGCCATAGCTCTTAACCACTGTGCCACCAGAGATCCTTGACTTTATAAACAGTACATGCAAATTCTTGAGCTGGTAATATTTAAAAATCATTTTGTACATTGAAAACCAATTTGTGTAAAATTTTAAATGTATAAAGGTTCTTTGTAGTTTTTTTTTTTTTCACAATGCAACTTCTGGGCTGCTTCTCTGTACTCTTTCAAAAAGTAGGAAACATAATTATTTAGCATTTGTTGATACAGTTGTATTCTCTCATTAAAGACTCATGTTCAGCTTGTTTTTGTTAGGTGACGTCAAGTTGGTTCTGACTCATAACGACAGAACAAAACACTGCCAAGTCCTTTTCCACCCTCACAATCGTTGTTATGCTTGAGCCCATTGCTGCAGCCACTGTGTCAATACATCTCGTTGAGGATCTTCCTCTTTTTCGATGACCCTCTACTTTACCAAGCATGATGTCCTTCTCCAGGGGCTGATTCCTCTGAGAACATGTTCAAAGTATGTGAGACATACATCAAGCAAACCATCCTTGCTTCTAAGGAGCATTCTGGTTATGCTTCTTCCGAGACAGATTTGTTCATTCTTTTGTCAGTCCATGGCATATTCAATATTCTTTACCAACACCACAATTCAACTCTGCTTCGGTCGACCTTATTCGTTGTCCAGCTTTCGCATGCATCCAAGGTGACTGAAAACAGTGAGGTGCACCTTAGTCTTCAAGGTGACACCTTTATGTTTTTATACTTTAAAAGAGGTCTTTTGCAGCAGATCTGCCCAATGCAATGCGTCTTTTGATCTCTTGACTGCTGCTTCCATGGCTGTTGATTATGGATCCAAGTAAAATGAAATTCTTGACAACTTCAATCTTTTCTCCGTTTATCATCATGTTGCTTACTGGTCCAGTTATGAGGATTTTTGTTTTCTTTATGTTGAGGTATAATCCATACTGAAGGCTGCAGTCTTTGATCTTCATCAGTGCTTCAAGTCCTCTTCACTTTTAGCAAGCAAGGTTGTGCTATCTGCATAATGCCGGTTGTTAACGAGCCTTCCTCTAATCCTGATGCCGGGTTCTTCTTCATATAGTGCAGCTTCTTGGATTATCTGCTCAGCATACAGACTGAAAAAGTATGGTGAAAGGATACAACTCTAACACACACCTTTCCTGACTTTAAACCATGCAGTATCCCCTCGTTCTGTTTGAACAACTTCTTGATTTATGTACAGGTTCCTTGTGAACACAACTAAGTGTTCTGGAATTAAGTGTTTATCTAAAGGGTGACAATACAACACCCCTGGGTTCTATCTAGTATCTCACTGAGGATAAGTTGCTTTGTGTTTGGTACAGTATTGATCAACAAGATATGAAACTTACCTTCGAAATTTCAATTCACAAAAATTTAGTTCACTTTATGTATATTCAAATCCTATTAAAAGGTGGATGTAAATGTACCCCTCTCTCCTTTGACTTTTCTACCTCTTGAGTTATCATCCAAGTAGTAGGGCAAATGTTTCTCAACATGTCCAATACAACTAATATTCTATAGAATAGGAACATTTATTTTATTTTTAATGCGCTCATGTTCATATCTGGCTTAACATTTCCATTCTTCTTCACTGTTCCATTTTTTAATATACTTGAATCATTAGTAGACTTTGAAGAAAGAAATATTCAGAAGGCAGTATTAAGACTTTTTTTCCTTTTTTCCAAAAACACTAGAGGTTCTGTATTTTCTTCTTCTTGGATATCTTAAGATAGTTCTCAGAATTTTCTGGAAATGTGGAAGGAAAAAAGAAACTAAACCAAAATGGTTGTTTCAGTGTAGGAACATGACGTTTCTGTTTCATTCCATAGCAAGAAAAGAAAATTATATTCTTCAACCACATACATTTATCTCTCTCTATATAATTTTAGTGATTTATAAGATGTAGCAGTCATGCTTCTGCAAAGATTTAGATTCCTGGAATCCCTATGGGGACAGTTCTACTCTGTCCTATATGGTCACTATGAGTCGGAATCCACTCGGCAGCAGTAGGTTTGGGTTTAATACAGTCTTCTGATTCCTGGACAATGAATAAGGAAGACCAAGGAATTGATACCTCTGAGTTATGATGTAGGTGAAGAATACTGAATATACCATGGACTGCCAGAAGAACAAACAAATCTATCTTGGAGGAAGTACAGCCAGAATGCTCATTAGAAAGCAGGGATGGAGAGACTTCATCTCACATACTTTGGACATGTTTTCAGGAGGGACTATTCCCTGAAGAAGGACATCATGCTTGGTAAAGCAGACAGCCAGTGAAAAAGAGGAAGACCTTCAACGAGATGGACTGACACAGTGGCTGCAGCGATAGGCTCAAGCATAATGATTACGAGAAAGGCACAGGACCGGGCACTGATTCGTTTTCTTGTACATACGGTGGCTTTAAGTCAGCTAACAATGATAACCTGATTTAATATTCACAATGTACAAAATCTCATCCCTGCCCCTTAGCTAACTTAGTTCCATACCCCACCAAAAAACCCCCAATATTATCAATTTAAAGTATATACTTCCAGAGATATTTTATGCATCCTTAAGAAATATTGGAGCCCTGGTGGCACAGTGGTTAAGAGCTTGACTGCTAACCAAAAGGCTGGCAGTTCAAACTCATCAGCCACTCCTTGGAAACTCTACAGAGCAGTTACATTCTGTCCTATAGGCTCGTTAATGAGTTGGAATCAACTCAGTGACAATGTGTTTGGCTTGGTTTTAAGCAAATATTAGGTTGAACCAAGTAGAACTGATTGTCATTTTTGTAGGTCAAAAATAGTCTAATGTCAATTTCATATGGTTTGATTTCATCTCTCAATGCACTTTCATCCCCTTTTTTACATAAATAGTAGCCCACCATAAGCACTCTTCACACCTCGATTTTCTTCAACTAACAATTACCTTAAAGATCATTCCATGTCAGTACATAAAAAGATACCTTGTCCTTTTTTCTGGCTGTGCAGCATTCTCATGTTTGGATGCATCGTAACTTATCTAAACAGTCAGATCCTTCACAACAGTCATTCGGGTTGTTTCCAATCCTTTACTAGTGCGCATAACGCCACCATGAATAACTTGTACTTGCATCACTTTTCACATGTATACCTACTAGATATATATTTTAGAAGTCGAACTCCTGGGTCAAAAGGTATATGGATTTATGTTTCACCACATTGCCCTTCATTACAGCTGTACCAATGTATACTTCTAGGCAAAACCAAAAAAACCAAACCCATTGCTGTCGAGTCGATTCCAACTCATAGCGACCCTATAGGACAGAGTAGGACTGCCCCCATAGAGCTCCAAGGAGAACCTGGTGGATTCAAATTGCCAACTTTATTGTTAGCAGCTATAGCACTTAACCACTATGCCACCAGGGTTTCCATACTTCTACCAGCAACATATAAAAATGCCTGCTTCTTATTTCTTTGTCAATTTGGTGTTTTATGTATGTTAACGCTAAATAGTAAACCATATTTTAACTGAGCCCCACAATTGGCCTAAAACTGGCTGCACTGAAATAAATCACTATATTTGTTTTCTTCATTCCCTGGTAATATCAATACAAATCTACTTACCTTTTACATGAACATTTATTGCAAATGCTTAGGACCTTCCAAGTGTATGTGTGTACCTTGTAAAATACTGTGTGTGTGTGTCTGTATACCTTGTAAAATACCATCTCTCTTTGGTAATTTCCAGTTGTATTCACTTAGTATGCCTTTGTTTGGGAATCAGAATAGTAAGAGCTTTTTTAAAAGACTCTCTGAGTCTCTTCTCACAAATGGTCCCTAACTGAAACTCTTCTCTGATGTTAACAAAACAAGGATGCAGGCTGGCCACCGTGGTGCACTTCAGACTAAGACATCGCTTTCTTCACCAAGAGCCAAGTCTCTCATCTCTTTGGAACATACCTGGCCAATAAAAATTCCAGCTCCCAGACTCTTCTCTAGGAACGCGAACAAATCTTAATGTCTTCTGTAGATTGTAGATTATCTAAGTTTTGGGTTTCCCCTTTCCTTCACACATATCTGGTGGGATTCCTAAGGGATCTATGCTGTCACTGATATAATTTTATAGTTTTGTAAGTAATAAGAGGGAGAAATGAAAAGTGAAATTGCTAAGGCTATCGGAGTCACTAAGATCTTCGGGTCACGAAAGGTAAATAGAGGGTGACGAGTTCCCATAAGACTGTACAACGAGGGAGAAAGATGGCAGAGTAGTTTTAATATTCATTTCTAGGGGGAGAATTCTAAGTTATCATTAGACTGTTGGCCACCCATTATCACCCAGAAGAGGATCTAAAAATCACAATGGACCATCCTCTGAAGATACTGGCCTAATACACCACTGTACAAAGACCAAGAAAACCTGGGTATCATCAGAAAGCATTTTAGGAGTCAAAGAAAAAAATTATTCTATCCTTTATAAAGTCATGATGAATTCATCCCTGAAACACTACAACCAACTTGAGTAGATATAAAGGGATCAGACAAGGTTTATAGACAGGCTACAAATATGATGAGGTGGTGCAGATTTTTCTATAAGAGAGCTCGTCAGTCTAAAAAGGTAAAGGATATGAGGATATATACTTAAAATCTATAAAATGAAGAAGGGGGCAGATCTCAGTGCTCTGGACCTACATGGCCTCTCTGAGTGCTGCGGTCAGAGGATGGTTATGCCAGGGTCTGCCCCAAGCAGCATCTTAATTGTTCTTCATCCTTGATAGACTCTTACTGTTTGGGATATCAAACAATGTTCGCCTGATATTCATAAGGTTTTCACTGGCTAAATCTTTTCAAAAGTAGACTGCCAGGTCCTTCTTCCTAGTCTTAGTCTGGAAGCTCAGCTGAAACCTGTCTGTCATAGTGACCCTGCTGGTAGTTCAATACTGGTGGCATAGCTTCTAACATCATAGCAACATGCAAGCCCACACAGTACAACAAACTAACAGACAAATTAAAACTGAAAAAAATTAGAACAATTTGACAACAGCCAAAGTATGACCTTGAGTATATCCCACCTGAATTTAAAGAACATCTCAAAAATAGATTCGACGCATTGAACACTAATGATTGAAGACCAGACTAGCTGTGGAATGACATCAAGGACATCATACGTAAAGAAACCAAGAGGTTATTAAAAAGGCAGGAAAGAAAGAAAAGACCAAAATGGATGTCAGAAGAGACTCTGAAGTTTGCTCTTCAACTTAACAGTAGCTAAAGTGAAAGGAAGAAATGATGAAGTAAAAGGGTTGAACAGAAAACCTCAAAGGGTTGCTTGAGAAGACAAAGTAAAGTATTATAACAACATGTACAAAGGGCTGAAGATGGAAAAACAAAAGGGAAGAACAAGCTCTGCATTTCTCAAACTGAAAGAAATGAAAAAATATGCAAGCATCAAGTTGCAATAGTGAAGGATTCTATGGGGAAAATATTAAACAACTCAGGAAGCATCAAAACAAGATGAAAGGAATACACAGAGTCACTATGCTAAAAATAATCAGTTGACGTTCACCCATTTCAGGAGGTACTATATGAGCAGGAGCCAATGGTACTGAAGCAAGAAGTCCAAGCTGCACTAAAGGCATTTGTGAAAAACAAGGCTCCAGGAATTGACGGAATGCCAATTGAGATGTTTCAACAAACGGATGCAGCGCTGGAAGTACTCACTCATCTATGCCAAGAAATATGGAAGACAGCCACCTGGCCAACTGACTGGAAGAGATTTATATTTATGCCTATTCCCAAGAAAGATGATCCCACAGAATGCAGAAATTATCGAACAATATCATTAACGTCACATGTAAGTAAAATTTTGCTGAAGATCATTCAAAATCAGCTGCAGCAGTATATCAACAGGGAATTACCAAAAATTCAAGCCAGATTCATAAGAGGGCGTGGAACCAGGGATATCATTGCTGATGTCAGACGGATCCTGGCTGAAGGGAGAAAATACCAGAAAGATGCTCACCTGTGTTTTACTGACTATGCAAAGGCATTTGACTGTGTGGATTATAACAAATTATGGATAACATTGCAAAGAATGGGAATTTCAGAACACTTAATTGTGCTCATGAGGGACCTTTACATAGTTCAAGAGGCAGCTGTTCAGACAGAACAAGGGGATACTGATTGGTTTAAATTCAGGAAAGGTGTGCGTCAGGGTTGTATCCTTTTACCACATCTATTCAACCTGTATGCTGAGCAAATAATCATAGAAGCTGGACTATATGAAGAAAAGCAAGACATCAGGATTGGAGGAAGACTCATTAACAACATGTTATTCAGACGACAAAACCCTGCTTGCTCAAAATGAAGAGGACTTGAAGCACTTACTAATGAAGATCAGAGATGACAGCCTTCAGTATGGATTACACCTCAACATAAAGAAAACAAAAATTCTCACAACTGGACAAACAAGCAACATCGTGATAAATGGAGAAAAGACTGAAGTTGTCAAGGATTTCATTGTACTTAGATCCACAATCAATACCCATGGAAGCAGCAGTCAAGAAATCAAAATACGTGCTGCACTGGGCAAATCTGCTGCAAAAGACCTCTTTAAAGTGTTGAAAAGCAAAGATGTCACCTTGAAGCTAAGGTGTGCCTGACCCAGGCCATGGTGTTTTCAATCACCTCATATGCATGTGAAAGCTAGATGATGAATAAAGAAGACCGAAGAAGAAATGACACCTTTGAATCGTGGTGTTGAAGAAGAATACTGAATATACCATGGACTGCCAAAAGAAAGAACAAATCTGTTGTGGAAGAAGTACAACCAGAGTGCTCCTTAGAAGCAAGGATGGCAAGACTATATCTTACCTACATTGGACATGTTGTCAGGAAGGATCAGGCCCTGGGACATCATGCTTGGTAAAGTAGCGGGTCAGCAAAAAAGAAGACAACCCTCAGTGAGATGGACTGATACAGAGGCTGCAACAATGGGCTTAAGCATAACAACGATCGTTGAGGATGGCGCAGAACCCAGAAGTGTTTTGTTCTGTTGTATACAGGGTCACTATGAGTCAGAACCCACGTGATGGCACCTAACAACAACAATTTGGGACAGTTCAAGAATAGTCCATTTTATGGAGACAAAATGACAGAAAAAGAAGACCTCACAATTTAGTCACATTTTTTTTGTAATTCAGTATCCTTTGCTTGATTTTTCTAGCTTAAATTATTAATCTTGAAAAGGGGCTCCATGTGTGCAAAGGGAGACATATAACAAGAAAATTGGGCTAAACATACATATTTCATTATTCACTAGCATAACTTTAACCTGATGAACTCATCTGGTGATAACAGATGCAAAACCTGTAAGCTATGGGCATATCGCTGCAAGTTAATACCAGTGAATGATTACTAGAAATTGTTAGCATTTCTCTGAATTTTAAGTAAAATACATGCTATTTAAGTAAAGTGGTTTATCACCATAGCAACCATTTCCAGAGTCACACATTCAAATTATAGGCCTGCACAAGGTCTAAGCGACAGAATATTCTGATACAAGTCTTCTGATATAGTTCTGCTTGCAACGGCCACCCACCTTCTCTCACATTCCTGTGGTTTTCAGAAGAAAAAAAAGAGGAGGAAGAAAGGCAAGAGAAAGAAGAGAAATCAACTTCTAAATACACAGATTTCTTTCGTAAGGTTACCCACATGAAGAGCCGGGCCTTATATGGAGTTAAAGAAAATCTAATTTGCAAATTAGAGAAATATGTTGATATCTTTCTTCTTTGTAATTAAAATATAATTTATACACAGTAAATAAACAAACAAAAAAACCCGTTGCCGTTGAGTTGATTCTGATGCATAGCGACCCTACAGGACAGAGTAGAACTGCCCATAGAGTTTCCAAGGAGTGCCCGGTGGATTTGAGCTGCTGGCCTTTTGGTTAGCAGCTGCAGCACTTAACCACTACACCACCACAGTTTCCTTATACACAGTAGGATACACAAATATCGAGCGTACAATTTGATGAGCTTTGTGAATGCACAGATCTGTAAAACCAACATCCCAATTACGAAATGGAACAACTCCTCATAAAAGTCCCTTGTGCCACATGCCAGTCAGCCCTCTCTCATCCTAGGACCAGAGCTGTTCCGATATTTTTCAACATAAGTTAGTTTTACCTCTTCTAAAACTTCATATAAATAAAATCATACAGTAGGTACTCTTGTATCTTACTTCCTTTGCTTATGTTTTTTATTGAAATTTTATTGAGATAATTCTAACATGTCACATATTTTTGAGATTCATCCATGTATCAGTATTTCATTTCTTTTTTTATTGCTTAGTAGTACTCCATTGTATATCTGTTAATGGACATTTGAGTTGTTTCAGTTTCGGACTGCTGTAAAGCTGCTACAAATATCTTCCACAAGTTTTTCTGAGAACTTACATTTCGGATTGTTGAGCAAATTGTAAGTGAATGCTTACCATTATAAATGACTGCCGCACTATTCCAAAGGGCCTGTACCATTTTGTACTGCCACCAGCAATGTAGGAAAATTCCATCGCTCCATATCTTTCCCAGTATTTGGACTTGCCAGTCTATTTTAATTATGGCCATAAATTCTAGAGACTGTGTAGTGATATCTCATTGTGGTCTTAATTTGCATTTTCCTGATGACTAGTGATGTTGTGTACTTTGTCCTGTGCTTACTGACTAGTTGTGTATCTTCCTATCTTAACTGGTTGTCCAAATCTTATGCCCATTTTTAAAACTGGGTTGTTTGCCTTATTACTACTGAGTTAAAGAAACTGTTTATGTATTACAGATCCAAGACCTTTGTCAGATGTATTTATTGTGAATATTTTCTTTATTTCCTTAATATGCTTTTGGTGAGCAAATGTGTTTAATTTTATGAAGTCCATTTCATCAGGTTTTTTTTTTTTTTTTTTTTTTTAGTACTTTCTGTGTTCTAAGAAATCCTTGACTACCCCCCACCCCCCAGTCAGATGATATTCTATGACTTCTCCTAAGAGCTTTATAGTTTAGCTTTAATATTTAGGTTTACTACTCATCAAATTTATTGGCAGTAACTCATTCACAGTATCCTCTTATGTTTTTTAATCATTTCTTTTCTTCTGTTTTTGTTGGGGTGGTGTTAATTTTCTGTTCTTTTTCTACCTTATTGAGATGAAAGCTTGGATCACTGATTTTCATTATTATTGCTATTATTTTAAACAGTCAAGATACTTATATATTCACCCACATATTTACTCTTGCTGATGTTCTTCAGTCCTTTCTGAAGTTCAGTATATCCATCTGGGATCATTTTCTTCCACCCTGAAGAATTTACTTCAAAATTTTTGTAGTTTTGCTAGTGACAAATCCTCTCATCTCTATTTTATCTTTATTCTTTAGAGAATCTTTCACTAAGTACAGAATTTTAGGTTGGCAGGTTTTTTCTTTTTTCCCCTTGTTTAAGCATGTAATTACATTCTCTTCTGGTTTCCATTATTTCTGTTGATATGTTAGATGTTGCTCCTTCTAAGGTAATGTGTCTTTCTGTTCTCTGGATGGTTTAATAACTTTGTCTTTCTAGTTGGAAGAATCAGAGGACAGAGTTCAGAGAAACCGCAGTCACCAAAAAGCAATGAGGTACTCTGAAAGGAAAAGAGCTAGAGAGGGAAAACCCAAATTCTGTTCAGCTGAAGATACAATTAACAGAATTGAGATGTGAACTGCTGCCTAGAAACAACTTTCAGTTGGAGTACAACTAATTAATTTCCTGCTAAGACAAAAACATGAATACCTCCTGGAGGAACATAACAGAATCCAGGGTCTGCACAACACAACACTCACAATGTTCAGGATATGATCTAGAATTACTCAACAAAAATGACAATCATAGAGACAGACTCCAAGATAACCCAGACGCTGGAGTTAGCAAAGAAGGAATTTAATGCAGTTATTATAACTACTAACAAGGACATAAAGAAAAAATATTCATGTAATGAATGAAGAAGGTCTCACTACAGAAATAGAAACAATAAAAGAGAACCAAATGGAAATTACAGAACTAAAATATAGTATCTGAAATTAAAAATTCACCAGATAGGTCTAACAGGAAAATGGAGGTAACAGAGAAAAAAGTCAGCAAACCTGAAGAGAAGTCAGCAGAAATTATTCAATCTAAAGAACGGATAGAAAAATATTGGAAAAAAATGAATAGACCATTGGAGACTGTTATGGATTGAACTGCATCCCCCAAATATGTGTTTCAACTTGGCTAGGACATGATTCCCAGTTTTTTTTATCGTTTAGTTTTCCTTCATTTTTTGATCTGATGTAATTTTCCCATGTGTTGTAAATCCTAATCTCTGCCTGTGGTTAATGAGGCAAGATTAGGTAATGTTAAAGAGGATTAGGGTGAGACGTAGCACCCTTACTCAGGTCACAGCCCTGATATAAGGGGAGTTTCCCTGGGGTGTGGCCTGCATCACCTTTTATCTTACCAAAGATAAAAGGAGAGAGAAGCAAAGAGAGAGAGAGGGACCTCATAATAGCAAGCAAGAGGGAATAGAGCGTGTCCTTTGGAACTGGGGTCCCTGCACTGAGACGCTCCTAGACCAGGGGAAGATTGATGACAAGAACCTTCCCCCAAGAGCCTGCAGAAAGAGAAAGCTTTCCCCTGGAGCTGGTGCCCTGAATTTGGACTTCTAGTCTCCTACCCTGTGAGAGAATAAATTTCTCTTTGTTAAGGCCATCCACTTGTGGTGTTTCTGTTATAGCAGCACGAGATAACTAAGACAGGGACCTATGGGATAATATCAAAAGGTCTAACATGTGAGTAATAAGCATCTCAGAAAAAAATAACAACTGAAAATTTCCCAAATTTGGCAAAAGACATAAATTTGCAGACTCACAAAGCTCAGAAAACCCCAAGAAGGATAAATATAAAAGAGGAATATGCCTAGGAATATCACTGCCAAATGCTGAAAACCAAAGATAAAGAGAAAAATCTTGAGAACAGTCAGGACAAAAGGGAAACACTATGCACAGGGAAAGAACAGTTCCAATGACTACTGACTTCTCATCAGAAAAAATTGAAGGCTAGAAGGAAGCGAAACAACATCTTTAAAACGCGAACAACAGCAACAAACCTATCAACCCAGAATTCCATAAACAGAAAGAAATCCTTCAAAAATTGAAAAAACATTTTCAGATAAAAGAAGACAGAATTCATCACCAGCAGACCTGTAATGCACAAAATACTAAAGGAAGCTTGTCAGGCTAAAGGGAAATATCAGGTGGAAACCTGTATTTTCAGGAAAGAAAGAAGTTCAACATAAATGGTAAATATCTGCCTAAATATAAAAAAATTACTGTTCCTCTTAATTTCTTGAAAATACACATCACTGTTTAAAGCAAAAATTACAATAATTTTTGTGCAGTTTATAATTATACAGGCAAAATACATGACAATCATAGCATAAAGGCAGGGTCAGGGATGAATGTTGTTGTTGTTGTTAGGTGCCATGGAGTCGGTTCCGACTCATAGCAGCCCTATGCACAACAGAACGAAACACTGCCTGGATCTGCGCCATCCTTAAAATCATTGTTATGCTTGAGCTCACTGTTGCAGCCACTGTCTCAATCCACCTCATTGAGGGTCTTCCTCTTTTCTGCTGACCCTGTACTTTGCCAAGCATGATGTCCTTCTCCAGGGACTGATCCCTCCTGACAACATGTCCAAAGTATGTAAGGCACGGTCTCGCCATCTTTGCTTCTAAGGAGCATTCTGGTTGTACTTCTTCTAAGACAGATTTGTTCGTTCTTTTGGCAGTCCATGGGATATCCAATATTCCTCGCCAACACCACAATTCAAAGGCATCAACTCTTCTTCGGTCTTCCTTATTCACTGTCCAGCTTTCACATGCATATGATGTGACTGAAAATACCATGGCTTGGGTCAGGTGCACCTTAGTCTTCAAGGTGACATCTTTGCTCTTCAACATTTTAAAGAGGTCCTTTGGCATCTCCTGTCTGGAGGGGGGATGGGAGGATAGAGTGAGTTGGAAGCTGGCAAAATTGTCACGAAAGGAGAGACTGGAAGGGCTGACTCATTAGGGGGAGAGCAAGGGGGAGTACGGAGTAAGGTGTATATAAACTTATATGTGACAGTCTGACCTGATTTGTAAACGTTCACTTGAAGCTCAATAAAAGTTAATTAAAAAAAAAAAAAGAGGTCCTTTGCAGCAGATTTACCCAATTCAATGTGTCTTTTGATTTCTTGACTGCTGCTTCCATGGCTGTTGATTGTGGATCCAAGTAAAATGAAATCCTTGACAACTTCCATCTTTTCTCCGTTTATCATGATGTTGCTCATTAGTCCAGTTGTGAGGATGTTTGTTTTCTGTATGTTGAGATGCAATCCATACTGAAGGCTGTGGTCTTTGATCTTCATCAGTAAGTGCTTCAAGTCCACTTCACTTTCAGCAAGCAAGACTGTGTCATCTGCATAATGCAGGTTGTTAATGACTCTTCCTCCAATCCTGATGCCCCGTTCTTCTTCATATAGTCCAGCTTCTCGAATTATTTGCTCAGCATACAGACTGAATAGGTATGGTGACAGAATACAACCCTGATGCACACCTTTCCTGACTGTAAACCAATCAGTATCCCCTTGTTCTGTCCAAACAACTGCCTCCTGATCTATGTAAAAGTTCCTCATGAGCACAATTAAGTGTTCTGGAATTCCCATTCTTTGCAATGTTATTCATAATTTGTTATGATCTACACAGTCAAATGCCTTTGCATAGTCAATAAAACACAGGTAAACATCCTTCTGGTATTCTCTGCTTTCAACCGGGATCCATCTGACATCAGCAATGATATCCTTGGTTCCATGTCCTCTTCTGAAACCAGTCTGAATTTCTGGCAGTTCCCTGTCGATATACTGCTGCAGCTGTTTTTGAATGATCTTCAGCAAAATTTTGCTTGTGTGTCATACTAATGATATTGTTCTGTAATTTCCACATTTGGTTGGATCACCTTTCTTGGGAATAGGCATAAATATGGATCTCTTCCAGTCAGTTGGCCAGGAAGCTGTCTTCCATATTTCTTGGCAGAGATCAGTGAGAGCCTCCATCGCTGCACCTGTTTGTTGAAACATCTCAATTGATATTCCATCAATTCCTGGAGCCTTGTTCTTCGCCAATGCCTTCAGAGCAGCTTGGACTTCTTCAATACCATCAGTTCCTGATCATATGCTACCTCTTGAAATGGCTGAACATCAACTAATTCTTTTTGGTATAATGACTGTGTGTATTCCTTCCATCTTCTTTTGATGCTTCCTGCGTCGTTTAATATTTTCCCCATAGAATCCTTCACTATTGCAACTCGAGGTGTGAATTTTTTCTTCAGTTCTTTCAGCTTGAGAAACGCCAAGCGTGTTCTTCTCTTTTGGTTTTCCATCTCCAGCTCTTTGCACATGTCATTATAATATTTTACTTTGTCTTTTCAAGCTGCCCTTTGAAATATTCTGTTCAGTTCTCTTACTTCATCAATTCTTCCTTTTGCTTTAGCTGCTCGATGCTCAAGAGCAAGTTTCAGAGTCTCCTCTGACATCCATCTTGGTCTTTTCTTTCTTTCCTGTCTTTTCACTGACCTCTTGGTTTCTTCATGGATGATGTCCTTGATGTCATTCCACAACTTGTCTGGTCTTTGGTCACTAGTGTCCAACGCATCAAATCTGTTCTTCAGATGGTCTCTAAATTCAGCTGGGATATACTCAAGCTCATATTTTGGCTCTCGTGGACTTGCTCTGATTTTCTTCAGTTTCAGCTTGAACTTGCATATGAGCAATTGATGGTCTGTTCCACAGTCGGCCCCTGGCCTTGTTCTGACTGATGAGATTGAGCTTTTCCATCGTCTCTTTCCACAGATGTAGTCAATTTGATTTCTGTGTGTTCCATCTGGCGAGCTCCATGTGTATAGTTGCCGTTTATGTTGGTGAAAGAAGGCATTTGCAATGAAGCAGTCATTGGTCTTGCAAAATTCTATCATTCGATCTCCGGCATTGTTTCTATCACCAAGGCCATATTTTCCAACTACTGATCCTTCTTCTTTGTTTCCAACTTTCACGTTCCAATCACCAGTAATCATCAATGCATCTTGATTGCATGTTCGATCAATTTCAGACTGTAGCAGCTGATAAAAATCTTCTTTCTTCATCTTTGGCCCTAGTGGTTAGTGCGTAAATCTGAATAACAATCGTATTAACTGGTCTTCCTTGTAGGGATGAATGGAACCAAATTAACAGATTTGGGAAAAAAGTAATATTTGTTGTAATCCAACTCAATGGGTTGGCTCTCCATAAAGAAAGGATATACACAGCATACCCACACAGCCATAGTCCCTAAAAGGAGCTGAGCAAAAGCCAAGCTAGGGAGGGCAGGGAAATGATTTGAAAAAGAGCACTAATATATCCCTTCAACTATGGGAGTCTGGTTAAGTCTGTGGTGAAATGTAAGCCTCGCAGAGGAGACTCCTGTGTGGGAGTAGAAGTAGGGACAAAAGGTCTCTTTTAAAACAAAAGCCTTTTTGTTGATGTAGGCCTATGAACCCAAAACATCAACTTGCACCACAAACAGCATTAGTTCAAACAACAACAGATCAAATTCACATTAGCACATTTAATTATGTGTCTGTATTAGTTATTGCTGCAGTTACGTTACTGTGCTTGGGAGATCCTCAAGACCACCCATAGGATGACAATCTGTTACGAGCAATCACAGGATCAGCATATAGTCACACTCGTTGCTATGATCTATCACGGCAAAAGGATATAAAACACAATCAACAAAGAAAAGAGGTACATAGGGAGAAGTCTGGGGAAAATCACATGCAAACTTCCAAGGGTCCTCTCCAGTAGAGTCACACAGGATGCGCTTACTGCCCCCAGCAATGAGTTGTGACAAAATATGTGAAATGTTGTCAACCAGGGAAGCTCGTTAGAGACTCAATACCCAGGGTTTTTACTGAGGGATGGTCCTATAGGCAGTCTCTGCCTGTCGTGTACCAAAATTCCAGACTCCCAGAAGGAAAGCAGGTGCTCAGCATAACCACATTGTTGGCACAAATAGTTTAGGCACAGTGAGCCACTCATATCAATTACTGGTAGGAACCCTCCTGAAAACAAAATTCCCAGATGTCAGTCAAGGCCAGCCTTGCAGGCAGGGTTTTAACTCTTTTTGTGCAACTAGGTAACAAACAACAGCAAAAATCTCAGTATCTTACAACATTAATTTTTTCAATCAGCTGCAGGGCTGGCCTATGCTGGGCTAGGTTTCAGGCTTTGGATTAGGTTCAGGTCTGCTCCACAAAGCTTCATTAATTCTGGGCCCAGTGGCTCTCTAGGGTATGTTTTTCTCATGGCAGGTAACAGAAATACAAGAGAGCAACCTAAATCATGCAAACACTTTTAAGGTCTCTGCTTACAACATACCGCATAACATTCCATCAGTCAAAGCAAGTCACATGGCCAAGACCAATATTAGTGGGGTGCGGAAATATCCTTCATCTATTCTAGTAGAGAGAACTGCAAAGTCACATTTCATGGGTATGAATGTATAAATCTCTCACAAGGACGGATTAAAGAATTGGAAACAATAATCCAATCTCCCATAGTACCCTAGGGAGCTCACCAAACTCTGAGGGCAAATGAGGTTGGAAGCATCAATTTATCACGATTGAAAATGATATTTCTTGGTTTGTTTACTAGTTTTTTTGTCACATCTACACTCAAAGGAGCCTTGATGCAGCCAAGATAAAACATATGCAATTTTTGTAATATTACATGCAAATTCTTCAGCAATATAATAGTAAAAGCAATAGCTAACATTGATAAATGCTTACGATATGCCAAGGGTACTATACGCAATGTCCCATTTAGTCCTCGTAACAAAATAATGAAGTTGATGCCATTATTATTCCCATTTTACAGGTAAGGAAGCTTAGGCCTAGAAACTTTCCCAAGGTCATAAAGTTTGCAAGTAGTGTAGCCAGGATTGAATCCAGGTAGCCTAGATTCAGAGACTATGCTTTTACTCATTATATTTTAAGTGCTACATGGATCCATAATGGAAACCCTGGTGGCGCAGTGGTTAAGTGCTACAGCTGCTAACCAAACGGTCGGCAGTTCGAATCCACCAGGTGCTCCTCGGAAACTCTATGGGGCAGTTCTACTCTGTCCTATAGGGTCGCTATGAGTTGGAATCAACTTGACAGCACTGGGTCTGGTTTTTTGGTTTGGATCCATAATATCTATGTGCTTGGGTATGCATGCCATGTTGCAAGGCTTCAAAATGTTAGAGTGTGTCAAAATTGTAGAAGCACACCAAATTTGCACACTATTCAAATGGGCTCAGAGAGCTAAAATTTAATGAGTCAAGGAAAGAACATTTTTATCCTACTCAGCTAAAATCTAGCCTTTTCTGATGGAAACATATTAGTGTACTTCAGTTCAACTATTTAATTTCAGTGTGTTGTTTAAATTTAAACATCATTTGTCTTTGAAGAAATGCTGCATGAATACATTTCGTTATCAAAATAACTTTTTAAAGTTTCTAAGCCACTTTGCCTTTCCATATTCTAACCTAGATAAAGTGTCTGCTACACGTACTATCTCCTATGAATATCGTAAAGGTCATGTTTTCAGCAAAGAAATTATCATAAAAGCAAAAAATCACAAAAATCTTTCATTTTCATTAAGCAAGTTCATTCGAACTTTCATTAAGCAAGTTCTCCATTTTTGAAGCAAGAATTGCTTCAAACATGCTTCTGTCACATCCAGAGGTTCTAGCCCCTCTCTCCATGGTTATGGGGGATGTGTTTTTACAGATTTATTTATACCTGAACTTAACTGAATAACGAAAGTATTTTACTATTTATCAGGAATCACTAAAGACTTAATGCTAGAAGGTGTGTTACTGCAATAAGGAAAGGTCTGCCAACTGTCTCACTTGAGATGGGTAAACGCTGTTCCAGGATTTAAAGTCTTCGGTCTATCTGATTGAGGAGATTAAGAACCCATTGTAGGAAATTTAGAGGGTTACTAATAACACAAAACATTATCTAGATATACTTGGCCTATAAAAAACAGATATACTACAGGAGAGAACATTTTTATCCTCAAGAAGCACCATTACCTAAACTGGCTGAAAGGCGGAAATGAAAAATAAAAGGGGAGAGGAGCATTACCAAGTGCCAAGTATGTGAGAACAAGTCTAAAAAAATGTAGTGTGTTACCTTGATCCAAACATGAACAACATGGAGCTGCAGACTGTATTTTTCCACAATGTCCAACGCATTTGGAACTAGGTATTTTTTTTTTTATTATTATTATTATTCAGGGAAAGGGGAAGGTGCTTAGTTCAAGTGTTTTGTTTTTTAACAAATCTTCATTTACTCTCTCCGCTAGTTTTCCATGAGCTCTGCTACTTACCGAAAATGTGTGATTAGCTTGGCTTGTGAAAAACAAAAAACAGGAGCTCCAAATGGATTTCTTTTTCCAGAAGAAAAAACAGTAATACAATGGAAAGCAGGAACTTCTGGGAGATTTCCATTTAAGTAAAAGTCAAATTTCAAATATTTTAAGTGAAAAAAGGAATTATACGTCTCTCTTTAATTTACTGTTGTTGTTGTTAGGTGCTGTCGAGTCAGTTCTGACTCACAGCGATCCTATGTATGCCAGAATGAAACACTTCCCAATCCTGTGCCATCCTCAAAATTGTTTTATGTTTGAGTCCCCTGCTGCAGCCACTGTGTCAATCCATGTCATTGAGGGTCTTTATCTTTTTCACTGATGCTCTACTTTACCAAGCGTGATGCCCACCTCCAGGGATCTGTCCCTCCTAACATGTCCAAAGTACATGAGATGAAGTCTCGCCATTCTTTAGTAGTTTTAAAATATTTATATCATCACATCAAATTTCCCATACAATCTAGTTTTAACAAAAAAACTTTTTCCATGAAAAATATTTCAAAATTCATAGAATATTTAATTTTAATAAAAATTAATATTTCACTCTTAAGAATGTTAATTTATATATGAATCCTGTGTGGCCTCAAGAGTAAATGGCCAATCCTATTTCTAGTTATCACTTCAAAATTTTATACTCCACCATATACTGTTAAAGATTTGGAAGAACAGAAACAATTTTTAAAATTTTTTTTGTTGTTGAGAATATACACAGAATATATGCCAATTCCAGTTTCTACATGTACAATTCAGTGACACTGATCACATTCTTCAGGTTTTGCAACCATTCTCACCCTCCTTTCCCAAGTTGTTCCTCTGCATTAACATAAACTCACTGCCCCAAAGTTTCCTATCTAAACTTTTCAGTTGCTGCTGTCAATTTGATCCCATATACATAAACCATAAAAGGGCATAATGCTCAAGGCAGAGACTCTTTACTAGTGAAGTTAAACTATTGTTTGGCTTTAAGAAGATTTCAGGGGATATTTTTGATATAAAGTTTAAGGTTTAAAGGCTATCTCAGGGCAATAGTTTATGGGTTGCTTCATCCAGCCTGCATGGCTCCATAAAACCTAGATTCCATGAGAATTTTAAATTCTGTTCTGCATTTTCTCCCTTTGGATCAGGATTCTTCTATACAATCTTTAATCAAAATTTTCAGCAGTGGTAGCCGGGACCATCCAGTTCTTCTGATCTCATGGCAAAGAGGACAGTTTCATGGAGGCAATTAGCCACACATTCTATCTCCTCCTCCTATCCCTGACTCTCCTTCTTCCTCTGTTGCTCCAGGTGAATACAGACCAAATGTTGGACCTTGGATGGCTACTTGGAAGCTTTTAAGACCCCAGTCATTACACAAAAAAACTGGGAGCTAGAACAGAAGCACTGAACATATTATTAGGCCAACTAACTGGGGTGTCCCATGAAACCATGGCCCTAAACCATGACCCTAAACCCTAAACCTCTAAGGAGTTTCCTCTTTGGAAACTCTACGGGGCAGTTCTACTCTGTCCTATAGGGTCGCTATGAGTCAGAATCGACTCGACAGCAATGGGGTTAAACCTCCAAAGCAAGGAAATAAATTCCTTAAGGTGTTTGGTTATGCACAAGAAGTCTCAGCAGCTACTCTTTAATTATTTTTGCCATTGTTGTCAATTCTGTATCACACAGCTTTTGCCAATTCCACTTTTTACAGGTATACAACTTACTGGCAGCAATTACATTAATTGGATGTGCAAACCTACCTTTAATCAATGTGGTTTTTCCCTCACCATAAGCTGAAACTCAGTACTCCATGAGCAATAACCCCTCTTTCCCCCTCCCTCCCACACCTGGTAACCACTAAGAAACTTTGTTCTCTATACATTTGTCTGTTCTTGTCTTTTTATATGAGAGGTCATACAGTATTTGTCCTTTATGATTGACTTATTTCACTCAGCATAATGTCTTCAAGCTCCATCCATACTGTAGCATTTATCAAGGCTTCATTTCTCTTACAGGCTAAGTAGTATTCCATTGTATGTATGTACCATGTTTCCTCTAATCTATTCATCTGTTGATGGGCATTTGTTTCCACCTTTTGGCTATTGTGATTAGTGTTGCAACGAACATTGGTGTACTAGTATTTGTTTGAGTCTCTGCTTTCAAGTCTTCTGAGTGGAATTGCTAGGTCATACAGTAGTTCTATTTTTCTTTTTTTGAGGAACTACCACATTGCTTTCCACAGTGGCTATGTCGTTTTGCATTTTCACCAGGAGAGAATAAGGGTTCCAATTTCTCTACATCCACACCAACATTTGTTATTCTCTGTTTCTTTTCGTTTTTTTTTTAATCTTAGCCATCTTCGTGGGAGTCAAATGTTAATCTTTTTGTGGTATTGATTTGCATCTCTGATGGCTAATGACATTGAACATCTTTTCTTGCATTTGGTGGCCATATGAAATGTCCTCTTTAGTGAAATGTCTATTGAAGTCCTTTGCCCATTTTATGATTGGGTTATTTATCTTTCTGCTGTTAAGTTGTTGAGTTTTATGTATTTTTGGTTATTAGATTCTTACCAGATATACGGTTTCCCAAAAATTCTCCCAGTTGGTATCTTTTCATTTTTCTGATAAAGTCTTTTGATGACTAAATTTTTAAAATTTTTACAAGGCCCCATTTATTCATTCTTTTGCTGTTTATGCTTTTATTATATTAGATAATCCATTTTTAAAAACCAGGCCCAACAGTGTTGCCCCTGCATTTTCTTCTAAGAATTTTACGGTTTTAGTTTTCATATTTAGGTTTGTAATCCATTTTAAATTTGTTTTTATGTAATGGTGTGAGGCATGGATCTTATTTCATTTTTCCACACGTGGAAATCCAATTTTCCCAACACCATTTATTGAAGGGACCCTTCTTTTCCCACCAAGTAGACTTTGCACCCTTGTCAAAAATCAGTTGGCCACAGATGTGTGTTTATTTCTGTACTCTCAATTCTATTCCACTGGACTATTGTTATATCAGTACCAGGCAGTTTTGATTAGTGTAATATGTTTTAAAATCAGGAAGTGTGAGTTCTCCTCTTTCAACACTGCTTGAGCTATTTGGGGTCTCTATGAAGTTCAGAATTGGTTTTTCCATTTCTGTAAAGAAGGCTGTTGACATTTTGATTGGGATTGAGTTGACTCCATAGATCACTTTGAGTAGTACTGACATCTTAACAATATTAAGTCTTCCAACCCTTGAACAGGGAACATCTTTTCATTTAAGTCTTCTTTCATCTCTTTCGGGAGTGTTTTATAATATTCATTATATAAGTCCTTCACATCTCCACTTAAATTTACTCATAGGTATTTAATTCTCTTCGATGCTATTGTGAATGGAAGCATCTCCCTAATTTCCCTTTCAAAATTTCTCATTGCTGGTGTTTTTTTTTTTGGGTGTATAGAAACCCAAATTATTTTTGGTTGTTGACCTTGTACCCTACAAATTTGCTAAATTGCTCTAGAAGCTTTCTTGTGGACTCATTGGGATTTTCTATATTTATAGGACCATGACATCTGTGAAAATACACAATTTTACCTCTTTTCCAATCTTGATTCCTTTTAGCTCTTTTTCTTGTCTTACTGCTCTGGCTAGGACTTCTAACACAATATTGAATACAAGTGGTGACAGCAAGCATCCTTGTCTTGTTCCCAATTTCAGGGGGAAAGCTTTCAGTCTTTCACCATTAAGTTTAACATTTGCTGTTGGCTTTTCATACATGCCCTGAATCATATTGAAGAATTTCTCTTCTATTCCAATCTTCTTGAGGGTTTTCATTAAGAAAGGGTGTTGGGTTTTATCAAATGCTTTTTCTGCATCCAAAGAGATGATCATGTAGTTCTTTTCCTTTCTTCTATTGATACAGTATACTATGTTGATTGATTTTTTTTTAATGTTGAACCATCCCTGCATTCCTGGAGTAAATCCCATTTGGTCATGGTGTATGACTCTTTTAACATACAGTTGGATTCCGTTCATTAGTATTTTGCTGAGGATTTCTGCATCTATATTATAAGGGATAATGGCCTGTAGTTTTCTTTTCTTATGGTGTCTGACTTGTTTTGGTATCAGGATTATGTTTGCTTCATAGAAGGAATTAGGGAGTATTCCCTCTTTCTTTACTTTTTGGAAGAATTTAAACATGATTGGTGTCAATTTTTCTCTAAGTGTATGGCAGAATTTCCCAGTGAAGCCAAGGCTTTTTTTTTTTTTTTCGCTGAGAGGTTTTGATCACTGGTTCCATCTCTTCACTTCTTAACGGTTTGTTGAGACTTTCTACGTTTTCTTGAGTCAATTTGGGTATGTTGTGTGCTTCTAAGAAGTTGTCCTAAAATGGTTATGAAATTCTAGGTTACCCAGTTTGTTGCTATACAATTATTCATAATATCTTATCATAATGCTCTTTATCAGGTCAGTTGTAATGTCATCTCTTTTGTTTCTTATTTTGTTTATTTGCATCTTTTCTCTTTTTTTCTTTGTCAGTCTAGCTAAAGGTTTGTCTATTTGATTGGTCTTTTCAAATAACCAACTTCTGGTTTTGTTGATTCAATTGTTATTCTCTTTTAGACTTTGTTTATTTCTGCTCTGATCTTTGTTATTTCCTTTCTTCTGGTAGGTTTAGACTTAGTTTCTTCCTCTCTTTCTAGTTCCTACAGTTGTAGAGTTAGGCAGTTGATTTGAGCTCCTCCTTCTTTTTTCATGTAGGCATTTATTGCTGTAAGTTTCCGTCTGAGTACTGCCTTTGCAGCATCCCATAAGCTTTGGTATGCTGTGCTTTCATGTTCATTTGACAAGAAATTTGTGGTTTCTCTCTTGATTTTTTCCTTGACCCACTGGTAGTTTAGTAGTATGCTGCTTAATTTCCATGTGTTTGTGTATTTTCCACATTTTTTTTTCTGTTATTGATTTCTAGCTTCAATCTGTTGTGGTTAAAGAAAATACTTTGTACAGTTTCAGCCTTTTTAAATTTATTGAGACTTGCTTTGTGATCTAACATGTGTTCTTTCCTGGAGAATGAGCCATGTGCACTGGAGTAGAATGTACATTGTGCTGTTTTGGTGTGGAGTGTTCTATATATATCTGTTAAGTCTAGTTGGTTTATAATGTCATTCAGTTTGTCTGTTTCCTTGTTGATCTTTCTAGATGTTCTGTCCAGTACTGAAAGTGGTGAACTGAAGTTTCCAACTACTATTGTAGTGCTATGTATTTCTCCTTTCAATTCTATCAGTGTTTGCTTTATATATTTAGTTGCTCTGATGTTGGGTGAATATATACTTATTATTGTTAAATCTTCTCAATTAATTGACCCTTTTATCACTATATAATGTCCATCTTTATCTCTTCTAACAGATTTTTGTCTTAAAAGTCTACTTTGTTTGATATTAAGATTACCACTCCAACTCTCTTTTGGTTATTATTTGCATGAAATATTTTTTTTCCATCCTTTCACTTTCAACCTATTTGTGTCCTTGGGTCTAAGGTATGTCTCTTGTAAACAGGATACAGTTGAATCTTTTTAAAAAAATCTATTCTGCCACCCTCTGTCTTTTTATTGGCACATTTAGTCCATTTGCATTCACTTGTAATTACTGAGTAATTACAAGTAAGTAAGTCAATTTCCGCCATTTTGTTGTTTTTTGTGTGTCTTAAGCATTCTTTGTCTCTGTCCTTTACTACTGCTTGCTTTTGTGTTTTGTTGGTTTATTGTAGTGAGCTCTTTTGGTTCTCTTCTCCTTTTCTTTCGTGTATTTCTTAGATATATTATTAGTGATTACCATGAATATTAAACTTACCAGCTTGTATTTATAACATCCTAGGGTAAGCTGATACCAACTCAGCTCAGTAACGTACAAGAAATTCTATACCTATACCAACCTCCCATTTTGTTATTATCACTATTTAAGTCTTCATGTTTCATGTGCCCTGTAACATAATTTTATCTTTGCTTTTTATATATTTGTCATTTAAAAGCATGAAGGAAAAAACAACTAGAATTATCAAGCATGAATATCTTTTTTTTTTTTAATTAACTTTCATTGAGCTTCAAGTGAACGTCTACAAATCAAGTCAGACTGTCACATGTAAGTTTATATACACCTTACTCCGTACTCCCACTTGCTCTCCTCCTAATGGGTCAGCCCTTCCAGTCTCTCCTTTTGTGACAATTTTGCCAACTTCCAACTCTCTCTATCCTCCCATCCCCCCTCCAGACAGGAGATGCCAACACAGTCTCAAGTGTCCACCTGATATAATCAGCTCACTCTTCATCAGCATCTCTCTCCTACCCACTGTCCAGTCCCTTTTACGTCTGATGAGTTGTCTTCGGGAATGGTTCCTGTCCTGGGCCAAGAGAAGGTTTGGGGACCATGACCGCCGGGATTCCTCTAGTCTCAGTCAGACCATTAAGTATGGTCTTTTTGTGAGAATTTGGGGTCTGCATCCCACTGACCTCCTCCTCCCTCAGGGGTTCTCTGTTGTGCTCCCTGTCAGGGCAGTCATCGATTGTGGCCAGGCACCAACTAGTTCTTCTGGTCTCAGGATGATATAGGTCTCTGGTTCATGTGGCTCTTTCTGTCTCTTGGGCTCTTAGTTATCGTGTGACCTTGGTGTTCTTCATTCTCCTTTGATCCAGGTGGGTTGAGACCAATTGATGCATCTTAGATGGCTGCTTGTTAGCATTTAAGACCCCAGACGCCACATTTCAAAGTGGGATGCAGAATGTTTTCATAATAGAATTATTATGCCAATTGACTTAGAAGTCCCCTTAAACCAAGGCATGAATATCTTAATACTAGCCCTTATACTTGTCGATGCAGTTCCCTTTATTAGGGATCTTTCTTTTTATGCATGGCTGTGAATTACTTTCTAATGTCTTTTTCCTTTCATCTACAGAATTCCCATTAGTATTTTTTTGTAGGGCCAGTCTGGTGCATATGAGCTTTCTCAGCTTCTGTTTGGAAATATTATAATTTCACCCTCATTCTTGAGGGACAGTTTTGCTGGGTATAATATTTTTGGTTGATAGGTTTTTTTTTTTTTTTCTTTCTTTCAGCACTTTGTATCATTCCATTGCCTTCTGGACTCCAAAGTTTCTGGGGAGAAATTGGCATTTAATTTTATTGAGGATTCTTTGTATGTTATTGTTTTCTTCTCTCTCACTGCTTTCAGGATTCTTTCTTCATCCTTACTTTTTGAGAGCTTGATTATGATGTGTCTTGATGCAGATCTCTTTGAGTTTGTCCTGCTTGGGGTTCTTTGAACTTCTTGGATTTGTAGGTTCATATCCTTCATCAGATTGGGAAACTTTTCTGTCATTATTTCTTCCAATATTTTCTCTGTCCTTTTCTCTCATCTCCTTCTGGAATTCCCATGATGCATGTATTAGGTCTTTTGATGTTGTCCCATAGTTCCATTAAACTGTGCTCAGCCTTCTGGAGCCTCTGTTCTTGTTGCTCTTCAGACTCTATAATTTCGACTATCTTATTCTCTAACTCATTCATTCTTTCTGATTAAATCTGTTGTTAAATCCTTCCATTGCATTTCTCAGTTACTGTCCCTTTCAGCTGCAATATTTCTGTCTGGTTTCTTTTTATCTTTTTAAAGATTCTCAATTTGCTCTTACATTGTTTCCTTTATTTCCTTTAGATCTTTGTCTATGTCTTCTCTTCACTCTTTAATTATGCTTAACATTGTCACATTATACACTTCCATTCTTTTCATTATTCGGTCTTCTACAGGTGTGCTTCCACTCCCTTCATTGTGTTCATTTGGATGGGCCATCATCTTTTCTTTTGTGTGCCTTGTGATCTCTTGTTGGTGCTCTGAAATTGTCGAGGGTGTTAACTTTTTCAGTTCTCTTCTGTATTTGGTGTTTTTTGTCCACGCTACTTTCTACAAAAAACTCTTAGGCAGGCAGAGCTTTCAGCTGTTGCTTACTCTTTCCTCTCCCTCTCTGGTTTAATTATAGCTTGAAAGCTCTAGATCTCGATTTTCAACTTTCAATGTCTCCCAAACACACCAGGGAACACACTGTGGTCAATCTGCTAGCACTGCCACTCAGGTGAGATATCATGCTCTAATCAATCTGTCCACTAAGGGGTGCAATCATCTCTCTCTGGATGTTACTCCCTTCCCTTCTCTGTTTCTGCAACCACATTTGCAGTTAGAAAACCCACACCTAGTGAAGCCCCTTGGAGCCCTGGTGGCAGAATGGTTAAGAGCTTGTCTGCTAACCAAAAGGATGGCAGTTCAAATCCACCAGCCACTCCTGGGAAACCCTATGAGGCAATTCTACTCTGTCCTATAGTGTCACTATGAGTTAAATCAACTTGAAGGCAATGGGTTTGGTTTTTTGGTTAGTGAGCCCCCTTGGGAGCTGAGTATTGCCCTCTGGTTTTGCTCGATGCTTCCTTCCCTTCTCTGTGTGGGCTGCTTATAACTGACCTGGCATTTAGGGGAAGCACAGGCAGGCTTACCTCCATTTCAGGAAGAGAAGGGTCTGGCATTCCCCAGAAGGACCTCGGAGAAATCTTTTTGGTTTCAGAGCCCCAGTGGCCCTGCAGTGGCTGGGAGAGCTGTCTCCACTTTGGTGACCCACCTCCTGGCTCCACTGTAGGGAACCTTCTGTAAGAGTTTGTATCAGTCCAGCAGCTAACAGCTACCAGGTTGGGGAGTGGCTGTCATGCTCCAAACAGACCCCAGGGAGGTCTACCTTGTTGCTATCAGCCTCCCCCACCCCCCGTAGTATGTTGGCTGTGGGTGTAACCTCCACTCAATATGACCGCTTCCTAGCACAAAGCAGCCTCAGTCAGCATTCCTTAACACCAACTGGAAGCGGGAGCAGACAGACGTGAAACTGACACCTAGGGAGATCTGTCCTGTTGGTTACAGAGGGCTAAGCTATGGGGTACACAGAAAGGCAGGTAGGCTGCTTACTATGGGAGCCAATTCCACTGCAAGGTGCCTTCTGTAGCAATTTACAGCAGCCTTGCAGTTGTCCACGACCAAGTGCAAGAGGGGCTGTCACATTCCTATTGGACCCTAAGGAGGTCTGTATTGTTGTTACCAGAGTGCACCTGGTAGATTGTTGTCTGTGAGTGCAGCCTCCACTCAATATATTTGTTTCAAGGCACACCGCAGCCTCGGTCAGTAGACCTCAGCACCAATCGGTAGGGCCCAAACTAACCCTCAGGAAGGTCTGTCCTGTTTGTTTTGGAAACCTAAGCTATGGGGTGTACTGGGAGGCATGTAGAGCACTACCTATGGAAGCAGACTCCACTGCAGGGGCCTTCAGTAGCAATTTGTAGCAGCCTGGCAACCAACAGTTACCACCTGTGGGAGAGGTGTAACACTCCAATCGGATCCCCATGGAGGTCTGCCCTGTTGCTATCAGAGCTCCCTTGGTAGACTATTGGCTATGACTGCAGCCTCCAATCAAAAGATCTGATTCCTAGCACATAGCAGCCTCAGTTACCAGTCCCCAGCGCTGACCAGAAGTGGGGGCAGACTAACCCAAACCGACCCTCAGGGAGATCCATCCTGTTGGTTTCAGAGACTTGAGCTATGGGTGCACAGGGAGTCAGGTAGAGTGCTGACTACCTGTGCAGAGTCCACTGCAGAATGCCTTCTGTAGCAATCTGCAGCAACCTCACAGCCGACCATAACTAGGTTATGAAGGGGCTGTCACACTCCAAAAAGACCCCCAGAGGAAGTCTGCCTTGTTGTGATCAGAGCCCCCCCGCACCCACCCTCCTGTAGTACATTGGCAAGAGTATAGCCTCCAATCAAGGTGCCTCCTTCCTAGCACACAGCAGCCTCAATCAACAGTCCTCAGCGCTGGCCAGAAGAGGGAGCAGAAAGACCCAAACTGACCTCCAGGGAGGTCTGTCCTGTTAGCTATGAGCGCGCAGGAAGGCAGGTAAAGTGCTGACTATGGGAGGAGACTCCATTCACTGCAGGGGTCCTCTGTAGCAATCTGCATCAGCCTTGCAATTGAAAATAACCAGGTGCGGGAGGTGCTGGCAGGCTCTTAATGGACCCTGGGGGAGGTCTGCCTTGTTGATTTTCGAACAGAAGCTTGGGGTCCTGTCTCTTTGTGTAGGCAGGTGGTGTAGTGGTTAGGGAATCAGGCTGTTTTGCTAGGGCCACTTTCTCAGTTCACAGCTGCCAGTGCCCATGTGGCTGGGGGAGGGGCCAAGATGGTGGGAGAAGCAATTTTCCTACAGCATGTGACTCGGCATGTGACTCGTCGTTGATTCCTTGATTCTTGTCTGTCTGCAGTTCCCAGCTCCTGTCCTCTGTTCCCCAATTCAGAGTCCCTGAAGGCCAAGCACCGTTTACTTGTTGCACTTCTTTTTATATTTGTAGGGGAGGATTCGGATGGTGGTCTGTTTATGCCACCATCTTCCCAGAGTTCTTCCAGAAGGAACTTCTTAATATAAACTCAACTTCAGTGCAATTAATAAAATTTACTCATAAAAATTTATGAAAAAATATGGCAAATGCATGAGAAGTAATCTGTCTGTTCCTTTTAAGAGAAAACATTTTTCAGAAAAATTTCCATATAAAGTAAGCTATCCTTCCCAAGATATCATAGCCAATACCTAAGCGTGGGAAAGTTCTTTAAAGGACATTTAGGGCAAACTCCTGGGCAGTTTTCAGGAATGCCTGCTACGGCATTTATAACAAGAAGCTTTTCAGAGTCAGCTTGAATATTTTCAATGATTGGGAGATGGTGGGGGGCGGTTACTACCCATGGCCCAGCTGGTGAGTTCTAATTGCAGAAACGTTCTTCCTGTTGGTGAGTAGAAGTCTATATTCTTAAAATTTCAACCTAGCTGTGGAGCCCTGGTGGCACAGTGTGGTTAAAAGCTTGGCTGCTAACCAAAAGGTTGGCAGTTCTGATCCAACAGCCACTCCTTGGAAATCCCGCTTGGAAACCGACTCAATGGCAATGGGTTTGGGTTTTTTTTTTTCAGAGACGGGGGTTTGGTTACAGCTGTAGCATCCATGAGCAGCCCAAATTCCAATCCTCCTTTTCCCTATTAACTGAGAGTAGCATGGCAAGCTGTATGAAATTCTTAGGGCTGCCCAAACAAAATACCACAATCTGAGTGGCCTGTAAGAACAAAAATTTATCATCTCACATTTCTGGATGCTGGAATTCAAATCAGTGTGTCAGCTAGGTCATGCTGCCTCTGAAGTCTCTAGGAAAAGGTCCTTTCTTATCTCAACCGGCTTTTGATAGCCCCAAGTGTTCCTAGGCTTGTAGATGCATCTTTACATGGCCATTTTTCCTGTGTCTGTATCTCTTCTTTTATACAGACACCATTCAGACTGGATTAGGGCCCACGCTATTCCAGTATGACCTCATATTAACAAATAAAATCTTTAAAGACCTTATTGCCAAACAAGGTCACATACACACAAACCAGGGTTAGGGTTTCAACATATCTTTTTGGAGGACACAATAACTCATAGCACAAGTCCTATCACTTTGTGACTGGGTGAGAGGTGACAGAGTAATAGAAAAGAAGATGGAAGACAGAACCAATATAAGCATTTATGGTTCACAGGGTATTTTAGGTCAGGTTCAATGACAAACACAGATATAATCTGAGACTATGAAAGAAAATGTAAGTGTGTGTGCACGTGTATATACACATATGTGTATGTATACGTATGTCTATATGTATGTATACAGGTATGTGTGTATGTATGCTTGTATATTTAAATGAGTGTGTCTGTGTATGTATGTGTGTGAATATGTTATGTATGCATGTATGTGCATATGTATGTGTGTATGTGCATAAAATGCAAAGTCAACTAACAGAAAAAAATCTTCAAACTATGTTCAATAAGGAAATGCCAACAAGGGTTTTTAGGATGTTATTTTTAGAAAGAATACATATTACAGCTACTAAGCATTATAAAAATTGTTAAAAACTAGAGAGGAAGAAGGGAGTTCAATAAAACCCAAAAAACTAGAGAGGAAGAAGGGAGTTCAATAAGGTGTGTTTATATTATGGTTAAAGTATGATTAGTTCTAAATATCTGAATCATTAAATGTTAAACTTATTATCTAGACATTTGTCATCAAGTAAATGAAGAAGTTCTTAATCAGTTAATGAAAATTAACCATAGATCACTCTACCAAGCCCCTTTCAGGAACACCACACCTTCCTGGGTTTGGCTCAGGATTTATCCTGTCAGACTCTCTCTACTCTGCCTATATCTAGGCCTAGGCTTCAGAGAATCAAAAAGCCTCAGCTCCTCACAAGAAGTGTGGGTTGCCTTAAGGTGAACACTGCCCCTGTGGCAGGATGCTCAATTATTACAGAAGAGCTAAAATAAGTTCATTAGACTTCGAGACAAGAAAAACAAATACATACAGAAAAATGTTCCACACACAGAAGCAAACAAAAAAAAAAAGTGGGTAAATTTTGCCAGGATATCCAACTAATAGACCATAATCTAGAATTAACCAAAATTCTACCAAATTCTATTCATCAAAAAAGGATAAAACTCTATTCACATCTAATAAGGTAAAAATGATAAACCTATTTAAAGAGTTTTGGTCATAATAAACATGGAAACAAGTAACTAGATAATATAATAAGTCTTTTTCTAGATAATACATAAAACCATTCCAAGTTGTATGGCCTGTTAAAATACAGTAATTTCAACCACAAGCCAATAACACTGAATAAGAATTAAATTACCTTAAATCTAGGCAAATCACTAGATAAACACTACATCAGGAGTTGGCAAACTACGGCCCACAAGTCAAACCTGGCATACTACCTGTTTTTGTAAATAGTTTATTGTTTTTGTAAAACACAGCCACGCTCAGGATTTATTACCTATCACTGTTTTCACACTGTAACTTCAGAGTTGAGTGGTTATGACAGAGACTATACGGCCCACAAAGCCTAAAATATTTACTATCTGTTCCTTCATGCAAAGAGTTTGCAGACCCCTGTTCTACAAAATCACTGATCTTAAAATAAACATGTAGGCCATAGCTGAATCATAATAGCCTACACAGCAGGAAAGAACCTTACTTGATCTATAATTCAGGCTCTTTGTTACAAACTAACAACAAAAAAGTCAAAGTTATAAAAAATGTTCTAAATGTTGTCGGGTATTTTAGAGTTTGGAAAAGTGCAACAACTGTTCTTCCTGCTTGTTTTGCTGGTTCTTCCTACCTGTTTTTCCTCCTCTTCCAACGAAGTGTTATTGATACCATGGACACTTAAACTGCGTGGGCAATCTTCCAACTTTCCTTGAATGGACCAACTGCTCTTCTTTTGATCCACTGTGTTTTCCTCATCACTTCCTGGGTTATTTTTCCATTCCTTCATCATTTCTAATACGTTAATTGGTCTTGCTGAAGAAAGTGTATTGCCCTGTTGTTAACAAATGAATTTTTGGTGTTAAAACAGTTTGGATAATGGAACAGATTCTTAAACCTTTAGTAATATATTGCCCCAGATTCAGTAATAGTCATATGGAAAAATTGCAATGCTGAACAAATAGTAAAACTTCTGATGCCCTTTGGACATACTCATGGCTCACAACTCTTGAATACTATTACCACAATATGCCAAAGTTTGAGATGAATGGAAATATTCAGGCTTGAAGAACAATGCAGCATGTTTGCGAAATGGACATATACAGGGCAATTCCCTAGAACCCAAGAGCATAACCTCTTTAAGAGCTGTTCTGACAAAGGTGATACAGAGGCTGAAAGGATGAAAGGAGTTGCCCAACGTCAAGTGGGTTCAACACTAGGGGGAGGTCTATATGACATCAAAGTGTCTAGGTAAAAATTCGAATTCAGTCAATGAGTCAAGCACTGTGTCCAAGAATATAGATGCTTGACTTGCTGACTGGAAGATTCAGATATAATGTGGTGATTTAACCTTAGCTCATTCAGAGAACTGTTCTTATTCCAGATATGACTGAACCATGCCAAAATTGACTATTTTAACTACATTTTTCCCAGGTATGATGCTCCATTTAATGTGATAAGAAATACATTAACACAGGCTCAAATGGCTCCTGCTAGGCTTGTTGTTGTGGTTGACGTGTGCCATTGAGTCAATTCTGACTCACAGCAACCTCTCGTGACAGAGTACAACTGCCCCAAAGGGTTTCTTAAAACTGTAATCTTTACAGGAGCAGATCTCCGGGACTTTCTCCTTGGAGCCCTGGGGTAGGTTCAAACCTTTCAGTTAGCAGCTAAGCACTTAACCATTGTGCCACCTGGGCTCCTTCCTGTCTTAAATATTTGTGCTCCTAACTCAGACTGTTAGAAAAAGTTTGGACGAGAAGTTTGGATCACTTTTAGATTCAAATGGGAATTCAGGTGTGAGCAGTTATAGAGTGATTATAAATTAATCTGGTATGTAGGTGGACTGAAGTGGCAGTCATCAGTGACAGAAAACTATGAGATGTGGCACTTTAAGGGCGGCCAACTGAGTACGCTATTGAGGATTTTTTGAGTTTGATATATTTGTGGTTAAGGACATTGACAAACTAAGTATGGAATGGTTATAACTAACTGAGGATCATTATGCAATTAATTCCCTGTAGTTCTATTTCTCCTCGTTTTAAGAGGGTCAAATGCCTTAACACCTCTCATAGCATCCTACCTGCAGCTTACTGTGGTTGCACCCATCCATCCTCTACATACTTACACTCCTAGAATGCCCTTGCCATGATTTTCTGCCAACCCATAGACTGCCTTTCCTTCAAGGCTCAATTTGAGTCATCTCTGCCAGGTATCCCAGCATTCCCCAAGATGCTGCAAACAAAACAAAAGCAAAGCACAAGGTGGAGGCTCAGAGACAGCAACCACCAAGTCCTCTAAAAATCTATGAAATCATCTGGGCCTGGTATTTTCCTTGAGGAAGATTTTTAACTACTGCTTCAATTTCTTTAATAATTACAGGACAATTCAAGATTTCTATTTATTCTTGAGAGACAGTTTTGTGAAATTATATTTTTTCTAGGAAAAGAAATTTTGACTAAGTTTTCAAATGTGTTAGTATACAGTCACTGGTAGTATTCTCTTCTCTTTTTAATCTCATACCTTTGTAATCATTGTCTTATCTGTGCCTGTATTCCCTTTTTTGTACATAATATTTATTTGCTTTTCTCTGTTTCTTGATTAATTTTGCTAAATATTTACCTATTTTGTTGGTCTTTTCAAAGAGCCAAATGTTGACTTTGTTGAGTGTCTCTATTCTATTTCATTTATTTTCATTCTTAGTTTTATCTTTCCTACTACTTTAAATGGGTTTATTCTGTTGTGTTTTCTTTTCTTTTCCTGAAATTTTAAGTTGGATATTACACTCACTGATTTTCAGACTACTAACCAAAATGTTAGCAGTTCAAATCCACCAGACGCTCCTTGGAAACCCTATGGGGCAGTTCTACTCTGTCCTATAGGGTCACTATGAGTCAGAATCTACTTGACTGCAACAGGTTTTTTTTTTTTCTAATACAAGTATTTTAGACTATAAATTTCCGTAAAAGCATCACTTTTGCTATATTTCATAAGCTCTGAAATGTTGTATTTTCATTATCATTCAGTGCTAGGGATTTTGAAAAAAAAATTCTAATTAGGATTTATTCTTTAGCCAATGAGTTATTTAGAGCATGCAACTTAATTTCCAGAGATATGCAGATTTTTCACCTTATTGACATTTAACTTAATTGTGTATTGTTAGAGAACATGATCTGTGTGAAATCTGTTGAGGCTTGCTTCATAGCTTACCTAGTACAAGATTAATTTTGGTAAATGTTCTATATGTGCTTGAGAAAAGTGTGTATTCTCTACTTGTTGGATTCAGAATTGTACATGTATCCACAAGGTTAAGCTTGTTAACTGTGTTATTCAAATCTTCTATATCCTTGTTCTAAATACCAATAAAACAACCTCAAAATATGTAAAAAATTATTATATAATCTTTTTTAGCTGACTCTTTTATCATTATAAAGTGACCTTCTTTATCCCTAATGATGACTTGTTTATCTTAAGGTATGTTTAAATGATAGTAATATCAATTCCTTTGGTTAATGTTTGTCTAACATTTTCTTTTCCATTCTTTTTCTTTCAATATTTACATATCCTTATGCTTCAAGAGTGCTTCTTGTAAACAACATATAGGTAGGTAGATTCTTAAGAATTTAGTCTGACAATCTTTCTCTTAATAGAAAATTTTAATCCATTTAGTTTTATTGTATTCTTTCCATATTTGGACTTTTTTCTACCATCTAGGCTTATTATTTCAATTTGTCCCAAACTTTGTATGTTTCTTTTTCTTTCCTACTTCAAAAAATTGAATATCTCTATCTTCTCCTTTAGTACACTCTCATCTTGATGTTATCTAAAATTTTAATTCTGGGTTATTATGAATGTACTTTATCTTCTTTGGTCTTTTTTTTTTTTTTTTTTTAAAGATACCAACAAACTTTACCAAGGTATTTAAAGACCTTCACTTCACCTATCTCTTGCAACATCTACTGGATTTGTATTTCCTCTTACTTAAGTAATCTAATCTACCAAGTGTTTTAAGAGTAGGACTCTGTGTAGCAAATTCCGAGGCCTTGTATTTTTCAAAATATCTTATCACGTCCTTACGTTTGATTTGACAATTTGGATGTATATAAAATTCTAGTTTTAAAGTTCCTTTTCCTTTAATACATTTAAAATATTGTTCCTTTTATGCTTGCATCCAATGTTGCCGACAAAAAGTAGGATACCAATGTGATTCTTGTTTTGTTTTACATAATTTGCTCTCTTTGGGAACTTTTAGACTTTTCTCTGCTTTTTATGTTCTTAAATTTCGTTAAGTCTACTTGTGAGTTTTTACTTCTCTCTCCTATTGGGGAGACTACTGTCTGTATAAAGCTGAGGTCTTCTTTAATTCTGATAATTTATCCCCATTATTTCTTAAAAGATTTTCTCCACTCCTTTTATTATTTTTCTCTCCTTCTGAGACTCCTATTATATGAATTTTAGCACTTCTTACTTTTAACTCTATATACCTTAACTCTCCCTTTATATTTCCAATTTGTTTATCCTCTCCTACTCCCTTCTGTAAAGTTCCACAGTCTGATCATCTAGCTTTTTTATTCATTTCTCAGCTGCACCCATTTTATTATTTATTCTATATAATTGCATCCTATACTTCAACTATTATATTTTTCATACCTAAATGGTTCTGTTTTATCATTTCATAACCTTGTTTAATATTGTTAACATCTTATTTCATTTAGTATGTTCACGTAGTTGACTTTAAATTCTTGAACTGCCTCTTGAAAACTCCCTTCTTCTAACGGTGTTTGAAATGTGGCCTGTGAGCTCATATTACTCCAGGAGGACAGGACACAGTTGTGAGGCCAGAAGTAGGCCCTCAGCCCCAGGAGACCAAGAAAGAGTAGGGGAAAGAACACCAGGTACCCAAAAACTGACTCACCAAGAAAACTCCTCTGTTCAGGCCTCAACCCTTACCAGCACTCCCCCACCCCCCCCACCCCCCACTGCCGCAGAAGGTGCTCCTAAAGGTATAACCTCCCAGTCCTAGAGTTTGGAGGCCAAGAGGTAAGAAGCCAATGCCTAAAACCAGTCACTTTTACCCACTTTCCTTAGCTTCTCATTCAAGGAGGGCTTCAGTGCTGGTCTGATTTTATTATTTCGGTGCCTGCGAAGGGAAAGGCATCTATGTCCCAAGGCAAAGGAAGAGAAGCAAAAGGGGAACTTAGGCTGTTTCTGTCTCCCTGTTTTAACCTCCCATTTAGGCTGCAGCCTCACCTATCATACACACCAGTTCAAAATATCTATCTTCCCAGGGGTTTCTCACATTGCTCTCAGAATCCTGGTATCATGAAGTTTCTCTCTAAAGTTACTCAAGGTTTAGTCTTCAGAGAAGATGCAGCAGTCCACGCTAATTCAGTATGTTGGCAGGAGCCAGAGCCTCCTCCAGCTGGCCCTGCACTACGTGGCTTTTGACATATAACTCAAAAGGATTTGAAGAACTGAGTGGCACTGCCATCACAATATTCCTTCCATTCTATCTACTTCTTTATGTAAGGTCTTAAGTACCTGTAGCTGTAACAACTAAAAACTACAACAAAATTGATGCTCATTCTAATAGTAAGTCATATTCAGTCAGGAGTGGATGAACTAACTGGGGAGAAAAGCTGCCCTACCCATCCAGTGAAATTTTACTTTCTATGTTTAATCATTACTTTAAAATTATAATTATATTGTTTTAATCAATCATGTACTAATAATCACGATACATCAATCTTGAATAATTTTTTAACACTTAGAGACTTACGGCCACAGAAAATAAAACCAAATTTTAAATATAATTTGAACTTTCTGCAAAATGAGACATATGATAGGGTGATTAATAAAAGTCTTCCAAGCAAAAATATATATTGCTTCAGGATAAAATTCTGTGGAAGGAATGGAGTACAAATGCAAGTCAAAGAGAAAAAGGAATAATCTGTTTCTGTTTAAGAACTTGTTCACGAATTTTAAAAGTGAATGTGCTCAATATCATATAAATGTAAACTAACAATATAACTGCTATTTTTAATTACTAATATTTATGATATGTATAAAATTTTATCCTTTACAACTAATTAAATTTATGATGAAAAACTTTAGAGTTCAAACTAAAAATATCAGAGAGGATTCACCATTTTTCAAAATTCTTTTAGGAATTACTCAAGCAAAAAAAGTTTACGTATACTGTTCAACAAAACCACCTCACTCTTTTTCCCATCTGCTAAACCAGGAATTCTTCTAGACTTTCTCTCAACTTATACCATTTTCCTAGTCACCTGAAAAACAGCTTTGACTCCTCTCACTCTCACCTAAAACTTTTACTTAGTTGTAAAATTCTGTTGTTTCTCTGTTGGCTTATTTCTCCCCTCCTCTCTGTTCTCATTATCATTGCCCTAGTTACATCTTCATTATCTCATCCCAGGCCTATTTCAGTTCTCCAGTTTCTGCTAGCCCATGCAAACCACCCCATACACTATTACCAGATTAAACCTCCTAAAGGTCAGTTTGTCCTGGCCAGCAGTATGTTCACCAGCACACTAACTGGTACAGCTGACCTGTGAAGAGTCTCGGACACTCGTTACTTGTTCCCAACCTGCTCCAATGCTCATCCTGTTTTCATTTAACTCTTGACTTCTGGTTCTATCTCCCTATTAGGCCCTGCTGTGAGTCAGAATTGACTCGATAGCAACAAGTATTTTTTTTTTTCCCTGCCCCTTGGCCTCCCTTAAAACCTTGAGTCAAATTTATTTCTAGGGTTCTTCCTGCAGCAATCTATCTCAGGTAGGAGACTGTTAGAATTGGGGTTCTCCCTCAAACCCAGCCCCTACCTCTAGCCCACAGACTTCATCCAAGTCCCCCCAGATGCCTACAGAGTAGGACGGAGGAAGGAAAAAAACTCACACTAGTACAACTACGACCATGGTACTTCTGTGCCTTTCAGTGGCAACTCATTGCCAAATGATTTAAGTATACAGTCCTTTCTGTGTTAGTCAAGGTATAGAACAAAATAACTCTAACCTGCCTTTTAAACCTGCCTTTTAGCTTCCCCCAAGACCCCATAATTTCCCACTATTCCCCTATATGATTTCTATGGTTCTAGAAAAACAGAAGCACTAACTATTCTGTGAATATATTTCATACTTATTCTGTCTCTATGCCTTTGTAAAGGCAAAACTGTAATTTCTTTTTTTTTTTTTTTTCCCATTTCCAGGAGCATACGATTGTTCTTCACTATCTATGGAATGAAGTTAAAATTCCTTAGTCTGGGATTCAAGTCCCCTCTCAATTTTCTTTTCTTTTTTAGTGTCACAGTTTTCTTCCTTTTCTAGTCTCATGTCCCACTTCTTTCTTTCAAGCATCTTACATGTCAGTCGAATTGAACTTCCCTGATTTCACACTCACTTACCTTTATACCTCTGGTCATTTAGCAATTTCTTACATCATTTATCATTTTCTTACTTGCATTGTATCTTCTATATAGCTTGTTTCCCTTACTAGACTGTAAGTGCCTTATGTTAGAGACTATATCTTTTATACCTTTATTTTTATTACTTAGCACAGGGCCTGGCAATTGGCACACACAAAAAAAAATCTGTTGAAGGAATTACTGGATGTATGAACAATGCCAATACAGGTCAAATATGGAAACTATCTTTTGGCAAGCTACTGAAGAAAAATGATTTCCTTCATCTATAGCAGTGGGCATAAGAAATACCTGGGAGATAGGTGGGCATAGGAAATACCCAGGAAATGTGTTAAAAAAAACGCAGATTCCCGGTATTAGTTGCCATCAGGAGACTTGAAAGGATCCAAAAAGCAACTGTAATTATCTAATAAGAAGCGATAATCTCCTAGACCATGGCTGACAGCAAAGAGAATCCAAAGGAAGAAAAGCGATGGAAGAGAGTAACAGGCACGTTCCTGGCAATGGGTGGCATCATCAAGCTCTTCCTTTGTAGGAAAGTCATTTCTTGGCTATTTTTCCTTGCATCTAACATCTAACTTTTGAAATCAGAATGACAATATGTGTTTTACTTTAAATCCCATTCACTTAAATGTACAGCGAGAAGCAATTAATATTTTTCTCAGAATACTTTTCAGATATGAACCATGTTTCCAAATGTACGATACACAGGCTAAACAACAGTAACCTTTTGCCCGATAAAGCTCTTTGGGGAAAAAAAAAATGCTACTATGTATTAGGTATTGCAAAAGATAAGCTCTGGTTACAAAGCAGCAAGGTATTGAGAGAACTGCCATGTTTTCTTTAGATTATTTCAAACAGAGGCTCTGAGTTACAGGAAATAAGACTTCAAGTAGTCAAGAAGAAAAGAATTTTGCCTCTTAGAAGTTTGTAAAATGACAGTACTCTCCGAACTCCACACACTAAACTCCTTAGGTTCGATGTAGTACATACTACGTATCGCTTCTCTATCCATTTAGCAAAGACTTTATAGAGAAATGTTACATACGCTCAAAAATGGAGACTTCTGGAAAAATGACCAAAGCCAGAAATAAAGTTTTGCTAATTAGAAAACAATTAAATGGCCAAACCCAAATGTCATGTGATGCTGAAAAGAGACACATTTCTAAGGCAGACCATCTGTTTTACAGCTTTTATTTTACTGTACTACAAACCTACTCAGTATAATCTTACAATGATCTAGCTGCTAGTTCATCTGCACAATTACTTCAGGCCAGAAATACTAATTGCACAGAATCCTTTGAGAGATTGACACATTCAAAGAAGAGGGCAAACATAACCCATTCTTGAGAGAAGGCTCTTTTTTTAGCCCTTAAAGAAAAAATATTATTATTCAAAGAAATAATTAGAAAATGCCAAAGGAAGTTGAAGAATGTAAAAGAAGAGTGATACCACTATAAATTCATGGTATCTAACTTATCTGAGCCTTCAAAGGTCACTATCAACCTCTTTGTTGGCCAGTCTAGTAGAAACTTCTCATTTTCCACCTTGACCTCTCAGCGGCATGCACCTCGGTGTTGATTGCTCTTACTTTATCAAACATTTTTCTCACTTAACTTCCCTGGCACCACTCTCCTAATTTTCCTACTTCCTCATCAGCTATACTCTCAGCCTTCATTACTAGCTCCTCCTCCTCTAAATGTTATAGTGCCTGGTCCTGGGACCTCTTCTCTCTGTATGTACTTTCTTCCTAATTTATCTCTTCAGCCAATTAGCTTTATATGGCATCTATATGTAAATGATCCCCAAATTTATATCTCCAGCTCAGACTTCTCCTTTATTCCAAGCTCATGTATTCAATTACCTATTTGATATCTTCACTTGGAAATCTAATAGGTATCTCAAACTTAGCATACCTAATATGGAAGTCTTGATTCACACCCCTCCCCAGGGGAAAAAATTGATTTCTCTCAGTCCTTCACACCTCAGTAAGTGGCACCACCAACAAACCAGCTGTTAAGGCAAAATCAAAAAGTCATCTTTAATTCTTCTGTTGTCCCCATCCTCCATCTAATCCACCACCAAGCCCTGTCAATAATACCTCTAAAATATACCTCATATTTATTTCTCTTTATTTCTACTGCTACCACACTATGCAAGCAAGTCATCCTTCTCTCTCAACAATACAACAAACAGTTATCTAATTCCCTATCTATAAGCCATTCCCCACCAAAACAGTCAGAGTGATCTTTTAAGAATGTAACCATATGCTAATTGACATTTAGGATGTAATCATACCATGTAGATACATTAGTAATTAGCAAAAGTTCATAGATGAATACTGCTTAGAAATATTTCCATGTATCTCTAGAAATCTCCACTCTGAGTTCTCAGACATTTTCTGAGATACTTATAGACCTATTAATTCACTAATCATTCATTCATTCAGTAACTATTTATTGAGTATTGTATTAATTGGGATTAGGTTTAGCTGCATATTTTGCAGTGTCTTAAACATGACATAAAAAGTCTAGAGGTGGAAGAAGTTTCCTGAATAAACTGAATGCTTCAAAGGACAGCGTAGCAGGGGCGGTGGTTTGGGGACCATGGTTTCAGGGGACATCTAAGTCAATTGGCATAATAAAATCTATTAAGGAAACATTCTGTATCCCACTTTCGAGAGTGGTGTCTGGTGTCTTAAACGCCAGCAAGCGGCCACCTAAGATGCATCAATTGGTTCAACTCACCTGGAGCAAAGGAGAACAAAGAACACCAAAGACACAAGGTAATTGAGTCCAAGAAGTAGAAACGGCCACATAAGCCAGAGACCACATCAGCCTGAGACCAGAAGAACTAGATGGTGCCCGGCTACAACCGATGACTGTCCTGACAGGGAACACAACAGAGAATCCCTGAGGGAGCAGGAGAGCAGTGGAATGCACACCCCAAATTCTCGTAAGAAGACCAGACTTAATGGTCTGACTGGGATTAGAATGACCCCGGAGGTCATGGTCCCCAGACCTTCTGTTAGCCCAAGACAGGAACCATTCCAGAAGCCAACTCTTTGGACAGGGATTCGACTAGACTATGGGATAGACAATCATACAGGTGAAGAATGAGCTTTGTGGATCAAGTAGACACATGAGACTATGCTGGCATCTCCTGTCTGAAGGGGAGATGGGAGGGTAGAGGGGGTCAGAATCTGGCCGAATTGACATGAAAAGAGAGCGTAGAGGGAAGGAGTGTGCTGTCTCATTAGGGGGAGAGCAATTAGCAGTATATAGCAAGGTGTTTATAAATTTTTGTATGACAATCTGACTTGATTTGTAAACTTTCACTTAAGGCACAATAAAAGTTAAAAAAAAAAAATTTAGGGGTGGGCAATCCGAGGCTGGCATGGCCACTCTGTGAGCTAATAGCCCTGGTCCCTTGCATCTTAATTCTCTGCCACCTTCAGCATACAGATTCCACTTTATGCTCTAACATGGCTTCTCAAACTCCAGCTACCACATCTGCATCCCAGTCACCAACAAAGGGGAAGGTCATGAGGAATACATCCCTCCTCCATTTAAGGACACTTCCCAGAAATTGCACACACTTCCATTTAGCTGTTATTGACCATAATAACTAGCTGAAAGGAAGGCTGGGCAACAAGGTCTTTTAAGTGGATAGCAATGTTTCTAGCTAAAAGTCGGGATCCTCGTAAACACAGAAGATAGAGAATACTGGGAGGAAAGTAGTAACCTCTTCCAAAGTTGCTAGTGTGGCCAGGTAACATTCTGGGTGCAGAGATACAAAGATCAGCGAGACACAGGGTCTATGCTTGAGGCATTTAGTCTAATAGGGGAAAGCAATATGCAAATGGTAATCACTCAAGATTTCAAATAACAACCACTGTTTGAAGACCTTGCTTTAAGTCCTCAAAAATACCTTGCATCACTGACCAATACAGATTATTTCAATATTCCACAGCTTTAATAATGGGCATTTCTTAGCTCTATTCTACTGTACATGACAATTCATGACACTGAGCAAAGCAAACATCATTTAAATACATAAACATGCATAAATAATTGTGCTAATAGTAGTAACAGTTTGAAAACGCCCGTTTCAGAAATGCGCCAAGACTTATTTTTTTAACTTGTCAGATGATAAGACACCTGACTGATTTAGAAAGAATCTATATAAAACTACAAGGCCAGATAAAAAGAAACAGGCAATAGTAGCACGTCAGACAGAAAAGAAAGCAGCAATGCTGTAACTTACTGTTATCCACTGGGTATCTAGCAGTTCCTTAGCTGTGATTCTGTGGGCAGGATCAACTTTCAGAAGCTGTTTCAGAGCACTTTTAGCTGCAAACAAGGGAAAATCCTGAAAATCTTATTCATCTTAATTACAGTTAATATCAATACATTTTTTCAATTTTATTAGGATTAGGTTTGTATGACACAAGAAAACACGCCATCAGTATAGATAGCTAATAAATAAAGTTGAAGGCCTACAATGAGGTGTTATTGCCTGGGTTATCTAATAATGGTCTAGAGTAAAAATTAGTTAGGTGATCAGCAAATTTCCTCTTCAATTTTTAATACCTATTTTCGGTTTTTGTTGAAAGTTCCGACTAAAAACGATCAGTGAAGATAACAGTATTTGCACAAGTAAATAGTGTTTGCTTTATTTCCGCAAGTAAATTTAATGACTAAAAAGAGATTTAAAATATTTGAATTACTGACTGAGTTTCTTATATTACTTATGTTTGCTCTAGCAAACAGAAACAGAAATCTATACTTACCACAGTCACTTATGGAATCCCAGACTGGATCTCTAAAACGTAGTTCTCCCTTTCTTATTAATTCAAAAAGTTTATCTTCTGAGTTTGCCCAAAAAGGTGGTCCTCCACATAATCTACAATAAAGGGAACAATTTTTTTTTTAATTAAAAATATATAATAATCAAAATAGGGCTATTAAAAATCAAGTTTCAGGCATATGTGTATGCTATGTATATATCTACACATATAACAACTCACATAGGGGCATAGTTACAGAGGCTTCCTAGACACATCCAAACAACTCGTAGAATTGGTTTACTGGGTTAGAAGGCTTGAGACCATAGTCTTGGGGGATAACTTAGTCAATTGGCATAACATAGTTCGCAAAGATAATGTTCTACATCCTAGATTGGTGAGTAGAGTCTGGGGTCTTAAAAGTTTGAAAGCAGCCACTTAAGATATAACTATTGGTCTCTACTTGTATGGAGCAAAAGACAATGAAGGAAATCAAAGGCTCAAGAAGAAACTAGTTCACAGGGCTAAGAGCCCACACAAACCACAGCCTCCTCTAACCTAAGACCAGAAGAACTAGATGGTGCCCAGCTACCACAACTGACCGTTCTGACCAGGGACACAATAGAAGGTCCCAGATAGAATGGGAGAAAAATGTAGAACAAAATTCAAATTCCTAAAAATGGCCAGACCTACTGGACCGAAAGAGACTAGAGGAACCCCTGAGGCTATTGCCCTAAGATAACCTTTGAACTTTGATTTGAAGCTATTTCTGTAGGTCTCTTTCAGCCAAATAACAGATTGGCTTATAAAATAAATAATATCACCTGTCAACCAAACTCAACCAACGAGCCCAAACTGTCAACATTTACCCAAAAGCAAAGATGAGAAGACAAGGAGGGGAAGGGAGGCTAGATCAGTGGAAACAGAATAAACAGAGTGGAAACAATGAGAATGCTGACACATTGTAAAAACTGTAACCAATGGCATGGAACAATTTGCATGAAAATTGTTAAAGGGGAACCTAATTTCCTTTGTAAACTTCCACCTAAAACACAACAAAATATTATTTTTAAAAAATTAAGTTTCTACAGGACTTGGAAGTAGAGGTGCTTCATAGTTAATAAAGGATAGGAAGACATGGGTACTTCTTGGATGTAGAAATGTAAGCAGTACGGTTTTCCAAAATCAATGCTAGGCTCATGTCTCAACATTGGGAGAGATGACTGAAACACTGAAACCTCCAGATTTTTAAAAGACCCCCAAATCTTCCAGGTGGGAAACACGAAGTTTATATGGGGTTAAAATAAGGAAGGTATGTGAATTTAAGTGCACAGTAACAAGGGCAGATAATAGAAGAGATATACTTCAGAGTGAGCAAAGGTAAGGAAATGCCTTAAAGTGCATAATTCAAACTGGATTGATAATAAAATACACTGAGTTACCAGAGTCTAATGAAATCATGACCACATAGGAGTTTTATCAACTGTAATATACTGCACAAGTGTTAGTAATAACAGGAATAAACCAAGAATAACCCTTGGAAAGTCTATAGGCTCTGAGTCATAGCCAAAAAAGCCATTAAAATTCCTTAAATGTAATATATAAAATAAAGATCTAGATGAGGAAAATCAGTTGAAGGATTTGACTCTTCAGTCTAGAAGACTAAAATCTAAGTGTACATAATGGCCAACACAGGTAAAACCATTAGTGTGTATAAAGTAGCCATGGACTTGTTTATATAATCTATAATGCAGGAATTCCGTGCTTTAGAATCTTTTCAAAGGAAGTACTGTACTGTAGTTCACGAAGAGCACAGCAAGCCTGCGAAACTACTGCTTCAACAGGTAATCCATGCCGCACTACAAGGATGTACGTAAAAGCTTAGTTCACTTCTTCATAATACATCCAATGAATGTTAGCCATCACCATTATTACCAACTCCAACATCTGAGGGCAACCCTGTACACAACAACATTTTTCCAATGACCACCAGGCAGAAGTTGGACTTGGACTCACCACAGAGGCAACTCTGCATATCTGTTCTTCAACTCTCGGGATTATATTTTTCCATTTTATTATTGAAAGAATAAAATGGCATTATTCAGCATAAGATCTCTAAGTTTTTTAAAAGTTAATTTTTTACTGATTTTCTTTGGTTATATTTTTCCCCAAGTTCTCTAAAAATGTGTCCCATGAACATTTTCTGAGTAAGTCTAAATTTGATAAATATTTTTCATGATAATGATGATGGTGATGACCTTCCTTAGGGAAAAAGGTTGCTTTCATCCCAGTAGCTTCTCAAATGAGGCTGGACAATAAGAGCTTCTCAATTACCAATAGGTTCTTGTCAGGACAGCAGTATTTATCAATCTGCCCTGCAAACTCATATTCTAATACTTTTTTATTTCTCCAGCTCATTCTGACCCTCTTCTCATCTTACTCGCCTCACTATTGTTTAGTTTTAAAATGCAGTAAAAGAGCCACAGAAAACAAAAAAGCCAGAAAAATGACCTTATGGACAATTACTATCTATTCTAACAAGTACAGGCCAGCAAAAGCCCAGCTCATTGAGCCTGTTATCAACCAAGGGTATGCACCAATTTCTTAGCTGCTCCTGCACTGCCTGACTAGCACGCAACTATAGCTTAAGGGCTACGCTTTTAAAATTCCATTTTTTTTCTTTCCTTTGCAATTTTACATACGAATAAATGTATCTAATGGTTGGTCAATCAGATTATGAAATTTTGTGACAACAATTTTCTGCACATCCAGAAAAGAGGACCAAGACATGAAAAATGCCTCTTAAAGCCTTCCTATTATTTTCCGTTGCATCCATACGTATCAGAACAGCAGAGGACAATAACCATAAAGAGTAGTTATTTATGTTAATTTCACCTCAAGAAAGTATGTTATCATTGTCCAATTAAGTAGAAATGAATCACAGGTAACTGGTAAACAAGAAAAGAACCCCCTTGCCCCCCAAGATGGTAATATGTTTGTGCTCTTGGTGAAGGAAATTATGTGCAAGACCACTGGGCTCAAACAGATTAACGAATACACACTGATTAGCTAAGTAAGGGTCTACCGGAAAGAGAAGAAGATGTCGTTGTGATACTCTGAAGCAGAAAAATTAAAATTACATCCTTAGAAAGAGAAAGATTTTTAAATTATGTAATACACTATCAGATTCAAACCAAGCAGAAGGCAGCAAACATCACATAAATGTGTCATATTAGACTACGCGTAATATGTTTGACTTGTGTTGACTGGAATGCCTTGAGATTATAAAATACTAATTTAAAATAGCTATATTTTAGTTAAAAACTAAGGCTCAGACTTGTGCTATAATTCTAATCAGCACAAAACAATGATCAAAAATTTGGGGAGTACGTTTATACTTTATGCAATCTAAGCAGTGATGTGTGTGGACCAGCTGAGGTAGAGCTAGTCACATCATCCAATTTCCACTGCCTGTGTATTCCATTTCACAGAACTGTGAAAATGTAACTACTGTGATGTCAATATTTAGAAATGATCTGGAAAAGGTAGTGCATAGTGAAATCTTCAATGTGGCCATAAAACTAATGTTGCATCAACATAAAAGCGTTCATATTCACCAAGAGGCAGAACAATGGTCAGTAACTTTTCAGAACGCCTCTTATTCACTTTAATTCAATTTAACAAACATATACTGAGCACTGACTACATGCCCACCAGATAGTAGGGAACAAGGATGAATAATGTAAGCTCTCTGCCGTTCAGGAAATTTAGAGCAAGGAAAACAGACACAATACACATAATTACATTACGAAATTATAATCCAGCTAAAACAAGTGCTATGAGAACACAGAAAAGCAGAAAATTAATTCTATCAAATTTACGTGTGTGCAAATCTTCCTGCTTAACTATCCTATCTCATCTTGTTTATTATTTTGTTTTTCTTTCAATGTTACAATTTTATATTTATTTTTGTATGCTTCCTTAAATGCTCTATGGAGTGTGGAAAAGGACATACATAACATAGTAATTCTGCTGGCATAGGGTAGGAGTTAGGGAAATAGAAACGGTTAGTGCATGAGCTGGGCCCATCTAGGACAGAGGTCTGTAGAAAAGAAAAAGAACAGTCTAGGTAAAAGGTATTGCATGAGCAAAGACCCAGAGGCATGTAATGCAGGGTGTGTTTGAATAATGAAGGCAGCCTAGAGTGGCCACAGCACAGGGCTAGTACATGAGAACACATGCCCAACCAGAAGACTGGAAAAGCATGCTGGAGCCAGGTCACCAAAGACTTGGTATGCTATGCCATGCCAGGATACTCTGACTTTTTTTTGTAGCAATGGGGAATTATCAGGAAAGTCGAATATATACATTTATGATTAAGGAAAGTAGTATAAATAACCGTGGTTAAGAAAGATGGCTCTGGCAGCAGTGTGAAGGATGGACTGGGGAAACCAGAGGCAAGGAGAATAGTAAGAAAGGCACTGAAATATTCCAGAAAAAGGGACCATAAGGAGAAATGATAAGGGTGAAGAGAAATGAAAGAACAGGTGTGGACATTTCAAAGGAAAAATGAACAGGACATGATGTTTAACTGTATCTTCAGCCTGAGGGAGAAGGAAGAGCAAGGATGACTGGAGTTTTCAGTAGCATTAAGAAGATTAGGAACTCTAAATATTCCCTAGATCCTGGATTCCACATCTATCTAGTTGGTACCCACTCCCCACATATGCCCTATGCACAGCGGTGGGCCTAGTGCCAGGTCCCAGTCCCTCCCTCTACCTCATAGGCTATGAATGAATCTCTCAAGAAAATACAAAGAAGGTTTTGAGTTGTAACAAGAGATGAGGAAGGTGTTAGGGAAAGGTTTTCCCTTTGCTCGTATCATACAGTGCATTTTTGCATTTATAGATCAATAGACGAGTAAAGCTACAAGTCATAAATGTACAGTACTTAAAAAAAAAAAAACCCTAATAGATGTATCTGACAACTAATAAGAGCTTTTAGAATGGCTTCCCAATTGGTTTTTAAATCAATTTTTTAAAAACATATCATTTAGTTTTAATTTAACATCTATGTAATTCTACTGTTAGACTATCCATTCGTTTTTAACTATATTTCGCAGGCTACTTACAACATGTACATTATGACACCTATGCTCCAAATGTCACACTGCTGGCTATAGTCGTGGGCATTGATAACTTCAGGTGCTGCCGAACAAGCAGAAATAAAATAATATTAATAATACAATAAATGACTTTTAAATGCTTAAACACAAAGCCTGAAAAATGTGCTGAGGTGTTCTAATTTATTCCCCCACAGGGGAAAAAAACAACCAACAGCAGATGTTAAATGAATAATGTACAGGCCTTAACAACTGATGTCGCTGTGTCCTCACTCCCGTCATTTAGTTTCCAATGGAACAATGGCACAAACTGTATAACTAAATGTGCTACTCTTATTCCTTTGAAATTGTTAAATGATTTTGCAAAGATTGTACATTTATAGTAGAAGAAAACAATATTTCAGTTCTTTTCCAAAAACAGAACTGAATGTGTGCCATAAGTGGATATAATTTAAAGCAAGCCCAGTATGTAGAAATCTGAATTCACAGAAAAACTAAGATAAATATTTCTAAGTCACTTTAGCAAAAGAATAACAATAATAACATCCCAGTACTCCTATGACAGAATATGGATTATTTTCCATATTTTCTAAATGAGAAAACCAAGACAAAGAGGGAGCTCCTAAGACATGAATGGGTCAAAACACCAGTTAGTCACAGGATAAGGACTAGGGTCCAGGTACGCCTGACTCCCCTGCTCTGTGCTCCTTGCTTACAAAGGTGTTCACGATGGGATTCCTTTAAACAGCCTTCTCAAGCAGCACAAACTACGCTGAGAAACAGTATACAAACTTCTCAAGGTATCTCATTTTTTAATGACTAGCTTTTTTTTTTTTTTCCGTAACGGCTATATTCTTAAAAAATCACATGTGATATTTCAGGAATGTGTCTATTGTTCCTCTACAACTAGGGATAAGATCTTCATTAAAGAAAAAGAAGAGTAAAACATATATAAACATAAAAATAAAATGTGTGTATATAGGACATATACATATCAAAAGAACTTCAAAATTTCCAGAGAATTTTTGTATAAATTACGTTATTTGGTCTGCTGAAGAATTTTGTGAAATTGAGTATGCAGGCATTTGACTCACCTTTCCAATGAGGAAACTAAGGTTCAGATACATTAAATGCTTTGCCTAAAGTTACCCAGCTGCAGAATGCCTCCCACACAAAAGGTATGTTTTTATTTTAGAAAACACTTTCACTCTCCCCTACCTACACACACACACATCTTTTACAATAACTACTAAAAGCAAAATGAGCCAGATGGAATTTCATTTACTCTCCTTCCCTCTACCTATTGTTTAAAAAAAACTAAAAAGGAGTCAAAAGGTAAACAGAGGAATAAGGCTAAACTATAACTAACAAACTGGGTAATCAGTCTCCAAATCATTAAAAATTAATATTTTCCTTTAAGCAACTACTTATATTTTGGAACTCTACTTAAAATCTTTAAATATTGACTCATTAATGTTGAAGCTGCTCCATGGCTGCATCTAGGACCAGGGAAAATTCTAAGATTGAGTCAATGACACATCTCTATTAGGTGCACCACACAGAGGGGCTCGGAATTACTGGTCCTCACTCTTTCAGAATCATCTTAATTACCAGGACTGTATCTCCACTTGCACTGTCATCACAGCCCTTATAGGAAAGCAAGGGCCAGATAACACTTTAGACCTGTGCCAACAAGCCATTTAGGAAGTCAGCAAGGCTCCGCAAACCATCTGTGTTCTCTCTTTTTCTCTCACTTGTTATCAGGGTAGACAACTAATAAGCAGGCATAAAGCTCAGTGTGCTTGGATATATTTTCCCCACGTAACTACCGACCAGATGTCTTTTGCCAACAGAGGGATATGAACTGAATCTAAAGTAGCTTTTTCCCAAATAGGATAAAACAATGACAAAACTTTATGTATCAAGTAGACAAAACAGCAATGAACTAGGTATCCTCCTCAGCAATAAAGTGAACAAACAACTGATAGGACAACAAGGATAACTCTCAAATCATTATGTGGAGCAGAAGAAGACAGACACAAAAGAGAATATACTGTATAATTTAATTTATATAAAGTTCTAGACAAACAAAACTAAGTTATGATGATAGAAATCAGAATGGTGGTTGCTGGGATTGAGGGCAAAGACTAAGGGGTTTGACTGAAAGGGATACAAAAGAACTTTCTGCAGTGATAGAAATGTTCTGTATTTTCACCAGGGTGATAATTACATAAATATATGCACTTGTCAAAACTCAGCAAACTATACATTTAATATTTGTGCATGTCACTATATGTAAATTATATTTCAATAAAGTAGATTTTTTAAAAACTACTAAAAATACAAAAAGAATCTGCCAAGGCCATGCCTTAGTGGGTGACTTTAATAACTCTCTCTTAGAAAACAAAAGAAGAAAACAAAAAAATAAATAACAATAGGGAAAATTTGAATCATAAAAGTATCAGATTAGATTTAATAGATACATGTACACTGAAATTTTTATGGTCAATAACCCAAGAATATACATACTTTTTGAATACCCAATGGAAAATTTATAAAAACTGATCAATAACAGAGAAAATTTCAATCAGCTCCTTAAAGTTGAAAACCTATAAGCCACAGTTACCTACTACAATGAAGAGGGCCAGACAGAAAAACAAAAGGTTAGGGAAAACTAGCACATATTCAGGAGAGCACATACTCAAACACAGCCCAACCACCTGCAAAAATCTAAAAGCACTTCTAAATAATCTTTGGGTTAAAGAAGAAGACTAAAACTAAAATTATAATCTATTAAGAAATTAAAGTCAATTAGAACATTGTGTAGCAAAAGAAATGGTCAAAGAAGGAAAATATACAGCTTTCAATGCATTTATTGAGAAACAAGAAAGCTAAAAATAAATAAACATTCAACTTGGGAAGTTAAAAAATAAACCAAAAGAAAACAGAGAGAGGGAATTTAGAAAGATCAAAGTAGAAATTAATGAAAAAGCAAAGCAAATAACATTATACTTGAGTTGGTTGAGCCCAATAAACTATACTAACCACTAACAAATCTGGTAAGAAAAAATTATTACTATTGCTACAAGAGCTAAAATTGAGCACCAAGTGCCAAGCACTGTGCTAAATGCTTTACATATATTTTCCCATTTAATTCTCACATCAGCCTAACAACAGCTGATAGGATCATCGTCAATACTTCCTATCCCCCTCCCTGTTCATTTTTCTTCCTTAACACCTATCTCCAACATATCAGAGATTTTATTTTTTTATCTTGTTTTGTCACTGTTGTACCCCCAATACCTAGGATAATGTCTGACACAAAGTAGGCCCTCAAAAAAACACTTGATAGATGAATGACATAATCCCTATTACACAGATGGAGAAACTGCCACAAAAGCAGTTAAGCCGTTTGCCCAGGGATACCTAGCTAGTAAGCGGGGGAGTTGGATTCCTGAGTTAGCAGGTGACTCCAGAGGCCATACTGCTAACACCACATCGTACTGCCTTCTAAAATTTAGGAATAGAGGAATATAACCACAGATATAGAGGAGAATCTGAACATTATAACTTGAATACAATATGCATATACACACCAACAAAATTTAAAATCTCAATGTAAAGAACAATTTTCTAGGAATATATAAATTATCAAAATGATTCATGAAAATGTAGAAAACTTGAATTGTTGTCATTGCTATTAGGTGCTGTCGAGTTGGTTCCGACTCATAGCGACCCTATGCACAACAGAACGAAACACTGCCCGGTCCTGCACCATCCTTACCTAGTATAAATTGAAAACATAATAAAAACTCTATCTTCCAAAGGGCACCACAACCTCCCCCCCAACCCCGCCTGCAAAAAAAAAAACTTAAGGGGAAATTTCATCAAACCACTAAGGAATAGATAATTTCTATTATTTAAGTGGTGGTTCAGTGGTTTTTTTTTTTGTTTTGATTTTTCAGTGGTAGATTTCTCCCCTTCCATGCAGGAGACCCAGGTTCAATTCCTGGCCAGTGTGCCTCATGCACAGCCACTACCCATCTGTCAGTGGAGGCTTGGGTGTTGCTATAATGCTAAAGAGGTCTCAATGGAGCTTCCAGACTAAGCGGGACTAGGAAAGAAGGCCTGGCCATCTACTTTCAAAATTCAGCCAATGAAAACTCTCTGGCTCACAATGGTCCAATTTGCAAAAAACCATGGGAATGGCACAGGGCCAGACAGTGTTTCATTCTGTTGTGCATCAGGTCACCACGAGTTAGGGGCTGATTCAATGGCAGATAACAACAGCAACATTATTTAAACAGTTCATGGGCACAGAAAAAGTGGAAACTTTAAAATTTCTTTTAATGGGGCTAGCATAACCCTGGATCCCTGGGTGGTGCAAATGGTTAAGTGTTTGACTACCAGCCAAAAGGTTGGTGGCTCAAACCCACCCAGAGGCACCTCAAAAGACAGGTCTGGCAATCTGCTTCCAAAAGATCACAGACTTAAAAACCCTATGGAGAGTTCTTCTCTGCACACCTAGGGTCACCCCAGGTCAGAATTGACTCGATGGCCACTAACAACAACAGTATATCCTTAACATTAAAATAGACAAGTGTAGCACAAAAAAAAGAAAGTTACAGTCAAAGATACCAAAGAAAGTGGTGAAAAACTAAATACGGCAGTGTAATACATCAAAGGAGGCTTAATCCAAAAGTGCAGGAATGGTTCAACATTAAAATCTCTATTAATATAATTACTTCATTAATAAATTTAAAGAGAAAAAAAATACGATCATCTCAGTGAGTACAGATTTGAATAGACATTTTACCAAAAAAGATATACAAGTGAATAAACATATGAAAAGATAATTAGTATCGTTAGCCATTAAGAACGTTAAAATTAAAAACCAAAATAAGATGCCATTTCATACCCACTAGAATGACTATAATAAAAAAGATACGTAATATCAAGTGTTGATAAGGATGTAAAGAAACTGGAACCCTCATACATGCTGGTGGGAAGGTAAAATGTTATAGTCACTTTGGAAAATAGTTTGACGGTTTCTTAAAAAGCTAAACATAAACTTACCATAAAAAAAAAAAAAAAACTTACCACATGACCCAGCAATTCCACTCCTAGGTAGCTACCCAAGAAAAGTGAAAACGTGTCCATTCAAAGACTTGTACATGAATGGCCATGGCAGCTTTATTTATAATAGCCCCAAACTGAAAACAGTCCACGTGTCCATCAGTTGATGAATAGATAAACAAAATGTGGCATATCCTTACAATAAAAACTATCCAACAATAAAGACAGAACAGACTCCTGATACATGCTACAACAGGGATGCACCTCAAAAACATCATGCTGAGTGAAAGAAAACAGATGCAAAGGACTACACATTATGTGATTCCATTTATAAAAAATGTCCAGAAAAGGTAAATCTAGAGAGACAAAAAGCAGATCGCTAGTTCTCTGGGTCTGGGATGGGAATAGGATTGAGTGCCAATGGGTTTAAGGAAACTTTTTAAAGCAGAAAAGTTTTAAAACTGGACTGTGTTAATGGCTATACAACTTTGGAAATGTACTAAAAAATCATCTAATTACACCCTTTTTTCGTTTAAATTATGCCTCAATAAAGCTGCTAAAAACACATTTAGAAATTGCTGCTTTACAAAATATATTTAATCAGTACTCTTTATGAAATATTGTTTGATGACAAAGAACCAAAATGCACATATAATTTTAGCATAAATTAACAAAAACAAGTTTGTGGTATGACTAAGATATATAAACAACTTAAGGAAGAACTCAGAGAAACAATAAAAATTACAAAAATCTTTGAATACGGAAGCTCTGAGAAAAACACCAAAACAACTGAAATTGTTTGAACTAAGAAAAGATAAAGTAGCTCAATCAGGGCCATTAAGTCATGACACCAAAATAAAATTGCTCAAGTTTTAATCCATATTAGTTGCTCTGCTTTTATACATAAGGAGCCCTGGTGGCACAATGGTTAAACACTCCGCTGCCAACCAAAAGGCTGGAGGTTTGAACCCACCCAGCAGCTCCACATAAAGATTAAACCCATTGCTGTCGAGTCAATTCTGACTCATAGCAACCCCATTAGTATTTCCAAGCAGCAGAAGGGTGGATTTGAACTGCTGACCTTTTTGTTAGCAGCCGGGCTCTTAACCACTGTACCACCAGGGGTCCAACAGCCTAGAAAACCCATGGGCCAGTTTCACTCTGTCACATGGAGTCACTATGAGTTGAAAATCGACTCGATGGCACCCAACAATAACAACTTTTATACATATAAAAAAATCATTGTAAGTCTACTAACTTACCCATATAGATAGGAGTCCCACATGTGGTCTGCAGCATGGCTTCACTCCTACCTTGCTTCTTCACTGCTAAGCCAAAATCAGTCACCTAGAAGAAGAAGAAATTCAGGCACAGTCATCTGTTTTTATATCCCAGAACTCACTGATTCTCATGACAGGATTTCCACCACATCATAACTGTATTTAATGCAGGGATTCTTGAGGGTGGGAGAATGTCCTCACTTGTATTACTAGTAAGGATCTGGCTTTTCCCTCTCCACCCACCCCTCTGTGTGGAAAAGAAACCTGGTAAAGGGAAGTTTGGTTCCTCAGATCTTCAAAAAACACCCATGACATTGATCGCTCATGCCCTCTAATTAAATGCATCAGTTCAACATAGAAAGTAGCATCTTGAAAGAAGGCATTAACTTTTTTCAGATAAAGTTTGGGTTTTTTAAGTTCTTTCACTGTAAAATACATTCTGGCCTTAGTATGTTTATCATCTGTTATTCTCATATTCAAGCTATGTCCCAGTTTAAGCCACCTTAAAATGCAAATCATTATCTTTGTCAGCATTTGCTGAAACTCCGTTATTTTTTATAGTTATTTAAGGTTGGTAAATACTATCTTTCCTTTACTATTATTTGCTTTGTGTTTCCAGAGTATACTAATTACAATAATTGCTACACTATAATAAAACTATTCGAGAGACTACTAAAAACTACGAGAAGCAAATTAACATGAAAAAAACACCCAGCTACAAATACACTGGAGGCCTACTGCTGCAACGGCAGTCTTCTGCTCAGTTCTAAATCTTGGTCATTAAACATGTGGTCATTAAACATTCAGTATGTGCCCTTGGTCTTGTTTCCCAAGTTGAAACAGCCTTGGGCTGAAAGCAGAAAAATCGGTACATTTATTGAGCAAACAACCAAAGACAGGCTCTTGGTGCACAGCCACTGAATGCAAAGTTTCCAGTGCTTTATGGAGTAAGAAAAGGTGACTATTAACACGTGATGTCACAATTTTTCTAAACAGATGAAACAATTTCTCCAGGAGTTTGCACAGATATCCCACTTGGAGCATGATGATACATCTTTCTCCACTGAAAATTTATACAGATATCAATGATACAAAAAGTTTCACAATTCAATAAAATTGTCGAGCCTTTATTCCTTCATTCACCAATGTTAATTAAGCCCATATTATGTTTCAGGCACTACTCTAGTTCAACAGTAAATAAAAAAAAAAATAGGATACACACAATTCCTGCCCGCATGGAGTTTACAATAAAACTATTCGAGAGCACTTACTCTGGTAAAACAACACTATTAAACCTATTTATATTACGTAGGGATTTAGCTTCTGCAACAGAGCGAGTTACCCACAGACAACATTTTATTCCTAAATTAACACATTCATGTACCTTGAACCAGCCACTACTAAAGTGCTAAGTAATAAATAATGTATCCTGTCATTTATTTGACATTAAGGAACATTTAATTTGAATAACATCTTCAAGAATAAATACTTGGCAGATTAATTGTGTTTAGCACATAAATATTAATACCTACGCAATTTCTCAATGAGGAATACAGACTTTAGTACAGTCAAAGGCACAGTGTAGGTGTGCTTTTCCCTAAATCTGGAATGTATTTACATCACATTACCAAGCATAATTTTGAAATTAATTGGAATTCACAGCACCTGTTTGCTTGATTTAGAACTATCCAAATGAATGTGTACTTTAAAAAAGCACTCAGTAGCACCATTTAACTTGTAAAGTTACTCGTCAGTTACAACCTCTTTTGTGAAATTTTTTTTAGCATAAACCATTTATATTCTGGCTGCTCAAAAACTACCAACATGTATCTAAAAAGAAGATGTACCTTCCCACTTTGTCATCAAACTGTGTACAGGCAAATATTTACCACCATCTCTCAGATCTTACCTTTATGTTTAAATTCATCTCATCGTTAGCATCAATAAAGCTGCTTTTAACCATTATGTTTTCCAGTTTTAGATCTCTATGTACTATATCTACCAAGAAAATAAACAACAAATCACATGAAATCAATAATGGGAAAATAATTAGAGGGAACACAAATAGAAGAAGAAAGTATATTTGACAAATTAATGTCCACTGTTGGAAAATTTCAGGAGAGCCAAGTATAATTCTGCCCTAACCTTAAAGAGTCGTTTTTCTTGGATTGCCCCCATCTACCCATTCCCCCGCTGCCCCACTGGCTGCTCTCCCTGAAGAACGGCCTGGTGAGTGTGGAGGAGGATCCTGCCCAAGGTTAGATATTCCCAGGATGAGGGAGACAATCTTAGTCACAAGCCTAGAAATGTTTTCCATATCCCTAGGTCTTCAAATAGAGAATTACTTCTTTACCTCTATGCTTATGTTTGCTGCCAATATGGACATTTAACATTCCGCAACTTAATTACACATACACAAACCATGGTACTTATTTCGGTATATTTTTCTACAACAACAAACATTTTCCTACTCTTTATATGTTAAAAATAAAAACAATCCAACAAAAACCCTTGAGACACAAATCTCCAGTTGAACATGTCAGAGCTCAGGTAGGATTTTTATGTACATGGTCACTGTGGCCCTGCTCTGGCTGGTGACCTCCTATTCACCCTTCGAGGCCCACCTCCAATGCCCCTCCTCTCTGAATAATCATGTACCAAACTTCTTTTGCAAATAGCTAATTCAGTTCATATCCATAAGGATCATTTCCATAGGCTTAAAACGTTATTTGTCTAATTGTTGGGGAAATGTAGTTGAATGAGCCCTGGGATGGCCATTATACCTAACCATTTGTAGTTCCCAGCCTTTGTTTTTGTAATCTTTATTGTTTCTATTGCTCCACTTTTCTCTTCTTACATAAATGTAACTTTGTATTTTGATCCTTGATAGGGCAAGCCCCAGCCTCCACTGTTGTTCTTCTTCATTGTTTTCTTGGCTATTCTCCCCCATTTCAAAATAATTTTATCAAGTTCCATGAAAAATTCTGTTAATTTTTGGAACTGTACTACATTTACAGCTTAATGTGGGAAAAATGACATTAGTATAATATTCAGCTTTCAGTTCCCTATTCTTCCAAAAATTTTTTTACCTCTTCCCGGAAAGCTCTCCCCCTTTTTTCTGAGTTTGTATTCCTCAGCTCAAGCGTTGCTTCCTGTGTGAAGCCTTCTCTGACTTTCCAAAACAAATGAGGCATTTATGCTCCTCAGACCTTGTATGTTTCTCTGTTAGAAAAATTATCATGTGGAATTATGATGTTTTCCATGCTCAACCTACCACCAGTCTAAATTCCTTGAGGGTAGGGGCCTTGTCTTTTAATTTTGATAGCTCTAGGGCCAGCCACAATGCAGCAGGTGCTCAGTAAGTATACGCTAAATGAACCACTGGATCCCAGTGTCACTTCCGCCACACTTAACCACGTCACATCACCTGTCCAGAACAAAGTTTTTTCTCATTAGGTGAAATGAGAAAATTGTAAAGTCACATGTAGGTCAAACTAATCTTGAACGAAAGAAAGCAGGAGAGGAAAAGCACTAACATCCAAGAATAATAAAGCAATTAGAATAATGTTTAAATTTGGTTTTTAAAGATAACATCTGTGTTAGCAGGCGTTACTTATGTGACTACGAATCTTGAATACAACTCCTCTTAAACAGAAGTGTTCTCTGCACTCATGGGGTCAATGAGTTGGATGATCCTCTTCTTACCCTTATCGTGAAGATACGCTATCGCTGATGCAAGGCTTTGAATGATCCACCTTGTCTCCGTCTCAGAGAAACGCCCTTTCCTATCCAGAATTCTTTTCAGTTCTCCATCCTCACAAAGCTCCATCACAAGGTACATTCTCTGGCATTATATAGATATAAAAAAAGGCAAATTATATAGCTGAGAATCTTTAAAAATGTTATGTATTACATATACATACACATAGTGGAAATCTTATCACAATCTTAATCATTCATTTATTCACTGAAATTTTGTACAAGATACTGTGTTGGATACTAGAGGAACAGATAAGCCTAGGACATAGACTCTGCCTTCCAGGAACTCACAGTGTGGTATAACATCATGTGATAAGTGATAATAGAAGAGGCATGCCCAAAATGCCGTGGGGCTACAGAGGAGAGTAGCCTCTGCCTGAAGAACACTCCCTGAGGAGGTGACACTGAAGCCAGGTCTAGATGTCTAAACGGGGATTTACGGGTAGAGGATGTGAGGAAGAGCAGGCAGAACACACAGTGCTTGCAAAGACTCCAAAGCCTGAAACAGTACTGGCTGTTAAAGTAACAACAAATGCCTTGGTGTTAATAGCACCGGGAACTTGGTAGAGAGCTGATGAGTGGAGCGTTAAGGTGTGAGGCTAGAAAGAATAGGTTGGGGCCAGGATGGAAAGAGTCTTGGATATCATGCTAAGGAGTTTGGATTTTTTTTTCCCACATGCAACGAGGAGCCACTGAAGATTTTAAAGCTGGTGTCGGGATAGGGGAGAGGTGTGTGATATCATCAATTTTGCATTTCTAAATGAATACTCTTAACAGTAGAATAGAGTAGTGGTCTGTAAACTTTTTCTGTAAAGGGCCAGATAGTAAATCCTTTCAGCTTTGCTGGCCACTCTGTCTCTGTCACAACTACTCAGCTCTGCTGTTGTAGTGCACACGCAGTCATAATAAACAAATGAACATAGCTGTGTTCTAACAAAACTTTATTTATGGGCTTTGAAACTTGAGTTCCACATATAATTTTCACGTCATGAAATAGTTTTTAAAAATTTTTTTCAACCATTTAAAATATAAAAAAACAGTTCACGGGCCACACAAAAACAGGCAGTAGGCCAGATCTGGCTAGTAGGCTATACTGTGCTGACCCCTAGTTACACAGGGAAAAGGAATCTGGGTGGTACAAATGGTTTGTGATCAACTGCTGACCTAAGAGGTTAGTGGTTTAAAACCACCCAGCAGTCCACGGAAGAAAGTTCTGGGGAACTACTTCCATAAACAGTACAGCCAAGAAAAACCCTAAGAAGTAGTTCTACTCTGTAACACATGGGGTCGCCCTGAATCAGGGGCCAACTCGACAGGTAACAACATCAACAAGTTACAGAGGGCAGATGTGAGGCAAAGAACAGAGACAGAATGGAGGAGAAGAAAAGATGTGAAAAATACCTAGAAGGAAGAAACGGTGGGCTTTAGTAACTAATTGGATGTGAGTGGTAAGAAGTCATGGATGAAACGTCTCTTCTGTATTTGCTGTTTCTATTGAAGCATGCTAAGATCACTTTAGATATTCCAACAGTCATCTACTGAGTCAAACAGAACTCACAATCAACTAAAATGCTGTCTTTTTCATACCTATTACTGTCCAGACTATCTGCCACATCTCCATTGTATCTTGTGCTGCTAGACTTCCGTTGTTGTTTTTAAGATTTGAATCTGATTTTGTTTTTACAACCACTGATAATGCAATGTCTGAGTTCAATCAGCAAGCGTGAAAACAGAAATAGATGGTTCTTACCCTTCTTCTGTAGCCACAACTTTGATTCTCTGAATCTTGGGATGCTTTTGAATTTCACAAGTAACTTTAGAAATCTGCAAAGTCTACCATGCAAATAAGCTCTTGAACTGGGCCATGTTTTTCCCATTAACAGCACTGTGGGGATCACTGATACATGAAATGGTAAAAGGAAGATTTGGAAGGAAAGGCTGCATTAGCAGTACTTATGATATAAACTGATGTCACTTTTAAGTATGTAAGTTGATAAACTCCCACGACTCTGCCAGTTTGTCGTACTGTGGGGGCTTCCATGTTGCTGTGATGCTGGAAGCTATGCCACTGGTATTCAAATACCAGCAGGGTGACCCATGGTGGACAGGTTTCAGCTGAGCTTCCAGACTAACACAGGCTAGGAAGAAGGACCTGGCAGTCTACTTCTGAAAATATTTAGCCAGTGAAAACATTACGAATGGCAGCGGAACACTGTTTGATACAGTGCCAGAAGATGAGCCCCTCAGGTTGGAAGATACTCAAAATACGACTGGGGAAGAGCTGCCTCCTCAAAGTAGAGTCAACTTTAATGACATGGATGGAGTCAAGCTTTGAGGACCTTCACCTGCTGATGTGGCATGACTCAAAATAAGAAGGAACAGCTACAAACATCCATTAATAATCAGAAGATGGAATGTACAAAGTATGAATCTAGGAAAATTGGAAGTTTTCAAAAAGGAAATGAAATGCATAAACATTTATATTGGTTGACATTCAACCATTTCAGGAGGTAACATATGATCAGGAACTGATGATACTGAAGGAAGGGGTCCACGCTGCACTGAAGGCATTTGTGAAAAACAAGGCTCCAGGAATCGACGGTGTATCAATCAAGATGTTTCAACAAATGGATGCAGCACTGGAAGTGCTCACTGGTCTATGCCAAGAAATTTGGAAGACAGCTACCTGGCCAACCAAATGGAAGAGATCCAAATTTATGTCTATTCCAAAGAAAGGTAATCCAACTGAACGCAAAAAGTACCGAACAGTATCATTAATATCACACGCAAGTAAAATTTTGCTGAAGATCATTCAAAAGTGGCTGCACCAGTACATCCACAGGGAACTGCCAGAAATTTGAGAAGGATTCAGAAGAGGATGTGGAATGAGGGATATTGCTGCTGATGTCAGATGTATCCTGGCTGAAAGCAGAGAATACCAGAAAGATGTTCACCTGTGTTTTATTGACTACGCAAAGACATTTGACTGTGTGGAACATAACAAATTTACAGATAACATTGCAAAGAATGGGAGTTTCATAACACTTAATTGTGCTCATGAAGAACCTGTATATAGATCAAGAGGCAGTCATTCCAAAAGAACAAAAGGATACCGTGTGGTTTAAAGTCAGGAAAGGTATGTGTCAAGGTTGTATTCTTTCACCATACTTATTCAATCTGTATGCTGAACAGATAATCCGAGAAGCTGAACTGTATGAGGAATGGGGCATCACGGCTGGAGGAAGACTCACTAACAACCTTAGTTATACAGATGACGCAACTTTGCTTGCTGAAAGCGAAGAGGACTTGAAGCATTTACCGACGAAGATCAAAGACCACAGCATTCAATATGGATTACACCTCAACATAAAGAAAACAAAAATCCTCACAACTGGATCAATAAGCAAAATCATGATAAATGGAGAAAACATTGAAGTTGTCAAGGATTTCATTTTACTTGGATTCACATCAATACCCATAGAACCAACAGTCAAGAAATCAAATGACATGTTGCACTGGGCAAATCTGCTGCAAAAAGACCTCTTTAAAGTGTTGAAAAGCAAAGATGTCACCTTGAAGATTAAGGTGCACCTGACCTAAGCCATGGTGTTTTCAATTGCCTCATATGCATGTGAAAGCTGGATAATGAATAAGGAAGATGGAACATGAATTGATGCCTTTGAATCGTGGTGTTGGCAAAGAATACTGACTACACCATAGACTGCCAAAAGAACGAACAAATCTGTCTTGGAATGCTCCTTAGAAGCAAGGATGACAAGATTGTCTCACATACTCTGGACATGTTGTCAGGAGGGACCAGTCCCTGGAGAAGGACATCATACTGGGTAAAGTAGATGGTCAGTGAAAAAGAGGAAGACCCTCAACAAGACGGATTGACACAGTGGCTGCAACCATGGGCTCAAGCACAGCAACAATTGTGAGGATGCCGCAGGACCGGGCAGTGTTTCGTTCTGTTGTGCATATAGTGGCTATGATTTGAAACCAATTCGGCAGCACCTAATAGCACAACAAGTTGATAAAAGCTGTATCACTAAAAGTTACAAAATAAGTCTTTTGGTAATTATTAGAAAAAATTGTGTAGAGCTGGAGAACATTTGGATTCACAACAAAAAAGCGCTGTGAGACTAAATGATCAGCACCAGCCACCATGGCCTAACCAATCAGGCAGCAGTTTCCATTAATCCTTAAAATGGGAGGTCTAGGCATTTGTGAGGGAGGGCAGATCTGGTCTATGTGAAATTAACTGCAGACAATACATGAAAAGGACAATCACAGATGGAGGTTTCCTTTGTCTTCAAAACATTCTAGATTTGGACTCTGGCTTGTGACCAAGATGTAATAACAGAGGCCAGACTTACCCATCCACCTGAAACAACTCGAGAATGGACAAAATATATGAAACAACAATTTTCAGACACTGGATATCAGACAGCAGCCAAAGTGATCCCCGAGAGAGGAGAGATACATGAAGTAAGCTTACTGATTATCCTAGCTTACTGCCTAGAGAATTTCCAGGCCACAGAGCAGGGAACGGGTATCCAAGCAGAGTCCAGCAATACCCCTTGAATTGAGGATGGAGCTGGGAATCCAGGAAGGCCAAGACAACTAAAGTTCACAGTGCAGAGAACCAAGGAGGAGAAAGACAGAGAGAGAAAGCTTCAGAGATTTGCAGAGGGTCCCCCATTTCAAGTTTTTAACAGAGTACTAATCAGCACATGTGTATGAGAAAACCATCTGAAGCTGGGAAAAGAGTCATGCAAAAGGAGGAGAGGAAACAATCCCTGGGGCTTACACATGGCCAGGAATAGTCTGTGTTCCCACCAGAGTGGAAAATCTCGTAACTCATGGGACATTGGGTAGTTAGAAGGGTCTTGTCTCAGTAGTAGGGGAAAATTATCCCTAGCCCAAAGGCTGCTCTAGTTACACCCAACAAAGCTTAAAGCAAGCTTTGAAAGTATCAAACTGTTTCCAAGTAACTTAACTGTATCCTAGAACAAAGTATAGTTACAAGAATATAAAATTATCAAGGATCCAGTAAGAAAAAATTCACAACATCAAGTATCCAGTAAAAATATTAACAAGTTGCAGTGCAGTGAATTACTTAATATGGCCCTTCTAGCCATGGTCTTTGTGACTCCCACAAAATGATTGTCTGGGACTATGCAAATAACGTACCTCTGGCCAACAGAGAGGAATGGACAGATTGCTAATAATGCAAATGAGGTGTATGGAACCCTTGTGGGGGTGAGACCATGTAAGTAGGGTGTATTGAACCCTAACGAGGGGACTGGTCAGTTTTCCTATCCGCTAGGCTTAAAGGGAGCCAATCCCAGAGGCAGAAAAGAGGGGGCTGAGGGGGCCTCACTACCGTCAAGAAGAAGTACAGGAACGGAGCACATCCTTTGGACTCAAGGTCCCTAAGCTTGAAGAGGAGACAAAGAGCTATAACACCAGAAATGGCATGAGACAGCAAGAAGCGGCGGCAAGCACAGCAGAGTCTAGCAGAAGAGAAACAGCAGGCATGCCAACCCACAGCTACAATGGGTACGCTGACCCACAGAGCAAGAGAGTTAAGTGCCTTCAGGCTGAGGCTTACTGGTGGATTGGGGTGCCTCCAGGCACTTACTGGTGGATTGGGGTGCCTCCAGGCACTTAGTGGTAGATTTAAAGAGCTTTCTAACACTTGGCTGAGCAGGACAGAGACAAGGCGGAGAGCCGAGGGGCCAAGGGGCCAAAGGGCTGAGGCATAGCTGAGAAGAAGCTGTTCTGATTGAAGAACTGTATCCTGAATTCTACCTCTTACTTTCCAATATACCCTGTAACTGTGAGTGTGGTCTGTGAGTTCTGTGTGGCCACTGCAATGAATTATCGAATCCAGCAGAGAAGAAGAGAATGCTGTGGGAGGAAAGGGTGGTAAAAAGGTTGGAGGGCAGAGGTATATCTGACTTCCACCTCACAGGAATTAGCCCTGGGCTAATGATTTTGGTTCTTTCTCTTCCCTCCTGTGAAGTTAGAACAGGTCTGATGCTGCCATGCCATTTTAAACAAGCACACAAAGAAGCAGGAAAATACAATCCACAGGGAAAAGAAAAAAAATCAATCCATCAAAATCAACCTAGAAATGACACACATGATAGAATTAGTAGAAACAAACATTAAGACAGTTATTATAACTACATTCAAGAAGATTGAGCATATTAAGTAGAGACATGGAAGATATTCGAAATAGGTCCAAATCAAATTTCTAGAGAAGAAAAATACAATGCCTACAATTTTATAAAAAATTACACTGGAAGGGATTAAGAGCAAATTAGATGCTGCAGAAAAAACAATTACTGAATCTGAAGACACAGTAATAGAAACTATACAAATAAAACAGAGAGAAAAACATTGAAAAAGCAAACGGAGCATCAGTAAGTTATAGACAATATCAAGCAATCTAACATGTGAATTTGGAGTCCCCAAAGATGGGAAGACAAAAAAAAAATTGAAGAAATAATAGCCAAAATTTTCTTAAATTTGATGAAAATCATAAACTCACAGATCCAAGAAGCTCCATAAACCCCAAGTACAAGAACATGAAGAAAACTACACCAAGTCATGTACTAATCAAATTGTTTAAAACTGGTGATAAAGAGAAAATTATTCTAGATTTGGGATAAAAGAAATTACAACTCGAAGGTTGAAAAACACTCTAAGGTTGAAAAAGGTAGAGAAGACTTTTGGCATCATTGCCGTATACCAATCCCATGAAGGATATAACCGTGGTCTTTAACACTTATCAAGCATAATTAAAAAAAAAAAAAAAAACAAAGAAAAAATCAAACCCACTGCCACTGAGTTGATTCCGACTCATAGCTACCCTATAGGACAGAGCAGAACTGCCCATATAGTTTCAAGGAGCGCCTGGTGGATGTGAACTGCTGACCTTTTGGTTAGCAGCCACTTAACTGCTACGCCACCAGGGTTTTCATCAAGCATAATACCCAACCCAAATTGACTATTACCCTCTTAGTGACTGGCAAAGGAAACAGAGAACAACAGTTAACATCTAATTAGACAGGTGTTTTATACCCACTGTCCCATTTAACTCTTTAACAACCAAATGAGATAGATACTATTATTAAACCCATTTTATAGATGAAAAAACTGAAGTATAGAGAGATCAAGTAGCTTCTCCAGGGTATCACAGCTAATAAGTGGTGGAGCCTGGATTCAATCCCACAGGCAATCTGAACCCAGAGTCCACACGCCTAACCACTACATTGTACAGTCTCCAAGCAGAGAAACACTCATGCCCACAGGCACTAAGCAATCTGGAGGTACAATGGTAAACAATCCAGGATTCTGAACAATTTTAAATGAAAATTACAGAGAAATAGAGGAATTATAACATCTAGAGAAGAAAGAAGATAGAACACGTTTTCAAAACATAAATAAAATACCTTCTCACAGTGCCTAATATGCCCATTCTAATTTGATTATGAAGCTAATCTTGCAAAATTATGCCATTCCAGGAGACTCTAATGAAGAAACTAAGGAGCAAAGCAAATGAAAGCCACCTCTAAGGAAGCTCTAATTGCTACTAGGTTGTGTATGAAATTGTTTCAACTTTAAACATTTTTTCCCACATGTCAACCCAGAAATATCACTAAAGACACCTAATTATACAATCAATAATAAAAGTCCTCCAGAATGCTTTCATCAATCTCCAGTGTCAGACTCATGCCAATATACGAGCAACTGTGCCCCAAAGGGATTACTTCAGAATGGAACGGTGTTCATTTTGTAATAATAACTTTCAAAATGCAGCACCTGATAGAGCTGTACCTTAGGCGTCTCAAACACTTGTTCCAGGTGTATAATGTGTTCATGTTTCACACTTTTTAGGATGTTCACCTCCCGTTCAAGTAACTTCACAGCAGAGCTTCCAGCCTTAATTAATGAGGAAACATAGATTTCACATATGAATGTCATTCCTACCTGCCTTAATATAAAAGTTATCTTATATCTTTTTACTTTCTTTAAGTTCTTTTTTCAAGTAATAACAAGCAATTTATTCCTATCATCAGATTAAATTATGCCTTTTCTTTCCTTTGTCCATTTCTAAGTTATATACAATTTGGCCTCAAACCACATCTGTTTCTTGGACTATTTCTAGAATTAGCTACAACACAGTGTCTGTCCCCCAACAAAATTATTTTAATTTTTAATATACTCTTTAATATTTCCTCCAAAATCATGTTGATCGTTTGATGCCAGCACAGTACTGGCAAAAATCTATTTGCGACGGCCATCAATTGGAAAAGATAAAAGCAAAATACTTTTCTTTTGCTTTGCTTTGATACATACAAAAAGGCAAAAGAATCCACGGGCAATGAGATCCTACACTTGACCCTGCATTATGTCAGTTCCTGGTCCACTTGACCTCAAAAATTAACCTCAAAAGAGAGAGAGCTCTTGCTTCAGACTAACCTAACACCAACTTTATCTCCTACCATCTAAGTCTTAACTGTATCTGACAGCAAAAGGTAAAGGCAGGAATACCACAAGGAGTACATGGCCTCCACTCAGGATATAGGTAATTGATTGTCTACAATGTCATCCAAGAAATTTTCTCCACCCTCACCACCACTTCCGACATCCCAAATCATCACCTCTATTGATACTTAAACTGCCGTTATTTCAGAACGAGCACTGTCCTCACTTATGGGTCTTATTTCCACATAAAAATAACCCTGAAAGGAATATAAAGACCCTAGTTCCCCCACTGTGGTTAAGTTTGGGAGAGTACGTACTGGTACTTAAAGGAGCGGAAATGGATTGATCATAAGGCAAACTCTACCTCGTTAAAATTTTACCTAGGGTCATCCCTGTTTCCAATTACCTTTACCCTTCAACCACTACCATTTCAGGAATAAAGAGTATACTGTCCATCCCACTATGCCCCACTTATATAGGGTAAAAGTCACACCTAAGGTTATCCTAAAGGGTCAAAAGAATGAGTGACTGTGAGAAATGGATTTCTATATAGTCTAGATATGGAAAAGTCCCCACAATTTCTCTTCATTTCCGCCTCAATTCTCTCTGTTCCTCCCTCCTCCCAAATGGCTTGACCTGCACATAATGTAGTTATATGCTGTCCAACTCACATATTGACTATGTAAATTTATTCCACTATCTTACTGTCCTATAAATCCTCAGCATCAATACGGCTGTGGAAGATTACAAATTCCTAAAAGGTATAAATCCTCTCTGTAAAACCCTAAAATTTAACCCCTAACTCCACTTGATATCAAAGAGGCAAAGGAAATAACATCCCAGGTAACACCATGCTTCTAGGATTCTAAAGAATCCTAGAGAGGCTTCTGGATCTCCCTTTATTAAGATTTACATATTGCTTTATTAAACTTTAGGGAGAGATGATATGTACTATAATTTGGAGGGTTTGTTTTAAAGAATACAATAAAATCTATTTTATTTTATAAATGTAATATTTATTATCAAAAATCCAAGGAAAGAACACCTGAATGTTGCCATTTTGTTTATTCCCAGGCACGGAAATTTTAAAAAGAGTTGATGAAATGATCAGGTGTAAAGCCTGAGGTGAGTAATCTTAGACCCCACCTTAAAGAGAAGCCCAGTCATTTTTCACTCCAAGAAGAAATCCAGTGAGGAACACAGTGGATACAAGTAAACAGGACAGGAGATAGTTGGAAAAAAGTGGTTCAAACTGCAAGAGCAGGTAGGATGAATAAAAAGAGAATTAGCAAACAGTGAGGAAACAGGAAATCAAATAAAAGGAGAGGGTGCTGTCGAGTCAATTCTGACTCATGGCTACCTCATGTATATCAGAACAACATCAGGAGAGAGTACCAGGGCTTATAAATAGCTAAGACATTTTTAGCACACAACCCTACATTTACACATACTTAGGAACAGCCCTTACCTTCAACTCACTCTGGTAAATTTTACCTATATTTGGTTATATTGGTTATATATTAGCTAATCCTTCCATTTGGGTTTTCCAGATAATATTTGTCTACTTGAGTTCAACAACTGGTCCCTTCTCAGAAGGCTCCAAGGGAATGACCCAGGCCTGGCCCTCAGGGTCAGAGGTAGTTCATGTTAGAGTGGAAAGCTGTACTGCCTATATCCACACTGCACTGCCTTCAGTACGATGCTGCTAATAAGCCTTACCTTTTCTTTATTCACTTTTTTAATTGCCCACTTAGTTTCTGTTTCCTTGTTTATAGCTTCAATAACCATTCCAAAGCTCCCCTGTCCCAATATTCTTCCAAAGGCATAGAATTCCTGGAGAAAAGTAAAAATCCCTTTGTCATTCATAAGATATTAAAAAGGAGCACATAATACTGACAGGTATCAGCTCCAGGGAACAGAGATTCTGCTCCAGGGTAAAGCCAAATAGAAGACACTACATGTTTGTGTCAATATTAATAAGCACATCTTAATCTACCAAAAATAAGTTTTGATGAATTGCATTAAATGTCCTTTAGAAGAAAATCATAAAGATTCTAATGGAGAAATGTACAAAAGTTCAAAAGTGTAATAATTAAACCTCTTTCAAAATACATTAATGGAATATCTTTATAAAAAAAGAAAAAAGGGATGGAATATTTATACACACATAGACAATGCATTCACCCAAAAAATTATTCCAAGAACTGAGACAAAAACAAAAAAACCAAACCCACTGCCATCTAGAACTGAGAGCTATACTATAAAATCAACACCTATTCACCATTGATCAAGTACTTCCCTGCTTATTGAGTAACACTATTTCTTTATCTTCATTGTTGCTATTAAAAATCACTTATTCCTTTTGTTTTAGAAAAAGCAATATATGAAAAAATTATAATATCAGATCATTACTGAGAAGAAAGTAAAAATCACCCATAATACTACAATCCAGACCAAGAATCATTCTGCTTATAATTCAACTTCTGCTTACAAAGAGAAAGCACTGATCTTGTCAATGCTTTCATTCTAGTTCATATTGTAAAACAATGAACAGGTGACTCACTTATACTTTCATTTTGTGTGAATTTGGTTAGGGAGAGTCAGCCTCCCTGATCCAAATCAACTCCAGAACATGAAGAAGAGATGAGTTTCTAGATACATTGAGCATGGAGACCAGAACACAGGAAATAAGCTGAGGCAATGCCACTCACTGGGTGAAGCCTCTGTTGAGTCAGCCAGCCAAAGTCCTTCACAGAGATGCTACCCTGTCTCTGTGTGACCACTTTCACATTCACCATGCAAGAGGTAATTTAGCTATTAATGCTCCCATTTTCTACCGTCCACATTCTTATTTTCTTAAGAGAAGATTCAGTGACCAACTAATCACTCACCTCCTTCATAAAGAGCTTCCATCCAATCACCATGGAGACTGTTCTTTTTTTTTTTTTTTTACTTCCTTCAACATGTATGCCTTGTTCCTCAAACACTACTATTACTTGCTTGCTTACAAACATTTTGGCTTGTTTTTTCTCTTGAGATGGTCTACAAGCTCCTTTAGGAGCTGATTCTTTTATATCTTTTAAAGGGGCTACCTCTTAGACTTTATAGGCAAAATACACTGAGTGTCTTAGTCATCTAGTGCTGCTGTATCAGAAATAACACAAGTTGATGGCTTTAACGAACAGAAATTTATTCTCTCACAGTCTAAGAAGCTAGAAGTTCAAATTTAGGGTGCCAGCTCCAGGGGAAGGCTTTCTCTCCCTGTTGGCTCCGGAGGAAGGTCCTTGTAATCAATCTTCCTCTGGACTGGGAGCTTCTCAGCAAAGGGACCTAGGGTCCAAAGGTCGTGCTACTCTTCTAACTCTTGTTTCTTGGTGGTACGAGGTCTTCCTGTCTCTCTGCTTGCTTCTCTCTTTTATATCTCAAAAGAGATTGACTTAAAAGACAACCTAATCTTGTAGATTGAGTCCTGCCTCATTAACATAACTGCTGCTAATCCCACCTCATTAATACCATAAAAAAAAAAAAATACCATAGAGATAGGATTTATAACACAGGAAAATCAAATTAGATAACAAAATGGTGGACAATCACACAATACTGGGAATCATGGCCTAGCCAAATTGACAGATATTTTGGGGGGACACAATTCAATCCATGCTACTGGGTGAATGGGGGAAAAAAGAAAGAGGGAAATGTTTGCCTTAAATATGCTAGACCTTCCTTAGATATTACCTTGTGCTATATACTTTGGTGGTTATAAAGCTGAATAAAACATAATTCCTGTTTTCTCAGCATTTATAATCTACTAAAGAGATAAATTATTATATGTCATAAAGTCATAAATTCCATAAAAAAATATATATAATATGCCATTGTCGCTGGAGACCAGAGCTAAAATACTTGAAGAATAAGAGAAAAAGTCCGGTTGAAAGTGACGGCTTCTAAAATCAGCATGGGGAGAAAACAAATGCAAAATCCATTTAAGTTGAATTTAAAAAATGAAGAAAAGGTGAAGTAATAGCCCAATTGCCCAACTAATCTTTTTACTCTTCAACTAATTGCTTTGATATCATATAGTGGTAAAAAATAAGAGTAAAACAACTTCTTGTTTGTAATAATTTTAAGAGGATGGTATAAAGTGATAATGTAGATCTATTTTATTGGCACAGAAGTCCATGCCATTGGGTAGATTATGAAAAGCACACAATATGATCCCGTTACAAAAATGTGTTTATGTGGGGGCACTTACACTGATGTCTGGAAAGATATTCATCTAAATATTACAAGCAGTTATCTTTGGATAGTAGAATTTTGGATGATTGTTAACATCATTCCTTTATATTCTTGTGAACTGTTAAAAAAAATTTTTAACAAGCCTGTTCATTTTATGGGGAGAAATAAGCTTTAACTTAAACTATAACTGCTAAGGTTATTTCTTTAAAATATGTATATATTTTAAATATTTCATAATTTAAAACAGGAAAAATTGAAAAGAAAAAATAGGATAAAACTTGTACGTGCAGAGAAAAAATAAAGGAAAGGTAAAAAAAAAAAAAAAAACCAAACCCAGTGCCATCGAGTCGATTCCGACTCATAGCAACCCTACAGGCCAGAGTAGAACTGCCCTATAGAGTTTCCAAGGAGTGCCTGGTGGATTTGAACTGCCAACCCTTTGGTTAGCAGCCGTAGCGCTTAACCACTATGCCACCAAGGTTTCCAAAGGAAAGGTAATAAATGTTAAAATTGGTTATATCTGACTGATAATTTTTATCTTCTTCTTTACTTTTCTATCTATATGTTCCTAACTTTTCACACTGAATACATTTTGCTTTCTGTATAAAAGCTCTTACGGATAAACTTGAAACTTAGTAAATTCGTGGATTTTTTTTTTTTAATGCAAGCCATTTATTTAAAGAGAGGATTTAAACTTTCCAAGCCAGAATTTCTCATACAGTTTTTCTAATCACTCCAAGTTTCTCTTAAAACAAATTTTAAAAGTGATTTAACATTGATGAAATTGAAAAGCAAACAGACAGTATCTTCTTTTTGTTGCAGTTGAACTTGATGTTAAGGGAACACATTTTAAATTAAAGAATGGTTCCGATCTGGTCTCTGCATCTTCAAGAGGTCCACACAATGACTCCACAATTGCTCTTAGTGACAGCCAAGACCTGAAGAGCAAAATGTTCTCCATTTCATTTAATAAAAATGCCTTTTTTTTTTTTTTTAAGTCCATTTGGTCCTCTATGAACACAGAAAATTCCTTAGTCTTTAGTAAAAACTTTGACATATTAACAAATTATAAATTCCCTCTTAATTTTCTTTCCTTCCTTTCCTTAGAGACTTATTTTTCAACAATTTTTTCCACTAACCATTTAGTTAGAAGAAACTTGAACGTGGCTGAAAAAACAACTTTAGTTTGCTTTCTATATACCTGAATAGCAGCTCCATCATCCATCCTTATGTGAGGAACTTTTCCTTCTGTAAAGTTACCCCGACCCCATTGTTGCTGAGATGTTTTTCTCTCTACATTTGAGGTTCTTGAGAACTTGGACCAAAAAGGAATAAAAAGATTAACTTGCAAATACAACATTCTTGTTGTCAACATAAAATCCCTAACTTAGACAATCCAATAAATCTTTAATATATACCACAATATTTACTGCATACAAGATAGTTTGCTATCTTTTTTCAAATTCTAAACCCTACACAATACGTTAGATCATTAGGCTAAGAGAGACCTTAAGAAGTCATCCACTCCAGTCATCTGAATCCAGGCAAGTCTACATGATAAACTGCACAGCAGATATATCAGAACTTACCCAATTCTTTAAAGTCATCAGAGAAGAAAACTTCATAGTTTTCTCAATCACTCTTGTTCCAAAATGGAACAATCGTCTTAAATAGGTTATACATAAAAAAAAAAAAAATTATTGGGCAGGCATTCACAAAATATGCTTCTAATCAAGATAACTTAATATACTAATAACTTACTCAGAGACATGCACAGGGCAATGACTATACCATAAGCAATAAAAATGAGAAATAATGGCAGAGGATAATATGTGAAAAAGATACAACTTTGAGAGCAGAGAACCCTGACTTTTTTTGAACTTACCGCTCTCTCCCTCCAAAGCTATACTCTATTGACTACAGAATTCTACACAGCCTCTTCTCTGTAAAGGTGGGTACATCCAAACGGGTCTAAATGAGTGGTAATAGGGTGGATGCAACTAATGAAAATTAATTTTGTGAAGTATACTTGATATTCTATCTAGATAACCAGGAATTGTCTTAAATAATAAAACTATAACCACTCTATATTTAACTCAACCATAAATTTCATTCTGTATCAGCTGAAGAAAATGCTCAAAAATTCAAATTTAATTAAACTTGAAAAACAATTCATATCTGTATAAGCCATAAAAAAAGAAGCCGAATAACATTCCTAATTATACAGGATCCTCAGAAATAATTAATTTGGGAAATAGTTGAAAATATTCATAAAAGAAGTTACTGCCCAGCTTTGCTCACCTCATCTGTGAGAAAGAAATGTTCCTTTAATAGTTAGGAAGGCAATGAGTTAGCTGACAAGGGCCCACAGGATAGGGATAAAGCTAGGGATGGGGTTAGGGAATGGGATGGCAATCTGTGTTGAAATGCAGAATCTTTGATATTTACCGAATCTTTCCCAGGGGCAGTGTCTCTGCTGGTAATTTTTTCTTTTTTCCTTTCTGATGAGGCTAGTCGTTCTAAACTACCAACACTTGATACCGGTGACACGTGCTCCAAAGAAGTTGAGGAAACTCTTATTTTACAGGAACATACACAAAGTGTATCTTCCTGAGTATCAGATGAACATTTGGGGCATTCTGTGGATTTTTTACCCAAACCACTACTATCAGCCATTTGCTTAATTCTGCAACACAACTTGAGAAGAAAGGTGTTCCCACTGTTTGAGGAAGAGAGTCAGACCAAAAAGGTAAGTTGATGGCAAAAACAGTTACTTCCAACCGGTGAGGTCCTTAGGTTAATGATGTACAAGATTCATCATCACGCATGAGAGCTGCAGAAAGAAAAGCAATCACCATTTAGAATATGATCTTTCTTATCTTACTACCCTCCTAGAAATCAGAGAAAAACTAACAACTAGCAGCACTAAAACCATTCTGTCTAGGCATGAAAGGTTAATATTTACAACAAAATTGGGAAATACCATTTCTAAAAACCAGTGGGTTCTCATTTTTCAAAACTGAATTCCTGCAAGTCAGACATTTTATTTACTTTACAATTAAATGAACCACCCTCTGTTCAGGACCATAAAATGGCAGAAAAGCATGGTGTTTTGTTTGGGTTATGAAATCAATTTAATAGGTTGATATCAACTTTTTAAAACAAAGTAGAATTGGTAACAGTATTTTACATAGATCCTTGGTAAATTTTGTGAAACTTTTACTTTAATTATATAGATATGTATATATACAATGTATATGTAGGCATGTGTGTAATTGGTAACAACGTACGATGTATTTCTTAATGTAGGTTGTGGTCAAAAAAAGATTTAAAAGTACTGGTCTAGAACATACATTACTGTGGTTTTAAAATTTAAACTTTATCCTACTTATTATTAGTATAATTTCCCATTACACATTTCACAAAGCAGTGGATAATTTGATTTTATAAAACTACTTAATGTTAAAAGTTCAAAGACAATATTAGAAGTATCCTCATTTTTATACTCATATAGCAAAAATAGGAACTAACGGGTGTTTTTTTCCTAGAGTCTAGAACAAGTATGCCCAGCAGTCTATCTAACTAGGGTCATCAGCAGTTGTATGGTGGCAAGCTGGAAGAACCTGAGCTGAGAAAATGGAGAATGTGATCTGCAATACATATAGACAGTACCTTGAGAAACTCCAGAAGTAACTGGGAGTACAACTGTTACAGGCTTGTGCTATAGTATTTCAAATATGTTTTAATAAAGTATACTTTGTAGTCTCAGGTTCATAAGGCTGAAGATATATGGAATATACTTTGCCCTTTGAACCCAAATAAACTTGATTAGAATAGGAAGTTAGTTATCTTTATTTCATTAAAAAAATATCTTTGTAGTCTTAGTTGTCTAAGACTGGCTTTTTAACCAGAAATGGGTGCTAACGTTTATCAGATCCTTATCTATTGATATTATCAGATTTTTTCTTATTTGATATTTTGATATGTTGTATTTAAATTTTTCTTAATATTATTCTTGCATTTATAGAATGAATCCTACTTGATCACAATCTATGGTTCTTTTAATACACTGAAAAATTGCCATATTTGTATTTTACTTAATTTTCACAGTTATAATCATAATAAACTATTTTATAATTTTCCTTTTCTAGCCATCTTTGTCAGATTTTAATACAGAATTCTGGCTAGTTTCATAAAATACAGTATCTTTTCATTTTGCATTACTTGGTAACAATCTGTAGAGAATGGGAATCTACAGGAAAACCTTCCAGGCCAGGAGGGTTTTATGAACGATACTGCTTGTAGCTTTTCCAATATTCATTCTCCCATTCTTCCCTACTAACAGAATCCTGACTTTGTTCAGGGCAGAAATGTGCTCATTAAAAACCTACATTCCCTGAGCCCAGAAGAACTAGATGGTACCCAGCTACTACCACTGACCACTCTGACAGGGATCACAATAAAGGGTCCTGGACAAAGCAGGAGAAAAAATGTAGAACAAAATTCAAATTCACACACAAAAAAAGAGACCAAACGTATTGGCCTGACAGAGACTGGAGGAACCCCTGAGATTACGGCCCCCAGACACCCTGCTAACTCAGAACTGAAGCCACCTTTCAGCCAAAGATTAAACAGACCTATAAAACAAACAATAACACATTCAAGGAACCTGGTTCTTAGTTCAATCAAGTGTACGAGACCAAATGGGAAACACCTGTCCAAAGCAAAGATGAGAATGCAGGAAGGGACAAGAAAACTGGATGAATAGACACAGAGAACCCAGGGTGGAAAGGGAAAGGGGGAGAGTGCTGACACATTGGAGGGACTGCAACTAATGTTACAAAACAATGTGTGTACAAAATTTTTTAATGAAAAACTAATATGCACTGTTAACTTTCACCTAAAGCATACACATACAAAGATGGGAAAAAAACCCACAAAACTATATTCCTGGCCTCCCTTGCAGATAGGCGCAGCCATGTGACTGATGGCCATGAAGCACAGAAAGCAAGCAATGCTTGAAAACGGAAAATTATAAACCAGTTTAATTTATTATTATAACCTTTATTAAAAGCTGAAAAACAAAGGATAAAAATATTCTAAGCAAGCAGTAAAATAAAAAAAAAAATGTTAAAAGTTTGATTAAGGGGCAAAATTTAAAACACATGAACAGAAATGACAGAGAAATGCATGCTTTGCTGAATTTTGCCTGTAAGGCCCCAAACAGACTGATCCCTCCCTACCTCTCAATTTTCATTGCTCTAGATACACCAAGCTCCTTGCTGTTCCTTGAATATGCCAAGCACTCCTCCATCCCAAGGCTTTTGCCCTGCCTGCCTCCTCTGCCTATGGTGCTCTTCACTCACATATTTACATGGCTTGCTCTCCCGTCACTGTAGTTTCTGCTCCTTTGAGAGATCTTTCCTAACCACCTCATTCAAAATGGCAGACCTGTTCACTCTGACCTTTTACCCTGCTTTATTTTTCTTCCTTGCACTTACCATTTTCATTCAGGAGATTTTATAGTAGACTTCTTTCCTACTCTTAGGGAACAGATGATTCCCATATAAACTGTTTCATAGCAATGAAAAGTCATTCAGCTAATTGTATCATTTTATTAAGTTAAAATAACCAAACTCTGGCCACGGTAGAGCTCCAAAAAAGGAAGGGGAGGGGGTGGTTCTACAGGCCAATATCATTTGTGAATAGATGCAAAAATCCTAAGTGCTACACACGTATTTACACCAGGTAATGTGTACACTGTATTCTAAAGATTTTTAGATAGAAATATTAAACAAGTCATCCCAATAAGTGTGACCTTTCCTCAAAGCTGTAGGAAAAGATAGACATTAATCCTTCTGCTGTGATTAAAACATTATGGTGAGCGCAAAGAAACGTATACAAAAAGTACCCTCCAGACAGGCAGAGTGAAAAGAAAAAGCAATGGATGTCCAGGGACAGACTACCCAATTAGCAAGCTAAGCACATGCTTAGGGCATCAACAAAACAGGAGCACCAGCTGTCCAAAGCAAAACTCATGGATGCCAAGCAGACAGGACACCAGGAAAAGCCAGCCACAGTGGAAGGGAGCTGGCACTAAATGAAACTGATACCAGCTCCTGCGTGAGAATGTGTTGGCCAGAAATAAAGTTCACATGGGTTCACAAGGGTGCGCGTGTGCAAAGGTGTGTAAGCTATGAGGCTCCTACCACTTCAACACCTTCACTGACATCTGTCTCCTATGGTCCTTTCCCATGTAACTGAAACTCCTTATCTTGGTAGGTCTCTTGGGAGCATACTATTTCTTTCTAATAAACAAGAGGTAGGGATGGGCTGTTGAGTCTAACTCTTGCTACATTCACAGAATAGGCAACTGAACCCAACATGAGTGGTTACTGGGCAAGGACAGATTATATTAGTAGATAACAGGCCTCTGATCCATTTTGAGAGAACCGTTTTGTACGTCCACATCTGCTGATCTGGCAACTCCAGCCAGGATACACGTATATATACAACTCACATATCCCGAAATTTTTTTTTTTTTACGCATGAGTAAGCAGAGGGGGGCACCACAGATTATCAGTGTTTAGGGTCCTCACTGCCTTAATCTGGCCCTGTTGATGCCCCTAAATGCACACACACACACACACACACACACACACAAACACACACTACAAATGCTTGACTTTGTTTATCAAGTACATGTAGTGAGACAAAGAAAACTCAGAATGTATACATACACACTTCGCAAAATGATTGAACTACAGGGCTTCGAAGAAAATGCTTTACGCTTCAGGTTAAATATAAAGCCTATAACCATCAATGACTCAGAGCAGTGAAGTAGATCTGAAAATAACAACCATTCTGTTGAGGAAAAATAGCGCTTTTCTCTTTGCAGGTGTAGAAAAGTCCCATGTTTTTCATGTGTGTAAGGTATCATGTTACATGTGCATTAAGAATACTGATTTTTATGGTACTTTTTATAAGAAACTGAAAGAAGAGTTCATAATGTAAAGGTTTACTTAAGCTGTAGCTGAGTTCCTTCATTATAAACAATACTCCTAAAAGCATGCTTACTATATCCTTCAAGTTTTACAAAATATGTATTCCTACACATTTTCAACAGAATCTTTAAATATTAAATTCCCATTTTAGATTTTTTTTTGTGTGTATCTAGAAAGTTATTCTTCTCTTAGCTTTATGCAGAAAGCATTTTCTTTAATTTCTCATCGATTTCCCAATAAACCATATAATAATATCACTGACGCTGACATAGAATTCTTGCTCCAGTTTGATTTATCAATTGCCATACAAGTATTTAGTACCTGTACTCAGAAAGCATAGGAGTTCCTATTACTCACGGAGGATTTTCATTCCTGCTCTCCAACCATCCAACCACTACATTTGCCAAAGTAATGTTCTACTTTCTTACTGCAGCAATTCTAAAACAATAGGTTGAACAGTTGCATGCAAAATTTCTTGACAAGAATTAGATTTCAAATTTAATTTCTTTTTGGCTCGCTGAATTCTAATTATTTTAGCTTAAACAAAAACCAAAGTAAAACAAACATTTACTCACATTTATTTCTTTTCCATTTATGGATTGATCTGAAAGATTTGTTACTAAAATAAATCTACTATCTAACAGGCCAAATGATGTCATTCACATTTTAGGGGCATAAAATCAATTATGTATTGCAAACCTAACATATCTTTATGTAAACACAAAGATTAATAGCTCTTCTTCTACAGAATCATGAAATTATGTTTAAATGTGGTTTTAGATATAAAAAGACATTAGAAAATCAAATAAACTTTCTAATGTAATACTGTTTCTTTGTGTTCCCAAAGACTGGGCATTCATAGGTATTAGACATAATGTAAACAAATAAAATAAGTTCAAATATGTTAGTATTTAACTAGTGTATGAGATTTCCTTTGGCTACAAATTTTCATTTTATTTTCAGAATTAAGACAAGTCAATGGAACAACTCTAATACTGCAAATCTTTGAGCTTTTATTTAAGCACAAAAAGGTCTCTTACATATTAGCCCAAGAAGATATATTTACAGCAATTTTCTCAAGAAAATGAACACAAAAATGGTTTTATGAGATATAACTAGCTACAATTTTCTTCCCCAAAAGCAATTTTTTAGGTTCCTTTGCTAAGACTGTGTCTACAAGGAATCTAAACAGTCAATTCAGTCAAAATTGTGTTCAAGTGAAGAAGAAAAAAATTTATGGATTGTCTGACATTATGCAGACCAAGCTGAATGGTGGAATATTCACTTTTCAACTACTTATTTTCATAATATTCTTATAGAGCCTAAAGAGGGACCAAATGAGCTTTCAAGATCACAGCATTATATTTTAAAGGAAACTAGTACTTGGTCACTACTTCCATTAAGGACAAGATTTTGGAAATGAATCTGAGTCTATGTTGTCTTATAAGGAATATAGTATATTGAAAACTTATACTATTTCTGAGATAATTTTAAATGTCTAATGATTAATGCGTGCTATTAGGGTTTTTTTTCTATTTTAATTTACATAATTTTCCTCACTGATTGAGCTGTACTCCAGAAGGACAGTTTTAAATGTGGACCCCACACTACAGTTTAAGGTAAGAAAAGACATTTTACTAAGATGGTTTGACTCAAAAAGCCTGGGTAAAACCAGGACAGCCTCTCTCGCTCTCTCTGAATCTTTCCTGTTGTTATCCACTGTCTTTTCTCCCTGTATAATACAAGCAACCAGACTCCAGGGGTCTTTATACCAGCATAGGCTCTTCTTTGTATATGACAGGCCTTCAGTGAAAATTTCTGAGTATTGATTTTGTGAGAAAGACCTAGAATCACAGATGACTTGGGCAGAAAAATAGGCAGTTGTATAGGAAAAATCATCAAAGAAAGGAGGCATTCAAATAGAGGAAGGATATCTCAAAAAGAATATGAGGGCTCTCTTCATAGATCTAAGGAGGATTAAACCTAAGGGATTAGATGTCTATCTGATTCGAAGAGAGCGTTCACACCAATTTCAATCTGATATAAAGGATTTCCTAACATTTACAGCTATTAAAGATAAAAGGAAAGGGTATCTCAGTTGCTAGAAGTGTTTGGGTAGAGGTTGGAAGGTCAGCTGGCAGGGGAGCCAAAGAGAGCATTTAAACATAGACTAGGATATCTTGAGGTTCTGTCTAGCCCTAAAAGTCTACAAAGATCAATCAGTCCTTCCAACAATCATCTAAGACCTACTAGACACTTAAAGGTAGTTGAACTCACCTCCATTGTAGAGGTTTCAACATTATAATGGGAGCCCTGCTTTCCTACCTCAAACCAGAAAAAAAAACATTTACAGCCTCAAAATTCACCTGAACCAATCTGTAGCAGAGTAGCACTGTTAGAAATTTCCATGGGTGAGAGTGACAGTGAGAAGGAGGAAGGGGATAACTTGGAGGGCTGGCTGAAAAAGGTTTTGAGGATGTGCTGAGGGGTACTGGCCTTGACTAGAAAAGAAAAAGCTCAAAGGTAAAAGAAAATATAAGAAAAAGGAAATAAGACCTCCTTATCCCCCTTTAGGAAATACGAGAACATTCAAAAAAGAAAAAAAACCAAACCCGCTGCTGGCGAGTCAATTCTGACTGACAGCAACCCTATAGGACAGAGTAGAACTGCTCCATAGAGTTTCCAAGGAGTGCCTGGTGGATTCAAACTGCCAACCCTTTGGTTAGCAGCTGTAGCACTTAACCAGTATGCCACCAGTGTTTCCACGAAAACATTAGGTGAAGAGTTAATAGGCAAGCGGGATATAGCAGTAAGTACAATGCTGTCAATAGACCCTAGAAGAGAAGTGGTAGAATCATTCCGAGGATCATGGCATGAATATTCACTGTGCTCCATTCAGTAAGCCTCAAAGAAAAGAGTCTCCAGGTACTGAGCAATCCTAATCCAACAAGCAACACACCAATAAGATCAGGAATTTGATGGCAAGTTTGAGAGGTTTGCTATTTTCATATACTAAGCACTGGTTAACTAATTTGCATAAGTTAATATATTAATATAAAATCCTATGGTCAGAATGCCTGTCCTGTACTCCAAATATTCCCAGGAGTACTGAAAGAAAGGAATATAGTAAGACAGCAACTTTCCATGAAACTAGTTTGCTAAGAAAATGTGTATATAATACTCCAATCCAGATGTCTCATGCCATATGAGAAAAGGCATTCTGACCCTCAAGATAATGTTCCAATCCTGGGAACACAGCCTTGGAAATTCTACGGGGTAGTTCTACTCTGTCCCATAGGGTCACTACGAGTCAGAATCGATGCCATGGCAAGTTTTTTTTTTTTTTTAAGACAACTTACACCTTGGGCCAGACCTCTGTAAACTGAACAACTCCAGTCTACAGACAACACCAACGACAGCATCCATAGTCCCTGATTTCACGTTTCAGTAGAAATGTTAAAGTTAAGAAAACAGAAAATAACAACAAAAACTACTTCTTTGAACTGTGAGTCCCTCCAAGGCAGGAACCATGTCCTATTCACATTGTTATCTTGTATCCAGCAAAAGGCATCAATTAAATAAGGATTATTGATGGAAAGTGACTCACTGATTGACAAAAACAGTGTTTTTAGAGCCTCCAAATGTAATATATAATGCATATGCTTAGTGTAAAGAGCCAGTGGCCTATCATGTAAACAAGGCCCGAATGTCCTTACGGAAGTTCCCTCATCAAAAAACTGCACCACAACCCAACCCTCACTTCATCTCATAGCTCTCACTTTAGAACAAAATACTAAAAGTCTTACACCAAGCCCTGAGCTCATTCCTCTAAATCTCCACCTGCTTCTGAAAGGTTCCCTGTCAGACAAGATGTTAAAAATGCTCCCCCATCTACATGTTCTAGTTAAGACTTTTGGTTTTCAGGAGTCTAGAAGGATACGAACACTTAAATACTTACTTAGGTGACTGTCTTAGTTATCCAGTGCTGCTGTAATAGAAATACCACAAGTGTGTGACTTTAACCAACAGAAATTTATTTTCTCACAGTTTAGGAGGCTAGAAGTCTGAATTTGGGGCGCAGGCTCTAGGGGAAGGTTTTCTCTCTCCGTTGGCTCTAGAGGGAGTTACTTGTGACTTTTCAGCTTCTGTTTCTTGACTCCTTGGAGACTCTTGTGGTGTGGTATCTCTCTTCCCTCATCTGTGCTTGCTTACTGCTTAAGCTGCTCTTTTGTATACCAAAAGAAAACTATTTAAGACACTGCCTATACTAATATTGCCATGTTAACATAACAAACCCCGTTCCCAAATGAGATTATAAGCACAGGGATAGTGGTTAGGATGTACAACACATATTTTGAGGGGACACAATTCAATATAACAGTGATGAACCAGATTGTTAAACCCAAAGAGTTTCTGCTGGCCTCATTAAGTCCTAAACAACCATGGGCCTTGGTCATAATACACCTTATTACTAAAAAAATAAAAAAAAAATTTTACTAAGATCCCCATATTTAAATATAGCTCACTATTTTGGGCAGATAATGTAACTAGCAATAACTGTTAATTTTCCTTCATGATAAAATATGTATATGGTTGCCAAGGGCAAAAAAAAAAAACTCATAGGAGACGTTTATTAACCTTCCTACGTTCGCTAGCCAAATCAACTTGAGTAAGGATGCCTATTTTCTATACAAGCCTATTTTCTTCACTCCTAGTAATGAACCCTTTATCCACAGAACACAAACCCCAAACTTCTAGCCAGAACAAAAGCATTTAGAATCTCATATCTCAGGAATCAAAGTGGCATGGCTGTTACTTTCAGTAAGATAGGAAAGATAAGAGAAAAGTCAGTGTCTGGCACCAGGGCCAACCAATAAGACTTAAATGCCACTTAATGGCAGGGGTTCTGTAAGTCCGGCCAGAAGAGTACTCAGAGGTCAATTATGAGTCAAGCAAAAAGCACCAGAGGTCCAAGTAGTTCTAACAGATAAGAACAGGTCAACTCAGATCTAGTTGTCTGATAGTTTATGCATGTAGCCATTAAACATTTGCTAAATACCTGTTACGTACCACGAATTATATTGGGTGCTGCGGATAAAGACATAATCAAGACATAAACTAATGAAACCAAACCAAACCCACTGCCGTCGAGTCGATTCCAACTCATAGCGGAATCAAGACATAGAACTTGCTAATAAAGATAATGATCCAAAAAACCAAACCCATTGCCATCTAGCTGATTCTGACTCATAGTGACCCTACAGGACAGAGTAGAACTGCCTCACAGGGTTTCCAAGAAGCAGCTGGTGGATTCGAACTGCCAACCTTTTGATTAGCAACTGAGCTCTTAACCACTGTGTCACCAGGGCTCCAAAGATAATGGTAAGTACATACTAAGTACAAAGAAAGGTGACACAAAAGAGGGGAGGGGCCAGGGAGGTAACATGACCTAGTGAGAAACATAATTTTTAGACTCAAACAGACCAAGATTCAAATTCTGCCTCTACTACTTATTAGCTCAGTTCCCTTATATGTAAAGATAGTAACTATCTTTTAAGATTGTTGAGGGGACTAACTAGGTAACAACTATAAAGTGCTTAGTATTTTGCCTGGCACTTATTATTGGTTTAAAAACCATTATCACTTGCTGTGGGAAAGGTCAGAGAAGGTTCATGGGGCAGGTGATACTCACACTAAGTCTTAAATAATGAGTTGGAATTCACCTGGTGAACAAGTCAATTTACTGCTCTTCAGACAGAGACACCAACCAGCACATGGAAGACCCCAGAGCTGAGAACATTTCTGACTCTCAAGTCAGAAATGTTGCCCCAGGGAGGCGGAGCCAACATGGCGCTATAGACCAAAGCATCATGCTGTCCCTGTGCACAAAGACCCAAAAAACTAAGTAAAACAGATGTAAATGTCAATCCTGGAACCCTAAGCATCAAATGAAGAGCTAAGCAGATCAAGCGCTGAGTGAAAGAAGAAATTGACAGCAAGGAGAGCTATGAAGTGGAGGTCCTCTGTCCACTAATGCGGCACAGCTTCACCATCTTGGAGCATAGCAAGCAATGACCTTGAGCAAGGAGTATGGGAAGGCAACTTCACAGAGCTCCCAACAAGAGACAGTGTACCTAGTAACTAGAGATACACTTTCCCACCCCTCACCCTTCTGTCCTGTACTCAGCTTCTACTGCTTTCCAATGAACCACAGTCGCTCCACCGGAGAGACACTGGCTCACTGCTGCCTCAGGTCCACCCTGTACCCCCTGGCCATCTCCTTCAGTGCCGTATTTTTTTCTTTTTCTTTCTCCCTTTTCCTTCTCCCTCTCACTTAGACCTCTGTGTTGCCTACGACCCTTCCTGACAGGTTGTGCTGCACCGCCCAGTGAGAGAGGCACCAGCTCGCCACCACCTTGGTTCTGCCCTATCCCTCCCAACAGCCAGTTCCCTCAGCGTTGTTTTGTTTTTGTTTCTTCTCTCTTTTCCCTTCCTGCCTTTTCTTCCTCCCATCCACCTAGCCCTGTGTGCCACCTCTGCCCCTTCTCGATAGGCCGTGCCACACCACTTGCTAGAGAGGCACCAGCACATGGCCTCCCTGGGTCTGTTCTGCCGACTCCCACCATGCCGCCATTTTCTTTTGCTTTTGTTTCTCTTCTTTCTCTTCCTTCTCTCTCCCATCTAGCTCCACATATCACATCCTCTCCCTTCCCTCCTGTCTCTCTGCACTGCCCACTGAGCACTGCACCCTCGAGTTTCACCTATGCGGACCCCCACATCCTCAGATCCAGCCCCATGCTGCTCACCAGCCCCATCCTGTTGAGTGCCACAATCCTCAGCAGCACTGGCGTGGACCTCTGGACTCCGCCCTGCTGAGTACCACACCCCCAACTGGCACCAGTGTGGACCTTCAGACACCCAGACCCCAACCCATATCACCCCCCGGCCCCAATCCACCAAGTGCCACATCCCCAAGAGGCACCGACACAGATCCCTGGACCTCTGGCCCACATCACCCCTGATGCCATCCTACCAAGCACCGCAACCCCAAGCAGCACTAGCATGGACCCTCAGACCACCAGACCCCATCCTGTACCACCCCCTGGAGCTGCCCCACAGACTGCCACACCCCTGAATGGGACCTGCACAGACCTCAGGACTCCCAGAGCCTGCTCTGCTGCACTGCACCCATACCCACCCCACTGGCCCCAGTTTGTGCTGCAGACAAAAGATCCATCCCCACCCCTCCACCCCTGCTAGACCTGCTTTATTATGCCCACAGACAAGCAAGCAACAAAACAGCCAGCCCGCCCATGGAAACATAACCAAATAAAACAAAAAAGCAGGACAAAACAAACAAACCTATAATCAATAAACAAAAATAATTCCTAAATGGGAGACAGAAGAAAATATCAAAACACATTAAAAAAACAGAACAGGATGATTCCAGTAAGCGACCAAAATAAAACACAAGATTACCTTCTGGTAGAAGAAAAGGCACTAGAACTACCTGATAGGGAATTCAAAAGTCTAGTATTCAGGGCTCTCCAAGAGATTACAAAAGAGATGAAGGAAAACACAGACAAAACTAAGGGGACAAAAAAAAAAAAAAAGAATCATGGAAAATACAGACAAAATCAGAGAAAACACAGAAAAAGCAATGGAAGAATAAAAAAAAAAAAATACAACAACAAAATGTCAAAATAAACAATCAGAAATCATACGAAAACAGCAATTAGAAATTCAAAAGATAAAAAACAAGATTTCAGAAATGGGACAATGCAATAAATGTTTCAGGAGCAAATTTGAAACAATGGAAGACAGGATCAGCAAAATTGAAGACAAATACACAGATACCACTTCGTTTCAGGAAAAAAAACAAAGAAAACTTAAGAACTATGTGTGATATAATCAAGAGCAAAAATTTACGTATGATCAGAGTTCCAGAACAGGGGAGAAAATGGAAAACACGGAGAGGCTCACTAAAGATCTGAGGACAGAAAACTTCCCTAATATCATGAAAGATGAAAAGCTGACCATCCAAGAAGCTCAACAACCCCCATAAAGGATAGACTCCTAAAGAAAGTCACCAAAATATATCATAATCACACGAAAACCAAAGACAAAGAAAGAATACTGAGAGCTGCTTCAGAAAAATGAAAACTCACGTACAAAAGGGAAACAGTAAGACTAGGCTCTGATTACTCAGCAGAAGCCATGCAGGCAAAAAGGCAACTGCATGACATATATAAAACCTTGAAAGAAAAAAATTGCCAGCCAAGCATAATATATCCTGCAAAATTCTTACCCAAATATGATGGTGAAACTAGGAGATTTTCAGATAAACAGAAACTAAGGGACTATATAAAAACCAAAAAAATTTGCAAGAGTTTTTAAAGGGAGTCCTTCAGTTAGAGAACCAACAACATCAGAGAGCAACCAAAATCTAGGATGCAAGATAGCATCAGCCAGATACCAACCTAGGTAAATAACTCTCAAGGATAAAGCAAAACTAAAAAATTTACAATAAGGAACCAGAAACATCAATCTGTAAATGACAACAATGTCAGAACAGTAAAAGGGGGAATAAACAGTGTAGGTATAGAATTTTCAAATGGAGAGGAAGTCAAGGCAATATCAAATAATTAAAGAATGGTTCCAACTTAGAAAGACTGGTAAATTTCAAGGTAACCACAAAGAAAGTTAACAAACCCACTCATCAAAATAAAAAGGAAAAATATAAAGTCTCACTAAACAAAAAATCTACAAAAACAAAAGAAATGAAAGGGTTTTCACAAACAAAAGGAACTCAGCACAGGAGGGTAAAGAGAACAAAGAAAACATCTGCACCACAAAAAAAAGGCACTGCAAGATGACAGCAATAAACTCACACATACGGATAATTATACCGAACATAAATGGCTTGAATACACATGTAAAGGGACAGAGAGTAACAGAATACATTAAAAAACATACCCCATTATTGTGCCGTCTACAAGAGACACACCTTAGAAACAAAGACAGAAATATATTAAAAAACAAACGATGGAAAAAATATAACCACCAAATAGCTACCAAAAAAAGCAGGAGTGGCAATGCTAATGCCATGTAAAATAGACTTTAAAGCAAAATCCACCATAAAAGACAAGGAAGGACATTATATAATGATTAAAGGGACAAGCCACCATGGTGAAATAACCATAATAAATATCTACACACCCAATGACAGGGCTTCAAAATACATAAAACAAACTCTAACAGCACTGCAAAGAGAAACTGAGAGTTTCACGATGATAGTGGGAAGCTTCAACACACTGCTCTCAGTAAAAGAGAACATCTAGAAAGAAACTCAACAAAGATACAGAAAATCTAAAGGTCGCAATCAGCCAACCTGACCTCAAGGACATACACAGAACACTCCACCCACCAGCAGCAAAGTACACACTCTTCCAACACACATGGAATGTTCTCCAGAACAGACCACATCTTAGGCCACAAAGCAACCCTGAATAAAATCCGAAACACTGAGATAATACAAAGCATCTTCTCTGATCATAACACCATAAAAGTAGAAACCAATAACAGGAAGAGCAAAGCAAAAATTTAAAAACATGGAAACTGAATAACACCTTGCTTAAAAACCACTGGGTGACAGAAGGAATCAAAGATGGAATCAAAAATATTTCTAGAATCAATTGAGAATGAAAACACATCATACCAAAACCTTTGGGATACAGCAAAGGCAATGCTCAGAGGTTAATTTATAATAGTAGATGCACACATCAAAAAAGAAGGGATAAAATCAAAACATTAGCTTTACAACTTGAACAAACAGAAAACAGCAAAAGAAGCCCACAGACACTAGAAGAAAGGAAACAAAGATCAGAGCATAAATAAACAAAACAGAGAACAAAAAAACAACAGAAAGAATCAACAAAAACTGACAAAAGAAAAACAGGAAAGGGCACAAATAAATGAAATGGGGGACATTACAACAGACCCAATTGAAACAAAAAGGATCATAACAGGGTACTATGAAAAACTGTACTCCAACAATTCTGAAAACCTAGAGAAAATGGGCAAATTTATACAAACACACTACCTATCTAAACTAACAAACTGAGGTAGAAAATCTGAACAGATCCATAAGAAGGAATTGAAAAATAAAAAAAAAAAACTTTCAACAACAAAAAAATCCTCACCCAGATGGCTTCACTGGAATATTCTACCAAATATTCAGAGAAGATCTCACACCAATACTACTAAAACTATTTTAGAACATAGAAAAGGAAGGGATACTTCTAAATTCATTCTATGAAGCCAGAGTAACCTTGGCAAAGACACCACGAAAAAAAGGGAAAATTGCAGACCAGTATCTCCAAGGAACACAGATGTAAAAATTCTCAACAAAATTCTACTCAATAGAATTCACTATCATATCAAAAAAATAATACACCACGACCAAGTGGGATTCATACCAGATATAGAAGGATGGTTCAAAATTAGACAATCAACGTAATCCACCACGTAAATAAAACAAAAGAACCACATAATCATCTCAACTGACACAGAAAAGGCATTCCACAAAGTCTAATACCCATTCCAGATAAAGGCTCTCAATAAAAGAGGAATAGAAGGGAAATTTCATCAACATAATAAAGAGCATCTATAACAAAGCCAACAGCCAATATCAATCTCAACAGAGAAAGGCTGAAAGCACTCCCCCTGAGAACAGGAACAAGACAAGGATGCCCTTTATCACCACTCCTATTAAACACTGTGCTGGAAGTCCTAGCTAGAGCTCTAAGACAAGAAAAAGAACTAAAGGGCACCCAAATTGGTAAGGAAGAAGTAAAATTATCCATATTCACAGATGATGAGAACCCAAAAAGATTCCATGAGAAAACTACTGGAACTAATAGAAAGATTCAGCAGATTAGCAGGATACAAGATAAACATACGAAAATCAATTGGATTGCTATGCACCAATAAAGAGAACTATGAAACGGAAATTGGAAAAGCAATATCATTCATAATAGCCCCTAAAAAATAAAATACTTAGGAATAAATCTAACTACAGATGTAAAACTTATACAAAGAAAACTACAAAATGGCAAAAGAGACTTACATAAATGGAAAACCATATGATGCTTGTGGATAGGTAGATTCAACATTGTGAAAATGTCAATTTTACCCAAAGCAATCTACAAATACAATGTAATCCCGATCCAAATACCAACAGCATTCTTTAACAAGATGGAAAAACTTATCATTAGATGGAAAGGAGAGAGGCCCTGGATAAGTAAAGCATTACTAAAGAACAACAACAAAGTAGGAGGCCTCCCACTACCTGAACCCAGAAGCTACTATACAGCTATGGTAATCAAAATAGCCTGGTACTAAATATTGTATAAGACCACTATTACAAGAACCTGAGAAATAGTTTAAACTGAGAAGAAAACATTCTTTTGTGGTTATGAGGAGAGAGGGTGGGAGAGGGGTAGTCACTAATTAGTTGGTAGATAAGAACTACTTTAGGTGAAGGGAAAGACAACACTCAGTATAGGGGAGGTCAGCACAGCTGGACTAAACCAAAAGAAAAGAAGTTTCCTAAATAAACTGAATGCTTCGAAGGGGAGTGTAGCAGGGGAAGGGGTTTGGGGACCATGATTTCAGGGGACATCTAAGTCAATTGGCAGAATAAAATCTATTAAGAAAACATTCAGCATTCCCACTTTGAAGAGGGGTGTCTGGGGTCTTAAATGCTAGCAAGCAGCCATATAGGATGCATCAATTGGTCTCAACCCACCTGGATCAAAGGAGAATGAAGAACACCAAGGACACAAGGTCATTACAAGTCCAAGAGACAGAAAGGGCCACATAAACCAGAGACTACATCAGCCTGAGACCAGAAGAATGGTGCCTGGCTACAACCGATGGCTGCCCTGACAGGGAACACAACAGAGAACCCCTGAGGGAGCAGGAGAGCAGGGGGATGCAGACCCCAAATTCTCATAAAAAGACCAGACTTAATGGTCTGCCTGAGACTGGAAGGACCCTGGTGGTCATGGCCCCCAGACCTTCTGTTGGCCCAGGACAGGAGCCATTCCCAAAGCCAACTCTTCGGGCAGGGATTGGACTGGACAATGGGTTGCAGAGGGATGCTGGTGAGGAGTGAGCTTCTTGGATCAGGTGGACACTTGAGACTATGTTGGCATCTCCTGCCTGGAGGGGAGATGAGAGGGTAGAGGGGGTTAGAAGCTGGTGAAATGGACACGAAAAGAGAGAGTAGAGGGAGATAGCGGGCTGTCTCATTAGAGGGAGAGTAATTGGGAGTATGTAGCAAGGTGTATATAAGTTTTTATGTGAGAGACTGACTTGATTTGTAAACTTTCACTTAAAGCACAATAAAAATTATTAAAAAAAAAAAAAACAGCCTGGTACTAAGGCAAGGTCATGGAAGCTCCACAGACACATCCCAACTCCCTGAGGGCCCGAATTACTGGGATGAGGGCTGTGGGGACCATGGTCTTGGGGGATATCTAGCTCAATTGGCATAACATAGTTTATAAAGAAAATGTTCTACATTCCACTTTGGTGAGTAGCGTCTGGGGTCTTAAAAGCCTGTGAGCAGCCATCTAAGATACTCCACTGGTCTCATCCCTTCAGGAGCAAGGGAGAATGAAGAAAACTAAAGATACAAGGGAAAGATTAGCTCAAAGGACTAATGGACCACATCTACCACAGCCTCCACCAGACTGAGTCCAGTATAGCTAGATGGTGCCCGGCTACCACCACTGACTGCTCTCACAGGGATCACAATAGAGGGTCCTAGACAGAGCTGGAGAAAAATGTAGAACAAAATTCTAACTCACAAGAAAAGACCAGACCTACTGGCCTGACAGAGATTGGAGAAACCCTGAGAGTATGGCCCCTGGATACCCTTTTAGCTCAGTAATGAAGTCACTTCTGATGTCCACCCTTCAGCCAAAGATTAGACAGGCCCATAAAATAAAATGAGACTAAAGGGGCAAACTAGCCCAGGGGCAAGGACTAGAAAGCAGGAGGGGACAGGAAAGCCGGAAATAGGGAACCCAAGGTCGAGAAGGGAGAGTGTTGACATGTCGTGGGGTTGTTAACCAATGTCATAAAACAGTATTGTGCTGTTTAATGAGAAGCTAGGTTGTTCTGTAAACCTTCAGCTAAAGTACAATTTTTAAAAATAGCCTGGTACTGGCACAACAACAGACACATTAACCAATGGAACAGAACCGAGAATGCAGATGTAAATCCATCCACCTGTGGTCTCCTGATCTTTGACAAAGGCTCGAACTCCATTAAATGGGGAAAAGGCAGTCCTTTTAAAAATGGTGCTGGTAAAACTAGATGTCCTTCTGTAAAAAAAAAAAAAATGAAACGGGACCCACACTTCACGCCATACACAAAAACTAATTCAAAAGGGACCAAAGGCCTAATCGAAACCTATGAAGATATGTGTCAACTTGGCTAGGCCACAATTTCCAGTATTGTGTGATTGTCCTCCATTATGTCATCTGATATGATTTTCCTATGTGTTGTAAATTCTACCTCTATCATGTTAATGAGGTAGGATTAGAGGCAGTTATGTTAAAGAGGCAGGACTCAATATACAGGTTTAGGTTGTGTCTTAAGCCAATCTCTTGCGAGATATAAAAGAAAGAAGTCAGCAGAGAGACATGGGGACCTCATATCACCAAGAAGCCAAAGCTGGGAGCAGAGCGTGTCCTTTGGACTCGAGGTTCCTACACTAAGTAGCTCCTAGACCAGGAGAAGGCTAATGACAAAGACCTTCCTCCAGAGCCTACAAAGAGAGAAAGCCTTCCCCTGGAGTGGACCTCTTTACAGATCATGAAAGAAAAAATACAACAACGCTAGGGACCCTAATATGTGGCATAAATAGGATACAAACCATAACTAACAATACACAAACACCAGAAGATAAGCTAAATAATTGGGGTCTTCTAAAATTAAACACTTATGCTCACCAAAAAAAAAAAGACTTCACCAAAAGAGTAAAAGAGAACCTACAGACTGGGAAAAATTTTTGGCTATGACACATCTGACAAAGGTCTAATCCAAAGGAAAATCCAAAACCTCTACTACAAAAAGACAAATAATCCAATTAAAAAATGGGCAAAGGATATGAACAGGCACTTCACTAAAGAAGACATTTAAGTGGCTAATAGACATACGAGAAAATGCTCGAGATCACTAGCCATTAGAGAAATGCAAATCAAAACTACAATGAGATACCATCTCACCCCAACATTATTGGCGCAAATCAAAAAAAACAGAAAATAACAAATGTTGGAGAGGCTGCAGCGAGATTGGAACTCTCATGCACTGCTGGTGGGAACGCAAAATGGTATAACCATTTTGGAAAATGACGTGGCACTTACTTAAAAAGCTGGAAATAGAAATATACGATCCAGCAATCCCACTCCTAGAAATATATCCAAAAGAAATAAAAGCCATCACATGAACAGACATATGCATACCCATGTTCACTGCAGAATTATTCACAATAGCAAAAAGATGAAAACAACCTAAGTGCCTATCAACAGATGAATGGATAAACAAACTATGGTACATACACACAATACTATCCAACAATGAAGAACAATGATGAATTTTGGAAACGTCTCACAACGTGGATGAATCTGGAGGGCATTATGCTGAGTGAAATAAGTCAATCACAAAAGGAAAAATACTGTATGAGACCACTACTATAAAAGCTCAAGAAAAGGTTTACACACAGCAAAAAACAATCTTTGATGGTTACAAGGGGGGAGGTGTAGTGAGGGAAAACACTAGCAAGACAATAGATGAGCAGTAACTTTGGTGAAGGGTGACAGTATACAATACTGGGGAAGTCAGCACAACTTAAGACTAAGTCATAGAAGCTTCATAGACACATCAAAACTCCCTGAGGGACTGAGTTACTGGGCTGAAGGCTAGTAATGTCTGGGGTCTTAAAAGCTTGTGAGCAGCCATCTAAGATATATCTACTGGCCCGACCCCATCTGGAGCAAAGGATAATGAAGAAAACCAAAGACACAAGGAAAAGATTAGTCCAAAGGACTAATGGACCACAGCTACCACAGCCTCCACCAGACTGAGTCCAGCACAACTAGATCGTGCCTGACTAGCACTACTTATGGCTCTGATCACAATAGAAAGTCCTGGATAGAGCAGGAGAAAAATGTAGAACAAAACTCAAATACACAAAAAAATGAGACTTAATAGTTTGACAGAGGCTGAAGAAACCCCAAGAGTATGGCCCCGGACACCCTTTTAACTCAGTACTAAAGTTACTCCTGAAGTTCACCTTCAGCCAAAAATTAGATAAGCCTATAAAACAAACAATAACACACATAGTTCAACCATGTATACAAGACCAAATGGGCACACCAGCCCAAAAGCAAAAATGAGAAGGTAGGAACGGAGAGGAAAACTGGGCGAATGCAAATGGGGAACCCAAGGTTGAGAAGGGGAGAGTACTGACACATTACAGGGTTGGCAACCTATGTCATAAAACAATACCTGTACCCGTTCCTGTCAATTCCAACTCATAGTGACTCTATAGGACAGAGTAGAACTGCCTCATAGGGTTTCCAAGGAGCACCTGGTGGATTCGAACTGCTCACCAAAAACAATGCGTGTATTGTTGAATGAGAAACTAATTTCCTCCGTAAACTTTCACCTAAGGCACAATTAAAAAAAAAATGTTGCCCTAATTTTCAAATCGTATATTAAATAAACTTTGATCAATTTCTAAAAAAGAGCCCAGAGCCTGTGATTTCGGAGGAGTAGACGTGGTTTCCACTTGAAGGTGAAAATAATGGATGAGAGAAAGCCAGGTGTCAGTTAAGATGACAAGAGGGAAGAAGAACTTCCAGAAACGGTTACAGTTAGAGAAGAACATCTTCTGAGGATACATGGTTCCACAAGGCACAAAAGATGGAGAGGGTGGTGTGGGACATGAAGCTCCAGTTTGGAAAGAGCTACCAAAATGAAAAGACTGCTGCAATGGAATTGTCTTGTGTGGGCACTCCCAACCCTGACAGTTAATCAAACAAAGAATTGGAGATGAACAGAGTAGTGACCAAACTGCCGACACTAATTCTTCAAGCATGCATCTGTAGCTCAGCAGAGGCAGTGGCACAGGGCATCAATATCTACTGCTGGTCCTCTACCTATTAAGTCATTTTGAAAATACAAACATTAAAGTTCAAATGTATGAAGAACAGGTTCCAGCCAGTGCAATCAACCCAAATCTACTGTTATATGAACAAATTAGAACTTAGTGACAAATTCACTGAGTCAATGCTTCAATGTGATAGAACATCTGGATTATTTCTAATTAGTGCCAAAATAACAAAAAAAAAAAAAAAAGGAAGATTCTCATTGCAACTTCCACATTAAAATATTATGTTATTTTATACATATACACACACACACTCCTACTCCAAATTCAGCACTATAGCCAACAGAGCTACATCAGCTTCAAGAAATAGAACACTGATTCTCTACCCCGTGAGAATATAAAAAATCCAAATTCCTAAACAATATATGAGCATTAAATTTCAAAATTACTCTGAGACAATGGTCCCATTTCACATGTACACAAAACTGAAAAAATGAAATGTATATACCTTTGGTAAAGCAGAAAAAAACCCAAGCTTTAAGTTAGACAGATCAAGGTTCAAACTCCTTACTAGTGACTTAACCAACCTGGTCTCAGCTTCCTCAAATGCAAACTATATAAATGGTGTCTATATCTATGGTAGAATTGTTGTAAGGATATGATATAATGTAAGTAGAGTCCTGATAAGCTCCTAATAAATGGAGGTTTTTATTATTATTATCCCACTCTGTCAAAACCCAATGGATGATAGCATCAGAAAACTATTTTATCAGGCATAATTTCTCAATTCAGTGCTCTAAATATTGTTCCACATGGATTCCAAGAGATAAATTGCTATCTAATTAGCTCACAGATAGCTTAGAATATAACCTTATGGGTGCTTGCTCTAAATGTATGCAGCTGAGGTGTGGAGGGAACAACTTGCTGGATCACCTTCACAAGCTAAATTCTGAATGTATGCTAAATTCGGAATGCTACAAGGTACCCAAATATCACATTTAAAAGGATTTTATTTTTTAATATGTAAATTGAGTATAAAGAACATTTTCATCTAACCAAGACCACACTCTCTCAAATACAACATATTACTAGTCTATATTATACTTCAACAACTGATTGAGAGGAATGATACGTAAATGATTAGGATTTCAGAGAAAGGAGGTGTCTGTATCCACAGGTTTATTTATTTGGTGAGTTTCTGAAACCCTTGCAATGGAACTGTAAAAACAATGTGATTAAAATCGATAGAGCACATCATTTGCTGATACCATTGCCAAGAGAAGGCAATAAGCCTTAGGCATGTTATTACTAGATTACACAATTTCACTGACAGGCTCGAGATTTTTTAAGGCAACTGAGAATAGAGAGGATTTCTTTTTTTGGAGCCAAGGGATTTTCTCTTCAGTTAAAAGGAAACCATCATGTCTTTTTTTTTTCCATGATGAAGATTAAAAACGTCTTCGCTAACATTTGAAAAATAATAGTAATATTCCCTTTATATTCTAAAATAAAAATAGATTAATGGTCTAATTAAAATTAAACTGACAGCTACTTTTGTTTAACAATACTGTATCCAACCACATATACATTTAACAAACAACAGTCCAGACAGCCGTGGCTGTGATTTATTATTTCTGCAAAGGAATATGAAAGTCCAAAAATATGAGATTTCAAGACTTGTGCAAAAATGATCAATGACTCTCTTTTCATGTCTTACTAATGAAATGGTGAACTTTAAAACAGGTCTTCAAATTCAAAGAAGGTTGTATTTCAGAAGTTTGCCTTTTTAACCAGAGAGCAAAAGTCAGTCACGCAGACATAGATTAGTCTGATAAATACTGTCCAAATTAAACTGGACCTAAAGTCATCAAGATACCACCCTAGTCAGATCATCCACTACACTACAGACCCCGAACTGCAAAAGTTGTGAATTGGTTCCTTTATAATGAAAGTTCCAAAGTAGAAACAACTTTGTGTAGCCTGGGAAAACTAATGGAATCGGCCCGGTGTAGTTTTATGCTAATTATGGAAAAAACATCGACTAGAAAAGATGAAAAGCCCTGGTGGCGCCATGGTTAAGAGTTCAGCTGCTAACCAAAAAAACTGGCAGTTCAAATCCACCAGCTGCTCCTTGGAAACCCTATGGGGCAGTTCCACTCTGTCGTATAGGATCACTATGAGTTGCAACTGACTCAACGGCAGGGAAATCATCACTGAATCCTGATAGGAAATACAAAACTAAACTCATGGAAATAAATAAACTGCATTTAAAATCTTTTACCAAGTGAACAATCAGGTCTATTTAGGGGAGTTTAGGTCTTCAGACTTACATCAGGCATAGATAATTTAAAAAGAAAACCTATAAAACACCATGTACTTTCTTGTCATTAACATACATGCATGCTAACACACATATATAACAGTTTCATTACACATATAATAGTTTTATGTTCTAAATAGATAGCTAACGAATACATAGCTTTATTAACTAATAAAAGCAACTGTCTTTAACTCCTCCCTCTCCCTCAGTCCTCACATTGAATACTGGCAAGTCCATTCTACTTCCAAAACACTTCTCAAATCCATTCAGTTTTTTCCATCCCCAGTGCCATACCAAAAGGTAGAAACAACCCAAAAGGCCATCAATTGATGAATGGATGAATAAAATGTGGTATATCCAGACAATGGAATAGTATTTACCCATAAAAAGCAAAGAAATACTGATAAATGCTACAACATGGGTGAACCATGAAAATATTATGTGAAGTGAAGATACAAAAGGTCAGAAGGAACTACACAGATTTGCCAAATTGTGCGACTTGCCTATCTCTGAACCAATTACATGGCTAGAGGAATTTCAGACTCTAATTCATAGATATTTTATGATTCCATTTATGCGAATGTCCAGCATAGGCAAATCCAAAGTCACTGTAAATGTATGCAATGTATTTACAATGAGAAACTGTTCAAGTATTTGTTATTGTTGTTGGGTGCCATCAAGTTGGTTCCAACTCATAGCAACCCCATGTGACAAAGCAGGATTGCCTCATATAGGGTTTCCTATGTTGTAATCTTTGAAGAAGCCGATTGCCAGGTCTTTCTCCTGCAGGGCCACGAGGTGGGTTCAAACTAACAATCTTTTGGTTACCAGCCCAGCACTTAACAGTTGTGCTACCAGGGCCCCATTCATGTAGTACTTATGTTCAAAAAGGTAAAAATAAAGAGGGTCAATTTAATTCACTATCCATGTGTTACTGTGCACTGTGTATCAGCCTCTGCACTAGGTGCTCAAGTTATAGTTATTAAGAAGGCATGGTCCCCATTTTGAATCTATTATCCCTAAATTCTTTCCCAGCTCAAAGCATCTATGTCTTTTTTTCATGGTTTTAAGTGTTTTATTAAAGTATTTTTTTGGCAATGGATATTGGTGACGACTACAAAGCATGACTGATGTAACTGCTGTCAATAAATTGCACATGTGAAAAACACTGAATTGGCAAATGTGTTATATATATATTTTAGAACAATAAAAATACATATTAAATAAAGTATATTTCATGGCCCTTTGCTCTGATTTCTTCTTTAGAATTCCTGCTATCATTGTCTCTGACCAGCCGTTTAGTCAGTTCCACTTTCAACTTACTGCTCATTCCTCCTAAAGTGGAAAAACTCTTCTTAATTTCTCCAAGTCTAGGTCTTCCAACCTCTAACCCTGATGATTCAGCCCATGAGGCCTCATCCTTTTATATCTAACTTGTCAGTAATCTCCTTTTCCACAGAATAAAGGAAATCCAAGGGGCTTCCTTTAATTTCTAGCATTGTTCCTGAACTTGGACTAAACTAGACTTGTGTCTTAAATGGGATGAACCTTCTTCTCTTCTTCAACAATTAAAAAATATCAAATGAAACACAATAGCTTTAAAAAAAATTACATAGAAATTTTCTCACAAGAAGCTACAAAATTATATTCCTCGGTTCCCAGTGACTAAAAATATTCATTAGTCAGCTCTGCCAAGAACTCATATATATGAAATATGAAAACTTTTTGCACTCACATGTGTCATCTCCTCTACACAATAACAAAGTAAGTGCACCTGCTATTTTAGTCAGATATAAGCCCAGCAGAGCTGAAACACGGGGGTCAGAGGGAAGATGCTTTCCTGCTCTACTCCCATGAAGATGACAGCTACTGCTCTACTGTGAACCCATACATCAGTATTTACACTGGGTGTTGGAATACGTAAGCTTTGTAAGAAGCACACAAATCCCTTTGACAATCAGGTCAATTCTCAGGATGCCAAGGCTCTAAGTGGCATTTCCTGGGATGGTGGTGTGCTGAAGGTGGCCCCTATCAACTTGCAGAAGTATTGCTAAATTTTCAGGAATTTTGAGATCCAGTTGTTAACACAACCATTATTAAAAATTAAATTACATAAGCTTACAACAGTAATAAATACTCATCACTTACGAATTATTTTTACCACATTTTATGCAACACTTTTAAGGTTATTCATGCCTACTGCATTTGTACGGTAGAAGTACCATACAATGGTGTGCACATCTCTTCTGAATCCCATGATCAGTAACGGTAACTTGAAATTAGTCGTCATGGGAGTATTTATACCACAGAAATTAGCAAATGCTACAAATTAGGGCTTAATTCTTCTGAAAATCTGATTGTTAATCATTTACCTACACACTACTGGGTAATTGAAAGCTATAGTTCTGTTTTGCCTCTGGAATTCTTTTGGCTCTACCCCAAAACTCTTGTTCTGTGCTTAGCATCCTGACTTGCACCTATATATACCTGATATATAAACTGATTTAAAAAAAAATCATTAAGGGAAGCCATGCAGTCTGTTGCCTATAAAGAAAACTTTATACTCTCTTTCATAAAATTATTCAATCTTAAAGTTGGAAGGGGTCTTAGAAGGCATCTATCCAATCTTTTAAATAATGCAAAGACTCTCCCCTACAGCATCCCTGAACAGATGGTAATCTAGTTTCTCTTATCTCTGTGCTCCTGCCCATGCTATTCTCTTTGCTTGGAATGTTCTTCCCCGCCATCTGCTCTTCCCCAGGATCATCTTTTCCTGGATCACTCCTACTCATTCTTGACATCACCTCCTCCAAGAAGCCTATCCTAACTGGTACTGACCTAACACTGACATGGTACGCTTACTGTGTGTTCTCAGAGAATACTGTACTTCCTCCTATACTGCATAAGTCACACTATACGAAATTGCTAGTTTCTTTTTCCTCAACAGACAGTGAGTTCTAGGGATAGGGAATACATTTATCTTGTTCATTACTATATTCCTGTTGCCCTATCCAGTGCCTGTCATAGGAAGTACCTTATAAATGTGAATAAATTAATACAAGAATGAATTAATGATGTAGTAGAAAAGGCATTGGCCTCCAATTCTTAAAGACTCAACTCCCAACTCTGCTACTTACTAGATATGGGCCCTTGGTTAAGTTACATCAACCCTCTGAACCTCCATTTACTTACATGTAAAATGATAAAATTAATACTAACTCAAGGAATTATTGAGGATTAAATAAGATGATTTATGAACGTAAAGCTTTTTATAAACTACAAATATTTTGCAAATGTCATTTCTAAAATAATACAGAGTATGTTCTCCAGCCATAGTGCAATTAAGCTAAAAATCAGCAAAAAGAGAACCAAAAACAATCTCCATACATTTGGAAATTAAGAAATACCTTTCTAAATAAGCCATCTGTCAAATAACCAGAAAGGAAATTGAAAAATATTTTGAACTAAATATTAATGAAAATATCACATTATCAAAACTTGTGGGATGTAGGTGATAACCCTCATAAAGGGAAAAGCATAGCTTAAATTCATATATTGAAAAAGAAGAAAGGCTGAAAAATAAACTAAGAATCTTTTTTAAAAAGTTTTCAAAATAATAGAAAATTAAACTTAAAATATATAAAAGTAAGAAATGGCATAACAAAATAACAGCAAATTAAACCTAAAATATATAAAAGAATAAAAATAAATAAAAGTAAGGATGGCCCAGCAAAATAATAGCAAATTAAACATAAGATATATAAAAATGAGGATGGTGTAGGACCAGGCAATGTTTCGTTCTCTTGTACACAGGGTTGTTATGAGTCGGAAGTAACTTGATGGCACCTAACAATAAGAAATAATAAAGATAAGAATTTAATAATATAAAAAGAACCATGATAGAGAAGATCAGCAAGGCCAAAAACTTCTTCTTTGGGGGAAAAAAAAAAAATTAATAGACTGATAATCTTTGGGAAGGCTAATGAAGAAAAAAGAAATAACCAACTAACCAATATCAGGAATAAAAAAGCAGTCATCTCTATAGATCCTAAACCAAACCAAAACAGTTGTTGTCTCTGACTCGATTCCAACTCATGGTAACCCCATGTGTGTCAGAATAGAACTGTGCTCCATAGGGTTTTCAAGGCTGTAACCTTTCAGAAGCAGATCACCAGGCCTTTTTCCATCCGCCACTGGGTAGTTTCGAACCGCCAACCTTTCGGTTCGTAGAGATCCTACAGACAATAAAAAGGCTATTAAGAGGATATTATAAAGAACTTTATGCCAAGAAATTTGAAAATTTGGATGAAAAAGGAAAATCCCTAGAGTTTTCAAAAACTGCCACAGGAATAACAGAAAGCCTGAACAGTTATGTAAGTTTTTGAGAAATTTAATCTACAATTAAAAACACCCCCCCAAAAGAAAACCAGGCCCAAACAGCTTCACTGGTGAATTTAACAAAACATTTAAGAAAGCAGTAATACCAATTTACACAAATCCTTCAAGCGAATTGAAAAAGGGGGAACACACACCAACTTGTTTTATAAGGCCAGTAAAACCTTGATACAAATCACTTTGATTTCATTGCAAGAAAGAAAAATTAGTGGCGAATGTCAGTTATAAACATGTGCCAGGCAGCGTTCTGAGCAACTGAAGCAAATTATAGTATCTCATTTAATCTTCAAAATATCACCCTGATTTGGGTATTATCATCATCACCACCACCACTCCATATTTTAGTGGAGGAAACTGAATCATATGTATGCCTATGTAACTTGTCTAAGACCACATAGGTAAAAAGTAATAGAAGTAGGATTTGAAGCCCAGTAGTCTATTTCCAACAGTCTTGTTCTTAACCATTAAACTGTGTTTTCTTGCTAAAGTCTCAAACCTACTTAGTATAAATGGCCATTTATTCAATATATATTTACTTAGGGTGTAGGGAGAAAAGGTTCTAGGAAGATGGCAGCCCAGAAACATAATTTCTGCCTCTTCTTCTAACTCCAATCCAAAAACTATCTTCTTACTTGCTGAGACCAGTAGCAGATAGGGCCTGGAGGTATGAGCAGAACCTTTGGCCTTGTGAGGTCCCAGTCAAGAGAAAGCTGGCTCACAAATTTTTCCCTGGTAGGCCAATAGAGATTTTGGGGCTCAGTGGCAAAGAGCACTGGGACAAGAATCAGTACACAAGGTTCCTACGAAAAGTTTGGTTTTATGAGATCCAAGGGCCTCTATGGTAGACAGAATAATGCCCCCTCCAAAAGATGTCCATGCTCTAATTCCTGGAACCTGTGAATATGATACCTTACATGGCAAAAGGGATTTTGTTGATGTGATTAAGATTCTTGACGTCGGACAATTATCCTAGACTATCCAGGTGAATCAAAGAGTCTGTATAGGAGGGAGGCAAGAAGAAACTAGTCTACAGAACTAATAGCCTACAAGCGTCACAGCCTCAACTACCAGAGACCGGAAGAACTAGATGGTGCCCAGCTACTACTACTGACTGTTCTGATGAGGGCAACAATAGATGGACCCTGATAAAACAGGCAAAAAATATGGAACAGAACTCAAATTTTTCAGAAGTCCAGACTTACTGTACCAACTGAGACTTGAGGACTGAGACTGTCATCCTTAGATACTCTATAACCCTGAACCAAAACTATCCTCTGAGGTCACCTTTTAGCGAAATAAAAATTAGCACACAAAATAAAGGATACTACTCGTGACTAGGATGCTCCATCAAAAAAAATCTGTATGAAACCAAAAGCCCAACAATTGCTCTTAAGTAAAGATGAGAAGATAAGGGGGCAAGGAAACTGGGAATGGAACAACCAGAACACAATTAAAGAGAATGCTGACATGTTGTAAAAAATGCAACTAATGTCACTGAACAATTTGTATAGAAATTGTCAAATGAGATCCTAATTTGATATGTAAACTAAAACCCCAATAAAATATTATTTAAAAAAAAAGACGGAGGCGAGAAGGTCAAAAGTGAAGAGGGGCGTCACAGTGATGCAATGTGAGAAAGACTTGACCAGTCATTTCTGGCTCTGAAGATGGAGGGTGGGGCCACAAGGCAAGGAATGCAGATAGCTTCTAGAAGCTGAAAAAGACAAGGAAACAGATTCACCCCTATAGACAACTCATACTTAAGAATGGACTGCTATAAAGCCAATTAAAAATTTGAGTAAAATACAATGGTTCGTAATAATGAATGCACGCACTACTTTGTGATGCTCATGAAAACACTGTAGAGTTTAGAAGTGTTTCTTAAGTGTTTTATATACATTTGTTGTTGTTGTTGTTGTTAGGCGTCCTGTAATTGGTTCAAACTCATAGCGACCCTATGTACAAAAGAACTAAAAACTGCCCGGTCCTGCACCATCTTCACAATTGTTATGCTTGAGCCCATTGTTGCAGCCACTGTGTCAAGCCATCCCTTTGAGGGTCTTCCTCTTTTTTGCTGACCCTCTATTTTACCAAGCATGTGTCCTCCTCCAGGGACTGGTCCCTTCGGATAACATGTCCAAAATATGTGAGATGAAGTCCTGCCATCCTTGCTTCTAAGGAGCATTCTGGCTGTACTTCTTCCAAGATAGATTTGCTTATTCTTTTGGCAGTCCATGGTATATTCAATATTCTTTGCCAACACCATAATTTAAAGGCATCAATTCTTCTTCGTTCTTCTTTATTCCTTGTCCAGGTTTCACACACATATGAGGCAACTGAATACACAATGACTTGGGTCAGGAGCACCTTAATCCTTAAAGTGACATCTTCATTTTTTTAACACTTTAAAGAGGTCTTTTGCAGCAGATTTGGCCAATGAAATACATTGTTTGATTTCCTGACTACTGCTTCAATGGGCATTAATTGTGGATCCAAGTAAAACAAAATCCTTGACAACTTCAATCTTTTCTCCATTTATCATGATGTTGCTTATTGGTTCAATTGTGAGGGTTTTTCATTTGTTTATTTTATGGTGTAATCCATACGAAGCTGTGGTCATTGATTTTCATCAGTAAGTGCTTCAAGTTATCTTCACTTTCAGCAAGCAAGGTTGTGCCATCTGCATATCGTAAATTGTTACTTAATCTTCCTCTCATCCCACTACCGAGTTCTTCATATAGTCCAGCTTCTTTGAGTACTTTTTCAGCATACAGAACAAATGAGTATGTTGAAAGGATACAACCTTGATGCACACCTTTCCTGATTTTAAACCACACAGTATTCCCTTATTCTGTTCAAATGACTGCCTCTTAGTCTATATGCAGGTTCCTCATGAGCAAAATTAAATGCTCCAGAATTCCCATTCTTTGTAATGTTATCCATAATTTGTTATAAACCACACAGTTGAATGTCTTTGCATAGTCAATAAAACACAGGTAAATATCTTTCTGGTATTCTCCGTGTCATGGGTTGAATTGTGTCCACCCAAAATATCTGTGAACTTGGCTAGACCATGATCCCTCCAGTATTGTATGATTGACTACCATTTTGTCATCTGATATGATTTTCCTATGTGTTGTAAATCCTATCTCTATGATTTAATGAGATGGGATTGGTAGAAGTTATGTTAAAGAGACAGGACTGGATCTCCAAGATTAGATTGTGTCTTAAGTCAATCTCTTTTGAGATGTAAGAAAGAGAAACCAGCAGAGAGACACGGGGACCTCATACCACCAAGAAAGCAGTGCCAGGAGCAAAGCATATCCTTCGGACCCAAGGTTCCTGTGCGAAGAAGCTCCTAGACCAAGGGAAGACTGATGACAAAGATCTTCCTCTAGAACTGAGAGGGACAGAAAGCCTTCCCTGAAACCTGGCACTCCAAATTTGGGTTTGTAGCCTCCTAGACTGTGAGAGAATAAATCTGTCTTTGTTAAAGCCATCCACTTGTAATATTTCTGTTATAACAACACTAGATAACTAAGACACTCTACTTTCAGCCATGACCCATCTGACATCAGCAACGATATCCCTTGTTCCACGTTCTCTTCTGAATCTGGCTTGAATTTCTGGCAGTTCCCTGTTGATGTACTGCTGAAACCACTTTTTAACGATCTTCAGCAAAATTTTACTTGTGTATGACAACTAATGATATTGTTTGATAATTTCCACATTCTGTTAGATCAGCTTTCTTTGGAATGGGCACAAATATGGATCTCTTTCAGTCGGTTGGCCAGGTAGCTGTATTACAAATTTCCTGGCATACACCAGTGAGTGCTTTGACTGTTGCATCTATTTGTTGAAACATCTCAATTGGCATTCCATCAATTCCTGGAGCCTTGTTTTTTGCCAATGCCTTCAGTGCAGCTTGCACTTTTCCCTTCAGTACTAGTGGTTCCTGATCATATGCTACCTCCTGAAATGGTTGAATATCAACCAGTTCTTCTTGCCACAGTGACTCTGTGTATTCCATCTTCTTTTGATATTTCCTTCATCGTTTAATATTTTCCATATAGAATCCTTCAATACTGCAGTTCAAGGCTTGGATTTTCTCTTCAGTTCTTTCACTATGAGAAATACCAAGTATTTCTTCCCTTTTGGTTTTCTAACTCTAGGTCTTTGCCCATTTCATTATAATGTTTTCATTTGTCTTCTCAAGCTGCCCTTTGAAATCTTCTGTTCAGCTCTTTTACTTCATCATTTTTTCCTTTGGCTTTAGCTACTCTATGTTGAAGAGCAAGTTTCAGAGCCTCTTCTGACATCCATTTTGTTTTCTTTCTTTCCTGTCTTTTTAATGAACTCTTGCTTTCTTCATGTATGATGTCCTTGATGTCATTCCACAACTCGTCTGGTTTTCAGTCATTAGCGTTCAGTGTGTCAAATCTATTCTTGAGAAAGTCTCTAAATTCTGGTGGAATATACTCATGGTCATACTTTGGCTCTTGTGGACTGGTTCTACTTTTCTGAAGCTTCAACTTGAACTTGCATATGAGCAGTTGATGATCTGTTCCATAGTAGGCCCCTGGCCTTGTTCCGACTGATGATATTGAGCTTTTCCATCGCCTCTTTCCACAAATGTAAGTTGGCTAGATTCCTGTGTATTCCATCTGGTGAGGTCCATGTGTATAGCTGTCATTTATGTTGATGAACAAAGGTATTTGTAATGAAGTCGTTGGTCTCACAAAATTCTATCATGCAATCTCCCACATCATTTCTATCACCAAGGTCATATTTTCCAATTTCCGATCCTTCTTTGTTTCCAACTTTCAAATTCCAATCATCAATAATTATCAACGCATCCTGAGTACATGTTTGATCAATTTCAGACTGCAGAAGTTGGTAAAAATCTTCAACTTCTTCATTTTTGGCCTTAGAAGTTGATGCATAAATTTAAATAACAGTCATATTAACTGGTCTCCCTTTTTAGGTACGTGGATATTATCCTATCACTGACAGCACTGTATTTCATGATCTTGAAATTCTTTTTGACAATGAACATAATGCCATTCCTCTTCAATTCGTCATTCCCAGCATAGCAGACCACATGTTTGTCGGATTCAAAATGGCCAATACCAGTCCATTTCTGCTCATTAATGCCTAGGATATCAATCTTTATGTGTTCCATTTCATTTTTGACAACTTCCAATTTTCCTAGATTCATACTTCATACATTCCAGGTTCCAATTATTAATGGATGTTTGCAGCTGTTTCTTCTCATTTTAAGTCATGCCACATCAGCAAATGAAGGTCCCAAAAGGTTGACTCCAGCCACATAATTAAGGTCAACTCTACTTTGAGGAGGCAGCTCCTCCCCAGTCATATTTTGAATGCCTTCTGACCTGAGGGACTCATCTTCTAGCACTACATCAGACAATGTTCCCCTGCTATTCATAAGGTTTTCATTGGCTAATTTTTATAGAAGTAGACCACCAGGTCCTTCTGTTCAGCTCTCTATATGCATAGAAAGGTAAAACATACACTACATACTAAGACAACTTGACTACATGACACTAAATAAGAACCATATGTACCTGCTCCAACTCACGTGCAAATTCGACGTAAAGACAGACTTTGGAACAGACCTTATCTGTAATCTGGGTACTGCCCGTAAAAGGAAACTTACCAGTAATGGAAGAAGAGAAGGTCTCAGTAGAGAAAACAGATTTTTGTTTTCTTATAATAGCAGAAAGATATGTATTTATTATACATGTTAGAAAATGGAAGACCTCCCCCCCCCCCCCCGCCCCACCAAAGAAAGAAAAGCATACCTATTTGGAAATTCAGAAATACTTTCCAAAATGCTTTGATCAAAAAGAAAATCAAAACCGGAATTAAAAACTCTCCAAAAAACAACAAAGAGGAAAATATTTCATGGGAAACTTATGGGATACAGTAAAATTTGTCCTCAGAGGAAATCTTACAGCCTCAAATGAATTTATTTTAAAAGACGTGTCAAAGAGTAACAACTAGTATATTCTTGTTAAAACAAAAGTAAACAGATTTATTAAAAGTAAACAGGCATCTCAAGCCAGGGAGACACTGGATCTCATAAAGTGAAATCCAGCACTCTGTGGTGGGAAGCTGCAGGACCATACTTAAATGGTGAAAACAAAGAATTTTGGGTACATTATTTTGAAAGTTACAAACTTAAATCACTGTGCGGCTGGCTTACTGGAAGTGGGGACTTGATAGGTACTGGTACATGTGTGTCTTTCTCAGACTGGTCACAGCATGATAATTCCAAGAGTACATGACATAGGAAAAGGGGTTACAAGTTAATTACAGGACATTTTTTTTCCTGAAAATACAATGTTAAAATAATTTGTATTAAGCAACACAGCCCCTGGGGACATCTTGTGCAGGAGGTTGTTGATAACAACTTGCATCAAGACTCCCTGGTAATGTGCTTATACGTGCTTTCTCAATCAACTACAAAGAACAAACATTTCCTTAAGGAATTAAATTTGTGTAAAGGCTACTGGTTGCTAGGACAAAAGCAGAACTTTTATTTTAGAATGTTTGAGGATTAGAACTAACATTTAGGTAGACCACTCCTCACTATGCCAAATGCCTCAGTTTTGGAACTCTCACACATTCCCTCCTTTTGATCAAGGAATTCCATCGAAATTCTTTGATCATACTTAAAAGAGTGCTTTCTTCTGCATGGATTTTTATGCTCCTTCAAATGGCTCCTTGCCTTTTTACAGGATTTTAAGGCCCTAGACACTACATTTATGGTAGCTGGACACCATTCAGTCGTCTTTACCATGCCTATTTGAGACACTCTGCTTCAGTGATCCTTCTTAGCAGAAGTGTGGAGTCAGATCAAATTGGAGGAACAACTTGACAATCAAAAGCAGGGTTGACTTAAGGAGTGAGTTTTATTCCATCAGTAAAGTGGGTCTTATTTATATATATAATTCTCTTCACTGGCATCAAAGTGCTTCTCTGAGTAGCAACATTTGCAATACATTTTCTATAATATTTGATTAATCTAATAATGACTGTTACAGCAAGAAGTATTAGCAAACCAGTAAATGGTATGGATTGAATTCATGATCCAGCATTTTTAGGTAACCAACTAAAGCAGTCAGGGAAGGGTGAATCAGACATAGGGGCTACATGAAGCCAGGTTGCCTTTTGGCATACCTTCTAAGATTTTGTTTTATTTCTCCTGAAGTAGTTATTCAAGTACAACAAGCAGTGTTAGCGATTGCACATATTCCTCCCTGTTGGGTTAAAATGAAATCAAGGGAAATTCTATCATCTAACATTATTGTAACAAGATAATTCCTACAAGTACAAAACAAAGTCTAAGGAAATAAATAATATGCATGAATTATTAAAGTAAGGGATAATACCAGCACAATTTAAGGAGGTAGAACAACTAATAAGACTACAGCTCTAAGTATAAAATAAATGGCAAAAATATTAATAGTCCATATAGACGTTCTTACCAGTAATGTACCTAAGCTGGTAAAAAAAAAAAAAAGCAACTTTAGAAGTATTAAGTATTAAGCAGAGTCCAGCAATTTCAAGAGCAGGCATTAGAGAAAGTCTATACAGTGTCATGTTCCATGACCTTGGCGAAGCTATTTGTTCCTAAAGTCATCTGCTTCTGGCTGCTAGGGCATATGAATTTTAATTTTAGTCCTTCTGTGGATTCAAGGTCAAGTAGAGTCAATGGTAGCTTTCTTTAACTGAGAGCTGGATTCAAGAAAGCCACAGTGTGCAGTTGAATATTAGAGGCTCCTAAAACGAGGACTTTGTAAGAAGTCAATCTGTTAGCTGAAAGATGTTAAATCAGCTGGAATTTAAAATAGCAGACACTGTGTGGGTCAAGAAATTTTCCTAAAACTATGTCTGCTGTTGCTTTCATTGATCTTGTAGTTGTAGTGGCAGCTACTGCCCTAGGTAAGGAGGGTAATTTCCAGCAACTGAATCCAGTTGCAAACTATAGTGGCCAACTGGTCTTTGTTGTCCTCTGTGTTTTTGTGTGGGGATTCCTAAAGCATTTCCAGACATTTCACGTATAAAAAGAGAAAAATGTAAGTTATAACTGAGGAATCCTAAAGCTGGTGTATTTATTAATGACTCTTTTAATGTTGTGATGGCCTCTTTGTCTTCTTCCGATAATCGAAAAGGATCAGGCTTTGAAGTCTTTAAATACTCATACACTGGTTGAGCTAATAGAGAAAGAATTGTTATCCAGCTTCTGCAACACGTGAATGTTTCTTTAAAGATGTGCAAGTATCAATAAGAAAACTTAAAACATGCTTATATTTTAGCATAACGTAATGAGACAATACATTCAAAGAGAATATTCTACACATATCTTCTATTTCTTGACTTGTCCCCAGTAATTACATTGTGGTCATTTTCTTAATTCTTATTTTAGCTATATTTCATATTTTTTCTCACTTACGTAGACTTTCATTTTTTTATTTACATAGACCTTTTTTTTTTTTTAGCTACTTACACAGACCTTCATCTACTTACAGAGCCTGTCTGTCTTTTTCTCATTCATTCCCAATCTATTTTTCTCTAAAAATCTTTTCTCATCAAGTCTCCCTCTTTAGTCTCTTGCCTTAAGTCTCTCTCTCTTAGAAAAAAAAATTTATTACCAGTCTTTTCCTTTTTTTTTTGGTCTTCAGAACATACTAAAACTTTCAATTTAGTTTTTAAGGTGCTTAAGCGTTTTCAGTGAGTCAGCAAGGCAGAGCTTATCTGCAATTGACAACTTAAAAATGTCCATGGTTAACTTATAATGATAATTCTTAAAAGTGAAAGACTTGATGAGAATTAACTATGAAAGTAATCCAAGCCAAATAAAGTCAATTAAAAAGAAACTTCACATAAAAATTATCTCTAAAATAATGACTAACCTTATTTTCAAAGAGCTTTAAATATAACAGATAATAATCTTGGGACATGATACTAAATACTCAGGATGTGCCAAGAATACACTAAAATAATCAAGCCTCTAAATATTTAAATAGTAATAAAAACTTCATGGATAAACTACATGAATGCTCCAGTTAAAATCATCAACTTTGATGATATTAGATTCAAAACAAGTAAAATTTCAATTAACTTAATAATTGAAATAATAAAATTGTTGTTATATAATATTATATGTAAACTTTACTGACTTAAATTTTAGTTTTAAAGAAAATTTGGTACTTCTGATTTAGTAACATGTTTCATATATTAAATAAACCCTTTTTAGCATTTTTCTCTCTATAAAACAGAAACAAATCTTTTGTGGCTTTCTTCAAAATTTCAAAATTGTCAGGAGTTCATAATAGATCATTGTGAAACAATACCTGAGTTATTCAACCAAAGATTTTAAAGGTAAAATTTTAACATTTTCTAAAGCCATATGACTTGGCTTTCAATTCACAAATTTATTTTGTTGAATCCTTGCCTTCAAGGCCAACTGCATAAAGAATAAAACCAACTCTTTAATCCAGCAATTGAATTTTGTTAAGAGTGAGCAATCCAATTGTTTGTTCCATATGCTATTTGACATTAAAAATTTTTTGAATTCTTATGAATTAACCCATCAAACTTTCAGTTGCAATAAACAAGAACCTCAATTATATGAAACAAAAAATCTTCAGCAAACTTTCCAAATTCCCTGTCCCTGTTACATATCTCTCAGAGCACAATCTTCTAAGTGGCAAACACATTCTTTATTAGACCCAAATACACATACACATATCTTTTCTCTGTGGCATAAACTTAGCCTTCTGTTCAACATTTTTCTCTTTAAAACTTACTATACATCCATACAAATTCTTCTGTTCTCTTTCTTATCTTGGAACTACCAGTCTATTTTAGAACAAAACTATTACCCTTTCTTTTCATAAAACATATTTCATGTGTTTAATTTAGCCTAAGTTACTTAAAAAGATAAACTGCTTTTAAGTTGACATATTACAAAACATAAAAACTTTACTAGAACAAATTCACTTTTATCAATTCCTGGGAATATTAAGACTAATTTATTTTTTATTTATCATTAAACGAATTAGAGTAAATTCTGTGAAGTAATGTTATAATCTAATTTAATAATACCATCCAGAAATATAAAATTATTACATTTTCATAATTTTGTCTTTGTATGCTTTATAAGATCCTTTAGAGAAGCGATTTAGAATAATTTGTCCTTTTTAAGGCCTTAAACCAATCAAAATAAAAAAACTATCCTTTTTTTTTTTTTTTAGTGCACCTTTTAAATAGGATGATTTATATCAAAGTTTCTAAGAGCAAGAAGCAGTTTTTCCTTGGAAGAAAAACGAACTGAGAATTTTTTTTTTTTTTTTTACAGCTCCATAAAAGACACCAGTCATGGCCTTCAACCAGACAGAAACTCAGACACAGTGAACTCTCTGAACAAAATGAAACAGAAAAAGGAACTACATAAATTTACATGTCTGTGAGGCCAGCTCAAAAAACCAAGCTTACACAATACCATATAACATAAACAACCCAGTTTTTTAAAAACATACGTACAACAATCCTTCAGTAAGATCGACCTAATTCAACAGAAAAACAAGTTCTAGATAAACTCATCAATTTGCCAGAGTCTCCAATGGAGGGATTTTATTAAAACTTTTTGACTTAAGATAAGCCTTAAACAAAAGTTCTCTAAGACGGACAATGTAAATGGGAACTCTTTTTCTCAAAGCGATCACTGATATTACAAATTATCTCAAGTGTATTCAGCTTATAGTTGTTTTTAAACATGAGCTTTAAATCAACATCCTGGAAGGGGGCAATCCAGGCTTATTTATTAAAGATGTTTTAAAAGTTTTTCAAAAATTAGAGTCATCAATAAACAAATTTGGGAAATTTCTTTCCTTATTCATCATAAGGGCAAGAGTAATGTGAGAAGCAGCTTGTTCAGCTGCCTTATCTGCAAAGTTATTTCTTTTAATTTTTTCAGTCTTCGTTATTTTTGAAAGGCAGAAACTCTGGGTAAAGTTGGCAGAGCCCTTAGTTATTTACAGAGCCACACCTCCACCACTGCCTGGTAACACCAACAGTTGCCATCGAGTTGATTCTGACTCATAGCAACCCTACAGGACAGAACTGCCCCATATGGTCTCCAAGGAGCGCCTGGTGGAATCGAACTGCCGACCTCTTGGTTAGCAGCTGTAGTGCTTAACCACTACACCACCAGGGTTTCCCCTGGTAACACAGAGGTGGTCATTTATTTTTTACCTACTTACTAACTTACTTAATTTTTCTATTATTGCAGCTATGATTACGTTGGCAAGTATAGTTATCAAAGAATTTCAGAGAGGGCCTCTAAGGTCTTTTTCAAGGCTGCTTCGCTATGAGTCAGAATCAACTCAATGGCAACGAGTTTTCAACGTAAGTTATCTTGAAAAGCTTTTAATTAATTAGTTTTTGCACCGGGTGTTTTCAGTGCTCTGGGGACCCAGAAAGCCATAATTTTCCAAGTCCCATGAGCCCTCCATTCCTTGTTTCTTTATGGCTCAATCGGATCTTTATTTTAAAATTAGAAGGACTTCCCTTTTCCTGATTATCACATAGACCAGTTGGTATAAATCAGGGAATCCAAGCTGGTAAGCATCAATAAGAATCTTAAATTCTTTAGCAAATTTATAGGGGTCCTCACGTAGTTCTGGAATATCTAACTCTATACAGTTTGGACTGCATCCAAGGAGTGAAAGTGATATGCACGGTATCTTCAGCCACACTAGGGCAGATTTTAAAACGTATTTCAGCAAAGATTTCTCGACAGAGTTTTGATAGCATGTTATCAGAGAACAGGAAAGTAGAGAAGGATATAAAAGAGTAGCAGCCAGCCATAGAATTCCCTCCACAGAAAAACCATTTTGTCTCAACTGGCACTTTGATCTTACTAAATAACCTGTACATACAGAAAACCAGGAGGTGCACTACATCGACAGACACAATCCTTACATGCACTGAACCTGAATGTGGGCTGAAACTTTGATGGGCACAAAAGAAAAGAAAGGAGCTCCAATTCTGCCACAGACTACAGCCTCACCAAACTAAACTTGGCAGCAAACTCAACAAAATGCATCAAAAATGTCAAAGAGTAACATCCAATATACCAAAAAAAAAAAAAAAAACCAAACCCATTGCCATCAAATCGATTCCGACTCACAGCGACCCTATAGGACAGAGTAGAGTTTCCAAGAGCCCACAGAGTTTCCAAGGAGCGCCTGGAACATCTAATATACTCTTGTTAAAATACAAGCAAAGAGAGTTATTGAAAGTAAGGAGGCAGCTTGAGCCAGAGCAACACTGAATCTCATAAAGTGAAATTCAGTACTCTGGCGGTGGGATGCTGCAGAAACATATTTAAAGGGTGAAAACAAAGAATTTTGGGTACATTATTTTGATTGGAAGTTACAAACTTAAATCACTGTAAGGTGGGCTTACTGGAAGCGGGGACTTGAAAAGGACTGGTTTAAGGTACGTGTGTATTTTTCTCAGATTGGTTAGAGTGTGATAATTGCAAGAGTATGTGACATAAGTGGGAGTTTACAAGTTAATTACAGGACATTTCTTTCAGAGAATGCAATGTTAAAATAATTTGTATAAAGCAGCACAGTTCCTGGGGACATCTTGCATAGAAGGTCGTTGATAATATCTTGCATTAAGACCCCCTGATAATGTGTTTATACATGCTTTCTCAATCAACTACAAAGAACAAACATTTCCTTAGTTAAGGAATTAAGTTTGTGTAAAGGCTACTGGTTGCTAGGACAAAAGCAGAACTTTTGTTTTAGAGTGTTCGTGGATTAGAACTAATATGTTGACTACTCCTCACCTATGCCAAATGCCTCAGTTTTCGGACTCTTACACAGAAGGAAAACCAAAAAAAAAACAACTAAACCCAGTGCTGTTGAGTCGATTCTGACTCATAGCGACCCTATAGGACAGAGCAGAACTGCCCCATAGAGTTCCCAAGGAGTGCCTGGCTGATTTGAACTGCTGAGCCTTTGGTTAGCAGTCGTAGCACTTAATCACTACGCCACCAGGATTTCCACACAGAAGGAAGATGGGGGAAAAAAACTAATCCAGTGCCAACTTTTAAAAAGTAGGAAAAGAACAATCAAACAAAAAATAAGAAAAAATGAATAAAGGTAAAGCTTCAATTTATTAAAATTAATTTCTCAAATAGCAGAATGAATAAGTCTAAAATCTGATTCTTCAAAATGATTAATAAAGAAACCCTCCTGAACTATGATTAAAAAAGAAAAAAAAAAAAACTAAACCAAAAGATGTGTAAGATTAGGAGTATGAAAGGAATCTGTCTTAGTTACTGTGGTAAAATTAGTTCCTTTATGTGGTTTTGCCTTGGTTCTTCGGAAAAACAGCTTGAGAGGTTTTTCCCCTAAGCCCTGAGGAGTTACCTTTGCCCTAGTTTTTTTTTTTTTTACCTCAGAGGGTTTGTTACTTTTGTCCAGGTTGACTGACATTTCCTGGGTAACCTGTAAACAACTTGGTTTTGCTACTTTTTGTCTGGTCCTGGGCTGCAGCCTGCCCTGTGACTGGTATGATCCTTGCAGCAGTTGGTTAATAGACTATGTAAATAAGGTGGATCGTTCCTTCCTGCAAATGAAGTGTCTGTGGCCTACCAAGAGTTCATGGCCCTGATGGGAGTGTTATGCCTTGAAATTGACAAAGAGTTTGTGTATTTAAGCAGCCAGCCCTACAGAGGTCTTTCAGACAGTAAGAAGTAGGAAGAGAAGCAGCAGGAAGAAACAGGAAGATGAAAAGAAGAGATAAAAAGCTAAGAGGGGAGGCAAGGCACCTCCTACAAGAGCTATAACACAGTCAAGGGCTGTAACACTGAAGACAGTGAGAGGCCTGGAAGAGGCCCTGTGGCAGAGCCAGCAGTGACAGACAGCAGGGCCAAGAGGAGCCTGTTCTGAGGAGGCTGAGAGGAGTCTGTCCTCAGGGAGCTGAGAGAGCTGTCCTGCACTGAAAAAGGGAGACTTTGCCTACACGTCTCCTGATCCTGAGTTGTACCCTGTTCCTTAATAAACCACTTAACTGTAAGTACAGTTTGTGAGTTCTGTGCGGCTACTGCAACTGATTATTGAACCCAGAAGTAGAGAGTGCCGTGGGAAGGACAGCTAGTGTCAGAACTGGTAAAAAGGTTGGAGGGTGGAGGTATGCCTGACCTCCACCCCATGGGAATCAGCTTTGGGCTGATCCTGGTCATTATCTGCCCCCTGAAGTTAGACAGGTTCTGACACTACTACTCCTACTCCCTCTATTTCACAATTACCTAGTGTTGCCATAACAGGAACACCACAAGTGGGTGGCGTTAAAGAATAGAGATAAATTTTCTTACAGTTCCAGAGGCTAGAAGTCCCAATTCAGGGCACAGTTCTAGGGGGAAGTTCTTCCTTGTCTATTTTAGCTTCTAATAGCTGCCAACAATCTTTGGCTGTCCTGGGCTTATAGATGCACCTTTCTCTGTAGTCTGCCTTCCTCTTCCCACTGTGTATATCTGTGTCTATTCTAATCCTTTTATAACTCAGAAGTGATTAAGTTTAGGACCCACCCTACATTGGTATGACTTCATTAACATTACAAAAAAAAAAAAACTATTTCCAAATAAGGTCATACTTTCAGGGTTAGGATTTCAATGCATATTTTTGAAGGACACAATTCAATCCATAACAGAATCATAAACACAGGTAAGACATTAAGATATTAATTGTACTTAAAAGTCTAGAGCATCTGTCCCCATTACCATTTTTTAAATTGTGATAAAATATACAAAACACAACATTTGCCATTCTAACCATTTTTAAGTGTATAATTCAGTGGTGTTAAGAACATTCACAATGTTGTATAATCATCTCCACTACCTATTCCCAGATCTTTTTTATCATCCCAAACAGAAACTCTATAACCATTAAGCATTAGCTCTCCTTACCTCCTCCCCTCCAGCCCCCGGCACCTGGTAACCTCTATTCTACTCTCTGTCTCTATGAATTTGCCTATTCTTGACACCTCAGAGGGTCACTTGGAGTCCGGAGAGACTCGACAGGACACAACAACAACAGATACCTCAAATAAGTGGAATCATACAATATTTGTTCTTTTGAAGATGCATCTGTCTACACAGTCTGCCTTCTTCATCCCCCTGTGTATCTGTGTGTCTATTTCTACTCTTTTTATAACTCAGAATTTTCTGGCTTAATTCACTTAATTCATACTGACTTGAAGCTTCATCTATGATATAGCACGTATCAAAACTGAATTCCTTTTTATGGCTGAATTATATTCCATTGTATGCATATACCCGTATACCACATTTTGTTAGACACTTGCTTTGATACTACCTATTGGCTATTGTAAATAATGCTGTTATGAACACTGATGTACAAGCATCTGTTTGAGTCCCTGATTTCAGTTCTTTTGGGTAAATACCTAGGAGTGGAATTGCTGGTAGCTCAGTGGTTAAGAGCAACAGCTGCTAACCAAAAGGTCAGCAGTTCAAATCTACCACTGCTCCTTGGAAGCCTCATGGAGCAGTTCTACTCTGTCCTATAGGGTTGCTATCAGTCAGAATCGACTCAACAGTAATGAGTTTAAGTTTTTCGTTTAAGCTAATTCTATCTTTAACTTTTTGAGGAACCACCAAACTGTTTTCCATAATGGCTGCACCATTATATATTCCCACCAGCATACACAAGGGTTCCAATTTCTTCACATCCTCACCAACACTTGTTATTTTCCTTTTTTTTAAACAGCCATCCTAGTAGGTGTGAAGTGGTATCTCCTTGTGGGTTTGATCTGCATTTCCCAATGACTAATAATTCTGAGCACTGTCTTAGTTTCCTAGGGCTTCCTTAACAAAATACCACAAAGTAGGTGGATTTAAAGAACAAAAAGTTTATTGTTGCACAGTTCTGGAGGCTAGAAGTCAGAATTCAGGGCACCTGCAGGGACATGCTCTCCTGGTCTGCTCTAGGGAAGGATTCTGCCTTGTCTCTCCCAGCTTCTGGTAGCCCCACATGTTTTTTAGCTTTTAGATGCATCTTCACATGTGTCTGTGATAGCCCTGTGTGATTCTGCCTCTGTGTCTGTTCTCCCGTATTATAAGACACCACTCAGGACCCACCCAACTCTGGCATGACTTCATTAACTGATTACATCATCAAAGAAAGATCTTATTTTCAAACAAGATCACACCATAGGCACAGAGCTTAGGACTTCAACACATCTTTTGGGGGGACACGATTCAACCCATAACAAACTTACTATGTGTATATCTTCTTTGGAGAAATGTCTATTCAAGTCCTTTGCCCAATTTTTAATTGTATTGTTGTTGTTGTTGACAAACCCATCGCCATGAAGTCTACTCTGATTCATAGCGACCCTACAGGACAGAGTGGAACTGCCCCACAGGGTTTCCAAGGAGCAGCTGGTGGATTCAAACTGCCGAGCTTTTGATTAGCAGCTGAGCTCTTTTGATTAGCACCGCCAGAGCTAATGAGTTGTAGGAGTTCTTTATATATTCTAGGTATTAAGCACTTATTAAATACATGACTCCTAAATATTTTCTTCCATTCTGCAGGCTGTCTTTGCACTCTCTTGATAGTGTTCTTTGATGGATAAAAGTTTTGTTGTTGCTGTTTTTTTTTATTTTGGTGAAGTCCAACTGATCTGTATTTTCTTTTGTTGCCTGTGCTGTTGGTGTTATATCTAAGAATCCGTTGCCCCATCTATGAGCATGATGCTTTTCCTCTTTGTTTTCTTCTAAGAGTTTTATAGTTTTAGCTTGTAGAATAGGCCTTTGATGCATTTTGAGTTGACTTCTGTATAAAGTGTAAGATAAGTGTCCAACTTTATTCTTTTGTGTACTGTAGATCCAATTTTTCCAGACTGTCCTTTCCTGCCCCAGTTACTGTTGCAGCATAACAAACTTCCCCCAAAATGTGTCACTTAAAACGAAAATGTTACTATGCTCACAGATTTTATCAGGAATTCAGGAAGGGCTCAGGTAGGCAGTAAGTTGCTAGGGTCTTTCATGTGACTGCAGCAAGATGTCAGCTAGGTTGCAATTTTCTGAAGGTTCAGCTAGACTGGGTATCCAAGACAGCTCATTCCTATAGATGGCAGAAGATGCTGGCTGATGGCTGGGAGCTCGGCTGAGGCTATCAATGGGAGTGCTTACATATGGTCTCTCCAGCATGGTGGACTCAGAGTAATCAGGCTTCTCACATGGCAGCAGACTCCCCCAGAGTGAAGATCCCTGAGAACTGTGTAATAAAACTTCAGTCTTTTTTGAACTAGCCTAGAAAGTTATATAGCATTACTTCCACCATAATCCATTGGTTAAAGCAATCACAAACCTGCCTAGACCCAAAGGGAAGGGACAGAAACCCACCTCTTGATAGGAGGAATACCAAAAAATTTGCAGACATGTTTTAAAATAATCATAGCAACAAATTTGAAAGCCTAGAGGAAATAGATACTCTTCTAGCAAAATGTGCATTCCCAAAAGTGACCCAAGAAGTAGTATAAAACTTGAACAGATCAAATGCCAGAGAAGAAACAGAATAAATAATTAAAACCAGCCATTAAATAAATGATTCAGGTAGTTTGAAAGCTGACTTCTATATAACTTTTAAAGAAGTCCAATTTTATTTAAACTAGGGGTTCTCCAACTTTAGTGAACATCAGAATCACCTTGCAAGCTAGTAAATACAGATTCCTGGGCCCCGTGCCCAGAGATTCTGGTTTAGTAAGTCTAAAGTATGGAAGGAGGATCTGCATTTCCAACAAACATACAAGTGATACTGGAGCCCTGGTGGCATAGTGGTTAAGTGCTACGGCTGCTAACCATGAGGTGTGCAGTTCGAATCTGCCAGGAGCTCCTTGGAAACTCTATGGGGCAGTTGTACTCTGTCCTATAGGGTCGCTAAGAGTCGGAATCGACTCGATGGCAGTGGGTTTGGTTTTGGTATAGGGTCGCTATGAGTCTAATCGACTCAATTGCAATGGGTTTGGCTTTTTTTCTTTTTTTAGCACTGATTTAAACCAGGGTTAGCAAACTATAGCCCATGGGTCAAATCCAGTCAGCTGCCTGTTTTGTTTTTATTTTTGTGGAGAAAATATACATAACAAAACATATGCTATCTCAACAATTTCTGCATGTACAATTCACCGACATTGATTACATTCTTCAAGTTGTGCAACCTCAGCTGCTTGTTTTTATAAATAAAGCTTTACTGGAACACAGCCATTTTCATTTATTATTGTCTATGGCTGCTTTCTCACTACAAAGGCAGAGTTGAGCATGTGCAAGAGACTATATGGCCCCCAAAGCTTAAAATACTTTACCATCTGAACCTTTAAACCACATTATCCTGCCCTTTTATGTTTTCTCTTTACCAAACTTCAGTAAACTTTTTTGGCTCTTCTGCTGACATTCTAACAGTTAAGGCTCAAAACTAATATGACAAATAGCTTTCATCTCACATGTTCTCTCCACTCAGTTAACAATGACTTGGATCACTACGTTGAAGAGAATGTGAGACTGCCTAAGCTCAGTGGGAAAGAATGCTGCAATCCATTAAGATGATTATCACAGGCACTGAAAGGGGTAACTTGCAGCATGAAAGATATGTATTTCCTAAGTTTTATTGTAAAATATACAAGATTTAAGAATCTTTTCAAAAAAACAGTGGAAAATTACAACAAAACATGTAATGTATGTAATGCACACATTTTCAAATGCACCGTTAACAATGTATCAGATTTTGTTCCAACTGCAGTTGAAGCTATTGTAATAATATGCAAATTGTTCACATTCATAAAAAAGTGGAGAAAATAAAATCATATTGTGATTTTATGAAAGTGTAATACAGACCAATTTTGTCAGGTTTGTACACAAGATTTCTGAGATTGATGTCTGCTCTTGAAAGAATACTAATAATGTTTCAAAAGCTATGCATTTATATTTTATCAGTTGAAAATGTCCCCATTATTAAGACATCTTTCAAAGATCCTAATTCTAAACTTTAGGTGTATTTCTGCACATTAACACCATTTTTCCATTATGTGATTTCCAAAATAGTGGCCCAGAGCATACCAGCAGCAAAAACAATATTTTAAGATTTGCATACTTACATTATTACTTAAAAGAAAAAAATGTGCTTGTTGTTCCAGGCAAAAGAAAAATTGCAGGAGAAAATATATGTATGTGCTTGTTGTTCTAGACAAAATAAAAACTGCAGATGAAAATTTTCGAAGTAGGCAAGAAACAGTTAAATACCAAAAACCAGGAACGCAGAAAGTAAGAAGTTACAAACAGTGGGGCTGCCACAGGAAGCATTAATGGTGTTACAGGAAAACTAGCCACAAAGTAAAGGTCCTAGAAAAACGAGGCAGGCCTACCCAGAGTTTTTCTCATTATTGAATCCCCTGCATGTATATGGCCTGCCAGACAGAACTCAGTATTTCTGGAGAGAAGGACAGTAAGCATGGAAGGGAAAAGGGAAGGAAGGCAGGAAGTTAATAAATGTTCTCAAATCCTTGGTGGCATAGTGGTTAAGTGCTACGGCTGCTAACCAAAAAGTGAGCAGTTCAAATCCACCAGGTGCTCCTTGGAAACTCTATGCGGCAGTTCTACTCTGTCGCATAGGGTCACTATGAGTCGGCATTGACTCGATGGCAACGTGTTTCACACCAAAAAGCCAGAGTTTTCTAAATTATCCCAACAAAGCTGTGGCTCCATTCTGATTACAAGATGGTGGCGGTACTGAACAGTTAGAAAAGTGACTGTTAAGTTTCTCCCCTAAAAATGAAGAGTGCCAGGGAATCAGCCTGCAGATGCTAAGGGATTAACCTCCTAAGAACTGGAGCAACTCTGAAAAGGGCACTATGGCTCCCAACACATCAGAAACAAGTGTCTATCTCTCACAGTTCCCACCAACTCTCAATATTACAAAGACAACTATACACCCAGAAAAAATAAGGATCTTGTGAGACTTTCAGCCTTGATATGTAAGATGAAGTTTTATTTATTACATGGTTTCTCTGGTCTATGCCCAGAAAGGCAGAATATCTGCTCTGCAGGTGATGACATTTGTCCACATATGCTGGGTAAAATGTACCAGTAAAGTAAGATAATTTCACATTTCATTTAGCATAAAAGCTTTTATGTTTAGGCCTAAGTACCTAAGGACTGTGAATCTCCTGAAAATATACACAAAAATATGTATAGGTGCATTTTTCTGAGAAGAGAGATTCCAGTACTTTCATCAGAGTCCCAAAACGGTCCACAGCCTCTGCCAAAAGAACACACACACACACACACACACACACACACAGATACACAGAGAGAATCATGACTCTATGGCAATGATTTTCAAACCATAGGTTATTGGTGAGACACATTTTTTAATTAAGTACAATTAAAAATATGAGACTGTAACACTTGTCATAAGGCAATTATTTCTTTAAACTTGTTTCAATTGTGGTGGGGATGGTGTGTGTATATATGTGTGTATATCAAGGTAAATTTTCTCACTGAGGTCTGGGCCAAAAAGGTTAAAAGCCACAGCTCTAAGGCATGAAAATAGCTATATGCTGTTTCTGGTATCTTCCTTTATTCGCCTCTAAGCCTCAGTATAAGAAACATAAAGCACTCAGGCCATTTTAGTTGTTTAGACTTCGTTGTTGTTGTTGTTGTTAGGTGCCGTCGAGTCAGTTCCGACTCATAGAGACCCTATGCACAACAGAACAAAACACTGCCCGGTCCTGCACCATCCTTACAATCGTTGTTATGCTTGAGCTCATGTTGCAGCCACTGTGTCAATCCACCTCATTGAGGGTCTTTCTCTTTTCTGCTGACCCTGTACTCTGCCAAGCATGATGTTCTTCTCCAGGGATTGATCCCTCCTGACAACATGTCCAAAGTATGTAAGACGCAGTCTTGCCATCCTGGTACATCCATTCTGGTTGTACTTCTTCCAAGACAGATTTGTTCGTTCTTTTGGCAGTCCATGGTATATTCAATATTCTTTGCCAACACCACAATTCAAAGGCGTCAACTCTTCTTCGGTCTTCCTTCCTTATTCATCGTCCAGCTTTCACATGCGTATGATGTGATTGAAAATACCATGGCTTGGGTCAGGCGCACCTCAGTTTTCAGGGTGACATCTTTGTTCTTCAACACTTTGAAGAGGTCCTTTGCACCAGATTTGCCCAGTGCAATACGTCTTTTGATTTCTTGACTGCTGCTTCCATGGCTGTTGATTGTGGATCCAAGTAAAATGAAATCCTTGACAACTTCCATCTTTTCTCCATTTATCATGATGTTGCTCATTGGTCCAGTTGTGAGGATTTTTGTTTTATGTTCAGGTGTAATCCATACTGAAGGCTATGGTCTTTGATCTTCATTAGTAAGTGCTTCAAGTCCTCTTCACTTTCAGCAAGCAAGGTTGTGTCATCTGCATAACACAGGTTGTTAATGAGTCTTCCTCCAATCTTGATGCCCCATTTTTCTTCATATAGTCCAGCTTCTTGGATTATTTGTTCAGCATACAGATTAAATAGGTATGGTGAAAGAATACAACTCTGACACACACCTTTCCTGACTTTAAACCAATCAGTATCCCCTTGTTCTGTCCAAACAACTGCCTCTTGATCTATGTAAAGGTTCCTTCTGAGCACAATTAAGTGTTCTGGAATTCCCATTCTTCGCAGTGTTATCCATGGTTTGTTATGATCCACACAGTCGAATGCCTTTGCATAGTCAATAAAATACAGGTAAACAACCTTCTGGTATGCTCTGCTTTCAGCCAGGATCCATCTGACATCAGCAACGATATTCCTGGTTCCACGTCCTCTTCTGAAACTGGCCTGAACTTCTGGCAGTTCCCTGTCGATATACTGCTGCAGCTGTTTTTGAATGATCTTCAGCAGAATTTTGCTTGTGTGTGATATTAATGATATTGTTCTATAATTTCCACATTCGGTTGGATCACCTTTCTTGGGAATAGGCATAAATATGGATCTCTTCCAGTCAGTTGGCCAGGAAGCTGTCTTCCATATTTCTTGGCATAGACGAGTGAGCACCTCCAGCGCTGCATCTGTTTGTTGAAACATCTCAATTGATATTCTATCAATTCGTGGAGCCTTGTTTTTCACCAATGCCTTCAGAGCAGCTTGGACTTCTTCCTTCAGTACCATCAGTTCCTGATCATATGCTACCTCTTGAAAGGGTTGAATATCGACTATCTCTTTTTGGTGTAATGACTCTGTGTACTCCTTTCATCTTTTGATGCTTCCTGCATTATTTAATATTTTCCCCATGGAATCCTTCACTATTGCAACTCTAGGCTTGAATTTTTTCTTCAGTTCTTTCAGCTTGAGAAATGCCAAGCGTGTTCTTCCTTTTTGGTTTTCCATCTCCAGCTCTTTGCACATGTCATTATAATACTTTACTTTGTCTTCTCAAGAGGCCCTTTGAAATCTTCTGTTCAGTTCTTTTACTTCATCAATTCTTCCTTTTGCTTTAGCTGCTCGACGCTCAAGAGCAAGTTTCAGAGTCTCCTCTGACATCCACCCTGCTCTTTTCTTTCCTGTGTTTTCAGTGACCTCTTGCTTTCTTCATGGATGATGTCCTTGATGTCATTCCACAACTCGTCTGGTCTTTGGTCACTAGTGTTCAATGTGTCAAATCTGTTCTTGAGATGGTCTCTAAATTCAGGTGGGATATACTCAAGGTCGTATTTTGGCTCTCGTGGACTTGCTCTGATTTTCTTCAGTTTCAGCTTGAACTTGCATATGAGCAATTGATGGTCTGTTCCACAGTCGGCCCCTGGCCTTGTTCTGACTGATGGTATTGAGATTTTCCATAGTCTCTTTCCACAGGTGTAGTCAATTTGATTTCTGTGTGTTCCATCTGGCAAGCTCCATGTGTCCCTGTTTATGTTGGTGAAAGAAGGCATTTGCAGTGAAGAAAACATTGGTCTTGCAAAATTCTATCATTCAATCTCCGGCATTGTTTCTATCACCAAGGCCATATTTCCCAACTACTGGTCCTTCTTCTTTGTTTCCAACTTTTGCATTCTAATCGCCAGTAATTATCAATGCATCTTGATTGCATGTTCGATCAATTTCAGACTGCAGCAGCTGATAAAAATCTTCTATTTCTTCATCTTTGGCCCTAGTGGTTGGTGTGTAAATCTGAATAATAGTCGTATTAACTGGTCTTCCTTGTAGGCGTATGGGTAGTATCCTATCACTGACAGCGTTGTACTTCAGGATAGATCTTGAAACATTCTTTTTGATGATGAATGCAACACCATTCCTCTTCGAGCTGTCATTCCCAGCATAGTAGACTATATGATTGTCCGATTCAAAACGGCCAGTACCAGTCCATTTCAGTTCACCAATGCCTAGGATATCGATGTTTATGCATTCCATTTCATTTTTGATGATTTCCAATTTTCCTAGATTCATACTTTGTACATTCCAGGTTCCAATTATTAATGGATGTTTGCAGCTGTTTCTTCTCATTTTGAGTCATGCCACATCAGCAAATGAAGGTCCTGAAAGCTTTACTCCATCCATCATTAAGGTCGACTCTACTTTGTTGAGGCAGCTCTGCCCTAGTGACCTTTTGAGTGCTTTGCAATGTGGGGGGCTCATCTTCCAGCACTATATCAGACAATGTTCTGCTGCTATTCATAAGGTTTTCACTGGCTAATGCTTTTCAGAAGTAGACTGCCGGGTCCTTCGTCCTAGTCCGTCTTAGTCTGGAAGCTCAGCTGAAACCTGTCCTCCATGGGTGACCCTGCTGGTATCTGAATACTGGTAGCATAGCTTCCAGCATCGCAGCAACACACAAGCCCCCACAGTACAACAAACTGACAGACACATGGGGGTGTTTAGACTTACGGTCTAAAATATTCCTGAAGCATTTTACAGATATGAGTTGTCCCAGTCAATGCAAAAATTTCAAAAGTATCACTAGGTTCTGCACAACCAGACCACTATCCCTCCCCAATGGTTTCCAAAAGACTGGAAGTTTACCCTCTCAGACAGGCTCTGACTTGGGGTTGAACTATGCATGAGATAAAAAGTGAAGTGTAGTTCTTCTCCACCTCTCTTCCCCTGCTTGGTTCCCAGAATGCTGGCAGCCAGGCTTATATTTTCCAGGTAAGGCAACTGGAGGTTTCCTCACTGGAAACCTGACCTAAGAGAAAAGATGCACAGATACTGATACCCAGGGATTCCCTCGCTCACCTTTTAAGTCCCCAGGAAATAAAATCTTATTTTATTTTGAGGTCACCTTCAATAGTTAACACAAAGGTTCTGATGGAATTTTAATATCTCACAAATAGGAAAAGACAGGCAACGAAAGCTAACCATTTAGGCAAGACTCAAAAGTCAAAGAAAACAAAACAATCAGGGGAAAAGGAATGTGAAAAAAGCAGAGAGAAGGCTAGAAGCAGAATTGTACATATATATAAAATTCTCCAAGAAAATTTTTTAAAAGTTTCTACTTGTCTGGTCTCTACTCATCTAGAGCAAAAGAGAAAGAAGGAAACCAAAGACTAAAGACGAAACTACTCTGCAGGGCTAATAGCCCACACGAACCATATCCTCATTTATCCTGAAACCAGAAGAACTAGATGGTGCCCTGCTACCACTACCGACCATTCTGACCACAATAGATGCTCCCAGATAAAATTGGAGAAAAAAGTAGAACAAAACCCAAGTTCTTAAAAAAGGCCAGATTTACTGGACTAGTAGAGACTAGAGAAACTCCCAAAACTGTCACCCTGAGATACCCTTTAAACTTAGAACTGAAACCACTCCCAGAAGTCACATTTCAGATAAATAACAAACTGGATCATAAAATAAACAATATCACCAGTGAGTACTGAGGTCTTTTAAAAAATCATCTATATGAGACCAAACAGTCAATATTTACTCTAAAGCAAAGATGAGAAGGTAAGGCGGGCAGGGAAGCCAGAATTGTGGATAATGGAACAACCAGAATGGAAACAGTAAAAATGTTGACACATTGTGAAAAATATAACCAATGTCACTAAGCAATATGGATAGAAATTGCTAAATGGGAACCTAATTTGCTGTGTAACCTTTCACCAAAAATACAATAAAATATTATTAAAGGAAAAAAAATCATATGTATAAGACCAAACAGTCAGCAATTACTTTCGAAGAAAGATGAGAATATAAGGGTGCAGGGAAACTAAATTAATGGAAACGAACAACCAGAACAAAAATACTGACAACTAACAAACGTATATGTAGTGTACCACCACGTGTCTGACAGTTTGTCATACTGTGGTGGCTTACATGTTGCTGTGATACAGGAAGTTTTGCCATTTCAAATACTAGCATGACTCAAAATGAGAAGAAACAGCTGCAAACATCCATTAATAATCAGAATGTGGAATGCATGAAGTATGAATCTAGGAAAACTGGAAGTTGTCAGAAATTAAATGGAATGCATAAAGATTGCTATCCTAGGCATTAGTGAGCTGAAATGAACTTGTACTGGCTATTCTGAATCAGATATACGATTTACTATGCTGGGAGTGACAAACTAAAGAGGAATGGTGTTGTGTTCATCATCAAAAAGAACATTTCAAGAACTATCCTGAAGTACAACTCTGTCAGTGATAGGATAAGATCCATAAACCTACAAGGAAGACTAGTTAATACGAATATTATTAAAATTTACAAACCAACCACTAATGCCAAAGATGAGGAGCCTGAAGATTTGTGCCAACTTCTGCAGTATGAAATTGATCAAACATGCAATCAAGGCACATTGATAATTACCGGTGATTAGAATGTGAATGATGGAAACAAAAAAAGAAGGATCCGTAGTTGGAAAATATGGCCTTGGTGACAGAAATGATGCCAGAGATTGCATGATAGAATTTTGCAAGACCAATAACTTATTCATTGCAAATACCTTTCTCAGCAACATAAATGGCAACTATACAAGGATGGAAAACACAGCAATCAAGTCAACTACACTGGTGGAAGGAGACGATGGAACAGTTCAGTATCATCTGTCAGAACAAGGCCAGGGGCCAACTGTGGAATAAACCACCAACTGCTCATATGCAAGTTCAAGCTGAAGATGAAGAAAATTAAAACAAGTCCATGAAAGCCAGAATAGGACCTTGAGTATATCCCACCTGAGTCTGGAGACCACCTCAAGAACAGATTAGATGTGCTGAAGACCAGATGGGTTGTGGAATGACATCAAAGACATCATACATGAAGAAAGCAAAAGTTCATTAAAAAGACAGAAAAGGAAAAAAAAAAACCAAAATGGATGTCCGAAGAGACTGAAACTTACTCTTGAACGTAGCTAAAGCAAATGGAAAAAATGATGAAGTACAAGAGCTAAACAGAAGATTTCAAGGGGCAGCTCGAGAAGACAAAGTAAAAATCATAATGAAATGTGCAAAGACCTGGAGTTAAAAAACCAAAAGGCAGAACATGCTTGGGATTTCTCAAGCTGAAAAAACTGAAAATTCAAGCCTCGAGTTGCAATTTTGAAGGATTGTATGAACAAAATTGTGAGAGACACAGGAAACACCAAAAGAAGATGGAAGGAATACACAGTCACTGTACCAAAAAGAACTAGCGGGCGTTCAATCATTTTAGGAGGCAGCATACAATCAAGAAACGATGGTAAAAGTCCAGGCTGCACTGGAGGCACTGGCAAAAAACAAAGCTCCAGGAATTGATGGAATACCAATTGAGGGTTTCAACAAACGGATGCAGTGCTGGAGGTGCTCACTTGTCTATGCCAAGAAATTTGGAAGACAGCTACCTGGCCAACCAACTGAAAGAGATCCATATTTGTGCCCATTCTAAAGAAAGCTGGCCCAACAGAATGCAGAAATTATCGAACAATATTATTAATATCACATACAAATAAAACTTTGCTGAAGGTCATTCAAAAGCATTTGCAGCAGTACATCGACAGGGAACTACCAGAAATTCAAGCCAGATTCAGAAGAGGATGTGGAACGAGGGATATCACTGCTGATGTCAGATGGATCCTGACTGAAAGTAGAGAATACCAGAAAGATGTTTACCTGTGTTTTATTGACTATGCAAAGGCATTCAACTCTGTGGATCATAACAAATTACGGATAACATTGCAAAGAATGGAAATTCCAGAACGTTTCATTGTGCTTATGCAGAACTTGTACATATACCAAAAGGTACTTGTTCCAACAGAGCAGAGGTATACTGCATGGTTTAAAATTAAGAAAGGTGTGTGTCAGGGTTGGATCGTTTCACCATACTTATTTAATCTGTATATGCTGACCAAATAATCCGAGAAGCTGAACTATATGAAGAAGAATGTGGCATCAGGATTGGCGGAAGACTCATTAACAACCTGTGATATGCAGATGACAATCTTCCCTGCTGAAAGCCAAGAGGACTTGAAGCACTTACTGATGAAGATCCAAGACTACAGCCTTCAGTATAGATTACGGCTCAACATAAAAAAATTAAATAAAAAACCTCCCAACTGAACCAATAAACAACATCATGAAAAGACTGACATCGTCAAGGATTTCATTTTACTTGGATCCACAATCAACACTCACGTAAGCAGTAGTCAGGAAATCAAACCATGTATTGTATCGGGCAAATCTGTTGCAAAAGACCTCTTTCAGGTGTTAAAAAGCAAAGATGTCATTATGAGGATTAAGGTGCACCAGATCCAAGCCATATTTTCAACTGCCTCATATGCATGCAGAAGCTGGACAATAAATAAGGAAGACTGAAGAAGAGTTGATGCCTTTGAATTATGTTGTTGGTGAAGTATACTGAATACACCATGGACTGCCAGAAGAAGGAACAAGTCTGTTTTAGAAAAAATACAGCCATAGTGTTCTTTGGAAGCAAGGATGGTGAGATTTTGTCTTACATACTTTGGACATGTTATCAGGAGGGGCCAGTCCTGGGAGACGTACATCATGCTTGGTAAAGTAGAGGGTCAGCAAAAAAGAGGAAGACCCTCAATGAGATGGACTGACACAATGGCTCCAACAGTGGGCTCAAACGTAACAACGACTGTGAGCATGGAACAGGACTGGGCAGTGTTTTGTTCTGTTGGACATGAGGTCACTACGATTCGGAACCAACTCAACAGCACCTAACAACAACAATGCGGAGTTAAGAATGTAACCAATGTCACTGAACGATTCGTATAGAAATTGTTGAATGAGAACCTAAACTGTTGTATAAACCTTTACCAAAAACACAATAAAATATTATTTTAAAAATAAGAGATACCATATTCATGAAATAAGAAAAAGCTATAACAAAGGAACATTCAGAAACTAGAAAAAGCCCTTAAGAACTAAAAATTAAGAATTAGACAAAATAGCTGGAAGGTAAATTTGGGGAAATATTTTGGAAAAACAGATCGAAATGACAAAGATGGAAAAATGGGACTGAAGAGATAAGAAAATTAAGGATCTGTCCAGGAGATTCAACATTTGAATACTGGGCATTCAAACAAAAAAGAAAAATGAAAGGGAAGAAAGGATCAAAGAAATAATACAAGTAAACGTTTCCAGAAGTAAAGAATGTGAATTTCCAAATTATAAGGGTCCACAGATTGCAAAGCAATTAAAAAAAAAAATCCCCATCAATAACCACTGTAAAATTTCAGAACACCAAAGGCAAAGAGAAGAAAAGTTGGTGCGGGGACTTCACAATGGAGGCATCAGGTTTATGCCACCTGAACCCATTGATCAATAAATATTAGCCTCTAAAAGTGGGACAACAGACACCATGTGGCTCATGATTTGATGCGATAGGAAACTGTCTAACAATTGAACTGGAATCTAATCAAGGTTAAATCTAAATACTAGTGAGATTTTTATTTAGATTACTGTATTTTTCATTACAAAAATCTCACTTGGTTCTTCTTTATATCTTCTGTTTCTTTGCTGAAACTTTCTATTTCATTGCTGAAATGCTGTATTTTTTCTTTTGTTTCAAACGTGTTCCTAATTGCTTCTTGCAGCACTTTCATCATAGCTGCTTTAAAAAATTTGTCATATAATTCCAACATCTGTTGGTGTCTGCTAATTTTTTTTTTCTCATTCAAGTTGAGGTTTTCCTGGTTCTTGGTATGACAAGTGATTTTCAACTGCATCCTAAACATTACTGTTCAGATTGATAGGAGGAGGAAAAAATGGATATGCTACTAATGAATCAGGAAACATTTTCCTGAGTATAAAAAAGTCATTATGGCAGTAACAACAAAGGCTAATACTTAAATAGCCCTTACTATGTGCCAAGCACTGTTTTGAGTGTTTTAAACATATTAACTAATTTAACGGCAATCTCTGGGTGGCACAAGCAGTTAAGTGCTCAACTACTAACCAAAAGCTTGGTGGTTCAAACCCACCTACAGGTGCCTCGGAAGAAAGGCCTGGTAATCTGTTTCAAAAGGCTGCAGCCTTAAAAATCCTGCAAAGTGAAGTTCTACTCTGCTGCACACTGAGTCACCATGAGTCCGAACCGACTAGACGACAGCTATTTAACTCATATAACACTTACAACAACCCTACAAAGTGAGCACTACTACTACCTGCATTTTACAAATGGGGAAACTGAGGTTAAGTAACTTGCCCATGGTCATACAACTAGCAAGTGGCAAAACTAGTATAACAATCTGGCTCCAAATTCCATGCTCCTGAATCACTATGCCATAATGTCTCTAGTAATTTAATACCATATTTTTATTTGCATAAACATGTAATTGCTTCCCTATATACTGAGGAGGGAACTATTAAGGGTGAATCTTGTAATACTGGCAATCATAAGCACCATTTTATAGATGACTTTTTGCCGTTAACTAACAAAAAACACCAATAGCAGGAATTTTCTGGAAAAATGAAGGACTGAAAAAGACAGGCAATTTCCCATGCATTTCACAGAGCGAACCAACCTACTAAGATATGTTCTCTCTAGCACTAACATATGTGCTCAATAAATCCTTACTGAATAAATGAATGAACAAACAAGTGAATAAACACACACACATATAGCCACATCTCTACAAACTTTGGTAGAGGAAAAGGGCTCCCTTCAGAGAGTGCTAAAAGGGGGAAACAATACAGAGAAGAGCCCCTAAAAATCAGAGGTCAGGAACCTTCTGCCTATTGATAACTATGGGCCAATGAACCACTGCTATCTGGCTAATTAACCACTCCAACAACAGGAGGGTATCTAAAAGACTAAACAGAATGTTTGAAAATATACTGATGATATAAACTGAGGTGTATAAATTAGAAAGGAGCCCTGGTAGTGCAATGGTTAAAGCGCTCGGCTGCTAACCAAAAGACTGGCAGTTTGAACCCACCAAGGAGAAAATGTGGAAGTCAGCTTCTGTAAAGATTTACAGCTTTGGAAACCCTATGGGGCAGTTCTCCTCTGTCCTGTAGGGTCACTATGAGTCAGAATCAACTCCACAGCACTGGGTTTTTGTTTTTTTTTTTGTATAAATTAGCTTTGTCCAGAACCTAGGCTGTTCTTCCTCTGATGTACAGCCATATCCAAGAAATGTCACATCTACCAAGAAGGATTTTACTATTGTATGATTTGAAGGTTATTCAGAAAACACATTGTGGAAAAATCCATATGAATTTCTGAATAAAATTTTAGATAGTTTTGTTAAAAAGCAAAAGTGTAAATCCAAGCAAAAATTAAGAGTCTCATCTAAACCTCAGATTCAGCCATGGGCTTGACTGCCATCTCTGGACACAATGCTGTACCTCAGAAGCTGTTCTCTCAGCGTGGGTGATGGATATGCAGTAGTTCATTCATTCTCTCTTGCCTTGGTCTGGTGAAGCCGTAAGCGATCATTTGGGAGATAGTATAGCAGTGAATAAGGTGGGGAGTAAACCAACTTGGAGATTAGAAACTAACCTGGAGACTCACTGCAAGCAACAATCATCAAAAACAAGTTACATCCTGCAAAGAGGTAAGATTCTTTTCACCTTTAACGTGAAGCAATGGAATACCCCAAAACATCAATACCAAAAATGGCAAACCACCCAACGGCTTTGGACTGCAACAGGATTAGGTTGCCTCAGACAGCAAAAGACCTAACAATCTACCTGTAATTGCTTCTTTATGTTAAAGAATGTCCCCTAGCAACTCAGTGCAATAATCACTTGGCATTAACAGAGTCATGCGATTTATCTGGCATTTAACGGGTATGAATATGTGTAAAGAAACTCGAGGTTACAATGTGCACTTAATAGCTAACTCATAACTAAAGTAATACACAAATAGGGGCTAATATAAATTTTAAGCTTCTATATATTAATAAAGAATATTTGATGTTTCATTTCTTTCAGTGAGCCACAAACTAAAGAAAAGATAATATGATTAATTTAGATCCTAAACATTTTACAACAGAAAATAGATGAAGCAATTAAGAGCCCCTAAAGAATTCAGTTTAGTTATTATAACTTTAAGATATGAATTGGATTAAATTATATCAATTACTTGAGAAATATGTAGATTTTTCAACGAGCATATTATTTAAAAACTGACCTAATTTACTAATGAAAGAACAAGAGGCTTTTCATCTCTCCTTTTCCATAGAGGATTTTTAAAATAGTTCTCAGTTTCTTGACTCACTACTATAATACAGTTTTATATTTCCTGCATTATCTGCTGAGCCAAGATAACTCAGTAGCTACCGTCCAGGTAGATTTTCATTTCACCCAGACCATAGTTTTACACAAAGTGAATCCCCTAACTTAACAACCACTCCTGATCAGAAACTCTTTACGTAATGCCAAGAACCCTATGAAAGAAATTCTGCTCAAGTACAGTATAAACAGCTCCTTACCCAAATAACCTTTTTCACCAACTCCAGTGCATTAAATATATTCCATGCATATCTTTATACCAGTGTATATGTTGAAATAAAAATATTTATAAAAGTATACAGTCGTAAGTCAGTTGCTATTTCACTTTACATTTGTTTCGAATGTTTCACAACTTAAGTCTGTGATATTACAAGCCCCTTTGGAAGACTTAAATAGTATTAAAATACCACTTTCAATTTAAAGGGCAAAATATTTGGAAAATTAAGGTCACATAATGTTAGAGAGCCTAATGGAGTATGGATTTCTGCTTGAGGTACTTCAACCAGAAACCTCAGCAATCTTAAATCTGTCTCTCCTGGATATAATAAGTTTTAAAGCTTTGAATGAATTTTTAGAATATGTTTCATGTCTCTTATAACTTCAGAAAAGGATGCAGCAGAGAAGCAAAGAGAGCATTCTCTATAATAATGGAATTTTTATTCAGTACCTATAATTTGGACAGCCTTTAAAACAAAAGATGAATAGAATCACCCTTAAAGGAGGGAAAATAACAATTGTTAGAAGGCGTACTTTGTAGGAATTTTTTCTTAGGTGCAAAGTACTTTTCAAAAGATCAAGAAATAGTAGGTTCTTTGATCTAAGATGTCATAAATGCTACAGAATCATGATTAAATAAATTGTTAATTTTAAAACATAAGGTTTTTATTTTGGTATTTCTATAGTTTTTTATAGTAAATATGGTTAGTTCCATATCCCATTACAAAACCCAAGTCACTTGTTCAGATAAGGCATTACAGAAGAAATACTGACAGACCAAACTACATGGAACATGTAGAACATCTGAAATAGGGAAACAATGCAATACACATTTTTTTTTTATTGTGCTTTAAGTGAAAGTTTAAAATTCAAGTCAGTTTCTCATACAAAAACTTATACACACATTGTTATGTGACCCTAGTTGCTCTCCCTACAATGTGACAGCACACTCCTTCTCTCCACCCTGCATTTCCCGTGTCCATTCAAAAGAAAGAACAAATCTGTCTTAGAAGAAGTACAACCAGAATGCTCCTTAGAAGCAAGGATAGCAAGACAACATCTTATATACTCTGGACATGTTATCAGGAGGGATCAGTCCCTGGAGAAAGACATCATGCTTGGTAAAGTGGAGGGTGAGCAAAAAAGAGGAAGACCTTCAATGAGAGGGACTGACACAGTGGCTGCAACAATGGGCTCAAGCATAACAATTCTGAGCATGGCACAGGATGGCTTGATGGAACCTAACAACAACATTCAACCAGCTCCTGTCCCCCTCTACCTTCTCATCTTGCCTCCAGACAGGAGCTGCCCACATAGTCTCATGTGTCTACTTGAGCTAAGAAGGACACTCCTCACCAGTATCATTTTATGTCTTATAGTCCAGTCTAACCTTTGTCTGAAGAGTTGGCTCCAGGAATGGTTTTAGTTTTGGGCTAACAGAGAGTCTAGGGCCGTGACCTCTGGGGTCCCTCCAGTCTCAGTCAAACCATCAAGTCTGGTCTTTTTACTAGAATTTGAGGTCTGCATCCCACTGTTCTCCTGATCCATTAGGGATTCTCTGTTTTGTTCCCTCTCAGGGCAGTCATTGGTGGTAGCCAGCAACATCTAGTTCTTCCGATCTCAGGCTGATGGAGTCTCTGGTTTATGTGGCCCTTCCTGTCTCTTGGGCTCATATTTCCTTGTGGCTTTGGTGTTCTTCATTCTACTTTGCTCCACGTGGGTTGAGACCAATTGAAGCATCTTAGATGACCACTTGCTAGCTTTTAAGAACCCAGACACCACTCACCAAAGTGAGATGCAGAACCTTTTCTTAATACACTTTGTTATGCCAATTCAACTATAGGGTCCCTATGAGTCGAAATCGACTCCATGGCACTGGGGCACTGGGTATGCCAATTGACCTAGATGCCCCCTGAAACCATTTTCCCCAGACCTCTACTACTCTGTCCCTCAGAAGTGTTTGGTTGTATTCAGGAAACTTCTGAGCTTTTGGTTTAGTCTAGTTGTGCTGACTTTCCCTGTATGGTGTATCATCCTTCCCTTCACCTAAAATAATTCTTGTCTACTATTTAGTTAGTGAATACACATCTCCCTCCCCACCCTCATAACCATCAAAGAATGTTTTCTTCTGTGTTTAAACCTTCTCTTGAGTTCTTATGATGGTCGTCTCATACGATACTTGTCCTTTTGCAACTGACTAATTTTACTCAGCATAATGCCTTCCAGATTCCTCCATGTTATAAGATGTGCCATGGATTCATCGTTGTTCTTTATTGTTGCGTAGTATTCCATTGTGTGAATATACCATGATTTGTTTATCCATTCATCTGTTAAGGGCCACCCTGGTTGTTTCCATCTTTTTGCTATTGTAGACAGTGTTGCAGTGAACATGGGTGTGCGTGTATCTGTTCATGTGAGGGCTCTTATTTCTCCAGGATATATTCCAAGGAGTAGGATTGCTGGATCGTATAGTAGTTCTATTTCTAGCTTTTTAGAAAAGCACCAAATTGATTTCCAAAGTGGTTGTATCATTTTACATTCCCACCTGCAGTGTATTAGTGTTCCAGTCTCTCCACAACCTTTCCAGCATTTATTATTCTGTGTTTTTCGGATTAATGCCAGCCTAAAAAAAAAAAACAAATTTTTTTGTTGTTGTTGTTGGGGTGAGATGGTATCTCACTGTAGTTTTGATTTGCATTTCTCTAATGGTTAATGATCGTGAGCACTTCCTCATGTATCTCTTAGCCACCTGAATGCCTTCTTTGGTGAAGTGCCTGTTCATATCCTTTGCCCATGTTTTAATCAGGTTATTTCTCTTTTTGTTGTTGAGGTTTTGCAGTATCTTGTAGATTTAGGAGATTAGACGCTGATCAGATTTGTCATAGTTAAAGATTTTTTCCCAGTCTGTAGGTTGTCTTTTTACTGTTTTGGTGAAGTCTTTGGATGAGCATAAACATTTGATTTTCAGGAGCTCCCAGTTACCTAGTTTTTCTTCTGGCGTTTGTGCATTGTTAGTAATGTTTTGTATACTGTTTATGCCATGAAAATACACATTATTTTAATTGCTTCCAAAATGTTCGCCATCTAAAACAGTGGTTCTCGACCCGAGGTAACTTTGCCTCCAGACGACATGTGGCAATGTTACGGTCCACTCTACAGCAACTAACAAACCTGTTGCCACTGAGTTGATTTCGACTCATAGTGACCCTTTAGGACAGAGTAGAACTGCCCCCATAGTGTTTCCAAGGAGCAGTTGCTGGATCAGAACTGCCAACCTTGGTTAGCAGCCGAACTTTTAACCACTGCACCACCAGGGCTCCTCAGCAACTAACAACAGGGACATTTTTTGTTGTCACCACTAGGGGGTGCTACTAGCATCTAGTGGGTAAAGGCCAAGGATGCTGCTAAACGTACTACAATGCATAGGACCACTCCCACAGCAAAGAATTATCCAGCCTAAAACATTTTTTTTAAAACATAACTAGTGTCAAGACTAAGAAACCCTGACATAAAATAATACTAACCACATGGTCAGCAATGTACAAATATTTGCTGAATGAGCGAATCTTAATTTTTAAAAAAAAATTTAGTTTCCACTTTTTATAAAAAGAGCCCCGATGGCGCAATGGTTAAACACTAGGCTGCTAATCAAGAGGTCAGAATTTCGAACTCGCCAGCGGCTCCATTGGGGTGGGGGGAAGACCTGGCATTCTGCTCCCATAAAGATTACAGCCTACAAAACTCTATGGGGCGGTTCTACTCTATTATATAGAATAGCTATGAGTCAGAATCGACTCAACAGCACACAACTTTTCCTCTAACAATTTGATACCACTTAATACAGACTCTATTCATGTTCTCAAGATGTCTATACACTTATTCATCAGATTCCCAAGTGGTGTCAAATACGACCAATTAGATAAAAAAAAAAAATATATGTCCATCAAATATCCTGCCTATGATATGGTTCCAAGGAGTGCAAAAGAAAAACTATAGAGCACATTCAATCATCACTCAAAATAAGAAGTAAAAACATTTTCAGAAGCTCAAAAATACGCATTTTTAGCTACAGGAATTAAAACTCTATTATTTTATTTGACCACATTTGTTGATAAACCAAAGTATTTCAAATTTACAAGTCAAGACCAAATAACTAACACTGAAATACTCTTCAGAAAATATTCATCATATGAACAATGTAATTAGAAAAGGTTAGAAGGCCCATATGATCTTTTTAAATATTAATTCACATTTTCTGGTTCAAAACACTCTTAAAGGTATTAAAAAATTGGTGTCCCCATTTTAACCTAATATGAAAATTGCCCCCAGAGTGAAAGATTTTTATGACTTTTTATCCAGGCTTATATGTATCTTTACTGTTAGCTAGCTAGAGGCTGATTTTATTAACAAATACATAAACCCAAAAACCACCAAATCTTTTGCCATCAAGTCGATTTTGACTTATAGTGACCCTATAGGATAGAGCAGAACTACCCTATAGGGTTTCCAAGGAGCAGCTGGGGATCTGAACTGCTGACCTTTTGGTCAACAGCCATTAGAATAGTGTTTATCTCTAAAAGGAAGAATTTTTTTTTAATTTTTTTCTTTTAATTTTCCAATTATTTTACTATATATATAATAATTTTATAAGAAAAGTAAATGATACATTCAAAGAAAAACAGCCCCTGATAATTCACATATACTCAAATTTATTTAAAAAAAAAAAAAACTGCCATCAAGTCAATTCTGACTCATAGCGACTCTATATGACAGAGTGGAACTGCTCCATAGAGTTTCCAAAAAGCAGCTGGTGGATTCAAACTGCTGACCTTTTGATTAGTGTCCAAGCTCTTAACCAGTGCGCTACCAGGGCTCCACTCAACTTTTATGGAACCATATTATTATTCCCGGGTTCCATTTTAAAAATAATAGAGCTAATCATAAAAATATGGAATTCCTAAATGAAGCCTCTTTAAAGAACCTACCACTTACATAAGGAGAAAAAGTGAATATAACTGAAAAACACTCATAAAGAAATGCTTCTATCCAAAATAGTATTTAAAAATTTACAAATACCAAATCAATCATAAATGTTTACATATTATTCTGCTACTGTACTCTGTTTTGGAAACCCTGGTGGCACAGTGGTTAAGTGCTATGGTTGCTAACCAAAAGGTCAGCAGTTCAAATCCAGCAGGTGCTCCTTGGAAACTCTACGGGGCAGTTCTACTCTGTCCTATAGGGTTGCTATGAGTCGGAATCGACTCAACAGCAATGGGTGGGTACTTTGTTTTAGTCGTCCCTGGAGACAAACGTTTCTATAAGAAGTATATTATTATTCTTTGTATTTAAGTACTGCTCTGAGATAATATTATCCCAGTAAGAAACACTCTTAGAATTACATCAACTAAAGCCATGACATGGTCCTATAGCCACAGACTGAACAACAACCTAAAAGCGTTGAAATGTTTCTTCAGACTGAGGTGAAGGACACAATTTCTCAAAGGGAAATGGGTTTTAACAGAAACTTATAAATAAGTTGTTGTCTGCCAGAGGTACATGTCCAAATGAATCAAAGAATAAGGAAATTCTGTGTGTGATTATTCCAAACTCATCAGAAGCCACACACACTTGGAAAACTCAAGACTATCAAAATAAGTACATTTCTTAGACATAATTTCAAATCTATTTCTCCCTGCTGGGTATCAACAACCAGAACGGGTGCTGATTTGTTCTTTTCAATCTTTTTTATGGCTAAATGAGCATGTAAACCTTCAAAAGAGAAACAAAATGGAAATGACAGCGCCATTTATGAATCTAAAATAATCTCTGTGAATCAGTGTCTTTGGAATGGACAAAAAGTCATATAAACATCCCAATTAAAAAGCAGTATCCCTTTTTAAGAAGTCTAAATTTAGAATTACTGACATTACAAAGGAGCCCTGGTGGAGCAGTGGTTAAGGGCTTGGCTGTTAACCAAAAGGTTGGTAGTTCAAATCCACCAGCTGTTCCATGGAAACTCTATGGAAAATTCTACTCTGTCCTATAGGGTCATGATGAGTCAGAACTGAACTGACTCAATGGCGATGGATTTTCTGGGGCCCTGGTGGTGCAGTGGTTAAGAGCTACAGCATACTACAGCAGCTAACCAAAAGGTCGACAGTTCAAATCTACCAGCCGCTCCCTGGAAACCCTATGGAGAGTTCTACTCTGTCCTATAGGGTTGCTATGAGTCAGAACAGACTCAACAGCAATTTTTTTTTTTTGCGTTACAAAGGATTCATGTACATATCAGCCCCCTGATACATCTATTTACAGATCACTATGACAACTACACCTACCCTCCTGGCGCAGTGGCTAAAGCAAATGGACTGCTAACCAAAAGATCTGCGGTTCAAAACCACATAAAGAAAACAAAAATCCTCACAACTAGACGAATAAGCAACATCATGATAAACAGAGAAAAGACTGAGGTTGTCAAGAATTTCATTTTACTTGGATCCACCATCAACACTCATGGAAGCAGCAGTCAAGAAATCAAAAGATGAAAATTGCAACTCAAAAAGAAAGACCAGACTTGCTGGCCTGACAAAGACTGGAGAAACCCTGAGAGTGTGGCCCCCAGATACCCTTTTAGCTCAGTAATGAGGACACTCCTGAGATTCACCCTTCAGCCAAAGATTGAACAGGCCCATGGAACATAACAAGACTAAAGGGGTGCACCAGCCCTGGGGCAGGGCCTGGAGGGAACAGGAAAGCTGGTGATAGGGAACCCAGGGTTGAGAAGGGAGAGTGTTGACATGTCGTGGGTTTGTTAACCAATGTCATAAACAGGGTGTGTACTAGCCGTTTGATGAGAAACTGGTTTATTTTGTAATCCTTCATCTAAAGTTCAATTAAAAAAAAAAAGACAAGACGCATTGCATTGGGCAAATCGAATCCAGGAGATCTCTTTAAAGTGTTAAAAAGCAAAAAAAAAAACATCACCTTGAGGACTAATGTATGCCTGACCCATGCCATGGTGTTTTCAATCGCCTCATATGCATACAAAAGCTGGACAATGAATAAGGAAGACTGAGGAAGAATCGATGCCTTTGAATTGTGGTGTTGGCAAAGAATATTAAATATACCATGGACTGCTGAAAGAATGAACAAATCTGTCTTGGAAGAAGTACAACCAGAACGCTCCTTAGAAGCAAGGATGGTGAGACTATGTCTCACATACTTTAGACATGTTATCAGAAGGGATCAGTTCCTGGAGAAGGACATCATGCTTGGTAAAGTAGAGGGTCAGCGAAAAAGAGGAAGACCCTCAATGAGATGGACTGACACAGTGGCTAGAACAACGGGCTCAAGCATGGCAACAATTGTAAGGATGGCACAGGACCAGGCAGTGTTTCATTCTGTTATGGACAGGGTTGCTATGGATCAGAACCAACTCAATGGTACCTAACAACATGGTAATTACTTTTAAAGGTAATCTAGCCACCAACAATTAACTTATAAATTCCTTCAACAAATTTTTATTAAGAGTCTACCAAGTGCAAAGGACTACGCTACGTACGGTGGGAGTAGCAAAGACTCATCTATCACAAGCTTTAGTCTCAAGTATCTTACAAGACTAGGTGGGGAGATAAGGATGCCTAGAAATAACTTAAAACAAGAAGGGAGAAGTTCCTAAACAGCAATAAAATAAAATTTCCTAAGAGGTCAGAAAAAAACAGAGGTTAATTTCCAGCTGGGATGATCAGAGAAGACACTGACATTAGATGGCAACATCTGAGATGGGCCTGAATATATAGACAGAATTTGGACATTCTCAGAAAGAGGCAAATGGATTGTAAGGGAAGAAAAAGAATGTAAGCAAAGGTGGGCATGTAAGAGTAAAATGCATGTTCATCCAAAATTCTGTTGCAGAGGGAGGGTACTGTAGAAAGGAGAATAATTAAAGATAAAGTAGGAAATGGAGGTTAGGGCCAGCTTGGGAGGGCTTGACTATGAGGCTAAGAAGTCCGGACTTCATTAGGTAATTGGGGAGCTAGTAAAGATTTCTCAGCAGGAAAAAGCATCATCAAAGTTGTGCTTTGGAAAGATCAATCTAGCAGTAATTGAAGTAACTGAACATCAATCAAATGTAGATGATATAGCACAGTGAGTATAATGTAAGCCTGTAGGAATTTAGGAATTCATTTATAAAAATGTAATTTATATGCATCTTTTCAGTAACACAGCTCTATAAACTGTCTTGCTCATAGACTAGTACCTAATTATATAAGCATCTAAAAAGGTCATAAGTACTATAAAATGATATCACAAAACCTCTTGCCTCTGCCTGGAAATCCTCCCACCCACTTTCCCTTCCGGTAAACGCCTTATCCTGTAGGTCTCAGTTTAAATGTCACTTCCTCAGAAAGGCCTTTTTTGAATCACTTATCCAAATTAGGTTCCCTGTTTTTCTCTTTCAAACCAACTTTCACTTCTTCTTCATAGCACTTATCACATTTATAGTTATACAGTTTGGTCACTAATTGATTAAAGTCTGTCTCCCCCACTAGATTGTGAAAGAAAGCACTATACTATTTTTGTGCATCATTATATTCTTCAGAGCCTAGAATGGTACAACATATAGTAGGTACTTAACAAATATTTGTCTTATGAAAAATGAATGAATAAGGAAGAGAAGAACAGACTTCTAAGGTCACCACTGTAATGCCACTCTTTGCTAGGAATTAAGATAGTTTCTTTCAGAGAAAAAACTAAAAGAAATCTTAAATTTCAACTTAAAGTGAAATTCCTATGTGCTAAAATCATATGCTTCCACAAAGAAAACCTATTAAGGCAAAATATTCCATTTTTCTCATATTTTTACGGAAATAATTCATAATGCAACTACTAAGTGAACTGGAATAAGGAATAGAAACTGAGTAACGGGTAAGCACTATAAGTCAGTTGTGATTCCTCGATCCATGTTGTGATTCCTTGATTCATGCATGTTAGAATCTCAAAAAGAACTTCAATATTTAACACGAAAGATTTTTACTACACCTAAATCATCAATGAAGTAGGAAAAAAACACTCAAAGAAAGATGACTAAGCTCCTTCATACTTCACTTCCAAATACTTGGTTTTCAGTTACAAGCTACTTCTACCTACGTACTTCATGCCACAAACGTAGCCCAAAATTTTCATAATAATAAACTTAGAGAAGATTAGCAATGTAATGAACCTTAAGTCAAAGAGGCCTACAGAAGTCCAAAGGAGTTCAACATGTGGGTCTTATCCTAACATTTAGCCCTCCACAAAATTTTTATTTAGAAAAATCATCCAATTCGCTAGAACACATGAACTAGGAAGTCCTAACCAATTGCGAATAGGGAACTAGAGAAGTTGGTTTAAAATTGGAAATGCTGAGGTAACTTGGTACAATGGAATACCTGCAACAAAGGAAAAATTTTATTTTCATTATTCATTTAGAGATATATGTCAAACTAAATTGTACAAATCATCCACTATATAAACAAAATGAAAAGAAAAAGACCACCACCAATTTATTCAAAGAAGTACAGTCAGTTTTGCTAAAAGAAGATATCTGCGTTCCTAAAAATCACCACACTATGCAAAAATCACACAATAGAAAACACAGGACTTACGGGGAAAATAGTTAGGGGTACAACACTCAAAAACCTTGTCGGGGGGAGCACGGCCAACATGGTGCCCTAGACAGATACACCATGCCGTCCCTCTGTAGCAAAGACCTGAAAAACTAAGTAAAACAGATACAAACGGCAATCCTGGAACCCTGAGCGTCAAATGAAGGTGTTTTAGTTATCCAGGGCTGCTATAACAGAAATACCACAAGTGGGTGGCTTTAACAGAGAGAAATTCATTCCCTCACAGTCTAGTATGCTACAAGTCTGAATTCAGGGCTTCAGCTCAAAGGGAAGGCTTTCTCTCTCTGTCAGTTCTAGAGGAAGGTTCTTGTCATTAGTCTTCCCCTGGTCAAGGAGTTTCTCAGCACAAGGACACCAGGTCCAAAGGACCCGTACTCCTGCTCTTCTTTCTTGGTGGTGTTAGGTCCCTATGACTCTCTGCTTGCTTCTCTCTTTCTTATCTCAAAAGACACTGGCTTAAGACACAATCTAATTTTGTAGATCTCATCAATGTAACTGCTGCTAATCCATCTCATTAACATCATACTGATAAGATTTACAACACATACGAAAATCACATCAAATGACAAAATAGTGGACAATCACACAACACTGAGAATCATGGCCCAACCAAATGGATACACATATTTTTGGGGGACATAATTCAATCCATGACAGAGGAATAGAGAACTAGATCAAATACTAAATGGAAGAAGAAACTGATGGAGAACGGAGAACGAGCAGAGATACACAGTGGAGGTTCCCAGTCAACTAACACAGCACAGTGGGGCCATCTTAAGACACAACCAGCAATGACTCCAGACAGGGAGTACAAGAAAGCAATTTCACAGAGATCCTGATAGGAGAGACATCACCTAGTAACCAGAAACACACTTTCTCACCACTCACCATTCTGGTGAGTAGAATCAAGAATCCCCGTTATGGAAGCCCCCACCGACAGGGTATGTAATACAAGCCACCCTCAGGCCCACCACACCCCCTCCCGCCACATAGGTTTTTTCTTTTTTCTTTTTCTTTCTCCCTCCCACTGAGCCCCACACATCACACTCCCCTCTTCCCACCAGCCCCTGCCACACTGCCACAGCTAGAGAGCTACCAGCGCACCAGCCCACTGCCACCCCAGGTCCACTCTGCCCTCAGTGGCTGGCTCCCACCCTCCCGTGCCACCATTTTTTTTTTCTTTTTCCTTTCTTACTTTTCTTTCTCCCTCCCAACTACTCCCATATGTCACCTCTACCCCCTTCCCACTGGCCCTCACCACACTGCCATATTTTTCTTTTTCTATGATTCTTTTCTTTTTCCCTGCCACCTAGCCCCATACGCCATCTGTCCCCCATCCCTCCAGCCCCCAGGTCTGCTCAGCCCCTCCTGCCAGCTCCACCATACTTCCCTTTTTTTTTTTTTCTTTCTCTCCCTTTTCTTTTTTTTCTCCCTCCCACTTAGCCCCATACACCACCTACCCCTCTTCTTGCCAGGCCCTGCCACACTGCCACGGCTAATGTGCTCCCAGTACTCGGACCTGCCACCACACTGGGCCCATACTGCCCCTCCCTTCCACCACTCGAGCAGCTGCCAAATGGTGGGAGGCAAGCCAGTACCACTCCCCATCAGGCATCCCCACCCACCTGGCGAGGGGCTGTGAACACTCCCACACCCCTGGACCAACATCAGTGTTTGGTGACTTTCTTTTGGGGTCTGTCATTGCCCAGTCCACCCTCAGCCACCTTGCCAAACAAGTGTACAGTGAAGTGGGCTCACCCTGCCTGCTGCTACCCTGCCCACCTGATAGGGTGCTGAGAGCTATCATGCCCACAGATGAGCAAGCAGCAAAGCACGCCCAGTACGCCTGCCCTGACCTATCAAAACAAAACAAGAAACCAAGATGAAACAAATATACAATCAATAATTCAAAAAAATAATACCTGGGAGACATAAAGACAATATCAGAACATATAAAAAGGTAGGACAAGATGACTCCAGCAAGTGACCTACCTGAAGAATCAGATAACCTTTCAGTAGAAGAAAAAGCATTGGAACTACCTGATATGGAATTCAAAAGACTAATATTCAGGGCTCTCCAAGAGATTAGGAAAGAGATCAAGGAAAACACACATATAACCAAGGAAAAAATAAGACAAAATCATGGAAAACAGACAAAACCAACAAGATCATAGCCAAAATCAAGAAAAACACAGGTAAAACAATAGAATAATTCAGGAAAATTATACTAGAACAAAACATCAAAATAAATAATTAGAAATCATACAAAAACATCAACTAGAAATCTAAAAAATAATAATATTTCAGAAATAGACAACTCAACAGAAGGTTTTAGGAGCAAACATGAAACAATGGAAGGCTGAATCAGTGAGACTGAAGGCAAATCATGGGTGTCACTTTGAGGAAAAAGCAGAGAAATGAAGAAAACCTAACAATTATGTGGGACAGAATCAAGAACAAAAATTTGCATGTGATCAGAGTTCAGAACGGGGAGAAAACGGAAAACACAAAGAAGACTGTTGAAGATCTGCTGGTAGAAAGCTTTCTAAATATCATAAAAGACAAAAAGCTGCCAATCCAAGAAGCTCAAAGAACCCCACAGGGGACAGACCCCAAGAGAAATTCACCAAGGCATATCATAGTCACACTTGCCAAAACCAAACACAAAGAAAGAATCCTAAGAGCAGCTTGAAAAATCACTTACAAAGGGCAAACAGTAAGACTAAACTCTGATTACTTGGCAGAAACTATGCAGGGCAAGAAGTCAATGGGATGACACACATAAAACCTTGAAAGAAAAAAACTGCCAACCAAGAATAATAAATCCTGCAAAACTCTCTCTCAAATACAACGGTGAAATTAGGACACTTCCACATAAACAGAAATTAAGGGAATTCATAAAAACCAAACCAAATTTACAAACAATATTAAAGGGAGTCCTTTGGTTAGAGAACCAACATCAGACAATAACCAATCAGAAAAGCAATACCATTTATAATAGCCCCTAAAAAAAAAAAAAAAAAAAAAAAAATTTAAGAATAAATCTAACCAGAGACGTAGAAGACTTATACTAAAAAAACTGTAAAACGCTACTCCAAGAAACCAAAAGATACCTGCATAAAGGGAAAAACACAGCATGCTCATAGATAGGAAGACTCAATATGGTGAAAATGGCAGTTCTACCCAAAGCAATCTACAGATTTAATGCAATCCTGATCAAAATACCAACAGCATTATTCAATGAGATGGAAAAAGTCACTGCCAACTTCATATGGAAAGGAAAGAGGCCCCGGAGAAGCAAAGCATAACTGAAGAAAAAGAACAAAGTAGGAGGCCTCACACTACCTAATCTCAGAATCTACTATACAGACACAGTAGTCAAAACAGCCCAGTACTGGGACAACAAAAGATACACAGACTAATGGAACAGAACCAAGACCCAGACATAAATCCACCTACCTATGGTCAGCTGGACCAAACTCCATCAAATGGGGAAACTACAGTCTTTTTAACAAATGGTGCTGGCCAAATTGGATGTTCATCTGTAAAAAGAAAAAAAAATGAAACAGGACCCATACTTCACACTATACACAAAAACTAATTCAAAATGGGTCAAAGACCTAAATATAAAACTTAAAATGAAAGAGATTATTGAAGAAAAAATAGGAACAATGCTAGGGGCCCTAATACATGGCATAAATACAATACAACCATAATTAAAAATGCAGAAACACCAGAAGATAAACTAGATAACTGGGAGCTCCTAAAAATTAAACACTTGCACTCATCAAAAGACTTCACCAAAAGAATAAAAAGAGAACCTACACACAGGAAAAAAACTTTAGGCTATGACATATCCGACAAGAGCTTAATCTACAAAATCTGTAAAATACTTCAACACCTCAACAACAAAAAAGACAAATAATTTCATTAAAAAATGGTCAAAGGATATAAACAGACACTTCACCAAAGAAAATATTCAGGCAGCTAACAGACACATAAGGAAATGTTCACGACCATTAGCCATTAGAGAAATGCAAATCAAAACTACAATGAGATACCATCTCGCCCTGACATTACTGGCATGAATCAAATAAAAATAAGAAAATAACAAATACTGGAGAAGTTACAGGGAGACTGGAACTCTTATGCACTGTTGGTGGGAATATAAGATAGTATAACCGCTATGGAAAACAATACAGTGCCTCCTTAAAAGCTAGAAATAGAAATATCATACAGTCCAGCAATCCCAATCCTGGGAATATATCCTAGAGAAATAAGAGCGGTCACACAAGTAGACACAGTACACCCATGTTCACTGCAGCATTATTCACAATAGCAAAAAGATGGAAACAACACAAGTGCCCATCAACAGATAAATGGATAAACAAATTATGGTATATACACACAATGGGCTATGCAGCAATAAAGAACTATGATAAATCTGGGAAACATCTCACAACATGGATGAATCTGGAGGCCATTATGCTGAGTGAAATAAGTCAATCACAAAAGGACAAATATTGCATGAGACCACTATTATAAAAACTCAAGAAAAGGTTTACGCACAGAAAAAAACAATCTTTGATGGTTACAGGAAAGAAACAGGGAGGGAAAATCACTAACTAGATAGTAGACACTTGGTAAATTTGGTGAGGGGAAAGACAACACACAATACAAGGGAAGTCAGCATAACTCGACCAAGGCAAAGTCATAGAAACTTCCTAGATACATCCAAACACCTTGAGGGACCGAGTTGCTGGGGCTAGGCGCTAAGGACCACGGCTTCAGAGGATATCTAGGTCAACCAGCATAACATAGTTCATAACGCAAATGTTCTACATCTACTTTGGTGAGTAGCATCTAGGGTCTTAAGAGCTAGTGAGCAGCTATATAAGATACATTTATTGGTCCCATCCCATCCGGAACAAAGGAGAACGAAGAAAACTAAAGACAAAAGGAAAATATTAGTCCAAAGGACTAAAGGACCACATGAACCACAGCCTCCACCAGCCTGAGCCCAGAAGAACTAGATGGTGTCCAGCTACCACCACCAACTGCTCTGATAGGGATCACAATAGAGGGTCCCGAACAGAGCAGGAGAAAAATGTAAAACAAAGTTCAAATTAAATTAATGAAAAAAGACCAGACTTACTGGTCTGACAGAGATTGAAATAACCCCTTAGACTATGACCCCAGGACACCCTACTAACTCAGAACTGAAGCCACTCCTGAAGTCCACCTTTCAGCCAAAGATTAGACAGGCCTATAGAACAAGCAATAACACCCTTGAGGAATGTGCTTCTCAGTTTTATCATGTATACGAGACTAAGTGGGCAATGCCTGCCAAAAGCAAAGACAAGCAGGCAGGAAAGGACCCCAAAACTGGAAGAATGGACACTTGGAACCCAGGATGGAAAGGGGGAGGGTGCTGACACAATGCAGGGATTGCAACCAATGTCACAAAACAATTTGTGTATAAATTTTTGAATGAGAAACTAATTTGCACTGGAAGCTTTCACATAAAGCACAATCAAAAAAACAAATACAAAAAACCATGACAGTGACACACACAAGATAAGAACCAAATGAAAAGGGTAGCAGTTTTACACATGTTAAATGGTTAGAAAATGCATACATATTATAATAAATATGGCACTTTACCTTGAAAAAGGCCTCAAGTTTGCTTGTAGATGTGGGCATTTGAAAGGTTGAAGCCTGTGAATTATTGTGAAGTGGTGGAAGGAGGGTTATCTAAAATGAGATGTGGGTGCCAAATATACTGCAATTATTCTTCCCCTCTTGGGTATGTGCTAATTGATTTTGATCACGGTGATTTTGCCATGCAGAACGTTTTACTTTTTATAAAGTCAAATCATTAACGTCTCCCTTTATGGTTTCTTGGTTTAGAGTTATGGTTAGAAAGGCCTTCTCTGCCCCAAGATTTTTTAAATGTTGCCCCATTTTCTTCTTAATAATAATTAAAAGAAAAAAACCCAAATCCATTGCCATCAAGTTCATTTCGACTCATAGCAACCCTACAGGACAAAGTAGAACTGCCCCCACAGAGTTTCCAAGGAGCGCCTGGTGGATTCAAACTGCTGACCTTTTGGTTAGCAGCTGTAGCTCTTAACCACTATGCCACCAGGGTTTCCAAATTAATAATAATTAATTTTTATTGAATGCTTACTCTGGTCCAGGCACCATTCTAAGACACTTCACATATATTATTGCATTTGATCCTCACAACAACCCTGTTAGGTGGGTACTGTTATTATCTCCATGATACAGATGAAGAATTTGTGACTACAGATGAGGTTTAAACTTACCTGAGGTTACATAGCTATTGTGTGGCAGAGCCAGGGTTTCAACGTAATCCAGTCAATTCACCAACTTTAGGCTACATGTACTAATGCTATCTCCACTAAGAAAAATGAGGAATTCACACATTTATACATACCTCCACCTCTTCTACCTACCCCACCTTATTGTTGTTATGTAATTCCTTTCTACGTTATTAGTTTTTACAGCCTTTACATTTTCTTCTTTTTTCATAAGATGCATCTATTTAGACTTATTTCTACATTTAAATGGATTCCATACACCTTGCCAATCCTTTCATACCTCTGCTTCTATATTTCTAAGCTCATCATCTTTATTCATCACTTACATGACAAGTTTTAATCATGAGGCAATTTTTCCAAGGGCTAGGTTCTTTAATGTTTGAGAATATTGTTTCTTATCTTTACACATAAAGCTTCCATTAAAGCTTTAGAGACACTGCTCCACTGCTCCCTGGCTTTGGCTATTACCATGATGTCTGAGGCCAGTCTCATTTCCCCCTTTAGGGAGACTTGATTTTTCTGGCTGGATACCATTAGTTTTTTTTTTAAACCTTGAAGTACACTAACTTGACTACTATATGTTTGCTTGGTATTGATCATCCTGCTTCAATTCTTCCTTGAATCATGTCCCCTTATGATCTGCAAATTACAATCTCCTTTATCTCTGAAGGTTTTTTTCCTCCATTACATATCTGAAAATTTTCTTCCACTTGTTCTCTTTATCAGGCACACCAATAATACACATGTTGGATCTTCTCTTTCTGTAATTATTATCTATAGAATATTAGATAGAACTCTTAATTGTAAGCCTATGACTTGAACTAGCTTAGATAAAAGCAATTTATTGGATGGATACTGGAGTACCTCATATAACTTTAAGAAATGCATAAAGTGAAACCGGGCCTCAGGGATAATTAGAACCACAGTCTTAAACACTACCAGGGCTATTTATCTCAACCTCTTGTCTCTTATTTCTGCTTCTATGTGTTGGCTTTGTTCTCACTATCACAGAAAGACCAACTTCCTCCACAAGGCAGGGAACATGGCTGCCAACAGCTCCAAAGCCTCACATCCCATGATTCTCATCATCAGAGAAGGATTGCCTTTTTTTCTTTAATTCTAATTTTAAAAAATTACTTTCCCTTCAGAGCCCTTTGGTTAAGAGCTCAGGCTGCTAACCAAAAGGTCGGCAGTTCAAATCCACCAGCCATTCCTTGGAAATCCTATGGGGCAGTTATACTCTGCCCTTTAGGGTTGCTATGAGTCAGAATCAACTTGACAGCAACAGGGTTGGGTTTTTTGTTTGTCTGTTGTTTTGTTGTTGTTGTTGTTGCTATTGTTGTTTCTTTGAGTCAATACAGATGTATTTGTCTGGAATTTTTTTCTGTTTCATGAAATAATTCTTGGCCTGAAATGTACTTTGTCTGTATGCTTAGAATGTAGCAGATTAGCCAACTTTAGTTTGCTAACTTAGTGCTTATCCATTTCTGATCAACTTCTGCAAAGCTCATTGTCATTTCTTCCTCCCTACTTCACTGTATGTTAGAAGTACGAAAAGACATAAGTGGTATATCTGTACTGTCACCTTAGTCTCACCTCTCCCTCCAAACTAAGGAGCTGCATTCCTCAGGAATATTACAATTTTTTCTATGGTCTACTCCAGCTCCTGACCCTAATAGGATAGGGCACTGGGGCCCTCTCAGTTACTTTCAGTGAAAATCACATTCTATTTACATTCTAGAGAGGTATGTATCCTCTCTTAGCACCCTCCCTTGATTTGATCCATATTTCACTATACCTCTAAGATACCAGTCTATAGCTTGGAACTGAGCCATTCCTAGTTTCATGGAATTTTTGCCTTAGTTTTTCATTCTATTTGTTAATTTTTAATTAGTTCCATGGCAAGGAATATGGTTAACATGCCTTTACCTTCCTGAATATCTACTGAATTCTTAGAAACAATAGTTACTATTAAAATTTCACTTTGGAAAACTTATAATTCACTCACTTATCAAATATTCATGGAATGGTAACTATGTGCAAGACAATTTGAAAGGCACTGAAGATACAGCAATGAAGAAGACAAAAATACTTCCTGCCCTCTTAGAGCTTATATTGCAGTGAGGAAGACAGGTATTTAAATAAATACCAGTAATCGCAAGGATAATAGGTTAAAGAGTGAGTAAAAGGACAGTTGCTAAAACAAAGATTAAACAGTGTGTCCTAAAAGTAGGGATTAAATTATTTTAGCTAGAGCATTTCTAAGGCGGTACCTCTCAGTATAGAGGGAGGCAAAAGTTTCCCTGAAATAAATTTTCTTTATTTTGTGAAGAGTCACTTAAATTGCCTCCCTGAATGACAGATCAAAAGATCAGTAAGCACCCTGTATCTGAGCATAATAGGCCTTTCTTGGGTGTATAACCTAGCAATAACTACCACTTTTCTTGGAATACAAATCCCACAGGCCTCTGGGAGTGTTCCTTAGGACTCAAAGTTAGGGAAGCCTAAGATAAACCTGACAAGGACCTGACCAAAGTCTTCTTGCAGGAAGCGATACAAATGGTACCAAAAGAGTACTAACTAAGTAGAGCTGCCTGGGTTGGTGATCCAAGCTCAACCCAAGTCCAAGAGTTCATGGAGGAAGGGTGACTCTAGAGCAGTCTGTAACGACCATGACACAAGCTTATACTTTCAAGAATAATTACCTAACATATGAATGCAAACTAAGGATACATTGTGCAGCCTGGGAAGGTCTTCACAGATGCAGTGGATAATTTGCCCCTTTGGAGCTATGCAGGACCAATCTTCAACAACAGCCTTTATCAGCAACAGCTATATTGTACTTATTAGATTTCCAGTTCACTCTCCACCTGGTACATGGAACCTACTATCCCTTGGATCCTCCGGGTTCTTCGACAAGACGCAAGACGAAGGGGAAAATGCTTACGAGGGAGATACGGAACTTCCCGGCAATAAAAGCATGTTTAAAATAATGTAATTAGCTTGATAATTAAAAGAGATATGACTATACTGGGATTTCCTTGAAAGAGTGACACTTGAGTAGAGATCTGAAGGACAACTAGCAGTCAGCTAGGGAAAGCAACGAATGTATTTCAAAAGGAGGATCCAGCTAATCCATGCAGGAGCTTGGAAGATTTGAGGAAATTAAAGTGGGCCAGTATGGCTAGACCGCAAAGAAGGTGAGCTACACTGCTGTCAGTCAAATATAGTGAGGCAGGCAGGGGCCATATGATAGAGGGCCTTGTAAACTACATTAAAGATTTGAGGCTTTATCCTAAGAGCAAAGCAAAATAATAAGTAAGTTTAAGTAAAAGAGTGACCTGATCAGATTTGCATTTGTAAAATATCACTTTGGCTTCAGGATGTAAGAAACTCAAGAATGGAAAAGAGTAGGAAGCCCATTGAGAAGCTATTTGAGGAAGAGACGACGGGTACAGGTGCAAACAGATTTAAAGATTTGGTTGTGGGAAACTCCCATCAAATGACTTCCTTCCCCATGCAATAGCAAGTAGAAGAGAGAGTGGAAACCCTGCTAGTGTAGTGGTTAAGTGCTACGGCTGCTAATCAAAAGGTCAGCAGTTTGAATCTACCAGGTGCTCCTTGGAAACTCTATGGGGCAGTTCTACTCTGTCCAATAGGGTCACTATGAGTCAGAATCGTTGACTTTGGCCACTGATGGATTAAAAACAGGGATGAGTAAATTCAATCCCAGAATCCTCTTGGAAGAAAGTGGGCACTTTGGCCTTACAGAATTCTGCTGAGATTTAGAAGGCAATTCTGGCACTTGTGAGTCCAACGTTACATTATACTGCTAGGTTAAGAATTCTATATTATTTTGTCAAAGTAAATCAAAGTTTTACCCAAGAGATTAAAAGCTATACAAAGAGAAGAACTTTCCATTTGCTTGCCCTTGTGCAGTATGTGGATATACTCTTCCTAAGTATTACCTTCAAGCAACTTCAGATGAAAAAAGTGAGGGAACTTGGGAAATACTTTTTGCAGCTGACCACAGATAGACCCTGGCTACACCACAAAAAGAGGGCCTTATTAAAAGCATTCTTAGTTGATGGCCTTTTCACCATTAACCAGTCACTTAGGTCAAAAACAAAAGATAAATGCCATTCCTCAGGTCTAGTGCCACCATCAACATGGAGAAAATGATGAAAGCCCTAGATTATAGAGGAAATTCAGCAACGGGTGCCTTTGGGAGAAGAAAGCTGACATTCTGTCCTCATGCCTTCAAAAACATATCCCAAGCAGAAAGAGATCTAGGATCAAAGCTATCTTTAAAGGACTAAAAGGTCTCAGAAGCACAGCTGCCTGCAGGTGTAAAAATAAAGTGACAAAAGTATACTGACAGACCAAATTAGTGGTCCCTAAACTTCCTTTTAGGCCTGCCCACTACTCTTCCTATTAAGACTCAAAAAGTCCTTGAGAGGGCACCTCCAGGAGTGTCATTTATGAAAAACCAAACCAACAGAGACGGAACACCTAGTAAGATAATTAGTGGATTTTAGGGGAAGCAAAAAAACAACAAAGTAGTGAGAAGTATAAGGGATAGATTCACCACCATCTAATCACTGCCACATGGAGAATAAAGTGATTTATAGGCAAAGGTTAAGAAACCTCACATTTTCAACAAAAATGTCCCCACCCACACCTCCCTGGAAGTTATAACCCTCTGCTTTTGTTGTAATTGGGGTTTACCTACAGGGTTAATTTTCCATTAGGTGTAAGCCTGTGGCCATCCCTACACTGCAGACAGCGTAAAACTGGGGCAGAGAAGAAATACTTTCTGTGTCAGGAAGCAGATTTTCATTGTTGGAGTCACAAAGCCCTGGGTTCAAATCTCAGTTTTGCTATTTATGAGCTATATGACCTCAGGAAAGTTACTGAAACTCTTTGAACCTTAGTCATCTTGTCTGTAAAAGGGAATAATAACAGGGTCTATCTCACAAGGTTATTATGAGGAGAAAATGAAATGCATATAAAGCTCTTAGCACAGTACAAATACACAGTAAGTGTAAGTACTATTAATATCAGAAATCATAAACTCTTGCCTTGGTATTCAATTTGTTCTTCTCTGCTACCTTTGAAGACTTCTCCGGACTTAGATGTAGCCTGTCTACCCGGAACCCCAATATCCTGTCTGTTCCTGCCTAACTCTATAGAACTCTCTTGTTCCTCACTCAACTATCCATCCCCTGGATTTAACTTATTACCTATCTAGACCTACAAACTCAGCTGACCCACCACTCCTATGTAACTTCCCTCCCTGTCCTGGCCTCTTCTGCATGTTGCCATTCATTCCCAGTGTGACAAATGTGAAGTCAAGTCAAATTGTTTCAGTTAGCTTGAAGACTGCCTAAAAGACTTTATTTAACCTACAGTAGCCAGAACCATTACTTACATATAACTGACATCATTGGTCAACTGATAAATTACTCTGTACTTGGGACCATGCTAGACTCTCCAAGTAACTGTATTTAATTCCTACAAAATATGACCCTCCTCTTTTACAAACACAGAAGTTATCTCAAAATTTTGCTTCTAATTGACTCTCTTGGTTTCTGCATGTTAACACTGTTATTTCCAAAATTTGAGAGCTGAGAAATAGGATTCTCCAGGCTACATAGACCCATATAGCCTTCAAATTACCAGAGGTTTTTTTTTTTGTGTGTGTGTGAACACTAAATCATTTTACTATTTCATTACTCTCAGGGTATAATCTAAGTCCTTGATTGAATTCAATGAGTCAAGAAAAGGAATTTGGAGTACTAGTAACCCAAAATTGATTTAATGTTTAATGTGTGGTTAGTTTAGAGGCAATAAAGAAAGGTCAAGGTCATTAGCCTTTTCTATGCCAGTTATCATCTCATGGGATATCTTGATTAAATTCTGCAAATATAGTCTATTGAACCAATAGTAGGTCGTGTAATAGTCGTATATGGTTTAATACTATAAAGATGACTCTTCAGTTACGTTTCTAACACAAAAATTATTTTACTACCCAACTGTGTTTCAAAGGATTTTTTCATTTAACAGACTTGTAATTTTGCACTTTGAAAAACAGAGACATTTATATTGTCAGGTGATAGACTGACCTCTAGTGGAAATTAAAGAAATTACTTAACAAGCCTTCCAGAGAGGTCTTTAATACAGTCCAACCCACTGCCGTCAAGTCGATTCTGACTCATGGCGACCATATAGGACAGAGTAGAACTACCCCATAGAGTTTCCAAGGAGCACCTGGTGGATGTGAACTGCTGACCTCTTGGTCAGCAGCCGTTGCACTTAACCACTATGCCACCAGGGTTTCCTTAATACAGTTAGAGCTGTCCAACTTACGACATTATTGAAATGTTTAAAATACTGATAATAAAATTTACTTGGGATTAATCAGTTCAAACTAGGTAGAATAGAAAGGGTTAAGAGCAGAGACTCTTTGCTTAATAGCCCATCTCTGTCACTTTCCAGCTGTGTAATATTGAACGACACAGGAAGCATCAAAAGAAGATAGAAGGAATACACAGAGTTGCTGTACAAAAAAGAATCGGTCATGGTCTCGAGGGACATCTAGGTCAACTGGCATAACATTGTTCCTAAAGAAAATGTTCTACATTCTACTTTGGTGAGTAGCATCTGGGGTCTTAAAAGTTTGTGAGTAGCCATCTAAGATACATCTATTGGTCCCATTCCATCTGGAAAAAAGGAGAATGAAGAACACCAAAGACACAAGAAAAATATTAGTTCAAAGGATTAACAGACCACATGAACCACAGCCTCCACCAGCCTGAGCCCAGAACTAGATGGTGCCCGGCTACCACCACCAACCATTCTGACAGGAATCAGAATAGAGGGTCCCAGACAGAGCAGAAGAAAAATATAGAACAAAACTCAATTTCACAAAAAAAAAAAAAAAAACCAACAAAAAAATATAGACTTACTGGTCTGACAGAGACTGGAGGAACCCCCACAACTATGACCCCTGGACACCTTGCTAACTCAGAATCCACTCGTAAAGTCCAATTTTCAGCCAAAGATTAGACAGGCCTATAAAACAAATGGAAACCCTGGTGGCATACTTGTTAAGAGCTATGGCTGCTAACCAAAAGGTTGGCAGTTTAAATTCACCAGGCGCTCCTTGGAAACTCTATAGGGCAGTTCTACTCTGTCCTATAGGGTTGCTGTGAGTCGGAATCGACTGGAGGGCAACAGGTTTTTTTTGTTTTATATATAAAACAAATAACACATGTGAGGAACAGGCTTCTTAGCTCAATCAACTATATGTGACCAAATGAGCAACACCTGGCCAAAATCAAAGATGAGAAGGCAGGAAGGGATAGGAAAACTGGACAAATAGACATGGGGAACTTAGGGTGGGAGCGGAAAGGAGGAGAGTGGAAGGCAATGTGGGGATTGCAACCAATGTCACAAAACAATTTGTGTATAAATTTTTGAATGAGAAACTAATTTGCACTGTAAACTTTCACCTAATGTACAATAGAAATAAATAAAATGAATTGATCTGTGTTCAGCCATTTCAGGAAGTAGCATATGACTGAGAACTGATGATATTGAAGGAAGAAGTCCAAGCTACACTGAAGGCACTGGCAAAAAACAAGGCTCCAGGAACTGATAGAATACCTAGTAAGATGTTTCAATTAATGGAAGCAACACTGGAAGCAATCACTCGTCTATGCCAAGGAATTTGGAAGACAGCTACCTAGCCAACCGACTGGAAGAGATCCATATACATGCCCATTCCGAAGAATGGTGATCCAACAGAATGTGGAAATTATCGAACAATATCATTAAGATCACACACAAGTAAAATTTTGCTGAAGATCATTCAAAAACGGTTGCAGCAGTACACCAACAGGGAACTACTAGAAATTTAAGGCAGATTCAGAAGAGGATGTGGAATGAGGGGTATCACTGCTGATGTCAGATGGATCTTGGCTAAAAGTAGAAAATACTAGAAAAAGGTTTACCTGTGTTTTATTGACCATGTAAAGGTATTCGACTGTGTGAATCATAACAAATTACGGATAATACTGTGAAGAATGGGAATTTCAGAACACTTAATTGTGTTCATGAGGAACATGTACATAGACCAAGTCTACATACAACAGAACAAGGGGATACTGTGGTTTAAAATCAGGGTTGTACGTCAGGGCTGTATCCTTTCACAATACTTATTCAGTCTATATGCTGAGCAAATAATCTGAGAAGCTAGGCTATATGAAGAAGAATGCAACATCAGGATTGGAGGAAAACTCATTAACAACATGCGTTATACAGATGACACAACCTTGCTTGCTAAAAGCAAAGAGGATTTGAAGCACTTATTGATGAAGATCAAAGACTACAGTCTTCAGTATGGATTATACCTAAACATTGAAAAAAAAAATCCTCACAATTGGACCAATAAACAACATCACGATAAGTGGAAAATATGTTGAAGTTGTCAACAATTTCATTTTACTTGGACCCACAATCAATACCAGCAGTCAAGAAATCAAACAACATATCTCATTGGGCAAATCTGCTGCAAAAGACCTCTTTAAAGTGTTAAAAAGCAAAGACATCACCTTGAGGACTAAAGTGCGCCTAACCCAAGCCATTTTATTTCCAATGGCCTCATATGCATGTGAAAGCTGGATAATGAATAAGGAAGACTGAAGAAGAATTGATGCCTTTGAATTATGGTGTCGGTGAAGAATACTGAATATACCGTGGACTGCCAGAAGAAAGAACAAACGTGTTTTGGAAGAAGTACAGTGAGAATGATCCTTAGACGCGAGGATGGCAAGACTTCATCTTGTGTACATTGGACATGTTATCAGGAAGAACCAGTCCCCAGAGAAGGACATCACGCTTGGTAAAGTAGAAGGTGATCAAAAAGAGGAAGACCCTCAATGAGACGGACTAACACAATGGCTACAACAATAGGTTCTAACAAAGCAACGATTGTGAGGATGGAACAGGACCAGGCAGTGTTTCATTTTATTGTGCATGGGGTCACTATGAGTCAGAATCCACTCAATGGCACCTAACAACAATGACAACATCTGTCTCAGTTTTCCCATCTGTAAAATAGGAAAAATATTACCTATCTCCCAGGACTGACATGAGGATCAAACGAGCTAATATATGAAAAGTATCAAGATCACTATCTGGTACATAATTAAATGTTATCAAATGATTAGCTAATATTATTTGTGGCCAGAAGAAGTTATGGCTGGAGGCAAATCATAACTTCAGAGGATATGAAGAAAAGTGGAGTCTGGGCTAGATCACCCCTCTTTAGGAATCCAGCTATAACAATACAGCATCAACTCAGTCATCCCATTTTCAGAAATATAAGAGCTATAACTGTATATAACAAGGGGAAAAATTAGAAGCATGTGAACTTGTCCTTAGATGGGTAAGATGAAGATACCAGATACCATCTTTAAACCAAAAAAAATTATAGTTCCAGCTCACAAGAATCCCTCCATGCTCTGAACTGCTTTTATACTTAACGTCTGCAGCACACACAATTAACACCTTGCTGCTCACTCAATCAGTTGTCTGGGATTATCTGAATCATATGATGTAGCCTTCTTCTGTAACTGCCTTGTTCTTTGATTGGACTTATATGACAGAATTCTAAACTTTTAAAAAATAAGCTTCCAATGCTCCCTAGAGCAACATATCTGATTAATGAGTAAAAGGTGCCTCCTTAGAAAGTTCCCACACTTTTTTTTTTTTTTTACAGCCTTCAGTAAGGATTACACCTTAACATAAAGAAAACTAAAATCCTCACAACTGGGCCAGTAAACATCATGATAAACAGAAATACTAAAGTTGTCAAAGATTTCATTTTACTTGGATCTACAATCAAAACCCATGGAATCAGCAATAAAGAATCAAATGACATATTGCATTAGGCAAATCTGCTGCAAAAGGCCTCTCTCAAATGTTAAAAGCAAAGATGTCACTTCAAGGACAAAGGTGTGCCTGACTCAAGCCATGATATTTTCAATCACCTCATATGCATATGAAAGCTGGACAATGAATAAGGAAGGCCAAAGAAGAACTGACACCTTTGAATGATGATGTTGGCGAAGAATACTGACTATATCACTGACTGCCAGAAGAATGAACAAATCTGTTTTGGAAGAAGCACAGCCAGAATGCTCCTTCTAAGTGAGGATTGTGAGACTTCGTTTCACTTACCTTGGACGTGTTATCAGGATGGACCAGTCCCTGGAAAAGAACATCATGCTTGGTAAAGTAGAGGGTCAGCAAAAAAGAGAAATGGACTGACACAGTGGCTGCAACAATGGGCTCAAACAGAGCAACAATTGTGAGGATGGCGCAGGACTGGGCAGTGTTTCATTCTGTTGTGCATGGAGTCACTACGAGTAGGAAGCAACCTGATGGCACCTAACAAGCCTATAAAGCTGAAAATATAATTTCCACTTCTTTTTCCAAGGCAAGTCTAAATCAGCAGTTATTTTCAGCTGACAGAAATGCCCATAAAATTGAAAAATGATCTATAATTTCAAGGCACTTCTTTACCACAAAGTAATTGTCATCCAGAACAAAATAGCTTGTTTTTCTCATAAAACAATATGATCACCCAAATAAAATGAATATAGTTCTTAGTTCCTTCCATCTTTGCCCTGAAATACCCTAATTCATTTCAGTTGATTCACATTTCTTATTCTATGAACACTCCACACTGAAATTAAAAGTTACAATTGAGTTATTCAATACAAACATGATCCCATTAAAATGACATAAAAGTTCTTCTAAAATCTTACTCATAACATTTACATGTATTTACTGTGAGACAAAAAAGGACCAATTTATGTAACCGGAATCATAAATTGTGGATAATGTATTATATGTATAAACCACAACTCAAAAATAATTACAAAAATTAATATTGCAATATAGTTAGGCAAATTCTAGAAAACATCATACATACTGTAATATAATTCTCTCTGCTGTTAAAAGTCACTAAGAAATGCAGCAGTATTAAAGCATATTTTTCAAGACAACTGTAAAAATTAGGTTATTTGAAGCTTTTGGAAACTCAAGTTTATTTGGAAATATACAAGCAATAAAAGTATTTGATATTTCATAGTTTTCCATAAAAACTGTGTCCCTGAATATTTCCCTAATACCTATCTAGGAAATATAATGTAGCAGAAAGAAAGTCAATTCTGATACTACAGAGTAAAATCTCATTCTTTTATAAGCTTTTTGTGGCTAGACCTTAATCGATAATGTGCTGTATTATCTTGTTTCTCTTGTACTAAATCAACACTTAAATTCTAAAGATTATAAAAATAACAATTCACTTCTACCAAAGATACTAAAGTAGACAATGAAACTACGCACCCTGGCAAAGATCTAAAGGAAAATATTTAGTAATATAAGTTTCCTTTTTGGAAGTTTAAGATATACGAGTTCAAAATAGAATAAAGTTCAATGCTCCTAAGACATTATCTGAAGAAGGCCCACAAGATGACTTTTAAGAAATGTCACAAAACATGAATTTCCAAAGGTTCCCAACCTGGATGCACATTTTGTAAGAATGATAAACTGATTCTAAAATGTATTTATAAAGCAAAGGTCCCAGAAGAACCAAAACAATCCTTGAAAAGAATGAAGATGGAGGACCCACACTGCTTTGTTTCAAGACACTGGTATGGGGGTATGAATAGACAAATCAATGGAACTGAACAGAGCTTCAAGAAATAGACCCATATGGTCAACTGATTTTTCAACAAGGGTAGCAATGCAATTCAACAAGGTTAAAAACAAACAAAACAGTTTCAACAAATGGTGCCAGAACCACTGCATATGCATGAAGAAAAGAAACAGAACTTCAACTCTATGTCACGCCACATACAAACATTAACTTGAAATGGATCGTATCAAAGCTAAAATTATAAAGCTTCTAGAACAAAACACAATATATCTTCATAACTTTCAGGTTAGTTAAAAATTTCTTAGACAGGACACAGACGGCATTAATCATAAAAGAAAAACTGATGTTAGACTTCATCAAAATTAAAAATTTTTCTTCCTCAAAAGAAACCATTAAGAAAATAAATAAGCAAATATCATCCATCGGAAGAGAACACTAACTATATATTCTGACAAGGGACTTGTATCCAGGATTATAAAGAACTTGGACAACTCAATAATAAAAAGACAATCTGTTACAGAAAAGGGCAAAAGAAGAGACACTTTACAAAGGATATACAAATGGCCAATAAAAAAAAAAAAAAAAAAAAACTAGTGCCATCGACAAATGGCCAATAAGCATGTGAAAAAAGACACAGTCATTAAAAAAAAATAAGTGCAAATCAAAAACCACAATGAGATACTCCTACACACTCTCCACAATGGTTAAAATTAAAAACACTGATAAAGCCAAGTGTGGGGGAGGTTGTGGAGCAACAGAACCCTCATATGTTGCTGGTGAGTGTAAAATGGTACAACCACTTTGGAAACAGTTTGACATTTTCTTATAAAACTAAACACACATCTGTGCTATGAACAAGTAATTCCAATCCTAGATATTTACCAAAGAAAAATGAAAACGTGTCTACCAAAAGCTTATATGAGTATATTCAGGGCAGCTTTTGTAATGGCCTAAAACTAGAATCAACCCATATGTCCATCATCATGTGACAGATAAATAGATTTGTGGTATATCCCCACAATGGAATACTACTCAGCAATGAAAAGGAAAAAACTATTGATATATATAATAACATGGATGAATATCAAAGTAAATACGCTGAATGAAGGCAGGCAAAAAAAGGAGTACATACTGCACTTTTCCATTTATACAAAATTCTAGAAAATGCAAAATAATCTACAGTGACAGAAAAGTGATCAGTGGTTGCCTGGGAATGGGAAGGAGAGAGCAGGGAGGAGCAGAAGTCCGGTATTAAAAGGGCATGAGAGAACTTTTGGGAGTGATAGATATGCTCATTATTTTGATTGTGGTGATGGTTCCACAGGTATAACCATATATCAAAATTTATCAAACTGTATACTTTAAGCATGTACCATTTATTGTATATCAATTACATCTCAATAAAGCTGTTAAAATACGCAACACACAACATGGAGACTTCTGCTTCCAGTCAAGGTGGAACAACAGGGTTCAGATTTACCCTTCTGCCTTAAACTGCTAGAAAACTATAAAATATATGATACAGCGGTTTGCAGACATCAAACCACAGGCAACACAGGACTGCGATACCTGAGAGAATGATTGTACCAGCTTATTGCCTAGAGGCAGTTTCTGTAAGTTCAGCTTAGGTAAAGGAGAGAGCTGTACAGAGATAGAGAGAGCTCCAGAGATCTGCAGAAAGGTCCTTGAGTGTCTCTGGCTAAGAACTGATATGCACATATGTGAGACCAAAACTACCTAAGGTTGGAGGTGGGGGGGCTGGAGGGGAGAAGGAAGTGAAAAATAGCCCGAAGAGCAAAAGGCAGAACAATTCCCAGAGCTCATACAGGACAGGGAATTCTTCCTACTCACACCAACCAAAGAGGAAAGACCTCAATTACACCAGGAATCAAGCAGCCTCTGCAGAAGGAATTTACCTTAGTAACAGGGATAAATGAGCCCTAGACTAAAGGCTGCTCTGGACCTGCCCTTTTAAGCAAGTCTCAAAAGGCTTCAACCGATTCCAAGCAACCTAACAGCATGCCACAACAAATTCCAACACTACGTAAAGAAAGGTAACTAAATCCATCAACTAACAACATAAAATTCATCACGTCTTCCATTCAATGAAAAGTTAGCAGGCACGCAATGAATCAAGAAACTATGACCAGAAACGACAGAGATGATGGAGCAAGCAGACAAGAAAATTAAAACAACTATTATAAATATGCTCCACATGTTCAGGGGGGTAGAGAGATACATGAACATGATGAAGAGAAAAATGGAAGGTATTTTTTAAATGACCCAAATGGAACCAGTATAGATGAAAAATATAATACCTGAAATGAAAAACACCGTGAGTGGATAGGCTTAAGAGCAGATAAGATATTTCCAAACAAAAGATCAGTTAATTTGAAGACATATTAATAGGAATTATCCAAAATGAAGCACAGATGGAAAAAAAAAAAAAAGTGAAGAAAAAAATGAACAAAGCTTCAGTGATCTCTAGGACAACAGCGAGCATTAAAATGTACATATAAATGGAGTACCAAGAAAAAAGAATGTGGGCAGAAAAATATTTAAAGAAATAACAGCTGAGATTTTTCTAAATTTGATGAAAAGTATAAACCCACGGATTCAAGAAATTCAACAAACTCTAACAACATTCACTCAAAACAAAACAGATACAAAGGAAAAATTGATAAGTTGGACCTCATCAAAACTAAAAACGTTTGCTCTGGGAAAGATTACTTAAGGATGAAAAGACAAATTACAGACAGGGATAAAATATTTTCAAACTGCATATCTAACAAAAGACACATATCTAGAATATATAAAGAACTCTCAAAACTGAACACTAAAAAAAAATCCAACTAGAAAAGTCAAAGCATTAACCAAAGAGGATACACAGATGGCAAACAAGCACATGAAAAGATGCTCGATGTCATTAGCCTTTACAGAAATGTGAAAACCACAACGCAATAACACTACACACCATTCAGAATGGCTAAAATAAAAAATAGTGACAATACCAAATGTTGGTGAGGATGTGGAGAACCTGGATCATTCATATGTTGCTGGTGGGAATGTAAAATGGATGGAACGGCCAATTCTGGAAAAGAGCACTGTACTTTCTTTTAAAACTAAAAATGGATTTACCACAAAATCCAGCAACTGTACCCTTTGGCATTTGTCCCAAAGAAACAATAGCTTATGTCCACCCCGTGATGGTTAATTTTGTGTGTCAACCAGTGGCATCACTAGGTTGGTGTCACCCAATACAGTAACTCATGATGTTATCTCCCTATGCTAATTGCCACAATGTTATAGCTAGAACACCAGAAAATTTTGACAAAATCAGCAATCATTAAAACACCAGCAGCAACGAAAACAACAGTGCAGGTGTCACTGTAATTGGGTAATAATGACAGCTCAGACCAAGCAAATTAGAAGATTCAAAAAATAAATTAGAAAAGAGTTTTTGCCTTGTAACTATATTGATACATGTAAGCTGGGCTTACAAAAAAAAAATTGTCATTACAACAAACTACAGGGATATTTTTACAAAAAATAATAAATTTCTGCTGAAACACTGCACAAAAATTTTATGGACAGTCATTTTGGTGTCACCCCCTCTGACAGCGTCACCTGGTAAGGTCCACACCCCCCACACTCCTCTAGTGATGCCACTGATGTCAACTTGGCTAGGCTCTGGTAGCCAGCTGTTTGGTCAAACACTAGTCTAGATGCTGTTACGAAGTAGTTACATGTGGTTAAATCAGTTGGCCTTAAGTAGAGCAGATTACCCTCCATAACGTGGGTGGGCCTCATCCAATTAGTTGAAGGCCCTAAAGGCAAAAAGGGAGTTTTCCCTACGGGTGTATTCTGCCTCCAGACTATAAGCAGACATTTTTCCAGAGCTCCTTCACTTCCCTGACCTATGGATTTTGGGATATGAAACTGCAGAAATTTCCAGCCTGCTGCCTGACCCGTAGATTTTGGACATGCCAGCCCCCCACGATCACACAAGCCAATTCCAATTTACAGAGAATTCTCTCTCTCCCTCTTTCTACCTTTTTCCTTCCCCACCAATTCCTGTCCCTCTCTCTATTTATTTCTGGTTCTGTTTCTCTAAAGAACCCTAAGACAGACACACAAACTTAAACACAGATATCCATGTCAGCTTTATTAGTAACAGCCAAAAACTGGCAACAACCCAGATTTCCTTTAATGGGTGAATGGTCAAACAAACTGTGGTACAGCCATGCCAAGGAATACCACTCAGCAATAAAAAGGAATAAACTATTAATATATGCAACAACTTTGATAACCCTCAAGAGAGTTGAAAATGCTGAGTGGAAAAAGCCAAACTTAAAAGGTTACATGCTGTATGGGTCCATTTATATAACACTCTTGAGATAAAATTATAAACATGATAAAGAGAGCAGATTATTGGTTGTCTGGGGTTGGGGAGGAGCCCTGGTGGCACAGTGGTTAAGAATTCTGCTGCTAACCAAAAGGTTGGCAGTTCAAATCTACCAGCCACTCCTTGGAAACCCTATGGGTCAGTTCTTCTCAGACCTATAGGGTGACTATGAGTCAGAATCGACTTGATAGCAATGGGTTTGGTTTTTTTTTTTTTTTTTTGGTTTTGGGGTTGGGGCCAAGGGAGAAGTGGATGTGGCTATAAAGGGGTATCATGAGAGAGCTTTGTGGTGATGTTACAGTTTAGTATCTTAATTGTGGTAGTGGTCACATCTGTGATAAAACTGCATAGAACTACATAGACACAAGTAAGTGAACGTGTAATTGGAGAAATCTTAGTAGACTCTGGATTGTACCAAAGTCAATTTCCTGGTATTGATTCTGTACTACAGCTATGTAAGCTGTTAACATTGAGGGAGGATGAGTAAAGGGTGCATGGGACCTCCCTGTACATTTCCTATAAATCTGTAATTATTTCAAAATGAAAAGGTTTTTTAAAAGAAAAAGAGAATCTGAATAAAACTAGATATTAAAGAAATTAAATCTGCAGTTAAAGTTTTTCCACAAGAAAACTCCAGGCCCAGATAACCTTGTTAGTGAATTTTACCAAACCTTTAAAGAAGAAATAACACCAAGAGGTTGGGAGGGACTAAGTTTTGGAGTACTTACATACCTTCAGAAGCTTAGGCTATATACTACGGACTACAGATTCCCCACCAGGTGATGGGGAGGATTAACTCAATCTAAAGAGTCAGCCAGTCAGTAATGAACAAACATTTGCAGATGGTATAGAAAACATAGGATGGTATGCCAGTGCACAGCAAGCAAAACAGGGTATCCAAGATGGGGAGAATGAAGAGTGAGCTCTAAAAGGAGGGTTGAAGGAGAGCTAAAAACAAACAGCAACCGCTTCCTAATCCTTCTCATGGCTGTCTCTCACTATCAACATTTAACCAGTGTCTGGGAAATTCGTATTAGTGATCATAATTTGTGTGGACAACAAAAGAACAGTCTGTATTCTCAGGTGACTTCTTTCACTTAAAGCAAGATATACAATCAGCAATCAAAAGGGTATGTTCCTACGCCTCTGAGATTTCATTTACTTTTAGCACTTTCCAAAGTATTTGATGTCCATAAAACCATCTACTGTAATAAGAGGAAACATATAAACCTGAAATCCATTTACAGATTACAGATAAAGCTCTTATGATACATTACTCTCTGGCTACACGTGGATGCAGCAAATTGTGTTATTTCAACTACTTGTGTATGAACACTTCAGATATTAACTTCCTCATACTGAGTAATAGCTAACATGTATTAAATATCTCTTAAGTGCCAGCAACAGTCTAAGTACTTTTGGGATATTGTCTCACTTAATTCTTACAACAACCCTACAAAGTAAGTTTTATTATTATCCCCGCTTTACAGATTATGAAACCAAGACACAGATAGGTCAGGTAATCTGCATAAGACCACATATGTAATAAACGATGGAGACAGGCTTCAAACCCAGGAAAAATCTGCTACCAGGCTAAACTCTTAACAACAATGTTATAAACTGAAGCAAGCAATAGATGTCCCAGAGTTTTATCAATTCATAACAGACTACCGGATGACTACAAACTGTACTGAGTCAGGCATAAAAGAATTGTTCTACTTTCCCGGAATTTAATGTTCCAAACAAGACACTGGTGGACTCAATTATAGTAAAATGACTCTAAACATTTCAGAACTACACATCAAAACTCAAGTATGCTCAGACCACCATTAAAAATTAAAATTTATCATCAAAGTTTTCTTTAAAAAATACAGGCTTAAAAGGCCCTTTTCCATTATATGAAGTGCATTTAATTCAATAAAGACATTTTATGTGTAGGTACCACTCTAAAAAAATCAAAAACCAAACCTGCTGCCGTCAAGTCAATTCCAACTCATAGTGACCCTATAGGACAGAGCAGAACTGCCCCATAGAGTTTCCAAGGTGCGCCTAGTGGATTTGAACTGCCGACCTCTTGGTTAGCAGCCGTAGCACTTAACCACTACGCCACAAGGGTTTCCGGTACCACTCTAGGCACTGGAAATATGAAGTGAAAAACACATGCAGCTTATATTCCAAGGGAGTGAACGGGGAAGAGACAGGCAAATGAATAAACAAGAAAACGTCTATGTGCTATGATGAAAATAACAATGAGATCGGGAGTAACTTGGGTACTGCTTTAGTTTGAGTAATCAAAAAACTGTCTGAGAAGGTGATATTTAAGTTGAAACCTGAGTTACAAGAATTTTTGAAGGAATCAATTAAAAAGGCATAGTAATTCAGTATTTTAGTACACGACAACTATATGCCAAGGGAAAATAATTTGCCTAGTGAACATAAACAAGATAACTTTAGCTTTCTATCAAAGAGAATTTTAGGACACCTAATAATATAGAGGTAAGTATTCAGAATCCTTTGCTCTTTTTCAAGAACCCCTGGTGGTGCAGTGGTTAAAGTGCTTGACCACCAGCGGCTCTCTGAGAGAAAGATGTGGCAGTCTGCTTCTGTGAAGATTTACAGCCTTGGAAGCCCTGTGGAATCACGATGAGTCGGAATTGACTTGACGGCAGTGGGCAATGGGTTGCTCTTTTTCATAAGTTGTTCTTATTTTCAGACACCATGCATATGAAGGGGGAAAAAAAATAATGTGTATGTATATAACATTCTTAAAACGACAAAACTACAGAGATGGAAAACAGATAGTGGTTGCCAGAGGATAGGGAGACGAGGAAAGAGGGAGGTAGCTGTGGTACAAGGGATCCTTGTAACACACACACTCAAGTGGATGTAAAACTGGTGAATAAAATCTGTGGATTATGCCTATGTCAATTCCCTGGCTGTGATATTGTACGATAGTTATGTAAGATGTTACCTGGAAAGGGGGGGGGGACTGGTTAGAGGGTACATGGCATCTCTTTGTAGTATTTCTTACAACTGCGTGTGACTCTACAATAATCTCAAAATAAAACATTTTTAAAAAATAATAAGGTGACTAAAAAAAAAAAAACCCAGTGCCGTGGAGTTGATTCCGACTCATAGCATAAGGTAACTATCAGGTGCTTATTTGGGAAGCATCAGAATGTTGCAAAGAAACATCTTTCAACAAACTTCATGCACTAATCCATTTGGTTTAACATATGGACTAGTCCTTACCAAAAAGAGTAATATAGATTCTTAGGCTTATAGACAGAAAAACTAGAAAGTATGTTTTTTTCATTTAAGAGACATCTGTAATCTCAATCTGTGACCTAACTGTAAATGTATTTTAACCTTCATCACTTTCACCCTAGGACTCAGGAAAGAAACATACCGTTGAAAGGAAGCAAGTCGAATACAATAAGTAAATACAGGCAACAAGAATTCCAAGTTTTCCATACGTATTTTGTAATTAAACAATGTTGGTTAATTTCTTTTTGAGAAAAATACAACTTTGAAACTACAAATTAAATACGTTAATTTAGTTTTAAAGTGGAAGTGTCTCCCAAGCTTCAGAATGTAAAAGCCATTACCCTACATTCTTTTTAAAATATAAAGAAAAAGTTATTGGGAGGAAAAAACTAAATATGTCTAGAATCTTTTTTTTTTTTTAAGAGTTTTATCATACCACTTTGACAAATTTATGATAACAACCAAACTAAAATGGACCACACAATATAACTTTAAGTAAATCATTAGCCATTTTAATACAAATCACTGTGGCTCATTCCCACTCCGTGATTAGCAACAAATGACCAAGAACAAAGAACAGACTGTGGTAACTATTAATTTAAACTACTTAGTTAGGGAGACTCAGAGAAGTATGATCCCATGAGGAGAACAACACTCAGATCCCACTCCTACTGTACTATTGAACATTCAGTGTTCCTGAGTGTCATGGATTGAATTGTGTCCCTTAAAAATATGTGTCAACTTGGTTAGGCCAAGATTCCCAGTACTGTTGTTGTCCTCCATTTTGTGATTGTAATTTTACGTTAAAGAGGATTAGGGTGGGATTGTAAGACCCTTACTAAGATCATATCCCTGATCCAATGTAAAGGGAGTTTCTCTGTGGTGTGGCCTGCACCACCTTTTCTCTCTCAAGAGATAAAAAGGAAAGTGAAGTGAGCAGAGATGGGGGGACCTCATACCACCAAAAAAGCAGTGCCAGGAGCCGAGCGTGTTCTTTGGACCCAGGTTCCCTGTGTGGAGAAGCTCCTAATCTGGGGGACAATGGATGAGAAGGCCAACAGAGAGACAGAGCCTTCCCCTGGAGCTAACACCCTGAATTTGGACTTTTAGCGTACCTTACTGTGAAGAAATAAATTTTTCTTTGTTAAGGCATCCACTTGTAGTATTTCTTTTACAGCAGCACTAGATGACTAAGACACTGCACAAGCTATTTAACCTTTGCACCTCCATCTTCTGAACTGTAAAATGAGAACCATAATACCTGCCAACTAGTACACAGGGATGCTGAAAGCATAATGTGAGATGCTGCATCTAAGCTCCCACCACCAAATAAATTCCGGCAGTTCTTGCTGAAGCAAAATTTCCAAAAGTACAAAAGCAAACCCAAAACTCTCAATGCTTTCCATTTTATCCCCAAATATCTGGATAAACATCATCAGAAGTTGAATGTTACTACTAAAAAAAAAAAACTACTAGAACATTTAAAAACTAATGATTGACTCAGAGACATGATAACTTTGCAACTATAGTTGGTGTAATGGTGTTTTTATAAATGTATTAGTTATGGTATCAGATTAAATGTAAATGTAAGCATTCCATAAGAATGTCACAACCCATAAAAGAATGAAATTGTCATAAGCTGTATATATGATCACATCCTAAAAATGTTGCGTGTTAACTCCTCCAACCAAGAGAATGTGCAGAATATACATAGTGAGAAGTGAGACTGCAGGTAGATAAGGCAAGAGGAAGAAAGGACATAGCCACTCTAGGTCTAGGTAAACTATATACTAAAGAAAGTTGCAGATGTAACCTCAGAGCCAATATTAATAAACTTTGAGAAATCATGACAAACAGGAGGGGTTCTAGGACAGTGACGGTCAAGTGTTATACAGATGAACATATCGCCTTTATGAGCCAAGCAACACAGGTCAGAAATTGCGAGAAAGTTTTTGTGTCAATTAGCTGTTCATGGTCTAATCAGACTTTAGGGGTGGGCAGTTGGAAGTGGCAGGAACTCAGACATGGCACAGCAGAATCTGTGGGACAGGTGGATTCATTTAGAAGAGCATATGGGAGGGCAGGAGTCCCAAAGCATGTCTAGCACAGAGCTAGCAGAGACTACTGTAATGGCTAATATGCTGCAACTTGTCATAATTCAAAATACGGTAGCATAGCCCTTTTATATTCAATTATTATGTTCCAAATGCAATACAAATAAAAATCAATTAAGAAGCTATATTTCTGGATAAAAGATAATCGTCATTAATCAAAGTGACTTTATTTTGCATTCTCAAGTTCATTAACTACAGTTTTAGAGCTAAAAACTAAGAAACAAAATAGCCAGAAAGAAAATCAACAAAGATATTCTAAGGATGCATAATTAATAAATTAGAATATTAGAACAAATAAAACTCAGTCTCGACTCAAATTTCAAAAGCCTAGATGACTTTTCACAAACTTCATTTATAATTTACTAATTATCCAATGTACAGTAAGCAGAATAACCTTAGATATGTTCTTGATTCTGCCATGTCACCTCCTTGAGCTTGTTTTGAGCTGGACATATCAATATATTATTTTTCTATACTCTGCATGTTTATCTTAAAGAATCTAGAATATTCCTGAACATAGTAATAACAGAGAAAAATGCAAAGTACTGCATAATATCAACATATATCTTCATATTCACTTTATAGTCTTCCCAGGTAGAAGCTAAGAAGATGTTCAGCATATATACCACTGGCGCTCCAGTCCATCTTACAGCTCCTCGTTCTTTAACATACAAGCTTACTTTGGTTTTCTTCCTTTTATATATATTTTTAAATTTCCTTTTGCCCATTTTCTAGATATACACAGTGGCAACAGAAGTCATTATAGCCATTTTTACACGGCAACTTTCTTGAGCAAAATTGTACCATAATCCTAATAAAGGTCAAATGCATCAGTGCCTCTCCAGAGAAGTTCTTCCATGCAGTAATGGGCCATTTTTCTTTAGAAATGAAAGTTTCACTCTGTTGAATAAATGTCTGCTCATATGCAGACATCTTTCACTCTGAGTCAGTCAAGTATGCTATAACCTCTTTTCTCATTTTTGAAATCTACAAGCCCTTACATATACATGATTACAGTGCCTGATCTGGAGCTCTGCTGATAGAAAACCACTCACATATTTGCTGATTTATCACATACCTATATCTGGGAGCAAATTCCATATTAGTAATAAAATATAACTCTCCCAACAGTGAGTTTCACCATACTCATAGCAATCCCCTAATTTCTTGTCTAGCACCTACACACATACAAAATAACTTAAATTCAAAGTTATTCATTACAACATTGTTCATAATAGCAAAATACTAGAAAACATTCAAATGCCCTTCAATAGGGGACTGGTGAATTGAGTCGTAGTTGTTCATTATACATCCATACAATGAACTACTATACAGCAATAAAAAAAAAAAAAGAGGCTTTTTTTAAACTAGAACAATCTCAAAGATATTGGTAAGCAAAAAAAAAAAATCAAGGTGCAAGACAGTATCTATAGTATATTATCATTTGTGCAAAACAAGGAGAAATTTATGCACACACTCAAAGGAAATGTTATTTGCCTCCAGGAAAGGGAAATGGGTGTCAAGGGGACAGGGAAGAAAGGAAGACTTTCTCACTATATATCCTTCTACACTTGAATTATGTACAAAGTGCAACTATTACATACTGAAAAACTAATTATACTTTAAACTAAAAGAAGATATACTTTAACAGTTACTTGCAGGGGCTTTGTAGATAAGAAGACCTGGGTTTAAGTCCCAGCTCTGCCATTTGCCAGTGTGTGTTTCTTAGGCAAGCTCTCCAAGCCCTGGTTTCTTCATCTGTAAAATATGCGTAATGATAGTTACTGTGAGAATAAAATCACATAAAGTATATAAATCACTTAGCACAGTGCCTGGAAATTACTATTACTTAATGCTGTCTTTTAAATGGGACCACAGACTTGGAATTTGCAAAGTTACAGTCATCATCAATTCTTTTTTCTCTTTCTTCTTATTCTCAGTGAACAAATCTTGCCAGTTGCAAGGTCATGGACGCTCCATAAATACATCCAAATTCCCTGAGGGACCAAATTGCTGGGCTGAGAGCTGTGGGGACCATGGTCTCAGCGAACATCTAGCTCAATTGGCATAACATAGTTTATGAACAGTATGTTCTGCATTCTACTTTGGTGAGTAGTGTCTGGGGTCTTAGAAGCCTGTGAGCAGCCATCTAAGATACTCCACTGGTCTCGCCCCTTCGGGAACAAGGAAGAATAAAGAAAATTAAACATACAAGGGAAAGATTAGTTCAAAGGACTAAAAGACCACATCTACCATGGCCTCCACCAGACTGAGTCCAGTACAGCTAGGTGGTGCCTGGCTACCACCACTGACTGCTCTGACAGGGATCACAATAGAGGGTTCCAGACAGAGCTGGAGAAAAATACAGAATAAAATTCTAGCTCACAGAAAAAGACCAGACTTACTGGCCTTACAGAGGCTGGAGAAACTCCAAGAGTATGGCCTCTGGACACCCGCTCAGTAATGAAGTCACTCCTGAGGTTCACCCTTCAGCCAAAGATTAGATAAGCCCATAGAAAACAAAACAAGACTAAAGGGGCACAACAGCCCAGGGGCAAGGACTAGAAGGCAGGAGGGGACAGGAAAACTGGTAATAGGGAACCCAAGTTCAAGAAGGAAGAGCGTTGACATGTCATGGGGCTGTTAACCAATGTCATAAAACAGTATGTATACTATTTAATGAGAAACTAGTTTGTTCTGTAAACCTTCATCTAAAAAAAAAAGTTTTTTTTTTTTTATAAAGTACACTATAAATAAATAACTCTTGCAGTTGCTCTTTCAAAAATATGTAGCATCCAGCCATTTCTGCCCATTTTATAACCAACAGAGATTAGCCCAGGCCCCAAAGAATCAGCTAACGAGCTTGAATTTTATGACCAAGGCAATTATGCGCCATTGTACGTTTGGTATAATGTTATGGATTGAATTGTGTCCCACAAAAATGTGTGTCAACTAGGCTAGGCCATGAGTCCCAGTATTGTGTTACTGCCCATCATTCTGTCATCTGATGTGATTTTCCTATGTGTTGTAAATCCCAACCCATATGATGTTAACGAGTCAGGGTTAGAGGCAGTTATATTAATGAGGCTGTATCTTAAGTCAATCTGCTTTGAAATATAAAAGAGAAGCAAGCAGAGAGACAGGGGGACCTTATGCCACCAAGAATGAAGAACATCCTTTGGACCCACGGTCCGTGAGCAGAAAAGCTCAGACCAATGGAAGATTCACGACAAGGACCTTCCCCCAGAGCCAACAGAGAGAGAAAGCCTTCCCTGGGAGCTAGCACCCTGAATTCAGACTTCCAGCCTCCTACACTGTGAGAGAATAAATTTCTGTTTGTTAAAGCCATCCGCTTGTGGTATTTCTGTTACAGCAGCACTAGATAACTAAGACATACAGATTTTTAAATAATTTATTAATTTTGTTGTTGAGAACATACACCGCAGAACATATACCAATTAAACACTTCCTACTTTATCAACTCAGTGACACTGATTACATTCTTTGAGTTGTGTAACTATTTTAACCTTCCTTTTCTGAGTTGTTCCTCCCCCATTAACATAAATTCACTGCCCCTAAGGTTCCTATCTAATCTTTCAAGTTGCTGTTGACAATTTGATCCCATACAGACAGTTCTTAAAAAGCATAATACTCACAGCAGACATTAATAAATAAAGGTCAAAGAAGAGGAGTGACTTGCCAAAGGCCACAGGCTTTATAAGAAAAAGAATACCCAGAATTCAGGTCTTCTCACTTCACTGCTCATTTTACCCACAAACATGGCATGTCCATTCTTACCAGTATGTCATCAAGCAAGTCTTCCCACACCTGGAAGTCTCTTACCCATCCAAACCAAGACCTAGTTCACAGAAGCCATCCCGCATTATCAGAGACCTGTGCTCTCTCTTCTGAATTTGAGCTACTGTTATAGGAAACAACTTAGCACTTCACCATGGGTTCTCTGGTATCATCTGCAACTATTTCATGTTGATATTTTGTCTCCCCAGTTGTAAGCAACTTGGGAGCGAGTTGTTCTGGTGGAAAAAGCAGTGTATTCACCACTACCCACCTTGTTAGTCATCTAGTGCTGCCATAACAAAAATACCCCAAGTGGATGGCTTTAACAAAGAGAAATTTGTTTTCTCATGGTTTAGTAGGTTACAAGTCCAAATTCAGGATGCTGGCTCCAGGGGAAGGCTTTCTCTCTCTGTCAGCTCTGGAGGAAGGTCCTCACCTCAATCTTCCCCTGGTCAAGGAACTTCCAGGCTCAGGGACCCCGTGTCCAAAGGATCCGTTCTGCTCCCAGTGCTGCTTTCTTGGTGGTATGCGGTCCCCAACTCTCTGCTTGCTTCCCTTTCCTTTTATCTCTTGAGAGATAAAAGGTGGTGCAGGCCACACCCCAGGGAAACTTCCTTTACCTTGGATCAGGGAGGTGACCTGAGTAAGCGTGGTGTTACAATCCCACCCTAATCCTCTCAACATAAAATTACAATCTCAAAATGGAGGACAACCACACATGGTCTAACCAAGTTGACACACAGATTTTTTTTTGGGGGGGGGGACATAATTCAATCCTGACACCACCTTATCTCCTCCAACCCCATTATCTACTGTCATTTCCCTCCATTTGGTAGCTCAGGCTCCCAGCCTCAACCAAGCAAAGGTATCTGCTTCCTCATTCATCCTTCCCTCTGAACTTCTCCTTTGATGCCCCCTTTTCCTTCCTAGCAAGCCACATTCCTCACCGCCAGCCAAGCCTTAACCCAACCCTCCTCTCACAGAAAGCCTTGACTCAGCCCATTTCCTACACAACAACAACCCTTTGGCCACTGGTATACACAATGTTTGACAATTTTCTCATTCACATCTCATGATATTTCTGCACATGTGTTCGTGTTATTTTTCAAAGGCCTGTCCTGTCTTCCCATTAGCTTTCAAAATTAAGGACAGGAATAATGTTTTCAATTCTTCTGAATTTGCCCACAATCCAAAGAGTGTATACTACTGCAGACAGTAAACCTTGTCTGACTTATTTTCTGTAAGGGATTTATGTATTTTCAAAACACAATCAACTTCTTTACTTTCATTTTTCTCTTTTTCAAAACATTTGGCTATTCATTCTTCTCTGAAAAAAACTATCTTCTTTTCATGTTAATATCAAACTTGCCTAAAGTTGTAACTTTAAAAGATAAAGTAATTCTTATGGAGCAAATTCCTCCTAAACCACTAATGTAAATGGAGTATGGATACTTTTGGTTTTACAAATGAACAGACTACTTTTGTATCTTTAAATGGAATGTAAATTATTTTAAAAGGAAATGATTGTGTTATTTACATACTAATAAAAATGCTTGTTACTGTACCTAAGTTATATAATGAAGATGCCCAAATCTATGTATCCAGACAATATTTCTCTCAAACTTTCAGACTCAGATATGCAACTGCCTACCAAGCGTATCTACAAGGATGACCCACAAGTACTGAGATAGATAGGGTTAACTGTGTTGGTGGAACAAAAGAGCTGCTAAAAGATTACTATCTAGAAGCTGGGAAAACAGGAATCACATCCTGTCAACTTGAGATAAGGCTGAAACAACCTGTGAATTACTATCTCCTTCTTAGTGTTTTTCTAGTCCCTTCCCTCTCTACAGGCTCCCACATGTGCAGAAGAAAAAAGTGTGACCACTGTTTAACCTTCCTTAGCCCTATGAAGTCAGCGATATAGTGCCAAAAATCAGGGCACTTGTGCTGTATCCCATAATAAGCAGTGCCAAGGGCTACTGAGAGGACTCCATCTTGAATAACAGTGGGTTCCATCTTTGATTCCAGATGCACTCGCAACCTAATTAACATGAACCACCATTCTGAGAAGGACCCAGCCCTTGAAAGAAGCCCACTAAATACTCATTACTCTATTGTCTCCACCAAACCCATATAAGCCCTAGCCTTGCTTCCCTTTTCGAGTCAGCCTTTTGGAGAGGCTTAGTCCCCCGCTGACTCCTTTTGCTTAACTCAAGCAAAATAAAGCTTGCTGAAGATAAAGTTTGTCTTTCACGTGTTATCTTACCTGGGCAAAGGCAAGGACCCTTTGTGTCAAATAAGTGATTGGTAACAGTACCTCAAATTCAACATGTTCAAAATTGCAATAATTATGTTTCCTTGCTCTACCACCCTCAAGCCTGGCCTAGAACTTGCTCTTCTTCCTCTTCCTTCTGGGTTTCCTATTTCAGTGGATGGTCCCCCATTCACTCAAGTGGCTAAACCACAAATCTAAGAGTCACTCTAGACTCCCTCCATTCCCTAAATCCACAAATTCTGCTTCTACTTCTAAGTATCTTTAAAATTAATTTGCTTATCTTCAAAATAGAGCTAGAATAGGGGAAGAAAGTTGGAGAGGAGGGCTCATGCCTCTTCCTTCTCCTCTCCACACCCCCGCCCCCCCCCCCCCCCGCCCACAAACCTCCAGAATTGGGAGCAGAGAACAGCCGGTATAATACAGTGGTTAAGAGAACAGGCTCTGACACCAAATTGGCATGGCTCAAACCCCAGCTCAGTCACTTATTAGCTATGTGACCTTGTGACAATTACTTAATCTATCTGTGTCTCTGTTTTCTCAGACGTCCAATTGGGATAATACTAGTAACTACTTCATAGGATTGTTATAAAGTGTAACTGAATTTATATATGTAAAGTGCTTAGAATACTGTCTGTCATACTTTATAGTATTAGCTACTATTTTTAAGAATTTTTTTTAAATGTCTAAGATATTTGTTCTACAACAGCATAAAGTAAAATACGGAGCTACCACGTCCAATTAATCTGAGTCCCACCCAAAAACCCAGGTATTGGAGCTATAGACTATGTAAAAGGCCTTAGGGATAAAGTTACTAAAATTTTAGGTGAGGTGGGACTGGGATCTGAGTCCCACCTCACCTAAAATTTTAGTAACTTTATCCCTAAGGCCTTTTACATAGTCTATAGCTCAGATCCTGGTCCCACCTCATCTAAAATTTTAGTAACTTTATTCCTAAGGCCTTTTACATAGTCTATTTATAGCTCCAATACCTCTTACCTGGATTTGCTATACCAGCCCCTTCCAGTATATTCCCCAAACTGCAGTCAAAGTGACTTTTCTAAAACATACATCTGATCGTGTTACTTCCCTACTTAAAGCCCTTCAATGACTCCCTATTGTCATGAATTAAAGTCTAGATTCCTTAATGTGGCTTACACAGCCCAGTATGATATGTATGATATAGACTCTAGCCTCATCTTTATCCACTCCTCACCTCATACTAAGGGCTCCAAGTCATTTTTTCAGTTCCTAAGGATCTTTTGGAAACCCTGGTCACGTACTGGTTAAGAGCTACGGCTGCTAACCAAAAGGTTGGCAATTCGAATCCACCAGGCACTCCTTGGAAACTCTATGGGGCAGTTCTACTCTGTCCTATAGGGTCACTGTGATTCAGAATCGACTCAATGGCAATGGGTGTATGGGTTTTAAGGGTCTTTCAGTTCCCAAATCTGTCAGGTCCAGACTTTTGCACATGTTATTTTCTCCACTTGACACACCTTGGCTCAGCACTTCCCTTTTCGCCAGGATGATTTCCACTGATCCTTCAAATAATAGTTTAGATGTCACTTCATCTAAAACCACATCTCCTGACCCCTGAGTCTGGATGAAGAGTCCTTCCTGTTGAGTTAAACAGAACCACATACTTCCCCCATCATAGCACCTAACACAACCAACCGCCTATTTACTTGTCTATATTGTCCACTAGACTCTAAGCTCCACGAAGGTGGAAAATAAAAGAATTTTTATGTTTCCCATTGCTCACCACAACGCCTGCCACATAGTAAGTGCTTTACTAAGTATCTGTTGAACAAGTAACTAAAGATCACAAATACAGATTCACAAAATTCATGAGCATTTTACAAACAACATTAAATATTAGGATTGTAAGTAAGCCAAGTAAAACTAGAAGTAAGCCAAGTAAATAGAATACTAATAAAAGAGTTGAAAACCTGAGGAAGACAATATGACACAGAATCTAACCATCATGACTGTCCGATGACCAGGTCAGAATCCTTAGAAGATGGCAAAACAGTCAATTCCGAACAGTAGGTAGAAACCGATGCAAGAAATCATGAGCAACAATCTATCACCAGCTAAGCCTCTGGACACCAAAAAATCTATCACAGGAGATGTTTTAAAGATACAAAGTGCATGCTTCAGTCTCCTGGCTGCCTATAAGTTCCGCCACACTGAACTGAAAAATCAACGCCTGAAATTCACGCAGATTGAGCAACATAGACAACTACCAAAAAATTATAAATATACAATCCTACCTCTATCTTAGCAGTCAATTTTCAATTCTCTTATTTCTCCCACCCCCATACACAGAGTTTCTCCATCCTCCAGACTTTGTAGCACTTTATATATAGCTCTGGTATTACATTTATCATACTTGATCAAAATTACCTATGCACATCTTCCCCACCAGATTCTCCTTCAAGATGGAGGTGGTGTCAGTAATTCATTATTGCATCTCTAGTGCTATCCCTGGTGGCATACTGGTTAAGAGCTATAGCTGCTAATCAAAAGGTCAGCAGTTCAAATCCACCAGATGCTCCTTGGAAACCCTAAGGGGCAGTTCTACTCTATCTTCTAGAGTTGTTATGAGTCAGAATCAACTCGACTGCAATGGGTTTGGTTTTCTATGGGTTAGTGCTATCACAGTAAATGCAGTAAGTATTCTGCATTTGTAGAGGAAGGGAGGGGCAAGGAAGAGAAAGAGCAATCTATATAAACCAAAAAGGTAGCAGTTGAAGTGTCAGAGAAGTCCCACAGATGTAAAGAAGCTCAAAAGAAAGCTAAATTGTTGAATTTTAAAATTCAGATAATTTAGTAAACTTTTTTAAGCTAATATGAATTATAGAAATAATAATTTTGGTTTTTTATACTGGCCTCCGTTCCATCCTATTGGCACTCTACAAATCTATAAATAAGCTTATAAAGTAAGGAGCTTTATGTAGAGTTCTTTATATACTCACTATGAGTCAGAATTGACTCGACAGCAACAGGTTTGGGTTTTTGTTTTAATATACTCGTATAGAGGCAGAAAAGAAAAGGAGAGCAGAAATGGGAAGAAAAAAAGGAAGAATGTTGTTCCATGATTCAGTGATGACTAAGAAGCCACAACAATTCAAATACTCCAAAAACTGTTGCTCCATGGTCAATATCATTAATAACATCTTGAGAAAGATATGTAAGGATTTTTATTATTAAGAGAAGAAAAATGTTGGATATTCTCAACAGAAATTCATTGTCAAATTTTCATTAGCAACATGATACTGGAATCATCAAAGTGATAAATTCAGTTGTTCAGTATTTTTAACAGATATCCAAATATTTGAAAAAAATTATTATTTGATCATTAAGAAATCACTATTTTTTACAGCACAGTATTAGGGTTGGAGTTAGAAGAGAAGACTATCCTGTGGAAGATGAGGAATACTTGCCTTAGCAGAGCCAGATAATCTGTTCATGCTCCAAAACTCCCAATGATTTACCTCCCCAAAGAACTGAAGGACATTCCCGCTATTCTCTAATACCAATGGACTAAGCTGCACAGGAGTTCATGGAAGTGAGATGTAACCTGCCATAATTACATATGCTTTGGGCTCTTTAAATGAAATATATTAAAGAATTCTAAAAGTCCTATAAAGCGTGTATCTTTCTCACCAGTGAAATTCTCCCAGCATGGTGATTTTCTTTTTCTCAATACCAAATCAAAGCTTGAAGAGCACCCACACTGAGCTTAGGCACATCCCAGAAAACAGATTTCTCCAAGGTCTTAGGGAAAGACACACAAAACTTAGATGGTGGCTTATCACTTCAGAAAAAAAGTATATTCTGAAAAAGAACCTTCTGTCCCTGAAGGACGGTCCATTTCAAAGAAAAGACATGTTACTTCCCCTATTTTATTAATTTATTGTGTGGTAACTTGCATCAGTCGAAAGGCATTGCATCCATAATGAGCAAACTGTTTGAAAGCTAAATGCACTAAATCTTCTTCAATGGGAAATGAAAGTATTTTTTTTTAACTTTTAGTGGATTGTACTTAATGCCTTATTAATCAGATTTAATCATTTCATACAGCCCGTAGTTCATCAGTAAGATGGATTTCATTTTACCTCTACAACTATTACCCCAAGTCAAAACTGTAATGAAAACTGATGCCATTTAAAACCACTAATACTGCACTCAACATTCCAATTAGTAAGTGAATCTGAAAACACAATTTTCCAAAATGACTATAGTTCTCCCACTTCCTATTCTTAAATGTCTAACACACTAATTGAATGTCCATACTATTTTATTTATAGATCTTTCTCAAATAACTTCATAATAAAATCTCCAGTCTTTAATTCCTGCTTCCACAAAGGCTCTTTGTTGGTTCTATTTTGATGACTTAACAGACCTGTGTTTTTAAAAAATCAGTTCAATAAATAAATGTTCAAAATAAAAAACATATTTTCTTATGAGACCCATAGATCTCTACAATATATAGCTTGGTTATCATCTTATAACAATAGGAACAAAGGACAAAACTAAAAAAGTATAACCCCTCTCAATGATACAAAATGGGGGGGGGTGCTTATATAACCACTTTCTGAATTACCTACAGAAAAATTTTAATGTCAGACAGTTGTCATCTACCACAGCATAGCCTTTGGAGTTCTGATGTTCAGGACTATGAAACCAATCCTATAAATTACTGAAGCATAACCTAGAGTGGTTAAGTGCTACAGCTGCTAGCCAAAGGGTCAGCAGTTCGAATCTACCAGGCGCTCCTTGGAAACTCTATGGGGCAGTTCTACTCGGTCCTATAGGGTCACTATGAGTCAGAATCGACTTGACGGCACTGGGTTTTCTGGGTTTTTTAACCTAGAGTGGAGAAGTAGTTACAGCCTCATGAGTGAAGAGGCAACCACAGAATACAGGAGTTTGAAAGAGTATCAGAGGATACCAATTTCTTTCATAGACGCTCTGATGGATGCTGACATGGACAGTGTTTAAAGTTTTTCAGTGACAGGGTGCCTGATGTTTACTTTCCTAGAGAAGCTCGTTTTGTTGGACACCAATGACAGATGTTTTTCCTCACAATGAGCCAAAATTCTCTCCCTATAAATCTTCCTAAAGGTCATGCAAAGTTCTGTCTTTCCTACAGTTAGGCCTAGTCTCTGGTCAGCAGGACTCTGCACGCTACGCAGTACTCTAGATATGAAGAAAATAAGCGTGTGTCCTTCTGCTCATATTTCCTACAGGCTTAGCCATCTTTTCTACATCCCCAACTGCTTCTGCTGTCCTTCATATCATTTAAAGACCATTCACCATTCCAGTCCTTTCATCTTCCTCTGAATGAAATTCAGTTTGCTAATATCTCTACTGAAATACAGAATCTAGAACTAAAAGTCACATTCCACAAATTATTACCAACACTTATTCATTAGGAGCAGATATTTGGGAAAAGGTCAAACCCAAGAACCCACGTTTCCTCCATGGAAAGTCTTACCATACAAATGGAAAAGACCAGAAGAACAGAAAATACAAATCAGTGTTATTTAAAAACAATTAAAACAACAACAGGGGGTGGGAGCTGAAAATAAATAGTGTCATCAAGCTATTCTTCTGAAAGAAGTTAACCACCCTATATGCCAATCCACAACCAAAATTACTTGAGACCATGGTAATGCTAATGTAATTTGACCAAAACTTTCTAAATTTGCAATAAACTTAGTTACATACAGAGTAGTCATATGCTTTAAAACAAATTACTGTTAATCTCATCTGCAGAATCAAACTAAGTCAAAATATTAGATGTAATTAAGGCTGTTTAGCTTCCCTAGAGATTGTAGCAATCAGACATGTTAAACATTCCAGGAATGAAACATTTGATACAATTAAGGAAATCCTATTAAAAAAAAATTCATCTGTAAAACAGAGATAATATGAGGCTCAGAATGGCTTATTAATAACTCACTCAATGCTGAGTATAATAAATACAGCTATTACAATTTCAGTTCACTGGTAGCTGTGCTCAAAAAGCTAAAATACTGCCACTCAATCCGCCTCAAGAATTCATATCTAATTGGTATAGTCCCTGCCTGCTACATTTATTGCATCACAGAATTATTTTAAGCTAAAAGGAATTTAGATCAAAAAAAAAAAAAAAAGCTAGTACATAGCAGGGCCCTAACTCAAGACTAAAATCTGGCACCATGTCTACTAGACCTCAGCAATCCTTCAAATATTTAAAAACACTCTCATACCTCCCTATCTCTTAATCAATCTTCTTTTCAAGGCCGGTTCCTCAGTAATTCATTACGTAGGGAGAACCCCAGAACAAAGTCCTTGAGTCACCTTGAGAACTCCAGGCATGTTCTTTCATGTCTGAAGGGCCAGTTTAGGCTGTCTCTTGAGGAGGGTAAATGACTGGATACATGGAAGACAGCGGCCCCCAATAAGAGTAAACTGTTGAGCTGTTGGGCCAATGCTTAACCCCTCAGTACACTGTGTAAGGCAAGGCAAGAGAGACCTAAGAGACAGCCTGGGAGCAAGGTCAATCAGTGAGTGACTGTAAGAGATCAGAAGTGAGACTATGACTATGCCAACATCAGAAGCCCCAGAGGACACCTCTGGTTTGGGGACCTTCCCTCACATTCCTGGCCCTTCTCTAATTGCTCTTTCTCCATTAGGTCTCAGCCAACCTGATGGGCCTTCCTGCTGCTGGCTAAGCCCTAGGGCCAACAGGAGATAGACCCTTCCAGAGAAAGTATATAGCCATGAGAGAGCTCTCCTGGAGCTAAAAGGTCATAACCCCAAAGCAGATAGGCAAGTAACCAAGATATTAAAGCAACACAGTGTTATATGAATAGAATCAGCAAGGCAAAGGACCAAAATAGCAGGTGCTTGGGGAAAAAAAAAAAAATTTTTTTTTTTTTTTGGGAAAAAAATGGTAAAGAAAAAAGACAAAGAAAAGGGTTTTCTTAAAGCTAGGCTTAGAATAAGAAGAATGAATGAAGCCAAGCCAGATGTTAATTCTTAACTATAATTGTGCGTATGTCTTCTCTACGAAAAATCACCTCAAATCTCAGCCCAGCATAGCAGGTGCTTTGTAAACTGCGCACTGCTAGCCTGTCCAGTCAATGCCTCCCATTAGGATATCAAACTTCCTTAAAGACCTACACTCTTTCCCCCTTCCAAGACTTTGTACCTGCTGCTCACTCAAATTCCTTTCCCCTCTTGCTCATCCTTCCCTGATTTCCCCAAGCAGACTCAGGAGTGCTATCCTCCAGGCTACCCTAGTAACAAATCCATGTGTCTGTTATAGCACCTCCCATATGGTATCATAATTTCTTGGCTTCCTTGCCTCCACAACAGACTGTGAGCTCTACAGGAATTATGTCGTTTTATCTTAGAATCTCAAGCGCCTGGCATAGCGTCTGGCTCATAATTTAGTAAGTGAATGAATCAGATGGGTAAAGTGACAACTATGTGCCAGGCTCTGTGCCATATATGTCTGTGGTTTCTCCCCCACAGACTTGTGACATTCAGAGAATAGTACCTGAAACACAGTGGGTGGTCAATAAAAACTGAATAAAACAAGTGAATAAACATGAAAAGAGCTTTGAGAGTTTCAACTAGGTGTTACAGCCATGAATATGAAGGTCCCTTCTAATGTTTTTTTTTTTTTTATGGAGATTTTTGTTCTTGCTTTTTATTCATAACTTTCTTATTGTTTTACTGTGATAACAAATATATATGACAAAATATGTGCCAATTCAACATATTTTATGCATACAATTCAGGGGCATTACGTTTATATTGTAGAACCATTACCACTACCCATTTCCAAATTATTTCATTACCATTAAGAGAAACTCCATGCCTCCTAAGCAATTATTCCCCCTTCCCTCTCCCCACCTCCCTCCCACCTCTGGTAACCACTAACAAACTTTAGCCTCTGTACATTTGCCTATTCTAGATATTTAAATGAAATCATACAATATTTGTCCTTTTGTGCCTTACTTATTTCGCTTAGTATAATGTTTTCAAGGTTCATCCATTTGGTAGCATGTATCAGGACTTCATTTCTCTTTATGGCTGAGTAACAAAGGTTGGCAATTCGAAACCACCCAGAGGCACCTCGGGAGACAGGTTTCCGAAAGGTTAGAGCCTTGAAAACCCTATGGGGTAGTTCTACTCTGCAAACATGGGGTTACCATGAGACAGCAAGTAATAACAATGATATTCCATCATTGTATGTATGTACCACATTTGATTTATCCATTCATCTGTTCATGGACAGCTAGGCTGTTTCCACCTTTCAGCTATTATGACAAATGCTGCTACAAACATTAGTATACAAGTTTTTGTATATGCATGTTTTCAATTCTCTTCAGTATATATATCTAGGAGTGAAATTGCTGGATCATACGGTAACTCTATGCTTAATCATTTGAGGAACTGCTAGACTGTTTTCCAAAGCAGCTGCACCATTTTACACTCTTACCAGCAATGTATGAGTGTTCCCATTTCTCTGCATCCTCCCCAACACTTGTTATTGTCTCTTTTTTGTTACAACCATCCTAGTAGGTGTCAAGTGGTATTTCATTAAGAGAACATAGATTAGCCTTGTCAGGGGCTGTGGCAGGGGAAGGAGGGATTGACTACTAATGAGTATGGGGTTTCTTTTGGGAGTGATAAAAATCTTCTGAAATTAGTGGTTTCGGTCACATAACCTTGAGAACATACTAAGTCATTGAATTGTACACTTTAAAAGGGTTTATTGACAGGGAAGGTCAGCTCAACTGGACTGGACCAAAAACAAAGAAGTTTCCGGGATAAACTGAATGCTTCGAAGGTCAGCGGAGCAAGGGCGGGGTTTTGGGCACTATGGTTTAAGGGGATTTCTAAGTCAATTGGCATAATAAACTCTATTATGAAAACATTCTGCATCCCACTTTGAAATGTGGCGTCTGGGGTCTTAAAGGCTAACAAGCGGCCATCTAAGATACATCAATTGGTCTCAACCCACCTGGATCAAAGGAGAATGAAGAACACCAAGGTCACACGATAACTATGAGCCCGAGACAAAAAGGGCCACATGAACTAGAGACTTACATCATCCTGAGACCAGAAGAACTAGAGGGTGCCCGGCCACAACCGATGACTGTCCTGACAGGGAGCACAACAGAAAACCCCTGAGGGAGCAGGAGATCAGGGGGATGCAGACCCCAAATTCTCATAAAAAGACCAGACTTAATGGTCTGACTGAGACTAGAGGAATCCCGGCGGTCATGGTCCCCAAACCTTCTGTTGGCCCAGGACAGGAACCATTCCCGAAGACAACTCATCAGACATGGAAGGGACTGGACAATGGGTTGGAGAGAGATGCTGATGAAGAGTGAGCTACTTGTATCAGGTGGACACTTGAGACTGTAATGGCATCTCCTGTCTGGAGGGGAGATGGGAGGGTAGAGAGGGTTAGAAACTGGCAAAACGGTCACGAAAGGAGAAGACTGGAAGAAGGGAGCGGGCTGACTCATTAGGGGGAGAGTAAATGGGAGTATGTAGTAAGGTGTATATAAGCTTACATGTGACAGACTAACGATTCGTAAACTTTCACTTAAAGCACGATAAAAATTATTTTTTTAAAAAAAGGGTATATTGAATGGTAGGTGAATTATCTCTCAAAAAAAAAAAAGTGAAGTGCACATGTAAAAACGAGCTTACTGTACAAATTATAACATATGTACCATCAAAGAGATATGATAGAAAAGCAATTAAGAAGTTAGCCTGAAATCACTGCTGGTCATTGGCATTTACTTTCATAAGGACAAATATGAAAAATTTTAAACTGTAGTGCCATAAACCGAACAAAAAACAAAGACTGAGAAGAAAATCAGTCAGATTGCCAAGAAAAATGTCCAAGGACAAACATTTGCTTTCTTCCCAAGATTTCAGCTGGCTGGAAGCTGGGCTCCCTAGAGCAGATATAAGAACCTCTGTGTTCAGATTTGCTAACAGCAAACAGACTTGAAAGAATTCAAGTATAAGAACCTGAGCCTCAAACATGCTGCTTTTGGTGGATGGTAAATGGATTCTCTCCTAGCAAGCTCTGTGTCAGGGCAGATGAGCATTCCAACGTGATAATAAAGTAACAGTGTAGAACTTCCAATTACTAACATTTCATCCTTAAAGACTGGATTAGCATTTTCTATAAAGCTTTTTTTAGATTCCCTGTATGAATATGTAGGAGTCCAAATGCCCAGTTTTCCCCAATAACCATCGGTTCATGTTAAGAAAACAGAATTACAACTAAACATTTTGTAGACGTGAAAACATAACACAATATTCTAGAATGGTGTCTGGTACAACATAAGTACCCAATAAATATTTGTTGAATGAATGTTTGTAAGAGTTAATGTTTACTAAATAATTTAGAAAAAAATTAAGGCAATCAGTAAGATTATTTCTAAATCAACTTATCTTCATCAATAGTTTTTTCTTGTTTTATTCCCAATGTAATCCCACATTTCATTGATATTCAAACTGACAAGTCAATGGTTATTAAGAAAGATAATTAGCCCATTATATGTAGAATAGACATTCTGATTAATTATAAAAGCTACTGCCCCTCACCTTATAAACCTTTCTGAAATAAAACAATTTCAGGTTGATGAAACTGCAGACATTTGTGAAGTGATTAGTTTCTTATGTATCCTAGGATTTATTTTAATTATTCAACTAAGAAAAGATACATTAATACAGTTTAACAATAAATTGACTATTCCACACATTCCCTGAGAGACCCAAACAAAATACAATTAGCCTCGCTGATAGGTACTGGAGTTCAGCAGGAAGGAAAATTCTTTCTGAAACATATCCTAAAGAATACCAATTTACCAGGGCCAAGAAGGTCAGCAATTAATTTCATGTTAAATTTTCCATTTTTAAGCCTTTTTAAAAACAGGGAAATTATTTCTTGGCACCTAACAACTGCTAAGTGCTTGAAATACTACAGCCGATCATCAAATAGACAATAAAGGAAGTAGAAAGTATCTCCAGAGATCCCATCTTCTAAAAGTCTCTAAGGATAACAAGCTCCCAACATGTGACAGACACTGGCAGAAAAAGCCTTCCTCAGTCTGCCTTTATAGCAGCATAAACTCTTTCAAGGAGAAATGAAGATGACATGAGTATCACCCTTTGTGTCATCATCTTTTAGGTTTTTTATTGGAAATCACACTACTTTACTCTCTTTTACTTACTTTCCTTACCTTCATCCTTGATTTGCTGGCATCACAAAATAACATTTTTAAAGAAAATGTAGATAGGACTTCATAACCATGAAAGCAATGAGTTATAAAGGAGAAGATTAATAGATGGATAATATAAAACTGTTTCAATTTCTATAAATCAAAAACCATCATAAATTAGATGAAAAGGCAAATTGTGGGAAAAATGCCCCTATATGGCTAACAAAGAGTTAATATCCTACTATATCCAGAGTTCACACAAATCAGTACGTGGTCAGGACAATGCCCCTGGCATTCCCCTCCTCATCCTTATAAGAAATCGCAAGCTCCCTACAAAAAGTGGTTTACAGTTCTCTCCCAGTTCTGAGGATCACCCTGCCTCTCACTGTCTGCCTTGGTCCTTCTCCACCTGGATGCCCCCCCCAACCCCCGTCTTCGGAGCCGTGCTAGACTGAAGACGCAAACCGTCAGCTGGGCCTTTTTCAGATTTTCTCCAAGACCTGACTTCTGAAGTATAGGTTTCTACTTCGCTCTGCAGCCTGTGGGCAAGTAACAACTCGCCCCAGGCTCCAGGACACCTTATCCAACTAATTCCAGCCAAGGCCAGTGTACTGGCTCCTGCCTGGGCTGGGGGAGGCAGAAATCAAACGAACAGTTGATAAGAAAAACACTGAGACTCCAAGAGAAAAACTGTCAAAGAACTAACCCGCTGCAATTTCGAATCATAGTGACCCTCTAGGACAGAGTAGAACTGCCCCATAGGGTTTCCAAGGAGCACCTGGTGGGTTTGAACTGCTGACCTTTTGGTTAGCAGCTGTAGCTCTTAACCACTTCACCACCAGGGTTTCCATCAAAGAACTAGTACAGGCGATTCACAGAAAAGAAATATCTAACAAGCAGATTTTTTAATGCTTAAACATGTTAACAATGAAAGAAGTGAGTTAAAATGAGGTGTCATTTTCATCTGTGAAATTAGCAAAGTTCTTTTTTTTTAAATAATAATGCTAACACAGTGTTATTAACTGATGGTGGGACTGTAAATTGGCATAATCTTTCTGAAGGGCAATCTGGCAATGTTTCAAGAGCATTCACAATGATCCTGACCTTTGATTCTCTAATTTCATTTTTAGGAAGTGATTCTAAGGAAGTAATCAAAAATGCAGTCAAAGGGTTTAAGTATAAAGATATTCATCTCTACATTTTTGTTACTGAAATACCCCACAGTAAGTGAATTGCCAATAAATTATGATACATCCATAATATAGATTATTATTAAAAATCACATATTAAGAGCTGACCCTTATATAGCACTGACTCAGGGTCATTCATTGTTCTAAGCCATTAACATGTGTTATTAACTCATTTACTCTTCACAACAACAAGACATGGAACCTGTGAAGTAGGTAGGTGCTAGTATCATCCCCATTTCAAATAAGGAATGTGAGGTACAGAGAAGTTAAATAACTTGTTCAAGGTTACACTGGGACAGGTTCACATATCTCTATCTGAAATTCTAAAATCCAAAACCTCTGAAAACCAAGTGTTTTCATAAATTTGTGGCACACACATCTGTTGGCAAAACCTGACCTGAACTTATGTGAAACTATGTGTAAACCAAAATTCTTACCAGTTGCTGTCAAGTCTATTCTGACTTATGGCAATCCTACGTGTATCAGGGTAGAGCTGTGCTCCACCAGGTTTTCAATGGCTGGGTTTTTTGTTTTTCCAGAAGCAGATCACCAGGCCTTTCTTCCCAGGCATGTCTGGGTGGGCTAGAGCCTCAAATTTCTCATTTAGCAGCTGAACTGTTAACTTTTTGCACCACTCAGGGACCCCAAAACTATGTATCATCTTCATTGATCCCACTTAGAGTGAATATATATTCCTTTTATTGAAGAAAAACTAATGTTTGATTACAGAGTGCTGTACCAGGCCCCACTAGAAGTGATACAGTATATGTACCATATTATCTTTCTAGAATCTGAAAAATTCTAGCCCAAAGGGTTTCAGATAAGGAACCCTGGGTCTGTAGTAAGTGGGAGAGCTGGGATTCAAATCTAGGCAGTCTGACGTGTGATATTTTCAGACACTGTTTGATGACATGAGAAAAAGCTTATATCATTCAAACATTGAAATAGGTATTAACTACATACTATTATGTACCAGGCAAGGAGGCCTGGTGGCACAGTGGTTAAGGGCTCGGCTGCTAACCGAAACGTCAACAGCTCAAACCCAAAAGCCACTCCACGGGAGAAGGATGTAGCAGTCTGCTTCAGTAAAGATTTACAGCCTTGGAAACCCTATGGGGCAGTTCTACTCTGTCTTTTAGGGATGCTATGAATCGAAGTGACTCAACGGCAGTGGGTTTGGTTTAGGTACCAGGTACATAAAAAAAAAAAATTTTTTTTTTTTTTTTTTTTACCAGGTACATAGGCAGATTTAAAACTGTAAGTGTGACAACTGCTACCAAGGAGAGGTAACTGGTGTCAGAAGAGCCTAAATTCAGGGGGTTTGTCCTAGACAGAGTGGTCAGAGGCACTTTCTCTGAGGAAACATTTGATCTAGGATGTAAAGAATGAGCAAGAGTTAACAAGTCAAAAGTGGAAAGAGCACACCTGGCAGGGAGAAGAACATGTGCAAAGGCCCTGTGGTAGGAGGGAAAATGATAATAATGGACTAAAAAAGAGTCAATGTAACTGGAACACAGAGAACCAGGGTAACCTAGTGTAAGATAAGGCTGGAGAGGAGGTAGATACTACAGGGTCTTAAAGGCAGAGTAACTATTTGTCTCAGTTTGCTGAGAGACAGGCCCAGGTTAAGCCTTTTGTCCCAAGGTAAACTACTGCACTTCCGTTTATTCTCAGAAGTATATGGTCACCCAATTTATAGGCCACATTAAAGAGTTCTGTCTTTATCCTAAGAGCAATGAGAAGCCATGACAGATTTTATGCAAAGGGAGTTTCAGGAAGAAGAAGGGTAACATAATCAAGTTCTCATTTTTAAAAGATTATTCCTGCTGCAGCGCCTGGTGGATTCAAACTGCTGACTTTTCAGTTAGCAGCCATAGCTCTTAACCACTACACCACCAGGGTTTCCAGAGAATGGGTAAAAACCAAAAAACCACACCCACTGCCGTCAACCAATTCCGACTTACAGCCACCCAATAGGACAGAGTAGAACTGCCCCATAGAGTTTCCAAGGAACGCCTGGTAGATTCAAACTGCTGACCTTTTGGTTAGCAGCTGTAGCACTTAACCACTAGGCCACCAGGGTTTCCAAGACAATGGGTAGGAGCATTGAAACGATAGAGTGAATATTTTTAGACCAGTTTTGTAGCCTGGCCTAAGGAGACAGTAGTAGGGATAGCAATGAGTGAACGGATTTGAGGTCTGGTTTCAAGATAAACTGAACAGAACTTTATGATTATGTGGATATAGAAGGAAAGGGATTTGCACGCGTCATGGAGAAGTTCAAAATTTCTGGCTTGCACAACCAGATGGATGGTGGTATCATTCATTGAGAGGGGAATACTAGAGATTTACACGGGCTAGAGATTTAAATGTGTGAGAAATCGGCATATTGGTAGTAATTTTGAAGCCCCGGGCCTGGGAAGGTGTGTAGAACGAGGAGAGAAAGCTGAGGTTCAAAACATGTTAGCATGCAAATGTCCCTGACAACTAACTCTCAAGTGCTTTACATTCACAGTGCACGAACAGTTTTATATACAGGCTTATTTTTTTTTTTTATTTAAACATGACAACAACTTTGTGAAAAGTTATAATCTGCATTTACTAACGAGGACACTGAGGGAGAGTGCTTAAATTACTTGTCCAGAGAGTCAGTAAGGGGCAGCACTTACTCCAAATTGTCTCCTCCTACGTGCATCCACTATGTGCAAGAGACTACATTAAGTGCTCTAAAAAATATCCACCATATAATGAGATCCTACTAGCCGCCAGACGCTAGGAGATTAAAAACTAAATAAAGAACAAAAGACAACTTCAGAACGTCTAAAGATGTTGTACTTTTCCCAAATCACACTTACCCTATAGTAAGCTCGCTTTAAATTTCAAAATGGCTCATGTCCCAAGATGGGGTGGAGGTGAGAAGATGTAACGAACCGGGGCAGCCAGGGGACCACCTCGAACACCAAACCCTGGGAAAACGGTGTCCCAGCGGCTCTACCAGGGAGAGACTAAAGGGACGGCGGGGCTCTCCCTGTCCCTGCGGCAGGGGCCGCCACCCAGCGGTGCAGCGGCAGCCGGCGGCCGGTTTGCCCGGCGCGTTGCCATGGCAACGGACCCTGCCGGCTGCCCCCGCAGCCGCTGGGTCTGCTCCCGAGGGGCCCGCCCTGCGCGGCGACGCCAGTGGCCACTCACCGCGGCCGGCGGGTGGGCTGGCCTCAGAGAGGCGCGTCCGCTTCGCGCTGGTGGTCGCCGAGCTCCGAATTCCGCAGCGGGAGAAACTTTGCCGCCGGCGGAGCAGCCGCAGGGCGGTGGACGGGGGCCGCGCGGAGACAAAGCGCGGCGGTGGGCGCGAAGCCCCTGTAGCCGCAGTGGGTCTGGCTTGCCGGCGCTGGCAGGACCAGGCGCCCACGTGCAGGAAGTGCGGCCGGAGGCGCCCCCACGGGCAGCTGTCTGCCGCAGATCCTCTTAGGAACGGACCTGAGAATCCTGCCGTAGGGTCAGGGAAGCAACCACAAGTTACGGAAAATTTCAGCTTTAAAACAGAAATACCATTGTGCCGAGGTGATGCCCAGGCCGTATCTTGGGACCCTCAGCTGGATCACACAGCCAGTTGGAACTGGGGAGTGCAAACCTTGCACAGCAGTGGGTGTGGAGTTGGCCTAAAAAGACAGGGAAAATGAACTGGTACCAGTGCTGGGGGAAGGCCCAAGGGAGTCCAAGAAAGTGTCCCCACAGAAGGGCTGAGAAGGCCCGTGACAGATCAAATGACAATCCCAAGAATATGTTTTGATCCAGGGCTTCCAACCGGTTCTTTCGGGTTCGACCCCCTGCTGAGAATTTGCCTGTCCACCCCAGATATACTGAATCCGAATCTACAAGAAACACTTCGGGATCTTGTTAAAATGTAGATTCTAATTCAGTATATCGGGTGGACAGACAAATTCTCAGCGGAGGGGTCAACTGGAAAGAACTAGTTCAAAGTCCTATTTTGATCGCAAACCTCTGTGGGATTATCTGAAGGCGTACACCCTGCAATAGAGGCTACAAATACGGGCTCCAGCTGGGTGCTAATGGACTTATTGACCTGAACTAGGAATGGCCTCTGTGGTCATCAGTCCTGCTCTGTAACAGCTGTGGGGAAGAAATTCAGCTATCCTAATTTTTTTGAATACTAGCCAAGGGAGTTACTGCTTGGTGCAAATGTTTAACCCCTTCAGCTGCTAACCAAAAGATTGGAGGCTCCAGTCCATCCAGAGGCACCTGGAAAGAAAGTCTTGGTGATCTACTTCTGAAAAATGAGTCCTTGAAAACCCTACTCTGACACACATGGGATCACCATGAGTTGGAATTGACTCAGTGGTAACTGGTTAATACTAGTTATTAACTGGTTAATACTAGTTATTAACTGGTTAATACTAATGATTCAAGGCAGATGTCCTCTAAAATTTACTTGATTGATAGCCAATAACTTGGACTTACAGGTGGGGGTATATTGGGCAACTAATTCATTCTGTCAGGTTCATCAGAAAGCTCAAAATGGTGACAATGGGCAACTGGTAAATTCAGTTTTGAAATTTTTTTTAAGCACAGATAATCCATACCATGTGCTGTAGTGTAGAACCGGAACAAAACTATTGTCCAAAAAGGGTCCTGGAATACCCTGCAAAGATTTTCTCCACCCCCTCCCCTACTCTATCCAAGCATGAATGTTAGTGCCACAATGTCCACAAAAGGATATAAATTCTACCATCTGCTTCACTGAACTGTAAGGTGTATGGCTCTGCCGTTAATCAGCAGCAACGAAGCCTCATATTCCCGGTCCTTACCAAGAAATAACTTTGAACTATCCACTTCACAGGAGCCCTGGTGGCACAGAGGTTAAGCGCTCAGCTCCTAACTGAAAGGTCAGAGGTTCAGACCCACCAGCTACTCCCTCGTTAAAAGATGTGGCAGCCTGCTTCCATAAAGCCTTGGAAGCCCCTATAGGGCAGCTCTCCCCTGTACTATAGGGTCGCGATGAGTCAGAACTGACTCGTCAGCAGTGGGTTTGGTTTTGGTGGCCCACTTCCCAATGCATATTAAAAGCCTAGTTGAGAGAAATTACACTTACAGAGAATTGTTTGAAATGCACGCAGATGACCTCTCCTCTGTACAGTCTCTGGGTCAGTGATTCCAAACCTGGCTATGTATCAGAGACACCTGGGGAGTGTTGTTTGTTTTGCTTTGTTTTGTGTTTAAATACAGATTCACAGGTTGTACTTCCAGAAATTCTTATTTAATACACCCTGTGAAACCATTGAGCCAGACCATAGAAAAGCTGTGTGCTTGTACCACTTTGTCTTCACCATTGCAAAATTACATCTATCAAATCATGCTTTAGCCTTATGCCATCTGTTTATATTAAGAAATACCTGTTTAAAAAAATACAAAGGACACCTCTGCATCTACTAGGGGGATTACTTTGAGAGTGAGGTTTATTATGTGTCTGGTGTGGAAACCTACTAAATTGCCCAATTCAGGGCTTTTCAAACTTTTTGAAGCATAATCTACCCTAAGAAATATGTTTTACATCATCACTCAATACAAACGTACCTATAATAACAGAAACAAGTTTTTTAAAACAGTACCCTTACCACATTCTATGTACTCGAATGCTTTTTACCTCTTTTCAATGCATGTTTCCACCCATTAAATAGTTTCTGACCTCACGATGAGTTGCATTTAAAATGCTGCAGTCCAGCTAAATGTCTTTTTCTGGAAACCAGCCCCAGTTCTCAGATAAGATGACCAGGCCCCCTGGCTATAGTTAATGGCTCCAAAAATAGGTACCTGACACAAGCTGAGCCAATCATAGTCCTTTTCCTAGAAATTTGGAATTACAACTGAGAGATGTCAGTCTTTCTCTAGGTAGCTAAACTTGTATCATAGAAAATCAGGAGCTTTCCACAGACGTGCGTGTAGCCTGAAGAAATGCAAAAAAATAGGCTACAGGAAAAATGAGAAAAGAATTTGAAGAATGACAAAGATCCACAGAGAGAAAAGACCAAGAAGTTCTGACAGCTTTCCAGTCCCTGGCAATAGTATTTCCTGAGATGAACTACATGTCTGCCTTTGAATTCCAGGTAATATTTCTAGATCTTTAGAATAAAATGCCTTTTTTGCTTAAACTAGCTCAGGTGGGTGAGTTTCTGTTAGCTCAAGTGGGTGAGTTTCTGTTACTTGCAACCAAAATGAATCTATTATTTACCTATAGTTATCTATAGATGCTATGACAAATTACTGCAGACTTGGTGACTTAAAGGATACAAATATATTGTCTTGCAGCTCTATAGGTTAGACATCCAACACAGGTTTCACTAGGCTAAAATCAAAGTGTTGGCAGGGCTGCATTCCTTCCTGAAGTTCCCTTTTCCAGCTTCTAGAAGTGGCTCACATTCTTTGGCTTGTGGCCTTTTTCCTCCATTTTCAAAGCCAGCAACAGTGCATCTCTCTGCCAATTATTCTGTAGTCACATTTCCTTCTGATCTTTGCAGGGGAAGATTTCAGCTGCTAAGGATCCATGTGATTACATGGGGCGCGCCCAGAAAATCCAGGATAATATCCCCGTCTCAAAGCCCTTAATCACATTTGCAAAGTTCCTTTTGCCATGTAAGGCAACAATTTCACAGATTCTGGGGATTAGGATGTATACATCTTTTTTTTATTGAGGGAGGGGGATTATACTGTCTACCACACTAATACAATCACCCTATGCCCCTTATAGGAAGGTCCATGCAGGAGATGTTTTTCAAGACTGAGAGCCAGGAAAAAAAGAAATTTTTTTTCCTCTTGAGAAACCAACATGACTTTGCCTTACGAAGAAAGCAAGTCATGAAATTGGTCGCATTTTCCTTTTCACTGTGGCTTCCAGGAAGAACCAACTTTGCTGCTCAACCTCAGTAACTTTGTCAAACTCTATGGCCTGCATATCTGCATTACATATTTCTCCTGTTCTCTCTTCCATTTTCCCTCATTCTCTTTGTATTTTTCATTTCCTTGACTGTGTTATTGTAAGCTCTTTCAAATACTTTGCACTTGCTGTTTCCTCTGCTCGTAAAGCTCTGCCCCCATGTCTTCACATGGCTGGTTTCTTCTAATCATTCAAATCTCACCTCCTCAGAGAAGCCTTCCTTGATCTCCCTGTCTAAAGTAGTCCCACCCCACAGTCCATCGCATTACCCTGCTTTGTCACCTGCAGAGTACTTACACCATCTGAATGTATCGCCTTTATTTTCCTTTTTCCCTTCACTGGAAGTTAAGCTTCATGACAGTAGGGACTTGTACTCTTTATCACTTGTTCCTAGTGCCTGGGAAAGTGCTTGACACTTAGTAATGTTTAATAAATATTATGGCATTAATAAATAAAATAATGGAAGGAAGTAAGGGAGAGAGGGAAGGAGACATTATAGAACAAGGTGAAATATAAATGGATAAATAGGTGGATAGATAAACTGACAGATAAATATTCATTTCCAGTATGCAAAAATGTCACATCTAAAGAGAAAAATTATAGAAGGAAGCAAAATATACTCAACTCCCTAAAATAAGTACATAAAGGCCCTGGGTTTTCTTGGGAAACCCTCAATATAAATGCCTTAAACAAATCTTTTTGTTTGTTTGAAGTATTCATGTGACTCAAAGCAGCTACATTAAATATTATGACCATTTACCATAGCTGGAGTCATCAGTTCTCAGTGAGATAAAGGGTTGCAGCACCATGACCACTAATATGACAAACTCTTGACATTGCCAAGGCAACTCAAGTAATCTATTCTAGAGGTCATTACTACACAGTCTGTTCTCATTCTATTCCTGTAATTATTAACATCACCACTGGCAAAAAGTGTTGTATGCTGTTTACTTAACACTCTATGGTAACGTCATGGTTACAGTATAAGATCAAATTACTTGACATTTAAGGAAGAGAGATCATAATTGAAGTTTGCCAATAAAACAAAACATAAAAACAATTAGTACAGTTTGTTCCAGGGTTTGTTGACCCTGCTGGTAAAAACACCAAAGTTTGGGGAAAGAAGGGGGGTTTCCGTTTTCCTAAGTCGAGAAGCAGTTAATTTATAAGTTAATTAAAATTTATCTTTGGTAGGAATGTAAAATGATGCAGTCGCTCTGGCAGTTCGTCAAAGGATTTAACATAAAATTACCAGATGACCCAGCAATTTTGCTCCTAGAAATATACACTCAAGAGAATTGAAACCATATGTTCACACAAAAACTTGTACACACCGTTCACAGCAGCGTTATTTGTAATAGCCAAAAAGAAGAAATAATCTAAACGGCCATCAACCCATCGAAGTTTAAATAAAATGTGGTATACCCATACAATAGATCATTATTCAGCCAAAAAAGGAATGAAGTACTGATACATACTATACATGGTTGAACTTTGAAAACATTATGCTAAGTCAAAGACGCTAGATGCAAGAAAACACATGTTGTGTGATCCCATTTACATGAAACATCTAGAATAGGCAAATCCAAAGACAGGGCGTAGATTTGCACTTGTCAGGTGCTAAGGCAGGGGCAGAGAGGAGGGATCAACTGCCAATGGAAAAGGGATTTTTTGGGGGAGTGACAAAAATGTCCTGGAATTAGTGGTGCACAACCTTGTGGATATACTATAAGCCACTAATTGTACACTTTAAAAGGGTGAATTTTATGGCAGGTAAATTTATCTCAATTAAGAAAAAAAAACAATGTAAAAAACAACTAAACAATGCTTTACATTTCTTGGATTCTAAAACCTACTTTTTTTCACATTTTAACCTCTTTGAAATTGGGTTGAATATTATGATTGATTACTATTACATATCACTATATCACTCTCTGCCAGGTAGCGGTCATGATGTGGTTGTGTAAAATCTCCTGTTGACACCTTCTGGAAGAACAAAGAAAGGATCAGCATCAATCTGTCTCAGTTTCAGTAAAATACAGGTGATACTAACTAACCTGATAATACCAACTCTATGTCAGGCACTGTCATAAATGCTTTATGTACATTGTTGTGGCTGCTCTTGTGTGCCACCGAGTCAATTCCAACTCATAACGACCCTCTACAGGACAGAATAGAACTGCCCCATAGGGTTTCCAAGGCTGTAATCTTTACAAAAGCAGATTGCCACATCTTTTTCCTGATGAGCGGCTGGTGGGTTCAAACCTCTACCCTTTCAATTAGTAGCTGAGAGCTTAACCACTGCACCACCAGGGCTCCTGCTTTATGTACAGATACTGTTATTATCCCCATTTTACATACAAGGAAACAGAGGTCCAGTATGGCGGAGTGTTTTGTCCAAGCCCACATAGCTGGTGTGTATGAGTCACATCCCGGCTGTCTGGTCCAGAATCTATGCTCCTAGCCATTCAGCCTGGCTGCCCCTATGGCCTGGAACAGGCTGTGAGTGCAAGTCAATCGGTATCTCAGTCTTCAAGGTTCCTGATGCAAAATGGCCAAGAAATTAACTAAAGCTAATAATCAGGCTGGAAACCCTAGTAGCATAGTGGTTAAGTGATACGGCTGCTAACCAAGAGGTCGGTAGTTCAAATCCACCAGGCACTCCTTGGAAACTCTACTCTGTCCTATAGGGTCGCTATGAGTCGGAATGAACTCGACAGCAGTGAGTTTGGTGGGTAATAATCAGGCTTGCAGTAGCTGGGTGACGAAAACACCATGCACTTGGAAGTTTGATTGGTTTATCCAAACTTTTTTTTTTTTTTTGGCTGTGTCTAAAGAATCTCACTGTCCAGAACTTCATTTTCTGAGCTCAGACCGATAAGAGAGTCATCTCTTTCTGCTTGACTTACAAGGAGAGTAAAAGGAGCTGGAGCCTTGGTCCAGACTCTCATCATTTTTCTCCCCAGCTTCACGCAGAGATGACTTCCCTCCCCTATGAGGAGGGGCTGGATGAGGAGCGGGCCTGGTCAGGTAGGACATGGTGGTAGAGGGGTGAAGTCCCTTGCACTCACATGTGAAGGGTATGGAGCCAGGGGACAAGTACCAGAAGTCATTCCAGGAAGGAGTACAGGATCCGAGCTGGGTCAAAGCTCTCTACCTCCCTATGACCTGACACCCTACTTTCCTGATCTAATGTAAAGAAAACCACTGAAAGATTGAAAGAACTGAGGATTCAGGCGTGTGCAGAATGTCCAGGCCCAGGGGAGGAGATGGTTGGTGTCACATCCAGGAAATTATAAGCAAAAAGAAAAGATAGTGAAGCCCTCCTTCTCCCCCTTCTACCAAGGTTCTTGCTGCACCCAGCCAGGTAGCCCTCTCAGATACCAGATGCCTCTTTAAAATGGCAGAGGAAACCTGATTGCTTCCAACAAGCTGATCCCATAGATACCCTCAGTTCCCTGAGGCCACAGTGGGAGTGGGGGAGGCTGGACTCAGAGTCCCCTACTGCTTCTCCACACCCCCTTACAAGGGTCTGAGCAGTATTTTCCAGCCACGGACAACAGCAATTCCACCCTCTCCAGCCTAGGCCTGGGCACCAGAGGCCAGAAGCCAAGCACAATCCTTTAAGAAATGACTGACGCAAAGGGGAAAGCAGAAGACACATACAGCAGAACGGGTGAGGGCCGTATCCAGGCTCTTTATTTTTTAATACCCCACGAGTAAGGCAGGACCCCAACTCTGAATTGTTGTACGACAGAAAGAGGAGTTGCCTGGACCTACCATCTTTAACTCTTTTTTTCCTCTTGTTATTTATTAATCATTTCAAACTTACAAGAAAGTTGCAAAAATAAAAATACTTAATACCCATATACCCTTTACCCTGATTCACCAATTAATATTTTGTCCCATTTGGAACATATAGATACAGACATACATCTACAATTCTTTTCTTCGCTATTTGAGGGTAAGTAACATACATTCTGGCCTTCTACCCCTAAATACTCTAGTGTATGCTTCCTAAGAATAAAGATATTCCATTATATTACCACAGTGCAGTTATCAACTCCAGTAAATTTAACATTGATATAATAAAATTGCCTGTAGTCCAATTTTGTCAGTTGACCCAAAGATGTATTTTGTAGCCTTTTTCCTTCTAGTACAGGATCCAGTCTAGGTCAGGTAATGAATTTAGTTGTGAAATCTCTTTAGTCTCCTTTGATCTGGAATATTTTCACAGCCTTTCTTTGTCTTTTATGACATGGACATTTTTGAAGACTACAGACTCTTCCCTTACTTCCTTTTTCTAAATATAACATTTCTCATTTTTGGTTTATCTGATGTTTCCTTGTAATTATACTCAAGTTATGCATTCTCAGCCACAGTACTGTATGGGTGATGCTGTGCCCTTTTCAGAGTATCATGTATGCCCATCTGTCCCCTGTTGGTAATTTTATTCTGATCACATGATCAAGGTATTGTCTAACTTCTCCATTGTATAATTACTGTATTTTTTTTTCTTCCTCACAACTAATGAGCAATCAGAGGAGAGACAATTTAAGACCATGCAAACATCCTGCTCCTTATCAAAATTTCCCCCTAGGTTTACCCGTTGCCATGGAGTTGACCCCTGACTCTGGTAAATCTCCAGGACTTTCTTCCAAGTCAGCTCTGGATGGACTGGGACGTCCAAACTTTTGGTGAGCAGCCCAGAAGTTTTGCATCCACCAAGATTTAAACCAAAAAAAGATTTGATTTGATTTAGAGTTGAGTCCGACTAAGAGTGAACCTACAGGACAGAGTAGAACCACCCCATAGGGTTTCCAAGGCTGAAATCTTTATGGAAGCCGACTGCCACATCTTTCTCCCACAGAGCTGGCAGGTTCAGCCAAGCTTTTTATCCGCTGCACCAGCACGCCTCCTCACCTAGATTTAACAACAAACAACTCGCTGCATGGAGTCCATTCCAACTCACAGTGACCTTATAGGACCTTACAGGACAGACTAGAACCGCCCCACAGGATTTACAAGAAGCAGCTAATGGATTCAAGCTGCTGACCTTTTGGTTAGCAGCCAAGTTCTTAACTAGGGCTGTGGGCTCAAAAAAAACCCTGTATTTAAAAAAAAAAAAAAAAAATTTTTTTTTTTTTTTTTTTAAGCTCTGACCAATTTCCTGACTTTCTCAGGACCCTAAAAGAGAGTGGCTGGCGCCACCTATGGAGCTGCTGGCACACTGCAGCGGGGGATAAACTGTGGGCCCTCTCTTGCCCCTACCTCTTGTCTGGTGCCCAGCAGCTATTTCAGTCTCACATTTCGAAAGAGCCTATGGACACCTGAGACTCAAATCCTGAGTTCTAGTCCTGACATACCACTAACTTGTGAAAAACCGTGGACAAGTTCCACATAGACTTCAGAGCCCCCATTAAAATGGGAGTTTGGATGACAAAGACCTGAGCTTTTCATTCATTCAACAAATATTTATTGAGCAACTATTTTTTTTATAGGCACTGCTCTAGGGACTTTTCTAGGGACTGGGCAAGATTTCTGTTCTCAGGGAGCTTACACCTGTGATGGGTGGTGACCCAGACAATGAACGAGAAAACAAAGAATAAATACAATTCTGGACATTACTCAGCCATTAACTCTTCAAATTTCCTCTCTTCGATGCTCTATTCTAAATAAATGTGCGTTAAAAGATATCTTTTCATCCCCCACATCTCTTAACCCTTCTATTTCTCACCTCTTTATCACTCCTTGCTGCATCGTAATTTCTTCAGCTCTATCTTCCAACTCACTAATTTTTGCTTTCGCTATGACTAATCTGCTATTTAACTCCACCCATTAAGTCTTTAATTATGATCATTATATTTTTCATTTCTAAAAGGTTGTATTTGGTCCTTTGAATTACTCCGTGGCAATTAGGATAATCGCTTGTTCCTTGCTCAAATTTTTAATTCAATTTTTTAAATATCTTTTAACGTTTTATACATAATTATTTTACGTCTGAAGTTTTTCAGGACCCACACCTCTAGTTCATTATTTCTTCTGATTTTCAACATTTTCTTGTTGTTGTGGGCTCATATTTCGTCAAAATTAATATGTGAATGATCTGAGGGCTGTGATACTTTACCCCTGAGATGATTTGCATTCAACTCCATCAAAAACAGAAGGTGCCATTGCCCTGAGAAGACTTACTGCTTCAGGGTCCTGGCTCAATGCCGAAGTCTCAGGCTCAGCTTACCCACCTTGAGGCAGGCCATGGGTTTTGGTTCCTAATCCAGTGCTGACATCAGGATTTCTTCTTAGGGACGCTCTGCCTTTCAGTTTGCTTACAATCACTGCTTCTTGCTCCAGTTTCAACTTGCAGAGTTTGTTTTTTAACCTTGGAGATTTCCCTTAACTTTCCAGTGGGCCTGGCAATGCATGAAAATTATGGTTATTGTAATTTACGCAACATCTTTAAATATTTTGGCAGTTGGTCCTTTAGAATATCATGTCTGCCATACTCCCCCTTATCTTCTTGAGTAAGGCAATGTTCTAAAGTATAAGGCAATGCTTTAAAAGTATGTTTCCTATAATTTATCCAAAATCTGATTTTTCTGTGGTGGAAGAGCTTTTTAAAATATCTGATCAGGAAACACATACATCTGTCAGGATTCAGTATTAGAAACAAAAACCAATCTAGACATTTCAAGCAGAAAAGGATTTAATACAAGGAATTAGATACTTAGAAAATTATTGGCAGGGTTAGAACAATGGAAGATTGCCATCCTTGGTGTTGGAAACATGGGGTACATTACATTACTTTCTCTGTTTTTGAATATGTTTGCAATATACCATAACAAAATTTATATTATTTTATAAAGAATATAAAAGTATGTGTATATAGAAGTAGTTTAACCATTTAATACATCATTTGAAGAAAAATCATCCATAATGCTACCACCCTAAAGAAACCACCAGTGGCATTTTAATGTTTCTATTTGTATCTTTTTTCTTTTAATTTATTTTACATATAATTCTGTGCTCTGCTTTTTTTAAATTTAACATTACCTCCTAAGTACCTTCCGTGTTGTTATTCTAGGTGCAAAATATTACATACCTCACATTCCGTTTGTTAAATCTATTCGCCTTTTCCCCCAAGAATAGTTCAGTGAACATCCATACACACTTCATGTAGATTTGTCAGTTGCTAACCTTTTGCAAACTTCTATTGAAAAGCAAAAATGTCACCTTGAAAACTAAGGTGTGCCTGACCCAAGCCATGGTGTTTTCATCCTCCTCTTGTGCGTGTGAAAGCTGGACGATGAATAAGGAAGAACAATGAACTGATGTCTTGGAATTGTGGTGCTAGTGAATAATATTGAATATACCATGGACTGCCAAAAGAACGAACAAATCTGTCTTGCAAGAAGTACAACCAGAATGCTCCTTAGAAGCAAGGATGGATACACTACATCTCACATACTTTGAACATGTTGTCAAGAGGGCTCAGTCCCTGGAGAAGGACATCACGTTTGGTAAGCAAAAGAGAGGAGGGCCCTCAATGAGATGGATTGACACAGTGGCTACAACAATGGGCTTAAGCATAACAATGTTTGTGGGAATGGCGCAGGACCGGGCAGCGTTTCATTCTGTTGTACATAGTCGCTATGAGTTGGAATCGACTCGATGGCACCTAGCAACAACCTTTTGCCACACTTGATTTACTTCTCTGCAATAATGTATGCATATTTTTTCTGGACCATTAAGAGTTAGTTGCAGGCATCATGATCTTCCATCCCTAAATGCTTCAGCATTGTCACCTAAGAACAAGGCCATTCTCCCCTATAACCACAGTTTAAATTAGCATGCTCAGAAAATTTAATTTCCCTACTTGCCACAATACTGTCCTTTACAACTGGGTTTGATGGCTTGTTTTCTGTTCTTGTTTTTTACCTAGTATCTCATAAAGAACTACCTGTTTTATTTAGCTGCTCTTCTCTGTATTGTAAACTTTAAGCTTCTTAGGCATGCAATTTTGTCTTAGTGTTAACTAATGAAATTCCAGTGCTCATTCTTGAAAATTCAGGCCATTCGAACTGTTAATAAAAATTGTCTGGCCTAATACCATGAATGACTACACAATTTTACCCTTCTGCCCAGTGTGGAGACTGCATGAAAATTTACAATAACAGAAAACAGAGCAGGATTCTTCAATGAGCCTCAAAAGTGTTACTCATGCAAAAGCATCTTTTAAGATACGTGTGCTCCAGAGAGTGTTGCTACTGTGTTCTGTAAATTTTAATCTAACCTGCAAAGCTCTTTGGTTGCCTTGATAATTTATTGGTCTTTAAATAATTATTTAAACTGACATCTCTGTTTTCAGACATACTTGAAAGATTTCACCCTAGATATCTTAAATCAGAAGGAAAATTTGGTATTTCCTTCTCCCTTTATGCATAAAGATAAAATATATCTCGTGACTCTGCTGGATTCCTAATTCAAGCAAAGCCTTTGAGAGTCTTTAACTCATTTAAAGTCATGCCCTATAGATCCCTTGAAGCCCTGGTGGCACAGTGGCTAAGAGATACGACTGCTAACGAACACATTGACAGTTTGAAACTACCAGCCAGCCACTCCTCGGAAACCCTGTGGGGCAGGTCTGCTCTGTCCTATATGGTTGCTATGAGTCAGGATTAACTCAGTGGCAATGAGTTTGGTTTTGGGTTATAGACTTCTAAAGTATAAAGTTAAATTATATTCTATTAATTAGTTAGCCATCCTATATGGGCTTTTTGCTGTTTCGAATATTCTGCTATTATGTCTTAATCACACCTAAAAAATAACAATAAATTCTTAACATCATCAAACATCCAGTTCAGCTTTTCTCAGTTGCCTGTCTTGTAATACCTTTAGTTTGTTAAAACCAGAATGCAAGTAAGTCCCATACATTGCAATTGGTTTATATGTATTTTAAGTCTCTTTAATCTATAGGTTTTCTCTCCATCCCATTTTTTCCCCCTTGCAATGTATTTGTTGAAGAAACCAGGTCATTTGTCCTATAGTTTCACACAGACTGGATTTTGCTGATTGCATCTTTGTGGGCCCTGGAGCAATGGGGTGATGATGTTGTTCTATGTACATCAGCTCCTGAAGCCTCGCACAGGAAATGGCTTGAGAATTGAGAGGGTGTAACCAGTCCCAAAAGGAGCCCTGCTGGCACAGTGGTTAAGCACTCAGCTACTAACCAAAAGGTCGGAGGTTCGAACCCATCAGCTGCTCCATGGTAGAAAGATGTGGCAGTCTGCTTCTGTAAAGGTTACAGCCTTAGAAACCCTAAGGGGCAGCTCTCCTCTGTCTTACAGGGTTGCTGTGAATCAGAACTGACTCAACAGCAATGAGTAACCAGTCCCCAGAGGAGCTCTGGTGGCATAGTGGTTAAGTGCTCAGCTGTTAACTGAAAGGTCGGCAGTTCCAACCCATTCTAGGAGGCCCTACAACACACATCAAACAATAAAATGCACCTACAACCTATGGTAAATATCATTTTACTGCAAAATTTTACAACTGTCTTTATAATTTTGCTTTTTAAATTAGGTAGGAGGAATCAGCTGTTTTCTTAGCAATCATCTTATGTATGCAGTATGTCTCGTGAAGTGCAAAACTGTAACCTACAAATTGTTTTCAAGTATAACAAAATGTTCATGAATGCTAAAATTAAAAAGCAATGGGCTTAACATTGAGTTTGTAGAAATTTAAACACTTATTTATTTAGGTTTATGCTGTTTTTTTTTTTTCAATTCTTTTATAACTTCTTATAGGCCCTTAAAAAGCTCTCAGGCCCTGAAAACTATGCCTACATTGCCTGGTGGGTAAGAGTCACAGGCCAGGAGTGGAAGAAGAGGAGGCCATGTCGAAGGCCTACTCACGAAAGCAGGGCTTGCTCTGGGGAGTGGTTTCAGCCAGTGGCTTGCCAGGGAACCTGGGGACTGGGAAGTAGGCAGGCTTTGTGGCCCTGGGATCTGAAGAAATAATACTCCTAATAAAATTAGTAAGGACAAAACAGCAGAAGCTCAGAGCGGGCAAGGGAATTTGGGGTTGGGAAAGATTTCAGGTACTTGGGTCAGGCCAGGGGCATAGGGTCAGGGAAGATTTCTAGGTCTCATCTTAAGCATTAAATTGATAATCATCCTTCTCTGAACACACAGACTTCCCTGGTTTCACCACATTCCCCTGGTTTTCCCATATCACTTGCTGTGAGAGGGAATGAGAGGAAGGTGTCTTAAGGGGCCAGGGAGCTCTAAGGTGTCAGTTGACTGAGACACCTAGTGGAGGTGTCAACTGTTGTTGTTAGGTGCCATGGAGACCGTTCGGGCTCGTAGTGACCCCACGTACAACAGAATGAAACACTGCCCTGTCCTGTGACATTCTCACAGTTGTTGCTATGTTTGAGCCCATTGTTGCAGCCACTGTGTCATCTCGTTGAAGGTCTTCCTCTTTTTTAGTGACCCTCTACTTTACCAAGCATGATGTCCTTCTCCAGGGACTGGTTCCTCCTGATAACATGCCCAAAGTAAGTGAGACAAAGTCTCGCCATCCTTGCTTCTAAGGAGCATTCTGGCTGTACTTGTTTTAAGACAGATTTGTTGGTTATCCTGGCAGTCCATGGTATATTTGACATTCTTCACCAACACTATCATTCAAAGGCATCTTTCTTCTTCAGCCTTCCTTATTTTTTTCCCCCAGCTTTTATTTTTTTAATTGTACTTTAGATGAAGGTTTATAGAACTAGCTTCTCGTTAAGCAATTAGTACACACTGTTTTGTGACATTGGATACCAACCCTACATGTCAACATTCTCCCCTTCTTGATCTTAGATTCCCCATTACCAGCTTTCCTGTCCCTCCTCCCTTCTCATCCTTGTCCCTGGGCTTGTACGCCCCTTTAGTCTCATTTACGGGCCTGTCTTTGGCTGAAGGGTGAACCTCAGGAGTGACTTTATTACCTAACTAAAAGCATATCAGGGGCCATATTCTTGGGGTTTCTCCAGTCTCTGTCAGACCAGTTAAGTCTGTTTTTTTTTTTTTTTTTTTTTTGGTGAGTTAGAACTTTGTTTTACATTTTTCTCCAGCTCTATTGTGATACCTGTCAGAGCAGTCGGTGGTGGTAGCTGGGCACCATCTAGTTGTGCTGGGCTCAGTCTGAGGGAGGCTGCAGTAGTTGTGGTCCATTAGTCCTTTGGACTAATCTCTCCCTTGTGTCTTTAGTCTTCTTCATTCTCCCTTGCTCCCGAAGGGGTGAGACCAGTGGAGTATCTTAGATGGCCACTCAAAAGCTTTTAAGACCCCAGACACTATTCACCAAAGTAGAATGTACATTTCCTTCATAAACTATGTTATGACAATTGAGCTAGATGTTCCCCAAGACCATAGTCCCCACAGCCCTCAGCTCAGTAATCTGGTCCCTCAAGGAGTTTGGAAGTGTCTATAGAGCTTCCATGATCTTGCTTTGGAGAAGTTGTGCTGGCTTCCCCAGTATTATGTACTGTCTTACCCTTCACCAAAGTTACCACTTAACTATTGTCTATTTAGTGTTTTTCCAGCCCTACCCCTCCCTTCCCTTGTAACCATCAAAGATTGTTTCTTTTTGTATGTAAACCTTTTCATGAGTTTTTCTAGTAGTGGTCTCATACGATACTTGTCCTTTTGTGATTGACTTATTTCACTCAGCATAATGCCCTCCAGATTCATCCATGTTGTGAGATGCTTCAAAGGTTCATCATTGTTCTTTATCATTGCATAGTACTCCATTGCGTATATGTACCGTAGTTTATCTATTCATCTGTTGATGGGCATCTAGGTTGTTTCCATCTTTTTGCTATTGTGAACAATGCTGCAATGAACATGGGTATGCTTATGTCTATTCGTGTGACAGCTCTTATTTCTCTAGGATATATTCCTAAAAGTGGAATTGCTGGATCATATGGTATTTATATTTTTAGCTTTCTAAGGAAGCACCTTATCGTTTTCCAAAATGGTTGTACCATTTTGCATTTCCACCAGCAGTGCATAAGAGTTCCAATCTCCCCGAAGCCTCTCCAACATTTCTTATTTTCTGTTTTTTTGATTCTTGCCAGTTATGCCAGGGGTCTTCCTTATTCATTGTCCAGCTTTCGAATGCATATGAGGCAATTGAAAATACCATGGCTTGGGTCTGGCGCACCTTAGTCATCAAAGTGACATCTTTGTTTTTTTAACACTTTAAAGAGGTCTTTTGCAGCAGAATTGCCCAATGCGATACATCATTTGATTTCTGGACTGCTGCTTTCACGGGCCTTGATTGGGGATCCAAGTAAAATGAAATCTTTGACAACTTCAGTATTTTCTCCATTTATCATGATGTTGCTTATTGGTGTAGTTGTGAATATTTTTGTTTTCTTTATGTTGAGGTGTAATCCATACTGAAAGCTGTAGTCTTTGATTTTCATCAGTAAGTCCTCGAAGTCCTCTTCACTTCAGCAAGCAAGGTTTTGTCATCTACCTATCACAGGTTGTTAATGAGTCTTCCTCCAATCCTGATGCCATGTTCTTCTTCATATAATCCAGCTTCTCAGATTATGTGCTCAACATACAGATTGAAATAAGTCTAGTGAAAGGACACAACCTTGACACATGCTTTTCCTGATTTTAAACCACAACAGTATCTCTTGTTCTGTTCAAACGACTACCTCTTAGTCTATGTACAGGTTCCTCATGAGCACAATTAAGCATTCTCAAATTCCCATTCTTCACAATGTTATCCATAATTTGTTCTGATCCACACAGTGAAATATCAATAGACCACTGGATATCTGGGGCTGGAGCTAGAAGAGTGGCTCCATGACTTCATCAGATTCTCCAAGATTTCTGCTTCAGTTAGGATTCTTAGTTGCAAGTAGCAGAAATCACCTCTGGCTTATTTAAGCAGAAAAAGAATATTTATTAGGTATCTCAAAGAATTGCTGGGAAGGCTGGAGAACTGGCTGTGCAGCCAGGAACAATTCCCAAAAGAGTGAAGAAAGAACACAGAATTGTTCTGCTGAAGAAACTGTCACAGCTACTAAGCACCTGGTGCTTCAATTTGTACTGCCTCTGCTGCCATGGAAACCCCACCTCACAGCAACCAACTCTTGCCACCAGAGAGAAGTCTCTGTGGACCCTGCCTTTTTTTTTTTTTTTCTTAATCACCACTCCTCCACCTGCACTCTGGCTGCAAAGGATGCTGGGAAAACAAGATTCTAGTATATTTAGCTTCTGTAGTGAGGAGTGAACCGTGCCTTTACCAAGACTCCTGTGGTGAGGAATTCCTCCCAAAATAGGAAAGAGTTTCAGATGCTGTGCAGCCAAAAAGAATGACAAATATTGATTAAAATGTCCTTGACCCCAAAAAAGGCTAGAAACCACTGGTGTAGAGTGAACAGACAGCTAAGGATAAAAACCAAAACCAAACCCGTTGCCATCAAGCCAATTCCAACGCATAGATTCCAACTCATAGCGTCCCTATAGGACAGAGTAGAACTGCCCCCATACGGTTCGGTGGATTTGAACTGTCAACCTTTTGGCTAGCAGCCATAGCTCTTAACCACTGCGCCACCAGGGTTTCCGAGCTAAGGGTAGGTAAGTGGAAACATCACCATGTTCTTCAAGTGCTTAGTGCCTGGAATGGTGGATATTCATAAGAAACTTTTTCCCTACCCCCACTTCAGACTTGATGCCTATACTTTGAAGAAGAGGCTGTGTTCATGCAATAAGAAGCAGAGAGCTGAGTTCTGCCCCAGAGAGAAAGGCTTCCCAATCTGTTCCTTCCATCTTCTGCTTTAATTATGTTGGAATTGGGCATGAGAAGGCCATGAAGCAGGTTTGACCACCTTCACTGAAAAACACTACAAGACACAATTGGTAAATAAAAGTGCTATTTTTTTATTTGTTCTTGAATGTGTAGGTCCTTTTAAAATCAGTGACATTTCCCCTTACAATATTCCTCCTTCACGCCCCCAACCACCTTGGATCACTTCTAGAAAAGGCCTAGGAGGAACTCACCCTAGATATTCATGGAAGGGGTACAGCTTGAGGGATGGGCATATGGCTCAAGAAGCAGCACCAGCTGATGAGGACTCTCCTCAAAGCAGCTCAATTTGGCCTGTGAGTCCCTTTGCCCTGCCCTGGTCAGGAAACCCCCAAGATATATCCCACCCCCAGAATTCCCTGTTTCCTGTGTGGCCTGAGCTTTAGCATTAGAATCCCAGTTACCATCGTTAAAGCTGGAATGCCTCTGAGAGATCACTGTTTTCAATCCCCTGCCAACTTTATAGATGGGGAGACCATACCCAAGGTCACACAGCTCATAATTGATGTCCCCCCACTGTATCTCTCTGCCTCCAAAAAACTAACATCTGACTCCAGCAGAAGAACTGAAGCAAGCAGGTGGTAACGATCAGCACAGGTGGGAAAGACCCAGCTGAGCCCCAGGCAAGCGATGAATCACAGCACTTCCCAGTCTCTCCCTACTCTGCCATCAGAATGTTATTATTGCAGATGAACACACCTGCCAGGATTCTCCTCCTCTTCAGTAGCACTGTATCATGCATGGAAACATTTTACCACAATCCCAGGCTCCTTACAGACTGGCAGGTTCTAACTGGTATGGGGATCATGGTGATGAGTTGCCCACCAGCCTGGTAATATGGTTTAGCCAGACTTCTGCTTAGATGCTATAGTACCCGATACATACCCATGGGCTGATTTAGATGGGACCTCTTAGTAAACATGGCTAAATTCTGTGCAGTATTGGGAGAGATAGAGGGGAGGACTCACAGATGTTGTCTTCCCAACAGCGGCTCATTCACAAACATGCTTGGCATGAGAACAGGGAAGGGACACAAAGAAAACAGGCAAAGACAAAGGGTCGGGAGCAGAAGCAGCTATCCTTCCTCCTGCCTGCCCGACTCTTGAGGAGAAGAGGCCACAGATAGCCACAGACATGTCTCCCTGTCTAAGTTTCAAGGAAGGTTTAGCATGTATGACTAAGAGGTAAGAGGATAATCCAGAGGTTTGTGGTGTCATAAATTCCGGGGGAAGAGGGTTTTCAAGGACAAAGTGGTGAATAGTTTGAAGTGCTACAGAAAATTCAAGACAGAAAGCTATTAATTTGATTTGGCGACTGAGTAGTCACTGGTAATTTTTATGAAAAACTATAGAGGGCTAATGAGTGACTGACAAGAGCCAGTGAAAAATATTCTTTTTAAAAGAAACTTGGCTGATAAGGAGGAAGCAAAATGGGTGCAACATACTCTAAGAAATTTTTAGTTTAATCATGGGGAGGTTGTTTCTTGTCTATAGGCTATGTGGAGGCAACCAATGAAGAGAGGGAGGTTGAAGACCCCAGGAAATGGGAGCAGTGAGATAAGTGATGGTGCAAAGTCTTGAAGGATTTAGAAAAGGTTTCAAGAAATAGGGAACAAAATGGGAACAGGAGGGAAGGAAATGAGGATAGATATAGACAGAGATAAATGGAAGGAGAGAGAGGCATAAGTGGGCAAGGAGGTGCTTGCTTTAGGGCCTCTCTTCTGTGAAGCAGAGGATGAAGGCAGCATTTGCTAAAAGGAAGGAGGAAGAGGTTGAATGGGAAAGTACAGTAACAACAACTGAAAGAATTTCCAGTCAATACTTAGTGTTCAACAAGGCTGTCAACTATAAATTTGTGAACCTCAGCAGCCTCGAACAAGGCATAGAAAAAAAGTTGATACAGAAAATTTTAGCAGAAGATTAAGGAAATGAGAAAAGCTCTAGATGATAATAAAAATATTAATGTGTAAGGGGCCACAGATTCTGGCTGGAAACAGGAAGAAGTAAGTCAGAAGAAGGCTGAAAGACTGGTAGAACAGAGAGAGGGCTGAGGTCATGGGAATGGAGTAAAACATTAGGACAATTTCAGTAGCAGTGAGAGTGGAAGCATAGGAGCTGGGGACCCACAAGGAGCAAGGTCTCAGTTTAGGATTTCACAAGAGAAGACTACAAGGTGAGACCACGAAGGCAGAGAGGGAGAAAGCAGAGCCCAGGAACAAACAAGGAGGGGCCTAGGTCTTAGGAGCAAGGCAAACACCTGTCACCAGAAATGCGTACAGGGAGCCAGAGTCCAGCCAGGATTGATCCTAGGGCCTGCAATGCAGCAGAGTCTATGGGGGTTTGGAATAGGTGGGGTGGTAGGAATAGGCAGGGCTGGAAATTGATGAAAGCCATGTAGGGCTAACCTACACATGTTTTGTGAAGTAGTTCTCTGCAAGTTCATCCTGCACCAATTTTTGCACTAAAATCCCCTTTGCATCAACTGAAACCACTCCACTTTCATGTTTCTCAGCACCCCCAAGAAGCTTAATTTATCTTCTATGACTGCATTCTGTATCGTAGGAATCCAGAACTCATTACATTTCTATTTCATGGCTTTGTCAAGGGCCAAGAACTTGATTGACTTCAAAATGGGGCCACTGAGTCAGAAGTAGGATCACCTCAAATGTTAGCAAAGAGACTAAAAGCAGTCCTAGACCAGCAGTTTTCTACGTGCAAAAACAAAACAAACTAAAACTATGACTCAAAACACTAGCACAAAATGCAGGGACCCAAGGAGAGGGCGGTGTCATAGGGTAGCCCAAGTAGGGATAGGGTAGTAGGCCAGGGCCTTGTAGCCTTGGGGCACCCCTCCCTGCTTGGGTGCCTAAAGGAAGCCTCCCAGCATGCAGAGTATCTCTGATGGGAATGAGATCTGTGACTCCCCACTACTGTTACTAAGATCCCCTGGCCCAGCAGGCCCACCAGGGCTCCTCTAAAAGTCTAGGGCACCAGGTATTCCCAGGTGGTCTCCCATCCAAGTACTAACTAAAACCGACCCTGTTTAGCTTCCAAGATCTGACAAGATTGGGTATATTCAGGGTAGTATGGCCAAGCATTTCTGTTCCATATGTGTGGTCTCCATTTGGTATTGAGAAAGGCTCTCAATCAGGTTTGACCCTGTCACAGCCCTCGCCTGGCTGCCCAACACAAAGCACCATGAAACTCACTCAGGGGTAGTGGGAACATGGGTCACACCAAGGAAAGATGGCCAAGGGTGGGAATTAATGACATAAGCAAAGAGGGAACCTTGCCTAGCCAACTAAACAGAAAAAAAAAACTCAAAAATTGAAAGGGAAGTCGCCAGAGTCCAAACCTGAAAGTCATGTGAGCCCCAAATAGCAGAGGGCTAAGTCTAAAGTTTGCCTGGGATCTGTAGTATTAAACACTTAGTTACCCCAAGCTAGAAAAAAGAATTACGGAAGCGCATCTGCTTAGGCAAGTCGGCATGTGCTGGTGAAAGAACGCAAGTCAATGGGCTCTGCTTGCTTTGGAGTGAAGATGATCTCTTAGCCTGGGTGGAGAAGGAGATGAGCAGTACTGTCAACTCACAAAGACAGAAGAAATGTTTTGTTTTTTTTTTTTCCAATCAAAATTTGCCCATTAGCAAAGCACCTACAGACAACAACTTCCAGAAACTGCATCTCTTAGCAAAAATAAAGCCATAACCTGAGACTCCCCTGAAATTAACCAAGCCATGGCACGGACAGGAAAAGCTGTGTCTCAGGGTCCAGGCCACTGAAATGCCAGGCCCGTAGCTCCTCTAGCAACATCAGCATAAGCTTCTACTCAAACAAGCCCTGGCTCGGAAAGCGGCCTGACCCCTGACATCTGCCTGTGTCCCCTTCCTCACAAACACACAGCATGGACCATGGAGCTCCTGCTTCTGTGGCTTCCTGGCAGACACTCTCTCCCTATGCTAGGACTAAGGTCCTGAAGTTGCTTCAGGGCCACCAAAGGACACTGGCTTCATTGCCTCTTGGTTTTGCCCCTCTCCACCCCAGACAGAACTTCACCCACAATGCCTAGGTCTCACTCTTGTCAGTCCCTCTGGTCTTCTCCAACCTCCAACAAAAAAGGGCTGCTGGCAGTCTTGGCTTCTTCTGGGCTGTGGACAGCCTGAAGGCAGGCTGGTCAGAGGACCCACTTCTGATCTTTGGCTCTGTGAACTTGGAACGGTTGAGAATCAGGATCTCAAGCAGGAGGAGAGGTGCAGCAGAGTTAGCTGGTTATGGGTCATTCTCCTTGCCCAGAGAACTCTCTTCCTGAAGCAGACAGCAGCTGCCTCACAATTTTCCCATGCAGAACTCAGGACGCAGACCTCTGAGTGGAGATAATGAAGGTGGCCACCAACAAGCACCAACAATCACTTCTAGGAATGTAGGTTCTGACACCAAAGAAGTGCTCCTAGCCCAAGTAAGTGGTCCAGGGGGCAGGTTCTGAAGTGGACATCTTAAGCCTGCCAGTGAGATCTGAGCCAAAAGATGTCAGTGGTCCCTGCACAGCCCCCAGCCCAGTCAAGAATGCCATACCATCCAGAGCACTCTTACAGGGACCACCTAAGTCAACATCAGGGAATGGGGCATGAAAAACAAATACCCTGAAAACCGTTAGAACCCAAATAGGCACCAGTTGAGACCTATGGCCTCTAGAAACCTCCATTACCCTGACCATGGTAGACGCCTCTGTCCCAGCAGGACAAGCAAAGGCAAATAGTGAGTCTTTGGCTGCGCTGGGCCAGGGATCACAGGCCTGCTGTACGTCAGAACCTCTCTCCCTTCTTTTACCCACTAACGAGCCCAGGAGTGCAGACACATACATTGCTCCTGAGCCCTGGACACTGAAAGGTGAAAAAGGTCTGCTTTCCTCAGCAGAAAGAATCCACTGAAGAAGTTAAGTCCTCCCAAGCCTGAGAAGGCTTGGTCTTGTCTAGTGGACCCTACACATCTGATTATTCTGGTAACAGGGAACATCTCCCTCTTTGCTGTTTATTACTGAAATCTTTTCTGTAGCGGATGCCCTATGGCTCCCAGATAAATGTTGTAGATGCAAATGGCAAAGAAGAGCACTATACAGCTCGACAAGACTCATTTCACACCCACAACCTGAAGAGAATGAGCTGAAAGGTGGGAAGGAGTGGTCAACAGGATGGGGCACTAGCTGCCAGTGCTTGGTCTCCTTCCAACTCTCACACCTGGGAGACACTGTTGGCTAGGCGGAATGACATTCTTTTCGTTCTCTCATTTTCCTGAAAAGAAAAAAACATATATATTTGTAACTGGAATGCAAATGTAAAATTTATTAAGGTGAAAAGGCTAAATGCCGAGATCAGACTTCTCCAGAGTCAAAATGTTTCATTCTACCGCAGGAATGCAACAGCAAAACCCACGAAAGCCACTAACCAATGTATGATAAACACCTGGGGATGGCTGGTCAGGCCCTGCCACAGGGTGGACAGGTAATAAACATCAACGTAATTACACAGAATTGATGTTTCAGGTCTCCACGGGTGGGATCAGCCAAAAGGTTAAAGGAGCTCTCTGCTACAAGCAACAAATCTCCTTCCTTCCCTCCACCAAGGGGCAGAAAAAAGATCCCTTCCTTTCTCTCTCAAAGCCAAGTAACAAAGCACTACGGCCAGGTGCTTCTCTTTTTGTGCGCATCATGGTGTATTATACTAAGCACTGGGCTTAGGAAGTGAGGAGACCTGGCTTCTCACCCTAGTTCTGCCATTAATTTGCTGGGTGACTGTTAAGGATTAAATTAAGTTCCCCCAAAATATGTGTTGTAAATCCTAACCTCTATGCCTGTGGTTATAATCTCATTTGAGAATAGGTTGTCTTTGTTATGTTAAGGAGGCAGGATTAGTGTAGGGTATATCTTGAGTCAATCTCTTTTGGGATATAAAAGAGATAAAACAAGCAAGCCAGGAAGCAGAGACAGGGGAAGAGAGATGCCAAGCCACAGGAAGACTGCCCAGGAGCAGGAGCTCAGAAGAGACAAGGATCTTCCTCCAGAGCCGACAGAGAGAAAGCCTTCCCCTAGAGCCAGCACCTTGAATTTGGACTTCTAGCCTCCTAAACTATCAGAAAATAAATTTCTGTTTGTTAAAGCCACCCACTTGTGATATTTCTGTTATAGCAGCACTAGATAACTAAGACAGTGATCTCAGGCAGGTACATTCACCTCTCTGAATTCCAATCCTCACTGGTAACTGGAGTTAATGATGCCTGCACTTCCCTGCCTTTCTATAGGCTGAGGGGCTGGGAGTGAGGGTTCACTGTCACCACTATCTCTTGTGCCACCTCAGCCGTCACACATTAGGTTGTTCTGTACACTCACACACACATACTCCCCACCACCCCCAGCCCCATCTGCCAGCTGGCAGCAACTCTTTACCATATGTCGCCGCCGCCTCTTGGGTTGGATGCCCTCCTGCACGTAGTGGGGCCATGGGAAGCCTTGGGGAGTGGAACACCCACTTTCACTAGACACCTCCTCAGAGTCTGAGTCTTCCTGCCTTGGCTGGGCAAACCGTTTATCCGGGTAGATCTCTTTCAACCAGCCCTCAAAGAATACTTCCAGGCAGCGGCCGGCCTCTGCAACTTCTGAGTCAGGCTGAGGGGGGAGAAGAACAGTGATGGGCTGGCCCGTTTCCACCAGCTCACCAACTCCAAGTCCTTCAAAAGCTCTACAGAGAGCTCAAAGCCTGTGCTGGGGCTTGTGGGATGTCCAGAACTTGATGTTTTCATCTCAGGACTCAGGATAACCACTTTGACATCAGCTTTTAAAGCAGAAGTGACTCAGACAGAGACTCCCAGATGGCCAGTCACTAGCCCCTCCCCACCTTTCCCCTAGGGCCATGAGAGGCCTAAGCATAAGAGAGAGCTTTCAAGCTCATAGCAGCCGAGGACCAAATCTGACTGCCCATCTAGTCAGGATAGTCCTGGAGCCACTGGGAAGTAGGGGAGAGGGAAAGAGGGCAGGACATACATAATTGAACTTAGCACAATTCCAGAACATGAGGCGCACGTCTGACACCAACTCCTCTGGGGTGGTATAGTGAGCTGGGTCCTTCTTCTGCAGCTTCCTCCGGATGATCGACAGATCCATGGGCCTCTTGATAATCTGGTAATAATGTCGGGCCTCGGGAGGAGAGAAGGGGAGAAGGAGGTAGAGGGCAAAGAGAGAAGAAGTGAAGGTATAGAAAGGAAGGAAGAAGAAGTGGAGAATGGGTTGGAACAGAAGTGGGTGAACAGAGGGGGAAAATAAGGTGAGAAGCAATAGGAAGAAATAAGGAGAAAGAAGACAGAGAGAAAGGGAAAAGGAGGAATGGGTCACTTGCCAAGTCAGGTCTGATGCAGCAGCAGCTGGGAGTGCAGAGTGGCCATGTCCCCAGGTCCCCTGGACCATCCACAAATTAATATTATTACTACTTCCAGAGGCCATGCTCTGAGCCACCCTCGGTACCACAGTGACCCTGCCGATGTCCTCAGGTCCTCTAAGCAGAAAGAACAGCAGCAGACAGAAACAGGGGTCCTTCCTTACCAGGGGGCTGACTGGTTCATGGAAGGGTAGGCTGAGGCTATTGCAGCACAGGGACAGCACCAGCTTCTCACACTTCTGCAGAAATCAGAATCGGCAACAGTGTTATTTGGCTCTGGCCCCATCTCCAGAAGAACTAAAGATGGTGACTCTGACAACTCTAGAGGGCTTGGCTCTCCCATAGGGTATGCACCACCACACTAAGGCACAGTGTAGGCACCCAGGCCAGAGAAAGACAGCTGGCAAGAGGAAAATCATGGCAACACCCCCATGGCCAAGTTGCCAGGCATAGCCTGAAAGAGAGGTAACAGAAAAGGCTTCCATCCCCTCTGAAAAGCCTCAGTCCCTGTAGGCATAGGGAGGCTGCCCTGGGCGGGGACCTTGCTCCCAGAACCCCCTCCCTACCTTCTGGTCATACATGCTCAGTCCAGGAGGTGCCCGCACTGCAGGCTGGTTGTAGCGGGCATTCTCACAGTCGTACTCCATCTCGGGCTGGGTCAGGCTGCGGCACAAGGTACACACCCACTCCCCCCTGCACAGGCAAGTGAGGCCAAGTTAGGCCTCAGCATATTGCCAAGAACACCACTCCCTATCCCTCTGCCCTAAGGAGGGGGGGTGTGCAGTGGTGTGGTAAACTGAGTCCCTGCAGGAAATGGCTTCCTAGCCACAAGGTTGAAAGAAATTCAACAACTCAGGGTTTAGTGAATCCAGAAAAATAGGAGTTATAAAAGGAGCTGGGGCAGGAGTAAAGGGACAGATCTGTGTGCAGGAAGAAGTTGGGAACAGAGGAGGAAGGGAAGACAACCAAATGTCAGACATCCACCTACGGATGTGCAGCAGGCATACAGCTTTGAGCCCAAACCAACTCACACACCTGCAACTCATCCAGGCCCAGTGGGCGAGGGGTAAGCTTTCCCTGGGGAGCTCTGTGGGGGCTGGCCTGGAATAGTGATCACTGGGAGATAACCCCTGATCAGCAGGTGATGGCCCTGGGCTGGCATGGCTCACCCTGGAAAGCTGAGCAAAGCTGGCACGTGGCAGGAGAGGTGGTACACTTTGGGGCAGCGGTCACAGCACAGCAGTTCTCCCCCATTGAGGCACACTGCACAGAAGTCCTCATTCTCTATGGGTGCTGGGGGGCCCTTCTTGGCTCCGGGGGTTCGAGGAATGAGTCTGTGTTCCTCAGAAGATGCATCCTCCACCTCTGGTGGCCGCTGCCCAGCCAGTGAAGTAACAGTGACCTTTCTTCCCCCCAGACTTGGGGGTTGGATGGCATCAGGCAGGCTGTCCTGGCTGACCTTGGGGAAGAAGTGAGCCTGAGCAGTTGCAGCACAGCACCTAGAGCTTGTTGGGAGACCTGGGGGGAGACTGGCAGGCCCTGAGCCCCTTCTGTGAAAACCACTTATTCCAGGACCCCAAGCCAGCCAGATCCCATGAATTCTGGGACAGCTCACTCCTAATGTGCATCTCACAGTCCCCTTGCAGCAGGGGACAAAGTCTGACCCCGCTCAGAGCCAGAATTCTGGCAGCAGCAGAGAAAAAGAAGAGGTGCCTGGGTTGGGCAAAGGATCAAGGTCAAGGCAGAGCTAAGTGGTACCTTAATGGACATGCTGGAGGACTCAGTGCCACATTCAATGATCAGCAGGAAGCTCCCATCCTGATCATTCTTCTGTGGCTTCAGCTTGAACACAGGCATCTCTCCCGAGGAGGCGGCACAGATCTTGAGTCGCTCCAGTCGCACATAGGGAATCTTGGGCTCATTGTTGAAGGGTCTGTGGCTACAGAAACACCCCTGGGTCTCAGTGGGAACCTTCCCGACCTCCAAGCCAAAGAAAGGAGCTCCCTGAAGAGGGATGAGTGTGCATGCAGAGTGCCTGACTCACGGGGCAGGAGCCAAGGTGCCCTCCCGCAACATCCCAGACATTCAACTACACACCCCACTAGGGGGCCCAGGGATTAAAGAAGGCAGTCATCTGCAAATTTCTGTTTTCAGTTAAGTCATCAAGAATGCTTACTTCCTGTGCCAACCTCCCAGTACAAGAAGTTGGGTGTGGGGGAGGTTGGGCCAAGAGTGTGTTACCTGATGCTCTGATTCTCTTTTGTATCCAGCTCCAGGGCTCCTTGTTCAAAATTCTCATACTCTAAGGACAAAGACAAATACCTGTGCCATACATTTGTGACAACACACCTGCCACCCATACCTGTAATCGCACCTTTATTAACACACTTTACCTATCACTGAAATCATACAGCTATAACCACATACCTTTCACTACTTCTGTCACCCATACATTCCACTCATATCTGCTACTCACACCTTTAGCCACATACCTGTTACGCAATTGAGACCCACATTGTAATCACGCAGAGTGGTGACCATGCTACTAGTGTCTCCTTCCTCAGAGGGGAGAAAGGCCATCTTCTTTTAAAAAGATAAATGCAGATAACACTCAGAGGCTGGGTAGGAGTGGGTATCAGGTCAGGCACAGAGTGGCCAGATCCTCACTCTTGAAATGAGCTCAGAAATCACTTGTTCCCAGTGCCTGGGTGTTGCCTGCTCTCAGAAGTCATTCTGTCCAGCCTTTGCCTTTTTGGCCAGAACCAGGATTCTAGCACTGTCTGAATCCAGCTCACACCCCATGGGCAAGAGTCTCCAAGGGAGCCCTGCCTGAGTCATACAATCTATGTAGATGCGCAGGTGACTGTGATGAGGAGAGAAGAGGGAACTAACATTTATGGAACACCCACTCAGCACCAGGCACCATCATAGGCACTTTACAGGTGGTACAGTAAAATCTACCATATGGGTAAGCAGGGTCCAAAAATTTTAATTGCATAAAATTCATGTTTACATTATTGTGCACCTATTAAGAATCAATAATTGTTCAACTGGTCTTTCAGGTAGTGTGAGGGAAAAAGGAGATCATTACAAACTAAACAGACATGATACACTGAACTGGAAAAGTCCCAAATGATCACAAGGCAGTTGCTTTCTATCTTCCCAACTAGCCCTCACCTTCCACAGAAGAAAGGAACTTTAGCCCTGCCCATTTGCTAAGGGGCATGGATAACTGAGCAGAGAATCATAGCCAATCTCCAATAGTCTGAATTTCCTTTACTGTGGGGCACAGCACACTACTGCCAGTGCAAGACAAATTCTTGTTACCTACGGAGTAAGTTATCAAGTGATCTTACTGTACTGATTTGTCCCAATAGCCAATGAAGTAGACATGATTAGCCCCACTTATAGAGAAAGCAAACAATTCAGAGAGGTTAAGTATCTTACCTAGGCTCAAACATAAAGAGAAAGAGCTGGTTCCTAAATTAGATCTGTCTGACTTCAAAGATGATGCTCTTTTCCCTGTAGTATTTTGCTTTTGCGAGTATTTGGCAAGCCCTTCTAGGGTGAGTTTTTCCTGTTCTTCCCCCCAACCTATAACCCAGGCTCATGGGAGTTTTTGCATGAGGATGTCACAAGGAGGCTAAGTCCTGACCATGCCTGGATCAGCTTAGGCTACAGTGAGGGAAACTGAACAGGCACCAGTAAGTCAGTTCTGGAGAGGAAAACTGAATTTAGGCTTACAGAAAAACACTGCTCCCCAGGCTCAGAGCCTGTCTGCTGGGCTCCATCTCACCTAGGAGTACTGAGTCCATTTGCTTAAGTCCATGGCCAGCACAAAAGGCAGGCTGCTCACTTGAACCTTACCTTTTGGGTTCCGGTACTGCTGCAGAGCCATGGATGTGTTGGCCGCTGGGACCAGTGGAGGTCTTTTCACCGACAGGTTAATTGGCTCCTCCAGTTCTGAGGGGAGAGCCAAGTCCTTGGGAGCATCCAGACCAGGGGCTGTGAGGCCTTGCACCAGAGAGTCAGTGAACCGGGTGGGCTCCTCGCTTTCCATCTTTCAAAAGTGAAAGGCCAACAAGAATTAAAGGAGTGAGATATTTTTGCATTAGCAGTCTCTGAGCTGTTAAGCTAAGGCCAGAATAAGGCCTTCAGTGGCCAACCTTTTGCCCAGTAATAAACAGAGGGAGCCAAATGGCACTTCCCCAATACTTACCTTACACAGAGTATTTCCCAGGGTGCGGTCTGCCCCATCTCCAGGGCACAGGGGCACAGCTCTACCAGAGCCAGAGCTGGATCCAGTTTCCGGGTGCGTGTCAGAAGCTGGAGACACGCTCTGCAGGGAACAAGTTGCCAGGCTAGGCACGGCCTGGATGTGACCAGACATTAGGCTGGGCCCAACCTGAAAGTGATCACTTGCCAGGCTTGTAATGGCCTTGGGGCGGTCACTCATCAGGTTAGGCATGGATTGATGGGTGCCACGCACAAGGCTGGGCATGGTCTGCAGGTGGCTAGTTGTCAGACTAGGCATGGTCTGGCTTTGAACACTTGTCAGGCTGGACATGGTTTGAGGGTGCCCACTCAGAGGGCTTGGCACTGCCTGGGGAGGGCCAGCTGTCAGGCTGCTCACGCTCTGGATCTGGGGCTCAAGGGTCCTTGTTAGCCTGGGAGATGACACTTCCATCTCCAAAGTGTCGGAAAAGCCCATGATGCTAACCGAAGTGGAGTGCTGCAGGAGCAAAGGGTAGAGTCAGGCTGTTATCTGGAAGGTAGGAGGGAAAGGGGAAACCCAGCCCACAAAGCTCCCATGTTCAGATTTCACTATGGCCTCAGAGTTTCGTAGCTGCAGAGAATTCAGGCAGCACATGAGTCCGGTTCCTATTCCCCTACACCAAGGAGGTTGCTAAGCTGTAACATAGAGAAGCAGGCACAGGCTGAAGACACTGGTGAGTGAGCGTGTGTGTGTGTGTGTGTGTGTGAGAGAGAGAGAGAGAATGATGGGGAGCCTACCATCTGGCCTGAGGTGTATACACACTCACACACATCATCAACAGCAGCAGCAACAGCAGCAGCTACATCCCTCACCCCCAATCCAGTACCTAGGCAAAGGATGGACTATGAGACTGTGCTCCCATTTCACGTTCCCCTCTGACTATACCACTAGTGGTTTAGCTTCCCTTCAGGAGGCCCTGTTGGATGATTTCTGCTGATTTCATAAAAGTGGCAAGGAGTTAAGAAGGCTCAAACTCTGATCTGCTTGAGGCCACCTTCTCTGAGAGAATGCCAAGGCTTAGGTAGCATAGTGGTGGTGTAGTGGTTAAGTGCTACAGCTGCTAACCAAAAGGTCAGCAGTTCGAGTCCACCAGGTGCTCCTTAGAAACTCTATGGGGCAGTTCTACTCTGTCCTATAGGGTCACTATGAGCCAGAATTGACTCAATGGCAATGGGTTTGGTTTTTTGGGGGGTTTAAGTAGTCTCAATCAGTCTTGGAAAGCCTGGGTCAACTCCAGAACCTTCTCATAGACTTGTTCCCAACAACTCATCAGCATTAGATGAGGGTTTTAACCAAGATGATCTAAAGGTCTTGGCTATCCCTAGCAGACCTGCCTAAGACATTCCAGATCAGAGGCAAACCACCTCAGAGCAGCTAGGTCTTAATATTACCCAGTCTGTTCAATCACTGGTTGAGGCAAATAATGTTCCAACCCCAGGAATTATTTTCTCACATTTAACAACTTGGTGACCTAAGGAGAAGAGGCTTAAAAATTTGATTAAGAAAATAAATAAACTGAAACCATACAGATTTCTGTACTGAATCCGTTCGGTTTTTTCAGATTGAAGAAACAGATTTGATGGAGGGGAGGGGATGGGAGAGTGGTTCTAAATGTAACCTTCAGGAATTCTGAAGTTGGATATTCTTGCCTTTTATTTATTTATTTATTTTTAAGGCTAAAACTATAACAATCTGACCTCTTTTTAAAATCAAAGGGAAAACAAGTAAGCATCTGTAAGCTGTAAACATCAAGTGTCCTACACCTGTCATTCCTTTCTCCATGAGTCCAAAACACCAAACCCGTTGCCATGGAGTTGATTCTGACTCACAGCAACCCTATAGGACAGAGTACAAATGCCCCATAGGATTTCCAAGGAGTGACTGGTGGATTTGAACTGCTGACCTTTTGGTTAGCAGCCATAGCTCTAAACCACTCCGCCATGAGACATGCAAATTTCCACAGGAAAATAAATATGTCAAATGTCCTCTCCAGCTTCAATATAAAGTTAGACAAACTATTTCTCAGTGAATGTCACTCCTATTCACCCAGTTCTGAAGTCAGATCCTAGGAGGCACCAGCGGGGCATCCCTCCTCCCTCATGCGAGCCAATACCAACCCCATAAATTCTAGTCCTCAAATACCTCTCAAATGCACTCACTAACTCCTCTCTTCACTGCTGTCACCTTAGCCTAACCTACTTTCAGACCTTCTTAGACTACTATAATAGCCTCCTCAGTGGAGAAATACTTTCAAAACACAAATCTGATCCTCTCATTCCCTTGCATAAAGTCCTGCGTGTACTCCATTGTTCTTAGGATAACTTTGGAAATGCTTAACAAGGTTTCCAAGGCCCTGATGGCCTGTCCCCTGTCCTCCTTTGCAGCCATAGCTCATTCAACAACCCTCCCCTCATTCACTGAGCTCCAGCCACTCAGACATTTCTTTTCAGTTCCTAAAACATGCCAAGCTCTCCCTCCATCCATGACCCTCACCCCCTTCAGACTGCTTACTCTGCGTGGAACATTCTCCTACTCCTGCCACTGTTCTACTTGTCCTTCTTCGGAACTCAGCTGCCTTTTTTTTTCTTTTTTGCAGCAAACCTTCACTTGTTCTCGAGCCCAGACTAGGTTTCCCCTTTTTATGCTCTTATAACTTCTTACACCTTATTCTTACAGCACAATTTGTGATCTCATTTGATCAATGTCCATTTCCCCACTAAAATGTAAACTCTGTTAGGGCATGGATTTTGTCTATTTTGCTTACCCACTATATTCTTAGACTCAAGAGAAGTGTCTTGCTTAATAAATTAAGTAATGAGCTATTTAAAAAAAAAAAGTCAATGTTTAAAGATCTTAAGCCAAATAAGCAGCAGCTTACTTCTAGTAACAAGCCTATGAATCTTCTCTAAAATAGTAATAGTTGTTATTATCGCTAAAATGATGGAGAATTTATTATATGCAAGGCAGTTTGCTAGGTATTTTACACACATTACCTCATTTAAATCTCACCAAACCAAAACCCATTGCCAGGTAAAAGTGCCCCATACCATTTCCAAGAAGCAGCTGGTGGATTCAAACTGCTGACCTTTTGGTTAGCAGCAGAGCTCTTAACCACTATGCCACCAGGGTTTCTTTAATTCTCACAACAACCATTAAAGCAGGGCTTTGAACTGGTTTGTTCCGGTGTGACTCCTTGCTGAGAAGTTTCCTTTCTACCCCAGATATACTGAATCAGAATCTACATTTTAACAAGATCCCCCAGGAGATTCTTATGTATAACAACTTTTTGAGAAACACTGCTCTACTAGTGGTTCTCAGAACTGGTCCCTAACCAGCAGCATTAGCAACTCCTGGGAACTTGTTAGAAACAAAAATTCTTGGCAAGGAGCAAAATGGAACAAACAGGTTGGAAGCCCTTAATTAAAGGATTGTTGTAAAGGTTAAAAGAAATAATTCATGTAAATATTTAGAATGTCTAGCACATTGTAGGTGCTCAACAAACCCAAGCTGTCGCTATTCTCAATTTTAAAAGCAGATGTGTTAAGCACCTTCTGTTTATCTCTCCAAAGAAAAGTTTGATTTTTAATTTGGTAATTTGTAGTTCAATAACCTTCAATAGAAAGGCTCCAATTTGCTCTCTACTCTAAGTCTGAAGATAAGAAAGACTGAAGAGATGGAGAGGTGGAGGGGATGCTCAGACCAAACTGGGTAAACTAGATGAGGAGCCCAGCTTAAGGGCCTGAGGCCAGAAACCAAAGGCTATCTATCTCAAACATGCCCTGGCCTGTATTCCTTGGTGAGCCCCCGCTTTTCTGTGGCATTTAGGCACTGCCCCAGCTTTCTAATGTTCTACATTTCCTTAGCTATGGACAAGAATAAGATCTCGGCTGCTAACCAAGACTGGCAGTTCAAATCCACCAGCTGCCCCTTGGAAACCCTATGGGGCAGTTGAACTTGTCCTATAGGGTCGCTACGAGTCAGAATCAACTGGACAGCAACCAGTTTTTTGGCTTTTATGGACAAGAATATCCAATGATTATTACATTCCCTTTTGTAATATATGACAGCTTAATCCTTTGAGCTGGATTCTTTCACTTTGCTCTATTTAACAGGTACATTTAATGTAGTTCTGGTGTTCATCTTATCCACTGATGCCAGACTTTGAGAATGGCATACATGGTTTTCAGTGAGACCCTTGGTGCCAAACATTTAGGAGCACCAAAATCCATCTGGGCCCATTCTAGTGATAAAGGGCAGCTGCTGTATATCACAAGATATACATAGGATAAAATCTCCAAGGACAGAACTTTCCAAATTGGGGGTAGAGATCACATTTGTAGGATATCACTTCTCATGTCCATTTGTCCTGAGTACTTACCGCATACCATAAGATGTAGGTTAATATAATGATAGGGGAGAGGAATGCATGCAGACTAAGCAGTAGAAGAATTGTGGAAATTCTGTCAGAGTTTATTTTGAGCCAGGCCTGCTGGACCTGCTCCCATAATGCCCAGCAGACAGTATGAAGGCAGCAACATGCCCTAAGATATTCTGGACTAGACTGGTCTCTTTCATCTCCATATCTACAGCCAATTCCAAGAGGGCCAAGGCTGTTGGGAGGTAGGGTGAAGCTCTGTTAGTGGTAACAAGAACCTGGGAAACTTCTATGGGGGAATTCTGAGAAGGAAACAGAAAAAGTGCCATGAAGAAGCCAGCCCCAACCCCATTTCTACAGGCTATACAAGTACAATGACATTTCTGGAACTTGTGTATGCTCTGTGTTAGCTATTGTTGATAATTCGCCTGGTTCTCTGGAGTGAAGAGTTATCAAATCTTAAAACAAAAGGTACTACATTTTATGTATAGGAAGAAAGAGAGTTGTCAGTCTACACCCTATTGTGTTGTCAGTACTACTAGGTGAGTGGGGGAAAGGACAGGACCAACTTTCAGGGGCAGGAAAGCAGACTGAGTTTCTAGGGCATGGAAGGAAGGCAAGGGCTCGTGAGCATACTTAGGGTTGCAAAAGGACTTGGGAAAGTGACCACATTGACTGACACTCAGCTCTTCACATAATAAAAGGAGCTTATCTGTCAATGGAGTGGATGCTGCCTGCCCTCTCTAGAACCCAGGATTGTTAAGAGGTCAAATGAGAGAATGTGAAAGTGTTTTGCCTGCTGTAAAGTCTGTATAGGGCTATCACTGATACTTCTAAGCTGTCAACTACGTAACTGACACCTCAACTTCATCTTCGCATGCAAAACCTTGAGATTTCCAGAAAGAAAACATGTATATTGACATTTGCAGGTGAAAATAAACTATTTTCTAACTCACAGAGGAAAATTAGTCAAAATGCCAAAAACATTGACTCTAATAATCAATTCAGGTCATCTTTGGACTATGATGGCGGACTCCTCTGAGCCTAAAGAGCCCCCTCTTATCTCTCTTAACTGTAACCTTCTCATTTGCTCCTAATATTCTCTCCTTCTCCAAACTGTCTGTTTCTATCCCTGACTCTTCCCTCATTTTCTCTCCTTATCTCTATCTGCCTGACCTGCAACCTTCCTGGCTTATCTGAATTACCTTGCCTTTATGGTAACCCTGGTGGCATAGTGGTTAAAGTGCTATGGCTGCTAACCAAAGGGTCGGCAGTTTGAATCTGCCAGGCACTCTTGGAAACTCTACGGGGCAGTTCTACTCTGTCCTATAGGGTTGCTATGAGTCGGAATCGACTCGACAGCACTGGATTTTGGTTTTTATAGGCTTGCTATGAGTCAGAATTGACTCGACGGCAATGAGTTTGGTTTGAGTTTGATAACCTATTGGATCTACCTGTCCAAAGCACCTGACTCCACAACTTGCCTGACCTGGGACCTCCTAAAATTGTCTTACTTTCAACATCTTTTGTTTGTCACCTATGCAACCCTTTGTCCATCTGACCTGTCATCTGCCTTACCTGTGCCCTGTAACCTGCGGCTCTCCCTGTCCCCATTCTCACCACCCAGATCTTTTTCTGAAGAGTTCAACATGCTTATGTTATTATTCTAATTATCGCCACAAGGTGTCAACATTCAGAGGAAGAAGCATTGTTCTTATACTTTAACAGGAAGGGAAACTGAGACACAGAGTGATTACCCAGATTTCCCAGGGTCATACAGGTCTAAGACTAGAAACCCAACCCAGCCTTGAAAGCTTGCTGGCTGGTTTTAATTTTGTGCCGTTAGCTAGAAAGCTTGTACAGTAGTAAGAAGTGATTGAGAAGTCAATAAACAGACACTTAGTGCACATGCCCTGAGTTTAATATAAATCTTAGGTTCTTACAGCAAGATAATATTGCTGGGATAAAGTAGTGCAGATACGGTGGTATTCCACATAAATTAATTTTCCAGGTACCTGAAACATGCCTCTTTCAATGCAATTGGCATAAAACATTATTTTGAGTGGGAGTACTTCTAAAACACACCTTACACACTATTCTGTCTTAATAAACGAGGGTACCTGGGGCCTAATGAGACCATTTCTTACTGATCTCAAGGAACTCTGAGGAACCTCTATTTTGCGGGTGAGCTATAGTTTAGGGATGCTTTCAGGAATTTCTAAGAATGCAGGGCTTAATTTGTCCTTTCATTAAATGACCTCATACCGTGGCATTTTTCCAGGTGATGTTTCTTATCTTCTTTCATTGTTAGCTGCCATTTCTAGAAGTCCTGATGTCCTATTTCTAATCTGTTACAACATATAAAAAATTTAAATTTCCAAAGTAATCATGTAACTAAGCTGGTTAGGTCAAGAATGCTGACTAGATACCTGATTGTGGACTTTTACTCTCACACAGAATAAATGCATGGGTTTTGTGACATGCATTTATTTTTTGTTGTTGCTCCAAAGATTTTTCTGCTCATTTCTGGTTTCAGGTTTTTGTTCCAGTGGTTAAAACTGTCAAAGACTCACCACTGTGCAAGTGTACAGCAAGAGAAGGGGCCAATAACTGGGGATTTGTGTCTTGGAAACACATTGAAAGTTTTTTTTCTCTGGCTGAAGGAAGCACAGAATGAGGCAAGGAGAAGGGTAAAGGGATTTGTGAATTAACTCCTTGGGATATTTCAGTGATTCAACACCTTCTATTAGGTAGATTGGTTTAACAGTACTAGACATTGAAATAACTGCATCAGATAGCTGTGGAAGGAATCAACTTTTCCAGTAAGTGGTTTCACATGTTGGTTGTTAATAGTGATGTTCTTCTTGTTCACAGTGCATGCCCCTCCATTTCAGTGAAAAGCTCTTGAACTGATTAAGGTTGTGTCTATCCTATGGATGTATTCATGCTGATATATGCTAACTGGCCAAAGTCAGTGGGAAAGGGTCTATGGGTAGTGAACAGAGAACTGAAGAGTGCCCAGTGCCCTAATGATTCTAGGAGAAAAGAAAAACAAAGAGGATCCCAGAGTATGAGGCAGAAGAAAAAATAAGTGGATTCCAGCATGAAGTGAAAGAAAGAATGAGTGGAATTAGGCTAGAGGTGTTTTGGCCAGGCCAGCAGCCCAAGGCCTAAGAGCAAGGGCCTATTTTCTCCCAAGCCAAGATACCCACACAAAGATCTTGGGTTTCATCTGTGAGTGAAAGCAGGAGAAAATGAAAAAGACAGGCTTCCCGGAGGGTACTGAATTTAGGACACCAAACCTGAGTGTTGGGCTTGACTCCTGAGCAGGACAAAATGGATCTCTGTATATCGCTCTGAAGGTGTTGACCAGGACAGAGCCTGTGCCCTAAGAAAGCCTCAATAGGCCCAGGGAAAATTCTGAATAAAAGCTACTATCAGGGCCAGGCTATGAAGAAAGATCTTTGCTGAGACTGAAGGCCCATATTCTGGTAGATTTGGAGACTATGACGGCAAGGTGCCCAGTGTGTCCTCACATATGCCAGGGTTTGGATATGAACTTAAACACATAATTTCCTACCTCTGGGCTTTAATTTCCTCCAAATGTAGATCTCACTGAGTTGTAAGAATCAAATTAAGAGCTTGGGAGTGAAAGTGCTTTGATAATGGAATAACTGCTATTTGCCTGAGTCATTATCCTTCTTTTCTTCCTCACTCTTAATAGTATGAATCACAGGAATGACTACTGCTTTTATGTCATTTACTGAAAATATATCCCAGAATCCTCCCAAGCCATAAGCTGACGGCCTTGAAGTACTCTGTTGAATATCTGGGGCTACACCATGTGCAGAAAAGAGGTTCCTTTTGTAGGTGAACTGGACGCAGGTCTCTTTCCTTCATTCCATGAGAGCTTTGAGGAAAGGATTCTGTGTATTTTTCAGCAGTCAGCTAGTTCAGAAGTATGAAATGAAGCCATCAAAATGTCTTCCTGTTTTACTTCAGACATAAAGGGGTTCTGCTGTAGAGTTGTAACGATGGTCTTTTTTTCAGAGGGGCTGGACCAAGATTAGGAAGCTCAGGCAACCGCAATTGTCAAACAAATGTCGGCATTCATTCAGAAATATCCTGCTGGATTCAGAAAATGTGATGGGATAAGCTGCTCCTGAGATCAAATGGCTCAGGCCACTAGAAAATCCATTCTAGAATTTTAACATCTCATTTCAGCAGTGATCTCTGTCTTCACCATTAGCTCATTTAACACCAACCATAAGGTGCTTGGGCATAGCTGCTCTGCTTTTACAAAAGTACTTCTTGTGGTGAGGTAAAGTCGGTGAGCAGCTCAGAGCATGAAGAGTCCCTGGGGAACATGTGGAGATGTGCTCAGTGCCATAGGTTCCTCTGGTTTGTGACCTTCTGATAGACTTCTGACTTCTCTGGAACTCACAGGCCAGCAAAGGGCAAGAGTGGGCTGAAGTTCAAAACATCTTTACCAGATAAAGATAACCCAAACCAAACTAGGCTGGGTCCTAAGACCTCTTGCCAGCAAAGCCCCAGTCTACTTTCAGACTGGAAAGACAGGAGAATCCAGCAGGTGAAAGGCCAAATAGAGTCCTATTTCTCCCACTGCAGTGCACAATGAGAGGCAATTTAACCTAGTCATTGAACACAGGGTTGAGTCAGGAACCTGTGCTCAACCTAACATTGCCTGTGGCCAGCTGTATCACCCTCAGGTGGGTCACTTAACCTCTCTGTGTCTCAGTTTCCACATCTTTCAAAGGGGAATAAAAAAGTGGCTTCCTCATAGTATTGCTAGGATAAACAAACATAAAATAGAATAGCCCGTGTAAAAACCTATGGAAAAAAAAATGGAAAATACTATACAGAGCATTATCATTCAATGAGAAGATGTTCAAAATGTTGCTTGGCATCCTCAAGCACACTGCCCAACCCCAGCATCAAGGCAACAAACTCCCTCAAAAAGAAAGCCCTTTTTTTTTTAATTGAAATAGCTTTGCGTATAACTTGTACTTCTTCTCAGTCAAGTAGACCCAGAGGCTCCTCCTAGCCAGAAAGTCAACCTCAGGGTCCTCTTCCTGGGCATTCAAGCCATGAGGAAGCCTAAAACCAAAACCAAACCCACTGCCGTCGAGTTGATTCCGACTCATAGCGACCCTATAGGACAGAGTAGAACTGCGTGATAGAGTTTCCAAGGAGCACTTGGCAGATTCGAACTGCTGACCTCTTGGTTAGCAGCCATAGCACTTAACCACTATGCTACCAGGGTTTCTGAGGAAGCCTAAAGCATTTGGTAAATGCCAGGCCTCCTGGCCCTCCAAACCTCTGCATGAACCTCAGTTAATAAGAGCCACGGGACACTCAAAATGAGAAGTTAAGAGTTCCCGGACTCTTCACTAATTCCACTGCCAACCCTTCAGCAACACAGGTGGGCAACATCCCCTTGCAACACAGAGAGCCCTCTGGGCCACCCACACAGGCAACGCAGACACCATGCTTGTATGAGGTTCACCTCCTTTCCTTTCTACTGTGTATAGGAACAAAACTGAGACTCATTTAATGAGAAACAGCATTTTCTGTATGGCTTCTACTACCACTTGAGCACTGGGAATATCCATATATCCTCCTGAATTACTGACATCCATAGGTGGCTGCCTGCTGGTCATCTTCTAATCTATCTTCCACAGAAGAACATCAGTGATCCAAAATTTAACTTCTTCCTCCCCCAAAATATGCTTTTCTTCCCCTGTTCCCCATCTCAGTGAATGACAACCCACTGGGCCAAGACAAACCAAGGTATCAAGCCAAAGAACTTTCTCTCCATCACCTCCCATCATCAATCAGACATCAACTCCTGAATATCTCTTGAAGTCTTTATCTACTCTTCATTACCATCATTACTGGTTTAATTCAACCTCTCCTATTTCTCCTCTGTACTATTCTGCTCTGCCTTACCACAGTTAAAGTGACCCTTCTAAAATTTAATTCAAACCATATTCCTCCTTGCTGGAAATCCTTCATTCACTCCTCAAGGTCTCCAGGACTGAATCTCAACCCCATAGCATAATTCACAAGGTCTTCCAACCTCTCTGGTTTCAACCACTCTCATGCCTCAGTGCATCTCCTGTTCCTGCCAAGCCAAGTTGTTTGAAGCCCCCTAACTGCCACAGGCCTTTTCTTCCTTTTGGACCTTTCTAATGTCATTCTATCCCTTCTCCCCTTCACTAACCTAACTTCTCCTCCTTTAAATCTCAGCTTAAAATCATTTCCTCTATAGGGGAAGCTTTCTGTGAATAGCTCCCTCTCCCAGAGTTAGGTGCTCCTTTTATATCCCCTGATAACTGTCACAGCACTTTATCATACTTTGTTACTGCTGCTTGTTTAACTGTCTCCCCTGCTAAACTGTAAGCTCCAGTTGAGAGCTGAGATTCTCTTATCCACCAATGTGTGCCCAGCACCTAGCAGAATATTTGGCACACACTAGGAAATTAATATATATATTTTTGAATATTAAATGTATAAACGGATGGATAGGTGGCTAGCTCAAATATAAGAAGTTAAAGAGGGCCTATTCACAGCACCTCTAGGGCCGCTAGTCGAAACCATTTTCAATAGGGTAAGTCAGGCAAGGGATACACCAAACACCACTAACACCAGAGGCTTGCTAGACTTGAGGAGTCACCAGGAATTTCCAAGTTAACATTTTATTTTTGTTATTCTCTGTTTTTCTAAACTCTCTTCCCAAATATCACTGAGCCAGACTGACCTAAACACACATGGCAATGGTGCTAGTGGGGGAAATATAATCAGAGTTAGGCACAGAGGAACGAGTGGAGCTGGGGCTGCAGGGTCAGATGGATGCTGCAGGGCTGAGGGTGCAGAATGTACTGAGCTTCAGGTACAGGGTTGAGAGGAGGCAAAAGGAGGGCTGAGGGTGCCAGGCCAGAGAAGGCAACAGGGAAAGTAGAACAGGGTCAAAGGACAGAGGGGAGGGGTGGGTGCACGGTATGACACAGGACTGAAGTTACAGCTGGAACGATGACAGGGGTGGGTGCCAGGGAGGGGTGGGAGGAGGGCAGCTGAGCTGGTATGCTGTTCTGGGTTATTGCCAGGGTAAACGAACACTTCCAGCAAGCTGGTAGGTGACTGGGTAGGCAGGCCCCCAATAGCACATCTTCAAGAGATCTCAGTGCCCCTAGATGCTCAGCTACTTCTGTAGGAAATGCCTGCAGAACTCTCACCCAACATACTCCACTGATTCCAACTTTACAGCCAACCAACTTTGGGTTGTGGGGACCCATAAGTTCTTTTCTCCATTTTTATTGCAGAGAGGAAAAAGTTCAGGCTTTGGATTCTGACAGACGTAGTTTTGAACAAACTTCAGCTCTCTCATCTACTAACTGTAGGGCTTGGAGCTCAGCTTCTTTAGCTATAAAATGGGGATACCCACCTCACAGAACTGTTGGGAGGGTTAAGTGAGAAAATGCTTGTGAAGCACTATGCACAGTTCCAGGCACAGAGTAAGTGTTCAAAAATTTGGCTGTCTTTCCCTTTCTCCTTCTACTCTAAATGAAGCCCAGTTGGTCCCAACTTAAATGTGTATGTGGGAGTAGAAAAAGGGGTGGAGGACAGCCTATGTCGCTGACTCATTAGGACAGAAGGCATGAGTCAGGGCTGTGTAACATCCAGGGATGAAACAGAGACACTCCTCCCCCCACCCAGTCATCCTCATCTGGGTCCCTAGGGTCTTGGCTGGCAGCAGGTCCCATGCGGTCAGGGAAAGGAGGCTCCATTAGTACCTTTCTCACCACAGTTGGAGAGGAGTGCGGGATGGTGCTGTCCAGTGGGGGGACACTGAGAGGGCTTTCTTCCCCAGATGCCTGAGGCAAGGCAGCAGCAGTATTCTTGTCAAGAGGGAGAACTGGTTTTGGGCCCTCAGGTGCTGGAGGTTCATCCGTAGCCTGGAGGAGAAAATAAGAACCTGGGTAGGTTTCACTGCAAAGCAGCAGCAGCAGAAGTAGGAAGGGTTAGTGCCCAACTTGCCCTACTTATTGTCACTACCTACTCATTGCGAACTGCTTACATTTTTTTTTAAAAAGAAAAATACACTTATCTAAACTCTTCCTAAGACTAATCTGATAGTCTTAGTCTAGAATCTAAATTGAGAATTCTAAACTAACTCTGTCACACTCACCTTAGTGATCACAACCCAGTTTTGACTTAAATTTAGCTTGTGGTCCTCTATGAACCCTAGACTCTTCTCTTTCTGCCATGAGGATTATTCCAAATCTCTTCAAAGGAATTGAGTCTCAAGGGAAGACATCTGGAGCATGATCTGAAGTTGTCAGTGCTGAAGCATAAATGTGAGGACTTAACATTTCATAATAAAGGAACAGTCTATAGAGTTGCTTTGAAGATACAACTGCGATTACAGATTTAAAGGAGACACTATTATGAAAAAGTGAAAAGGCGTAGGAGGAAGGGGCTGGAATAGGAGGCTTTGGCAAAAAAAAAAAAAAAAGAGGGCAGAAAAAAGCAGGAGCGGAGACTGAAGATGTGGAATGTAGCAAAGATTCCAGAAGTACAAAGTTCACCACATCAATTGGCTTTTAGCAGAGATAAAAGAGGAACAGCTTTCAACATCTCCCTAGGGACAGCACAAGGCCTCCTCTGTGCCATGACAGAAAAGTTAGCAGACCTGGATCCAAGTCTTGGCTCTATCACTCAATGCTGTATGACCACCAGATAAACTGTATACCCTCTCTCAACATCCACTTCTACACCTATAAAATATAGACGGTAATGCCTGTCTAACAACATTGCTGGTTAAAAAAAAAAAGCAAACCAAACCTGTTGCTGTCGAGCTAATACTGACTCATAGCAATCCTACAGGACAGAGCAGAACTGCCCCATAGGGTTTCCAAGGAGTGGCTGGTGGGTTTGAACTGCCAACCTTTTGGTTAGCAGCCAATCTCTCAAACACTGTGCCATCAGGGCTCCATACGTTGTTGGCAATGCATATAAAACATACCTAGTTTAGTAGGCTTGAAATAAACATGAGGTCTGTATCTATGCAGTGTTATAAAGGTGCTGCCCACTAGCATCTAATACATAGCCTCATTCCACTCCTTAAGCTCTTCCCTTCCTCCTGTCTGGGATTCATAAATTTACAATAGGGGAATTGGGCAGGTTCCATAGATAAAAGACAGCCTCCCTTCTGTCCTGGCACTGGCAGGAGTCCAGCACAACCCAGAAGGTACTATCCATGGCCATGATTCCTAGTGTCATCCAATAGGACAGGAATGGAATGAAAGTGTTGAGCCCAGATCTATGTTGGGGCCAGGAACTATGTTCTCTGGAGCTTTCCTAAGATGGGAGGTTGCATACAAGGCTGAGCTCAAGGCCACCCTAAGATGAAGAAACTGTGTCTCTATGCCATCCTGTGACTGGGGAAGCTGTGTTCCCTAAGCTGTCCTATCATGGGGAGAATATGTGCCTGAAGCCACCCCAAGACTCACCTGCAGGGTATCCTCCTGGCTCTGGGACTGGACAGGTGCTGGCTGCCTCACGATGTAGTTGATCTGCCCCACAATGGTTTGCTGAAGATGCTGAGGAGATTTGGTCTGACTCAGTTGCAGGCTGGGCTGTTGAGCCTGAAGGAGAAGCTCCAGGTCCTTCTGCATTTCCTCCAGCTCAAACTTATGGTGCATTATATCCACATTCTGGGAACAGGCAGGCCCAGGAGGGTTCTCGTGCTGACTAGTAGCCAGATGCTGGGATGGAGGGGGGGGTGGCTGCTGCTGGGGTGGGGGTGGTGGAGGTGGTGGAGGTGGCAGCTGCTGCTGCGGCTGCTGCTGAAAGTGGCTAATCTTTAGCTTTTGGTGGTGGCCAAACTGGACTTGGATAGAGGGTGTCTGTAAGGTGGGCTGTGCATGGGCTCCTTGCTGAACATCCTGTGGGGGCACAATGCACACGGGCTGGGAAGTCAGCTGCTGCCCCAGCCTCTGGGATGTGCTCTCCTGCTCCACAGGGGGCTGGGTTTCCAGCCAGGGCTGCAGCAGCTTTGGTGGATGAGGATTGCAGGCTAGCTCCTTCTCCCTAGGCAGCAGGGTGGAGCACTGCAGTGGCCCCAGCTGCTGGGGTGCCATCTCAGAGGGCTGCCTAAAATTGTGGGCTGGGTGTATGCTGGGTTGGGGGGCCTGGCCTTTGAGGGAGGGTGAGACTGGGGAGCAGTGGGAGCAGCACACAGACGAGGAACACAGTGCCGGGGACTGGAACTTGTGTGAGGGGTGGCTAAGAGCCTCTTGCTGAGCCACTGAGGACTGGCGGCTTTGATAAAAGGATGATGGCCCCTGTAAGCCTCCATAAGCTGGAGTATCTGCCCGGGACAGTTGTCCGCCTTCAGTAGTTATGCAGCCTGCAAATTCAGAATAGAGTTTTTCCACAGGTAATCTATAGTTTTCCCCCCTTGTTACCTTCTCCTCCTGGGACCAAAGGACATCATTCAACAAACCTATACCAGATACAAAGATTAATAAATGCAACCCCTAATCCCCAAGACTCAGTCTAGAATGTTGCCAGCAATAACACCTGTGTATGTACTTGCTTTGTATGCACCTGGGACATTTGAGAAATTAGCTCAGCTTTTAGCAAATGCTCAGCCCTGACTCTTCTTCTACCCCTCTGGAGAAATCGTGGGTTCCCTTAGACAGTACCCACTCCTTTTTTTAACAGAACTGTCCAACAGAGATTCTGACAAAAAGAATCACTATTGTGGGGGGCGGCAAAGAGGGCGGGGGGAGGAAAATGTGCTGGAAAGTAGTAACAGGTAGAGTCAGACCTGGGACAAAGGAGCAAATCTCTAAATATAGGACTGGGGGCCATGTGTTGGGCAAGGAGGATGACACAGAGTGGGGAAGCTCCAAAGCCAGGTCAGTGTCAGGCACCAGTGCTGCCCTCTGAGATCTCTGGGCCCCACGCAAGAGCGGATTATGTCTACTGATGTCTCATTATGATGGCTCCTTCAGCTAATTGCTTTTTTGTTTGTTTTTGCTTTTGTTTTATGAGGTTTACTTGGGGGAAGACTGAGCTCCTTGAGGGGAAGAGGTGCGTCTTATTTGCCTTTGGTTACTTAGTGCCCAGCATGGGACCTAACCCAGCACAAGTGCCCACCAAAGGTAGGATGAATTAATCAAAGGGGAGATGGAAGCAAAGAACAAACCTAAACATTATTCATCACTTTGCCAAGTTCGACAAACTTTCAAAGAGATTGACAGCTCCAAGTGAAGGCAGCAGTTGGCCATTAGTTTAACAAACCTATCACTGGATTCTCAACATAGCCACAACTTGAGTTGTCTGCATTCTGCCTAAATACTGAATGCCAGCAAATTATTGCAGCAAGAAAGAAAAATGCACAAAGTCATGGATTATCTGCTCACATTTCAACTCCAAAGAATGTATGTAACACATGCATACACACACACACACACGTCTCACTTTTGCTGAGATACCCCAAACTGTGCCACACACATGTATACCCTTGTATGACCACAGAGACTCAGGTTCATCTACACTACCATGCAGTATTCTGGAGAGCAAGTCACTTTCTCCTCTCCAGAAATGAAACCGAGGTAAGAGGGACATTCAAGCAAAATGGGAAGCTCAGATTTCAACTAGTCCTGTTACAAAGTCCTGTATTGCTATTGCTATCTAACACTTCCTCTTCCCCCCACCACCAAAAAAAAAGGGGGTTTGCTGGATGACTCCATGACCACCGGAAGTCTCAGGGAGTGCCTTCTCTTGGGCATACACTGACCTACCCAGTAAGCTAAGCAGATGTTCTATATTCATTCTTAGCAATTACATTAAAGCCCACCCAGTGGGCCCCAGCTCACCAAGGGAAGCCAGCTGCTTGGTCCAGAAGTTAGGCTCCCAGGTGAATCTGATACTCCAAGGGGAACCGGGATCTGTGTTACAACTTGTTTCCAGCAATCTCTGCATCTGAAATACAATCTGACAACAGCACCAAAGGTCATTTCTTTGAGCATCCTGTGCCTGAATGACAACTCCCCATCCCTCACCCTTCGGACAGGTTGAAGAGCTCAAAGTCATGGCCCTTTAGCCTCTGCTCTTCCCTCATATGCTCATTTCCTTGTACTTTAATACCTTCCATTCACCATTCATCCCCCCATTCTCCCATAGCTGACCCCCATCAAGGCTTCTGGAACCCTTACATCCTTATCTCCTCTAGACCTCAAATGATTTGTAATTCTCCCTCAGGACATCACTTCTCTGGCAGCCCACTTTAGGGTGTTCTGTTCATTCTTCCGTAACCTGAATTTTAAAGCCTGTAAGTGGGCACACATTCTCTGAGCTCCTTTTGCTACTCTTCCACCCCCATGTAAAATACCCTTCCTTCCTACTCACTTTCCCTCTTCCGCCCTCACTGATCTCATCTATCTCCTATCACTCAATTTACCACTTAACTAGGACTTTGACAAGTGTCCAATTTACCCTACCGTCATCTGGGTAACTAGTGTACCAACCAACATCTTGGCCTCTTACTTCCTTGATCTCTTTCATATCAATCACCTTCACCTCTATTTGCAGTTCAGTCACCATACCTAGACCCCATCATCATTTACAACAGTTCTACCTATGAGACCTTAAACTCCAACAACCTACTCCCTGATCATAACTAGCTCTTGCTTTCAAAGTGTGCTCTTCAGCCTCACTGAATTCTCAAAGCTCTACTCCAGCAGTCCATAGAGCTTTCTCAACTTCCCATCATTTTCAATAACAATATCACCAGTATCCTAATTCCCTCTACCTCACCATTTCCTAAACTTAGGTCAACCCATCCATCCCAAAGCCATGTTATCTGAGGCTGCTTCAGGGGCACCCCTCAGTCCTTCTTCTTGTCACTGGTAAGCCTCTTCTTCCACTGTCCTTAATGACTATTTAAAATCTGCACATCTCCTCAATGTCACTTACTAATGCCTTATCTTTTCATTCTCACCTCCTACTTCACAGATACATAAAGAACAAACTCCTATCAACTTTTATCCCTCTACCTTCAAACTTATCTGTATTATACTGATACCTTCCTGTCCTCCTATCTCAGACGAAGGGAGTGTCTCTTGTGTTTAAGGTCAACACACTCACTCTAGATTCCACCTCCTCCTGCCACACATCTATCTTCAATGTCTTCCCTGATATACATGTGTCCAAGTGTTTTCCATACTTTAAAAAAAAGTTTTCCCCTTCTCAAGCTACCCTCCTGTTTCCCTTCATTTCATTTCTGTCTCTACCTCCTTACCTCCATCCTCAGTCCCCTCATTCTGTCTTTTGACTCTTCTACTTTACTGGAGCATCTTTCAAAAAATTACCAGGGATTTTCTGATTCCCAGATCTCAAGGCTTCTCTTCACTACTCATATCCTTTCATCTACATAGAACTGACAACACTGACCACTTGAAATTTGAAACTGTTAGTTCCTGTACACCACACTCTCGTATTTCTCCTCCGACCTCTGACTGTTGCTTTTCACTCATCCTCATCTGCTATCTGTGCTGAAAATGACAGTATTTCTCTGGGTTCCAGGCTTGTTCTTCTCTTCTTCCTCCATATACACTTCCAAGATGATACCAACAATATCCCAGTGACTCCCTCCAATCTCTATCTCCAACCCTAATCTTTCTTCTTACTTCCAGGCTCATCTATCAAAATAACTTTTAGACATCTCCTCTCAAATGACCTACAGGAATCTTAGATTCAGCATATCCAAATATAAACCCCACCGACATCTCTGAGATCTTGCTCCTTCCCCTGGGCATCATCGTCCTCCCAAGATCAAAGCTTCAGCATCATCCTTAACACTCCTCCTTTCCACTTAGTCCCCAACACAACCATACCATTCAAGCCCCAATAACTTTCTATTGGATATACAGCACACTGATAGGATAATGTCTGAATCCATGACCTGAGACATGACTTTCCCAGGTGAATTACCTGGGGCGAAGGGAGGGCTATTTCAGCACCTGGATCCTTTGTACTACAGCATCTGGTAAAAGATGTAGCAGTCAAGAGCAGTGACTGAACTTGAAGGATGGCTGCTATCTTACTCCCTCCATTCTAAAGAAAGGCACTTCCAGGGACAGCTTCACTGACCCTAGGACAGAGGTGGTCAGCTGCAAGTACAGGCTGATGAGTTTGAGGTTCCTCTTACCAGCTCTTTGCTGAAAAGGAAAGGGACGCTGGTTTTGCTGCAGACAGCCCAATTGATGAAATTCTGCACATGCTCAAACTGACGGTTGAGAACCATGATGCTCTGTAGCTGCTGCTCCAGCTTCTGCTTCCTCTCATTAGTAATGCCCTGGGTACAGAGAAGACAGAGTCTCTGACCCTGTTCTTATATTGCAGTCTACCTGTTTAGGTGGCCTGTTGTGTGTCAATATGAATACTGACTGAATCAGATGACTCAGCGCCCCTGAAAGGGGACAGCAGGACTGAGAGTGCTGCCATAGGCAGGGGTGGTGGGTGGAAGGGAAGGAGTGTGGGTAGATTTTATAGGGCAAACATGGAACAAGTGACAAGTGAAGGAGGAAATGAATGAATGTCAACATCTCTTGGGCATAACTTGCTGAAGAAGGTGGGTTGTTTCATGGTTCTCTCTTCCAAGGCTATGACCTTGCATGGCCCAGGAAACCAGTGCCTAAGAAGAACAACTGCATTGATGGGAGTTTGAACTGATTTTCCAGCCCTTAATGAACTACCTCCCCAAAACGAGACAAGGCATTTTAAGATATAGGGAGCAGCAGAGAGCTAAGGAATTGCACATATGAATTCTAGCCCAGGCTGCTGTGGGCCCAGGGACTAGTTTGATATGTGCCTGGTTTCTGGCCCAGGGAAAGCATGGAACCCATCCATCTGATCCATCTGTCCACATATACCTCCAACTCCTCTATGAGTCCATTGGCCTGTTTGTTCAGCTCATTAATCAGAACCATTTTGGCCATTTTGATCTGGTTTTCCACCTTCCTGTGCTGATGCTTCACTTCAAAAATCCTGTAAACAGAGTGGAACACAGTAAGGTGAGTCCTTTACTCCAGGCCTACTGGGGGCCTAGAGACAGCAGACATAAGAGCCAGCAACTTGGAAGCTGCATGTTGAGATCAGGGCCTGGCAGACACCAAGGAGAGAGAAGAGACTCATCCTCGCACAACCAGCCCACTTAATCTAAGTTGGTCAATGGCCTAATTAGTTTTCTCTAGGTAAACCTCAAGTCCACCTCCAGGTCAACCCAGCAGCTTACCCGTTCACACAGCAGTAGAAACAAGGTCAGAAAGAGCGAGTATGCACATGATTTCACATAATTTGTTGTCTTAAATAAAGGCATGGGCAGGAACAAAGGAGATTAGTGGCTGCCATGACCTGAGGATGTTGGGGGAATGGAGAGTGACTGCAAATGTGTATGAGTTTCTTTGGGGGCAATGAAAATGTTCGAAAACTAGACAGTGGCGATAGCTGCACAACTCTGTGGATATACTAAAAAACATTGAGTTGTGCACATAAAGGAGTTTTATGGTATGTAAGTTAACATACCAAAGAAGCTGTTATAAGAGAAAAAAAAAAAGTAAATGGGCTTTGACGTCACACAGATCTAACTTCTAAGCCCAGCTCACTGACTAGCTGTGTGATCTCAGGCAAGTCACCTAATTTCTTTGACCCTCTGTCTCCTGGAGATAACTCTTGCCTCCAAGAATTGTAAGATTTGAACAAAGTAATGTATGTATAATGACCAACTGAGTGCCTCGCACATAAGTTCTCAGTACTTACTTATTCCTCGTCCTGTCTAAAATACAAACAATATCATGTCATTTGTAGATTACATAAGAAACAGTAGAAGGGAGTGACAAAGGGCAGATTGCCACTGGTCTACTAAAAAAAAAAAAAAAAGCCAAACCCGTTGCCGTAGAGTCAATTTCAACTCAAAGCAACCTTACAAGACAGAGTAGAACCGCCCCATATGGGTTCTAAGGAGAAGCTGGTGGATTCCAACTGCTGACCTTTGATATCAGCCGAATGCTTAATCACTGCACCACCAGGGCTCTACTGTACCCTCATAATTAACAGCAATTTCTTCCCCAATATCTGCTTTGTGCCCTTGTTCTCAGCCACCGACCTCTAGCTAGTTCATGATCACTTGCTGAAGGCAAGTGCTTTGGCCCAGACTTACTCTAATTATCCTAAGCTTTTTTTTTTTTTTTAAGCTTGGCCTCAGTAACCAAGTGATGATCTTAAGACCCCCTCACTGGCCCTGGGACCTCTAAGGCCAGGACATTCACCTACTAGGACATTTGCCCACATCTGCTTAACTGCATGTTCTCTTCATAAGCCCTACACCTGATGGCCTGGTACTGGGACCTATGATGTGAGGAAACAGCATTCCCAGCACTGGCAAGGAGGTGGTCTGTGCTACCTGTCCTCAATCTGCTTTGCAGATGTCTGTAGATTAGATTTCTTATGTGCCACCTGTGTAGTCACACTTTCCAGAAGCATCCTCTGGTTTTGCAAAACTTCTTCAAGATGTCTGCACCTAGGGGAGGAGGCAGAAAAAATGCTGAGGAGGTCTGCATCCCAGCCTGAGTATGCTAGCCAAGCAGGGATCCCCACAGTGCATGTCTTAGCCAGGCCCATGGGGGCTGTGATTCTGTGATTACAGGCATGGAAAATGAGAGACACTGCAGGCTCTTGGCCCATTAGGCCTCCTCTAAAGAAGCCCAACAACATAAGCAGAGAAAAACTTCAGATCAGCCCAGGAGCTGTAGGTTGGCTTGGGCAGGGACAGAATTTTGATGTGCTGGGAGCCCAGACCTCTCATAAGTAGAGTCCAGAGCCCTCCCAAGTCCCCTTCAGGTAGCCAGTCAGCCATCCCCACCTGTGTTCCTTGTGTTCCACCATGAGGCAGCTATGGCATGTGAGCACATCACAGGTCTCGCAGAACAGTTTGAGCACTTCCTGTGTGTGTAGAGGGCAGTACAAAGCGAAGTCCCCAGAACCACCATTCACTCCTGCCAGAGAAGAGGGAGAAAATGAGCTTCCATAGCTCAGGTGGGCCTCCCAGTTAAGCTCCACTGAGTAGCCCTCAGACCTCAGCGGGCACGGGGGAGACACAGAACTTGGAGGAAAGATGATGCAAACAGACGATGCCTCTCGCTAGCCCAGTGAGGTTCCAGAGGCACAAAGAGGAATACAGCCTTTGACTGGCTAGATGTGTCCGGCTGCCCAGAGAAAACTACCATCATGTCCCAGGCATCCCACCGCCTGCCAGAGGCTGGGGAAGGTGCTTAATACTGCTGCATGTGGATCTCCTGAAGAACAAGCAATCCTCCAAAATTCAACCTAAGTCTCCTCACTGACCAGAATTCTGTTATGATGGGGCTGAAACCAGCCACCCAGACTCGCCAGGTCCCAGGCTATGGACACATGGGTCATGAATGCTAGCTCCTACACTTTGGACAAGTTGAAACCCCTCCCATAGTTCAAGGGCCTTAGGAAAAGACTTTCAAGAAGACTGTCATTTAAAACAGATGGTGCTGGATGGAGAAATGGATGTGTACCCATCCAGGCTGCTTAATTAATCAAGTAACTAAATAGAAGTGAGGCATGATTGCTCTAAATAGAGGTAAAAGAGAAGGAACTCAGCTAGCTTCCATGATAATTCAAAACTGTTCCTCCCTGCACTTCTCACCCAAATTCACCCACCCTCACAGAGAGAGCCTTACACCCCTTGGACTCTGTAGGAAACTTTCTCCCTTTGGGATAGGCTCTGAGTACCCCACCCTCAAACCCAGCAGGAAAACAAAGTCAGAGAGCTCTTCTCCAGAAGCTTTAGAGTTCCAACCACTTTTGAGCCTGTGAGCTGCTGGTGAGATGGGATGTGGTACCTGGAGATCGCTTCTGGGCCCGGGGGAAGAGTGGGTCCCCTGGGGCGGGGCCGTGCCGGTGTTCCTCAGTGCAGGAACTGCACAGCCAGCGGTTGCAGTAGGTGCAGAGGATGTGAGCTGCCCTCTTCTCCTTGCATTCTGAGCAGTTCTGGAAGCAGAGAGTTCTAGAGTTACTGACAATATCCTCATTTGGGCCTGCCTATAAAGGCACAAGTGCTCTGGAGACTGGGGTCCTGTAGGGCTCTTCCTCAACTATTTTAGAGGGCAGTCAGTTCTGGAGAGCTGCCTGTGAGTAGCATGTGGGGGCTTGTGGGGGAAAGCATACCTGTGACTAAAGAACAGTGGCTGCCTTGGTCCTATGTTGAGCCTGAGGATGCCTAGATGCATAAGCCAGAGATCTGCCTTCCGGGCACCCACAGCCTAGCCAGGGCAGCACACATAAATGGGTAATGCAGTGATAACAGGATGCACCTAGTGCTAAGGAAACAAAGGGAAGTTCCCTTGAGCTCAGTCTAGGGATGGCCAGGAGAGGCTTCACAAAGAGGTGACAACTGAGTTAGATATTCCATGACAAGTAGAAGTTTACCAGGCAGACAATGTTGCAGGAGAGGAAAAACATACGCAAAAGTAGAAAACTCAACGTGCTTATAGAAAGGAGGAAGCCCTAAAAGAGGTGGTACATAGAAAGATGATCAAATACAGCCAAGAAAGAACAAGTACAGACTGTTAAAAATCATATTAAGCCAATAACAGAAACTGTCTGAAGTTTATGTAATGTAAGATTCACAAATTGGGGTAACATGTCAAGTAGGGAGTCAAAAGTGTTCCAAACAAGAAAGAATTTCCAAAGATCTTTTCACTAGTAATTATACACTGCCATGGAAAAAGGGCTGGAATAGAACTGATAAAAAAAACAATTTATGGTCATGAAGGATTCCATACAGCATGGTCTTGAAGAACAACTAAAATAATTAACTGATTTACCCTAAAACATCGCTCTAGTCTGACCTTGGCGTTTCTGTTGAAACTGCACATGCGTAATTCTTCAAAAGAGCACAATTCTCAAGACAAGACATTGTTTGACTTATAGGTAACTTTTAGGAAACGATTTTTCTCAAGACTCGATTCAAAGATCAACTCAGGGCAATAGCTTGGGTGGGTCACCGCAACCTCCACGGAACCTAGAAATCTGGATTCCATGAGAATTAAAACTGTTTCTCAAGACCAACTTTCAGAGCTGTGTTTCTATCACTGGGGTATGCCTGGCCTGAGAGTACCTAATCCTCTCCTTTGTTAATTGATTTGGTCAGCAAATATCTTGCCAGTGATGACGTTAAGACATCAGAAGAGGAGCTCTGGGGAAAGCTGGGTAATATAATTTTCAGGTGTATCATTAGGTTGGGATCAAACGTCATCCCCCTCAAACTACACTACCTGATGCTGTTATCAACTAAATACATTATATATAATACAACCTATATATGCCACTTGATAAGATGGTCCTATCCATACAATCTCTACTAGCCGATGGGGGTGTCGTAAAAAGCCACCTTTCCTTCCTGTCTCTAGAGAAGACAGCAGCTAACTATTTGGGGCTTCTGCTTTGCTAAGAGTCCTGCCTTCCATGGGTGGCAGGTGACTGCTAACCCCTTAGGATTTGGGAGCAGGGGAGTTGGCTAGCATCACTCACTGACGTCAGAGACCTCCTATTGAGAGTGGCTCACCTGCAAGGCCTACACACTCTCTGACGCATAAGAAATCCTGAAGAGATTCTGCAGTTCTCTTCAAATTTTTTCCTTGTGTCTGGCATGGCAAAAAAAAAAAAAAAAAACTCAAAGGCTTACAAGACCATAGCATAACTACCAAATCTGTGGGAAAGTAAAATAGGGTCAGAGAAAGAGCACAGCCTTTGGAAACTAAAGGGCTAGATTTCAGTCTCTGGTCTGTCACTAAGTAAGCTTGTCTAAACTTCCAATCTCCAACTTTAAAACTGAGATAACGCCAGTAATCCTCAAGGGTAGGAAGCACATATTCTGCTCACAGAGAAAACTTAATAAATGTCCGATGGGTGAATGAATGGAAGAATGTGTGTGTGAAGTGCCATGATAGAAGAAAGAACCAAAAAAGGACACGTAACCCAGCCCGAGGGGTGTCAGGGAAGAATTCTCAGATGAGGTGATGCTTAGAATGAGTAGGAACAAACTACACTGAGAAGGTGGAAGGGAAATCTGGAAAAAAGAAAACATATGCAAAAGCCTGGAGGTAAAAGCACACTCGGCAGCTGGTTGTGTCTAGAAAATGAGGTGTCAGGAGGGTGAAGCAGAAGATAGAGATGAAATTCGGGTGTCCGTTTTGTCTTCAGGGGCAGTCAGAAAGGTATCCAAGCTTGCCCACAGTGGCTTTCAAGCTGTGCTTGGGAATCACCCCAGGCATAGCAGGGGTTAAAAGGGCAGACTACTGTGGCCAACTGCACCATTTCAACCAGGGCAGTTCATCTGTTTTAGCTTGTGGGCTTTGACATAAGGCTCACCTGAAGAAGAACTATAGCTACAGAGTCTGAAAACCACTGATATTAAGTCATGACTCATTCACAGAGCCAGCTGGCCATTTGAAACCAAGCTCCAAAGGCATATCATACATAGTGTTTGAGAGGCATGGAGAGTCAAAGTAAGCAGGCCTAATGATCATATGTTTCTTTTTTCTTTTGACTTTAATGCATGTAATAAAACACAGAATGACTGGAAGGCTCCACTCATACTCCTTGCTACCAAATGCATAACTCCACGCATTCACCTAAATCACACAGGCCAACAAACTGATGTGGATTCTGACAACTTTGTCCTCTGACAAATCTACTGCAGAGGTGAAGGGGAGAAACACAAGTTTTACTAATTAAATTGAGTTCCTTGAGGTGAGAGAACACGAGTCTCTGTCTCCCAAGCACCCAGCATCAATGCTTGGCACATGCCAGACATTCAATAAGAATTAGATATAGGAATAAGTAAATGAGCGAATGAATAAAACGCCATGGCAAGGATACTCTAACAGAGAGACCAACCAAAGAAGTACCAGTCAGTATATAATGTGAAATTTCAGGAAAAGGGTATCAGTTGTTAAATTACGCAAGATCGATGAGCCTGTTTAATCCAGGATGCTGAAAATAAAGGAAATAAAAAAGGAAAAATGGAAATAAAAGCTCAGTACTTGTATTTGTCAGTAAGAACTGTAAGAAGGGGAAAACACCTAGATACATTAAAAACAGGTGACTTTGCCATCTGCTCAAAGCACTGACACAAGGAAAAACAGGACAGCAATTTTCCCTTAAGAGATAACCCCCACTTTGCTTTCCCCAACTCAAATATTTTGTTTCTCTTCTGGATAGGATGGAGGGAAGGAGGAAGGGAGGGGCGGGCGGGTGGATGGACAGACGGGTGGGTGGATGGATGGATGAGTGGATGGGTGGGTGAGTGATTTGGCAAACTGATGGAGGGGTAAAAAGTCAGATGGAGAGATGGGTGGATAAATAGACTATGGACAAAGGTCCCACAGATTTCTGAAAGGGCTCAACTGCTTCTTTCCTTATCCCAACTTACCCTGGCCATCTTGGGTTGCCCAGTAGGAAAGTACTGCAGAAAAAAATGTTCAGTTACATCCCTGGTAAGGTATACTCGCTTACACCCAGGACAGGAAATGAGCTCTGTGAGAAACAACAACAACAAAAAAAAGATAGCAGAGTCATAGCAACATGGCAGACTATACATAGGGCCTAGACATGAGGCTTTCTAATATACAGCAAAAGGGTATGTACTTATATCCACTGTGCCAAAATAAGCTATGTTGATTTCATAACCTATACTTACCACCTAGGTATTCTAGACATGACCATACCTTTAAGAAAAAAAAAAATACCTTTAAGAGCCTGCCTTAAAGCCTCGGTGGCCTCCTCACATCCTTGTCCTTGCCTGGTCCTACCTTCTTCCCCTCCCCATAAGCCATGGCAGGCCCAATCCTGCTCTGATTCTGATAATTAGATGCCTTCCTGCTGCTCCCACCCCTAATTCCACAGCTCTGAGAGCCCAGCTCCCACCACTGGCCAAGCTCCAGATGCTCAGTTTAGTTCAGGGTACAACTCCAGCCATTCAGAGTACCATGTGGTAGGACTGCTCTAAAAATCTCAAACTCCATGGGCTTCCAGCAGACTCTAGCCAGAAAAGAGCAAGGCCTCTCTCTACCTGTTCATCTAGAAGGTGTTTTTCCCTTGGTATAGCTAATGCCAATCAGTCTTACCCTGGGGCTCAGAGATCACCTGCTGGGCTTCTCCACCTAGTCTATGTTTGGTGTACTACATGTATGCATGGTTCACTTGCACACATCTAGGACTACCTCTCCTTCCATCCATACACACACACCCTGTACTCAGGGAAACGCAAGACCCCAATATATTTCTCAGCCTAGTGGGCTTCTGAGCTATACATCAGTTAGTAAAGGGCTAATTAGTAAGGAATTGTCCCCTGAACACTATAGTGACTCGTCAGGCCCAACCCTAGAAGTAGTAAGTCCATGGGAAACAAGGAAGTGAGCCTCCTGAGCAGAGCAAGATGCCTGTGCCCAGGGATGAGGACGACCTGGAAAGGGGCTGGCTGTGGCAGTGAATGCAACTGTATCACCCTCCATCTTCCCTGCCTCATCTAATCAAAATAGAAAAGAATGATGCAATGGCACTTGCTCTGGACTTACAGACAGACAAACGTAAGTCCAAATACCAGGTTTACTATCCTATGATCTTGGGCAAATCATCTAACATGACTTAACTCCTCTGTGCCCCAGTTTCTGCATATGTACAATAGAAAGGAAAACTAAGAGTTGCTTTGAGGATTAAATTAGATAATGCTTATGAAAGCACATGATCCACCACAAACGTTGACTTTGAATTCAAAAGATTATTCATATCCTAGTCATGGTAAAGCGATAACCCCAACTATCAAGAAAGTCAGATAGCTTGAGTGGTAGATTTAAAAATTCTTCCCCTTCCTGCATCCATGCCTTTGTGTAATCCCCCCACCAAAAGGTGAAGTCTATCCTCTACCTCTTGAATCTAAGCTGGCCTTGTGACTTGCTTTGGCCAACAGAAGGCAGCAAAAGTGACACTGAACAAGTTCCAAGCCTAGACTTTAAGAGGCTCTGTATAATTCTGTTCTTTCTCTTAGAACTCTAAGACTGAACATCCCCAGGTTAGACTGCTGGAAAATAACAGGCCATGTAGGAGACCTCAATTGTCTCAGACATCCCACCTGAGGCTATCATAAACCAGCCAGCCACAGCTGAACCACCAGCTGAACATAGACACTAGAGAGAGCAGCCGAGATCAGCCAAGACCAGGCCCAACCAGAAAAACCACTCATCCCAGCCCAAACTGCCAACCTGTAGAATCACAAACTAAATAAGTGGTTGTTGTTTCAACCACTAAGTTTTGGGATGGTTTGTTGTGCAGCAAAAGCCAACTGATATATATATATATATATATATATATATATATATATATATATATATATGTATATATATACACATATATATCCCAGAAAAGTCAAAATCCAAAAAGTCATGTCAAATAATAACTTCGAACTACCCACCCCCAAGATAAACTCCCCCAGCCTTCAGAGTACCATGGACTTTAACGACGGAACTGGCTCTGGAATCTCGTGGATACTCTCCTGCCTGCCAAGAACAATGGGCAGAGGTAGAGAAGGATGCTCTCCATGGATGGTAACATCACAGGAATTGGGTGATTGTCTCTCCCTTCTACTTTGCTGTCCCTGTGGAGACCCTCCTCATCGACTTCTCCAGGACAGAGATGCTGGTCTAATTGTTAAAAATGATTTCCACAAGGCTTCCATATCCTGGGTACCAGATACTGAAACATTAGGCACAGTAATAGCTTCATTAGCAGAATGAAAAAAGAGAAAGAACTAAACAGGATATACAAAGCTTCATCTTACGTTCTCTACCTCTCTTGGCCCTAAAATTCAAAACCATTAACTTTGCATTCAAAGTCCTTTTCGAGCTGGCCTTATCTATTCTCATCTCTAGTTTCATCTGCCATATACCCTGTCCTTGCTGTCCCAAACATGTCTGCTATCTCCTGAATACACCAAACCCTTGCATGACTGTCTTTGGAAATACTGTTCCTTCTTTCTGAAACATTCTTTCTTCCTCCCATCCCTTTCAGATAACTCCTATTCATCCCTTCAAACCTGCTCAAATGTTTCACCTTTGAGGCATAGGGTTTAATTTCCCCCAGGATGAGTTAATCATTCCTTCTTCTGGATTCCTATAGCACCCTGGATACCCTTCTAGTATAACAAATACCACATTGATTATAAAATCTGCTCATGTATCTATACCCAAAAACAATCCAAATTGGTATTAATAGATATTATAGAATTTTTAGCTGACTGGACAACTATGTTTCTTTCGGGTTTGTCTATTCCATATGTATCCCTTGCACTCACATCCATTGGAAGTAGTAAGAACCCATCTGCAAGTTTGCTGGGTGATGGAAAAAAGCCAGCCTGGGATGATAAAGGAGTCAAGTCTGATCCAGAGAAGAGGTGGGGTGCTTGGAAGGGCTTTGAATTGGGAGATATGAGTTTCAGGCCCAGCACTGGCACTATCTGACTGTAACCTTGGGCAAGTCACCCCCTTTCTCTGAACCTCACTTTCTACATCCTTAAAATGAGGGAAACAGGAATATCAGGGAAGTATGGATTATCCAGCCCTTCCCCTCTGCCTATTGCTGACAGGCTTCAGAAATGTTCCTCTAGCAACATGGGAAGAGACAGGAGTTAAACTGCAATCTAGCTGTCATTCTTGTCAGGAAGTCAAAGGGCAGGCTATGGCTGAGGGGAGGCCTGGATTTAAAAGATCATCCCCCGAAGAGGGGCGGCTGCAGCAGACAGTAGTAATGAAGAATCATCGCAGTGGTGCAAGCACGGTCCCAGGCAGGCTGTGGGTCCCAGAACGGACACAGAGGACATGCGCTCTCTCTGTGCCACAACGCCCAGAATTCTTCTCTTCTCTTCCCTTGGAAGCTCCCTAAGCCCCATCAAGCTGCTTCAAACTTGAACTTTTTTTTTAAAAGAGGATTCCCCAGTTTTCAATGAGGGCATTAAAAAAAAAGTTTTATTTTAAACAATTTGAACATATAAACTTTCAGGGCTGTGGATATATATAAAATAACCAAATATCTACTTACAATATATAACATGAATTTAGTTATAAATACCTACTTAAATCACATATTACCTAAAATATTTAGATACATTATTTTTTCATATTTGAATTATTCAAGCAACAGCCTTAAGCTGTTATTTCATACCCAGAAATTGATATTTCTGAGAAATGTAAGCCAGGGCCTAAAGGCCAAACTACCATACTTAGAGAAGGTAGGGTTTCTGCTTCCAGAATGAAGAGGTCACAGGCACCAGGGAATCTCCTGGGGGGCTCAGGGACTGTGCAGAACAGCTCTGAAATCTGAGGACATTCAGTTCCCCTGACACCAGAAGCAGCTTTTCTAGTCCCTGGAAGGTCTGGGACAAATTTATACCTGATTAGTACTACTTCTTGCACCCAGGCATTTTACAGACATTATCTCATTTCGTCATCAAGCCATCTCTAAGAAGTAGGCATTGTCCACATTTTACAGTTAGAGAAACCGAGGCTCTGAGAAGTTAGTCGCCTATAAAAGATCTTACAAAGCAGGAGTAGAACTATGATTTGAACCATGATATTCTTTGAAGTCTCTCTGCCTCTAAAACCCATGCCTTTTCCACCTATGCTATGCTCTTCTCTAATTCAATTGTAAATAAACAAGATGATTTATTTTCATAACTAGATAATGATTATAAATAAATAGAATATTCCATAATAATGACCAGACTCTAGTCCTGGACCCAGCTCTGGACTCTGGGAATCCAGAGGGAACTGGGACCCATGCCAGCTGTGCTTAAAGTTTTAAGAAATACAATCTTAGAGAAAAGGGAGATGAAATGGGGTTTTTCTAACAGGAAAAAATAAATCTGGGTGCAATTTCATTCTTTAGAACAATGGTTCTCAAACTTTGCTGCATATATGAATCACATCGGGTACTTTTAAACATTCTGATGTCCAATCCATATCCCATACCAATTAAATCAGAATTTTAGGGAATGGGGTCTAGGTATCAGTATTTTTTTTAAAACTTCCCAGGTGATTGCTATGTATGGCCAAGTTTGAGGGCCAATGCCTTAGAGGGAGCACCCCCTTATGCTGTGGCTGAACCTGATAGATCTCTGTTCCCAGTCTCATGCAGCTGAGAAAGGCCGGGGTGGTAGCACTTGCCCAGTTTTAAAAAGAGGCTCCAAGAAGTTAAGAAAGACTCTGACTGCAGCTGTGATGTATATCCTTTCTGGCAAAGAAAAGAAAAGGGCAGATTCCCAACAGACAGAAGGTCTCCTGATACCCAGGTACCCTGGAGGTTGGCAGTAGGTTGAAGGACATGTCTTGCCGTACCTAACTCCCAATTCAACTGTAGCAGCCATGAGCAGGCTTCACAATAACTGCTGCTGGGCCTGGAGAGGTGTGCTGAGCCAAGGAGCCAGTAAGACAAGGGATGGGGGCTTGGGGGGAGTCCACCTTTTAGGCAGGAATAGCAAGGCAAAGGCAACCTGGGCATTAGGGGGCTTGGGTAGGAGAGAAATCCCAAGAAGGGCTCAGAAAGCTGGCACTGAGCCAGATGAGGCCCCCAGGTAGGAACATCCACACCTCAGATGCATAATCCTGAACTCAGCCCTGAGCAAACCTCTGAGGGTTAGGAAGCCTTTCATTCCACAGCTTTTGTCCAGGGCTCCATGAAACCTGGTAGCTAGGGCTCAAACTCTGGCCCTGAGAGAGCAGTGGCATCCTCTGGAGCAGCCTGATACTCTCCTGCCAGCTCCCACCTGTAGAACCAAAGCTGGACAAACCTTCACTATTCATCTAGCCAATTCTCTCACCATAGAGATTGTAACATGAAGGTCCAGAGAGATGGAGGGACTTAACCAAAAATCACATAGCCTTCATAAAACATAGGGGGTACCTGGGACCACTGAGCAGTCCTGATGATCTCTGTGGCCACAGGTAAGACATTGTACCTCCCTATGGCTCTGTCAGTTAACACACAAGAAGAAAACCCACCCTGGTTGTATCCTCTGGCATGCTGGCCTTCATCACTAACCACTCTTGCCCTCCCACCCAAGGGCAGTCCCAAGTCTACGGGGCATCAGCTAAGGTCCCCACCACAGAAGCCCCTGAAGCCTCCATAACTCAGAACAACATCACCTTTGAGAAACTCATTGCACCCACTCCCAGTCACCCAATCCTTGCTAGAAAGATTTTCATTCAAGACACCCGTAAGGTGACTGCTGCTCCTATCCATGGCTGCTAGCAGGCTTACCTGGGGCCCCTGCTGCCCTGTGAGAGAAGTCAGAAGAGCGACAGGTGAGACCACCACAGTCCCAGAGGACGGTGCTTACCAAGCACTCAGGAACACCCACCCTGCATGCTGCAGCCAGCTGGACTGCAGGGCCTGAGCCTCAGGGAGCTGGGTACTAGGTGGGGTAGGGGGAGCAGCCTGGCTCCTCTCCTCCTTTTTCTGATGCATCCTTAGCCAGGGTTCCGTTTCTCCAGCTCACCTGAGATGCTCCTGCAAGAAAGGGCTTGGTTGGCTCCTCCTGCTCCTGTTTATCTCGAAGGCTCTGCAGTAATTCTCCCAAACTGAATAGCAAGAGGGAGACCTCAAAGAGGCGACTCTCTTCCTAGCTGCATCTCCTTCCTAATCCTCTGGGTGCCTTGGAATAGAAGCTCAGAAGGAAGAAAACGAGATTTTCAACTTTCAGGAACTAGCTCTGCCGCCCTCTGCACAGCTCAGGAGGCCATCACTCTCAGCTTTTTAGGACTCGATCCAAAAATCCTTCAGCCCTCCATGTTCCCCAAAATGACAGTGCTCATGTGTGGCTGGAGCCTGCCCCGATCCGGCAGCTCATTTAAATAGAGCTCATCACAACAACAGTGTTGGTGGAGAAGTGAGTAGCTGCAGGGCCCTGGGGACCCCCCTGTTTATACGTAGGAAGAATGATGCAATCTGGGTATCAAAATAGCAATCCAGAATGGAATAACAGGCTCACGCGGCAGCGGTGCCTGCACAGCCAGAGCTCAAGTTGACACACTCTGTCAGCCCCACACTGCTGCAGCACGCAGATGCCAGGCACACACTCTCACCGCATCATTTAAAAAATCAGCAGGATCCCGAGACATCCCTCCATGCCCCGGCACTGAAGGAGGGTGGCTGTGGGGGGCCTTCGACAGACATTAAGATCTGTCTCCTACACACTCACCTGCTCCTGCCACTTCACCTGAAGTCCTTATCCTGTGACGTCACAGTCAGTTGCCATAGTGACCAATTGTCCATCACAAGTGGAGAATTAGTACTTCAGATGGAGAAGACACACATTTATGATGCACGAAGGTCCTGGGAGGGGTCCCTTAAGGGCACCCAACCTTACCCCTACCCTTGGGAGGCACGGTCATACACAGCAGGGAGGAAAAAGGGAAGGAAAAACAAGGTTGATTTGGAGGAAAGACATAGGACAGGGCAAGACTAAAAGTACAGGGTGATTTCAAAAGCACGACACAATCGGGTAAGGGGGAGTGGCAGGAAATGAGCTTGGAAGATTGGCAGGAGAGTAAGCGCCTGAAGGCAACCAAAAAAAAAAAAAAAAAAAAAACCCCATTGCAGACTTATAGCGACCCTATAGGACAGAGTAGAACTGCACCATAGGGTTTCCAAGGAGCGGCTGGTGGATTTGAACTGTCGACCTTCTGGTTAGTAGCCGAGCTCTTAACCACCAAAGGCAAAGGCAGCCAGAAAAGGTTCTGGAAAGTGACAGAACCTGGCTTTATGATTATCTTGGTGTACTGGAAACAGGCAGGTGAAGAGTAGGCTTGTCCAGTTGAGTATTAATAGGATTCTAAATCAAGGAAGTGGAAGAAAAAGAGAAGAATGGTTTCAAAGAGAATGAATAGGACATGACCCAAATAGGATGCCGTGGGTAGCGGTAGTATGTGGAAAAAAAAAGGAGTCACGTGGATAGGCTATCATGAACAGAGAAAGGTCACAGGAGAAGGAATAGGGCAGCTGCCAAATCCTATCTTACCTGCGCCCCACTTTCTGTAGCATGCATACTCTTCAAGATTAGGCCTCATCATCCCTTGCCTAGACCAGTGATTCCCAAATCTAGAAGGTATGTTTGAAATCCTGAATCTATCAAATCCGAATCTCTTGGGTGTGGGTGTGAGTGTGGAACCAGCTATTTGTATTTTTTAACAAGGTTCCCAAGTAATTCTTAGGCATCCAGACCGGTACTGGTCCAAGGACCAGCAATCAGGAACCAATGGCCCAGACAACTGCAATAACCTGACAGGTCTTCCTACGTTAAATCCCATCTCCTCCCATCATTTTTCTCATCAAGTCAGAATGCCTTTTTTAAAATACAGATTATATTCCATTGATTAAAAAAAAAAACTTCAATGACTCGCCATGTCTACAAAATAGCTTAAATTGATTGAGACCCTTCACGATTTGGCCCTAAATTTCCTTTCCAAAGAGAGTCTGGAAGATCCCCAAATTCCAACCAAAATGAACTCCATCCTGTTCCTAATATTGGCTCTGCTGTCTCCTCTGTGTGCCTCAGTTTAATACTATTCCCTACCCGGAAGTGCCTCCCCCCCTATCTTTCTGGCCCTGTCTGGCTGCTCCATAGATGTTCATACTTGATGCCACCCACAGGTTCAATTCCACCCAATTCCCTCAGAAGGGGCCTAAAGCAGAGGTCAGCACACTACAGTCTGCCCGTTTTTGTAAATAAAGTTTTACTGAAATACAGTCATGCCCATTTGTTTCAGTGTTGTCTATTGTTGCTTTCACACTACAGTGGAAAATGTTGTGACAGACCATATGACCTGCAAAGCTAGAAATATGTACTATCTGGCCCTTTACAGAAAAAGTTTGCAGATACCTGGCCTAAACCAACAGTTACTTTAATTGTTCCTGCCTCACTCTCTGGGGCTCAATTCTGGTAATGAGGGTTCTGCTTGTTCTCAAACCCACTCCCTATTCTTGTGTGCTCCAGCTCTATTAACTGGGTCACATTAGAGCTGGACCTTCAGGTTTGGATAGGATATTAGTTACCAGGAAAGGGCATTTCAGGAGAAGGGAACAGCATAAACATAGAATTACAGATGTCAAAGTGTAAGGCTTCTCTGGGGAAAGATTGGTAAGGCTAGAACACGTAGACGAATGGCAGGAGATGAGGCTATAAAATTAGTTTGGGGCAGATTGGAAAGCACCTTGAAGACTGTGCTAAAAAGTTTCCATTCTGAACTGCAAGCAATGTGGAGCCTTTAGGTAGCTAGAAATGCAGGCCCAGAATCTGAAGGCATGATCAAGGCTAAAGCTAGAGGATTTGTGAGCGTAGCCCAAAGAGGCAGTAGGTGATGTGAAGTTAGGAAAAATGTCACCACAGGAAAGAATATAGAATTAACTGAGGTTAGACAGGAGGATCCAGGGACTGTGGTGTAGGGCCAGGCAGCAGATCTGAGCCAAGGGTCAGAATCTAAGCATGAGAGCCACATGACTGGCTGCAGCTGGAGACGGGTGACTGGTCTGTGGCCTTCATGCCCCTGGAAACCACCCAGCTGTGAAACAGGTTTTCTGTGCAAAAAAAGTATCCACAATGGGATGCAGAAGATACAGGTAAGATAAGTCCAACTCCATCTCATCTGATGACCCTCACTGACCCAGCTGGCACCTCTATCTCCTTTCACCTCCAAACGCCAGAGTCAATGCAAGGATAGATGCGCTGACTCATTCCATGCAAGGTCACTGGCCCCATTTCCAACTGGGCCTGTACAGAGATACAGTGGGAGAACCAAGGGCAGCATCATACTCTAGGTCTATGTTATCTGTGGGTCCTCTCGAGCCAAGGCAAGCCCTAGACTAACAGCCAAGGGAACCAAGTTTTTGTTCTGGCTCTGCAGGTGACAAATTATATGGTCTGCACCAAAATTCTAGCCCTTTCTGGCCTCCTTATGCCTCAGTCATGCAGTGAGGGGCTAGAGATGAACTGTAAGGGATTTTCCCATTTCCTAGTCCCCTTTACTGAGAGAGCTCCTGCAGACAAGAGGCCCCTCCAAGACTCTGTTCATCAGTCACAGCCACCTCGAACTTCTTTCCTCAGCAAATCTGTTCTAGCTATAGCCTTCTGAGGAGTACTGGTAGCAGTAAGCACACCCCCAAACCACAGCCTGCCTCCTTTCCATTACCAGGGGGATTGCTCTCCCAGTAACAGGTACTGTTCTGAGGTGCCAACGCTAATCCCAGGGCTCTAGAGAGCCAATTAGGGTGAGGAAACGGTTCATCAGGAAAAAAGCTACCCGGATGATAAGGCTCCAGAGCTCCAGCTTCTGCACCTGCTGCACAGCCAGCTCAGTCCCGTTCAGCGACCTGCCCTCCATCTGGAAGACTTAGGTCACTGCCCACAACAGACCCCACAAGGCTGGACATACTGTTCAGCACCTGGAACTAGCAAACAGCAGTCACTGCACCTCTCAGGCTCCTATGGCTGGGATCTTACCCCTTGCTTCCCACTCTCACCCCAGGCCATTAGAGCCCCTCCAACTGAGCTGCTCATTAAGAGTAATTTCCCTGTCTGACTCTGAGGTTGTAGCATCTTGCATCAGTTACTTCTCTTTGGATCTTCCCAAAGCCCCAAGGCCTGCGCACTGAGGGACAGTGACTGCTCCCCCTTTCAGCATTACTCGTATGCAAGGGACATGCTGTCGCCCTTCTCTAGCTTCAGAAAGCATGGGGCTAAGGGGGTTATTTAGTGTTCTTGGAGCTCATCAAGTCCAGCCGTGAAAGCCAGGAAGGGTCTGAGATCACTTAGTCATTAGTGCTAAAGTCCAGATGAGCTACAGGGGCTGTGACTTCCAGAGCAGGACTCTACCCACATCTCCATTCATCTCCCACTATGAAAACTGGAAAAGTAAGACTCTAAACAAGTAGATTTTGGAATCTGGATCTCATAATCAAGGTCTCCAAGCCAGATTTGTCTTTCAGTCCATTGGAAGAGAAAGAATAAATAATGTTCCTTTTACTTGCATGGGAAAGAAAGTATTCAATCCCCCTACCCCTCCAATCCTACTCTCCCCACCCAACAACAAATAAAACCAGAGGGGCCCTGAGTATTTTGAAGACAGAGCCAGCACACAACAATAAATGGAAGTCTTAGGGATGCCAAAAAAAAAACAAGCCCATTGCCGTCAAGTCAATTCCGATTCATAGAGACCCTACAGGACAGAGTAGAACTGCCCGATAGAGTTTCTAAGGTGCGCCTGGTGGACTCGAATTGCCGACCTTTTGGTTAGCAGCCATAGCACTCAACCACTACACCACCAGGGTTTCCTTAGGGATGCCAGCTCCCCAAAAAGCTTGCTATATTTACTTCAAGTATCACTTTGGGACTCAGTAGCTAACTTTCCAACTAGGATTTAACCTAGGATCACTTACAATTAGATTTACAAGCAAATATCCCCAAGTAGATATCCTCATTGGCGAATGGATCCATTGCCACTATCCAGCCCTTCTGCACAGTCTGCAGCTCCAACCACCCCATGGCATGGCTAAGCAACTGCATGCTCGGCACACTCCTACCTTGGCTCTGGTCCCCCACCACTAGCTTTCAAAGACCTTGCCCAGCCAGTCTCCTCAGATCCTGAGATTTCACGCAGGCCCATTTCCCAGGGTGCTGGAGTTGCTGGGGAGAATCCCAGCTAGGCTGTGGCTGTGTCAACTAAAGATTTGCACCTGTTGATGGCTCAGACTGCAGGTTTGCCTTTTTCCTCAAAGATTCTCCATGGTGTCTCTCCAGGTGAGATTCCAGGGAAGTATGGACTCTTCCCCTGAGCAAGGTGCTACAGCAGCTAACAAGTTTTAAAGATAGGTGAACCTGACTTTGAATCCCTATCCTTACACAAGCTGTAAGACCTCAGACCTTAAATTTCCTAAGCACTTTATCTGTAAAATGGGAATACTATGACCTACCTTATAGGTAAACTTTTGTCAAGTTTAGAAAAGATAACACAGGTAGGAGTGCACAGTACAGTGTCTGCCAACCACTGATTGCTTGATAAATATGCTTTGTACCTCCACCCTGAAGAATGGAAAGGGGAATGTCACAATTGAGAAAAGTCTTCCCTCTGGGCAAGAACCATGGGAGGTCTTCATGGATTCACTGACTGAAATATTTATTCAATATTCACTTAACCCCCTGCCTGTTTCAGGTTCTGTGTTGGGCTGTGGGGTTGTAGAGATGAGAGGCATAGTCTAGTTGACTGAGAAAATGCCCACCTCACACCCTGCCCTTATTTCTGAGCCCCAGTGCTGGAGTACAGGCTGGGGAGGTTCCATTGTGGGATTAGAATTGAAAGCCAGCTGGACAGACTCTGAACCCAGGCACAGCCGCTCTTCCATTCCACACAGCAACTGCTTGACTCTGCCCAGCAGTCAAAGGTTTATGGAAATGGACTCATCCCCATGCAATGTGGCCCCATCTGGCTGGAGGGGCTGATATTAGACGGACCTCTTTATTCATCAGCCTCTACCCATCTCCCCTGCCAGCCCTCCAACTGCTCCTATATTTTACCTTTAAAAACCCGACTGGCAGAAAAAAAAAATGTGCCTTCTAGCAAGTCTGTGCTCCTACTCTGCTGGATAAAGTGGCAGTGCTGAAAGCTCTGTCCAAAAAATCAGAATCCCAAAGCATGGCTTCTCAAATCACAGACCAGAAATCCAAATTCAGGTATTGGGTATCTCACTAGACTTGCAAGAGATAGGTGGCAGCTCTGCCTCTCATCAGGCAACTCATTTGGGTGCCATTATTTTTGTCATCCAGAAAACATTTAGTGAGCAACTGATATCCACCAGTCCTAGTGCACAGAGATAACTGAAGACAGGTTGCTCCCACTGGCCAAACTGGATTCTGCCTTCAAGAGACAGCACAGGCAAGCCCTCCTCTGTGAAGCTTTCCCTGAGCCTTCCTGAGTTATTGCTCCTTTGCTGCAACTTTAAACAGTCTTCCATTCACATCCCTACCGCATGTATTATTATAGTCTGTGTACTTTTCTGTCTCCTTCGTTAGATTATTACCTCCTTGAAAGCAAGGGCCCTGTCTTTTCACCTCTGTGCCCTAAATGCCACAGGACTCTGTACACAGTGGCCAATAAGTACTTGTGGGCAAAACAGACATACAAACCAACAATTATCACGTGGTGTCCATAAAACCCATCACTGTCGAGTTGATTCCAACTCATAGCAACCCTATAGGACAGAGTAGAACTGTTCCATAGGATTTCCAAGGCTGTAAATCTTTACAGAAGCAGATTGTCACACCTTTCTCCTGCAGAGCAGCTAACCTTTTGGTTATCAGATGAGCATTTAACCACTGCACCACCAGGGCTCCTTTCACACAGTGCAGAGTCCTAAAAACTCCTAGTACAGAAGATGCTTATTCCACTCTTTGCCCATAATAGCAAATGCAGAAGGTGATAATGGCCTAGCCAGACCATACTAAATAATAAAAAATTCTACCTCTTCAAGAAATTGCCTCTCTAGTTCCAGATTAAGCATGTGCCCATCTAACAGATGTTTTTTCTACTTCACAGTGTTACAAGTCTAAATAATAGCATTTTTCCACATTCCTTAGTCTCTTACTATATACGAGGCATTTTACAGGATGCCTTATTTGTACTATTTTATTTAATCCTCATAATAATCCTATCAGTTACCATTATCGTTAGCCCCATTTTTGGATGAGAAAGCTCAGACACAGACAGACAAAGTAACTTTTGCGAGTTACACAACTATTAAGTGGCAGGCAGAGCAGGACTCACACTCGGTTATACGGACATGAAAGCTAATGTTTTTACTCTCCATTTTACTTATAACTTGGCACCAAAAAACATGATTCTAATTACCGTAATTAGTATGCCGTTGGTGTTCTGATTTTCGACTCAAATAAAGCATTTAGAGGTATGCATAATTGACTTACTTTAAAAGTCTTAGGAAACCCTGGTGGCATAGTGGTTAAGTGCTACAGCTGCTAACCAAAAGGTTGGTAGTTTGAGTCCACCAGGCTCTTTGGAAACTCTATAGGGCAGTTTTACTCTGTCCTACAGGGTAGCTATGAGTCGGAATTGACTCAATGGCAACGGGTTTGGTTTTGGGTTTTTTTTTTTAAGTCTTAAATGAGTCAAATAAATTCAAATCAAACAAAGCAGTGAAGGAAATTAGCTAGTCACAGTAGTGAAGCATTTGGCTGCTAACCAAAAGTCTGGCAGTTCAAATCCATCAGCCATTCCTTGGAAACCCTATGGGGTAGTTCTACTTGGTCCTATAGGGTCACTAGGAGTTGGAACCAACTGGACAGCAATGGGTTAAGAGGGCATGAGGAGCCTTGGCAGCACAATGGTTAAGCACTTGGCTGCTAACCAAAATGCTGCAGTTGGTTAAGTAGGGTTCATCACAGCCCATCAGCATCTGCAGTAGGCAGGAATCCTGTGACCTAGCTGGGGGTCTCTCTGATTTTAAGTAACCTCAGTGTTCAGCGATAGAAATTCCAACTTGCTTGAGATGACTTCATTTCCATGGTTGGTGTCTTTTAACCCTGGGAAGGAACGGAATTATATATAGTATTAAATATTTGGACTCTTTAAAAATAATCTGTGAATAGTTGGTATTTTAAGTATTTGTAATATTTAGAAGAACGTGATGTATTAGTACATCTAAAAGGCTAGCCTTGTGATCCCAATTTAAAATGTGTAATTAAGTAATTGATTTAGATTTGTAATTTTAGTGGAAAGGTGTAAGAGAATTTGTAAATGTGTAAACAGTGCTAGAACCTTTTATTGTATACACTTGACCACAATTTTTTTAAGTTGCTATTTATTGATGATGAGACAATTGATGGTGAACAGTGCTAGAACTTTTAAGACATAGTTAAGATTTGCCGTGTTTATAAATTTAACTTACTGGATTTCCAAGAGTTCTTTAAATAATTAGAAAGGCCTATCTGTTAGACAGAGCCCTGGTGGCACAGAAGTTAAGAGCTCAGCTGCTAACAAAAAGGTTGGCAGTTTGACTCCGCTTCTTGGAAACCCTATGGGGCAGTTCTGCTATGTCCTATAGGGTTGCTATGAGTTGGAATTGACTCCACAGCATGGGTTTGGTTTTGGTATTTGTATTAAAGTATTTAAAAATAAAAGACATTCAATTTATAAGAGCAATTATTAACTAAGTGTCATGGATTGCATTGTGTCCCCCAAAAATATCTGTCACCTTGGCTAGGCCATGATTCCCTTGTATGACTATCTACCATTTTATCTTCTGATATGATTTTCCTATACGTTGTAAATCCTACCATTATGATGTAATAAAATGGATCAGCAGCAATTATATTGATGAGGTCTACAAGATTAGGTAGTGTCTTAAGTCAATCTCATTTGCGATATAAAAGAGAGAAGCCAGCAGAGAGACACGGGAACCTCATACCACCAAGAAAACAGCGCCAGGAGCACGGCGAGTCCTTTGGACCTGAGGTTCCAGCACTGAGATGTTCCCAGGCCAAGGGAAGACTGAAGACAAGTACCTTCCTCCAGAGCTGACAGAGAGCCTTCCCCTGGAGCTGAAGCCCTGAATTTGGATTTGTAGCCTACTAGGCACTGAGAGAATAAATTTCTCTTCATTAAAGCCATCCATTTGTGGTATTTGTTACAGTAACACTAGATGACCAATGTACTAAGCTTATAAATTATTAATCAGACGTTCTTTAAAAGTGATTATTAAAATTTGCTCCATTTATAAATAGAATAAGATTTATAAGTTATAATTAAAAGTTTAAGGAAAACTAAGTTTGTTATGAGTGTAAAAATCAAATATACATCTGAAAAATCAACATAAACAATATTTTTTCTGTGCCCCAAATTCTCAACAGACTCAGAGAGGTTAGGTAGGTTGCTCAAGGTCACAAAGTGCTCAAAACTCCGATTCGAAGCCTAGACTATTAACCACAATGCTGTAATGCCTCCAAGAGAGCCTAGACCTGTGCTACAAATCACTTTGGAAATACTGCAGAGAACAAAACAAAGAAGATCAAAGATGATGTCTCTAAGCACTGCCAATTTATTTGACTTTTTTGTTCTGTAAGTTCATTCAACAGATAATCGCTTTACTTCTACGACATGCCCTGTGTTAAAATACTGAAATGAAGGGACATGGTTCCTGTCTCCAAAGACTTCACAGCTCTCAATGCGATTGTCTCCTAGGAAACCTGACATTCAGAAACAAGACACAGGCTCCTTCCTGCCGGGTAGCATCTTAAATGGTAAAGGGTTCACTACTCAGGCAATTCTGTTCAAAATCTGCTCCTGATCAACCCTAGGAGCCCAGCTATTCTCCCTCTGCCTCAGAGAGTTAGTGAGTCCAGACATGTCTTCTTCATTTGGGGAATCAGCCAAACCTTAAATCAAAATCTTCCCTGCCTTCTTAGTTTGCCACCACTCTAAGGAAATTCCAAACATGAAAAGTCCCAGTTTACAAAACAGGTATATTAGGCAGCAAGAGAATTTGCTTTGTCTCACAGATTCCCCCAAAGAGTTCCTTTCAGCAGTGTCCCTTGAGCATTTAAATTCTGATTCTTTCTACACCTGATATTCAGTTCCTAAGAAACAGGAAGCGACCTGTTGTGTAGAATGAGGTGAACCTGTAGTTCTTTTGTACTTACCATCTGAGACAGCCCCTTGAGTCTTGACAACCTGCCCCAGCTCTTGGATCGAGCCCTGGAAGCAGTCCTTACAGAGCAAGTGCTGGCAGGGTAGAAGGCGGGAGCCCGCACCCTGAACGTCCTGTCGGCACAATGAGCAGGTCAATATCACGGCCTCCATCTGTCCACTCCCAGGACTGTGTTTCTTGTCAGCTAGTGGTAGTCCCATAAAGCTCATGCCCATGTCCATGCCCGTGCCTGTGCCGGGGACCGGAGCGTTTCCATTAATACCCTCAGGTGTGAAGCATCGTGAAGAACGAGCGCGTTCCACTCCCTGTAAGTGAAGCACAAAGCAGAGATTTCTTTCTCTTGGGAGGGGAAGTTCCCGGACAGGCCAGATAGGCCTCAGGGAATAAGGCCTCAGAAGTCCAGGTCATGTCCCTCCCCAGAGCTGGAGGCTCATACTCTACAGCATGGCTCAGCTTCAACCTCTCGCGTGGGTCTGAAGAGAGTCCAGCATCTCTGCTATGGACAACAAAGCCTGGAGGAGTCTGCGAGTCTTGTGTATCTTACAGAGTTTATTTGCTTTCACAAGTATCTCAAACCTACCTGTGCCAATCCTTATTCATGGACAAGCTGAATCCAAGATTTAATTTTAGAAAAGGGAAGGAAATGTGTTAAGTGCCAAGTGTATGCCAGGTACTTTATATACTTTATCTCAATCCCTTGGAGATAGGGATTATGATACTTTTAAAAATTAAGTAAAACCATGAGAGTCAGGCTGAGGAAACTGAGGCTCAGGGGGGTTGGGTAATTTGTACAAGGACAAAGACAGTAAATTACGAAGAGTTCAAATTCAAATCCAAACCAAAAAAACCCAAAACTGTTGGCTGTTGAGTCAATGTCAACTCATACCCAGGTCAGTCTAATTCCGGACTTCACAATCTTAACCACTGAAATGTTTCTCAGACTGAGAAATGTTTCCCAAAATGTGTTCTCAAATCACATACATACTTTCATGGGTTCTCTCCGATAATTTTTTTAAGTTAGTGTTTTTATTCTGATAGTAGAGTTTTAAAAAGTATAAATATTCTGGATATTCTACATAACTACCACATGAGATTTCAGGGGCAGCATTAAGAGCTTATGATCTATTTCACACCGAGCCGTCTCAAGCTAATGAGAAGGGAAAGATCTAATATGTAAACATACATTCTTGCTACTTGAAGTCGAAATGACACTGTGGCCTACAATGATGAACGTTTTACAGTACCTGGAACAGAGAAAGGAGATAGGGAAGTTTGATCATCATCATTGTGGCATTAAGTGTACTAATTTGGCCACAACGGTAAGCACCACATTTAGGTCGTAGTGGCAACTTAGTTCAGCAAAACATCAGCTATCATATAGAAATTAACACTGTTACTTTGGTTTTATATAAATGAATTTTGTTTATAACTTATAAATTTTATTTGCTTTTATAGTTGTATAAGAGCTAAAAGCAAAATAATTTGTACCTAGTGTCTTAGTCATCTAGTGCTGCTATAACAGAAATACAAGTGGATGGCTTTAACAAAGAGAAATTTTTTGCTTCATAGTAAAGTAGGCTAAAAGCCCAAATTCAGGGCGTTAGCTCCAGGGGAAGGCTTTCTCTCTGTTGGCCTTCTTATCAGTCCTCCCCCAGACTAGGAGCTCCTCCACACAAGGACACTGGGTTCAGAGGACACACTCTGCTCCCAGCACTGTCTTCTTGGTGGTATGAGGTCCCCCACTCTCTGCTTGCTTCCCTTTCCTTTTATAAAAGGTGGTGCAGGCCACACCCCAGGGAAACTCCCTTTACAATGGATCAGGGATGTGACCTTAGTAAGGGTGTTATAATCCCACCCTAATCCTTTTTTTAACATAAAATTACAATCACAAAATGGAGGACAATCACACAACACTAGGAATCATGGCCTAACCAAGTCGATGCGTATTTTGGGGGGAAACCATTCAATCTATGATATTCCACCCTTTGGCCCCCAAAAAATCACATCCTCGAAACATGCAAAACATATTCACCCCGTCATAGCATAGCAAAAGTCTTAACTCCAAGTCCAAAACCCAAAAATTCCTCTTTATCTGTGAAATCTAGACTGTAAGTTATTTGCTTCCAAAGGTACAATGGCAGAACAGGTACAAGCTAGACATTTCCATTACAAATGGGAGAAACTGGAGGAAAAGAAGGGATAACAGGCACCAAGCAATTTGGCCGAATACATTATATTAGCTCTCAAGGCTTTGAAAATAATCCTCTGTTCTCTGAGACATTTTACACAATGGCCCTGCCCTCCAAATTCTAGGTATTGTCTACACTCTCTGGATTCTGAGTGGGCCTCCTTCCAGGCCCACTGGGACAGCAACTCTGCTCCCTCAGCTTTAGGCACACTATTTTCCTAGTCCATTTCAACGACTACTCCACCCTTAGAAACACCTGAGGCAATGGCTCCACCCTTTGAAATCCCAGAGGTCATGGCTATACCTTTTGAGACTGAGGCAGCTCTGCTTCTTGTGTTGTCTCTTCAGCTTCTGCCCTCTGGTTTCTTGCCCTCTCAGCTTCTCAGGCCTCACACCCACATCTGCCCTGCTGGGGCAAGTGTTCCAAAGCTCAGTAGTTCCACCAATAAGCGCCTGGAGGCAACCCATTCCTCCAGGAAGTCTCCTGTGTACAGGCATTCAGCTGTCTTGTGCTGGTCTCCTGGTTCTGCTGCTGTTAGAGCAGCACCCTACTCTCTCAGAACCAAATTCTGTCTTAGTCTTCTAGTGCTGCTATAACAAAAATACAAGTGGATGGCTTTAACGAAGAGAAATTTGTTTCTTCACAGTAAAGTAGGCTAAAAGTCCAAATTCAAGGTGTCAGCACCAGGGGAAGGCTTTCTCTCTTTATCAGCCTTCTCATCAATCTTTCTCCAGACTAGGAGCTCCTCCATGCAGGTACCCTGGGTCCAAAGGACACAAACTACTCCAGGTACTATTTTCTGGGTGATATGAGGTCCCCCACTCTCCCTCCTTTTCATCTCTTTTGAGATAAAAGGTGGTGCAAGCCACACCTCAGGGAAACTCCCTTTACAGGATCAGGGATGCGACCTTAGCAAGGGTGCTACAATCACACCCTAATCCTTTTTTTTAACATAAAATTACAATCACAAAATGGAGGACAACCACACAATACTGGGAATCATGGCCCAGGCAAATTGATAACACACATTTTTGGGGGGACAGAATCCAGTCTATGATGCCTAGTTTTATATTTGTAATTATTTAAGAAACATAATAAAATAATTTAATTCGACTCGGGGTCTCTGTAACTATGCAAGTTTAAGCAAAATTTTACTCTAATACAAAGTCTTTGGGAGTCAAGAACAGGTAGGTCTGGATCTTTCTTAATAAGAGGCAGGGTGGGGGCTAGGTGAGGCTAGGTTGCTTGGGACTCCAGCAATTTGCCACTACACCTTCACCGGTGATTCTTTCTGGGGCTTCGAAAACCTAAAACCAAACTCGTTGCCATTGAGTCAATTCCGACTTGGAACAACCCCATAGGACAGAATAGAACTGCCCAAGGGGCAGGGCTGGTGGATTCAAACTGCCAACCTTTTGGTTAGCAGCCAAGCTCTTAACCACTGTGCCACCAGGACCCCTCTGGGGCTCCAAGGGCAGTTATTTCCCAGAGAGCAGCTACAGCAGCGGCCCCAGTAGGCGTGAGGTAATTATCTACTAGAAGGCTTAAGTGTGGTCAAGTTTATGTCATTAGACCAGTGGTTCTCACACTTTCTGGTCTTGGAACCCCTTTACATTTTTTAATTATTGAGGACCCCAAAGGGACTTTGTTTATGTGGGTTTTTCTATTGCTATTTATCATACTAGAAATTAAAACTGAGAAAACATAAAAATATTAATTAATTTAAAATTAACAATTACTTGTTTCATGAATAATTACATAAATAATAGACTTTTAGGAAAAATGAACTATTTTCAAAAAAATTAATTTATTGAGAAGAATGACACTGTTTTTTCATTTTGCAAATCTCTTTAATGTCTGCTTAATAGAAGACAGCTGGATTCCTATACCTGCTTCTGTTATAAATTGTTTTGTTTGGAGTATACGAAGAAAGTCCAGTCTCACACCAATAGTATTTGTTTGCTTATTTACTGTCTTAGTCCGAGGGCAGGACTTTGTCTTTCTTGTCTACCATTTTACCTGCCCCTCATTGCTTTGCAACTCAATAAATATTTGTAAAATGAATGAATGAATTTCATTGCTTTTTCAGTGTACGTACAAGAAAACAGATTCAGAGAGAATATGGTGCTTGTTCAGTATCATTCAGCTAGTAAAAAACAGAGCTAGGAAATGAACCCAAGCTTCTGTGTTCTTTCCACTAATTTTCTCCTCTAAAATTAAGTTAAAATCCATATTTAAGCTGCTCTTTTTTGTGCTATTGGATAAACTCTCACCAAAGACCCTACAAGTCCTCTCTTCACATCTTACCATGCTGAGCTAATGGCAGCAGGGTTTTCCTAGCTTCCCATAGAGCTTCTAGCAATATAATTGCCCTGTATTATTACAACGAGATTTTAAAAAATCTATCCAACACAGGAAGGAAAGACTCCTAGAAATCCCTAATCTTTGAATTAGATTATTTTTACTTTGTGCTGAAGACAACCCCACCTGTGGGCCTATGGATTTTCCCCTTAATGCCACATATCAAAAAAACTACTGAAAAAAGCAAACAAAAATCCCTGAGCTTGGTGAAGTTGAAATGAAATTGGAAACTATACATATTGTTGCTGTATAAATTGGTACAATCCATTTGGGAAAAAAAAAATAGCAATATAAAATTAATCATAAAAATGTTCATACCCTATAATCCAGCAATCTCACTCCTGGGAATCCATCCTAGACAAGTTATTCAATAGAAGAAAAAAATCCTATGTATACACAAATGTTCACTGCATCATTGTCTCAATAGTAAAGAATGCAAGAAGAAAAAAAGGAAATAAAATACACAAGAAAATGGTTTAGTAAATTATCGTACATGCTGGAGATAAATTAGTCTTCGCCATTAAAAATAACAATGAAGACTAGGTTATGATACAGAAAAATGTAATGGTAATAAATGAAAAAGGATTTGTACATATGATCATCAGCTTTGCTGGTAGCTATGTCTCCATGTAGACAAGGCCTGAGAGGTGATAATTCAGAAATGAAAACATCATTGTAGGTGGTACAATTTGAGATCTTAATACTTAAACGTTTTTTCAAATTTCTGAAGTAAATTTGGATTTCTGGGTTTTCCTGAATTCTCACTTAGAGAAGAACAGAAATCCTGGCTTTGCCCATCTTCAATAAATAGTCTGCTGCTTAAAAAAGGAAAACAACATAATATGTCCAAATGGCCAAATCCAAAGGCGGAGAGCAAGACAACAAGGGGGATACATCCATGCTGCTATTGCTGATGGAAGGACCAATGATGAACTTAGGAACCCAGAGAGGAAAGGAAGGGAGAGGCACCACCAGGATGGTGGTGTGTTCCTGAGGCCACCTGCAGAGAGACCTGCGGTAGCAAAAAGGTCAGCACCATATTTACCTGCCTTACCAGGCTGTTGGCCTGGCATCATTTCCCTTATCCACAGGTATTTTCTGAGGCCTTGCCTCTCTGAGGGAGGCACACACAGAGACTAGATTCCTGAGATGTCATAAGGCCATGCTCTACTTCAGGAGAGATGTCACAGAGAAGGAAGTTTCTCAGTGGTCATGCCCAGTGTCATGCCCTGGGTACTTGGCAGGGAGGGACAAGTCACCTTGTGCTTAATATCTGTTTACTCTTCAACGTTGCTGATACAGAACTCTGCTTTGTCTGCTCTCTGAGCTGGTCAGCTGAGGGAAACTGACCCACACTGAATGAGCCCCAAGTGAGCCTATGTTTAAGCCACAGGAGTTAAGCTGGCTAGAAAACCAAGTTAAATGACCACCTGGGGTGCTCCCTTTACCCTGGAGATCAAACCATCAATGAGAAGAATGCTAGGTGAGCACAGAATCCAACAGAGGGCTGGGTTCCCTCAGGAAGGTTTCCCATTCAGCCAGGTGGCCTGAGGGACAGGATGTAGCTCCTCTATAACCGAGGAGCCTAGCAAATTATCTAGGTGTCCCATTACTCAGAACCTTACCTCCACCCCCTGGACAGTCTTGGTCCTTGCTCTAGGCCCCAGTTACAAGACACCTGATGGTTACCTTCCATTCCCAAGGTTCTGCCCAGCTTACCTCCATTCACAGACCATCTTCCTGAGGCTAGTTTCCACGTAGTTCAGCTCATTACTTCTGGACTTTACTGGCCAGTTCAGGTTTCAAATAGAGGATGATCTCTTATTAGACCTTGCCCCCAACTTCAAGGCCTCTCTTTCTGCTGGCCACAGACAGTACGTAATTAAGGGTTGAAGGAGTGATGAAAACCATAATGCTATGAGGTCAGACAGGGAGGGGTCACTGAGATAAAAGCAGGGATTTGTAGAGAGACGACTGAAGGTTAGGTCTGGCCTCTGTCTCTTACTTCCTTGGTAGCCTTTGGCAAAGCATTCAACTTCTCTGTGCCTCAGTTTTTGTTCATAAAATGGAACTGGTAGTGCTGACCTCTCAGGCAGATGCACTTTGCAAACTGTAAGGTGCTCTGACAATGTCAACTATTATTATTGTGGACTAGAATGTTCTGGGAAGAAGCAGAATAGAAGGCCGGTCTTGAAAGTCGAGGAAGATTCAGGGTATATGGCAAGGAAGGGGATGGGTACTCCAGGCATGAGAAATGGCGTGAGCAAAGACAAAAAGGCAGAAGGGATGTACCAAGTTTGACTGCAGCAGAAAGTTTGTGTAGGGCATAAGCTAAGGTAGGGTTGGACAGGCAAATGAGCCATATTCTGTTGGTAATAGCGAGCCGCTGAACTTTTTGGTCAAGTAAGTAAAAGGGTGAAAATCATGTTTTGAAGAGGTGTGAAAGATGGAGGGATTAGAGGAGGGTTAGAATGTAGGCAGGGTGATCACTTAAGACAGGTGTTGAATGCTCCAGATAAGACATATGATGAAGGCCGGAATGAAGGCAGTGGCACTAGTGCTTAAAAGGAGGAAGCAAAATTAAGAGATACAGACATAAAAGGATATGGACACAGTGTACCTGGGGAAGAGAGGACTTGGTGACAATTTTCAGATTTCTCTGACGTATCTAGGTGGACAACGGTGGTACTCACCAAGATATAGAATACAGAAGAAGGCACCAGTGAGCAAGGAAGATTGAGTTCTTTGGATGTTTATTTTGCCTGTGGAATGTCCAACGATGTTCACCAGTAATTAAATTAATACATGAAAGTAGAGCTTAAGAATAGAGATGTGAATTGAGGCCACTCCAGATGAGTTCAGCCAAAAAGACTGTACTGTGAAAAGATAAGAGGGGCAAAGACAAAAGCCTGAAGAACATCAACATCTAAACAGTGGGCAAAGTTAGAAGAACCTGAAAAGTGAGAAGTGACCAGAGAGGAGGAAGGCAAGAGCTTTTCAAGAAGTCAAAGGGGTAAAGCACAAGAGAGAGGATAAGTGTTATGAGACATAGGAAGAGTCCATTTGATTTGGTCCATTGATTCAACTCGTTTATTGATGACATTGGTCAAAGCAGTTTCACTGAAGTGGCAGAGCTGAGAACTAGACTGCGATGGGTTAAACAATGAAAGAGAGGCAAGAAAATGGACCGAACTCATAGATTGCTGTTTTGGGAAGCCTGGCTATAAAGAAAAAACAAAGGTAGTAGACAGAGATGGGAAGAATTTAGTATGGGAAACTAGAATCTATTTTAGCTGAAGGGAGCAAGGCAGAAAAAAGAGAGAGAGAGAGAGATGGGGTAACTGAGGGAATGGAATCTTGAACACTGAAGGAGTCAACCTAAGACAGAAGGGATGCCTCTACCACTATTAATGAAGAGATAGAGGTGAGGGTTGGTACAATTATTATTCACTCAGCAATCATTTGTTGAACATATATATCAGGAACTGAAAATCTATGGTTAAAGAAAAACAATCCATGAGTCCTTAAGGGATTTGGTCTAGTAGGAAAGACAATTACATATGAGCTATATACTAGATTGTGTGATGGCACAAGTAGAGGAGGAGCAAGCAACTATGACTGAATGGGGTCAGAGAAGTCTTCACAGAAGAGGAGATGTTTGCATTGGGTCCAGGTTTGGGCAGGGGCCCTGTAGTCCCCAAGAGGGAGTCACGGGTGTTGTCAAGTAAGTTCAGAGGAAATTAAAACATTAAGGTTAGGGAAAGTATTTAAACAATATGAACAAAAAGGATCATAAAGCAACCAGGTGTATACAACTGAATAAGCATTAAGGGAGAATGTGAAAGTATTTAAACAATATGAACAAAAAGGATCATAAAGCAACCAGGTGTATACAACTGAATAAGCATTAAGGGAGAATGGGATGCATCACAGGCAATTTGCTAAAGAGATTACAAAGACAGAAAGGAATCTTACATAGCTAAGAGGATACAATCCATTACATTCATGTTTTCAAGATAACATAGTTAATTTTCTAATATCTTTATGTCGGGTAGATTTGCAGTTTGGGGTGGGGTCACTGAGGTAATGCTAACCTCCTTCCAGGAAACTGGAAAGTAAGGGAGGATCATTTGAAGTTATGTTTCAAAGACGTAGCTGCCAAATCCTTGAGAAAACATCTTAGATTTACACACTTTACAAAAACACAAAGAATTGACAAGGAGTCCAGTGGGCTTCTGAGCAGTACTATATCAGAACGGAAGTGGGGAGGAAGGGCCGTGGAAAGCTTCTCAGGGCATGACCTCAGAGTCGAAGCTTGAAACAATGTGAGTTATGAAAGAACAAGGGGTGAGGAAAGCCTCTTGCCTTATTTTCAACAGAGTTTGTATTTTTTTTTACAATAGATTCCAAAAGCGTAGGTATGATTCGCACCGGGAGTACCCCTCCAATAATGGAACAAAGTCAAAGAAGAAAAGACGAGTGTGGGCAAGCAGGCCCCTGAGGGCAGACAAGGCAGCTCGGGAGACTGTTTCAAACGGGCTCCAAAAGGAGTGAAGCCAAACACGGGTTTAGCACCTCATTGCAGCTGGGGATCAAACAAACAACCGCTACAACCGGGGCCGAGGAAACCCCTGAGAACAGCGGGGCACGCGAGGGCGGTGAGGGCAGGAACATTTGGTAAAGGGCCTTTTGGGTCGGCCTGGGTGGATTCCTGGCCCACCTAGGCAGCGGGAACAAGCACCACAGCGCCCCAAACCCCGAATTCCTCGACTGCTCTCAGTATCCGAGCGGAAGCGCACCCAATGCCGCACCGAGAACGGGTCTCAGCCGCAAAGGCCACAGGGACTGCGCAGTAATATCGATGGTGACCTGGAGAAATAAAAAGTAACGCGAGAACCGGCTGCGCGAGACCAAGGAGGGGCCGCCAGAAGCCCGCCTTCCCTGGCCGGAAGTGGGGCACTTGGCTCCGCCCCCGTATCGGTACCTCGCGAGACTTTGCGAACACCGCCCTCTCTTTCGCATCGGCCGCCGCCATGGTAGGTAATTCGCGTGTGGCTCCCCGGTTGTTGCCGCTGTCCTCCCAGATCTCTACAACCCCCTGCACTCCAACCCTGGCTCAGTTTTCCAGGCCGCGTTTGGCGGCCGCAGGGCCCGAGGCGGGGAGCCAGCGGCCGCGTGTTGGGCTCGGGGTTCTGATCACAGAGGCACGCGGGCCGGAGCGCCGGGGCGCTGTTGTCATATGGCCGCACAGCCGGTGGTCTTTCCGTAATCTCGCAGCTGGGAAACTTCGCCCTTTCTCCCTAAAGCCTTTACGGACCACTAAGCTCCCATTTCCCTACAGCCATCCAGACTGAGGAAGACCCGGAAACTTAGGGGCCACGTGAGCCACGGCCATGGCCGCATCGGTAAGTGCCTACCTTCTCTCCTAGTCGGCTTTGGGCTCTTTCTGCTGGATCCCCGGCTAGTCAGGAGGTAGGTAGTTTAGAAGTGGGTTAGCGAGAGCTTTGTACGGTCGAGTTCGGATTGAATTTGGCCGTTAGATTCTGTTTATTTGAAGATACTGTAGTACTCCTATTTTAGAGGATTTTTTATCACTGGGGGGGTAAAAATCGAGTGGGGGCACAGTGCTGAATTGGTTGAAAGACATGGAATACTGTGAGAACGTTGTGATGTTAAACAAACTGCAGAGATGTTTAACCTGGCGACTTGAAGGAATAGTAGTGGTGAAAGAGGTGGTGTAGACTGCCCAGCATAAGTAAAGGCACAGAAGCGTGAGAAAATACTTGGCCTTTGCGGGAAGAAGTGAGGAGCGGCTGAGGAAGGCTGTGTTAGCCATGTAGTTTTGTATTCCTGTAGGCAAGCACCGGAAGCACCCAGGAGGCAGGGGTAATGCTGGTGGCATGCATCACCACAGAATCAACTTCGACAAATAGTGAGTATTTTCTGGACTGTGCTTGTACTGATGCTGGCCATTCCAGCCTTGGGGAGTAGGGAGTAGAGTGGGCTGGCTCAGAACACCCTCAGCTGGAGACAAGCCTTTCTTATTGCTGAGTTTTAACACTTGATGTGAACCAAGAGAACTTTCTGTTGAGGCTAGAGTCACACTTGGGTATTGGTATTGCCTTAGTGTGCTAGAGTCCTCAAAGAGTAATTGCTGACCTTATTCACTGGCTGTAGTCATTGTGGTACAGTCAGTCACCAGGTTAGCGACATGCTTCAGATTGACCTGTACAACTGTTAGATTAGTTTATGCCCACAAATTAGGAGATAATATTCCAACAATATTTAGGAGAACTTTGTTACAGGAATGTGTAGAATTTCCATAGAATTCTGTTAGGTAAGCCTAAGTTATAGTTTTGGTACTGTCCCTCACTTACCCTGGTCCTTTGAAATAAAGTGAGGTTCTTCTTCAGTTCAGCGTACTTAGCAACTACGTGCTATGTGCCGGTCACAGTTCTACACTAGTGAACAGCTAGTCGGGGGGTGGATAGACTGAAAGAAAGAAACCAAAGCCATCTAGTTGATTCTGACTCATAGCAACCCTATAGGATAGAGTAGAACTGCCCCATAGGGTTTCCAAGGGCAGCTGGTGGGTTTGAACTGCCAACCTTTTGGTTAGCAGCTGTAGCTCTTAACTACTACACCACACACTAATAAGTATGGTGAACATAGTTTCTTAATTGGTGTGAGGTTCTGAAGATGGTTGCTCTCTCTTCCCAGTCATCCAGGTTACTTTGGGAAGGTTGGTATGAGACATTACCACTTGAAGAGGAACCAGAGCTTCTGTCCAACTGTCAACCTCGATAAGTTGTGGACCTTAGTCAGTGAGCAGACAAGGGTAAATGCTGCCAAAAATAAGAATGGAGCTGCTCCCATCATTGATGTGGTGCGATCGGTGAGTAAATTGAATATTTATTACCTTTATAAATTTGTTTTCTCACCTGAAGTCTATGCTATACTTAGCCAGTTACCTATTAGATAATTCAAACTTTTGGTAGAATTACTACAGATAATTAATTGACCATGACCAAACTCTTCCTTAGTTCACGCTCTGTCTTGCTCCTTTCTTTTCCCTCACAGAAGGGGAACGTAAATCAGTCGAATGTGGTTCAAACAAAATATTTGACAGTGATCCTTTAATTTCCTCCTTCATTTAATACATTTCCTCTTGAATATCTTTCCAGTCAGTGATCTTTTTGTTCTTGCTGTTGTTGCACTGATCTGCACGTACAGGTTTGCGTTTCTTGCCTGACTATTGGCAGCAACCTCCATAGCAAGCCTGGCATGCCTCATGTAGAGGCACAGCTCTGATTCTTCAGTAGCATTGCATTCTTACCAGAGTAAAATCATAATATGCTTGACTGTCATTCAAGGCTCTACATAGTCTTAAGAGATTTCCCCCCGCAAAATCTTCCTAGGTCAGAACCCTAGGGAAGCTTTTAGTTAAACTTTAAATTCCTCTTCCCAGCCTATTTAATGTCCCTTGAGCAATTTTGGGGTCATCCATGCCTTCACAGCTTGGCTGGGAATGTGGGATTTGTGCTTTGCTCGAGACTAGAGTCACATCTCGACACAGCTCTCGTCCTGGTGTGCTAGAGTCCTCGGAGAGAATCTGCTGGTCTTGATTCATTGGTGGGGCAGTCAGTGCCCCTACTAGTGCCCTGGTCAGAAACATGCCCTACCTGGCTCCTAGAAGGTGTGAGCTGGCAGGTACCTTTCCTTGTACCTATCAGAGTTGGTATTTGCCATGGTGTATTACAAACCCATTTCTTTATTTTTTTAGGGCTACTACAAAGTTCTGGGGAAGGGAAAGCTCCCCAAACAACCTGTCATCGTGAAGGCCAAATTCTTCAGCAGAAGAGCTGAGGAGAAGATTAAGGGTGTTGGGGGTGCCTGTGTCCTGGTGGCTTGAAGCTACATGGAGGTTAATTAAATGTTAAATGCTTTTCCCTTATGTCTGAGTGTAGGTTCTTTGGTGCCATCTCTACATCCCTACCTGTGTAGCTAATGCTGAGCACTGCCAGCATCAGGACCCTACCTAAGAGATTCTAGGAGTATGGAGGCCTATGTTTCCCTGCTGACTTCCCTCAGAAACTCTATGGTAGGGATATACCAGTACTTTAGAGGCTTGGGCCATTACCTAACTTAACACACCTTTCGTTTATAAAGTGAAAATTACACGTGTTGATAATATATTATCTTCTGGTTGAAATACCTGTTTCTGTTGTATACTCTAAATTTACTGTGAATGGGGAAAATGTACTCTTACATGCTCCGTGGGGCTCAAAATGGAGGACTTGGCTTTGATGGGGCATGTCGTGAGGTGCTATAGGTTCTGACTCTTAATGATCCCACGTACAACAAAACGAAACGCTGCCAATCCTGCACCATCCTCACAATCGTTATGTTTGAGCCCATTGTCGCAGCCACTGTGTCAATCCATTGTTGAGGGTCTTTTTTTTTTTTTTTGCTGACCCTCTATTTTACTAAGCTTGATGTCCTTCTCCAAGGGCTGCTCCCTCCTGATAATATGTCCAAAGTATGTGAGACATAGTCTTACCATCCTTGATGACGCATGGCCTAGTTAAAACCAGAATCTATTGAGTCAAAATACAGGGCCAGCAATCTGAATTTGAAACACCAGGGAGTTAACACATCAAGGTGGGTGGGATCCCAGAACACAGTTTCAAGGATTCGTGGGTGCCAAGAGTAGGGGTATAAATGTTTAAAAACAAAAATAGTCTATAATTTTCTCTCCTTTTGAGCCCAAACTGTATGTAAACCAATTCTTGTGTGCAGGTAAGACCCTCAGGTCTCCATATAAATTATAATTTGCTGTATCTCTTACAGAAACCCTGGTGGCCTAGTGGTTAAGTGCTATGGCTACAGACCAAAGGGTCGGCAGTTTGAATCCACCAGGCACTCCTTGGAAACTGTGGGGCAGTTCTACTCCGTCCTATAGGGTCACTATGAGTCCGAATCGACTCGACGGCACTGGGTTTGGTTTGGTTTTGTATATCTCTTACAGTTCTTTGTTGTATTTTAGAGATTCTTAAAGTGTAGGCAAATACAGTTATGGTGGCATCTGTGCTGCTGGGTTCAGGTTGATGAAGGGCTTGAGATAGAGGTGTATTAAAGGGGGAGAATCAGGAAAGCGTCGATCATGTAACAAGCATGTGGACTTGCTTGCATCTTATATAATGGTGCTGATGGAGAAAGGTAAAAATAGGGGTTCTGAGTTTGTTACGGAGCCTTGGTGGCAGTGGTTAAGCACTTGGCTGTTAACTCGGCTGTTAACTGAAAGGTCGGTGGTTTGAATCCACCAGCTGCTCTAAGGGAGAAAGCTTTGGAAACTCCAGTAGGGTCACTATGAGTCGTGATTGACTTCAGAGCAAGGGGTATGTAAGGAGTTGTTTGGAAGACTTCTAATATGGAAACTGAAGCTAGGGATTTATAACAGGTGGTAATTAACAAATAGAGACTCAATTCAACATCTAAGTGATTTCTTAACAGATGTTGAAGGTGTGGATAATTAAGGGTTTTAAGTTTCAGACTGATGGTTAAATTTCAGCTCCAAACCTAATAACTGCCCTTTTATGCTTGGTTACTTAAATTTCCTCAACTTAGAAATTTAAGGTAAAAGCACCTACTTGAGGGTTATGAAGATTAAAATGGAAAGCACTTAACCTCTGTGCTTTTTGTTAAGCAGGATATAACTGTAAATTTATAGGAACAGGAAGGAGTGAATTAACTGGGGCAGAGAAGAGCCTCCCTGGTGCAGTGTCTCTGTCAGTGGGAAAGTGTTGCAGGCAGAGGGGAGAGCAAAAACGGTGGGTTCAGGAAACTTGGATAGATCAGGCAATTAGAAGGTGTTACATGGAGAGAGCCATATGGAAAGTGCTACAGTGGGAGGCTGGAGGCAGGAAAATGGCAAGGGTTCAGAAGGTGTAAAGAACCAGGACTTGGTGAATTAATTGGGGTGGGGCAAAGAGCAAAATCGGCATAGAGGTATGACATTTAGGGGGTGTCATGGATTGAATTGTGTCCCCCCAAAATATCTGTCTACTTAGCTGGGCAGTGATTCTCAGTGTTTTGTGACTGTCCACCATTTTATGTGATTTTTCTATATGTTGTAAATCCTATCAATCACTATGATGTAATAAGATGGATTAGTGGCACTTATATTCATGAGGTCTAGAAGATTAGGTAGCGTCTTAAGCCCATCTCTTTTGAGATGTAAAAGAGAGACATGGGGACCTCATACCACCAAGAAAGCAGTGCAGGGAGCAGAGTTGGTCCTTTGGACCTGAGGTTCCTGTGCTGAGATGCCCTCAGACAAAGGGAAGACTGATGACAAGGCCTTTCCTCCAGAGCTGACAGAGAGAGGAAAGCCTTCCCCTGGAGCTGGGGCCCTGAATTTGGAGTTTTAGCCTACTTTAGTGTGAGAGAATAACTCCTTCTCAAAGCCATCCACTTGTGTTATTTCTGTTATAGCAGCACTAGATGGCCAACACAGGAAGATTACTAGTAGAGTGACTGCTTTGTATTTCAGTTGAGAGTGAAAGGTACCTCTAATTAGATGATCAGTACATACGAAATACAATTTTCCTGATAATATGCTTTGTTCTATGGGATCAGGAACAGACCTAAGAAGTAATACTGAACCATACGTCCACTCTGATGTCAATGCATTCTTGAACCCAAAGCCACTAACACTTTTTTACACTGCCGGCCATTGACTAACTTGCACTGTGGACATAGAGGATCACACTGGTCTTCAAACGTTTAATCGCCTACCCCTTTGAACTGAAAAATGGCACCGTCTCGATATTAGGTTGGTAGCTAACTTTTTAAGTTTAAGGAATTGCAAAACATAATTTCTGACCTATTGTGTATGTGCTTTGAATATATTTTCGTCCACCCCTTGATGGAGGTAAAAGTTTGAATTTATGGGAAGTGTCGGCCACATAAAAAGGCACACCTCACTGTCAAAATCCCCTATAGCGGTCTTCAATTCAAGCAGTCAGCCCTGGAACGAAAAGCCGAAGGCGCGCACCACGGGCTGGAGATGTGCAACGTCCGCCCACACTAAAAGGTGGGAGGCTACGGGGCGTGGGCGGCTGCAGCCTTCGGAACTCTTAGATCCTGCAGCCACTCGTCGGTGTGCGCAGCCAACCTCAGCGGCGCCCTCGCGCTAACCAGGATCCCCTCCCTCCTTTCCTCCGACCTGGCGAGACGCTTCCTGCTGATGTGACGTTCTGATTCCGGGGCATATTGACACCGCCCCCCCGGCCGGAAGCACAGTGGGCGCCAGCTCCACCCCCTTCCCAGCCGCTTCCGGCAAGTGCAGCCGCCGTCCGCGATAGGCGACTGCTGGAGTTTCCCGGGGTAGGCGGAAGGTTTAAGCCCTGCCTTTGTTGCTGTGCGTAGTGGTTAAGTGCTACAGCTGCCAACCAAAAGGTCGGCAGTTCAGATCCCCAGGTGCTCCTTGGAAACTCTGTGGGGTACTTCTGCTCCGCCCTTTAGGGTCGCTATGAGTCGGAATCGATGGACGGCAGTGGGTTTTGGTTCGCGGCTGTGCGGCCGTGGCCACACTACAGAGCCGGACTCTGGGCCAGCTTTGCCGCGCTTCAGATCCGCTTCTGGTGCGTTTAAGAACAGGGGGTGTGGTCTTAATATGCACTTTCCAGATAGGAATTTCCACTTATCTGAATGAATTTTGTTTCAAGAGTTTAAAATAAGCGCCGGTTGTTAAAGGCACCTTGGTCTAAAACAAAAGCATGTTTTATGTATTAGCATAAAAATGTTCTTGTAAAACAGAGAAGGGATTTTCCCTCAGGCTTTTTGGAAGGAGATTGATGTACATGCTTTGATTAGCTACCAGTAATTGCCAGTGCTGAAAAGCAATTTTTTTTTCTTGTTTTAGATTTTTCATGGTCTTTTTAACCCCACACCCTCCATAAATACAGTTAAGACTTTTGGAATGCATACCACCACATTGTCTGGCGCTAAAAAATAATTTTGTCTATCACCCCTACTAAGAATATAGGGTTAGGGTGTGTGTTTCATTCTTGGCTCTATTTTACATCGCAACTTTTCATTTCCATTTTGGGTTGTTTTTGGTATCCTGTTTATTTTATATTTATAAGTCATATTGGGTACAAGGCAGGCTGTAAGTCTGCATGCCTATGGAAAAATACGTATGAGATAAGAGTGTTAGTTTTAATAAAATTTTGAATGAGCCGTCATAATTGGACTGATTTTCTCGGGATGCTAGCTCCACAGACCCTCCGATGTGACCCAGAGTTGGATTATACTGTTTTCCAAGGGCACTCCTTTATATAATGTTCTATATAATTGTTGTGCGCCATCGAGTTGATTTCGACTCAGCAACCCAGCAGTACAGAGTAACATAGTTTTCTAGGCTGTAATCTTTGGGGGGAGCAGATCACCAGGTCTTTTCTTCCTCAGAGCCAGGTGGTGGGTTCTAGCAGCTGATGGACGCTTAACCATTGTGTCACAAGGGCTCCTTTCCTTCATAATACCTCCTTTTAAAAGCCTAATTTCAAGATGACAGTTTATCAGAGTGTGATTACTGAAAGTTTACACATAAAGTCTCAAAGTTACCAGACTGATCCCGTCATACCACAGGAGACACCCAGGGCCTTTCTTAACTCCAGAACGGGGAGGTGGAGATGGAGAGTGATACCCCTGCAGACGCTGGGACTTACTTCCCCAGTAGAGAAGACTATGTTGCCACCGCTACTAAGCAATTGCCCCAGGGTTGTTAGAAAGGCTGTTTAGACACTTGTTCTCAGTGGCTGCCATACCATCTCCCAGGGGGGTGTTTTAGAAATTTATGGGAACATTTTTTGTTTGTCACAATCATGGAGGGGGAGAACCCAGAGATGCTAGAGGCCCTTCAAAGAACTGGTTGGTTCTACACAATAAGGAAAAATCTAGCTTAGAACCTAATTCCATGCACAGTTTTTTTGCAGTTTGCATATACCCTTCTCAGTTTTCTAGGGTTCCAACTACTGAATAATGTGCCAGTATCACATTTTTTGGATTGGTATCAGGGCTGTGGCCAAAGCATGAGGAAGGAGATGTACCCCTGTGCTATAAAGGTACGTAAAGGTTTCAAATTTTACAAAAAGAGAGTTTACACCTCATACACTTGTGATTTGATCACATGTCTGAGGGTTCTTTAGAGTCACACTGAACAAAGATAGAAATTGTACCTTTTGGAAACTGTATTATTATTTTATTATTAAGGAGTCCACTTCTGTGACTGTCATGAGCCCAGGCTGGGTTAACAGTGATGAGCCCTGGAGGTAACCCAGTCTGGACTTTCAGGTTATGATCACTTTTCTCTCTACTTCAGCTGACTCACCTAGATTTGAGACCTTAGTCCTTGCCCTCCCTACTCCTGGCAAACGCCAAAGACAGCTCTGTAGGAGAGTTTTTCAGAGGAGAAGATGACTTTGTCTTCTCAGAAAAGAAACTCTCCACTTTGCTTTATGAGGCAGATAGCAACCCCAAACCACTGACAGGCTGGGGCCTGCGCAGGCCTCAATGGAGATGGGGGAAGGAGGGAGGGGAGTTTAGGACAGAATCTCCTGTTTATAATAGGCTAGGTGGAAGGACAGGAAAACTTCCAGGATTCAAATCCTGCCAGACCCAAACCCAATACCAGTGAGGAGACTTCTAACTTAATGTCCCATCCTGGGAGTTTTTACAGTTCCTGTTCTACCCAGGTCACGGTAGATGCAAAGCCCAAGCCACCCCTACTCCCCACCCTACTCTGCTTCTCCTTGTTCTTCCATGGGATGCAGCAGAGCTTTCTCTGCAAACCTAGCGTTCCAAAGGGGGGAAAAACTATTCCGAGTGACAGGGAAGAGGTATAAGCAATTGGGTCACAGTATGACCAAGCCCTGAGTTGGCTTTAGCTGGGCATTCCTCCACCAATGTTAGGATAACTAATGATGTCTTAAGGGTTCAGACTGAATAGGAAACTGTTATGATTCAACCAGTAATAGAGCCAAGGGGCAATGAGCACTCTTTCCATTACTGGAAACACTTAAATAAGGTTAATAGTTGGCTATTGGAGTGGAAAGCTGAACTAGAACAATGATCAGGTATCTTCTCTTTACAACTCAGTCAGAGAAGTCAATTTCAGGGAAGGTCAGTGACCCATACTGAATCTAAACCCCTAATCAAGCACTGAATTTCCTACATGATGGTTATTTCATTCCAGGCTGGCCTGTCACAGCCCATCCCCAGGAGGGAGAACTCTAGATAATGAATCCAAGGACACACGGGGCTCTGGGCCCAAACAACTGTACACTTTATTGGGAACACCCGTAGATGGTGGGAAGGAGGGATGCCCTGTACCGCATCATGGCCACCACTGACTGAGGGAGAGCACTGGCAGGGCTGGGGGCTGAGATTCCCATGACTCACTGACCATTTGAAAGGGTAGGAGAAACAAGAAAGGCCAAGCCAGAGCGTGATAACATGCTGCACACGCAGAATGATTGGCCCTTGCCTCTCAAAAACAGAGGATTGGGGGAGGGGGGCAAATAGAAGAAAATAGAAACTCTAAGATTTAAAAAAATAGTCTTCCTGTACATAACAAGACAGAATGTGCTCCCCAGGGCCCGAGACTGGCAGCAGGGACCTCAGGCAGGCAGGCCAGGAACCTCCAGGGGAAGATCAGTGGTTTGGCTGAGACAGTCAGCTGCACATAATTGGCCAGTCACCAGCACCCAGCAAAACTATCTGTGCTCGGGCAGGGCAGGAAAGCACCCAGCCCCTTGGGAATATACAAATATTTACCAGATTCTCTTTGCTTGTTACAAAAACAGTTAAGAAAGCTTACAGCAGATTATTTACAAACAGTATCCTGGGATATTGTGAAGGCAGAGGTGGGCTGGCTTGGAGGGTGGGGTCTGTGGGGACAAAGCAGCCACAGCAGCCCAGAGGGTCACAGGTTGGGACCCCTCCCCAGTCTCCAGGTTCTGCAAGGCACTGGACTCTGCTGCTGGGAAAGGGGTTTAATTCTTCTTGTGGAGGAACTTCATTTTGTTGCCTGTGGGCCAGAGAGGGCAAGAATGAGAATGTTTTGGTGTCACCTCTTCCAACCTCCATACCCTCTCCTCACAGCCCTAACTCTCTGAGTGGGAAAGACAGGATTAGGAAGACTGAATTACAGCTATGACAGATCTGATCCAGGACAGTGGAAACACTTCTAAAGCGCCTGTAAAAAAAAAAAAAAAAAACCAAACCCAATGCCATCGAGTCATTTCCGACTTATAGCGACACTATAGGACAGAGTAGAACTGCCTCGTAGGGTTTCCCAGGAGCACCTGGTGGATTCGAACCGCTGACCTTTTGGTCAGCAGCCAAACTCTTAATCCCTATGCCACCAGGGTTTCTAGAGCTCCAATACGGCACTGGTATTAATCACTATGGCTTTGTGGAAACCACTTAACCTCCGGCCTCAATTTCCCCCTAAACTGAGACATGCTATGATTCTGCGATCTTGCTGGCTGAGCTCCTTGAAGGGGGTGAGGGTGATAAGAGAAGGGCACTCCAGCACTGCTACTTCTGCAGGCCCGTGTAGCCTGGAGGAAAGCTCACTGGTCCTAACAGCCCTCAGGCTCACTTAGAAAGGCGAGCACACCAAAACACCTGACTTACATGAGACTTTGGCCTCTCTTGGGCCTGCAGTTTGGTGAATACTGTATTCATTGTCCTTGGAGCACTGGACTGGAAACCTTGTCTTCACCAAGGGATCTCTTGCTGCTCTGTCCACAACCCCACTATAAACACCCTTTGGCATCTATTCAGAGTATTTAGGGGGAAAGATCAGCTAGCCCAGCTCTTCTTGCTAAACCTGTGCCTCATCAGTAACAAGGCTACTCACCCAAACCTCGGAGAAACTTATTCATTCCACTCTGCTCAGTGTCTGGGAGTTCCTCTAAATACTGCTCCACTCGCTGCTCAAAGAGGCCTGGGCAGAAGGAGGAGGAACAGACACAGGGAAGAGAACAGTCACTGGAGAAAAGAAAGGGGAGGCCTAAATGCAGGGAACCCTGGGGCACAAAAGGGAGTAACCAAGGATCTGAAATTATAATTTGTGGGAGCATCTTACTAGAATTCACACTGGCCCATCACAACTATCATTAATGACACCTCACTGGTGTTTTATTGCTGATAGCAAGACAGTGCTCAATATCTTGCCTCCCAGTACACATGACTGAGCTGTACTGCGATGAAGACACCACTTTTAATTCCACAGCTGCCCCACATGGACACCCTCTCTAGCTCCTTTTAGGCCACTCTCCCTTGTTGTTCCAAAAAGATTTGTCGCACTAAATGGATAGTATTTAGTGGACTGAATAAACAATAAGGCAGAGGCTAGACAGAAAGATCTTGATGAAAGGAAAAAGCCCTGGAGTAAGTTTATGAAACAACTAGAGAGAAGATGACCTTCTGTCCTGAGTGGAGACTGCCATCAACCTAAGACAGAAGGCCAGCCCAATCCCATTTAAGGGACTTCCCAACTCCTGGAGTCTCATAACCCCCCAGAGGGAACCTGAGGAGGGGATGGGCAACCAACGGCTGCCCTGCACTTAGGTGGAGACGAGCCCCACTCTCCAGCCACATGGCTCCAGCCTGAGCACAGCCTTGTGAAGGCATTTACTTGGATAGGAGGAGAGCAAAGCTCCCTTGGAAGTTTCTATCAGAAGAAAAGAAGTGTTATGAAGCCAAGAGCTTCCATCACAGTGAGTAGCCACTCAGCCCTACTGGTAGCAGGAAAGTTAGAGAAGAGGGTCCATAGCCCCAAACTGCAAGATCTTCTGGCCTTACCCTTTGCCCGACACTTTCTTAGCTCCCTGTCTTGAATGAAGCCAGCAAACATCTGGGACTCCATAAAAACCTCAAGAAAACGGCGGATGCTCTTGGAGGCCACAGATTTGCGGAAGGCTTCTCGCTGAAAGGCCCTCTCCCCCTTCTCACTCTGTGTCAGAAAGAGGGAGTAGTGCCCAACAGTCTCCACAAAGAACCGGATAAAGACCTCCGACACCAGCCCGTTGAGGGTATTACATTCTGGAAAGGAAGAGAAAATCCTTGAGGTTCAAGTCAAGAGTCTGCAAGGCCTTCCCCAACCTACAACTGGCGTTTCCCTCTTCCCAACAAAACTTCCATTCAGTTTTGTTCTTGAAACTTTATCTCTTGTGCTCACAGGCTCATAACTAGCCCATAAGCTCCTGGAGGTCAAAAACTATGTTCTGAATATGGACCCAACCCGGACACTAGTAAATATTTGCTGGATGAATTAAAGTGGAAATCAGAGACCAGGACATCACTTTCCTCACAGCCCTAACCCTATGTGGTCTTCCTGGCCTCACAGGATGAGGAAGTTCCCTCCATCCTGCAATGGGTGGAGGCAAGAATAATTAGTGTGGCTGGTAAGTTTTTTGTCAGCAAAAAGATTTTTTATTGTTGACACATGTGTTTCGGTTTTCCCTCCTAAACCCCCTGGGGTAGAGAAGGCTTCAGAGGGAAGAGGGCAACTTTGTAGCCTGGGCCACCCTAGAAGCAGCTCCAACACTGTTAATGTTTCTGAACTCCCTCTGAGAAAATACAATTCTTCTCTCCCTCAAACTCAGTCAAGTCATAGCTCCTTGAAACCCATTAGAGTGGCGCTAGAGAATTCTAGGCTAGAGTGCAACCAAGGGCCTTATACCTGGCGCTTCATTAGCCAGAAGGAGTCTGGTACATAGAAAAAGGGTCTGTGTGAGGCCCAGATCCAGTCTAAGAGAACAAAGAGAGGCAGTCCGGGGCCAGGGCTGATTCTGCCCAGTTAAGCTTTGCTTACCATCATCGGAATCACTGTCAGAGTCCTGGGAGATCAGTTCGTTCTTCCTCTCCAGAGCCTGCTCCAGAGCCGCCTGTAACTTCCTGGGTAACAATGTGTCTTCATCATCCATCTGCAGAAGGGAAAAAAACAGTGATAATCATCACAGCTGATATTTACTGAGCACTTATTTTTTTTTTTTTAATATGTGCTAGGCGCTGTTCTAATAGCTTAAATGTATAATCTCATTTAATTCTCCCAGTAACCCTGTGAAGTAGATACTATTATCAACTTCATTTTAAGAACTGAGGCACAGAAGGGTTAAGAAACTTGCCCGAGGTCACATGGGTAATAAGTGGTGGAGCTGGTGGCATTCACTGCACATTTTGGCCAGGACCAGCCAGGGTTCCCACCTGAACACCCTGATGTAGTCTCCCCAATTCTTCCATCTTCAGCTCTGGGTGGGAAGCCATTGGCTTGGGGCTGGGAGATTTGTCTTTTTTCCAGGAATGGCTGGAAGGATTCTACAGAGAATCAAGTATGGCTACTGAAGTAGCAGCTAAACCCTCAATCAGCAACCAGTCCTTGACTGGAAGCAAGGATCTCCGGGGTGTAGCCTAATCAGCACAGTTCTTCCATGAAGTCTCTCTTCCTGAACCAAACAATTCAACGGAAGTATCAGGCCCAGTTTGTCTCTCAGGTATGAGGTTAGGCTGTTGTTCCTACCTCTTCACCCTGGCTCAGTGTCTATACCTTGATACTTTGTACCCAGGAGTCCTTAACTCTGTGGGTGGTATGAAACAGACTGTACTTTCAGAAGGCAGGACATTGGGTTGTGCTCCTTTATAGAGCTAGGGGGATTTCCATGACTAACAGAGGCTTCTGAAGTTGACAACAATGATAGCAACCCTTTGTTATATAGCACTCTATACATTACTATGTAATTCCCCTGGCCACATTTCAGAGCAAGTGTTAGCACCATCCCCATTTAAGAGATGAGAATACTGGCTCAAAGAAGTTAAGAGGCCTATCCAAGTTCATCTGGCACAAAGGTAGCAGAGCCCAGAAGTCAAGTCTCCAGACCTCCTGGCCATGCCACTCCAAAACTACTTTCCTAGACCTGATAATACCCACCAACTAGAAAGGCAGATCCTGCTGAGGTCAAGAGTTCTCAGACCAGCTTCTCCCCAACCCCAGTGTTTTCTGTGACCCTTAAGGGCCAGAGAGCTCAACAAACAGGCTATGAAGGCTGAGTAGTGTGTGTGATGGTGTGCAGTGCTGTGGAGCCCAAGTCTAACAAACCCCCACCCTAGGCAAGCCAGAGGTTCACAGTTCTGAGGTGTCCTGCTCTTACCTGTCGAATGAATCGGTCGGATCCCAGATTCACCATCAGCGCCTGAGAGGAGTGGTTATCAGTGATTCAGGGTGTGAGTCCCTGCAATGCCCTTTTGCCAAGCCTTCAGACCTCCCAGGTTCCCACGGTCAGATAACACAAATAACTCCAGTCAGGGATAGACCTCCCAGGGAGAAAGAACAAGGGCCAGGAAGAGAAGCCCAGAGGCCACGAATAAGTAGATCCCAGCATGTTTTCTCCCTCCCCCCTCTTCTGCTCCCACCTGAGGACTTTTGATTTCTTCCCTCCTCTACCCTTCCCCCCAGCTGGCTCCCCAGGTATGGCCCACCTCCTCCACAGGCAGCTCCTTCAGTTTGGGGAGGGAGCTGGAGAGCAGGCCAACCAGGAAGGGGGTGGGACAGCAGACGATGTCAATCATGGAGGCCGGAAGGACAGGAATGAAGGTGTGCTGCCAGGAGAAGGGGTAGAGCAAGGCCACCACCGCATGGGAGCAGCTGGATAGGGTACTGGTGGACAGACAGACAGAGAGACAAAGCACCTGAATGCAGGCCCAGAAGTTCAGGCCAGGGTTGTCTGAGCCTGTGATGCTAAACATTCAAGTGTAACAGAAATGCTAATGGATTCTACCGCAGGGGGCTCAGGGGCCTGGGTCAGACCCTGCAGACTGGTGAAGCACGCACCTTCCCACAGCTCAAGGCCTCAAGGACACTGGTGCTACCCTGTTTGAGACTCTACCTAGAAACATCCATGATGGATATATCAACACTTGAACACACAAAAGGAACACACAGACCTGTTAAGGGCCACACAAATGCTGCACAGGTAGGCCTCACCTAGTGTGAGATTATCAGCTCAGGCTAGGGAGTACAAAGGGGAAGACGAGCAGGAGTTGATCACAAATTCACAGCGTTTAAGAACTGGAGGGTCCTATAGAAGTCATCTAATTCTTCATTTTACAGCCAAGGCCATGGATACCCTGGGCCAGTCTGGTCATAAGTGGCAGAGCTAGGACACAACCAGTTTTCCCGTCTCCCAGATCAGCATTACTTCTGCTGCTCTTCCTTCCCTCTATCCATTCCTTTGTTAGAAAAAAAAGCTGTCTGAGAAGGGAGTACACTAAAATCAGCAGGTGAGGAAGCTGGCACCATTCTTACTGGGCTGGAGGTGCCCACTCCCATTTTTCCTCTAGGCTCCAAAACAGTCACAAGTCTCAGCGAGGTCATTCCTCTCTTGGCCTGGAGGGGGCTCCAGGCCGCTAGACCCAGGTCACTAATCAGAATGACTAAAGAGAGGACAAAAAAAAAAATCCACTGCCATCTAGTCCATACTGACTCATAGTGACCCTATAGGACAGAAGAGAACTGCCCCACAGGGTTTCCAAGGCTGTAAATCTTTACAGAAATAGACTGCCACAGCTTTCTCCCTTGGAGCAGCTGGTGGGTTCGAACCACTGACCTTTTGGTTACCAGCCAAGCGCTCTAACCACTGTACTACCAGGGCCCCTAAAGGGAGGACAGGGAAGAAAATCCCAAAGTGCACCGGTAAACACAAGAGACACACCTGGCCTGAACCACCTCAATCTGTCAGTAGATTCAAAGGCACTCCCCTTAGGGATCATATTACAGACAAGGAAACAGGCACAGAGTCTAGTTCATTTTCAAGCCTGACTTTCCCACACTGCCTCTCCACACCTATCGTTCCCACCTATTAGCCACAAAAGCCCTGGGCTCTAGTTGGTCAATTCCAGCAGGGATTCTCACCTTTTCACAATGAATGCCCCATCAGCCACAGAACACAGATCCAGTCTATGACAAACACATGTCCCCTTTTCTAGAAGGACCTCTGGAGGTTCACAAGTGCTTTGTCAGCCAGTGCCCTACTTGGCTGTCCTGCCACCCTGAGTACACCTGAAATACTGCTGGGGCTTGAGGCAGCTCCCCACACTCTTCCAGGTGAACCATCTTTAAAAAATCTGGAAGAAGTGCTGTCTCAGGGTGGGAGGTCAAAATGAGCTCCACAATCTCTTCCAAGGGGCCTGGGGCCTGGGTGGCAAAAGGCTTTGCACAACCCTTGGGGCTGATCACGGCAGAGTTAGGACACTTTCCCCCCACCTGCCCCCAAACAACCCCAGAACTAGGCCAGAAGGACAAAGGACTTATGGAAAACCTAAAACGTGAGCAATGGAACATGAACTGGCTGGACCTCCCGAGCCCTGGCCCAAGTCCAGGCAGATGTGCCATCACTGGGCTGCCTGCCCCTGCCCTCTCCAGTCAGAGGCAGACCCCAAGTAGAACCATTTGCCAGAAAAAAGACTTTAGAGAGGACATCTGTCCTGAGACCCAAGACTGGCAGAACTTGAATACCCAGCCAGGCCAAGAATAGAGTCCTTCCTCCCAGAAGGGTCCTGGAATGTACTCAGAAGCAGCTGCAGCCACAGGAAAACAATAGCTGTATTCACAGCCCTGCAGGCTCTAGACTGGGACTGGGTGTGGGGAAGAGGATACTCAGCCATGAGTGAGAGTGGAATCGACAGGAAAAGAAACCTCAGAGTCCAGGCTTTTTTAGGGGCTAGCTAGGAAGAGCATTTCAGCTGGGTAGCCAAGGACTTCGATGGTTGACAATTAACACGGCCGGCAGAGAGGAGGCAGGCAGGGGACTCTTGGAGCTGCCACACCTGGCTAGTCCCAGCTGCTGGCCTTGGTCTCTTTATAAGGATGTGGTCGGTCGCCAAAATACCTAAAACTGTGGGATACAGAAGCACTAAGGCTGTGACGGAAACCAGTGAGGAGCAATTCTCATCTCCAAACTCTGGCACTGTCTGGAAAAGTCAGCACCTCTGGCTTTTCCTCCTTCTTCTTTCTCCTGAATTCCTGCCGTAGTGCCTTAAGGGGGAAATTAGGGCTCCCTTCTCCAGCTCCCCCAACTACTCCCTCATATACACAGAAAGAGGTACCCCTGGGATCCTGGGCTTATTAGGAAGATTTTTCTTTACTGGCCCTCATCTCAGCACCAGGCATACGTTATGGCAAACAGCAAGTAGTGTAATGTCTACTTAATGACAATAAGAAGATATAATGACTCCCTAAGATCCCATCCTCTCCCAGCCTGACCCAGCCCCAACATGTACTTTTCTTTAAGCCTTGGCTGCCTAGAAGAGCTCTGGCTTCTTCCTGCCTGACCACCTCAGGTCCAATCACTATCACCTCTTCACCCTGACACCTTTTTAAGGCCACAACCAGACCTTGTCGATACCTGGAACTCCTCTACCTCTAAAACCACAAATGCCAACATTCTGGACAAAAACTATGATTTATCCAGCTCTTTTCTTAATTTCTCTACCCAGTTCTCCCACCTCACTGGCACCTCCAGTCCCTGGACATTTTCTCTTTCTCTTTCCTAGTTTCACTGGCAAACCTTCCTGCAACCAATCTCCTCCCCAGCACCCTCACCCCATCCTTCTCCATAACTTCCCAACAAACGCCCAGCCCTGGGTCACTCCAATTAATTGCCTCTTTAGGTGACACCCCAATTGGTCCCTCACTGGGTGACTCAGCAGTGCTCACACTATCCCTTGTCAGTGTCCTTGCTCCTTCCTCACAGTGGTTCTTCCCAGAGTTCATCACTCTCCTCAAACTCAGCATTCAACAAAGACGGCCTTGCCTCCCCTCCAGAGGAAATGCGGCCACAAACCGGAAATCGTTGCAAAGGAAGAAGTGTCCCCCCTCATCCCTCAGGTCAAGTCCTTCATTGGGTTCTCAATCCTGCCATCTCCTCTGTTCTCAAACTCCCTCAACCACCCTCTCTTTCCAGGGGGTATGCTAACCTTTCCCTCTCCATTTGATCTTTATCTCACAATGTAAATACACACAGGCACCCTACATACTAATATCACAGAACCTGGACACATATTAGGGCTCATAAATACTTGTTGAATTAATTAGTGAATGCGCCTTCCCCTCTTGCTCTCCTGGGCCATACCTGAGCTTATCTGCCACAAAAATGACCCGGCGCTCCAGCAGCAGTGAGGCAAAGATTCGGATGAGCTGGCGCACGCTGAGGCAGGTAAAAAGGCACTCAAAGTCCACGTGCTCCAACCGGGAGTCCATGGGCCGCCGCAGCTCTAACACCTGCAGGAGAGTGATGAGGAAACTGGGCCAAGGCAGGCCAGGTGTGTGCCACCCCGGGGTCCCTCCACAAAGCAGTTGTAGGCTGCCTTCCCCTTCCCACCCTCTCTTTTCAAGGTCTCTAATCTACCCTACTATGCAATAAGGCCCAGTCTCCTCATCTCATTAGACTACAGCTCTGTTCCCATGGCACTCACATACCCAACCTGTGTGTGGGTGAAAGGGCTGACTGTGAAAGTGGGGAAGGCTCCAGAACAAAGAAGCTGAGGGGACATCAGAATCTCAGGAAAGGGAGAAAGAGACCTGACTTCTCTTACAGATGAGGAGGTTGAGAAAAGCACTGCTTTATCTGTAGGGCCCTCCCCACCCTCCTGCCCATCTCTCAGGCAAATGTCCTACTCCCCATGCTGGCCAGACCCCACAATCTATCATCGTTCTCCAGGCCATAGAAAGGCAACACCTCAGCATTCCAGGACTCTGTTCTCAGGTATCTCTGAAAAGGTAATACTGGTGTCCTTGTTGCCATGCCTCTCCCTTTCCTGGTAGAAAGAATTTCCTTCCAGAGGCTAAGTTTGTCCTGCCATCCTTGCATCTATCTCTATCAACCCTCTCAGTGTCCCAGTGCCAGGGACAAGGAAAACACAAGGAAAGAACTGGCTATTCCACAGCCTTGCCAAGAAGCAGGACTTTCTTGACAAGAGCCAGGTCTAGTTATCCCTCCTCCAAAGGGGTCACAGGGCTGCTCCCAAAGTTTGTGCTACAGCTCAAAAGTTCTGCTTCCCTGGGGGCAGTCATGTGGGTGGAGGAGAGCAACTGAAACCAAAAGTTAGAACTGCAGCAGGGGAAAAACTGCTAAGGCTCAGGCCCTGCTAAAGCTGCTGTCACTGGAGGCTCCCTAGTCCCATTCTTGGTCACTCAGCACATGTGAGCAGCATGGATGCACAGGCCTCCTGAGTACTAGTGTGAGAAACTCATTCTCTCTTACAGCCCTATGGTATCAGAGCTAATTCTTTTCAAGGGGCTTTTACTCCTTTTTTTTTTTTTTTTTTACTCCACATCATCTCATTTGGTCCTCAGGGACTAGGAAAGTGAAGAAGTTCTAACTCCTAGCTCACCATTCATCCTTCTGGGCCCCAAAAAAGCATGAAAAAGCACAAGTCACTGCAAGGATCTATTTACAATTCTGTCTCTTCCCCCAGATTGTGAACTCCCAGGAGGCTCAGTGATTAGCACCATGCTGGGTACACCAAAAATGCTCAGTGAATGTGCACTGAAAGAATATACCATACTGCAGTTACATACCTGTTCCTGCCCAACACCACCCCCTAGAAGTCATCACAGTCAATCTCCCGTCATCCTCCTTCCTGAAAGGCCTACATGCAGCCCAACAAGCCCTGCTCTCCAGCACGCAGCCCACAGCTCCTACTACCCTTGGGTCCAGCCTCCCTCCAGGGATTGAGAATTCACACAGGCAGCTCACATGTCATTCATCCCTGCCCTCAAGGAGATTGTGGTCTAGGTGGGTTTAATGAGCCTGAAAAACCACAGCCTGTGTGACTGGTGTCATGGCAGAGGTAAGGTATGATTAACATCCGTACTGGGGGCTGGGAGGGCATCTAGGAAGGGAGCCCAACCTTATCTGGGGTGGGGAGGGGTCAGGGAAGCATCACAGATGACAAGATGCTGGACCTGGATTGTACAACTAGAAAAGAAGGGAAGCGTCTTCTAGGCAAAAGAAGTAGGGTTTAGTATTCAAGGAAAAGTAAGTAACTGAAGGCAGAGTGATGAGAAACAAAGCTAGTGAGGGGCAACAGGGCACTGCCCTTTCCCACCTCCTGGGCAGAGAAGGGGGAAGCCTGGCAACTGAGCAGTTTGAGCCAGAAGCTGGCAGATGGGAGGGCTGCCTTGCCTGGATCTTTGTACCTTACCCTCCCCACTCCCTGATTACTCAGTGCCTGCTCTGCTCCTTAATGGGAATCCAAAATCTACAAACTACTACCCTCCCTTCTTGTCACAAGAGGAAGTGTCCTTCTCTCCCAACAAAAGCCAATCCCTCCACGTACCCCACCATGGTGCCTTCTCAGTGACACAGCTCCTCTGGTTACCCCTCCCTTTTCTGCCTCTTAACCTCTGCCTCTGCTAGGCTTTCACCAACAGCCAACCATCCCTAAAAAATTCTCTCCTGGCTGCATATTTCCTTTCAGCCACTGCCCTGTTCCCTATTTCCCTTCACAGACAAGCTTCTCTTTATACTTCTTCATCCATTTCTACTACATCACTTCCCAGCTCACTCCACTCACAGATATATATGCTCTTCCCTCTACCTGGAATAACCTTCTTTCGCCCATACCCTCCTCTTTCAGTTTCCCTCCTCCCACTTCATTTGACTGACTACTACTCACTCATCTGGTAAAATTTCACTTTCTCAAAGAGGGCTTTCCCTGACCCCCTAATCTAAAGCAGATCCCCTGATTTTCTGTGTTTTCACTTGACACTTAGCACATTTACAAATTATTCTGTTTATATGTTTGGTTTTTTATATGTAGAAGTATTTATTCAACACCAGTCTCTCCCACTAGATATAAACTCCATAAGGACAGGGGTTGTGTCCCTCTTTAACTTCATGGCTGTGTCCCTGGGTCTGGCACAATCCCTGACACATAATGAGTATTCAGAAAATACCTGATAAATGAATGAAAGGAGGGTAGAGGGAGTGCAGTTTAGTCCAAACAGTTATTGGGGTTTGTCAGGCAAGGCCCCTCAGGGGAGTGGAGGAGCAGGGCAACATTTACAATTTCATCATTCCCTTTTTCAGGCCTATTTATTAAGTGTTCAGACATGGTGGACGAGGACAGGGCTACGCTCTGTACCTCCTGGAGACTGTGACCTTGACTTGGCAGGTCCTACTCTAGCGCAAGCCAATAGCCTGAGAGAAGTGGCGACGGCAATTCTTACCTCATTACCAGCACCGGGCAGAAATGTCTTCACTTTGATGGTCTTCCCAGGGGCAGGGAAGGGCGACTCCATGAGACTTCTCATGAAAGGGTAGACCAAGGCAGCAGAGATCCCACGCCGGCGCTCCACCTCATCTAGGACCTATGCCCACAGCCAGCAGCATGAAGAGGAGGGGCATCAGGGCACTGCCCTTCCCCACCTCCTGGGCAGAGAAGAGGGCAGCCTGGCAACTGATAAGCCTGAGCCAGAAGCTGGCAGACAGGAGGGCTGTCTTGCCTGGATCTTCACACCGTACCCTTCCCCCTTTCTGAACACTCAGTGCCTACTCTGCTCTCTAATGGGTACTTGCCTCAGTCCTCAGGAGCTGAGCAGCAAAGGAAATATCACCTCAGAACCGGCTCTCTGGGCACTCTTGGCTCTCCCAAGGTAGTCTCTGTCCCCAAGGACTCTGGCTTTGCCTACGGTGAGCAGACACCGACAGTGCTCAAACCAAAACCAAGCCTGTTGCTGTCGAGTCGATTCTGACTCATAGCGACCCTGTAAGACAGAGTAGAACTGCACCCGTAGAGTTTCCAAGGAGCACCTGGTGGATTTGAACTGCTGACCTTTAAGTTAGCAGCTGTAGCACTTAACCACTACACCACCAGGGTTTCCCTGACAGTGCTAACGCTGAGGAAATGCCAGCTGGCTAGGTGGAGAGCCAGGCTTGGGAATAAGGAAGGCGTCAGAGAGCTAGCTTGTACTTGCTCTTCCATTCTGTCTTCCTCGTCTCTCACACACATACACACACACAGGTGGTTTTCTCATCTAAGCTGGCTGCAGAGATTCCTATGGGAGCTGTCAGTTGGGGTGAGGGGAAGGGAAGCAAGCCAGAAGCCCTCTTACCTTGGAAAACAGACCGAAGCAGCCAAGGCGGCTGATGACACAGTATACCTCTGGCAACCGAGGCCCTTTCCCACTTGGCTGGGCCGGAGCAAAGAGGAGGAGGGAGGGACACAGAGAATGTTTGATTACCATACCTGGCTCCTTTTCCTGGGGACTGAGGACTATGGACAGGTCCTCAGGCCCCCTCTCTTCCTAGCAGAGGAAGACTCATGCCTCTTCTAGACTTCTGTACCCAACCAGGCCCAAAAGGAAAGGCTGCTGCTCCTTAGGGACAGGCCTCAGCCAATGCTAGGTCTTCCAGCCCAAGATGCTTCAGTTCCTGCCAAGTTTGACACAGGTTCCATCCTTCTACCCCAGAAGGACAGTGACAGGTTGGCAAAGGATGAAGCACTCTGGCAGAGGCTATAGGGCGGTTTGTGGATCTACATCCCTAAGGCTGGGATTCCAGGGGAGGCAACGGTAATGACAGGGACTTGTGTACATTCTTATGAGCAAGCCATGCAGCCTGATGCCCCTTCCGAGGGGATATTCTGCAAAACGTCCCTTTTTGGGCTGCTCTTTTCTGCCTTCCCTGGCCACCCCCTACTCCCCACCACCCCCCTATTCTTAGAAGGCAAACTGAAAATAGGCAAGGCAAGGGAGCTACTTTGTTTACTCTGAGTCCTGGGCTTAGTATTTGACAAAAGACTTCTGAGACAGGCATTATTATTCCCATTTCATAGATGAGGAAACTTGAGTTCAGAAAGATTAAGCAGTTTGCCCCAGGTCACATATCTAAAAGTGGGGTCAGGATATGTCTATTTTTGCTGTCTTACCTCTAAAGCATGAGAGAGGGGGACACAGAGACATAGGACAGAGCTGTGCTATGGAGTAAAGGAGAACAACGAAAAAGGGGATGTGAAAGGTAGGTAGTTGGAGAAGGAGACTTGTACTGAGAGCTCCCCTGGCCTGCAGCCCCATGTGCAGGCTGGGGTGAGTCCATCCATTCCTCTAGCAAGGGGGTGGCAAGGCTCTTATGGCTGCCTCTGGGCTCAGAGACCTGAGTGCCTGGCAAGGCTGGGTGGGGAGGGAGCAGAGCAGCAGGTGCTGGCCCCTCATGCAGGCTGCTAAGCAAATGCAGATGGGGCTATTTCAGTCTCCAAACCTGCTGGCCACACGTCACAGATCTAAAGAGAAGGCAGAATCTGTTTTTGTCCATATTAGGCCTGAAACTCACTCCTCTCTCCTTCCCTCTCCCCCACCTCCTCTAAAGCCCCAAGTGATTAAATCAAGTATGTGGGATTTGGGTTAGAATCATTGTGTCCAATCTGCAGGAATGCCGAGCTAGTGCCAGCCCCCTTGGCGGGGACCCAGCCCAGGCCCTCTCTGAGCACGCCAGGACAAACACAGTCTTCCCTGGGGGCAGCAGGCCCGCTGCAAAGGAGCAGCTCTGCTTCATCTATGCTCCTGCGAGGCAACCTTTGGAAAGCTCCTCTTCAGACCCTGGTGACCCAAGAATGTGCTGGCCTCTGCCTGGCTCCCACCTGGCATCTGTACTGCTCCAAATTTCCTTAGCCCCACTCACTGGGCATTCTATATGCAAATATCTGAGAATCCAGACTACCCTTTGGGGTGATCCAAGAGTACCAGACTTGGTGTTAAAGGAACTGGGATCAATTGTGGCTCTGTCCCTCACTGGCTGTGTGATCTTGGGCAAGTCACTCTATCTTTCAGTCTGTTTCCTAATCTATAGAAGGGAGATAGTAATATCTCATCGGCTATTGCAAGGATTAAAGAAAATAACATACTTGTAGCACCTAGCCTGAAACATGATTTTAAAAAGTTGCCATTGAGTCAATTCCAACTCATGGTGACCCTATGTGTTACAGAGTAGAGCTGCACTCCACTGGGTTTTTAATGGCTGTAATCTTTTAGGAGATCACCAGGCCTTTCTTCCAAGGTGCCTCTGGGTGCATTTGAACCACCAACTTCCCGGTTAGCACCTGAGTGTTTAACTGTTTCCATTAGAAGTTTACTCTCTTTGCTCTTCCTTTCTTAGCTGAGAGAGTTCTACCTCTCCTACTATTGCTGTTGTGAGGTGCCTTCGAGTTGGTTCCAGCTCATAGACACCCTATGTACGACAGTACAAAACACTACTCGATCCTGTGCCATCCTCACAATCATTGTTATACCTTAGCTCACTGTTGCAGCCACTGTGTCAATCCATCTCATTGAGGGTCTTCCTCTTTTTCGCTGACCCTATCTTACCAAACATCCATGTCTAACTCATCTTTATGTGCCTTCAGTATGTTGCCTAACACCTAACAGGTATATAAGTGTTTCTGAATGAATGAATAGTACATGAATGATTGGTCTGGAATCCTTTTGGGCTCCCTGCTATACATTATGCCTGCCTAGATCCCCCTCATCTGCTCCTAGTCTGGTATCCAGTGAGGCCTTCACCAGCTAAGGCCTGTTGTTGTGTACTGCCAAGTTGATTCTGACTCATAGCGACCCTATAGGACAAAGTAGAACTACCCCATAGGGTTTCCAAGGCTGTAGTCTGAATGGAAGCATATTGCCAAGTCTTTCTCCCACACAGTGGCTGGTGGGTTCAAACTGCTGACCTTTCAGTTAGCAGCCAGGCACTTAACCAGTGTACCACTAGGGCTCCTTTGCTAAGGCCTACAAACCCCAAAACAATGTGGACAACCCAAGCCTACAATATCCTGGCAACCTCCAAGAAAGAGTGCAGCAGGGGCCAGGTACTGGTCCCTGCTCTCTCTCAAGCTCTGTTTGCCTCCACCTCACCTACTCCTCAGGGCTAATGGAAAGAGAAATGGGAAAGGGATTCTCTCTTTAAAAACGGCTTATGTTTTCAAAACCTAGTCATTTTCTCTTGTATTCAAGATATCTCTCCCAGAATACCATGGAAGGTACTTTTCTGTCCCTGCTCAGCCTCTAGCCTTAGCCGACTATGGACAAGACACTTCCCCACAGCAGGCTAGACAGGTGTGGTATAAGGAAGATTGTCCTCTACTGCAGTCTGATCACGCACACATGCTGTTAGGGTAATAAGATCCTCCAGAGTCCCTGACCAGCAGTTAGAGTCCAGGAGTCCAAGAAAAATGAAAAACAACAATAAAGTACAGAAAGGCTAAAAAAAAAAAAAGCAGCCCAGTAAAAGGTGATTCATTCCCTCTCTTTACTGCAGATAATCTTAGATGCTGAGGCCCAATCAGAGGGGCCACTCTGAGCCCTGTGATCCCAGGAGTGTACCAACTGTGACTATATGTGGAGGGGTGGGGTAGCCTCAGGACAAGGGAGCAGAATGTAGGTTTTCATATAAGCTGAAGTTGCAGAGAGGCACACATATATACAAACACCCTGTCCCATTCCTTGCCCAGCAGCCCTTGAAGACTAAATGCCTTACTCACCAGTAAGCGCCTGCAGTAGCCAAAGCGTCTGCTGCCATCCTCCCCAGTTAGCATGAAAGAAAAGGTCTCACTGGAACAGGAAAGGGCCTGGCATCAGGGAAGTTATCAGAGGACCCAAAGCAAGTCCCCAGGGCATAGTCCCTGAAAACAGATACTGTCATCCCAGGGGGAGAGACAGTGGAGGGCCAGGTTGCTGTAAAAGAAGAGGTCTGGACTAGGGTGGGCCTCACTCTGTTGGCCATTGTATGGGAATGAAGAAGCTATGCCCCCATTTCCCTCCAGCCAGGCCTGGGCATGCCTCACCTGCTATACTCTGATACAGGGAGCCAGTCCTTGGCATCAGGAAAGCAAAACTGGGGAATGGCCTTGAGCCTTTCCTCCGCCTCCCGCATCTGCTTGGTGGGTCGGTCCAGCTGTAGGAAGAGGAATATGAGGAGAAGAGATGGGAGATGACATGGAACGTCCCTTGAGAGCCCCAGATGCCATCCTACCAACTGGCATGCCTCTCAGAAACCGTTATCCCACTTGTGATTCTTACAGAGGGGTCTGAATCATCATTTGTTCAATAAATACCCACTAATTTTTTAAGTGCTTCCTAGGTGGTATCTGGCACTGGGCCCTGTGCTGTGGCCACCATTATAAAACAAAGTAGATAAGGTCCCTGTTCCCTGCACATTCTGGTCAGGAGAGTGAGATAATGAACAACAAAATTTCAGAGGGTGCTACAAAGGAAATAAGCAGGGTGATGTGACAGAGAACCAGGCAGATGGGGGGGGCAGCAGTACTTTAGGGTGTCTGGGAAGACCTTCCGAAGGAGGTGGTATCTGAACAGAGACTGAGGAATGAGAAAAAGTCGGTGGCGCTGTGAAGAGCTGCAGACAGAGCATTCCTGGCAGAAACAATAGCAGAGAAAGGGCTTGGGTGTTAAAGGAGAGGAGAGGCCAGGCTGGCTGTCTGGTGGCGAGCAGCGAAAATATAACAAATAAGGTGGGTGAGGGCAATGGGAAATGACTGTTCATGGTACAGAATTTCTTTTTGGGATAATGAAAATGTTCTAAAATTGATTGGGGTGATGGCTGTATAACTACAGAGTTGTACCATACTAAAAAACCAATGAATTGTACACTTTAAATGGGTGAATTATATGATGTGAAAATTCTATCTCAATAAAGTTATTAAAAAGAGAGAACATAAGTAGCTGGGGCTCTTCTGGGGACCCTTATAGGGCTTATTCTGAGTACAACCTCATCCTCTGAATAAGCACTGGCCCAAACCCACAACTTCTCAAGGCCCCCTTCTCTCCTCTTGGCTACAAGGAACCAAGCTCAGGGCTGTTGTGGCTAGGTGAGTAGCTATGGCAGGAACAGAATCTCTCTTCATCATCAGATGGGCCAGGCAGGCAGAAGATGATGGAGGAGCAGGGTTGGGAAGATGGGAGAGAGACAGCCTCACCTTGGGAAACTGGTAGGAGACTTCAGGGAGGTAGGTGTTTCGGGATGGCTTCTTCTTGAGGGACACCACCACAAAGTACTCAAAAAGCTCCCGCTCCTGCCACTCGAGCAGCTCCAGCTCCAGTGTCCGATAGCTGGGTGCACGCTTCAGCATTGACTGGATGTGGACTAGGCGCTGTGTGTGAGCTGCAGACAAGCAGACTGGACCCTCATTATCCCCATGTTAGGCCCCCTCAGCCCCTGGCTCGGGGCTCCCCCTCTGTGGTCTCCTGTAATTGTATGAGCCTAGTCTGACACGCTCTCCCAGTTTTGTCTAGGGGAGAAGTGGCAAGAGCGAGGTGTCTACGCCTGCACAAATACTGCCCTTAACATAAGAAGCTACTGCCTGGTTCTCCTGGAGCTTCTGAAGGCTGAGCTGAAGCCAATAGGAACACCTAGGCTAGGCAAACCCAGAGATGTATCATTGGTAACCACTCCACCCCGTCTCTGCTTCCATGCCAATAGGACATATACAAAGCATATACATGGATAAAGCCTTCATCCTTGGGACCCTACCAGACTCCTCGGACTTGGGCCCTTTGTCTCTGTCCCCAGGTCCAAGGTCCGCTTGCCCACTTGCCTGGTGGATCCAGGGGAGAAGGGAAGGAGGGAACAAGCGCGCATATACTTTAACCACCTAAGGACACCTAGGCAGGGTTTCCCAATAGAGAAAGCGCAGAAATCTGTCCAAGGCCCCTGGAATATGAGGGTCTCAGAACCTTTTCAAGGAAGCGGCAGTCCTCCTTTTTAAGGGTTAGGGAGATGGGCGGCCTCAGGGTCTCCAGAGGACCAGTTTTCTCAGTTTATGGCACATTTCTTACAACCAGAAGAGGTACCTGTGATCTTCTGAACCCTCCAGCGTCACAGATTTACCACTCAAATCTAGCACCCAACTCCCATGAGCAATGGCTTGGGAGAGTATGATCAGGGTCACCAGCCTTAAATCTGGGCAAAGAGAGATTCTGGATTTAACCTTACAGGGCTGAGCTCCAATTACTATAAGAATGGACTCCCTAGAGCTCCCTGCTCTCCTGGCCTGGTATCCTGCCTGCCTGTTGACTCTCCAAACCAGGTAGATTGGGACACTGGAACCACATGTGCAAAGCAGGGAAGACTGATTCCCCGCAGCTAGAGCTGAGAAAGGGTTCTGTGCTCCTGGAGAGCCGTGCTCACCTTTGAACCTGTCGTCAGAGTCGCTCTCACTCTCACTATTGTCATCTGGAAAAGTAACAGGAGTGCATGCTTGCTGAGCCACTGCCCCACAGCAAATGTTTTCCATGTCCCCCTCCCAACTCTTCTCGTGAGGGAAGGATCAGTATCTAGTCTCGGTTCCTACAGGCCCATGACCAGGGTCCCTCAGAAGGCAGGCCGTGGGTGCTAATCTATACAAACTCTTATCGGGTCCTGATCTGGGGGAAGCTGAGAGCCTGAGCTGGAGGCTGAGCCAGCAGAGAGGCCTACAGGCTTGGAACACAAGCGTTCTGCCTCCCAGAGGCAAGGAATTGAAATGGGAAACAGGCCACAGAACTCAGTAAGTCTGGCCTTTCTTTTTGCCAGAAGCAGATTCCCACACCCACCTCCCTACTCAGGGCCTCATAGCCCAAAGCCTGAACTAACCCATCCCAGGGTTGTATGTCCCTCTCTGGCCTCCCTCCTACATGGCCACTTCCTGGCAGGGCTCTACCCTCCTGGAAGGCAGGAGAACCCTGCAATTGGCCCACAGAAGCCAGTCCATGCCTCTCCCTATTTCTAATGCCCAAGGGTCCCAGACACCTGAACTAGCTCAGGCATCAAGCCTACCTCTCAGTGATGCTGTCTCAATGCTGGACATAGACAGCTTTTTTAACCTCTTCTTTCCCCTCTTGGCATTGTAGATGGAGTTAATTCTTTGGACAAGCTGCGTGAGAAAAGCAGGAAGGGTGAGGTAACCCTAGCGCCAGCTGCCCCTGCTTCCAAGAAGGCTAATTAGGGGCCCATCCTTTCCCTTACTGGTGCAAGCTCTCTGCCCTCCCTTCACCCACTAGGCTTATTATTACTGGTCTCCCTACAGGACTAATCCTAAGTGAAACTCACGGGCCCTGCCTCATAGCTCTCTATCTCCTAGTCCCCTGAGTGGTCTCCTGCCTCAAGACAAGGACACTAAAGTTAGCTCCCCAGAGGGAGGAACTGTGATCAAGCTAGACAGGATGGGAACTCCTGGGTCCCAGGAGTCACTGAACCAACTGGGACAAAGAGCTTCTTCTGGAGTAAAAACAGGAACAAGGATTCCAGCCTTTCCCCTCTGGGCTATAAAACCTGGGCCCTGACAGGAAGAAGCTAAATTCCCAATATACCCACAGCATTGTTTGCAGGCTAAAAATACCATTTGGTTAAATCCTGCGCTTTGGGCTGGGGATTTGAGCCTGGCTGCCTATATATGCAAATCAATGCTGCAAAGTCTCAATTCTGCACATTATAGAAAGGAAGACTCATGTTTGAATCCTGGGTCCTTAACAGCCTGGAAATGTTCATGTGTGCAGGGAGATGCCAAAACTCACACTCACGTGTTACTGGATTCACTAATGCGGAGCCTCCCAAGGACTGGTTCCCATCCACCCAATCACATGGAGAGCTCCCAGGGACAGAAGCTAGCCTTTTCGTCCTCTAACATCTGAGCCCCAAGAATCAGTTAATGCATCTCTGTTGATAAGAAGGGGAAACTAAAACTAGATGAAAAAGAGAGGTCAGTGAGTAGGCTTACTTCACTGCTTATTCAAAGAGAATTGAGGATGCAGTGCCAGATTAGGGAGGAAAGAGAAGAGCTGGCTGCCTGCCCGCCCACCTGCACAGTCCCAGCTCCATCCAACTGGGGAAGCTACCTTGGGAATGCGGCGGGCCCGGCGGCTGGACAGCAGCTCACTGGTGGTGCTGAGGCTGTCCTCATTGAGGCTGGAGGGTGATGACGGCAGGCTCAGTTGAGCCAGCAGCAGCATGTCGTCATGACTGTGCCTCTTGGGTAATCGTGGCAACCGGTGGCTCTTCCTTTCTGACCAGTTTCCACTGCGCAGGGACTGGCTGCCGGGTTTCGGGGAGAGCTAGCATGGAGGAGAGGGCAGGGAAGAGGGGCTCACCACAGATGCTTTGGCCAGTACCTATTTGCTGGGGCCTGGACATAGAAGCCACAGACTGACATGCCTGGCTCTCCTCAACCCTGCCCTAGAGTTTCTATCTACCCTGGCTTTCTCTTTTAAGACTTTGGCAGTTAATCAATAGGTCAGGGCTAGATTAGATACCTGCTTTCCCACAGGAAGTTTAACTATATTGCTGCCCAAAAAAAAGAAAGCTCTCATCTGAGTGGAACGAGAAGGCATCGTGAGAATTCTAGGAACTCATTCTGAGCTTCAGGACAAACCTTAGACTTGTACCCATTACTGAGCTTAGAAAATGGAGTTAGTCTTCCCCACCTCTGATTCAGTCCTAAAAGGCTTCTGCTTACAGAGGGCTGTAATCTTTATGCCAGCCTGCTCTGCTTGGTGATCCTGGAAGTGTGGCCCTGCTCTTCTTCCAGGGAGAACATGCCAGCTCTGGGCACTGACAGCCAAAGCCCGGGCAAGGCAGGCCTCAGACTCAAGTGGCTCTCTCACCCACAAAGTCCTGGGCTGTGCCTGTCCCCAGTCCTGATCTGTTTTCTGCTTCCTTCCATCTAGAATGACACCCTTCAGCACAGGGTGCCTTATTCTGAGTGGATCTTGCTCACTGCTAGAAGACAAGCCCCTGCAAACTGCAGGCCTTCCACCAGGTGCCTAGATCTGGAATTGCCTCTCATCATTCTTCAGCAAATCCTCCTTCCTCCCCACCCCTAATTTCCTCTTCCACCCAATTAGTCTGGCAGTACAAATTCAATGGAAGCCTGTTTGAACAGAGAACATTAGAAAGGTAAACATTTTATAAAAACAATCACGTCATTCCAAAGGCAGAAAAAAAAAACTTTTATATTTCTATTCACTGTTATAAAACATCCAAGTCTCTTCATTTGCAGAGTAAGAGTTGCCTGGGTAAGGTTAAACGGCCTCAAGAAAAAAAAAAAGTCAGAGAAAGCATCCATCCTCCTGCCTCCTGTCCACCCTGTACAGGACCAGATTAAGCATAATTCTAAGGGCCTCCTTTGACTTTTCACCTTTCTTCTTGTTCTGTCTTCTCTCAGTCCAGTCCTGAAGATTAATTCTTACTCCCTCCAATAGGAGTGGCTCCAGGTCTGGTAGATACCAGCCTCGTTCTCCCAGTCTGGCCCGTGGGCCTATACCTGGCCCTCAAATGCCAGTACTGAGATCATTTCTGCCAGAGTTGGGGAATACCAAGACTCCAAACAGGACCAACCAGGGCCCTATCTTCCTGTTTCCCACAGAAGGGGAGGCGAGATAATGATGAGACAGGGGACTGCAGGGATTCCTGGCAGCTCAGAGCTCATATAATGAGGAGAATAAGGCAGGACAGGACACCCCTAAGAGCATGACTCAGTTGTCCACAAGGGTTTCAATATGCCAGAAATCCGTAAGTACAGAGCTCTCTCCTGAGGCCAATTCTGCCAGGCGTTAGTGAAAGAAAAAGCCTGAGTAGGAGCTGAGCCTAAGCTTTGAGAGGACAGGCCTTTATTGTGGCCCTCGTGCTGACCCTACAGGGTCAAGTTGGGGCTGCCATTACCTGATTGGATGGGTTGTTGTACTTTCTGTCCTGAGGACTCCACATCCTGTGCAAAGAGTCCAAGGAGTTCTCAGACAGTTGCTGGGATTTTCGTCCTGCTCTCCTGCTCTTTAAGTCCACATCCTCATATGGATTCTCCTTGGGCAGATCTCCTGCAGAAGGGGAAAAGTTAGAGGAGGGGGAGAAGGGAAGAAGGAAACATACGCACGCACACGCACAAACGCACACACACATGCACACACATACACATAAATAAGCAGAATTCCTGTCAACCAAAGAGAATTGTTTCTGCCTGGCCTCTTCAGCCCATGAGTCATGCAGTTGCCCGTCTGCAGTGGGGAGGCTACAAACAGATTCCGGCCCCAAGTCCAGAAGCTGAACCCCCCCACCCCCAGTTCTGCTCAGCCTTGTCTGGCCTCTGCTTTATAAATTCAGGGATTGCACAAGACCGACTCAGCTACCCCTGCCTGTGCCCAGCCAGAGGACAAAGCCAACACCAGGAATCTTTCCTTGGCTCCCGTCCCTCTGCTGCTAAAGCCACCGAGATAAATAGTTCAAGGTAAGAGAGACTTTCAGAGGCCACAAAACTGTCCCGTTTCCAGACCACTCCCGAGAACCAACATTTGGGGATGAGTATAGAGGAACTCTTAAAGAACTCCAAGGAGCCCCAGGGAGCAGGGCTTTTCCAGACCTCCCTCTCATCTGTTACACGGCTCAGCAGGTCTTTGGGGATTTTGTTTTGTTCACTAAGGAAACTCCAGCACCCAGATCAATGATGAAGTGTAAGTGCTCAGTAATCATTTGTTCGATTAATTCCTCTTACTACATTATTGGCCTATTTCCTCTACTGCTGATCTTAGCAAAAAGAAAATGATCATGACTTCCCTTTTGGAATAAACTCTCCTCCTGTGATACAGGGGATATGAGAAAGCCTTGAAAAGAGTCTGGGCTACAGAGAGTGAGGAGGTTCTTGCTTTTCAATACTGATTTCCAGAATCCCTGGCAGCAGGTACCATACTGACACTACCAGAAAATCTCAGAGGAATCCAAAATATGGTTCCCGCCCTTGAAGGGCAGAAAATTTTGAGAGATACTCCTTCCCGCAAGTCATACCCTCCTGCTCCTTCCTCTCCAACACATGCCTACACTTTTCTTAAATACAAGAATAGGAGTCAGGTCAGTTCTGGCTAAATCCTGGCAACAGAATCATAATGACAAGATCCATGAGGACTCAGGGTGAATATAGCCCTCTGACCCACCTTTCCTTTGTGTTTCTGGATCCCGCCCCCTACCCCCCACCTCTGGCTCCTACCATCACCATTTGGGACTTGAGACCCAGTGCCCAGTGAGTAGAATAGGGCTTTGCTGGAGGTAAGCATGGCTCACTCCAGTGCCTCACTATTGAGCAGCAGGACTGAGTCTGGGTGACCACTGACCCCCATGCCTGTCCCACAGAGTACTCTGAATGTGCCTCACACCCCAGAGGAGTTCAGAGCACAGGCAGAAGAAAGAGCTATAGGACTAGAAGCAAAAGGCTGCTGGGAGAGGACACAGGAGAAAAACCAATCCCTATATGCTTACAGATTTGTCAGTTCCCAAAGCCGAGATTCTATAAAATGTGGCATCTACTTTCTGTAGTTGTTACCTGCCGTTGAGATGATTCTGACTCATGGCAGCCCTATGTGTGCAGAGTAGGACTGCTCCATAGGGTTTTCAAGGCTGTGACTCTTCAGAAGCAGATCACCAGGCCTGTCTTCTTAGGCACCTCTGGGTAGGTTCGAACTGCCAACCTTCTGGGTGGTAATCAAGCGCTTAACAGTTTGCACCACCCAGGGACTCCATCTACTTATTCCAAACCAACCAAACCCACTGCCATCAAGTCAATTCCTACTCATAGCAACCCCACAGGGCAGAGTAGAACTGCCCCATAGGGTTTCCAAGGCTTTACGGAATCTTTACGGAAGCAAACTGCCACATTTTTCTCCCACGGAGCTGCTGGTGGGTTCGAACTGCCGACTTTTTGGTTAGCAGCTAAGCGCTTAACCACTACACCACCAGGGCTCCTATCTACTCACTACTCTCAATGAATTTAGGGAGTAGGGTGAGGTAATTCAGTCACAGCTAATTAGACTGCAAGAGGAGCAATGAAAATCTCTGTAAATTTAAGAGTCAAAGATGGGTCGAGAAAGGATTTCAGACTAGATTAAGTTGATTCCCAAACACCAAGCAGAGTCCCTAGCAATTGAGCCAACCTTTTCCTGTAACACACTCATGCTATTAAAATGACTTGTCTCCATTCCAGAGCACTGACTAAGCAGAGCTGGCCTTAGCAGCCCTGCTTCAAGAATACAAATATCAAATCTGGCATCCCCTGCATGTTTGTCTCCAGCCTACCCCACTGTGGGGCACTTAGGGAGGAGTCAGGATGGACTCTGTACTTGTTGGCTCCTCTCCAACATACATCCTGCAAGGAGTCCGGTAGAGGGATTAAGAATGGGAGAATGCCAGGACACAGTTTTCCTGATCCCTTGAAATAGGACCAGAGCATCACTATCCAGACCACGGGAGGAAGAACATTTATTACAAGCTCATTGAATTCAAACTTCCTTGGGCTGGATGACCAGCCAGAGTCCATATCATCATCCCCCAACCTATAGGAAGGCCTTGGCTCAATTCCTTTAGCTTGGAGTCTCTCAACCTCAGCACTGTTGACATTTTGGGCTGAATAATGGCTGACTGCCCTGCACATTTATAGCATGTTTAGCAGCAACTCTGGCCTTTATCCACCAGATGACTATAGCAACAACCAAAAATGTCTCCAGACACTGCCAAATGTCCCCTGGTGGTGGCAAAATCGCCCCTCTCCCATTAAGAATGACTGCTTTAGAAAGGTGTTTCTAAACTTCCTAAGAGCTTCTGAGTGGCATGATACGTGTCCCAAAGCTAACTCTCTTTTCCTCCTTCCCTCCCTTTCTCCCTCCCCACTGTTCTCCCATTTTTCTTTCCCCCACATCAGAGCATTGATACAAAACCCAAAGTTCCAAGAAAAAGATGTAGAAAATTGAGGCCCAGGGAAGTAAAAGATGTATAATGTCAACGCACAGTAATGACGACATGGAGGAAAAGAGTTGGGAACATGAGGTTCTCAAGACTAGAACTACCTCTGGAAACTAGATTTCAGGAAAGCCTCAAACGCCCACTCCTACTCAGCCTTAACGCCAGCCTCTCTCTTCTCCAGCAATGTTTAGCATCCTCTCTGATATTTCCAGGAAATGATTGCTGACCCCAGCCCAAGGCTTGCCTCCTCAGCCTTAGTTTGGTCCCTTCACAGTCCTTGTTCACCTGCTCTATCCCCAACTTCCTGGACCTTTCCTCTCTTTTGGAGGTGTCTCAGAGATATCCTCAATAATCTCTCTGGGCAGTAACAGTGCCAAGGGGATGGGGATGTGTAGAAACCAAGCAGTCTCTGAGTCTTAGAACACCACTAAACTGAACCTGCTGAGTACAAATAAACACCAAGACAATGGCTCAGAATGGGGAGAAGGAAGGTGGGGAATAGTGTTCAGAACTGCCACGAAGGAGCAGAGTGATCGGAAGGCTGAAAAATTAGTGCTGAGAAGAGAACCATGGCGAAAATTTAGCAGGGGCATAGACTGTTGGCAGGAAGTCAAGCAGACCACAGGGCTTTCACTTGCATTCCTGCCCAACTTCCTCAAGGGAGGTCTACGCTGCCCTTGGAGAGGGATAAAGAGGTAGGCCCTCTTCCCTGCAGGCTTGGCCCTAAGCAGCCCCATCTCATCAAAGTCCAGCTGGGGAAGCCAGAGGTCTCAACTTTTCCCAGCTTTGCTGATGAGATAAGGGACAAGGGGATTGCCAAGAATTTCTGCTTTGCACTCTTCTAAAGGGGACTGTCAGAGCCCAGCCCCACCCAGCCCTGCCCCACTTCTCTCCCAGGCTCCTCTGGTCATTAACCACATGTGGAAGAACCAGTTAGGGAAGGGGGTGTGTATGTGCACAGGCACTAAGCATTTCTCCAACCCTAAGCCTCCTGGCCTACATCCACAGCTAGGGCTCTGGACCTGCAGCTTCCCTCCCAACCTTCCCCTCTTCCAACCAGTTCTTCCTCTTGGTTTTCAGCTTCTTCCCCTCATCACACAGCAGAGAGAGGGTCAGGATAAGGGCCCAACTCCTCCCAGCAATGGACAGCCCATCAGTTGGGAGCTCTAAGGGGCCACTTGTTGTCCACCCCCAAGCTTTGCCTTGCCACCATTTCCTAACAGCACCAGCACTGTCCTCTGGGTTGCACCTCTTGGCTGCCTCATTTCCTTCTTCATCCTGGTAGGTGCCCTTCGTTCCTGTTTTTCCCAGCCTGGGGGCAAATGAGAGAAGAAGGCAAGAGACAGTGGAGGTTCAAAAGGCTTTCCAGTCCAGGCCGACTGGCCCTGTCCCCAGCTTGTATCCTGCTCAAGTTCCTGGAAGCTCTCCCTGAGTCCTAGCTAGCTGATGGGAGTGGGAATCTCTGCAGGAATGCAGCACAGGCTCCTTGGTCAGGCGCCGAGGCCACTTCACATAACTCCCTAATAAGCTGCTTCCTTGGGTGCATTTTTAAGTGTCAGGCTCAGAATGGAAATAACTATTAGGCTTTGTAGAATAACTGCATCTTCCAGGGGCAAATGTCAATTTGGACAAGCAAGAATTAGCAGCTCCAGGAAGCAACAAGACAGAACTCTCATTTTGAACCCCTCTACTGCAAATTAGTAGGATAAACCTCAGCCTGTTCTGGAGTGCCCCACCCCAGTTTCCCAGGCATCATGCCTAGTGTGGGAGGGAGGCCAGTAAACTTGCTAAGGCCCCTCGTTCAAATCCCCTCTTCAGAGAGAAGACATGTTAGTGTCTGGGCCAACTGGCCCTCAATCTCTAACACACAAGGAACTCCAGTCCAATTAGCTAGTACCCACATGCAGATTTAGCACGGGTACTCTCTGCCTCCTCCACAGCCGGTTATCACACTCTCAGAACAAAGCTGCATTCCATCCCTGTGAAAGTGAGGCAGCACAGGAGCTGGATAACCTAAATGGCACAAGAAACAACCTTAATCTCTCAGAGTACAGGCTGGGCCAAAGCAAGGGAGAGGGCTCCCGGGAAGTCAGAGCCACTGATCAATCTGAGGCAAAAGCGATTCTGACATCAGAGTTCGACAACAAGGGTCCTTCTTGGGCCTGTCTTTATGGGAGGAGAAAGGCTAAAATGACCAGAATCTAACAGAAATAAAATATTCTCCCTTGTATTTCTTGCTAGTCTCCGTGGACCGGTCAGGTCCTAGAAATTCAGACTGGACTGCTGTCGGGGATATGGAGGGAAAACACATGCAGGGCACTGTCCAAACTCCAGACTCTGAAACCCATTTCCACCTCCACCCGACAGGCATGGAATAAAACCCAAACCTCCATGCAGTATACTCCTTACCATGTGTCTGGGTCACTCCCCTGCCCTCTTTCCTGTGCACCCTTTCCTCTTCCCCCTACTCCCTACATAATTCTCCAAAGATCCAGAAGCTAGCTGAGCAGTTAAGGAAGATGCCACAACTCCAATTTCACTCCATCTCAGCCCTAATCCCTAACTCTATGCCGTGTGATGGACTCCTTTTACATGGCCTTTCTTGCCATGGTCTTGTAACTTCAAGCAAATGATTGGAAGGGACTATGCAAATATTTTTATGCAAATATTTTTTATGCAAATAAGGTGCTTGTGGCCCACCAAGGGGATTCGACAGCTTGCTCATAATACAAATAAGGTGGATGGCATCCTTGTGGGGGTGTTGTTGTTGTTAGGTGCCGTCAAGTCGGTTCCGACTCATAGCGACCCTATGCACAACAGAACGAAACACTGCCCGGTCCTGAGCCATCCTTACAATCGTTGTTATGCTTGAGCTCATTGTTGCAGCCACTGTGTCAATCCACCTCAATGAGGATCTTCCTCTTTTCCGCTGACCCTGTACTTTGCCAAGCATGATATCCTTCTCCAGGGACTGATCTCTCCTGACATGTCCAAAGTATGTAAGACGCAGTCTCGCCATGCTTGCCTCTAAGGAGCATTCTGACTGCACTTCTTCCAAGACAGATTTGTTCGTTCTTTTGGCAGTCCATGGTATATCCAATATTCTTCGCCAACACCACAATTCAAAGGCATCGACTCTTCTTCGGTGTTCCTTATTCATTGTCCAGCTTTCACACGCATATGATGTGATTGAAAATACCATGGCTTGGGTCAGGCGCACCTTAGTCTTCAGGGTGACATCTTTGCTCTTCAACACTTTGATGAGGTCCCTTGCAGCAGATTTACCCAATGCAATGCGTCTTTTGATTTCTTGACTGCTGCTTCCATGGCTGTTGATTGTGGATCCAAGTAAAATGAAACCCTTGACAACTTCAATCTTTTCTCCCTTTATCATGATGTTGCTCATTGGTCCAGTTGTGAGGATTTTTGTTTTCTTTATGTTGAGGTGTAATCCATACTGAAGGCTGTGGTCTCTGATCTTCATTAGTAAGTGCTTCAAGTCCTCTTCACTTTCAGCAAGCAAGGTTGTGTCATCTGCATAAAGCAAGGTTGTTAATGAGTCTTCCTCCAATTCTGATGCCCCGTTCTTCTACATATAGTCCAGCTTCTCGGATTATTTGTTCAGCATATAGATTAAATAGGTACGGTGAAAGAATACAACCTTGACGCACACCTTTCCTGACTTTAAACCAATCAGTATCCCCTTGTTATGTCCGAACAACTGCCTCTTGATCTATGTAAAGGTTCCTCATGACCACAATTAAGTGTTCTGGAATTCCTATTCTTCGCAGTGTTATCCATAATTTGTTACGATCCACACAGTCGAATGCCTTTGCATAGTCAATAAAACACAGGTAAACATCCTTCTGGTATTCTCTGCTTTCAGCCAGGATCCACCTGACATCAGCAATGATATCCCTGGTTCCACATCCTCTTCTGAAATCAGCCTGAATTTCTGGCAGTTCCCTGTTGATATACTGCTGCAGCTGTTTTTGAATGATCTTCAGCAAAATTTTCCTTGCATGTGATATTAATGATATTGTTCTATAGTTTCCACATTCGGTTGGATCACCTTTCTTGGGAATAGGCATAAATATGGATCTCTTCCAGTCAGTTGGCCAGGAAGCTGTCTTCCATATTTCTTGGCATAGACAAGTGAGCACCTCCAGCGCTGCATCTGTCTGTTGAAACATCTCAACTGATGATCCATCAATTCCTGGAGCCTTGTTTTTCGCCAATGCCTTCAGAGCAGCTTGGACTTCTTCCTTCAGTACCATCGGTTCCTGATCATCTGCCACCTCTTGAAATGCTTGAATATCGACTAATTCTTTTTGGTATAATGACTCTGTGTATTCCTTCCATCTTCTTTTGATGCTTCCTGCATCATTTAATATTTTCCTCATGGAACCCTTCACTACTGCAACTCGAGGCTTGAATTTTTTCTTCAGTTCTTTCAGCTTGAGAAAAGCCGAGCGTGTTCTTCCCTTTTGGTTTTCCATCTCCAGCTCTTTGCACATATCAGTATAATACTTTACTTTGTCTTCTCCAGAGGCCCTTTGAAATCTTCTGTTCAGTTCTTTTACTGCATCAATTCTTCCTTTTGCTTTAGCTGCTCGATGCTCAAGAGCAAATTTCAGAGTCTCCTCTGACATCCATCTTGGTCTTTTCTTTCTTTCCTGTCTTTTCAGTGACCTCTTGCTTTCTTCATGGATGATGTCCTTGTCATTCCAGAACTCGTTTGGTCTTCGGTCACTAGTGTTCAATGTGTCAAATCTATTCTTGAGGTGGTCTCTAAATTCAGGTGGGATACACTCAAGGTCATATTTTGGCTCTCGTGGACTTGCTCTGATTTTCTTCAGTTTCAGCTTGAACCTGCATATGAGCAACTGATGGTCTGTTTCACAGTCAGCCCCTGGCCTTGTTCTGACTGATGATATTGAGGTCTTCCCTCGTCTCTTTCCCCAGGTGTAGTCAATTTGATTTCTGTGTGTTCCATCTGGTGAGGTCCATGTGTATAGTCGTCGTTTATGTTGGTGAAAGAAGGTATTTGCAATGAAGAAGTCGTTGGTCTTGCAAAATTCTATCATTTGATCTCTGGCATTGTTTCTATCACCAAGGCCATATTGTGGGGGTGGGGCCATGCAAATAAGGTGTGTGGAACCCTGGTGGCACCCTGGTTAGGAGCTCAGGCTGCTAATCAAAAGGTCTGCAGTTTGAATCCACCAGCTGCTCCTTGAAAGTCCTATGGCGCAGTCCTACTCTGTCCTATAAGGTCATTACGAGTCAGAATCGACTCAACAGCAATGGGTTTGGTTTGGTGTAAGGGACTGGTCAGTTGGCCATCCCATTCAGCTCAAAAAGAGAGTCAAGCCGAGAGCAAAAGGGGGGACCTCACTACCATCAAGAAAGAAGAGCCAGGAATGGAGCATGTCCTTTTGACTAGGGGCCCTGCACTGAGAACCTTCTAGACCCAGGAGACAGAGAGAGGGTGCAGTAACACAGGAGAGATGCAGTGGCAGAGAAACGGTAGCAGCAGGAACCAGGAGGCTGGTGAGATACGGCACGGTGGGCTTCCTGGCCCACAGAAAAAGGTAGCTACGGTGGGTGTGCTGACCCATGGAAAGAAAGAGCTAAGTGCCTTTGGGCAGGAGGCTTGTTGGCCAGGTAGGGTGCCTCCGTGCACTTACTGGCAGAGCTAAAGAGCTTTGTAACGCTTGCCTGAGCAGGGTAGAGGCCAGGCCAAAAGGCTGAGAGCCTGAAGGCCAGAGAGAGGCCTGCATGCATGGCTGAGAAGATGTCCTGATCAAAGAACTGTATCCTGAGTCATTCCTGATCCTGTTACTTCCTGTTACTGTTACTTTCCGAATAAACCCCATAATCCTGAGTATTGTCTTTGAGTTCTGTGTGGCTATTGCAACTAATTAACGAACCCAGCAGAGAAGTAAAGAGTGTTGTGGGAGGGATGGCTGGTGTTAAAATTTAGTTGGAGGGTGGAGGTATGTCTGACCTCCACCTCACAGGAATCAGCCTTGGGCTGATGCTGATACTGATTCTCTTTCTCCCCGCCTCGTGAAGTTAGACAAGGAGGTTGGATGACACCTCCACACCATTTTTATACTCTAGTTCACCTAGCTAAGAAGCATCCAAGCTTCTCCTGTATTTATTTACCTTCTCATGCAATATCCCAAAGTGGCAAAAAGTCCCTTCTGATGCATGAGGAGGCTAGGGCCCAGACACACTTGCCTCTCTCTTCCCTTTCTCTCTAACCTGACTTAAGAAGGCCCACAGAACATTTCTGTTGCCCAGAGTGATACCTCCAAGAATCTTCCCTCAGACATGGACCCAAAAAACCCTAAACAAGGCCCTGGAATTGTGGGAATTCTAGACAGGGAAAAACGGTTGAAGCCGCCCCTTTCTCTTACTTCAGTTGATGCAAAAATATTCTCCCACTTGGAATTCCTGGGCAGCACAGAGAATAGTGAGAGAGAACAGTGAGGACCATGGTGTTGGTGGTGCCTGGTAGACTGGGGGAAGGGATGGAGGAAAAACTCAGCCCCCTCTGCCCACTGTGGAAGCCACATGGTACTCCCAAGGGCCCTGGGCAGAGATGACACAGTACGATTTCTTCCAAACTAGAGAAAGCTGGAATGTGCCGTGCAAAGGGATGGTGGGGCCGTGAGGATGGGATAGGTTGTGGCTCTGATCCCCACAGCTCTCGACTTCAGCTCTGAGCAACCTCTGGGTGTCTCTTCCCAAGTGGTAAAGAAAGAGGCCTCCCTCCCACATGGTCTCCCTGTTATGACACAATTTTCATGGCCACATACTGTATACACTGTGTTCTGGGAAAGCAGTGCCTCTGTGGGTCAGCGCTGCCACTGCCTGCCCAGAAATGCTGGTCCAGCGTTGTAATGGGAAAACTAAGAAACTAATGGCTTTGAGCAAATGAAGGAAGAGATGGCCTTCTCTTCAAAAGATCCCATGATTTTTTTGAGAATATGGAGGGTTGCCTGTACTGAGGCTCCTTCTCTCTCTTAAGTGTTAACTGAGACCATGTTTTCCAGCCTCAAGGCCTGAGAGAGAGAGAGAGACAGAAAGAGAAAGGGAGTGAAGGAGCTCACAAGCACACTACTTCTCTCCTCTTCATCCATTTACACCGAGACACATGCTTTACTTGAGCAGATATGAAGCCCCAATGAAGGAAATGAGGCCAGAATTAAAACGAATGCCAAAGATAAACTCATATTTGCCAACATCAAAATCCCCCCACTTGTTGGGAGACAATTCTCTGTAAGTCTCTTGCATTCCTGCCCTTCTTCTGAGGCACTGACAGTTCTGAACTTTAATTCCATGGATGTTATATGGCGAGCAGCCTTGGAAGACACAGGGTCTCTTTCCAAAGCAGAAGCAGATTTGTTTCCTGATCACAATCATAAAGATAATGTCTCCTTCCAGGGCAAAGGTTAGGTGGGTTTGGTAGCAGCCCCTTTAAAAGAATGGGGTTTCCCAAGCTGTGACACAGATCCACCGTGTGTGTGTGCAACTTCCACCTGGGCCTCCTCCACACCTGCCCCCATGGGACTTGGGGACAGGGGGCACTCGTGTGAACATGAACCTCATGCTGCTTGCTGTGCTATGAGTAATAAAGTCTTTGTCTGGTGTGTTCTGTCAGCATCTATGAAACTGGGGCGGGTCAAACTTGCCTGCAAGCAGGGTATAATCTCAGGTCTTTTCCAATTCTTGACACTACTTACTTTAGTTGAAGAATAGGAGAGATGCATACTAAGGACTAGGCATTGTTCTAGGATAATTTGATATTTATTTTATCTCATTTAATCCTAAAAATAACCTCAGGAAGCATTACTACTGTTGTTGCTATTAACATCCTCACATCATCAGACAAAAACAGAGGCCTCAGAGAGTTTAAATGATTTGTCTAAGAACACACAGGTAAGGAAGAAGGCCCTGGACTCTAAACAGTTAAAAAAAAAAAAACAGCTGCCAAATTGATTCCAGCTCACGGCAATCCCATTTGTTTCACAGCAGAACTGTACTCCATAGCGTTTTCAATGGCTGTGACCTCTTGGAAGGAGATCATCAGCCCTTTCTTCTAAGCCACCTCTGGGTAGATTCAAACCCCCAACCTTTCAGTTAGCAGCTGAGTACTTAACCATTTGCATCATCTAGGGACTCCTGTTGGACTCTAAAGCCTCCCAAAAACAAAAGGAAGGGGTGGTGTGGTTTTCCCTTTCTTATGGTTCCAAAGACTCTTTGGATTTCAGCTCATTCAAGAGCCATGCTTTAATCACTCAGCAGCTCCGTCTTCGCTACAGTGCTTCCTCTGATGCCCATTTCCTGTGAAAAACTCCAGAAATGGAGGCCGTGTCTGTCCATGGTAAATGAGGTGGAACCTGTGTCTCCTCCTCCTGTTCCTGTCCTTCTGCAGTCCCCAGGCCCCCAGAGACGACCCAGCCCACCAGCTCCGCCACTGCTTACCCACAATATCCTCATAGGCATTTTCTTCTAAAGTGCTTTTGGATCCAAACTTGGGTTGGCTCTCAGTACCATTCTCAGTGGGAGAAGAGGGGTACAGGGACTGGAGACTGGATGCATCCTCAAACTCAAAGGATTTTCTGTGGATAACAAGAGCAAAAGTCATTCCAGCTAGATCACATCCCTACTGCCTTGAGAAATGGCCTTGGAATAACAAAGACCAGGGGTCCTTTTCATAAAACCAGCTACTGAGCAAAACTTCAAGATGGATCTAAACTCACCATTCCAAATGAAGACATAAACGGTCTGAAAGGCCCAGAAGCCTGTGATGTGCCCTGCCCTTACCAATAACAACTACCATAGCTTGAAAGGGTGGTATATGTCAGATGCCATGTCAAATGCTTTACATGTGTTATCTCATTAATCCTCACAAGGGTCTATCAAGTATTGTCCCATTTTACAAATGAGGAACTCAAGGCACATAAAGATGAAGGGACCAGGGGTAGGACTTGCCCAGGCTGTCTGACTCCAGAGTCTGAGCTTTTAACTACACTTTGGCCTCCAAGCCCTGGAGAACATCCTTTTGATAAGTACCTGCCACTGCCACAGGAACTGACTGCTTGATCTGCCCTCTAGAGTCTCACATCCATATCTGCATCTCAGCCAGGGTTCTTGCTACTATACTGAGCAGGCAGTAAGAGCTCCACATGGACTGGTGATGCCCAGGGTTGTCTGGTGTGTGGAGGTGCAATTAGTAGTGCATGGTTTGTTGAAATGGGAAAGGCTAAGCCCTCAAAACGAATCGGACTACTTCGGAGGTAGAGCTAGGATAATCAGCAGCCAGAAGCTACTTTTGAGACCCAGCTTCCCTTCAGCGAGAAGCCTGCTCCTTTCCATCCCCTGAATAACTTTCCCCTTTACTGTAGACTTTCAAGACCAGAGCTTATTTGCTCCTCAGCCACATGCCTCTGGTCTCACAGTATTCTCTATTCCTTTCCTTCTTCAGGGAGGTACTTCCCTCATCTGAGACTTTACCCCAACCACATCCTCTCCCTCTCCAAGGCAGGTCTCAGCTGGCTTCTGGGGAGGGAGACAAGGAAAGGCACTGACTGAGCCCCTCCTCTTACCATTAACACCTCTCTCTTCTTTTGAGTGTCATCAGACCATTCAGCCAACGGAGTCCTTTCCCTTTTGTTTAATGAACAACCCTCCCTGAGAATCCTGGGGTGCCACATCTTGTTCTCAGCTTGCCTGGCCCTTCAACAGCATGCAACACAGCTGAAGATTTTATACTGGTATTCCCCTCGCTTGGCCTCTGTGACAATGTCTCCTAGTTTTCAACTACCTCTTTGGAAATTATCTGCCAGGCTTCTGTGAGAGATTCTCCTTTTCCACTTGCCTTTTAAATCCCAGGCTCTCTCAGAGTCTGTCTTCAAGACTCTCTTTTTCTCACTCTATACTTTCTGGGGGCCTCATCTAAAGCCATCACCATATCTACCATTTCTACCTTGATGACTCCCAAATCTCTTTGGTCCAGACTTCTTAAATAGCTAAATGTCCAAAGGCTGAATCCAGTGGCTCCCAAATGTTGGTCCGTGGCCCAGTGCTGGACTGAGACCAAGTTTTCATTTGTTCACTGGCATATATAGTAGAGTCACAGCTTATGTAGGTAGTTCTCCTGCCCGCAAATAAGACAGAAATCATATTCAGTCAAATTATTTTTGAAAATTACAAGGAAGATACCATGTAAAGGACTGACATATATATACTAGTCTAAGACTAATACAGTCCGATTCTTCCCCATATTTTTTAATAGGTTTCTTTTTCTTTGGTTGAATACCAGAAGAATATCTGGCTTATATATATATACTTTAATTAAGAAGTATATTAAATATAAGAATCACACACCTGGCACAACAGATCCAAACTTACTATCTAGCTCACTCAGGGAAGTATGATCAATAGGTGGAGAGGCAGGTAGAATCGCCTGCACTCTTTGAAGTTTCTCTTTTTTTCCAAGAGCACAGATTTAAATTTGCCTAAGTTAATTCTTACATGAGGTGACTCCACCATATACAGTGTGCGTATGTTATATATAAATATAATGTTTATGTATGTATAAAACCTTCAGGCTGACATACTCTCCTCACCCTTTTTTTCTATGTAGTTAACTGCTTTTTGCTCTTCTAAATTTAGCTCTGAAACTCACTCTGTGAGGAGTCTTCCCTCGCTCCCTACTTTAAGACGCTCTAGTCTGGATCTCTGGACCTACCTGGATCAGGGAGTGTATCACAGCATCTATGATTTATTTGTGCATCTATCACTTGTACCAGATCATGAAGTCCTTGAAAGGAAGAGCCATGTCTTATTTGCCTGTGTCCCCCTGACCAGTACAAGACATAGTGTACAGCAAGTTCTGGATAGGTGTTTTGAGAAATGGATGAATATAGACAGAATCAGAGAACAAGACACCTGTCAACTTTCAACAGTCACTACACATTATGGAGATAGCCCTGGTAGCAGGGTCAGAAATGCTGAGACTGGCCAGGAAGCCAATAAGAGCCTCAGAAACAGGTTGCTCTTGGACACTGCCAAGAAGTAGGTGAAATGTTCTTTCGCTCCTTTTGCGATCAGTCTCTCCTTTCAGATCTGCTCTTCATACAGGTCCAGGGTTCCTATATGGCCAGGAGGCTCTGAGTGAGGAAACCATGTTGAATTTATTGACACTACTGTGTGATACCATCCAGTATTCAGATAATGATTCGCTCTAAGAAATTAATTTCTAATGCTGGCATTTCAGGTAGTAGTGAGGTTAAGATGCTATTAGTCATCAAAGGAGTATCTACTCTAAAAGTGAGGCAGCCCTGCCCTTCCTACAGAGGACTGTAGAAGCTCCAACAGAGCTCAGGACACAGTCCCACCCCAGCAGTATCTTCAGTCCACAGCATTTGGAAGAAGTGCTTTCCCTCTACCACTCCTGTTAGAGCAGAAGAACAATCTCATCTTGCACTACCACAACTACCACCTAGCAATTATTTGACGCGTCAGAGCTTAGAAAGCCCTATCCACTCTGACCCGCTACGATCTGCTTTTGCATCCTCCACTTAAAAAGAAAGCCACTGTGCTCAGCTACAAGACACTGGAAGGACATGTGTTACCTGCTCTGGGACTTGCGGTGACCACGCGTGTCCTTCTTGGGTCTCCGGGTGACTGGTGGGGCTGGGGTGGAGGGCAGAGGGGGTGGAGCAGCAGGTGTGAGCGAAGGAGGTAGACCATTGCTTGGCTTACTCTTGGGGTTCTTGTCAGCCTCATATTCAAAGGTGCGTTTGGGTTTGGGGACAGGGTTCACAGCGGGATCAGGGGAATTCTTTGATGGCAGCAGCTGAGAACTAGGGCTATTTCTGGGGGTCCCTGGCTTAGTGGAGCCACTGCCTTCCTTCTCCGGGGGTGGGCCCGCCTCCCCCGCAACTCCAGCCACTCCTACTGCTCGGCTGCCAGCGCTCACACTTGAGCTCCCTGTCAGCTCCTCCAAGATGCCCAAGGTTCCAGGCTTCCTTCTCCCTCGGTCTACACTGTAACAGCTGCTGGGGAGCTGGGGGAGTCCCCGGCCTGGCTGCTCCTTCAGGACCTGTTCAATTTTCTGGATCCGGCTCAGCACTGCTGAGCTCTCCTTCTTGCTGCCAGGCCCCCTGAGGAAGGCACTGGGCTCAATCCCGCCTGGCCGTTTTTCCAGCCGGTAGAAAGAGTCCCGGACAGGGAGTGCCTCTCCCTCCTCCTCAGTCTCAGGGTAGGAACACTCAGAGAAGGTCCTGCTCATCCTCCGGAGGCCCTTGAAATCAAAGGTCTTTTCTGAGCTGCAGGGGGATGGCACCACACTGGGACAGCCCACACTGGGACAGCCTTCACTGGCTGCCCACTCACCCCCAGAACCCTCCCGCTTCTCTCCACACATGCTCATCCTGGGCGAAGCCTCTCGGCGGCCTTCCCATGCTGAAATCTTCTCCCGGATTCCCAGGCTGTGGGCTCGAGTGCCAGTGCGGTTCAGCAAGAGGCTCCGTGGGCCAGCTGCTGATCCCAGCGATGGAGTGCTCTGGGCCAGGGGGAGGCAAGCAGCTACTCCCTCTACATCCTGGGCTGCCCCTTGGACATTCTCTTTCTGGCCTTCTCTCTTGCACACTGAAGGACTCCCGTCCAGATAACTGAAGCTGGTGGCGTTGATGGGACAGATGGGTGGTGAAGTGTCTGGGGAGGGATCTTGAGGATTTTGGGGTGAAGGGTCACGGGGCTGCCAGTCCTTGAGGAGCAGCCGGGAGCTGGAGCGGCTGGGGTACCTGCAGGCTGAGGTTTCACTATCACTGAGGGGGTAAATAGGACTCCTCGGTGGGGAGAGAACTGGAGGTGGAGAGACTGACTGAGACCTAGGGGGGGAAAAAATACAAGAAAATGACAGTGAATGGCCTGAGAACCAGAGGCATTGTGTTTTATTGCTAGAGAACTCAGTATCTCTTTCCTGTAGGACTCTCGATCTGAAAAGCACTCTATCCAAGTAATGCAACTTCAAAGCTGTCCTCAAGGAAAGAAACAGCTCCTTAGCCACAGAAGGCCAAATGCAATGGACCTTTCTGTCTAACTCAATATCCCCAGAGACCCTGCCAAAGGCAGGCTAGTATCTGCCAACTAGGGAACAATGTGTTGCTAAATGATTAACAACCAGCTCTCTGAGGAAAAAAGCACAGGTTTGTAGCATCTGCCAATTTCTGCAGCATAAATATTCCCACTGTGACTGATTTCAAGTTACTAATGTGACATCACTGAATGTGTAGTTGGGAAGAAACGCTAATGATCAACTCTCGTGAGCTGGTACAAGGCAGCCCTACCACACCACTAAGCAAGAACCTTCCTGAAGCAGCCCCAAATATATACTCGAATCCTTTGATCTTTCTCCTTAACCAGCCCGTATTTCCTCTGAGACTTCTGCTACCATACATAAGATTCTGCTTCCTCAACTTGGGCCCTAATTATTTAGGGCCTCAAAAGAGTCAGGAGGGCTCCTCAATAAAGTCCTCTCCATCCTAGATACAATGAAATACCTCACAGGACTGACCTGCTGGGGCTGAGGGCTAAGGACCATGGTCTCAGGGAACATCTAGGTCAACTGACATAACACAGTTCATGAAGAAAATGTTCTACATCCTGTTTTGGTGAGTATCATCTGGGGTCTTAAAAGCTTGCAAGCAGCCATCTAAGTTATAACTATTGGTCTCATCCTGTTGGGAGCAAAGGAGAATGAAGAAAACCAAAGACACAAGGAAGCAATTAGTTCAAAGGCCTAATGGACCACATGAACCACAGGCTCCACTAGCCTGAGACCAGAAGAACTAGATGGTGCCCAGCTACCACCACTGAATATTCTGACAGGAACCACAACAAGAGTGACCTGGACAGAGTAGGAGAAAAATGTAGAGCAAAATTCAAATTCATAAAAAAGACCAGATTTACTGGTCTGACGGAGACTGGAGGAACCCAAGACTAGGGCCCCCAGATACCTTTCTAACTCAGAACTGAAGCCACTTCCTAAGTTTACCTTTCAGCCAAATATTAGATAGACCTATAAAACAAACAATAACACTCATGAGGAACATGCTCCTTAGAACAATCAAGTATATGAGACCAAATGGGCAACTCCTGCCCAAAAGCAAAGATGAGAAGGCAGGAAGGGACAAAAAATCAGATGACTGAAACGGAGAACCTGGGGTAGAAAGGGGGAGAGTGCTGACACATTGCTGGGATTACAATGTCACAAAACAATCTGTGTATAATTATTTCTTTTTATTTATTGTGCTTTAAGTGAAAGTTTCCAAATAAAGTCAACCTCTCATACAAAAACTTATGCACACCTTGCAATATGCTCCTAGCTGCTCTCCGCCTAATGAGACAGCACACTCCTCCTCTCCACCCTGTATTCCCCATGTCCAACCAGCTCCTGTCCTCCTCTGCCTTCTCATCTCACCTCCAGACAGGAGTTGCCCACATTCTTTCATGTGTCTACTTGAGCCAAGAAGCTCACTCCTCACCAGTATCATTTTCTTATAAGACAGTTCAGTCCAATCCCTGCCTGAAGAGTTGGCTTCAGAGATGGTTCCAGACTTGGGCTAACAAAGGGTCTGGGGGCCATGACCTCCAGGTTCCCTCCAGTCTCTGTCAGACCATTAAGTCTGGTCTTTTTACGAGAATTTGAGATCTACATCCCACTGTTCTCCTGCTCCATCAGGGGTTCTCTGAGGTGTTCCCTGTAGATGGTAGCCGGGCACCATCTAGTTCTTCTGGTGTCGGGCTGATGCAGTCTCTGGTTTATGTGGCCCTTTCTGTCTCTTGGGCTCATCTTTACCTTATGCCTTTGGTGTTCTTCATTCTCCTTTGGTCCAGGTGGGTTGAGACCAATGAATACACCTTAGATGGCCAATGGCTGCTTGCTAGTGTTTAAGACCCTGGACGCCGCTCACCAAAGCGGGACGCAGAATGTTTTCTTAATACATTTTGTTATGCCAGTTCACCTCGATGTCCCCTGAAATCGCTGTCCCCAAACACGTGTTCCTGCTACTCTGGCCTTTGAAGCATTTGATTGTATTCAGGAAACTTCTTTGCTTTTGGTTTAGTACAGTTGTGCTGACCTCTCCTACATTGTGTGTTGTCTTGCCCTTCACCTAAAATAGTTCTTGTCTGCTACCTAATTAGTGAATACCCATCTCCCCCTCCTCCTCACCCTCATAACCATCAAAGAGTATTTTCTTCTGTGTTTAAACTTTTCCTTGAGTTCTTATAATAGTGGTCTCGTACAATATTTGTCCTTTTCCAACTGAATAATTTCACCCAGCATAGTGCCGTCCAGATTCCTTCATGTTATGAGATGTTTCAGATTCATCATTGTTCTTAATCATTGCGTAGTATTCCATTGTGTGAACTGTGTATAAATTATTGACTCGGAAATTAATTTGCTCTGTAAACTTTCACCTAAAGCACAATAAAATATTAAAAAAAGAAAAAAGAAGTCCTTTCCACTCTAATGGGGTGGGGAGACCAACTCCTTAGGCAGCTCCCCCTCCAGCAGTGGCAATAACTTCAGGACACTACATCCAAACAAATGTCAGCTGTTTACCAGCTCCAGATCCATGTATTATTGTTGTGTGCCATCAAAAAGCTGATTGCACTTCATAGCCACCCTGTAGGACAGAGTAGAACTGTCCCATAGGGTTTCTTAGGCTGTAATCTTTGGGAACAGATCGCTGGGTCTTTTCTCCCACAGGGCAGCTGGTGTGTTTGAACCATCAACCTCTTCAGTTAGCAGCAAAGTGCTTACCCACTGTGCCACCAGGGCTTCTTAGATGCATCTTAGAAAATACCAGGAAGAGTCCACTAAATAACTTTTTTTATATGTATTAACTCATTTAAGTCTCACAAAAATTGTATGAGGTTATTATCACTTATTCGTATTCCCATTTTACAAGTGAAAAACACTGAGGCATAGAAAGATTAAATATCTCATCCAAGGTCACTCAGCTGGTAAGCGGTGAAGCTAGGACATGAACTATGTTGCTTCTCCACCACCTGTCTGTCAGTTTGTCATGCTGTGGTAGCTTGCCATGTTCTTATGATGCTAGAAGCTATGCCATTATTATTTTAAATATCAGCAGCTCATTCATGGTAAACAGGTTTCAGCAGAGTTTGTGGACCAAGAAAGACTAGCAAGAAAGGCCTGGCTATCTGCTTCTGAAAATTAGCCTATGAAAACCTTACAGGTCACAACAGAACACTGTCTGGCTTGCTTGCTTTGGACACATCATTAGGAGGAATCAATCACTAGAGGACATCATGAAACTCAGGACCACTGAGGGCATGGGAGGCCCTCGATAAGATGGACTGCATAACAGCTGCAATGATGGACCTGAACACGCTGGTGACTGTGAGGATGATGCAGAACCAGGCAATGCTTCATTGTGTTGTATATAAGGTTGCCATGAATTAGAGTCGACTCAATGGCAGCTAACAACAACAAAAAGATGTTGTCTCTCTAAAGAGGAAGCAATAGCCTCTGTCATCCTTGTGAACTACCCTCGCTCCTAAGCAGAGCTCAGCAGAAATCCCTACAGCACTGGGCACACCCCTGTCTCAAATGCAGAATTTTTAAGTATCAGGGACCTCTTGGTCTTCCCTACTAGACCATGATTTCTTCCAGGTCAAGAAACACATACTCAATGCTTGGAAGGTGCTCAGTGAATGATCAACACATACAAAAGGAAAAGGTTTAGGTGAGCTTAATGAAGAGACCATGAACGTACTTCCTTTTCAGCATACTTTTCTAGTTGTCTACTATGGTAATTGCTGTCAACTTAGAATTGTTTCCAAACAGTTTTAGTTTAAAGACAACATGTTTTTGAAAGTCCTACCTGACCCTAATTGCCACGGTGCTCAAGGTTGGTCTGTCCAGCCTTGCAGGCTCTAGAGTCCATGCCATTCACAGGAAGGCAGCCAGCTGCCCTTGAGCCAGGCTGCTGTCACTGCGTGCTCACACACAGAAAACTGGAGCTTGGGTGAGTCAGGGCTTGGCCGACAATTCCCTGTTGGGTCACAGCCTCTGGCTGCCCCCGATCAACAGGAAACCTCAACATGCTTAAGTTGTTTTTAAAAGAGCAAGTCAAACAAGAGCTATCCCACATGGACATGGGCACAGATGCGAGAAATTCGGTGCCCAGCCAAGCCGATGACCAGAGACTGCTCAGCCAGGCAGTATGAGAAGAATAAGCCTCAGCCTTCCCTAAGGTAGGCAGCAGCAGGGCAGTACGCCGGGCACTTGCCTGGGAGATCCCAACCTACCCACAATCAAGAGGCCTTCCAAAAAAACCCAAACCTGTTGCCGTTTGAGTTGATTCCAACTCACAGTGACGCTATAGGACAGCACAGACCTGCCCCACAGGGTTTCCAAGGAGTGGCTGGTGGATTTGAACGGCCATAGCTCTTAGCCACTGTGCCACCAGGGTTCCAACAGAGGCTTTAGGTCCCTCTTATTTAGTTTACAGAACCATGGACACAAAAGGTCATCAGTCCAGCCCTCTGTGCAAGTGAGTGCCTGGGCTATGTCCAAAAAAAAAAACGATTTCAGTGATTCTCAGTAAGAGGTGGGAGAAGGTGCCTTTAATAGAGAATTATGTCATTTCTTTATTCATTCAACAAATACTCAGTAAGCACCTACTATGTGCTAGGCCCTGCTCTAGGTATGAGAGACATAAGAATAAACAAAATAGACAAAAATTATGTCCTTATGAAGCTTAAATTCTAGTGGGAGATGACAGGCACCTGATGAGACTTGCAATCGCTTGAGATGTCTTTTCAAACTACACATGCCTTACCCCTCCAAACATTTTGATATGGGTCTTGTCAACCTCTGAAGTGAGAATTCACAGGTCTATGGAGTCACTGTTACTTATGGGAGCATGTGGTATGACTCCCATAGGCGGGGCAGAAAAATGGTGAGGATATCTGGTCTCTCTGATTCCAGCATGCTTTCAGAAAGAATGATTCTGTAACTTCCCTTAATCACAGCGTGGATAAGGTTAAGTAGTCACAGGTTAAGAAATTTCTCTCAATGAATAACCTGCTTTAACTGAGGTTTAGTTTCTCAAAGGTCCTCATCTTTATCACTGCTGATCATGGGGCCCAGAGCTCCAAGTGCTGCCTTTGCCCAGTGTACCCACACAAGCCAGCCCCAATGCACTCCAGCAACTCAGGCTAGAAGGAGGTACCTACAAATGCCCATCTGGAGCCCAGGCATCCCTGGATTCATCCCAAAGAAGGCAGCATTCACTCATTCCAAAGTCCTGGGGAGATACTAGTAAACAATACAGAAAAGGCCCTACCCTCATCGGGCTGAAATTCTCAGGGGAGGATAGAATTCACTGCTATCTCTCCATTTGTTTCAGATTCTACACTGTTAGCAATATGACCCTAGGCAAAGCTAACTCATTCTCTTCAAGCATCCAGTATCATTTCCTCAAAATTGTTCTAATTACGTTGTTGATGTTATCATTAGGTGCCACTGATTTGGTTCTGACTCACAGCGACCCTATGTACAACAGAACGGAATACTGCCCAGTCCTGCACCATCCTCACAACTGGTTGTTACACTTGAGTCCACTGCTGCAACCACTGTGTCAGTCCATCCCTTTGAGGGTCTTCCAATTTTTTGCTGACCCTCTGCTTTACCAAGGATGATGTCCTTCTCCAGGGACTGGTCCCTTCTGATGACATGTCCAAAAATAAGTGAAGCTGTACTTCTTCCAAGATAGATTTGTTTGTTCTTCTGGCAGTCTATGGTATATCCAATATTCTTTCACAAACCATAATTCAAAGGCATCAATTTTTCTTCAGTTTCTCTTATTTATTGTCCAGCTTTCACATGCATATTAGTGATTGAAAATATTATGGCTGGGTAAGGCGTACCTTAGTCCTCAACATGACTTCTTTGCTTTTTAACACTTGAAAGAGGCCTTTTATAGCAAATTTGCCCAGTGCAATACATCATTTCATTTTTTGACTGCTGCTTCTATGGGCGTTGATTGCGGATTCAAATAAAATAGAATCCTCGAAAACATCAGTGTTTTCTTCATTTATCATGATGTTGCTTATTGCTCCAGTTGTGAGGATTTTTGTTTTCTTTATGTTAAGGTGCAATTCATACTGAAGGCTGTGGTCTTTCATCTTTATCAGTAAGTGCTTTGAGTCCTTTTCAGTTTCAGCAAGCAAGGTTGTGTCATTTGCATAACGTACGTTGTTAATGTTCTTCCTCCAATCCTGGTGCTTTGTTCTTCTTCACATAGTCCAGCTTCTCAGATTATTTGCTCAGCATACAGACTGAATAAGTATGGTGAAAGGATGCAACCCTGATGCACACCTTTTCTGATTTTAAACCACACAGTACCCCCTTGTTTTGTTCAAACAACTGCCTCTTGGTTTATGTATAAGGTTCCGCAGGAGCACAATTAAGAGTTCTCCCATTCTTCGCAATGTTACCCATAATTTGTTATGATCCACACAGTCAAATGCCTTTGACAGTCAATGAAACATACGTAAACATCTTTCTGGTATTCTCTGCTTTCAGCCGAGATCCATTTGACATCAGCAGTGGTACCTCTCGTTCTACATCCTCTTCTGAATCTGGCTTGAATTTCTGGCAGCTCCCTGTGGTTGTACTGCTACAATCATTTTTGAATGATCTTCAGCAAAATTTTACTTGCATATGATATTATTCAATAATTTCCGCATTCCACTGGATCACCTTTCTTTGGAGTAAGCATAGATATGGATCTCTTCTAGTTGGTTAGCCATGTAGCTGTCTTCCAAATGTCTTGGCATAGGCCAGTGAGCACTTCCAGAGTTGTATCCATTTGTTGACACATCTCAATTGGTATTCCATCAATTCCTGGAGCTTTGTTTTTTGCCAATGCCTTCAGTGCAGCCTGGACTTCTTCTTTCAGTACCATTGGTTCTTGATCATATGCTACCTCCTGAATGGCTCAACATCAACCAGTTCTTTTTGGTACAGTGACTCTGTGTATTCCCTCCATCTTCTTTTGATGCTTCCTGCATCGTTCAATATTTTGCTGATAAAATTCTTCAAAATTGTAACTCAAGGCTTGAATTTTTTTCTTCAGTTCTTTCAGCTTGAGAAATGTTCTTCCCTTTTGGTTTTCTAACTGCAGGCCTTTGCACATTTCATTATAACACTTTGCTTTGTCTTCTTGAGCCACCCTTTGAAATCATCTGTTCAGCTCTTTTACTTCATCATTTCTTTCATTTGCTTTAGCTACTCTATGTTCAAGAGCAAGTTTCGGAGTCTCTCCTGACATTCATTTTGGTCTTTTTTTTTTTTTTCTGTCTTTTTAATGACCTTTTGCTTTCTTTACATATGATGTTCTTGATTTCATCCTATAACTCATTTGGTCTTTGATCATTAGTGTTAAGTGTGTGAAATCTATTCTTGAGATGGTCTCTAAATTCAGATGGGATATACTCAAGGTCGTACTTGGCTCTTGTGGACTTGTTTTAATTTTCTTCAGCTTCCATTTGAACTTACATATGAGCAATTGATGGTCTGTTTCACATTCTGACTGATGATATTGAGCTTCTCAATCGTGTCTTTCCAAAGATGTAGTCGATTTGTTTCCTGTGTGTTCCATCCGGCAAGATCCATGTGTATAATCACTGTTTGTGTTGTTGAAAAAGATATTTCCAATGAATGTCATTGGTTTTGCAAAATTCTATCATGCTATCTCCTACATCGTTTCTATCACCAAGGCCATATTTTCCAACTACTGTACTGATCCTTCTTATTTTCAACTTTTGCATTCCAATCACCAGTGATTATCAATGCATCCTGACTGCATGTTTGATCAATTTCAGACTGCAGAATTTGGAAAAAATCTTCAATTTCTTCATCTTTGGCATTAAATTTGAATAATAGTTGTATTAACTGGTTTTCCTTGTAGGCGGGTGGATATTTTCCTATCACTGACAACACTGTACTTCAGAATAGGTCTTGAAATTTTCTTTTGACGATGAACATAATGATATTCCTTTTCAACTTGTCATTCCCAAAATGACATCACTTGTTTGTCAGTTTGTTGTACTGTGGTGGATTGTGTGTTGCTGTGATGCTGGAAGCTATGCCAAAGGTATTTTAAATACCAGCAGGTCACCCATGGTGGACAGGTTTCAGCAGAGCTTACAGACTAAGACAGACTAGGAGGAATGACCTGGCAATCTACTTCTGAAAAAAACTGACCAGTGAAAACTTTACGAATAGGAGTAGAACACTGTCTGATATAATGCTGGGAGACGAGCCCCTCAGGTTAGAAGGCACTCAAAATACAACTGGGGAACAGCTGCCTCCTCAAAGTAGAGTTGACCTTAATGACACGGATGGAGTAAAGCTTTCAGGACTTTCATTTGCTGATATGGCACAACTCAAAATGAGAAGAAACAGCTGTGAACACCCATTAGTAACTGGAATGTCGAATGTATAAAGTATGAATGAAGGAAAAACGGAAATTGTCAAAAATGAAAAGGAATGCATGAAGATTGATATCCTAAGCATTAGTTAGCTGAAACAGACTGGTATTGACCATTTTGAATCAGACAATCATATGGTCTACTATTCTAGGACTGACAAATTGTAAGAGGAACGGTGCTGCATTATCATAAAAAAAAAAAAAAAAAACTTGATAACTATGTCCTGTCATTTCTACTTCCTTGATTCAGATCTTACCCTTTACCGAGACTATTTAAACAGTCTCTTAACTTTTCTTTCTGCCTATAGTCTTAAGCTAGTTCCAGCCAATCCTCTCATCTCTGACAACTTTCTAAAATGCACGTCTGATCATGCTTGACATTCCCTACTATCTACAGAATAAAGTGCAAATTCACTGGTATGGTTGCCAAGGCCCCCTAAGATCCGATTCCTATTTTTCCTTTGTCATCTCACATTGTCTTTCTCTCCAATCCTGCATCCCACATCAAATTCCGTGCTTTTTCACACTTCTAGTCCTTCACATATTCTGTATCCTTTGCCAGGAATGCTGGCTGGTCTACTTGGTGAACATTTACATACCTCTGTAGCTTGGTTTAAGTGTAACTTCTTTTATGGAATCTTTCCAGACCCTAACCCCTACACAGGAAAGGTGTGTGTCAGGGTTGTATTCTTTCACCATACCTATTCAATCTGTATGCTAAGCAAATAATCCAAGAAGCTGGACTATATGAAGAAGAACGGGGCATCAGAATTGGAGGAAGACTCATTAACAACCTGCGTTATGCGGATGACACAACCTTGCTTGCTGAAAGTGAAAAGGACTTGAAGCACTTACTAATGAAGATCAAAGATCACAGCCTTCAGTATGGATTATGCCCCAACATAAAAAAACAAAAATCCTCACAACTGGCCCAGTGAGCAACATCATGATAAATGGAGAAAACGTCGAAGTTGTCAAGGATTTCATTTCACTTGGATCCACAATCAACAGCCATGGAAGCAGCAGTCAAGAAATCAAAAGACACATTGCATTGGGTAAATCTGCTGCAAAGGACCTCTTTAAAGTGTTGAAGAGCAAAGATGTCACCTTGAAGACTAAAGTGCCCCTGACCCAAGCCATGGTATTTTCAATCACATCATGTGCATGTGAAAGCTGGACAATGAATAAGGAAGACCGAAGAAGAACTGATGCCTTTGAATTGTGGTGTTGGCAAAGAATATCGAACGTACCGTGGACTGCCAAAAGAATGAACAAATCTGTCTTAGAGGAAGTACAACCAGAATGCTCCTTAGAGGCAAGGATGGCAAGACTGTGTCTTACATACTTTGGACATGTTGTCAGGAGAGATCAGTCCCTGGAGAAGAACATCATGCTTGGCAAAGTACAGCGTCAGCAGAAAAGAGGAAGACCCTCAACGAGGTGGATTGAGACAGTGGCTGCAACAATGAGCTTAAGCATAACAACGATGGTAAGGGTGGCACAGGACCGGGTAGTGTTTTGTGTTTTGTTCTGTTGTGCACAGGGTCGGAACTGACTCGACGGCAACTGACAACAACAACCCCCTACACTCAAGTGGAAATGGCCAATTTATTATGCCTCCACTGTGCCTGAAAAAAAAAAAATGTCTATATAGCACTTTATTGCATTACAGCCACCTGTCACATAATATCCATGATATATTCTGTGAAAAACAATGTTATATGATTTGCACCTTGTGTGAACACCATATTACATACTTAACAAAGCTATATGGGATACTGTAGTATGCCTGTATTGACTAAATAGTCAAGATACTGTGCACATACAGCACTGTATTTCAGCTAAGGTATCTGGCAAGGTAATATAGGTTATATAAGTATTGTACCATGATATGCCTGGCATACCAGATACCTCCTCCTGCTCCAGTGCCTGCGTCCTTGCTCCAGACGCCTCCTGCTGACCCAACCTCAGATGGCCATCAGTCCTTCCAAGGCATCAGGTCCCTGTAGGAGCACTCACCTCCTGCCAGGTCAACCAACTGACAGCTCTCAGCATTCAGGCACTTGGGCTCCCACCTGCTTACCCAGAGCCTGGGTTCCAGCTCTGACCTCTGACCCTGGTCTGGCACTGGCAGCCTCCTGCCACCCAGTACCCCAGCATTCTATGAGCCCTCCTGGACACCTGGTGCCTGCAGCAGGGCTGCTACTCACCACTTGGGACCGCCAGGAAACTCCACTTGGGTCCATGTGACACAGGGTGACAGATCCCAAGAAGCCCCCGCAGCCAAGGGAGAAGTGGCATAAGTCACCTGCCCCCAGTACTGGCTCAGCCAAGAGACTTGAGATAAACGTGTTGCATGCAAGAAGCTGTGGCATTCACTTCATCCAGTTATATCTTCTACATCTGTTCTCCAATTGGGATTTCTGAACTTTATTATGACCTTATGGGACCGTGACTTACGCAATCCGATGTTGCCCAAGAGGATGTTATGTGGTGCATGACTGTAAATTGCTTCCTCACCTGTCTCCCTTACCTGACTATGAGTGGACCTTCTTGAAGGTGGCAACAACGTCTTTTTAATTTTGATTTCCCCTATACTTAGTATTGCACCTAGAGTTTAGCTGGAATTAATGCATTTATGTTGAATGACTAGATGAACGAACGAAAAAATGAGTGATTAAAACATAAGGTCTCCTGGTATGCCTGCTACAGCACTGTCCACAGACTTCCTTGTTTTCCTCTTTGTGCTATATGATCTGAAGAATAATACCAAAAGGTATACAAAGCACTTAGTGCAGCCCCCATAGGTCTTGCCCATAAAGAAAAAATTGTAGACTAGACAAAGGGTCAAGGGGTCTGGGTTCTTTCCCAGTCCTGACTCCATCAATTCATGGGTGTGTTCATGGGACAGTCACCTAAATTCTCTGAGCCTCACGTTTTGTATCTATAAAGCCAGGGGAAAATACTTGCTCTGAGCATCCTCACACATGTGCTGTGTGACTAAGATGATGTAAGTTTTTAAAAGTGTTTGAACAACATAAATAGCTCTGTAAAGGTAAAACAAATATAAACGTAAATACGAAGCAGCCAATAAACACCCAAGATTCTGCACTCATCATCCATCTCGCTCTCTGTTATTCTAAAATCTCAGAGCTTGCCCCTGGGGAGGCAGACATGAAACTGGGCACTGGTTGTGCCACCGCCTGTCAGCAGGCAGCCAGCTCTACTGCTCAGCACAGGGATGGATGCCAACATTGCAGCATACAATTGGCCAAAACCAACATTTACAGGACAGAGAGGAAGATAAAGCAGAAAGAAAGAAGGGAGAATGCAAAGGATATTTAAAAGAAAAAACAGAAGAGCATAAACATTCTCACACAGACAAATTTATAAAACAAGTAAGTAGAAGAGAAAGAGAACTAAGGGAATGGGAAGAGAATTAAAAAGAGAAATTTAAAAATCTAAAAAGATAACAGACAAAACTGTGTGTGTGTGTGTGTGTGTGTGTGTGTGTGTGTATATGTTTAGACAGAAGATGAGTTAAAGTGTGAAATACTTGCCTTCTACACCTCTGGTATTGTTTCACAAGGACATGACCCAACCCTTGGGTTAGCAATAGAGGCATTCTCAAGTAACACAGCAGGAGGCATCTGTGACAAGGGGTGCCCCATATACTGTCCAGTGTGCCCAGAGAATTTTTTTTTTTTTTTTTAAAGAAAAGGCTACCTTTAGTCCTTGATGACAAGGCAGTTCTGAACTTAGCATGATCAAAGTTGCTTTTTTTCTGGTAACAGGGCTCCTGAAAGTACCAACATCAAGAAAGGAACCAAGTTGGGGAAAAAGTCTTGGAAGCCCAGGAAATAGCCCCAAATGCTCCAGGATGGGCTGTGGGTGCTATGAAGTAGGCCTGTGAGCAGGCTAAGGTTGTACAGGGCCCAATTTCTAGTATGTTCCCATCACTGCTAAGCAAGTGTCTAGCCTGACTCCATATGAAACTGCCTGTGAGCTGACCATTCGCCATTCTAGGGGTAATGCTGATGGCTCACCGGCATCAGCATCCTCCCACCACTCAGTGATTGCCCCAACTCTAGGGATGGCATTCTCACTGTGCTACTCCAAGACCATACTCCGAAATATACAGAAGGGGAAAAGGGAGGAAGACTGCCTGAGTCCTATCAGCAAGTCCAGAAGTTCATTCCCTAGCCCACAGCAGGGGCTCAGCCCAGTAACTCCTGCTGACATTCCACTCTGGAATGGCCAGAGTCCATGGCGATACCCACAATTTAGCTCTCTTGCTCCCAAAGCAGCCTCATCTCAAATGTTTAGTAGCTGCCAAATGGTCCAAGGAAGCCTCAGCTTCCAACTGGCTGTATCTACTACCTATAGAGACTCTTGAGATCAATTGCAGCTTGTCAGGGTAAGAAAAAAGCAGCTAGGGTCAGAGCAGAAATTGAGTTATCTTTTCACCTCCAGGAAGCATATCTGAGAATTTACCTAAGTCACACCTGCCTGACCCCCAGCTGATTTCTAGGGAAACACAAGGAGGATTGGTAAGCTCTTCTCTGGGTAGAAACCCAACTCCTCTAAGTGGTGGCAGCAATAAATATAAAGTATTTACAACATAGACACATTCTCTGACGTAGGTAAGAAATGATGCCTGACAGGGAAATTTCCAGTGCCCTATTCTGGTAAAAACTGGACTGCTTATAATTGAGCACTATGCAAATTCAAGAAAGAGGGAAATCCAGTTCCAGGAAACAATACCAAACATACCTGTGGTGATTTTAAAACACGGCCCCAAAATTATTTGACATGTCTCCTGTCAAAATGAACCCTCCCCTTGAATCTGGGCTCAATAAAATATAGTAGAAATGGTGCTAAGCCACTCTTGGGGCCCAGACCTTAAGAAACTGGCAGCCTCTACTTCCTTTCCCCCATGTTGTAAGGAAGCCCAGGCCACAGCAGACAGCATCAACCCCCAGACATGTAAGTTAAGACACCTCTGGGTGATACCAGCCCCCAGACATTAAGTCACCCCAAGCCTTGAAGTCTTCCTAACTGAAGGCCCGGACATTGTGGAGCAGGGACAAGCCACTCCTTACCATGCCCTGTCTGAATTCCTAACCCATAAAGTCTGTGAGCATAATGAAATGGCTGTTTTACCCCCATTAAGTTTTGGTGGTTACATGGCTACAGATAACTGGAACAGATTTTGGTATGTGAAAGTGGAGTGCTACTGAAACAAAACCTAAAACACGTAGCCTTGACTTTGAGACTGAGTGGCAGGCAGAAGCTGGAAGAGGCTGAGAGTATTAGCGAAAGTCTAAAGTGCCTCAAAGAGGCTGTCAGGAGGGGCTTAAAAGAAAGTAAGGAAAATGTTATTAGAAGCTGGAGCAAAGCAGGCCCTTGTAGTGTTGAAAAGTTTGGTGGTTCTGTCACCTGTGACAACACAGAAAATAGGGAATATACCTGATAAACTTGATGAATTAGCTAAGAAGATTTCTAGGCAGAGTCCTTAAGGAGTCATCTGACTTACTGTAGATGCCTATAGTTAAAGGGAAAAGAGATGAGCTAAAGAAGGGACTGTTCCATTTTCAAGCAAAATTTAAAGGAAACATAAATGAGCGGGGGCTTGCTAAGTTAGTAAATAAGCCGTTTTTATTCCCAGTCTTTCTAGACGACAAAAAACAGTCTCAAGAAATGGCTTCCAGACTACAGTGGCAGTTTTGGTCGGCAGTTGAAATCCACCAGGCACTCCTTGGAAACGCTATGGGGCAGTTCTACTCTCTCCTATAGGGTCACTGTGAGTCAGAATCAACTCGACAGCAATGGGTTTTTATATAGGGTCGCTATGAGTCAGAACTGACTTGACAGCAATGGGGTTTTTTTTTTTGGGGGGGGTTATACAGGTACATGTATGACCAAGCTCATAAATCTGTACACCTTAAATTGTGCAGTTTATTGTACCTTAATAATCCCTCAATAACTCTGTAAAAAAAAAATCTAGAGTGGGAATGACAGATTCTTTGTTAAGATCTGTAAAAGATCTAAAAAGTGGTACTTTATAGAACCTTAGAGACAGACAGACAAAAGGCCTTCTAAGGATCCTAAGAGTGTGCCTTGCAGATCTTTTCTATAAAGCTTCTAAGAATCTTAAGAACTGCTGTCCCATAGCAATCTCTGAGGGAGCCCAAAGCACAAAGGGGCTTATCTTGAAGTGGCTTTTGTCTACTGCAATGTATTATAAATTGATTCATAAGAAATCAACAAAGTTTTTAAAGGAAGTGTATCAGCCTGGAACAAAAGGAAGAGAGGCAGTACAAAATGAAGGGAAAACTTTGGATCCCTGAAATACTACAGGCATGAAGCAATCAAGAAAACCTGTAAGAATGAGCCACTTTTTATGCAAAAGGAAGGCAGACTCAGAAAGCAGAACTAAGAGAAAAGATGAACTATCTCCAGGCAGCAGGACTAATAACCAGGTGAGGAACTGGCCACACATGTCCTGCTAAATAAAAGAATTTGAATGGACCAGTAACTGCTTAGTGCCTCATTTCCCCCCTTTTTGAACAGGAGAGTCTTACAGCAGTAATCCTAGGCCTATCCTGCCAGTGTATTTTGGGTATGTTAAGTAACAGTTACCTTGTTTCTGTACTTCACAAGTCTTCAGATCAAGAGAAATAGTACTCAAGGAGTTGCATCCCATGAAAGGAACTGTACCAAGACAGTCTCATCTATACCTGGACCTCACTTAGATGATGAAATTCTACACTTCAGGCTGATGCCATTAACAAGATGAGATCTGGGTCCCTGGAAACCCTACGGGGCAGTTCTACTCTGTGCTATAGTGTCTCTCTGAGTTGGACTCAATTTGATGGCAGCAGGTATGCGCCAGGCATTGTTCCAGGCTCTGGGGACACGAAAAGAAGTCAGACAAAGTCCTTGCCCTCAAGAAGTCTACATTCTTACAGACACCTAGGTGTCCTGCCTCTATATCCAGAGGCAAAGTTCCCAAACACAATACTGAGAGCCTATATTTCCAAGTGCTGGAGTTTCATAGTAAAGAAGCTGTTAAAGAAACGACCAGGCACCACAGGTCTTCTGAGAACAACTTCTGCTACCTACTACGTCTTACCGTACAAGTGAAATCTCCTGAGAGCAACAAGTGGCCAAAGTTCATCCCATCCAGGTGGTTGAATTAGCTCTAAATATAACACTTCCTTGTCTGCAAGTCACCAAGCTGCTTCCAGTCCCACCCAAGTTCAGCAACACCAGCACTGTAAAGCCTGACCTCTGGAATTCAGAGGAGCTTTGAGAATCCTCCCCACCCCCAGCCAAATCTTGTGACCTGGAGCAGGAACAGCAGGTAGGGAAGGCATATCTGGAGCTAAGGGTGAAACAATGTGACCATTCCGCCTCAACAACAAGGGAAAGGAAAACCAGTTCCTGGAGACCGAGATACAGCAAAAAATAAAACTTAGGTGGTAGAAAGAAAAGACTTAGATTTCCTCTTCCTACATGTTTCTGCCAAATCAAGACTGCAAAGGAAAAGACAGGGAATAAATTAGCAAAACAACTGTGAAAATTTAGGAACCGGAATCTAGGATTTTAATCCAGGCTGGTTTGGTGGTACCACAAGGTGATGTCCCATCTAAATGAAGGGTTGTTGTTGGCTCCAACTCATGGCAACCTTGTGTACAACAACACAAACACTGCCCAGTCCCATGCCATCTTCATAATCGTTGGTATGTTTGAGTCCATTGTTGTGGCTATTGTGTCAATCCATCTCATTGAGGGTTTCCCTTGTTTTCGCTGACCCTCTACTCTACCAAACATGATATCCTTTTCTAGCGACTGGCCTTTCCTGATGACATGTTCATCCTAGCTTCTAATGATATAGCGCTGCAAACACATGTCTTGACAGCTCCACAGTCCCATCTGCCCATCTTCACCAGTTTTCCTTGCCCTAGAGTGTCCCCTATCCCCACAAGCAAGACGCAAATGCCTCTCAGTACCATTGGGTTCCTCTGCCTCCACGTGGATGATATGAGGTCCCCAAAGGAGCAGTGTGTCGACAGCCCAGTATTCCAAGGCCCTAGCACCCCTGTCCATCTCAACCAAAGTTCCAGCCATACCAGGGAGTCTCTACCCACTTGGACTCCTAGGCTGTCAATAATAAAAGGGCCCCAGGTCACTGCTACACATCTACAGAAAGGTCAATCTAAGAAATTCAGATGCCAATATAATCAATACAAATTGTAAATGCCTTGGACAAAGACAATGAATCAGCCCTCTTTGTCCCCCATTTTCCAGTACAGAACTTGGCACCCACGAGCCCTCAGAGTTAACTTGATGACCACTTTCTAAATGAAGTGCCTTACTCAGCCCAGATAACACCCCCAGATGCAGCTGGGGATAAAGGCATCTAGAAACCACCAGATCACTATTTTTAAATAACACCTACAGCCAAGGGGTGGCCTCTGAGAGAAGAGAGTACTTAGGCATCAAGGCCTGTGACTCCATGCCAAAAGCCTAGTCCCCAGAGGAGAAGGGAAGCAGAAAAATGGCAGGAAGGAAAGAAAGTGAGGACTTACAAGGGAGGCTGGCCAAGATGCTTTTTTTAGGCACATCAAGGCCCAGATATTTACAAATACCATGCAGCATGTTATGATGGCAAGCATACTGGGAAACTTAAGGAAGAGCAATTTCTGAAAACAGTTAGAAACATGTAGGCATGTATTCCAAATAGAAACTGGAGGATCTGGAAGCAGCCCTGATTCTGCTTTGCAACTTGATGTTATACTGCACCTCCCACCACTCTCACAGTGGGAATTAGAAGACAAAAAAATCAATAAAGGAATTGAGGGCTCCTGGGTATGGTAATCTACAAGTCAGGTCCTAAATATATTTATTTAAAATTAACAATAAAATGTTAAAATCACATATAATGTTTATTTCACCCTACAGTAGTCTGACCTAGAAAAATTAGGGAGCTTAATTACCAGTCTCCCTCTGCAAACTCAGTCATGGTAAAGCTGAGGAGTAAGACATGCCATCAGGCTGGCGGCAGCACAGCAAAGTGATTCCCCAAAAGTAGGCAATAGGAGACAGAGACTCTGAGATTAAGCCCTATTTCTGCCCTGATCACCAACATACCCTGGAAGGGTTCAGTTTCTCTGCCTAAGAAGTTGTTGGTCCCTACCATTCCTAGCCACACCCAGTTCAAGGAAGCAGGCAGGCCAGCAACTCAAGTCTAGGCTAAGAGGGTATATGGGGAGGGGACAGGTTGTGCTATTATTGATCTTGCTGCCAGAGTGATATTTAGTTTGTTTGTCCTAAGCTCATACATACTTAACAAGTAAGGGCCTACCAATCCCTGTTTGGTTGGCACAGTCCATCCAAACGTCTCCACTGGGACCAAGTCCTTCATGTATGGAGTAAACTCTTGCCTCACTCATGCCAGTGCCCCATGCTACCAAGCACAGCTGGACTCTAGCTCTGACTGAACCAAACATCTACCAAAGTCTCTGGCCATGCCCTACTGGACTCAGTCTGGCATGCACAGTCCAGACATTCAGCCCTTCCCTGACCTAAGCTGATCTTCCTTTTCACAGCTATCCATTTTAATGGCTGAGGTCCCTAAAGCCAAACTCGTCCACCTGAAATTCAGCAGAAGGGGCTATGAAAAGTACACAGCTTTAATAAAAAAAGCTCAAAGGTTCTTCTAGGACATCAGCATATGGCGTAGCATATAGCCTTGGCCAAGACCTAAGCAGTTCTGGAAGCTTTCATCCCACCACAGGGAGGGAGCCAACATTTACTGAGCACTTACTTTATGCCAGCCACTCTAAGCACTGACATATGTTATCTCATTTAATTCTCACAGCAACTTTGTGAGATAAGTACTACTATTAACATTATTTTATAGACAATGTAACTCAGATTTAGAGGGCATAAAAAAAAGGCCCTGAGATCTCAATGGCTGCTAAGAAGTTAGAGTTTAGATATGAACTCAATTCTTTCTGATTCCAAAATCCGTGGTTTTTCTATGGTCCCACATTCCCACTTTTAAAAAGAGGAAAAAACAAGGAAGTGGATTATAGCTTACTCTGACTAAAATTCCCCAAGCTACTTTCTTTGCAGCCCAGAGTAAATTCTTCTAGAACCTAGACTTCTGCTTGTAACTTGTGCTAATATGCATAGCTGCCTACCCACCCCTATCCCCAATGTGGTCAGCCTCCCTCATCACAGGGCATTCTAGCTCAGATACAGCTCCCAAGCTGTCCCATCTTGGGAAAAGATTACAGCCAGAAGAACATCAGCTATTTCTTGCTGGCTCCATTCCTGAAGCCCTAGGTACGTCCAACAGTACAAAGTAAAGCTCGTTTTAGGGTCACTGTTTGCCATCTCCTATGAAAGCCTATATATATCTATAGAATTAGAAAATGAAATATAGACTACAGAAGACTTCTGCTCAATAGTCAGCATGAGTGGGGTCTACATACCTGGGTGACTAGTATAGTCATGATGACAATCGTTTACATTTTGGCAGGGATCCTGCCCAAGATGCAGGCCATTTGGATGTCCCTTGATGCCACCCTCCAGTGAGCCCCACTCCCCCAGAAGTGCCCCCTTCTCACCTGCTCAGAGTCCCCTGAGAGGCCTTAGTGCCTCCGGCTCCATGTGTGATGCTGGTGTTCTTGTTGGCAGTCATGGTCATTTCGGCTCTCTGCGAACCCAGAGCCCTGCAAAAGAAGACAAGGTCTATAAGCCAAGTTTCCACGGGCTGCCAAAAGCACCTAAACAGCTTCCAGATGACCTACCAAAATTGCCAAGAGGGTGTCTGTGGCCAGAGGTATGAACCACTTTCCCACATATGTTTAACTCTATGTGTTATAGCTTAAGAACCTCAAGGGACCCTTGACCTGGGGTGGGGAAGGGTCTATGAGCTAACAGATAACTTATCGCTTCATGGAAAATGGTAAGAAACTCTATCTCCAATCCACCTTTCCTTGTTTCTTAAGTTAGAGTTTCCGAAGCTTCTATCTTTCCACACAGCCTTTATGAGTTTAGCCGTATTAGCATACCTCCTGAGCTACTATTTTCTAGCTCATAGGAATGAAATAGGAATCAATTTGAATCTGACTTGCTTTAAATAAAAAAAAAACTTAACCTTGTTTGAAACGATAAACCATTCATTCATTTAATAAATATTTACTGATTTTTTTTTTTTTTCATGTCCTAGGCGCTGTCATAGAGCAAAGAATAAAACCATCTCTGCCCCTGTGGAGTTTCAGCCTAGTATAAAAAGGCAGGCAATAAGCACGCACGTGCGCACGCACACACACACACACACACACACATCACGTGTGTGATACACAAGTATATGTTTATGTATAATATATAAGGGGATATAAGTGACATGACTTAAAAATCAAGTAAAGTAGAGGAAAAGAGAGTGAAGAGAATGTGTTATTTTAAACAGGATGTTCATAGAAGGCCATTCTGATAAAGTAACCTTTGAGCCAAACCAAACCCGTTGCCATCAAGTTAATTCCAACTCGTAGCCACCCTATATCAGACACTGTAAAAGAGTGTGTAAGAAAACATTGTTGAAAGGAATTAAAGACCTAAATAAACGGAAAGACATCCACGTTCATAGATCAAAAAATATTGTTATGATGGCACTACTCCCCAAATTGACCTACAGATTCAACACAATCCCTGCCAAAATCCCATCTGGCTTCTTTGAAGAAATTGATAAGCTGATCCTAAAATTTTATGGAAATGCAAGGGATCCAGAGCAGCCAAAACAATCTGAATAACAAAAACAATATTAGAGGACTCAGATTTCAAAACATACTACAAAAGCCCCCCACGTCTCTGTCAGTTTGTCGAACTGCTTGTGTGTTGCTGTGATGCTGGAAGCTATGCCACCAGTATTCAGATACCACAGGGTCATCCATGGAGGACAGGTTTCAGCTGAGCTTCCAGACTAAGATAGACTAGGAAGAAGGACCCGGCAGTCTACGTCTGAAAAGCATTAAAAAGAGGAAAACCTTATGAATAGCAGTGGAACATTGTCTGATATAGTGCTGGGAGATGAGCCCCCCGGGTTGGAAGGCACTCAAAAGGTCACTGGGGCAGAGCTGCCTCCTCAAAGTAGAGTCGACCTTAATGACGTGGATGGAGTAAAGCTTTCGGGACCTTCGTTTGCTGATGTGGCATGACTCAAAATGAGAAGAAACACCTGCAAACATCCATTAATAATCAGAACCTGGAATGTAGGAAATATGAATCTAGGAAAATTGGAAATTGTCAAAAATGAAATGGAACACATAAACATTGATATCCTAGGCATTAGTGAGCTGAAATGGACTGGCATTGGCCATTCTGAATTGGACAATCATATAGTCTCCTATGCTGGGAATGACAACTCAAAGACGAATGGTGTTGCATTCATCGTCAAAAAGAACGTTTCAAGATCTATCCTGAAGTACAACGCTGTCAGTGATAGGATAATATCCACACGCCTACAAGGAAGACCAGTTAATACGACTATTATTCAAATTTATGCACCAACCACTAGGGCCAAAGATGAAGAAATAGAAGATTTTTATCAGCTGCTACAGTCTGAAATTGATTGAACATGCAATCAAGATGCATTGATAATTACTTTTGCAATTGGAATGCAAAAGTTGGAAACAAAGAAGAAGGATCAGTAGTTGGAAAATATGGCCTTGGTGAAAGAAACAATGCCAGAGATTGAATGATAGAATTTTGCAAGACCAACGACTTCTTCATTGCAAATACCTTCTTTCACCAACATAAACGGTGACTATACACATGGACCTCACCAGATGGGACAGACAGAAATCAAATTGCCTATATCTTTGGAAAGAGATGATGGAAAAGCTCAATATTATCAGTCAGAACAAGGCCAGGGGCCAACTGTGGAACAGACCATCAACTGCTCATATGTAAGTTCAAGCCGAAACTGAAGAAAATCAGAGCAAGTCCACGAGAGCCAAAATATGACCTTGAGTGTATCCCACCTGAATTTAGAGACCACCTCAAGAATAGATTTGACACATTGAACACTAGTGACCGAAGACCAAACGAGTTCTGGAATGACAAGGACATCATCCATGAAGAAAGCAAGAGGTCACTGAAAAGACAGGAAAGAAAGAAAAGACCAAGATGGATGTCAGAGGAGACTCTGAAATTTGCTCTTGAGCATCGAGCAGCTAAAGCAAAAGGAAGAATTGATGCAGTAAAAGAACTGAACAGAAGATTTCAAAGGGCCTCTGGAGAAGACAAAGTAAAGTATTATACTGATATGTGCAAAGAGCTGGAGATGGAAAACCAAAAGGGAAGAACACGCTCGGCTTTTCTCAAGCTGAAAGAACTGAAGAAAAAATTCAAGCCTCGAGTTGCAGTAGTGAAGGGTTCCATGAGGAAAATATTAAATGATGCAGGAAGCATCAAAAGAAGATGGAAGGAATACACAGAGTCATTATACCAAAAAGAATTAGTCGATATTCAAGCATTTCAAGAGGTGGCAGATGATCAGGAACCGATGGTACTGAAGGAAGAAGTCCAAGCTGCTCTGAAGGCATTGGCGAAAAACAAGGCTCCAGGAATTGATGGATCATCAGTTGAGATGTTTCAACAAACAGATGCAGCGCTGGAGGTGCTCACTTGTCTATGCCAAGAAATATGGAAGACAGCTTCCTGGCCAACTGACTGGAAGAGATCCATATTTATGCCTATTCCCAAGAAAGGTGATCCAACCGAATGTGGAAATTATAGAACAATATCATTAATATCACATGCAAGGAAAATTTTGCTGAAGATCATTCAAAAACAGCTGCAGCAGTATATCAACAGGGAACTGCCAGAAATTCAGGCTGATTTCAGAAGAGGATGTGGAACCAGGGATATCATTGCTGATGTCAGGTGGATCCTGGCTGAAAGCAGAGAATACCAGAAGGATGTTTACCTGTGTTTTATTGACTATGCAAAGGCATTCGACTGTGTGGATCGTAACAAACTATGGATAACACTGCGAAGAATAGGAATTCCAGAACACTTAATTGTGGTCATGAGGAACCTTTACATAGATCAAGAGGCAGTTGTTCGGACATAACAAGGGGATACCGATTGGTTTAAAGTCAGGAAAGGTGTGCGTCAGAGTTGTATTCTTTCACCATACCTATTTAATCTGTATGCTGAACAAATAATTCGAGAAGCTGGACTATATGAAGAAGAACTGGGCATCAGAATTGGAGGAAGACTCATTAACAACCTGCTTTATGCAGATGACACAATCTTGCTTGCTGGAAGTGAAGAGGACTTGAAGCACTTACTAATAAAGATCAAAGACCACAGCCTTCAGTATGGATTACGCCTCAACATAAAGAAAACAAAAATCCTCACAACTGGGCCAATGAGCAACATCATGATAAACAGAGAAAAGACTGACGTTGTCAAGGATTTCATTTTACTGGGATCCACAATCAACAGCCATGGAAGCAGCAGACAAGAAATCAAAAGATGCATTGCACTGGGCAAATCTGCTGTGAAGGACCTCTTCAAAGTGTTGAAGAGCAAAGATGTCACCTTGAAGACTAAGGCGCGCCGGACCCAAGCCATGGTATTTTCAATCACATCATATGCATGTGAAAGCTGGACAATGAATAAGGAAGAGCGGAGAAGAACTGATGCCTTTGAATTGTGGTGCTGGCGAAGAATATTGAATATACCATGGACTGCCAAAAGAACGAACAAATCTGTCTTGGAAGAAGTGCATCCAGAATGCTCCTTAGAGGCAAGGATGGTGAGACTGTGTCTTACATACTTTGGACATGTTGTCAGGATGGATCAGTCCCTGGGGAAGGACATCGCGCTTGGAAGAGTACAGGGTCAGCGGATAAGAGGAAGACTCTCAATGAGGTGGACTGACACAGTGGCTGCAACAATGAGCTCAAGCATAACATCGATTTTAAGGATGGCTCAGGACCGGGCAGCGTTTCGTTCTGTTGTGCATAGGGTCGCTATGAGTTGGAACCGACTTGACGACACCTAACGACAACAGCAACCACCACTACAAAAGCTACAATAATCAAGAGAATGTGGTACTGGCATTAAGGATAGAGCTCAACAGAATAGAACTGAAAGTCCAGAAATAAACCCATATACATGTAGTCAAATGATTTCCAACAAGGATGTTAAGACAATTCAAAAAACAATAGTCTCTTCAACAAATGGTGCTGGAACAAACTGGATATCCATATGCAAAAGAATAAGGTGGGATCCGGATGCTCATACCGTACACAAAAATTAAGTCAAAATGGATTAAAGACCTAAACGTAAGAGCTAAAAAAACTACAAAATCAAAGCTTAGAAGAAAACATAGAAATAAATCTTTGTGATATTGGATGAGGCAATGGCTTTTTAGATATGACACCAAAAGCACAAGCAACAAAGGAAAAAAAAGATGAACTGGACTACATCAAAATAAAAATCTTTAGTGCTGCAAATGTTACCATCAAGCAAGTGAAAAGACAACCCACAGGATGGGAAAAATATTTGTACGTAATATCTGCTAAGGCACTTATAATCAGAACATATTAAAAAAAACTCTAAGAACTCAATCATAAACTGAAGACAAATTAGAAAATGGGCAAAGGATTTGAACAGACACTTCTTCAAAGCTATAAAACTGGACAATAAGCACATGAAACAATGTTCAACATCATTAGTCACTAGAGAAATACAAATCAAAGCCATAATGAGATACCACTTCATACTCACTAGGATGTGTTATCAAAAAGACAGACAACGATGACTGTTGGCAAGGCTGTGAGGAAACTGGAATCCTCATTCATTGCTGGTGGGAATGCTTAGGAAAATAGTTCGACAGTTCCTCACAAAGTTCCACACAGAGTTACCACATGACCCAGGAATTCCACTCCTAGGTACGTATATCCGAGAGCAATAAAAACATGTCCACATAAATACTTGTACTCATATGTTCATAACAGCATTATTGATAATAGCCTAAAAGTGGAAACAACTCAAATGCCCATCAACTGACAGATAAAGAAATGTGGTACGTTTATACAACAGAATATTATCCAGCAATAAGAATGAGTGAAGTATTGATTCATTCTACAGCATAGGTGAGCCATATAAATAGTATGCTACATGAAACAAGCCAGTCATAAAACACCACATATTGTATGATTCCATTTATCAAAAATGTCTAGAATAGGCAAATCTTTATAGAACATAGATTAGTAGTTGCCTAGGTCTGGGATGAGAGTAGGGGAATGGAGAGCGACTGCAATGAGTACAGGGTGTTTTGGAGTAGTGATTACAATGTTCTGAAATCAGATAGTAGTGATGGCTGTACAACTCTGTGAATATACTAAAAACCCCTGAATCATACATTTTAAATGGGTAAGTTTTATCATATGTGAATTTTACATCAACAGAGATGTTAAAACAAAACTTAGAGGCAAAAAGTAATTGTTTTAAGTGCCTTGGAGAGTGGGTGTGAGAGACAGACACAACTGACATATCAAGTACATTTCCAGTGTGAATGTACACAGAGGCCTGGGCTGACACCACCATCATGGAAGCCAGACAGCTCAGGAACAGCCGTTTTCTCACTCCAGTTAGCATCCTCATCATGTTGACCAAACTTAAATGTATGTGATGTGAAAGTTAAATATTTATGGCCACTAGCAACTTTACTCCTGGAGACCATCTTACTTATTACCTTGGTGTAAATAAGTGATTGGTCTCAATGATAAAAATAAACAAAATTTTAATTCTTGGTATCATTTATAGTTCTTTCCTAACTTCAACATGAAATGTGCCATCTCAAATTGCTTTAACTTCATGTAAACTCTCTGGGTTGTGGTTTTGCTGACAGTGGCAGTGGGTAGAGTGGGGGCTGGAAAGGGAGGAAGCATCGAATAGAATAAGGGTAATTTTTTGATGATGATAGCACTGAAATGTTTCTCCAAGTGAATATTGCAAATGTTTTTGGAAATAGGAAACCAACTCTGAGCCTCATTTTCATCCTTCATAAAGTGGAGATAATCCTTCCCTACCTGTTGACTTTTAAGTGTTGCTGTGGTACTCAAATAGCCATTTATGGAAGAAAAAAAATCTTTATAAATGTTTAAGTATACAGCATAATGTTAGTGATGATGATATTAGCCAAGTCTGGCCCCAGGTCAGCTATGCACACTGGCTCTGATGAGATGTTCTCTACCCACACCAGCCTAATGCCAACTTAAGCACTTGGTATATGGTTGTGTGGGCAATGCAGAAAAAGGGGAGAGAAAAGACAGCTTCTGGGAGCTTTCCCAGGCCTGTACTCGGGGTCCCAGGGAACACAGTGCTACAGGAATCAACTTGCAATAGGTTTTAACTGTGCCCATGGTAGCAATGGTCACAATAATGATCACCACTCATCAAAACAACACTGGATATGCTCTAGTGGCTCTAGGGCAGACCCTCAGGGAAAGGGTAGAAGATACATGGAAAGTCTAGAAACTGAAATATATTAAAAGAACATGATGAAAAACATATTCTTTCTTTCCCTGAATTTCCAAACTAGGAAGGGTGGACCCACTGCTCTGAAATCTATTATGTAGAACACACGGCCAACTTAGTAAGAAGGGAAAATGTAGCTGACTCTGACACCTGGGCAGGCCAAGAAGAAAAATCCTGTGAAGATGCAAGACAGGAAGGGATCAAAACTGCTTCAAGACCCCTGGCAGGGACCCTCAGTCACATTTCTACAACAGTATAGCTGCCATTCTCAGAAGTGGCCTGGGAATTTAGGTATCTTGGGCAGGCGATGAGAACCCCAGGGGGGTCCACTACATCAGAAGAACAGAGAAACCAACTCATCCTCACCCCCAATTGCTCTCTCTGGGCCAGGTCTGTAAAGGTCAGGAAATAATTCAGAGGCTTCAGGAGCTGAAGTCAGGCTAACCCTTGATACCTGAAGCCCAGATGAGCACTCTCTGTGTGGCTGGCTTCCTGGTGGACAGTGCTTCTCCCAGTGCTCTAAGAGCAGAACCAGGCTCTCATCTATGCTTTTAGCCTGGTACCTTGGCTAGTCAGGTTGTTGCAAGGAGAGAAGATGCTCCTCAGCAGAGGAAATGCCTACTGGGAATGGAGCAGAGAAGCCAGGATGGGAGACTGCTTTGCTAGTTCCTAGCCCATCAATGGAAACCCTTGTGGCATAGTGGTTAAGTGCTACAGCTGCTAACCAAAGGGTCCGCAGTTCAAATCCGCCAGGCGCTCCTTGGAAACTCCATGCGGCAGTTCTACTCAGTCCTACAGGGTCGCTATAAGTCGGAATCGGAATCGATCCGACGGCACTGGGTTTGGTTTGGTTCTGGGTTTAGCCCATCAATGTCAAAGTTCAGGCAGAAACTGCATGTTTAGAAAATGAAATTTTCAATTAGCATCTACCGCCAATCACAAGTTGCCCAAAAAACCCAGCTTTGACAAATTATGGACAATGATCTGAAGGGTTAAAATCCAGACAGAAGAACATAACAAGGTACCTCTGTAAAATGAACTTTTTCACAAACTCTGGATTAAGACAAAGAGACCACAGCCCCAGGCACTTGTGATGAATGCAGGGAGAACATCTGACTTGGAGTCAACGACTGGGTCCAACTCTCTCTGTCAACTGCTAGTTATGTGACCTTGCACAAATAAGTCTCAAAGATCTTCTCAATATAAGAACAATAGTGTCCCAAACAGGGCTAGAGGAAAATATACAACAAAATTTTAATTCACAAAAATAGACCAAACTTACTGGTCTGACAGAGACTAGGGAAACCCTGAGAGTATGGCCCCCGGACACCCTTTTAACTCAGTACTGAAGGCACTCCTGAGGTTCACCCTTCAGCCAAAGATTAGTCAGGCCCATAAAACACTCAACCACATATCTGAGACTAAATGGGCACACCAGCCCAGGGCAAGGATAAGAAGACAGGAATGGACAAGAAAGCTGGAGGAATGGAAATGGGGAACCAAAGGTCAAGAAGGGGTTTACATGTCATGGGGTTGGTAAACAATGTCACAAAACAATATGTGTATTAACCTGTAAGTGGGTGGGTGCGTAGCTCTAGTCGGAGTCCTGGCAGGGAAGGGTTAAGAAGTGCTGCATTGGGGGCAGTCACACAAAACCTCCTGGAGGGTTGGGCCTGAGTAGTGCAGGGAGGAAGAGCCTGTTCTACTGCAGGGCACTGTCTCTTGGCTGCTTGAAAACCCGCCACCTGTCCCCTCACTTCCACTGGAGGAAAGACCCTCTGGCAAGCTTCCTGCTTTTGCTCAGACATCATCATCTTACAACTCTCACCCCAGCTACCTGAGTGCTCCTTTCCCTACAATCCAATTCCATCACCTGATCCAGAGATGCCTCTCCCCAGGGTCTGAGAAGGGCCCAATTAGAGCTCAGCCTCTGAAGGGAGTTTCTTCTGAAGGGTGCTCAACCTCTAAGAAAGGACCTTCCTATCCTAGAACAAAATCTGGTTTCCCCTTGCTTAGGTGACATTTCTAAATGTCCATTTGCTACTTTCCCACAGGCATAATTATGGGCTTGACAGCATTCTTTGCCCCTGAAGAAGGAGACATTTGAAACCTGAGAGTGATAAGGAACGGATATAAGCATTTGGAGGAAAGCCTCCAAACCCATTGCCTTCGAGCTGATTCCGACTCACAGCTACCCTATATGACAGAGTAGAACTGTCCCACAGGGTTTCCAAGGAGCACCTGGTGGACTCGAACTGCCAACCTTCTGGTAAGCAGCCACAGCACTTAACCACTACGCCACCAGGGTTTTCTCTATGGGGTGAAGAATTACTTTATCTAAAGAACTAGGTCTTTGTCCTCAGTTGCTAGGAGATCACCTCTGAACTGGGACTTCGAACTGGTTCAAACCAGTTCAGCCATGGCCAACAAAGCGAAATGGGAACAGACTCTAAGTTTTACAATTTGGCAGAATCAGAACGGTACCCAGGATGGGAAAAATTATGGGTCAACACCCTGGAATGGGAGACTCAGAAGAGGCATAACGAGCCCTTTCTGCAGTCTGATGCAGGAGACTGGATTATTGGCAGGACTGTAGGAGAATGACACATTCAAAGCAGTGTGTTAGGCCGCCACCTTTGAGTGGGGCACCACCATTTTGAGTGGGACAGCATTGTTTTAGAATGTGCTCAAAATCCAAGGGCAAGAGATTTGGTTGCTATGCAATGTGTACGCTGTCCTTGTTCCCTAAGAAGGAGATTAAGTTTTTAGCAGGACTTTGACCCATAATTTTTCCTGTTCTGGCCATCTTTTCAGTTCACCTAACTTTAAAAACTCAGGTCTGTTCTGCTGACACTTCCTCAGTCATGACTAAACCAGACAGAACCAGTTTGAAGCCCTGCTCTAAACCCTTGGAAATTTTTTTTTTTAATTGTACTTTAGATAAGGTTTACAGAGCAAATTAGTTTCTCATTAAACAATTAATACACATATTGTTTTGTGGCATTGGTTGCCAACCCCACAACATGTCAACATTCTCTTCTCGACCTTGGGCTCCCCATTACCAGCTTTCCTGTCCCCTTCTGCCTTCTCGTCCTTGCCCCTGGACTAGGGTGCCCTTTAGTCTCATTTTGTCTTACGGGCCTCTCTAATCTTTGGATGAAGGGTGAACCTCAGGGGTGACTTCAGTATTGAGCTAAAAGGGTGTCCAGGGGCCACACTTGGTGTTTCTCCAGTTTCTGTCAGATCAGTAAATCTGGTCTTCTGATGGAGGTTGTAGTAGTCGTGGTCCATTAGTCCTTTGGACTAATCTTTCTTCTTGTGTCTTCAGCTTTCTTTATTCTCCCTTGCTCCAGAAGGGGCGGGACAAGTGGAGTGTCTTAGACGGTCAATCCTTAGAATTTTTGGAGTGACTGAAGTGTCTTTGATATCCATGAGGGCCCCAGACCACACCTACCTGGAAGTTTATGCTATTAAGTAACTCAGGTTAGATGGGAGCTGGCTGTGCCTGAAAGACCCACCACATGATATCAGCCTGACCTCCAGAAAAGGGAGAGGGGCCTAAAGATTTAGTTCAACCACGTGGGCAATGAATCAATCAATCATGCCTACATATGGAACCCAATAAAAATTCTAGACACTGAAACTAGGTTCAGCTTCCTGGTTGGTGAACGATATTGATGTACAAAGGTTAATGTGTCTTTGAGATGTGGAAGATCTGAGCTGGGGACTCTCCTGACCTCACTTGTATGTCTCTTCTTTACATGGGTCCTTATTTGTATCCTTTAAAACAAAACTTTAGAACTGTAAATATAGTGTTTTCCTAAGTTCTATGAATCATTCTAGTGAACTATCAAATCCAAGGGTGTAGTGGGAATCCTGCAAATTTGTAGCTAGCAGGTCAGAAGCATGGGTGTCCTAGGAACTCCTGAACTTGTGGTTGGTGTTTGAAGTCTTGGGCAGACTTGGCAGTGTGGGGGTCTGTGCCTCTCAGTGTGTGAGATCTGACCTAATTCTCGTGGTTAGGGTCAAAAGAAGAACTACATTTGTACTTGGTGTCAGAGAGGACATTTACAGTTGGTGCTGGAAGAAGGCACAGATACTGTAACAACCAACAAAGGAAACCTCTAAACCACATGAGAGAATTTCTGCTGACATCTACATTCCACTTATTTCCCAAGCAATTTGCTCACGTGGAAGTAATAGCTTATAAAGTGGCCAGAGGGAAGGAAGAAGTGGGAAAGAGGAATGGAGCTCTTGTGCTGCGTATGAGGACTTTTAGGCAGACCTGCTGCAGTCTGACTGCCTTAAGTCTACCTACTCATCCTAGCAAACACCTACTCAGACCCTCTTAACTTTCTTACTGACTTCTCCTGCACCTCTCCTCATCCGTAGGCCCTGGCCAAAGAGATAAGGAACAGACTGATAGTTCCTCCATAGGAGGGTCTAGGTCCTTAATTTCTTCCTCTGAGACTCTCAGCAACAAATATTGGCACAATACTTCAACAAGCTTAACAAATGTGACTAAATCAGGGTGATCTTTCTCTCCATTAAACCTTAAAGTTACCCCCAGCCCTCATGTCTTCTGAGTCCTTACACATCTGTCCCTATTGTCCCTAAAGTTTCATTTAGCCCCTTGCTAAATTCCCTGTCGAAAAGTGGCCCTGCTTCCTGGAGGGAACCAAGCCCACCACATGCTACAGTAGAAGGTACAGCCCCTCCCTCCCTACTCTCCCAACCAACCATCTACCTGGTTCTCAAAGAGATAAAAGGGCTCCTAGAATTGGACTGAGAAAAGAACTTGAGAAATAGCCATGGCCCTTTTTTTTCCATCTTCTTGGGGCTATCTCCTTCATTCTCTCCTTGCCTCACCTCCCTTTCCTCCCCATCTGCACACACAACCCAGAGTTACTGGAAGCTTCAAGGAGGGTGGTCATTAGAATGAGTTCCTGTGAAGTACCCAAACTAGAGTTCTCAAAAGTTTGAGCCTTTCGTTCATCCTCTCTCTTCAGCAGTTGTCCCTGGATTGGGCTAAAGTGGGAAGGGATTTGCTTACATTTTACAGGTCTGCTTGGTTAACAGCTCTAGGCCTTGCTGTAGCAGCTCACCTAGGAAGTTCAGCCATCTCACTGGTCTCCTGACATCCTGGGTCTCTCTTTCCTCACACGGCAGAGAAAAGCTATAGGGCAGTGCTAGACTAGTTAGTTATTCCCAGTCTTTCCAACAACCCTAGGTACTTTGCAGAGCATTCCGCACGTAAAATGTGCTAAAATAAATGTTGAATGACTTATTAGCTGATGACAGAAGAAGTCCCGAAAGAGCCAAAGGCAAGGATTACAAAAGGCCCTATATATTCTAGCACTGGCCATTATTCCTTTCTCTTCCAAAACTTATAGCTGCTGTAAAATCAAGGAAAGGGAATCTTCCAGCAGTAACTGTCAGTTGTAGGACTTCTACATAACTCGTACCTTGGTTCTTTTTTTTATTCCGGCCCCAGGTTCTGTGATTCTAGGTTCCGAAAGCCCTTCAGGCAAAAATGTCTAGAGGATTATAACATTGGTCAAGTGGAAGGAAACCAGGATTTGTTTTGCTGGGAGATCAGAAAAAGTTCGTCAGGTGTTTTCACACGTTCCTAAGAGTCAGGGAAGGTGTACGTCAGGGTTGTAACCTTTCACCATACCTATTCAATCTGTATGCTAAGCAAATAATCCAAGAAGATGGACTACACGATGAAGAACAGGGCATCAGGATTGGAGGAAGACTCATTAACAACCTGTGTTATGCAGACGACACAACCTTGCTTGCTGAAAGTGAAAAGGACTTGAAACACTTACTAATGAAGATCTAAGACCACAGCCTTCAGTATGGATTGCACCTCAACATAAAGAAAACAAAAATCCTCACAAATGGACCAATGAGCAACATCATGATAAACGGAGAAAAGACTGAAGTTGTCAAGGATTTCATTTTACTGGGATCCACAATCAACAGCCATGGAAGCAGCAGTCAGGAAATCAAACGATGTATTGCATTGGGTAAATCTGCTGCAAAGGACCTCTTTGAAGTGTTCAAAAGCAAAGATGTCACCCTGAAGACTAAGGTGTGCCTGACCTAAGCCATGGCATTTTCAATCGCTTCATATGCATGTGGAAAGCTGGACAACGAATAAGGAAGACCGAAGAAGAATTGATGCCTTCGAATTGTGGTGTTGGCGAAGAATATTGAATATACCATGGACTGCCAAAAGAACAAACAAACCTGTCTTGGAAGAAGTACAACCAGAACACTCCTTAGAAGCAAGGATGGTGAGACTGTGTCTTACATACTTTGGATATCTTGTCAGGAGGGATCAGTCCCTGGAGAAGGATATCATGCTTGGGAGAGTACAGGGTCAGCAGATAAGAAGAAGACCTTCAACGAGGTGGACTGACACAGTGGCTGCAACAATGAGCTCAAGCATAACAACGATTGTAAGGATAGCGGAGGACCGGGCAGTGTTTTGTTCTGTTGTGCATAGGGTCTCTACGAGTTGGAGTCAACTCAACGGCACCTAACAACAACAACAAGGGGCTAAAGGAGCCCTGGTGGGGCAGTGGTTAAGCATTCAGCTGCTAATCAAAAGGTTGGCAGTTCTAATTCACCATTTGCTCCTCAGAAACCCTAAGCGGCAGTTCTACTCTATCCTATCAGGTCGCCAAAAGTTGGAATTGACTCAATGGCAATGGGTTTTTTGGTTATGAGGCTGCAGAAGTCCTGGTGGTGCAGTGGTTAAGCACTCAGCTGCTAACCAAAAGGTCGGTGGTTCAAACCCGCCAGCTGCTCTGTGGGAGCAATCTGCTCCCATAAAGATTACAGTCTTGGAAACCTGGGGCAGTTCTACTTTGTTTTGTAGAGTGGCAATGAGTCGGAATTAATGGCAATGGGTTTGGTTTCATTTGATGAAGCTGAAATCCCCCTGAACCAGCCATAAGAAAAAAACATTTTTTGTTGAATAATAATCAGAAAAAAAAAATTAAGATTGCTTTCTGTCTCTTTGGTGTCCACTTATCACTCCCACACCCTCTTTTCCCAACCCTCCTCCCTCAATGAAAGCCCTTCAAATTTTGGTTTTCAACCTCAACCACTTTTCAATCCCTTTTCCTGCCAGATGGTCCTTCTCCATTTCAGTACAGATGCTGTGGATGTTTTAAGCTGGGTTTAAATGCTTCCTGAAGCTTGAAGTGGGTTGAGGGCTTGTTAGGCAATTCCAGACACAGCTGTTCCTGCCAGACTAGAGACTCAGCTTCTCAGCAGGCAGCCTAACCTACTTCTGCTAGGATGGTGGAGCCTACTCTGCCCAATGACTTATCACCACTTTGGACAGAAAAAGGAGAATGGAGGCTTGACCTCCACAAGAACCCTGCTCCTGGGGGTTAACCACGGCCATCTTTCACTTCAGCAAGAAGAACGTGGTGGGGCCTTTAATCATGATGATGATTCAAAGGCCACAATTCTATCTCACATCAGTGCCTTCCCTCTGGCCAGCCACATCAGATTACTTGCCATTTCCTGAACATGCCAGGAATGTTCATGCCTTCAAGCTTTTGTTTAAGCAATTCCTTCTATCTTGAATGTCCTGTGCCTCCATTCTTTCTTAAATACCAAGTTCAAATGTCAACTTTCTGAAGCCTTTCCTGATCCTAAATCCTGACCTCATTCTCACCCCTCCCATGCGCTCTAGTTGAGTTGAACTCAACCTGACTGATGGCAAGATGCCTCCTCAGCTCTAGAAAAACATACCACCCACAAGTTGCACTTTCTCAGAGGTCTAGGGAAATAGCAAGGGTTGAAGGGACTGGGCAAGTCTCTATACCTGTTTTCCCACCTGTAGCTTAAGAAGTATGCCCCACTTCTATAGTGAGAACATGAAGACCACTGAGAAGCCATCTATAAAGGATAGACAGGTGATACTCAGAACTGAGAGGGAATACTCTCGAAGTCTCTGGGCCAGAGGTTTATCTTTCCTCCCATTTTCAGTCTCAACACCTCTTCCCGCAGACTCACTCTATTTGCTGCCTTTGCTTTCGACTTCATTGAGAAAATAAAAACAATCAGACAAGACCTTTAATAAGGTACCGTCACCACATTTACCCACTACTTTAGTGTCAGTGTAGACCATGTCACTCCTCTGCTCAATACCTTGACATGGCTCCCCATTCATACCAAGTAAAAGCCAAACTCCGTACAATGACTTACAAGGTCCTGCATCGCCTCTTCATTGCAATTATTCTTTCCCCTCACTCTCTCCATTCCAGACACACTGTCTCCTTGCTATTTTCTCGAACACATGAGGCACAATCCTACCTCAAGCCCTTCACACTTGCTGTACCCTGTACCTGGAACACACTCCCCCCAAAGAGCCTGTTCCTTCACCTCCTTTAGATCTTTGGTCAGATGTCACCTTCTTAATGAGGTCTTCCCTGGCCACACTAAAAAAAAATTAAAACCCTTTCCCTATCCCGCTACCCTCCAGCACTCCTATCCCCCTTTTCTGCTTTACTTTTCTCCATAGTATTTACCATCATCTAAAACAATACAGGTAGACCCCCACTAATGATGTATTCAAGTCACGACAAACTGCACTTACGACTGTCAGTCTATCTGGAACAGTGCATCTTTCTGGGAAGAAATTATGGGAAAATACATGCAGAGGATGTGGAAAAAATTCCCGGGTTATGTGAACACACTCCAAACATTTGATCAGGATAATACGATGGAAGAGATCCGTGGAAAAAATCATCCACACGGCAAGAACACTGAATTTAGAACTTGATATCACCAATGCGCAACAGCTCATAGGTCACGAAGACGGGAAATTGACAGATCAGGACTTATTGGATTTTGAAGAGGAAAGAAACGCCAAAGAAGGAAGAAATAATGAGGAAGAGGAATAAGTTGTCGAAAAAGATTTTACAGCGAAAGGATTAGTTGAAATTTTTTCTAAACTAAATCAGGGGCTTCAGTTGTTTGAAAACAACTTGAGCTTTGCTAAAGTCAACAGGTAGATTCAGTGAGACGTTACTGTGAAATATATGAATAAAAAAGGAAAGGACCAGACAGACAACTCTAATTTTCTGACTAGAAACGCAATCCCCATTCCCAGGGATAATCCAGGTGATACAAAACCTTCCACAAGTAGAGTTAATGACTGTAACTGACAAAATGCCAACACTGTCCAACTCTTCTTCATCACTGCAGTAAATTTTTATCATTTATGTTTGTTTTTAATGTAAGTATGCATGCATTAAAATATATCTGTAAGTTTATACGTATATAAACTTACAAAGACAAAGAATGGACTTACAAATTTGCTGATAATAGATGGCAATAATAATGAAAACTAAAAAATAAAATGAAGTACTCCACTTATGTCAGAACCAACCTACGACAGAGTCAACAGAATTGAACCACATCGTAAGTCAGGGACTATCTGTACTTCTCTTTTCTACTTACTTATGATGCTTATGTAAGCTCCATGAGGTTAGGGATATTTATCTATTTTGTTCACTGCTGTATCTCTAGTGCCTAGAACAGTCCCTGGTGCATAGTAAGCCCTTAATAAATATGTTGTTAATGAAAATACATTTGCCACCAGCTCAGAGTGGCCCTGCCGGTCACTATCATACTCCCTGGACAGGGTGGGCAGCTTTGGGCTCCACTGTCCAGGTCCATCTTCAGTCCCTATCAGCCTTCCCGGCGAAGGGTCTGACCTGGCCTGCAGCAACCACATATACTCAGAAAAATTCAGAAGGGAGACAATTCCTCTGGGTACTCTAAAGATTCAGGGTAAGGGTGGCTTCAGTCCAAGAACTCAACTGGAATTGCTCTCTGAAAAGATTACAACGACTTCTGTGTTGTAAAACGCAAAGGTCCTTCACAGGACTTCCTTTCCTGATGTCTACTGTTTTGGACACTACTGATCAGCCCCTCCCTCAGTACTGTAACGGAGAAACTCTCAGTTAGGAGCACACCCCCTGGAGGAGGTGGCATTTCGCAATCTCTCTGGGACACAGGTTAAGAAAGATTGGGAAATACTGTAGGAGAAGTAGAGAGAGACAGCTGTGGGCAGCTAAGGCTTTCAGTTGATTACTTACTGAACCCTTTGAGGGCCTCTTCCCAGCCAGGCCCCCATGCTATTTTGCTACTGTCTGGTCTTTGCCCTTGAGCAGCTCCCCATTCTGCCTCAGATAGATAAGTTTCTGGTACAGTGTAACAAGAGCTCTGATATGAATACATATATATGAGTACAGAGCTCTAGGAGCAAGGAGAAAGTCATCTAATCAGATGGACAGGATGGCTGTTAGTGAGGGCTTCTGGAAGAGACAGGAAGTGACATTTGGGCTGAGTCTTGCAAGACTTGTAGGAGATAAAGAAGGCAGAAGAAGAAAATTGCAAGCAGAGGAAAAACCATGAGCAAAATCAAAGGAGACCTTGGAGTACGCAGAGATTTCTTAAACACAACACAAAAAGCAATAACCATAATGGAAACATTGATAATGTATACTACATTAGGTTAGAACTTCTGCTCACCAAAAAAACATTTAAAGAGGGAAAAGGCAACCTACAGAGTGGGAAAAGATATTCCCAATACATCTATACAACAAAAGACTCATAAACAGGATATATTTCCAAAACTACAAATTAATAAGAAAAAGGCAAACAAACCAAAAGAAAAATAGCAAAAAACTAGAACAGATACTTCACCAAAGAGGATATCCAAATGGCCTAGAGACATATGAATACGTGCTCTACTTCATTAGTCATCAGGGAAATTGAAATTATAACCACAATGTGAAACTACAACATACCCACTGGAATGGGTAAAATGAAAATACCTACTGTTGATGAGGATGTGGAGTAAAAGGAACCCTCAAAACACTGATACTGTGAGTATATATTAATAAAACCACTTTGGAAGAAAGTTGGTGTGATTGTTAAGGTTATGTGTCAATTTGGCTGGGCCATAATTCTCAGTGCTTTGACAGATACGATGTAGTTTGGCAGTTATACGATGATGTGATCACTTCCATAATGAGATTTGATATGTGATCACCTCCATGATGGGATCTGCTGTGAGTAGCCTATCAGCTGAAAGGGAGTTTCCTTGGGGGTGTGGCCTGCATGGAATATAAGTAGATTTTCTGGCAAGGCTCATGGGCTTTTCCTCACTCTGGATCCTGCAGCTGGCTCCAGTTCATGTGACCTCCGGTTCTTGGGACTTGAGCTAGCAGCTTACCTGTAGTCTTGCCTGTCGATCTTGGGTTTCAGCAGCCTGTGAGCAAGAGCCCTGCTGTCTGACCTGCTGATTTGGGCTTTGCCAGCCCCCGCAGCCACACAAATCAGAAGAAGCCACCATCGTGACCTAAGATTTGAGACGTTCCAGCCTCTACAACTGTGTGAGCCATTTCCTTGATATAAATCTCTTTAAATAGGTATTCATATGCTTTACTGGTTTTGCTTCTCTAGAGAACCCAATCTAAGAGAGTTGGGTACTTTCTACTAAAGCTGAACATATACCCACTCCACAACCCAGCAATTTCTCTCTTAGATATATACCCAACAGAAATGCACGTTTCCAAAAGACAAGTATGAGAATGTTCATGACACCACTATTCGTAACAGCTACAAACTGAAAACTACCCACACGTATATTAACAAAAGAATGGAAAATAAATTATGGCAAATTTACATAGTGGCATTGTTATGGATTGAATTCAGTTCCCCAGAAATATGTGTCAACTTGGCTAGGCCATGATTCCCAGTACTGCGTGGCTGTCTTCCATTTTGTAATCTGATGTATCTATTCTATGTGTTGTAAATCCTAACCTCTATGATGTTAATGAGGCAGGATTAGAGGCAGCTATATTAATGAGGCAGAATGCAACCTATAGGATTATGCTGTATCTCAAGTCAATCTCTTTTGAGATATAAAAGAGTGAAGCAAGCAGAGAGGAGAGGGATCTCATATCACCAAGAAAGAGTGCCAAGAGAAGACTACGTCCTTTGGACCCAGGGTTCCTGTGCTAAGAAGCTCCTAGGCCAGGGGAAGATTAATGACACGGACCTTCTCCCAGAACTGACAGAGAGAGAAAACCTTCCCCTGGAGCTAGCACCCTGAATTCAGACTTCTACCATCCTAGGCTGTGAGAGAATAAATTTCTCTTTGTTAAAGCCATCCACCTGTGGTATTTCTGTTATTAAAAACAAAAACCTGTTGCCACTGAGTCAATTCCAGCTCATAGCAACCCTACAGGACAGAGCAGAACTGCCCCCTTGGGTTTCCAAGGAACACCTGGTGGATTTGAACTGCCGACCTTTTGGTTAGTAGTTGTAGCTCTTAACCACTATGCCACCAGGGTTTCCATTTCTGTAAAAGCATAGATAACTAAGACAGGAATACTATAAAGAAATGAGAATGGGCAAGCTACAACTACACACAACAACATAATAAATCTCTCAAACATTATGCTGAAATAAAAATCAGATACCCAGAGTAGATAGTGCATGATTTTATTTATAGAAAAAAAAAAAAGGCAAAATAGATCAATGCTATTATAAGGTAGAAAAGTGGATACCCACAGAGAGGGTAGTAACTGGTGGGGCATTCTGGGATATTAGTAATATTCTGCTTCTTGATTTTAGTGTTGGTTACATGGGTTCAACTGTAAAAACTTGTTGAGCTGGACACATACATATATTCTTCCACATTTACATGTTATGCTTCATCAAAAGTTTTCAAAATAGCATACTGAATATAGAGCTCACCAGATCTGGGAACATTAGATCCACAGAGTAAGGTTATTCAGATGGAGAAGTAGAGAATAATTCTTAAAATGCAAGTTGTGGCCAGGTCATTAGGGCTGAATTTCCCTTTGGTGCAAAGTCCTTTGTCTCAGTTTTGGAAAGGGGGAGAAGAAAGTGTACCTACATTGCCAGGTACTATGCCTACATTTATCTTATTTAATCTTTATAATAACTATATGAGATAGCTGTCACCATCTCTATTTTATGGATAAAGAAATTGATGCTCAGAAAAGTAATTTCCCCAGGGTTTCATAGTAAGTGGCAGACCCTACTTACTAGTTGGACAGGTTGGCATTGAGCTCTATAACACCAGAATACATTAGTCTTTTGGTCTCTTTTATATGGTGGTGGGAAGCCAATCTCCATCCCAAGGATACCCCTGTAGCCCAGCTCTGTCTGGATAAAGGGTTAGGAAAGGATATTGGCAGAAGATCCAGTGCCTGGCCCCCCAATTTTTGGCATTAAGGCCCCATTTTTCTTTAAGCTATCTAGTCCAGAGGACCCTGAATGAAGCAGTTAAAGAGAATAGTTCTCCTCATCGCTCTCCATCTAGGGATGGAGAAGCTCACAAAACCAGTTTGTGCTGGAGCTGAGACTGCTGCTCAGGGAGTCTGTCCACCATCTGTTCCTGATCTGTATCCAACTCCTTTGAGGGTCATGATGGGGGCAGAATTTGCCACTTTTACCTGCTTCAAACAAAGTAACTGCTAGTTGGTAACAGCAGGTCTGTGGTTCTCAAATTGTGCTCTGAGATGCCCCAGAGCACTGTGGTGACCTCACATGATATTTTAGTTTTTAGAGGGAAATAGGGTAATTCTCAACATTTGTCAGACATTCTGCTAGTTCATAGTTTCAACATGACATTGCACTACATTCTTTTCAACAATATTTCTTTGTGAAGCTGGATTTTTAGCTGCAATAAAAAGCAAGTACTTCATGAAAATCAACATGGAACAGGAAATAAGGGAGGTAGTATCTAATCTCATTCCAAGCTCTGACACATTGTGCAGTACCCAGTACATCGCACTGGTAAGTAACTGCGGTTATTAAGAACGAAATAAAAATATTTTCCTTTCAATTTATGTATATAATTTTTTTTTTCAAATGGCTACTAAGCCGTTAGGGCATAAGAACTAAGACATTTTCAGTTGCTTCATATGTATGCAAAAGCCGGACAATGAATAAGGAAGACTGAAGAAGAACTGATGCATCTGAATTACGACATAGGCTAAGAATATCGAATATATATACCACAGAGTGCCATAAGAATGAGCGAGACTGTCTTGGAAGAAACACAGCCAGAATGCTCCTTAGAAGTGAGGATAGTTAAGACTTTGACTCACATACTTTGGATATGTTATCATGAGGAACCAGTCCCTGGGGGAGGACATCGTGCTTAGTAAAGTAGAGGGTTAGCAAAAAGAGGAAGACCCTCAAATAGATGGATTGACACAGTGGCTGCAACAATGGGCTTCAACGGCTACAATTGTGAGGATGGCATATGACTGGGCAATGTTGTGTTGTGTTGTACATAGGGTCACCATGAGTCGGAACCACTGGACACCACTCAAAAACGACAACAAATTGTTTAGATCTATGTAATAAATGAAAACTTTTGGGTGTGTCTTTTGGCCTTGGGGGACTGCAAAAAATTACTAAAACACTAACTAAACCCACTGCCGCTGAGTCGATTCTGCCTCATAGCAACCCTAGAGGACAGAGCAGAATTGCCCCATTAGGGCTTCCAAGGCTATAAATCTTTACAGAAGCAGACTGCCATATATTCCTCCCGCTGAACAGCTGGTGGGTTCAAACAATCAGGCTTTAGGTTAGCAGCTGAGCACTTTAACCACTGTGCCACCAGGTTCCTCGCTGAAATACTAAGGACCCATAAACTGAGAAAGCTTGGGAACCTCTGCAAGCAAGGGTTTTTAAGTCTCTCACCAAGAAGCCAAGAGGGAGTTCCCAGGGCAGGCCCATCCCTGCTCCTAGAAGCAGGCAGGCAACAAGTACTCAGGTCGATGGGTGGGGACACACTCAGGCTTCCCTGTATAGAACACACTCTACAGAGTGGTTTACCAAGTACCTGCAGATAGGTGGCTGCTCACCAGCTCCCTCTGAATCTGAGGGCTATACACATCTGTGGCAGCCTTGTCGCTAGCTCCCAGGCTCACCTCTGAACTCTCTCCCTCAAAAGCTCCATTCACCACCAACCCCATGAATAAAACCCAAAGCCAGCCCAGAAGCCAGCCCACCAGCTGGAGACTTCCACACAGGCTCAGACTTGAGCAATGTCCACAAACCAAACCCATCAATCCACAGAGGAAGGGAGTGATGGGAACTAGAGAGAGGGCTTCCACTGAGGAGCCCATCCAATGAAAGGTCAGTTTGGGCTTTCTGAGTAGAGATTTGCATAAAAATAGGTTCTTTGTTCCCAGGGGGTTCCTGGCCTGCTACTCTCCCTTCCCTCCATTCTTCTCTGAAGTCATAATCCTCCGTTGGTGACATCACAGCTGTTGATACAATAGTCAATTGTGATGTCACAAGACTCAACTTCTGTCATTTTAGGTGGGAGTTGGGGATAGAAAATGAGACAAAGGGCAGGAATAGAATAAAGTTATAGAACTAGAATTTGCTTTTTCATGCTAGTTTCCCTGGTAATGAAGGGCAGTGATTCAGAAAAGGAAAGACAAGTCACCGGCAGCAAGGCTATGTGTAGATTTGTCTATATCATGTCTTGAGAGAGAGGGGGCAGGGAAGAGGAGAGAAAAGAAAAGGAGTTTTCAATTCCAGGATTTGCCAAATATGAAGATGATTTTGGTCTGGCCAAGTCCAGGACTTTCTCTTTCCATCATCCCTCACTTAGGCCCAGAGTAAGCAAAGAAAAAGGGAAACAGGAGAGGCTCCAGGCTGGAATGTTCTCTGGAAATTAATGTTTGGAATATTGTATTGAATTCTGGACTCCACACTGTCAGAGGGACTTCTCATTTTGGAATGTGTCCCGAGGATAGTGACCAGGATGGAGAGGGCACTCAGAGGCATGTCAAAGAGAAATGACTAAAGGGACTGAGAATGTTTACCCTGGAGAAGAGAAGGCTGTGGATGGGAGAGAGTGATAATTGCCTGGAGAATTCTGAAGGACTCTCATGGAAAAAGGGATTAGATATGTTCTCTATGGCCCCCCAAAGAGATCTCAGACAATGAGAAGATCCAGGGAGGCCAAAATAAGGAAGAATTTTTTGTATTCTTAAGTTCCAGCTGAGACTATAAATTCATTTTACCTTACTTTCAATTACAAAAATATATACATATATATATATAGGACAAGGACTATCTTGTTCATTATAGTAACCCAGAAAGAGTAACTGGCACATAGCAGGAGATAAGTACTTGTCAAATAAACGAACAAATGATGCAACGGAAACTGTCTGCTGAAGTTTAATAGAGATGTTTACAGGACTAATTCATTTGATAAGTAGTTTTTGAACTCCCACTACATGCCACTCACTGAGTTAGATGCTGGGATACAACAGAGAAAAAGCAGATAAGGTAGACTGGCACAGGTGGCGTTCAAGATCCCTTACAATATTGAGGTTTCTTGATTCTTCAAGTAGGCTTAAAATCTAAAACTGAAAGAGGATCCCAAAAGCCATGGATAAACTCTGCCTCTCACCACTACCACTACCACCATCACCAAATCTAGAGAGCTAGATTTAGCTATGAATGCCTTCTCAGCTGGAGAGAGACCTAATGCTGAGACAGACCAGATGAGAGCAACCAGGCTGGGGGCATGTGTCCTAACCCACGTTACCTTCCCCATCAATGCACAGGTAATTCTGAATAGAGGTCTTCTGAGCTCAGCTGATATGCCAATGCTGAGCACTAAGGGAAGCTCACTTATAGCAAGGTGCCCTGCTCCCACTACGTTTCAAACTTAAGTGTCAGCAATTAACAGACTACTACATATCACGGACCCTAAGGAATGTTAGAAAGTTAAATCCAAAATATTAGATTTGCAAATGCCAAGGGACTCAAATGGGACATTTCCTAATGTAGTTCATAAACTGATTCTGGAGATAATTCCCAAAAAGGAATAAAATCTTGAGGTAACTAGACTTATTTAGCTGTGTAGGTACAGGTACAAATAGCAGGCCATGGTCATGCTTGTATTTTCTTCCCTGTGGAAGCGTGAAGAATGTGCCTCCTTCCCTCTTCTGTACCAGCTAGAATAGAATGCTTACCAAGTAGCTTCAACACACTAAAAGCCACCCAAGTCACAGCTGACTCATACCACTCCTCTTTGTAATGAGGTATGACATGTATCTAAGCTCTTGTGTATTTTCATATTTGTAGCCTACAATTAGGCATTTTTGAGGGATGTAGCTGACTAGTGGTTCTGTTGGGTGACCTATAATTACACATAGAAGGCATCATGGTCAATCCAGGCAACTATCAGCTTAGGCACTATGAGCTCAGACCTCATGAGGAGGCTGCAGTACTCTAAGAAGGTCCAGAGAACACTGGTTAGCAATGTACCTCAGAAGGGCCACATTGCCCTTCCTTGGCTGCACATAGCACACCCCTCCCCATCCCCTTCACCCCGCCTTCCTTATCACTGCCTGGCTCTGCACAGCTCATTCCCCAGGCCCCAATGTTGGCACTTTTGTGGGCCCACTTATGACCCCAGCCAAGTGTGTAAGCAGTGGATCACTTTGTTGAACACAGTCTCCAACAACAAGGTAACAGCAATATAAAACAACTTCTAAAACTCTCCATAAATTTCTAATCTGAGGAAAAAACAGGTCACATCCAACAGCTCTCAGAATCCTGCAGCCAACTGCTGTGTGCGGCTGGGCTGGGGGGACTGACACAGGCCTGTCTCTGAGCCAACCTCTCTACCACCAGTTGCAATGGCCTCACTGATCCTGAGGGCCCAACACGGTCACTTTCTCTCATGCAAATGCCCACCATCCTGCTTCCCCGCTACTTGCCTGGCTAGGAAGGAAGGACTGCTTTAGCCCAATAGATCAATCTCTGGAGGTATTTCACATATGTATTTGGCACCAACAAAAAATGGCTTGATTCTTTAATGGCAGCTCAAGTCCTGATTCTAAGTATAATCAAAGACACTTCCACTTCAAAAATTGGAGAGTGGCGTCTGGGGTCTTAAACCCTAGCAAGCAGCCATCTAAGATTCATCAGTTGGTCTCAACCCACCTGGAGTAACGAAGAATGAAGAACACCAAAGACACAAGGTAATTATGAGCCTCAGAGACAAAGAGGAACACAAATGAGAGACTACATCAGCCTGAGACCAGAAGAACTAAATGGTGCCTGGCTACAACCAATGACTGCCCTGACAGGGAACTCAACAGAGAAACCCTGAGGAAACAGGAGAGCAGTAGGATGCTGACCCCAAATTCTCATAAAAAGACCAGACTTAATGGTCAGACTGGGACTGGAGGGATCCCAGAGGTCATGGTCCCCAGACCTTCTGTTAGCCCAGCACAGGAACCATTTCCAAAGCCAACTCTTCAGACAAGGATTGGACTGGAATAGGGGACGGAAAATGATATTGGTGAAGAACGAGCTTCTTGGATCAAGTGGACACATGAGACTATGTTGGCATCTCCTGTCTGGAGGGGGTATGACAGGGCAGAGGGGGCCAGAAGCTACCCGAATGGTCACGAGTAGAGAGAGTAGAGGGAAGAACTGTGTTGTCTCATGGAGGGAGAGCAATTAGGAGTGTATGGCAAGGTGTATGTAAATTTTTGTATGAGAGACTGACCTGATTTGTAAACTTTCACTTAAAGCACAATAAAAATTAATTTAAAAGAAAATTGTGTGACATATTTACAATAACAAAAAACAAAAAGAGTACCTGCTGAGGCTGCTGATGTACAACCACACACCTCATAAGACTTGGTGCCTTGGTTTGGAGGTTTAGGGTCATGGTTTCATGGGACATTCCAATTAACAAGCCTAATGTGTTTAGTGCTTCTGTTCTGCCTCCTAGTTTGTTGTGTAATGCGTGGGGTCTTAAAAGCTTGCAAGTGGCCATTCAAGGCACAACAATTGGTCTCTATTCACCTGGAGCAACAGAAGTAAAAGGGCAGTCGGGAACAGGAGGAGGATATGGAATGTATGGCTAATTGCCTCCATGAACAACTGCCTGCTTTGCCATGAGATCAGGAGAACTGGATGGTGCCAGGTTACAATTATTGAATATTTTGATCAAAGATTCCATAGAAGAATCTTGATGAAAGGGGGAAAATGAAGAACAGAATTTCTCAAATTCTCATGGGCTGCAGACTTTCTGGAGCCATGGATAGTGGATGAAGCCCTGAAGCTATTGCCATGACATAATCTTTAAACCTTAAACTAAAAATATTTCCTTAAAACAAACCATTTAGCTTAACCAGTTAAAAAAAAAAAGGTCTGCCTTGAGCATTATGTTCTTTTAAGAACTATTCATATGGGATCAAATTGAGAACAGCAACTTGAAAGATTAGATAGGAACTTTAGGGGGCAGTGACTATGTTAACGAGGGAGGGACAACTCAGAAAAGGAAGGTGAGAATTGTTGGACAAATCGAGTGTAACCAATGTCACTAAGTTGTACATGTAGAAACTGTTAAAAAAAAAAAAAATAGAATGCTTACAGTCTATGATAAATGTAACTAATGTCACTGAACAATCTGTATGGAAACCGTCAAATGGAAACCTAACTTGCTATCTAAACTTTCACCAAAAACTCAATGAAATACTGTTTAAAAAAAAGAGAGACTGCCACTTAACCAGCCCAGTGCAGCTGTTAAGTATAATTATGGCCCACACTCAAAGCAGCATACACTTTAAATATGAGCCCAATATCTAAACCACAAACACTTTGCAAGTTTCCCTTCTTCCCCAGTGCTGACTCCAAAGCACTTTAGAGTGCTTTTTACTTTTGAAAAACACTTTTACATGTTATTTCATTTGAGTCTCCCAACACGCTCAGAAGGTTAAACGGAATGGATGTTTTCTCCATTTTACAAAGAAGGAGACGAAGGCTCAGGGAAGGTAAGTGGCTTGCCTCAAGGTCACTGAACTAGTAAGTGGCAGAACCAGGTCTAAAACTTAGTAGCTGTGTGACCACAGTTTCTTCTTATGTCAATAATTAACCCTCAATGAGATGGACTGATGTAATAACCAAAACAATGGACTCAAACATATCGATTAAGGAGATGGCACAAGACTGGACATTTCATTCTGTTATACATAAGGTTGCTATGAGTCAGAGCAACTCAATGGCACCTAACAACAACAAGAAGAAGCAATACTAGATACACAGGGTTATTGGAAGCATAAATGAGTTAATATATGTAAAGCATGTGGAATGGTACCTGGTTCACAGTAAGGACTATAAGTATAAACAAACTGTAAGTAGTAGTATCACTACCACCTAGAATTCCTAATCCCAAACTTAGTGCTCTTTCCCTTCTATCTTGCTGCAGCTTTGCAAAAATTACTCAGAAAACAGTTTCACCTAACCCTGAGGTCTTTTCCACAGTCTAGACCCAATCCTTGTAATTTGTCTGTGGAACCTAGAACCTACTGGGCTCCATCTTGCCACTCTAAAAACTTCCCCATATTTTTACACAATGTACACACGCGCGCACACACACACCTCTTCTCCAAATCTGATTACCTAGTCTCCTGGCCTCTGATGTCACTTATGGTGTGTTCCTCTACCATGCTATGGCTCACCCTGCCTACAGTGCCCCACTTCAGTTTATATCCAATTCATTCACCTCCTTCCCTCAACAATCATTTAACAAGCACCTCAAGCACCTACTTTGTACCAAGCACTGTACTAGGTTCTGGGGAAAACATTCCTTGCCTTCCAAAATACATCAAATGAAAAGTACAGGAATAGTGAGAGGAATAAGGGACATGAGTGACCCAGAAAAAAAAAAAAAAAAGAGGTACCAGAAAATAACTCTGTCTGAGGGCAGCACAAAAGATTTCAGAGAAGGCAATGCTGAAATGAGTTTTAGACAGTGACTGGAGATCACTAGTCAGACAACGGGAGAGAGAACGTTCCAAACTGAGAGAACAGCATGTACAGAGGAATAACATGCAGAATTACACAGAGTATTATAATCTCATACTGCTGGCATACAGGGGCTGCGTGTGTGAGAGTCAGAGAGACAGAGATTCGGTGAAAGAGGGAGGGCAAAATGAAGCTAGAAAACCAGGAATGGGCCCTGAATATCATGACAAGAAGACACCTGGGTTTTTGTGCTCTCCGGCTACCTTAGACAATGAAGTCTCAAGGGCACTTTCCCCCAGCTGCTCCTTTTGAACCCATATTGCTAACTGGGGGTGCCAGGTGGCTGTGACAAGAAACATCACATCTGTCTTTCTTTGAGCTAGGTGGCAATCCTGACTCCCTGGATATGCTTACAGTGTACCAATTTTAAATATGAAATCCTTTAACAACTGTTTTCTCTCTCCTTCTGTCTTCCCCTACCCTTCTAAAGAAAAGCTGTTTATCCCTATTTTCATTTCTGCCCTGTTCTGAGCCCTGAGTTTTAATGCCAATGCTTTACACAAATCCAGCTTCACGTCCTGAGTGAAATATAATTTCATAGGAATGTAATTCTGAAATGATCTCATTGAAAAAGCACATCCACCAAAGGCTATGAGTAAACTTCAGGCCAGCCCATTCACACCCAGAGCCAAGGAGCCTGCAGACCCCTTTCCCTTAAATGGAGAATGTGCCTGGGGCCCAAAGCAAAGCATACCAGCTGCCCACGGATATTAACCTGCCCATAGCCAGCCTGCCTGCCTGCAGACCAAGGCCTGGGTCAGAGCAGCAACCATCATGAACCACTCTGGACAGAACAGAGAGAGCAGTGAAGCAAACAGGCCTCACTGTCTAGATGCTTCCTGTGTCCCTAGTGAAGGGTCTGGTTCCAGGCCATAAAACACCAGCTAAAATATGCACGCCCCCCTGTCACAACCCCCTCAGACAGTATGAACAGAAGCCAAGCTGCTAAGGGTCCTCCCCAGAGCTACCTGCCTTCCCTAGCTTTCTGAAACTCAGTTACTATCCAATCCTATTAAGAGAGAAAGCAGGGTATTCTACTCTGAAACTAGACTGTGAAAGCCAGGTCTAACCCAATTCAGGCAAGCTGAGACAGAGTGGAACTGGGGAAGAAATAATAGGCTGACACGGACTTTCGAAAACCATAGTTGAAAAATCACCATGTTGAAATCTCTGGAAAATATGTCCTCATTCCAAATCTGTACCCCACCCCCACTAAATATTCATAAAAGAGACTAGAAGAGGAGGGAAAAAAAAAAAAAATCGGTGGCTTGCAGATCTACAGGAATTATCTGTATTATCTTTGTAACTTTTCTGTAAATCTAAAACTATTCTAAAATTAAAATTAATGGCTTGTCATCGTTTCTTCTATAAGGAATAATGAGAAAAGAATGATCTTTGGGTATGAATTCCAGCTCTGTCCCTACTAGCTATGAAGCTTTGGATGAATTACCTAACCACTATAAGCCTCAGTTTCCTCATCTGTAATATGGAGATGACAGTTCCAACCACAAAGTGCTATTGTGTGGATTAATAAGATGTTGTGTGCAAAAGACTTACCACAACATCTAGTATACAGTAAGTACACAATAAATCATATCATTATCATCACTATCAGGTTGGTAACCAGTTCTCCTATCCTGCCAAAAGTGTTTTCTTTCTGGGCAGTAGCAGTCTCTCAGTTCATTTAGCCTTCACCTCGGGTTCTTAGCAACCACATTTAGAGGCCTTACCCCCACTCCTCAGCCCTACTTGTCTTTAAGATTTATAACCTTTTTCACATAAGGCATGACACTTTAAGCCCACAATAATCACCCAAAGACTGAAGGTCGTCTTACAGGGAGTTCTGACTAGTGAAAGCACACCTTTGTTGACAGAAACATGTTCTCCTTCCTGCTTTCCTTTCCTTCAATAGGATCCAACGTCACTGCCATTAGTTTTCCTAAAGTTCACAGGGTCAATCAGAAAGAAAGCCAGAAATTGACATAGCTGGGCTTCGGGGTATAATTACCTGCCCATAGTGGGGGTAAGGGAGAAATATGCTCTCACTGTTGCCACAAAAGATTCTTTAGCCTTGGCAGCAGCATCATCACCCCACCAATACCACCACCAACCCTGACCTTGCTCTCCACCCTGGACCAGTAGGAAGCTGGACAACTGGACTGCAAAACCACCAAGTCAATGGGCAAATTTACCCAAAGCGAAGAAATAAGCCCCAAGGCTAGGCATGAAATTGCCCCCAACCCTTGGAAGCCAGAATCTCAAGCTTCAGCCACCCCACCTCTTGGGCCCATTATGATGTTATCCACTTCCCCTAGGGAGAAGGAGGTGAGTGGACAGTTCAGGGACTCCATCCTGGTCTTACAAGTGGGTGGGTTGAGGCTAAGGAAAGAATCAGGTGAAGAAAGGTCTGACTCCGATGTTATTTTATCTCGGAAAATTACTCACAGCGATGTCAGATTCTTAGAAAACTCCCAAACTAAAGCAAAAGCCCAATCTCACCCTGAAAATTTAGTATCCAAATAAGGGAGCATCTGTGCTAGAATAGTTAGCCTGTTTCAACTTTGAAAAGCCCTAAGAGAGAAGCTATTCCCAGGCTTAGGATTCCACTGACAGGTTGTAACCCCTCGAAGCACTAATGGGCACATTCTAGTGGCTAATTTCTCTGACCTTCCAGATGGCTACATTTGGGACACACCCAGCTAAGGCCCAAGGACATTAGTTCTTGGCAGGGAGGATGAAAAAACTCAGCAGCCCCAGCAGAGCCAGAAAACAGCCCCAGCTCAGGCAGCTTCAAGGACAAGATTTGGGAAACAGAGCCTGGGAAGAAGATATCCTTGGAGCCATCTCTTATTTGGTTTTCTTAATATTCCAAATATGAAGCGGCTAAGTGGAAGAAAGATGTGGCAATCTGCTTCCATAAAGATTTACAGCCTTGGAAACCCTTTGGGGCAGTTCTACTCTGTCCAACAGGGTTGCTATGAGTCGGAATCAACTTGACAGCAGTAAGTTTGGTTTTTTTTTTTTTTTGGAAGAAGTTAAATATGTCTTATTTTTTTGCTTATTATCTCATACCTAGTTATTGCACTGATCTCTAATAACATATAATAAGGAGCATTTTACAGTGTCAGCCCATGGAAAGCAATAAATAAATGTGAAGTATTATCATTATCAAACATACTAATGATCATGAAGATGGCACAGGACTAGGCAATGATTCATTCTGTTATATATGAAGTCACCATGAGTTGGAGCCAACTCAACGGCAACTAACGAAACAACTTTACTATTATCATTACTAAAACCAAACCAAACCTGTTCCATCTAGTCAATTCCTACTCATGGTGACCCTAGAGGACAGAGTAGAACTGCCCCATAGGGTTTCCAAGGTTATAAATTTTTATGGAAGCAGACTGCCACGTTTTTCTTGTGATGAGCTGCCAGTGGGTTTGAACTGCCGACCTTTCAGACTGCAGCTATGCACTTAACCACTGCGTCACCAGGGCTCCTTATTATTAAACCAAAAACCAAATCCATTGCCATCAAGTCAATTCCAACTCATAGCGACCTTATTATTATTAGTTCCCCTTTATTCTTCCATTTCCAGATCTTGCCGCTCATAAATGACTAAGCATCCTGAAACATCAATACTATAACGTCATTCCTCTGCTTAAGAACTTAAAACGGCTCCTGACACTCACACCAGACAAAAATCTTCTACTTCCTCCAGAGCCTTGTCAAATGCTACCAGCCAATCACATTTCCCTCTCCTTCCTTCCTCCTCTCCAACCATTTCCCGCCTACCGCCATTCGCCTAACGCCACGCTTCCTTCCTCCCCCGATACACAGACACACAGCTTTACACAGACACAGACAAACACACACACACAAATGCACTTGTCTCTACAATCAGAGAAGACACCTCCTGCTCCCAAGATGTTCATTTCTGCCAGCCTGGAATACCCTCCTTTTCCCCCTCAGTTTGCCCAAATTCTATCTATGCTTGGGGCTCAGTCCAAAGTCCCCCAAGCTTAGGCTGAGAGACCATCCAATTCATAAACAATAACTAAGCACCTCCTCTGTACCAGGCACCAGGTCAGACGCTGAAGACAGAGTAGAAAACAACACAGTTGTACATGCTCTTGACTGGTACGAAGGGCTTAAACATGAAAATCTGTGTTCAGTTGAACCAGCCTGAATGCAGGTAAGGCAGTCAACAACTAGACCTCATGGGCTGCTTGCTGTGATACTTGTCCCTGGCTAAGGTAGGATTGGGAGATAGAATCCAGTTGAATGAGGTCTTCCTTCCTCTCTGTCTTAGTCATCTAGTGCTGTTGGAACAGAAATACCACAAGTGGATGGCTTCAACCAGGAGAAATTTATTTTCTCACAGTCTAGTAAGCTAAAAGTCTGAATTCAAGGCACCAGCTCCAGGGAAAGGCTTTCTCTCTGTCCACTCTGGAGAAGGTCCTTGTCATCAATCATCCCTTCTCTGCACAGGAACCTCGGGTCCAAAGGATGCACTCGGCTCCCAGTGCTGCGTTCTTGGTGGTATGAGGTCCCCATGTCTCTCTGCTCACTTCTCTCTCTCATATCTCAAAAGATACTGGCTTAAGACACTATCTAATCTTGTAGATCTCATCAATATAACTAATCCATCTCATTAACATCACAGCGATAGGATTTACAACACACAGGGAAATTACATCAGATGACAAAATGGTAGACAATCATATAATATAGGAAATCATGACCTAACCAAGTTGACACATATTTTGGGGGGACACAATTGTATCCATGACACTCTCCCTCAGACTTTCCAAGAAGCCATCTGGCCCTGGTAGTTTAGAACATACCATATTACAAGAACGATCATTGTCTGTGATCACTTTGGGTAGCATCACTCCTTCCCAGCATTGGAGTTTTATATCTTCAGAGATAGGTTGGGCTCAACCCCACCAATAAGGCCCTAGTCAACTATCCTTCCTTAGGACCAGGCACGGAGCTTCACATCCTTGCCCAAAGGCAGGGAACAGAGAGGCAACAACCAACGCTCTCCTCAGGGGTTGCCAGCCTTTGTGCCACTGTGACTGCACAGATGATGGGGTCACATGAGAGGCAGCTCTTTTAGACCTTTAGAATAATACGTAATTCTCAGATCCTAACAGTAACTCCACCCCTCTTGCACTCAAGAAAACTTATCAGAATATGAGTCAGAGTACCCTGATTATAGGGATAATCTTGCATACCTCCTAAATTATAAAAAATAGGCAACGATTTACACATACTTTGGTCCTTTAGCTCCTGTAATAACAAATGCCATGAGACACACACCTCACATCTGGTCCTAAGCCCACTAGTGAGTCACAGCCCCTGGAGAGAAGCTGTTGCTCTAAGCTTTCAGTACGCACCGTCCCCAGCTTCCCCACCTTGGAAAGACAAGAGGGTCGCCTGGATAGAAATGAGACCCTAATAGATTTATAACCATAATCCCAGAGGATAATCCTAATTCATTTTTTCCTGCCCAGTGGAGAAACATCTGCTAAAGGCCAAAAGTGTTTCAGACTTGGTGCTGATCTGAACCAAAGATACTTCCCACAGGACATTTCTCAGGCCTGTCACATGTGGCCCAAGAAAGCAGTAAGATGGCAAAGAGGCTGCTGGAGCCTAAGAGCCCAGCCAAGAGCTACTTCAGATAGCCACACCCTCAGATAGCGTCAGAGAACCTTGAAGCAAGTACTCAAAGCTATGCGTGTTGGGAGGTGATTTTTCCCAGAATCATAGAACCAGAAGAGATTCTCCATGTGTAATCTTAGCCACTTTTTTGATCCAGGGAGGAAAAAAGGGAGGACACCTAATCCATCTCTATTTATAGTTCCAGCAAGGGAGACTCCATAGTCTTCCTCATTACCCATTCTCACCACAAGCTATCTGAACCTGAAGTCTCTGAGTAAGCTTATCTCACATGAAACTCATCTGTTACCTCTTATAGCATAAACTGTTCAGCCTCTTGCTAGTGTGACAACCCTTCCGAGTAAGGCTGAATCAGTCTCAGCGTCCAAACTAAGGAACCTGACACCTTTTAGAAGCTTACTCAAGACACCACTCACATGTTTAGTAGAAGTTCAGACCTCAGGGGGCTTTTATAGGTCAGGACAGCCAGAAAGGCCACAGCTGTTACTAATCAATGTACACGATATGTGAGCACTAAAAGGGCCCAATGAGCAAAGCCTTAAAGAAAGGGCAGAACAGAAGGGAAGAAGCTGCCATCAGCCTCAGATCACCAGTATCTAGCTTGGAGGAGGAGTATATGCCTGAGCAAAGATTTGGATCCAACTGTAACAAACATCTAGCCTTTGAAACCTGTGACATCCAAACAGTATCATCTTCTACTCCACTGCTTTGCTGAGACCCTCAACTCAGCTACCCCTTACCGCAGGCCCATCACCAAAGGCTGGAGAGAGAACTCAGGGCACACTAAGTGTCTCCAGAGACTTAGTTATACATTCTCAGTCCTCTTGCACCTCAGTCCCTCCCCTACACTCCACCCCCCGCCCCGACAACTCAAAGTTTCAGTCTCCACATATGTGTCTATGTGCATGTGTGTCTGTGTTTTATTTATACTACCCGTGTCTGTTGTTAGCAACAGAAACAAAGTACTTTAAGGCAGAGAAGGCAAGTCAGCCAACTGGCTTGCTGCTCCTCATCCTGCTTGCAGCTCAGAGAAGAGGGTGATAAAGGGCCCTTCTAGCTCCAATCTACCACGTGAACCTACAGTTCCCATGTACAAGGGGTCTGGAAGGCACAGTGCCTGTTCACCTTAAGTCAGTCAGTGCCGTGTGGGGGCCCCTCCCTCCTCTTCCCTGAACACCTCCTTCTCTCACCTGCCTGAACACTGACTACTATTGGAAGGCAGAGTTTCAAAAGGCAGAATTCGGGAAACCCACGCTCCTCCCATGGACACTCAGAGATTGTAAAGACGCACAGGCATTGCCTCCCCAAACACAGACTCTGGAGAACCTTTCCCATCTTCATTTTTTCTACTACTGATAATCTTCCAAATTCCAATATCAGATCTCTCAATAAAATCAACAGTAACTATTGAGTACTATTTTGCTTTCAGCAGAGAGAAAACAATGTGAGATGTAATTCTTACACTCTAGGAACTCACAGTATAACTTAGGGAAACAAGATACAATTTCAAGTGCTAGAGTGTAGAAAAAAAAAAAAGTACTCTAGGATCTAGGGAGAGATGGGTGGAGGTGGAGGGGCTTCAGTGGCTCAGGACAGGATTCATGTAGGAGGGAAATGAGATCCAGACCTTAAAGGACAAATAGCAGTTAGACAGAATGAGACAGGAGATTGCTTGAGGTGAAGAGTTAGACTAAGACTCAAGGTCCCAAGCCAGAGAGAATGGCAATACCATGTCCATGGTGTTTTCCCACATTCAACTGAGGCTCAGTCCTGGGAGGTAAGGAGGAAAGAGACTGGCCTGACTGGGAAATAAGTCCCTCACCTCAGAGTCACCATGCTTTCCAGCCCCTCTGGCAAGAGCATGCATGATCATAATTATGAATAGATGGAGTTTTTCTTATTCTGTGTTTCCTTATTCTGTACTGTTGTAAAATCCCCTACAATGCATAGAGTGTAGCCAGCCTAACTGCCTAAAGCCAAAAACATCCTGATGAAAATCTTGATACTCAATGATCTTGCTCTTCCAGTTGCTATGTGGATTAGTAGCTGGGTCCATTCCTCTGCCAGCTCAGGTCAAGCTGTAAGTCTGATTCTTTGCTCACCAGAGGAGGAGAAGAGGGGTGGTTCGAAATTTCAAGTACAGTCCCTAGTTAGCCTCTCCTTCCATTCATAATTATGATCATGCATGCATTCCACTAATACATAACTGAACACCAACCATGTGTAAGCCAATGTGTTCAGTGCCGATTTGGAGTCAGGACATCAAAATGCATCAGGAATGGGTCCATCCTCAAAGAGCTTATACTGTAGTAAGGTGGATACAATATACACAAAAATATAATAAGCATCAGGAAGACTATTTTAAGTGCCACTAAAGAGATAAAGATGAAATGCTGTGGGGTTTAGAAAAAACTTCATAAAGAAGGTAGCCCTTGCACTGGGCCTGGAAGATCAAATGGCAAAACAAGAAAGGGACATTCCTGGGTAGATGAAACTGTCTGAGCAGAGGTTTGGAGGGAGGAAACCAGAAGACATAAGAGGAGCAACAAGATGCTCAGTCTGCTGGGAGTTAACTGAAAACAGACCAGGGGAAAACAAGTTGAAAAGACAGAGGATGTCAGATCTCAGAGGTTTGAGAGTAAAATTAGGGATCTTAATTCTTCTCTGCAGGCACTAGCTAATAACAGAAATGGAGCCCTGGTGGCGCACTGGTTAAGAACTTGGCTGCTAACCAAAAGGTTGGCAGTTCGAATCTACCAGCCACTCCTTGGAAGCCCTATGGGGCAGTTCTACTCTGTCCTATAAGGTCGCTATGAGTTGGAACCAACCTGATGGCAATGGGTAATAGGTAATAACAGAAATTTTCTAAGAAATGAAATGGGTCAAGGACTGTGTTTCTGAAAGATGAAACAGTGCTTAAAAATCTAGGGGTTGTAGCAGAAAAATCTGATCATGTAGTCTACCAGGATTGAAGACTACAGGAAAGATAAGGGAGGGAAGGAATTGATGTAATCAACAGGTACATGACAGAGATTCTTCTCTGAGGTTCAGGCTGAACAGGAAAATAAGTGGGCAGTCCCCAGGATGGTAGAGAGGCTATAAGAGCAGATAAAGGCTAGAGAACCAGCTGTTAGGAGGGGACAATGAAATACTGGCAAGTATGACTAGATAGGAGATTGTGGTCAGAGAAGGGATCCTGAAAGTGGAACAGCTCAAAGTGAGGAGGCCAAAGGTATGGCCATACTATGGACAGTTTAATAGGAATGAAGATAAGGTTCTTACAGTTGAAATCATTGAGGGACTGTGAAGCCAGGGCATTAGAGGATCCTCAGCATGAATCCCCAAGTCCTAATTATGCAGAAAGGGGACATGTGAAGAAGGCTGTAGGCTGGAAGTTAAGAGGGAGGTAAAATGCACCAAGAAATGAGGAAAGGGGTTATAAGTGAAAAGAGGAACTGACTTCAAATGGCAACAGTTGTCAGGTTGGGCTGGAAGTAACGTCAGGGAGTACAGAGTGAGAGTTACAGGAGGAAGAGAAGTTGCTTCATTAAAGAGGGTCACAAGGGAAGTGAGATCTTCAGGGAAAAGCCAGGTTTCTGTTATAATGGAGGTAGGATTGCTTAAGGAAAAGGTAGAGAAAAAGGGGGAACACTACCACTTTTTGTCTATCAGATTGGGCAAGATTATGAAGAAAAATATTCCCAGAGTTAAGCAGGATGTGGCTACTCTCATACACTGTTGTTGTGCTGCAAACCCGTACAACTTCTCTGGAGGACAATTTAGGAATATATATCAAAAGTTCTGAAAAATACGTGCTTACAAATGATACCTTACACAAACTTAAAAGACAAGCCACACAGAGAAAGAAAGTGACTGCAAAGCACATAATGGACAAGTAATTAAAAATCAGAATATATTAAGAACTCCTCAAACAGAAACCTGTACACCAATGCTCACTGCAGCATTATTCACCATAGCCAAAAGATAATGATGCATATCAACTTAAATGTCCATCCACAGATGAACAGATAAATAAAATGTGGTATAAACAGACAATGGAATACTACTTGGCCATAAGGAGAAATGAAGTCCTGACACATGCTACAATATGGATGAACCCTGAAAACACTATGCTGACTGAAATAAGACAGTCACGAAAGTACAAAGTACTGTATGATCCCACTTATATGAGATAGACAAATACATAGGTATCAAAGCTTACAGCGGTTACCAGGAGTGGGAAAGGGGGAAAATGGGACTTGTCGCTTAAAAGGGGAACTAAGTTTCTGATAATGGTGGTGGAACTTAGAAAAGGATAGTGGTAAAGTTTGCATAACATGATGAACATAATTGATATCACTGAATTTATGTGTAAAAATTGTTGAATTAGCAAATATTTCATTATATGTATTTCTACCACACAAAAACACACACACAGAACTCCTAAAATCAAAAGGAAAAAGATAAATAACCCAACAGAGAAACAGGCAAAAGATATGAACAGGCAATTCAAAAAAGAAAAGAAAGGAAACTCAACCAATAACATGAAACAATGTTCAACCTCTCTGATAAATCAGGAAAGTGCAAATTAAAGCAATGAGTTATTATGTCATAGTCACAAAAAAAAAAATTTTTTTTTTTTTTTTTTTACTCATCAGACTGGAAAATACTGACAAGTGTGGTATCTCCAAGTGTTACCAGAAAAAATGTGGGGAAATTAAAACTCTCACATATTGCTGGTAAATACATACCATTTGTCATGGATTGAATTGTGTCCCCCAAAAATGTGTGTCAACTTGGCTCGGCCATGATTCCTAGTATTGTGTGATTATCCACCATTTTGTCATCTGATGTGATTTTCCTATGTGTTGTAAATCCTACCACTATGATGTTAATGATGCAAGATTAGAGGCAGTTATGTTAACGAGGTAGGACTCAATGTGTAGGATTAGGTTATGTCTCAAATCAATCTCTTTTGAGATACAAAATTGAGAAGTGAGCAGAGACAGCAGGACCTCATACCGCCAAGAAACAAGACCCAGGAGAAGAGCGTGTTCTTTGGACTCAGGGTCCCTGTGCCGAGAAGCCCTTCAGTAGAGGAAGATTAATGACAAGGACTTTCCCCACAGCCTACAGAGACAGAAAGCCTTCCCTGGAGCTCGCACCCTGAATTTGGACTTCTAGCCTCCTGGACTGTGAGTGAATAAATTTCTCTTTGCTAAAGCCATTGACTTGTGGCATTTCTGCTAAAGCAGCACTAGATAACTAAAACACCATCACTTTAGAGAGCAATCTGGTATTAGTAGTAAAACTGAAGAATCACACACCCCAAAACGAGCAGTTCTACTTCTAGGTAGCTAGCGTAGATAAACTCTTGCACTTAAATACTTTCTTTTTACAAGGATGTTCAGTTCAGCAGGGGTTTGTAATACTCAAAAAACAGAAAGATCTCAGCCGTCTTTTATTATCATACAATGGCACATCATACACCCATTAAACTGAATAATTTAGATCATTAAATTGCGTTCCTTTAGATCCACATATATATATATATATATATATATATATATACGGACACTTTTTAAAAACAAAGTTGAATAAGGAAAATCAAGCTGCAAAAGGAACGATACTATATGCATAAAATTTTAAACACACAATGCTATATATTATTTATGGATATATATAAAATATATATATGTAAAGGATATATGGTAATGATGCATATCAATTTCAGAAGGAGGAAAAGGATTAGGAAAAGCAAGCTTTAGTAATACTAGAGCCCTGGTGGTGCTGTGGTTAAGAGCTTTGCTGCTAACTAAAAGGCTTGCAGTTCCAATTCACTAGCCACTCCTTGGAAACCCTGTGGGGCAGTGCTACTCTGTCCTATAAGGTCACTAGGAGTCAGAACTGACTTGATGGCAATGGGTTTGGGTTTTAGTTTGGTCATATTAAACATGTTTTAAAATATGAAATCTGAAGCAAAAATAGCAAAATGTTAATACTTATTGAATTTGGGTTGTGGGTTTTATTACATTAAATTCTGTTCTATATTCTTAAAGCTGTTAAAATATTATTAACTCATTTAAGTACATTTATACCCCTTGATCCAGCAATGCCATTTCTAGAAATTTATCGTGAAGATATCCAAGTAGGAACAGATATATATTTACTGCCAAATAGCTTTTAATATCAAAATAACAGTACCCAAATATTAATCATCAGGACAATAGTTAAATAAATAATGGTTCACCCACACAATGGAATTCTACGTAGCCCTGGACAGTATGAAGTAGCTCTACATGTACTGTCCCTGGAAGACACCTATGTAATATCACTAGTCAAAAAGCAGATTAGAAAACAATAAGTACAAAATAATGTCATGTTTGTTTAAAAAAGTACATATGTAGATCATATATGGGAAAGATCCAAAGGGATATACTCCAAAAAATTAACAGTAACGATGCTATCTCTCATAGAAGGATGATGATATGTGATATTTACTTTCTTTCTAGCATTTTCGTTATTGTACAAATATTCTGCAATGAGCATGTTTTTTTTAATTTTTATTGTCCTTTAAGTGAAAGTTCACAAATCAAGTCAGTCTCTCATATAAAAATTTATACACATCTTGCCATATACTCCTAATTGCTTTCCCCCTAATGAGACAGCATACTCCTTCCCTCGACTCTCTATTTTCATGTCCATTCGGCCAGCTTCTGACCCCCTCTGCTCTCTCATCTCCTTTTCAGACAGGAGCTGCCAAAATCGTTTCCTGTGTCTACTTGATCCAAGAAGCTCATTCTTCACCAGTATCATTTTCTATCCCATAGTCCAGTCCAATCCCTGTCTGACGATTTGGCTTTGGGAATGGCTCCTGCCTTGGGCTAACAGAAGGTCTGGGGACCATAACCTCTGGGGTCCTTCTAGTCTCACTCAGACCATTAAGTATGGTCTTTTTACGAGAATTTGGGGTCTGCATCCCACTGCTCTCCTGCTCCCTCAGGAGCTCTCCATTGCACTCCCTGTTAGGGCAGTCATCAGTTGCAGCCAGGCACCATCTAGCTCTTCTGGTCTCGGGCCGATGCAGACTCTGGTTTATGTGGTCCTTTCTGTGTCTTGGGCTCATAATTACCTTGTGTCTTTGGTGTTCTTCATTCTCCTTTGTTCCAGGTGGGTTGAGACCAATTGATGCATCTTAGATGGCTGCTTGCTAGCGTTTAAGACCCCAGAAGCCACTCTCCAAAGTGGGATGCAGAATGTTTTCTTAATATATTATGCCAGTTGACTTAGATGTCCCCTGAAACCATGGTCCCCAAACCCCTGCCCCTGCTACACTGGCCTTCAAAGCGTTCAGTTTATTCAGGAAACTTCTTTGCTTTTAGTTTAGTCCAGTTGTGCTGACCTCGCCTGTATTGTGTGTTGTCCTTCCCTTCACCCAAAATATTTCCTATCCACTATCTAACCAGTGGAAACCCCTTTCCCTCCCTCCCCCTTCATAAACCTCAAAGAATATTTTCTTCTCTGTTTAAACTATTTCTCCAGTTATTATAATAGTGGTCTTATACAATATTTGTCCTTTTGCAACTGACTAATTTCACTCAGCATAATGCCTTCTAAATTCCTCCATGTTATGAAATGTTTCACAGATTCATCGTTGTTCTTTATCGGTGCGTAGTATTCCATTGTGTGAATATACCATAATTTATTTATCCACTCATCCGTTGATGGGCACCTTGGTTGCTTCCATCTTTTTGCTATTGTAAACAGTGCTGCAATGAATAAGCATGTATTTCTTTTATAATTAAAAAAATTAAGTTGGTTAATTTTGTGCACGCACACACACAAAAACCAGAAAAAGTGAAAAGAAGTAAGAGCAAGGTGGTCTGCCAATAGCACAGGAGTTTTAGCTGGAATGATGGAAGCGGTTAGTTGAAAAAGAGGGAGATACTGTAAACAAAAGTATTTCAAAAGCTCTACAAAAAGGAAAGAGCTGGGAGGAAGAGCAGGGTCCAGAGGTTTTCACCTAGCGTGAGAATTTTCAGTAATAAGAATGAAGGAAGCAAAGGTCAGCTGGATAGCTGTTCATTATTGAAAGGGACAGAGTATAGGTCAGAGAACTACACAGTCCCCAGATCCCACAGAAAATATTAATAATTCATTGTCCATTTTACAGATTTTGAACCTGCCATTGAGACTACCTTCTTTTGGCATAGAATGAGTGATGGAAAGAGAAAGGGGACTCTTGGTTAAGCTTCCCGGATGTAAGGTCTGTTATTAGAACAGTCTACAGAGGAGTGAATCTTTCATCCTAAACACTCTTTCCTCTTTTCAACACTCCCCTCAGCCCCAGCCCTCACATGCACTCAGAAGGCCTAAGGAAATGCCACCTGAACCATATATGATGAGGAAGGTGGTCAAAGCAACAAAAGCAGCAGCCTCACAGTCACCTTGGTCTAGTTGGCACAGCCAGCAATTCTATTTCTCCAGAATTAGTGGTGTAAAGGCTAAAGAAGCTCAGGGAATAGAGTGACAAAAGTGGGCCGGGAAACAAGGTGGTAATCGTAAGTCAGTCTTGCATTTAGGCAAATGTGAAACATCTAAAACCTTAAGTTAATCAAGAAGGTATTGGCTGTGTGGCATCTGCAAACCAGCACAGATATTCTAGGTATATCTTCTTTCTGGGTGAGGTACCCCTATAATACAAGGCCTTAGAGGGTAGAGTAGTTGCAAAGAAACCATAGGAAGATACAGAATCTTAGATAGCATAGATGTCCATGGAAATTAAGCCACCCTTTTTACATTCAGACTGTGGATCTCATCTAAGGAGCCAGCTGCCTGCATTTTCACAATCAGGCCAATCAAAGCCTGTATTTTACCTACATCAGTGAAAAATCATCCCAGTCATGATTCATCAGGTTTTCTTTATAATAAAAACTGATTGTGGTTACCAGGGGTGGGGGGAGGGGAACAGGGAGTTTTTGCTTAGACAGCATTGAATGTATGTGAATGGTGGTGGGAAAATTTGGAAAGGAATAGTGAGGATTTAAAGAATGTAATCAATGTCACAATTTAAAGAATGTAATCAATGTCATTGAACTGTACATGCAGAAATTGATGAATTGCTGTATGTTTTGATGTGTGTTTATCATTATAATAATAATCTAAAAGCCTGTGATCTTAGCAGTTTTTCCTATTTTCTAGCATCACTGCTACAAAGAGGAAATGGTACAAGAGGGTAAGAGGACACACATGCATATTCTTCCATGGCTCAAATTCCCCTCACCTACCTGTCTCTGACCAACAATGATGACACAGAGCAGAGGCACTTCCTACATTTCGAAGGCAGTCACCTGCCTGCCCTTTTGTTGTTTTTTACCTTCTGGAAAAATCACCCTCTTCCAACTAGGACCTCTCCCTGGTCACTATGGTCCCATGATTCATTTGTGATGTGGGATTCATTCAACAAATGCCCAGGGCTGGTGTTATCTAGAAGTGATGACAGTCGTTTCCAGATCAGAAGCAGGCACAGAGATAAAGCAAAGGGCATTTCCTGCCTACCACTTATGACCTAAGAGCTGGAGGAGAAGGGAGGGGAGGAACGAAAGGTTTGTTCACCTCATCTCTTAGTCAGTCTCCTGTTTGCAAAGGGGAGGAAAAAGCCCAATACCTGGTACTTTAAAGGGAATTAAACTTTAGGTCAGTCCCCTTCCTTCCCTTAAGTGATATTTAAGGAGGACCATCTAAGGGGTGTGCTATATATATCCATGATTCTGGTATTTTAAGTTCCTTTCTTCTACCAACTGATCACTGGAAAGATACATAGGTACTGTTAGCTCAGCTCCTTGTGGAATGGTTTTCACTAACTTGTAATTTCATGTAATACATTTGTATTTTATCAGCAATCACTATTAATAAAGCCATGTTGTCTCATACAAGACCAGACTGAGACTAGAAGGAGGAGGTCATGGTTCTCAAACCTTCTGTTAGCCCAAGACTGGAACCATTGCCAAAGCCAACTCTCCAGACAAGGATTAGACTGGACTATAAGATAGAAAATGATACTGGTGAGGAGTGAGATTCTTGGCTCAAGTAGACACATGTAACTATGTGGGCAGCTCCTGTCTCGAGGGGAGATGAGAAGGCAAAGGGAGACAGAAGCTGGCTGAATGGACACGGAGAATACAAGGTGGAGGGAAGGAGTGTGCTGCCTCATTAGAGGGAGAGCAACTAGGAGTAAATAGTAAGGTGTATATAAATTTTTATATTAGAGACTGACTTGATTTGTAAACTTTCACTTAAAGCACAATTAAAAAAAAAAAAAAGAAAGCCATGTTGTTGCTGTATGCTGCTGAGTCGATTCTAATTCATAGCGATCCTATAGGACAGCGTAGAACTGCCCCATAGGGTTTCCAAGGAGCAGCTGATGGATTTGAACTGCCAACCTTTTAGTAAGCAGCCATGGCTCTTAACCACTGTGCCATCAGGGTTCCTAGGAGAGCCAGAGGAAATCAAAATTGCATAAGCATTTGTTGTAAAAAAAAAAAAAAAAAAGTAAGGACTGCTGTCATTGAACATCTCCTATATAAATATCCATATGAGAAATTTCATTAAAATATAAAACCAAAATTTAAAAAAAACTTTGCCTTGAGAAACTAATATGTTTCCTCTTTCCTAGTGGTAAGGTATTAAAGGCTGCCAAGGAACTAAAAGTCAGAGTCTAAGGCCTTTCAGAGCAACCATGTCAGATTAGAACATTTCCGTGTTCTTCTCTTCCTTGGTGCTAATGATCTGTTTCTATGATGTTAACATGATTAAGGCCACCCTTCTCCAATCATCTACTGTGTGCCAAGCATCGCCCCCACATGTTAGTTCATTTAATACTCTAAACAACTCTATGTTCGTTTGTTTATTTCTTAGGTGTTATCTTAGACTGGGTTCTCTAGAGAAGCAAAACCAGTGAGGTTAAGAGCTACGACTGCTAACTAAAAAGTCAACAGTTTAAATACACCAGTCGCTCCTTAGAAACCCTATGGAACAGCAGCAGTTCTACTCTGTCCTACAGGGTGGGTATGAGGCAGAATTGACTCAACAGCAACGGTTTTGTGTGTGTGTGTGTGTATTATGTATACACACACACATACTATATACACCAAAAACCAAACCTGTTGCCTTTGAGTTGATTGTGACTCAGCGATCCTAGAGGAGAAAGTAGGACTGCTCCATTGGGTTTCCAAGCAGTGGCTGGTAAATTCAAATCCAAAAGGGTAGCAGCCAAGCTCTAAACCACTATGCCACCAGGGATCCATGTATATATACACACATACATATATACATAAAGAGAGGTTTATCTCAAGGAAATGGCTCACGTGGTTATAGAGAGTGGCAAGTCCCAAGTCCATGGGTCCGGTGTCAGATGGTAGGCTGTTGCCTATGGGCTGTGGAGGGTAATGAACTCAAGATCAGCAGGCAACACAGCAGGCTGCTGGCTCAAGTTCCAAGAACCAGAGATCAGATGATGATCCTGCCAGGTGCAGGATCCAGGGCAAGCAAAAGCGGCAAACTTTGCCAGAATATCTATATATATATATTGGATGCAGGCCACACTCCTGAGTAAATTCCCCTTACAACTGACTGGCTAATGACATGAGATCACATCATAGAGATGATTGTATCACAAAATGGAAGATAAATACATCATTATACAACTGCCAAGTTACATCATTATATAATTTCCAAACTACATCATTATACAACTGCCAAACTACTGAGAATCATGGCCCAGCCCAGCTAACACACAACCGTAACCATCATAGGTGCTGTCGAGTAGGTTCCGACTCATAACAGCCCCATGCATAACAGAACAGAACACTTCCCTGTCCTGCAACATCCTCACAAACTGGTTGTTACATTTGAGCCTACTGTTGCAGCCACTGTGTCAATCCAGCTCTTTGAGGGTCTTCCCTCTTTTTTGCTGACCCTCTACTTTACCAAGCATGATGTCCATCTCCAGGGACTGGTCCCTCCTGATAACATGCCCAAAGTAAGTGAGGATAAGTTTCACCGTTCTCACTTCTAAGGAGCATTCTGGCTGTCCTTCTTCCAAGACAGATTGGTTTGTTCTTCTGGCAGGCCTTGGTATATTTAATATTCTTCACCAATACCATAATTCAAAGGTGTCAACTCTTCTTCAGTCTTCCTTACTCACTGGCCAGCTTTCACATGCATATGCGGTGATTGAAAACACCACAGCTTGGGCCAGGAGCACCTTAGTCTTCAAGGTGACATCTTTGCTTCTTAACACTTTAAAGAGGTCTTTTGCAGTAGATTTGCCCGATGCAGTATGTTGCTTATTTTTTTATTTTATTGTGCTTTAGGTAAAGTTCACACAGCAAATTAGTTTCTCATTCAAAAATTTATAAACAAATTGTTTTGTGACATTAGTTGCAATCCCCACATTATGTTGGCACTCTCCCCCTTTCCCTTTCTACCCCGGGTTCCCTGTGTCCATTCATCCAATTTTCCTGTCCCTTCCTGCCTTCTTGTGTTGGCTTTTGGCCAGGTGTTGCCCATTTGGTCGCGTATACTTGACTGAACTAAAAAGCGCATTCCTCATGTGTGTTATTGCTTGTTTTATATAGGCCTGTCTAATCTTTGGCTGGAAGCTGGATTTTGGGAGTGGCTTCAGTTCTGAGTTAGCAGGTGTCCAGGGACCACTATCTCAGGGGTTCCTCCAGTCACAATTAGACCAGTAAGTCTGGTCTTTTTTTTAATTTGAATTTTTTTCTACGTTTTCCTGCTGCTCTCTGGGACACACTATTGTGATTCCTGTCAGAGTAGTCAGTGGTGGTAGCCAGGCACCATCTAGTTCTTCTGGGCCCAGGCTGGTGGAGGCTGTGGTTCATGTGATCTATTAGTCCTCTGGACTAATATTTTCCTTGCGTCTTTGGTTTTCTTCATTCTCCTTTGCTACACACAGGACGGAACCAACAGATGTATCTTAGATGGCTGCTTGCAAGCTTTTCAGACCCCAGATGCTACTCACCAAAGCAGGATGTAGAATAGTTTCTTTATGAACTACAGTATGCCACTTGACCTAGATCCCCTCCAAGACAATGGTCCCCTGCCCTGAGCCCCAGTAACTCATTCCCTCATGGTGTTTGGATATGCCTAGGAAGCTTCTATGACTTTGCCTTGGTCAAGTTGTGCTGACTTTCCCTATATTGTGTGTTGTCTTTCCCTTTACCAAAGTTAACACTTGTCCACTGTCCAGTTAGTGATTTCTCTTCCCCACCCCTCTCTACCCTCATAAGCACCAGAGATTTTTTTTTTCTGTGTGTAAACCTTTTCTTAGGTTCGTCTGATATCCATGGGCATTGACAGCAGATCCAAGTAAAATTAAATTTTTCATAACTTCAATGTTTTCTGTTTATCATAATGTTGCTTATTGTTTCAGTTGTGAGGATTTTTGTTTTATGTTAAGGTGGAATCCATACTGAAAGCTGTAGTCTTTGATCTTCATCAGTAAATGCTTCAAGTTCTCTTTCAGCAAGCAAGGTTGTATCATGTGCATATCCCAGGTTGTTAATGAGTCGTCCTCCAATCCTGATGCCCTGTTTTTCTTCATTTAGTCCAGCTTCTCGGATTATTTGCTCAGCATACAGATTGAGTAAGTATGGTGAAAAAATACAACTCTGACACACACCTTTCCTGATTTTAAACCATGCAGTATCCCCCTGTTCTGTTTGAACAAATGCCTCTTGGTCTATGTATAGGTTCTGCATGAGCACAATTAAGTGTTCTGGAATTCCCATTCTTTGCAATGTTATCCATAATTTGTTATGATCCACAGAGTGAAAATGCCCTTGATAGTCAACAAAACACAGGCAAACATCGTTCTGGTATTCTTTGCTTTCAGCCAAGACCCATCTGACATCAGCAGTGATATCCCTCATTCCACATCCTCTTCTGAATCTAGCTTGAATTTCTGGAAGCTCTCTGTGGATGTACTGCTGCAGCCGTTTTAAAATGATCTTCAGCAAAATTGTACTTGCATGTGATATTGATGACACTGTTTCACAATTTTTGCATTCCATTGGATGACCTTTCTTTGGAATGGGCACAAATATGATCTCTTCCAGTCGATTGGCCAAGTAGCTGTCTTCCAAATTTCTTGGCATAGACAAATGACTACTTCCAATATTGCATCTTTTTGTTGAAACATCTCAATTGGTAGTCCTTCAATTCCTTGTTTTTCGCCAATGCCTTCAGTGCAGCTTGGACTTCTTCCTTCAGTTCCATCGGTTCTTGACCACGAGCTGCCTTCTGAAGTAGTTGCATGTCAACCAATTCTTTTTGGTACATTGACTCTGTGTATTCCTTACATCTTCTTTGATGATTCCCATGTCATTCAATTTTTTGCCCACAGAATCCTTCAACATTGCAACTCAAGACTTGAATTTTTTTCTTCCGTTCTTTCAGCTTGAGAAATGCTGTGTTCTTTCCCTTTAGTTTTCTAACTCCGTCTCTGCATATTTCATTATAATACTTGATCTTCTCAAGCTGCCCTTTGAAATCTTCTGTTCAGCTCTTTTTCTTCATCATTTCTTCCTTTCTCTTTAGCTACTCTATGTTCAAGAGCAAATTTCAGAGTCTCATCTGACATCCATTTTGGTCTTTTCTTTCTTTTTAATGATCTTTTGCTTTCTTCATGTATGATGTCCTTGGCGTCATTCTACAACTTGTCTGGTCTTCAGTCATTAGTGTTTAACACATCAAATCTATTCTTGAGATGGTCTCTAAATTAAGGTGGGATATACTTAACGTCGTACCTTGGCTGTTGTACAAGTGTTTTAATTTACTTCAGCTTCAACTTGAATTTGCATATGAGTAACTGATGGTCTGTTCTACAGTCGACCCTTGGCCTTGTTCTGAGGAGGATATTGAGCTTCTTTATCATCTCTTTCCAAAGATGTAGTCAATTTGATCCCTGCATATTCTATCCAGTGAGGTCCATGTGTATAGTCAGTCTATGAGGTGACTATACACACCCACACACCACCCAATGATATCAGCAGGAAATGAACTTCAAACACAGCCTAACAGGAAAACTTTTCTCTCAAAATTCATGAAATTGCAGAATCAAGGTGCTTTTGGTAGCTAGGAAGGTCTTCTTTTCTTCTAACTCATCTTTAATCTCTTCTTCAGTGATAATCACTCTAGGAGAGTTTATCAAGAGATACTATCTTTAGGAGGAGAAATTATCATTTCAAGCTTTTATTTGTGGCTTATCTAGAAGTCCATGACTTTTGATCAAAGTTCTCTAAAACTCTGAAACTTACAGTATGTTTCTTTGCTGTAAACTTGATGGCTATGACTCAGGGAACATATATATGTTCCCTCGTAATTTAGAGACACAGTTCAGAATGAGGCAAGGTCAGAAAAGGGGATACACTCTACCTCTAGTCCTGAGGTATCAATGGCTTTCTAATTTGTTTGTTCTAGAAGTTTTTGAGACAAGTGGTCACCAAAAAAAAAACCCATTGCCATCGAGTTGATTCTGGCTCATAGTGACCCTACGGGACAGAGTGGAATTGCTCCATAGGGTTTCCAAGGAGTGGCTGGTAGATTTGAACTGCAGACCTTTTAATTAGCTGCCAGTCTCTTAACTACTGTACCATTAGGGCTCCAAATATGCTGGGACCTCTCTGGACCAGCACTTAATCCAGAGACAGGCACCTTTCTCTACCTGCCCCCCACCCAAACCCTTCAAGCAAAGTGCAAAAAATACAATACAAATTCTCATCAAGACTGGCTAACAAAACAAACCCAAATCAAGACATTAGGAGCTACTACACATAGGGATTCCTTAGGGTACCCAAGACAAAACAGTGAGCTTAAGACTCACTAGCCAATATCCCTAATATTGGCATTACTTAAGCAATCGAGGTTGTCTCCTGCTTCAACTTCCACGTATATATCACCACTCTTTTCCTTTTCAGTACTAATCTTCTATCCCATTATCCCCCTCCCCCTTGCCATTGGACAGCAATGTTAAAATGTTTTGCATTCCTTCCACCTTGCCTTCTCCTACCACTGATCATGATTCCAGCCTATTCCACAGTGCCCTTTGCTCTACCATAAAGCAACTATCCTACATCTTCAACCTCTTCACATACACATGTACCACCTCCACCCCTATGTATGGCAAGCTCTCCCTGATCAGTCTTTCTTCACCCTGGGAAACGTCAATACTTCTGTGGATGAATCCATTCAAAACCCTTGTTCGTGACTGAGTTCTTAACTTCAATTCTGCTTTAATCAATCACCCCATCTATGGATAAACTGTGGACCTTGTCATTACCTGAGACTACAAACCTCAAAACCTAGTCCTCCAATATTCTTTTTTTTTTTCTTTCTTTCTTTAACCACAATTTCCATTCCTGCCTATCTCTTGACCTTTCTATTACTCAGCAGCTGCTCTTTGACCTTGGCCAGGTCTCTCTTTGTTTTGAGCTCCCCTCTTTTTCCTAACTTATATCAGCCACCTTTTGGGCTCACTTCCTTTCTGTCCATCAAGGCTAGAATCCATGGTCTGTCACCCTCAGATCTCTAGCCCCTTTCTCCTTTCACTTCCCCTATCTCTGCATCAATTCAACTATCAATATTCTCTGTTCTTTGATGAAGACAACCAAATATCGCTGGTCAGAAATCAACATGTCTAAAACATGTCTGAAAGGTCTTGTAGAGATACATTCTGAAATATTTACAGATGAAATGGTATGATGCCTAGAATTTGCTTCAAAATAGTCTAGAAGGAGGAGAGGGAGTAGATAAGAGTATAAATAAATTAGTCCATTTGTTGATAATAGTTGAAGCTGGATGATGTATACATGATTGTTTTCTGTTCTCTACTTTTGTGTATGTTTAACATTTTCCATAATAAAAAAGTTTAAAAAATAAAACCATTTAAGTAAAAAACTAATGGGGAACAGAACCAATGATTACCAGTAGATTACTTGCTAATCAAAGTGAAAAATGTAATTTTACAGTGGAGAAATCTGGCTGCAACCACCTTGACCAATGACCAGATTTAGCATAAATAATAGTGGAACAACCAGACATTATGTGCCTCTGATATGCCACATCATTTATAAAGGGTTTTTTTTTTTAAACTGCTTAATCTAAATCTAATCATGCCTCTGTACCTAATTTACTGCTTACAGAAAATACAGAGGAGAGAGGAAAACCTAAACAATACCCCAAGGAAACAGTCAGACAATTCCATCAAGTAGCAAGTAAATGCCATGTTAAAAAAAATAAATTAACTCTGAAACATTTCATAACATGGAGGAACCTGGAAGGCATTATGCTGAGCAAAATGAGTCAGAGGCAAAAGGACAAATACTGTATAAGACCACTATTATAAGATCTTGAGAAATAGTAAACCTGAGAAGAACACATACTTTTGTGGTTACGAGGGGGGGAGGGAGGGAGGGTGGGAGAGGGTTTTTTTATTGATTAATCAGTAGATAAGAACTGCTTTAGGTGAAGGGAAAGACAACACTCAATACATGGAAGGTCAGCTCAATTGGACTGGACCAAAAGCAAAGAAGTTTCCGGGATAAAATGAATGCTTCAAAGCTCAGCGGAGCAAGCGCGGGGGTCTGGGGAACATGGTTTGCGGGGACTTCTAAGTCAATTGGCAAAATAATTCTATTATGAAATCATTCTGCATCCCACTTTGAAATGTGGCGTCTGGGGTCTTAAATGCTAACAAGCAGCCATCTAAGATGCAGCAATTGGTCTCAACCCACCTGGAGCAAAGGAAAATGAAGAACACCAAGCCCACATGACAACTAAGAGCCCAAGAGACAGAAAGGGCCACATGAACAAGAGACCTACATCATCCTGAGACCAGAAGAACTAGTTGGTGCCCGGCCACAATCGATGACTGCCCTGACAGGGAGCTCAGCAGAGGACCCCTGAGGGAGCAGGAGAGCAGTGGGATGCAGACCCCAAATTCTCATAAGAAGACCAAACTTAATGGTCTGACTGAGACTGGAGGAATCCCGGCGGCCATGCTCTCCAGACCTTCTGTTGACACAGGACAGGAACCATCCCTGAAGACAACTCATCAGACATGAAAGGGACTGGTCAGCGGGTGGGAGAGAGACGCTGATGAAGAGTGAGCTAATTATATCAGGTGTACACTTGAGATTGTGTTGGCAACTCTTGTCTGGAGGGGGGATGGGAGGATAGAGAGAGAGGGAAGCCGGCAAAATTGTCAAGAAAGGAGAGACTGAAAGGGCTGTCTCAAGACGGGGAGAGTAAGTGGGAGTAGGGAGTGAGATGTATGTAAACTTATATGTGACAGACTGATTGGATTTGTAAACGTTCACTTGAAGCTTAATAAAAGTTATTATAAAAAAAAAAAAAAAAAAATAAATTAAAAAGGAATGTCTAAAACTGAAATAATCATTTCCTACTACACCCCTCATAAGATACTCCCTGCTCCTGTATTTTTTCCACAAAATCATCCAGTTTCTACAAGTCATCCCTGACTTTTCATTCTCATTCTAGATCAGTCTATCACCAAGCCCCGCAAATTCTACTTCCTTAATATCTTATACTCACCTCATATTCCCCGCCACTTTTTAAACGTGGACTTTATCATCAATTGCTTGACTTCCTACAATAATCTCCTAAAAACCATCTCCGTGTCTTCAGTTTTACTTTGCTCAAATCTACACTTCAGTTGAAGTCATCTTTCTAAAATGCAAACTTGATCATATCACTCCAGGACTCAAATTCTTTTAGCAGCATCACAGCCCACAGCTGCGTTTCCCAGAGTACGGTAAGGAATCATGTGGCACTCAACATAGTATTACATGGCACTCTGACACAGCATTAAATGGCATGAAATCACAAGGTGATAAAGCCATCTTTCGTTTTTGAAATCTTCTCATTAGATCATGGAGAAATTCTCTGCTTGTGGCTGTCTTCATCTCTCTAACACTTGAAAATCTTATTTAGACAGTAGACTTTCACAGGGAACAACATCTAGCTAAAATTTTCAAAAACATTATTTTTTATTTTCATTGTACCAAAAAAACCCAATTGCTGTTGAGTCAATTCCAACTCATGGTGACCCCAGGTGTGTCAGAGTAGAACTGTGCTCCAAGGGTTTTTAAAGGTTGGTTTTTCAGAAGCAGATCACTGTCTTTCTTCCATAGTGCCTCTGGAACTGAGCTGCCAACCTTCCAGTTAGCAGCCAAGCCCTTAAGCATTTGTCCCACCCAGGCACAAACCTGGGTTTATTTATTTTAAAGGTTACCTCTGTGTATAGCGAGTAATACTGATTTTTTACTTTCAAAAAATGAGATAACATTTCTATTTAAAATAAATTTAAGTTAGAAATTCAGCTAATTTAAAAATCATGTAAATAATAGTTCAGGTATTAAGTAGATATGGTAATACTGTAAAGATGGTAAGCGATGAATCAAGTCTAGGAAAGAATGCCCTGCAAGCATAAAAGTCAAGTTTCTCTATATAGTCATAGTGATTTGAAAACAAATCTGCAAATTCTTTGATATTCCTCCCCTTGAACTAGATGGGCCTTTGTAACTAACTTAAGGAACAGAATGTGGCCTATGTGAAGGTACCTAACCTCCAAGGCTAGGTTAGATGAAGGTCATGTAGCTTCTAGGGCATTTGCTTTGAGGTCTCGCACCAACTTCTAAGAAATCTACCTACCCTGAGGCTACCAATGCTGGAGAAACCACATGGAGCAGTAAAGAGAGAGAGAGGGAGATTGAGAGGGTGGCTGAGTGAGGGAAAGAAAGGGAGAAAGTGTGTGAGTGAGAGAGATGAGGAGGGAGAGAAGGCTGAGAGACAGAAATAGTCTCATTTTGACGCCCCTCACTCTGTGCAAAAATGATCTATTTGGTAGTTCCTTGTACACACCATGCTATTTCACTCTTCTCTGTCTTTACACCATTTCCTCTGTGAAACCTTCCCTCATCTTCCTCACCATCCTCCCAACAGTGACTGATTAATCCTTTCTTCCTAGTGCTAGTTCCACTGTACACAGAACAGCGTATTGTTCTTTTATATGGCTTGTCCACTATTAAGCTCCTTACAGCTGGTCCTTGCTTGACTCAGAGCAGAAGCCTAGTGAATGATCTGAAGTAGTGTCTCCTGTTTCCTTATTTAGCCTATTTCCACTAAGGAGCCCTGGTGGTGCACTGGTTAAGAACTCAGCTGCTAACCAAAAGGTCGGCAGTTCAAATCCATCAGTTATTCCTTGGAAACCCTATGGGACAGGTCTACTCTGTCCTATAGGGTCGCTATTAGTCGGAATCAACTCCATGGCAATGGATTTTTACAAGGTTTTATTTCCACTAAAAACATTTCTAAGTTCCTGGCTGACAGAGCAGAAATGATTCTGGGTCAATCTTGTTCACCTCAGTCTCTCAAACCCTAACTTCTAGTTTCAGGATTTTACTCACACTCTGACCTTTTGATTGAAGCTTTCTTTTCTGGGTTCACAATCCTTAGGAGCGGCAACCCTAAGTTGACCCAGCACCAAAAGCTGACTTTTAAAATAAAATTAGGTAGGACTTGACTAGTTTAGCATCTGGGACATAAGGAGGTCCTTAAAAAACATTATTCATCTTCCTTCTCTCTCCTCAAAAAAACCTCCTTAATCTGTCTTCTAAAAAGCCATGTTTCTTTACACCTCCTCCTCCCACCCCCACCTTCCTCAGAGTCACACCTTTTCTGGGTCTTAACACCCTTCAGACTTTGGCCCATTGGACCTCCTCACCAATCTATGCATCGTTAACATGCAATTGCCCTTCTGGTTAATACCTTGGCCAGGCTAAGAGGTCATTAAACCAAGTATAATTTAAGGGTGTGGCACTAAAGGTGCAAACAGTTAACGCTCTCAGCTGCTAACCAAAAGGTTGGAGATTTGAGTCCACCCAGAGGTGCCTCTGAAGAAAACTGTGTCTATCCACTTCCAAAAAATCAGCCACTGAAAACCTTATGCAGCACAGTTCTGCTCTGACACACATGGGGTTGCCATGAGTTGGAATCAACTTGATGGCAACCAGCTTAGTGTGTCAATGCAACTGCAGACAGGATCACCAAAAAGTTTTTCAGGACAGGAATGATGAAATTATTCCTAAACTTTAGGACAAGAAACCTGGTTGTATCAACTTTAAAATAAGAAAGAAAAAAAAAAAACCAGAATTGGGAATCAAAGACTTGGGTGCAATTTCATGATCTGCCTCTCTCACTTAAAGGTTTGCTTTTTTGTTTTTCTTTTTTTAAAGATTAAATCAGAAATGTTCCTGTATAAATGTTGCAAAAAATTTTTTGATGGTGGTTTTACATTCTGGACAAAGAAAGTACAAGAATTTGAACACAGGTAGCCTTGATCACCAAAACACTAAAGTGAACAGAAGTTTACAAAGCTTATATAAAGAGCCAATTTAATATAGAATAAAAAAAGGTTGTTTTAGGTTGTTTTTTATCAATAAAATTTTAATTCCTACTTCACTCCTCACAACAAAATTAGTTACAGATGAAGCAAAAGTTTAAATGTAGAAATTAGAACCATGAACACTAAAAACATGAGTGAATTATTTTTATAATTCTGTTCAGTGATGTAAATTTTTCGAAGTATGACACAAAATTCAACTCAAAGGCCATGAAGAAAAATATCATACCTTTGCCTACACGAAAATTTAAAACATGTGAAAGGCAAATAATTAACACAAACAAAATCAAAAATAAAAAAGAAACAAATGGGGAAAAATCAGCAACACATACAGCAAAAGATTCTAATGTAATATGTATGTAAAAATTCTTATAAATGTACAAGAAAAAGTAAGGACCGAACATAAAAAACAAAGTATTTGAGCAAACAATTAATGGAAAAACAGAACTGCCACTGAGTATAAAAAGGCATTCAATTTCGCTAATAAAAGAAATCCTACATAAAACAAGAAGAAATCCTTTTCCAACAGAGAACCCCAGAGGGAGCAGGAGAGCAGTGGGATGCAGACCCCAAATTCTCGTAAAAAGACCAGACTTAATGGTCTGACTGAGACTAGAAGGACCCCGGTGGTCATGCCCCCCAGACCTTCTGTTGGCCCAGGACAGGAGCCATTCCCGAAGCCAGCTCTCCAGACAGAGATTGGACTGGACAATGGGTTGGAGAGGGACGCTGGTGAGGAGTGAGCTTCTTGTATCAGGTGGACACTTGAGACTATGTTGGCATCTCCTGCCTGGAGGGGAGATGAGAGGGTAGAGGGGGTTAGAAGCTGGTGAAATGGACATGAAAAAAGAGTGGAGGGAGGGGGCGAGCTGTCTCATTAGGGGGAGAGCAATTGGGAGTATGTAGCAAGGTGCATATAAGTTTTTGTGTGAGAGACTGACTTGATTTGTAAACTTTCACTTAAAGCACAATAAAAATTAAAGAAAAAGAAATCCTTTTCACTTATCAGATTGACAAAGACTAATAACACTCAGAGCAGCAAGGACATGGTAGAAACAGGCACCTTTATATGCTGCTGATGAGAATTAAATTAACTTCTTTGGAAAGCAGTTTCGTAATATTTATTAATATTCTAAATGCGCATACCCTTTGACCAGCAAATCTTTCCTTCTAGGAATTTACCTAAGGAAATACAAGTACTAGAATACATAGGCAAAGACAACTGTATACCAATGTTTACTGCAGCAGTGTTTATAAAAGGAAAAATTAGAAATAACTCAAATAATGCTTCGATAGGAGCTTGGTTAAATAAACTGATACATCCATAAGAAGAAACACAATGCTGCTGTTAAAAGTAATGTATTGACATGAAAAAATGTTCATATTATCTGATGAGAAAAACTTTAGTAGAATATAATCATTTTTTGTAAAAACTGAAAAAACCCATTGTTACCCAACTGCTAACAGTGATTATATATATCCCTATATCTCTGGGGCATGAGTTTATAGGAGATGGTCACATTCTGCCTTATATATTTCTCTCTTTTCTAAAAAGTTTTAGAACACATGTGTTGCTTTAGTTATACATATATATATACATGAAGTTAGGAGAAAAAAAATCTTAAACAAAAATTAGCCTAAAACATTTTCATGCGAGTTTGCTAATCTGAAAACGTAACATAGAGGCCCTGTCCTAGATCTGTCACCCTGGACCCCCAGTTTTCTCATCCCTAAATTTTGAGGCACATGGGAATGGATCAGAGTTCCCAACCAGTATGCTAGGAATGGGTTACAACTATGCGGATATACTGACACCTTCGACCCTTGGGGTAGCACGGCGCCTATAGGTTTCCTAAGCAGGTTGCCTCAGACTACCAGTAGCTTCCTCTGTTTGCTTCCAGCATGCCTCATAGAGACTGGATACTCTAGTGGTGTAGTGGTTAAAAGCTATGGCTGCTAACCAAAAGACTGGCAGTTCGAATCCACCAGGTGCTCCTTGGAAACCGTATGGGGCAGTTCTACCATATCCTATAGGGTCACCATGAGTAGGAACTGACTGAACGGCAATGGGTTTGGCTTTTTTGAGTTTACAGAGATTATCATTTGCTGTGTGTGCCAGAATGTGAAAAAGGTTAGGCGGCACTGGGCCACGTAACCTTTAATATGCTTTCCTACACTGAAAAGGAATTCTATGATCTACCTGAAATAATAAGGGCAACTAAAGAAGAGGGAAGCCTTGAGGAAAATTTAAGAGTTACTGACCACAAAGGAGAAATGAAGACCCAAAGGGAGAAGCAAGCACAGAATTCAAGAAACACAAAGGCAAAGGCAGAGAGAATAGCTTACATTTACTAACTTAAGTGTCTCACCTGAAGCCATAAATTCTGAAGTAGACACCAAGGAGCAGTACCTGGAGCCATGCTCCTCAGAAAGAAACATCCCAAACGTTACCTGCTTGGGCAGCAGAGACAAGTAGAAAACACAACCTCTGTAGGAAGAGGCACTGAGGCCTGGGTAAGTGAAAGCCAAGTGAAATCCTCTTTCCCTAGGTGTTCTCAGCCTATTGGTTGCCAACTGTGGACTTCGCCCTTGAAATTCAACTCCTGAGCTAGGCAGATAATCTTACGGCCTGTCCTGTGTAAACTCAGCTAATCAACAGAACACCCTTAATGCCAAGCCAGCCTGCGGTCCCTGAAACAGCCCTACCAGCAAAGAGGCTGTACTGAAGTACAGGGAAAAAGCTTTTCCTGGCATAAGTGTCACTGACTCGACGGCACTGGGTTTGGTTTTTTTTTTTTTGGTATCCTAACAGAGGAAACCCTGGTGGTGTAGTGGTTAAGTACTACAGCTGCTAACCAAAGGGTCAGCAGTTCAAATCCACCAGGCGCTCCTTGGAAACTCTATGGGGCAGTTCTACTCTGTGCTATAGGGTCGCTATGAGTAGGAATCAACTCAACGGCACTGGGTTTGGTTTGGTTTTGGTATCCTAATGGAACAAAGTGCCCAGGATGGGCATTTTCCAAAAATCAGTCAAACAGCAAAACAAGAGCTATTTAGAGGCAAGTACACACCTGGAAACCTACCTGGAAGGGATATGGATATCCTCAGAAGAGTCATTCTGATTGAGGGCATGGAGCTTTAGATACCAGGCTCTGTTGACATTATAGAGCAAGCCACCCAAGAGATTCCAAAGTACAGACTTGTAAGCATGAAATTCCAGGTTAACGAAAGAAGAGAAGCCAATTGGTCCTGCAATCCTTATTTGCATCTCAGCTGCCCAGCTTCTAAATGAGTGGTTCTCCAAATGCAGTCCCAGACCAGCAGCATCAGCATCTCTTGGGAACTTGTTAGAAATGCAAATTCTCAAGCCCCACTTCATATCTACTGAATTGGAAACAAGCTCTCCAAGTGAATCTGGTGTACGCTCAAATCTAAAAACCACTGTTCTAAAGCTCCACAGAGCTCTGAAATTTGGAGTTCAGTCCTCCAAGACTTCATTTGTTTTCTGCTTTAAATGAATTTTGAGGAACTAAAATATCACCTCTCTAGTTACACCCAATAAGATAGACAAGTTTCCTCCCACTCCAATTCTATCTTCCATATTGTCTCATAGGTTTCCTTCCTGCAATCTAAATATAATTGTGTTCTTTTCCTGCTTACAGAATAACAGCAATTCCCCAATTCCCAGAGTTCTTAGGCCCTTCAAGATCTGACCTCAATCAATCTTTTTAGCTTCATCCTCTAACTCACCTGTGTGTCCTTGCTCATGGTAGGTCACCATTTAATGTCTGCTCAGTAAAACAGTGTTAAAAGATAATCTGCAAAACACCTTCTAAAGGAATCTTTCCCAATGACATATCCTTTCCTTCCACAGCAAGGTAGATAATGAAACAGACAGGGATAAAGAAAACAGGAAAGAAGAATCCAATTACTTACAAAAGAAGTTCCTCTGGGTATGAGAAATCTGAAATTCAATTTCTCCCTGCTTTGCCCTTCGCAAACTAGTCCATCTAATCAGGCTGACCGAGCTGAATGGAAATCTCACGAACACAGAGGAATGAGAGTTTATAAACACCCCATATATTTTCATTTCAGAATGCTGGCCCTTGATTTACAGAATCCAGAAAGGAGCAGTCCCTTTAGAAAAAGAACTATCAATAGAAACTAGTCAATGTTATAGGGCAACAGGTGAAAACTGTGGCCTGATATATTTGTTTACTCTAACATTTCTAACCAACTTGGAGACTCTAGGAAAAACCTGTTAACTAAGGAATCAGTTTATTTATTTACAAACACTAGTTTACTGACAAATTACTTAACTTTTCTGGAATCAAATTCCATCTTCTTACTAAAAGTAGGAGGAATCATAATTCAAGGCATCTAACTATTTGCAGAGTATTAATGAGAAAGACCATCATTCTTCCTGCCCAGATAAAGAGGGATGATTTAGTTTACCTGTTTCCAAGTCTCCAATCCCCCAGTTTTTGATAAAGACTGACATCTTTGGTATTCAATTAGGCACTCCTTCCAGAAAAGGCTGAAGAAAACTCACTCAACTCCATAAACATCCAAATTCTATACTATATTATCTGACAAGGGTCTTATCTCTAAAATCTACAGAATACTTCAACACCTCAACAACAAAAAGACCAATAAGCCAATTAAAAATTGGACAAAGAATATGAACAGACACTTCACCAAAGAAGACATTCAGGCATGCTCACAATCATAAGCTATTGAGAAACGCAAATCAAAACTACAATGTGATACTACCTCACCCCGACATTACTGACACTAATTAAAAAAAAAAAAAAACACAGAAAATAACAAACGTTGGAGAGGTAGCAGGGAGATTGGAGCTCTTACGCACTGCTGGTGGGAATGTAAAATGGTACAACCACTATGGAAAACGATATGGTGCCTTCATAAAAACCTAGGAATAGAAATACCATATGATCAAGCAATCCCACTCCTAGGAATATATGCTAGAGAAATAAGAACTGTCACATGAATAGACATAGACATAGACATACCCACGTTCACTCCAGCATTATTCACAATAGCAAAAAGAAAGAAACAATGTAAGTGCCCATCAACAGATGAACGGATAAACTACAGTACATATACACAATGGAATACTACTACACAATGAAAAAGAATAATGATGAACCTGTGAAACATCTCACGGCATGGATGAATCTGGAGGGCATTATGCTGAGTGAAATAAGTCAACTACAAGAGAACAAATATTATATGAGGCCACTATTATAAAAACCCAAGAAAAGGTTTACACACAGAAAAAAAAATAATCTTTGGTGGTTATAAGGTAGGGGGTGGAGGAGAAATCACTAACTAGATAGTAGACAAGTGTTAACTTTGATGAAGGAAAGACAACACAAAATATAGGGGAAATCAGCACAACCTGACCAAGGCAAAGTCGTAGAAGCTTCCTAGACACATCCAGCTTGAGGGACTGAGTTACTGGGCCTGAGGGATGGGGACCACCGTCGAGGAGGACATCTAGGTCAACTGGCATAATACAGTTCATAAAGAAAATATTCCACATCCTACTTTGGTGAGTAGCATCTGGGGTCTTAAAAGCTTGCTAGCAGCCATCTAAGACACATCTACTGGTCACCGCATATTTGGAGCAAAGGAGAATAAAGAAAACCAAAGACACAAGGAAAATATTAGTCCAAATGACTAACGGACCACATGAACCACAGCTTCCACCAGCCTGAGCCCAGAAGAACTAGATGGTACCCAGCTACTACCACTGACCGCTCTGACAGGAATCACAAGACAGTGTCCCAGGCAGAGCGAGAAAAAAATGTAGAACAAACTTCAAATTTATAATAAAAGACCAGACTTACTGGTCTGACAGTGACTGGAGGAACCCCTGAGACAATGGCCCCTGGACACCCTGCTAACTGAAACTGAAGCTACTCCTAAAGTCCCCCTTTCGGCCAAAGATTAGACTGGACTATAAAACATACCATAACACATGTGAGAAATGTGCTTCTTAGTTCAATCAAGTATACGAAACTAAATGGGCAACACATAGGGAAAAGCAAAGACGAGAAGGCAGGAAGGGAAAGGAAAACTGGATTAATGGACACTGAGAACCCAGAGTGAAAAGGGAAAGGGGGAGAGTGCCAACACACTGTGAAGATGGCAACTAATCTCACAAAACAATTTTGTATAAAACTAATTTGTGCTGTAAACTTTCACCTAAAACACAATAAAGTTAAAAACAAAAAACAAATTCTATCTATACATGATAGTAAATAACACATAAAAATTCAGGGGGTCTTAAACACTAGCAAGTGGCCATCTAAGATGTATAAATTGGTCTCAACCCACCCGGAGCAAAGGAGAACAAAGAACACCAAAGACACAAGGTAAATATGAGCCCAAGAGTCAGAAAGGACCACATAAACTAGAGACTCCATCAGCCTGAGACCAGAAGAACTAGATGGTGCCCAGGTACCACCGATCACTGCCCTGACAGGCAACACGACAGAGAATCCCTGATGGAGCAGGAGAACAGTGACATGAAGATCTTAAATTCTCATAAAAAGACCGGGCTGAATGGTCTGACTGAGACCACAGGGACCCTGACAGTCATGGTCCCCAGACTCTGTGATAGCCTAGGATTGGAACCATTCCTGAACCCAACTCTACAGACAGGGATTGGCCTGGACTATGAGACAGACAATGATGCTGGTGAGGAGTAAACTTCATGGCTCAAGAAGATACATGAGACTATGTGGGCAACTTCTATCTGGTGGTGAGATGAGAAGGAAGAGGGCAACAGGAGCTCGCTGAATGCACACGGGGAATACAGGGTGGAGAGGAGGGATGTGCTGTCCCATTAAGGGGAGGGCAGCTAGGAGTGCATGGAGGAGTGTACATGGCTTTTTGTATGAGAGACTGACTTGATTTGTAAGCCTTCACCTAAAGCACAATAAATAAATTAAAAAATAAATTCAGGGGGAAAAACGTTCATTCAATATTTTAGGAAACTAAGAGCTTCATTTGGCATACCAATCAGAGTAGATATAGAAAGAGCACATGCTTTGGAATTATACAGACTTAGATTTGGATTTTAAGCAAGTTAGCTGCTCTAAATCTCAGTTCATCATCTGTAGACAGGAGAACATCAACAAACCCCATCACAGATTGTTGCGAGGATGTACTAAAATGACAAGAATGAAAATGCCTAGTATAATACAATGCCTGGAATAGAGTAAACATTCTACTAATGATATACGATAAACCTGAAATCTGTGGAAATTTATACAACATATACAGCTTGATCCTAAAAGAATTACACAGAATTGTATTATATTCATTGGACTTAGCTAAGTAACTATGTGCCTATCCCCCCTCCAGTTTTCTTCTATTTCTCCACATTCTTTTTCTTGGTTCTTCACAAAATCAGTATTCCTCTTATCCAACCATCCATTTCAAATTCGCATACTTTTCCCAAGTTGTGCCACAGACCTAGAATACATGCCCCTTACGTTGGTTCTCCAAACTCCTTACCATGGCCAAAAGGCTCTACCTGAACTAGCCTCTACCAACATCATATACCCCTATATCTACTTGCTCCCTTTATTCTAACAGTGATGAGTTCCTTTATTTTCTTTCAACATGATAAGGTCCTTCCTACCTCAGGGGCTTTGCCTTTGCCTCTCCTCTGTGGGGAATGTACCTTCCCCAAGTCTGCATACGCATGGCTTCTTGTCCTCCAGATCAAATGGATCAAATATATTCTCGGAGAGGTTTTCTCAAAAACCTCTTTTGAAAATAGCTCTCAAGTCCCTGTTACTCTCTTTTACATCACCATTATTTCCTTCACATTACATATCACTATCTTTAGCTCACTTACTGATTTGTTTACTTGATTACTGACTGCTCCCTGCCACTTTAAGATTCATGATAAGACGGACTTTGCAGCCTTGCTTACCTCTACATCGCCAGCATATTAAACAGTACCTAGCACAGAATTGTTACTTAGTAAATATCTATAAAAAAATAAAATAAAAATATCTATAGAATAAATAAATTCAAACATTTTCTGAAACAACAGAGACAGAGGCAGAGTTGGATCCCTGGCTCCTCTTTCTCTAACTGAAGATGGGATCCCAGGTAAAGACTATAAAACAAAAAGAGGCTGAAGATAAACCCCTGGGGAACATCAACAAATAAAGTCACTCCAACATCCCCAATGGCAAAACATTAACTGATATCATGGGCTTGGAAGGACGTCATAGGTGTTGTGGGCTCCACGGTTTTCTGCTTTACTTTGTACAGCTTCCTAGTGCTCAGCTTCTTCCACAAAAGCCATGTAGAGACATCTGACCCTGAGTGCTTTTCAGGTGAAAAGTTTGAATAGCATTGCTTTCAAAATCCAAGAGAGCTTTTTAACACACGTAGGCTGGCCAAACAGTTGTAGAAGGTTCCAAGATGAAGAACTTTAAAAAAAAAAAACTTTCTTATTTCTATTTAATGAGATTTAAATAAAACAAAAATTTTCAGTTGTTCTGATTGTTTTCTTTTTAATTGGATCCTCGCTGCTTCCCTTTGGGTGCTTACTCAGAGTTAACAAAACCCACAGTCCTTCTTACCTCCAACATCCTCACAGCTGGCTCTCCAGCACAGTGGGCCATAACTCAACCCTGCACAGCAGTGGTGACTCAAACCCAGAAGGATGGGAACCAAGCGAGGACATTACTGTCCATTCCATCTCAAAATAACCATTTACCTGGCAGTCTTTCTATTTATGTCTGAACTCAGGGGTGGGTGAATCAGGGGATTAGAGGAAGGCAATGAAAATTAAGGAACTTCAGTCCTCTCTCTCCTTTCTAGAATCCAAAGCCTCAATCCTCTGAACACAACAGCTGCGTTAGTCAAACCACAGACTGCAAACCCAGGTCATAGCTCATCTCAGCTGTCCCCAGTTTTTTCCTCTCAGACTTATGCACACTTCTTTAGAGCTTCCAGAGTCCATCAGCTTAATATCCTTTCCCTATTTGCATTCCATGTTGCCAAGTGACAAAGTATATACACACGTGAGTCTGACATTCTTGTCCTTAGATCTCTGCAAATGAGTATAAAAGCCCTTGTGTGGTTTCTAGATGGAGCACTAGTGACCAATGGTTAAGTGTTCGGCTGCTAACTGAAAGGCTGGTGGTTTGAATCTACCAGTCACTCCATGGGAGAAAGAAGTGACAGACTGCTTCCATAAAGATTACAGTTTTGGAAACCCTATGGGGCAGTTCTACTCTGTCCTATAGGATTGCTACAGAGTCACTAAGAGTTGGAATCTACTCAATGGCAATGAGTCTGGCTTGGCTTGGTGGTTTCTAGACCCTGCTATCTTTACCATCTTTTAAATAATTACCACATCAGAATATACAGCAGGAAAAACATATTGCTAATAAACTAAATGAGGAAAAGGGTTCTGGCATAACTTTGTGCCAGGAAAATTTACCTCCCATAAGGATTATCAGGCATTGTATTGGTAGCTGTAAGTACCACCAAAGCTAAGCTTCTCATAACCGTACAGGGATCTACTGTAGAACCTGAGCTCCAGCCTGTGGGAGCCTGTAAAAGTAAAACTACAGAAGAAATACTCTGCAGAATTTGGTTTTCTAAAGGAAAGTGACCTTAAATTATAAACTGCCTCAATCAAAACGAAAATTTGTGAAGCACCCACCCCCAAGAACTCCCCATTCTGCCCTAGGTCTGCTTGGGTTCAGCAGGCCCATAAATTGGCACTGTTGATATGACCTTTCCAGGCTATATTTCAACAAGAGATAACAACAAAGCTGAGAGCTTTGGTAGCACTCAAAGGAGATTTGAGGGACTTAAAACATGCTGCTAAATTTGGCAGCAAAAGTTCCTGATTCTTGCAGAGGGAAAAGGAAATCACTTTATAATTACACTTGAAGATGCGCTGTACTACTACTTCTCTTTAGAATAGATTAGAACCTCCTCGTCCCAATTCACCACTCCCTTGAGAGCAGTATGAGTAATTACTGCTGAGGCAAGTCTCACCTAGGGCTAGGGGGAATCAAGATGTCTCTTGGAAAGATTAGGTGCCAGAAGCTTGTCTTCATGCAAGTTACTGTTTTAGCCATATCATTTGCCCAGGAACACACTACTCTTCACTACCTGTATCTCTGTCTCTAACTTTCCACTCGCCCTCAGCCTCCCCTCCAGCCCTCCTACTTCCCATCCTGCTCTTGCACAAAGAATTCTGCCATGTCCCCACCCTAGTGCCGTATGTCATACGTTATTCATCATAGAGGGTCTTAGCTAAATGCACACAGTGCTACTTCTATTGTTTGGCCTGAGTTTCCCTCTGGTTTATACATTTCTTTACAAAAGCAAGGTAAAAGAACTATCATCTATATACCGATTGGGGGACATTTGTTACTGCTCTGCTGATACTAGATATCTGCCCAAGATGCAGAGGAAGGTGACATCGCCTCACATTTCTCAGCAGAACAAACCTGGCAGAAACAAACACTGCTTGGTTGACAGGGAAATAACAGTTATAACAATAACTGCTAACATTTTATTCAGCACTGACTAGATATAAGTAAACTGTTCCAAACGCTTTACATGTAAGCCTCACCACATCTCTTTGAGGTACTACTATTAATGTCTCCATTTTACAGAAAAGGAGCTGAGGCATGAAGAGGCTAAATAAGTTGCCCAAGGTTAGAGAGCTAGTAAGCGGCAGAGCCAGAATTTGAACCCAGACTGACCCCACAGCCTAGATTCTAAACATTACTTTCTTGTTGGATGACTCTTTCCCTAATATACAGATTTGCCTTTGGACATCAACTTGTTCCCTCCCAACTCTAAAGGAGAAAGGATCGGTCAGAAAACACTGCTATTTTCCCTGTTCAGAGAAGGAAACAGTGATGGCAGTATTTATTCACAGAGCTGGTCTAAGTCTGTGGAGCAGAGCATCCGTCAACCAAAATTTTCGCAGGAGTACCAAGCAAAACCCACCTTCTTTCTTACTGACCTAGTAAACTTCCTAGCGTATTATGGGCCAGTGCTTTGTTGCAACAAAGCCTTCTGCATCTGAGAACAAGTTGCTAGTCTCTACGTTATGAGAACGAAGTCTAAATGCTTACTAGAATTCAGCTCACAGGGTTACTTCTACACCAATGTTCATTGCAACACTATTTGCAATAGCCAAAAGGTGGAAACAACTCAAGTGTCCATCGACAGATGAATGGTTAAACCAAATGTGGTATACACACACAGTGGAATGTTGTTGTTGTTGTTAGGTGCCGTCGAGTTGGTTCCGACTCATAGCGACCCTATGCACAACAGAACGAAACACTGCCCAGTCCTGCGCCATCCTCACAATTCGTTATGCTTGAGCCCATTGTTGCAGCCACTGTGTCAATCCACCTCATTGAGGGTCTTCCTCTTTTCAGCTGACCCTGTACTTTGCCAAGCATGATGTCCTTCTCCAGGGACTGATCCTTCCTGACAACATGTCCAAAGTATGTAAGACACACTCCCGCCATCCTTGCTTCTAAGGAGCATTCTGGTTGCACTTCTTCCAAGACAAATTTACTCGATCTTCTGGCAGTCCATGGTATATTCAATACTCTTTGCCAATACCACAATTCAAAGGCATCAGTCTTCCTTATTCATTGTCCAGCTTTCACATGCATATGATGCAATTGAAAATACCGTGGCTTGGGTCAGGTGCACTTCAGTCTTCAAGGTGACATCTTTGCACTTCAACACTTTAAAGAGGTCCTTTGCACCAGATTTACCCAATGCAATGCCTCTTTTGATTTCTTGACGGCTGCTTCCATGGCTGTTGATTGTGGATCCAAGTGAAATGAAATCCTTGACAACTTCAATCTTTTCTCCCTTTATCATGATGTTGCTCATTGGTCCAGTTGTTGAGGATTTTTGTTTTATGTTGAGGTGTAATCCATACTGAAGGCTGTGGTCTTTGATCTTCATTAGTAAGTGCTTCAAGTCCTCTTCACTTTCAGCAAGCAAGGTTGTACCACCTGCGTAATGCAGGTCGTTAACGAGTCTTCCTCCAATCCTGATGCACCATTGTTCTTCATATAGTCCAGCTTCTCGGATTCTTTGTTCAGCATACAGATTGAATAGGTATGGTGAAAGAATACAACTCTGACGCACACCTTTCCTGACTTTAAACCAATCAGTATCCCCTTGTTCTGTCCGAACAACTGCCTCTTGATCTATGTAAAGTTTCCTCATGAGCACAATTAAGTGTTCTGGAATTCACATTCTTCTCAACGTTATCCTTAATTTGTTATGATCCACACAGTCGAATGCCTTTGCATAATCAATAAAACACAGGTAAACATTCTTCTGGTATTCTCTGCTTTCAGCCAGGATCCATCTGACATCAGCAATGATACCCCTGGTTCCATGTCCTCTTCTGAAACCAGCCTGAATTTCTGGCTGTTCCCTGTCGATATACTGCTACAGCCATTTTTGAATGATCTTCAGCAAAATTTTGCTTGCATGTGATATTAATGATATTGTTCTATAATTTCCACATTCGGTTGGATCACCTTTCTTGGGAATAGGCATAAATATGGATCTCTTCCAGTCAGTTGGCCAGGAAGCTGTCTTCCATATTTCTTGGCATAGACGAGTGAGCACCTCCAGCGCTGCATCTGTTTATTGAAACATCTCAATTGATATTCCATCAATTCCTGGAGCCTTGTTTTTTGCCAATGCCTTCAGAGCAGCTTGGACTTTTTCCTTCAGTACCATCGGTTCCTGATCATATGCTACCTCTTGAAATGAAGTCCTGATACATGCTACAACATGGATGAATCTTGAAAACATTATGCTAAGTAAAATCTGTCAGTCACAAAAGGTCAAATATTGTATGATGCCATTTATATGAAATAGGCAAGTGTAGACCAAAGACCAGGTACTGTTTCCCAGAGTGGGAGGGAGAGAGAAAAAGGGGGACTTAGCTTAGGGGACACTCAGTTTCTGGTAATGGTAGAAGAATAATTTGGAAATGAATAGTAGTGACAGTTGCACAACATGATGAACTCAGCCAACGTCACTGAACTATACATGTAAAAAATGTTGAATTGGCAAATGATTTGTTACATATATTTTTACAATAAAGCTTTTTTTTTAAATAGTCACTCAGATATTGTTAAGCACATTCTATATATGTTAGGAGCCCTGGTGGTTTGGCTGCTAACCAAACCAATGGTGGTTCAAACCCACCAGCTCTTCCATGGGAGAAAGATGTGGCAGTCTTCTTCTGTGAAGATTAACCAAAACAAAAACCAAAAACCAAACCTCTATTGCTGTCGAGTCATTTCTGACTCATAGTAACCCTACAGGACAGAGAAGAACTGCCCCATAGGGTTTCCAAGGCTGTAATCTTCACAGAAGCAGATTGCCACATCTTTCTCTCCCAAAGCAGCTGCTGGGTTAAGCCCAGTGCTTAACCACTCCAGGCCTGGAAACCCTACGGGGTAGTTCTATTTTGTCCTATAGAGAGGCTATAAGTCAGAATCGACTCCATAGCAATGGATTACTATATATGTTAGCCATTTGGGAAATAAAAAGTAAAAGATTTCAGAATCTTAGGGAATCTAGTTGGAAAGATAAAGCGCATGCATTTGTAGAATCAAGTCGGAATGTTGATGAAAACACTCAACCTATATGTCACACTTTCTAGAAAAGGAAACTGAAACCTAAAACCCAAAGCAAAGCCATTGCCATCGAGTCGATTCTAACTCGTAGAGGCCCTACAGGACAGAGTAGAACTGCCCCACAGGGTTTCCAAGGCTGTGATAGTTACGGAAGCAGACAGCCACATCTTTTCCTGCAGAGTGGTTGATGGATTCAAACCACCGACATCTCGGTTAGCACCTGTGCACTTAACCACTGCACCATCAGGGCTCCAAATGAAGCCTAAAAAAACCACCAAAACCATTCTGACTCATAGCAACACTAGAGGACAGAGCAGAACTACCCCACAGGGTTTCCAAGGAGTGGCTTGATGGATTCAAACAGCTGACCTTTTGGTTAGCAGCCGGGCTCTTAACTACTGCGCCACCAGTGCTCCAATTAAAGCCTAGAGAAGCCAATTTACTTCCCCAAGGTCACCCAGCAAGTCAGAGGTAGAGCCAGAGCTAAAATTCAGATCTGCTAACTACCTTGTCAGGGCTCTTTCCATTGCTATATGCAGGGTCAAGAAATTCACAGGAGGGAGATATCACTAGCAGCAGCAGCTAACATTTATTGTGAGAGTATTTGTGCCAGGAACTAAGCTAGGTGCTTAACAAAAATTAACTCATTCAATCCTTACAACAACCCTTTGAGATGAGTAATATTGTTAACCCCAATTTACAGATGAACACACTGTGAGTTACAGAGATTAACTTGACAGAGGCCCATAACTAGTAATAGGAAAAAACCCAAAAAGAGCCAGATTATTTATTTCGCCAACCTGGCTGCAAAGCCTGCACTCTAAGCTAGGTCCTAAAGGATAAATGGATAGTACTCATGGACGCAGAGGCAAGAGCGACTGGGGCAGAAAACTGTGTCCAGAGAACTGACAGCAGCTTGTGAAGGGCCTCCGTGCCAGGTAAAGGAGAACCTCAGGGGCCCTACCAGGAATAAACCAAACCAAGCCTGTTCAGGAATAAACCAAGCCAACCCACTGCCATCAAGTCAATTCCAACTCATACCGATCCTACAGGACAGAGTAGAACTGCCCCATAAGGTTTCCAAGGAGTGGCTGGTGGATTCGAACTGCCAACCTTTTAGTTAAGAGACAAGCTCTTAACCACTATGCCACCAGGGCTCCCTACCAAGAATGGCTGACAGGAAAAGAGCAGGCAAATAGCAGCTCTGGAAGAGTCGCCCCTGCCTGTGGAGACTAAGTGTCCTCCAGGAGGATAAAGCTGAGCCTGTGAAGCTCGGTTGAGAAGGATTCACCTCAGAAACTCTCCTTGACAGAAAGATGAACAAAAGGTAAAGTATAAGCTACTTCTAAAAGAACCTGGCTTGACTTTCTAGTGTAGTAAACTCAATCTGATTAGGAGATATCAGCCCTACTCTCTTCAAAGTGCTGCTTTAAGTGGATAATAATAATGGAAAATACTGGTATTTACTATGTGCAGGCACTGGGCTAAGAGCTTTACATGTATCATTTCATTTAATCCTCACCACAACTCTAACAAAATAAGTACTGTTATCATCTTCATTTTACAGATGAGAAAACTGAGGCACAGAGAGATTAAATAACTTGCCCAAGGTCACACAGCTAATTAAGTAGTAATATCAGGTTCCAAACCTAAGCCTGTAAGACCCCTAAGCTCCAGCTCTTAACACTGCACATAAGATACTCATATTGAGTGCAACAGTTCCCTGAGAGCTGCTCTAAGGCAGCCCATGTACTTACTGAGTATCTTGTAGTCACATGCAGCTGAACAAACACATTACTAGTTAATTTGTTTAAAAGTGATCTATAAAACTCAGTTGTCAGAATGCTGTAAGGTGTTGCAAGACCTAAGTAACCACACCAAAATTTAGATCCTCAAACAAAGCTAATCGACTTTATAATTTTTTCCCATTTTCCTTTTCCTATTACCATCCCCCACCCTCACCCCCCCACCCCCACACACCATCCTTTGACACTCTTAGAGAAGCTTTGACACAGGCCTAGGACCCTCCTCCTATTTCCAGTCCTTTAGCGGGCTCTCTTCCATCATTCCAACAGTGCCTTAAATCAGAGTCTGAGTTGGATTCCCCTCCTCTTTCCCAGGCTCAGAACGTAAGATGATCATTAACTTCACCATCAAAACCCAAAACTCTGGAATGTCTATGTTCCTTCTCTCTTAATTTCACAGGAAGGGGCTCAGTGGAGGGGAGGTAGGGATGGAAATAACTACAATACGACATATAATAAATACAACATATATGGGTGTAAGTCCCACGTTTGATACTGTTTTAGATCCTCCCCAGCCCTTTACCCAGAAACCCTGCATTCAACGACTAAATGAGTGAACAGGCCAAGAAAGCATATGGGCACCAGCGATGCCTCTAAGCCTAAGAGCAACTGAACAGGGTGTCAGTCCCATTGCCAGCCACCCCCACCCCCTCCCCTTCAAGTACATGTTAGGGTCTGCACAACACCGGCTCCTTGAGTCCCCTGGGGGCAGCCCAACCATCTGTTAAGTTGTGAAGGCCCCTCCTATCTATCAACTCCTGCTGCTCCTGAGAGATATCTTCTCCCCAGTCCCCTTGCCCAGGCACTCTCTATTTCCTTCAGAACTTATCTCCCATAATCCGCAGTTTATCTTGTTTTTTCCAGGTTCAACCAGTCCTTCATTCACTGTGTTGCTTCTTACAAGTCAATCTCCAGCCCCACATACAAAACCACTTCAGTGACAAGTTACACATAAGAGTCTAGATATTTGAAAAACGAGTGGTTTCATGACAAATCATGACTCTTAGAAACAAGTCTACTTTGGTTAAGAAGGCTGAACACCCTAATTGTACAAAAGGTGTATATGATTCGCCCTCTTATAGTGCAATCTAACATTTTGGCAGTTTTTAGAGAGTGTTGTGATAGTTTCAACAGCTTCCAGCAATAGTATATTCAGTATATTACAGCCAAAGAAAATAAGAGACGGAATCTTTGGAGAAATTCTTCAATAGGGTAGTCTAGACTCAACACCCTTTTCTCCCACCCACAACGTACACACACGTGTTTCCTAGGGTCTATAGCTAGAAATGGAGGTTCTGTGTTTTTTCTATCAACAAAATATTATGTGGCATACTCCCCTAAGACAGATGCACCCAGCACCTCCACCACCCAGCTACTGAGACAGATGCACACAGTGCCTCCCCTGCTGCCAGCAAAAAATAGATGCACAGAGTCTCCCTCTCCACCCTCAGAAGAAGACATACACCAACACGAGTTTTCCCACAGGCTTTAAAGAGATATCTCTGCAGACTATGCCAGATGGTCATTTTTTTTTTTTTTCTTTCATGCCCTCCTGGCCCCTTCTCCACTTTCCATGGTCCCCCTAACTCAAAGAACTCAATTATCTGCCTGTAGATTTTCCCTTCCCCTCCCCACAATCCACCCTAAACATACCCAGCCTCTGAAGCTAATGTACAGGCAACTAAGGAAAGTCCTAACCAGAGCTGCTAAGGACTGCTGCCTGCCCTCTCCAAGGGCAGATAGGCGTTCTGGCTTGGCTGCCTCGACAAACTCTCTTGGGCCCAAGAGTGGAAATCAGTAGTCTCCAGGGCAGTGACAGCTAACAGCAAAGAGAAGCAACAGGAAGACATGCTTTTCAGTCCCTCAGTCCTGCCTGCCCCGCAGGGAGCTGCTTTGGAAGGCCCGCAACTCAGACCTGACCCTCCCTTAGATGCCAGATGGACCTCCCCAAAGTAGGTCCTAGAATCAGGTGAGTTCTCCAAAGGTGGGGAGCGGGGCACAGTCTGTCTCAATTCCAGGCCAGCAGTGCAGCCATAATATTTGGAGTCTGGGGTGCCCTCCCACAACTGTACACCTAGTCTTCATTACAGGGACATGGCAGAGCCAGAAAATTAAGGATGCCCTTAGCTTGTCTTCCAAGGTATTTTAAAGTTTCATCTACCTCGTGTTTCTGATTATCCTAATTTTTGAGAAAGGGAGCCCAGGGGAAGAGTGTGCAGGAAGGGGAGTAGAAGAGAGGAGGGGAGAGGGAGTGAGAACAGGAATGTTACTTTTTAATCCTTAAGGAACATAGAAGGATCCAATTTGTGACTCAGCTTTGGGAAGCTGGATTGCCGTGGAGTGGGGAACAGCTGCAGCCCCAGCCTAAGCTGTGGACAGATTCTCCTTCAGGTCTTGGGAGGCTGTTGTGACATGACTCACCTGGAAGGAGGGTATTATTTAAAAAAAAAATCTGACTGCTCTGGGTCTGCTCAGGGGTTTCTTCCCAGACACCACTCCAGGGCATGGCTAACAGGTTTTTCCCTGTCCCACAACAAAGGCTGAGGTTGTGGGTGGGGTGCCCCATTCTTCCCATCTAGTATGCCATAAGCCCTACAGAGTCACTGAGGGCAGATCCAGGATGCCCTTGTCTACACTCTCCCCTCCCCTAACATTCTGTTCCTTGGCACAGACTGGTTGTATATCAAGTGTCTCTGGCCTTGTAATTCCCACTTCCTTGTTTCTCTTTTTTTCCCCTAAGCTGTAGCCATGCGGCTTCCTGAAAGAGCTGCCCAGCCCCCAAGAAGCATTTTAGAGCAAGGCATATACCTCTTCCTATCAGTAAGAACCCTGCCTTTCAAATCCAGATTGGAGGAAATAGGCCTCTCTGTCTACTCAAAAGTTGGCCCAGCAGAACCTAGAAGGCTGAGAAAACCAGCCCTGGCACCCAGAAACCTCCCTTCCAGCCACTAAAATTTATGACACCATAAGCCAGGCTACCAGGTAGCTGTGGAACGCTGGAGAAGCAAAGAGACCTCTTGGAACCCTTTTCCTCTGTACTACACAGCCCCTAAAACACATGAGTCAGGAAACTTAAGGAAAGCTTTGTCTCTGAAGAATCATTTAAGATGCTTAAAGTCTACCATGAACATCACTCTTACTAAACTTCTCAGCCCAAAGAAAGCACAATTTTTTTCCCTTAACATCTTGAAGAAGTCTTTTAATGTTTTTCTCATCTTTATTTATAAATGCAGAAGAAGGTACTTGATAAATAGGGAAACCAGAAGAGAAAGACAAAGTGACTTTCCAGAAGACAGTTGGGCCATCCCTCAAGCTTCAATCCATAATATATTATATAGGACTTGACTTGTTTAAAAGTACTTTAACAGAAATTATCTCATTTGCTCTTCCCAACAGTCCTGTGAAGTAGTTATTATCATTATCTTCATCTCACAGCTAAGACATCTGAAGGGCATATAGGTTAAGAAACTTGCCCACAGCCATCCAGAGGGCACGGGGCAAGGCCTGGCTATGGACTCAAGTCTCTAACCTCAAATCCATTATTCTTTCTGCTACACCAAAAGAAAGAGCAGCTACCTCTTGCGGCTGGATCTGTTAGCCCTCTTCAAACATGTAGGGATGGTAAAATTGGAGAAGCCCCAACCAAACACACTTGAGTGGAGAAGTGAGATCCTGGATTTGCAATACCCACCAAAGGGCCCACTGGCTCAGAGTGGCCTCCTCCTCACATCCTCCAACTCTAATCCCAACCAACAGTGCTACGTCATGTCCCTCCAGGAAACGTAGATTTCAACCAAGCAGAGGATCCCTGGAGTGTAGTGAAAGGAGGAATCTGAGGTCCAGGGCCACTGAGACCACCCTAGTGGCCCTTCAGGCCATAACTTTGTTACAAACATGTACACATTATCAGGGAGTCACAGTTGGGGACATGGCCAGTGCTTGCATTGGCAAGCTGACCCGAAGTTAATCAGGAGTCCCCCTCATTGTTTGCCAGAATACAAAAGACATTTTGTTCAGAAAGTTCAAGAAGAAAAACCAAACGAGCCAGGACAGCAGCTGTTCCCTCAACCCACAGAGAAACCAAAGGCATCCATAAAGTTTCCCGAGGTCCAGGAATATGTTTAAGATGTAACATGGCTGAAGAGGAAGCAGGTTGCTTCACGGGTCTGCACCATGGAAAGTGTTCGCTGCATGCAACCTAATAACATTACTGACAACCTAGCCACCCTATCACCTCAAAAAGTGTTTTTCTCTCCTAGGTACACACTGAGCTCACCACACACCACAGACGCCCTGTTCTCTTGACAGTGCACATCCAACCTCCTCCTGCCTCTCCTCTAGGTCAGAACAAGTTTTACCAAAACATAGCACAACCCGAATGGGAGAAGTGCACAACATGGACATTGCATGCCCTGAAATTTGGTTAAAAGATTAACCAAAGGAATCCACCCACCTCAACCACAGTACCTCACATCTCTTCAAGCTCCCTAGTTTTTAGCAGCTGCCGCTGAGAGCTCACTCTGAAACATTTGGAGAAGAAACCTTTTTGCAGGTTTCCCAACCCAAGACACCTCCCTCACACTCCATTTACCTCGTAGGAAAACCTGTGATCAACCTTATTAATGAGGAAGGACAGTTTGCTCCTTACCAAGCTATCTGGCAGAGAGAGAGGCACCCCCACTCAGATGTTCCTATGATATTCTCCCCATCCTAATAAACGCTCCAAAGCGACTAGAACCGGCAGTAGGCTCCTTGCTGGGCTTAATTAACTTGGATTTTTTTTTTTTTCATTACAGGTCAGACATAGCAGCACCAAGAAACAAAACGGTGTTCATGAGTACAAGCCAATCACTCAAAAGACAATGAAGTTTCCACACGAGAACCATAAACACAATGCTGGAGTAAAGATAACTCATTTTTTCTATACAAAAGACTCAAAATATCCTGTGCCTTTGTGCTAAGTAAAATGACGATTCCTATAGTGAAGCCTCAACACCTCAGATTCAGCAACAGTGAGAGCAGCCAGATCTGCAAAGTCAAGAAAATTGGCCGTTTCCCTCCTTAAACTAATAGAATCCAACTGTTGGAGCATGACATCATTCCCGAGCCCCAAACCCTGAGCAGAGACTGCAGACACTCGCCTGCCTCCCAGAAAACAGCCCAAGACTGTGGCCAGGAAAGGAGAAAAACAATCCAAGCTGGAGCTGACCTTACCTGAAAGTCCTGGTGCTTTCCTGCCCACTCCATTCTCAGCAGAGTTTGGTCACACCACAATCTGTTAGGGAGCCCAGGGCCCCAAGGTCCACTGGCTTAAGCTCCGATACCTGCTGAGAGCTTCCCACAGCTCCTTCCTCTGACCTTTCCCAGCGCTCCTTCCAGCCAAATGAGCACAGCACAGCTAGCCGGCCAGGCCAGTTGTCATGGAGACCCTGTTCTCGCCAGTGAGCGCTCTCATTCTCTCACTCTCTCGCGCGCTCTCTCTCTCCTCCCAGGCTCTTGCTTGCTCTCTCACTTGTCCTTGTTTTCTTTCTCTCTTTCCCCTATTACCCCAACTCCCTCCCGCTAACAACCTCAACCTCAATCTCTCTCTCTCTCACACACATACACTCCCTTTCTCTCTCTCCCTGTCTCACTCACACACACACACACACTCCCTTTCTCTATCTCTCTCTCTCTGTCTCCCTCACTCTCACTCAGTTCTGGGAGGCTTCCATGAAACAGCACTGTCTTTTGATCAGCTCAGTTTTTGCACACATTCCAGTCCTCCTACCTCCCTTCCAGTCAAACAGGGGCTCTGGACTGCTCCTGGGAACTTGCTTGAACAGCTCAAGAAGGCAGAAGGGAGAAGACAGTGAGTGGACTTGTTTTCCTTCCCTTCACTGTCTCATTTTTTATAACTTGGAAGAATCGCAGCTGGGGGGAAGGAGGGTAGCTAGCTAGAATGCTTGGAGGGGAAGCAAGCCCTTCCTCTGGGTCCTGGAGGGAGGGCAGGAGGGACTCGGGTGCACTGCCTCAACTTGTTTCTGCATTTGGGATTTTCCGGGTAGAGAGCTGGGGTGGAAACGCACTCATATCCCAGGAGCTCGCCTGGACTGGCCTCTCTGCTTACCTTGCTGCCTGCCCAGGTTGTGGAGATGGCTTTAACCAGTGCAGGGACTCATGGTACTAGTGCTGGCACCCAAGCAGTCTCTCATCTTCCTGTAATCAAAAGAAAGACTAGGTCAGGACATGTAAGAATCTTGGGCAAGTCCAGAGTCACAGTCCAGGCAACAAACGTAACACAAACACAGTCTCATTGCTCTGCCTTGTTCAGTGCCTGCAGCTAAGGCCCAAGCTTCATGTGGGCTGCTGTCACTCTCAGTAATAATGTCACTACTCTCCGAGAGCTAGCACATTGCCTGGGACACAGTGGGTCCTCTAAGTTTAGTCCCTGCAAGTACATTTCTGCTTTGTCACATTCTATTACATGTATTATTTGTTTGATCCTCATAACCTATAAAATATACTGGACAGATTATTATCGCCATTTTACAGATGGGAAAACTGACAGATCAAATGTTTGGTCCACAGCTACGCAGCTGGTTAGGCAGTCAAAGAACTAAGAGTAGAGACCAGTCCAGTGACTGGTCCTTTAAAATATACTCTCATCTGATCTTGAAAACATACAACTTTTTGATAACAAATTATAAAAGACTGGGCTCCCAGGGCAAGGTGGAGAATCTTTCTGAGATAAGGCAAGGTTGTCATGACTACAGGTCCTTTCTGCTTGAAGACTTCATGATAGACCCTGTGAGATATAGAACACTATGATGAGAAAAAAATCCTACCCTATAGCTATAAATTACATTACAATTTTCCAAAATACTCTCACAAATCTTGGCTCATCTGTTCAACACAATAGGTCTAGAAAATTAGGGATGGTATTTTCATACTAATTTAAAATATTTAAATAACCTGAAAGAGAGAGAAAATGACTTGCCCCATGTCACAGAACTAGGAAGTAACAGATCTAGAAACTTCCAGAGTAGTTGCAAGAGCCCCAGGCAGAGCAGGGCTAAAATGACCTTGGCAGTTCCTCACTTCTCTTACCAGCCCTGTGGCCTTGGGCAAGTTACCTAACCTCCCAGTTTCTACATCTATAAAACCTATCCCTTGAACAATTAACAGGACTGAGGTGAGCACTGAAGGGGAGGCTATACGTGAAAGCACTCTCCTTATGTTAGGTACTGAGCTAAGAAAAGAACTTCATTCATTTATCTCAGCTGCTCCTCACAAAAAAAAAAAAAAAAAATTCTCAGGCAGTTGGTATCCACACAATATGAGGACACTGAGGCTCACAGAGGACATAGTATTCTTCCAGTGTTGCTACCTAAAACAGGAGTTCTAAAGAAGCCCTGACAGAATCTTTAATGCAGTGATCTTTTGCAGAAGCCTTGAGTTTTCAGTTAACTTCCAGCACATCGTAAAATTCTCAAAACAGAATTTTTATTGACTTGCGTTTAAAAGGAAAAAACATGCCAGGAGTTAAGGTAGGAAATGATAGGATGGCACAGATCCTAAATGGCTGGACACTAATGTTTTAGTGAAGCAATGAGGGACTCAAAGGGAGCATACCCAATCACCCCTACAAAAGCTCAACCTGACCCAAGCAGCAGCTCAGGAAGCCCTCATAGGAACTGTAGTGTCCCAGGTCTACAAAGAAACGCAGGATGAAAGGGCAAATGCAACACCAAATCACCAAACTTTTCCCTCCACCCATCCTCAACAGACATGGCCACCAAATTCCAGGTTTCCCTGTGCTCTTCTCCTGACCCTCAAAACACACATTCTACAGTACTTGCCCAGCCTCTACACTCAAAAACAGGCGATGATCCCCACCCATTTCTACAATAAAATAATATTAGCAGTTATAATATTAACATCAACTAACACTTGTTAAGCACCGACCATAAGTCAGGCATTCTTCTAAGCAGTATGAGGGGAAGAAGTACTGAAGCTGATAAAATTCTCTAAAGTAACCCAAACTTAAAAAATCCTCCAGACCAGACACAGAATGCAGGCCATGCTCCCCCTAGTGCTATCCTGGAGTTACAGCGGCTACTCAGGCCCCGCCCTCAGTAAAAAAAAAAAAATGGGACAAAGTTAAGGGGCCCACTAGTGGGAGAACAAGAACCTCTACTTTGAGCTCCTTAAACTGGGAGGAGCCAGAAGGCAGCTGAATCCCTCCTATGGAGAGGCCCTCATGCATGCTCATCCCAGAAACCTGGGAGTCATCCTTGCATTTCTCTACCTCACTCTCCCCACATCCAATCCATCTACCAACTCCAAACATTTCTACTTCCAAAATATATCCTTTATCTGTCCATTTTTCCACACCTCCATTGCCACCCCAGTCTCTCATCCTAATTATGGCAAAAGCATCCTAAGAGGTCTAATTCCCTGCTTCCACTCTTGCACTCACAAATCAATTCTCCATGGAGCTGTCTGAATCACCTTTTTACACTGGATCATGTCATTTCCTGCTTAACCCACTTCAATAGCTTCCCACTGCACTTAGGATGAAATCTAAATTCTTACCAGGACCTACAAGGCCTGTCTCCAGCCTCTCAGTACACTTCCTGCCCTCCCCTTCTGTGCTGTAGCCAAACAGGCCGCCAGTTTAGTTCCCCAAAAGTGCCAGATTTTTTTTTTTTTTCGAGGCTGTTCCCTCTCCTTAGGACAACCCCCCTTCCCATCCCTCAGTCCTTCCCTGGATGACTCTTACTCATCTTGCCTCATCTTGACTGTCACCTCCTCAGAGAAGCCTTCTTTGATCCTCTAGTCTAAATGAGGCTCCCTTGTACTTATCACTCTTAGCACTCACCATAATTTGTACTTATGCATTTGTGCAATTATTTGCTTAATGTCAGTCTTCCTCCATGAGTTCCTTAAAAGCAAGAATGTGGACTGTTTCGCTGACCACTATATTCTCTACATTAGTATAAGGCCCAGCTCACAGCTGGTACTCAATAAATATTTGCTGAATGAATGCATAAAAACCCATTCTTCTTGTCCTGCAGAAACAGCTAGCTCATGTCACTCATACAATCTTTTCATAGATTAAAAACTGTAATTATATCTCTTTTCCTCATATGCCTAGCCTTTGGGCTCAACCAAAAGTTCCTATAAAGTCTCCCTACGGTTTGTTTCCCAGAACTTTCCCTGTAAGGTTCCTCACTCTCCTGGGCATGCATGCCAGGGTTTTACAGCCCCTCCTACTACCAGAGTGCCCACTCACAGGCACCCCACCACCACACTGGTATTGCCAACCTGACTGGGATGCAAGAATGGCCCAGCTCCCATGGGATGAGAAGGTTCCCTTGATTCACCTCCATTCAGGGACAAAAACCCATTCCCTCATCTCTGCTGTGGAGGGCACTGTGCTTTAAAAAAATTTTTTTTTTTTACTTAAAAAAATCATAAATTTTAGATTTTGTAATTTGAAGACTGGTGTAAAATGTTGTTTGAGAAAGGGGCTCCATTACTAAAAAAAGAAATCTGAAAATTACTATCTGGGAGAAAAATAATGAAGATCTAAATACAAGCAACGGCAGTGTGGCTAAGTTCCGCCCCACCCTCATGACACACATTACCACCAAAACCTGAAGTCCTTTCTGACTTCACCTCCTGCTTCCACTTTCCCTGATGCCACTACCCTATAATAAGCACATCCACAACCTGGGTCTCTGAAAACTGCCTGCATTTTTCCTCTCCCTCCTTCTATTGTTCATGCTGTTAACCTTTATTTCAGTACCTCTCATCTCCCCATTAGTAAAATCCCAAAGTCTTAAAAGTTCACCTCAGTTATCACTTCCTCTGTGAATACTTCTGGATCTCCTGGCAGAATCTGTTAGTCTCTTCTGCATGCCCACAGCAGTTTGAAGGTGCCTTTTTTTTATAGTACTTATAACATTTTATCACTATTGCTTGTGCCCCTGTCTCCCCCATAAATATGAGCACCTTGAGGCCTATCCACTTTTATATTTCATTCAGAGTGGGTGATCAATTAACCTGTGTGGAAAATGAACCACTGACAAGACTTCCAAAAACAAAACAAGAAACAGAAATAGCTATTCCTCTTCATACCTGTTAAACCTATTGCCGTCGAGTCAATTCCAACTCATAGTGACCCTAAAGGACAGAGTAGAACTGCCCCACAGGGTTTCCAAGGAATGCCTAGTGGATTCAAACTGCCGCTCTCTTGGTTAGCAGCTGTAGTCTTAACCACTATGCCACCAGGGTTTCTCCCTCTTCATAGGTGAGGAATTATATTGTGGATGTACCTTACAAGTAGATGATTAGGTCACAAGAGGAATTATGGTATTTTCTTGTCTCTTTAAAGACAACTGAAATTCTGAACCTGAAAACTCAGGAGGAGAGTAAATCTTTTAAGGTCACTCCTTATTTTGGGATCAAAAGAATTGAAGAAATGTAAGATGGTGTTTTAATCTTACTGCTTGGATACTAGAATGCCTAAGACATGTAGAATAACTTCCGATGCCTCTGGGAAGCCTAACTCCCCATACCTAGATTGGCATCTCCACTGAAGACATCCACTTCTGTCCAAGTACCAGGAATCAGGTATGTGTCCTCCCCAATTCTCGTACATCAGGCTCAGCTGTCTGCCATGTGAGCTGGCATGTTTACACAGGAGTCCTTGAGAGCTTTACAATTTTCCTTTACAACTAGTAAATGGCAACATGGTGGTGGTGGTGGTGTTAGGTGCCAGTTCGAATTGGTTCCAACTCATAGCAACCCTATGTGCAGTAGAAAGAAACACTGCCTGGTCCTGCACCATCCTCGTAATTGTTGCTATTTTGAGCACATTGTTACAGCCACTGTGTCAATCCATTTCGATGAGAGTCTTCCTCTTTTTCACTGACCCTCTATTTTACCAAGCATGATGTTCTTCTCCAGGGACTGGTCCCTTCTGATAACATGTCCAAAGTATGTAAGACAAAGTCTTAACACCCTCCTTTCTAAGGAACATTCTGGCTATACTTCTTCCAAGACAGATTTGTTCATTCTTCTGGCAGTCCATGGTATATTCAGTACTCTTCACCAATACCATTATTCAAATGCATCAATTGATAAGAAGGGAAAAATAAACAATTCAGGAATAGAGAAAGTGCCAGCAGACTGTAGCCCCATCCTGGCTTTCAGCTCTCTCAGATCGTGAGATCTTGAGCAAGTCCATGTCCCCATTTAGAGCTTCCATTTTTTCCTCCATATAATGAGAGGGTTGGACTAGCTATTCTCCAAGAGTCCTTCTAGCTTGAATGTTCTATTGTATTGTTTTATTGTATTCACTCAGCTCTATTGTTCTATCCTAGTCACCCTGTTCATTGCTTTCTGAATGGTTCAAAACAGCAGGAAGAATTTTGGCTTTCAGGGCCTACAGAGTCTACATCTAATCCATTCAGCAGAGCCTCCGGCCTGGGTTTCTGGAGCCATCTGTCTGGGATCAAAACAAATACCATCAGCAATAGAAGGTAGCCTTTCCTGGAAGAAAAGATGTGAGATTCAGACTTCCTGCCTAAGGAAGGCTAGAGAGAGAAGAAAAGCACCAAACACAGAATGAGAAAATTAGGAAATAATCTGGGAAGTGCCTGGAAGATGGCTGAGGCTCTGCCAGGGACTCACATCCTAGCCATCAATCTGAGACAAGGCTGTCTTTATGAGGAAGAATTAGCAATATATAACTAACTTCTCTTTGAAGACAATTTGCCTATTGCAAATCAAGCTCTACTAGGGCTTCCGAATCAACAAACAATTGTCTCCTTATAGATGGCAACCTCAGCTGTCTTCTGCCTAGTAGCCACAGCTGGCAGGACCTCCAGTGTGTTGGCCACAGCTACACACATTTTGCTTGCACAGCCTTCCTAGAGAGCAGAGAAATACCCGTTCTAGGTACTCAAGTTCTGGCATTTAATAGTAGGAAATTCTCCCAAATCCTTACTTCTGCCCTAGTCCTGCCCGCCTCCCACCCCCGACCCTACGGCTCTAACTAAGTGTGGGATTCAGCCCATAATCAGCCTGGATCCCACAGCACTGTGGTAAAGCAGCTACTGAACATCTTGATGCCGTCAGTCTTCCAGCCCTAGTTCACCTCCGCTCAGCTGACAGCCCTCAAAATGAAGCTCAAGGTCAGATCCTCAGGGCACAAGACGCTCGGTGGCTTGATCCAGTCCCCTGGATTATCTGCCACAGTCTTCATTTATGGGCTAATTTCCTAAATCCCTCAAACCCACAGGCCCCTGACCACCTTCCCTTGTTAAGCCCAAGTATTTTAAGACGGGGCTACATAAGCAGGGGCTTGGAGCCAGGAAATGCTGGACCAAGAAGGCATCGTTTTTACCCTTCCAGGACGGGCCTCTTAGGCGTATTTGGCTTAGTATTCCGAGCTCCATCAATCCTCTTTACCTGTCATAACTGAAGTTTCAGGATCAGGGAGAGAGGGTGTAAAACACAGGGATAGCATCTAGTAGTTGCAGGCAATCCTTGGTGTTCCTTGGCTTATAGACTCCATGACTCCAATCTCTGCCTTGCATCTTCGTATGGCGTTCTTCCTTGTGTCTTCCATATGTCTGAATTTCCCTCTTCTTATAAGCACACCAGTCCTTTGATTAGGGCCCACACTATTACAGAATGGCCTCATCTTAATTTGATAACATCTGCAAAGACCCTATTTCCAAATAAAGCCATATCCGCAAGTACCGGATAGACATGAACATATTTTTGGGGGGACACAATTCAACCCACAACATATGCACACACATATATAGCAAAGAAAGTCAGAGACATAATTTATTGGGACTTCAGAAAAATCTCTCTTGATCTTGCAGATAAAACAGAGAAACTCAGGCAGCTGGGTGAGTTGGGACAGCTGGGCCCAAACTGCCATGAAAAGAATCAATATGAGCCTTAAAGAAGAGCTCTGGAACTCCTGGAAGTCTAGACATTCTCTGTTCTGGATCCCATCATGGTCACCCATTTTATCAATGACTTGGATAAGGTATGCTTATCAAATATGTATATGACAACTAATTGGAAGACATAATTAGATACTAGAAAGAATCAGGAAAAAATCCTCCACAAACTGGAACCATGAGTTAAATTTAACAAGATGAAATTAAACACAGTCAAAACATATAATTTTACACTTAAGTTTAAGAAAAAAAAAAACTGCATGAAAACAAGATGAAGATAGTATAATTAAAAAGACTTAAGGATAAGCTCAATATGAGTCAACTGATAAGGATGTCAAAAGTGAACGTGATTTTGAGTTTCATTAACTAAAATCCAGGGAACAGATCAAATGAGCAGCATGTCTTACTTTACTGCATTCTAGTTAGACCAAAAGTATCTCCAGGGGCCACATAGTATGTTTTCAAACAAGGGGTAAAGCAAGTCTTGAATAACATTCCATGCCAAAACGTTGTTGTTGTTCAGTGCCGTCAAGTCGGTTCCGATTCATAGTGACCCTAAGTACAACAGAACAAAACACTGCCCCGTCCAGTGCCATCCTTACAATCATTGCTATGTTTGAGCCCACTGTTGCAGCCACTGTATCAATTCATCTCATTGAGGGTCTTTCTCTTTTTTATCAACCCTCTACTTTACCAAATATGATGTTCTTCTCCAGGGACTGGCCCTTCCTGATAACATGTCTAAAGTATGTGACACAAAGTCTCACCATTCTTGCTTCCAAGGCTATACTTCTTCCAAGACAGACTTGTTCATTCTTCTGGCAGTTCATGGTATATTCAATATTCTTCACCAACACCATAATTCAAAGGCATCAATTCTTCTTCAGTCTTCCTTATTCACTGTCCAGCTTTGACATGTATGTGAGGTGACTGAAAATATCATGACTTGGGTCAGGTGCACTTTAGTCCTCAAAGTGACATCTTTGGTTTTCAACACTTTAAAAAAATATTTTGCAGCAGATGTGCCCAATGTAATACATTGTTTGATTTCTTGACGGCTGCTTCCACGGGTGTTGACTGTGGATCCAAGTAAAACGAAATCCTTGACAACTTCAATCTTTTCTCTGTTTATCATGATGTTGCTCATTGGTCCAGTTGTGAGGATTTTTGTTTTCTTATGTTGAGGTGTAATCCATACTGAAGGCTGTAGTCTTTGATCTTCATCAGTAAGTGCATCGAGTCCTCTTCACTTTCAGCAAGCAAGGTTGTGTCATCTGCAAATCACAGGTTGTTAATAAGTCTTCCTCCAATCCTGTTGCCACATTCTTCTTCATATAGCATACAGACTGAATAAGTATGGTGAAAGGACACAACCCTGACACACACTTTTCCTGATATTAAACCATGCAGTATCCCCTTGTTCTGTTCAAATGACTGTCTCTTAGTCTGTGTACAATATAGTGAAGAAAAAAAGAAAAGTCTAACCTTGCCCGATTTTAAACCATGCAGTATTCCCTTGTTCTGTTTGAATGACTGTCTCTTGGCCTATGTACAATATACTGAAAGAAAAAAAAAAGTCTTCGAAGCCGCTTAAACTGAGAAATAACATGTCTGATTCACGAGGCTTTAAGTTCTCCCATAGAACAGGAGGAATCCTTGGGTGGTGCAAGTGGTTAACACACTCAGCACTAACCAAAATGTTGGAGGTTTGAGTTCACCCAGAGGCACCTCGGAAGATAGGCCTGGTGATATACTTCTCAATAATCAACCACTGAAAACCCTATGGAGCACAGTACTACTCTATATATATGAAGTACCCATAGTCAGAGTTGACTTGATGGCAACTTGTTTGGTTTTTGGTTTACAGAACAGGAAAGGAAGAAGGTACCATCTTTATCTCCATGGAGTCACTCTAGGGAAACTCGTGGCTAGATGAGACAAAGAAAGCTCACAGAAAGATGACACAGCTGTGTCCTATGTCATCTGCTCTTTGTCCCTCTTGCCACTCACATGAGAACCTCTCATTTGGTGCTCTGACCCTCTAAGCTTTAGCAAGAACATACAGCAGCTCAGGAATTCAAACAATCCTTACCCATCTCCTCCCCAAAGCATGGTGAGTCATGATCTGAATTATAAAGTGATATTTTTAACTATGAGAATGAATTCTTGTGGATTTTGAGCCTTCTTTTTTTTTATATTGAGCTGTCATCTGATAGCTGTTTGTGAGCAAGGACTTGGGGTTGACTATAGTAACTAAAACATTACAAGGTAGGAATGCAGTATTTCAGCTTCTTCAGGCATTGCTACGATATATACAGACCAGCTTATTCCCCATAATGGATGCTTCTTCTCTAGACTTAAGAAGAATTGGGAAGAAAGAGGCATGTGGTCTCTCAACACCCAGTTCTTACACTGGGTACATGGAAGGTAGCCCTGGTCTACAGATGAGTGTCTCGCACTAAATAAACCTCAACTCTGTATGGAAGATGCCACTTTTGAACAGTTTTCCCTCTTTTTCTCCAAGATTAGGAAGTTAGAAAAGTGTCTAATCTATGCAATAATTAGCTCTTTTCTTGAAAGACATCCACTGGGTGTAACTCCTTTTTATGTAGACTAAAGCTAGTTTTTTTTATGCAAAACAAAAGTGCTTGTAAATGTTCATTCACTTAGAGGTCAACAACAAAAAAGAGAAACCTATTCAACAGAGGAAAAAAACAAACACCCAGGATGCAAAGAAGGAAAGGTGAGTGAGATGATGTGAGGAAAAAGAGAGGAATGTGAAGGGAGATGGGAGAGGAGAGAACAATTTAAGATCCTGAAGGACAGAAACAGGAGGAAGTTTGTTTGGAAGTCTGGGAAGAGTAAATTTGGGGGAATTCTTGACCATCACTCCCTGGGATGTCAAGGAACATAAATGAATGCCACTCAGACTTTTGAAGGAAAAAAAGAATTCAGAAAGCACCTCAGTATCTGAGGTTCTCTACCCTGGAGTAACATGACTGCACGTACTCCAAGTAACTAGCTGCCGATGACTGGGGGGTGGGAGGAGGGGGCAAAGTGTAAAGAACAAAGGGTCCAGAACTACGGTCCTCAGTACAGCAAAGGCCAACAAAGGACTTATATCTCAGAAGGCCATGGGACTCCAGAGGCTATAACCAGTAGACACCGGTTCTCCTCAAACCCAACCAGACAAAGGAAGTCAGTCATTTGACAGTTCTGAAGATGATGAAAGATTGCAGCCACTCATCATCAAGGCAGATAACATTGGCAATCAGTAATGCTTGAGCACACCTCTTCCAACGAAAAGGCCCACGGAAGCTGAGGAGGGAAGTCTACTCAGGGAAAATTTGGCAAGAGGGTGAGGCTTGACTCTGTGAACTCCCAAGAGATTATCACCGCTTATTACATCGTCTGTTCCCTTTCAGTCTCTAAGGATTTCCCCAAACACAGCCAGCAGAATTATAGCCACCAGTCAGTCACAGAAAATCAAGAGACCCAGAAAGAACTATGAGGGTTGTGAGAAGCAAAGATGGACACTCTAAGTTGGAATTTGGAGGGTTTTTTGTTCATTTTGTTTTTATTGTCATTGTTTTAATAAATGAGACAGCCTAAGCAAGCTTCTGAAGAGTGAGCCATTGCATTTCTGCTTTATCAAAGATGACTTAGAAGAAAGACAGCTGGACTACATCTGATTTCACCTACTTCTCTAGGGGCAGAAGAGAACATGGTAGGTATTCCAGATAAGACAATGATTTACCAGCCCACAGAATTCCTTCTTCTACTGTTTTTTTTTTTTTTTCTTACTGTGTAGGTAGTCCATTTATTTCCCCCTTAAATCCCTACTGCACTATGGGGAGAAAAAAAAAAAGACACAGATTGCAGCAATGTTATCTGGAGGAGAGAAAGAGGAAAATGTGAGAAATGAGCTTCAACAGCGAGATATGGAATTTGGGATAGACACCTAGGACAAGGTCATTCAGATTAAACTAAAGGGAACAATGAAGTTTATTACCTTGAGAAGGGAGTTGCTCCTACCAACTGCAGCTGAGTAGGAGACTGAAAGCAAGTAAAAGGACCAGATGGACATTGAGAATTAAAAGGGAGCACACAGAACCTCAGTTTAGTGTCCTGGCTTTTATTTTCTCTCCTAGAAGTTCCTGGACACAGAGATATCTATCTTCAACAACTTAAATTAGAGGTTCTAGCCACACATTTAAACATCTAGGAGCCCACCCTTATGCAAAGCAAAGATATCCTATTCTTCCAAGATGCAGCACTTCTCTGGTTTGATTTCAGGGGTTTCAGTGCAGCTGTATCTGTGGGGAAGCTGAGGGTCAAGACACAGACCACAAGAGCAGACATTATGAGGGGCACACTCCTCAAAATGCTTTCAAGGACTGTGAAGGTGCCTTTCATCTTTGCTTTTCTGTCTCCAACCATGATCTCTCTCTGCCCTCTCTCCTGCTCTGTGGGGCAGTGAGAATGGCGACAAGGGGAATTAACAAGTTTTAATTTAGTAGAAAAGAATGTGGAGGATGGCTGACTATGGAGGAAAGGAAAGGTCTAGAATGACTCTGGCTTGGATATGGAGTGCCAGTCATCACATCAGGGAATACCAATAAAACAGAACACCCTAAGATGCTTTGCTGTAAGCATGCCTAAGTTTAAACAAGAGGGGAAGTTGCTCCAACACAGGAAGTTATTTAGACAACAGGACAGACAAGAGCAGGGAGGACAGAGATGGGGAGGGAGGATAAGACAAGACAAACAGCAAAGGAGAAAACAAATGACGACAGGAAGGAAGGAGAAAAACAGGAAAGGAGGAAATATGTGTGTATGTATGTGTATGTTTTAAGTGAAGGTGGGGAGAGGAAGTGAATATACAAACAGAGTCATAAATTTAACTCTGCAAATATAGAGTTCTTGGCTGCTGATTATCACTGGCCATAGCCTACTGCAGTAAGTCATGTCTTCCTCAGCAGTTAGGTTCTGTGGTAGGCACATAAGAAGAAAATTATATGAAGTCAAATTACTCTTGAAATTCTCTTAAAAAGGCGCCATTTGGAGACCAGCCACAGTCTCTCTGGAAGCCTAATGAATTCTTTTCATATACAGTATTTCATGCACTGTTAAGAATTTCATAACTAGCACAACTCGAAGAATGTAATCAATGTCACTAAATTGTACACGTAGAAACTGTTGAACTGTTGTATGTTTTGCTATGTATATTCTCAACAACAAAATAAATAAAATTTAGAAATAATAAAATAAAAGACATGTACTCCCCCCCAAAAAAGAAGAATTTCAGAACTAGAGTGACCCACAAAAAAAACACAAACCAAACCCATGGCCACTGAGTCAATTCCAAGTCATAGCGACCCTACAGGACACAGCAGAACTGTTCCATAGGGTTTCCAAGGAGCGGCTGTTGGATTTGAACTGCTGACCTTTCGGTTAGCAGCCAAGCTCTTAACTGCTACACCACCAGGGCTCCAGAATGACCCAATGAGCCATCTTTCTCGTCAAATGGTTCTCAAACATTTCTTAGTAGCAGAACCACTGATCTGGTCTGAATGATTCCTAGCACTTTGGAATTTTGCTCAGAGGCTGGTAATCAACCAAGGTCACCCAACTAGACAGAGCTTTTCTCTGACCCCACACTCATTCTTCCATACTACTCTTGTCTTAAAACTGCCACGGGAGAGAGAAGGCCTAAATTGGCAGTCTTACCTCACCACTAAATAGCTGTGTGAGTTGGGCATAGTACAGTTCCTTCCCCTTTCTTAGTTCCAATCCCCTCATCTGTAATATGAAGCCAGATGAGATGAACTCTAAGACGAACTGAGATGCTTAATGAATGAAAAAGTGCTTTGAAAAGCATAAAGCACTTTACAAACATAATATATCACTATTAGTCAACTCTCACAAGCAGAAATTTTGGCATCCTCTGTCTTTCCCCTCAACTTCATCCTTAATATCCCATGTCTAGGTCCTGCCTACTCTACTTTTGAATATTCTGTAGAATTCACCCCTCTTTATTCCTGTTGCCAACTTCTCATGCACTTTAGTGGGTGTCCTTACTGCCAGTCTCTATCCCCTCCAAAACTATCCACTTTCTTCCACAAGAGTGACTGCTTTAGTCATCTAGTGCTGCTATAACAGAAATACAAGCGGGTGGCTTCAACAAAAAGTTTATTCTCTCACAGTCTAATAGACTAGAAGCCCAAATTCAGGACATCGGCTCCAGAAGGCTTTCTCTCTCTGTCGGCCCTGGAGGAAGGTCCTCGTCATCAATCTTGCCCTGGACTAGGAGCTTCTCCTCGAAGGTACCCCAGGTCCAAAGGATGCACTCTGCTCCTGGCACTGCTTTCTTGTTAGTATGAGGTCCCCATGTCTCCCTGCTCACTTCTCTCTTTTATATCTCAAAAATGATAGGCTCAAAACACAATCCAATCTTGTAGATTGAGTCCTGCGTCATTAATCTTACTGCTGTTAATCCCATCTCATCATCATCATAGAGATGGGATTTACAACACGTAGGAAAATCACATGAGATGACAAAATGGTGGATAATCACAGAATACTGGGAATCATGACCTAGCCAAACTGATACACATATTTTTGGGGGATGCAATTCAATCCATGGCAGTGACATGCATAAAATTTCACTTTCACTTCATTCATCACTTCCCATCTCCCGTGCACTAAGGCAGAACTGTCAGAGTTCAAACTCCTGGTTCTGCTCTGCCGGACCTACCTCTCCAAGGCAGGTTATCACAGTAACCCTGGAGCACCACATTCTATCCATGAACTTGTTATTCTCCACATTGAGAACACTTTTCACCTCTCCCTTGCTTATATTAAAAAAAAAAAAAAAAGTCAACCCAAATTTCCAGGACCAGAAAAAAATCCTGCCTCCTCCAAGAAAGTTTTCCTATAGTTCCAAGACACAAGTTTCTCGTTTCTGAACTATAAATATACTTATGGTTAGTAATAACACAGTTTAGATCTTAGATATTATCTAATTGTTTAACGATTTTATCTCTTCCAATTACAAATTCCCTAGTGTCAGAAAACAAGCTTTATACAATGTTTAAATCTTCTACAGCACATAGCGCAGCTCAGTTGGTAATTGTTGGCTATTTGAAGGCTGGAAAGTAAGGTTTTCTATTTTTTCCCCCAGCCTTAATCATTCACAGAGAATGTGGGGGGGTAGGGGAGAAGAATCAGTACCCTTCTGTCTCCCCCCCCCCTTTCCACCCACTTATTTGGGGTGGAAAGGCCTCCTCTATCACAGGTGCAAATCAAACTCTTTTTCAAGAATGAGCCTGAGCACAGCCTGAGCAGCGTTCAGACAGTTATATTTAGCTTCATTCTTAATGTCCTGATCAGCCTGTGTGATAGCAGCGGCTGATCACAATGTCTGACAGTGATGGGAAGATAAAGGGAGAGGCACAGGGAATAAAACCTAAAACTTGTAGTAATCTTGTAATGTACATTTGAGAGCTGGGTCTTTGAGGTAGGTTTGCTTTAAATTCAGCCCCATTTGTTCTCAAACCACAAAGAGGCAGGGTAGCCCTGAGAAGAGCTCTGTAAACTGCCAGGGCACAGACAGCTCTATGCATCAAGTCACAAAGGACTGGTAACTGCAAAGAAGCTTCTCATCCTTGGGGCAGCCCACAAACTGGGAGGTGGGGACTCTGGCTGGCCAACCCACTCTCAGATCTAGGTGCCTCTGGCCTGGAACGCTCGAGGCCACGACCTTCCTGACAGGCAAGAATCACATATGTATATTACGGTCATAAGATAGGAAGGACTATCAAGGATCAGCCTTATTCACAGAGGAAGGTATTCAGACCCAACGTACTCAGCCATGCAAGCACAATCAAGCACACCCAAACCCACCTCCCCTCTACTTCTGCCGTCTGGTGACTCTAGAACATATCTCTGCAAAAATTCCCAGCTTCTATTCCCTCCACAGCCAGCCCCTTCCATTCCCTCTCGAGCTTTACTGCCCTCTCCTATTCATTAAAACTGTCCACCCCATTCCCACTTCCAGGCACATGCGCATGTGCGCACACACGTATACACACACCTTGGGTAGATCCAGGGCAAAGAGTCTCCTTTTTTTGGCTAGTCTGCTCATCTTTTACAATGCTCTCCTGGACCCTTTCTACTTTATAGAAGCTGCTAATGCTGCCTGCCCTCTGAAAGATTTTAAACCAGGAAAGGTGGGACCTGCCTTCAGAGACCGAGGATACCTACACAAACCATTTGGAATGTCAATATAGCCAGAGTGGGAAGACATCTACTTATCCAGCAATGAGGAGACATTCTCTCGTCTGCCTCTAAGCTCTTTCCTCACAAACGCCATCTGCTGAATCCATTTCCAGTGCCAAAGAAAGATAACAGGAAACTGGGTACTAATCTTCCCACCCCTTCCCTTCCAGAGGACCAGGGAGGCGGAAACAAATTGGAAAAAGTTTTAAGAAGAATCAATACCACACCACACCTATGAAAAAGCTCACATCTATCCCTGGCCCCAGGACTGCCACAAGAAAAGGCAATTCCACCTTCAAACCCTGGTTACCTCTAGCGCTAGTCTCAGTGGCGCTGCCTCAGCATTCAGCGTTGCAGAGGCATGAAGCAACCTCACCCAAAAGAGCCCCAGAGGCAGAGTTGGGCAGAAAGGAATGCAGACAGCTTCCCAGAAGTGCTGGGCTGAGGAGAAAACCAAGAGCCTACCACAGCTTCCTGGGCCCAGAAGGGGAGGCACCGGGCTCTCAAAAGAAGGGCTTTGGCAGCTCAGAAGCCTTGAAGGTCCTCATATCTGAAAGCCCAGAGGAGAAGAAAAGTGCAAAGGTGGGAAGAAGCCCGGACAGAACTAGCCTAAGCTGGGCCCAGATGGCCCCAAGTAAGCAGTGTCTATACCTGAATGTGAACCAGGATCTTAGAAAAATCCCAAGCTATCCACAGTCACAAAGAAGCCCATGGCAGGCCTGGGGATGAGGATCTGTGGTTCTCCTAACATAAGCTTTTGCTGGTAGCTTTATCATCTGTTTTCCATGCAGCAGGCTTCGTTCTTTCCACATCTTGGGGGAGGAGAGTGGGACCAAAGAGGGAGCCCAACATCTGACAGGAAAACAAAGCTGGTAAGCAGATGGGCTTCGCTGGCTCCGATACCTCCCAGCTCTATTCTCTGTCATGCTTTAGAGGTCATATAGCTTTTTACACTCCTACCATTAGCCGTAGGCTTCCCAAGAAGCCCCACCACAGCTCCCAGAAGCTTGTACACAGAGCATGGCTGAGCAAAGGGAAAGATCTTCCCTGAAGAAGTGCTTTCACCAATTTGCCACATAAAATATGGTCGTGTTTAAGGCTTTGCTCTAGAAAAAGCATAAGAGGAAGAGGAGGACATAGAAAGGAAGTTATTATAAATGCTTTCCTGTTATAAACTAAGTGCTCACATTAAGAGTATCAAAAGAAAATAATAAAATAATTTTAAGAAAAATGAATTAAATCATAAACTTTTCCTTCCAAGGAAAAGGCAATCCCTAATACAGATTCTACAAAACCAAGATGACTCTTCTCCCCTTCCCAATTCATATCCAGCTCCTCTCATCACTTGGTTAATATTAACACAAAATACACATACAGACACACATGTCCGTCCATTCCTCATGCTTTGATCCTACTGCCAAGGTTGCAAGACCCCATCCAAATTCGGGTCCCTGTCGGGATAGCAGAGGCTTAGAATTAGACTGAAGTCTTTCCCAAGCAGAGGCCTTGGCTGCAAATGGGATTGGGTTTGGCTTCAGACACCTCACATGCAGGAAGGAGGCTGAGCACCTGGAATCTCCCTTCTTCCATTGCACCAGTAAACCAGCTGATGTCATCTCTCTGGCAGCCACACGTCTGTCCCCCAGCCCCTGGGATTCCACCGATCGTTACTTCAGAATTGCACAATAAGGGCTGTAGCTGGTTAGCTCAGTTACTTAGAGTGTGGTGTCAAAGGTTTGCTACTTACAAGAACCATTAGTTTCACCCTCGCCCTGTGGCCACAGATTTTACTCCCAAACCCATACCAAAATGCATGCTGCTTTTTCAAAGAGACAAGACCGAAGATGAGCTCAAGCCATCCCTGCCACCAGAAAAACTCCAATCACATGGCCTATTGACGGTGGATTAGTAGTGCATCTGATTATCTGACTTTCAATGCATCCAAAAATGCTACTCCAGCTCAAAAGAGGAACTTGGAGGCTGACTTCACAGCCCTGGGCACCGTAGTAAGAAAAGAGTCAATCAACTATGGACATACTTCTTTGGAACTATATGACACACACTGATCCCCAGGCAAAAACATCTGGATAAGCTTTCCTGCCCTACCAGAGCAATCTCAGTCACCCGGAACTTAGTAGAGTTTGAAATTTTATTCAAAAAGTCATCCCATTTTCCTGGATTGTTTATTCCAGAAGAAGATGCTACAGTTTAAGCACAGAGCACAGGCACATTTTAAATTTTCAGAAACTAGCAGTAGACATATCCTGCAGAAAATGTACACAGCTTAAGACAGGAAGCTTTCCATTTAATACCTGATACAGTATCATAAAGACGTATTATTTCCCACTCAAAAATGGAAAGGATAATGCAATTAACTCCAAAAAAACAACATGTTCAAAGACTGTGGTTCTGTCATAATTAAATCATAATTTTCAAAGAGGGGAACCCCTTCGGGCTTTAAGCTAAAGTATTTCCTCAAGTGGCACAGTGAGGAAAAGAGAAGGGTTTAGGCAAAGTAGGTCCTCCAGCTACCACCTAGAGACTCAGGCAGGAAGAAGGACCAAGCTCTCCTGGACTACCTCAGGGCATCCTTTGGAAACACTCTTCTTCCTCTCTAAATGATAGGCACAAAGTCAGCCACCCCACAGTAACATCACTAATAGGGACCAGAGAATGAATATACTATGTTTTCACTGAACACTCCTTTGTCAGTCACTTTTATTAACTGAATACATTTTCCCAAAGAAACAATATTAGAAATGGTAGTTGCATGCCCAAATAAGTCCCCCAAAACTCATTATTGAATAAAACCCAAGCAAACTCACCACCGTGTAGTCAATTCCGATTCATAGCGACCCTATAAGACAGAGCAGAACTGCCTCATAGGGTTTCCAAAGACCAGCTGGTGAATTTGAACTGCTGACCTTTTGGTTAGCAACCAAGCTCTTAACCACTGTGCCACCAGGGCTCCCATTACTGAATAACATGGCCGAACTATTGTCTACGTATAATAAAGATACAAAACAATACCTCTGTAAATACTGGCAATAAAACATAAAAGGGATTAAAGTAAATAAATATAATTCTTACAAATCTCAAATTATGGTACTGGAAGGACATGTTAATTAAAGGACGAATATTTTTAGAGATTTCGAAGGTATTCTTAAGGACAAGGCTGATGGCATTGATTCTCCATGCTATCTAGTTTTACTCCCAAATGTCTGACTTTCCTTTCAGATGTATTCTTGGTGTCATGCTTATCAGCTATGATTAGGGCTAGATTTCAGCCCACAATTAAAGAGGGAAAGAGGACAAATAGGGTGCTTCTTGAAGTAACTAGGCAAAATAAGTGGGAAAGAAAGAAGAGTGTTAATGAGGATGTGGATAAGATTTGAAAAACACCAACCTGACAGGGAATTTTATGGGGCTATAATTGGCAAGACATATGGAAACCAGAGGATCCTTAAGTACCAGAAATAGTGTGGCAGAGAAGACACACTGGGCATTTGTGACAGTGGTTGGGTCAAGTGCTGAGGACAACTTGGTTTAAGACCAAATGAGATGGAGAAAAGTATCAAATAGTCAAACATAGGCTCCCAACTCTTATCAAGCCCCAAATCAAACCATTACTTCACCCAGATGCTGTTGGCATTCATAATAAACATGTCTACAGAGACTACGGGAAATGCTCACTGACTGTTCTCTTAGAGCTGGCTGGATCAGAGTACCTATCTATCTAAAGAAAAGGAAATATTCCAGAGTTCTATCACCTAGCTCTAACTAAACTGGGGTAAAGTAGAAGGTACCTTCATTGCCAATGTGAAGTTAGGATAGATTTGGGGCTTGTGAAGTACAAAAACATCTCAGGTGAGCATTGTGGTGAATGCCCTAGGTAGTTAAAAATAAATAAAAGGATTGTAGAATAGCAGAGAAGGCCCAGTTAAGAGTATAGAGAGTCAGTCAGCAGTTTGCTTCTCTGCCTCCCAGCGTTGGGCATAGCAATGGTGAGTGCATGTTCTCATCACTAACCCCACAGAGATAGGTTTCCTTCAGTGCTTATTTAGTAAAGTTGCCGCTGACTGTGCCTTACAAAGAATCCCAGGGCAGTAAAAGACTTTGGAGATTGTCTTCGACTAACTCGTTGTGACTGGAGGAATCCAATCCAAATCTTTAACTGGAAAGGAAAAAAGTACTTTTTTTTTTTTAGGCAAGATCTGCTTAAACCTTAGAGTCACTTCAGACGGGCACAGGGACAGGGAAAAAATGTATACTTCTGCTTATCTGTGTGTGCGTGTGTGTGTATGTTTAAGAGAAGAGTCATGACTTACATAGGCAAAAGTTAAACTATTTCATTTCTTCTTCCAAAACCTGCCTCTCATGAAGGCCAAGGGCATCTCCCAGTTCCTTTGTCTACTTTTCTTTTAGCTCTTGACAATAGGATCTTCCAAAATATTCTCCCCTTCCTTGCTGGAACCAAATCATACCATCTTTGGGGCACAAGAATTAGAACACAGCCATGCACAGAAGGAATTATCAACAAATGTAGGAGCTGACATGTAAGGTTTCTGGTAGCTACAAATTCCAAGGACCAATCTCCACATAATGGGGAAATCAAAGCCAGGTGAAAATCTGGGCTGGGGTTCAAATATTCTTGGGTTTATAAAGTGGGTGGAAGGTGGGAAGAAGCAGTCTGGAATTGAACCCACAGAAGCCAAGCCGTCCACATCCGACGCCCAGGGATGGATAAGCAGTTATCCCCTGAAGTGATCCTTGTCAAAAAATTTCTACTCTTTTTTAAGCACATTTTATATCTTTTCAAAGTGACTACATAGATTGATTTTATCTGTATTTGGGTCACTTGAGCTCCCTTCGGCTCCACTAATGATGCTCATGGTAATGATTCTCTGCCTCTAGCTTAATTTATTCTCTTTTGATCCCCCAGGCCTACCCTCTGGTTTCCTATCTCACATCCACAGATTCCTGCCTTCTTTACCATAAAATAAGTTCTCTTTTGACAAAGAAAAAAATTGGGATGTAGAAATATGTCTTGTGCAAGATTCCACCACAAATTAGCACAGCAGAGATTAGAATCCAATTCTCCGAACTCTAGTCCAGCACTCTTTCCAACTGACCACAATACCTCTGTTATAGGAGAAACATCTGCCCCGAACACCAAGACCAAGAATCAAAACAGTTTATGTGTATGTCTTTTTAAGCAAAACAACACAGCCAGAATGTTTGGTGGAGACTAACTAAATATTTCCTCTGTGACCTACACCAAAGGGGAAGATGGTGGGAATGGGGTAGGCACAGCACACAAGGAAGCTGAAGAGAAGACCACTGCAAAAGCTGGCAGATGGGTGAGAAAACACAAAAAATTCTATCTAAAACTACAAACAAGCTGAGGGCAGAAGAACAAGTTTTCAAAAAAAGGTTGTTGACCCTGACAACTAAGGCAGAAAAAAAAAAAAATCAGGAAAAAAAACTACAAATCTATATCCCTTATAAATACAGATGCAAAAATTCCTCAACAAAATACTAGAAAATTGAATTCATCAATACATTGAAAGAATTATACACCATGACCAAGTGTGAGTCATTTCTAGAATGCAAGGGTAGTTCAACATATGAAAAGAAATCAATGTAATATACTACATTAATAGAATGAAGGAAAAACACCGTCTCAACTGATGCAAAAAAAATCACTAGGCAAAATCCAACACCCTTTCATAATAATAAAAACACTCAACAATAACAACAAAAAAGGTTGTTGAAATTCTAGGTCTAAATGTAATATGCACAGACTGTCATCTATAAGGGAAAGGTAAAACAATAAAGCTTTTAGGAGAAATCCTAGGATTATCATCAACATGATCTTGGAGTGGACAAAGAATTCTTTAATAGGCCACAAGTGCTGTCGAAGGAAGGAAAAATGATAAAAAGGATATGGAGCAAAATCTCAGGACAACACAGAAGCAATGACCATTCTTTGGGCCTAAGACATCTGCATATTCACAAGCAATATGATGTATGGAACCAATCCTACACTCAATGCCAAGCCCTGAGCTAAAACCAGTGAAGAAAAGAGGGAAAGAGAAAGAGAATGAATACTATTGCAGAGGAGTAGCAATGAATACTATTGCTGGCCAAACAGAAGCTGGAAAGAAGCTTATTACATTACAAAGTTGACAGGAATCTATGGGTATGAGATGCGAAAACCTGGGAAATCAAAAAGAGAGTAGGTAGGCTAGACAGAGAACCACCACCATGGAGCATCATTAGTGGAACTGGAAGGGAACTCAAGTGACTCAAGCAGAGTCTTCCAAAAAGAGACGGGCACCAAGATCAATCAACTGGGGAAAAGTTGAGGGAACTAAAGAAATCACTGGCCCACTGACACAGAAATAGAGCCACTGGTTTAAAAAAAAAAAAAGCCTATCTGAATTACCTAAGAGAGAAACTCTCTAAAAGCTGTAAAAGTTGTGAAGAGAGTGGAAAAATTATTAAACCAAAACAGTTGCCATTGAGTCTGTTCCAACTTATGGCAACCCTATGCGTGTCACAGTAGAACCGTGCTCCATAAGGTTTTCATGTCTGTGACCTTTCAGAAGCAGATCACCAGGCCTTTCTATCAAGGTACCTCGGGGTGAGTTTGAACCACTAACCTTCTGGTTAGTAGCTGAGTGCTTAACCATTCGCGCCACCCTGGGACTCAGAAAAGTTATTACCACCAAGTAAGATCACTACAGCGGCCTTCACAAAAGAAAAGGCTTCAAAGGCCAGACGTTGTTGTTAGGTGTCATCGAGGCAGTTCCAATTCATAGAGACCCTATGTACAACAAAATGAAAACACTGCCCAGTCCTGTACCATCCTCACAATCATTGCTATGTTTAAGCCCACTGCTGCAGCCACTGTGTCAATCCATCTTGTTGAGGGTCTTCCTTTTTTTGCTGACCCTCTACCAAGCATGATGTCCTTCTCCAGGGACTGGTCCCTCCTGATAACATGTCCAAAGTACGTGAGATGAAGTCTCATCATCCTCACTTCTAAGGAGCATTTTAGCTGTACTTCTTCCAAGGCAGGTTTGTTTGTTCTTCTGGCAATCCATGGTATATTCAATACTCTTCACCAACACCATGATTCAAAGGGCAAATAAGATCCCTCAATTGTATCAGAGGTTCTGCCACCTGAGCTGCTAAATAAACAATAAAAAAAAAAAGGAGACTTCCACAAATGGACAAAGACGTCTCAGGCAGGCCTTCTACCAATGCCCTGAAGGGCAAAAGGGTTTTCTCTCAATCTTACAGTAAGCTCAAGTAGCAGGATAGAGTTGTGAAGTCAGCCTCAGAGGTGGTGTGTTTATGCTGTGCCCTAGGTAGGTATGTTGACATTGGGGGCAAAGGTGAGGTAACAAAAAAAATAATAATTTTTTTTTTTTTTTTTTTTTTACACCATGGGCAAATTCAGCCACTGGTGGTCCCTCTCCCCACAGGGTTCACCTCTCCACTTACATACCATAGTAGAGACTAGGAAAGAAAGAACTTGGAGCTCTTAACCTCAAAGGATTTACATTCCACTGAGGATCCAAGAGACACATCCCAAAGAACTAGGAACCCCTGTGTCAACACTTCAACAAATACCAATAAACAGTCTGGATTCTGGGCTTGGAAGACTATTCCCTTTCTTAGGGGTGAGTACTGACAACTATGGCAGTGACAAACAAATGCAAAAAAGGTCTAACTGTCACAGAACCTAGCAGAAGAGAGTTTTCAGAAACAGGAATCGCTTCCTAGTTATGAACTGGTCTACTCACTAGGCAAAGCCTCTGGGAGAAAAGAGTTAAGCCAAGGAAGGTATTTTTAAAAAGAAAAGAAAAAAAAAACACTCTTCTTCAGCTGGAAAAATTGAAAAGCAGACACAAGGAAGATGTGACCTTCACCGGGGCAGGGAAATCTCCCACTCAAGGCCTCATTTATAATAAAGGGCAGAAAGGATCAAACTAATGTAAACAAGCCAGGGAAGCTAATTTGAGAGGCTAAAACACACACTTCCCCCAGCATGGCCTCTGGAAAGGCAGAAGGTAGGTGTCACCTTGGACAAAAGAGGCAGGCCAGGAGTTGGGGAATTCCCACACTGCTTTTAGGCTCTTTTGCTGTTCCCGGCACTCACACAACATTTGCCAAAACTCCAGGGCACTGAGACCAAGTGGAAGGTGAAGTTAAGACGTTGCTGCTTAGGAAAAATGCAGTTTGCCCAGTTGTAGGGATAGGCTCTTACCTTTCCCATACCATAATCCTACCAAGAGAGACTCAGAATAACCAGGCCCCAGCAACAGGACCACCGCCAAATCTGAGCACCTAGGCCACAGTCCTGCAGGCTTCCTACACTCCTTCTTTGCACCAGTGCAATAAACAGCTGCCTGGAGAAAACAATGGGCCTTTGTCTATGCCTTCTCCTTTTTTATTTTATTTTTTGCGATTATTATTGTTGACAATATACACAGCAGAACATATACCAATTCAATAATTTCTACATGTACAATCCAGTGACACTGATTACATTCTCCAAGCTGTGCAACCAGTCTGACCCTCCTTTTCCAAATTGTTCCTCCCCCATTAACATAAACTGACTGCCCCCTAAGTCTCCTATCTAATCATTCTAGTTGCTGTTGTCAATTTGATCCCATATGGGTAGTTCTTAAAAGTGCACAATGCTCAACTATGCCTCCTCCTTTAAATAATTTTGGAGAGCCAAACAGGATAATCCCTTCAGAGGAATGGTTCTCCCAAATACTGGCCCATGGACAAAGGCCAGGGCCACGATAAAAGCAAATACATTCCTCCCTGTTCCATAGTGGGCAGTACGAGTCCTGTGCAGCTCCCTCCTTCACCCCAGACATGAAGCAGTGGCAGACAGGCCCTGCAGCGCCCTTCCTGTAGTCTTTACCAGTCAGACAGCAGAGCTGCGACTGCTTTCTTCCTGGCTTGGCCTGGCCACAGAACTGAAAGCCTGAGAATTGTTCTTACTCCCTTTTCCCTCCATCCACCAGAATATTCCATACTGAATGAAGCTGTATTTATTGTTAACACTATTTTCATCAACATACCTTTCCAAGGGGACTGTCAACAATAATAGTGATAAAAAACAAAGTATGAAACAAACATACAGTCGAGCTTCTCCTGATGCAAATAAAAATTCAAAAACTGACAAACACATCAAGAATAATACCATAAGATCTTATGTAGTAATTTTTGATTCAAAAATATTTTAAATTTAACCTAATTGAGTATAAAGTCCTTTCTTAAGAAGGGCTGTCCTATGCCCTATTTTAGGTCTCTGGGTAGTACATATGTTTAAGTGCTCTCAACTACTACCCTGAAGGTTGGTGGTTCGAACCCAACCAGAGGCACCTTGGAAGGCAGGCCTGGCAATCTGCTTCTGAAAGGTCACAGTCCTGAAAACCCTAGGGAGCAGTTCTACTCTGCACACATGGGGTCATCCTGAATCAGAATCGGCTTCACAGCAACTAACAACAACATATTCTATTTTTTATATGTTTACTTGCTTATTTATTATCTTGGTTTTCAAACGTCCTTTCTTAGGTGATACAAAAGCAATAAGAGGTTTGAAGTGTTTACTTGTTTTTAGACTCCTTCCCTGGCAAAATTTTTTATTTTTTAAATCTGGGAATTCTATGTTGGTCCCAAGTTTGGGGGCGGGGGAACTGTTTTGTGAAATCTCATAGCCCTATAGTATGCTACACTTCTCTCATTTTCCTTCGCTGATTGATGGCAGATAAATTCAAGATCCACTTCCTCCAAACCACCAAGGACTAGATGTAGGGCAGAAAATTCCCTTTCCATGAAACAGAGATAATCTAAGGAACTCCTGGTATGGTTCCCCTCAATTCCCCTCTCCTAGCCATCATTACTCCTCTCACCAAATGCTTCCGAATAAAGTTTACTCATAGTTTTTTAGAACAGTTTGCTGGATACCATGAGTCCACTAATTTAATCCAAAATATTTCTCATTTTCCATGATTTCAGCAAAAAAGAAACATCACAATGTAGTGGAAAGGGCTTTTGGAAGCGAACAAACCTGGGTTCGGATTCTGGATCTTGGGCAAGTTACTTGATCTCTCTGAGTCCTTTTTTTCCTCTTCTCTGAGATAATGAATAAGATTTCTGGAAGTGCCAACTACTGAATGGCAAATAGTAGGTCTCCTGCAGAGACTCGTTAATTCCTTGATAGCATTCTTTCCTCTCCTCCTCCAGAAGCTAGGCTTTTTTGAAAACAGAGAGCTAGAAAAAATGGTATCAAACTTAACATTTTCTCAAAGAAATCAAAGTCATGCAGCTTTCCTTACCTTTCCTCACTGGTTACATTCCCAGGTCTGCCCTCAACTTCAGGGCATGTGTTTAATGGTATAAATCTCCCATTTCTTTCTCCCAAGAGCTGGAAGAATAAATTATTAGGTGGCTCAGGGTTCTCTAAGGGCAAGGCTTTTAGCGTCATTCCGGAAAATATTAAAATGTGGAAAAACAGCTCATGTCCCACCACCTCGTGTTTCTGTGTGGTATCGAATCAACCCCTTGATGGTTTCCTTCAGGAATTTCTTCAATCTGCTCTATGCAAACACTGAGACAGGTCTCTATCACTGTGTGAATAAATGTTCTAAAAGACTACTTCCCAAAAGGACAAAAAAATATAACCAATTTTTTCCAAACTATACTGTCGTACTTTACAGCACTCCTGTTCTGATCAGCATTTATAAAAGCCTCCCCAACATAAAAGCAAAAGAATTTGTACCACCAGGTGGCTTAGGAAAACGACCTTATGTGCTGCATTTTCTGGGACCATAGAGATTTTATGCAGTTTAATTCTTTGCAATAGGGTGATTTAGTAAATGTATGTTAGGTTTGATTTCATTTCTAAAAGTTTGTAAAAAGCATTTCATGTAAACAAATAAATCTGGTTTTACGAACATTTTCCCACCTTTGTGCTTCAGTATATTCCTCCCAGCTGCAGTCACCTTTCCCTTCTTCTCCACCAAGTCAAACCCTGCCAACCCTCCAACTTCCAAGGTTATGCCCTTTGTCCTCCATGTAGCCTCCTCAAACTCTCTGGTTTATGGTGAGTTTTTACCTCTAAACCTTTGTCATTCTTTGTCTGTATCAGATGTTTGCCTATTCTAATCTGCCTTGTGAATCTACTTATCTTTTGGTATTAATTTTTAGCTCTTTATTGTAGGTGTTTCATGCCTCTCTGAGGGCAGGGTCTTTCAATCCCGCAGATTACAACCTCCATGCATTTACTACACAGGAAACCTACCTGCTGACAGCTCCAAAGGACACATTGTCTCCTGCCCCTTATCCCAATGTCTACCTCTTCTATATGATTAAAGATTTGCTCTCCCCTCCTGAATGGCTATTTTCAGAAAAACAGAAAATAACAAGTGCCGGCAAGGATGTGGAAAGACTGGAACCCTCATCTAATCTGTAAAATGGCACAGCAGTTGTAGAAAACAGTTTGGCAGGCCCTCAAAATTTAAACACGGAATTATCTTATCACCACTCCTAGCTATTGTTAAAGAAAATGTTCCCCACCCCACCCCCAACCTCAGTTAAACTTAACTTTTAACCCTTCCCAGAAACTAAAAACTCCTGATAAAGACAGTTCTGGGAAAAGTTTAAATAATTAGATAAACCATAACTAGCCTATAGAATGCAGACATATAAACTTAATAAACCAATTCAAGCCACCTCCCACCAATTAAGTGAATGACAACCAATCATTTTAAATTTCCCCTTTGGGAAATCTCCTAAAACTTTGTACTGTATAAAAGCTGATCAAAATTGTAATGTGATGTGTTCATTTCTCTGGAGGTACACTCCCTGCTTTCAAACAGTTTTGTTTTTTTTTTTTTTCTGCCCAATATAACCTTTTAACTCTAAATGACTTATTGATCAAATTTTTTCTTTCAACAGGTCATACCCAAAAGACTTGAAAGCAGGGATTCACACAGATACTTGTACACCAGTGTTCACTGCAGTATTACTCACAATAACCGAAAGGTGGAAACAACCCAAGTGTCCATCAACAGATGAATGGATAGATAAAATGTGGTATATATATAAGAATATTATTCAGCTATAAAGAGAAATGAAGTTCTGATACATGCTATGACATGGCTGTACTTTGAAAACAATATGCTAAGTCAGACACAAAAAGATAAATATTGTATGAACCCACTTAGATGAAACATCTAGAATAGGCAAATGCACAGAGTCCAAAGTTTATTAGTCGTTATCAGGGGCAGATGAAAGGGAGAAATGAGGAGTGACTGCTTAAAGGGTACTGAGTTCTGTTAACAGAGGAAAAAATATTAGAAATGGATGGTGGTGATGGCTGCACAACACGGTGAGTGTAATTAACATCACTGAATTGTACATCTTAACATGGTTGAAATGGCCAATATTTGGTTATATCTTACTACAATAATTTTTTTTTTTAATGTTGTTTTCTTTTACATGATCAAAGATTCAAGATACACATTTTAACTCTTCTTGAGTCCTTCACAGTCTTTAGCTCAGGGTTCCACACTTGCTAAGTACCCCGTGAAACTGCTCAATTAATCAATCAGTGCTGCTCCACCTGGAGGCTGTAGCACTCATCAGCCAGCTCTCCACCAAACCAAAAAACCCACTGCCATCGACTCGTTTCTGACTCATAGTGACCCTATACAGACAGGCATAAATACTGTGTACCTCAGGTACAAGCCACATCTAACACAGAGTTTTCTCTCATTGTGCTAATCCTAACAAAAATCAAACTGGGATTTGGAATTTCATTTCCCTTATACAAAATCATTCCCAAAACGGGGAAGAGGATTTATAATTAGGTGATCATTAATGAAATTCACCATCACAAAATAAAAAGTGTATTAATTCCTTAACACTTTATAATGAACATGAAATGAGATCTCAATAGACAGAAAAGGGCTTCTCACAAATCTTATTTAGTACAAATAAAATAGTCTGAAACTATGATAGGAAGATCAATAAGTAAACTCAGAAGAGTGAATGAACAGGAAAAACACATAAGCAGTCAATGAAAAAAAAAAAAAAGCTTATGGTAGAAAAGAAGTGCAAAGCTAATCCCTGTAATGGGATGCCTTCCTCAATAAATACTTGTTATCAAATTTACAGAATGACTGATACTGATTCTCAAGGCTATGAAACAGACCATTATAATGACTATGCAAGTACAAGTTGCAAAAGAAATAATAAAAACATAAGGTCCATACTAAGTCAATGAATAGATGAATGTAGTAAAAATAGAAATGATGCTACAGAAAAAGCTAATCAGAAAAAAAGGTATAAAATACAGGAATATATATATTTAATGAAAGAAACAGATTCAAAGAATGTACAAGATGACAACCATAAGAAGGAATACAGCTCAGAGAGCCATCCTGTAAACAGTAGAAGTCTTTAAACTACTGGCCTCAAATCTATAATTAAAAGTTTAATAGAAGCAAATTGTACAGAAATGACAGAAGGGTTTGGCCCAAATACAGAAGATTTATAGAATTCAGAACAAAATCAACAACCAGGAACTAACACTATGGAATTCTCATATTTTTTAAGTATAAGGAAAATAAAAAGCCCTATATGTAGAAAAGACCCAAATCTGAATGTCTTCCAATTTTGCAGAGGATACAGCTGAGGCCCAGACATGCTTATAAAACTATTAGAGAAAGTATCTTTATTTCACATTATTTAACAAGTAGTCTCCTTGAACAAATGAAAAAGTGTCATTTAGATTTTAGACTTAACAAATTTGCTCATCACATACCTCATTCCAAAATACGGCTGGAACAGATGGCTTTAAAGAAGACTTAAATGTTTAAGTTTTGAAAATTAGACCAGATAACCAAAGTTAATATTTCTTATTAATGATAAATAAAACATTAACTAGGGAGAGAGTAGTCATCAAAAATAAATTATTAGTAAAAAAGTATAACAAAGATATGTACAACCAAACACTTCATGGGATTTGGTTCCTTGGTTTGGAGGTTTAGGGTCATGGTTTCATGGGGCATCCCAGTTAACAGGCCTAATATGTTTAGTGCTTCTGTTCTACCTCTGAGTTTGTTGCGCAATGCCTGGGGTCTTAAAAGCTTGCAAGTGGCCATTCAAGGCACAACAATTGGTGTCTATTCATCTAGAGCAACAGAGGAAGATGGGCAGTTAGGAATAACCCGTTGCCGTAACCCGTTGCCGTCAACTCATGGCAACCCTATAGGACAGAGTAGAACTGCCCCATAGGGTTTCCAAGGAGCGCCTGGTAGATTCGAATTGCCAACCTTTTGGTTAGCAGACGTAGCTCTTGACCACTACACCACCAGGGTTTCCGCAGTCAGAAATAGGAGGAGAATATGTAATGTGTGGCTAATTGCCTCCATGAACAACTGCCTCCTTTGCCATGAGGCCAGAAGAACTAGATGGTGCCTGGCTACCATTACCGAGCATTTTGATCAAAGATTCCATAGAAGAATTCTGATGAAAATGGGGGAAATGCAGAACAGAATTTCAAATTCTCATGGACTCTAGACTTTCTGGAGCTGTGGAGGCTAGATGAACCTCCTAAACTACTGCCCTGAGATAATCTTTAAATCTTAAACCAAAAATATCCCCTGAAGTCTTCTTAAAGTCAAACGACAGGTTAGCTTAACTAGTAAAGAATGTCTGCCTTGAGCATCATGGTCTTTTAAGATCTATCTATACAGAATCAAACTGGCAACAGCAACTCAATAGATTAGACAGGAACCCTGGGGGGCAATGAGTCTATGTTAATGTGGGAGAAACAACTCAGAAAAGGAGGGTGAGAATGACTGACCAACTCGAAGAATATAATCAATGTCACTAAATTGTACATGTGGAAACGAACTGGTGTATGTTTTTGTTGTGTATATTCTCAACAACAAAAAATAATAAATAAATACATATCTACAGAAATGAGAGAGAGAGAGAAATATGTAACAAAGAGCAAAATATAACAAAGAAGCAACAGAAAACCAAGAGAGGAGAAAACCAATATCAGAACACTAATATAAATTAACAAGTAATTTATACAACGTGATTAACATTTATAGAAGAGGAATATCATCGAAATGTGTGGCTCCTGATTCAAATATCCAACTTAACTAAAAGACATCTTTGAGACATTTGAGGACAGGTGAATACAGTCTGAGTAATAGATTATATGGGGGCAGTGGTAGAATTCTTGCTTTCCATGAGGGAGACCTGGGTTCAAGTCCTAGCCAATGCATCTCAGGCACAGGCACTACCTACTCAGTGAAGGCTTGCACGTTGCTATGATGCCGAACAGGTTTTGGCAGAGCTTCCAGACTAATATGGACCAGGAAGAAAGGCCTACTTCTGAAAATCAGCCAATGAAAACCCTGTGGATCACAATGATCGGGCAACATTTCACTCCATTGTGCATGGGGTCACCATGAGTAGGGACCAACTCAAAGGCAGCTAGCAACAGTAGATAATATTAAGGAATTATTGTTAATTTTGTTAAATGTTGTAATGGGAGAGTGGTTATATATTTTCAAAGTCCTTATCAGTTAGGCATGCTTTCTGAAATATTTATGGGTAAAATAAGACAATGTCCAGGAATGGGGGGGATAGATAAAATAAATTTCGCAAAATGCTAATAAGATTTGAAGCTGGATGAAGAGTACGTCAGGGTTCATTATATAATTTGACTTTTGTACATATTTAAAAATAAAAAAGTTTTTAAAATTAACATTTATAGGGCACCTACTAAGTACCAGGCACTGCCCAGGTATTTGACACAAAGATAAAATGGCCTCAAGAAAGAGACAGAGTAGGGTTTATACAGGGAAATATCCATGATTTCTATTGGTGACAAAGTCACAGGTACTGTTAATACCACTGTGCTTTATTATCTATAGTCATAACTGAAAGAAATACTAAATTTCAGTCAGAGGTTAGTGGAAATATATTTTTTTCTATCCAAATTGCAGAAGCTTTCTGAATTCTATCCGTGAACATTCAAAGATTACTTCAGTCTGCAAACACATTATTAAATACCTACAAGGAGACAATCAATGCTTGGCACTGGGGATGCAAAGGGAAGGAAAACACAGTCCCTAAGCCAAACAAGAAGGAGCCCTGCCAGCGCAGTGGTTAAATACTCGGCTGATAACTGAAAGGTCAGCAGTTTGAACCCATCAGCCACTCCTTGAGAGAAAGATGTGGCAATCTGCTACCATAAAGATTATAGCCTTGGTAACCCTATGGGGCAGTTCTACTCTGTCCTATAGGTTCACTATGAGTAGAAATTTACTCAACCGCAACAGGTTTAAGTTAAACAAATTTAAACAGCATGGCACTAGCACCAGAACAAGATGGTGCCCAGCTACCATTACTGAACATTTTGATCAAGGTCTCAATACATGGATTCTGACCAAAAGGGGGGGGAAATATGGAACAGAATTTCAAATATTTATGGAATACAGACTTACTGGACCCACTGAGACTAGAGAAACCCCTGAATCTATTACCCTGAGATAATCTTTAAACCTTGAACTGAAACTATACCCTGAAGTCACCATTAAATCAAATAACTGTTTAGCTCAATTAGTAAACAAAATGTTTGCCTTGAGCATTCTGCTCTTTTAAAGAATTATCTGTATGAGCTCAAACTGACAAGAGTGACTCTAAAGCACAGATGAGGTGCTTGGGGGCAGTGAATCTAAGCAAATGGTGGTGAGATAATTTGGGAAGAGATAGCGAGAATGGTGACAGAACGTTAAGAATGTAACCAATGTCACTTAATTGTACTTTGTAGAAATGGTTCAATGTATGCATGTTTTGCTGTGTATATATTTTCACTAAAAGTAAAATAAATTAAAAAAAAATGTTCATCCCCTTCATCTATTCACTTTACTTATAAAAATGTATCCCAAGAAAATGAACAAAGAATGTACTAAAATATAGGCATAAGGATGTTCATCATAGTGTTTTTATAATAGCAAAAGGCAAGGGGGAAAACTAATTACAAATAATAGATTAGTTTAAGTAGATAAATATTTAGTATTTTGTGAGTGTATATTTATTTGTATGTTTTAAAGTGTTGGCATGTATTTTGGTGTATATGTAAACTGTGATTTCTCTGCATAGTGGGATTGTGGGTGTTTTTTGTTTTTAACTCACCCTTATTTTCTAGTTTTTCTAGAAATAACATGAATTAACTTGTGTAAAAATCAACTAACCAACTAGGGGAAAAATGCCCCATCATCCATGGGCTCAGGGCGAGTAGAGCAAAGATATGTAACAAGTTACTACATCAATCGTGCCTCCAGAGTGGAGAGAAGGGCTTGATTCTGCCAGGAGCTGAGTTCAAAAGATGAATTTGCCAGAAGGGTGCCAAAAAAAAAGGGGGGGGGACACCAAAACAAAATAAAATATTATTTTTTAAAAAATGGGAGAAAGAGCTTACTATGTTTGTAAGGTAGTAACTACAGGGCAGAAAGTGCAGAGTATGTGTGAAGAGCTTGAAATAAAAGCCAGATGACAAAGACTTTTGAATGCCCTGCTAAAAAGTTTGGAATTATCCATCAAAAATCAATAAAGGGTTTTTATGATTCACTTACGTGATGAAGTTCAAGAAAAGTCAAAATTAATGGTAATGGAAAAATGGTTAGGAGTAGGAATAAGGATACTAGCTGGGATGAGGCACAGAGAACCTTCTGGGGTACTGGAAATGTAGATCTGAGTTGTGGTTACAACATGGGTGTATACAAATGCTGAAATATATTTGTGCATTTTATGCCCTTTACCGCATGTTATTACTCAATAATGAAAGAAAGAACTTTTAGCCAGGAAGTATCAAAATTAATCCATATTTTAGAAAGCTCGCTAGGGAGCAGCCTAGAAGACTGAAAAGCAACCAGAGGCAGCCCTTTGGAGACTTTAAAACTATATTTCAGGAAAAAGATGGTCAAGGCTTTAACCGGGTGGGAGGCAAGACTTAAATAAGGAGTTCGATTCATTAGATACTTGAGAAGTGGAGCTGACAAGACTTTACAAAAGTGATTGCTGAGAGAAAAGGAGAAATCAGAGTTAACTCCGATGTTATTTCAAAAAGCCGGGAAATACAGGAGGAGGAAAAGGCAGCTTTATAGACATAAGCTTTCCACTGGACATGGAGAATCTGAGGTGCCTGTGGACCATCCAGTTGTCTAATAGCCATATACATACACACACACACACACATATATATATATATATATATATATACCAAACCCATTGCCACCAAGTTGATTCCAACTCATAGCGGCCCTATAAGACACAGCAGAACTGCCCCATAGGGTTTCCAAAGAGCAGCTGATGGATTCAAACTGTTGACCTTTTGGTTAGCAGCTGAGCTCTTAACCACTGTACCACCAGGGCTCCATGTACATATATACACATATACATTAACTATATGCCAGGTCACCTTCTAAGCACTTTGCATATATTAATTCATTTGACCTCACAACAACCTTATGAAGTAGGTACTATTATTAACCACCATTTTGCAGATTAGGAAACTGAGGCACAGAGAGGTTAAGTGACTTGTCCAACTTCAAAGACAATAAGTGGTGGAAAAAAGACCTGAATCTGCGTCATCTGGATCCATAGTTCATGTTCTTAAAGTGACCACTGAGACACAGGTAACCTATTTCTGACACAGAGGAAATGACTGAAGCCCACAGGAAGGCAGTACACAAATATAAGGAATAATAAAACATGTTTCTCTGAGTTGTTGCAAGGATTAAGTGAGATGATCTTTGTTAAGTCCTTAGCACTGCACAGGCCACAGAGTCAGCACATAATTAAAAGTACCTGATCAGGATAACTCTTCAAGTTAGTATCATACAAAAGGAACTGGTTAGAGTAAAAGAAGTTTAAGCGCCATAAAAAGCAGATATAATGCATGGTTAAAGGCTAGATAATGGTATGGAAAAACTACTATAAGGACATTTGAGGGTTAACTGGGGAAATCTGAATATGGTTTAGTATTAAAATTAAAATTTACTGAATTGGAAAGGTACAGAATTGAAGAAAAGTAGAAGTAAAATAAAAGTAGATTTAAAAAAAAGTAGATTAAAAAACAGTATTAAAACAGTATTATAGTATGATCTTATTTTGGTTAAAATAAACACACACAAAAATATGTACACGTGTATGCCTAGAGACCACCACCTGTCAGTTTGTAATACTTTGGTGGCTTGTGTGTTGCTATTATGCTGGAAGCTATGCCACCAGTATTTCAAACATCAGCAGTATCACCCATGGCAGACAGCTTTCAGCAGAGCTTCAAGACTAAGACAGAATACAGAAAGAAAAGCCTGGAGATCTACTACCAAAAATCAACTAATAAAACCTTATGGATCACAACAGAATAGTGTCCAATACAGTGCTTGAAGATAAGCCCCCTAGGTTGGAAGGCACTCGAAATATACAGTGACCGCCAACAAAAGACTCAGGCATAGCAATCGTCACAAAGATGGTGCAGAACCGGACAAAATTTCGTTCTGTTGTACATGGAGCCAACTCAATGGCAACGAACAACAACAATTCCTAGAGAAAGATCTAGAAGGAGACATACTAAGATGCCAACAGTGGTGATGTGTGGGGGTTGGGAAAGTGAAGCCTTTTTGTTTTTACAATGTTCTACAATGTATATATTATATTTTTAAAAGAACCAATTTAAAGTTGGCCTTGAAGATAAAAATAATTCTTTTTATTTTGTAGTTTTCTACTAAAGGAGCTCACAGACACACAATAAAAATCAGCGGCAAACCTCAGACAAGCTGGTTCCAGGTGCCAAGCAAAGAAGGGGGAAAAAATCTCACTCCAGTTGGCAATTCAAAAGCTCAATACTCTTCTTCTGTATCCATCTTCTTTTGATTCTCTTTTGTTCGGACAGCTGCCTTTCCAAATGATGGGAAAATTTAGCACGAAAGCCTCCTTCTCATTTGTCTCATTCTTCTAAGAAAACAAGATACCCTGCCCTTGCCAGCATCTCCAAAGAGAGGCAACAGAGCAGGGAGAAGTGAAGAGCCTGAAAAATACCAAGCACTGTTGTCCTGTATCCATACTGCAAACAAATGCAACTTTCACAAGAAGGAGGAAAGACAACAGGGAGAAGGTTCTTCTTTGGGATTACACAGGCAGGAGAGATTCTCTTGGAAAAGTTTCTAACTTTGTTTCATCAGGGAAGTGCTGCCCTAAGGGAACTTCCCAAGCTTAATGCAAAGGAGCCAATTTCTCATAAATTTAGAGATAAGGGGTGGGGGACAGCAGTAGGGGGCGAGGGGAGGGCCCAGTGTGGTCAGCCCAGAGCTGATTACACTCTCCTCTTGGCTGGGAAATCCTAGTGAACTGGAAAGCTGCTGAATCTACCTGATAAATTAGAGTCAACTGCCAGCTGAGGACCCTCACCAATTCTTATCCCTCTTCAAACCTGCCTCAGCATCCAGCATACTGCCTGGTACACAGTGAACATTCAACAAGTAAATACAAACATAAACAAAGGGTTTATGGACCAAGCTATTGCAGCTAAAAGAGCTTATTGTGAAACAGAATCAAATGTTAATATTCTATTAATAACTTTTGATGCAATATGATCAAAAGATTGACGCTCCAGTATCTTGCACAGTAACTGGTACTTAGTAGGTGCTGCTCAATAAATACGTGTTGAAAGTTGAATGCTCCAGGATTTTTTTTTTTTGCAACCCAAACTTACGGATCAGTCTGAGATACTATTTAAACGTCTGTACTCTCACTTCCATGCTGACTTTCAAGATTTTCCTCAGAGATGGAAAAAGATTCTTGACAATGGAAAAAACTTTTTAAAGTATCATACCCTGTGCCAATTCACTGGCCTGGTAAAGACTGTATCGACCCATTCTCATCAGTTGTGGTTGAAATCTTACGTGGACTACACAAATGGGCCTGGCCTTACTATATGTAACTCATGGGGCCAAAGAACTTGTGGGGCCAGGCAGTAGGTTTAAATTCCACTGGTCTCCTGTCACCTAAAAAACAGGATGGATGCCTGACTCTGGGGCCATAAATCAGCTCCTCTGACACAGAGGTCCAGAACAGCCCTCTTTTGGAGGCTGCTTCCATTCATTCCCCATCTGCTCTTTCCCCTCCTCTCCATCCCCCTCCTCAATCACTATTTTCACACTGGCATAGCGTACCCTTCTCTCTCCACTTTCCTAACTGGGCCCACATTTCTTAGAGAAGTTATCAGTCAGATATTAAAATGTCATTTTTAGTCACAATCACATGCTGAATTAAGGCAAAATACCAAGCCTCCTTGCTGCTTATCCTCAAACTCTCTCAGAAAGCTGGTTTTACACATCTTACCAGAGAATTACGTCATCTTCTCCAAAAACAAAACCAAAACAAACTGAAATCCTACTAAGTCCCTGGCTACACTAACACCTGTAGTGTTAACAACAGCCTCCTGGTACCTCCAAGCCTCCAGTTCCTTCCCCAATTCCAATCCTTTTTCTGTCCTAACAATTATATGCCACCTCCACTGAAGAGGAAAAGATAGAACAATACTAGCTTTTTCAGAGAATTTTTACGTGCTTCCCTGTCACCTTTAACTCCAAATTCAAAGTCTTCAACACGACATTCAAGAGCCTCTAGGATACGGGCTTCACCTTATCCAGCTACCAATATCTTCCATGGATCCCTTTCACAAACATGCTAATTCAGTTAGGATGGCCCATGGCTGCTAACTGTGCTTGGAGGTTCAAGGTCACCCAGAGGCACCTCAGAAGAAAGGCCTGGAGATCTACTTCTGAAATATCAGCCACTAAAAACACTACGGAACATTGTTCTACTTTGACACACATGGGGTCACCACGAGTCAGAGTAGACAGCAACTTCCAAAAAATCAGCCGCTAAAAAAACTATGGAACACCGTCCTGTTCTGACACACATGGGGTCACCATGAGTCAGAGTCAACTTGACGGCAACCAGTTACTAGTGAAAGCACTTAGAATATAAAAAAAAAAAAAATAGCACAGAGTAAATACTCCAGGAATGCCAGTACTTTAAAGCCATGGAATAACTTTTTTAAAAGTGCAGAGAGAAAAGGAGGAGGCACTGTTCTGCACAAACACTTTGGTCCTAAATACTATTCTAATTCAAGGCAGTGACCTGTCAAAACACAGATGTGGGAAAAAGAATAGCAAAACAGAGCCCTTATAACTGGTATCTCTGATTAAATGAGTATTAAGGATTCAAATTTGACCTTAAATCTCATTTTTCCATGTTAGTCCTAACCCTATAGCACTAAATATTCATTTGTAAGGTGGATTTTCTTCATTTCTAGGTCTGAATGTACAGATTCTAGTGTGTCCTGAGAAGCAAAAAGCTTTGATTCCCCGTCCATACTAACAGACAATTTTCAAGAGAACTTCCATTTCTCCTGGGCTTGGTCCCAGTGTTAGGATCACTTTGGTTTGTATAGAAGCCTTTTGGGTCTAAGCACCTAGAATTTAAGCCTGGCTCAAAAAAAAAAAAAAAAAGGTTTTTTTTTTTGGGCAAGAGGCAAGGCCAGACTTTCTAGGAAAAGCATCTCCTGACAATTCTTACTACTCACCATTGAGCAGCACTTTCTAATACAGGGGCTGTTACTCTAACTGGAGTTGGAAACGGTAAATGTAGTCTAATATGACTAACAGGAGAAGCAACTGACTGGGTTCTTTTCACTCCCTAGAAAATATATTCCCACATGTTGAACTTCCCTACCAGGAGTCACTTCCCACCAGGCGCTCCTTGGAAACCCTGTGCGGCAGTTCTACTCTGTCCTATAGGGTCACTATGAGTCAGAATTGACTTGACAGCCAACAGGTTTGATTTTTTTGTTTGTTTGTTTCCCAACAGCAGTATTTGAATCAAGAGGTAGCTAACACCCATATCCCAAAATCTGTTTTTTATATAATTTAACTTCACCCACTCATTCATTCATCAGGAATCTCATATCAAGCACACTTACTGAAGAAATACAGCAAGAGAGCAAACAGTTGCCTGGAAGTACTAGCATAGTGCTTTCTCCATAGCAAATATTTAATAAATACTGGATGCAAGAAAGGGCGTGTGAATGATAGTAATGTAAGTAATATAAAGCACTTCCTTGGAGACCAGTATCTGACAAAACATCCCAGGACACTGACTCCTTGATGAGAGGAACTTTCACTAGGCACTGATAAGAGTGTTGGGTACTGAAACTAAAAGAATCGGATCAGATTACTATGACAAACTGTACTCTAACAAATTTGAAAACATAGAAGAAGTAGATGAATTCCTAGAAACACACTACCTACCTAAACTAACACAGAGGCAGAACAACTAAAAAGACCCATAACAAAAGAAGAGACTGAAAAGGTAATCAAAAAGCTCCCAAAAAAATAAAGCCCTGGCCCTGATGGCTTCACTGCAGAGTTCTACCAGACTTTCAGAGAAGAGGTAACACCACAACTACTAAAGGTATTTCAGAGCATAGAAAAGGATGGAATATTCCAAACTCATTCTATGAAGCCAGCATATCCCTGATACCAAAACCAGCTAAAGACACTACAAAATAAGAAAATTACAGACCTATATCCCTCATGAACTTAGATGCAAAAATCCTCAACAAAATTCTAGTCAATAGAATTCAACAACATATCAAAAAGAAAAATCCACCATGACCCAGTGGGATTCATACAAGGTATGCAGGGATGGTTCAATACTGGAAAAACAATTAATGTAACCCACCACATAAATGAAACAAAAGACAAGAACCACATGCTTTTATCAATTGATGCAGAAAAGGCATTTGACAAAGTTCAACACCCATTCATGACAAAAACTCTCAGCAAAATAGGAATAGAAGGAAAATTCCTCTGCATAATAAAGGGTGTTTATACAAAGTCAACAGCCAACACCATCCTAAACAGAGAGAGTCTGAAAGCATTCCCCTTGAGAACAGGAACCAGACAAGAATGCCCCATATCACCACTCTTATTCAACATTGTGCTGGAGGTCCTAGCGAGGACAATTAGGCTAGATAAAGAAATAAAGGGCATCCAGATTGGTAAGGAAGAAGTACTTCTATTTGCAGATGACATGATCTTATACACAGAAAACCCTAAAGAATCCTCAAAAAAACTCCCGAAGCTAATAGAAGACTTCAAAAGACTATCGGGATACAAGATCAGTTGAATTCCTCTACACCAATAAAAAGAACAAAAAAGAGGAAATCACCAAATCAATACCATTCACAGTAGCCCCCTAGAAGATAAAATACTTAGGAATAAATCTTATCAGAGCAAGACACTAATGCAAGAAACCAAAAGAGACCTACATAAGTGGAAAAACATACCTTGCTCATGGATAGGAAGACTTAACATTGTAAAAATGTCTATTCTACCAAAAGCCATCTACAGATACAATGCAATTCCAATCCAAATTCCAACAACATTTTCTAATGAGATGGAGAAACAAATCACCAACTTCATATGGAAGGAAAAGAGACCCCGGATAAGTAAAGCATTACTGAAAAAGAAGAACAAAGTGGGAGGCCTCACTCCACCTGATTTTAGAACCTATTATACCGCCACAGTAGTCAAAACAGCCTGGTACTGGTACAACAACAGATACATAGGCCAATGGAACAGAATTGAGAATCCAGACATAAATCCACCCACATATGAGAAGCTGATATTTGACAAAGGCCCAAGTCAGTTAATAGGAGGAAAGACATTCTTTTTAGCAAATGGTGCTGGCATAACTGGATAACCAAAACCAAAAAAAAACAAAGCAGTTGCGGTTGAATCAATTCCGACTCACAGCGACCCTAGAGGACAGAGTAGAACTGCCCCATAGAGTTTCCAAGGAGTGCCTGGTGGATTTGAACTGCCAACCTTTTGGTTAGCAGCCATAGTGCTTAACCACTATGCCACCAGGGTTTCCCATAACTGGATATCCACCTGCAAAATAATGAAACAAGATCCATACCTAACACCATGCACAAAAACTAACTGAAAATGGATCAAAGACCTAAACATAAAACCTAGAACAATAAAAATCATTGAAGAAAAAATAGGGACAACACTAGGAGCCCTAATACATGGCATAAACAGTATACAAAAACATTACTAAAAATGCAGAAAAGAAACCAGATAACTGGGAGCTCCTAAAAATCAAACACCTATGTTCATCCAAAGACTTCACCAAAAGAGTAAAAAGACTACCTACAGACTGGGAAAAAGTTTTTAGCTACAATATTTCCGATCAGCACCTGATCTCTAAAATCTAGATGATTCTGCAAAAAAAGACAACTCAATTAAAAAATGGGCAAAGGATATGGACAGGCACTTCACTAAAGAAGACATTCAGATAGCTAACAGATACTTGAGGAAATGCTCATGATCATTAGGCATTTAGAGAAATGCAAATCAAAACTACAATGAGATTCCATCTCACTCCAACAAGACTGGCATTAATCTAAAAAACACATAATAATAAATGTTGTAGAGATTGTGGAGAGGCTGCAACATTTATACACTGCTGGTGGGAATGTAAATAGTACAACCACTTTGGAAATCTATTTGGTGCCTCCTTTAAAAAAACTTGAAATAGAACTACCATATGATCCAGCAATCCCACTCCTTGGAATAGATCCTAGAGAAATAAGAGCCTTTACATGAACAGATATATGCACACCCATGTTCATTGCAGCACTGTTTATAATAGCAAAAAGTTGGAAGCAAACAAGGTGCCCATCAATGAATGAATGGATAAACAGATTATGGTATATTCACACAATGGAATACTACACATCGGTAAAGAACAATGATGAATCCATGAAACATTTCATAACATGGAGAAATCTGGAAGACATTATGCTGAGTGAAATTAGTCAGTTGCAAAAGGACAAATACCATATAAGACCTCTATTATAAGAACTGGAGAAACAGTTTAAACAGAGAAGAAAATATTCTTTGATGGTTACAAGAGTGGGGAGGGAGGGAGGAAGGGAGAGGAATTTTCACTAATTAGATAGTAAACCCAGACCCACTGTCATCGAGTCAATTCCGACTCATAATAAGTTTTATTTTAGGTGAAGGGAAAGACAACACACAATACAGGAGAGGTCAACACAACTGGACTAAACCAAAAGCAAAGAAGTTTCCTGAATAAACTGAATGCTTCGAAGGCCAGCGTATCAGGGGCGGGAGTTTGGGTACCATGGTTTCAGGGGACATCTAAGTCAACTGGCATAATAAAATCTATTGAGAAAACATTCTGCATCCCACTTTGGAGAGTGGCGTCTGAGGTCTTAAATGCTAGCAAGCAACCATCTAAGATGCATCAATTGGTCTCAACCCACCTGGATCAAAGGAGAATGAAGAACACCAAGGACACAAGGCGATTACGAGCCCAAAAGACAGAAAGAGCCACACGAACCAGAGACTACATCATCCTGAGACCAGAAGAACTAGACAGTGCCCAGCCACAACCGATGACTGCCCTGACAGGGAACACAACAGAGAACCCCTGAGGGAACAGGAGAGCAGTGGGATGCAGACCCCAAATTCTCATAAAAAGACCAGAGTTAATGGTCAGACTGGGACTGGAAGGACCCAGGAGGCCACGGTCTCCAGACCTTCTGTTAGCCCAAGACAGGAACCATTCCCAAAGCCAACTCTTCAGACAGGGACTGGACTGGGATATGGGATGGAAAATGATACTGGTGAAGAACGAGCTTCTTGGATCAAGTAGACACATGAGACTGTGTTGGCATTTCCTGTGTGGAGGGGAGATGAGAGGTCAGAGCAGGCCAGAAGCTGCCTGAATGGACCCGAGAAGAGAGAGTTGAGGGAAGGACTGTGCTGTCTCATTAGGGGAGAGCAATTAAGAGTGTATAGCAAGGTGTATGTAAATTTTTGTATGAGAGACTGACCTGAGTTGTAAACTTTCACTTAAAGCACAATAAAAATTAATTTAAAAAAAAGAGTGTTGGGTAGCCTCCCTGAAGAAGAAGAATAGGGAGAAGGGAGAAAGGAGAAGAAAAGGTCATAAAGATCTAGGTTCAAACTTGTCCTTAGTTAAATTAACATCCAAAATCCCAACTTCAGCTCAAAGAGGGACAAAAAAAGTAACCAAAATTATTTGCCCATTCAAAGTAGTTTCTAGAACATTGACAAACAGGGACATAATTCCCAGTATATTCTAATCAAAATGGCCCTTTATCATAAGAGGTCCATAAAAAATGGATTTACTTCTTGTACTACTGACATAGGGCTAAGCAGATTATTTCTACCATATTTGCTTGGGGATCCTAAATTCCAGTTTAAACAAATGATTCCCATACTTCTGGGAAGGCCTTAATTGGGCTAGTCTGTTCATTTTAATGCAATCTTACAAAGGCTGGATTCCTTTTAAGCCCTTAAGGACTTGGGTAAAATTCTTTTGATGATAATTTTTTTTTTAAAGACCATCTTCAAAGTTTACATATGTTCCATAATTACTCATGCTGATAGAAGGAAGAAAAAAGCACCACATTTTATTTCCAAAAGGCTCTTTTGGATCCAAAAGCTCTAATTGCCAACATATCTGATGTTGACTTCCTGCATAAAACAAAACACAAAGCAACAAATATAATCATAGGTCTCTAGAAAGCAGGACCTACAAAGAAAAACAGGGAAAGCTAAGCTTGTTTAGCCAAAGGACTGGAAAGAAAGCATGGGTACAGACAGAGCAATCTGTACATGCGGTAGTTGCCATTAGAGTCTAGGAAAGCCAATTTGTTCACTTTATGAGCATGTGTGCATTGAAAAGGAATGAGAAAAGAGTAAAAGTAAGAAACACTAAAAGAAAACTTATACTAAACACCAAGAGATAATCTGTGATCATCAGTCTGGAAACCTGAAACCTAGGAAATCATTTCTGAGTGAGGCTGTGAAATCTCTTGAGAGAGATCAATTCCCTTGGAAGAGATTTAAGGCTATCTGGAGATGGAGTAGGTAAAAATAGCCAAATGGTTCTATAATACCAGAAGATTGCATCCGAGTATCAAAAGGGTATTCCAGTACTATTTTTCTAAGCTTTTAGCTATCTTAGAAAATCTGAATCACTCCTTTAATAAAGTATAAAAATGACAAATGGTTACCAAGTATAAAAACATTAACAACTGTGTGAGTAAGGAATAAGCCAAAAATGTAAGCAAACATTTCTGATATTTGAAATAAGAGCATTGCCAAAGTCTCTTTTTGAGGCCCAAACTCACGAAATTCATCACAGAAATATTCTCACAGGAATTTATACCAAAAGAAAGCCAGGCAACTAACAACGAGCTTTGCCATTCCCTGGAGGAAGCCCTAGATGGTTTTCATTTCTGATCTACAACCAGATGCTACGGATAAAACAAAATGTCATTCAGGAGATACAAAATACAAAATGGGAGAAGGAATCAAGGGACTAATTGGGGCATGACTTCCAGTGTCTGGTTCCAGTGCATTACTTGGCTCTAGAAGAACTAGCCACCACCCATCTGTCAATTTGTTGTACTGTGGTGGTTTGCATGGTGCTATTATGCTGGAAGTTATGCTACTGATATTTCAAATATCAGCTGGGTCACCTGTGGTGGACATGTTTCACTGGAGGTTCCAGACTAAGGCAGACTAGGAAGAAAGGCCTGGCAATCTACGTCTGAAAATCAATCAATGAAAACTTTATGAATCACAACAGAATATTGTCCGATAATAGTGCTAGAAGATGAGGCCCTAAGTTAGAAGGCATTCAAAATACAGAGTGGCAGTGGTTGCGACAATGGATATGAGCTTATGTGAAGGTGGCGCAGGATCAGACAAGGTTTCCTTCTGTTATATACAAGGTTGCCAGAAGTCAGAGCTGACTCGGTGGCAACTAACAATAACAGAAGAACTAGAAAAACTCAATTACAAGATTGCTCAGCGTCCCTGACAGAACAAGAGAAAAGTGGGGTAAAGAACTCAAATTCTAGTAAAAAGACCAGACTTAATGTTCCGACTGACACTGGAGGAACCCCAGAAGACACGGCCCCTGAACTCTCTGTTAGTCCAGAAGTGAAACCATTCCCGACGCCAACTCTTCAAGACAAAGATTAGGCTGGACTGTAAGACATAAAACGATACTCGTAAAGACAGTGTTTCTAGCTCAAGTTTTTTTTTTTTTTTTACACGAGACTAAATATGCAGCTCCTGTCTGGAGGCCAGATGAGAAGGCAAAAAGGGACAGGAGCTGGTTGAATGGACAGGGAAATCCAAGGTGGAAAGGAGGAGTGTGCTGTCACATTATCGGGAGAGCAACAAGGGTCGCATAACAATGTGTGTATAAATTTTTATATGAGAAACTAACTTGAACTGTAAGCTTTCAATTAAAGCACAATTTAAAAAAAAAAAAAAAAAAAAAGATTCCTCAGACTTCAAACTCCAGAAACTACTGAATTAATGGCCAGACTGGAACTTTAACCCGTGTCCTCTGACTCCAAATTCACTACACTAAGAGAGATCACATTCCTCAGAAGTCCAGAACCCAAACTGAGGCAGGTCTGACACATTCAGAGATGCTAGTAATAACTTCACCTACCAGCGTCCCATTCAATAGGGCAGGCTCCCCAGAATTATAAGATTTTAAAGGTAAAAACAGGTATGAAGAACTGAGATAGTATTTTGGTTTCACATTTTATTTTATAAAGAAACCACGGTTGACTTTACCACTAACTAAAATAAAGGTTCTGTATTAATAAGCTTGGTTTTTCTGCCTGTCAGCTGCCCTTTTTTATAAAACTTCCTACTACCTGACATTCCTTGGCCTAAGAACCATGTTCACAGCACTAAGAGGTTCACAGGAAAAGGCCTAGAGGTTGCACAAGGAACAGCAAGGAATCCAGATTGTATTCAAAGGGGGGAAATAATTTTAGTAAAATGGCTCCACCCACTGCTGCCCTTCCTGAACCCATTATCTGCAGAGAATTAAAGTGCCTAGCTTTATATACTCTGTATTCAATGGCCCTGTAAGCTCCCTAAACCAAAACCAAACCAAACCAGCAGTCATTGAGTTGATTCAGATTCACTCCAGCCCCATGTGTTTCAGAGCTGAACTATGCTCCACTGGGTTTCAACCGCTATGATGCTTCTTTCAAGGCGCCTCAAAGGGACCGAATCACCAGCCACTTGAACCACCAGGCTTTTGGTTAGTAGCCACGCGTTTATCCATTTGAGTAAGCTCCCTAGCTGCGTGTGCATATGAAAAACACAATTAATTGGTAAGAAATGTGGAATAGTAGGAAGAGCTCTAGATACCCCTAAATCCTGGCTTTCATATATCCTTTCCCACGCAGTAACACTCCGGAAGTATCCTATTGCTCTCTACAACAAAAAGTAAGATAATCTGTATTTTATCTTAATTTGCCTCATTATTAAAAAAAGTAATCTCAATTCATTTTTACCTTACCAGTACCAAGTTTCAAAATTCAGCATTTTCAAGAACCAAGAGAATGGGGTGAGGGGGAAGGCACTTAAATGAGATCTTTAGGACAGTGGCCCTGGTTTGAGAGCTCAGCTTTGCCACTTGGAAAGGCTTTTAAACACATTACAAGATTGATCTACCCTCTGGGATAGTGGAGAAAGAAAAACTTTTACCAAAGCATTGCGAAACACGTGGGGTACATAAAGGACAAACTACCAGTCATGTTGCTCCACATACACATTCCATTTCAATGCTCTGCTGGTCAGATTCAGCTTTTTTCTGATTCCCAGCAGCCTTGTGGTCAGTGCAACCCGTTCTTGCCCAGTAAACCAAGCTACGGAAGAGTACGGTAAATTGGGCAGGAGTTGAAACTACTCAGATATTTTGAGCGCATTCACTTTTTTCACCTCCTAATTAACTACATCTTGCACATTATATGTCGGCAGTTCAAATCCGCCAGGCGCTCCTTGGAAACTCTATGGGCCGTTCTACTCTGTCCTATAGGGTAGCTATGAGTCGGAATCGACTCGATGGCACTGGGTTGGGGTTTTTAGGTGCACATTATTTGTGATGAACATGCCACATTCTTATACATACATGTCACATTAATCTTCTAAAAACATTGTTTACCCTATCACTCATTGTCTTAAAAATCTTTAATAGCTAGACAATATCTACAGGACAATGTTCCAGTCTGTGAGCCAGAATTCAAGCTGACCATGGTCTGTTTCAACTGGACCTTCCACTGCCCTTTGGGGAGGCAGCTGTGGAAACACAAGCTTTAGAGTCAGGTAACTGGGAATTGGAATTGCAGCTCAATCACTTACTAGTTGTGTGAACCTGAGCAGGTTACTTATCTTTCTGATCTTAAGTCCTCTCATCTTTAAAACAGTAACAACACTGACTTCACAAAACTGGAATATGAGAGAATATGGCATGTGGCACAGAGCAGATGCTCAGTACTACTTCTCTCCCTGGTTTCAGTCCAAATGGTCTACTCTGTGCTATCAAAAGCTCTTCCCAGCAACTCGGCATGTTTCAGAAACACACTTTGTTTCAAGGCCCATTCGAAATCTCTTCTATAAAGCCACCCTGGCTCATAACCATTCTCTCCTCTGAGCTTCTAGAATTATTTTTTTTTAAGCCAAATGGTCTGAAATTGTTATTCTTCCTTTATGTGTCCCTCTTCTTTCACCCAATGAGTCCATAAAACTCAAAAGCAGGGATTTTACTAATTATAGACCCAATCATATTCTAAGTGTTCAAAAAAAAAAAAAAACTTTGAGGTAGAATTGCCTTGGCATTATCCACCCAAAATGGGAGCCCTTCTAGCTCAATTAGGAGATAATACAACTTCCCATAACCACTTTAAAAAAATCTCTTCTCCATGTCTTGCAGAGTTTTCCCAAGGGTAATATTTATCAGGTAAATGAAAAGGAGACCTAAAACTTTGTTAGGCACCTGAGAACTCGTTTCCAAGCCTGCGGAGTCCAGGAAGCCTTTACTTCTCTCATGCATTCAGCAGGCCCCTTCTTGAGTTCTTGCTTTGTGCTGTCCCTAATTCAGCATGGGGGGACACACTATGAGCAAGTCAGTCTCTATTCTTGAGTACCTTTCTGTAATCTAGACTATTTCTCATCCTTCAGAAACTCCTATTTCTTAAAAATCCCATCAATGAAAGGATTCACCTTTTGAAAATATTACATGGTGATAAAAAAAACAAAACAAATAACAATGGAGTCACTTGGGTTTTAACCTTGTGGCCCTATTCTAAGATGACCAGATGAAGCGTGTGCACCTAAGAGGGAGCCCAACACGGTCTTGGAGATGGGATAATGAGCTCTTCACCATTCCCAAGACCCTGATGTCGAAACAGCAGAAATACCTGGATAGGGACAAAAGTAGGAGTTGGACTAAGGCAACTAAGCATTAAGGCAAATTCTCTCAGAGAAGTAACTTTATTCATATACAAATAATTACAAACCACAATTACAGTTCATATAAAGATCCCCCCAAAAAGCAACAATCCCTCTTTAGAAATATTTGAAAACGTTAAGTCTCTTGAACTCTTGACTATTCAGTTACCAAACTCTTGGATAAGGTACCATAAATGCTGGCCAAAGTATGTTCCTTCAGCCTCGGGTCACTTAAAAAAAAAAAAAAAAAAAAACACCTTTAATACTACTGTAAGTTAATTTTCCTTTGTTTGAGATCCTTCAATGTGTGTTTTGCTTCGTTTTTCTTTAAGAAGCCTGCATACAAGCTACAACAGCTCCAGGTAAGAACTGGACAGCTGCTACAGAGCAGCTTGGGAGGCATCCCGGGGACAAGGCAGCCCGCAAACCCACTCCCAGAGCCGCCCCGCAGTTGATCTCCCGCTCGCAAGCAGCAGCTCTCCCTTACCCAGAACCTCTTTTCAACGCTCCCTGCCCCCAACAGCACGGCCCCAGCCGAGCCGGAAAGCTGAGCCCGCCTTGACCGCCCTGGAGGGCAATCCCCCACAGCCCAGTGGAGCTGCCCCGCCGCCTTGTCTGGCTCCTCTCTTCTCTGCGCCTTCAGCGGTCCCCCAGAGCCTCGGTGCCGGGATGCATATACTCACAGAGCTGGAACACTGGCGGCGGCAAGGAGTCGTCAATAGCCGGGGAGGGAAAAAAGCTGGGACGCAAGGGCAGGGCAGGGTGCGGCGGAGCAGGAACCGGCGCCCCCTCCGGCCCGCCACCCACCCCAGAGCGAGGACAACCAGACAACCTCACTGGCGGGCGGGAAACCCAGGGCGGCTGGCTCAGATGCACTTACCTCTGTACTCCCCAGCCAGACTGGGCACTTCACACAGATGGGGGCTTGCCCGGAGCCCAGCAGCCTGGAGGGGAGAGGGCTGACGACAGCCAAGCATCCGCCGCCGGGGCTGCGGCCGGGCTGGAGTGAGAGTGGAGGGAGGGAGGATTTGAGCAGAGCGGGGCGTGGAGGAGGTCTGCCTCCACCCAAGACGGAGGGTGGGCTAGCTGAGACTGGCAGAGGGGTGGGCTGGGACGTTCTGAAGGGAGCTAGGAAGCTCCTCCGAGATCGCGCGGGGTGGGGAGAGATACGGGAGGAGGGGGTGGGGGGCAGGACGAGGAGTTGGCCCAAACTGGACTGCCCTCACCTCGGCACCAACCAACCAAGAATTGTCTGGGTCTGGAGCAAAAAAGCACAAGGGGGTCTGAAACTTTATGTCATTTTCTCATACACACGTGACCCCCCTACAGTCCAGATGGTTTCAATCACTGGAGGAAAAAAGCGGCTCTGCTGGTATGCATGAAAAGCTGGAGCTGGGAGAGTCTGGGAAAAGCTCTGTGCAGCCGGCCTGCCTTCAAACAAACCGAGGAGCTCTTTCCCTTCTCCGGCTCCCTGCCTGGGGGAGTCCCGCAAAACTCAAAAGCGCATTTAAAGAAGCGGCACTTGGTACTGCAGCAGCAGAGGAACTTTGAAACCACTAGGATTCCAAGGTACCTGGTCTGAACCAAAAGAAAAAGAGTGGCGCAAACGGTTATGGGCTGGACTGCTAGCCCAAAGGTTGGCGGTTCAAATCCACCCAGAGGCACCCAGAAAGACAGGCCTGACAATCTGCTTCCAAAAGGTCACAGCCTTGAAAAACCTATGGAGCAGTTCTGCTCTGCACACATGAGGTTGCCATGAGTCATAATCAGTTCCACAACAACTAATAACAAAAAATGCTTGCAAAACCAGAAAAGGATGTCATTTGATAAGAAGCAATGGAATAGTAGAAGTGAGAATCTGTGATTTATTAACCAAAATCTAAATGAAATTGTTAACCTACTATGACAATCCACTCAGAAAACAGTGCAAATCACGTAAAAGCCAAACCCATACATAAACCAAAAAATCAAACTCATTGTCGTCAAGTCACTTCCAACTCACGGTGACCCTACAGGACTGAGCAGAACTGCCCCATAAGGTTTCCAAGACCGTAATTTTTACAGAAGGAGGGTGCCACATTTTCTTCTGTGGAGTAGCTGGTGGGTTCGAACCGCCAACCTTTTGGTTAGCAGTAGAGCACTTAACCGCTGTGCCACCAGTAGGATGTTAGGAAGCCATGTAATCTAACTTCTCCCAGAAAACACTAGAGTCCTTGATAGTGAAATGCACAAATGTGCTGAGCAGCAATGAGAACTGACTTTTACAAACCTAGTCACATTTCGAAGGAACAGATTTCAAAGCACAAGCCAACTCAATTGTCACATATCCCAAAGAAGTATTTACTCAGCTGCAGGCAAACATCAAAAATCATGGGGAATTTAAGACACATCCTGGAAATAATTTAACTTGTTCATGATCAAACGCAAATAGTTGCATGAGCCGAACTGATAAAGTCTATTGTTCTTTGACCAAAAAAGGTATTACACGTGAACTACTAGTATTAACTCTTCATCTGAATAATATTGGTGTCAGAGGATGTTTTGCCTCTGTAGCAAAAGGCTTATATACCTGTGTCATAGTTGTTTCTGTGTAAAAAATATATCAATTCCTACCAAACTCAGTCGGTCTAGATTAGGAAAACCTAAGATTTCAGGTGTTGTTGAGGCATACTGGTAACACGGGAAAATAACTTGAAACTAGGCAAAGCAAAATAAGTTTTACTCCAAATTAAAAACCTGACAGTAAATTCCTACTCTAGCTCACTGAAATGCTTTAACACTTCATAAAGCCTGGGCCATATCTGGATGGACTTCAAACCAAACCCATTGCTGTCGATTTGATTCCAACTCATAGAGACCCTATAGGGCAGAGCAGAACTGCCTCATAGGGTTTCCAAGAAGCAAACAATGGATTCAGATTGCCTTTGGCTAACCTTTGGTTAGCAGCCAAGCTCTCACCCATTGTGCACCAGTGCTCCCAATGGACTTAGCCCTCTCCAGTCTCACATTAGGGTGGTTCTGTGTTCCACATGGAACAGAGAATCCTTAGTGAATACAAGCCACAGAACCTAACGAAGCTCCAGGCAAATCCTACCTGCTGCTCCCTAAGCTCTGGAAGGAAGTTCTTAAGTTTTCCACTTTCAAAACCATTAGAACTTCTATTATTGAAATCCTGCTTTTACTATGAGTGGCATCTGTAAAGAAAAAAAAAAAAAACGAGTGCCGTTCGATTCGATTCCGACTCATAAGAAAGCCAACTCAAAAAAAGGCATCAAGATTTTCTCTATTCAGCCCCAGGACAATAATTGTTTTCATCTCTGGCAGCTGCTGCTGCTGCTGCTTCTCTATGAGTGCTAAAGTAATATTTTTTGTTATTAGTTGCCTCAAGTAGATTCCAACTAATAATGACCCCATGTGTACAGAGCAGAACTGCTCCACAGGGTTTTCAAGGCTGTGACTTTTCAGAAGCAGATCGCCAGGCCTGTCTTCCGAAGCACCTCTGGGTAGGTTTGAACAGCCAACCTTTGGCTAGCTTAACTGTCTGTGCCATGGCTGTTTTTTTTGTTGTTGTTGTTTGCCAATTCCATTTCAAGTTATACAAGGAACTTTAATTCCTAAGAAAAACCTTCATTAGAGCTGCTCTTTCAGAAAGAATATTAACATCTCTGAAGTTTCCTAAATATAGTCTAAATATCATCTTAAATTTAAACTCCACTTTGTCAATATTAATCGGTTAATACTGGCCAAAGGTTTATTAGAGACATTGACATCTGAAATGTTTTTGTTGTGGTGGTTGTTAGGTACAAGAGAGTGAAACGCTGCCCAGTCCTGTGCGGTCCTCATAATCATGTTATGCTTGAGCCCATTGTTGCAGCCTCTGTGGCAATCCATCTCATTGAGGGTCTTCCTCTTTTTTGCTGACCCTTTAACTAGCATTATTTTTAAATAGTGCTAATTTCGTAATCTGAGTTAACCTAATGTTCATAATTCAGAAAAACAAGGCCAACTATGCATACAGTATTAACAGAGATGGTAAATTTTATGAGGAGAGGGTCTATCTTGCTAATGATTATATCCATGTGCCTAGCACAGTGCCCAGCATAAATTTTTTTTTTTTTAAAGCCATCAAATTGATTCTGACTCATGGCAACCCCATGTCTGTCAGAGTAGAACTGTGCTCCACAGGGCTTTCAATGACTAATTTTTCAGAAGCATATTGCCAGGCCTTTCTTCAGAGCTACCTCGGGGTGGACTCAAACCTCCAACCTTGTGGTTAGCAGCCTGGTGCATTAACCATTAGCACCACCCAAACCCATAAACCCACTGCAGTTGAGTGGATTCTGACTCAGAGCAACCTTATTGGACAAAGTATAACTGCCCCATAGGGTTTCCAAGGAGTGGCTGGTAGATTTGAACTGCCAACCTTTTGGTTAGCAGCCATAGCTCTTAACCACTACACCACCCAGGTTTCATCCAGGGACTACAAAAGTAAGAAATAGATGCACAATAAACATATGTCATCTGAATGAAAGAAAGATAAATAAAAACACCCCCAGTGAGGTTATGATCCTGTAGGGGCATGTGACCCATGAACAGCAGAATGAAATAACAGCTACAGGAAGGAAACAAACAACAAAAAAGAGGCCGGGGTAATTAACATTAGCTGGCTTTTGACTTTAATCACAGTACATATTCAGAAATGTGCAGAGACTGTTGCAAATATGAAGTGCTTGCCGGAGGAATTTGGTATATTTAGTGCCTAATTTCAGAGTTACACTTTCCCATGTCCCCATTATTCAGTATTCTTAACACAGAGCCAAGACAAGATTTGAGTATAAACATCCTGGCTCTAATTTGGATAGTATGAATACTGTTCCTTTCATCCTCTCTCATACAACTCCTCCTCCCCCAAGCCATTTCCTCTGTACTGTCTTCTGTCAGTCTAATGAAAGTTTCCTAATCTTTAGAAGCAGTAGCTTTGGTTCTCTCTGTACAGAGAAGTACAATACAATAACCCATACAGTTGCCTGGCAACACATCTTAGAGTTAAGGGTCTGTTTAATATGTTAACTTTGAGGGATTTATAATTCAACTATTTTGTTATATACCAAAATAGCACTTGGCATCACAAAGACAGGCTTTACTTCCTTTTGCTATTTTAAACTCTGCACTTAAGCATGGTGAGTAAGCAGGGTGAGTTGTTTGGGTTTTCTGGTTCATGGATTTTTGTTTTGGCGTATTTTGTTGTTTTGTTTTCTTTGAGGGGATGGAGGGGCTAAGATTTTCTAGGCAGTCTTTCAGGTCTGTGGATCTAATACTCACAAAGCAGTTATTTCCTCCTCAGTACTCTGCTTGTAATATTCTATGTGGTCACGAAAATGCGCAGTGGCAGTTTGTTTATGCCTCATAATCCAAAGAACCAGGTTTCTCGAAGGCTGGCTACTGGGAAAGGTACTAGATGACCTTTATGTTTTCTAGGCTATGCTTTCTCATGCATCTTTTTCTTTTTTTTTTTAAATAAAAGTAGTATGCTTTGCCTAAACAGATAAACTTAAATGCTGAAGATTAAAATTGCCCTAAAACAATTTCTAAAGATAATTATTAACCCCAATCAGTAACCTCAACAAGTATTATTTAATCCAATCCTAGTTTCCTTTCTCCCCAGATTTTAGTAGACCCTCATTTCTAAAGCACCCCATATTCATTCTCAAGGCTTTCCCACACGTTTTAAACTTTGGCCTTTTTTTTTTTCATCAAATGCCTCTGATCTGTCATCTCCAGAAGCCCAGCATACTTCAGAAATAGCCATCAGAAGTACAAAGGGATGCTTTGACTTTTTATTTTCCAAGTGTCTTAAAAAGCAAATAGGGCTTATAGTTACACAGATGCAACTAAGTCAGCAGTATCAATCCCCGTGACTATTCTTTTGCAATTAGCGAAAGATACTGCTGTGTACCAGATCACTGGTTCCTAAACCCGATAGTACTTCAGAATCATCTAAGAAGCTGGTCAAAAATGCAGATTCTTGGGTTCTAGTCCCAGACCTACTGAATTAGAATGTTCAAGGTTAAGAAACACTAGACTAAATTCACTCTACGATCTTTACTTGTTAATTCGATATATAGGGCAATTTTCCCTTTGAGGAAAGTACTGCCACCACTACCACCACCATCAGCACACACTGACACAGGCTTCCCAAAGAAATCAAACAAGATATTATATGAACTGAAATATAATACAGTTCTTTCCTTCACAATAAACAACTTGCTTGGACGCAACTATCTATACAGCCTATTTCTGAAAGGAAAAAAATCCCTAAACTGGATGTTAGCAAAAAAATATATTCTTACCAAATGAGGTTTAAACAAAGTTTTAACAAGATTTCTGAAAAAGATCATTGAGAAATCAGCAATATTTTGTCATACACACCTAACAGCACTAACAGGTTACTGTCACTACCGATTGCATTTCTTTGGAAACAATGCTACCTTTTATAGTGAAAAATAATCCACAAAAATAGCTGACTAAACTCGTCACTACGAGTTAGAATCGACTCGTCGGCAAAGGGTTTGGTTTTGGTTAGGGAGTAGAAAGCACTGAACCCAAAATTGTATGCAAATCATTTTTTACATTGTGACTTAAAATAAAAACTTTTTTTTTTAAATATAGGCAAGACATACACCTGATTAAAAACTTCAGAATCAATAAAAAAGAATATACAGTGAAAATAAGTCTTCCCTACCACTCTTGCCCTCCAGGTCCCCTCTCTTGAGGCAATCATAGCAATTTCTTTTATATTCTTTCAGAGATGTTCAGTGTGAATGCTCAATTACTTCTGCATGTATATATACATTTTGAAGAAAAGTCCATGGCTTATATCAAATTCTTAAAGTGATCCATGATCTCAAAAAACTCAAGCATCACCATTCTAGAGCAAGGTCAAGGGTCCAGGCTTTATCCCAGTCAATTGGTAGGACTGGCAGAACTGCAACCTGCAGTTTGCTTATGAGTATTACTTTCCACCACTCTAGCCTATAAAATAGCTTCTCCACGTAATGTTGGTTAATATGCAGATGTGGCTATAAAATACCACATCTGTTTATAAATAACTTCCCAATTTTTTTTTTTCTGAAATAATCCCTCCATTGAATAGTTCCTTCTGTTACTGTGCTGACTGACAAACAATGAAAATCTGTAGGAAATGTGTGGCATATGGACACATGCCACAAAGTCAGCAGACATTTTTTTCTCACCACTTAGGAAATTTAATAAAAATCTTAAGGGAAGAAATATATGCTTTAAGGTATATATTAATTTTGTCAAGCTGATAAATCCCATTTGCATATCAATGATTATCATGTTCTTAAGTATTACAATTTAGGTTATAAAACTAAAGGTAAGTTATTAGTTTGTTAAAGTATTTAAAGAATAACTGAACTGCTTCACTTATCCCCTTTGTCACAGTAGAATGTATTTCCTTGCTTAAATACCACAGAGTACCTTTTACTCACCCCTTCTAAAGTATATGAAATATCTAAAACATAAAATCAAAGTTCGCTTTCTATAATCAGCTCACAAAAAAGGTTCAGTCAGCCTAGATCCACTTATTTGTTTTTACTCTGTAATGTTGTTTTGGGCTATATTACTATTACCAAACTATTTATTATTCCTTCGAAGAGATTATTAGGGGTGATGGCTGAACAACATAACGAACATAATGTCACTGAATTATACACGTGAAGACTGTTGAAACGGCAAATGTTTTCTTACCTACATAGTTACCACAGTAAAGGGAAAAAAGTCTGTTATAAAAGGGAGTAAAAAGAAAGTGCTAGGGAATCTGGACTGATGCTAGACAGCCTGGCTTTGGGAGAGGCTGTGATAAGATAGCAGGTGCTCTTTAGATGGATAGAAGTCAGCTCAGAAAGGCTCACTAAGCCTAGAATGTCTCCTCAGTTGTCTATCTTGCTGAGTGGTCCTTTTCCTTTCCCTTAGGGACTTGAAGATAATTTTAATTGGGAGGAATTAAAGTCTAAAATTGTACTGATGGATTTACCCTTGTCACTGAGTTCACTGAATTTTGTAACCAAAGATGCTTAATATCAGAATTGTGAGAATGTATTTTTTTTTCATTCTCCATATTACTGGTAAAAAAAAAAATCTCAGAACAAAAAAGAATTATGATTATATCTATATTTATTCACTTGTTTATTCATTCAACAAGCATTTATTAAACATCTACCAAAACTGGTTTTGACACCAAGAGGAACAAGAGGGGAAAAGACATGGAAGCAAATTTCAAATCTAGTGAGGAAGGCAAATATAAACAACTAATCATTAAGACAAGTAATCAATGAAATAAATGGTATACAATATATAAAAAGGAGGAAATGTGGGAATTTGCAAAAGTAGTAGAGAATGATTCTTACTGGGGATTGAGTAAAAGAGTTTAAACTGAACCTTAAATGGCGATTAGAATTTCAATAAATAGAAAAGTGGAAAGAACTCAAACCCAAAAGAACTGCCTGAGCTGTGACAGTGTGACACTAGCTGCAAGAACAGTGACTAGTCCTCATCTGACTAGAGTAAGAGAAGCTAAAAAGGTAGATTAGGGTCTGTGTGGTAGACACTATTACCGTTCACCAATATTCTTTCCAAAGAAGTCTAAATTTCCCTGCCACCTTACAGTTAGGCAGGACCATATGACTATTCTAGCCAACAGGCTGTGAGCCTAAGAGACACATGTCACTTCCAGGCCAAAGCACTAAATAGGTGACAGATGTCCATGCCTCTCTTCTCTGCCACATGAACCCAAACCCACGTAAGCCAGGGGAGCAGACTGGGACCCAGAATAACTAAGTAGAGCAGTGTTTCCCTAATGACCCACGCTGGACATGTTGCATTAGCAAGAAATATACCTTTGTTGTATTAAGCCACTGAAAATCTAGGGGTAGTTATTGTGGCATAAACTTAGCCTACCCTGACTGATACGGGGTCAGGACTAGGAAGGCCTTGAAAGCAGTATTTAAAGAATTTGTATTTTATTCTGAAGAGCGTAGAGACCCAATAAATATTTTTTAGTAGAAGAGTGACATGCTGTGCATTTGAGGAAAATAACTCTGGCTGCAATGTGCAGAATACATTAGAACCAAAGGCGGTTCTCAGCCTTTGGTACATAACAAGAATCACCCGAGGAGCTTTACAAAATACAAATGCTCTAGTCTGGGATATCTCCAGATACACTGAATAAGAATCTGTAGAGGAAGTGCCTGGGAAATTCTGGACTAGAGGTTAGCGGCAACGACCAAATTCACATGCTTGGTGGACTTAAATAAACACTATAATAAAACAAATATTTTCTTGACAAATGGAATGATAATTGCTTAGGGAGTTTCTGTTAAAATAGTAAGTTATGAAAAGGTTACTCATATTAACATTTGTACAGTCATAATTATGACTTTGAAAATGGAAACTTCAGTAAGATGGGGACAGCAGTTTGCACGCATCTGCTCTATTACTAAGTAGTAGCCTACCCCACATTTCTGAGAATGAGGACAGAGCTGTCCTCAGTTTGCTGAAGGGCAAGCTCTTCCTAGCACTTAGATCTATTTTATTTCCTCCTTTCCTTCCCTTTTTTTTTCCTTTAGGATAACAAGCATTCCATGCTGTCCTTAGTTCCTTCCTCCTAGATACTCATCAGTTAACTCTCAATTAATCAGAGCCAAGATATTTAAGTGCTCGTAAAGTCTAGGTTACAGATACATTGGAAGCTGTCACTTTGAATTTTGTGTGTGTGTGTAGTTTTCACTGCCAAATATCATTTATTACATGTGACTGTTAAGAGCTCCAGCTTTCCAGCATAGAGATTCTAATACTATATAGAAATATTTCCTTTGCTGATGATAATTCAGTTTGTGTTACAAAAACAGATCTTCATAGCATCTCAAGGAAAAATGATGTGTGATAAATAGTATTGCCACTGACAGAAAAAGTACCTTTATCATTTCAGAAACTCTACTGCAAGTTACAAAAGAAACAGACAGGCTTTACTGCAAACCTCCCAATACTCAATACTGTTCAACAATCCTCTCCTATGTTGGATCTCCTGTTTCCTGCATTTTTTATCTTCCTTTTTCTTATCCCACTCCCTCATTTTTGTGAGCACCTCTTCCAGGAGTTTTCCGAGAAAGGGCATATGGGAGTGAAATTTTTTTATAGTTTGCAGGGCTAAAAATGATTTCATACTATTCTCCCACTGGATTGATAGTTTGGCTGGGTAAAGAATTCTAGGCTAAAATATTTTTTATTCAGATTTTATAAGGCATTGCTCTACTGGCCATATACTTTCTAATATTGCAGCTAAAGAATCTAATGTCTCTTCTTTATTTCTAGAAGCTTGTAAGATCTTCCCTACCTAAAATTTCATGATGATGTGCCTTGGTATGGGTACCTTTTGAAACTGTTCTAAACATTTCATGGGCCCTTTTAACCTGGAGGCTCATGCCCTTTAGTTCCAATAAATGTTCCTATATTATTTCTTTGATAAATTTCCTTTCCTGCATTTTCGCTGATTTCACTTTCTAAAACTCCTATTACTTACATGTTAGACCTCCTAGGTTGATCCCCTAATTGTCCATGTCATTGTTTGTTTGTTCTACTTTATGGGAAATTTCCTAAACATTTCCTTCCAGCTCTTCTATCAATTTTTTTTCATTTTAACTATTATATTATTACCGTTCAAAAGCTCTTTCTTGTTCTAATTACTCCTTTTTGTACAGTATTTTGAGTCACTTTTTTGAAATGCTCCACCATTCCAACATCACTATCAATTCCCTCTCTTATCTCTATGACCACCCTTTTTCAGTGTCCATCATTGTATTTTCTTCTACACATCCTTCAACTGGAAGATTTTCTTCTTAACCTTATTCTACATACAGCCTCTCCTAGGTATCTCATTTACTGGCATGGTTTCAATTAAGTATGCTGATACGTCCAAATTTTTTTTTTCTAGCTCCAATCTTTCTCTCGTGAGTTCTAGACCTGAATTTCCAGCTGCCTCCTGGATATGTGCACCTGGATATCCCAAAGACACCTCAAACTTTACATTTCATTGCTGGTTTCAGGCATTCTATTCTCTAATCTCATTCTCAGAAAATACCATGAAAGTTAACATCTCTCATATGTCATTTAAAGGCACATCTCAAATGTCACTTCTTTATTAAAACCTTCTCTTTTTCCTACCCTTAGGCAGAATAAATTGTTCCCTCTCTTTGCACCCAAGGCAAAATTCACACACCATTACTTTTGTTCATAAGTCTTGTTCACTATGATCCAATCTATTGGCTCTGCTAGATTATGTGCCTCTTGAAAGCATGGACTATTCATCTTTGTATCAGCATGAGTGCCATCTTCCATGTCTAGCAAATGGTGCTTACTCAATAAATAGCTGTTGAATTAATTATAGTAAATTCAACTGAATGTAATAAATATTCCACTACATAATCATTAAATAAGCAGACTATAACCAGAAACCTAGCCCAATCAAAAAAAATTATATAAGTTTCAAAATGCACATGTGGATATTTTTAATCTTAAAAGATTATTATTCCTTGACCAAACATTCCCCATCTTATCCAAAGGCATATTCTTCATAGTCACTGCATGCGTACGAATTCACAATTTGAGAAGCTAATTCTGTGTTAAGCCATCTGCTCACCCAAGCAGGCACCTGAAGAGGTTCATTAGAATACAGAGCAAATTTCTAATTGTTGTTTTTGGGAAAACCAAAAACAAGACAAAAAAGGCAGACTAAGATTTCTTTAGAATGTATCATCCATATAAGGATGTGTAATGGGCCGTCAAGAAGCATGATCCATACCAACCCTCTGATAATTTTCTCCGGAAATGTTAAGTTTTTAAAGAGTAATGAAAACAAAGACACTCCTGAACCCTAACTAGAGCACTGCTACTAAGGGCATTACAAGGCTGAATAAAGAATGTTCATTCGTATGCAGGGATTTAAGTGTTGTTGTGGGGGCTTTGTTTACTTTAGCTTGATTTTTTTTTTTTTTCAGACTATGCCCTAATGCCAAACCTTACTTTTTTTTTTTTCCTTCTTTTTTCCTGTTGAACTGATGCTATGTTAAGATATAAGCACAAACATCTCATAAGTGTTTTAAATCCATCCAATTGTTTGAGAAAGCATACGTGCTGGGCCAAGGAAGTCAAAACATTAGAGCTAGGAATTTTGATGAAGATAATAATTGCTTACAGACCAGCTTGTTTTAACTTGCTGAACAAAGAATACAATTTCATACTACATTTTCATCACAGGCTTTTTCTCTGCATAATCACTACCATAATAAGCACTTTAAAAAGGGAGATTATCTACAGGTTAAAGAGTAAGGAAATTATCAATTAGATTCCATCATCTTTAAAATTTCACTTACTCAAACTTTATATTAACAAAAAAATTTTGCTTGCTTAAGCAAAGTTTTGCATCTTTACAAACCATGTGTTAGTGTATACAGCATAAATCTAGGAATGAGGACACCTGGTTTAATTTCCAGGGCTGCCTGAATTATTCTATAGCCTTGGATAGGTCAATATTTCTTTGTGCCTCAGTTTTCTTCTAGGATATTCCTGTACAAAAATACAGTTCCGTCTTTCTCATACCTGATAGCTATAGTCAGCTCTGTCCCTATGTCAAGAGTTGCTTTCTTGCTCCTTCTCCCATTCAGTTACTTCCATCACTTGCAGACATTGTTATTAAATATTTGAAAAATATTTATTAAGGGCTTACTCAATGACAGGTAATGCAGTGAGGCTGAAGATGAGCTCCGGCCCTGTAAGGACACTAATAGATGTTTCCTGACTAACAAAAAAAATTGTCTCGGTCATCCTACTTGTTTCACCCTGGCTCTTTGGATTTCCTAGTCTCTATTTGGCACTAGATAACACTAGATAATTTAGAAGCAAGGATGGTGAGACTGTGTCTCACATACTTTGGACATGTTATCGGGAGGGGCCAGGCCCTCAAGAAGGACATTATGCTTGGTAAAGTACAGGGTCAGCAAAAAAGAGGAAGTCCCTCAATGAGATGGATCGACACAGTGGCTGGAACAATGGGCTCAACCATAACAACTGTGAGGATAGCACAGGACCGGGCAGTTTTTCATAGGGTCGCTATGTGTCAGAACCGACTTGACAGCACCTAACAACAAAAATTTCCTCTAGGATATATAGCTGGAAGTCCTGGAAATTAAGGTGGGGTGGATTCACAGAATTGGGCTAAGGTAGTCACTCAATGATCACAAGGTTACAGGACCAAGCAGACCAGGAGTCAACATGGTTTCAAGACAGAGATAAGAAGTCATGGAAGGGACCAAAATCCCAATTCACAAGATCAAGATAACTCTTTGTGAGTGGCACCAGTGGTGACCCCAGGTTTCCTGAATCTTTTTATCCTTACAATTCTAGCCTCAAAGGCAGAACTCTTTGGTCCTCAGCAAGCTGTGTTGATTTCTGATTCTCTTGAAGCAGGAACCATCTCAGCTCATAAGCCTTCAATATTTGTGTGTGAAAGCCACGTCATGTCATCCAACAAATCTGATACCTTGTAAAGAGAGGAAGAGAGGGTGGGATGTGAAAGACCTATATTGTCCAGAGGTGATAAGGAACCAGATTCTATGAGACTCCAAACTGTGGATATTTGCACACTCTTCTCATCTACCTGTCCTCTTGGTTTTTGTGTGCCAATCTCCTCTACTCTTTGTCTGATCCATTGTTAGCCCTGATCCTTACTATTCTAAGGTGATCTGCTTCTGATCCATTTTGATCTTAGGTTATAGATATGCTCCCAATCTAAAAAGTTATCTGGCTTCAGGCCCCTAGCTCAGGCCAGATCACAAACTAACTTAGACTCTTGCCACCTGTTCCCATGCCATTCATTTCAGTCTCATCACAGTTTTTGGTCCTGTTTTCCCATTCATTGCTGCCTATAATTCTGGTGCTTGCCAGAACAACAGAATCACTTTTAGCTCATTTTGACAAAACAAAGGAGTTAAGTGGTAAACGATTTATTTAACAACACTATGCAGTTACTGTTGTTGCTAGATGCTGTTGAGTTAGTTCCAACTCACAGAAACCCTATGTACAATGGAAAGAAACACTGCCCTGTCCTGCGTCATCCTCAGAATTGCTGCTATGTTTGAGCCCACTGTTGCAGCCACTATGTGAATCTATTGCATTGAGGGTCTTCCTCTTTTTTCAAGCATGCTTTACCAAGCATGCTGTCCTTCTCCAGGGACTGGTCCCTCCTGATAACATGTCCAAAGTAAGGGAGATCCTTGACAACATCAACCTTTTCTCTGTTTATCATGATGTTGCTTATTGGTCCAGTTATAAGGACTTTTGTTTTCTTTATGTTAAGGTGTAATCCATGCTGAAAGGCTGTAGTCTTCGATCTTCATCGGTAAGTGCTTCAAGGTCTCTTCACTTTCAGCAAGCAAGGTTGTGTCATCTGCATATTGAAGGTTGTTAATGAGTCTTCCTCCAATCCTGATGCCGTCATACAGTCCACCTCCTCAGGTTATTTGCTCAGCACACAAACTGAACAAGTATGGTGAAAGGAACCCTGACTCCTCAGATTATTTGCTCAGCACACAAACTGAATAAGTATGGTGAAAGGAACCCTGACTCACACAAACTGAATAAGTATGGTGAAAGGAACCCTGATTTTAAACTGCATGCACCCCCTCATTCTGTTCGAACAACCGCCTCTTGGTCTATGTACAGGTTCCACATGAGCACAATTAAGTGTTCTAGAATTCCCATCCTTTGCAATGTTATCCATAATTTGTTATGATCCACACAGTCAAATGTATAGTCAATAAAACACCAGTAAAATTCTTTCTGGTATTCTCTGCTTTCAGCCAAGATCCATCTGACATCAGCAATGATATCTCTTGTTTCACATCTTCTTCAGAATCCAGCTTGAATTTCTGGAAGTTCCCTGCTGATATACTGCTGCAACCATTTTTGAATTATCTCCAGCATAATTTTACTTGCATGTGATATAAATGATATTGTTCAATAATTTCTGCATTCCGTTGGATCACCTTTCTTTGGAATGGGCATAAATATAGATTTCTTCCACTCAGTTGGCCAGGTAGCTATCTTCCACATTTCTTGGCATAGACAAGTTAGGGCTTCCAACGTTGCATTTGTTTGTTGAAATATCCCAGCTGGGATTCCGTCAATTCCTGGAGCCTTGTTTTTCACCAATGCCTTCAGTGCAACTTGGATTTCTTCCTTCAGTTATCATTGGTTCTTGATCATTATGCTACCTCCTTAAATAAATGAACATTAACCAATTCTTTTTGGTACAGTGACTCTGCATATTTCTTCCATCTTCTTTTGAAGCTTCCTGCATCGTTCAACACTTTGCCCATAGAATCCTTCAGTATTGCAACTCGAGGCTTGAATTTTTTCTTCAGTTCTCTCAGCTTGAAAAATGCCAAGCCTTTTCTTCCTTTTTCGTATTCTAACTCCAGGTCTTTGCACATTTCATTACAATATTTTACTTTGGCTTCTTGAACCACCCTTTGAAATCTTCTATTCAGCTCTTTTACTTCATCATTTCTTCTTTTCACTTAATCTACTCTACGTTCAAGAACAAGTTTCAGAGTCTCGTCTGATATCCATTTTGGTCTTTTTTTTTTTTTCTTCTTTCCTGTCTTTTTAAGGACCTTTTGCTTTCTTCATGTATGAGGTCCTTGATGTCATTTCACAACTCATCTGGTCTTCGGTCATCAGTGTTCAATGCATCAAATCTATTCTTGAGATGTTCTCTAAATTCAGGTGGGATATACTCAAAGTCGTACTTTGGCTCTCATGGACTTGTTTCAATTTTCTTCAGTTTAAACTATGCAGAGAGGACCTAAATTTGCTCATAATTAACTGCAGTATGTAGATCAAGTTATTATACTTCCTATACCTTAAGTTTCTTATCTTTAAATTAGTACATTGTAGCATATTCTCTCAAAAGATATTTTTCCTGTTGCTGTTTAGTCAATTCAGACTCATAGCAACCCTATAGGACACAGCAGAACTGCCCCATAGGGTTTTCAAGGAGTGGCTGATGGATCTGAACTGTCGACTTTTCAGTTGGCAGCCATAGCTCTTAACAACTGTGCCTCCAGGGTGCCTTCAAAGATACTTTATACTTATCTGAACAATCTAAGGGGAAAGGAATATTCTGAGTATAGTTTATTGGACTACCATATTTTAGGGCTTTAATTTTTCTACGAAAACAGATGCATTTTAATTTTAATTTAAAGATACAAGAATTTTCATTGCTTTAGTATGAAAGAGTTGACTCTAAAGTATTACATAACATATGCTTCTAAAATTTAAAACAGCACTAAAGGAGATTCCTCATCTCGATTCCTAGGAGATGCTGTATCTGGAAACGGTAAACAGAAGCAAATAGTTTCCTGAAATTGTGCCAAGGCTACATGTCAACTGCCTGGCAGGAAATGCTTTTGGAGGGCCCAGATAAATAGACTATCATCTTTTTTAAGGGGGAAAAACCTTCTCCCTTGGTTTCTAACAAAGCAAACAAACTGAGTTTAACTAGCATCATAAACACATTAAGCAGAAAAAGGACACTGAGAATTTTAAAAATGAAGGTACTTACAGAATCTGTGACAAGTAAGAGGTCTGTTTGTCTTTCACTTTTAACACACATGAACTTCACTGTTCAACAAGCCTGTACCCAATACGTGCTTGTTAAATTTTGTTAAATCAACTTATCTTTCCACAAATTTTCATGTAGATTTTGGTGAGGCTTTATCGTTTCTTATCAGAATTTTTCATTTAGCAGCAGCTCTTAGTATTTTAGCATTATTATACAGTGGTAATATTTTCTTGCATTTATATAGCAATTAATCTTCAAAATATTTTCTATCCATTGCCTTAATTTTTGTCCTAACGTCTCATTTGGGAAGTACTCAAATGAAGCAGATTAAGTAACCTGGTTGTAGTCAGAGATTAAGTTAGTCTGAGCATCTGACCTAGAACCGATTAGTCTGAAATATTTTTTAGTGTATTTCCTTCTGTCCTTAACAGTGTATCAAAAAATAGAGCTGGAAAGCCTACTACAATATTTACTAAAATCCTTCTACTTCACCTCACTTTAACTTTCTTTAACTAGAAAAAGGATGATGAGGATCTAGGCATCAACTCAGAACCCTTACTGTCAACCAGAAAAAATCTTGCATAAGGCTTAGTCAGCCTTTTTCCTCCTCTTTTCTCTCTCCAACAGCCATCTGTACTACACACTCCAATCCCAACCACCCATCTTCTCCCCCTCCTTTCTCACACTAAAAACATCCTCTGCCCCCCTCACCTCACGCCCAATCTTGCCCAGTTCATGAAGGGAAACAAAATGTTCCTGATCCAAGGAACGAAGTAAATAGGATAGGTGGCATGCCTCTCTATTGAAAACACTTCACCTCTATAGTCACAGTACCCCAAGTTACAATTTAAGCCACCTCAACTTCAGGGTCCCTCCCCATGTTCCATGACCAGCAGCTATTACTTCCAATAGGCACCCAATCGGCCCCTTCCCCCCAAAAAACAGGACATCATTGGCTTAATTACTATTGGGCCCCAGGTAAAAAATAAGGAAAGTTTGTGTGGAAGCCCTTTTATGTTCTTTTACAATATGTGGTGGGGTAGTGGGCAACTAAAGAGTCACAAAACTGAGGGATATAAATATCTGAATGTGAATAGTATGTTTTAAATAATACAATCACCCAGTAACTCACACTTGTCAAAATGGGGTACAACTATAAATTTAATTAGGTAAATTTAGGACAGACCAGGATAGGTAACTGAAGTTAAGAGTGTTCTCTAGAACTTGTACAGTACTAACGCTGGAACTCTGGCTTCCCATCCCACCTGTTAGAGCTTTCTGGAGTGGAAATATATTCCAACACCTACCATAATACCTGGAAGGGAGCAGAGGCTAATAAATGACCCGTGAACAAATAAATGTCAATGGGCGGAATAAATAAGTTTCATTCTAAAGGAAGGTATAAAAGTGAAGTTTAAGCGAGTTAAAAGTTATGTTAAAAAAGGTTGAGAGAGATACAAAATTGGAAGGGAACAGAAAGATCAATATATTAATAAAAAGCTGCTGGATCCATCAGAAATATTGCATCAATTTTTAGGATGTTAAAACTCTACATATGAGACACTTCCAGATGGCAGAGGAAAGAAATTATCTACCCAAAAAGCTGTACAAAATTGTCAAAACCACCATTTCAGAACTCTGGAAATTGACCAGAGGCACACAGCAAATTGAGAAGCATTTGAGAAAAACTACTGAAACTAAGTAAGAACAGTAGGAATTATGGCATCTGGGACTGCTCCCACCCTTGAGTCCCCTTCTTAGATCAATGTGGTACCTTTACCAGGACAGGGAAAGTCATGAAAACTAATGGCTCTGCTGTCAGAAGAAGCTGGCTTGATTTGGTGTACAGGGCATTGTCAAAAACAAATGATCTTGGTGTCAGACAATCAGACAAGGTCAACATCACAGTTGCTTGAGGCTGCAATACTAGTTGGGCAAGCAACAGACCAGCTAGAAATTTAACAGGGAGAACCAGGGAATAATGCAGCCGTAGTGGGCCTTGATAAGCTCCCACATATCCTTTGTGGTCTAGAAGGCTGCATGAATGTACAATGTCACGCACATGCTCAAGAGAGACCAGAGAGGACTCTAGATATCTACTTATTCCTGGTTGAATGTGAGGCCTTAAACTCACAGAAAATAAAAGCCAGGGCAGTCTTGACTAAACTTTGAATGTATTCCCCAACCTATACACAGATCCATCAACCAAGGGTGAAAATCCTACTAGCTCAAGATGTTTAAGCACAAACTCTCACTAATGATCAGTTGACCACTAAACTATGCTGACCTAGGGGCAACCCTGAGTTAACCAGGTTTAAAAATAAAAAAACTGAGCAGCGGTATTTGTGGCCCCACACAGCAGAATTAGTACAGGCAAGTCACTAAACAAACAACAGCAATGACCACTCCTGAGGGTGAAGGGGAGAATCAGAATCCAGAGTTGCTTTAATATATTACCTTAAAACAAGGGCTGGCATTAGCAGAATCCAAAGCATCAAAATATTACAAAGCATCTTCTCTGACCATAAGGCCATAAAAAGTAGAACTCAATAACAGAATAAGCAGGAAAAAGAAATCAAATGGAAACTGAACGATACCCTACTCAAAAACGACTAGGTTATAGAAGACATGAAGGATGGAATAAAGAAATTCATAGAATCCAATGAGAACACTTCCTATCAGAACCATTGGGTCACAGCAAAAGCAGTGCTCAGAGGTCAATTTTATATCAATAAATGCACATATACAAAAAGAAAGGGCCAATTATCCCCAGAACTTGAACAAATAGAAAAAGAGCAACAAAAGAATCCCTCAGGCACCAGAAAAAACAAATAATAAAAATTAGAGCAGAATTAAATGAAATAAAAAAAGGTAAAAATAGAGACCAGAAAAACAATTGAAAGAGTTAACAAGACCCAAAGCTGATTCTTTGAAAAAATTAATGAACTTGATAAACCACTGGCCACACTGACAAAAGAAAAACAGGAGAGGAAGCAAATAACCTGAATAAAAAATAAGATGGGTGATATTACAACAGATCCAACTGAAATTAAAAGAATCATATCAGATTACTATGAAAAATTGTAGTCTAACAAATTTGAAAACCTAGAAGAAATAGATGAATTTCTAGAAACGCACTACCTACCTAAACTAACACAAACAGAGGTAGAACAACTAAATAAACCCATTACAAAAGAAGAGATTCAAAAGGTAATAAAAAAAACTCCCAACAAAAAAAAAAAAGCCCTGTCCCGGATGGCTTCACTGCAGAGTTCTACCAAACTTTCAGAGAAGAGTTAACACCACTACTACTAAACGTATTTCAGAGCATAGAAAAGAACGGAATAGTCCCAAACTCATTCCAGGAAGACAGCATATCCTTGATACCAAAACCAGGTAAAGACACCACAAACAAAGAAAATTGCAGATCTATATCCCGAATGAACTTGGATGCAAAAATCCTCAACAAAATTCTAGCCAATAGAATTCAACAACATATCAAAAAATAATCCACCATGACCAAGTGGGATTCATATCAGGTATGCAGGGATGGTTCAACATTAGAAAAACAATTAATGTAAAAATAAATAAATAAAATTTTTTTTTTATCATATAAATAAAAGATGAGAACCACTTGATTTTATCAATCAACGCAGAAAACGCATTTGACAAACTTCAACACCTATTCATGATAAAAACTCTCAGCAACACAGGAACAGAAGGAAAATTCCTCAACATCATAAAGGGCATTTATACAAAGCCAACAGCCAACATCATCCTAAATGGAGAGAGTCTGAAAGCATTCCCCTTGAGATTGGGAACCAGACAAGGATGCCCTTTATCACCAGTCTTAGTCAACATTGTGCTGGAAGTCCTAGCCAGAGCAATTAGGCTAGATAAAGAAATAAAGGGCATCCAGATTGGCAAGGAAGAAGTAAAAGTGTCTCTATTTGCAGATGACATGACTTTATATACAGAAAGCCCTAAAGAATCCTCAAGAAAACTACTGAAACTAATAGAAGACTTCAGCAAAGTTTCAGGATATAAGATAAACATACAAAAATCAGTTGGATTCCTCTACACCAACAAAAAGAACATCAAAGAGGAAATCCCCAAGTCAATACCATTTACAGTAGCCCCCAAGAAGATAAAATACTTAGGAATAAATCTCACCAGAGGCATAAAAGACCTATACAAAGAAAACTACAAGACACTACTGCAAGAAACCAAAAGAGACCCACATAAGTGGAAAAACATATCTTGCTCATGGATAGGAAGACTTAACATTGTAAAAATGTCTATACTACCAAAAGCCATCTATAGATACAATGAAATTCTGATCCAAATTCCAACAACATCTTTTAATGAGATGGAGAAACAAATCACCAACTTCATAGGGAAGGGAAAGAGGCCCCGGACAAGTAAAGCATTACCGAAAAAGAAGAACAAAGTGGGAAGCCTCACTCTACCAGATTTTAGAACCTATTATACTGCCATAGTAGTCAAAACAGCCTGGTACTGGTACAACAGATACATAGACCAATGGAACAGAATTGAGAATCCAGACATAAATCCAACCACATACGAGCAGTTGATATTTGACAAAGGCCCAAAGTCAGTTAAGTGGGGAAAAGACAGTCTGTTTAAACAAATGGTGCTAGCATAACTGGATATCCATCTGCAAAAAAATGAAACAAGATCCATACCTCACACCATGCACGAAAACTAACTGAAAATGGATCGAAGACCTAAATATAAAATCTAAAACGATAAAGATCATGAAGAAAAAATAGTGACAACGCCAGGAGCCCTAATACATGGCATAAACAGTATACAAAATATTACTAACAATGCAGAAGAAAAACTAGATAACTGGGAGATCCTAAAAATCAAACACCTATACTCATCCAAAGACTTCATCAAAAAAGTAAAAATATTACCTACGGACTGGGAAAAAGTCTTTAGCTATGACATTTCCGATCAGCACCTGATCTCTAAAATCTGTATAATACTGCAAAACCTCAACTACAAAAAGACAAATAACCCAATTAAAAAATGGGCAAAGGATATGAACAGGCACTTCACTAAAGAAGACATTCAGATACATGAGGAAATGCTCATGATCATTAGCCATTAAAAAAAAAAAAACCCCAGTGCCGTCAAGAGACCCAGTGCCGTCTCTATTAGCCATTAGAGACTTGTAAATCAAAACTACAATGAGATTCCATTTCACTCTAACAAGGCTGGCATTAATCCAAAAAACACAAAATAATAAATGTTGAAGAGGCCACAGAGAGACTGGAACACTTACAGACTGCTGGTGGGAATGTAAAATGGTACAACCACTTTGGAAATTGATTTGGTGCTTCCTTGAAAAACTAGAAATAGAACTACCATACAATTCAGCAATCCCACTCCTTGGAATACATCCTAGAGAAATAAGAGCCTTTATACGAACAGATACATGCACACCCATGTTCACTGCAGCACTGTTTACAAAAGCAAAAAGATGGAAGCAACTAAGGTGCCCACAAATGGATGAATGGATAAATAAATAATGGTATATTCACACAATGGAATACTATGCATTGATAAAGAACAATGATGAATCCATGAAACATGTCATAACATGAAGGAATCTGGAAGGCATTATTCTGAGTGACATTAGTCAGTTGCAAAAGGACAAATATTGTATGAGACCACTATTATAAGAACTCGAAAAACAGTTTAAACAGAGAAGAAAACATTCTTTTGTGGCTATGACAGGAGGGCAGGAGGGAGGGTGGGAGAGGGGTATTCACTAATTAGATGGTAGATAAGAACTACTTTAGGTGAACGGAAAGACAACACACAATACAGGGAAGGTCAGCACAACTGGACTAAACCAAAAGCAAAGAAGTTTCTTGAATAAACTAAATGCTTCGAAGACCAGTGTAGCAGGGGCTGGGGTTTGGGGACCACGATTTCTGGGGACATCTAAGTCAACTGGCATAATAAAATCTATTAAGAACACATTCTGCGTCCCACTTTGAAGAGTGGCATCTGGGGTCTTAAATGCTAGCAAGCAGCCATCTAAGGTGCATCAATTGGTCTCAGCCCACCTGGATCATAAAAGAATGAAGAACACCAAGGACACAAGGTAATTACGAGCACAAGAGACAGAAAGGGCCACATGAACCAGAGACTATATCATCCTGAGACCAGAAGAACTAGATGGTGCCCGGCTACAACTGATGACTGCCCTGACAGGGAACACAACAGAGAACCCCTGAGGGAGCAGGAGAGCAGTGAGATGCCGACCCCAAATTCTCACAGAAAGACCAGACTTAATGGTCTGACTGAGACTAAAAGGACCCTGGAGGTCATGGTCCCCAGACCTTCTGTTAGCCCAACACAGGAACCATTCCTAAAGCCAACTCTTCAGACAGGGATTGGAGTGGATTATGGGATAGAAAATGATACTGGTGAAGAGTGATCGTCTTGGCTAAAGTAGACACATGAGACTATGTGGGTAGCTCCTGTCTGGAGAGGAGAGGGTAATGGGGGTCAAAAGCTGGCCAAATGGACACAAAAATAGAGAGTGGAGGGAAGGAGTGTGCTGTCTTATTAGAGGGAGAGCAACTAGGAGTATATAGCAAGGTGTATATAAATTTTTGTATGAGAGACTGACTTGATTTCTAAACTTTTGCTTAAAGCACAATAAAAATTTTTTAAAAACCCAAAAAACCAAGGTCTGGCAAACTATATCCCATGGGTCAAATATGGCAAACTGCCTGTTTTTAAAATACAGTTTTATTAGAAGACAGCCACACTCATTCTTTTACATTGTCAAGGGCTGCTTTCTTTCAAGAAAAAATCTTGAAAGCAGCAAGAGAGAAATGATTCATGATTTACAAGGGAAACACCATCAGATTGACAGATGACTTTTTACCAGAAACAGTAGAGATCTGAAAGCAAGGATATTATATTCAAAGCATTAAAATAAAAAACTGTCAAGCAAGAATCCTGTATCTATCAAAAACTACCCTTTACATATAAAAATGAAATAAAGATATTCCCAGATAAACAAAGACTGAAAGGATTTGTTGTTAGCATACCTGCCTTATCATAAACACTAAAGGAAGTCATTGAGGTTGATAGAAAGCAACTTTAGACAGTTACTCAAAGCCACAGGGGAAAATGCAGAGCACCAGAAATAGTAAATACATGGGCCAACATAAAAGGCTCTATAGATACTTCCCTCATTTCTTCTCTAAATTCTTCGAAAGATGTAAGATGATATAAAGCAATAATTATAAGACCATCTTGTTGGTTTTACAGTATATGTAGATATAATTGCACAAGAGAAAGGGGAGTATACAAAGTTATATTGGAGAGAAGTTTCTGTATTTTACTGGAATTAAGTTAGTATTAATCTGAAGTATATTATAATAATACATATTATAATTATGTTATAATTATATATGCATATTATAATTCCTAGAGCAATTACTAAGAAAATAACTCAATAAAGAGAGGTAAAAAATCAACAGAAGAATTACAATATACACTAGAAAATATGTATTAATTTAACACAAAAGAAAGAGGTCAAGGAATAACAGTAAAAGACAAAAGCAAATATAAATTCAACCATATCAATAATGACATTAAAATGTGAGTGGTCTCAACATCCCATTCTAAGGGCACAGATTATCAGGCCGGATTAGAAAGCAAGATCCAGCAATACGTTGTCTACTAGAGACACAACTTAGAGTCAGAAACATGAATAATTTAAAAGATATACCATGCAAACAGTAACCATAAAATTGCTGGAATACCTATATTAATATAAGACAAAACAGACTTGAAGACAAGAAATATCACTAGAGACAAAGATATAACAATTATAAATGTACAATACTCTATCAACAGAGCCTGAATATACAAAAACAAAAACTGACAGAATTGAAGCAAAAAATAGACAACAATAACAGTTGGAGACTTTAATACCTCATTCTCAATAACTGAAAGCAAACATAAAATTAGCAAAGAAATAGAAGATTTGAACAACAATGTCAACCAAGTAGACCCAACTGACACCTATAGAACACTCCGCCCAACAACAACACAATACATATTCTTTCCAACTGCGCATGGAACATTCCCCAAATGAGTCCATATGCTAGGCCATAAAAAAAGTCTTTAAAAATGTAAAAGGATTGAAATTATATAAAGTATAATCTCAACCCACAACAGAATTAAATTGTAAATAAACAATAGAGGGAAATTTGGAGAATCTACAAATATTTGGAAATTAAACAACACACTTGTAAATAACAAAAGAGAAATTAAAAATGTTTTGAACTAAATGAAAAATGCAAGATATCAAAATGTATAGAAGGCAGCTAACACAGTGATTACAGAGAAATCTATAGCTTTAAAAATCTATATTAGAAAAGAAAAAAGATGTCCTAGGCTGGGTTCTCTAGAGAAACAAAACCATTGAAGCATATATCTCTATATCTCTCTCTATATATATCTCTCTCTCTATATCTCTCTCTCTCTCTATATCTCTCTATATCTCTCTCTCTCTCTATATATATATCTCTCTCTCTATATCTCTCTCTCTCTCTCTCTATCTCTCTCTCTCTCTGTATCTCTCTCTCTCTCTCTCTCTATCTCTATACATATATAAAGAGATTTATCTCAAGGAAATGGCTCATGAGGTTGCGGAGGCTGGAAAGTTCCGAATCCATGGGTCAGGTGTCAGGCTGGAGGCTTCTCCTGACTCAGGTAGTTGCAGGGGCTGATGAACCCAAATTGGCAGATCAGATGATAGGCTGTTGGTCCACGGGGCTGTGGAGGCTGGTGAGTCAGGTGAAATGGTAGGCTGTTGGCTCACAGGACTGCAGAAGCTGGCAAGCCCCAAGATTGACAGCTCAGGCGACAGGTTGCTAGCTCAAGTTCCAAGAACCAGATGTAGGATCCAGAGCAAGAGAAAGCTTTCCAGAGCATCCATACATATTGGATGCTGGTCATACCCTCAAGGAAACTCCCCTTACATTAGATATTTGAGTAAGGCAGTGACTGGAGTAAGGGTGTGACTTATGTAAGATGGTGACTCGAGATACACTCCACACTAATCCTGCCTCATTAATACATAGGGTTTTAGGATTTAGAACAAATAAAATGGAGGACAATTACACAATACTGAGAATCATGACCTAGCTCAGTTGACATTATAACATTAACCATCACAGATGTCAAATCAATAAGCTAAGCTTCCACCTTAAGGAACTAGAAAACCCAAAGCAAGCATAAGGAAGGAAATTATAACGATTAAGCAGAAATCAATAAAATAGAAAAAAATGGAGAAAATCAATGAAACCAAAAGTTGGTTCTTTGAAAAGATTTTAAAAATCAACAAACCTTTAACTAAACTGAGAAAAAAAAGAGACAGAAATTACATAGATTACCAAAATCAGATCTTTCAGAAATTAAAAGAATTATAAGGGAATACTGTGGATAACTTTATGTCAACAATTTAGACAATTCCAATGAAATGGACAAATTCTTACGCTCAAATTATTGACAGTGACTCAAGACAAAATAGAAAATCTGAATATAACAAGTAAAGAAATTGAATTAGTAATAAAAATCTTCCCACAAAGACAAACTCAGGCCCAGATAGTTTTCAGCAAACATTTAAAGAAGACTATCGATTCTACACAAACTGTTTCAGAAAATACAGGAGGGGGGAACACTTCCAAAATCATTCTATAAGGCCAATATTTCCCTAACACCAAAAACAGAGACCACAAAGAAGAAAACTACAGATCAACATTCCCTAGGAATATAGACAAAAAAATCCTCCAAAAATATTAGCAAACCAAATCCAGCAAAAGGATTACACATCATGTCCAAGTAGAATCTAATCCCATGAATGAAAAATTGGCTTCACATCCAAAACTCAATTAATGCGATCTACCATGTGTCATGGATTGAATCATGTCCCCCAAAAATATCTGTCAACTTGGTTAGGTCATGATTCCCAGTATTGTACGATTGTCTACCATTTTATCATCTAATGTGATTTCTTTATGTGTTGTAAATCCTATCACTATGATGTAATAAGATGGATTAGCAGCAGTTATATTGATGAAATCTACAATATTAGATAGTGTCTTAAGCCAATCTCTTTTGAGATATAAAAGAGAGAACCAGAGCAGAGAGACACAGGGACCTCATACCACCAAGAAAGAAGAGCAGGAGCGTGCGTCCTCTGGACCTGGGGTCCCTGCGCTGAGAAGCTCCTCAACTGGGAGAAGATTGATGACAAGGACCTTCCTCCAGAGCTGAGAAGAGAAAGCCTTCCCCTGGAGCTGATGCCCTGAATTTGGGCTTGCAGCCAACTAGACTGAAAGAATAAATTTCTCTTTGTTGAAGCTATTCACGTGTGGCATTTCTGTTATAGCACACTAGATGACTAAGACATCATGTTAGTAGAATAAAGGACAAAAACACATGATCATCTCAAAAGGTGCAGAAAAAAACATTTGACAAAACCCAACACCAGTCATAATAAAAATGCTCAACAAAATAGGTATGGAAGGGAACTTCTTCAACCTGATAAAAGGTGTCTGTAAAAAAACTACCACTAACATCATATTTAAAGGTAAAAGGCTAAATGTTTTCACCCCAGTATCAGGAACAAGGCAAGGATCTTCACCCTTGCCACTTCCATTCAACATTGTCTGGAGGTTTTAGTCAGTGTAATCAGGTAAGAAAAATAAATCCAAATTGGAAAGGAAAAAGTTAGTCTGTCTTTACGTACACACAACCTGATCCTGTATATAGAAATCCTTAAAGAATCCATATACACACACATACACAGGAGACAAAAAAAAAAAAAAACTACCAGAACTAATAAATGAGTTCAGCAAGGTCACAGAATACAAGATCAATATGCAAAAGTCAACTGCATTTTTATATACTAGTAATAAGTAGGAATCCTGGTGGTACAGTGATTAAGTGATATGACTGCTAACCAAAACGCTGGCAGTTCAAACCCACCAGCTGCTCCTTGGAAACCTTATAGGGCAGTTCTACTCTGACCTGTAGGGTCGCTATAGGTCAGAATCGACTCGACAGCAATGGGTTAGTTTTGTCAAAAGAAGTGGAAGGCGTACGCTGAAAACTATACAACATTGTCGAGAGAAATGAAAGAAAATAGAAATAAAAGACACATTTCACATTCATGGACTTAAAAACTCAATATTGTTAAGACTGTAATTCTTAAATTAATCTATACATCCAATGCAATCTCTATCAAAATCCCAGCAGTCATCTTGCATAAACTGACAAACTAGTCCTAAAATTTTACGGAAATGAAAAGAACCTAGAATACAAAAAAAAAAAAAATTTGAAAAAGAAGAGCAAAGTTGGTGAGCTTACACATCCCAATTTCAAAAAATACTGTAAAGCTATAATAATCAAGACAACGTGGTACTGACATAAGACTAGACATATAAATCAATGGAACAGAACTAGAACTGAAAGTCCAGAAATTAACCCTTACATTTATAGTCAATTGAGTTTTGACAAAGGTACCAAGGCAATTTAATGAGAAAAGGATAGTCTTTTCAACAAATGGTGTTCAGACAACTGGATACCCCCAAGCAAAGGGATTAATTTAGACCATTACCTAACACCACATGCACAAATTAATGAAAAATGGGGTATACCTAAGTGTAAAAACTCAAATATGAAACTTCTAGATGAAAACATAGGAGAAAATCTTCATGACCCTGGGTTAGGCCAAGATTTCTTGGGTACGAGCCAAAAGCACAAATCATAGAAGAAAAAAATTAATAAATGAACTTCATCAAAATTTAAAACTTTAGTGCTTTAAAAGGCACCATTAAGAAAATTAAAGACATGCCACAGATGGGGAGAAAATATTTGTAAATCATACTTCTGAGAACTTTTACCCAGAATAAGAACTATTATAACTCAATAACAAAAGCAAACACGTCAGTTTAAAAATGTACAAAAGATTTAAATAAATATTTCACCAAAGAAGAAATAGGAATGGCTAATAACTACATGAAAAGGTGCTCAGCCTTATTAGTCATTAGAGAAATACACATCAGAAGCACAATGAGGTACCACTTTACACCCACCAGAATGAGTATGATCAAAAAAACAACCAATAACAAGTGTTACATCATTTGTGGGATGTAAAACAGTACATCCACTTTAAAATACAGTTTAGCAATTTCTTAAAATGTTAAACATAAATTTACAATTAAAAATCAAAAACCAAACCTACTACGGTCAAGTCCATTCCTACTCACAGCAACCCTGTATGGCAGAGTAGAACTGCCCCATAGAGTTTCCAAGGAGCACCCGGTGGATTCAAACTGCTGACCTTTTGGTTAGCAGCTGAAACTCTTAACCACTATGCCACTAGGGTTTCCATATTTACTATACCCATAAAATACCCACTGCCGTCGAGTCGATACCAACTCATAGCAACCCTATAGGACAGAGTAGAACAGTCCCATAGCAAGGAGCACTTGGTGTATTTGAACTGCCAAACTTTTGGTTAGTAGCCATAGCACTTAACCACTATGCCACCAGGGTTTCCATATTGACAATAAGACCCAGCAATTCCATCCTTAAGTATCTACCCAAGAGACTAGGAAGAAAGGCCTGGCAATATACTTCCAAAAATCAGCCAATGAAAACCCTAAGGATCACAATGGTCTGATCTGCAACTAATCCTGGGGATGGCACAGGACTGGACAGCATTTCAATCTGTTGTATGTGGGGTCACCACAATATGAGGGCCAACACGTTGGCACCTAACAACAACCACCCAAGAAAAATGAAAATACATGTTCACACAAAATGTTATATGTAAACATTCATAGCATTACTCATAGTAGCCCCAAGCTGAAAATACTCTAAATGGCTGTCTTAGTTATCTGGTGCTACTATAATAGAAATAGCACAAGTAGATGGCTTTAACAAACAGAAATTTATTCTCTCACAGTTTAGGAGGCCAGAAGTCCAAATTCAGGGCGCCAGCTCCACACAAAGCCCTTCTCTCTTTGTCGGCTCTGGATGAAGGTCCTTGTCTCCTTTCAACATCTGCAGGCCTGGTGTCCCTTGGAGAATCCATATGTTTTGGCACCAATTTCCCCTGGGCCTAAGAGGTTCTCAGCACAGGGACCCTGGGTGCAAAGGATGCACTCTGCTCCTGGCTCTTCTTTCTTGGTTGTAGTGAGGTCCCTCTCTCTCTGCTCATTTCTGCTTTTATCTTTTAAAGGGCAGTGACTCAAACTACATGCCATCCTAATCCTGCCTCATTAACATAACAACAGCTCACTCCCAAATGGAACCATAACCAGAGGCACAGAAGCTGGTATTTATAACACATCACAAAATAGAGAATAATCAGATCATAAAGCGGGGGACAACCACACAATACTGGGAATCATGGTCTGGCCAAGTTGACACATATTTTGGGGGGACACAATTTAATCCATGACAGCTGTCTTCCGGTGAACGGATAAACAAAATGTGGTATATCCATAAAATAGAATATTATTCCTCAACCAAAAAGGAATGAAGAACCAATACGTGCTACAACATGGATGAACCTCAAAAACATCATGCTAAGTGAAAGAGGAGGCCTGTTGGTGCAGTGGTTAAGAAGCTGGCTGCTAACCAAAAGTCAGCAGTTTGAACCCACCAGCCACTCCTTGGAAACCACATGGGGCAGTTCTACTCTGTCCTACAGGGTCACTGTGAGTCGGAATCAACTCAATGGCAACAGTTTTTTTTTTTTTTTTTAAGTGAAAGAAGCTAGAATCAAAAGATAACATATTGTATGATTCTACTCATATAAACCCCTATGTGTCTGTCGGTTTGTCATACTGTGGGGGCTTGTGTGTTGCTGTGATGCTGGAAGCTATGCCACCAGTATTCAGATACCAGCAGGGTCACCCATGGAGGACAGGTTTCAGCTGAGCTTCCAGACTAAGATAGACTAGGAAGAAGGACCTGGCAGTCTACTTCTGAAAAGCATTAGCCAGTGAAAACCTTATGAATAGCAGCAGAACACTGTCTGATATAGTGCTGGAAGATGAGCCCCCCAGGTTGGAAGGCACTCAAAAGATGACTGGGGAAGAGCTGCCTCCTCAAAGTAGAGTCGACCTTAATGATGTGGATGAAGTAAAGCTTTTGGGACCTTCATTTGCTGATGTGGTATGACTCAAAATGAGAAGAAACAGCTGCAAACATCCATTAATAATCAGAACCTGGAATGTACGAAGTATGAATCTAGGAAAATTAGAAATCGTCAAAAATGAAATGGAAGGCATAAACATCGATATCCTAGGCATTAGTGAACTGAAATGGACTGGTACCGGCCATTTTGAATCAGACAATCATATAGTCTACTATGCTGGGAATGACAACTCAAAGAGGAATGGTGTTGCATTCATGGTCAAAAAGAACATTTCAAGATCTATCCTGAAGTACAATGCTGTCAGTGATAGGATAATATCCATACGCCTACAAGGAAGACCAGTTTATACGACTATTATTCAAACAAACGCACCAACCACTAGGGCTAAAAATGAAGAAATAGAAGATTTTTATCAGCTGCTGCAGTCTGAAATTGATCAAACATGCAATCAAGATGCATTGATAATTACTGGCAATTGGAATGCAAAGTTGGAAACAAAGAAGAAGGGAAGGATCAGTAGTTGGAAAATATGGCCTTGGTGATAGAAACAATGCCAGAGATCAAATGATAGAATTTTGCAAGACCAATGTTTTCTTCATTGCAAATACCTTCTTTCACCAACATAAACGGCGACTATACACATGGACCTCGCCAGATGGAACACACAGAATCAAACTGACTACATCTGTGAAAAGAGACTATGGAAAAGCTCAATATCATCAGTCAGAACAATGCCAGGGGCCAACTGTGGAACAGACCATCAATTGCTCATAAGCAAGTTCAAGCTGAAACTGAAGAAAATCAGAGCAAGTCCACGAGAACCAAAATATGACCTTGAGTTTGTCTTGCCTGAATTTGGGGACCATGTGAAGAATAGATTTGACACACTGAACACTGGTGATCAAAGACCGGACGAGTTGAGGAATGACATCAAGGGCATCATACATGAAGAAAGCAAGAGGTCATTGAAAGACAGGAAAGAAAGAAAAGACCAAGACAGATGTCGGAGGAGACTCTGAAACTTGCTCTCTAATGTCGAGCAGCTAAAGCAAAAGGAAGAATTGATGAAGTAAAAGAACTGAACAGAAAATTTCAAAGGACCTCTTGAGAAGACAAAGTAAAGTATTACAATGACATGTCCAAAGAGCTGGAGATGGAAAACCAAAAGGGAAGAATACTCTCAGTGCTTCTCAAGCTGAAAGAACTGAAGAAAAAATTCAAGCCTAGAGTTGCAATAGTGAAGGATTCTATGGGGAAAATATTAAATGACACAGGAAGCATCAAAAGAAGATGGAAGGAATACATAGTCATTATACCAAAAAGAATTAGTCGATGTTCAACCATTTCAAGAGGTAGCATATGAGCAGGAACCGATGGTACTGAAGGAAGAAGTGCAAACTGCTCTGAAGGCATTAGCGACAAACAAGGCTCCAGGAATTGATGGAATATCAATTGAGATGTTTCAACAAACAGATGCAGCGCTGGAGGTGCTCACTCATCTATGCCAAGAAATATGGAAGACAGCTTCCTGGCCAACTGACTGGAAGAGATCCATATTTATGCCTATTCCCAAGAAAGGTGATCCAACCGAGTCTAGAAATATAGAGCAATATCATTAATATCACACACAAACAAAATTTTCTGAAGATCGTTCCAAAACGGCTGCAGCAGTATATTGACAGGGAACTGCCAGAAATTCAGGCCAGTTTCAGAAGAGGACGTGGAACCAGAGATATCATTGCTGAAGTCAGATGGATCCTGGCTGAAAGCAGAGAATACCAGAAGGATGTTTACCTGTGTTTCATTGACTATGCAAAGGCATTCAACTGTGTGAATCATAACAAACTATGGATAACACTGCGAAGAATGGGAATTCCAGAACACTTAATTGTGCTCATGAGGAACCTTTACATAGATCAAGAGGCAGTTGTTCAGACAGACAAGGGGATACTGATTGGTTTAAAGTCAGGAAAGGTGTGCGTCAGAGTTGTATTCTTTCACCATACCTATTCAATCTGTATGCTGAACGAAGAATCCGAGAAGCTGGACTATATGAAGAACAATGGTGCATCAGCATTGGAGGAAGACTCATTAACAACCTGCGTTATGCAGGTGATACAACCTTGCTTGCTGAAAGTGAGGAGGACTTGGAGCACTTACTAATGAAGATCAAAGACCACAGAATTCAGTATAGATTATACCTCAACATAAAGAAAACAAAAATCCTCACAACTGGACCAATGAGCAACATTATGATAAACAGAGAAAAGATTGAAGTTGTCAAGGATTTCATTTTACTTGGATCCACAATCAACAGCCATGGAAGCAGCCGTCAAGAAATCAAAAGACGCATTGCATTGGGTAAATCTACTGCAAATGACCCCTTCAAAGTGTTGAAGAGCAGAGGTGTCACCTTGAAGACTAAGGTGCTCCTGACCCAAGCCATGGTATTTTCAATCGCATCATATGCATGTGAAAGCTGGACAATGAATAAGGAAGACCAAAGAATTGATGCCTTTGAACTGTGGTTGTGAAGAATATTGAATATACCATGGACTGCCAGAAGAACGAATAAATCTGTCTTGGAAGAAGTACAACCAGAATGCTCCTTAGAAGCAAGGATGGAGAGACTGCGTCTTACATACTTTGGACATGTTGTCAGGATGGATCAGTCCCTGGAGAAGGACATCATGCTTGGCAAAGTACAGTGTCAGCTGAAAAGAGGAAGACCCTCAACAAGGTGCATTGACACTGTGGCTGCAACAATGGGCTCGAGCATAAAAACAATTGTAAGGATGGCGCAGGGCTGGGCAGTGTTTCATTATGTTGTGCACATGGTCGCTATGAGTCAGAACCGACTCGACGGCACCTAACAACTGCAACATCTCATATAAATTGTCCCGAAAAGTCAAATTTAGAGAGATAGAAAGCAAAATAGTGATTGCTTGAGGCTAGGGGTGGGAGCCAAGATTGACTGCAAATGGTAGCCACTAGGGATCTTTTCTCCACTACCTGTCTGTCAGTTTGTCGCACTGTAGTGGCTTGCATGTTGCTATGATGCTGGAGCTATGCCACCAGTACTTCAAATACCAGCAGGATAACCCATGGTCGGCAGGTTTCAGAACAGCTTCCACACTAAGAAAGGCCGGAAACAGGAGGATTATCCAATAGGCAAGGTAAGCACGGTGCTTACCTTGCTTACCCGATTATCTGTAGTGAACAACTTCACATTTTTTCACCACATCAAAGATTCTGCTTTTAGGTATGGCTGGCATCTGTCTCTCCCAGTCCCATAGCACCTTCCTACGGAATCAAAGCTTCTTTTCAAATTTACAATCCCTGACTAGAGAGAAAGATCTGGCAATCTATTTCTGAAAATTAGCCAATGAAAATCTTATGAACCACAACAGAACACTGGCCTACTCATTTGCTTTGCACATGTCATCAGGAGGGATCCATCACTAGAGGAAGACATCATGTTAGGTGAAGTAGAAGGCCAAAGACGGTGTAGGAGACCCTTGGTAAGATAGACTGGCACAACAGCTGCAACGACGGACTCAAATATGCTGGTGACTGTGAGGATGACGCAGAACTGGGCAAAGTTTCATTCTGTTGTATATAAGGTCATCAGGAATCAGAGTCAACACGGCCGCAGCCAACAACAACAAGGAATCTTTTTTAGGTGACAGAAATGCTCTAAAACCAGACTTTGATGATGTTTGCACAACTCTCTAAATTTGATAAAAATTATTGAATACACTCAGGTCAGGTGAGTTTTATGATATTTAAGTTGTGACGTGCTATGGCTGCTAACCTAAAGGTCAGCAGTTCAAATCTGCCAGGCGCTCCTTGGAAACTAAGCAGCTTTTAAAAAAAAAACTCTACATGAATTTTAACAGTTTATACTTCCCAAAATTACTATTTCTTTAATTTCTGATGGTTTTATTAAAGATATTTCATTTCTACTCTGCAACCAATTTGAAATTTCCAGTCAATTTTTAACAGGTTGTGAAAACTAATTCTCAGAAGTTTGATTCATTTTTTTTAATCTATGTAATCAAGATGACAATTTTGATAATAAGTTTCTTTCATTCCCTAATAACCCAATGAGCTGATGTAATCAGACAAAATGAATGATCTAATGACTCAGACTGTAACGCTACTTTACAAAGCTATAATGATTCTAAAGCTCCTAAGTCTAATAAAGAAATAAAAATACCACCTGTCAAATAAAACGATTTCTACTTTCTCAGGTATGTACACTATAAATCATTGCCTAACTTTGGCAGGATACCCACTTTTGCATGCTAGGCTTTTAACTCTTTTTTGCTCTTTTCACATAGAGAAAAAGACTTGTTTTTTTCTTCTCAAACAGTCCCAAAGAAATACAGCACCAAGCTCTTCTCAGAGCTCAAGAATAAAGACCTCTCCAACTCATTGATTCCGACAAAACATGTAACCTAGACAAATAACTTTCATCTGTTTTCTGTAATGAATTTACCCTTGTGAAGAGAGAGGTCATGAAAGACACATACCAACAAGTTTACTTCTCCACAGATGTCCAGGCACATTCTTGACTAGTTGCCCCTCCTCCATTTGCTGTTCCATTTCCAAGTCTCATTAGTGGTTTTCAGAAGTAAATGGCTTGGGCTGTGTTTGATCCACAATCCTGATGGTAGGTTGTGTTCCATTGTTATTACTATTCAGTCTTAAAAAAAAAAAAGATTCTTTCAATCTGTGGTTTGCACGGCAAGCCTTGAAATTATAAAATCAAGCACCAAACCTGTTGCTGTTCAGTAGATTCCGACTCACAAGGACCCTAAAGGACAGAGTAGAACTGCTAAAATTTAATATAGTGTCAGTCTTCAGGTTTCAGTTTTATTCCAAGCATTTTCTTTCACATATACTTCTAAATGTTGTATTCTGGGGAAATGTAGTCACAATTGAATATTTATTACATTTATTAAAGTGCATGTAGGTAGATTTTAAAAAGCTAACTTAATTATCTGGCTTAGCAGGTATCTACTTAAATTGAAAAGTTAAATCTGAGTCACTTTAACAAATGTCTACTGAATACCCACTATTTAATAAACCCTGTATATGCAGAATCAAACAAAGAACAATTTCTGCCTTCAAGGAGTTCAGAGCTATTGGGAGAGGATGAACCATAACTAAATATGTCACACTTATAAATTAAGTCACAATACTTCTTAAAGATTCTGTTGAAAGAGAAGTGGTCACTGAGAATAGCTGGAGAAAGTTTCAAGCAAAAAGAAAGTAATACTTCAACTGGAATAGATTGGGGGCAGGGGGTGGGGCAGTAGAACCCTGGGGAAGAAAATAGTGATGTGCCTGAAGCACAAAGTACATGAAGATATTTTAGGAAACCAGGCTACAGTATGAGTATGATAATATTACTAGCTAATATTTATTAAGCACTTACTATGTGCCAAGTACTACTCAAAGCACTTATATATACTTATTTAATCCTCACAACACCCCTATGAGGAATGTACCATGATATTCCCATTTTGTAGATGACAAAATTAAGGTACAGTATAGAAAAGTTAAGTAACCAGCTCATGGTTCCACAGACAAAACTAAAAGTTATGGAGCCAGGATCTTGAAATCCATAAATAATAAGACTAAATTCTGTTTCACTTCCAACCACACTCATTATAAAAGCTGTTAACAGGTATTTTAACCATCCCTAGTTTTTTTTACTCTAATAAGGGAGCCCTGGCAGAACAGTGGTTAAGATCCTGGCTGCTTATCAAAAGTCTGGGAGTTCGAATCCACCAGCTGCTCCTTGGAAACCCTATGGGGGCAATTCTACTCTGTCTTGTAGGGTTGCTATGGGACGGAATCAATTCAACGGCAATGGGTTTGGTTTTTGGTTTTCTCTCATAAGGTCGCTATAGGTCAGAATGGACTTGACAGCAGTAGGTTTGGTTTCTTGTTTCATTAATTCCTAGGCTATCCTTCAAATGCTCCCTTCTCTGTCTGCAAAGCCTTTCTTGATCCTCTTAGCTAAAAATAATCTCTTTCTCCTCTGAACTTCATAGTATTTTATCTGTATCAATTTTACGGCCTGTCACAATATTTTGTTCCTGGCATTGTGGATTTTGTGTCATCTCTTCTTTTTGAGTCTTCTTTAGTCTGATCCACTTTCTATTCTCCACAACTCCTAGGTCAGTGATGGCATATAATAATGCTAACTAAATCTACAGAGCATTTATTTTTCACAAGGCACTGTGTTAAGCATTTTACATGAATTTTCTCACAATATCCTTATGACAACCCAATTCATTCCTTCAACAGCTATTTTTACCTCCTACTGTGACAGATAAAATGCTGGATGCATCTTAAACTTCGTAAACAAGATGAATATGGTCCCTGCCTTCGAGGAGCTTACAGCATAGGAAAGTTGGTACTGCTGGTATCTCTCGGTTAAGGAGATGAGAATAAGTGAGGTTCAAAGAAATTAAGTAATCTGCGCGCCCAAAATCCCATAGCAAAAAAGTGCCAGAGTCAGGATTCAAACCCAGGTCTTTGGATTTGAAATTCCAGACTCTATGCACTTAACCACTACGTTCTAAAGAAAGTTCTTGATAAAACAGTTATTTACGGAAGAAAGGTTTAGAACACTCATATAACGAAAAAATATCCCAAGGATAAAAGTTTCACTCGAGTGTTATTCTTTTTTATGAAAGGAAATGAGCAAAAGTACAAATACAGGTGGAGGTTGTAGTAATATCCTAATACTCACTTAGTAGTTCAGAACTGCTAATCCAAGGATCTGCTGAGAAGACTAGCTGAGGGTCGAGGATTTCCTTGAGCCTGTTCTGCGTCCCTTAAAGTGGCTCCCACTGAGCAGTGTCTCTTAACCTGGTCCCTCCCGAGCACCAATGTCTTGCACGCAGGATGGTGTAGTTGAGTCACCAATTAGCAGTGAGATCTTGGGCTATATCTCCTATTACATAACCAAGTGGAGAGGAGTGAAAGGTAACTATGCACACAGTTCCTTACTAGCACATGGTACAAATAATCTTGAAAAGTGGATTCGAATCCTCAAGATAAGAGCCCTCCAAAAATGTGTGAATCCCTGCTTCTCACTGGAGTGGTGAGGAAACCGCCACGAGGCGACTACGAGACATCCTACAACCCCTCAGACGCTCCTCGGCCCCTACGGGCCAGAAACACCCCTTCCAGCCGGGGGCCGCGCGTCCCAGCGCCGACCGTCGCCTGTCACACTGCTGGTCAGGGTTCCCCTCTCCAAACGTCACTGTGCCTCCGCGCTGTTTAGCCCATCCTAACCGTACCCTCAAACAAAGCGGTTTTAGAGTGGCGATACCCAACAGTATAGACCAGGCAGAAGGAGTCGCCTGGAGTCACTTGTCCTATTTCCCCCAATTTTTTTGCCCAACAGCAGACCACCTGATTTTACACACCAGGTTCATCAAGTAAAGTAGCGGAGAAGACACCTAAGATTAGGTCCCGGCCGAGGGGCTCCCATAGCTTGCACACTAAGCAGGCCCTGGCAGCCAGCTCGACTCCGACGCCCGCGCCGCGCCGTCCCCGCACGCCGCCAGGCCCTGCCCCGCCCCCTGCACTGGACAGTTAGCCGGACGACCGGCTCGCACCGGCCGCCGCCCGGATGCAGGAGGCGTGGTGGGCGCTGCCCGCCTCGCCCCGCCCCGCCCCCGTCCGTCGCCTGCTGCGCCTGCGCCAAAAGCTCCAAAGTCAGCCCCCGTCTCCGTGACAGCGCTGAGCGCATGCGCCGGCATAGGAGGGCCGGGTGAGAGGCTCCCCCCAGAGGGGAAGGGGAGATGGAAATGGATGGGGTGGGCGCGCACAGTCTAGTCCTAGGCCTAGCGCCAACTGGAGTGCGCGTTAGGGGCGGAGAGGGGAGCGGTCGTCGCCGGGGCGCGGGGGGGGGGCGGGGGCCTAAGGCAGAACCCCGAGCTGGAGCAGGGCCGTGGCAGCGCCACTGACCACACGTGTGTGTGTATGTGCCCGCCCAGGGAGACATGGACAGCTGTCTGGCGGCCGCGGCGCTGAACGGGGTGGACCGACGTAGTCTGCAGCGTTCGGCTAGGCTGGGCCAAGAAGTGCTGGAGCGGGCCAAGAGGAGAGCGGTGAACTGGCGTTCCCTGGAGCTCCCCAAAGGCAGCATGGGGGTTCTTGCCCCAGAGGGGCCCGACCGAGAAAAACGGCTGGCAGCCGGCCCCCAGCGCTTTCTCCCTGGAAAGGTGAGGGTCCCAGTGCGGGGCACCAACCCATTCATTCGCTTAGCAGAGGAGGAATCTTGTCCTTGGCCGAGGCTGGAAGGTATCAGGCCTTGGATCCCCAGACACAGTGAATGCAAACAACCTTGATAACTCTACGTTTCACAGATTCTTATTGGGTACTTGTAGGATACCAGTCGCGCTTGAGATTGGTTGGTTACTTTTTTTTTTTTTTTAATTCTTACGTATTACCATTTGGTATCAGAGGAAAGCTAGCAAACATACCTTTTAGATCTTGGATACAATGCATATCTATGTATTCCTTTTATCGGTGAAACTCCTTCTCAGTAATACCCTACTTATGACTTCAACTTGTGGACGAAACGAAACCCGTTGTCGGGTCTATTCCGACTCACAGTGACACTATAGGACAGAGTAGAATTGCCTCATAGCATCTCCAAGGAGCGGCTGGTGGATTCGAACTGCCGACCTTTTGGTTAGCAGCCGTGCTGTTAACCGCTGTGCCACCAGGGCTTCTCAATTTGTAGAGGCCTGTCCAAAAGTAAAAGGAGGCCATTCCCAAAATGGCTTCGTTCCCCAGTAGGAAATCCCTGACCTCACTTGTGACTTGACATTTATTCAAACAGGGAGAAGAAGGATACCCAACCCTCAGTGCTTCCTTCAGAACAATGGCTGAATTCATGGACTATGCTTCAAGTCAGTGTGGGGTAAGTTGGTGTAAGCCTGCTGATGCTGCAGCTGAAGGATCACAGTGTGGATCTTTCTGGAATTTAGGGACAACCTGAAGACTGTTTATCCTGCCCTGAGCAACCATTGTGATCAGATAAAGACCTAAGCTAGATGATAAATCCAAGTTAGAATTCACTCAGCAAGTGTTTATTCAATGTCTAATTGTAGGTGTTGTTGAGGATATAGCAGTGAACAAACCATAAAAGGTCTCTGCCCTCATTAATGCTTATTTGTTGAATTCCAAAACAATCAAGACCAAATATAAGTAGTGTGTACATGTTTAATTTTGAACCCAAGTAAAGTTTTAAAAAACCTTGAGGATTACTCTAAACTGGAACTGAGTCTCTGTTTTCAGAATGTATTGAAACAATCAAAAACAGAAACAGAAACAAAATCGCCACATTAGACCTCAACCTCCAACATCTAATGTTCCTGGTAAAAGTAATTTTTAAGTATGTCACTTTGAGTCAATATCAGTTGTTGGTGACAGAAGTGGGTGTTATACGAAGCAGGTGCAGCATCCTGGGGGGAGGGGGCAGAGGGGTGTCATGTGGCTTAATGGAAGGACCAGCTTCCCAGGAGTCAGACCCATGTTCTATCACTTAACTATCTAGAATGCCTTAGACCTCTTTGTCTCTCTTGGCCTTACCTTCCCCATCTATAAAATGAAGATTCTTCTGAAGTCCTTTTCAGCCTTAACAGTTTGTTTCTTGATTTCTACTGAGAGATAAACACCAGAAAATTGTCTTAAACTGAGCATAAAGGATATAGGTGAGATTTATGGTACCATTCACTGAAATGAGTGAACAAAGGTTTTAGAGTCCCTCTTCCTCTCAGAGTTTTTCAAGACATAGGTCGCCTTTAAGTACTTTGGAGGAATGTTGAAGGTAGGCCAGCCAGATACAAGGAAATTACCTGCATCACAGGTACTCCCTATCTTCTGTGAATTACAACTGACTCTGGTTTCTTCTAGCTTAGACATTTTCTGAGTCTTACATGGTGGTAAGGATGCCGGTAGATAGGGGAGAAATAAGAGATTACCTTGTTTTATATGTTAAGATCTCAAAAAAATCTCTGATCTTTCTACATCTTTTATGCAATCCCTGTGACTCTGCCAGAAACCAAAAGAGACCTACGTACATAGAAAAACATACCTTGCTCATGGATAAAAATAGGAAGATTTAATATTGTAAAAATGTTTGTTCTGCCAAAAGCAATGTATAGATACAATGCAATTCCAATCCAAATTCCAACAACATTTTTTAATGAGATGGAGAAACAAATCACCAACTTCACATGGAAGGGAAAGAGGCCCCAGATAAGTAAAGCATTAGTGAAAAGGAAGAACAAAGTGGGAGGCCTCGCTCTACCTGATTTTAGAACCTATTATACAGTAGTCAAAACAGCCTGGCACTGGTACAAAAACACATACATAGACCAATGGAACAGAATTGAGAATCCAGACATAAATCCATCCACATATGAGCAGTTGGTATTTGACAAAGGCCCGAAGTCAGTTAAATGGTAAAAAGAAAGTCTGTTTAACAAGTGGTGCTGGCGTAACTGGATATCCATCTCCAAAATAATGAAACAAGACCCATACCTCACACCATGCACAAAAACTAACTGAAAATGGATCAAAGACCTAAATATAAAATCTAAAACAATGAAGATCATGGAAGAAAAAATAGGGACAACATTAGGAGCCCTAATACATGGTGTAAACAGTATACAAAACATTATCAACAATCCAGAAGAGAAACTGGATAACTGGTAACTCCTAAAAATCAAACAACTGTGCTCATCCAAAGACTTCATCAAAAGAGTAAAAAGACTACCTACAGACTGGGAAAAAGTTTTTAGCTATAACATTTCCGATCAGCGTCTGATCTCTAAAATCTGCATGATACTGCAGATTACTCAACTACAAAAAGACAAATAACCCAATTACAAAATGGACAAAGGATATGAACAGGCATTTCACTAGAGAAGGCATTCAGGTAGCTAACAGATACATGAGGAAATGCTCACGATCATTAGCCATTTAGAGAAATGCAGATGAAAACTACAACGAGATTCCATTTCACTCCAACAAGGCTGGCATTAAGCCAAAAACCACAAAATAATAAATGTTGGAGAGGTTGTGGAGAGACTAGAACACTTATACAATGCTGGTGGGAATGTAGAATGGTACAACCACTTTGGAAATTGATCTGGCGCGTCCTTAAAAACTAAAAACAGAACTACCATATGATTCAGCAATCCCACTCCTTGGAATATATCCTAGAGCAATAAGATCCTTAACACGAACAGATATATGCACACCCATGTCCATTGCAGCACCGTTTACAATGGCAAAAAGATGGAAGCAACCAAGGTGCGCATCAACATATGAATGGATAAATAATGGTATATTCAGACAATGGAATACTACGTATCATTAAAGAACAATGATGAATCCGTGAAACATTTCATAACATGGAGGAACCTGGAAGGCATTATGCTGAGCGAAATTAGTCAGTTGCAAAAGGACAAATATTGTATAAGATCACTATTATAAGAACTTGAAAAATAGTTTAAACAGAAGAAAATATTCTTTGATGGTTATGAGAGTGGGGAGGGAGGGAGGGAGGGAGGGAGGGAGAGGGGTATTCACTATTTAGATAGTAGATAAGAACTATTTTAGGTGAAGGGAAAGACAACACAATACAGGGGAGGTCAGCACAACTGGACTAAACCAAAAGCAAAGAAGCTTCCTGAATAAACTGAATGCTTCGAAGGCCAGTGTAGCAGGGGCAAGGGTTTGGGGACCATGGTTTCAGGGAACATCTAAGTCTATTGGCATAATAAAATCTATTAAGAACACATTCTGCATCTCACTTTGGAGAGTGGCGTCAGGAGTCTTAAACGCTAGCAAGCATCCATGTAAGATGCATCAATTGGTCTCAACCCACCTGGAGCAAAAGAGAATGAAGAACACCAAAGACACAAGGTAATTATGAGCCCAAGAGACAGAAGGGGCCACATAAACCAGAGACTACATCAGCCTGAGACCAGAAGAACTAGATGGTGCCCGGCTACAACCAATGACTGCCCTGACAGGGAACACAACAGAGAACCCTTGAGGGAACAGAAGAGCCGTGGGATGCAGACCCCAAATTCTCATAAAAAGACCATACTTAATGGTATGACTGAGACTAGAAAGACCCCAGAGGTCATGGTCTCCCAGACCTTCTGTTAGCCCAAGACAGGAACCATTCCCAAAGCCAACTCTTTGGACAGGGATTGGACTGGACTATGGGATAGAAAATGATACTGGTGAACAGTGAGCTGCTTGGCTAAAATAGACACAGGAGACTATGTGGGCAGCTCCTGTCTGGAGAAGAGATGAGAGGAAAGAGGGGGTCAGAAGCTGGCCTAATGGACAGGACAATAGAGAATGGAAAGAAGGCATGTACTGTCTCATTAGAGGAAGAGTAACTAGGAGTATATAGCAAGGTATATATAAGTTTTGTCTGAGAGACTGACTTGGATTGTAAACTTTCACTTAAAGCACAGTAAAAATTTTAAAAATAATAATAATAAAAAAAAACCCTGGGACTCCCAGAACAGGATGCCAGCCAATGAGATATGCTTCAAAGAATATTTTTATGTTCTTATTTGTTCTGTTAAGTGATTTTAGAAAAATCTATACCTCCAAATCTTCTGTAAAGTGATTAACTTCAAAAAAAAAAAAAACTTTGGTTCATGGCTCAATAAAAGAAATAATATTTTTATTTGGCTTGAGGTTTACCAAATTGGTGTTCTTCACTTTGGTTTTCAGTTCATGCTTCAGTTCAAGTTCCACTATGGAATGGAGCCTCAGAGTCCCTTGGCTTTCTACAGGTTGAATTAGGAACACTCTTCTGGGTTCGCCTTTACAACTTTGAAGCAGCCTCTAGAATACATGATTAGATCCGTGTCCTGAAGTGCTTCCCCTAGCTTCTCATTTTTCTGGTCACGTGCCTTAGACACTGTCCCTACACTATATTCAAAACAAGTAAGCTTTCCTCATCATTAGTCATAATCAAGGACAAGTCCAAGGTTAACTTTGAGGGGGAGAAAGGAAGTGGATAAGAAAAATGTAACTGCTTTCTGATCCTTTGAATTATTTCCTTTAAACTGGAGACCTCTCTGTACTCCCTGCACAGGGAGCATGAGAAAGGCTGCATAGCTGTTGGGTTTAGGTTACATTTACTGCTGTATTTCTAAAATTTCGACAAGTCTGTCTTCCCTTGTCCTTGTCTGAGACTTACACGATAAACATGGAACTATTCAGAATTTGTCATGACAAGCGATACAAGGGGATGTGTATTTGACTTGGGGGCAAAGATGTGAATATTTAACCTGGCAGAGAGCATGATCCTGCCCAGCTTTAGCGGGCCAGAGCTCTTGCCCTGCAGAGGCAGCAGATGGCAGCAAAGCAATGTGAAATTCAGTTTCCTTCTTTGTAGCCACTTTACATGGGCTAGGGTTTGTTGTATGACTTCAGATGCCTGTCAAGAGGGCAGGTAACTTACCTTTGCTTTCTTGCCTCCTTTAATCACACTTTGCCCAAGTATCAGAGGGGTTTTTTGTTTTTTTTTTTTGAAAATTTGACCAGACTGCGTGGTTACCTAACATCTCTCACATTACTTCTCTAGAAATACTATTCTTCTGTGCCAGAGGAAGGAGGGGCAACCCATGTCTATCGTTACCACAGAGGGAAGTCGGAGGGGTCGTGGCACTCAGACACGAGGAACGGTCAGGTGTGTGTTCTCAGCTGTCCTCCGCTGTGTCCTCAGCCTCCTAAGATGTGAGACCCTGAAACTGTTGTCCTGAGATAATCTTTAAACTTAAACCAAAAATATCCCCTGGAATCTTCTTTAAACCAAATGATAAGCTAGTTTATTTAGTAAAGAATGTTTGCCTTGAACATTGTGCTCTTTTGAAGAACTGTCTATATGGGATCAACCTGACAACAGCAACTCGAAAGGTCAGATAGGAAGTTTAGGGGTGGTGAGATCGTGTTAATGGGGGAAGAACAGTTCAGAAAAGGAGGGCGAGAATGGCTGCACAACTTGAAGAATGTAATCAGTGTCACTGGATGGTGCATGCAGAAGTGATGAGTTGGTGTATGTGTTGCTGTGTATACTTTCAATAGCAATTAAAAAAAAAAAGATCCGACACCCTGTATTAGGGAGCTCATGCTGGACTTTGTGTTTATTGGATATCTGTGTGACCCAGTGTTATAGTGCTCAACGGAAATGAAGCCTTAGAGAACTTACAGCAATGAACATGAAATGGGATTTGGTCCAAAACTGTAAGATTGATGCCACTGTAGGATCTTCAGTTGAACCCGTCATCCTGGGCCATGGGATTTTCGGCAGGCTTAAAGAGCTTTAATCATATTCTTTTATAGCTCAATATGGAGCCCTGGTGGTGCAGTGCTTAAGAGTTTGGCTGCTAACTAAAAGCTTAGCAGTTTGAATCCACCAGCCACTCCTTGGAAACCCTATAGGGTGGCTCTGTGCTGTCCTGTAGGGTCACTATGAGTCAGAATCGACTTGATGGGAATGGGTTTGGGTTTTTTGTATAACTAAAGATAAAAAAAAAAAATAGGAAGGAGATCATTTTAATAATGTCATATTTTACTATAAGGTAGGTGATAATTATCCTGTCTTTTGTTATTGTGTGCCTTGGAGTCAACTCCAACTCACAGCAACCCTATAGGACAGAGTAGAACTGCTCCATAGGGTTTCCAAGGCTGTAATCTTTATGGAAGCCAATGGCCACATCTTTCCCCCGCAGGGCTGCTGGTGGGTTCAAACCGCTGACCTTTTGGTTTGTAGATAAGCACTTAACCACTGCGCCACAGGGCTCCTAGTATATCTTCGAAAACTTATATAAAGGAAGTGCAAGGAGGAGGTCTTGGTTTTAACATAATACTTTTCCTAAAGATAATAAAAATGACAGGCCTCTCACTATAAATTTTTTTTTTTTTTTTTACTGCATGTCATTTTGCAGAAAGCCAAAGAGTCTACTTGTAGAGCTGATTCAACAGGAATGGTTTTTTGTTTTTGAGGAGATTTTTGTTTTAAACTCTCTCAATTGTACTCAAAGATTGCAAACTTAAGTCCAGAGTCTAATTCACAAGTGGAATTCTTGACTTCCCTGGCTATTGGGCATTAGGATCGAGGGATTTAGGAAAAGGATGGACGAGTGAGTACAGGCATATAACCGAGGGCTGAATTCATGCTGGAAGTATCAGTGCTTAAAGAAGGTCATCTGTCTCTCTCAGTAAACAGCAGAGATAGGATTCAAACCAGATTTGACTGCAAAGACCAAAAGTAATCATGGCAAATGTTATTAAAAGAGCCTTGATAACTTAGAAAAAGCTGAACGAACAATTGTTAGTTCCTAATAATGTAGGAGGAGCCCTGGTGGCACAGTGGTTAAGCATTTGGCTGCTAACCAAAAGCTCAGCAGTTTGAATTCACCAGCTGCTCCATGGGAGAAATATGTGGCCATCAGCTTCCGTAAAGATTACAGTCTCAGAAACCCTATGGGGCAGTTCCGCTCTGTCTTGGAAGAGTCACTATGAGTCAGAATTGACTCAAGGGCACAAAACAACAATAATGCAGGAGAAAATTTCTCTTTACAATCCAGGAGTCAAAGCTTGGGCATTAGTCAGTGTTTGTACTTGTCTCCTCAGAGACAAGACACATCCCTTGGTCTTGAAGGCATCCGTCAAGCATCACAGTGTGGTCTAGAGGCATCCCAACCCGTGAGTACAGAACTTCTAATGTACTGGGCTTCACCACTATTGCAATTCCATTAGCCAGTTGGCCTGGCTTATCATAGGGCCTTCTATACTGAGTCTGTAGTATTTTTAAGTTGGGATGTTCTTACACTTGGGAAAGGGTGCATAGCATTTTGGGTCAGTGTGAAATTATGTTTTCTTGGTAGCCTTCCTTCACCTGAAGCTTCCAAGATACTGTTTGTACCTGAATTCATAGTGTGGTTGTAAAGAATGTGAAGTATTCCCATCTCAGTTACTACAGCTCAGCTGGGCGAGCACTGGGTCCAGCTGGAATTCCGCCATCTGTTCACACAGCAGGAGAGGCCTGACCCTCCTGCTTACAAAGTGAATATCATTGCTGAAATTCTGAAACATACACATTTGGTTAGATCAGGTTCCAAAACATTTGAAGGGATTTGCTCCCATTTTCCACAGATGTTTCTCTGTGAAAACAGATATTGATGGGGAGGTATTGCTTTAAAAAAAAAAAAAAGGGTATTGAATTCCAGTTAAGGGTGATGAAAACATTTGGAAACGGATAGTGGTGATGGTTACACTACATGGTAAATGTAATGTCCCTGAATCGTACACATAAAAATGGTTGAAATGGCTAATTTTTTTTTTAGATATATATCACTTCAATAAAAATTTAAGAAAAAAAAAAGGAATGCAAAAAAAACACACTGATGAGTTCATTTTTAGGATAGAGCACTGATTAGTTCATGAATCAACGGAATCTTTTGGAACTTTGAAGGGCCAGAATTCTCAGGAAAGGAGCTTCAGCACGTTGCTGCAATAATTGGTTTTGTTTTTGTTTGTATATAAAAGTTTAGTTTGCTACTAGCCAGGATCCAGAATATACTAGAATAGTAGCAACTAAGAATATTCTACTTTTAGTACAGTTGTTCAGTTTAGATGCCTCCGACACTTGCTGATCTTTGGTAATGCTGAACTTCTAATGTTCCGCAATGTTAGAATCACAGATGCTGACTTGCACCTTTTATGAAAACAAATGAAGCATCCTTGGCTTTCTGCACTTCCTATACAGCCGTAGTTCCTGAAACCTGCCTTTGTTGATTGACACAGTTGACAACCAGTGACTAGTTGTGGCACTCTCATACACATTCCCATCAGCTACATGAGAATAGACCCTGCAGTTTTGTAGTAACTGGGCAACAAAGGATACAACCTAAAGAAACTTTGGGAAAAACTGGCTTCAAATTGATCTTCAAGGTGGGGGGGTGGGGAATTTCATAAAAGTATAAATATTCTCGTTTATTTCTCCTAGTTAGTAATGCAGTTGTATTCCCTTGGGTCTGGTGGTAGAAATGGCAACTTCTGCCTGTGGATCCTTCCCAGCACTAAGTAAGCATATAGTGGCATTCCAGCTGTCACTTTGGCGTTTAATTGTAGGCTCGTTTCTGGTTTGTGACTTTGTCTTTCCGCTATTTGAACTGGGACCTATCTGCTGCCAGCACACCTGCCATGACCCGCTTCTTAGCCATGTGTGAAGTCTATCCTTGGAGGATGGTTTGTGCTCACTGCAGCTCTCAACAGAAATTTTTCCATTATCTCCAGCTTCCAATGTTTTGCACGATAGGAGAACCGATCCTCCAAGGGAGGGCTTTTGCTAGCCAGCTAATTTGCTGCTTCAGTGACAGAATGGAATGGACACATAGTATTCTCAGCTTTAGGAGAAATGTTTCATCTTCCTGATAATGAATTTAGCAAAACACAGTTAAAAAGAATGATTCTCACTATTCCAAGGTGCCTTGCCATTGTTGCCATTTTATGCTAACACTGTCCACTTTTGATTCCCCAAACAGCGGTCATTAGCCTTTCCCTCTGCCTTATTCTTACCTTTCTGCTTTAACTAGAGTGCTGTTCTTATAGTCCTTCATGTTCCTATAATACTTCAACATTTACAGAGTTTTAGCTTCCATATACGTGCTTATTTGTGAGGTAGATATTGTCCGTTTTAGAAATAAGGAAACAAGCACGAGAGGCCAAGACTTACTTAGATGACAGTGCTGTTGTGTGGCCAAGCCCGACCTTGAAAACAGGAGCTCTATCTCTGTTAATGCTTCATTCCATTGCACCTCTGGTGCACAATGACGACATTGGTATATGTCTAAACTGCTAATATCTTTTCATTTCAGGCAGAGAACATCTCTAAGGACCTCTACATAGAAGTATACCCAGGGACCTATTCTGTCACCGTGGGTCTGAATGACTTAACCAAGAAGACTCAAGTGGTAGCAGTTGATTCAGGACAGAGTGTGGACTTGGTCTTCCCCATATGATGCTGACCATCACCTGGGCCTCACATCACCTCTTTTTAAGTAGCCAGGAGAATGAAGCCACTGTATGAGTCTCTTAATATTTACACATTAATTCTGCTTTTAGGGCTGACTATAGAGGTTCAGCCTTCCTGGGAACTGAAGTGCCTGTCTCAGTGCCTTTTTTAACCAAAGTGTGTGGAAGACTTCCACGCTTTTTTGCCTGAAAGTAATAATGTAATGATGCTGTCTGAGCAGTTTTTAGTGCTTGCTTTCCAAGCAAATGTTAATTATGATAATAAAGGGAGAGATTTGGAAATAAAGAGAATTCTATTTTATTAGTATTAAGAGGTGAAATAAAATGTAGCTCGATGTGTAACTGTAGGCTTTATGAAACAATAGCAGAGAGGCTGTGGACACATTTGCCCAAAGCATACAGACCACATCCTATAGCTTCTGTGGAGAAGACACCCCCCAGCAGATCTCACCAGGCCCGTGACAGGGAGCCCTGGGCAGGGCTGCGACACTCCTGTGCCCCTGATGACAGAGGTGCCTTCCTGCCACTCATCTGCTGGGAAGTCTTAATGGGGTGAAGCTGCTGCTGCTTACTTGACTGTCACCTGTGGCCTGTACTCTGCCTCCCTCCATTGAAGATAAAAGCCTTGTCAGCCACTTTTTGTAACTCCTCCTCAAGTAGTTAGCACCACTATTCTTTAGCTTCCTAAAAGAGAGAAGAAATCCTAAGAGTTTTATGCCGTTTGTATCTTTAAGGATCAGAAGTCGCTGATTTTAAAGTCATTGATGTGTCATGACTTTTTTAAGCTACCACATCAAGAGTATTTTTACATCTCCCAGTTTAGTTGCCTGCTAATTCATCTCATCTTGAATGTAACAGATCTTTTCTCAGGAAAAATGCTAATATTATGTGTGATGAAAATGGAGCTTTAAGTAGAGCTATATTAGTGTACCTAGTGAGAAATAGATTCCGATGGACAGAGGGCCTAGTAAAACAGACCCATACCTTTCACCTTAGAGTTAGAGGGTCCTTGCACTCCCCAAGAAGCCTGTGATGAACTTTGTGAGCTCTGTAAGCCTTCTGAAATTGTATGCAAACATATATGTGTATTTTTCTGGGAAGAGGGTCCATGGGTTTTTTATCATTCTCAAAGGAGGCGGGGAGGATGACCCAAAAGGCCTAAGAAGAAGGTAAGGAGTCCTTAAGAAGCCCCTTCCCAGTCCTTCTTTACCCAGGTCCTGGGGGCTTTTAGTCTAAAGAGAATTCTTATCACCCTGTCTCAATACCCTGACTCATTTTTCATGTTCAGCTTCCTCTGGCAGGGTCTTTGGTGGCTTCCTGCTGGTTTCTTCCAGGGTCAGCTCCTTGGTTATTTCCCACTAGGACAGTTTGTGTTCTCAGTTGTCTGTTGTCTTCTTTCCAGATATGTTGCAATGTCTTGTTCCTAAACCCAAAAGTCAATTAGTTATGTTGAATATGCCACCATTTTGATGGGGCTAGTCTTGATGTCTTAAGTAGAACAATATTGAGGGTTGCTGAATCTCCTTAAGTATATGTAAACTAACACTGTTCTTTTAAAGAGAAATTAAGTTTGTTACTCAAATCTGGCTACTGTGCTTTTTGGAAAGGTTATTATCTTGTTCACAAATTTGGAATTGGATAGGAGTCATTTTCAGAGGCATTTTCAAACACCAGTAGGGGAAGCTAACCAACTGCAGCCACTAAAAAGAGTTTATAAATCACACTGATCACAAAGAAGAGAGAGGAAGCTGATGGAAAAACAGGGTCTAAGAAGCTGAATGAAGCAAAACAAAAATGAGAGATGTGACTTCCTAAGGAATAAAACAAACAAAAAAAAAAAAAACACCAAACCCAGTGCCGTGGAGTCGATTCCAATTCATAGTGACCCTATAGGACAGAGTAGAACTGCCCCATAGAGTTTCCAAGGAGCGCCTGGCAGATTCGAACTGCTGACTTTTTGGTTAGCAGCCATAGCGCTTAACCACTATGACACCACGGTTTCCTCCTAAGGAATAAAAAAAAAAAAAAAATGTAAAAAAGAAAGAATACTTTTAAAGAAATCCATCCCTTCCTGACTTTAAAAACAACAGCTTGAATACTGTTTTACTCGAGCAAGGGAGGAAGGGGGAGCAACATGACTGCTGGCAAACAACAGTCTGGTCTCCCTGAGATTGTTAGGCTCAAACAGTAACCTCTCACTGCCTGTAACTAAAGGTGGGGACAGAGCAGGAGGCTATACAAGAGGATCAATCCGTAAGAGGCAGAACTCCAGACTCCAACATCAGTACTTGATGGCTATCAAGCATATTTTGGAGAAGCAAAGCAGCACATTTCCTTAAAAGTATACAAATCTGAAGGGGCAAAAAGAAAAGCTCTAGTGTTAGCCATTGTTTCTGGCCCCAGCTGACATGCGATTTTATGCACTTCATCTTTACTAGTTTTTGTGCACAGTACTCCATCTGACCAGGACTCGGGGTCCCCTTTCTCCACACTCCATCCCAGGCATGCTCTCCATGGGCTTGAGTACAGGGCTGGGACCTGGCAGAGGGCAGGTCCGTTGATACTCAGGGTTCAGCCCCAGGAATTAACCTTTGCCAGAAGCATAGCAAATAATCCAGTATCTAAAGGAAAACCCAGCAAAGTACCTGATGATACTATATTTCTCTTTGTTATAATCAGTTAACTTGCCTTAGAATTCATTTCAGGGAGAAACAAAAATGTAATTGGTCTGTTTAAAATAGTGATGGGGAGAGAGACTAAATGTAGCTCCAAGTGGCTTTGCGCAATGAGGATAAGAACAATGCATACTTAGGACTAATCAAATTTTGTTTGGACTTAATTGGGTTTGAAACCAGCCTAGAGAATTGTCATGGAGCAAGCCACAGCAGTGGGAGCACAGGTTTCAGAACCACTGAGAAGACAGGGTATGTGGGGCAGGCCTGACCACTATGACTCACTCCTGTCCCTGATGCTGGGCTTGCTGCTGTCTCAGTTGCTCCCCACAAGCTCCTCTGTGTTGGGTAAGTACAGCTTTTCTTTCCCCAGGCTGTGCCGAAGCTGGAGGCAGCGGAAGCCCTGGAGAAGTTAGCAAGGAAACTAGATTTCAACACCATTTGTGTCATCACTTGTTGGGAGGGCAGAGCTCACAGAAACGTCTGTTTCCCGTTGTTTCTGCGAGGCCTCCCACTGTGATATTGAAATGACCCATTTCACAGAAGTCAAGGAACCTCTTCGTATTTTCAGTACAAAGTATCCTCTTGGAGAGGGGAGGGAGAGTTCAGCTGGTCATAGCTGGATTCTTGTCCCTCTAGTTATTTCCCTACCGCAGGTGGGGGAAAGATCTCACACATCGAAAGCCAGGGAATACCTCTATAAAATGCAATAGTAATTCTGGAGCCATGCAGGCTGGATGAACCCCTGAAACCATTATTCTGAGATAAGCTTTAAACCTTAAACCAAAAATACCCCCTTAAGTCTCCTTAAAACCAAACAATAGTTTAGCTTAACTAGTAAAGAAAGTCAGTCTTGAGTGCTGTGCTCATTTAAGATCTATGTATACGGGATCAAATGCTCAACAGCAACTCGAAAGATTGGGTAGGGACTTTAGAGGGCAGTGAGTTTATGGGGGAGGAAGAACTCAGAAAAGGAGGGTGAGAATGGTTTCACAATTTGAGGAACATAATGTCACCGAATTGTACATGTAGAAATTGTTGAACCGGTGTATGTTCTGTGTATATTCTCAACAACAACAAAAATTATTTTTAAAAATGTTTTATCCTAAGTAAATAAATGCTAAATAAATAAAGTTGGGGTTCACTTTGGAAAAACATACAAGAGCAGACTTTTATCAGTACATCCCCACCTATCCCAAAGCCCAGAGGTCCAAAAGAGTCACTCAGGAAAGCGTCTCATTGTAGAAACAATTTCTCAGTTTTCCAGAACTGAAGCTTAACAAACTCCTTACCCCTGAGGCAGGATTAAAATTCTCATGGGCTAAGAGGTTCTTCCTAGTAAGCAGCCATCCTGGAAATAGGGGAGCTTCAAATAGGTACCATACAGTGTCTAGAGAGCCTTAAGACCTTAGCAGGGGTATTCCTTAACCCTCACAGTATGCCTGCCCCAGGTACCCTCTCCATTGAGCTTTAAATCAGTGAGTGACCCCAGGGCCCCAAGAATCTAGTCTAGCGCCAGGCCTATCCAGACCACCTCTTCACATAGCTCTGCTGCTGACTTAAGCCTCTGCTCTCTTTTGGTCTCCTTAGAATTCAGATAGGGTGGCTGCGAGGCAGATCAATGATAGGCTGCCCCTGAGACCTCCAGGGGATGTCGTACAGTTTTTAGCTTGAGGTTAAGAAGTATGGGGACGGCTGCAGACTGCTAACAATTTAAACACTGCTTTTCCCTGCTAGCTGGGAACAATCAGCAGCATAATGCAGTGCCCTGGTCCTTCCCATCTTGCGGGGCTCATCTAGGACAAGGGGCCTGATGACCAGTGTTTACCCACAGGTTTCTGTGCTTTTCGAGGCATTGACCACCCTTATCAACACTTGGAAGCATTTTGACAATTCACCTAGAGAAAAACTAAGGCCTCTAAGAAAAAAAAACGGGGAGAGTGGCAAAATCAGACAATGGCAGTGCCCTGTCAGTAAAGATCAGTGAAGGAAGAAAAGACAGGTATTAAACAGGGATGCAAACCTTAGCACAAAGATCAGCCCATTCTTTCTTGTTGGGCTTTATTGCTTAAATGGAAACCTAGCATTTCCCTCTTATCACAGCCTCCCCTTGAACATGACCACACTCCAAAGTGTTACCTCCAATCCTAACATGGTGGAAACCTGCATCAGATTCCTGACAGACACATGGACAGGAATGGAGCAGTGGGCCTCAGCCACTGCCCTAGCAGACAACCCTGTGCCCTGGGTATACCTGGCTTCCTAGGACGCGGCTCAGGGCCGTTTCTCCTCCAATACCTCCATTCTGGCTGACAGAATCCACTCTGCCGTGGAGACTTCTCCGGAGGGATGGGGCCTGTGTTGACTGTGCTGTTCACCATCAGTCTTTGGGGAGGGCCCATCTCCAAATCCTTCCCCAAATCCTCTTCTTCAGAAGAGGAGGAGGAAGAAGAAGAAACAGCCATGGGCACATGCACTGCTACGTCCTCCTCTTTAGGACCCTCTAGGGGCAAAAGCTGAGCTGTGGGCTTCAGCTCTGGCTCTGGAAGTTCTCTGGCTGTGACCTCTGAGGTCCGAGTTAGAGGCCACCAGGTGGGTCCAGCTAAGGGACAGCAGCAGAGGCAGCCCTGGCACAGCAGCTGGCAGCAGGCGTGGGGATGGCAGAAAGGGCACAGGAACGGAGTGCCCAGAGGCAGCCTTTTGGTGACATATCCAGTGACCGACCCTAGCAGAGTGCAGCAAGGGGCCCAGAGGAGGGGGCTGGGGTGTTCTCTCGTGAAAGGCTTGTGTAGCTTCTCCACAGCCGCCTTCCAGACAGTTAGGGGCACCCACCTGACCCCACCTAGAGGCACTTTAGCTGTCTTGCCATTCCAGAAGTGAACAGTGATTTCTTCATCCTTTGATACTACAGAATGGAAAAAGGCAACAGCCTTGTTATAATTAGCTCTTTATTGTGAGGATAAGCATTCTCGTATACCCAAAGACAAAGCCTCAGTGCAGCCCCCTCTGCTCTGGCTGCCTAGCTCCCCAAGCACACCGCGCCCTGGAGAGCCTGCGGGAACATTCCCCTTACCTGCTCCACATTTTACCGCCCCTTCCCAGTAGACTTGAGTCAGCTTGTCTTCTGGACTACAAGATGACCTGGAGGGACCCATTCTTTTGAGTCAAAACCAAAATGCATCCTGGGGTGGGAGAAGGTATAAGAGGACTGGCCCAGGCCTGGAGGACATGAGTACTGGTATGACCCAGGATGACTCCGCCACACCAAGGTTTAGCTAACCAACACACACACGATATAGTTGGGCCATTTTGCCCTGATAAAAAATATTTTATAATCTGATGGATATGGTTTATACCTCTATTGCCACTCTGGGATTAAGCTGCAAGACCTCTAAGCTATAGACACCCCTGGTCTCTCCTCTGGCCTGATTACTGACCTGGCTTCTTCTGAGGATTGGTAGGTCAGAGCAGCTTCCCTTACCTCTCTGAGGGTCTCTGGTCTCCAAGCCCAAGAGAACAGTGCCAGGTCCATACCGCTGTCCATTTGGCTCCCAGGGTGCCAGCACCTTGTCCCCAGGTCTCAGTGAGTATGCCATGGGTGGTGAGAGCTGAATGACTTCTTCCTCCAAGACCACACCATGCTGCTGGGCTGGCTGCTTTGGGCCTGTGACAGCGGGGGCCTCAAATTCCACAAACAGAGTCCCTTGCTTCTCCAGCTGAAGGGAAGAAAACACCCAGAATAAGGAAGTATAGCAGGGAGCAAGGATTCTGTACGAGGCCCCAGAACCAGACCCAGCGTTTTCCTTGCGAACAGCAGGGACCACCTAAAGAAGGGACAGGGATTGTGCTGGCTGCTTAAAGCCCGTGAGAGCAGAGACAGACAGGCCATGGTGCTGATGTTCTTCCCTCTACCTCTTCTTGCCATGGGCAACTCTTTTTTATTGCTTCCTGCCTCCTCTTCCCATCTTTTTTTTTTTTTTTTTATTTTCTCCCACCTATACTTTTGGCCTACAATTCCCAGGAGTAACCCATGCCCTCTGCAACCTCCCCAATGCACTCCTCCCCCAACACCTACCCTCCTGAACCAGCATTTCCCCTCTTACAAACTGCTGTTCCTGGATCCAAACCAACCAGGGCTGATTTATTACTCGTCCATGAGGCCAAGTGGTGGAGGTGGGCAAGGAGCAATTTTGGTACTCACAGCAGCCCTCAGCACAGCATTTACAGTTTATGTGGAAGAGGCTTGGCTAAGCAAATGAACAGCACAAAAGAGAGGCCAGAAGTACTTAAGTCAATTAAAAGCACGAGCTGCTTTCGAGCACTCAGTACTATTTTGAAGAGAAATAGTCTGATTACAAATTACTTTTACTAAATCACTAGGCAGATAATCACAAAGGGGAAATGTGGAACAGAATTTCAAATTCTCATGGAATCCAGACTTTCCGGAGCCATGAAGGCTGGATGAACCCATGAACTTGCCCTGAGATAACCTTTAAACCTTAAACTAAAAACACTCCCTGAAGTGTTCTTAAAATCAAGCAAAAAATAGTTTAGCTTAGCTAGTAAAGAATGTTAGCCTTGAGCATTGTGCTCTTACAATATCTATATGGGGTCAAATTGACAACATAACTCGAAAGATTAGATAGGAAACTTAGGGGGCAGTAAGTTTATGTTAATGAGAGAGGAACAACTCAGAAAAGGAGGGTGAGAATGGTTGCACAAATCGAAGAATGTAATCAGTTGTCACTGAGTTGCATATGCCGAAACTGCTGAATTGTTGTATATTCTGTGTATATTTTCAACAACAACAACAACAAAAAATTATTTTTAAAAAATCACTAGACAGAACTTACAATTCAGCAAAACTCTGACTGGGCGGCACAAGCAGTCAAGTGCTTGACAGCTAGCCAAAGACTGGCTGTTCAAACCCACCCAGAGGCACCTCAGAAGACAGGCCTGGTGATCCGATCCTGAAAGTTCACAGCCTTGGAAACGCTATGGAAACCCTATGGAGCAGTTCTACTGTGCACAAACTGGGTCACCACGAGGTGGATTAGACTCAAAGGCAACTAACAACAACTACTAACATTTAATTAGAATTCACATATAAGTTACTTGGAAATAACAAAATTACTTTTGATAGGAAATTCAATAATTCATGTTTTTTAAGGATTCACACTATTCTTCCTCCCAGGGGTCCACATTCGTGAAGTCTGACTCTGAAAAGAAGAAAAAAATCCCCCAGAAGTAAGTAGCCCCTGATGTGAAGCCAAGCCTGGCTCCTTGCGTGCCAGAGGGCGGCTCTGTGTGCAGGAACCCACGTGGCTGCATGTGGGAAAGCACGTTAGTCTTCTTCTTCAGGTGGTGCAAACAGTTAACATGCTCAGCTGCTAACCAAAAGGTTGGAGGTTCAAGTCCACCCAGAGGCACCTTGGAAGAAAGGCCTGGAGACCTACTTCCAAAAATTTTGCCATTAAAAATCCTGTGGATTATAGTTCTATGCTGACACACATGGGGTCACCATGAATCAGAATCAACTTGAGGGCAACTTGTTGGTTTGGTCCCTTAGGCTGGTACCCAAAATTCACACATACTGAATTTTCCTGAACAAAGTACATTTAATAAATATTTTCCCTCCTACAACCCAGCTATGGCAGATCTGTGCTTATCCAAGAACTTGAATTGCTGGGTACGCACAGCTGATGCACATCAGGTATGGCAGGGCCACCCCGGAGGAGCATGCCAGGAGATGCTGTGAGGTGGGGACTTGCCTCTGGAGCAGGCTTTATCTGAGCCCGGTAATAAAAGCCATCTGGTTCCCTTCTTGCTAGGACCCATGGGTCAGCAGCATCTCCAACTCTTCCCAGCCAGCCAGGCTCCTGCCATGCTGGGTCAGTGATGTGGAGACATGGGTGATAAGACACATACCTGGGGAAGAGCAAGTAGAATTAGAAGGTAGAAAAGACCAAGCCCTAAGAACATCAAGAAACAAGTTTCACAGCTCTGCAGAGCCACGGTGTGAGCATGACGACAACGGTATATGGAGCAGAAGTCCATGTGAAAAGTGGTAATTGATGACTTCCAGTAAGATAAAATGGACTGTTGGGAAGGGCAGAAAGAGAAGGCAGTGCAGGGAACCACTGTTGATCTGATTGGGCCAAAGTAATAAAAATGTAATTAGGCTTGATATATTAATTTATCCTGGTTCTGAGACTAGACAGCAGACCAGGAAACAGTGCTGTTAAGGTATTAAGGTAAATCCTAAGGCGGTGTGTGGGATTCCAAGATAAGGAGTGGAAATGCTGAAGGAGCAAAATTGTAACGACACTTGGCGGTGCGGGTTGGGGGGTGATGTGGATAAGGAAGTCTTTGAGCTGGGGCAGCACAAAGCAGCTGACTAAGAGGCTGTGGGCTGGAAAAAGGAGAAGGGCATTCTGAGAAGCTTTGTGGGCAGGGCCAAGCCTGGGCAAGCTGCTAACTCAGGTTTCTGTGCAAGCTCTTTACTTTGTTGGCAGGAGTCTGAGGCCTGAACACAAAGGATCCTTAACTCTAGCCTTGAACTGGATGGTCCAAATAGGTAAATCAAGAAAGGCAGCTTTAAAGACCCTTCGAGCCAGTATGTCCCTCTACTGGGCAGACTGAACTGAGTAATGTGAACATGAGTCCCTGAATTTACCCAATTCGTACGTGCTTATGAGGAGCCTTGGTTAAGCACTTGGCTGTGAAACAAAAAGGTCGATGGTTCAAAGCCACCAGCTGCTCCTTGGAAGAAAGATGTGGCAGTGTGCTTCTGTAAAGATTACAGCCTTGGAAGCCCTATGGGGGAGTTCTACTCTGTCCTATAGGGTTGCTATGAATCCAAATTGACTCAACAACAATGGGTTAGTGGGTGTAGACTGAGGTTCCTTTGCCAGCTTGTACAGTAGTATTCACACTTCATACAGCTGACTAAGGGTACTATTTAGGAAAAATCAGAATAATTGAGGAATACTGAAGTAACCTGAAGAGGGGCCCGGATCCTACCTTAGTTGTTGGTTGTAGAAACTCTAATTTCTCACGTGGTGCCAGAAGTCATCTCATAGTTGATGGTAAAATGAGCTAGAACACTTTATAACTGGGTGGTCCCTGATGCCTTCTCTCACACACACCAACTGTGACAACCACAACTCTGCTACAAGGGCAAGGCAAAAGCCAGGCCAGCCCTTGAAGTCATTAGGAATGTACTTTAGGCAGGAGTACTACACTCCTTTGTCTGTGTTCAGGCAAATCACGGCCACAGTAGTAAAGAAGTCCTTCAGCCTTCCCAACATGCAAGTTCTCTCCCTCTTGGTAGAAAGGGAGCCAAGAACAAAAAGGAAAAGGAAAGATGCACACAATTCCCTTCCGCCAGAGGTGCAGAGACAGGTACCTTGTGAGGAGGTTGTGCCTGGTGAGCCAGGGAGTTCGGAGGGCAAAGGGGCAGGTGAAGGACAGGTCCCAGGGAGGAGCAGCACTGTCCCAGCAAGGGGCCTTCAGGGTTGTGGTCATGCTACAGTATTTGGGCAGAGGCATCCCAGGCCCTGTGGAGGAGTCCATGGCTTCGAAGAATCCACCTGAGAACAACACCACCATTACCTGAGTGGCGGCCCACAGCTGAGTAGAGAGTGCCAGGCAGGGTGGGGTTCAGCTCTGTGGGTGACCTGCCTGTGCACAGCCCACCATCTCCCACAGTCGCTCAGTTTCCTTTTTGAATCACCTGTCTCAGAGACACCCTCTCAGGAAGTAAGGGAAGGGTTGGAAGAGCAAGAGCTGTGATTTTAGGGAAACCCAGCTTTAAATCCCTTTTGCTTACTGGTTGTGTGTTTACTTCTCTCTGAGCTTCAGTTACTGCACAGGAGATAATATATGTAAAGTACCTGGCACATAAGTAGCTCAGTATATGTTCATTTTTTTTCTTCTTCCTCCCTAATGGCAGACCATTCTTCTCTTCACAAATTTTAACCCTGATGACCACCTGGCCCCTAAACCAAACCACAGACTCCTCTCCTAACCCAAACACCTACAGGACTAACACTGACCCCAGGCTGAACTAAGAACCCAGGGCCTAGCCACTTCAAAACTGTTCATAGACAACAGCTACAGCCCAGGGTCCAAACTCTGCTGCCCCAGCCCACCCAAGACCTGTACGCAAGTCTAACCCCAAAGGGACTTACCCACAGACTCAAACTGCCAGGCTCCACCTCAACCTGGTTCCTCCCTCTGACAGTTGGGGCTCAGGACCTCAGCCCAGATGACTCCTGGTTGCCAAGCAGGTTGCCATGGATGCAAGCCAGCAGGAACACTAGCCAAGTGATTGTACTGAGCATGTGCAGAGGGCTAACAGGAGGGGCTCTGACTCCGCTGGGGGGCTTGAAGGGACTGGGGCAGGGCCTGGCATGGCAGCTGCCCAGACAGAGGTCTTGAGAGCCATGGGAGTGGTAGAGGAGCATGTAGTTCTCTTGCTCCCTTGAAGACTCTGGGAGGTGGAAAGAAAGGCCAGAGTAGCCTCAATTTCAAAGGGCAGCTTCTCCACTGCCAGAAGAATCAGTCACATTCGGAAACCTTATGGATCTCAGGGGAGTCCAGTGAAGGAGAGAGCTGACCCCAACAGAGACTTAGGGCTGTGGATCTGCCTCCACTCTGGGCAGGCGGGAGGCTAGGGGTGGGGAGAAGCCAATGGCTGGCCTGGGAACTCTAACACAGAAGTTTTCTGTAGTTTCAAACAAAAGAACCCAAAGTGTGGGTATGCTCTGTAACAGACAGGACTCTGCTGTGGAGACGAGGTATGGTAGCCCCTTGCATGGTGGGGCAGTGGTGACAAATGGAACAAGTCCGGATTCTATTCCAGTTGTAGAACTTGGGTCAGCCATTCCACCCCCAAAAATCTTATGAAATGAGAGGGTCTCTACATCCTCTTACACTCAGACGTTCTTCATGTGCATATTCAGATAGCTGTCATTAGAGCAGTTTTGAAGGGTTATCTCTCCGTAGAAAGATAGTTGGGAGGGCTTTAGGAAAGAGGCCAGTGTGGGCACACACTCCTATACAGCAGGGAAATGGCAGGGCATTCCAGCCTGAGGAATGACCCATGTCCTGGTTGGCGCGGGAGTCCATGGGAGGAAGCTGCTATTCTGTGGCCACTTACAGTCACTGTGCGACAACTATGTGCCCGGCACTGTGTTCAGTGAAGAATACCAAAAAAGTATGTAGGGACATTTATTCCTCCTCATTCATTCCTCCCTTTCCCCTAGTTTCCTGTTTCTGTGGATTCCCGTGGTTAGGAGAAGCTGACTGGACCCTCAGCTCCAGGGCTGGAACCTGTGCGATCCGCACATCCCACTCCTCTGGCCACAGGGACGGTTTAGGAGCGAGCATGTTCTCAGCCTCTCCAGTCAGAATGAATCCCGGGACTTTTGTGGGGAATCCTGGGATATAGACCCTCTCTCCACTCCTGTGCATTAAAAAAAAAAGCATGTAGTTCTGGGAGCTTCTCACAGCCATTTAGAGACCCTGAAACTATCCCTAGAGGAAGACAGGGAGGATAAACCTAAAGAAAACAAGTTCTGAAGGCAGCCCTATTCTAGATGTTTCAGTCATGAGTCCACAAATTCCTTTTATTGATTAAGCCAGTTTGGGTTGGGCTTTTTTTTTTTTTGCAATAAAAAGCATCTTAACTGATGACTGCCCTCATAGAATGTAACTTTGTACTCAGGAGAACGACTGTTGCCCAGGACTGTGTACGTAAGTTGCACAAAATCAGAGTTAGAGCCACAAAGATTAATGAAGACTCCAGCAGTGACAGAATTCCTAAGGCAGCTGGGATTTTGATGGTGGAGGGGAAGAGGAGGATGACATTCTATGCATTTGCAAGACCATGATTTTCTTTTCTGGGAAGATGAGGTGTCTGGGAAATCAAGGTGGATATTTGAGATGGAGCCAGATTGCAGGAAATTTTGAAAGCCAAGCAAATAAATTTAAACAGCTTGGTAGTCAAAAGGAAGTCATTATGGGGTTTGAGCGGCAGAGGGACATGAAGTCCTTTAAGAAAGAATGTCAGAGTGAGGCTAGTGCCAGGTGAAAACAGAGCATACGGGGTCAAAGAGGAGACTATTAAAATGACCCAGACACTAGGTGACAGCACTGGAATGGGTTAAAAAAATAAATATGTATATATATATATAGAAAGACGTCTACTTGATTTGGGGCCTTTTGCTGGGTGCTAGGAAAAAAAAAAATTTTTTTTTTTTTTTTTAGGAATATAAGATTCATAAAACTGGTCCCTATCTCCAAGTAACGGCAAGGGTGGGAAATTGGGGAACAGAAACGACAGTGGAGATGGGTGTGACAGTGTGGAGGAAGTCCTGATAGGGTTTGGGAGTTAAGGGAGAGGATAGAGCTGAAGCTGGCCTTGGAAACAGACATCCTGAAGGCAGACTCCAAGATACGGGGCAGTGACCAACCTTCCCAGCTGAGAAGGAAAAGCCTGGCAGCTGTAAGTCTTCTGGCCTAGAGGACCTGGAGAATGGTGATGTTATGGACAGAAAAAGATAAGGGTAATAATAAATAATGGTTATGAATACTTATGTGTCAAGTACTATTAATCCTCATAATAAACAATGGGGTATTTGCTGTTATTATCACTCTCATTTTGTGGATGAGGAACCAAGACATAGAGAGGAGGTAGCAGAGTCATAATTTAAACCAAGACAGTTTAATTGCAGAGCCTGCCTTCTTAACCCCTACACTAAGCTGTCTGCAGAAGTCTTCTGCATGCAGTAAAAATTTGACTCTGAGACATTTTCAAATAACAACAAAACTTTGTGAAGAATTTTTGCTTTCCCTCCAAGATGCTTTCCCATCAAGACATGAGTAAGGTATAGACTTCATGTTAACCCCAAATCATAAAAACCATCAAACTTCGACAAATCAAGGGAGGTTCATTGTGATCGCTCAGTGTGAAGCATCTGCAAAGTGCATGACAAACATTGAGTAGTCATTAGTCATAATTTACAGTGCTTTTGTGAGAGCTTCTCGAAGCTGAGACTCTGGCCAAGTGTGTAAGAAGGACAGGGTGGGAGGGGCAGAGAACACTGGGCCCCTTACCCCGTGTAAAACTCTTGAAAGAGATGACTAAAACTTAAGACACATCTTCTCAATCTACGTAAGGTAATGTATAAAACCCGTAATCCAGGTAAGCAACAGCCACCATAGATTATCATCTGAACTATCTGCCCACACAGAAATTACATTTAGGAAAAACTATTGAATGATGCTGTAAGAGACCCCATTTTGTGAAAATATTTGTTTCCATTTGGAAACACTGAGTCAAACGATTCTAAAAATGGGGTCAGTGTGGCGGCCGCTGGTTGCCATTATGGAGAGCCCTTTCCCAGGGTTATTCTTGCTCTCAACCTTTTCAGGGCACAGAAGAGACTGCAGGTAATTAATGTACTTGATTGCAGCCCTGAGGGTTTCCACTTTGCTGAGTCTTTTCTCCAAATACTCCTCTGGCAGATGATGGCGGAGCTGGGCATAGCCTTCGTTGACACACTTCACCCGCTGCCTTTCTCGCTCATTCCTTTTCCGGATAAAGGCGGGCCCGTAGGAGTATTCACACCTTCTGTAATTCTGATAAGGCATTGGGAAGGAGAAGGGGCAGGGTTCACCATAATTTTCCATGATCATGGAGTCACTGGAAAAAGGCAGCAATGGCAGCTCTTCAGAGTAAGGGGATGGCACTGGGGCCTCAGGGTACAGGTGGAAAGTGACCATAGGGTCCAGATAGAAGGACCGGGTCAGTGGCAAGTGGGCAGAATCAGAGAAGACAGGCAGTTTGTCTGGCAGATTAGAATGGCTTCTATTGTCCATCATTCCCTCTTTAACCTGGAAATATAACCAAGTTTATTAATTTGGCCAGATCAGGAGAGAGTAGATGTCATTTGCTTTTAAAGACTTTTCTGCTTTGATGAATACTTTGAGTTCATTGTGAAAACTATATGGGTTAACGATATTCTGTGGGTAGTAAGAAGATTTTCAATAGTACACAGAAATATTGTTAAACAACATTGAGTCACTCCGTGAGAAAATTAGCCCTCTTTCAATTCTTGTGGTTAGAAAGATACAGCCTGAGTCTCATCAGAGTGTCTTCCACACTATTCTACAGAGTCCTGGTGGTGCAGTGGTTAAAGCACTTGGCCACTAACCGTTAGGCCCGTGGTTCAAAGCCACCAGCCCCTCCACAGGAGGAAGATGTGGCAGTCTGCTTAGCCTTGGAAATCCTATGAGGCAGTTGTACTCTGTCCTTTAGGATTGCTCAGAGTTAGAATCGACCCAATGGCAATGGGATTTTTTTTTTTTTTGGTTTTGTATTAGCTAGAATTTAATCACTTTTCTTTGTTGTTAATTTTACTTATTTCACACTTAGTGATATAAAGTTTCTTTTTAAAAATAAATCTACTTGAGTAAAAAATGTGAATGATTTATAGAAAAATATTAAGTAAATAATAATAATATAGGTAGAACACAGATGTGATGAAGACAATGAAGGTGTACGCAAATAGCTGGAGCTTGGGAAATGCTGAAACAGCACAATATTCAAATACATGTTGGAGAAATGACAAACTAGTTAATGAGCCTGAAACCTCACAGTATAACCAATACCTGCTATACCAGGGGCAAAACGAAAATTAAAAACAAGAAAGGAATTATTGGCTTTTAAAAATTCACTATAACTTTCTGGAGCCATTGAGGCTGGACAAACACCAAAATGATTGCCCTGAGATAATCTTTAAACCTTAAACCAAAAAATATCCTCTGAAGTCTCCTTTACACCAAACAATAGCTTGATTAATAAAGAAAGTCTGCCTCGAACATTGTGCTCTTTAAAGAACAGTCAACATGGTTTGGAGCCGGAGAGGCTGGATGAACCCCCAAAACTATTGGCCTGAGATAACCTTTAACCCTTAAACCAAAAAATCCCCTGAAGTCTTCTTAAGAACAGACAATAGTCTAGCTTAACTAGTGAAGAATGTCGGCCTTGAGCATTGTGCTCTTTTAAGATCTGTCTACATGGGACAAAATTGACAACAGCATCTCCAAAGATTAGATAAGGAACAAAGTGGGCAGTGAGTTTATGTTAATGGGGAAAGAACAATTTGGAAAAGGAGAGTGAGAATGTTTGCACAACTTGAAGAACGTAATCAATGCCACTGAATTGTACATGTAGAAATTCTTAAATTGGTGTATGTTCTGCTATGTATATTTCAAACAACAAAAAATAAAAATGAATTATTAAAAATAAAAATTTACTATAACTCTAAGTGAGAAACTCTCCTAACTCAATTTACAAATTTTTACTTATGCATAACTTTAGATATATTGAATCAAGTGCAACAGTTTTAGTTCTTTTTTCTTTTTCCCCACGGAGCACAAGGATAAAGTATTACACCCCTGGAGGTCTCACGCCAACAGGTTTCCTATTTCTGAATAGGTCGGCATCCATCTAATACTTAACCACCACCCCTTTTTGCCTTTGTAAAATGTAGTCACAACAGGCTTTACAGAGCCATTGAGTTTAGCCAGATAACTGGGACACACGGTAGTGCTGTTGGAAAAGAGCAGTTTTCATTCAGTCCTAATACCCTGAGAGTTTCATTCTTGGCTCTGCCCCTTCCCAGCTGTATGTGCTTAGGACAGTTCCTTAACCTCTCTGAGCTTCAGCTTCCTCCTGTGTCCAACTGAGATGTTAACTGCAGGTGGTTGTGAGAATTAAATGAAAGTGTATATAATGTACCAAGTACAAGAAGAAGCCCTGGTGCTGCAGTGGCTAAGCACCCTCGGCTGCTAACCAAAAGGCTGGTGGTCTGAACCCACCAGCCACTGCACAGGAGAAAGATGTGGCAGTCTGCTTCCTTCCACGAAGATTTCTCCCACTGCCATTGAGTCAATTCCAACTCATAGCGACCCTATAGGACAGAGTAGAACTGTCCCATGGGGTTTCCAAGGAGCAGCTGGTGGATTCAAACTGCCAACCTTTTGGTTAGCAGCTGAGCTCTTCACCTCTGTACTTCCCACCTTGGAAACCCCATGGGGCAGTTCTACTCTGTCCTACAAGGTTACAGTGAGTCAGGATCGGTTGAACAGCAATGAGTTTTTGGTTTACCAAGCACAAACATTAGTTCTTTTTCTCTTTCCTTTCTTCATGGATGAATATGTGTGCAGCATCCCTTTCTAAATTGTATCTTACGGAAAACCTGGCTGATATTTTCCCTAACACTGGAAAATGAAAACATTTATCTATCCAAAGCGAATTTGAGGGGTGAAGGATACACCTAAAATGAAAAAGAAAAAACAACATGAACATCTAATCATGGGTTGATTATGAGACTAACCTCCAGAAAAGAAGGAAATATTGCTTTCTGTTCATTTCTTGGGGGTTTGATTTTTCAACATCTTTAGGAGTGAGAAGTTGTTCTCTACGCTTGGCATATACAAAGAAAAAAAAAAAAAGCCAAAAAACCAGTCCTAAGGTGTATGGGCAGTTAAAACTCTTGGCTGCTAACCAAAAGATTGGCAGTTTGAGTCCACCTAGGGGCTCCTTGAAAGAAAGGCCTGGAGATTTCCAAAAATCAGCCACTGAAAACCATATGGAGCACAATTCTACTCAGACACACGTGGAGTCTTCATGTGTAGGAATCAACTTCACGGCAGCTGGTATGTATGTTATAAGGTTTGTGCACAAGATTAGATAACATTGGCCCTTGGCTCTCTGCCTGAACATGGGCAAAAACACTGTGGCTGCACTATGTAGTGAGAGGAGCAGCCTCTGAGAACCAGTATTCACATGCAAAACAATGTGTTCCAATTCTTGTCAAACAGCCTCTCCAGGATGGCCTGTGAAAAGACAAGTGACCACAGAAACAGAAAGGGCAGCGGAAGTTGGGGGTGGAGGAGGATTTTAACAAGTCATGGTGAAACAGGCTGGAGAAGGAGTAAATGTCAGGAAAACTCTGCCTAACATAGGGGGGCTGAGAGAAGTACGACAGACTCAATTAAATATTAAAACAGAGGGACAGGAAATGAAAGATTCCAAATTGTTGACCACATAGCCTAAAACAACTAACATATACAAAAATCTCTGGAAGATCAAAAATCAGCCAAGATTATGTCAAAAAGAAAAAGTTGCGGAGCAGAAAGAGTTAGAAAATCCCCAAGCCAGGAATTCTAGAAAGTAAGAAATAAAGAACATGTCCGGCAAAAGCTGCAAAACGATGGCACAGTGGGTATCGAGCCTGTGGTACACTTCTCACAACAGCAGAGCCTTATTTCTGCCTCTTGCCTCAAACCAGAACTGACTAACGACGAGTTACCAAAAAGTAAAGCAGATGTCATCAAAGCCAATTACATATAAGAATTCCTTGGGGTGTGTGGTTTGACCCTGAAAGATCATTTTAATATCTTAAACCTTGACCGAGGTGAAGTCTGAGTACACTCTGTTTACCATGAGTGATAAAATGTTTCAGGTTTTAACAAGAGTTCGCATAATTCTTGGAAAAAGAGCATGACACCTCTGGAGACACATTGATGAGAAGTTTTTCTGTTCAGCATTTCCAGTAAGTTCATCAATTACTGTAATAACATTTAGATAGAGTCACCTTTTATTCAAAGAAGAACATTTAATCACAAAACAAGAGTGAGAGAACGAAAAAAAAAAAGTGATAAAAAGAATCGAGAAAGAAAGCCTACCAGAGGCTGGTGGTGTTTATAAAAATTGAATAGAAGTTTTAAAAGAAAGCAACACAGATTGTTAGGGCTGGGCTCCACGGTTCCACACACTTGCACAGCTAACAAACACATGTATCTTGGGAAAATCTCAGGTTTCTGTCTTAGAACTCTTCTGGGAAATAAATGATGAGGTTTTAAATGATGAAGTCCTAAGAGATTCTGGATGCTCTACTGAGCATAAAATTTCTAACTTTCAGAGACAGTAAAAATATCTAGCGAAGAACAAAAAGCTACAATTGCACATATAATTGAATCATGAAATGTTAGAGCTGGAAGGAACCTTAGAATTCCTCTTATCCAATCTCGTTTTTCAAATGAGGAAACTAGTACACAGAGGGGTTGTGACATGGTTGATGTCGCAAAGCTAGTAGCAGAGCATAGATCAGAACTGAGGTCCCCTGGCTTCAAACCAAAATATTTCCACTCCTCCAGATAATTTAATCCACAGCAAAATCTGAATCTTTCAATATATGGGCAATATTTGATAGTTTAAGATAATAGCTGATAAAATTTACCACTTACCAACCTTGCCTCAAGATTTTCTTAAAAAACATCTTATTCTCCCCCATGGGCCACTCTGGAGAAGTCTCTTACCTGAGTTTTGTCGTCAAGATGCTGTATTTTGAGCTTAGTCAGACGTCCCTGGTTTATAGGTGATCATTGGTGACAATATGCAAAGTAGCTTATAGTTAAACAGAACTGCACAGTTCTGGTTTAGCTTTTTTTTCTACCTCATATGTAGATATAACAACACGTAACAGTACTAAGTAGAAAAGTTTGCTTACAAAACTGGACTCTTGTAACAGATTCTTTTCTAAAATGAATGATCTCCCATGGATCTAGGTTATATGATTTTTTTAACGTCAAAATTATTTATGGTGCTCGCTTCGGCAGCACATATACTAAAATTGGAAATTCACTAATTAGATAGTAGATAAAAACTACTTTAGGTGATGGGAAAGACAACACACCATACAGGCGAGGTCGCCACAACTGGACTAAACCAAAAGCAACGAAGTTTCCTGAATAAACTGAATGCTTCGAAGGCCAGCATAGCAGGGGCAGGGGTTTGGGGACCATGATTTCAGGGGACATCTAAGTCAATTGGCATAATAAAATCTATTAAGAAAATATTCTGCATCCCACTTTGGAGAGTGGTGTCTGGGATCTTAAACGCCAGCAAGCGGCCATCTAAGATGCATCAACTGGTCTCAACCCACCCGGACCAAAGGAGAATGAAGAACACCAAGGACACAAGGTGATTACGAGCCCAAGAGACAGAAAGGGCCACATAAACCAGAGACTACATCATCCTGAGACCAGAAGAACTAGAGGGTGCCCGGCTACAACCGATGACTGCCATGACAGGGAATGCAACAGAAAACCCCTGAGGGAGCAGGAGAGCAGTGGGATGCAGACCCTAAATTCTAGTAAAAAGACCAGATTCAATGGTCTGACTGAGACTAGAAGGACCCCAGTGGTCATGGCCCCCAGATCTTCTGTTGGCCCAGGACAGGAACCATTCCCAAAGCCAACTCTGCAGACAGGGATTCGACTGGACAATGGCATGGAGAGGGATGCTGGTGAGGAGTGAGCTTCTTGGATCAGGTGGGCGCTTAAGACTATGTTGGCATCTCCTCCCTGGAGGGGAGACGAGAGGGTAGAGGGGGTTAGAAGCTGGAGAAATGGACAGGAAAACAGAGAGTGGAGGGAGGGAGCAGACTGTTTCATTAGGGGGAGAGCAATTGGGAGTATGTAGCAAGGTACATATAAGTTTTTGCGTGAGAGACTCACTTGATTTGTAAACTTTCACTTAAAGCACAATAAAAATTAAAAAATATATATTTATAGAAAAATATCTTTAAGTAATAGTCTCATAATGGATATATATTGGTCAGTATTCTTTTTTTTTTTTTTTAGATGGAACCCAGAAACAGAAAGATTAACATGACCTTTAGAGTAACATTTTTTTTTTTAATATTAATCATAAAATCAATAATTTTAGGTTAGATTCGTGGGTTTAAAAAAATTTGTTTTTACTAACCAAAAAATCCATTGGAAAAAAACCAAACCTATCACTGTTGAGTCAATTGCAACTCATGCAACCCTACAGGACAGAGTAGAACTGCCCCATTGGGTTGCCAAGGCTATAAAAATTTATGGAAGCACACTGCCGCATCTCTCTCCCACAGAGGAGCGAGTGGATTTGAACTTCTGACCTTTCAGTTAGCACCCAAGTGCTTAACCACTGTATCACCAGGGCTCCTTAAAAAAAAAAAAAAAAATTACAGCCCCTAAATCCTTGCTACAAATTTAATGTAATTTAATTCTAATATAATTTTCACCAACATTTATTTTAGTAGAACAAGTACTCCTTTGTGCATTTTAAATCTCTCCAATTGATACATCAAAATGATATTGGTATACTTTTCAGAGCCCCGTCTAAGCATCCAGATAGTCTCAGTCTCTCTCTCTCTCCACACACACAAACAGATCATTTTTTATGTTTTATGTTTAGAATGGTATAAAACAGTAGTCTCACAAAGGGGTACAAAATGTCATTGTAGGTTCAAATTCACCATACAGCCAAAAATGGGGGAGAAAAAAAGCGAGGAGACATGGACAAAATGGTAGGTGTTTCAAAAATTATTTTTATTGTTACATTCCAAAGAGAACAAAGGAAGAAAAAGCCAGTTATCCAATAACTGTTATGCCTCTCCAGGGAAGGCAGCTAGAACCTCAGTCCTAGTTCAAACTGCACACACTAGAGCTCACACTGCTGCCTCCCCATATGACCAGAAATGCTGACAAATATGTGTATGTCATCAATCCAGGGAGGCTTGGGTTTAAAAGAAAATTTCTCTATTGCAAGTGTCCATGTCCTTAGGATGTGTCCTGTAAGATACTAAAAGAAGATGAGAAAGACCATACATACCAGGACTATATGTTTAGTCATTAGAGTAAACTAGCAAATGACCAGTTTGTTCTTGGATGCATTGCATCAGACATCACAGTACATGGAGAGATTCTGCATCTTGTGAATAGCCATCAGGCATTTCAGATCCAGTTCACCAGGAAGTACAGCCATAGGCCAACCAACTGCTTAGCTAATATAGTCAGTGCAAAATTCAAATGGGTAAGTCTGGAACTTCGATGAGGCTGGCTACACTGCAAAATATAAATGAAATTTGAAAACAAGAGGTAAAGTCTATTTACCTCTATTTAATAAAGTGACTTGAGAAAAATTAAGCACTTCCCACGCATCTCCCACCCACCCCCTGCAAAACAAACAAACAACAAAACCTGAAAATTATCTTGAAAACCAAGTCAAAACTATATAGTGAAAAAGAGAGTGCTTGTTCCAGGTGAAGGACTTCAAGATAATTTACAAGGCTGATTTATTTATATTAGTAAAAGTCACAAATAGGAAAAAGTTTATTGGCTGACATTTGAGATGTGTGCTTTCAAAAATGCCTCTATTAATACATTAAGAAAAAAAAAAAAGCACATTTTTGCTTCCAGTTTTGAATCTTCCAGCAAGAGTTTGGTGAAATCAACATGGAGGTTAAAACCCAGCAACACTCAGCCAATTCTTCCTTTGTCTTGTTTCTTTCTAATCGCCTTGAATTTGAATTCCAATTAGCTGAGGACAACATGGCGGTCAAAGACAGATTTTCGCTGCTCTTGAACTTGAAGCTTCCAGCGCTGCTGGGCATATTCTACCTTGTTCAGCACGTTGGCCCGACTGCGGGAGCGGGCTAGCACATCGTGGGCATTTGCAAAAGGCTGGTGATCCTGAAAGTCCAAGAATGGAGAATATCAGGGATGGCGTGACCATTGTAAAACACACACACATAAACCAGCCACAGAGATAGGAGCAGTCGAACTTTTCAAATAACACTGACCAAGCACTCCTAGGCACTTAACTGCCCGTAGGATGAACTAAAGTAGGATGAACTGAACTGTGGAAACAGGCAGTCCAGGAAGCATAAGTGACGAGGGGGCATTTGTGAAATGCTATCATTGACCACCATTTCCAAACAGACTTCCCTTAAGAAGCAAGGATCAGGATAAAGAAAGTGGTCATTCATGTCAAAGAGAAGCCTTTCCTGATGAGATGGGGAAAGAAAATCTATTTTCACATTAACATCTACATTTTACAGATATGGAAAGTAGGGCTTTTCCTTGGCTTATTCAATACTACAGTGAAGCTGGAACTTGACAGGACTGCCTTGTTTTTCCAATTCTGGTAAGTTCTCTGTCTCTGACAGGGTGCAGTCTTACCACTTTTCTATCACTTGTTTTAGTGGATAATATTTGTGTTTTCCTTCTCTGACAGGTTTTCGCCTTATACAAATTCTGGCTTTTGCAGGTATTACTGTATATAGCTAATCTGTAGCAGAGGAAAGACCTGCCTTTTAATTTCCTATTAGAATTGTTTACCTGCCAGCTGGGGCAACATCCACCCTGAAAGATGAGTTGACAGGGTCTTCTTATCTTGGTTGGTTTTAATCTCTCCCTGCACTCCCAACATACTATACTAAATGGACTGGTGCCCAAAAGCCTTTTCATTCTCCCCATTCCCCAATCTATAATAAAATGACAAATAGCTCAAGTACTACAATTACCCTCTATTATCAACGACAGTAAGGAATAATTACTTGTGGATCTCTGTTCAACAGACTTGAATCTTTCATTGCTAAACACTCAGCAGCTTCCATGCTAGATGCTACCTTAGGAAAGATGCTATTCAAGGGTTACCCTGGTATCTAAATAGAAAACCAACCTGTTCTCGTCAAAATAAACCAATACAACTGGATGTTTGTAGTCATTACACAGGAAACCACCGTGCTAATCTATCTATGAATGAGATATAAACACAGCTGCCTAAATGACAAAAAGCATTCAATAGTAATTTATTGCTTCTGTTTGCCTTTTTCCTTGATCTCTTTTCCCAGACCCCATGTTAGCAAGGTTTCTAAATGTTCCAACATAAGATCCAAGTCACAAGCCCTACCCCTTAAACTAAAATTTTCCTCTAGGAGAGAAACAACATTGCTTTGTTCTACATGTCTGACAAAGCTCTATTATATACCCAGGGTAGAAGTCAGCATGTATATGGAAAGCTATATATAACCCCATAACTATATATACATAGGTATAGGTATATATGTGTGTGTGTGTGTGTATATATATATGTATATAACTATGGTTATAACATCTGGTCTTGTTTTTATATCAAGACATTTATACAATGTCTACTTTATCAAAGACCTCAAAGAGGTTTTTTTTTTTTAAAAAAGAATCTTTCCCTGCCTTCTTTGCCAAAATTTTCTGAACTTTTATTTAATTTAGATGAACAGCTCATGCAAATTTCATTTAGTTTTTATTTTTAATTTTACATATAAAAATAATAAAAACAACTCCATAAGTTCAAAATGTTTCAAAGATCTAAGAAAGAAGGTAAAGAAAAGAGGAAGGCTAAAGTTGTAGGATTACTTGATTTTAGGAAATAAAATCGACCGAAGGTCATTTAACAAATGAGAGCAAACATTAAGACTCAGCCTGCCTAACCTTGACTTGGTGTCACATCATTTTGCTCAGCTAGATTAAAATGACTCTATGGGAATACGGTGCTTCAGTGAACTTGTGTATAAAATATTATCATCACTGGTTTGTTTTGACATAAACAAGACTGGGAAAAAGATGTATTTTATCAGCAAAGCACTTCTCAGTTTCATAGTCCTGTTATCTACTCTTCAGCATAGGGTGAGAAGAAGCTTCTTAAGGAACAAATCTAAAGGACTAAACAAACCAGTTAATCCTTTTGATCTGTTCTCCACCTATCAGAACAAGATTGAACCAGCTGTTCATGGTCATGGATGCTGAGAGAATGCAAATAGAGATTTCCCCTTTTTATATGTTTGTTCTTTTTACACCTGATAAAATTACAATGAATACAAAACATGTTTTAATGCAATGCTTTGGTAACAGCGATGATGTGTCACGGATATATGATATGGTAAATATTGTGACTAGTTGCAGTGAGTTTATCTGTACTCTCACTTGGTTTAAAATTCTCTATATTGAACAAAAATGAAAACTGGAATTTGAGAACTTAACAAAAGCACTTTAAAAAGTACATAAATAGTGAAGAACTCACATCTTGGATAAGTAACAATTGTAGAAATATAAATTTAACTTCTTTTTGTTACGGAGTTGTTACCATAAATTCACAGATCTGGTCAGAAAAACCTCTCTTTGCCCAGAATCAGTTTAAAAGCTATGTGAGGGTCGGCCAGGCCTCTCAGAGACAACAGCCTCAACTGGTCATGCAGAATCAATCACTTGTGAGCAAAATGCTTACTAAGTGCATGGCCCCATCAATCAAATGCCTGCCCTACATATTTTCATCTACACATTTGTACATTTATTTCTTGTATGTTCTCTGTGTGTTACATTAACGTTGTCTACTCCTGAAAGCAGAAACTTTGGTGGCGTAGTGCTTAAGAGCTACGGCTGCTAACCAAAAAGGTTGGCATTTAGAATCTACCAGGCACTCCTTGGAAACCCTATGGGGCAGTTCTACTCAGTCCTATAGGATCACTATGAGTTGGAATTGACTCAACAGCAGTGGGTTTTAGCTTTGTTTTTGTTATTCCTGAAAGCAGGACCCAGGTATTTAATGCTGTAAAGGATACAGTTTTAAGTAAAACTTTCTACCTATGTGCCTATAGTGAAAACGATTTATGTGGCCTTTGATACACATTTTCATATGATAGTAGTTCTCAGCAGGGGATGATTTTGTCTCTCAGTGAATGTCAATAGTGCGGAGATTGAGAAACCCTGTTACATATGAATGAAATTAACATGGGAACAGTATCTGATGCTCTAATACTTCTGGTGCGCAACCTCCTGTCCTTCTAGCTCGCTTACTCCACGTCCCCCACTATGCCTGGTTTTCACTTGATACAGAAAAGTTACTTATTATGTACTAAATAAATTAATAAAAGAAGCAAGGGGAAAAGAGGCAAACAGAGGTGTTTCTATGAAAGTTTTTGGCAAAAAAAAAAAAAGAATCCAACATGAAATCTTGTCCAAATAAGCTGAATATTCATAACTGATATTCACAAGACAACAATGTGTTGATCAAAAAGCAGACTCTGTAGTTGCAACTAAAGCCATCCAGTCAGGATTTCCTTTCCCATCTTTTACCAGCAGGTCCACAAGCCATTCCAGAGTAAAGGACTTTTGACTACAGTTGGCAAGGGCTCACTGGCTTTGGCTTTTGAAACTGACTCTTGAAACTCTACTGAGTTCCTTAAATCTACTTTAAGGAACATAGTTCAACAAAATAATACAAGAGAAAAAGTAATCTGTAAAAGAATAATTATAACATATATAATAATGAAATCGTAGAAAATTTAGGAACAAGCCCAAACAGGAGAATGATAAATACATATACTGATACACATATATATGTACATATATATATAAAATTCTCTAAGCTATAAAGAATAACAAGTTTGTGGCCCATGTCGATTTCTGGTCATTTTTGCATGAAATAATGTTAGAGCAAAAAGGAGACCATGAAACAATTTATACACTGATTATATCAACGATATGTACAAATATAAATGTATTTTAAAGACAGGAAGAGAATCTGCAGTGATGGTTTTATTTTTCTCTAGGGTTAAAGATCGTAGTTTGTATTCAAGCGGGAGGAAAAAGGAAATACAGAACATTAGCAGGTTTTTAAGCTGTACTTCATTAAGAAAAAAATGTCATGGCCATCTTGGTTCCCTAAAGCCTCTTCACCTTCTAAAATATTTGGTGATGCTGACAGGAAATGTGCTTGAGTCAGGAGTTGGAGGGGGGCGTGGTGGGAATAAGAGTCTCCTATGCTTTCCTCAATGTAAACTGAGAAATGCAATGACAAATGTGCCCTTGGTACTAAAGGGCAAGGTCTTGTACCAACAAGGATCATGAGTTTAAACCATCACATCTATGGTTTTGGGGGACAGAGGAATCTCCTCAGAAAGGGATATATATTAAAATTAGTACTCTTTAAAAGTTGCTCTAGTTGAGGATCTGCTCCACCATGTGAACATCTACATGTGACTATTTTTCACTTGCATTTTACATCACATAATGACAAGAGACTGGCCATGAGCAGCTCCGGCAGGCTGAGAACTTACCCCAACATCGTCATCACTCTGTATCAACTGTGAGTGTCCAAAGAGGCGTCTCTTCAGGATGGGCTCAACCAAAGTAAGATACACCATGTACAGAAGTAGCAGGCCCAAAATGGAGAGATAAATTATAATGGTAACCTGAAGGAAATTGAAAATAAGTTACGTCTCTGCTCTAACTAAGAAATCAGAATTTTGCACGATAACAGTAAAACCATAGTGAAGACTGATCTATCTGCTAGGCCTACAGGATTTCCACACAAACCAGATGCCAACACAAGAAACAAACTTGACTATTCACCAAAGTTTTATTTAAGGAATAAGAGGAACAAAACCATTTTGTCTTTGAGATCTTTTTGCAAGTCTTCAAAACTCCCATCTTCACCTCCTGCTAATCACTTGTCACCACTGCTGGCACAGCAGTTTTCTTTTTTCAGCTGAATATAGTGTCCTATATTCAGCAGCATTGCTGTCAAAACAATTTAAAGGAACCCTAACAGAAAATGTAATTCAAGTGAATTTCAACAGAAAACTCTTTTAGATCAATTTAGATATACAAATGACTTTTTAGGGTAACAATTTTCTTGAGATCTTAATTTGTGTGCTGTCAAAAGGTATAGCGTGACACACCCACTAAAATGGCTGTAGTAATTTAGACAGATAGTGTTGGGAGGATGTGCGTGGAACTCTCATACATTGCTAGGGAGAATATAAAATAGTACAATATATAGTAGAATATAGCAGAATATAAAATAGTGCAATCACTTGGGACAACCTGACAGTCTCTTAAAAAGTTAAACATAAACCTACCACTCTAAGAAAACCATCCAAGAGAAAGGAAAACATATGTCCACACAAAGACATATAACAGCGTTATTCATAAAGCAAAAAACTGGAAATAATCCAAACATCTATTAGCTGATGAATGAATAAACAAAATGTGGTACATTCATATAATGGAATAGTATTCAGCAATAAAAAGGAATGAAGCACTCATACATGCCACAACATGGATAAACCACAAAAACACGATGCTAAGTGAAAGATGTCAATCACAAAAGACCACATACTGTATGATTCCATTTATATGAAATGTCCAGATCTGCAGAGACAGAAAACAGAATAGTGACTGTCTGGGGCTGGGAGCGGGGATGGGGATTAATTGTATAGGGTCATGACAGATCTTCTTGAGGTGATGGGATTGTTCTAAGACGGGATTGTGGTAATGGTTGCATAACTGTATAAAATTACTATAATTCATAGAATTGTGTAATTACGATGAGTGAATTTTAGGGCATGTAAATTATATACAGAAAAAAAAAGTTTAGAAAAAAGTACAGTGAGGATTTCTCTGCAGTGTAGCACCCTGCTGGACCAGGAGCTCTCCCACAGGATCAATCACAACTGAAATCTTTGTGACTGTTACAACTGACCACCCACGATTTCCTATGAGGCCTTTTTTTGGGAAAGGAATGGGCAGTGACATATAAGAACAATTTGTGAGAAGAACCATCAGCCATGATAGACCCAAATGGTGATTAGAGTTATCCACATTCCATTTCCTACAGGAAAATCTTAAAATCCAGAAGTGACGCTTCTAAAATGATTAAAGAGTCCCTAATTTTGTAATATTACATATGTTTATATATTTACATTTTTGGAAGGCTTGGGAGGACAGAGAGAGGAGGGCTTCATCATGCTACTCTCTCACTAGTCTTTGACGTACATGGCCCACAGAGAAGCTAAGACATTCTTCTGGGACAGGCATTACACACAGGGCGTTCTGTGCCATTTCACATACCTATCTCATATATCCTAATCAAGTCACAAAGCATCTCAATGAGGCAAACAGAGCAGGCCTGCTGCCCCTTCTGGAGCAGGGGAAGGGTCTAACAGGGAAGGGCAGTAGTTTAGGTAATTAAAGCGGAATTAAGATGCCCCTGATTTCCTGTCTTGTTTTGAGACCACCAGGAACTGCTCCAGAAGCAGAAAAGCTGGATTTTTTTTTTTTCTTTTTTACCTTGATGGTAACAGAGCTTCTTTCCTCATATTTGCATTCACAGCGAAGACAGTATGCTTCTACGTCAGGCCCCAGCACAGGCATGGGGTCCACAACATGAAGGCAATCACTGAAATAACAAAGGTAAAATACTGCTTACGCCTGGGTGGATTTTCTGCTTGTATTGATCAAAATACTCCTGAAATTCAGAATAATCATAGGACTTACCCAATGAAAGAATATAAGGAACAAATAATCAGGAAGGCAAAGTAAACTCATTTCCTCTCCTAATATTAATAATTTGGTAAGATTGAACAGTCTAGGGAACCATAAAGATATATATATAGTAGTCATTCATTTTCAAAGGTGCTACTGTTAACAGTTAAATACATCTGAAAAATCACAAAAGGGAGAGAAAAACTATTTAGATCAGTCATGTTTAGACTTGTCAGTTACCAAGCAAAACTGCTTTAAACATTTTAAAGTGACTTGAGGCACTGCTCAAACATAAGATTATTCTCTTTTGTGCATTAACTAACACCATTCTTAACTGCCACAGTGCGACACTCTGAATGCCTACCAAATTTACAGCATGGTAATTCTGAAACTAAAAACTGAACTCTCAAAACCACAGTAAGAAGCAATTGTTTTCCTTAAGGAGCAAAAGCCTAGTGAAATAGCATGGAGAACTGGCATTAGGACAACAAAAATATTTTAAAATGAAAAAGGATTACTGCGAAGAAGTATATAAAAAGTAATAAAAGGCTTTTGTTGTTGTTGTTAGACATTTTTTGTTTATTCCTCTGTCCCCCCTTTTTCCAGGCTACTTATTAGTGGCTTATAAAAAAAAAAAAAAACAATGCTATCAAAAATATGTTTTCCAAGTTAGAAATAGAACTACCATACAACCCAGAATTCCCACTCCTCGGAATATACCCTAGAGAAATAAGAGCCTTCACACAAACAGATATATGCACACCCATGTTTATTGCAGCTCTGTTTACAATAGCAAAAAGCTGGAAGCAACCAAGGTGTCCATCAACGGGTGAATGGGTAAATAAATTGTGGTATATTCACACAGTGGAATACTACGCATCGATAAAGAACAGTGACGAATCGGTGAAACATTTCATGACATGGAGGAACCTGGAAGGCATTATGCTGAGCAAAATTAGTCAGAGGCAAAAAGACAAATATTGTATAAGACCGCTATTATAAGATCTTGAGAAATAGTATCAACTGAGAAGAACACATACTTTTGTGGTACGAGGCGGGGAGGGAGGGAGGGTGGGAGAGGGTTATTTACTGATTAGTTAGTAGATAAGAACTACTTTAGGTAAAGGAAAGGATCATACTCAATACTCGGAAGGTCAGCTCAAGTGACTGGACCAAAAGCAAAGAAGTTTCCGGGATAAACTGAATGCTTCAGAGGTCAGCAGAGCAAGGGCGGGGGTTTGGGGACTATGGCTTAAGGGGACTTCTAAGTCAATTGGCAAAACAATTCTATTATGAAAATATTCTGCATCCCACTTTGAAACGTGGCGTCTGGGGTCTTAAATGCTAACAAGCGGCCCTCTGAGATGCATCAATTGGTCTCAACCCACCTGGATCAAAGGAGAATGAAGAACACCAAGGTCACACGATAACTATGAGCCCAAGAGACAGAAAGGGCCACATGAACCAGAGACCTACATCATCCTGAGACCAGAAGAACTAGAGGGTGCCCGGCCACAACCGATGACTGCCCTGACAGGGAGCACAACAGAGAACCCCTGAGGGAGCAGGCGATCAGTGGGAGGCAGACCCCAAATTCTCATAAAAAGACCAGACTTAATGGTCTGACTGAGACTAGAGGAATCCCGGCGGTCATGGTCCCCAAACCTTCTGTTGGCCCAGGACAGGAACCATTCCCGAAGACAACTCATCAGACATGGAAGGGACTGGACAATGGGTAGGAGAGAGATGATGATGAAGAGTGAGCTACTTGTATCAGCTGGACACTTGAGACTGTGTTGGCATCTCCTGTCTGGAGGGGAGATAGGAGGGTAGAGAGGGTTAGAAACTGGCAAAATTGTCACAAAAGGAGAGATTGGAAGGGCTGACTCATCAGGGGGAGAGTAAGTGGGAGTATGGAGTAAGGTGTATATAAGCTTTTATGTGACAGACTGACTTGATTTGTAAACGTTCACTTAAAGCTCAATAAAAATTATATAAAAAAAATACGTTTTCCTAGAAATCTGTAAAATCCAGGAAAAAAATTATTTCTCCCCTCAGCTATTAAAAGCCTACAACTTAGTAATTAGAGTCCCTGGATGGTGCAAACGATTAACACACCCAACCGTTGACCAAAAGGTTAAAGGTTCGAAAGGCCTGGCAACGTAAGCCCAAAAAATTAACCACTGGAACCCCAATGGGGCACAGCTCTACTCTGACACACATGGGGTCTCCATGAGTTGGAGTCGATGGCAACTGGTCACAGAAAACATTAGTGACTGAAAAGGACCAGAATCCAGGGCTCCTGTCACCTTGGTCAGTACCCCCCCCCTTATCTCTCTCAACCTTAGGAAAATGAGGTTCATCTTCTATTTAGTTTCCTATTTCAGCCTCAGAAGCCTCCTTCAGTCACAACACCTAAGAATTACTTCAGAACCTAAGTGCTGAGTAAGTATTGAGTGTTTCTTTTGAAACACAAATACAGTTAAGTAACAAAGAGGTGTTGAGTGCCTTGCAAAATTTGTGCAGGTACATAAGTTCTGGTTGACCAGTCATTATAAACAGAGCCTAGATACAGAGCTCAATTCCTTTAGGAACTAGACAACACCTCCCCCTAGTGCCAAAAGGAGAAAATTATCAGCTTTCAGCCACACCCTAAACAAAACCAGAGAACTCAGGCAGCATAAACCAACAAGGAATTAAAGTTAGCAAATGGACAAAATGGGAGGCCTAGGAAACAGAAGGTAAAAATATATCTAGGACCTCAAGATATTGGAAGCCTCATAAAGCTATAACATCCTAGTTAATCATAACTTGCCTACCCTTCTAAAGCCGGTTAAACACCTTCACTGCCAATTGGGAACCTATCCCCATTAAAAGGTTGAGCTATAGGAAGGAAGTGAGGAAGGGTGGAAAAATCCCAAGCAAGCCTTGTTTTCAACTGTCTATTTTCAAAGCTCCCTTGTACAGACCAATAATCAGGGATGAGTGACATGGTTTTGAGTCGTGAATAACGAAAAGTCAGTGAAAAGATCAGTGCTAAACACTTGAATGGTGAGTTCATTTGGCCTTGAAAGAATAGGCATCACATTCTATTACTGATATTAAAATAAACTGATGGTGAATGTTCAATATATTTGAAAAATTATAGAAATAACTTAAAGATTTATTTGAGCTTTCTTCTATCATATAAAGTGACTCACTGATATAAAACCTATAAGTATATAGACAGATTGTAAATAAGTTAAAGTGGAACAAAGAACTTATAGGAAGCTCTCAAGAACACACTTAACAAGTATTAGACTGAACCTAATGTGTATCATGGGAAGAACACCAGAGAAACTACATATGCCCCAAGGCTTCCATTTCTTTTTCAAAGTCAGATTGGAATATCTTAACTGAATGAATTCAATCATGCTTTCAAACGCTTTGCTGTGTTTTCACAGCTGTGAAATCAAGCACATGGGAGAGTACCTAGTATTTGGAACTATTTTCCTCCTGTGCCTAGCCTGGCAATCTTCCACTGTATTACAAATCATAAAATATCACAATTCCATGGGAAAGAGCACATTCATCCTACTCTAAAACAACTGCTTCCCAATGGTTTCCTTGAACATATAGGAAAAACTAACATCTGTTAGGCCCACTGTGGTGAATAGAGAAGGCTGCTGGTAGCTAGCCAGCCAGGATCCCAGTCATCACAGGCCTGCCTGATTACTCCAAGAGCTGGATCAATATATCCTGGCATGTGTGTAATCTATTCGTGATGGCACATTGATTGGGAAAGTCTGATATACATGGCTCATTTCCATTCCTTCCTAAGCCTCTGCCACTTTTAAACATAGCCTCCCACAATTGGAAATACATGATTAAAACCTACAAAGTTGTAAAAAATATAACCCAGATAAATGAGTCTTTACTGGGATCTACAATCAACGCCCAGGGAAGCAGCAGTCAAGAAATCAAATGAAGAAGCAGGGCCAAAATGGCAGAGTAGTCAGATGCTTCCTGTCGTCCCTCTTAAAACAAAGAGAAAAAAAAGAAAAAATGAATCCATTATATATGACAGTTTAGGAGCCCCGGACATCAAAGACAAAGTTGAGGAGTCGGACTGAGTGGCAGGGGGAGGGAGAGACAGTTCAGAAGCAGTAAGGACTTGCCAGACCTGACCTGGCCGGCACCCTGGAGGCTGAAGCCTTTGGCGCACAAGGGCTGAGGCAAGCAGTGGCACTCAGGACATGTTTTCCACACCAGGAGAGGCTGAGAGGAGGAGAGTCTGCTCATGCCTCCGGAACCAAGAAAAGGCAGCACTCATTCTGCGAAAGTTCAGTGCAAGGGTCTAACCTAATGCCCAGGATCAAAAAAAACCCTTTCCCCCTCTGGGAAGTACCTCTCTCCCATTCACCCACCCCTTCCTCACTCTGCTCCAGTCCCAGTCATGCGTCAGCAATTGCCAGGCCCCCTGGGCCAGAAGTGGGACCCATCACAAGCCCTTAGCCATTCTCCCAGCTTTGGAGAGGAAACAAATTAACAAATAGGAAAAAATAATCTGCCAGCTCCCCTAAGCCAGGAACTCAGAGTAGGCACAGCCCCTTTGCCTAGGCACAGGCATAAGGGATTCACAGACTGTGAATGTCTTTTACCCCTGCCTATACCTGTGTGGGCCCATTTCAACAGGGTAGGCCCTCATTAGCACAATACAACAGGGTATATACATGAAGCCTATTTTCAATTGCAACAGGTAAGCAGCAGTGGCAGATTCATGACATTTGATACCACCTTGCCCATTAAGCAGGGTCCTCACCCACCCACATCAGGACCCTGAGGACTGGTGGCTCCACCGACTCCACCTAAGCACCCACAACAGGGGTCCAAGAACAAGTGGTGTCCTGCAGTCCTTACAGCCAACAGCATTGGGTACCCAAAGTCCAGCTGCAAAACCCACCCACCTATGAACTCTAGGGAACAGGAATATACCTTCCACCCAGGGGCTCCGGGGCACCCGTCAGCCCCCTATCTTGCTCAGCACATAATTCCCTAATGCAGCCAGATACCTGTGCCTACTCCAGTCACCCCTATGTAGCCCTGCCCGTATAGGACTGTAGGTGAGAGCCTGCACCACACACTCAGGGACTGACGACCTGGACTCCTAAGCTGAATCCACACAAGAAAAGTAAATGGACTCCTGGGCTCACATACCTAGTAACAGCTCTAACCACTTGGTGACATGATAGCTTCAAAGAGCCAATAATCAAAGTAGCTCACATGACCAGTCTATTTGGGCATATCAAAACAAAACAAGAAGTTAGGACACAGTAAGCAAACATAAAATAAATAAATATAACAACTTACTGATAGCTCAAAGACAACAGTCATTATCAAATCACATAAACAGGTAGACCACGATGGCTTCATCAAGTGACCAAAACAAAGAACCAAGAAACCTCCTAAAGGAAGATTAGATCTTGGAATTACTGGGGGTAGAATTCAAAAGATTAATATACAGAGCTCTTCAAGAGATCAGGAAGAAGATCAAGCAAAAGGCAGGCCAAGCCAAGGAACACACAGACAAAGCAACAGAGGAACTTAAGAAGGTTATTCAAGAGCATAATGACAACTTTAACAGGCTGCAAGAACACACAGACACAGCAATCAGAAATCCAAAAGATTAACAATAAAATTTCAGAGTTGGACAACTCAATAGAAAGTCATAGGAGCAGAATTGATGCAATGGAAGTCAGAATTAGTGAGATTGAAGATAAAGCACTTGACACCAATTTATTTGAGGAAAAATCAGATAAAAGAATTTTAAAAAATGAAGAAACCCCTAGAATTATGTGAGACTATCAAGAGGAATAACCTATGAGTGACTGGAGTACCAGAACAGGGCGGGGATAACAGAAAATACAGAGAGAATTGTTGAAAATTTGTCGGCAGCAAACTTTCCAGATGTTGTGAAAGATGAGAAGATATCTACCCAAGAAGCTCATCGAACCCCACACAAGGTAGATCCTAAAAGAAAGTCACCAAGACATATTATAATCAAACTTGCGAAAACCAAAGATAAAGAGAGAATTTTAAGAGTGGCTGGGGATAAACAAAAAGTCACCTACAAAGGAGAGTCAACAAGGCTAAGCTTGGACTAAAAAAAAAAAAAAAATTTTTTTTTTTTTTTGGGGGCTACTCAGCAGAAACCATGTAGGTAAGAAGGCAATGGGATGACATATAAAGCCTTGAAGGAAAAAAAGTGCCAACCAAGAATTATATATCCATCAAAACTGTCTCTCAAATATGATGGCAAAAATGGGGTGTTTTCAGATAAATAGAAGTTAAGGGAATTTGTAAAAACCAAACCAAAATTAGAAGAAATACTAAAGGGAGTCCTCTGGTTAGAAAATTGGTAACATCAGATAAAAACCCAAGACTAGAACACAGGACAGAACAACCAAATATCAACCCAAATACAGAAGTCACAAAAACAAATCCAAGCTAAAACACTGAAAATAGGGAAACAATATGTAAAAAATAGAGACATCAATATGTAAAAGATGACAACATTAAAACAAAAAAGAAGGACTAAGTAATGTAGTCATAGAATTTTTCCATGGAGAGGAAGTCAAGGCAACATCAAGAAATAAAACACTGGTTTAAACTTACAAAAATAGAGGTAAATATTAAGATAACCACAGAGAAAACTAACAATCCTACTCATCAAAATAAAAGAGAAGAAAAACATGAAGACTCAGCAAATACAAAATCAACAACAATGAAAAAGAAAAATGACTCAGCACAGAAAATTAAGCGGAACAAAGAAATCATCAACACACACACAAAAGACATTAAAATGGCAGCACTAAACTCATACCTATCAATAATTACACTGAATATAAATAGACTAAACGCATCAATAAAGAGACAGAGTGGCAGAATGGATAAAAAAAAGATTCATCTATATACCACCTATAAGAGACACATCTCAGACTCGAAGATACAAACTAAAACTCAAAGGGTAGAAAGAAATATATAAAAATATAAACAGTAATCAAAAAAGAACAAGGGTGGCAATATTAATCTCTGACAAAATAGACTTTAAAACAAAATCTACCACAAAGGATAGGGAAGGACACCGTATAATGATTAAAGCATCAATACACCAGGAGGACATAACCATAATAAATATTTATGCACCCAACGACAGGGCTCCAAAATACATAAAACAAGCTCTAAAAGCACTGAAAAGAGAGATAGACAGCTCCACAATAATAGTAGCAGACTTCAACACACAACTTTCTATGAAGGACAGAACATCCAGAAAGAAACTCAATAAAGAAATGGAAAACCTAAATGCCACAATCAACCAACTTGATCTCATAGACATACACAGAACACTCCACGCAACAGCAGCCAAGTATACTTTCTTTTCCAATGCACATGGAACATTCTCCAGAATAGACCACATATCAGGCCACAAAGCAAGCCTTAACAGAATCCAAAACATCGAAATATTACAAAGCATCTTTTCTGACCAAAAGGCATAAAAGTAGAAATCAATAACAGAAAAGCAAGGAAAAAAAATCGAACAACTTGGAAAGTGAACAACACCTTGCTCAAAACTACTTGGTTATAGAAGAAATCAAAGACTTAATAAAGAAAATCATGGAACCAAATGAGAATGAAAACACATCCTACCAGAACCTTTGGGACACAGCAAAAGCAGTGCTCAGAGGTCAATTTATTGCAATAAATGTACAAATCCAAAAAGAAGTGGCCAAAATCAAAACATTAACCCTACAACTTGAACAGATAGAAAGAAGGCAGCCAAAGAAGTCCACAGGCAACAGAAAAAGAAGGAAATAATAAATATTAGAGCAGAAATAAATGAAATAGAGAATAGAAAAAAAACTGAAGGCGTTAACAAGACCAAAAGCTGGTTCTTTGAAAAGATCAACAAAATCAATAAACCACTGGCCAAACTGACAAAAGAAAAACAGGAGAGGAAGCAAATAACCTGAATAAGAAATGAGATGGGTGACATCACAACAGACCTAACAGAAATTAAAAGAATCATAACAGAATACTCTGAAAAACTGTACCCTAACAAATTTGAAAACCTAGAGGAAATGGACAAATTTCTAGAAACACACTACCTACCTAAACTAATACAAACAGAGGTAGAACAACTAAATAAACCTGTAACAACAGAAGAGATTGAAAAGGTAATTAAAAAACTCCCAACAACAACAACAAAACCCCTGGCCCTGACAGCTTCACTGGAGAATTCTACCAAACTTTAAGAGAAGAGTTAACACCACTACTACTAAAGGTATTTCAGAGTATAAAAAAGGATGGAATACTCCCGAACTCATTCTATGAAGCCAGCATAACCCTGATACCAAAACCAGGTAAAGACACCACAAAAAAAAAAAAGAAAGAAAATTACAGACCAATATCCCTCATGAAGATAGACACAAAAATCCTTGACAAAATTCTAGCCAATAGAATTCAACAACATATCAAAAAAAAAAAATTCACCATGACCAAGTGGGATTCATACCAGGTATGCAGGGATCATTCAACATTAGAAAAACAATCAATGTCATCCATCGTATAAATAAAACAAAAGACAAGAACCACATAATCTTATCAATTGATGCAGAAAAGGCATTTGACGAAGTCCAACACCCACTCATGATAAAAAGTCTCAGCAAAATAGGAATAGAAGGGAAATTTCTCAATGTAATAAAGGGCATTTATACAAAGCCAATAGCAAACATCATCCTAAATGGAGAGAGTCTGAAAGCATTCCCCTTGAGAATGGGAAACAGACAAGGATGCCATTTATCACTCCTCTTATTCAACATTGTGCTGGAGGTCCTAGCCAGAGCAATTAGGCTAGATAAAGAAATACAGAGCATCCAAATTAGGAAGGAAGAAGTAAAAGTATCTCTATTTGCAGCTGATATGATGTTATACACAGAAAACCCCAAAGAATCCACAAGAAAACTACTGGAACTAATAGAAGACTTCAGCAGAGTATCAGGATACAAGATAAACATACAAAAATCCATTGGGTTCCTCCACACCAACAAAGAGAACATCAAAAAGGGAATCACCAAATCAATACCATTTATAATAGCCCCCAAGAAGATAAAATACTTAGGAATAAATCTTACCAGAGGCACAAAAGACCTATACAAAGAAAACTACAAGACACTATTGCAAGAAACCTACACAAGTGGAAAAATATACCTTGCTCATGGATCAGAAGATTCAACCTGTGAAAATGTCAATTCTACCCATTGATCTACAGATACAATGCAATCTCGATCCAAATTCCAATGACATTTTTAAACGAGATGGAGAAACAAATCACCAACTTATACAGAAAAGGAAGAGGGCCTGGATAAGTAAAGCATTACTGAAGAAAAAAGAACAAAGTGGTGGGCCTCACATTACTTGATTTTAGAACCTATTATACCACCACGGTAGTCAAAACAGCCTGGTACTGGTACAACGACGGATACATGAACTAGTGGAAAAGAATTGAGAACTCAGACATAAATTTGTCCACCTATGACAACAACAACCTATGAGCAGCTGATATTTGACAAAGGTTCTAGTCCATTAAGTGGGGAAAAGACAGTTTCTTTAACAAACAGTGCTGGCATCACTGGATATCCATCTGCAAAAAAATGAAACAAGAACCATACCTCATACCATGTAAAAAACTAATTCAAAATGGATCAAAGACCTAAATATAATATCTAAAACAATAAAGATCATGGAAGAAAAAATAGGGACAATGCTAGGAGCCCTAATAATACATGATATAAACAGAATACAAAACATAACTAAAAATGCACAAACGTCAGAGGAGAAACTAGATAACTTGGAGCTCCTAAAAATCAAACACTTGTGCTCATCAAAAGACTTCACCAAAAGAGTAAAAAGACATCCTACAGACTGGGAAAAAATTTTTGGCTACGACATATCCAATCAGGGTCTAACCTCTAAAATCTACAAGATACCGCAAAACCTCAACAACAAAAAGACAAATAACCCAATTAAAAAATGGGCAAAGGATATGAACAGGCACTTCACCAAAGACGACATTCAAGTGGCTAACAGATACATGAGGAAAAAGCTCAAGATCATTAGCCATTAAAGAAGTCCAAATCAAAACTACAATGAGAGACCATCTCACCCCAACAAAGCTAGCATTAATCCAAAAAACACAAAATAATAAATGTTGAAGAGGTTGTGGAGAGGCTGGAACACTTATACATTGCTGGTGGGAATATAAAATGGTACAACCACCTTGGAAATCGATTTGGCACTTCCTTAAAAAGCTAGAAATAGAAGTACTATACAATCCAGCAATCCCACTCCTTGATCCTAGAGAAATAAGAGCCCTCACACAAATAGATATATGCACACCCATGTTCACTGCAGCATTGTTCACAACAGCAAAAAGATGGAAACAACATAGGTGTCCATCAACAGACGAATGGATAAACAAATTATGGTATATTCACACAATGGAATACTGCGCAACAATAAACAACAATGATGAATCCGCAAAACATCTCACAACATAGATGAGCCTGGAAGGCATTATGCTGAATGAAATAGTCACAACAGGACAAATATTGTTTAAGACCACTATTATAAGAACTCAAGAAAAGGTTTAAACACAGAAGAAAACATTCTTTGATGGTTAAGAGGGTGGGGAGGGAGGGAGAGGGGAATTCACTAGATGTAAAAAAAAAAAAAAAAACCCATTGCCATCTAGTCAATTCTGACTTTTAGCAACCCTATGGGACAGAGTAGAATCGCCCCATATGATTTCCAAGAAGCGCCTGGTGTATTCAAACTGCCGACCTTTTGGTTAGCAGCCGTAGCTATTTACCACCACGTCACCAGGGTTTCCTACTAACTAGACAGTAGACAAGAATTATCTTAGGTGAAGGGAAGGACAGCTCACAATACAGGGGAAGTCAGCACAACTGGACTAAACCAAAAGCTAAGAAGTTTCCTGAACAGAACCAAACACTCCAAGGGACAGAGTAGCAGGGGCGGGGATCTATACCTAGGTTAACTGGCATGCCAAAGTTTATTAAGAAAACGTTCTGCATTCCACTTTCGTGAGTGGCGTCTTAAAAGCTTGAGAGCAGCCATCTAAGATGCATCAAGTGGTCCCAACCCACCTGGAGCAAAGAAGAATGAAGAACACCAAAGACACAAGGAAAATACTAGCCCAAGAGACAAAAGGGCCACACAAACCGAAGACTCCATCAGCCTGAGACCAGAAAAACTAGATTGTGCCCAGCTACCACCAGTGATCGCCCTAACAGGGAACACAACAGAGAGTCCCTGACAGAGCAGGAGAAAACCGTGGCGCAGAACTCAAATTCACGTAAAAAGACTAGACTTAATGGTCTGACTGAGACTAGAGGAACCCCAGAAGATACGGCTCCCAGACTCTCTGTTAACACAGAACTAAAACCATTCCCGAAGCCAACTCCTCAGACAAAAATTAGACTGGACTATAAAACATAAAATAATACCTGTGAAGAGTGTGCTTAGTTTAAGTAGATACATGGGACTAAATGGGCAGCTCCTGTCTGCAGGCATGATGAGAAGAAAGAAAGGATAGGAGCTGGCTGAATGGACACAGGAAACCCGGAGTAGAAGGGTGGAGTGTGCTGTCCCATTATAGGGATTGCAATTAGGGTCACATAACAATATGTGTATAAAATTTTGTATGAGAAATTAACTTGAGCTGTAAACTTTCACCTAAAGCACAATGTGAAAAAAAAAAGAAAGAAAGAAATCAAAGGACCACTGCATTGGGCAAATATGTTGCAAAAGACCTCTTTAAAGCGTTAAAAAGCAAAGATGTCACCTTGAGGACTAGGTGCACCTGACCCAAGCCATTGTGTTTTCAATCATCTCATACGCACATGAAAGCTGGACAAAGAATAAGGAAGACCAAAGAAGAATTGATGCCTTTGAATTATGGTGTCGGTGAAGAATACTGAATATACCGTGGACTGCCAGAAGAACAAACAAATTTGTGTTAGAAGTACAGCCAGAATGCTCATTGGAAGTGAGGATGGCAAGACTTCATCTCACATACTTTGGACATGTTGTCAGGAGGGACCAGTTCCTGGAGAAGGACATCATGCTTGGTAAAGTAGAGGGTCAGTGAAAAAGAGTAAGACCCTCAATGAGATGGACTGACACAGTGGCTATAACATTGGGCTCAAACATAACAATTGCGAGGATGGTGCAGGACCAGGCAGTGTTTTGTTTCTGTTGTACACAGGGTCTCTATGAGTGGGAGCTGACTTGACAGTACCTAACAACAACAACAAATGAGGCTTGTTTACCTTCCACTGAGAAGCAAGCACAAGAAAGACTTCTTAAAAAAATTGGGGGGATAGAAGGGGAAGGCACAGGAAGGTAGCTATTGGTAGTTTACGTGCCATTAGCTCAGCCCTATCCCCATATGAGGAAACCCTGGTGGCGTAGTGGTTAAGTGCTATGGCTGCTGACCAAAAGGTCAGCAGTTCGAATCCAGCAGGCGCTCCTTGGCAACTCTATGGGGCAGTTCTACTCTGTCCTATAGGGTTGCTATGAATTGGAGTCGACTAGATGGCAATGGGTTTTTGTTTTCTGGTTTATCCTCTCTACGTGGGGCCTAGGGTTTTGGCTATATTCCTTTAGGGTGACACCATGCAATTGGAGCCTTACTCTCATTTTTTGAAATGTAAATAGAATTTGACACTTTTGGTAAAAAAAAAAAAAAAAATACTGTATACATTGGACGAAAATTCTATGTCAGCAGTAACAACCATGGGAAGAAGTTTGACAAGTAATTCAATAAACTAGAATACTTACCAATCTTTCTGGGATATGTTCTTATTATAAATATGCCCAGAGTTATCTTTATAAGGAGGACAAATACATTTACACCGGACATCTTCGAAATTCTGTAACCAAAACGGAAACTTAGTATAGCTTGTTGACAGTTTATTAATATTTTTAAAAACTGTGCCATATACGCTTTGCTAAGCATCCCCTGCCAAATACTCTGAAATCATTCAATTAAAACTTTAAATACCTTTGAGAGATACAAGTTTTAAAAAGCTATAAATTCTTTTATGATATTAATATGAATCATTATATATTACATAAAAAATATCTAATACACAATCTGTGACTTGTAACTTTATCACCATCTATCTCCCAGTGGAAAAACACACAGTAAACACATAGTAGTTATACCTGTAAATAAGAATGCTGATTACAAAGAGATGGGGAAAGAATCAAACTAAAAACTATTCGCAATTCACAAGGCATAATTCTTCTAACCACCATCCTTCCATCCTTTGGCAGAAGGCACTGACATGGACAGAAGCAGTTGAGCTAGAGTTCTATAAGGGATGATGTTTTAGAGGCACCCAGCCATAACTAGAAAGAAACTACATAAGGGAAGTAGCTTGATTCTAGCTGAGATCAGTATGGTTTACCCTCTCCAGCAAACTTTGCTTCTAATTCCTGATACACAGTGTCTTAGCTTCTTAGTGCTGCTATAACAGAAATACCACAAGGGGGTGGCTTTAACAAACAGAAATTTACTTTCTCACAGTTTAGGCTCAAAGTCTGAATTCAGGGCACCAGTGCAGGGAAGGCTTTCTCTCTCTGTCAGCTCTGGGGGAAGGTCCTTGTCTCTTTTCAATTTCTGTTCCTAGGATGTTTCCCCCATTTGTGTTTCCTTGCTTCTATGTCTAATCTGTTCTTTTATATCTCAAAAGTGATCAGTTTAAGGCATACCGTCATGCATATGGCCTCATTAACATAACAAAGAAAACCTTATTCCCAAATGAGATTATATCCACAGGTATAGGGGTTATGATTTACAACATATTTTGGGGGGACACAGCTGAATCCATAACAAACAGGGAGGAGGGCAACTACCAACAAAGCAAGTTTCAAGAGGTGGAAGAAGAGGTGACTAAATATCTGGGTAGAGGGTGCGGGAGATGCTTCCTCAGCAAAGAGGAATCTATCTGAGATGGCAGTGGCTCTTCAGTCCCCAAAACACTGCTCCTATATACAGTGGTCTGTCTGGCAGAGATGTTCACAATTCATTTGGCAACCACTTAGTGAGCATTTGCTCTGTACCACACCTTGTGCTCTTAAAGGGGATTCAGATAAGGGTAAAACGTGGTTCCTGCCCTTAATTAGGACACACCCTAGTGAAACAGACTGATAAGTACATGATTACAATTCACTGCATAAAGTAACGGAGATATGCAGAAGGTATCAACAATGTTTTGAAAGTCAGGAGACTTGCTGCTGCTGGTGTCTGGTTGGAGACAGGAAAGGTTTCAGAAAGAATGCTTCATCAAAAATACCTGCCTGCCTGTAGCCTGTCTTTCCCCACCCCTGTATTCAAAGATGGAGCCCTGGTGGCACAGTGGTTAAAACTCGGCTGCTAACCAAAAGGCCAGCAGTTCAGATCTACCAGCCCCTCCTTGGAAACCCTATGGGGCAGTTGTACTCTGTCCTGCAGGGTCGCTATGAGTCGGAATGACTCAACAGCAGCATTTTTTTTTTTTTAAATATTCAAAGATGTTATTGATTAAAGCTCCTATTTTTAAAAATGCATTGTTTGCCCATCATGTTACGCAGGTTTCTCCTGTTTTTCCTGATAACAAGCTAGCTCATCAAGGAATGTTTTTTGTTTCTATAATGATCTCGAATCCCATAAGGTATAAGTCACTATTATGCTTTCAAAATACATACGCATAAGCACTCATAATATGAATTTGGAAATAGAAATATGTGTACCTTTGTGAGGCTCTCTATCGTTAACTATAAACCAAGAAGATGTTATTTAGAAAATTTCTGAACTTAAACAATCTAATTTCTAACCTAGAAGAAAAATGTGACATTCGGCTAATCTCTATCCCTGAAGAAATGACATAACACACTAATCTTTGACATCACATTGGCCCTTATTGTGTGAGGCAAAGGTGGAATTTCATAAATAAACCCTGAATTTCTGCTCACTCACCGAGAAAAGGCAGAGGTAAACACCTAGAGCCCACTGAAACTCTGCCTGCTACCACCAACCTCAGACCCTAGCTATGAGGGACCTCCGCTGAGTTCAAGCCGTGGTTAAGCCTTCTTCCCAAGACCTCTCATTAAAGGTAAAAGCCTGAAGCATAAAGATTTGGACTCTAACCTTTGAATTAACATTGTAATTGTTAATTCTGATTCTCTGGTTCTAAATGAATGTTGTAAGGTCTTGTGTGCCTTGCCATGACTACCCTACAACAAATTAAATGAGTTTATGGGTGACAAACCTGAGTATCTCTCTATTAACTTTCTAAGATTAAAGCCTTACATGACAAAGAGGAAGCACAAACTTGTATGGGACCAGGGCAGATATGGCGGTTAGGGGCACCATGGGAACCAGCTAGCAGCATGAGGGGACTAGAAGGAACAAGACACAGAACAGGGAAGGGCCATAATAGCACCTCTGTAGTTTGGTTCCTCCTTTGCCCAATAAATTACCAGGAAGAGGGAAGACAAGAAAGGGCCCAGGAAGTCCTGAAAGGAGTGTGGTGAGGATATTAAGCCGGAGAGAGATACTCGGTAGGTCCTTTTGGGAGGGAAAGCTGCCAGTAGGTGCAAGTTTCTACAATGGAAAGGGAATCTGTTCAGGGATGAGTTGAGATGAAAGTCAGTCGGTAAGAGAGCAGACTTCTGTGAGATGGGGGCTGCCTGTCATTTTGGCTTGGGGGTTTGGAGACCCGTGAATCTGGAGGAGGGTGGGTAGTCTCTCAGTGCTTAAGGGTGGAATGTAGGGTTGCTCTTACAGATGGAAAGGTTGTAAAGTTTGAGGTGGGTGCTGTCAGGGCTGGGATGGGAAATGTCAGTGGGGTGGGGGAGTTGCTGCTCGGGCTGTGAGGCATCGTCACGGCTGGGTAGAGAGGAGGGGTAGACTATCAAGGCTGCAGAGAGGGGAGTATTGTCTGGGCTGGGGCGGGGGTAGTGACAGTCAGACCGTCAAGGCTGGAGGGCAAGAGTGGTGCTACCAGGCTTACGGGTGGGGGTTTGCCGAGGCTATGAAGCTACGGGTCGGGCTGTCAGTGCTGGGGGAGGTAGGAGGTTGGGAGCAGGCTGACAGGCTCTGTTTTCGCAAGGCAAGGCCGAAGGCAGGGGAGGAGCTGCTGTCAGGAGCAAAGGCTGGGCGGGACTCACCTTGGCGGCGTCTGACAGCTGCACGAGGAGCAGAACCGAGAGCGCCAGGCACGACAGGCTGAGCATGGAGCCAAGGCGAAAGAGGCCTCCCCACAGGGCCGCCATCGCGGACAGGCCGAGCTGTCCCCACAGCCTGGAGCCCCGAGACCTGCTCCCGGCTCAGGCTGGGGATCTCCGGCACCTCCGCCCGCACTTCCGTCTAGGCCACCTCGTCACGGGCCGCGCCGGGTCAGCCGCAAAAAGCATCCGCCCCGGAAACGGTTCCCGGTGCTAAGGGACCGGAGGCTGCGCGGTCCGGGCGCCTGGGCCGGCCAACGCTCGGGCCCCAGAACGGAAAGAGGCCTCTTCGGGGTGGCAGCCTCGGCCCGGCGGGGTTTTGAGGCGCTTGGATATCTTTCCCGGGCGCAGCAGCGACAGGAGCTAGTGGAGCCGCCAGTGTGCTGTACCGCTCTCCAGCAATCCATGCGGAGCCGGGGCTGTTGCCAGCCTCCGGAGACCCGGGTGAGCTCGCGTCCCAGGATTTGCCGGGAGCGCCGCCCATCCCAGCCGGCGCAGGCAGGGCGCGAGCTAGGAGTGGGGACGGGCCCGGGACTGGCCGAGGCATCCCCTCGGCGAAGCTCGCCCCCAGTCGGGGGTCGGGGGTCGTCTCCCGGGCCTTGGGTACGAGCCCGCAGCTGGGCGCCTCCCCGACACGGCTCCTGCCGGCTTTCCGCGTCTCCGAGAGATGCCGTAGCGAGTTTGATCTCGGCTTGAGGCTCCCGGCCCGCCTCCTGATGGGAGCTGCTGCAGGAACTGGGCCACAGCGGCGGGGCTGGGCCAGGCCGGGCTCCGGAAGGTGTGGAGTTGGCGAAAGAACCGCCCTAGCAGCCTCCTTCGCCAAGGACTCCAGGAGGTGGGGAATCGTGGCGCTACGCCCCGGCGAGGCAGTGCCTATTCGGGGCGGCTGGCTCCTACATCGAAGCTGGGGGGACGCTGACCGATCTTCCCGGGGCGGGTCCGGAGTACTCTGCAGATGGCCGTGTCTCCCACTGAAGTATTTTTCGGTTAGTGGAAGTAGTGGAAAGATGCAGGGCTCATCAGCCACCACCGATTTGCTGAATGACCTTGGGCAAATAACTTCCCCTCGCTTGTCTGTAATGTGAGGGGATTAAACGCCATCTGTGGGTTTGAAATTCTGCTCCCATGGAATACCCGTTTTTCTGTCTGTAAACAAGTTTTAAAGGTAGCCTTTTCCGAGTTCGTGGAAATGTTTTAATTAACGGACACGATTTTCTCCATTTTTTTCTCCCATGTGATTTTTGTTGATACTAGAATCTGACACCTTCTTGTGTTGTTGCATTAAATGTATTTAGCCCTTTTCAGTCTCAAATGGCAAGTGGTGCCCAGCCCCAACCAGAACCAGAGCGGCAGGACTGAATGATCTCTCACCACGGCCATTTCAGGGTGCTCTGTGAACATGCTGAAACATTAGTGAATTAATCAGGCTTTTGTAGTGGGTGTTCTGCTGGCCAGGGGACAGTCTGGAGACACCCAGGGTCAAATATGTCTGACTGTGAGGCACTGGATCTATGACTGCTAAAAGCTAATTCAGCGGCAAATTTGTGATGAGTTGATTTCATCAGGATCAATTTCCAGGTTTGGCATCTGAAGGGAGTGCTCATTCTTTGGCTGAAACCTCATAAGGCTTCTCTTCCTTCTTCAAAATTGTTCTCAGGGCTTTGAATGGGAGTATACAGGCTTAGAGGAAATATATAGTAATACCCTGGTCTGATGGGCCTCAGCTGTTTAAAGGAGAAGTGCCAACTACACTCAGCCGGTGCTGTCCAATACGGTAACCCCTAGCCACAGGTGCCGTTTGAGCACGTGCACATGGCTAGCCTGAATTGAGATGTGCTGTAAGTGCAAAATATACATTGAATTTCAGACTTTGTACAAAAAAAAAAAAAAATGCAAAATATCCCAATTGTGTAATAATTACGGTCGAAGTGATATTTTAGGTATATTGTGTTAAATAAAATATATTATTAAAATAATTTCACTTGTTTCTTTTTACTTTTTAAGTGTAGGCAGCACCATTCTAGAATATAGAATGTGGCTGCCATGAGAGGGGTATGACTGAAAAATGACTGCCTAGATGGAGACTGAATGAAGACTCAGGTCAGAGTTAGGACTGAGGGGACAAGGAAAAACTGACACAGCTACAGCGGAGGGTTTGGGGGACGTATATGTCTGCCAACAAGTGAATATAGTTTTAGGGGATTCAATAGAAGTGAAGGAGTCAGTTCTTATTCTGCACTGCCCATACCTAGATAGCGCTTACTTTTCCTTTTCCTCAGGAGTCTTCTAAGCCAGAAAGCATTCCTTGACTTAAATGCACTCCCTTCCGGGTTTATGCAGTTCTCTTTCCTAACTTACCCCATTATAGTAACATTGTGTCTCCATATCTGCCTCTATACTCCCAGCCTCCCCTCCTCTTTGAGAGCAGGGACCTTGTCTTATTTATCTTCGTACCTACAGAGACTGGGTGTCGTGGATTAAATTATGTCCCCCCCCCCGCCCAAAATGTGTATCAACTTGATTAAGCCATATGTGGTTGTCCTCCATTTTGTGATTTTATGTTAAGAGAGTTAGGGTGGGATTATAATACCACTCTTACTCGGATCATCTCCCTGATCCAATGTAAAGGGAATTTCCCCGAGATGTACCCTGCTCCACCTTTTCTCTCTCAAGAGATAAAAGGACAGGGAAGCAAGCAGAGAGCTGGGGACCTCATATCACCCAGAAAGCAGCACCAGGAGCAGAGCACGTCCTTTGGACATGGGGTGCCTGCACCTGAGAAACTCCTCAACCAGGGGAAGATTGAGGACAAGGACCTTCCTCCAGAGCTGACAGAAAGCCTTCCCCTGGATTTGGACTTGTAACCTACTAAACTATGAGAGAATAAATTTCTCTTTGTTAAAGCCACCCACTGGTGGTATTTCTATTATGGCAGCACTAGAGGCCTAAGACGCTGGGACAGAGTAAAAACCAATAAATGTTTGTGGAGACCAGGGAAAAGCAAAAGGAGGATGAGGGAGGCTCCTCTGGTCAGCCTGAGAGAAAAGTATCAGGTACCTTTCTGGCCACTAGAGGGCAATGCTGAAATGCCCAAAGGAGAGGTACAGATGGTAGGACCCGGGCACTATATTAGGCAGGAGAGGGGAGATTTCTGACCTAAGGTCTTCCTAGACCTTCAGGTCACATGAGGGTTGTTCTGTTTACAGGAAGGACTGGCCCCTTAGTGAGAACCTGCTCCTTTCCCCTTCCCTTTCTATGCTTCCCTGTGACTAGGTTTCCCTACTCCATTCCTCTTTAAGGAGTGACACAGGCCCAAGTGCATCCTCCCACCTAACCTAGGCTCTCTTCTTTGTGAGGCCTGAAAAATTTTCTGGGGGGGGATGGTTGAGAGAAGAGGAGCCTTCTCTAAATTTAAGCATGGAAGTCAGAAGGTTAGGAAGCAGAAGTGGCAATTTATGTATCTGGGACAAATGGATGACAAGGACCAAGGCTATGCCAGCTCTAGATAGTCTGCAGCCCCATTATCCTCTTTCCCTTCCAGTGGTCAAACAGCGCTCTGGACACCCCTTTCTTTCTTATTCTTCCACTCCATCTTTTCTGGTCTTCCCAGCACTTGCTCAGGCCATACCAGCCTGGAAGTACAAATGGAGTCATGCACAGCATCAATGATGATTTCCCTGGATTGTGCCTCCACTGGTTAGGACAGGATTCACATACACACACATACCCTGAAGTACTTCTGAGCATACCCTGGAAACGTCTGATAATGAGCCCTCTTGTTTACCATGTGCACCTGCTAGGATGCTCCCTCTTACTTGCCCCCTTTAGTGAGATCTGCCCTCTACTACATATGAAGCCACATAAGTGTATCATGCCACTGCTGTACCTTGCTAGTGCCCACCATAATAACAGCAATGCACAGGGCCATAATATTATCTCTGTTCCTTGAGCTGCTGGTCCCACTACTGCTGGCAAGTTACTGGAGCCCCTAAATAACAAAGCAACACAAGGTCCATACCAAACTAGGGAGAATTTTTAGTTTCTTTCAGAAGGGTATTAAACTATCATTTGTTTCCCAGTGTCTTACAATACTTATGAAAAGGGCCTGAGGGTTATGAACATGAATTTAAAATAAGACTAGTCACCCGGTTCCTGCACAGATATAGGCAATTAGGTAAATAGCTAGCTTTAGCTAAAGTGGTTTTGTGAAGTATGACAAGAGAAGGTAATCTGTGTTAAAATTACATGTATGTGAATGATGATGATGACTGAATGTGGAATTTAAGTTGGTTAAGAAGAGAGGAAGGAACCCTGGTAGTGCAATGGTTAAGTGCTTGGCTGTTAACTGAAAGGTTGGGGATTTGAAACCACCAGCCACTCTTTGGAGCAAAGACCTGGCGATCTGCTCCTGTAAAGATTACATCCTGGGAAACCCTACAGGGCAGTTTTATTCTGTCCTATAGGATCACTAAAAGTCAGAATCAACTTGACAGCACAGGAGGGACAAGAGGAACTCAGAGAAGTGAGGAACAATGAAACAGTAGTAGTCAAATGATTATTGGAGTCATGTTACTAGGAGATAGCTGGAAAGATAGAAGGTGGTGCTCGGACAGTGAGATACATTAAGCTGAGATTATGGCTAGGTTAGTTTTTGGTAATAAATAACATCTAAGGTAGGACCATGGGAGTAAATGGCTGAGAATGGTAGAGGATAACTGATATTCAAGAAACCAATATATCAGGGTATTAAAAGGTTCGGCCATGTATGTAATTAAATGGCAAGAGTTAAATCAGTAGCAGTGTTGGAGAGAGTGAAGTGAGCCAGGAGCTAAAATTTTATTGAGAAATGAAAGGGAATGACCCAAGGGTCTATAGATAATAGCAACAATGAAGGGAAGTAGGGGATATAATTTGATGGCATGAGACTGAAAGCTGGGGAGTTTTATAGGAAGATGGAGGGAGAAAATTCTGGAAGCAGTAACAAGAAATAAGGAGAACATCTACCCAACCTCTAGAACCAATAATAGATTATGGGTGAAAAGAAAAAAAGCCACGTTGAGAGGGTTGCAGTAGAAGCAGCATCCTCAGAGAGCAGCCAAGTTTCAGGGTTCTGGGATCGAAGCCAGGGAAAGAGGTTAGCGGTCTGATTCTTCAGAACACTGAACCTTAAATCCCCATTTTCAGTTGTTAAATCCCCTTCCAGTTATTCTTGGTGGTTCCAACTTGTTCAGCTTCTCCAAAGGATGAAAGAATGAGTGAATGGTGAGAGTACTGGGTCTAAGTTATTTTACAGTCTTTCAAGTAATCGTCTTGTTTCAGCCTTCTATCCCTACCTTCTTGCTTTCCCAGATACCTGATGCCTCCAAATCCTGAGGCTTTCTTGGGCTTTGTGGAACTAATTTGCATATTGTTTGTGACCTGCCCTCCTCCCATATAGGTTTCTGCTTTCTCTGCTCTGGTAAATCAGTTGCTTGTCTTTTCCTCTCCAGATTCAAAGATTGTATTGACATTGCTTAGGTGCTGTTATCTCTTCTCCCATTTTCTTTGTCCTCATGGATTTATGTCACTAACATTCCTTTTGCTGTCATTTTAGTGGGGTTTCAAAAGGGAGTTGTATTTTCAGCCTGCCATTTAAAAAAAATAATTTATTTTTTTGATGGTAAGAATATACACAGAACATACACCAATTCAACAATTTCTACATGTACAATTCAGTGAGAATGATCACATTCTTCAAGTTTTGCAACCTTTGCCACCCTCCTTTACCAAATTGTTCCTACCCTTAACATAAACTCAATGCTTCCTAAGTTTTTTATCTAATCTTTTGAGTTGCTGTTGTCATAGTTCTTAAAAGAGCACAACGTTCAAGACAGATATTCTTTACTAGTTAAGCTAAACTATTGTTTGATTTTAAGAAGACTTCAGGGGATATTTTTAGTTTAAGGTTTAAAGATTATCTCAGGGCAACAGTTTTGGGATTCAGCCCACCATTTTTAACAAAAAGTTGTTCACAATAGTTTTGTTAAGGGGTCAGACATGTCTGACTGACTCGTTCTCCCTAGGAGGCTCTCAGTGTCTCAGACACAGGTTCCTGTTTGGCCCAGCTCCAGGCTCCTGGTATACAGAGATGTGTATTAAAGCTGCTGCTGCTGGGATTCCAAACCCATTTTTTCTTCCCTCTAATTGTCACTCTGCAACTCCTGCCCATTTTCCAACCCCTTACCTGCTTATACTAAGCCTTACCGTTTCTGAAATTCCACTCTCCATGAGGCATTCACAGCTGGATCCTCCTCTCCTGATGTCATTCCTCAGACCTCAGAATAGGCCTCCTTCACACACCCCTGTGGTTTAATTGGTCTTTAGGAAATTGGTTCACTTTAACATACTTTTTATTCCCCAATTAGTTTCTACATACCACAGAGAAGCTATTATGAGATATATGGAATTTCTGCAGAACTTTCAAAACAGGGCAATTGCTTCCTCGTATGGCCAGCCCCAGCACCAATCAAATTCTCATGCCCTTAGACAAGAAATGCTTTAGGTGAAGGGAAGACAACACTCAATACATGGAAGGTCAGCTCAATTGGACTGGACCAAAAGCAAAGAAGTTTCCGGGATAAAATGAATGCTTCAAAGGTCAGTGGAGCAAGGGCGGGGGTCTGGGGAACACGGTTTGCGGGGACTTCTAAGTCAATTGGCAAAATAATTCTATTATGAAATCATTCTGCACCCCACTTTGAAATGTGGCATCTGGGGTCTTAAATGCTAACAAGCGGCCATCTAAGATGCATCAATTGGTCTCAACCCACCTGGAGCAAAGGAAAATGAAGAACACCAAGGCCACACGACAACTAAGAGCCCAAGAGACAGAAAGAGCCACATGAACCAGAGACCTACATCATCCTGAGACCAGAAGAACTAGTTGGTGCCCGGCCACAACCGATGACTGCCCTGACAGGGAGCACAAGAGAGGACCCCTGAGGGAGCAGGAGATCAGTGGGATACAGACCCCAAATTCTCATAAAAAGACCAAACTTAATGGTCTGACTGAGACTAGAGGAATCCCGGCGGTCATGGTCCCCAGACCTTCTGTTGGCACAGGACAGGAACCATCCCCGAAGACAACTCATCAGACATGAAAGGGACTGGTCAGCGGGTGGGAGAGAGACACTGATGAAGAGTGAGCTAATTATATCAGGTGGACACTCGAGATTGTGTTGGCAACTCTTGTCTGGAGGGGGGATGGGAAGATAGAGAGAGAGAGAAGCCGGCAAAATTGTCACGAAAGGAGAGACTGAAAGGGCTGACTCAAGAGGGGGAGAGCAAGTGGGAGTAGGGAGTGAGATGTATGTAAACTTATATGTGACAGACTGATTGGATTTGTAAACGTTCATTTGAAGCTTAATAAAAGTTAATTAAAAAAAAAAAAATTCTCATGCCCTTACCCATTTCCAGAATAAGCAAGATGAGAATCACTGGAGTGGTCCCCCAAGTATAAGGATCATCCAATGTATCTGAGAAGTCCAGCATTTCATAACAGAACCCCCAGATACCTCACATTAGTTTGCCAACTGATGAAACCAAAGTTAAATTCCTGTTATCTAGGCTTACAATACAGAAGATTACTATATAGTCCCACTCCCTGTGAAACTCTACGGGGCAGTTCTACTCTGACCTGTAGGGTCGCTATGAGTCGGAATCGACTCGACAGCACTGGGTTTTGGGTTGTGTCCTTCAAGACTCTCCCCTGGCAAACACAAGTATCTCTACTAGATCATCTACACTCCCTCTTCCCAGCCTACTTCCCTGTTCAGGGTCTCAATGTATGTGTGCATGTGTGTGTGTGCATGTGTGTGTGTAAAATGGAAGGTGTCCTTCATATTGGAGCATCTAGATTTCCTATACTAATTACAAATTGGGATGCCATTTTGGCTGCAGCAAAAGCAATCCCAGGATTAAAATCCCCTCTCTGATTATTATTGCTGGAAGAGGCATAGGTCCCAGAAGGAGTGCAAGAAAGGTACTGGACAGAAGGAACGAGACCTGTAGCCATTAGGCTGCTAGAATTTTTGGCTAGGTCACTACCTGAAAGCAGGTAAAGGCCCAGCCTTTTTCTCCATTCAGACACCTGGCAGCCTCATTCTTCCAGGACATACCACAACCTCTGAATAAAAAGGTCCCTGAGAAAACAACTGTCACAATGCCGACACACTTGATACCATGTGAGAAACAGAGCCGCCAGCAGGTCATCAGCCAGAAAAGTAAGTGTGAACTGAGACAAAGCATATTATAGCTTAGGATGCACTGATATGGAAGGAAGAAGTGGCAGCTGACAAAGGAGTCAAAGCTATAGATACAGACTAGTTTGTCTCTGCTTTCAGATTTCTTGAGAACAGCAGTTTGCGACCCTTCAAAGCTGGGTAAGACACTCCTAATTTCAGTCCAAATTAATGAGTGAGGGCCATGAGTCAACGAGAAGCTACATTTGATTCACAATGTTATTTAATAAATATGTCCTAGAATCAAAGAATTTTGGCATTGGAAATGACCTTGGAGGTCTCCTATCCAACCTTCCACCAATGCAGAAATCCCTTTCATAATATTTCTAGGAAATAATCATCTTGTCTTCTACTCACAGTGAAGAGAACCTAGAGTCGATTTCACTGTGCTCGATAGTTCTATAGTGACACTGCTTTGAGCCTTAGCGTTCCCTTCTTTATGGGAGTAGCACAGTCCATTGAATCAGGACATGCCTCTCAACAGCCTCCACTTGCCTTACCAGAAAGAACACTTTCCATATGACAGCTCTGAAGACAATAATCACGTTACCACTGTCGTTTCTGGATGCTCCAAAAACTGCATACATATCCCTGTCTTACAAATTACGTTTTCTACACACAGTATCCTTAATACTTCCACATAAAGGGTGTATGTAATCGAAACCACAACATCATCTTCACATGAACATTTCTTGTTAATCCAAGTTTTCCACCACTGTGCAAGTACAGATTTTTAAAAAATGAAAGTCAGGATGTATTTTTAACTCTGTTAAAACTTAATTTTGTTGGTTTCATTCTGTTGAAATGATTATAAATCTTGATTTTGTTGGTCATCGCTTAAGAGTCAGGTTAGGTAAGCCTTTCGACATTTTCCACATTTAGAATAAATGGACAAAAATGACAGAAAACCTTTAGAGGTGAATGGTAGTATCTTTTTAGTGGTAACAGAACTTTAATTTTAGATTGTAATAACCATTGTCATAGTTGAGGCATGCTGTGTGCTATTTAACTATACTGTTTAAATATTTAAAATATTAACATTTAAAAGGTAAGTTTCCATCACCTGGAAAATGCATTTATTTGGAATACTATGTAGACAATGATTCTAAATGTATATTAAGGTTCATTCAACCCTTCTCGTTCCCACACCTCTATTTGTTTGAACTAAATAAGCATTTCCTTTCCTAGAAATAATCATACTCTGTTAACTAACCCACTATAAAACTTTGCTCTCATTTATATTCAACTTGAGTGCCTACCATATGCTAACCATTTAATGTGAATTATCTCATTTGACACTCCCAGTAAGTCTCTGAGATAAGTACTATTATTACTTGTTTGATAGATTACAAAACCAAGCTTGGAAAGGTTCATTAATTTGCCCAAGGACATGAAGGGCTCATAGCAATGGAGGAGCTGAGGACGAGAAATCACTGGACTCAGAAGACCCTCTGAGAGAAACACTGGTGCAATTAGGCTGTGCCTGGGCTCCCTTACCTTCCAGGCTCATGCCCTGACACAGAGACTTTGTCAGACAAACACACAGTGGGGCAAGATTTCACTTTATTATTACATCAATCTCACAAATAAACCCAGCACAACCAGAAACACAGGGTGGATAAAGTACCAATGGAAAGGCCTAGCAACAGAAGGAGGAAAGAATCCAGTTCATCTCCTCTATGTCCCCAGCCTGGAAAGATATTTCTATACACAGAGTGAAGGCGGCTGGCATACCAGGCAATCCATTCTACAGACACTTGGAGCTAAGGGATAGAAAATATTACCAGGCATGGTCTAGTACAGGGTTAAGAAAATAGAAAAATCAGAAACTCACTCCTCAAACGAGTCAGGTACAGAAATACCAAATGATAAAAACAATATTTTTCAACTCCCTGTATTAGAAATGGGTATCTAATAATGACTGAGATAGGTAGCAGTTCTACAAGGTTACTTCTTGCTACGGCCTGTCTTCAGAACTGTGACCTGGGTAGATGTCCCCCGCACCCCCCAGCCCCCAGCCGGAAGCACCAAAGAGGATTTTCTAGGAGTCTGGGGAAAACTGACCCGAGACTGACCTTACCAGCTTACCTTGTCAGCCCTTCAAAAAACAGACCCAGGGCTCCTTCATGAACATCAAGGAGATATGGGCTATCAGAGTGATCAACCTGACAGCATTTAAAGAAGTCTAATGAAGACTTTCACAATTGTCTTTAGACATTTCTAGGTGACTCTATCAAGCCTGGGGTTTAAAGCACAATTATTTAGTTAGAGAATTTAAATGATTTGACTGCACTAAGTGAGACTGTGATATTGTACGCTCAGGTCACCCCGATTGTTTCTATTCCAAAATTGGAAACCACTGACTCTCTGAGGCCAGAAGGATCACTAAAGGCCATATGATCATGAGATGAACTCACAGAGCCAGAAGACGTAGTATATATCCAGAACTTTAAAGTTCCTGGCCTTACTTGGTCCACAGGGAATCTAAATAAAGAGAAAGCAGGCCAAGGAACCTCCAACGTGCCTTAATTGTGGCTGAAGTCAAGGCTCAGAGAACTTTCAAGTCGGGAAGTAAGGTGTGAAGTATTTCAACTCAGTCCTATGAAAAGAAGCAGGGCAAAGTGGTGCTATGCTAAGTAAGGGAGCAGAGCAGGGAGGCCTCAATGCAAGGTGCAGGTCCCTCCTAGGTAAGAGAATAGGATGAAGTTGGAGGGGGCCCTGAAGGCTGGTAACCCTGTGATCACCCTGCTGATCTTCAGATGGGTCCTCCCCTACTGTGGCTATGTTTACTTTTTCCTCTAGCTTCCTCTATAGAGGCGAGTGGAAGGAGGCCTGGGAAATGACCCAGTGAGAAGTGGCTACAGCTGGGCTGCCAGCTGTTCAAATTGGGGTCATCAAGTTCCTAGTCCTTGGAAACCTTCTGTGAGGTCAAAAATGTTTAGAGTTCCAAAGAGCTGTTTGGTAGGGGCAGTGGCTGAAAACCAGACTATAGATTCTTGGTGGGTGTGGCAAAGTTCAAAACAGGATCCATGAAACACCCTGGGAATTACTGTTACGGACCAAGGGCCAACTTGGGCATCTCTTAAAGGGACACCCACAGCTGGCTATACTTCTCCGAGTACTTCCGTGACTGGAAGGGAAACTTCATTAAGGTACCTATGTGCGTATGCTAACAAAAAAGCTTCAGGAAACCGCTGTGATCTCCCCAACGCTTTGAGAGGGGTCACGAAATATCGTGCAGTTAGAAAAGCTTGCCCTTAACACTGCCAGCTCCTGCCCTGCCTCCTTCCTTGTACCAGTATAGAAATGAAGAGTGTCCCCACCACTCAATTTCCTGCCTAGATATTTCATTCCCTACCACCATCCCAGAAAGGTTTCTCAAGGTAAGCCTCCCCACCAACTGATTCTAACCAGTCTACTCCCTTCTATTCTGTGCCTGCTCTGGGTTTTTTAATCTCCTTTCCCTACCCCTGTTCCCAGGTGCTTCAGACCTTGGATCTGGGGGGTATAAAATGTCTGAGAACAATGCCCAGATTATTGACTTAAGCCTTCAATTCCATCTCAGAGAGGGATTAATGTTCCTCTATCTCCGTTCCTCCCCCTCCCACCACTTCTCTCCAAGAAGTTCAAGGTGAGAAACCATCTCATTCCTCTTTGTACTGTGAGCTTTCAGACACCATGATAAGAGCCTGAATGTGACACTTTGGGCCAGGGGACTTTTAGCAGCTTAGCACACAGGAGGGAGATCCCCCTAAAATCCATCCCTAAAGCATATTTTTCACTACCCTACTTTTTTACATATTCTCACCTCTTTGCTCTCCTCTAAAGGCTTGAAGACAAATGAGGAAGAGTGGGAGAATGAACATAGCCTTGGCTTGGAAGTCGAGCCTGAGTTCTAGGTGTCTTTCTGCCACTGACTCAGTATATGAGGTTAGGCAATCCACTTGTCTCTCCGGGCCTTTAAATGAAACAGTTGGACTTGATGATCTCTCTGGGTTCTTTCAGGTTCATACTTGAGTAATCAATAAATGAATCAGAAGAAATTCTAATTTCAAGACATAGGTCACCTGAACCTCTCTGAAACAGCTGAAAGGAAGTAAATATCAAGTTCCTGTTTTTAATACATTTAGCTGCAGGAAAAGAAGCAAGTGTTATCTATGGAGAAATAGAACCTGGCAGCCCCTATGCTTGGCTAATAAAAGCAAGTTCCTGCAGGAAGCAGAGATATAGGCCATAAATGAGACCCGGCAGTGTCAAAAGGTCTATAAATTAAGTGATCAAAGGAGTAAAAAACAATGGCTATAACCAGAAAGATCTCTAAGCACAGACTATAGTCTAGAGAGGTCTGGGTGGGAAGGAGCCCCTGGAGCTTCTATTGGAGGGAAGGACTTGGTCCACAGCAAGTCGCTACTGCATTTGGTACTGCAATCCATCAGCCTGGTGTGTGTGTGTATGTGCAGACACGCTGCAGGCTGTAGTTATGCTTCTGAAGTGCTGAAATGAGAAATATCAGAAGAAATGATACCAAATTTAAAAACGTTAGGCTGAAGACAATTTTAGTTTAAAAGCTATTCATCTTCCCCACTACTCTGTGTGACATCACCACTGCTCATTCTGAAGTATGGGACGGCAAACTCTGGGGATGGGCAGGGGCAAGCTTGTGATATTATTGGAGGCCAAAAGCAGGGCACAACCCATATCCTGGTTGATAATTCCCAGTTCCCTCCAGCTCATGGGCAGGTGGATTTGTCTTGATCTGACCCATATGGGCACTCACTTGTCTTCATTCAAGGAAACAGTCTCCACAAAAGGGATTTCTTCTTTGTCTGTCTTCCCCATGATCAGCTGGTGCTTATCCAGATTTATGATACACTGAAAACAAAAGAGAATCACTAGTCCCGGTTAATGACCCCATTTCAGAGAGGAAATATCAAAAGGAAAGTCAAATCAATCCTACCTTCAGGGATCGGAGTGTCTGGAGACCAAGGGACAAGTTTTTCTCATTGTCCTCTAGAAAAAAGCACAAATTTATGATTCAGCTATTTCCATGGTGGTTTAGAAGTTCAGCCTCATCACCATTAAGTTCCATCCATCTGTTTGTCCGTCCATCCATCCATCTGTCCGTTCGTCCATTCCACAAACACCTGTTGATTATCTATTAGATTAAATAAGTTGCTCAGGTCATATAGTTAAAAGGCAATAGACCCAAGATTCAAACCTAGCTCTATCTTTTTAACTCTAAATGAAAAAGGCCTTTAGACAAAAACCAGGAACTTATAGTAGTCTAGTATAGAATGCACAAGGGAAAGTATAGAAAGAGATATTGGGGAACTATCAAAGGATTAATGGAAGATCTTGCCTCTACCTCCAACTAGCTCATGGAAAGCTCTCAGACACTTGAACACAAAAATATCTGTTTCTTTTCCCTTGAATTTCTCCTGCATTACATACTCTTTTTCTGAGTGATTCTCAACATGTCTTGAATGTAGCTCAGGGCCCATCTGGTACTTTGAAAGGCAACAACTGGGACAAGGTCTATAGTACCGGAAAGTGGTAACCTGGGATTTTGAAAAAGCCAATACTTAAAAGCATGAGATCTCATGAGAGTTTGGTGGAGGTAGAAAGGTTTATATTGGGGGTCTATATAGGTCCAGTCCCCAATTCTACTTACCAACCACAGCTGCTGCACAGTCCAAGCGGAGGGAGCCCAGTGTGATCACTAGGTGCTCAATCTGGCCCACTACTTTGAGATGCCGGGGTAGAGAAAGCTTCTCTACTTCATGTTTGTGAGATTTGACATGCTCCTTAAGCCTGCATCAGAGAGGAAGATACCAGAGTCCCCCTGGCAGATGTGTCTGGTAGAATCTGGTAAAGCCTACCTTCTGACCCACAATTGGAATTCCTCAGGGATCTCTTTGAATTAATTTACACAAAAAATGTTAACCAGCTTACACCTGTTGTTTCAGCATTTTGTCCTAAACATGCAAAGAGGATATCAAAAAACAAGACCCGGTTCCTATTTTCAAAAAGCTTACCTTGACTACCTGCATTGGTGAAAGGAGGGAGTTGACACACTCAGAGAATCCTATTTTGCACCCTAATCCCCAATTATGTGTGGGGCAGTTCAGTTAACATGTCCTTTCTACCCATAATAGATCTCAGGGACGGCAGGTTAATCCATAGTTTTAGAAGATGCTTTGTTCAATGTCTAATTTTCTCTTCATCCTTTCTATGTCAGTCTATCCTCATCAGTCTCTCTTAGGTTATAAAGTCAGTGGGGGCGGGTACTTACTTGGTAAGTGCATTGATACTGGTGTCCACAAGGAAGATTAGGGAGAAATTTCTAATTAATTTAACTTGTCCGTGCAGGGGAGGAAGGAAAGGAACAGCACCGAGGTTTTACACAGTTATGTAAGTTGACTGGAACAACTAGTACCTGAGCTATTACGGGTTGGTGGATAAATACTTAATTATGGACTTTCTGTGCCAATACTTCAGCTTTCTTCCATTTCCTCTCCTTTGCTGTTATAGTCCATCCAAAAGAAAAATAATTGCAGTTTTACAGATGGTTATTAATTCCTCTGGAATCGTGGCAGTCTGCTGCCTAATTATGCACCAGTATGTGATAGGTCTTTCTGGAACCATCACGTTGCACTATATCTCATCTATTCACATAAAGAGGCACAGGATTCTTCCCATAAGAGCACTTGTGCCCTGGACTCCCCCCATGACCCTAAATAGCAATATTCTAAGTCCATAGGTCCAGTTTCAAAGAGTCACAGTGCTGGTGAGGTGTGAGATGAGAAGGAACAGAGGTCGCTGATTATAAAAATCAAACCTTATGCAAACCCTACCAAAGAACATGGACATCTCAACTATAATTCAAACGGGCTACTGTATCTATCCTAGCGGTTGTCTCCTTACAGAAATTGGGGCTTGGGAATGATTTATCATATTTAAGGCTGGAGATGTGGAAAAAGATGCTGGGTTGATCTTCCTGATTCTGGGCTAGACCCCACAGCCCATCTGGTACTTTGGAGGAAAGAGTAAGAAGGAAAAGAAGTAAAAACAGAGATTGAGGAATAAGGGGGTAAGATAGAAAATGGTTTCCTCTGACTAAACGAGGGACAGACCAAATCTACCTGAAGTTATTTCATATCTGAGGTTTTGCCTCACATCCGATCATCAGCGGGATCCAATTTTACACATTCTTCACAAAGAGGAAACTACTGGTTAATCAGGCCAAGCAGCAATCGCAGCCCCATTGCCAGTTTTGACTCGCATTTCTGGGGACAGGAAGGGTGGGCTCCAGAAACACCCTGAGTAAGCTGAGGCCAACTGTGTCCCTGCTTTTATTCATCTGGGGTACACCAACAGGACAACTCCTTCTAATTTGTTGTCTGGCAGATCAGGGCAAAACACACACTGAGCCAGGGATCTCACACTCTCTCGTGCCAGAGTCCAGAAGCCTCTGTTCCAAACTTAATAGGTGGACATTAATGGAAAGCCTAAGGCTTGACTGGCACACTGACTTCTACCAGCTGCCTGACAACCCACCACTCTTCCCCTCTGCTAAGGACTCTGGTTCCAGCTGAAATCTGAGTTCTTCATACTTTTCTTAGAGTGTCTGTGGAGATCCTCACCGTGTATAACCATAAAACAGATTCACAAAGAGTGCATTCACATCGGACTTCCACCCAGCACTGACGGCTACTTACCCCAATCTGTCCACACAGGCTGAGGAGATGAGATTATATCGACAGCCTGTGTCAACCAAGGCTTTCATATCCTTTCCAGCACACTGTGGAGAGGAAATACAGTGTTCAAAAGGAGCCACAGGAGCAAAGAGAAAGGAGATCCAGACAGCAAGCAGCAGATGTCATATGAAAGACAGGGTTGGAGAGCACGCTTACAATCACGGGTTGGTACTCTGTCCCATCTTTACCCACTGCTGAGTCTGCCTTTCAGTGGCTCTCTTGCCTGCTGAATCCAGTGCTGACAAAGGAACCCAGAGACTTTGGGTGTTTTATTCCACACAACAGAGGAGTTTTTAATCTTTTTCTTTTTTAATCATCACACATCCTTTTGCAAATCTGATGAAAGCACTGGTTCTTCTTCCCATAAAGATGCAAATGCAAACAAAATTTTTGCAAGCACTCCAGTGTTGCATGGAGTGCCTCCTTTTAAAGCCCATTTATGAATTTCATGATAAGACCCACAACTCTATAGTGTTTAGAGGAGAGGGCCCACTCTGAGGATCATAGGGGGCTTCCAAATCCTACTTTCCAGAAAATCCCAAAGCTGCTCTCAGAACATTACCTGACAAGAAACCAAAATCATGTCATCATCCTCAGACTTCTTTAGACTCTCAGACTTAGCCTGATTGAGTCTGCTGGTCTTGGAGGCCCAAGGAACACGGCTGCTTCGGAGCTTAGATAGGTTGGTTTCCATGAGGCGTCTCTGCAGAATGTTATGAGGTTGCTTAAGGGATAGAAAGCAGAGGCTTCTCAGTGACAGGCCATTTTCCCCCTCTCCCACTGTCCCCAAGTGTCATAGAAATAATGAAGGAGCCTCACATAACTGAGCTCTACCGTTGCTTTTTATTTATTCTTCCTTCAAGTTGGAGCTTCACTAGTATTGTCAGAGCAGGTATATAAACCAATTTGCAGTAGGCCACTATGAGTGAATGAAAGAGCAAGAAAGGACACTGGGAGATGTCGATAGAGGCAATGAATATTCTGTGGCTAAAGAGAACTAGGGAACCTTATAATTCAATCTACTTCGGCCTGCTGTCTCCTCTCCCCTTACAAGGGCATTACAGGTGAAAAGTGGCATTATTCTTTGTAGAATACATGATTTTTGTATCTTCCCAGGTGACTGTAAATCAATCCCTCACAGAACAGGCAGCTCGTTCTCACAGGCTGAAGAAACCTTCCTAGCCCTGGTAGTCAGAAGCTCTTCTAATTTCTATTCCAAGTCTTACTGCCTCATAGTCTTATTTCTTGGATCCAGTCTGCATACACCTGGCTCTCCTGTGGGTTGAGTCACTGATGGAGGTGGAGTGGGCTAAGAAGACAGGAATTCATACCTTTTGAGTAGCACTATCAGGAAACACACTTTGGAGCCTGGCAGAACCGACAAGAATCATCCTCACTGATATCCGCTAGACTCAAACCACTGGCTTCTCCTGTCATATGCTTGTTATCCATTCCCTCTCTCTTCAACAAACCAAAAAGTGAGGGTATAAAAGGAGATATAAAAAGGAGGCAAGAAGCAAGTTCCTTATATCTATGCCAGGATACCTAATGTCAGGAAGCAGAATAAGGAGTTAAAGCCTGTTCTCTGACAGAGTTCAGGAGAGTTTCTAGGGCAGATATACCCATACTCTACTTTTCCTACCCAAAATGGCTTCTAGGAAGCATAAGCCACCTCTTGAAAAAAAGTAATTTGAATTGATAAATGTCTGTATGCAAACATTTTATCCCCCAGTTTACAATAACATTCAAAATCCTCCAAGGATAGTCTAACCCCAAGCTTCTATTTAACGTACCAGATGGCACTTTAATTCTAGGGGGAAGACAATCACTCTTAGAAGTCCAGAGCCTAGAACATTCCTTGGGAAGGGGGAAGAACTGCAGAAGGTCTTCATTATCTGTCACTTTACAGATTTCTACAGAAGAATGGAGTCAGAGCCGTGACTCACTGTAACCCCGGTGAGGTGAAGAAATGGAGTCCCAAAATACACTGATTGTTGGCAAAGCAGGTTCTAAATTAGCATCCTTGGGAAAAAGGGAGGAGGGAAGGCACTTATAAAGAAAATAAGAGCATCTTAGTTTCATAAAGAGCTAGAGGAAATATAAACTCTGTCAGTATTTCCTGATGCTACCCTAGGAGAATGCTTTGTTCCTCAAAAGAAGCAGAAATTATTCATTCTAAACTCTGTCTGTCGCTAACAAGCCTACATTCCTAGCTAAAGCCACACTAAGCAAGATGTTTGTTTCTGTCAGCCTACACTTAGAACGATCTTCCTTTTTCATTTGTCCAGTTTTCACATGCATATGAGGTGAGTGAAAATACCATGGCTTGGGTCAAGTACACCTTAGTAAAAAAAAAAAAAAGGAAAGGAAGACCAAAGAAGAACTGACACATTTGGATTGTGGTTTTAGCAAGGAATATTGAATACACTATGGACTGCCAGAAAAATGAACAAATCTCTCTTATAAGAAGTACAGCCAAAATGATCCTTAAAAGTGAGGATGGTGAGACTTTGTCTTGCTTACTTTGGACATGTTATCAGGAGGGATCAATCCCTGGAGAACATCACACATGGTAAAGTAGAGTTATCAAAAAAGAAGATGACCCTCAATGAGATAGATTTACACAGTAGCTGTACCAATGGGCTCAAACATGGCAACGACTGTGAGACTGGCACAGGACTGGGCAACATTTCATTCTGTTACACCATAAGGTCGCTATGAGTCGGAAATGACTCAACAGCACCTAACAACAACAACAACACTTAGCATGATTAACTGGGATAAATTGGATTTGTAAAACTGAGGACTGGAAAGGGCTTCAAAGAAGCTATCTAATCAAAGCCCTCCTATTTAGTCTAAGGCTTGGGGTCCTTCTTCTATACTGGTCTTGGTGAACACCACTTCACCTGGTCACACTTTATTTTGCAGATAAATCTAATCATCATTGGACAGATGAGACAGGTGAAGAAAGTTCTGAAACAATTCTCCTTGAAGTTATCCCTCTTCTGTATTTTCCTCCCTACCTCCTGGATCCTTCTCCCATAGGCTATAAAATACACTCAAAGTTCTCATCTATTGGGGAGCAAACTTCCCCCACAAAAACTTAAGTCTTGCCTCCTCAACCCTATATCCTCCTCTAACATGGCCTTGTCTTGAATGGTCTTTAAAAAAAAAAAAAAACTTAAATCACAATGTCTATTTCCTGATATACTGTATTTTCTTCACTGAAATCACTTCTGATTTGATAGAAATGACCCTCTAATTTCTAAATGCAATAAACATTTTTCATTCTTCATTTAATTTCTCATTTGGCCCTCCAGACTGTGTCTTTATTTGTTCTTTAGTAACCAAAAAAGCTTCAAAAACAATACCTATCAATGTAAAAAATTCAAGTATCACTAAAATATAAAAAATTTAAAAAGCAAGCCTCTCCAATCTTTTAACCCCTCGTTAGTTCCACTCTCTACAGAAAACTATTAGGATTTAGAAGCATATCCTTCCAAAACTTTTAATACATTTATAAGCACATTATAAGAATAAGATCATACTATAATACTGTTCTGAAATTCCATTTTCATTTAATATATGAAAGGCATTTTTCTATATCAGTACATATAGTTCTCATTTATTTTCGTAACTAGAAAGTATTCATATTATAGTTCAGGGACTGCAAATTTGCAGCCAATAAACCCATATGACTCTCAGAGATGTTTTTCTTTGGTCACTTTACTACGCCTGCATGTTTTAAGTGACAGTGTAACTGTACATCTACCTCTGCTCCCAACCAAAATTTTACTAAATTTCAGTAAAGAAATAAGAAAGCCTAAAAACACAAGGACAAAGAGAATAATAGTAAACAAGAGAAAAAGAGAGATGTTGACAAAAATTTTGGAACCTGAAAAGCAGACAGAAAAATTGAAACTGACCCAGACTACAGAAAGTTAAGCAATTAATGCTATTTCACTTCATAGACCCTGAAGCAGCACTGTCTGTGCTCACCAAAATCCGTGTTATCTTTTTCTTTATTAGCAGATACCTAGATTATATTTCCCAGCATTCATTCCTTGCAATTAAGTGTGGCTATCTGACTGAATTCTAGCCATTGGAAGGTAAGTAAAAGTGACATATGTCACTTCTAGGCCTGACCCACAAAAATCTCCCATGTATACTCCTCCATATTCTTTCCTCTTCTGACTAGGCTAGAATGGAGATTAGGGTAACCTTCTTAGAAGCCACAAGTTAAAGACAGAAGAGCCCTCTCAGCCTTGATCTGTCAATAATAATAAGAGGGCTGTCTTGCTGGCCCTTCTACTAGTACTGTTCCTTAAGAAAAATTAAACTATTATGTTTGAGCTATTTTGTATATATTAGAGAGAGAGAGAGAGCTGGAGGGTGTGATTATCACTGGAATAAGATTTCGTTTAAGGCCTGTATAAGACTCCCACTTGACTCAGACAACTGGGAAGAAAGCCAGAAATTTACTCTTTGGAAAGACTCTAGATATCTGGAAAAGGTAAAGATGAGGGTCTACACTGAGCCAGAATTAAAGAACATGAGTTTAAAGACTAATAGGGCCCATATGAAGCCTAACAAAATGAATGATAAAAGATCCACACTAAGATTTCACATCACTGTAAAATTTTGGAATATAAAGGATGGCAAAGATTCCAAAAGTTTCCATAGAGAAAAAAACAACCCAAATACAAAGGATTGGCAAGAATGGCATAGTAACAATGGAAGCTAAGAGATAATGAAATAATACTTTTACAAGTCTGATAGTACTTAATTTCTAAACCTAGTCAAACTATCAATGAAGACTCAGGAAAATTTATTTCCCATGCTCCAGCAAAGCAAGGGAAATAAACCAACAACGAGAAAAGCATGGGACCCAAGAAATAAAGGATCCAACAGAGAAGAGAGGCAAAGGAAATTCTGAGAATAGTGTTGGAGGAGAAGTCCAGGATATAGGTTGTGTAGCAGGTCTACAGAGCAATCAGTCAAAAATGGATTGAGAGGACAGAGGACTCTGGGTCAGATGTTTCCAAGAAAAAAAATGGACCTGATAGATGATCTACAGTTTTAAGGTATTAGGAGAAGATTTAAACTTTTATCAGAGAGTCTGGGGATAAACTGCTAATAGATACATAGAAAAATACATAAGGCAATTATTAACAAATAAAAACAAATATTTGTACAAAAAAGGAAACAATCATAGTACATTATTTGACTCAGCTGTGAATAAACGTAGTCATAATACTGTAAGCAGTAAATGCTGATTTAAACTAAAACACTTATTTAACAGAATAGTTCTAGGAGAAAGGACAGGATAGGAAGGTGTAAGAGAATTAAACCCTCATCTATTTTATAGAAAATTAATATATAATGTTAAGATCAACAAACCAAGAAATAGTGGTATCACCATTTATTTAGAAATATGGATATCCCTAACACAAGGAACAGTTAAAAGTGTTTTCAAGTTTTAAATTACATACATGTATTTTTTAATTTAAAAAATGAAATGAAAAAATATACCGTATATCATTCAGCCACAAGAAAAGCCAATTTACAGTGGCTTAAATGGAGGTTTATCTTTTTCTCATAACAAAAAGTCTGGAAGCAGATGCTGCTGGCATTGACTCAGCAGCTTAAGAACTTTAGGGCTACTGTTTCTGTAATTTTCTTGGATATTCCCTCATGGCCACAAGATGAGTGCCCCAGCTCCAGGCATTACACCCACATTCAAGGAATGAGCGAGGAGGAAGGGACTGTGCTAATACAATCTGTTCCTTTTATCAGGAAAGCGAAAGCCTTCCCAGAAATTCCCTCAGCAGTCTTCTGCCTGTATCTTCTTGGTCAGAACTCTCATGGCCACTCTTAGCTACAAAGGAGGCTGAGAGAGAATTTAGCTTTTCTAGCCTCTTTAGGGAGCCCTGGGGGCACAGCGGTTAAGAACTACAGCTATCTACGGCCTGCTAGCCAAAAGGTTAGCAGTTCGAATCCACCAGCCACTCCTTGGAAAACCTATGGGGCAGTTCTACTCTGTCCTATGGAGTCGCTATGAGTTGCAATCAACACAATGGCAAAGGGGTTTTGGAATCTCTATAGAGGAGACAGGCAGATAAAAGAGGGCTGAGAATGGGTGATGATTTACTCAACTAACAGTGTCTGCCAGATCGTGCAAAAATTAAAGCGTGAGCATATACATCCACCAACACTGTAATTTAGGTAGATGTTAATGCCAGGTTACCCTATAATCAGCTTAGCACCTTGTTTTCTTACACCTGCCCTACTTTCTGCATTTTAAAAGAGCACATCCCCTGCAGACATTTTTGTTCGTAGTACAAATATACCTCAATTTGGCTATTTCCCTACTAATGGACATTTAGATTGTTTCCACAATTTTTGCCATTAGAAACGATGCTGCAATAAACTCAACACTGTTTTGCTTGAAACTCTCCTCCACTGGTTTCTAAAACCATCTCTCTGTTTATTCCATGCCTGTCTCTTTCACTGGTTCTTCAGCTCTTTTCTTCATTAGTGTTCCTCATTGCTTTATCCTTGATCCTTTTCTCGCTCTACATATTCTCCAGGCAATTTTATCCACTTTCTCTGCACAAATTCCTACCTTTATGACTATGACTCTATCTCAAGACCAGACCTCACTCTTGAGTTTTAGACCCATGGATCCAACTGCCTATTTGAACTTCTCCACTTACACATTCCATAGGCACTTCACACTTAACTTGTCTCACTGATCTTTCCTCAAAATTTGCACTTTCTCCCTTACTCTCTACCTTGGTGAATAAAATTCTGCCTTCTTAACATCACTCATATTTTCCTTTCTATTTCTACTGCTACTGCTAAGTTCAAGCCATCTCCTAAAACAGTACTTTCATGATTCCTACAGAGGTTCTCTTGCCCACCATCAAATACAAAATCCTCAATTTAGCATTCAAGATCTTCCACAAACTATTACTCTCCTCCCCATCTCATCTTTAATTGTTTCTTCATAAAGGCTTTTGACTTCTGAGTATCACTTTTCTCTAAGTCTCACTTTCCTTTTCAGTGATAAAAAGGGTCTGAGCTCCAAAGTTCTGTTCAGTTTTAATATTCTGGGTCACGTCCTTTCCACCAAACTTATACTCATTCTTGATTCTTCTCTTTCCTGCACCTCCCATCCCAAGAATCATTGTTTCCTCCAAACTATATCTGGAATCAATCTGCTTCTCCCTATTTTTCCTAACTCCAGCCTAATCCAAGCAACCATCATTTCTTATCTGTACTGCAACAGTCCCCTAACTTGTCTTTTGCCTCTTTTTTATTCCGTCTCCAATCTATTCTCTGCATAGCATCCAGAGTGAGCTTTGAATAAGGTAAGTCCCTTACTCAAAACTCTTCAATGGCTTCCAGTGGTTCTTTAAACAAAATTCAAACTCTTTACCATGGTCTTCACTTACTGTCTGTGTCTGCTTTCATGCTACAACAGCATTGTTGAGTAGTTGAGACAGAGATTGTTTGGCCTATAAAGCTGAAAACATTTACTATTGGTCCGTTACGGAGAATGTTTGCCAGTCCCTGACAGCAGCGGTTAATAGCATATGCTTTGGAGTCAGACACAGTTGAGTTCAAGTTAGTAAGTACCTCAGAGTGCTTTTGTGAGGATTAAATGAGATGATCCATATAAAGCACCTAATACTGTCAGATATAGAGTAATATCTCAAATAATAATAACCATATGCATGTTGTCGTTGTTAGGTGCCGTCGAGTTGGTTCCGACTCATGGTGAGCCTACCAACAATAGAACAAAACACTGCCTGATTCTGCACCATCCTCACAATTGTTGTTATACTTGAGCCCATTGTTGCAGCCACTATGTCAAACCAAAAAGGTTCTTCCTCTTTTTCACTAGCCCTTTACTAAGTATGATGTCCTTCTCCAGGGACTGATCCCTCCTGATAACATGTCCAAAGTATGTGAGACAAAGTCTTGTCATCCTCACTTCTGAGGAGCATTCTGGCTGTACGTCTTCCAAGACAGATTTGTTTGTTCTTCGGGCAGTCCATGCTGTATTCAATGTTCTTTGCCAACACCACAATTCAAAGAAATCAATTCTTCTTTGGTCTTCCTTATTCTTTGTCCAGCTTTAATACGCATATGAGGTGACTGAAAACACCATGGGTTGGGTCAGGTGCACATTAGTCCTTAAAGTGACATCTTTGCTTTATAACACTTCGAAGAGATCTTTTTCAGCAGATTTACCCAATATAATGTGTCATTTGATCTCTTGACTGTTGCTTCCACAGTACTGATTGTGAATCCAAGTGAAATGAAATTCTTTACAACTTCAGTATTTTCTCCATTTATTATGATGCTGCTTATTGATCCAGTTGTGGACTATATACATATGCATTTTAAATTCTCACGCGTAGCTTAAAATAGAAGCTTGACACTACTCACTTTTATTTCCCTAGAAGATCCTGAAATCATCTTACTCCATTTTAGTGTTCATACACTGTCTGTGGATAAACGCAGGTTCCCGACTCACTCTCACTTCAAGCCCACTATACATCTCTATCTCTAGCCTTGGAAACCTAAAAAAACAAAAAACTAAAAGGGCACTAATATCTATGCCTTCTCTTCACTTACTAGCTAAATACATAACACATGACCCATTCTACCCCATGGGAACAGAGACAGATTGTCCTTGGGTTTGCAGTTGCTCAAAAACATATGGGAATCTACCTAAGGCAGACTGTCACATTGCCCCAGGCCTTCTATGTTCTGTCTTGTTGCCTTTGACTTTGCCTCGTGACCCATCAGACATGTCATTTCAAAAAGAACAGCCTTCTTCCTGATTGTTACCTACTTTGTAGATTGGTTTGAGAGGGTGGTTTCTCAGCTGCCCACGGTAGGCTGCATTTTTTGAAGAAAACATTTCACACATGAGTGGAGAATTGGACCAGATAACTGTAAAGTACTTCTTACTCTGAAATTCTACAGAGCACTTCCTGGAGGCCACTTTCTCTATACCATGCTGTAAGCAGATGTTGGTCTCCATCCCTATTGTTACACCAGGCCAGAGTAACCACTTCTTCCACTGAACGCCTCTAGCACTTACTGACTGTAACATCTTAACAACCTGGTGGTGTTGGACTAGAGAACTTTGAAGCCTTAGAAGAGAGCATAAAACACCTGTACAACATCAGGGTCTGGGCCCAAACTGAAGATTTCCAGAGTCACAGTTGCATCCTAACAATACACATTGCTATTGAGTCGATTCCGACTCACAGCAACCCTACGGGACAGAGCAGGACTGCCCCAATAGCGTTTCCAAGGTGCAGCTGGTGGATTTGAACAGTCAACCTTTTCAGTTAGCAGCCATAGCTCTTAACCACTGTGCCACCAGGGCTAGCAAACATCCTTTGAACACCTACTAAATTATGGATGTCTGTGGCATTATGGGGAAACCCTGGTGGCATAGTGGTTAAGTGCTATGGCTGCTAACCAAAGGGCTGGCAGTTTGAATCTGCCAGGCGCTCCTTGGAAACTCTATGGGGCAGTTCTACTCTGTCCTATAGGGTCACTATGAGTCAGAATCGACTCGACGGCACGGGGTTTGGTTTTTGGTTTTGGTGGCATTATGGATGTCTAATCTATAGGGCACCACCACCTGCTGCTCTAATTGACAAGGATTATGATCAGCTATATCAGACACTCAGAGAATAGGGTTAGTGAAATGAAACTGGTCATTTTATGCTTAGTTGGCTTTGCTGTTTTCTACTGTCCTCCCCTCATCTTCATTCCTAATTCTAGTCGATTTTGCTACGGCATTTGGCTATGAACAAAATCATTTATAGATAGGAAAGCAAAACTCACTCCCTACTGCTGGAAGAGTAGATGCATAGCCTGATGTAAATGTATGTATATGTAGCCCTGGTGGCACAGTGGTTAAGAGCTCGGCTGTTAACCAAAAGGTGTGCAGTTCAAATCCATCAGCCGCTCCTTGGAAACCCTATAGGGCAGTCCTGCTCTGTCCTATAGTGTCACTGTAAGTTGGAATTGACTTGACACCAATGGGTTTTTCAATGGGTAAATATCATCATATAGGAAAGACAGTATACTATCACATGACATGACTGTTTTAAAATTTTTTAAAGTCCTTAGAACAATGAGAAGAATATTTATGAATGTGGCAGCTAAAATAAAATTACAATAAGCAAGACTCCAAGAACAGTGGTTTTTTTTTTTTTTTTTCCCCTCCAGATTCATCTAGCTGTTTTATAATAAATCAAATATAGTATTACTCACATGTACCTCTGGGTTTAGTTCTTAATGTAATACAGAATGAGCAGCACAAGATGAAAGGACAAACAAAATACGAGAGCCAGACACAAGAAATAAGATTAATTTTCCACAGTAGACTTTGTGGCACCCAAACAGGAATCAGGCAAAGGCACTTTTCTGGGGCCAAGAGAACAAGACCACCTTTGATTGTTCATGGGAACCCTTTGCCAATCCAAAAAGGGTTGGCAGGCTGTCATCAAACAGTGAAAACTACAGAAACAGCATGGTAAGAGGTAGACAACTCAGAAAACCCAGCATACAATCTGAACACAGGTCACTAAGTCTGAGGAAAAACAACCTATGATCTTCACGCTAGCACAAATCCCAGAGTCAATGAAAATTAATTCGTTCTTTGCCTTCGCCTACATCTTCCTCTGAAGCCATTCTCTCCTTTGTCTTGTCCCCCCTCTACTGAGTTTGTACTATAATCCACTTCAAGCAAGAGCTGTTCAGTCAATTTTGGCATCCTCCAAATTTCACTTCCAGTGAAAGAAAATGGCTTCAAAACTCCTCTATCCTACCAGATGGATCCACAAAGTAAAGTGATAAGAACATGCTTCTAAGGTTATTCCTAAGATTGTACCAAGGCAACAATGTCAGTTCCAAGAGAATTAAGCATGCCGCCTCACCCCAGCACTCACAGTTTCCTAGCCATATCTCAGTCTGCCTTGGCTTTTGTGACCTGTTCTAGCTCTTCTGTGCAGTCACTTGCACATTAAAGGTGTGAGAACAGTGACAATGTAGCGGGGAGGGGGAAAGGGGAGGAAGTGTGAACTATAGTTCAGGGCCTCACAGTCAACTGCTGTATGTCACATCCATGGCAATACCCTGCTTCTTGAGGATGCTTCCTCCTTGCAGCCTACTACCTATGCTCTATCCTATCAGATCCTGGGTGGGTCAGCTGAGAGAGACAGGAGTCAAAAAAGCAGGTGGAACTCTCCCTACTTAGGATGAAGTAGTATAAAGAATCTTAGGTAGAAGGATAAAGAGGATACAGGAGATCCCTCAGGGCTGGGGAATTCTTTGACAGCCCAGGACAATCAAGTGTGCCTCATATTTTACATCCAGTGTGGAAGGAAGAAAAAAAATTCCACATTTTGATTTGTCTCCTAATACTTCCCTCTTTATTAGTTCCTGAGGCTTCCAGGAACTAGAATTATTTTGGCCTAAAAGTTGGAAGACTTGGACCAGATTTGCTAATTGAATCTAGAGTGCATTAAAGACAGGAGAAATAGAGTTATGTCTTTTCTAGGAATACATTTCAGTCTCTCACCACTCTGGGTTAGCATGAGTCATATTATCTTGTGGCTTGTGCATGAAAAATAATTTTTTAAAAACAGGGCACGATAACTGGGGTAGACATCCCCTGCACATAATTAAAAGGGATTATCACAATGGGGGTGGGGCTAATCTGATATTGGTATCTGTACGAGCTGTTTTGTTGTTTTTTTTAAAGAAAGTGGATGCAGAAGTTCTGCCCTCCATAGTCATCCTAGGGCTGGAAATGGCAATTTCAGTGAATCAGGGCTGACAAAGCTCCAATTTAACATTCTAAAGGCTAAGAAAAAAAGAAAAGAAAAATTACACAGAGCACTGATTTCAACTGTAAGATAAATTTAATTAATGTTTCATGAATTACTGCCCAGATGGATAAAGCAATCATGAAGTTTAAGAGAACAAACTACAAGAAAACTCCAGATAAAAGTACAAAGTTAAACATACATTTGGCCCAGCACCACTCCAGTGACTGAGGTCTAAGAATCAGACTAAGAATTATACTGGTAAACCCTTACCCATCCATCCCCATCCTATAGACAAGAGGACAGAGTGGTCTTTGAGCCCAGACTTCCTCCCAGTCCTGGGGCTTCTGGGGCTACTGCGAAGGAATCCCTTTGTACAACCCTGCTAGAAAAAAGACTGCGCCAGCCCCAGCTCCACACATGAGCTAGTCAGTGACATCAAGCAGCCGGGTTTCCTCCCCCCTCGGGGCTAAGAATGATGAAGAGAGATTTGGGGTTCAGGAAACCTTCACGCTCGCTTTTTTCTCTCTCCACACAGGATGGAAGGACAAAGGTAGATAAAACCAAAATCACACTGAGAAGCAGATTTTTTTCATAGAGGAAAAATAAGATTCAACCAAAGTGCCAAGAAACCCTCCTTCCCGCTTCTTTGTCTCCTTTTCACATCCATTAAGAGTCACCTCTGCCTGGGTCATAGGACTGGCCAAGCAGTCTCTGGGGCAGCGAGAGCTTCCCTCGTTGCCAGGCTCAAACTCTGCATTAATAATGGGAAGGAAGGACCACCTGAGAGCAAGGGGGCACGGCAAGGTCTCTCATTCGGGAGAAGAGAGACGCAAAGGGAAGAGGCAGCGAGGGAGGGAGCGCGAGCTAAGAAAGCCAAGAGGGAGTCCTGAGATAAACCGAAGCAGGGGGATCCTAGCTGGAGAGGGATCCGTGACAGAGCAAGAGGCAGGCAGCGGACAGCTGCGGGCCGGGGCGGTGACTCAGTGAAAGCGGCTACGGGCGGGCCCGGAGGAGACTGCGCCGCGCGAAGGTGAGGGGCGGCGAGGGCCACGGCGCGAGCGGGCGACGGCGCGAGCCGGCGACGGCGCGCGCGGGGATCCTGAGGCGGCGCGGCGGCAGGGGCTCACCGTGTCCTTGGACGAGCCCAGCTTCTTGAGGCCGTCCAGGGGCAGCAGGTCGGCGGAGTCCTTGTGGATGAACTGCACCGCCTGCTTCATCCGGCGCTGCTGCCGCAACGACGCCGCCTCCCGCACGTCGGTCTCCTTGCGGCCACCCTCGGTGAGGAGCCCTGAGTAAAACATCGCTGAGGCGCCCGCGGCCCAGCGTCCCCGGGCTCCCCGCTCTTCACCCGCCCTCAGCCTCGAGCTCCTCCAGCGCAGGAGCAGCCGCCCGCCGCGGTTTTTATAGCCGAGCGTGACGTCATGCGGAGCAGCCAGTGCGCGCGCGGGAGGCGGGGCCCGACAGCGTCCCAGCCCGGCCCGCGGCTTCCCAGCGCCCCCATCGGCTGCCCACCTCCACGCCAGGCCGCCCCGCCCTGGGGAAGAGCTAGCAAGGAATGGGTGGGGCTGGCGGGGATGGCCCGGGGCACGAGGGGTCCACCGCGGCCTCTTCCCCAGCTCCCCCTCCCGTTGCGGGTGCCCCGCATCCATGGACCGGAATAGGGTGTGGGATCTAACGCTGGAGCAGCCGCCCCCTCCCCAGCCACTGTCCTCAGGTACCCGCTCACCTGTCCACGCCGTGGCAGACCCCGGGATCACCGACAGCTGGGCCATGCCCCGAGTCCGGTCGCCCGCGCAGCTGCTCAGCTTTGCAGATTCTCACGGTATGGCGCTCCCACCTCCACGCCCCCTCCCAGAGCCAGTGAGCCCGCAGCTGGGACTCAGGAGGGCGGGCGGCAAATACCCAAGTTGGGAAAGCTCAGTATTTCTCCAACTTCAGGTCCGTCCCCACCCACCGGGCCACGTGACTGGGGAGGGGGCAGCCCCTGCGGGCGGGCTGGAGGTGGACCTCCGGGGATTCTCCCTCCCTCTGCACCCTCTGCCCGCGGCAGGGCCCCCGCGCTTCCTAGCGGGGAAGGGACAACGGAGCCGAAGCCCGCGGGCCTGCCGGAGGTTGGGGAGTGGCGAGGGTTCCCGCCTCACCCGGACTGCACTCGAGTGCTACCTCTACACCCGCTCTTCAGTACACCGCCAGAAAAGCACGTGTCTTTCTCAGTTAACGCCAGGGCCTACAATCGCGAGGGTCTATCACCCGTCTTTCCAGCATCCTTTCGGCCTTGTAGCTGACTTGGTACAGAACACATTATCATCCGGGGAACCAAGTCATAGCGTAGAGGAAAGTATGGAAGATTCTGACTCATGGCGACCCCATGTGTGCAGAACTGTTGCATAGGGTTTTCAAGTCTGTGATCTTTTTCGGAAGCCAGTTGCCAGGCCTGTCTTCCAGTGGCCTCTACGTGGGTTCGGCTAGTAGTCGAGAGCTTAACCGTTTCCCCCAACTAGCCGCAGATCCTTACAGTACCTCAAAAGGCTTCCTAAAACAAACAGAAGAAACCAAACCCACTGGTGTCCAGTCGATTCTGACTCATGGTGACCTAGGACAGAGTAGAACTGTCCATAGGGTATCAAAGGCTATAAATCTTTATGCCCCAGGGCGGCTGGTAGGTTCGAACCACCGACTTTTCGGTTAGCAGCCGAACACTTAATCACTGCACCGCAAAAAACCAAACTCGTTGCCATTGAGCCAATTCCGACTCATAGTGGCCCTATAGGACGGAATTGAACAGCCCTGCCTAGGGTTTCCGAGAAGCTCCTGGTGGATTCGAACTGCAGACCTTTTGGTTAACAGCCGAATGCTTAAACACTCTGCCACCAGGCATCTTTAAAAGGCTTTCTAGTGCTCTTAAAGGTAAAAGTCCCACATGCTTGCATGGTCTGCTCCCCCCTGCTTCTCCACTCTTAAGTGCCTTCTGGAGAGGAGGAGGAGCCATACTCATTGCTAAATGGCCTGCCTTTGATCATCCATTTCCCTCTGCAGGGAATGCCCCCTTCCACTTTCTTCAGTAAAGTCCAACACTTGTCTGACCTCAGCTCCATTATCATTTAAGAGAAGAAAAGCTTTCTCTGATCTCCTAGAATGGGTGAATTTTTCCCTAATTATATACTATGTAATTGTGTGGCACCCTGGTGGCCAGTGGTTAAGAGCTTGGCTGCTAACCAAAAGGCCTGCGGTTCACATCCACCAGCTGCTCCTTGGAAACCCTATGGGGCAGTTCTGATCTGTCCTATAGGGTCACCATGAGTCAGAATTGACTGGTCAGCAAGGGTTTGGTTTTTGGTTTTTGTTTTTGTTTTTTTTTACGTACTGTGTATCTCTCTTCTAGGTATTTCAAGGCTTCCCTTCCTTTTTGATTGATTAGCATTTGTCTTCCCCATTAGATTGTAAACTTCAAGAAGGCAACTGAGTTCATTTTTGCTTACCACTGAATCCCTAGCACATAGAAAGCCCAATAAGTACTTGTATAAGTACGATGAGAATTTAAAGTCTCGCCCAAGCCTGAATTGTCTGCCCTGGGAACTTGAGCTGACTTCCCAGGCCTGGAAGGGCAGGGTTTTACCTCATCAACCTGCTTCTTTCCCTCCATTCCTGTCTTTAGCACTTGCCCCAGATTTAGAGGACATACACTGCTTGTGGGAAAACAAATCCAGAAAGCTGTTCACCTGACTTCAAGGAAGCCCCAGTGCTGGATTCCTCCTCTCCCACCTCCCTCTATCTTCCACCCCCCAGGACAGACTCTTCTAGTGGGAGATGAGGAGGGGGGCAGGATTGCAGCTCACCTCCCAGTCCTTTGGCACGCTTCCAGCAATGAACAACAGTGGCTGCCCTGGCCCCTTCTGTCCCATCTCCTGGATCCCTGCCTGGTCACTCCTCCAGGCATGGGTTGCCCAGGGAACGGTGAAAGACAGCCTTGTCTTGTCTCTGTAGGACAGGCAACTCTGAGCTCCACAAAGCCTCAGGACAGGCCTGATAGTGAGGGCCTCTGGGGTGCAGCAGGGGCAGCTACTTTCCTCAGGTAGGAAGGAAGGCAAGCAGGTAGAAGCTTTGGGGGAGGAGTTGGAGTCTCCATTTCCCAGGCAGTTTAGCTCAGTCCTGTATCCTTTTTTTTTTTTTTTTTTGCTGAAGATGACCCCGCCGCAAGAAAAGGGGCTCCTTTCATAGCTACGTACCCCCAGGGAACACCAGGAAGCGGAATCTCTCTGGTTGAACTGGAATTGGGCCATATCAGGTGTTACTGAAAAATAAGTGGGGCCTTGGCTGGAGCTGGGAATCTTTTTGTGAATGCAGACCTCTTTGCTGTAGCAGGATTTGTGCTCTGCAGTTGGATCTGTGGCCATAGCACCAGTTAGGCCCCTCACCTGGCAGATACCTTCCTTGGGGCCAGACGGGTACCATCATTGCCCTTAAGTATAGGTCAGTGTGGTAAGGCCAGCCCCAGTCCTGCACACACACTATGAGTTCCTGTGGACTACAGATGCCTGCTCAATTTGAGAAAGGTCACCTCTGGGCAGTTTATCCAGCTTGTCCAAATGACGTTGAGTAAGTCACTTCTTACCTCTGAGGCTTAGCTTCCATATCTGTGAAATGGATGTTGTAAGGACTGAGTGAGATTCAATATACAATTGAGCTGTGTAAACTGTTGAGGGTTGTGTCAACAGAAGAGATAATTATTAATTCTCCATATGGTCAACCTCCCCTGACCCACTGACCCATCTTGGAGGGAGTATAATATGGTTGTTAAAAACACAGGATTTGACCAATATCTCTGAATAATTTGTGTAGTAATTGTCAACTGGAAACCTAGTTTGCTGTGTAAACTTTCACCAAAAACACAATAAAGTGTTATTTAAAAAAAAAAGCACAGGATTTGGAGTTCAACACACATACAAACCAGTTGTGGTCTAGTCAATTCTAACTCATCCCATGTGTGTCAAAATAGAACCATGTTCCATAGGATTTTCAATGCTGATTTTTTAGAAGTAGATCACCAGGTCTTTCTTCCAAGGTGCCTCTGCATGGATTTGAACCTCCAACTTTTTGGCTGTTTAATTGTTTGCAGCACTCAGGGACTCCAGAGTCCAACACACTAGGTTTGAATCTGTGTTCTGTCACTTCTTAGCTATGTGACTAGTAAGTTACTTCACCATGTGAGCTTCAGTTCTTTTTCTAGAAAATGGTGCTGATAATATATCTACCTCTCAGGGCTGCTGTGAGGATTAAATGAAATAATACACACAACACGTTGTCTGGCATGTAGGAAGGGCACAGCAGACGGCAACTACCATCATGACCTGGGTCAGCGTCAGGAAAACCTTTTGGTTGCTGTGCTCTCAGAGTGAGCCCTGGCCAATGCTTCCTCCAAGCCTTCATACAGAGCTCTAGGCTATATAAGTCAGGCTGAGCGTCTTACCTCCTCCCTGGAGCTGAGGCTCGGCTGCTAAGGGCGAGGCCTCCTGCGACAGGGTTGCCCAGGTCTCTTACTCTCCCTGGTGCCACAGAATTGATTTTAACATGTCAAAAGGCTCGTTTGTAAAGTTCTTTGCATCCCATCCTGGCTGTTGAAAATTGTACTAGACAAGCTGATGCTGTTTCAGCTAGGATTTTATTTGTATGGTATTTTTTTTTCCAGCTTGAAAGCAGCTACTGTTTTATTGACTGACCAGATTACGAAAATAACCATGGTAGACACCTTAGTTCATCCTTCTAAGAACCCTGTCAATCTGGTCTTCTCTATTATCAGCATCTCCACCTTCTGCAGAACGGGTGGTCTTTTTCTTCATTCCACCTTGTAGAGAAGGTAATTCGAAGGGCTGCAAGAAGTTGCTTCTTTGAAGCGTTTCCCAACAGTATAGATCTCATGAATCAGATCCTTCATGCAGATGATGCCTTATTTACCAACAGATCGTGCAAAGTGTTATCTGTCAGGACAATTCGCTTCTCATTGGTTTTGCTATAACCACGCTTGTAGATCTGTTCATTCACTGACTTTAGGTTTGGGTATCCCATCCCCGTGCAATATATGGTTCCACAATTCTCAGCATGTTAATTGAAGCCTTGTTGAGCTTAACAAAAGTGCCATTGAAGATCTGGTGAAGATGAAGAAGCTGCAACACCTTTCAAACCTTTGGACTCACATCATTGATACCTCTGATCCTGATAACAAATGCCAACTTGGGTTCTGCAGGTACAGAGAAGTTACCAGCTTTTCTTGCCATCCTAGCCATTTAAATCTTAGTTCTGTACATCTGCCTATATTCCCTGTGGTTGTGCTTAGCTTTTTCATGGATATGCTTCCTCCTTGCCTTTCAAATCACCTTTTGGGCAAACTTCTTTTCTCAGGTGCTTGATCTTTAGTTTTGTGAAATGTTTTCACTTAAGAGTTTCTGGCACAGCAGAACCTTCTTTTTCTTCCCTTTGACACCCTCCATGGTTCCAGCTGGAAGAAAAGGTCATATTCTTATTATAAGTGACAAAAACTCAACAGAAAACTTCTTAAGCAAAAATGCAAATGGATAGGCCCTTTTAATTAAAATGTACAAGGGCTTCAGGCATGGCTGGATCCAAGACATACATCATCCCTGTGTCTCAGCTCTGCTTTCCTTTGAGCTGACGTCACTGTAGGCAGACTCTGATGGCCCCATGACTGTCAGTAGCTCCAAGCTTACAACCTGTTCTCCTAGCAACCCTGCTTTGGGTCTTCAGCTAACAACCTTTGAGAATATGACGTAGGGTGAGTACCGGGCTGGGAAGCCAAGAGAGTAAAGAGAAGAATCAAGGAGACGGGACAGACTGCCAAGAAATTTTCTACCCTCTTCCCTTCCCACCCATACATATTTGCCTCAGACTTTGCTCTTGGGCACACCCTGGAAGGAAGAATGGCCGCTGCCTGGCCCCCCTCTCTCCCCCACCGCCACCATCATGTAATATAGCTGGAGAGCCTCCTTCCTCCTCTGGTGCCCTTACCACCCCTTGACTCTGGCAGGATGATTCTTCAAACAGTTGTCCACTGCAGATGCCAGATATGTGCCAGGACCTCTGGCTACCTAGTGCCCATGGCTTGGCACTCAGCCCTAGAGACTATGTCTTCTTTGGCAGGTTAAAGCAAAGACAAAAGAAATTTCTGTCCCCTTCCTTCAGAGTGATTCCCAATATCATCATGGCCTGGAAAAACAGAGTTGATGGCAGCCCCGCTAGTGTTTTCCAAAGTTGGCTGGGTGTTTTGGATCCATTCCTGTCAGCAATGATTTTGTGTCATTTCCTGGGGTAAGGGCAGAACTGTGACCTCAAATCAGACAGCAAAAGATGAGAGAAAGGGGGAAAAATATATTAGTATCTGAAGCAAACTCTCTGGTGGAAGGGAGGGAGTCAAGATTTGTTTTTGAATCCCTGCTCTTCCCCTTGCTTCCTGTGGGACCTTGGCCAAGTTACTGAATCTCTCTGAACCTCTGTTTACCTGTCTGGCAGGGTTCTCTATGGTTTAAATAAGATAACAAATATAAAGCACGGAGACTGGAAAAAAGTGAGCCATCAATAAATATGAGTACTGTTTGCCTTTCCTTCTTCTCCCCGACATAGATAGAGAACCTGGAGGAAGGGTGGCCCTCCTGAGGCCAGTGGAGAGTTCTGCATTCTGGAAATGAGAGCTCTGAAGATGGTAAAACCAGTTGACTTGGTATCAGTTCTGACTCATGGCAACTCAACATGTATCAGAGTAGAACTTCTAGAAGTGGATCCCCAGGCCTTTCTTCTGAGGCCCCTCTAGGTGGACTTGAACCTCCAACCGTTCGGTTTGTTAAACATTTGCACCGCCCAGGCACTTCAGCTTCTCAGAATTCGGTGATGCCTGCTCCAAATCTCTTTAAGTCAGATCCAGCCCAGGGTGGAGGGGGGTGGGAGGGAGGCCTCCAGGGCAGCTCACACCTGGTAACCACTGTCTACTTCAGGAGCACTGAGGGCTTTACCTCCTTCCCCCAGAGGAACAAAGAATTCTGCTTGGGTGTGAGGGTGAAAGGTCAGTGGCCCTCACAGGGCCTGGGGGCAAACAACAGCAGAGAAGATAAGCCCTGTATTGGAGGCGTGTCTACTTCCAGGAGAGCAGATGTGTCTACACACTCATACACAAAGTGTTCACTCTGGCCTATTTTCACACAGCCCTGCACTGCCCAGAGAGAAAAGTCACGGTGATTATTTTTGAACTTTTTATTTGGAAATGATTTCAAACATGTAAAAAGTTGCAAAAAAATAAAAATAGTACAAAGAACAACTATATATCCTTTACCCAGATTCACCTGTTGTTAACACTTTACCTCATTTGCTTTATCATTTGTTTCTCAATACCACACACACACAACACACACACACACACTTTTTTCTGAACCATTTGAGGGTAAGTTACATTTATTATGACCGTTTACCCATAAACACTTCAGCGTGTATTTCCTAAGAATAGGGCTTTTTTTTCTCTCTCACCACAGTACAGATACGAACTTCATAAATTTACACTGATTGAATAGTTTAAACTACTGTTCACGGTCCAGCTTTGTCAGTGGCTCAGTAACGTTCATTAGAGAATATTCCTCCAGTAGAGTATCCAGGATGGGGTCAGGTATTGCATTTGGCTGTCACGTCTCTTCAATTTGGAAAATTTCCTCCATTAATCGGGAACATTTCCACAGCCTTATTTGTCTTTCATTACACTGACATTTTTGAAGACTACAGTTCCCCCTTTTTAATAACTGTTTCATTTAGGTATAATTACATACCATACAATTCACCCACTTAAAGTGTACAATTATTGGCTTTTAACATATTCACAGAGTTGTGCAACCATCACATCAATTTTAGAACACTTTTTATTTGCCCCCACCCACGCCAAAAAAAAGAAACCCTGTACCCTTTAGCAGTCACTCTCCTTTTCGTCCTAGCTCCTCTAGTCCTAGGCAATACCTATTTCCCTATTATGGGCATTCATATAAATGTAATTATATAACATATGGTCTTTTATGATTGGCTTCTTTCATTTAGCATGCTTTCGAGGTTCACCATGTTGTAGCAGTACTTCATTTATTTTTATGACTGAATTCCATTGTATGGATTTACCGTATTTGTTTATCCGTTTGGGTGGTGGACATTTGGGTTGTTTCCACCTTTTGACTATCATGACTAATGCCACTATGTACATCTATGTACAAATTTTTATGGGCATATTTCATTTCATTTCTTTTGGGTTTATATGTAGGAGTGGAATTGCTAGGTCATATGGTGACTACGGCTAACCTTTTAGGAGCTGCCTACTGTTTCCCAAAGTGGCTGCACCATTTTACATTCCCACCAGCAATGAATAAGGGTTCCAATTTCTTCACATCCTCACTAACACGTATTATTATCTTTTTGATTATAGCCATCCTACCACCTAACATCAACAACCAGTTGTGGTTTTGATTTGCTTTTTCCTGATGGCTAATGGTGTTGCACATCTTTTTCATGTGCTCATTGGCCACTTGTATGTCTTTGGAGAAATATCTATTCAGATCTGTTGTCCATCTTTTAATTGGATTATTTGTCTTTGTGTTATTGAGTTGTGAGTGTCCTTTATATATTCTGGGCACAAGTCCCTTATCAGTATATGTTTTGCAAATATTTTCTCCCATTCTATGGGTTGTCTTTTCAATTTCTTGATGGGAGTCTTGGCAGCACGAATGTTTTAAATTTCATTGATGAGCAATTTACTTATTTTTCAACCCCCTTCCCTTTTAAAAAAATAAAGCATTCCCCATTTTGTGTTTGTCTGCTGATTGCTTGTATTTAGATCGAAGTTATACCTTCTTGGCCTGGGTCCTGTGTAGGTGATGTTATGTCCTTCTCAGGGTGTCACATCTGGAGACTCATGATGTCCATCTCTCCTTTATTGGAGATGCTAATTTTGATCATCCAGTAAAGGTACTGCCTGATTTCTCCACTGTATAATTACTCCCAGTCATAATTTTTTTTTTTAAATTGAAACTCTCTTATCAGTACATTTGACTTTGAGTTCTGTGCTCTCTCAGGCACGCCCTGCACAGTGGTCAGCCCCCCCTTGGCCAGGCCTGTATCCTTGTGTCTCAAACAGGGGCTGTGTCCCTCTGACCACACGGGGTTATGTGAATTTCTCACTGTTTCCTTTCGGGCCCTGAATTCCCATCCTGACAAAGTGAGTCTCCTCATTGACCTTATTTGTCTACAGCCCTCAGCAGTGCCTTCCTGAAGTCAGAGGTTGGACTTCACGAGGCTGGAAACATCAAAGTCTAGATAGGCAATTCTGGATAATGTGTAATTCTGGACTCAGCAAGGAGGGGTGTGTGTGTGTGTATGTGCATGTGTGTGCTCTGTCTGACCTGAGAGAAGCAGTCTTAGGGGCACATCTCATCTCTTCAGGATAAGGAGGGTAAGGGTTTTCAAAAGATCTTGTGTGAGAACTCAAATTAAGCTCCCTTTTCTGTTCTTCAAACATACCGCACTAGAAAGCCTGCAACTGAAGGACTTTTTGTTTCAGAAAATGGGAGAAACCAGCAAAGTGTGAATCTCTTTGAAGAATGTATCTGAAATTTTACTTCTCCAGTCTCAAGAAATGGAAGGTAATAGTAATGATGTTGATGATAATAAACATTTATTGAGCTCTTACTACACGCCAGCCAGTGTTCCGAGAGCTTTCAATGTAATGGATTCATTTAATTCTCACAACAACTTGATTCGATAGGTACTATCATTATCTTTATTTACCATATGAGGGATCTGAGGCACAGAGAAGTTAAATAACTTGTGCAAGGTCATACAGCAAGTTGGTGGCAGAGCTGGGATACAAACCCAGGTACTACAAAAGATATAATGGAAGTCTTGGAGAAAATGAGCATTATGAAACATTTTAGAGAAAGTAACTTTCATTATGATAAACGGAGAATGTGTTCTCAGACACACTAGGAATATGGGGATGGGAGATGTTGGGTGAATGAAGTTGTCTGAGTTGCCCCAGTTCCTCATGGGAACCCCAGATTGAAGGCTTACCAAGCCTCATACTTGCATCCACGTAACCTGAAACTCTAGCTTAGGTATCTGACGTGGTTGCAAAAGCCGCCTTTCTCAAGCCGAGGTACCTGGATCTAACATCCATGTTCCAGGCACAATTTCTTTTTCTTTTGTTAAGTTGTGGCCCCGTTAACCCATTGCTATCGAGTCGATTCTGACTCATAGTGTCCTTGTAAGGACAGAGTGTTGTAGTAGGTAAGAGCTACAGCTGCTAACCAAAAGGTCAGCAGTTCGAATCCTCCAGATGCTCATTGGAAGCTCTACGGGCAGTTCTACTCTGTCCTATAGGGTTGCTATGAGTTGGAATCAACTCGAAAGCAACCAGTTTGGTTTTGGTTTTTTAATGACAGAGTAGAACTGACCCATAGGGTTTCCAAGGCTGTAATCTTTACAGAAACAGACTGTCACATCCTTCTCCCATGGATTGGCTGGTGGGTTCAAACTGCTGACCTTTTGGTTAGCAGCTGAGTGTTTAACCACTGCACCACCACCAGTGCTTCTTTGAATTGTGGTCAGTATATATATATACACATATATAGTCCCTAGGTGGTGCAAATGGTTTGTGAACTGCTAACCTAAAGGTTGGTGGTTGGAACTTACCCAGAGATATCACAGTAGAAAAGTCCTGGCAATCTGTTTCTGTTAAGATTACAGCCAAGGAAACTCTACTCTGTAACACATGGGATCACCATGAGTCAGAACCAACTCAATGGCAACTGACAAGAGTGTGTGTATATGTACATATGTAACATTTGCCATTTCAACATTTTTCATGAGTACAATTAAGACATTAATTACATTCATCATGTTGTGCAATCATCACGCTATCCATTTCCAAAATTTTCCATCACCCTTAACAGAAGCTCAGTGAGCACATCTTCTTGCTTTGCTACTATGGCCATCTTGCTACATTGTCCACAGCTTTCTACGAATGACCAGGGATCATACAGGTGCAGCTGCAGTGGCACTGTGTGACGATGACCAGTTTGTGGTCATACATTGTGAGTTACCCACAGGCAGCAGAGGGCTGAGCACAGCAGGCCTGGCAGGGTTCACCACAAGCTCATACTCTTTCATGCCATGCTCTTCTGCTGGGCATGGCTGCGTCACACATTGCTGGGCTCTGTCCTCCCTCTGGGGCATCTGCTCCAATTCCTGCTCAATAACTGTTACTTTTTTTTTTTGGACTCTAGATGAAGATTTATAGAACTAGTTTCTCATTAAACAATTAGTACACATATTGTTTTGTGACATTGGTTACCAACCCCACAACATGCTAACACTCTCCCTTTTTGACCTTCAGTTCCCTATTACCAGCTTTCCTGTCCCCTCCTACCTTCTAGTCCTTACCCCTGGGTTGGTGTGCCCCTTCAGTCTCGTTTTGTTTTATGGGCCTCTCTAATCTTTGGCCGAAGGGTGAACCTCAGGAGTGACTTCATTACTGAGCTAAAAGGGTGTCCAGGAGACAACTGTTACTGTAACTTTTTTCAACTTCAGAGTGTTTAATAAGGTAAACCAGCACCAAAGCTCAGATTTGAGATGGGTTCATATTCTTGCTTTTTGCACTGTGTAAAGATAGAAACCTCCAAACTGTGCCTCAAAGTTACCTTCAGTCCTAGGATAGAATCTGGGATCAGTGGACTGTCCAAGTCAGGGGAGTGCCGTAGCTCCAGGAACTAGATGTGGTGTGACAAGGTTACAATTTGGGTTCCCCGCCCCCCCCCCATCATTCTTTCAACTCCCTTTCAGCCTGTCTCAGCAATGTATACCCAACCTAATCAGGTGCCTAAACCATAACAAGCACTGAATGAATGAATGTGAGGTATATGTGTGTGTTTGGGCATGATTCAGAGCATTGTTGATAGCCTGAAATGACCCACACCAGTGATTCCTCACTGTCAGTAGTCATTAGACCTGGCAGAGGGAAGGAAAATATCAAAACAGATACACTCCAAGGGCTGTATCAAATAACATGCATTGGTCCTCAATGCCCTGATCCCCAACACCACCGGTAACATTTTATTTTGAATTAGGGACTTTAAGCTCCTAAAAAAAAAACCAAACTCAGTGCCATTGAGTCGGTTCCTGAAACATAGGCTGACCCCATCTTCTACAACCACGAGGTGGCGCCTGTTCTAGGAATTGCAAAATGGTTTGTTCACAACTTGGAGATTTGATCAGACTGAAGATGAAATGCCAAGTTCTTCCTGGGCCAATAAAACAGCTTGCCAGGGTCAGTGCTGCTAGGCTTGGCTTGAGGAGCCAGTGCCCTGGGAGGGACCTGGATTCATTACTTCAGTGATGAGCTCACCCTATCAAAAATAGCACCCGCACCACCACCTCCTCACCCTCCTTAGCCATCTTTACTTTGTAACACTTATGTATAACTTTATAGTATATGTTTTCTTGTTTATTGTCTGTCTCCCTCCACTGGAATCTAAATTCCACAAGCCCAGAGACTTTATTTTGCTCACTGTAGTATCCCCAGCTCCTACAATGCCTAGCACTTAGTACGCCCTCAATAAAAATTTCTTGCATAAATGAATGAATAAGCAAATGTATAATAAAGAATTTTTAGTAACTAAGGAAACCCTGGTGGCAGTTCAAATCCACCAGGCGCTCCTTGGAAACTCTATGGGACAGTTCTACTCTGTCCTATAGGGTCGCTATGAGTCAGAATCAACTGGATGGCAACAGGTTTGGTTGGTTTTTTAAGGTCTATACAGGGCTTTGAACCAGTTCATTCTGGTTTGAACCCCTGCTGAGAATTTGCATTTCTAACAAGTTCCCAGGCAATGCTAATGCTGCTAGTTAGGGACCAAGTCTGAGAACTACTAGTAGAGCAGTGGCTGTCAAAATTTTATTATATATAAGAATCTCCTGGGAATCTTGTTAAAATGTAGATTCTGATTCAGTATATCTGGGGTGGAAATGCAGGTTCTCAGCAGGGGCTCGAGCCAGAAGGAGCTGGTTCAGAGGCCTGGGTCTATAGTGATTCCCTTCCTGAGATACTCTGAAAACTAATCAGTGCTGAGTTATGATCGTAGTTTATAGCAGGTGGGTTTAATTTGTATCTTTTTTATTCAACTAGAACAACTGGACTGTGAATTAGAGTGGCTTCATTTTCTAAATCTATTTTTACTGTACGTGTTCTCTGGAAGGAAACCCTGGTGGTATAGCAGTTAAGTGCTATGGTTGCTAACCAAAAGGCAGTTCAAATCCACCAGGCACTCCTTGGAAGTTCTACTCTGTCCTATAGGGTTGCTATGAGTTGCAATTGACTTGACAGCAGTGGGTTTGGTTTTGGTTTGGTTCTCTGGAAAGTGATCCCTGCTGAGTAGTTATGTCTTTGTGGCTATATCACTGAGGCTGGTCATTGGAGCAGTCTTGCTGGGCCAATAGGCCCCTGAGGAAGGTCTCCCTCACTCTGATCAGGACTGCTTGGAGGGGGAGAGACAGGGTACCACACACATTCAGACATACCTGGGCTAGGCTTGCAAGCCACTGCAGTAGAAGATGGTCATAGAAAGGAAGGCTCACCAAGGCCTCTAATTTCCTGTGGAAGAGCCCCTGCTGGTAGGACCTGGGTTGGGAGGTAGCTGATGGCTTGCCTAGCACTAGGGCCGTAGGTAACAAGGCTCCCTTGACAATGAGGAGCCACTTTACTCCAGCCTCCCAGGTCCTGGCTAGGAGTGGCATAGACTTGGGTAATTCTCTCAGGACCCATCCTGCTAGGTGGAAGGAAGCAGACCTACCGACAGTCCTAGTAAGAGCCATCTCTTCTGAATTGAGAAGATGGCGCCTAGGCCTGATATGGGCCCCTGGGCTTCCCAGTGCACAGACCCACCAGGCGCGGCAGTCTGCAGCACGCAACCGCCCTGGAGTATCTTCCTACAAAGCGCTGCCAGAGGGCAAGCAAGTTCAGCTTTGTGCCGTGCCTCTGCCCCCTTTCCCGAGTTACCACATGACAACTTAAAATCACCTGCAGACCTAAATCCGGTGAGTGCCTACAAACAACACACTTAACAGCTCAGAGAATGACACAGAGGAAGCAATTTTCCCAAGTGAAGATAATCATCCGTTAGTGTGAAAAGGCAAAAGCTCTTTTATTAGCATTGGAAACTCAAGGGAAACGTTGCTAAATTCACAAATGCATCACTTCAGTAAATGGCTAAAGAACAATATCCACAGCTGGAAGGAAGGACTTGTACACATTCCACTCCCACTCAGAGTTCACCCACAAAACTAGTGCTCTTGGAGGGAAGGCGGAAGATCATTTCTCACCTCTTCCTGTTTACTTAGTAAGCAGCCCCTCAGAGTGCTGGTACCTGTGCTCAGAGGGCACCCCAGAATTCAGAGCTCCTTAGTCATCTTTGTCAACATACTTTCTCCCCAGGTGACCTCAACCAGTCTCATGTCTTTATTCTGTGACACTAATATTTATACTCCAGCCTTGATCTCCCATGGGGCTTCATATAACCAATGGTCTGCTTGAACTCTCCACTTGCATGTCTAATAGGCATCTCCAGCTTAGAATGGCCAAACTAGAACTCTTGATTATCTCCCCTTTTCCTGCTTCTTATTACTGCATAAGAAACCACCTCCAAACCTAGTGGCTTAAAACAATAACCATTGATTTTGCTCACAGATCTTCAATTTGGTTCGGGCTCAATTGGGACTGCTCCATGAAGCATAAACTAGTGCAACTCAGCTTGGGCTGGAGAATTCATTTCTAAGATGGCTCACTCAAGTAGCTGGCAAGTTTTGCTGGCTGTTGACATGGGAGCTCAGCCAGACCTAGGGCCTGAGGGACCTCAATTCCTCCCAACATGACCTGTCAGGCTGCTATGATTTCCTGAAGGCATGGTTACAAAGTTCCAAGAGTGAGTATTCCAAGTGAGAGGAAGTGGAAACTGCCAGTGTCTGAAGAACAGGGCCTGGGAACTGGCAACATGTCACTTTTGCTGTATAATAGTGGTCAAGCAGTCACAGAGCCGTGGTGGCATAGTGGTTAAGAGCTCAGCTGCTAACCAGAAGGTCAGCAATTCAAATCCACCAGCTGCTCCTTGGAAATCCTATGGGGCAGTTCTACTCTGTCCTATAGGGTCACTGTGAGTTGGAACCAACTCAACGGCACCTAAGAACAACAACAAATTCACAGAGCCCAGGCTCAAGGGGAGGAGACATAGACCCAAACTTTCCATGAAAAGAATGTCAGAGAATTTATAGGTATTATTTTAAAACTGCTTCATGTCCAAACCTGCTCCTCCTCCAGTCTTCTCCATCTACCAGTGGCTCAAGTAACTAGAAGTTATCTTTCATTGCTGTCTTTCCCTCACCCCTTAAACCCAGTTCTCATCAGCAAGTTCTGTTGACTCTCTCCCAAAGCATGTCCAGGGTCCTTCTACTTCTCTCATCTCCACTACTCCCTCACTAATCCCAGACAAGACCCTCACCTCCTACCTGGATGACAGGTTGGTCTATTGCAATAGCCTGTTAATTGTTCTGTCTCCACGTTGTCTTCCTAAAATCCATTCTTCATACAGTAGCCAGAGCTATATTTTAAAAACACTACTCAGATCATCTAATTCCTTTGCTTAAACCCCTCCAAAGCCTTTGCAACATATTTAGAATGTTGCAACCCCTCATTCTGGATTACAAAGCCCAACATGACCTAGCCCCTGTCCAGTTCTCCAGCTTCGTCTTGTACCATGCACCTTCTCAACAAACTATGGTACACCTACACACTTGTTTCGGCCTGAGAGCCTTTGTACTTGGTTTACCTCTATCAGGAATGTTCTACCCCCTGATTTTCCCAAGATTGGTTCCTTCTTGCCATTTAGTTTACAGTTTAAGTGTCATTTCCTCAGAGAGGCCTTCCACAATCCCTGAGCCTAAAATAGCCACTCAGTCGTCTGTTACATTAAACTATTTTAATTTCCCTCATAGCACTTATCACTAGCTGGTACTTTTCATGTTTACTTATTTGTCTGTCCTCTCCCTCTAAAAGGTAAGCTCCATGAGGAGGGTAGAGACCTTGTCTGTCTTACCACTGTACATCCCTAGGCCCTAGAACAGTGCCTGGTACAGAGTGGATGTTCCATAAAAACTTATTGATTTAGCAAGTAGCAATAGTGGCCTCAGCCAGCCAGCCTTCCAAAATGACCAACTGTAGCATCTCTTAAGGTGGTTGACAGAAAAGGAAGCTTCAGGAGGGCCTCAGTAGCTCGTGCTTGTGCTGGGAACATAGCTCTGGTGCATGGGCCTGCTCCTGGAGGATGCTTCCAAGGTTTATGCAACTTCCTTCCAGCTCCCAGAGTATTCCCATTCTTGGCTTTCTTGTGAAATCAGCAATACAGAATCTCAGTCATGCATGCGCAGTTATTGGACAGGGTGGTACAGGCTCAGCCTGCCTCACCTCCTCATCATTCAGGTCACTAGCTCAGGCAATGTTACATCTGAATTTTCATCTTATGTTTAGAATCAGAAATACAGGCCAAGTTCCTGTATAACAAATTTCAACTGATTGTTCTAATGATTTTTTTTTTTTTTTTGTAATGAAGATGTTCAAGCTTTTGAAGAGAAACCTGCAAATAGGTATTTAGGACTCACCCAAATAAAGGAGAAAAATTTGATTAGGGCTTTTTGAAAATCCAGATAATTAATAGGTTTTTTTAAAAAAAAAAAACCCACTAAGGTGAAAAATGAGTTCAACAATAACGAAATAGTCTTTGTTTTCTTCAAAAATACTTGCTAAACTTTTTTTTAGTACTTCAGTGTAGAGAATTGATTGTGTACAGAATTATGTGTTACTGAAATAACAAAACACTGTGGTTGTGTGTAGTCAGTCCACTCACTAGGAAAATGAAAGTTTGTTTTGTAGGATTCTTTTTTCTTCGCTGTAATGAGATTTTTGCCTGTGGATTTAAATTTTTTAAAATTTAGTAATACTGAAAATTCATGTTCCTGTGGGAGAAAACAGTGTGAGGCCCAGCTGTGGCAGCTGAAAGTGAGCTGATTCTGTGGCACTTAATGGGCCTGGCTTTTGTAGCAGCTTCTGGCAGTGGTGTCTCCAGGGTCAGATTACCCGTTAAGCAAGGTAAGCACCAGCTTACCTGTGCTTACTCACTAATCTGTAGCGCACAATTTCACCTGCTTTGGATGTGGTGAAAAACAGGTGAAATTGTGCACTACAGATTAGTAAGTAAGCACAAGTAAGCTTGTGCTTACCCTGCTTACTGGGTAATCTGTCCCTGTCAAGGACTATAAAAGTGAAAAGAGGCTTTGATTCTGTAGAAGGTACTGTGGGGTTGGGAGAGAGACAGATGCCAGCCATACCTAGAAGCAGAGATCTTTGATGTGGTGAGAAAATGTTCACTATAGATGAGCTGGCTCTATTGGACTATCTGCCCCTAGATGTCCCCACTCTAAAGGGATAAGACCACCCTTAGCAGTGCTGCTCACTTCCTTGGAGCAAAGTTAGTCTTTGACCCTGGGGAGTGGGGAAGGAGGTACACATGACAGGCTGGTCCTCACCACATCCCACCTGTTGGGAAAGCCCTGGTGGAAGGAGGACACTTGGCAGTCCTGATTCAGGAATGATTCTCACCCACAAAGAAGATCACATCTGCCTTGAATTCCCCAAGCCCTAATGCAGGTTCTGAAGGCACAACTGAACGTGATAAAGCGCGTACTGTACATTTGCTGCCGCATGGAAGCTGGCACCTAGGAAGGCTGTTAATGGGTCTGCCTTATTATGTCTGCAGAAGTGCTTTGTTTTTTATCTTTTATTTCTAACTCTTTCTGCTGTAAGTATTTAATGATTGCTGCTTAGAACTTAAGCTCTCAGGATCAAAAAGGCTAGAGAAATGGAGTCCTCCCAGGTATTGGGTGGGTGGATGGTGCCTGGAGGGCTCTCCCTCCCGCCCTCCTTTCTTGCTCTGCCTGGTCAGAGCTTGCACATGGGTACTCCCTCAGGGAGAGCTGAGCTGGAGAAAGCTGAAGTTTCAGATAACAAGGCAGCCCTTTTGTGGCCTCCTTTCCACCACAGCCCCCTCAAGGAGGAGTGAGTACCAGGAGGGACAGGTGAGTCTCACCTGAGCTGACTCAAGTCCAGCTCAGCCAGCACTTGCTGTGTCCAGAAGATCTGCCCACCACAATGAGAAGCGGGTACAACTCAAAGCCATTCTCAGTCCACATCCACAAACCTGGGAAAGAAAAACCAACTTCAATTTACCAAAATATCTGTATTATCTATAAAAATTGAACTCTAACGAGTTACTGATACCAGAGGCAGTGCTATCCAACTGTGTGCTAGCATGCAGAGCAGAAGGCTCTGTCCCACCAAGCCCACAGGCGGAACATGTGTACTGAATGGCAAGTGGCAGTCATTTGTAAGGCCTCAAAAACCTGGACACTTTGGAACGTAGCAATCTGATGAAGGATCTTGGAAACATCTCTCGGGACTCTTGGGCTGTGTACTTGAAATAGTTCTGGGGGTGGGCCAGGACATCAAACAGAGCCTTGATCAGTTTCTTATCCTAAAAAGAACAGAATTTTTGTTACTGGGCCAAAATATTTAAACATTCTGACATTTTGCCAGTGGAACTATAATGACCTAGTGTTATACAGTAGGTTGATGAGCTGAAAAACACTTTGTGAACGTTGTTTCCTCTGATTTTTGTCTTCTTTCCAGTTTTTATTTTTTTTCCTAATTATCTACAATAAGTATGTATTACTTTTATAGAGGAAAATTTAATATCTTAAAAAACTTGTTTCCTTTTTTTTTCAACCAGATGAGATGTAAACATTGGGATTTTTGGAAATACTTACAGGGTTAGTGATATGGTACAGTAGTCCCTAGGTGGTGCAGATGGTTAAGTGTTTGAGTTCTAATCAAAAGGTTGGTGGTTCAAACCCATTCAGAGACACCTTGAAAGAAAGGCCTGACGATCTGCTTCCAAAAGATTGCAGCCTTGAAACCCCTGTGGAGCACAGTTCCACCATGCAACACATGGGGCCTCTATGGTTTAGAAGCAATTCAACAGCAACTGGGTTTTTTTGTTTGTTTGTTTTAGTGAGATGGCAAATGTTTATTGCTAATTACTTGTAAATTTCTAAAATTTGATGAACATTGGCTTGGAGGATAAATAAGAAGCTAAATATCCTCAACTATTTGGAATTAATATGAAAATACTATTTGCCTTTCACTTGGATTTACAGGCAAGTTTTTTCTGACTAATTTCCAAATTAAAAAAAAAAAGAGCAAATTCATTTGACAACACAAAAGACAATCATTAGATTTAAAAAAAAAAAAATTAAGTCTGGTGACAATATAAAACTGACCTCAGCCCAAGCAGACTTGGTGTCTGAAAGTGACAACATGGAGCCAGAGGCAAAGCTTCCTCCAGTAGGGCTGGGGGAGTGCTGTGGACAGCCACTGTGTCTACCTTAGGAACTTGCTTACCTTAAGTATTTCCTGATGATTCTCAGATGCATAGAGCCTGCCATCTCGAACAATGTCTTCAATGAGTTCCTGGTAGTCCTCTGTTGGAATAAAGGACATACGTCATTTTGCAATTTTATGGCTTAGTTTTTTCCAAACTCAATCTTTCCTTCATTTTTGATAAGCTTCTGAGGAATTCCCCTTCTGTAACAGCTATCAAAATAATTCCACTTTGATTCTGAGAGACAATTGAGTGAGAACTCCCACAGACTCCCATACCACATCCACTCACCTACCAGCATCTGCACCTGCCTTTCGACTACTCACTTAGATGAACCCTCTGTGCATCCAGTCAAGGCCAATCCCTCCACTTTGTTCTCCAGATCCACCTTATGTCACCAAATCAAGGGCACTGTTCTAGTAATTCTTCCCTTTTTTTCCTATATCATAAATTTTTTTCTCTCTGCTGGTCTTTCCCATCAGCACGCGAACAAGCTGTTATCTCACTCCTCACAAAAAATCTCTCTCTTGACCACACTTTCTCCTTCAGCTTCTGCCCCAATTCTCTGTTCCTTTTTAGAAAAACTCCTCGGAAGAATCATCAACACCCAGTCTCCAATTCTTCTTCTTCCTTTCTCTCCTAAGCCCAGTCCAATTAGCTTCGGTCCCCACCACTCTTCCAATGACCTTCATGTTGCTAAATCTCAATGGTCAGCTTTCAGTCCTCATCCATCAGTAGCATTTAACCTGGATAGTCACTCCTTCCCCTTGATACATCTTGGCTCAGCTTCCAGGATACCACACTCTTTGGTTCTCCTACCTCACTGGTTGTTCCCTCTGAAGCTCCTCTGCTTTTCCTCGTCCTCTTATTGCTTGAAGGTTCCAGGGCTCAATCCTTGATTACTTCCTGGTTGAGCTCATTCAGACTCATGGCTATTCTTTCTTCCCCTTTTCTCCCCTCCATCTTCTGCCCTCTTTTGTTTCTCTGTTCTTGTATTATGTAAAACAATCAGCTTCTTACCCACCAAGCATGACTCAGCTCTCCTTTTTATGAATAGGGCTCGGTAGGGAAGTTGGGGGGGTTAAGAATCGAGCTAGTAACTCTAGGATTCTCTTTAGCTGATTGGGGGAAGAAAGCTATGTTCACTTTCTCATTAATTTTTGGTACTGTCATATGCCTTACAGGCAGTGCACACAGTAATCCTTCTCCAAATGCAAATACGTCCCTTTTTAAAGTCTAATATATTTTCTAGTCATACTTCAAATCAAGCATATGCAGAACACACTCTTTTCCAGACTTCAGACACAGAGAAAAATGCCTCTTTGTATGCATATCATGTGCAACAAAGCTAAACAAATTATAAGAACGTCATTGAAACTGTGTGTGTGAGGAGAGAGGGGAACCTTGAAAAGCTTCTCCCAATCAAGAGATGATAAATGGAAATTAATAGCATAATACTCAAAATCCCTAATTTAGTAGGTGAGGTGTGCAATATCACTGGGGCTCTATTATTGTGGTATCTTCTTATACTTTTAGTTTAGTGAGTATAAAATATGAGTAACAGTACAAGCTTTTTATCTTGAATCCTGCTGTTGCAGTGTTTCTACACAGGGAATTCACTCCCTTTTGAAGATGAAATGTCAGGTTACCATTAGAAACATCAGTTGCTGTGCTCTGTTCCGCTGTTATTAGAGAATTGGAGGGTTATTTGCCACTACACCAAATGTTTGTAGACTTCTCTCTGTTAAAAATATTTCCTCTGGCAACCAGGGTGCCCATCAATGGGTGAATGGATAAATAAATTATGGTATATTCACACAATGGAATACTATGCATCGATAAAGAACAACGATGAATCTGTGAAACATTTCGTAACATGGAGGAGGAAGGCATTATGCTGAATGAAATCAGTCAGTTGCAAAAGGACAAATATTCTATGAGACCACTATTATAAGAACTCAAGAAATAGTTTAAACAGAGAAGAAAATATTCTTTGATGGTTACGAGAGGGTGGAGGGAGAGAGGGAGGGAGAGGGGGATTCACTAATTAGATAATAGACAAGAACTAATTTAGGTGAAGGGATGGACAACACACAATACAGGAGAGGTCAGCACAACTGGACTATACCAAAAGCAAAGAAGTTTCCTGAATAAACCGAATGCTTCGAAGGCCAGAGTAGCAGGAGCAGGGGTTTGGGGACCATGGTTTCAGGGGATATCTAGGTCAATTGGCATAATGAAAACTATTAAGAAAACATTCTGCATCCCATTTTGGAGAGTGGCGTCTGGGGTATTAAATGCTAGCAAGCAGCCATCTAAGATGCAACAATTGGTCTCAACCCACCTGGAGCAAAGGAGAATGAACAACACCAAAGACACAAGGCAAGTATGAGCTCAGGAGTCAGAATGGGCCACAAAAATCAAAGACTACATCAGCCTGAGACCAGAAGAACTAGATGGTGCCCAGCTACAGCCGATGACTGCCATGACAGGGAGCACAGCAGAGAATCCCTGAGGGAGCAGGAGAGCAGTGGAATGCAGACCTCAAATTCTAGTAAAAAGACCAGACTTAATGGTCTGAGACCAGAGGGACGCTGGAGGTCATGGTCACCAGACCTTCTGTTAGCCCAAGACAGGAACCATTCTCGAAGCCAACTCTTCACACAGGGATTGGACTGGACTACAAGACAGAAAAATGATACTGGTGAGGAGTGGGCTTCTCGGATCAAGTAGACACGTGAGGCTATCTGGGCAGCTCCTGTCTGGACGAGAGATGTGAAGGCCGAGGGGGACAGAAGCTGGCTGAATGGACACGGAAACACAGGGTAGAGAGAAGGAATGTGCTGTCTCATTAAGGTGAGGGCAACTAGGAGTATATAGCAAGGTGTATATAAGGTTTTGCTGTAACTGTCACTGAAAAGGCAGCAAGGTGTCATACTTAAGAACTCAGGCTCTGGAGTCCCAAAGACCTGGGCCTATCGCAGCTCCGCAGTTTCGTCAGGGCGTGACCTTAGGCCAGTTAAATCTCTAAGCCTGTGTGGCCTCACCTATAAAACGAGGAAAAAATCATGTCTATGTCATGGGTGATTGTGAGGAATGAGCTATGTAAAAGGTACTTCGCATGTACCTGGTACACAGCGATCCTCAATAAACCTTAGCCGCAACTTCAATTCTCATCATTCTCCAACGGCCAGTAGGCTATTTTGTAGCAGCCTACCCTGCCCCTTCTAAATGTGATTTCTATTCTTATGGGCTTGGAAACCAGATATCAAACTTATTTGAAATATATGTTAAAAAAATAAATATGTAAATGATTAAACAGGCTCTGAATGAAGACCTAGCGGGCTTCCGTCTGGCCAAAGCCGCCGTTTTCAACTATTTTCTGCTATAACACATGAAAGACATACTCTCGTGGACCCAACCAGGGTTACGTGTAATTTCCCCTAGTTCAGGATACAATTCTTTTTTTAATTAAAAAAAAAAATCAAGATATTTTTGTGTGTCGTAACGGCAGAGTTGAGAATAGCTAGACTAAAGTGCATGAGCTTTGGTGACATTGACTCTGGAATCCAGGATCTCCTTGGCCAGGTTCCTGACTCCATATAAGGACAATTGCCTGTTAGCTGCTTTCAGGGAGATGAGGTACTCTGTCTCTCTCAGTAGATCCCCGTGGGAGGCATTTGTGTCTGCTCCATGAGTCTGATACTAAGATCCCTTGTCTTGGGTGTTTGGCATCATTTCAGGCAACTATCGGACAGGGATGCTGATGCCCATGTTGGAAATAAACTATGTAGAATGTTTTTAGGAAATCCATAGAATGTTGTCTTTCCAACACATCTAATTCTGGCACTTGTCGGCCTAAAAACTTTCAATGGTTCCGTATAAAATTAAGCCTACCATCTGAGCTTGGCATTCAAGTCTCTTTATGGCCTAACCCCACCGCCTTCTAGTCTAATGTCTCATTGCTAAGCTCCACTCCCCTTAGCCACTGGCCAAACCAGACTATTCATCAGTCCTCACACATGCCAACTCCTCTCAAGCTTCCATCCTTTGGCCTATGCCATTCCTCTTACTGAATGCTCTTCCTCTCATTTCTGTCCAGAAATCTTTAATATTTTTCTTCAGGACCCAAATGCTTTTGAGACTTTGCTCTATTCCTTCAAAAAATCCATGCAAATTCAACTGCTGCCCTCTTCTATACTCACACAGTGCTTTGTACATATCCCACTATAGCACCTATGACAACACGCATGCTTTCCCCACTCACCATGTTGTCTCCAGCACCTAGCCCAACGCCTGGAAGAGTAGATGCTCATTAAATATGGATGGATGAATGAATAAATTCATGAGTGAACAGATTATTCCCTTACTAGACTGTGAGGTCCTCAAGGGCAAGGTCCAGCTAATTTTGTGTCATTAGTAAATGTTTGTTGACCAAGTTTCAGAGCTGGGTAGGGCCCCAGGGCTCTAAAGAAAATGAAACCATAGAAGTCATCTGACTTGCCTAAGGTCACACAGCAAGCTAGTGGCAAAGCCAGGACCAGAACTTAGGTCTTTCCACACTCCTTAGAATTCCATATAATAAAAGTCACAATGGTAGTAAGTTAATATTTATTGAGCAATTACTATGTGCCAGGTACCACACTGAGTACTTTATGGGGATTGTCCCACTGAATTCTCATTTTAAGTCTAACGATTATCCTCAGTCATAGATGAGGAAAATGGGCCTTAGAGACAGTAAGTAACATACACAAAGTCACAGAAGAGATTATTTCCAGGCTCCCTGACTCCAATGTCCATGCTCATACCCACTAAACTTTGCTCACTTTGATTCATTTTATAAAACATCTTTTCAGCCCTGTAGTCAGTGTCTCCAAGTGCCCATAAAATTTGTCACTTGTGAGTCAGTGATGTCCTTTCCCCTCATTCTGCCTGCCTCTCTGAGGGTATGTGTTGTCAGCAATCTGCCAGCTGGTTCTGTGCAAACCAGAGAAACTCCTTCCATGAGCTGCAGCCTGAGTTTTCACAGCGCTTACCATCGTATGTCACGTACGGCACCTGGAACCCTCTGGCACTGTTCCCTTCGTTGGACTTGAACTGAATCCACAGCTTCTTTGACCTGGAGGTGAAGGCAATGGGACGCTCATAGGTCTGGCAGGTCTCATACGTTGTCACAGAATTGGAGGAAGCTGCCAAGGGAAGTTGGGAGAGGAGAGGTTCAAGACTCATCACTGAGCAGGCAGACAATGAACACTCATCTTTCAAATACTCAAACCATAAAACATGTTATGCTCAAGAGCTCATTCAGGCCCAGCTGAACCATCAAAATGGTCAAAAGTCCTGGAAATAGAGTCGACGCAGCTGGGGATTGTGGGTCCTCAAAGAAGGTTAAGCTTAAAGGCCCATGGTCAGGTAGCCCAGGCCATAGTACTCACTGTAGGCACTGGTAAGAGGACCCTCAAATTTCAGAGCTGACCTATTGTAATCTCATAATAATCACCGCCATTTACTGCTTGCTTCCTAAGCACCAGGCAGTGTGCTAAGCACTTTATGGGCTTTGTCTCATTTAATTCTCCAACAACCCCAGGAAGTTGGTGCAATTGTTACCTCTTTCACTCTTTTATAAAGAGATTAATTACTTTCCAAGGTCACACAGCCAGTACTTGGTAAGGTCAGGATTTAAGCCTACATTTTTACATTAATAAGAATTTAAAAAAAAAACAACAGTTGCCATTGAGTCACCTCTGGCGCATGGTGACTCCATGTGTGTCAGAGTAGAACTGTGCCCCATAGGGTTTTCAATGGCTGATTTTTCAGAAGCATATTGCCAGGCCTTTCCTCCTAGGTACGTCTGGGTAGACTCAAACCTCCAGCCTCTTGGTTAGCAGCCAAGAACATTAACCAGTTGCATTACCTAGGGACCCCATTAATAAGAAGAGCAATCCCTATGTAGTGGCTCCATGTGCCATTGTTATTGTGTTTTGAAAATATGAACTCATTTAACCCTCAAAATAACCCTATGAGGTAGCTACTATTATTTTTCCCATTTTAATAGATGAGGAAACTGAGGTACAGAGAGATTAAGAATGTTTGCTCAAGATCATAAAACTAATGACAGGTGGAGCTGGAAATCAGACCCAGTTAGTCTGGCTGCAAAGCCCACTCACCACTCTGAGCTGTGTTGGCAGCAGTGTCCCTTTAAGGACACTGAGCCATGGGTCAGGGTGAGAGGAGGGGCCTCCTCCTGGCTGGACCATGCCCTTGATCTTAGTCAGTTCCCAAGCCCCAAGTTGCTGCCCAGGATGAGGCAAGTGTCTGGGGCTAGCACTGCATGAGTTCATTGGTTTCCTGTGTCCTTGTGGAAGGGGGTCTAACACACCCCACTGAGCACAGAGGGAAGACTGATCTGCAGGACCACTACCTCTGGGGTTCAGCAGAGGCTGACACATGGTTTCAGTCTAAATTTTGTTTCTTGGCAAACTCTATAAACTCGTGTCCCATCTCTGTTTTGATACGGAGGTGACATTCTAGGCTCCTTCTCACATTTAAAGGCTGGGGAGCAGGTCGTCAGAAAAGGAGGGTTTCCCAGCTGGCCTTAAAGGGGAGGGGAGCACGCAGTTGAGACGCACATGTTTTCCGCATCACCAGGTAGTCTCCACAGTCGTCCTCTATGGGCAGGAATATCTCAGGGACCACAATTAAGATGCGGCGCTTGGGAGGTGGGTTGATGGTCCACGTACACTCGGTGTTGGCTGGGTAATTGCCTGGGTAGTTTGGGGATTCGATGTATCCAGTGAAATCTCCCAGCTCCCCTCCACAATGTCTGTCTGAAAAAGGAATGTCATGAGTTATAAAGGTACAACACTGTTGTCCCTCTGTCACGACCACCACCAGCATGGCTGAGAAGAATCACAGCATCCCTATCACCATGGAGGAATGGGGCATTCAAGTGACACTGTCCCAGGGATGAATCTGTCCTATAGTGCCCAGGGCCCCCTCTGGAAGCCAAACTATATTAAGTCCCCACATAGAGTTCAACTCTGTTTCTAATTAGTTTGAAGGTACACAAGGTCAGGGGCAGGTATATGTGAAACAAAAAGACATCAAATAGCTTTCAATATTTTGTTTATAAAGTCCAAGTGCCAGGGGAGCTTCTAGGTCTGTCAAAGTAGGGATAACAGAGCTCACTGTTCACTTAAGAATATTTGATCCATTTTTAAAAACCTCTGATAAAGAAAATGACAGCCATATTCTTCTACTTCTTGTCAGTAGTCAAGACCACATTTTATTTTTGAGTGGGGAAAAGAAGTCAATTAGCTATCAGTTGGTACAGAGCATGCTGTGTACTCACCTCTGGTACCAAAGGCAAAGAGTACACTCACATGCCTCCTCCCCCCTGCCCACCCCACACACTACCTCGGCTGTGTCTTCATTCATTGACTCCCAACTCATCTCAGTTATCAAACGCTCTCCAGTTCAGGAAAGAGAAAGACAGTCCTTACCCTCAAAGAGCTTATTGTCTAAAACTGCCAGGTAAACCTGTACAAGAGAAGGCACTGAAGGTATTATTTTTTCCTCTTTTATTATTACTTAGGATTTATTAATCCCATAGTGCCCTTGGGTGGTGCAAACAGTTAAGTGCTTGGCTGCAAACTGAAAGGCTGGCAGTTCAAAGCCATGCAGAGGCGTCTCGGGAAGACAGGCTTGAAGATCTGCTTCCGGAAGGTCAGAGTCTTGACCTCTACGGAGTAGTTCTACTCTACACAAGGGGTCACCATGAGTCAGAATTGACTCAAAGGAAACTGGTTGTTTTTTGTTTGTTTTTGGTAGCACAGTCATTAAGTACTCTGCTGCTAACCAAAAGAATTGCGGTTCGAACTCACCAGCCACTCTGAGGGATAAAGATGTGGCAATCAGCTTTTATAAAGACTACAGCCTTTGAAACCCTACTCTGTCCTATAGGGTTGCTATGAGTTGGAATTGACTCGACAACACACAAGTAGAAAAAAATAAACAGGCTTTTCTTCTTGGATGAAAAGAAGGGGAAAGCAGAGCCATGGAGTTTGATATGGGGAAGACCTTTCCAACACTGTGAGCATCCCCAAAGCCTAATCTACCAACAGATGAGGGTGTCATGAGAACTAGTGAGCTTCTTGTCATAGCAGGCATTCAACAAAAGACTAGAAAGCTACTTACAAGGACGCTGTAAAAAACATGCCTTCATTGGACTAGAGAGAAAGCTAGATAAACTTCAAATCACAAAATTCAAGTGATGCACTGCCCTTTCAACCCCAGACTTCTCTAGTTTAGAGTGGTCTCCTTGCTCTCCTTGATTGCTGGCTTAATAATACTGGGTTAGCTGAGATTTACTTTTGGCCTTTACTAGGGAATTTTACACAATGGTAGAAACAAACAAACAAACAAACACAGAAAGTCCTTAAATGATTTGCCCCCATGTTCTTATAAAATGCAAAACAAACTCCTTAGCATGGCATTCAAGCCTTCCCCTCTGGATCTGCCTCAGAATCCCTTCAGTACATTCTATGGTCAGGTCTCTTCCAGAAACGTCTTTCACTTTCCTGAGTCTGTGCTTCCCCACAGCTTCTCTCTCAGGCACAAAGCCCTTTCTCCCACTGTCTCCCCACCTTCCTCATCAAAACCTCACGCCCTCTAGAAGCCTTCCCTCATCTCGCCAGACAGTTCACTGCTCTTTCCTTTGCAATGCGCACAGCCTGTGCCCTGCGTGGCATCAATCGAGTCCCTAGCAGAGTGCCCAGCATATAACAGGTCCTCAAACAATGCTTGCTGAATGGGGCTGAATTGAGATTATGCCACAGGGAAGAAATTAAGACAATTGTGTCTGGGGAAGAAGGTAGGTTCAGTAAAGGTGAGGAGGGCCTGCGGCTCAAGCTGCTCTCGTCAGGCTGATCTGCACAGCTGAGAGCCGGCAGCCCTCTAATAGCATCTACATGGTTCTGAGTGAACCTAGGACTCCTTGCCCCAAGATGGACCCAGGCATTTGACCTCTTACTCTGGACTTAAAGACTTCAGAGACTTTAGTGATAAGCCTTTAGAGAGAGACCTACTTTTACACTGGGTTATGTTTGTGGAGCCATCAAAGTCAGTCGTAGTATTTCCTGGGCAGGAAACACAATTATTTTTTCCAAATTCAGGCTGGTATGTTCCTGCTGGGCAACGGATACACCGGTGAGTTGTGGTGTTGTAGAAATGTCCAGGCGAACATTGTACTGTGGGTGTAGGGGAAGGTGGAGAGAGTGAAGGAAAAAAAGGGTTTTATTTTTATCAAAACAAATGCAATACAAAAACGCTTTACAGCTCATTAAATAAATTTTATGTCCAAATAAAGTAGTGCTTTCCTCCCAATCTGGGGCTAATCAACACTTAATTCCCTAAATAGCCAGGTTAGGGGGTGGGGTGGGGGAAGATGGAACTTGTGACTCATGATGCTGAGAAAAATACACAGGGAACAAGGTATGTGTGGATCCTTAAAGAGTTTATGGCTCATGCAGAGACAGACATAAATGATCAAAACAAGTCATCATGCCGAGCAATCTGTGAATATTGAGGGGATGCAGAACTGATATTGGGCATAGAGTCCTTGGAGTCCCTGAGCAGTGCAAATGGTTAACGTGCTCAGCTGAGAACTGGAAGGTGGGAGGTTCAAGTCCACCCAGAGGTGCCTCAGAAGAAAGAGATCTACTTCTGAAAAATCAGCCATTGAAAACCTTATGGAGCACAGTTATACTCTGACATTTCCCTTGGATGGACGCGAGTTGGACCTGACTTGATGGCAACTTGTTTTTTTGCCTGGGAAGAGGCAGCTGGGAGTGGGGTTCTGGAGGAGAGATAGGGCCTGTAGTGGATGGGGAAGTTCTGGGTAAGAGCACTGGTGTGGAGGAAGGCTTGAAGGAAAGAGCCGAGGGTTCCTGTGCAAAACCTGCTCATCTATCCCTGATCATCCCTCCAGTTGGCCCTGTCCAAAAGGGCTCAGGTGGCTAGAGGAGGACTGTGTTCAGGGAGTTCCCGTGTTCCCTGCACATCCTGCAGGGATGGGTGGAGCTGAGGACCTGATCTCCCATCCTCCAAGGCACCACGCAGGGCCCCTCTGGGCTGGGTCTAACTGGAGCTCTTCCAGACTCCATGATGCTCAAAAGGGAAATTCAGCTCTAGAAAAAGGCAAGCTGCTAATCCTCACCTCTGGTCTCGCAGTCCTGGAAGGAAGGGGCTCCCAGGTGTTTGGTGGGGAGGCCTCCTCCACAGGGGAAACAGGAAGTACGGCCGGCCTCAGGCTGGAATGTGCCCAGGGGACAGAGCTGGCAGGGGGCAAAGCCATCTGTGGAATATTCACCAGGTTGGCACAGACCTGGGGAGACCAATGGCCCTAGGTGAGCGAGGCTTCCCAAGCAGACTCTTTTCCATCTCTTTTTAGATGAGATCAGACTGTGGTCAGGCTCTGCCACCCTGTGCTGATGGCAGCTCCCATCTCAGGGAGAGAAGCACACCAACCTTCAGCCCAGCCCTGCCACTGACCCTGAGTAGGTGGCATGTGAGGGCCTGATGTTTCCACAGGGGGACACACAGCACAGTGCAAAGATGGAAACCAAGGAGTCAAGTGTCAGCTGCTTCTAAAATATGGGGTAGAGTTGGGAGTATTTCAGGCTTAGGTCTACACACTGCCAGGCATCCTCTGCAATGCAGGAGCCCCAAGGGAGAAAGGCTCTCTGCTCTGGGATCAATTTTTCAGCAATCAATTTTGCACACCCTCACCCAGCGGATTACATCCTAGGGCTATAAAGAGTGACTAGAAGAGTCTCCTCTGTTTTACCAATTTTAGGTACTAAGTTACTTCTCCTTATACTGGGATGTGCCCTGGCCTACCTCAATTAGTTTAGTAAATCCAACCAATCCAATCCATATTGGCAGAGGGATGCAGTGGCATTTTTTTTTTAATTGTACTTTAGATGAAGGTTTACAGAACAAACTAGTTTTTCATTAAACAGTTAGTACACATATTGTTTTATGACATTGGTTAACAACCCCACGACATGTCAACACTCTCCCTTCTCAACCTTGGGTTCCCTATTACCAGCTTTTCTGTCCCCTCCTGCCTTCTAGTCCTTGCCCCAGGGGTGGTGTGCCCCTTTAGGCTCATTTGTTTTATGGGCCTATCCAATCTTCGGCTGAAGGGTGAACCTCAGGAGTGACTTCATTACTGAGCTGAAAGGGTGTCTGGGAGCCATACTTTCAGAGTTTCTCCAGTCTCTGTCAGGGGACCCAGTAGCATTTAATTTAAGCAATAATTTTGTTTTTCATTTTAGGACAAGAGGCACATCCATAAACGGTAAAGGGGTTTTTAAAAACACATGTTCCTCAGTAGTTAGCTTGTCATTACAAAATGCTATAAAAATCTGTTTTGTGTTCCTAATCATCTTTCCTCTATTATTTTAATGGTCTTCTACCCATAAGTTATAGATAAAATGGCATTTAAAGAACATATACTCAAGGGAGGATCCTGAAGTCTGTCAGACCTGGGTTCCAGTTCCAAATCCTCCACCTCTTGGCTGTGTGGCCTTGAATGACTCACTTAACCTCATAAAGTTGTTGTAGTGATTAAATGAATAATTCATGTAATATACTTAGCCATGATGCCTGACATAGGTAAATATTCAATAAATAGTAGCAGTTATTATTATTACTAATATTATTGACTATAAATCTATCTTAACAAGGTCATATACAAGGGTGAACAGTTGTTTGCGGTTAGTTCTAGGGTTTTACGCAGGACAAAGATATTGTAGGAGTCACTCACTCACTCTGAGAACCTGATTTTATAAACCAGAAACAGTCCTGCAGTTGAGCCTGGAGTAATTTAGGTGGGAACTAAAGCTGGGTCTGGGAGTCCTCGAAGGAGAGGGGTGGGACAGGAGGGGTTTCTGTGCACTCTGCCATGTACATCATGTACGAATTTCCAGGGCAGATCACCCTTCCCTTTGAGCCCACAGAGCGTCCATGCAGCTGGCCCTTCTTCTATTTAATAAAAAGGAAGATAATTAATAGTAAAACAAACAGGAAAGGAGCCCACAGAACCTAACTGAGTTTGGCTTCAGAGTTAACATTTTATAAGAGATGATTAGAAACTTCATGGAGGAGGTCCCAATTTTAACAAAATAACCAGATGGACTTTTTTTTTAAATGAACAAACTATGAATTTGAGATCAAACCAGAAAAAATCAGACCTATTTTCCCCAGTTTAACACATTCAAAGAGTCCCTACACATTGGGAGATCACTCAGGTCTCAGAGTGTTATATATTTACAGCAAATAAAGCATGCAAATGCTGCATTTATACTTTTTCCCCCTGCCAATGTATTCTACCACATCTTTGTTTATTTGCTCAAGCAGGTGCCAAACACTGAGCTAGGGACTGGAGAGCCAAAAATGAACCCAATATGGTCCCTGCTCAAAGGAGGCCCATGGTGCAGTGTCCATCGGCTTGGAGTCCTTCAGATGCCACTTATGGCTTCGGTCCAAACAATGACTTTGGAGATTGGAGGAGTAAGAAGGGGCAGATGGCATCCTTACCTCCACATTCAGACACATTCCAGGCTTCTGGAGTTTTCGGGGCCCCAGGATTTTCTGGTCTTGGGCATGGTTCACATGTGATTTGTCCTTCCTCATTTTGGAAAGTTCCATTTGGACATAAAATGCAGCGTTCTTGCACCCCATCATAATATGTCCCAGCCCTGCAATTGACTACCCAAAGGGGGAAAAAGTCTGGTCAGTGCAGGGACAGAGGTCAAGGAAGGGGGATGTGCACGCTAGAGATGGGACTCCCTATTCCCCATTGCAAATCCCCCAAATGACAGAATGTGCACCACCTCTGGGTTCCCTGTCATACGCCTCTGCTAAAGTCACTATTCCCCACTCTTAGTTTGTCAGTTTGTCCACCACTCATCTGTCAGTTTGTCATACTGTGGTAGCTTGCATGTTGCTGTGATGCTGGAAGATATGCCACAAGTATTTCAAATACCAGCAGGGTCACCATGGCGGACAGGTTTCAGCGGAGCTTCCAGACTAAGACAGACTAGGAAGAAGGACCTGGAGATCTACTTCTGAAAAAAAATGACCAGTGAAAATCTTATGAAAGCCATGCAGCATTGTCTGACATAGTGCCAGAAAAATGAACCCCTCAGGTTGGAAGGTATTTCAAATACTAGTGGGGAAGAGCTGCCTCCTCAAAAGAGAGTCGACCTTAATGACATAGATGAAATAAAACTTTCAGGACTTTCATTTGCTGATGTGGCATGACTCAAAATGAGAAACAGCTACAAACATCCATTAGTAATCAGAACGTGGAATGTATGCAGTATGAATCTAGGAAAATTGGAAGTTATGAAATGGAAAGCTTGAAGATCAATATTTGAGGCATTAATGAACTGAAATGGACTGGTATTGGCCACTTTGAATCAGACAACAAGTTGAAGAGGAACAGCACCACATTCACCATCAAAAAGAACATTTCAAGATCTATCCTGAGGTACAACACTGTCAGTGATAGGATAATATCCATATGCCTACAAGGAAGGATAATATGACTATTATTTAAATTTACACACCAACCACAATGCCAAAGATGAAGAAATTAAAGATTTTAACCAACTTATACAGTCTAAAATTGATCAGACATCCAATCAAGATGCACTGATAATTACTGGTGATTGAAATATGAAAGCCAGAAACAAAGAAGGATCAGTAGTTGGTAAATATGGCCTTGGTGATAGAAAGGATGATGGAGATCAGATGATAGAATTTTGCAAGATCAACCATCTATTCTTTGGACATGCCTTCTTTTAACAACATAAACAATGACTTTACACATGTACCTCACCAGATGGAATACAAAAGAGTCAAATTGACCACATCTGTGGAAAGAGATGATGGAGAAGCTCAATATCATCAGTCAGAACAAGGCTGGGGGCCGACTGTGGAAAAGACCATCAATTGCTCATATGCAAGTTCAAGCTGAAGATGAAGAAATTTAAAACAAGTCCACAAGAGCCAAAATATAACCTTGAATATATCCCACGTGAATTTAGAGACCACCTCAAGAATAGATTTGACACACTGAACACAATGACAGAAGACCAGATGAGTTGTGGAATGACATCAAGGACATCATACATGAAGAAAGCAAAAGATCATCAAAAAGACGGAAAAGAAAGAAAAGACGAAAATGGATGTCAAAAGAGACTTTGAAAGTTGCTCTTGAACGTAGAGTACCTAAAGTGAAAGGAAGAAATGATGAAGTGAAGAGCTGAAAGAAGATTTCAACGGGCCGTTCGAGAAGATAAAGTAAAATATTGTAATGAAATGTGCAAATGCCTGGAGTTAGAAAACCAAAAGGGAAGAACACGCTTAGCATTTCTCAAGCTGAAAGAATTGAAGAAAAAATTCAAGCCTTGAGTTGCAATACTGACGGATTCTATGGGTAAAATATTGAATGATGCAGAAAACATCAAAAGAAGATAGAAGGAATACACAGAGTCACTGTACCAAAAAGAATTGGTAGAGGTGCAACTGTTTCAGAAGGTAGCACATGATCAAGAACCGGCTGTATTGAAGGAAAAAGTCCAAACTGCACTGAAGGCACTGGTGAAGAAAAAGGCTCCAGGAATAGACAGAATACCAATTGAAATGCTTCAAGCAATGGATGCAACACTGGAAATGCTAACTCATCTATGCCAAGAAATTTAGAAGGCAACTACCTGGCCAACCAAATGGAAGACATCCATATTGGCCCATTCCAAAGAAAGGTGGTCTAACAAGATGCAGAAGTTATCAAACAATATCATTAATATCATATGCAAGTAAAATTTTACTGAAGATCATTCAAAAGCAGTTGCAGCTGTACCTTGACAGGGAACTGCCAGAAATTCAAGCTGGATTCAGAAGAGAACGTAGAATCAGGGATATCATTGCTGATGTCAGATGGATCTTGGCTGAAAGCAGAGAATACTAGAAAGATGTTTACCTGTGTTTTATTGATTATGCAAAGGCATTCTGTGTGGGTCATAACAAATTATGGGTAACATTGTGAAGAATGGGAATTCCAGAGGACTTAAATGTGCCCATGAGAAACCTGTATGTAGACCAAGAGACAGGTGTTTGAACAGAACAAGCGGATACTGCATGATTTAAAATCAGGAAAGGTGTGTGTCAGGGTTGTATCTTTTCACCATACTTATTCAATCTGTATGCTGAGCAAATAATCTGAGAAGCTGGACTATATGAAGAAAAATGCAGCAAGCATCAGGATTGAAGAAAGACTCATTACAACCTGCGTTACGTAGGTAACACAACCTTGCTTGCTGGAAGTGAAGAGGATTTGAAGCACTTACTGTATGTATGAATTACACCTTAAACAAAAATCCTCACAACTAGCCCAATAAACAACATTGTGATAAACAGAGAAAATATTGAAGTTATCAAGGAGTTCATTTTACTTGGATCCACAATCAACACCCATGGAAGCAACAGTCAAGAAATCAAATGACATATTGCACTGAGCAAATCTGCTGCAAAAGACCTCTTTAAAGTGTTAAAAAGCAAAGATGTCACTTTAAGGTTTAAGGTGTACCTGACCCAACCCTTGGTGTTTTCAATCGCCTCATATGCATGTGAAAGCTGGACAATGAATAAGGAAGGCCAAAGAAAAATTGATGCCTTTGAATTATGGTGTTGGCAAAGAATATTGAATACACCACGGACTGCCAGAAGAACGAACAAATGTGTTTTGGAAGAAGTACAGCGAGAATACTCCTTAGAAGCGAGATGACAAGACTTTGTCTCACATACTTTGGACATGTTATCAGAAGGGACCAGTCCTTGGAGAAGGACATTGTCCTTGCTAACTTTGAGGGTCATTGAAAAAGAGGAAAACCCTCAATGAGATGGATTGACACAGTGGCTGCAATAATGCGTTCAAACATAGCAATGATCATGAGGATGGCGCAGGACCAGGCAGTGTTTCCTTCTGTTGTACGTGGGGTTGCTATGAGTTGGAACCAACTCGGCACCTAACAACAACAGAGGCATTTATAGGCCTGTCACTCCTAGACCATGAGCTCCTTGAGGGCAGGAATCACAGGGGCCTTATAAATTTTTATAGCACAGGCACTTAATGGTTGAAGAAATACAAAAAAAATCCTGGCCACTCCCTACTTCACAGAGCCATTTAAAATGATTATAAAGCTAAAAATCAATCATTAATACAGGTCTCATGCCGTGTGAAATGTGGATTTACACCTTATTTTAGGGTTTGAATATGAAGTAAAATGTGCTAAATTGGGCTTGCTGGTGTAATATTCAAACATCATCATAACCATAAAAACAACCTTTCTATAAAACTACAAGACATTACTGCAAGAAACCAAAAGAGACCTACATAAGTGGAAAAACATACCTTGCGCATGGATAGGAAGACTCAACATTGTGAAAATGTCTATTCTACCCAAATGCATCTACAGACACAATGCAATCCTGATCTAAATTACAATGGCATTTTATAATGAGTTGGAGAAACAAATCACCAACTTCATATGGAAGGGGAAGAGGCTCCAGATAAGTAAAGTATTACTGAAGAGGAAGAACAAAGTAGGAGACTTTACAGTACCTGATTTTGGAACCTATTATATTGCCACAGTAGTCAAAACGCCTGGTACTGGTACAACAACAGATACGTAGACCAACGGAACAGAATTGAGAATCCAGACATAAATTCATTTACCTACGAGCAGCTGATATTTGACAGAGGCCCAAAGGCCATTAAATGGGGAAAAGGCAGTCTCTTTAACAAATGGTGTTGGGATAACTGGATATCCATTTGCAGAAAAATGAAACAAGACCCATACCTCACACCATGCACAAAAACGAACACAAAATGGATCAAAGACCTAAATATAAGATCTAAAACGATAAAGATCATGGGAGAAAAAATACGGACAATGCTAGGAGCCCTAATACATGGCATAAACAGTGTATAAAACATTACTAACAATGCCTAAACACCAGAAGAGAAACTAAATAACTGAGAGCTCCTAAAAATCAAACACTTATGCTCATCTGAAGACTTCACCAAAACAGTAAAAAGACAACCTACAGACTGGGAAAAAATTTTTAGCTACAACAAATCTGGTCAGCATCTAATCTCTAAAGTCTACAAGCTAGTGCAAAACCTCAACAACAAAAGACAAATAACCCAATTTTAAAAATGGGCAAAGGATATGAAAGAAGACATTCAGGTGGCTAAAAGATACATGAGGAAATGCTCACAATCATTAGCCATTAGAGAAACGCAAATCAAAACTACAATGATATACCATCTCACCCCAAAAAGGCTGGCATTAATCCAAAAAACACAAAACAATAAATGTTGGAAAGGTTGTGGAAACACTTATACACCGCTGATGGGAATGTAAATGGTACAACCACTTTGGAAATCGATTTGGGGCTTCCTTAAAAAGCTAGAGATAGAACTACCACATGATCCAGCAATCCCACTCCTTGGAATATATCCTAGAGAAATAAGAGCCTCCACATGAATAGATATATGCCCACCCATGTTCACTGCAGCACTGTTTACAATAGCAAAAAGATGGAAACAACCAACGCGCCCATCAACGGATGATGAATGGATAAACAAATTATGGTATATTCAAACAATGGACTACTACACAACAATAAAGAACAACAATGAATCCGTGAAACATCTCATAACATGGAGGAATCTGGAAGACATTATGCTGAGTGAAATTAGTCAGTTGCAAAAGGACAAATATTATATGAGACCACTATTATAAGAACTCAAGAAAAGGTTTAAACACAGAAGAAAGCATTCTTTGATGGTTACAAGGGTGGGGAGGGAGGGAGAGGGGTGTTCACTAATTAGATAGTAGACAAGAATTATTTTAGGTGAAGGGAAGGACAACACACAATACAGGGGAAATCAGCACAACTGGACTAAACCAAAAGCTAAGAAGTTTCTTGAATATAACCAAACACTTTGAGGGACAGAGTAGCAAGGGCAGGGGTCTGGGGACCATGGTTTTGGGGGACATCTAGGTCATTTGGCGTAACAAAGTATATTATGAAAACTTTCTGCATCCCACTTTGGTGAGTGGCGTCTCGGGTCTTAAAAGCTAGCAAGCTGCCATCTAAGTTACATCAATTGGTTTCAACCCACCTGGAGCGAAGGAGAATGAAGAACACCAATGACAAAAGGAGGGTATGAGCTCAAGAGACAGAAAGGGCCACATAAACCAGAGACTTCATCAGCCTCGGACTGGAAGAACTAGATGGTGCCTGGCTACCACCAGTGACCACACTGACAAGGAGCACAAGAGAGAACCTCTGATGGCAGCAGGAGCAAAGTGGAATGCAGACCTCAAATTCTAGTAAAAAGACCAGACTTAATGGTCTAACTCAGACTGGAGGGAGCCCAGAGGTCATGGCCCCCGGACTCTCTGTTAGCCCAAAACTAAAACCATTCCCAAAGCCAACTCTTCAGACAAAGATTAGACTGGACTATTAGACATAAAATGATACTGGTGAGGAATGTTCTTCTTAGTTCAAGTAGACACATGAGACTATGTGGGCAGCTCCTGTCTGGAGGCAAGATGAGAAGGAAGACAGGGACAGGAGCTGGTTGAATGGACACAGGAAATGCAGGGTGGAGAGAAGGAGTGTGCTGTCACATTGTGGGGAGAGCAGCTGAGGTCACATAATAATGTGTGTATAAGTTTTTGTATGAGAGACTTGCTTGAATTGTAAACTTTCGCTTAGAGCACAATAAAAAATAAAATAAAAATAAACTTTCTAGTGGCTAATGTTGCGTACTTACGATATACTAGACACCATGCTAAAAGCTTTGCATACATTACCTCATTTATCCCTAAGGAGCGTGGTACTATTACTAGCTCCCCTTACAGAAACAGAGACTTAGAGAGGTTAAGTAACTTGGCCAAAGTCCCATAGCTAGTCTATAAAATACACCTATGTTAAGATCAAGAACTTTGAGGTTAAGGGGGTAGGGGAGTCACTTAACAGAAAAGCAGACTGAAGCACAATTCGAGACTTTGCCAAGGATTCTCCATGGGGTATTAGGGGTATTTGACTGGAACAAACACATTCTCTTTTACACCTAAGCTGCCAAGAAATAGGAAAAAAAAAAAAAAAATCACATGACAAAGTTAGCTATTAACTTTCTCTTGAATGTCTGTGAGGGGGGATATCTATTTTCATCTCATCCTACAAATGCAATCTGCATATATACATGGCAAAAGTTATCTACCTCCAGTAATAAAAATGTTTTTTAGTATTCACTCCATAATCTTAAAAAAAGAGCCTTTTTTTGATATTAAGCCAAAATATGTCACATTTCAAATACTATTTCCACAATTAAATGAACTCAATCAAAAACTACTCTAATATCTAAGTCTTAAAGCTTTTTAAATATTGTTTAGATTTTCTTTTAGAATATTCATGTATCATTTCTATATGATTCAATGTTTTGTAAAAAAACAAAAAACATTAAAATGAACCAAGCTCTTGCTTTCTTGGCAAATGACATTATTTTAAGGATGACGCATAACTCTGTAACAGACAGAGCCTGTGATTCTAGACTTATTCCCTAAGCACAGCCCTACTGAATAATGGTTTCCACAGTCACTCTGGTTCTAGTCCATCTCCCATGAACAGCTGGACTCAATTATGCACTAGGAATTCACAATCTTTTACTCTGTGTACCTCCTGACTACCCCAGTGCCTACAGTGGCCAGAAAACAATAAACCACTTCATGCCACTAACAAGCCAACCTATTGTGAAGATTGGCAGAAAATAAATAAAACCAAGGCTGTCAGTGGCCCTTCTAGCACAAACCATCTCCATTTTCAGAACAGCTGTTTCCAGAATCCTTACTGACCTAAAGGGAAAGTATCCATATGGTGACAGTGATTCCGAGAATCACCTCAATCATGACTTAGAGTTAGATCATCATGATCTGCTCCATCATTGTTCTTCTGACAGACTGCTGACCCCTTCCATGAGTGGAAAAGACCAGACCTGGTTCTAAATGAAAAGAATAACTGGACAGGCTCCTGCTGCTGGAGTCCCTGGGTGATGAAAACAATTAACATGCATGGCTGCTAACCAAAAGGTTGGAGGTTCAATTCCACCCAGAGGCACCTTGGAAGAAAGGCCTGGTGATCTACTTCTGAAAAATGAGCCATGGAAAACCCTGTGGCGCACAGTTCTACTCTGATACACATGGGTCGCAATGAGTCAGAATTGACTTAATGGCATATCTATGCCTCCTTCCCCCACCTCTGTCAGTTTGTCGTACTGTGGGGGCTTGCATGTTGCTGTGATGCTGGAAGCTATGCCAATGGTATTCAGATACCAGGAGGGTCACCCATGGAGGAGAGATTTTAGCTGAGCTTCCAGACTAAGACAGAATAGGAAGGAGGACCCGGAAGTCTACTTCCGAAAAGCATTAGCCAGTGAAAACCTTATGAGTACCAGCGGGACATTGTGTGGTATAGTGCTGGAAGATGAGTCCCCCAGGTTGGAAGGCACTCAAAAGATGACTAGGGAAGAGCTGTCTCCTCAAAGTAGAGTCGACCTTAATGACGTGGATGGAGTAAAGCTTTCGGGACCTTCATCTGCTGATGTGGCACGACTCAAAATGAGAAGAAACAGCTATAAACATCCATTAATAATCAGAACCCGGAATGTACGAAGTATGAATCTAGGAAAATTGGAAATTGTCAAAAATGAAATGGAATGCATAAACATCGATATCCTAGGCATTAGTGAGCTGAAATGGACTGGTATTGGCCATTTTGAATCAGACAATCATATAGCCTACTATGCTGGGAATGACAACTCGAAGAGGAATGGTGTTCCATTCATCATCAAAAAGAATGTTTCGAGATCTATCGTGAAGTACAATGCTGTCAGTGATAGGATAATATCCATACACCTACAAGGAAGACCAGTTAATATGACTATTATTCAAATTTACACACCAACCACTAGGGCCAAAGATGAAGAAATAGAAGATTTTTATCAGCTGCTGCAGCCTGAAATTCATCAAACATGCAATCAAGATGCATTGATAATTACTGGCGATTAGAATGCAAAAGTTGGAAACAAAGAAGAAGGATCAGTAGTTGGAAAATATGGCCTTGGTGATAGAAACAATGCCAGAGATCAAATGATAGAATTTTCCAAGACCAACGACTTCTTCATTGCAAATACCTTCTTTCACCAACATAAACGACGACACATGGACCTCACCAGATGGAACACACAGAAATCAAATTGGCTACATCTGTGGAAAGAGATGATGGAAAAGCTCAATATCATCAGTCAGAACAAGGCCAGGAGCCAACTGTGGAACAGACCATCAATTGCTCATATGCAAGTTCAAGCTGAAACTGAAGAAAATCGGAGCAACTCTACGAGAGCCAAAATATGACCTTGAGTATATCCCACCCGAATTTAGGAAACATCTCAAGAATAGATTTGACGCATTGAACACTAGTGACCGAAGACCAGACGAGTTCTGGAATGACATCAAGGACATCATCCATGAAGACAGCAAGAGGTCACTGAAAAGACAGGAAAGAAAGAAAAGACCAAGATGGATGTTAGAGGAGACTCTGAAACTTGCTCTTGAGTGTCGAGCAGCTAAAGCAAAAGGAAGAATTCATGAAGTAAGAGAACTGAACAGAAGATTTCAAAGGGCCTCTTGAGAAGACAAAGTAAAGTATTATAATAACATGTGCAAAGAGCTGGAAATGGAAAACCAAAAGGGAAGAACACGTTTGGCGTTTCTCAAGCTGAAAGAACTGAAAAAAAAATTCAAGCCTCCAGTTGCAATAGTGAAGGGTTCCATGAGGAAAATATTAAACGATGCAGGAAGCATCAAAAGAAGATGGCAGGAATACAGAGTCATTATACCAAAAAGAATTAGTCAATATTCGACCATCTCAAGAGGTGGCATATAATCAAGAACCGATGGTACTGAAGGAAGAAGTCCAAGCTGCTCTGAAGGCATTGGTGGAAAACAAGGCTCCAGGAATTGATGGAATATCAATTGAGATGTTTCAACAGACAGATGCAGCGCTGGAGGTGCTCACTCGTCTATGCCAAGAAATATGGAAGACAGCTTCCTGGCCAACTGACTGGAAGAGATCCATATTTATGCCTATTCCCAAGAAAGGTGATCCAACCGAATGTGGAAATTATAGAACAATATCATTAACATCACACGCAAGCAAAATTCTGCTGAAGATCATTCAAAAACGGCTGCAGCAGTATATCGACAGGGAACTGCCAGAAATTCAGGCCGGTTTCAGAAGAGGACGTGGAACCAGGGATATCATTGCTGCTGTCAGATGGATCCTGGCTGAAAGCAGAGAATACCAGAAGGATGTTTACCTGTGTTTTATTGACTGTGCAAAGGCATTCGACTGTGTGGATCATAACAAACTATGGATAACACTGCAAAGGATGGGAATTCCAGAACACTTAATTGTGCTCATGAGGAACCTTTACATAGATCAAGAGGCAGTTCCTTGGACAGAACAAGGGGATACTGATTGGCTTAAAGTCAGGAAAGGTGTGTGTCAGGGTTGTATTCTTTCACCATACCTATTTAATCTGTATGCTGAACAAATAATTCAAGAAGCTGGACTATATGAAGAAGAATGGGGCATCAGGATTGGAGGAAGACTCATTAACAACCTGCGTTATGTAGATGACACAACCTTGCTTGCTGAAAGTGAAGAGGACTTGAAGGACTTACTAACGAAGATCAGAGACCACAGCCTTCAGTATAGATTGCACCTCAACATAAAGAAAACAAAAATCCTCACAACTGGACCAATGAGCAACATCATGATAAATGGAAAAAAGATTCACGTTGTCAAGGATTTCATTTTACTTGGATCCACAATCAACAGCCATGGAAGCAGCAGTCAAGAAATCAAAAGACGCATTGCATTGGGCAAATTTGCAGCAAAGGACCTCTTCAAAGTGCGGAAGAGCAAAGATGTCACCCTGAAGACTAAGGTGCGCCTGACCCAAGCCGTGGTATTTTCAATCACATCATATGCATGTGAAAGCTGGACAATGAATAAGGAAGACCGAAGAAGAGTTGACGCCTTTGAATTGTGGTGTTGGCGAAGAATATTGAATATACCATGGACTGCCAAAAGAACGGACAAATCTGTCTTGGAAGAAGTGCTGCCAGAATGCTCCTTAGAGGCAAGGATGGTGAGACTGCATCTTACATACTTTGGACATGTTGTCAGGAGGGATCAGTCCCTGAAGAAGGACATCATGCTTGGCAGAGTACAGGGTGAGCGGAAAAGAGGAAGACCCTCAACAAAGTGGATTGAAACAGTGGCTGCAACAATGAGCTCAAGCATAACAACAATTTTAAGGATGGCACAGGACAGGGCAGTGTTCCATTCTGTTGTGCATAGGGTCGCTATGAGTTGGAACCAACCCGATTGCACCTAACAACAACAACGATGCCTCCTTAGAACTACTTAAACCTCCCAAAGCCTTCTCAGTGCTACAGTTTGAGAGGCCTCACAATATCCCACATCTGTTGTGATTTCCTCAACTGAGCAAAGGGCTGAGAAATGCCTCAGGCTGCCCTGCTTTAGGAGGGCACCAGTTCCTTTTCTTTACAGTGAAAGTCCTGCTTCACACAAACTCATATTGTCAGTCAAACTTTCCATTTTCCTTCCAGCGATAAAGACCTACAGAGATAATTCATGCCAAACACCTTCCAAAATAATTTTTTCTTTCACAAAGTAAAAATGAGCTAAACACTAAAAAGCAACTCTGAAATGTGAAGGGAGCTTGAAAACAGCTCTTCACAAATGTGCTGAAGATTTGGCCTGAAGAGACCTCAATCACATGTTTCAGTTGGTTCCCTTTTCTCCTTGAGCAGCCAGCTTGTTTTGCTGTCCCAGACAAAGGAGTCAATTGCCCCCAAATGCTTCACTATCGCAGCAAAGCTTTTGTGTGTCTTCAGTGACCATTAAAATCACATTCTCAAATCCCACACAGCTGTTTTCTCTCCTCTTAAAAAAAAATACCGGAAGGCTTTTCTGATGCAAAAGGGAGAGACTAGTGGGGACCAGGATTAATGGCAACAAAGGGGCCTAAAGGCCACCCTCTTTTCAGCTCTATGGCCTTTGAGTATTTCAGGCTATGGACAAACACTATGGTTTCTCTGTGGCTAAGATGGTGAACCTAATAAAAAGGGTCACTCTCTAGCATCTGACCATTTTCTTAAGAATCATGCCCTGACTTCTGAAGAGCCACAAGCAGCCCACGTGGATTGCCAGGGAGTCCTGGAGCTTTGTCACAGCTCAGAGGCCATGGTGCCCAAGGCAGTTCTGTAGCCTCAGGATCCTGGTTTGAACCCCTTCTAAATGAGTGCTCCAGGACAACGGGACAGGGCGCCCTTGAGCTGAAAGATTGGTTTCTTATATCTGTCCAGGTTTTTGGTGTGTGCTCAGGTTTGCTATTTGAAAACATTCCTACAACAACTGGGGCAGAGAGATGAGTCCAGCCTGAAGTCGTCCTTGCTGGATTCCCAAATGTACGCTATGTTCTCTTCTTGCCTAGGTAACGGGGTGGGTGCGGGGGCTGAAATTTCAATTCCTTTAGAGTGCATCTTTTACCTTCAATTTCAATATGCTCCTAAAGGTTTGCCCTTTGCCCTCTTTTCTCTTAACGTCAACTCTCCTTGGGATTTCATCTGTTGTCCCTGTGAAGATTAATTTGCCCATTCATTCAATAAATATTTCTTGAGCATGGATTATGTGCTGTGAAATGTTCTAGAAGCAAGGAATACGGCAGACATGGCCCTGTCCCAATGGGGCTCTCATTCTAGTGGAGAAGATGGACAATAAATGAGCAAACAAATAAATATACAGTAAAAAGTCAAGTAGCGATGAGTGTGATGAAGAGAAGAAGAGCAGGGCAAGAGGCAGAGAGTGGTGGGACAGAGCTTATGTGCATGCTATATTAGAGAGGTAGCCAGGGAAGGCTTCTCTGTGCAGAGATAGGAATGAAATAAGGGGAACAGCCCTGCAATGACACTGACTAATAGCAAGAAGGCCAGTATAGCTAAAAAATAGTGACAGGAGGCAGGGTGATAGATAAATTTTAAAAAGCCTGCAAAGCCAAATCCTATAGGTCCTTGAAGCCACAATAAGAAAATCAGACCTTACTCAGGTGGGTTGGGGAAACCTTGGTGGCACAGTGGTTAAGAGCTACAGCTGTTAACCAAAAGGTCAGCAGTTCAAATCTATCAGGCGTTCTTTGGAAACCCTATGGAGCAGTTCTACTCTGTCCTATAGGGTCGCTATGAGTTGGAATTGACTCATGAGGCAACGGGTTTTTTTGGGCTTTCACCTGTGTTGAAGGTTTTGAATTAGGGAGTGTCATTGCCTGATTTGTTTTTAAAAGATCTCCTGGCTGCTGTTCGGAGAATAGGCTGAGGGCAGGCAAGAGTAAGGAGAAAAATTCAGAGCCTATTGTAATAGGCTGGGCAACAGATGACAGCGGTTTGCAACAGAGTAGTGATGATGGAAGAGGAGAAATTTGGTTGGATTCAGGATATAGTTTAAAGGCAGAGCCAACATGATTTACTAATGGACTGGATGAGGGATATAACAGAAAGGGGGAGGTCAGGGATGACTCCATTATTTTTGACTTGAGCCACTGAGTAAATAGAGGTATGATTTGCTAAGATGAGGGAAAAGCAGGTTTTATTTTGAGGCGAGGGAGAAGAATAAAAAGATTTATTTGGACACGTTCAGTATGAGATGCTTGTTGGCCATCCAAGTGTTGGTACTGAATAGGTGTTAGTTATATTGATGGTCTCCAAGGTAGAATACCTATATCTCAGGGTTTTACAAGGTGCGCATTGGGTTGTGGGTAAAACTTTTTCACACCTATGTATATTTATTTTTATTTAAAAATAAGAAATACATCAGAACAATAAAAGAGGGAATAAATGGTGTAGGTATAGAACTTCTAAATGGAGAGGAAGGCAAAGTGATACCAAGTAATAAAAGAATGGTTCAAACTTAGGAAGACAAGGGTAAATTTCAAAGTAACCACAAAGAAAGCTAACAAACCTACTCATCAAAATGAAGAAGAAAAACATAAAGTTTCAGTAAACACAAAAGAAATGAAAAAAAAAATCCACAGACAAAAGGAATTCTGCACAGGAAAGTAAGAGGAACAACGAAAACGTCAGAATACTCCACCCAACAGATGCAAAAGTACACGTTCTTTTCCAATGCACATGAAATGTTCTTCAGAATAGACCATAGCTTAGGCCACAATGCAACCCTCAACAAAATCCAAAACATTAAAATAATACAAAGTATCTTCTCTGATCACAGTGCCATCAAAGTAGAAATTAACAGCAGGAAGAATAAGGGAAAAAAAATCAAATACATTGAAACTGAATAACACCCTGCTTAAAAAGCACTGGGTAATAGAAGAAATCAAAGATGGAATCAAAAAATTCGTAGAATCAAATGAGATGAAAACACATCACCAAAATCATTGGGATACAGCAAAGGCAGTGCTCAGAGTTCAATTTATAGCAAAAGATGCACATATCAAAAAAGAAGGGACAAAATCATTACCTATATAACTCAAACAAATAGAAAGAGAACAGCAAAAGAAACCCACAGCCACCGGAAGAAAGGAAATAATAAAGATCAGAGCAGAAATAAATGAAATAGAAAATAAAAAAACAATAGAAAGAACAAAATCAAAAGTTGGTTCTTTGAAAGGATCAACAAAATCAACAAACCACTAGCCAAATTGACAAAAGAAAAACAGGAGAGGATGCAAATAACCCAAATAAGAAATGAAACGGGGAACAATACAACATGCCCAACTGAAACAAAAAGGATCAAACAGAGTACTATGAAAAACCATACTCTAACAAATTTGAAAACCTAGAGGAAACGGACAAATTTCTAAAAACACACTACCTGCCCAGACGAAGACAAAATGATGTTGAAAATCTGGACAGATCTATAACAAGAGAAGAGATTGGAAAGGGAATAAACAAAAAAACTCCCAACAACAACAAAAAGCTCCAGCCCAGATGGCTTCACTGGAGAATTCTACTAAACATTCAGACAAGACCTTACACCAGAATTACTCAAACTGTCTCAGAACATAGAAAACCAGGGAATATTTCCGAATTCATTCTATGAAGCTAGCACAACCCTGATACCAAAACCAGGCAAAGACGCCACAAAAAAAAAAAAAGAGAGAGAAAATTAGAGATCAATATTTCTCATGAATATAGATGCAAAAATTCTCAACAAAATTCCAGCCAACAGAATTCAGCATCATATCAAAAAAATAATAAGTCACAACTAAGGTATTCATACCAGGCATGCAAGGATGGTTCAACGTTATAAAATCAATCAGCATAATCCACCACAAAAATAAAAGAATCACATGATCGTTTCAATTGATGCAGGAAAGGCATTCAACAAAGTTCAACACCAATTCCTATAATAACTCTCAATAAAATAGGGATACAAGGGAAATTCCTTAACATAAGAAAGGGCATCTATTCAAAACCAACAGCCAATATCATTGGTAATGGAGAGACTGAAAACATTCCCCTTGAGAACAGGAACAAGACAAGGATGCCCTTTATTACCACTCCTATTTAACATTGTGCTGGAAGTCCTAGCTAGAGCAATGAGCAAATAAAAAAAATAAAGGGCATCCAAATTGGTAATTAAGAAGTAAAACTGTCTCTACTTGTGGATGATATGATACCATATATAGAAAACCCAAAAGATTCCATGAGAAAACTACTAAAACTAATAGATTCAGCAGAGTAGCAGTATACAGGATAAACAGACAAAAATCTACTGGATTCCTATATACCAATAAAGAAAATGACAAAAAAAGAAATCAAGAAAATAATACCATTTATAAACGCCCCTAAAAAAATAAAATACTTAGAATTAAATCTAACCAGGTATGTAAAAGATCTATATAAAGAAAACTACAAAATACTCCTGCAAGAAACCAAAAGAGGTCTGCATAAATGGAAAAACATACAATACTCACGGATAGGCAGACTCAACGTAGTGAGAATGTCAATCACAAAAAAATATAGTATGAGACTACTACTGTAAAGGTTTGCACACAGAAAGAAACAATCTTTGATGGCTATGGGGGAGGGGAGGAGTGGGGATGGAAAAACACTAGACAATAGATAAGTAGTAACTTTGGTGAAGGGTAAGACAGTACAAAATACTGGGGAAGTCAGCACAACTTGTACAAGGCAAGGTCACAGAAGCTCCATAGATACATCCAAACTCCCTGAGGGACTGAATCGCTGGGCTGAGGGCTGTGGGGAACATGGCCTCAGGGAACATCTAGCTCAATTGGCATAACATAGTTTACAAAGAAAATGTTCTACATTCTACTTTGGTGAGTAGCAACTCGGGTCTTAAAAGCCTGTGAGCAGCCATCTAGAATAGTCCACTGGTCTCACTCCCTTGGAAGCAAGGAAGAATGAAGAAAACTAAAGAAACGAGGGGAAAATTAGCCCAAAGGATTAATGGACCACATCTACCATGGCCTCCACCAGACTGAGTCCAGTACAACTGGATGGTGCCCGGCTACCACCACTGACTGCTTTGACAGGGCTCACAGTAGAGGGTCCAGGACAGAGCTGGAGAAAAATGTAGAACAAAATTCTAACTCAAAAAGAAAGACCAGACTTGCTGGCCTGACAGAGACTGGAGAAACCCTGAGTATACGGCCCCCAGACACCCTTTCAGCTCAGTAATGAAGTCACTCCTGAGGTTCACCCTTCAGCCAAAGATTGGACAGGTCCATAAAATAAACAAGACTAAAGGGGCACACCAGCCCTGGGGCAAGGACTAGAAGACAGGAGGGGACAGGAAAGCTGGTAATGGGGAACCCAAGTTTGAGAAGGGAAAGTGTTGACATGTCGTGGGTTTGTTAACCAGTGATTTAAAACAGTATGTGTACTAACTGTTTAATGAGAAACTAGTTTGTTCTGTAAAGCTTCATCTAAAGTACAATAAAAAAAAAAACAGTTGAATAGATAAACTATGGTACATACACACAATGGAGTACTACACAATGATAAAGAACAATGACGAATCTGGGAAGCATCTCACAACAAGGATGAATGTGGATGGCATTATACTGAGTGAAATAAGTCAGTCACAAAAGGACAAATATTGTATGAGACCACTACTATAAAAACTCATGAAAAAGTTTACGCACAAAAAGAAACAATCTTTGATGGTTACAAGGGACGGGAGGGGTGGAGATGGAAAAACACTAAGTAGACAATAGGTAAGTAGTGACTTTGATGAAGGGTAGGACAGTACACAATGCTGGGGAAGCCAGCACAACTTGTACAAGGCAAGGTCATGGAAACTCCATAGATACATCCAAGCTCCCTAAGCAATCATATTACTGGACTGAGGGCTGTGGGGACCGTGGTCTCAAGGAATATCTAGCTCAATTGGCATAACATAGTTTATAAAGAAAATGTTCTACATTCTACTTTGATGAGAAGCGACTGGGGTCTTAAACGCCTGTGAGCGGCCATCTAGGATACTCCACTGGTCTCACTCCTTTGGGAGCAAGGGAGAATAAAGAAAACTGAAGACACAAGGGAAAGATTACTCCAAAGGACTAATGGACCACAACTACCGTACAACTAGATGGTGCCTAGCTACCACCACTGACTGCTTGACAGGGATCACAGTAGAGGGTCTGGGACAGAGCTGGAGAAAAATGCAGAACTAAATTCTAACTCACGAAAAAAGACCAGACTTATTGGTCTGACAGAGACTGGAGAAACTTCGAGACTATGGCCCCTGGACACCCTTTTAGCTCAGTAATGAAGTCACTCCTGAGGTTCACCCTTCAGCCAAAGATTAGACAGGCCAATAAAACAAAACAAGACTAAAGGGGCACACTAGCCCAGGGGCAAGGACTAGAAGGCAGGAGGGGACAGGAAAGCTGGTAATAGGGAACCCAAAGTTGAGAAGCGGAGGGTGTTGACATTTTGCAGGGTTTGTAACCAATGTCACAAAACAGTATGTGTACTATTTGTTTAATGAAAAGCTAGTTTGTTCTGTAAACCTTCATCTAAAGTATCATAATAAAAAAAAGAAGAAGAAGAAGAAATAAATAAAGCTTCACTGGTTTAGTGTGTGGTATAAGATTGGCCCCTAAGTCAGTCCACATCTCCATCAGTCACAGGACACATGTGAAGACACAGGTATCTGAAGAGGAGAGGCGAGGAGGGAAGAGGAGGCAAGGACAAAAGAATGGGCCTTCCACAAACCCAGGGGGAGGACAGCACTGATTCACTTCTTTCCAACGTATTGAGAAGTGCTACAGTTTAACTGTGACTGGTTAGACAGATTTCCTGATTATATTATCTAGTTTCAACTAAACTATCACAGAATAGAAAACAGCTTAGGAAGAGTCCCGTAAAGAAACCCAGGAACTGACGGAAGTACCAATGATGCAAGTAGATGTGCACAAGAAGGAAACGCCAGAGGAGCTGACACATCTTACACTCTTAGTATTAGTTCTTTGTCAAACTACATTATGAGCTACAAACAGTGACAACAGTGGCCCAAAACATTAGCAATTAACAAGAAATTTTTTTAATGGATTTACAACTAGTACTTTTAACAATGAACCTTGCCAAATTATAAATATTGTACCTTAAGATGCTAGCTAGCTATTTACAAAAATTATTTAATCTTTACCTTATTCTCCTATCTTTTATAATGTACACAAAATATTAGACAACAGTACAAAGTATATAATTTGTAAGTAAGCATTCATAAATTTAAAAAATATTTCACTTTAAGTAAACAACATTTACTCTGAGTAAAAACATTCAACACCTCTGGGATAGAGGAGTCCATAACTCAAAATAGAGGTCAGAGCTGGAGAGGAAGTCATCAGCATATGGTAGTATTTAAAGTTATGGGATTGAATGAGGTCACCTAGCAGAGTGTGAAGATAGAAGAGGGGGATAGAGGACTGAGTTCTGGGATACCTAATGTTTAGAGATCAGAAGGTAGGGGAGAAACCAGCATTGAAAATGAAGTAGGAGCAGACAGCGAAGTAGGAGGAGAACCAGGAGTGTGGTGTCTGAAACCCATGAGAAGAAAGTGTTTTCAGGAGGAAAGACTGATCAACTGTGCCTGAGAGGATGCCTGCAATGAGATGTGAGAGCTGGCAACTAGGTTTGACAACAGAGAAGTTGTCAGAAATCTTAAAAAAAAAAAAAGAAAAAGCCATTTCAGTGGCAAGGTTAGAAATGAAATGCAAATTGACAGAGTGGAGGAAAAAATGGGAGGTGAGGAAGTGAAGACAGTGAGTTTAGATAACCCTTTCAAGTTTTGGTACAGATGGGCAGCAAAAAGATAAGGCAGTGTCTGGCGAGAAGCATGAAGTCAGTGGAGGGTTTGTTTGGTTTTTAAAATAGGAGATAGGTCTGTGTGCTGTTGGAAAGGATCAGCAGAGGATCTAGTAGAGCATCCTCCAAGGAGACAATAGCAGGAGCAACATTCTTAAGAAGGCAAGAGGGATTGGGATTCAGTGCTTGAGTAGGGGAGTTGGCCCTAAATAGCGTGGGCTGCTAATTCTTTTCAAAAGGAAGAAAGTCAGGCCATGTGTGGAAAAATGGAGGTTAGGAGGGTTGATGCAGACCTGGAGTGATGATGCCATTTTCCTAGCTTTCCAGATGCCCACAGATTATCTCTCCCTGTAAGTCTTGTTCAAAGTCAAATTCAACTTGCCCAAGGGGGAATGCTTCCCTTCCCTTCCCTCTCCTTCCCTCTCCTCCCCTCCTCTCCTCTCCTCTCCCCTCCCTTCCCTGCCTAGTCCCTCCTACCCCTCTGGCTTTACTCTTTTTATAAAATCACAGTCATCTCTGACTTCTCTCCTCCCATCAGTCTGCTAGCTGCAGCATCCTACAGTTGTGTCCCTCTTGTCCGACCCTTCTTTTTCATCTCCATGACACCAATGTCCTTTAGAGCCTCACCATCTCTAATCTGTACTATTGCAATAAACTTCCAACTATTTCCCTTGCCTTCTGTTCCTCCCTACCTCAGTTCTGTTACATCTTACCATTCGAGTCACCTTTGTAAAGTGCTTCTCTGATTGTGTCACTTCTGGCTAATGAACCTCCTTGACTTGATTCCTCGGGCTTCTCTCAATGTCATTTGATCCAGTACTAAGCCTTTCACCTCCTTTTCTCTATCCGAGTTTTCATTTTTTCTCACACTCTCTCAAGCACCTATTTTTTTTCTGATTTTCCTATAAATCTGTTCTGATTATTTCTTCCCTAGTGATCACATTAATCTAACCATTCAAGCAACCTACAGGCTTTTTATTGTTGCCTCTTGCATATGAAGGAAACCCTGGTGGCATAGTGGTTAAGTGCCACAGCCGCTAACCAAAAGGTCAGCAGTTTGAATCCACCAGGCGCTCCTTGGAAACAATAGGGAGCAGTTCTACTCTGTCCTATAGGGTCACTATAAGTCGGAATCAATTTGACGCCAATGGCTTTAGTTTGGTTTTTGTCTCTTGCATATGAAACAGGGCTGAGTGAGATGACCTGTGGGAAGCTGGTGCCAGGATCAGAGGCCATGTCAGAAATCTCTGAGCTTACCCCAACTCATTCCTCTTGTCTATCCCCAGTCCAATTTATCAGCAAATCCTGCTCATTTTCCTCCTAAATATCTCTTTAAACTATCATTTCCTCTCAGCTCCGGGCTTTCAGTACTTCTTATCTAAAGCTTTCAAAAGCCCCCAAAATGGTCCTTCAGCTTCCTCCAGTTCATTCTCCACACTTCAGTCAGAAAGATCATTCTAGAACACCTGACACTCCCTGATTAAATCCTCGATGGTACCATGTCACCTAGAAGATAAAGTTGAGGCTCCTTAGCAACACACTCAAGGTCTTCCATGACTTAGCCATGCCCTTCCTATTAGCCTAGATACCCGCCCCATCCTATCTTGCACTCCAGGCTTGTTGTTGTTGTTAGCTGTTGTTGAATTGGCCCCTGACTCATGGTAACTCCCTGAAAATGGGATTGGACAGTTGTGATCAATAGGGGTCTCATTGGCTGATTTTTTTGGAAGTGGATTACAAGGCCTTTCTTCCTAGTCTGGCAGCTCAGCTGAAACCTGTTCAGCATCATAACAACACACAACCCTCCCTTGACAGATGGGTCGTGGCTGCATCTGAGGTACATTGGCTAGGAATCGAACCTAGATCTCCTGCATGGAAGGCAAGAATTCCACCAATGAGTCACCACTGCCCCCACTTTTCAGGCTTAGTAATACCGAAATGCCAATTATCCCTGTGCACACCTCTTTCTCATTTCCCTGAGCTGTTCCTCTGCCCGAAATACTCCTCCCATTTATGCATCAACTCTATATCCTTCAAAACTCAGCTTAGGCTTTTTTTCTTTTAGGAAGTCTTTCTTTGACCTTTCCCTAGGAGAGCTAAGTGTAACTTCAGGGATGGTACCTTATTTATCTAGGTCTCCTTAGCACCCACCACCGAGATGGCCAAGGTGGGTTCTCTATATGAGTGCCATTTGAGTAAGAATGCCACAGGGCGCAGGCTGTACAGGGGTGACAATATTCAAAATGAGAGAGTTAAGAAGATAGGCTCTGGAGTCAGACATGCCTGGATTTGAATCCTGGCTCTGCCCCCTAGTTGCCGGGTGACATTGGGGAAACTGCTTACTTCCCTATGCCTTTGTTTCCATGTCTACAAAAAGGGCATGATGTAAAATAAACTTGTAGTGAGGATTAAATGAGATAGTATGTGTAAAGTGCTTTGCACAATACTGGTCACATTGTGAGTGCTCAATAAATGTTAACATTTTACTAAATTATGTCTTAAATTTTTTTTTAATTAACAGTATTTCTTTTTCTTATCTGTGTGATAAAAATCATAATACTGGCCTATATTGCTAATACAGGCTTTATCTTTTGCCTCATTTAAGACAGAAAAAAAATTCTCTCTACTCAAGTCCAAGTAATTTCTCAATTTTGAAACAACTTAGAAGAAAATGCCCAGTTCATTTCTGCCTCAGGCCCTTTGCACTTGCTGATCCCTCTCCTGGAGTGCCCCACCCCTAACCCCATTAGAGCTTTGCTTGGCCGGGTCCTTCTCCTCACTTAGGTCTCAGTTCAAATGTCACCTGCTCTGAGAGCCTTCCCTGACCACCCTGTGGAGAGTAACCCATCCTCTCCTCTGGTCCTCTTTGTTTTATTATCTTCACAGGATTTATAACTTTTGAAACCATCTTTTTTCCTTATGGTCCACCGCTCTCCTTTAGAATGAAAGCTTCATGAGAGCAGGGCCCTTGATCATCATGTACTCATGCTTTATCCCAAGCACATAGAATAGTGCCTGGCACAAAGTGGGACCTCAATAAATGCTGGTTGACTTAATTTATCTCAATCCCTGCAGAGGGATGCTCTCCTGTTAAAAACAGAATATGTACTTTCCTAGTCTCTCAAGAATCCAGGCACTAAAATACTTTCCAGTTTGCCAGTTGCCTGGATTGTCTCTTTTTAAAATCTCAGGGGAAAAAAACCAGAAATATACTTGCTGGTATATGTACACCCATTGCTGTTGAGTCAATTCCAACTCATAGAGACCCTATAGGACAGAGTAGAACTGCCCCGTAGGGTTTCCAAGGAGTGGCTGGTGGGTTCGAACTGCTGACCTTTTTGGTTAGCAGCCATAGCTCTTAATCACTGTGCCACCAGGACTCCACATACGTATATATATATATCAGCAAGTATATTTCCTAAATAATCTATCCTTTAGCTGGTTTTATGAAAGTGTAATAGCTAGGAATCCATGTCATAGTTAATTTTTCTTTAGACACAAAGGACTTTATGAATTACTATGGCGCTTAAGGAATTTGTTCCTGGGGGAATATAATCACTTATTTTTCCCCATCTTGCTAAACTTGATCACAGATGGCCCAAAGGTCACCTGTAGAACAGGCTGTCCTCAAAGTCCCCAAATGCCAAATTAATTAGACTTTACTATGTAAAAATGACCATGAGAAAGTCAGCCTTTAATTGGTCAGAAGTGATTACGTTCTTCGATATAACTTGGAATTTTAAAAACTTTTTTTTTTAAAAATATTGGAAAGATAATTCAACAGAGAAATAGGCCAAGAATACATTCTCAGAAGAAGGAATCCAAATGCCCACAGTCATATGATAGTACTCTCAGTCTTAGTAGTAATCAAGGAAAAATAAATTAAAATGACATCCTTTTTAGTCTATCAAATTTACAAAAATTAAAAATACATAATAAATAACCCATGTTAGCAAGGATGTGGGAAAATGAGCACTCAGATACAATGCTGGAAGGAGATGGTCTTTTTGGAGGAAAATTTGGCAGTATCTATCAAAGTTTTAAGTATGAGTGTCCTTTGGCTCAGTGTGATGGTACATCTACAAGTCTATCCCACAGGAATACTGGCCACATGCACAAAGAATGATAATCACTGAAGCACTGTTTGTAACAGAAAAATTAGGAATAAGCTCAATGTCCACCAATAGAGGTATGGCTAATAAATACTGGTATCATCAAACAAATAAAGCACCTGGTAGATTTGAACTGCTGACCTTTTGGTTAGCAACTATAGCATTTAACCACTACACCACCATGGTTTCCAAATAAAGACTGGGAAGCTTTAAAAGAAGTAAGGTAGCTCCACCATTAGCACGGAAAGGTGTCCATGATCTACTGTATAGTTAAAAACAATATATAGTACTATTCATGTTGTATTGATGAATTTTTAAAAAAATCTTCACTTTCACATGTTATGGATTGAATTGTGTCCCCTAAAAATGTGTGTCAACTTGGCTAGGTCATGACTCCTAGTATTGTGTGGTCATCCACCATTTCGTGATCTGATGTAATTTTCCTGTGTTGTCAATCCTAACCTCTATGACGTTAATGAGGCAGAATTAGAGGCAGTTATGTTAATGAGGCAGGGCTCAATCTACAGGATTAGGTTGTATCTTGAGGCAATCTCTTTTGAGATATAAAAGAGAAGCAAGCAGAGAGGAGACGGACCTCATACCACCAAGGAAGAAGAGCAGGGTTCCTGCATGGAGAAGCTCCTAGACCAAGGGAAGATTGATGACAAGGACCTTCCCCCAGAGCTGACAAGAGAAAGTCTTCCCCCAGAGTTGGCACCCTGAATTCAGACGTCTAGCCTCCTAGACTGTGAGAGAATAAATTTCTGTTTGTTAAAGCCATCCACTTGTGGTATTTCTGTTATAGTGCTACTAGATAGCTAAGACAACACATAAACCTATAGTGTGTTCTCAACACAGCTGCCAGAGTTTTCCTCTTAAAACATAATTCAGAGCCCTGTTACTCTTCTGTCCAAACCTTTCATTGACTTCCTGTCTCACTCACATTAAAGACCAGAGTCCTCCCCATTATTTATAATTCTGTGTGTAATCTAGCCCACAAGGTCCCTGGGCAGCACAAAATGGTTTGTGCTCAACTACCAAACTAAAGGTTGGTGGTTTGAACCCACCCAGCAGCACCAGGAAGGAAAGGCCTGGTGATCTGCTTCCATAAAGATTACAGCCAAAAAAATCAGTTATACTCTGTAACACATGGGGGTGTCATGAGTTGAAATCGACTTCACAACAACGGGTTTGGTCTTTTGGTTAATCTGGCCCTCTGCTACCCTTGACTTTCCCCCTCCTTTCCTCAGTTCTAGTCACTCTGGCCTCCTTTCCAATACCTCAGGGAATTCTCTTCCCAAGATGTCTCCACAGTTGCTTCCTCCTACCCTTTATGTCTCTGCCTAAATGACACTTCACATAGTGTACACTTTGGGAGAGTACATTCATCTTTACCCTTAACCTAGCCCCAGCACTTTCTATTCCTCTTCCCTGCTTAATTGTTCTTCATGCTCTTATCACCATCTGCTTCATTACATACTTGCTTGTTTATTGGTTCATCATCTGTCTCCTTCCTCCAGAACTATAAACTCCACAAGAGGTGAGATTTTTACTTGCTTTTTCTCATTGCTAGATTTTCAGCACCTAGAACAGCCTCTGGCACACAGTAGGTATGCAATAAATATTTACTGAATAAATGAAATTTCATTTTTTGTATGTGCATAAAAACAGATGTGGAAAAATACACAGAAAACTGTTAACAGTGATTACTGCCAGGAAGTAAGATTGTGGAGTTATGGAAAGAACGTTTGCCTTTTAGTGTATACATTTCTATGCTATTTGAAACATGTACTATTTTGTAAATTAAAAATATTTTAAAAGAAAAACATAATGGTTCCATCTCTCCTTCCAGGTGACTCAAAATACTCTTTTTGGCTCCTATCTGCAGCCACTGATCAGTAACTTCCAAAAAGAACTATCCTGGGCTTGCCTCCACAGTATGTTACCATCTAGAGTTCATACCTATTCAATCTGTTTGCTGAGCAAACAATCCAGGAAGCTGAACTATATAAAGAAGGATGGGGCATCAGGATTGGAGGAAGACTCATTACAATCTGCGTTATGCAGATGATACAACCTTGCTTGCTGAAAGTGAAGAGGACTTGAAGGACTTACTAATGAAGATGAAAGACCACAGAATTCAATATGGATTATACCTCAACATAAAGAAAACAAAAATCCTCACAACTGGACCAATGAGCAACATCATGATAAACGGAGAAAAGATTGAAGTTGTCAAGGATTTCATTTTACTTGGATCCACAATCAACAGACATGGAAGCAGCAGTCAAGAAATCAAAAGACCCATTGCATTGGGCAAATATGCTGCAAAGGACCTCTTTTAAGTATTGAAAACCAAAGATGTCACCCTGAAAACTAAGGTACTCCTGACCCAAGCCACGGTATTTTCAATCACATCATACGCATGTGAAAGCTGGACAATGAATAAGGAAAACCGAAGAAGAATTGACGCCTTTGAATTGTGGTGTTGGCAAAGAATATTGAATATACCATGGACTGCCAAAAGAATGAACAAATCTGTCTTGGAAGAAGTACAACCAGAATGCTCCTTAGAAGCAAGGATGGCAAGACCGCGTCTTACATACTTTGGACATGTTGTCGGGGGGATCAGTCTCTGGAGAAGGACATCATGCTTGGTAAAGTACATGGTCAGCAGAAAAGAGGAAGACCCTCAATGAGATGGATTGACACAGTGGCTGCAACAATGGGCTCAAGCATAACAAGGATTGTAAAGATGGCACAGGACCAGGCAGTGTTTTGTTCTGTGGTACATACGGTGGCTACGAATCAGAGCTGACTCGACAGCACCAAACGACAACAGATTTCAGAAAACACCAGTAAGCCTGATCTTTGTGAAGTTCTAACACCATCAAATAGAACAGGGCCATAAGACACACACATATACCCACACACACTCTGTGGTTTGATGGAGCCACACGCTTGCCGGATAAAAATGGCTTTCTAACTAATATACCTGGCCCTTCTTCACACCCACTTCCTCCCTCCAGTGCAAGGGATGTCACTGCTAATTCTTTATGCTATTTTCTCTACCTGGTAAAATCTTCAACATTGCTGTCAGACAGGGTGGACCTGATTTGGTCCTATGTACGCTACAAAATTCATCCTGTGCTAGAGGGAGTTCTTGAGACAAGACCCACAGTTTCCTTTAGAAAAAACATCCAACCCAATTTGGCGTTGACAAGCATCTCAGGGACACATTCATGCACTACAATAGCTACCCCAGTTGCCACTGAGTCAATTCTGACTCATAGCAACCCCATGTGTTTCAGAGCAGAACTGCACTCTACAGGATTTTCATGGCTGTAACCTTTCATAGGCAGATTGACAGACCTTTCTTTCAAGGCACCTCTGGGTGGGTTCAAACCGCCAATCTTGTGGTTAGTAGCCCAGCTTAACTTTTTTGTGCCACCCAGGGACTCCTTATTGGGAGTTGGTCTATAAGACCCTCAGCACTAGTTTTCCCTGAATTTTTAACCAGCTACAAAGGTTCTCTGGTGAGCTTTTGAGGCCTCTCCCTAACAGAATAGTAAATGGGGGAAGGGAGGGCACAATGTTGCTCTGAGAGTTCACAAGAAAGCCCAGCCTGCCTGTACAGAGAGTCTCTGCAACTCACCAAGGAAGTAGGACAGCAACAGCCAACTCTCACAGCCGCCTCTTTAGTATGGAAACTAGAGTGCTTAGAATTTTAAATGAGAACAAACCAACCAGCTGGGTTGTTTTTACTTTTTTTTTTTTTCTTTTAAAAGAGTCAGCTGGAATAAGTCAAGACATCTGGAAACCAGCCCCTGGTGGACATTTACACTTGATTTTTACTAAGTTTTGGCAAAATAACAGAGTTGGGCTGTGGGGCTATTGCTCACAATTCTCTAGAACAAGTGCCACGGGGCTCAGCTTTGCTTATTCAGAAACACTGATTTATTACTCCTCAGATTAAGCGTCATTTCTCAGTCCTTGAGATTCTAGTCATACTTTAGAAAAAGCATCAGTTTATGCTGGAGGGGGGCTGATTATTTGAATTCTCCTTACTTGGGACCAGAGTATAGGCTTTGGAGTCAGACCAACAGTGTGATCTTGAGCAAGAGAACTTACCCCTCTTACGCTTCAGTTTGCTCATCTATTAATGGAGATAATGAATACCAGCCTCCTAAGGTTATTATGTTAGGATTAAATGAGATAACACATATACAGAGCTTAGTGTTGTGCTAAGATAAGGACTCAATAAATCATTACAATTATTACTATAAAGAGAGATCCCAGTTTTCTCTAAGATTTTTCAGGTAGAAAAAAATAAAAAGCTAAACCCGTTGCCATGGAGTCGATTCCAACTCATAGCAACCCTACTGGATAGAGTAGAACTGCCCCATAGGGTTTCCAAGGAGCAGCTGGTAGATTCGAACTGCAGACCTTTATGGTTAGCAGCCGAACCCTTAACCACTTGAGACTCTCATAATTGCCCAGAACAGTCTCTCACAACAAACACGTCTTGAAAGTGGCCACCCTGGAACCTCTTACCAGCCTTATCAGAGGAGCAGACTGATTTTGCTCAAGTGCTAGATCTCAAATTTAATTCTAAAACACACATGCATAACATACCATGGAACTGACATTAGTGGGTGCCTTGATGAAGCTCAGCGATCTCACGAGGGAGCTGAGTGGCCCCTGACCTCACCTCTGCACAAAGCTAAAGGTCACCATAGGTAAGTCAGAGGGAGCTGATAAGAGAGCAGTGGTGATAATTGAGGTGGAGAAGGCTTATGAATGCCTTATGCCTGCATCCTGCCCTAGCTGGGAAATCACTTTGCTCTAAAGACCACCAACCCTCAGGCCCTTAAAGGGCAACACTCCCTCTTCTCATCAACTCTACCTCTTTCTTTCTGTCCCTCAATTCAACAAACATTTATTGAGTGCTACCACAAGCCAGGCACTATTCCAGGTGCTGGGGACATAAAGGTAAATGAGACTCAGTCTTGGCTCCTGTGGAGCTTCCAGTCTAGTCGGTAGGACAGACACACTCCCTGGCAGTTACCAAATAAGGATGGTGTCCAGAGTGTTTCCCGGAGGGAGCCCGGAGAAGGGAGGATGAGCCAGACTTGCTTTTGGTTACCATTTGTGTTTTTAGGGCTCTAGGCAGTTCTGTTAGCAAGAATGTTCTGGCCAACAGGTCACTCACCACATTGGCTTTCCACATGGCCCTGACCCACTCCACAGGACTCTGCTCGGAGTTCAGATGTTCTGGGAGACTTTTTAGCCACTTCCAGATCCATGCCTGATAGTTGGAGGTGAAACTGCTCCCTGTGGGCAGCTTTCCGGAGTGTGCGGATGGCTTTCCGGAGTCGCTTCTCTGTTCGCTTTACAATGCAGCTTAGATCACAAGAAGCTGCAGGAACAAGAAGGACAGCAGTTGGGGTAGGTCAGGCTGCAACATGTGAGGATGTCCAGACAGACTGCAGGACCCACCAACACCTAGAGTTCCATGTGGGACAGGATGAGGGAGACCTGGAGGTGGGCACCTATTGGGTTGGGCAGCATTTGATTTAAATAGAAATTTGTTGACCAAAATGGTAGCATTGGGTTTTTATAAAGCAGATAAACTTATCAGGTTCCAAACCAATTCAGTTTAGTTTGGGGGTGGGAAAATAAAACAAACAAAAAACAGGAGATACTTCAGTAGTTGCACTAGTTTTTTCCCCAAGGAAGATGAAAAGTGAAAGGCAAAGAAAGAGGAGCAAGCTGTGAGAAGCCTGGCACTGAAGGCTGTTTTCAAACCAACCTGTCACCTCCTTTTGGTTAGTTTCAAGCTCAAACTCAACAGTGATAAACATTTCCTTAGTGGTGCTTGGTCGGCCAGGGGCTCCTGGGACTTGCTTGCCAGAGCTGCATGTAAGGTTTGCGTAGCGGAAGCTCTCTTTTACTGAACTGTGCTTCTCTGTATGAAGAAACAAAATTATCGGAAGCCAAATCCTGGCAAAGTACTCAGTTGAACATTTGCTAGAGCTCAGTAAACATTTCATTAAAACAACTCTTAAGGGACTAAATGATTAACTCCAGATGCCAAGACATTGCAAGCCCTCAGCTTAGAGCACAATGATATTTTAATTTTTTTCTAAATTTTATTAATTTTATTGTTGAGAATACACACACAGAACATACACCAATTTAACAGTTTCTATATGTACAATTTTTTTTATATGTACAATTTAGTGACATTGATTACATTCTTCAAGTTGTGCAACCATTCTCACCCTCCTTTTCTGAGTTGTTCCTCCCTCAATTAACATAAACTCACTGCTCCCTAAGATTCCTATCCTTCAAGTTGCTATTGTCAATTTGATCCCATGTAGATAGTTCTTAAAAGAGCATAACGCTCAAGGCAGACCGTTTCTACTAGTTAAGCTAAACTATTGTTAGGTTTTAAGATGATTTTAGGGAAAATTTTTGGTTTAATATTTAAAGATTATCTCAGGGCAGTAATTTCAGGGGTTCATCCAGCCTCAAGAGCTCCAGAAAGTCTAGAGTCCATGAGAATTTGAAATTCTGTTTTGCATGTTCCCCCTTTTCATCAGGATTCTTTCTATGAAATCTTTGGTCAAAATGTTCAGTAATGGAAGCCAGGCACCATCCAGTTCTTCGGGTCTCATGGAAAAGGAAGCAGTTACTCATGGAGGCAATTAGCCACAAATTCCATATCCTCCACCTATTCCCAACTCTCCTTCTTCCTCTGTTGTTCCAGGTGATTAGAGACCAATTGTTGTGCCTTGTATGGCTGCTTGAAAGTTTTTAAGACCCTAGGCACTATGCAATGAACTAGGAGGTAGGTAGAACAGAGGCACTAAACACGTTATTAGGCCAACTAACTGGGATGTCCCCCACGCGTCTGTCAGTTTGTCGTACTGTGGGGGCTTGTGTGTTGCTGTGATGCTGGAAGCTATGCCAATGGTATTCAGATACCAGCAGGGTCACCCATGGAGGACAGGTTTCAGCTGAGCTTCCAGACTAAGACAGACTAGGAAGAAGGACCTGGCAGTCTACTTCTGAAAAGCATTAGCCAGTGAAAACCTTACGAATAGCAGTGGAACATTGTCTGATATAGTGCTGGGAGATGAGCCCCTCAGGTTGGAAGGCACTCAAAAGATGACTGGGGAAGAGCTGCCTCCTCAAAGTATAGTCGACCTTAATGATGTGGATGGAGTAAAGCTTTCGGGACCTTCATTTGCTGATGTGGCACAACTCAAAATGAGAAGAAACAGCTATAAACATCCGTTAAAAATCAGAACCCGGAATGTACGAAGTATGAATCTAGGAAAATTGGAAATCGTCAAAAATGAAATGGAACACATAAACATCGATATCCTAGGCATTAGTGAGCTGAAATGGACTGGTACTGGCCATTTTGAATCAGACAATCATATAGTCCACTATGCTGGGAATGACAACTCGAAGAGGAATGGTGTTCCATTCACCGTCAAAAAGAATGTTTCAAGACCTATCCTGAAGTACAACGCTGTCAGTGATAGGATAATATCCATACTCCTACAAGGAAGACCAGTTAATACGACTATTATTCAAATTTACACACCAACCACTAGGGCCAAAGATGAAGAAATAGAAGATTTTTATCAGCTGCTGCAGCCTGAAATTCATCAAACATGCAATCAAGATGCATTGATAATTACTGGCGATTGGAATGCAAAAGTTGGAAACGAAGAAGGATCAGTAGTTGGAAAATATGGCCTTGGTGATAGAAACAACGCCAGATATTGAATGATAGAATTTTGCAAGACCAACAACTTCTTCATTGCAAATACCTTCTTTCACCAACATAAACGACGACTATACACATGGACCTCACCAGATGGAACACACAAATCAAATTGACTACACCTGTGGAAAGAGACGATGGAAAAGCTCAATATCATCAGTCAGAACAAGGCCAGGAGCCAACTGTGGAACAGACCATCAATTGCTCATATGCAAGTTCAAGCTGAAGAAAATCAGAGCAAGTTTCGAGAGCCAAAATATGACCTTGAATATATCCCACCTGAATTTAGAGACCATCTCAAGAACAGATTTGACGCATTGAACACTAGTGACCGAAGACCAGACGAGTTGTGGAATGACAACAAGGACATCATCCTTGAAAGAAGGAAGAGGTCACTGAAAAGACAGGAAAGAAAGAAAGCACCAAGGTGAGTGTCAGAGGAGACTCTGAAACTTGCTCTTGAGCGTCGAGCAGCTAAAGCAAAAGGAAGAATTGATGCAGTAAAAGAACTGAACAGAAGATTTCAAAGGGCCTCTCGAGAAGACAAAATAAAATGTTATAATGACATGTCCAAAGAGCTGGAGATGGAAAACCAAAAGGGAAGAACACATTTGGCGTTTCTCAAGCTGAAAGAACTGAAAAAAAAATTCAAGCCTCCAGTTGCAATAGTGAAGGGTTCCATGAGGAAAATATTAAATGATGCAGGAAGCATCAAAAGAAGATGGAAGGAATACACAGAGTCATTATACCAAAAAGAATTAGTCAATATTTAACCATTTCAAGAGGGGGCAGATGATCAGGAACCGATGGTACCGAAGGAAGAAATCCAAGCTGCTCTGAAGGCATTGGCGGAAAACAAGGCTCCAGGAATTGATGGAATATCAATTGAGATGTTTCAACAGACAGATGCAGTGCTGGAGGTGCTCACTCGTCTATGCCAAGAAATATGGAAGACAGCTTCCTGGCCAACTGACTGGAAGAGATCCATATTTATGCCTATTCCCAAGAAAGGTGATCCAACCGAATGTGGAAATTATAGAACAATATCATTAACATCACACGCAAGCAAAATTCTGCTGAAGATCATTCAAAAACGGCTGCAGCAGTATATCGACAGGGAACTGCCAGAAATTCAGGCCGGTTTCAGAAGAGGACGTGGAACCAGGGATATCATTGCTGCTGTCAGATGGATCCTGGCTGAAAGCAGAGAATACCAGAAGGATGTTTACCTGTGTTTTATTGATTATGCAAAGGCAATCGACTGTGTGGATCATAACAAACTACAGATAACACTGCGAAGAATGGGAATTCCAGAACACTTAATTGTGCTCATGAGGAACCTTTACATAGATCAAGAGGCAGTTGTTCAGATAGAACAAGGGGATGCTGATTGGCTTAAAGTCAGCAAAAGTGTGCATCAGGGTTGTATTCTTTCACCATACCTATTTAATCTGTATGCTGAACAAATAATCCGAGAAACTGGACCATATGTAGAAGAACGGCGCATCAGGATTGGAGGAAGACTCATTAACAACCTGCGTTATGCAGATGACACAACCTTGCTTGCTGAAAGTGAAGAGGACTTGAAGCACTTACTAATGAAGATCAGAGACCACAGCCTTCAGTATGGATTGTACCTCAACATAAAACAAAAATCCTCACAACTGGACCAATGAGCAACATCTTGATAAAGGGAGAAAAGATTGAAGTTGTCAAGGGTTTCATTTTACTTGGATCCACAATCAACAGACATGGAAGCAGCAGTCAGGAAATCAAAAGACACATTGCATTGGGTAAATCTACTGCAAAGGACCTCCTCAAAGCGTTGAAGAGCAAAGATGTCACCTTGAAGACTAAGGTGCGCCTGACCCAAGCCAGGGTATTTTCAATCACATCATATGCATGTGAAAGCTGGACAATGAATAAGGAAGACCAAAGAAGAGTTGATGCCTTTGAATTGTGGTGTTGGTGAAGAATATTGAATATACCATGGACTGCCAAAAGAACAAACGAATCTGTCTTAGAAGAAGTACAACCAGAATGCTCCTTAGAAGCAAGGATGGAGGGAGTGTGTCTTACATACTTTGGACATATTTTCAGGAGGGATCAGTCCCTGGAGAAGTACATCATGCTTGGCAGAGTACAGGGTCAGCAGAAAAGAGGAAGACCCTCAAAGAGGTGGGTTGAGACAGTGGCTGCAACAGTGAGCTCAAGCATAGCAACGATTGTAAGGATGGCGCAGGACCGGGCAGTGTTTCGTTCTGTTGTGCATAGGGTCACTATGAGTTGGAACTGACTCGACGGCACCTAACAACAACAGCAACAACAACTGGGATGTCCCATGAAACCATGACCCTAAACCTCCAAACCAAGGAACCAAATCCAAGGAGGTATTTGATTGTACATAAGCAGCCTTAGAAGCTACTTTTTTTTTGTCATTGTCGTAAATATATCTATCATACAACTTTGCCCAGCTCAACTATTTACAGGTGTACAACTTGTTGACAGCAATTATAATAATCTGCAGTGCAACTCTACCCTTGATAATTCGATTTTTCCATCACCGTTAACTCATTTCTCCCCCTGCCTCCTGTCCCTCGTAATCACCAATAAAATTTACTCTCTATACATTTGCCTTTTCTTGTCCTTTTATATAAGTGAGGTCATACGATATTTGTCCTTTGTGATTGGCTTATTTTGCTCAGCATAATGTCTTCAAGCTCCATCCATACTGTAGTGTGTATCAAGACTTCATTTCTCCTACTGGCTAAGTAGTATTCCATTGTATGTATGTACCACATTTGGTTTATCCACTCATCTGTTGATAGGCATTTAGGTGGTTTCCACCTTTTGGCTATTGTGAACAGTGCTGCAATGAACACTGGTATATAAGTCTCTTTTTGAGTCTCTGCTTTCAAGTCTTTTGGGTATATACCTAAGAGTAAAATTGCTGTGCTGGGTCATATGGTAGTTCTAGTTTTAGTTTATTGAGGGGCTGCCACACTATTTTCCACAATGGCTGTGCCATTTTGTATTTCCACCAGCAATGGATAAGGGTTCCAATTTCCCCACATCCTCATCAACATTTTTTGCTGTTGTTGTTTGTTTTTTATCTTGGCCATCCTAGTGAGAGTGAAATGCTATCTCATTGTGGTTTTGATGTGCACATCTCTCTGATGGTTAATGACACTGAGCATTTTTTCATGTGTTTGGTGGCCATTTGAATGTCCTCTTTGGTGAAATGTCTATTCAAGTCCTTTGCCCGTTTTATGACTGGGTTGTTTCTTTTTGTTGTTAAGTTGTCAAAGTTTTATATATATTTTGGTTTTTAGATTCTTGTCAGACATATGGTTTCCAAAGATATTCTCCCAGTCGGTAGCTTGTCTTTTCACTTCTTCGTTAAAGTCTTTTGATGAACAAAATTTTTAATTTTTATGAGGTCCCATTTATTTTGTCTTTTGCTGTTTGTGCTTTTGTTATTATATTAGATAATCCATTGTTGAAAGCTAGGCCTGACAGCATTGCCCTTGCTTGTTTTCCTAAGAATTTTATGGTTTTAGTTTGTATTTTTAGGTCCTTAATCCATTTTTAATTTGTTTTTGTGTATGGTGTAAGGCATGGGTCCTGTTTCATTTTTCTGCACATGACATTTTAACTTTGAAGAGCCTGCATTTCCTCCTATGTAACTTTACAATTTAGCTCTTGAAATTTCTTTTCATGGATAAATGCTGTATGTTTCCAACAGACCAGCCACATAGGTAGAAGACGAGAACCAGGGATTGTCTCGCATTCCTCCCTTCTGCTGACGGCTGGGTCCTACGGTGTTCACGTGTTCTTACAGTTGGTTTCTTTAAAGTTGGACTCTGATGTATCAAGCAGGGGTTGAGGTTTCAAATAAGGCATGCAAACAGAAGTAGAAAGGAAACCAACTCCTGCTTTCAGGCAAAGTGACCTTGGAGCAATTCCAACTCGAAGGGAATGCTGGAAAGCACATCAACAAGGATGTCTGATTTTGAAATAACCAGGAGCAATAAATGGCACAAAGAATCAACAGAACCAAACAATGTCATGAAGGTATCTAGAATGAGATTGAGAGTGTTGCATTAAGATAGAGTTTTTACATCCCTTTCCTTGACTTTGGCCGTCTCCCCACTCCTCATGGCTTCCAGTGAATCTGTTAACTAATAATTGCCAACCTGAATCAAAGACCAGGTCCACATGCCATCCACACAACTAATTTGTCTCTCTTTTGAAATCTTACTTTATTGAACTTAAGTGTTAGCTGTATTATATTCTTCTCTTAACATTACTTTTTCAGAAGGCCAATTTCAAATCTGAAACTAAACAGATGCTTATTTTGTACCCTTTTCTCTTTCAATTTTCCCATAACTATTTTTCCTTTTTATTGTAAAATAATTTTAGATTTACAGAAAAGTTGCTAAGATAGTACAGAGACTTCCCATAGGCCCTTCACCCAGCCTCCCGTAATGTTAACATCTTGCATTTGGTACATTTATCAAAACTAAAAAATGAACCTTGGTACAATAACATTAATTATAGACCAAATCTATTTTGAAATAATGCTTATGCTCCCTGATTTAAAAGTATAATGCTCACTATAGAGAGTTTGAAAAATGAAGAAAACAATTAAAGTCACCTATCATTCTCCCACCCAGATATAACCACTACTAATAATAGAGTGAGTGAGGGTGAGTTTTCCTTTTTTATCCTAGTCATACTTTTTCTTACATAACTTGGGTTGTATTACATATACAAAATGTTGCTGTCCCTTTTTCCCTCTCAGCGTTATAAAAAGAATATTTTCCTATGTCATTAAGCATTATTTGAAAACATAATTAATGGCGGCATAATATTCTATCGAATGGTGGTACCAAACTCAATCTTGGTTAGTTACCTAAATAGCAAGTCAAAAGTGATTAGAGTGAGCTTTATGTTTGTTTGTATGATTTATTTGAGGATGGATTGGGGAAAGAAGCTTCCTAATACAAGAATCCCAATTTTTTTATTGTGGTAAAAATATATGTAACAAAACATTTGTCAGTTCACCAAGTCTTACATGTACAATTCAGTGACATTCTTCATTATTGTGCAACCATCACACATTCCTTTCCAAATTATTCCATTACCATTAATGGAAACTCAAAGGCCATTTTTTTTTTTTAATCTCTAAAATTATTCTATAAATAGTACTAAAAATGCGATCTGGGGAAGAAAGAGGAATGCTGGATTCTGCTCATTTCAATAAGGCCAGTTCTACTTGGATGGTATTTGTTATGCTGAAGCCAAGGAGTCACTACCTCCAAAAACCTGACCCAGCAGGAAAGCTGGATATTACATCTTTGTAATAACTAAAGATTATCCTTTCTGAGCCAAACCTTCTTTCATTTTCTTTGGCTTATATTGGAAACAAACTCTAAAATCTAGAAAATTTAACCCAGTATGATCACAGATTGCAATGGATCTTGAGCCTTATCGACTACTGTGAACTCACAGGCTTCCCCAAGTTTCACCAACTGCACCTCGCAAAGGAAGCTCTCAAGTATTATTTTGCCAGGGCTACACCGGGTCCTAGGTTGTGAAGAGAGTCCCTGGAGAATCTGAACTGTTCAATCCCATCTGGAGTATGCCTCAGTCAGTGGACAGACATTGGCCCTCCCTCAGACTTCCAGCTCAGCTTGTCACAGGCCCCTTTCCCAACATGCAGGCACACTCCCTATACCAGCCATCTGATTCCATACCTGGTAGTACTGGTCGCAGACCCTCAGGAAACAGCTCAGCCTTTTTCAAACTACACTTGCCTTCATTTAACTTAAAGGTTACACTTGTCCTGATGGTGGTGACATCTTCAGAAAGAAACAAGTGAGAAATATTACCTTCAGAAGCAAAGGAATGGGAACATCAGAGGGATAATAGCAAGCTATCCATTGGCTGGGTCCCACCACATGCTGTACACCCCAAAACTTCTTATTGATGCAGCTTCTCTCTTAACCCTGAGACCAAGAAAAGTTTGGGTCATGGAGTATCCTTGGGACAGGGAACACCAGGAATCTCCTAAGATTTATCCCTCCACTTGAGAGAGAAATCCAGTATTCAGATATAACAAAGAAGGGACTGAAAACAGCCTCAATATTGAGGGAAGATGAAATGATCTTTGTGCCTTCCTGAGAAAGAAGTCCAGAATCTCCCTGTTCAAATGTGAAAAAGACTGTCGAGGGATATGGCAAAGGGCTGACTCTCCTAAATAAGTATGTCTGGAAGGACAGGGCAGAGGGAATCCACCTATTCCAGATAAGGATGGCCCTCAGTAAACGTGGCCAGGAACCCTGCTTATGCAGTGGTTAAAATGCTCAGCGGCTAACCAAAAGTTCAGCAGTTTGAACCCGCCAGCAGAGAAAGATATGGCAGTCTGCTTCTGTAAAGATTTACAGCCTTAGTAGTTCTACTCTGTCCTATAGGGTCGCTATGAGTTGGAATCGACTCTACAGCAGTGGATTAGTGGGTGGGAGGGAGCAAGGGTTCCACGTTGAGGGCCTAATATGCAAAATTCTGTTCTCCTCTCAGGGTCAGTCTTAACCATAGGGTTAAGGCTCAGGAGTCAATGACCTGGGTTCAAATTCTAGCTCTTCAACTTGTGGTGAGAAGTTGAACAAGTTACTTAATCTCCCTGAGCCTCAGGTTCCTCCTCTGTAAAATGGACATAATTACAGTGCCTACATTATCAGGCTGTTGAGAGGATTAAATGAGATAATGCAAAAAAAGTTTAGCGTACTGCCTGGTAGATAGTAAGAATTGAATAATTGTTAGCTATTTGCTTGTTCACCCTTGGAATGGCCTAAATCTTCAATTAACCATCCCTGAGGGATTTGGTGAAACAGACCATGATGTCTGTTCTGGCTGGGTCCAAATGCAAGGCAAAAGAGGAAGTTGAAGGCTAGTGGTTAAAACTCTGGATCCAGACTGCCTGGATTCAAATCCCTACTCCACCATTCCCCATCTGAGTCACTTTGGGTATGTTATTTCACCTCTCTGAGCCTCAGTTTCTTTAACTATTTAGCAAGATTAACTCAGAGGGTTGTGTGGATTAAATTAACTAATACATGTAATATATTATCTGGCATATTTTAACTGCTTAATTAATATATGTGAGCCATTAGTATCTTGCTTAAGGTGTCTAGCTTTGCCCACATACATAAATTGTCATCAAAAGCCATTTCCTCAGTCAGATGTTCTCATGACATAATCACAGAAGCATCTATATCTGTGAGGACAAGGCCTCCTGACAAACCGGGAAGGGTTTGGGCTCCTTTCTCTGGACAATTTCCCGCTCCCCTATTCTGCCCATGCCAGTCTCCACCAACTCCATGTGTCTGGAGGCACACATTTCCTCTGGGCCTGTGAGGTACTCTGGGGTGCAGGGAGTATAGGGTTGCTATGAGTTGAAATTAACTCGATGGCAATGGGGTGGGGATATCCCCTGGTACCAGAGCTCTGTGGGCCTCTGCCAACATGACAACCCAACCAAGGCTGAACACAGCCCCTCCTAGCACACAGTGGACACTCCATAAGTATCTGTCACGTGATGAGTCGGATTTTAGGGTGTCAAGGCCGCAGGCAAGAACATCCTGTGATGTCCACACAGCACTGAGGAGATCAAGAGAAAAGAAAACAAAGCCAATACCCAAGAACAGCGCCTCACTTATGAAGCCCACCGAATACAGGGAGCCCCGGACAGAACACGCATATTTGGTAATTACCCCCAAAAGCAGAATCATTTGTGTTTTGCTGTTTGCTCCTGAGAGGAGAGGAAGCCCCGCAGGTGACAGAGTAGGCCTCTTGCAGTCCTGACAGACAGAACATGGATTTTCAAACATGTAAACAAGGTTATAGTTTATCCTGGGAGCAACTCAAATCACCACTCACCCCCACTCCTCACGGATCCCTAGAAAACACCCAGCTCCTGGGGCCTCAGAGTATAGGTCTCCAGTGGTGAGGGGACATCTGGTCTAGAACCTGGAAGTCATTCGAGGGCCTCTAACACCTGGAAGGCAGGAAGGCCTGGCTCTGACATGAGAACCTGCCCCAGGGACTGGGACCCACTCACCTGAAGAAATTTGAGTGCCAGAGTGACATCTTAAGAAGCACCTGTCTCCTCCACCACTCTTACCGCAATGCAGGGACACGTGGGGCGTCCCGCTGGGCAGGAGCCCCTTCACTTCTAAACAGGACAAAACACAGACACTTATGGAAAGAGAAGGAAACTTCCAAGTGTGACAATGACAATTAAGTCCCAGACATCAAAGGCCCCACAATATCAGGATAAGAAGATAGAGTTGACACCCAGCACAGAACACAGACACCAGGTGCTATTTCCCATCAAGTTAAAGGAAGCCTTTGTATGCTAAATGTCATGCAGAAAAGCAACCAAGAAAACAGAAGTTCCAACCTACACAGAAGGAAGCAAAGAAGGAAACACCAGGGTCTGCAAAGTATCTCCTGTTTTTGAACTATTTAAAGGAGGGTTGCTGCAGCTAAGGGGAAGAGAATTAAGTGGAGGGATGGTCAGCTGCACTCCGGGTCCAGCTGGAAAAAGGGGAACGCACGGAGCTGCACTGCCTCTGGGCCGGGGGCACACCGCTGACTGAGTCTGCGCCTCAGCGCCCCTTACCCACACAGTCCTTTTTATTCCAATGGAGCTTGTGCCCAGAGTGGCATTGGCATTCATAGCCGCCTAATGTGTTCACACAGACTTGCTGACAGCCTCCGTTGTTGACGCTGCACTCGTTTGTGTCTGTGGAACAAAACACTCTCCTGTCACAGCAGCCCATCATTGACTCTCCCTTGAGGAAGGGCAGGAGAGGAGTCACATGGTGGAAACTGACTAAGCAAAGGGAAGGTGCTCACTACCTTCAGGATGTGCACTTGCCACCAGCTGGCCCCACCCCCCACCCCCAATTCAGTGCATTTCCTGGCATGGGCCTCGCCAGGGTGGTCTTAGGTTCCATCCTGGGCCAAACCATCCCCGCATTAGGAACAGTCCAAAGGGGCCACACTCTACTTTCAGATGCCCAAACTTGGACATTGCACACGCTTCCAATTTAAAACCCCATCATCCTCCCAGGCTGCATACCAAGGGGGATAGAGAGAAGGACTCCTCATTTGACTATATACACACACATATATACATATAACAAAACCCCAGTGCTGTCGAGTCGATTCCCATATAGTGTGTGTGTGTGTATATACACATATATATTTGAGGTACAGAGAAGTGACTCGCACAAATCTCCATCAATCTGAGACTGAGTTCAGGTTGGAAGGTGGCTCCACCTAACCCGGACACACATTTGTATTCAGAGTACATTTCCTTGGGTTTTCTTGATGGACTAGGAAGAGTATGTGTTTAACCATGTTAAGAATGGGTTGAAAACGAGAAGGGAGACAATACCATCTACAGCAATCACTACTATCCATTCTTCTCAAGCACAGGACACAAGGAAGTGGGCAGGAAGTACTTAGGCCAATGACTCTCAAAACCTTCAGGTCCCCATAATTACTTGGAAGCCCTACATACTCTGAATCAGAATCTGCAAATTAGTATTCTCAAAGATTTCTGGGTGAGTCTGATGATTGAGAGAGTGAAGTAAGGAGTCAGCTGGTGCCAAATCTGATTTGTGCCATAGACCATAAGGTTATGTGACTTCTAAATGGGCACAAGGTAGAGAGATAAATTCAAATGGCCCCATTTCCAGCTCAAAGATCTAATTGTGAGACTCGAACCAAGGCTTTGCAGTCAGATCCTGTGCACAGTAGGACTATGGAATTGGCTGGTGCCCTGCCATGCCTCTCTGAGGACTGTGACTTTACTATCTGCTGGGAAGTTCCAAGGATAGGGTATCAACTCCTGAGAGACTCTCTCATTCTCTGAATACAACTTGCATCAATAAAGCCAATAAAGAGTTCACAGCTGAAAGAGCTCAGCTCTCTCTCTGCTCCATTTCACAGGACACTTTAAAGGGATAAATGTGGGAGACTTCCCCTAGCAGATGCTTCCCTTGAGAAGATAAGCTCATTACTACAGTTCAGGGACTGGAAATGTGCCTTTCATCCCCCAATGTAGGAAAATAAAGACTCCTGATCTGAGGAAACCTTGGCCCCTGCCCCGCTCCCCTCCAGGCCCAGCCTCGTCCCACCTCCTGACTCTGGTGGGGCAGTCTCCTCACCTCCACAGTGCGTAAAGCCGTAGAGGGTGTACCCTTTGTTGCAAGCACATGCAAACGTGCCAGGGTGGTTGATGCAGTTGTGGTCACAGGTCCTATCCAAAGAGCACTCATCCACATCTGTAATTTTCAAAGGGAGAGAGGAGCTGAAACCAACTCTGAGGGAGGAGTGTTGAGAAGAGTATGTTTATAATAAATACCAGTTGCCGACCAACAACAAATAGGTTCAAAAATTATCCATCATTTCTCTTTGCTCACTTGTGGTAAAGAAAGCACAATAAGTGTGCTCACAGCCAGGGACCTTACTTCCAAATTCTTTTGCAAACTGCACTTGCCTAAAAGCCCCGTTAGTCTCTCTGGTCCATGCTGGTTTACAGGGCTGAGTAATTTAAAATATTCAAATGAAGCCAAATGAGATAACATACCTAAAAAGAATTTTGTACATTATAAGGTAGCACAGTGGTTCAGAGCTCGGCAGCTATCCAGAAGGTCAGCAGTTCGAATCCACCAGACGCTCCTTGGAAACTCTGTGGGGCAGTTCTACTCTGTTCTAAAGAGTCGCTATAAGCCAGAATCGAATCAACGACAACGGGTAGCTAAGTATTATTAGTGTTATATTACTATTGCTAAACAGCAACAATAATTTTATAAGCTATGGTTAATTGAAAGGAGAAAACACTTAGGTTGGAAATAAATCCAGTTCCCATCTGTCTCTAACATTCCTAGGGTTTAGTCTTCTGGCCTCAAGAGGCCAGTTGATCCTAGATTTTAATACCCTCTGCACTGAAAGAATGTATTAACCCTAACAGCTCCTGTAATTTTCTATTGCAGATACTGAAATTTAGTGTTTAAGCTCCAAACTGGATACTCTTGGCCAATGCCCTGACTTTGTTGCTCCCCATAGCTTAGTCCCACATGTTCCCTGCCGTCCATGTTCAGGTAGGAGCATCCTTGGCTTCAGTTGGGGTCATGGAAACTGACTTCAGAAGGCTGCATTTGTCTGTCTAATCAGCTGGTCCTTGATCTTTCCTATAGACTAGATTTCAATATTTCACTTCCTCAACTCTTTAGAGGCTTTTAACACAATTATGACCTGTGTTTCCAAATGGATAAACCAGGACCAGTACAGAAGTCAGTGGAAGCCAACTAGACCATTGCTAGACCACTTTTTCAACACTGAATGTGCCATGAGAAATTACATTAATAAAAAACAAACATTTGGAGGAATGAAAAAGTGAAACACAAAAGGGCAAATTTTTATAAAACCTCTTCATCCTAGCTTTTTTCAGTAATCCTGGCAATTTCTTCGGTAAATTTGTTCTGTGTAAATATTTGCTCTAGCAAGACTGATTAGTGAAAAATAAGGAAAAGTTAGTTTCGTCCAAGGTAATTGATACCATTCTATGAAATACGTTATTAATACCAGCCAGTTGTTGAGGAAGTACACTCACTCAGTAGCTGATTTTGGCTGCTCACTATGGGATTTTGCTTTGCCAAAAATAATGAGATCGCTTTTCTAATTCCTTTTTAACGTGTTTACACAGCTCAAACGGTATTTCTTGCTCTATACATTATGAAACATTATATGGAACCGTAAACTTGCTTTCCAAGCCAAACTGAAGAAATCCATGCAATAACCATCCAGAATTAACTTGCTTTCTGAATTTAAAGGACAGCGTATACTTGAACATTTTGACAAATTATCTATTAACAAGAGCAAACCAAGAGATAAGAAAAACCCAAATCACATAAGGTTTTTAAAAAGGTGATATTGTATCTTTATTATCTGAAGTGAAATCAGATATTCTATTAACGATTCAATACCAGTATTTTTAACGAAATAAGCTAAGCAGTTCTTATTCCCACAAATGGAGCAGGAACAAACGGCAGCACATCTTTCCTGAGCGCTTCTTCCTGCAGGTCAGTAGAATATAAAAGGTGCTCATCTAAAAATGTAAATGATGCCCAGCACCCAAAACTGTATCCTGCCCACCCAAAATTGTTACTAATACGCTAACTGCTACCCAGAGCCGTCTCCTTGCTGCACCCCTTATGTAGCAAGGACGGCATTTTATCGAGGAGTCTGAGAGGCTACTGGAGGACAACCAGCATCTCCTCTATATAGTCCCCTCCCTCCTTCTCTGCCACCCTCTCGCTAAGCACCAAAGGCTTCGAAACAAGAGCTCTGAGGAAGAAAACAACTGGCACTTGATCTTGATTATGGGTCTACCCCAACTTTTTGCTAGAAAGGGTATTTTACCTAAATTTACATACTATTACCATTAATTTTTGTTATAAAATCAATACCGTTAAAAGAAATTTTAGAAAAGGAAAATTATTTCTAATCTCAATACCCCTATACAATTCTGTTTGCGTTCTGCATGCCATCCCATTTCTAACATTAAGGTCAGCTGTAATCAGACCAGACGGGTTCTTTGAGCTGTCCTCTAATCATTAACAGCATAATTTCAATAATATACCTGTGAGCTACATCAGTGTTTTCATTCTATTTAACAGAGGAAATAAGTGAAGCACAGGTTGGAGGCTGGATTAGTGGTTCCTTTGAGAACCCCAGTGAGCCAGTCTCTACCAGGGTAGGGTTATGTTTTCTCTGCTCCAACCAGCAGGCCACTTGACAGCAGAGCCACATTTTCAGCACATACCTTGGCAAGACTTCTCATCTGTTAACAATTTAAATCCTTTTTTGCAGCTGCAGTCAAAACTGCCCACGGTGTTTTTGCAGAAATGATCACAACCTCCATTGTGGGTCTGGCACTCATCAATATCTGTAACAGGCAAGCATCGACAAATCAGACAGCAATACTTGCCTCGTTGTCCGCAAATCCCTGAAGTGCTATTGCATGTGCATCATTATTCTCTGAAAGAAGAACAGATCGATAAAACCATTTAAGGATGTTTGTTGATGTTTTTAATCTTATACACATTTTCTTGTCTGGCTTAACCAATTTTGAAAGACAAGGGCTTCATCTTCTTAAGAACTCTGATTTACACTGCCCTTGACCAGCATTAAGGAAACAACCTGTGGGAAAGAATGATCATCTTTGCATTGCTTTCTCAAAATAAGATCGTTCCCTTTAAGATACTTTCCATTCTAGTTTAATGATTAAAGCTATAAGGGACTAGAACATTTGTTTTGGCAAATTTCTCAATAATCAAATAGCCTCAATGCTTTTAAATGATTCTTGATTCTCAAATTAATCTTACCTTTTCTCAGTTTCATCTGGTAACTAGCTATCTACTTTTTATCACGCTAAAGAACGAATCCTTTGTACTCTTGCCTGTGAAATACCAGCAAGTCATTGGGGCCTCTCTTTGTCAGTAAAAGTTAATCATACAATTATTCATTAAGTGCTCTGGATAATAATCTTGGCTGCTATTTACATAATAATCTCTAGGTTGTTATTTATGATATGTTGATATTATCTCCTGCAAATGAATGTTTCCTTGAACTTCCGCCTTTTTCTAAAAGGCCACTGTCTGAAATGAATTATTTAACGCTTGTAGAGGCTGACCTTCTCAACAGTTAGTGCAATTAAACTGGTTCTAATTAAGCTTACTCAATTATACCCTTCCACAAGCCCAAGGAAGAAACCTTCCATCAATATGAATCATAAGCAAATCTGGAGTCATTCAGAAGGTGGGTATGGAGGGGAAGAGCTGCCATTAGCAGCACAGGGCTTCCCTCCAAACCAGGGCATTCAGCCTCCCTGGAGAGGCACAGGCTACCTTTACAGGTCTTCCCATCCAGCTGGAGTGTGAATCCGACAGGACAACTGCAGTGAACACCTGTTGAAGTATCCTTGCAGGTGCGGTCGCAACCTCCGTTGTTGACAGCACATGTTTCTGACAAGGAGGTAAAAAAATTAAAAGGACATTAGCTTCCTGAAGAAGCACTGACACAGATGTCAGACAGAGATATTGTTATAGTGTTAATACTTGGCAAAGTTCATGGAAGCCAAGAAGCATGACAGGATATTCACAGACACACCCCAAATATTTGCCTTCTGCAGGTGAGATAAAGTGTGGTGGGGGGGTGGGCAGTGGAGCTCCTTCCACCCATATAAATGACCTATTTGTCCCAAGGAAGCTTGACAGGGTAAAGATGCCTCTTCCACCCTTCAGAGCCTTTCCCCTCAACTGGAAGATCTGAAGCCGCTATAAGTTCCTGCTGATTCACAGCCAGTGACCTTCTAAGTATGACCACATCTGGCAGGCTAGCTGTGGGCACAAAACAGGGCAAAATTATTCCTTCCTTAATTCTGGAGGCCCTCCCTTCAAGATGAATAACAGGTAAAGCAAGAGAGGGTAGGCATCACCCACCCCAACTATTCCTTTGTTGCAACTGCTAATTAACACATTACAAGTTTAACTTTCTCTGAAAGGAGAAAGACCTGTCACAGCCACAGGAGAAAGCAACCACAGTTGTTAAATCACAACTAGAGATGAGAAACAATAAGCAAATGGCCTTCTAATCCTGCATTTCCTACAGTAATTCTAATAGGCCCGTGCTATCCAGCATTCAATTGTTAGCACCTCGGCATCCAGAAACCTGATTTTGCTTCTACAACTACCTCATTTTAAAGCCTACGGGTGGGGGGGAAACTTAGTTCTAATTAAATTTGACAGATAGAACATGCACATGTGTCTGTTTCCTCTCAAAAGCTCACTAAAATGAGAATAAATAGAATAGAAAAGGTATAGATGTTTCAGGGCAGAGAAAACATGAGAGGAAAAGTCAATGAAAACTCTAAAATTTTCTGAAGTGGCATGTGAATGAACGAGGAGTAACTGGCGTGGCAGAAAGCTAAGCCCTATCAGTCTGCAAAGGGCGTATGAAAAAGTGGTAAGCTCATTTGAGCCACAGAATCCCAGAAATGTCCAGGAATTGGAGGTACCAAGTTACCCCAGAGACAGAGATAAGGATGGAGGTAAAAACAGGAGAATTGGTTAAGAGTCTGTAGAGGAAATAGATAAGGCCCCAGAGTCTTGCCTTAATTCCATACAGCCAGGAGACTACCCCTTTCTTCTCTAGCTAAAGCGGAAATGTTTATTCTCTGAAGAAGTTGTACCAGAGAGGCACCAGACTTGATACCAGGAACAGCAGAGGGAGAGGGTGAGGCACTATGAGGTGAAAGTCTGTACTTTGAAAAGAGAGCTCTCAAACCCTCATCATCTCCCCAGCACCCAGAATACTAGCACCCAAGCCTCTATCCCCTAGGCAGGAGATTGAAGGATTCTGCTCCAGAAAACTAACCTACATAAATGAAAAGACTAAGAGGTGTTAGCATATGAGCATATCCTAATGAAATGGCTAAGTCACTCCTAATCACCCAAACATGAAACCCACTAGTCAACAGAATATCCAACTGACTTTTTAGTATTTCACTCTTAAATATGAAAAGTCATCCAAGAATTACCAGACATTTTGGGAAAGCCTTTAATATGAACACACCAAATCAAACAAACGGGGAAAAAGGAAAGATAATACAGGGAACAAAAGAGAAGTTTTTTTTTTTAATTATTGTTGTTGTTGTTATTTAAGTACCTTACAGTTAATTTCCTCAGAAAGACAAGAAAAACATTCATGAAATAAGAACAGGTTCCTATGACAAAGGAATAACCAGAGAACAAAATTAAATTCTTAAAAATTTAAACTATGAGAGCAGAAATTTAAAAGAATCATATTGGAGGATTAGAAGATAAAATTGAATAAACTTCCTAGAAAGTAGAACAAAAAGAAAAGATAAGAAAATTAGAGGATCAATCCGTGAGTTACAAATGCCGACTAAGAAGAGTTCCAGAGAAAGACAGAACAGAGAAAATGGAGAAAAGAAAATGATCAAAGAAAAAATACAAGAAAATTTCTCAGAACCAAGGGGCATGAATGTCCATACAGAAAAGGCCTACTGAGTGCTCAGCACATGTGGGAAAACAAGCACTAAGAAATATTGTGAAATTTCTGATCACTGGGGACAAGAAGATCCTCCAAGCTTCCAGAGAGAATCTTTCATAGGTTTCACGAAAAGGATAAGAATCAAAACGACTTTAGATTTCTTGAAGCAACGCTGAATGCTTAAAAACAATGAAACAATAACATCAAAACTCTGATGGAGTATTATTCCAACTCTGAATTCTATACAGAGCCAAATTCTCAACAAAGGCTGAAGGTAGAATAAAGCCATTTTTAGGCATCGAAGTTTTTTTAAAAACCTACATCTCATGTACCTTTTCTTAGGAAGATACTACAGAATACACACTAACAAAACAAGGATGTAAACTAACAAAAAGGAAAACATGGGATCCACCGAAAACAGGAGAGTGGTAGAGGGAATTCCTAAGCTGATGGTAAAAAGAAGACCCAGACAAGAGCCGCACAGCTAGCCAAGAGTCAGGTCCTACTACTGCAGGAGACAGAAAGCCTCAGAAGAGACTTTAAGAACAAAATTGAATTGATAAGTTACCTGCTGTGCTTGAAACATACTTAAATGGATTTAGAGTTCTGTCAAAATTTTGCGAAAGAATTGGTAATAGGTATTTAGAAAACTAAGCAAAGAAAATATAATCATATTTCATGACTCAGAGATGAATCATATTTAGACACTCAGTCACAAAGATGCAAACATGTAATACTGATTTAAATTGCGATAAAAATATATTAAGAGTATAGGGGAGAGTATGTTTATGAAGGAGTGAGGGGGAGAGGTAAATCCTAGTCTTCCATAATAGGAGATCAAAAGCTAATATCTAAAACTGACACATTAAGAAATACTTGTCTACACTTCATTTTCCAGTAATATGGAGGGAAATCAGAACAAGACACAGCTAGGAGAAATGAAAATTGTTGCCTCTGGCAAAAGGGATGAGGGTATAGAAAGGAATAAGGCAAGGAAATGATGTATTTCATTGTAATCTTGAGTTTTTATATTATTCATATATACACATGGACCTCGCCAGATGGAATACACAGGAATCAAATCCACTACATCTGTGGAAAGAGACGATGGAAAAGCTCAATATCATCAGTCAGACAAGGTCAGGGGCTGACTATGGGACAGACCATCAATTGGTCATATGCAAGTTCATGTTGAAATTGAAGAAAATTAGAACAAGTCCATGAGAGCCAAAGTACAACTTTGAGTATATCCCACCTGAATTTAGAGACCATATCAATAGATTTGACTCATTGAATACTAATGACTGAGGACCAGATGAGTTGTGGAATGACATCAACGACATTATACATGAAAAAAGCCAGAGGTCATTAAAAAGACAGGAAAGAAAAAAAAGATCAAAATGGATGTCAGAAGAGACTCTGAAAACTGCTCTTGAACATTGAGTAACTAAAGCAAAAGGAAGAAATGATGAAGTAAAAGAGCTGAATAGAAGATTTCAAAGAGTGGCTTGAGAAGACAAAGTAAAGTATTATAATGACATCTGCAAAGACCTGGAAGTACAAAACAAAAAGGGAAGAACATACTTAGCATTTCTCAAGCTGAAAGAACTGAAGAAAAAATTCAAGCCTTGAGCTGCAATATTGAACGATTCTACATGGAAAATATTAAACAACACAGGGAGCATTAAAAGAAGATGGAAGGAATACACAGTCACTATACCAAAAAGAATCGGTCAACATTCAGCCATTTCAGGAGGTAGCATATGATCAGGAACTGATGGTACTGAAGGAAGAAGTCCAAGCTGTGCTGATGGCACTGGCGAAAAACAAGGCTCCAGGAATTGACGGAATACCAACTGAGATGTTTCAACAAACAGACACAGCTCTGGAGTACAGCTACCTGGCCAACTGACTGGAAGAGACCTGTATTTGTGCCTATTCCTAAGAAAGGTGATCCAACAAAATGTGGAAATTATCGAACAATGTCATTAATATCACACGCAAGCAAAATTTTGCTGAAGATCATTCAAAAGCAGCTGCAGCAGTATAGCGACAGGGAACTGCCAGAAATTCAGGCCAGATTCAGAAGAGGACGTGGAACCGGGGATATCGCTGCTGATGTCAGATGGATCCTGGCTGAAAGCAAAGAATACCAGAAGGATGTTTACCTGTGTTTTATGGACTATGCAAAGGCATTCGACTGTGTGGATCATAACAAATTATCGATAACACTGCAAAGAATGGGAATTCCAGAAAACATAACTGTGCTCAAGAGGAACCTTTACATAGATCAAGAGGCAGTCGTTTGAACAGAACGAGGGGATACTTCATGGTTTAAAGTCAGGAAAGATGTGCACCGAGGCTGTATCTTTTCACATACTTATTCCATTTGTATGCTGAACAAATAATCCAAGAAGCTGGACGATGTGAAAAAGAACAGGGCATCAGGATTGGAGGAAGACTCATTAACAACATGCAATATGCAGATGATACACCTTGCTTGCTGAAAGTCAAGAGGATTTGAAGCACTTACTGATGTAAATCAAAGACCACAGCCTTCAGTATGGATTACACCTCAACATAAAGAAAAGAAAAATCCTCACAACTGGACCAATAAGCAACATCACGATAAACAGAGAAAAGATTGAAGTTGTCAAGGATTTCATTTTACTTGGATCCACAATCAACAGCCATGCAAGCAGCAGTCAAGAAATCAAAAGACCCATTGCATTGGGCAAATCTGCTGTAAAAGACTTCTTTATTGAAAAGCAAAGATGTCACCGTGAAGACTAAGGTGCACCTGACCCAAGCCATGGAGTTTTCAATCGCCTCATACACATGCAAAAGCTGGACAACGAATAAGGAAGACTGAGGAAGAACTGACACCTTTGAATTGTGATTTTGGCAAAGAATATTGAGTATACTATGGACTACCAAAAGAACGAACAAACGTGTCTTAGAAGAAGTACAACCAGAACACTACTTAGAAGCATGGATGGCGAGACTATGTCTCACGTACTTTGGACATGTTGTCAGGAGGGATCAGTCCCTGGAGAAGGACATCATGCTTGGTAAAGTAAAGGGCCAACGAAAAAGAGGAAGACCCTCAACAAGATGGATTGACACAGTGGCTGTAACAATGGGCTCAAGCAGAGCAATGATTGTGAAGATGACACAGGACCAGATAGTGTTGTACATAGGGTCACTGTGAGTAGGAACCGGCTCAATGGTACCTAATAACAGCAACAACAGCATTTTAATTTAAGGCAATTAAAAATAATTTTTAAAAGGCAGGAAAGATCTCAGAAATGTCACCTGATGGTTTATCAATGACTGCTCAGTATTCTTAGCTGATTATTAAACCCACTAACTGTCAAAAGATCAGTTCCGTTTCAGTCAAGCTACACTATCTCCAGAATAATCATCTGTCAAAGGACCTGTTTGATTCCCACCCACCACAGCTACCGCCTCTACTTTGGCTTTTGTCTCCAGCTCAGCTGTTGGAGTTGCTGGCAGACCTTCCCATGTCCCACAGCCAAATGTCACTCTTCTCTGTTCATTTCTTCTACCGTTAACATCTGCTGAGTTAAGAAAAAAAAAAATAATAGACAAATTGCCACGGTTAGCTAGAGGCTGCCCAAAGTGCCTCTCTCATTATGGTTACTCAGGAGGGAAGAAACTGACGTTCACTGACCATCTACTAAATTCCAGGCACCGGGCTCTGGGCACTTTTGCAGATTATTATCTTAATTGAGCTTCCTGACAGCCTGAAGAGGTAGGTTTTGTTATATCCACTTTACAGATCAGGAGATAGAGGTTCAGGGCAGTTTGCCCAAGGTCTCAGAGCTGGTCAGGGCAGTGCTGGAGGCTAGTCTAATTACTCTGATGGCTCGGCTGGTTTGCTTTCCACAATGCCAAGGATCTTGGATGATGACTGAGCCCTGGCACTGAGTGAAGAATACATACCCTAGCTTGGCAGGAGCTGTTCATCCTGGTCCAGCTAGTCTTAGAGTAGATGGCCCATAAGCTCAGGCCTGATGCAGTAAATGGGAGAGGGAAAGGGACAATGTCAGTGCCGAGGAGGGAGGTTGAAGCGCCTACCCATGAGCAGCCTTCGTTTCACCCGTTTATCCCCATCTGCCACTGATGTGGTGTTACTCTCCATCACCTCCAGGGCAGTGTCCTCCTGCTCTATGAGAAGAAGAAAAAGAGCACAGCTCTCAGACAGAATGAGTCAAGTTGTTCATCCCTTGCACAACCACATCTTCTGAAATCCCAGACACGAGAACAATTTAAGATATGTGACTCTGTTCACATAATAAAAATGTTTTGTAATGAGGCTCTGCGGGAAACATAGCACGTTAAGTGGCCACAGATCCTTAGTAAACATTAAATACGGGAAAGATGTTTTAAGTATATTGCAATGATCAAAAAGACACTAGGGAATGTAAGCTTCAGATTCGCCCCAGTTCCCGCAGAGCAGGACAAAACAACATTTGCTCTTGGAGACCTCTAAAATGGATCTAGCAAAAGACATGCCATCCTAATTCCTGATGACTAAAGATTGCATGTCATCCCAAACAGCTAGCTCTAGCTTCAGCTAGCCCTCGCCCCTTGGAAAGTGCTGTCCTAGTCTCCAGAACACCAGTGTCAGGAGCAGCCTGGTCCAAGAGAGGAGGCAGGGCTTTCCAAAGTCATACAAGGAAAGAGGGACAGAGTAGGGTCTAGATCTCAGTCCCTCACACCCAACCCAGGTTTAGACCATTCCCACTGCAACATGTGAAGAAGTACGGGCCCTGTTTGGGGGCAAATGCTCCAGAAAGCCCTGCACCTGGTGCTGAGCACCACTGAGAGTTCCTGGTTCAGGGCATGGAAGGGCTGGGGCAGACCCTCACCCAGTGGGTGGATCACCACTCACCGAGGCAGCTCCGCCCATCTGTGTGCATCTTGTACTGTGGATGACAAGTACACTCTGGGCCTGTAGCTGTGTCCTCACAGGAGTGCTGGCACCCACCATTTCCATGGTTACAGGTCACTGAGAAGAAAATGATTTGGCACACAAAGCACTGAGATTTCCACAAGCAGGGCTGCGTTTGCTCAAGAACTCTGGTTTCCATTCAGCAAGTATTTGAGCACCTTGTATATGCCAGGCCCTGTGCATAAAAGAGCTGAGCCTGACTTACACCCCGTCCTCTGGGGGAGACAGTCACGTAAACAGTCACAACACACGTAGAAATGTAGAAACACAGGTTTGAACAAAGTCGTACAGGATGATGGAAGTGGGAGGGAGATTTTCACTATTTAAGGGAAATTATATCAAGAGAATCTGGACTAGTGCTTCGCTCTTGCTAGAGAACTGTGCATATTAATTTAGCTCTACTGCAACTTTGCGGAATGCAATATAGCACTTTAAATGACAATATTTGATTTGTACATAACCTGTTGCCATTGCCATCAAGTTGACTCCAACTCATAGTGACCCTATAGGACAGAGCAGAACTGCCCCATAGGGTTTCCAAGACTGTAATCTTTATGGAAGAACTGCCACATCTTTCTCCCATGGAGTAGCTGGTGATTTGAACCGCTGACCTTTCAGTTAGCTGCCGAACGCTTTAACCACTGCACTACCAGGGCTCCTTAATTTGTACATATATGTTAGGATTTCTCTCATTGAATTTCATGTGGGTTAGTTCAAAGGGAGGGTAATCAGAAGAAATGATGACTCTGTGCATACTTAATGGAATAGTAACCAATAATTATAAAGACTATGTATGAAATCATTGATGACAGGTCAAAAAACAAAACAAAACAAAGCTGTTTCCTCATCAAACTGGTTCCTCCTCCTGAGGATACCTGGAGGCAACTCTGTACCTCTGGCAGGAGAAGTGGTCTCCACTCTGCTCAGCCCACTGGGAGCCCTCCCAGACAGCCTCACTTTCAGGGGCCCTAAGATCTTGACACGGAGGCAGTGGTAGTTCAGAATTCTCACCTCCCATGCGGGAGACCCAGGTTTGATTCCTGGCCAGTGCTCCTCGTACACAGCTACCACCCATCTGCCAGAGGAGGCTCGTGTGTTGCTTGATGCTGAACAGATTTCAGCAGAGCTCCCAGACTAAGATGGACTAGGAAGAAAGGCCTGGCAACCTACTTCCAAAAATCAGTCAGTGAAAACCCTGTTGATCACAACAGTTTAATCCCATTGTGCATAGGGTCACCATGAGTTGGGGCCTGACTCGACAGCAGCTTACAAGAGCTTGTCAGAACCTGCCTATTATCTGAGTGTGATTGTGCACCAGCCCTGACTGGGTAGGCTTCCAGGCTACACTCTACTCTGTGATGGGGGCAGTCAAGAGCAGTCTCACTGGGGAAACTGTCTTCTCATCTCTTAACCTCTAAGGTCTACTCGCTGTAAACAACCATCTCCAGCAAAAACTGCAGCAGTCTTCTGTCCATAGCTTTGGGAAGAGTTCCTAAAGAGAAATTCTTAGTATTTTCTCTGGCATAATTAGTGGTTTAGAAATACCTTTAATTGCCAGTTGTTTCCTATTACCTAATGGAGTTTCATTATCTCAATCATTCTCTGTTGGCTGTGTCTGAACTGTGTATACCACTTATTCACCCATTCATTAAACAAATGTGATTGGGCACGCGCTGTGGTAGGTGCCAAGAGAATACTGACAGGTAAAAATAAGACCAGTCCCTGACTTGGAGTTGCTCATAGTTGGGGAGTCAGACACATATATACATAATTCAACCCAGACTGTCATGCACTATAATTAAGGAACGAACAAAGTGCAGTGGGAGAAAAATATAAAATGACTGCCCTGTCCGAGGCCATTTGGGAAGGCTTCTGAGGTAGTATAGCAAGGGCTTAGGAGGACAAGCTTTAGAGTTGGGTGGACCTAGGTTTGAATCCTAATTTCCCTAATTTGCCACTTACTCCTTGCATGACCTTGTTGCTTTGACTTCTCCACAATTTTCTCAACTGAAAAATGAAGATAATAATAACTTAGCACAAAGGGTGGTGGTTGTAAGGTTTAAATGGAAGAAGGCACATGCTTGAGACAAGGCTTTGCACATAATAAATACTCCAAAAAAATGGCAGCTAACATACTATTATTATTGGAAATTAAGCAGGATATTAACGGTTGAGCAATTCACCAAGCCAGGAAGGAAGAAGGGCTTGGGACAAGGCATGAAAGAATATGGGCTGTTCCTCAAAAGGCAAGGAATTGGTGTTCGGGGAAAGGAGGCAGGTGAAGCTTGTTAAGAGATGCAGGAACCAGGTTGCAAAGAGCTATCGGACAAGAAATCTGACTTTATTCTGTGGGGATAGGGAGCCCTACTCCCCAACATTCACACTCTTTACCCCTGAATTTAATTTAATTTCCTTCTGATTGGCCCCTTAAAAGGACATCATTTCCCTTCCCTATGGGAGACCACCCTTCTGCAGTGAACTAAGTGCCCAGTGGAGGTGCCAGCTGCCTTTGCTGTTGTTGATGTGGTGGCATTTCTGATCCCGGGGCTGTGAAAAACAACCTCTGAGGCATGATGGTCCACAGCATGGGTATGCAACAGTCCGTACTTACAGATGCAGTCTCTCTGGTTCTTGGCCAGCTCAAAACCAGGCCTGCACTCACAGGCGACGCTGCCCCTTGGGGCCTCCTTGCAGATGTGACTACAGCCGTGATCCTTATTCATGCAGCTCAGACCCTCTGCAAAACAGCAGCATGTGGCAGGTGACTAGCTGTGGTCCGAATCCTGAGCCAAGGGGAGCTGCAAGGGGCTGGAGAGTGGGCCACAGACCTGCCTGTCTGGGTCTCCACCAGCCTTACCTTTGAAGAAAGTACGTCACTAACTGATGTGAAATATCTAGAATTGGCAAATGCATAGAGACAAAAGTTTATTAGTGGTTATAAGAGGTTGGGGAGAGGGAGGAAAGGAGAGTTATTGCTTAAGGAGTACTAAGTTTCCGCTTGGGGTGATGAATAACTTTTGGAAATGGATACTGGTTAAAACAGCTATTTTGTTGTTGTTATATGTATTTTAACACAATAAAATTAAAAATAGGTAGATTTGGGATAAAAAAAGAATATGCTATTAAAATCAAGCTGATCAATTAACAGAGGCATGAAAAATTTCTTATGTCACCCACTAGATATGATGTCTCAGCTCTCCTAAAGAGGTGGAAGCCTTCCCAATGAATTGAAAAGAAAGCTCCCCACAGGAGCCCTCTGTTGGGTGAAGGACCAAAATCTGACCCCAGAAACCAGTGCTCAGGCACTCATCTCTGCTATATCATTACCCACGAGCTGATGAAGAACACAAGGGACAAAGGAGAATCCCCCTAAGAAAACCTTCAGATAGAGGTGAAGATGCTCAATTTTTACATGCCCTTGAAAACAATTTTCAAAACATTTCAATCCCCTCCCCCACCAAAACCTCCACACTTTGGAGGTGAGTGTGATTATTGCATGTTGACTTCATCCCGTGGACTCTTGCCTGGGGACCTCTCTTATATGATCCACCCTCAATTAGTCCCTAGTCTCCCACCCCAGCAGTCTCAAGGCAGAAGTCTCTGACAGACAGTGTCATGGAAACAACAACACAACAAGAAAGACAACAGAAAGAGAGACCTCATACATGTGGTTTCTTTTAGCTGCTGTATAACTTTTTCAGGTATAAGTTTCCATTGGTCCCAGTTTTGTGGTAGTGGTGGCAGGAAGGGGGATTATTTTCCAGGCCCATCTGTCAGTTTGTCACACTGTGGTGGCTTAACTATTGCTATGATGCTGGAAGATATGCTACCAGTATTTCAAAAAAAAGCAAGGCCACCCGTGGCGGACAGATTTCAGCAGAGCTCCCAGACTAAAACAGAAAGGCTTGGTGATCTACTTCTGAAAATTGGTCAGTAAAAACTCTGTAGATCACAACAGAGTATTGTCCACTAAAATGGTGCAGGACCAGGAACTTTTGCTTCTGTTGTACATAGGGCCACATGGGTCAGAGCCAACTCGATGGCAACTAAGACCAACAAGAACAAATGTTGGGGAGATAGCAAGGTAAATACCCATGTGGTTCACCAGCATCACGGCTCATCTCAAAACCGACTCTTTGAGACTTTGCTGCCTGCCAGCCCACTCAAGGGTATTCCCAAAACATCTGCTCGGTTTGTACTGCATTAAGTATCTCTTCATATGTTGCCTCTTCACATTTGTGCAATGCAACTCTAAAACATCGTTGAGAATAGCGGCTTTGTTCTCATTGGCTCTCTGCTAACAAAGTGCCTTCTAATAATGGATGTGAGAACAAAAAAAATTTCATTCAACTTCTCTAGGATCCAACCCTGTTCCATACTGTAGCCTGAAACCTTACGCCAATAAGTTCTCAGTAGGTCAAAAGTCTCTCTCTCTAATTCTCACCACAGAGCTGTCTATCTGTGCTTAACTGTGTAGGGTAATGCTATTCAGCTATATGTATCCCCTCCTGATGGAATCAGCTTTGCTCTTCCCTGAAGCATGCTGGGAATGAATTTGGGATGGATTCAGGCTAAGGTACAACGCTGGGAGTGGCATGAATGGGCTAGCGGCCAAGGCCAAGGAATGCCTTAGCAACAGGAAGGAAAACATCTAGGCCTGGACGTGAAGTCCCTGGGAACACTGACTGCCCAAGGATGTGGGAGAAAAACAATGAGCCTTGGTCCCAGCTCTAATGGTATACAAGCTTGGGTCCTTTGCTAGGTGGTTGCGGAAAATAATCCAGCCAGCTGCCACTGGACAGCAGCTGCTTGCCCGTGTAAGTAAGTTTCCCTGAATAAACGCATGAATCTGGAAAGGGCTATGTGTCCGTTCTTCAGATTATCTGCCAGGACGCACAGTGAGGGTCTTTCCTTGCTGGGGCTGTCCCCTGACAAACTGGAACAATTGTTTTAATATTTACCACCCCTATTCCAAAAGACAGCATGACAGTTCTTACAACCATACTCTCTTGAGTCTTTCTTAAAACCATCTCCTTTTTCACCTGACAGCTATGAGCTGTTTGCACTCCAGCTCTCAGTCTGCTGGATGTTGCTGGGATCCATTCCCCCATGCCAAGGGCGGCAGTCGATTAACACAGAAAGAGCCATGCACTGCATTGGTGGAAAGTTCTCTTTGCTCTGGCTGGTAATCCTGAAGATGTTATTTGCTCTTCAGGACCGAGATGGCCAAGGAGGTAGAAGCTGCCTCCAGAAGCAGTGTCCTGTCCTCCTTAGGAGGCCTAGCAAGCACTGTGTTTGTCCTTGGGTCAGTGGAATATTTGAAGTAACAGGCCCTAAGAGCACCCAAGGGTAATTTAGCAGTGCCCATGAAAAGGCAGGATGACACCTGGAAAGCACACTGCCCAACAGGTCAGCTTTTTCTTCTTTTTTTTTTAAACTCTGTTTACAAGTCTGTGAAAGACATTTGAAAAGTGACCTTTACTATCTCAGAGCAACTCATTTACACAAGAAATATTTCGTAAGAACTGACCATGTGCCAGATGCTATGGGTATACACAAAGATGTTGCCCCTTGAAGTCATATCATAAAGTTACCAGAAGGTAATGGAGGCTTAAATAGCTCTGGAAATGCTGAGGCATTTTCAAGAGGTGACTCTCCGATTAAGCAAGGCCACTGCTGCAGGAGGCAGATGGATCTGGCCCAAACCGGGAGGCCCAGCAATGGTCCTAGCTCCCCAAAGCCTGGCCTGGCAATCGCATTTAGGGTTGTTAGCCGACCAAGAGGGAAATAGCTCAAGAACATTTGAAATACGCCATTCTGATGCTCCCCAGGCTCAGGGTTCCACTGAAAAATACTTCTCAAAACCAAATTAAAATGTGCCCTGAGAACAGGTCGAGAAACGTTACATAAAGTAGAAAAAGGGTCTGCTGAAAAGTACAGCCCCTTCCTCACTGCCCTGACACCTTCCTCACGACTCTGAAAAGGCAGCAGCACAACCATCTAAAAATATTCTCAGAACAGACAAAACAATAAAGGAATGCTCATTTTGAGAGCCTGAGCACCCATGAATAGGAACAAAGACAGGCTGGAGGTGATGTATCTCTCCCTGGCCTCTTCCCATTACATGGGTGAAAACACACAGTCTCTTTATCAGAGCCTTGGGCTCTCTAAGAATCAAGAAAGAAAAATCAGTAGCTTGAGCTTTCCCTCAGAATCAGCTATCAGAATCCTTTAGACTGAAGAGCATTTAGTAAATAATTGTTAAATATTTTTATTCATTTCATAAAATTATAACATTTTTTTAATAATTGTTTAAATATTTAATACTATTTAATTATTAAAAACAGCAGCAACACTAGAAGATACTAGCCTGCAGTATTACCTTCTTTTAAACACTTTTAGGGAGTCAACGGTGGGGTTTAAGGTCTATTTTAAGGCAATTTTGAAGGGTTTAATATGCAAATCAAGGCAGAAATCTTAGAGGAACTATTTACAGGTTGTTCCATCTGAAGAGTTAAAACCTTAGACCGGAAAGGGTCTCAGTTACAAAAAGCTGTAATCTGTCAGCTCGAACCACTATGGGTTTATTTGCCAAGGAACCAGGTTGAAACGCAACAGAAAATCACAGAGAGTGCTTCCAGACCACAACTCAAAGTCTTGGATTTTGGTTTTAATTCCAGACGGATATGTTCATTTTAAATACCCTTCAGGGGACCCAAGAATGTCTGAATTGTAGAAAATTTAGAAAACACAGTGTACAGAAAGGAACTGCTTTTGTATTTACTTCTGTGATGGGAGTGTTGCAGTTTGAAGCTGTAATCAGTACGTGGGTGGGGCTTGCAGGAGGGGAGACATGCAAGGATAATAGATGGTCGTAATCACTACAAGCTGCTTTGTGAGTGGGTGGAGTCAGTTCTCCGAGTTTTCAGACAATGGCTTTACCACTGAGCTTCCTCCCCAGCCAGCTAAAAAGAAAGTCAGAATGACTTCCCAGGAGGCAACTTGGAGCTGCCAAAAAAGGGAGATGACCTGAGATTTGGATCCCTCTGTGTTGCTGGCGTCTTAATTTCATTCCCACTGCGAGTTCTGCCTGCTTCGGACAAGACTACAGTGCATACTGAAGAGTCCAGAGAACCAGGCAGAAAAATGAAACCCAACTGCTACTCTGTCAAAGGCCACACCTGGCATGAGATAAGAACTTGCCTAATTAGAGCCAGTGTGTATGACTCCCCTGCCCCAAACACTGAGCAAGAGCAGACTCATGAGTGATACTAGGCATCAAACCCACCGGCCCCTGGTGTCTTCTCTGACAATTCTTCTTAGTACCCAAATGTATGGAGGAATGGTAAGTGATGACAGCAGGGGCGGATTAACCAGTAAGCACCATATGCACTGGCTTGCATTAAGCAAGGCTCACAAGGGCTTAATTGTACTTACTTGCTAATCTGTGGTAAGCAATTTCACATGGCTTTCACCACGTCTTTGCGGTGGTGAGGAACAGGTGAAATTGTGCACTGCAGATTGGTGGGAAGCCACAACTGGGCTCATGCATACATTACTTATTGGGTAATGCAGCCCTGGACAACATGAGGTGAAAGAAGCCACAGCATAGACAGCCAAGTCGGAGGAGGGAGTTCATCAGCCCCACAGAACCCCAGAGGCTCAGAGCTCAAAAAGGCAAAGCATAGGGAAGGGCCAGGTCTAGCTTGGGGCTGAAAACAGAGCAATTCATTGAAAGTCTCCTTAGGAAGGATCCAGCCCCCTCCCTACCCACACAGAGCAAGGAGCAGGCTTGTACTAGTGTTGCGGTTTCCAGCACCTTTTTTAAAAACTTGGCACATCATCCATTATATTTCTCCTGAGACACCTACTCATGTTTGAAATGTTCTTATCTACTCGTGTTTGAATGTGAAGTTCGAACGGACCTCAGTGCTCACCCAATCCAACCCATCAATTTTGCCAGGTGAGAAAGTTGAAGCAAAAATAACTTGCCCAGAGTTACCCGGTAGAAGAGTCTGGACTAGTCCTCAAGCCTCCAGAACTTTCTATACCCCATGTTTCCCTCTAAGTTCTCTGTTGGGGGAAGGTCTAAGACGTGGCCCTGCTCACTACCCACAGCAGGGCAGAGGTACCTTCTGAGCGGTGAATACACGTGTGCTGATTGTCACTCAGGAAAAATCCCTCCTTGCAGCGGCACTCATAGCTCCCCATGACATTGAGGCAGGTGTGCTGGCAGCCGCCATTGTTCTCCAGGCACTCGTCCACATCTAGAAGGAGAAAAGGATCCGCTTTTGCTTTTTGACTATTTACACACCCCACCTGCCCAGGAGCTCAGCGGCTCCTGCTAAGCAGAGATGAGGTCCCCTCTTCGGGTCCTCATATCACAGAAGCTCTCAGAATCTCAGCCCACTGGGCCCACAGAAGATTAACCCAGCCCTCATGGGTCTGGGGCTCACTTAGCAAGGCGCCCCACATGAACACAAGGGAACCAGTTCAGTAAACATTTTCTGAACACTTCTGTTTCCAAAGCACCATGCAAGAGGAGACAGTAAGATACAGATGAGCAAGATAGAATTCCTTCCTTCTAGAAGCATTTCCTTCAGTAGAGGGAGGGAGACAAACATACAAATAATTATGAGATAAGGGGAAAGGTGGCACAAAGGAAACAGGTCACATCTGGTTGTAGGGTATCAGGATGGGTTTTATGGAAAAGCTGGTGAAAGACAGATCTTAAGAATTTCTTTAGTTATAAATCAGGAGAAGGGATTCCAGGCAGAAGACACAGCATGAGCAATAGCATAGGCTGGGAAGCATGAAGTCTATTCAGGTAACAGTGAGTCATTCAATTTGGCTGGAGCACAAGGTACATGTAGGGAAGTTACAGGAGATAAAGTTGAGAAGATAGATGAGGGTCACACTGGAGGACTTTGAATACCAGGCAAAGAATTTCCTACTTAATTTGGAAGGCAGTTGGAAAGCACTAGAGCAGAAAGGGACATGCTCAGATCCTGCTTTGGGAAAAATAAAGTGGCAGTTGAGGGTAGGACACAGAGAAAGGGAAGAAATCGAAATCCTGGGAGTCCAGCTTCACACATGCCTGAAATACCCATGGCTAGAGCTGATGGGGGCTGGACCTGGGGCCTGGCAGTGGGATTTCCCAGAATGGATGAGATAGAAAAGGCACCGTGGTCTGGTGCCAGCAGGGCATGAAGCCTGGTGGGTCGTGTGATGGGGCATTGTTAGAGGACCGGAAGCTGACGCTGAGGCCTTTTGGCTGAGAAACACGAGGGAAAGCAGCGCTAGGTACAAAAATTGGGGTGAAGCTATGATGGGCCCCAACCAAGGCAGGAAGCTGATATTCCAGGGGCAGCAGGAAACCCGAGGCGGCTGGGTAGAAGAGAATCTGAGCTTGTAAGTACAGCTTTGAAAATCATTTACTTGTAGTTGCCTAATAAAGTGATGGATGTAGATGAGAAAGCCAAAGGTAGGAGTATGGGAAGGTAGAGAAGGGGAGCAGGGAGGAGACAGCCAGAGGGAGAATTCTAGAGAATGTCTGTGTCCCAGGAGCTGAAGCCCCAGAAAAGGAGCTGGCAAAAAGGCAAGGAGGGAGGAAGCCTTCCTTGACCTGCCTTCTACCACAACCCCAAGGCTACCCTAGGGGACCTCCCACTGTGTCCTGTAATACCCTGTGCACACTTACCTTATTGCATTCTCAAAATCTTATCCATCTCCACTAGATTGCAAACTCCTTGAGGTCAGACTTTTATGGTATTTAGCCCAGCCCTGACACATAGCAGCTGCTCATTGACTGTTCAATGAATGAACAAAGAAGCAAGAGAGCACAGCATCACTAGAGCCAAAGAAGAGGAAACTTCAGTAAAGTCTCAGACAGGACAAAGGCTCAAGGAGAAGGCTGCTAGAAAAGTAATCTTCTCCAGCCTAACTTCTCACGTGCCTATCACTAGCTCCTGGGCACATCTGTAACAAGAAAATTCACATTTAAATACCTGTTATCTGGTTTCAAGCTTCAGATCTTACAATCATCTGTCCTCCCACACTACCAAGCAGATGCCTGACTAAACTGATGGGACTCAGGCCATGCCCTGAAGTCTAACAAACTTGCCCTTCTCTATGCCAAGGGTAAAAGAAGCACATTCCTGAGGATGAGCCATGCTGGAACACACCTGGCCTAAGTTTCCACAGCGACGACTCCAGGTGAGCAGGAGAGCTCTGTCTCCTGAACACCAAGTTCTGGACTGGTTTTGAGTAAAGGCATACTTCCCTCTGAGCTGTCACATCCCTACTCCACATTTAACCCACGATTTCTTTTCTCCAAAGCAATTAGGACCATGTCATGAAGCTGGGTGATGCACCATGACTGGATAAATACGAAATGTGTGTGTGTGTGTGTGTGTGTGTGTGTGTGTGTGTGTTTACATACACAGATGTTGTTCACTAGGCTGGATGAGTTTCTCCAGACTATGAAACAGTGGATCTCAACCCTGGCTGCACCTTAGAATCCTGATGTCCAACCCCACTTTCAGAGATACTGATATAACCGGTCTTGGATGAAGCCTAGGCAGTGGTGTATTTTCAAAACTTTGTGGCTCCAGCTGCTCCTTCATAGGTGATTCTAACATGTGGCCAGGGTTGAGAACTCTACTGTAACACCAAATAGCTGTGATGTACTCTCCGAGACTCAATAAATAGAAACTTCATTCAGGTGATATGCCACAGCTAAATGGTGTTTACACCTGTATATTCTGGCTAACATATTTGTGGTTAATGTGTCGTTAGGGGGCCAAGGAGAAGCAAAGGGTCATTCCAGAGAACACAGGAAATGCCAGTCCTGAACAGTATTTGGCTCTGAGCTGCTTTCTTGTCACAAAATTCTTCAGCCCTTGCAAGTCTGAATGGCAGAGAGGTCTCTATGTGTGCCGGTCCTGAGTTTCTAAATGTACCACTTTATTTTCTGGTGCTTTCCTTTTAAAGAATCCTTAGCCCTTCCAGACATATTCAGTAGATGCTCAGATATGTCTGTGCGGCAGGGAAGGCTCAGGGGTCCTTAGCTACAAAGTTCACAAAGGAACCCCAAGGAGGGAAAATGGAGATACTCTACTGAAATATCTGTGTTAGCGGCCAAGGCAAGGAAAGACTCTGGCCTCAGGATTTCTGGGTAAACTCTGACCCAGAGCCACCCCACCCAGCCCCAGCCCACGTTCTTAACCCTCAGATGGTTCAGCAATTTGCTATTAGGAGGCTCACACTCTTTCCCCCGTAACTGTGGCCCTCTCAACCAGGCTGTGGATTAGAACACAGGAGCAAAATACCACTGCTGGTCAATCAGAGGAGAATGAGATTTCCTCTGAAAATGGTAAAAACATACTACATACTTCCTGACAAATCCGACACTGAAAGTGATTTCATTTTTCTGAGTTTTAAATCGATCTTGATTTGTTTCCTGTTCTCAAAATGTGTCCCTTTGTGGTACTGATTGCTCAGAAAGTATGCAGAGGGGTTATTGAACCCCCAGCCCTCAATCAGATCTTACTGACTCACTGCAGCTTGGAAGGCAAAGTGGTCTGTGCACCTAAGAGCCTGACTTCTCACATGGAGCAGGAAGGGACAGAGTCTATATGAGGACAGGGCTCCAGGTGACACTAAAGTGGAATAAAGGCCATACAAGGGTTGAGTCCAAAAGGAAATACTCCCCTCCCTTGCTTCAGAGCACTATGACTCAAAAAAACAAGTTCTACATATCCAGTGTCTTTTATGCTGATCTCAAAGCATTTGATCAAGTAGTCATTCCTATGCACCATAAGGGGATATGTGAATAGCTGTCCCCACAGAGCAAGGGCCTGGCCCAAGCTGCTCCTTAGTCTGCTACATGGACATCATCATGCCAACCACAGGAAGGGCCATCAGGATCCTTTGACAGTGGAGGCCATGTGTTTCCTATGATGTCTTCTTGTACAACTGATATAAGTAGCACTGGGATGCAAACAGAAACCCTGGTGGTGTAGTGGTTAAGTGCTACAGCTGCTAAACAAAGAGTCCACAGTTCGAATCCACCAGGCGCTCTTTGGAAAATCTATGGGGCAGTTCTACCCTGTCCTATAGAGTCGCTATGAGTCAGAATCGACTCAACAGCACTGGGTTTGTTTGGGGGATGCAAACAGACCTGCCTGCCAGGTGTGTGTGCTGTATCCTCTAAGATCATCCAACATTCAACCCCATCCAATTGTCTGCTATTTCTAAGATTTGTTTTATTCCTGGATAAAGAACCAATGTAAACAACACCCTTTGCAGTCCTTAACTCAGCAACTGAAACTCCAGCAGATGTTTCTGTTTTGTGGAATACTAGGAAGATGTTAGTGGAAAGTTCCTGTTTTTCTCTCTCTTTAAAAAGAAAAAAAAAAAAAAAGAGGGGGTCTACCCAGCTGGAATCCAAGTATACATTTGGAGTCTTTCAAAACAAGGAGCTCTACCTAAGTCCAGAATGGAGACACTTATAGAACTAAAGAAATGGTTATAAGTAAGGATCTTTTCAATATAAGACCAAAAATCTTAAAAGTGACAAAAGATGCTAGAAAATCAATAAATAATAATGACCCTATCCACCCATCTCCTCAAGCAAATGGAAGATTTATATTATGAATCATCACATAAAAACTAAAAACACTTTATCTGATTTTCTATCAGAGAGTCTGATCTCTCGGTGAGCAGAAAACATAAGTCTCTATTCTGCATTTTGTCTTAATGAGCATGTTTTCATCGAAGGAAAGAAAGGGGTGGGGTGCTGGAAGATGTGTAAAGGAGAATCACCATTTCTAAACGTTTTCCTTACCAAGACAATTGTGACCATCATGAGCCAACATGAAGCCATCGAAACAAGTGCAGCGATAGTTGCCTGGAATATTCAAACAGTCATGGACACAACCTCCGTTGAGTTCATTTCCACATTCATCAATGTCTGAGGATGAAACCAGAAGTAAATCAGACGAGTGTCAAATCTTTGATATGAAGAAAAGGTCACCATGTCTACTCCTGAGTTGGCATTATCTTTTACATTCACCGCTCCAACACCTCACTTGTTGGATTTTTCTGCAGAAAAAACCTACCAGAAATTCCACTCAAAGCTTGCTTCTTAAAGGCTAGGTTTCAGATTACACAAACCACACTGCAATAATTCTCCCAAATAAAGCAGGCCATTTCCACCAAATAAGTTTCAGTTCTCATAAAAGAGAGTCAAGAAATATGGCTGTTTATAGAAAATAATGGGAAAAAAGACAGGAACAGATAATTCAGAAAAAAGTGGCCCTCAATCATTAAAAAAAAAAAAGTCCAAATATATTTATAATTAGAGAAATGGAATTTAAAACAGCACTGTGATACAATTTCTTACCTATTAGACTGGCAAAAATTAAAAAGGATGACAAAACATTCTTTTGGCCAGGCTATGGGGAAACAGGCACAAAGGTGGGAATACAAATTGGCACAATCCTTCTAGGGAGAAATCTCTAACAAAACTACCTATGCGTTTACCTTTTATCCAGTCATTCCACTTCTAGGAATATACCTGGGAGATATATCTCCAAAACAGAAAAACACATAGGCACAAAGTTATTCACCACAGTACTGTTTGTAATTGCAAAATACTGGAAACAAATGCTCAAACATAGGAGAACAGGAGAATGAACTATGGTGCACCTACTCAATGGAGTACTATGAAGCTTTAAAAATGAATGGAAAAAAAAAAGATCCCTATGAAGTGATCTAGAGTGATTTCCAGGATATACTATTAAAAGAAAAAAAGGAAAATGCAAGAGTATGTTACCCTTCATATAAGAAAGAAGAGGATACAAAAAAAAAAAAAAATGAAACTCCAACAAGCTTTTTTGCAGAAATTGGCCAGCTCATTCTAAAATTTATATGGAAATGCAAAAGACCCAGAAGAGCCAAAACAATTTTGTAAAAGAACAAATGTGAAGGGCTTTTACTTCCCAATTTCAAAACTTACTATAAAGCTGCAGTTGTCAACACATATGGTATGGGCATAAGGATCAATCAATGGAACAGAATTGAGAGTCCAGAAATAAACTCTTATATTTATAGTCACTTGATTTTCAGTAAATGTGCTAAGGGAATTCATTGGGAGAAATGATATTCTTTTCAATAAATGGTGCTGGAAAATATGAATTTAGACCCTTACGTCATTAAACATACAAAAATTAACTCAAAACGGATCAGAGACCTAAACGTAAAAGCTAAAACTGTAACACTTTTAAAGGAAAACACGTGATAAAACCTTTGCGGTCTTGAGTTAAATAAAGATTTTAGATACAACACCAAAACCATGACCCATAGAAGAAGAAAAAAATAAATTGGACTTTACAAAGATTAAAAAAATTTGTACTAAAAATGATGCCATTTTAAAAAAGGAGACAAGCCATAGACTGGGAGAAAATAAGTCCTTATAAAGGACTTCTATCCATAATACGCAAAGAACTCTTATAACTCAATAAAAGGAAGACAAACAACCAATTTTAAAACAAGCAAAAGATATGAATAGACACCACCAAAAATGACACGTGAACGGCTAAGATGTGCAAAAAAAGATACTCAACATCATGGGCAAATTAAAACTACAATGAGATACAATTTTACACATACTAGGATAATAAAAAAAGATAGGCATTAATAAATGTTGGTTAGGATGTAGGGAAAGGGGAATCCTCATATATTGCTGGTGGGAATGTAAAATGGAACAGCCACTCTGGAAAACATTTTGGCAGTTTCTTAAAAAGTTAAACATAAATTTACCATATAACCCAGCAATTCCACTTCTAGAATCTACCCAAGACAGATGAAAACATATTTACACAAAGACATGTGAATGTTCTAGCAGCATTATTCATAATAGCCAGAAAGAAGAAGCAACCCAAATGTACACCAAGTGGTGAATGGATAAATAAAATGTGGTATATTTATATAACAGAATGCTATTCAATAATAAAAAGGACTGAAATACTGATATACACTATAACACAAATGAACTTTGAAACATCATGGTAAATGAAAGAAGCCAAAAACAAACGATCACGTATCATATGATTCCATTTATATAAAATGTGCAGAAAAGTCAGATTTATAGGGTCAAGAAGTAGATTAGTGGTTGCCTAGGACTGGGACTGAGAATAAGGATTAACTGCCCATGGCCATGAGGGACATTTTTTTAATGCTTTAGATGATGGTTTACAGAGCAAATTAGTTTCTCATTAAACAATTAATACACATATTGTTTTGTAACATTGGTTCCCAACCCCGTCATGTGTCAACACTCTCCCCTTCTCAACTTTGGGTTCCCCATTTCCATTCATCCAGCTTTCCTATCCCCTCCTGCCTTCTCATCCTTGCCCCTGGGCTGGTGTGCCTATTTATACTCATGTACATGGTTAAGCTGCATGTATTACTGTTTGTTTTATGGGCCTGTCCAATCTTTGGTTGAAGGGTGAACTTCAGGAGTGACTTCAGTACTGAGTTAAAAGGGTGCCCAGTGGCCATACTCGCAGGGTTTCTCTAGTCTCTGTCAGACCAGCAAGTCTGGTCTTTTTTTGTGCGTTTGAACCTTATTCTACATTTTTCTCCAGCTCTGTCCAGGACACTCTGTTATGATCCCAACCATAAGAAATCTTATGATTGATGAAAATGTTCTAAAACTGTATTATGATAATGAAAGCACAATTCAGCTAATACACCAAATCATTGATTTGTACACTCAAATGGGTGAATTTTATGGTATTTAAATTATATATACATCAATAAAGTTATTAAAAAGAAAAAAAATGAAATATACATGTATCTGCTTATTAGTGCAAAACAAATATAAGGAGGATAAACCAGAAACAAATGAGACCGGTTACCTACAGGGGGTCTGTGATGGTTGAGATTGTGTGTTGACTTGGCTGGGCCATGATTCTCAGTGTTTATATTTGATCACCTCCATGAGGGGATCTGCTGTGAGTAGCCACTCAGCTGAGGGAGAGTTTCCTTGGGCATGTGGCCTGCATCCAAATATAAGCAGATGTTCTGGCTTTTGCCTGCTCTAGACCCTGCAGCTGGCTCCTGTTCATCTGACCTCCGGTTCTTGGGACTTCAGCTAGCAGCTTACCTGCCGATCTTGGGATTCATCAATCTTCACAGCCTGTGAGCAAGAGCCCTGCTCTCCAACCTGCCAGTCTTGGATTTGCCAATCCCTGCAGCTACGTGAATCACAAAAAGCCTCTATTCTGATCCACAGGCTTGGGATGTTCCAGCTTCTACAATCACGTGAGCCATTTCCTAATATAAATCTCTCTCTATATATATATTTATGGAAACCCTGGTGGTGTACTGGTTAAGGGCTACAGCAGCTAATCAAAAGGTCAGCAGTTCGAATCCCCCAGGTGCTCCTTGGAAACTCCATGAGGGTAGTTCTACTCTGTCTTATAGGGTCACTCTGAGTCAGAATCAGCTCAACAGCAACGGGTATATATATATATTTGTACACTTTACTGGTTTTGCTTCTCTAGAGAACCCAGCCTAAGGCATTTGCTACCAAGACTGGGTGTAGAGAAACAAAATTATAAGGATGAATTTTCTAAATTAGCTCTCAAGTCTGGTTAGTCTTAAACATGTTGATGACTCTGCTTCCAGCAGTAAAGAGGGCACTGCTAATCCGTGGGTGAGGTGGCGATACAAATATGCAAAATATCACCACCAATAGATCAGGCTTTGGGGAAAGGTGACGCTCTGGGTGAACACATGTGTAGTATCTTTCTACAGTTTTGTCATAATAAGAACAATAAGGAAGCTGGTTTGTTGGTCCTACTTTCACTACACAAACTGGTGAAAGAAAGATGCACTCAGGGCTTTAGAGTCAAAGCTCAAGTGCCACATAAATGACCTCAAAGTTTCCACTTGTGCTTTGAAATAAAGCCTTATTTCTTATAGTAACAGAGCTGATATTGCCAAAAACCAAACCCAGAGTCTTACTGTAAGAGTGACTGAATTACAATGCCAACTCAATTGCCAACCTTCAGAAATGTCTGACGTTAAAGTGAGGGCATTGGTGGAGAAGAAATGGGATCCTGAAACTTGGGATGGGGACCTCATGTGACTAAGAGAGCAGCGCTGGGAGCAGAGCTCATCCTTTGGACACAGGGTTCCTGTGCAGAGAAGCTCCGAGTCCAGGGGAAGATTGATGACAAGGACCTTCTTCCAGAGCGGACAGAGAAAGCCTTCCCCTGGAGCTGATGCCCTGAATTTGGACTTGTAGTCTACCAGATCGTGGAAGAATAAACTTCTGTTTTTTAAAGCCATCCACTTGTGGTATTTCTGTTACAGCAGCACTAGATGGCTAAGACAGGGTCAGGAAAGGGGTGGAGAGAAGGGGGAATGGGAACAAGGTAGCAGGAATGAGGAAGAAGCAAAACTCTGATTATACCTTTTTATATTGTTTTAGGCCATAGTAATGCTTTACATATATGCGTATATACATAAAAGCAACAGGAAGCAGGAGTGAGGGATGGAAGAGGATTAAAAAATGGAATACAAGGAGAAACAAATACATTATAAATGAATAATATAACCATTCTGAAGGGGATGGGGGAGAAAAGTACTAATCTAAGTAACTTTGAAGAATCCCCGGGTGGTGCAAACCATTAACATGCCTAACTGCTATCCTAAAGGTTGAAGGTTCGTTCACCCAGAGGCACCTCAGAAGAAAGGCCTGGAAATCTACTTCTGAAAACTTAGCCACTAAAAACCCTATAGACCACAGTTCTACTCTGACACACATGGGGTTGCCAAGAGTTGGAGCTAACACCACAGCAACTGATTTTTTAAGAAACTGGAAAAGGCATCTTGACTGGATACCGTGAGGCTAAAAAAAAGTATAGAAATACTGCACTCTAGTTAGCAAGCCTGCTTCTCACAAAGCTACGGATATTAACTTTGTAAAACACTTTATGTATATACTAGGAATAAACAAGTAAGTAAATATATCGTAGATATGAGAGCCCGGTCTCTCACTGTTAAAGAAAGAAGTTACAAATAAGGAAAGGGGAGGTTAGTATGAACCTTGTGGTATTGGTTTGGAATCAGGAGTTTTAGTGTAACTTGTGGATATATATATATTCCTGATTCCAAGCCTAGATAGCTGGTATATAGAGAAATAAATAGGGCTATGTGTGGATGTGAGGGTTAGCACATATAGATATATTTCCTGAGAGGCCCAAGGAGCAACGATAGCCCAGTAGCAAGGCCTAGCATTCAGGTCTTGGTTTCTATATACCTTTTTCCAATAAAAGGAAACAGGGTCCTTGGAAAAATGGTTGATTCCAGGGATGGAGGGGGGAAATATGGGTCTAGAACATCTTGTGGTGCTGGAGAATAGGAATTTCTCAAAAAAGGATAGGTGCGTGTCAAAAGGACACAGGAGACAACCTGAAGTAGTTCCCAACGGCCAAAGTAGGAACAATTTGAGACAAAATTTAAAAAATAACTATAAATAGAATAAAATAAATACCTATGAGTCCCTAATGGTGTGTATATATGTATGTATGTATGAAGGAGCCCTGGTGGCATAGCAGGGTTGTCTGCTAACTGAAAAGTCAGTGGTTTGAACCTACCAGCTGCTCCACAGAAGAAAGATGTGGCACTCTGCTTCGGTAAAGATTACAGCCTTAAAAACCCTATCGGGCAGGTCTCCTCTGTCCTACAGGGCTGCTACAAGTCAGAGTTGACTCAACAGCAATGAGTTTACGTATGTATGTATGTATGAGAAGGGACAGCTCTTCCTTATACAAGAATTAATTAATAGATGTTGAAGGAAAGAGAGAAATACAAAATTACCATTAGGAACATACCACAGTAATAACTGTCGAAGGAAGCTCCACAGATGGATGCTAAAATCTGTGGATGAAGATTTAAGGAGAAAAAGGATATTGGCATAGACCCAAAGTATCTCCCATGTAACTCTTGCAAACCAAAAAAAAAAAAAATCTGTTGCCATCGAGTCAATTCTGACTCATGGCGACCCTATAGGACAGAGTAGAACTGCCCCCTACGGTTTCCAAGGAGCGGCCGACCTTTTGCTTAGCAGGTGAGATCTTAACCACTGTGCCACCAGGACTCCTCTTGCGAAGGGGGAAAAATAGTAACTGCAACGGAAAAACCCAACAGACACTGTCCTAACCATGTGATCGAGGTTAACATCACCTGTAATGGAACTTTTAACATTGTGTGCCCCTGATGTGATACAGTAAGACACTCTGTGGTGGTGGTGGTAGTCGTTGTCAATCCAACTTATAGCGACCTCCCGTGTGCAGAGTAGAACTACTCCATAGGACTTTCACCTTGCAGAAAATGCATAACCTCAATCTTATGAGGAAACGTAAGATATTCTACCAAAGAACTAATCAGTACTCATCAAATATGTCAACACTATGAAAGACAACGAAAGACTGAGGGACTGTAGGAGATTGGAGGAGGCAAAGGAGACCCAATAAATGAATGTAATGTGGGAACTTGGATTAGATATGGAACAGAAAAAAGACATTAGGAAAAACCAGAGAAAGTTGAATAAGATCTGTAGTTTTGTTACTAGTATTGTGCCAATGTTAATTCCCAGTGTTGATAACTGTACTGTGGTTATATAAGCTGTTGACATTAGGGTATGTTGGGTGAAGGATATACATGAACTCTGTGTTACATTTGCAACTTTTTGAAGTTTAAAATTACTTCAAAATAAAAAAATGTTTTAGGAAAAATCCAGCTCCTTATACAAAGACCAAGTTTAGATTCATCCTTGATAAATAAGCTTGATTCAGTTCCTTAAACTGAGAGGTAAGGACATCTAATGGATACTGATTGCTGAGATCCCCAAAGTCTGGAATACGAGAAAGACCATTTGGAACAAAACATTTATCTAAAGCCACTTATGAATCACATTATCTTAAAAACTACTTATTCTGGGCCCATACTTTCATTTCTCAGCATTGTTGTGGAGAATAAAACTCTGGGCAAACCTACTTCCCATCCTTGAACTTAAACATAAGCATGAAGCTGTCAATGATCACAGCACAAACGATACCACGGGTTGGGCCCAAAAGACTTAAAACCTAATGGGCCAAGAAACATAGATAAAAGAGTTACATCTTTGAATATGTACATTTTTAATCCTTGCAATTTTCCTTTTCTCTCCTTTTCATTCTTGGAAGAAAATTTCTAATACTAGATTCCTGTACCAAGAAATTCAACCTTACTTCTAGGTTTATAAATACTGCAAGTATTCTAAAGAGCCAGTCCTTGCAGGGTTTTGGTGTTAACTGTTAACAGTGACTACTTGTGGGTAAAGAGATAGGAGCCTCTTTAATTTTACACATTTTTGTGCTGTTTGCCTTTTTATTACAATAAGTTGTTTTTAAACACATTTAAATGTATAATGCAACAAAGCCAATCAATCATTAGCTATTTTAAACTAAATAGTAGATTTTTCAACTACAAACTGTTAGCAATTCAATTTCATTTGTAATATGTCAAACCCAAAAGCCAAGAGTAAGGCAATCTTGCTGCTTGTCATTCAACATCATTTACTAAATATGTACTATATCTAAAAGAAACCGATAGCACCATTTCTGCCTCCAGAGAGTATACAGTGACTGGAGGACATAGAAAAGTGAACGTTCCCCTGTCTATCAAGGTACTAACGTGAATTCCAGTACTGCAAATAGAATATTTAATAGGGACGGAGTGTCATATAGACAGATGGGCAGAGGGATGTTTCTGGAGGAGATGGCCCTTTGGCTTGCCATGACATAGAGCAGAGAAAGAGAGAGATGGCTGCTTGTTTCTTGGTAAATATGAACTTGGAGAAACACAATGGCTTCGTGAATGAGCCATCAGCCCCACCTGCTATGAACCTGACTGGGAGCACTCCTCTCCTGCTGGGAAAGGGAGGAACTTTGCACCCCATGCATAAAGGAGAGCTTCCTGAATGATTTCCCTAGCCAGGTCTTTAACTACCACAAGATCCCAACTTGTCCATTATAATCCCATCCGTTATTCCTATTTGCTGTCTATATTTTCTTTTAGCCTTCCCTTCCTTTTTAATAAAATTCATTTTGAAAATCTCATGTCTCAGCTGAGCTGAGAAGACAAGGAGACAATGCTACAAAAGCACTGACAATCACGCAGCTATCTGATCATCAATACATTCTGTATTTAGATATTTCACTTGCGGGTTTGTCTGTTAGAAAAGATCTTTGTCAAGCGTGCTAGTTATTAAGCCTATCTCACACATTCATCTATTTAAAAACAAGAATGTTTATTGAGTGTCTACCATGTACCAGGCACGGCTGGATATTACACACTGTTCCGATACCAAGAGTCTTTGTTACTGAAAGGTCATATATGAAACATTGGTTTGAAATGTAAGGATATGAATACTAGGCCATAGATGTTTATTAAATGTTTTCCTCCTGCCCTAAAGAAGTTAAAGCATCTTTTAAAGTGTCTGGAAGGGATTTTCTTACTCACTACGTTTATGAGTTTTGCAAGAACTCAAAAGATCGATTTCCACCAGAGCTAAGCCCAAATTATAAAGAACCGAAAACTTGGGATAAAAAGGGCGTTGAACACACTTATCAAGGTAGGATCTACAGGCAAGGGGGGAGTTTGCAGAGATGAGTTCAATGTACTCTCTTTGATTTTAAGCTTCTTCCTGCACAGGAAAACTATAAATATTAGGATCTCTCATGCAACCAAAGGGAGCATGAGAGATCCTAATATTTATAGTTTTCCTGTGCAGGAAGGGAGGCTGAGTGAATCTCAGAGACATGGGGCCGGGGACAGAGCTGGGGTGAGACCTGACCTTCCTTCACCTACAGACTAACTGTATGATCATGGTCACAAATCTCTTTCCTGATTCTCCTGCGCTTCAGTGTCCCCATCTGTACATGAGTGATGAGATTGGCCCAGAAATCCCTGAAAAGCCCTGCCAGCTCTGACATGCTGCAATTTCCATCCCCAGGCACAGCTTCCTCCTATGAGTGCCCAGTCTCCAGCCAGTTCTGAACTTAGAGTTTGTGACAGTAAGCTAATCCCCAGCGGCCCAGAACACAAAACGGCAGAGTCCAGGCTTCAGGCTCCAAAACCTGTAACTCTAAAAGACTTAAAATATCCCTCTGCACACATTTTTCCAGGGTACACTTGCGGCTCTAAGCAAGGCAGGCCCTTCATGTAGCTAGCTCTAAAGCTTGGCAGATCAGATCCCAAACAGACCCCAGTCACAGGCAAGATGGAGCCTCCAGTGCTGAGAGGAGAGGGCAGGACTTCAGCACTTAAGGCTGTAGGTCAAGGGTACAAACAGCCCCATGGAGGCACAGGATCAGCCCTGTTCTGGCAGGTGTAGCTCTCCTGGTCAATGTGATATTTACTTTCCGCTTCCAAGCTGAATAGGGCCGAAAGACACTAAAGCATCCCGTTTTCTTTTCAGAAGCTAGACATAAGGAACAATACAAAGTCAGATAAAAGTGTGTGATCAGCTCTGGGGAAGACCTAACATTCCTAGACCTCTACGATTCTGACATACATTACAGGGGTTGGGTGATGTGACTTTGGGGAGGGGTAGAACTTTAGTCAACATGAGTAGCCACTATGAGAGCTAAGGAGGTGAGGAGCTTCCTTTTCTGGCCCACCCACCACTGGCCCCCAAGTCACTTACCCTCGCACTGCCTGCCCTCCCCCTGGTAGCCAGGCTTGCAGATGCACTTGTAAGAGGTGGGTGTGTTCTGACACAGGGCATTGGCGTGGCAGTCATCCAGCCCTTGGGCACACTCGTCCACATCTGCAAAAGAACACCACAGCAAGCTCCTGGTAGAGTGCTCCAAGCCCTGCATGAGCTGGCCTTGGCCCCTCTCCAGCACCATCTTCCACCCACCTGCCCCACTTCAGTCCTTGAAATCCAAACTGCTTAGGACCCCCTAAAACGAACCACGCCATTTCCAGGCCCCTGTTTCCAGGCACAACCTGTTCCCTCTGGCTGAAATATCCCCACCCTCATCCACTGTCCTTCAAGACTCAGCACAGCTCCACCTCCTCCAGGAAGCCCGCTGTGACTCCCAGTGTAGGTAAAGTGTGCTCCACCAGGTGCTCCCACATTCATCTCCATTCTAGCACATATCACAGGGGGTTGTCACTGCCTATTTTCCTGCCTGTTTCCTCAACTAGACGGTGTCTTGACAACAAACTGAGTCTGTGTCTGTCATGCCAAGCACAGTGCCTGGCACATGAATAGGCAATAAACAATGCCTGCTGAAGGAAGGAAAAACCGGGTTAGCAAAAAAAGTTCTGAAAACCCAGCAGTTATCTGCAAGCTTTCTCAGGGCTTGGAGTAACAGGGAAAAGCTTGCTCTGGGCTCTGAGCAGACACTGACCTGAGCCTTCAGATTGTGCAAAGAGGGAATGGTGTCTCCCTCACACCCCCGCCCTCTGCTGCCCACCCCTCTCAACCTGGAAAGCAGCCTTGGCAGAAGTATTTCCTGCATTGACACCACTCCAGGATGTTGATTAAAAACAAAAGTGTTTTGAAAGTATTGCAAGTCCAGTTAGGGCAGAACATTCTGAGTACTTATCTCCAGCTGTGGAAAACCTAGGCTTGTTGCTAAAAGGGCTATTTAAGGCTATTCCCAGATCCCGGATCTGTTCTGTAGACAGAAAAGTCCTTGGAACTCCTAGAGCTCCCAGAATTTCCCGGCCCCAGAAGAAAGAAGAGGTAGAGCTGCCATGGCCTCACAGACATACCCTGGCCGGGACCCTCAGTTTCCCCATTTACACAGTGAGAACCTGAGACCCCACACCCTCCTTCCTGCTCCGCCTGCCTGCCGAGGAGAGTCTGACCAGCAGGCGCTCTCCGGGGACCCGGGGCGGCGGGAAATGTCATCAGCCTCGGGTCCGAGGCCGGGCTGCGGGACGAAGGCCCTGGGCCTCTGGCCCAAGCGGTGGTGGTGCCTTGGCCTGGCCGGCGGGCGAGGGCCCCAGGGGAGCCGGGGCCACGCGGGGTTCTCGCCGCTAAGCCCCCAGCCAGGCCCGCCCGGCTCGGGGCGACGCAGCGAGGGGAGCCAGGGCAGCCCTTCCCGGCTCCGGCCCCACACGCCCCCCATGCCGTGCCAGGTGCGCCGCACGGCCGGACACTCACCCTCTGGCGGCCCTGCGGCGCGGCCCCAGCCGGACGGTAAGACCGCTGTCAGCAGCAGCGGCAGCAGCAGCCCCAGCGCGGGGGCAGCCCCGGTACAGCCGCGGCCCGCGACCCCCATGGATGGCGCGGAGGCTGCGGGCAGAGGCGGCGGAGCGCGGCGGCTGTGGCGACTCGTGGAGGTATGTGCGGGCGCCCTGCCCGCGGTGCTCTGACACCCCCAGCCCGGCCCGGCCCGCCCCCCACGCCCCAGCCTCATTTTCACACGGTCCTCCCCGGGCCGGGGCGGGCGGCGCGGGGGGCAGTGCTGCCCCGCCCGGCCCCCTCCCTTCCTCCTTCTCGGCGCGGGCAGAGAGGGGGCGGCCGCGGTGGCCCGAAGGCGGCTGTCAGCCTGGCGGGGACGCCCCCCGTGTAGCCCCCTGCACCAAACACACAGCTCCCCGCACCCCCTGCCCACTCCAGCCCTGAGAACCTTGGTGCTCCGCCTGTTTGCAGCGTCCTACAACTTGACCCAAGCCCCCACTTTTGAGAAAAAACAGTCCTAGTCCTTCCAGCCTGAAATACTTGGGCACAAAGCACCCAGAAGGTATCCTGTATAGCTCAGAGTTCTACATTCCCCAAGACCCAAAGCCACCTATGGGGCGCCCCTTTCTCTCATCTCCACTTGGGGGCGGTGAGTGGGGGGATGGGGTGGAGTGATTTCTAAATGCTTCTGACTCCCACAGAAGCAACTCAGGAAAACAACTATTTGAGTGGAGAGGATGACCCCAGATTCTCTGCTTGCCTCAGCTCACACTCTGCATCCTTCTCCATACTCCCCAACCCAAATCCTCTCCGATCCCCCACCTGATGGCACTGTCCCCTGGGCCCACCCAGCAGCATGCTGAAGCTGTCCCCCTCTCTGGCACACTGCTGGGCTCCAAAGCACAGCAGAAAATATTAATTTCACTGAAAATCGGTTAAACGTATCTTCAGGGGAGTCTAAAAGGTGAAGGGAAAGAGGGGCTACAGCTCAAGGGTATGCCGCCAGAGGACAACGGACACCTCCAAGTTTGCCATAGATGCCACCTGAACTCATAAACATCAGATCTTGCCAGCTGCAAATACAGGCAGTACCTGCCACCCCGTCCTCTAAGCAGGACAGTTCTGACCAGGAAACATATGTACCGGGGCCACACTACCCTACACAGATGACTGGAGCCCACTCCACTCAGCAGCAATCCAGGAGCAAATGTAGTAACAAAACACCATACTCAAGGATTTTAATGTCCTTCTTTGAGCTTCTCTGTATTTACCAAGCTTTCTTCTGTGAATATGTGCATGCATGCGTGTGTGTGTGTGTGTAGACATAAACTCATACCAAAAAACCAAATCCACTGCTATCGATTCTGACTCCTAACAACCCTAAAGGACAGAGTAGAACTGCCCCATAGGGTTTCCAAAGCTGTAATTTTTATGGAAGTAGGCTGCCACATCTCTCTCGCAGAGTAGCTAGTGGGTTTGAATCAGCGAACTCAGCAGCTGAGTGCTTAACCACTGTGCCACTAGTACTCCTTTATACACATACATATATATTCATTTGGTAATCTGCAAAAATAAGTGTCATAAAAAATTCTCACCCAGCTCATGCACAAAAACACATATGTCCCTTTGGGTCCCACCCACCACCCAGAGCTCCCACCCTCTGCACCCTCGGTGCCCCTCATCTGGCTCCTCCGCTCCCTTATATGTCCATGGGACCCAGGCTGAGGCTGCTTCTTTGGGGCATTGCTGGTGCTGCTGCTTGATGTAGAATCTGAGAAAATAACTTTTCTGTGGTTGTTTTTCTTTTGACCTTTTCATCCCCAGTGAGGGCAGGCAGGTTGCATCCCTTTTTCTGCCTTTCGCTCCTCCCTCCCACCCCCTTTTGTCTGGTGCAGAGAGAGACACTCAGCTATTTCTAGTCATAAGGATGGTTTTTACACATTTGTAAATCTTCACTTAGTGAAATGTTCCCTCCACCTTTGTCTTTATGTCCTTAATGGTAGCCATAAATTACCGCTTTCTTTTGTCTCTGCTGCATCAGGCTTCGTTGCTTTTGAAATGATCAAAGTTATTTTCTTTCAAAATCCAACTAGAAGCTGCCCATTGTATGGTGCAGACCTCTTTATCTCCAGTCAAAGCATATAAATACATAAAGCTGCCCATTAAACCCTAGGGGAGCCTCCTCCACTCCCCTTGTGCCGGGTACAGAAATAAGACTTGAGCTGTTCTTCCCCTCCACTGTTTTCCCAGGTTTCTATTTCTGTAAGAATACAAATTAATAATGATAAGACCCAGTGCTTTTTTTGCCTAACAGGGTCAATTTTGTCAAGTTTCCCAGAAAAGTTTCACCACTGGTGCAGATGTCAAAAGTGTTCTGAATCTTATTTTGTTTGCCCTGACTTCCATATAAAAAGCAATCCACTCCCAGGCTCCCAGGCAATATTTCTGATACTCCAGATTAAAGTCAATACGGTTTCCAAGACTTCTGGTCAACATGGCGCCATAGAAGCACCACACCATCCCTCCACAGCAAAGACCCAAAAAACTAAGTAAAACAAACGTCAATACTGGAACCTGAAGTATCAAATGAAGAGCTAAAGAACTCAGCCAAGCACTGAATGGAATAAGAAATTGACAGAGGACAGAGAGCATGGAGAGATACGTGTGAAGGACCCATCAGCTAATGCAGCACGGATCCGCCATCTTGGACTCCTGTCAGGGATCGGCAGACGGGGAGCAGTTTAGCACCCGGTAACCAGCGATACACGCTTTCCCACCACCCATTCTCTCCCTGCTGCTCTACCTCTGATCTTCCTGGCTGGCTGAGGTGGGAGCTGGCCAGCCGGAAAGTGCAGGGTCTGAGCCGCCTGGGTTTGACCCACCCAAGTAGGAGATTGGTGGACAGGGAGTACTGGAAAGCAGCTTCACGAAGTTTCCAGCAGGAGACAGAGCGCCTGGTAAGGAGCAATATAGGCTTTCCTAACCCCCCGCCCCTCAGAAACACTGGTGGCTTAGTGGTTAAGAGCTACGGCTGCTAACCAAGTCAGCCGTTTGATTCCACCAGGCGCTCCTTGGAAACCCTGTGGGGCAGTTTTACTGTGTCTTATAGGGTCGCTATGAGTTGGAATCTACTCGATGGCAGTGGGTTTGGGTTTTTGGTTTAATCCCCCCCCTCCTCCCTCCCCCCCACTTTGGCCTTCTCTGCTTCCTGCCAGTGCCAGTCTCCTGGCTGTGAGGCAACTGCTTTGGCCTCAAGCTGCTTGGATTCGCCCTGCCCACACTGGCTGGGCCCCTAAGCTGGTGCCGGTTCTTTCCGTCTCTTTTGGTTTCTTCTGTGCCTCCTACCACCTCCCCGTCCTTTCTCTGGAACACCTGGCTCCCTGGGCTTCTTGAAAAGCTGTGAAGCCCCACTCAACTGGGGAACTACTCCGGAGGCCCGTGACACCACGCTGGTGGGATCCCTGGGGCTTTTTTTCCCCCTTGTTTTGTTTGTTTTCTTTTTCTTTTCACAGCTTGGGTGCCCCTTCTAGCTGGGCTGCACTGCATGGCTTAGGAGCCACTCCCCAATCTGCGTAGCCACGTAGGTGGGGTCCCTGGGGGCATTTTTTTTTTTTTTTTTTGTCTCTCTCTCTCTTTCCCTTTCTTTCTTCATCTCTCAGTTCTCATCTCTCTACACTTACCTTCTTTTCCTGTCCCCTGAATACCTGGTGCTATGTAACATCTATACCCCCTCTAGCCATGATATACTATGCAGTCTGGGAGCCATTTCCCTGGTCTTAGCAGCCCCACCAGTGGGACACTGGGACTCCTGGGGGTTTTTCTTTTTTTCTTTTCCAAATTTTTATCTAGGTTTTTTTTTCCCCCCACTGGAAACCCTGGTGGCATAGTGGTTAAGTGCTACAGCTGCTAACCAAAAGGTTGGCAGTTCAAATCCACCAGGTGCTCCTTGGAAACTCTGTGGGGTAGTTCTACTCTGTCCTACAGGGTCGCTATGAGTCGTAATCAACTCGACAGTAACAGGTTTGGTTTTTTTGGTTTTGGATTGTTTTCCTTTCTTTTTCGCTTTTTCTTTTCTTTTTGCTTTTCTCCACTTCTCAGTTTCTTATCTCTCCACACCAATGGCAAGCTCTCGTAGCCCTCTTTTTTTTTTTTCTTTCTTTGTTGGCTTGTTTGTTTTTGGTTCCTGTTTCTCTCTTCTCTTTCCCATACCCCTATTATCTCCACACATCACAACCTCCCCCCTCTTTCCTGCCTACCTGCACCATGCACTGAGCATCACACCCCCGAGCAGCACAGGCACAGCCTACTGTAACCTCCCTAACACTGATTCCTGGGCCACCCTGTAGGCCCTAGAAATCAAAAATGGAATCAAAAAATTCCTATAATCAAACAAGAATAAAAACACATCATACCAAAACCTTTGGGACACAGCAAAGGCAGTGCTCAGAGGTCAATTTATAGCAATAGATGCACACATCAAAAAAGAAGGGGACAAAATGAAAACATTAGCTACACAACTTGAACAAAGAGAAAGAGAACAGCAAAAGAAACCCACAGAAGAAAGGAAATAATAAAGATCAGAGCAGAAATAAATGAAATACAGAATATAAAAACAACAGAAAGAATCAACAAAACCAAAAGTTCATTCTTTGAAAGGATCAACAAAATCGAAAAACCAGTGGCAAAACTGACAAAAGACAAACAGGTGAGGATGCAAATAACCCAAATAAGAAATGAAATGGGGAACAATACAACGGACCCAACTGAAATAAAAAGGATCAGAGTATTATGAAAACCTATACTTCAACAAATTTGAAAACCTAGAGGAAATAGACAAATTTCTAGAAAAACACTACCTACCCAAACTAACAGAACAATGTTGAAAATCTGAACAGACCCATAACAAGAAAAGAGATTAAAGAGGTAATTAAAAAAAAAACTACCAACAAAAAAAAACCCTGGCCCAGATGGCTTCATTGGAGAATTCTACCAAACATTCAGAGAAGAGCACGTACCAGTACTACTCAAGCTATTTCAGGACGTAGAAAAGGAAGGGATACTTCGGAATTCATTCTATGAAGCCACCATAACCTTGACACCAAAACCAGGCAAAGACACACAAAAAAAGAAAATTAGAGACCAATATCTCTCATGAACATAGATGCAAAAATTCCCAACAAAATTCTAGCCGATAGAATTCAGCATCATATCAAAAAAATAATACACCACAACCAAGCAGGATTCACACCAGGTATGCAAGGATGGTTCAACATTAGAAAATCAATCAACATAAATCCACCACATAAATAAAAGAATTACATGATCATCTCAATTCATTCAGAAAAGGCATTCAACAAAATCCAACACCCATTCCTGATAAAAACTCTCAAGAAAATAGGTATAGAAGGGAAATTCCTCAACAAATAAAGAGCATCTTTACAAAACCAACAGTCAACATCATTCTTAATGGAGAGAGGCTGAAAACATCCCCTTTGAGAACAGGAACAAGACAAGGATGCCCTTTATCACCACTCCTATTTAACATTGTGCTGGAAGTCCTAGCTAGAGCCATGAGGAAAGAAAAAGAAATAAAGAGCATCCAAATTGGTAATGAAGAAGTAAAACTGTCCCTACTTGTGGATGATATGATATTAATACATAGAAAACCCAAAACAGTCCATGAAAAAATTACTGGAACTAATAGAAAGATTAAGCAGAGTGGCAGGATAGAAGATAAACACACAAAACTCAGTTGGATTCCCAAACACCAACAAAGAGAACAACAAAAAAAGTCAGGAAAAAAATAACTTTTATAATAGCCCCTAAAAAAATAAAATACTTAGGAATAAATCTAACCAGGGATGTAAAAGACCTTTACAAAGAAAACTATGAAACACTCCTGCAAGAAACCAAAAGACGTCTACACAAATGAAAAAACATACCATACTCATGGACAGGTAAATTCAACACTGAAAATGTCAATTCTACCCAAAGCAATTTACAAATACAATGCAATCCTGATCCAAATACCAACAAAATTCTTTGAAGAGGTGGAAAAACTAATTATTAACTTTATTTGGAAAGGAAAGGGGCCCCGGATAAGTAAAGTACTATTTAAGAAGAAGAATAAAGTAGGAGGACTTACAAAACCTGACCTCAGAACCATCTATATAGCTATGGTAGTCAGAATAGCCTGGTACTGGTAAAATGACAGATACATTGTCCAATGGAACAGAATTGAGAACCCAGATGTACATGCATCCACCTATGGTCACCTGGTCTTCAATAAGGGCCCAAAGTTCATCACATGGGGAAAGGACAGTCTTTTTAACAAATGGTGCTGGCAAAACTGGACATCCATCAGCAAAAAAAAAAAAAAAAAAAGTGAAACAGCACATATCTCACACCATACACAAAAACTAATTCAAAATGGATCAAAGACCTAAATATAAAAGCAAAAACCGTAAAGATAGAAGAAAAAAATAGGGTCAATGCTAGAGGCCCTAATACACGGCATTAACAGGATATGATCCATAACTAACAATACACAAACTCCAGAAAATAAGTTAGGTAACTGGGATCTCTAAAAATTAAACACGCTCATCAAAAGACTTCACCAAAAGAGTAAAAAGAGAACCTACAGACTGGAAAAAAAAAATTCAGCTGTGACAAATACGACAAACATCTAATCTCTAAAATCTACAGGAAAATCCAACACCTCTACAACAAAAACACAAATAATCCAATTAAAAAAATAGGCAAAGGAAATGAACAGACACTTCACCAAAGAAGGCATTCAAGTGGCTAACAGACATATGAGGAAATGCTCGCAATCACGAGCCATTAGAGAAATGCAAATCAAAACGTTGATGAGATATCATGTCATCCCAGCATTACTGGCACAAATCAAAAAAACAGAAAATAACAAATGTTGGAGAGGCTGCAGGGAGATTGGAACTCTTAATGCACTGCTGGTGGGAATGCAAAATAGTACAACCATTTTGGAAAACTATAGGGTGCTTCCTTAGAAAACCAGAAATAGAAATACCATATGATACACTCCTAGGAATATATCCTAGAGAAATAAGGGCTGTCACATGAATAGAGATATGCACACCCATGCTCACTGCAGTATTGTTCACAATAGCAAAAAGATGGAAACAACCTAGATGCCCATCAACAGATGAATGGATAAACAAACTTTGATACATACACACAACAGATAAAGAACAATGATGAATCTGCGAAGCATCTCACAATATGGATGAATCTGGAGGGCATTATGTTGATTAAAATAAGTCAATTACAAAAGGACAAATACTATATGAGACCACTACTATAAAAAACTCATGAAAAGGTTTACACACGAAAAGAAGCAATCTTTGATGGCTACGAGGGAGGGGAGGGATGGGGATGAAAAAACACTAAATAGACAATAGATAAGTGGTAACTTTGGTGAAGGGTAAGCCAGTACAAAATACTGGGGAAACCAGCATGACTTGTACAAGGCAAGGTCATGGAAGCTCCACAGACACTTCCAAACTCCCTGAGGGACCAAATTGCTGGGCTGAGGGCTGTGGGGACCATGGTCTGGGGGAATATCCAGCTCAATTAGCGTAACACAGTTTATAAAGAAAATGTTCTACATTCTTCTTTGGTGAATAGCATCTGGGGTTTTAAAAGCTGGTGAGTGGCCATCTAGGATACTCCACTGCTCTCACCCGCTCAAGGAGTAAGGAAGAATGAAAAAAACTAAACATACAAGGGAAAGATTAGTCCAAAGAACTAACGGACCACATCTACCATGGGCTTCACCAGTCTGAGTCCAGTATAACCAGATGGTGCCCAGCTACCACCATTAACTGCTCTGACAGGGATTACAATAGAGGGTCCCAGACAGAGCTGGATAAAAATGTGGAACAAACTTCTAACTCAAAAAGAAAGACCAGACTTGCTGGCCTGACAGAGACTGGAGAAACCCTGAGTATATGGCTGCCAGACACCCTTTCAGCTCAGTAATGAAGTCACTCCCGAGGTTCACCCTTCAGCCAAAGATTGAACAGGCCCACAGAACAAAACAAGACTAAAGGGGCACACCAGCCCTGGGGCAGGGACTGGAAGGCAGAAGGGAACAGAAAAGCTGGTAGTAGGGAACCCAGGCCTGAGAGGGGAGAGTGTTGAGATGTTGTGGGGTTCTTAACCAATGTCATACAAGAAGGTGTGTTCTATTTGATGAGAAAGTAGTTCTGTAAACCTTCATCTAAAGTACAATTTGAAAAAAAAAGAAGTTGCAAAAAAAAAAAAAAGTTCTACATTCTACTTTGGTAAGTAGCATCGGGGTCTTAAAAGCCAGTGAGTGGCCATCTAAGATACTCCACTGGTCTCAACCCTTCGGGAGCAAGGAGAATGAAGAAAGCTAAACATACAAGGGAAAGATTACTCCAAAGGAAAAATGTACCACAACTACCATGGCCTCCACCAGACTGAGTCCAGTACAACTAGATGGTGCCTGGCTACCACCACTGACTGCTCTGACAGGGATCACAATAGAGGGCCCCAGACAAAGCTGGAGAAAAACGTAGAATAAAATTCTAACTCACAAACAAAGACTAGACATATTGGCCTGACAGAAACTGGAGAAACCCCAAGAGTATGGCCTCCAGACACCATTTTAGCTCAGTAATGAAGTCACTCCTGAGGTTCACCCTTCAGCCAAAAATTAGGCAGGCCCATAAAACAAAATGAGACTAAAAGGGCACACCAACCCACGGGCAAGGACTAGAAGGCAGGAGGGGACAGGAAAGATGATAATAGGGAACCCAAGGTTGAGAAGGAGAGTGTTGATATGGGATTGTTAACCAATGTCATAAAACAATATATGTACTAACTGTTTGATGAGAAGAGTGTTTGTTCTGTAAACTTTCATCTAAAGTACAATTAAAAAAAAAAAAGGGAGGTAGACATGCCCCCCCCCAAAAGGAATTTCTAGAAAAACACATAGGAAACTAGGAAGATGGTTACCTGTGGTAGTGGTGGGAACTGGATAGAGGGGGGTCAAGTTTGGGAGGAAGACTTCCACTGACATCTCTTTTATACTTTTTAGTTGTTGAACCATGTGACTATAAAAAAAAAAATTATTGCCATAAAAACCAAGAAGCCAAACCCGTTGCTGTCAAGTCGGTTCCGGCTCATAGCAACCCCATAGGACAGAGTAGAACTGCCCCATAGACCTTCCAAGGAGCGCCTGGTGGGTTTGAACTGCCGACTTTTTGGTAAGCAGCCGTAGCACTTAACCACTATGCAACCAGGTTTTCCATATTGCCATAGAAGTAGGAAAATAAGGAAAAGAACTGGGATGGAGGTGGTTTTTATTGTCATGACCACCAAAGTAACTAAAAGTTTAATGAAGTCCAGATCCCAACCATTTTTTAATATCATGATGTTTCATCATGAAGGATTTTTTTCAGTGTGTGGATTGTTCATAATTCATTTTCAGCCACACATTGACTTTTACTACTGCATTAGAACTGTAGTCACCTAATTATGATGAGTTATTCTCTTGAGCCAATTTAGATTGAACAGGCAACAGAAAATATCTTTTAAATTCTGTGGCAACACTGGTAACTATCACCTAAAGCCCGTGGGAGGCGAACGGGCAATCAAAATATGCACACACACACACACTTTGATTGGTCGTTTAAAATCACCATGTGAGATTACCGATATTAGAGTTGACCATAGTCCTTTTAAATTAGCTCAGATAGCCTATTAATAAGATAACAAGATGAGACCTCTGATTCCTTACAATTAACTGTTAATTCATTTTGCTATTTTATTGCAGGTAACTGACAATCTCTTTCATTTTTTAATAGGTCAACGCAAATCCAGTTTGTCAATTATTTCTTATTTCTGCAATATTGTTCATATGAGTGTTCAAGGGGAAAAGAAGGAGTAAGGAAAATAGGTTCATACATTTTATGTCAAAACCTGAGCAGCAGATGAGGCAGAAAGAGCAGTGACTTTATAATTATGTAAATACATCTGTAGAAAAGTAGCCCCTACTTCCGTCTTGCTACCATGAGTGAAGCCATGACACCAAAGTTTTCCACAGCGAACATGTATTATTTTTATAAATAGGAAAGAGGAGAGATTTTAAAAATACAAATGAGTATAGGGTGAGCATGGAGACCGACATGAATGTTAACTCTGACTCTGTCATTTATTATCTATGGCATCTTGGAAAAGTCACTTGAAGCTCTCTGAGCCTCAGTTCCCCCATTGTGAATTGAGGGTGATAATATCTACTTCGCAGGGTTGTAGTTAGTTAGCGATTTCAGTAACAGGAAGATGTTTGTGAAGTGCTGAGTACAGGCTCTGGCACAGGGTAGGCACTCAGTATACAAGATCCTTGTCCCCCACTCACTCGGCAGAAGCAGGACCCATGGGAGCCAAGCACAGCCAGTGCTCTATTTCCTGAGCCCCTCCATTTAGCTATTCTGTGGCTGTGCCAAAGAACAGGCACTGGCATCTGCTTCTTGGGAGAAAGCTGGTTATTAATCCATACCCATGGCATGATCGTAATGAGGAAACCTGGTTATTTCCGGAGAAAAACTCCGTTTAGATCCTGGAAGGGTATTTCCTTCATTATGCTAGTGAGGAGGGTCTAATACAGGAAAACAAAACAGCACTAGATAATTTAAACAGAAAGGGATATAACAGAAAGAACTGAGAGCCTACAAAGTGAATGGAAGGGCTGGGATGAGCTCTATGCTGGGGCTTCAGGAATGACTCCCAGAACTCACCAGAATTCATCCTCCAGGGAAGCTAGTACTTCTGCAGCAAATATAAGGCAAGCCTCAGGAACTCACCGAGTAGCTGTGAATTCAGACACCTTGAACTCTTTCACTTATTATCTATGTAGCCTTGGACAATTTACTTAACCTCTCAAGAATCAAGATCAGTGTGGCCATCTCAACAACTACTTCTCAACATCCACAAAGCTGGTCAATAGACTCACTCCACAACCTTGATTATGAGCAATAACAAACACGCAAAGTCAAAACAGTAGAAAAATAACCTCTGTCGCACTTCTGCTTTCCAAATCTTATATGAGTACATTTCATTGGCAGAACCTAAGTCACATCCAGATCTCTAACTACAAGGGACCCTAGACATGCTGTTTTTAGCTTGCCAGGCTCTACAGTACACAAAGACATACTAGAAGGACTTGTAAGTCAATGCCAAGTGCCAATCAAACAAATCCATCACAGAAAGGGTATTTAGGTACTGGGAAACTGGGGCAACTCTTACCAACACCTGTTGGTGCTGCAGGGGCTCTAAGAGTAATCAAGGCTTAAGCTCATTGTGCTCATAGGAAGATGTAGTAGGCATTTGCTGGTTGATGCCCAAGCATCCATTACTCCTTCTCTCTTCCTAATGACACACAGATTTAGGCAACCCATGTGCTTTGGAAAACTGACCTCAATTCCAGCTCTAGGAATGGACCCTAAAGAGCACATTCCATCTTCCTGGCCACAGTCATTGGTCCAAAGACAGGCAAGTCAGCAAACTCAGTAGAGGCTATGGAAGAAGAACATTTAAAAATAAAAATGTTATTATTAATACACTCAAAGAGAAAAGAGAAGCTATTGTAACTATCAAAAAAGATCAGGGTACTATAAAAAAGGAACATTAAAAAGAGGATAGTAAAAACAAACAAATAAACCAAACTCAACAGAGAAGATTTCATTTCCAGGAATGACAAAGTAGTTCAAACCAGTCTTCCCTCTGATAGCAACTAGAAAAGTTAGTCAAAATATAAAAGACATTCATTTGAAAGCATAAGGAAGCTAACAAAGCAATGAATAATTACAGGGCCAAGTTTTTCTTTTTTTATTATACTTTAGATGAAGGTTTACAGAACAAACTTTCTCCTCATTAAATAGTACACATTTTTTTAATACTATTTTATGACATTAGCTAACAACCCCACAACATGTCAACACTTTCCCTTCTCAACATTGGGTTCACTATTAACAGCTTTCCTGTCTCCTCTTGCTTTCCAGTCCTTGTCCCTGGGCTGGTGTGCCCCTTTAGTCTTGTTTTGTTTTATGGGCCTAATTTTTGGCTGAAGGGTGAACCTCAGGAGTGATTTCATTACTGAGCTAAAAGAGTGTCAGGGGGCCATACTTTTGGGGTTTCTCCAGTATCTATCAGGCCAATAAGTATGCTCTTTTTTTGTGAGTTAGAATTTTGTTCTACATTTTTCTCCAGCTCTGTCTAGGGCCCTCTACTATGATCCCTGTCAGAGCAGTCAGTGGTGGTAGCTGGGCACCATCTAGCTATACTGGACTTAGTCTGGTGGAGGCCGTGGTAGATGTGGTCCATTAGTCCTTTGGAGTAATCTTTCCCTTTTATGTTTAGTTTTGTTCATTCTTCCTTGCTCCTGAAGAGGTGAGACCAGTGGAGTATCTTAGATGGCCACTCATAGGCTTTTAAGACGCCAGCAATTGCTTTCCTACATATATACCTAACAGAAATGTATATATGTTTATACTAAAAGAATGTTCTTAGCATACTATTAGCAAAAACCAAAGAGTAGAAATAGCACAAATGCCCGTCAATAGCAGAGTGGATAAATATCTTCATACTATATTGTATATTCATACTCTTTAGCAATTAAAATGAATGAACATCAGCTATATGCAAAAATATGGGTGAATCTCACAAAGTTAATGTTGAGCAAAAGAAACAGAATGTTGAACATAAGAGTATACCATGTATGATTCCATTTATAATAAGTTACAGAATAGGCCAGTGGTTCTCAAAGTGCTTTCTCTGACCAGCAAAATCAACATCACCTAGTAATTTGCTAAAAATGCAAATTCTTCCTGCTCTACCTCAGGCCTAGCTGAATCAGAAACTCTGATGGTGAGTCCAAGAAATTTTGTGTGTTAGCAAATTTTCTCATTTGCACATTGAAGTTTAAAAACCACTGGAAGCAGAAAAGCTAATTTGTGGTGTTAAAAGTTAGGATGGTGGTTGTTCTAGGGGAGAAAATTGGGCACAGGAGATGTGGGGGTGAGTGGGTTGCTGGGATGCTGCTGCTGATGTTAGGTGCCATCGAGAGGGTTCCTATTTACAGCACCCAATGTAGAACAGAACAAAACACTGCCTGGTTCTGTGCCATTCTCACGATCATTGCTTTGTCTGAGCCCACTGTTGCAGCCACCGTGTCAATCCATCTCATGGAGCATCTTCTTTTTTTTACTGACCCTGTACTTTACCAAGCATGATGTCCTTCTCCAGAGACTGGTCCCTTATGATAACATGTCCAAAGTACACGGGACTAAGTCTTGCTAGCCTCACTTCCAAGGAACGCTCCAGCTATACTTTTTCCAAGACAGACTTGTTCATTTTTCTGGCAGTCCACGGTGTATTCAATATTCTTTGCCAACACCATAATTCAAAGGCATCGATTCTTCTGTCTTCCTTATTCACTGTCCAGCTTTCACATGTATAGGAGGTGGCTGAAAATACCATGACTTTGGTCAGGTGTATCTTAGTCCTCAAAGTGACATATTTGCTTTTCAACATGCTTTTTTTTTAAATTGTGCTTTAAGTGAAAGTTTACAAATCAAGTCAGTCTTTTATACAAAAATTTATATACACCTTGCTATGTACTTCTAGTTGCTCTCCCCCTAATGAGACAGCATACTCCTTCTCTCCACCCTGTATTCCCCGTGTTCATTCAGCCGGCTTCTGTCCCCCTCTATCTTCTCATCTCCCCTCCAGACAGGAGCTGCCCACATAGTGTCATGTGTCTACTTGAGCCAAGAAGCTCACGCCTCACCAGTATCATTTACTATCCCACAATCCAGTCCAATCCCTGTCTGAAGAGTTGGCTTTACGAATGGTTCCTGTTTTGGGCTAACAGAAGGTCTGGGGATCATGACCTCTGGAGTCCTTCTAGTCTCAGTCAGACCATTATGTCTGGTCTTTTTACAAGAATTTGAAGTCTGCATCCCACTGCTCTCCTGCTCCATCAGGGATTCTCTATTGTGTTTCCTGTCAGGGCAGTCATCAGTTGTTGTCAGGAACCGTCTAGATCTTCTGGTCTCAGGCCGATGGAGTCTCTGGTTTATGTAGCCCTTTCTGTCTCTTGGGCTCATAATTACCTTGTGTCTTTGATGTTCTTCATTCTCCTTTGCTCCAGGTGAGTTGAGACCAATTGATGCATCTTAGATGTCCGCTTGCTAGCATTTAAGACCCCACTCACCAAAGTGGGATGCGGAATGTTTTCTTAATAGATTTTATTATGCCAATTGACCTAGATGTCCCCTGAAACCATGGTCCCCAGACCCCTGCAACTCTGGCTTTCAAAGCATTCAGTTTATTCAGGAAACCTCTTTGCTTTTGGTTTAGTCCAGTTGTGCTGACCTCTCCTGTCTTGTGTGTTGTCTTTCCCTTCACCTAAAATAGTTCTTGTCTACTTTCTAATTCGTGAATACCCCTCTCCCTTCATCCCCACCCTCATAACCATCAAAGAATATTTTCTTCTCTGTTTAAACTATTTCTTGAGTTCTTATAATAGTGGTCTCATACAATATTTGTCCTTTTGCAACTGATTAATTTCACTCAGCATAATGCCTTCCTGATTCCTCCATGTTATGAAATGTTTCACTGATTCATCATTGTTCTTTATCAATGCATAGTATTCCATTGTGTGAATATACCATAATTTATCTATTCATCCATTGATGGGCATCTTGGTTGCTTCCATCTTTTTGCTATTGTAAACAGTGCTGCAGTGAACATGGGTGTGCATGTATCTGTTCGTGTAAAGGCTCTTACTTCTCTAGGATATATTCCAAGGAGTGGGATTGCTGGATCATATGGTAGCTCTATTTCTAGCTTTTTAAGGAAGCACCAAATCGATTTCCAAAGTGGTTGTGCCATTTTACATTCCCACCAGCAGTGTATAAGTGTTCCAGTCTCTCCACAACCTCTCCAGCATTATTTTGTGTTTTTTGGATTAATGCCAGCCGTGTTGGAGTGAGACAGTATCTCATTGCAGTTTTGATTTGCATTTCTGTAATGGCTAATGATTGTGAGCATTTCCCCATGTCAGCACACTTTAAAGAGGTCTTTTGCAGGAGATATGCCCAATGCAATACTTCATTTGATTTCTTTTTAAAAATTTTTTATTGTGCTTTAAGTGAAAGTTTACAAATCAAGTCAGTTTCTCACACAAAAATTTATATACACTTTGCTATATACTCCTAGTTGCTCTCCACCTAATGAGACAGCACAGTCCTTCTCTTCACTTTCTATTTTCATGTCCCTTCAGCCAGCTTCTGACCCCCTTTGCCCTCTCATCTCCTCTCCAGACAGGAACTGCCCACATAGTCTCAGGTGTCTACTTGAGCCAAGAAGCTCACTCTTCACCATTATCATTTTCTATCCCACAGTCCAGTCTAATCCCTGTCTGAAGAGTCGGCTTTAGGAATGGTTCCTGTCTTGGGCTAACAGAAGGTCGGGGGACCATGACCTCCATGGTCATTCTAGACTCAGTCAGACCATTAAGTCTGGTCTTTTCAGAAGAATATGAGGTCTGCATCCCACTGCCTCCTGCTCCCTCAGAGGTTCTCTGCTGTGTTCCCTGTCAGGGCAGTCAGCGATTGTAGCCGGGCGCCATCTAGTTCTTCTGGACTCAGGCCGATGGAGTCTCTGGTTTATGTGGCCCTTTCTGTCTCTTGGGCTCTTAATTACCTTGTGTCTTTTGTTTTATTTATATGGTGGATTACATTAATGGTTTTTCTAATATTAAACCAGCCTTGCATACCTGGTATAAATCCCACTTGGTCATGGTGGATTAATTTTTTGATATGTTGTTGAATTCTATTGGCTAGAATTTTGTTGAGGATTTTTGCATCTATGTTCATGAGGGATATAGGTCTGTAATTTTCTTTTTTTTGTGATGTCTTTACCTGGTTTTGGTATCAGGGAAATGGTGGCTTCATAGAATGAGTTAGGTAGTATTCCGCCATTTTCTATGCTTTGAAATACCTTTAGTAGTAGTGGTGTTAACTCTTCTCTGAAAGTTTGGTAGAACTCTGCAGTAAAGCCATCCGGGCCAGGGCTTTTTTTTGTTGGGAGTTTTTTGATTACCGTTTCAATCTCTTTTTTTGTTATGGGTCTATTTAGTTGTTCTACTTCTGATTGTGTTAGTTTAGGTAGGTAGTGTTTTTCCAGGAATTCATCCATTTCTTCTAGGTTTGCAAATTTGTTAGAGTACAATTTTTCGTAATAATCTGATATGATTCTTTAATTTCAGTTGGGTCTGTTGTGATGTGGCCCATCTCGTTTCTTATTCAGGTTATTTGTTTCCTTTCCTGTATATCTTTAGTCAGTCTGGCCAATGGTTTATCAATTTTGTTAATTTTTTCAAAGAACCAGCTTTTGGCTTTGTTAATTCTTTCAATTGTTTTTCTGTTCTCTAATTCATTTAGTTCAGCTCTAATTTTTATTATTTGTTTTCTTCGGGTGCCTGATGGATTCTTTTGTTGCTCACTTTCTATTTGTTTAAGTTGTAGGGACAGTTCTCTGATTTTGGCTCTTTCTTCTTTTTGTATGTGTGCATTTATCAATATAAATTGGCCTCTGAGCACTACTTTTGCTGTGTCCCAGAGGTTTTGATAGGAAGTATTTTAATTCTCGTTGCATTCTATGAATTTCCTTATTCCCTCCTTAATGTCTTGTATAACCCAGTCTTTTTTCAGGAGGGTATTGTTCAGTTTCCAAGTATTTGATTTCTTTTCCCTAAATTTTCTGTTATTGATTTCCACTTTTATGGCCTTGTGGTCTGAAAAGATGCTTTGTAATATTTCGATGTTTTGGATTCGGCAAAGGTTTGTTTTATGACCTAATATGTGGTCTATTCTAGAGAGTGTTCCATGTGCGCTAGAAAAAAAAAGTATATTTTGCAGCAGTTGGGTGGAGAGTTCTGTATAAGTCAATGAGGTCAAGTTGGTTGATTGTTGTAATTAGGTCTTCCCGTGTCTCTATTGAGCTTCTCACTGGATGTCCTGTCCTTTTCCGAAAGTGGTGTGTTGAAGTCTCCTACTATAATTGTGGAGGTATCTATCTCACTTTTCAATTCTGTTAAAATTTGATTTATGTATCTTGCAGCCCTGTCATTGTGTGCATAAATATTTAATATGGTTATATCTTCCTGGTCAATTGTCCCTTTTATCATTATGTAGTGTCCTTCTTTATGCTTTGTGGTGGATTTAAGTTTGAAGTCTATTTTGTCAGAAATTAATATTGCTACTCCTCTTCTTTTTTGCTTATTGTTTGCTTGGTATATTTTTTTCCATCCCTTGAGTTTTAGTTTGTTTGTGTCTCTAAGTCTAAGGTGTGTCTCTTGTAGGCAGCATATAGACGGATCATGTTTCTTTATCCAGTCCGAGACTCTCTGTCTCTTTATTGGTGCATTTAGTCCATTTATATTCAGCGTAATTATAGATAAGTATGTGTTTAGTGTTGTCATTTTGATGCCTTTTTATGTGTGTTGTTGACAATTTCAATTTTCCACTTACTTTTTTGTGCTGAGACGTTTTTCTTTGTAAATTGTGTGTTCCTCATTTTCATAGTATTTGACTTTATGTTTGCTGAGTCGTTACGTTTTTCTTGGTTTTTATTTTGAGTTATGGAGTTGTTATACCTCTTTGTGGTTACCTTAATATTTACCCCATTTTTCTAAGTAAAAACCTAACTTGTATTGTCCTATATCACCTTGTATCCCTCTCCATATGGCAGTTCTATGCCACCTGTATTTAGTCCCTCTTTTTGATTATTGTGATCTTTTAAATATTGACTTCAATGATTCCCTGTTTTGAGCATTTTTTTAAATTAATCTTAATTTGTTTTTGTGATTTCCCTATTTGAGTTGATAGCAGGATGTTCTGTTCTGTGACCTTGTGTTGTGCTGGTATCTGATATTATTGGTTTTCTGACCAAACAATTCCCTTTAGTATTTCTTGTAGCTTTGGTTTGGTTTTTGCAAATTCTCTAAACTTGTGTTTATCTGTAAATATCTTAATTTCGCCTTCATATTTCAGAGAGAGTTTTGCTGGATATATGATCCTTGGCTGGCAGATTTTCTCCTTCAGTGCTCTGTATATGTCATCCCATTGCCTTCTTGCCTGCATGGTTTCTGCTGAGTAGTCTGAACTTATTCTTATTGATTCTCCCTTGTAGGAGACCTTTCTTTTATCCCTGGCTGCTTTTAAAATTTTCTGTTTATCTTTGGTTTTGGCAAGTTTGATGATAATATGTCTTGGTGTTTTTCTTTTTGGATCAATCTTAAATGGGGTTCGATGAGCATCTTGGATAGATATCCTTTCGTCTTTCATGATGTCAGGGAAGTTTTCTGTCAGCAGATCTTCAACTATTTTCTCTCTCCCCCCTCCCTGTTCTGGGACTCCAATCACACGCAAGTTATCCTTCTTGATAGAGTCCCACATGATTCTTAGGGTTTCTTCATTTTTTTTAATTCTTTTATCTGATTTTTTTTCAGCTATGTTGGTGTCAATTCCCTGGCCCTCCAGATTTCCCACTCTGCATTCTAATTGCTCGAGTCTGCTCCTCTGACTTCCTATTGTGTTGTCTAATTCTGTAATTTTATTGTTAATCTTTTGGATTTCTGAATGCTGTCTCTCTATGGATTCTTGCAACTTATTAATTTTTCCACTATGTTCTTGAATAATCTTTTTGAGTTCTTCAAGTGTTTTATCAGTGTGTTCCTTGGCTTTTTCTGCAGATTGCCTTATTTCATTTCTGAGGTCCTCCCTGATGTCTTGAAGCATTCTGTAAATTAGTTTTTTATATTCTGTATCTGATAATTCCAGGATTGTATCTTCATTTGGGAAAGATTTTGATTCTTTTGTTTGCGGGGTTGTAGAAGCAGTCATGGTACCTTGTGTCTTTTGGTGTTCTTCATTCTCCTTTGCTCCAGGTGGGTTGAGACCAATTGATGCATCTTAGATGGCCACTTGCTAGCATTTAAGACCCCAGATGCCACTCACCAAAGTGGGATGCAGAATGTTTTCTTAATAGATTTTATTTGGCCAATTGACCTAGATGTCCCCTGAAACCATGGTCCTCAAACCCCCACCCCTGCTATGCTGGCCTTTGAAGCATTCAGTTTATTCAGGAAACTTCTTTGCTTTTAGTGTAGTCCAGTTGTGCTGACCTCTCCTGTCTTGTGTGTTATCTTTCCCTTCACCTAAAATAGTTCTTGTCTACTACCTAAAGAATATTTTCTTCCCTGTTTAAACTATTTCTTGAGTTCTTATAATAGTGGTCTTATACAATATTTGTCCTTTTGCAACTGACTAATCTCACTCAGCATAATGCCTTCTAGATTCCTCCATGTTGTGAATTATTTCACAGATTCATCATTATTCTTTATCGATACATAGTATTCCATTGTATGAATATATCATAACTTATTTATCCATTCATACTTTGTTTGATTTTTTGACTGCTGCTTCCATGGGCATTGATTGTTGACCCAAGGAAAATTAAATTCTTAACAACTTCAATATATTCTCCATATATCATGATGTTGCTTATTGGTCCAGTTGTGAGAGTTTTTGTTTTCTTTATGTTGACGTGTAATCCATACTGAAGGCTGTAGTCTTTGATCTTCATCACTAAGTGCTTCAAGTCCTCTTTGCTTTCAGCAAGCAAGGTTGTGTCATCTGTATATCGCAGGTTGTTAATGAGTCTTCCACCAATCCTAATACCATGTTCTTCTTCATACAGTCTAGCATCTCAGATTATCAGCTCAACATACAGATTGGATGTGTATGATGAAAGGATACTACCCTGACACAAATCTTTTCCTGATTTTAAACCATGCAGTATTCCCCTGTTCTGTTGAAATGACTGCCTCTTGGTCTATTTACAGGTTCTGCATGAGCACAGTTAAGTGTTCTAGAATTCTCATTCTTTGCAATGTTATCGATAATTTGTTATGATCCACACAGTTGAATGCCTTTGCCTAGTCAATAAAACACAGGTAAACATCATTCTTGTATTCTCTGTTTTCAGCCAAGAGCCATCTGACAATGATATCCCTGGTTCCACATCCTCCTCTAAACCTGGCTTGAATTTTTGGCAGCTTCCTGTTGATGTACTGCTGCAACCATTTTTGAATAATCTTCAGCAAAATTTTACTTGCATGTGATATTAATGATACTGTTTGATAATTTCCGCATTCTGTTAAAAAATTTTTTTTTTTTTTTTTAGTTAGATCACCTTACTTTGGAATGGGCACAAATATGGGTCTGTTCCAGTCAGTTGACCAGGTAGCTGTCTTCCAAATTTCTTGGCACCTCCAGCAGTGCATCTGTTTGTCAAAACATCTCAATTTGTATTCCTTCAATTCCTGGAGGATTATTTTTTAAAAATGTCTTCAGTGCAGTTTGGATTTCTTCAATCAGTGCCATCAGTTCTTGGTCATATGCTACCTCCTAAAATGGTGCTAGCAATGTTCTATTCCTTGGCCTGGGTGGGGGTTATACAAGCGTTTCCAGTTTGAGTTAATTTGCTGAACTGCATGTACACTTCTGATTTGTGCACCTTGTTGTTTGCATGATATATTTTATTAAAAAGTTTAATAGAGGTGCTGAACAATGAAACTAAAGAAGCTTCCAAAAAGACAAAGAGATGGAAAGATGAGTGATAAGATGAGGTCCAAAATGTACAGTATCTCAATAATAGGCATTCCAGAAATGGAAAACAGAAAAAGAAGGGGAGGGAAAAAAACAAGAAATAATTTAAGAAAATTGCCCAAAAGTAAAGGCTATGAATTTCCAAATGAATTGGAAGGGCCCACCAAGTGCCCACAATGGAAGAATACATACACACACACCTTGGCAAATTACATCATCAGAGACAAAAAAATCTTACAGGTTTCCAGAAAAAAAAAAAAAAAAAGGTCTCATACAAAGGATCAGAATAACTTTGGACTTCTCAGTAGTGACACTAGAAGCTGGAAGGCATGAGGCAATGAGTTTAAAATTAGAGGGAAATTATTTTCTACTCAGAAGTCTATACCAAACTATGACTCTGTAAAAACAGAATAATGACATTCTCATACATGTAAGATCTCAAAAAAACTTGTATCTCATTAATCTTTCTTAGCGATATTACTGGGAGATATGCTCCACTAAAACAAGGGAATAAACTAAGAAAGAGGAAGGCATGGGATTCCGGAAAACAGGAACATACAGTGAAGGGAACTCCCTATATAGTAGGATTCCATGAAACCCTGGATGACAGGGAACGGAGTGTCCAGGTTGACAGCAGGCGGTGGACAGAGGGGGTAATCAGTCCAATGCCCTCCCCCAACATTGCTGCAAATTTCCAGGTGCTTGGTCCTCAGGTTCACTTCTATTTCCTGTTCCTGCTGCTCTCCATTTCCCTGGCATCCTGCTTTCTGTAGCTGTTCCCCTCTCTCTCTCCCTAATTAACCCAAATATGGACACTGCCCCTTTTCCTCTGCTTCCCCAAAGAATATTTTATGTGAGGCACTCCTGAGGGGCTTACAGCTCTACACAACACTGTACCCAGCTTAAAATTGAAAGCCACATCCCTGTTCCTACCTGTCCTGGCTGACCCTGCTTCTGGGAGATTCTCAATGGACCTTTCTTCTTCTCAGACTCCTGCCTTTCACCAGGTAGTTGGGTCCCTGTCTGAATCTCCTCATTTTTGTCCCTCCATCTGCCCCTTTATTCCACTCTGTCCTATGAGTGCTCGCCTGCCACCAAACTACCATATTCTTCATTTCCTTCATTATGCACAGTATGAGGCCTCCCTTGTGGAACCTATATTTCTGAACAGGAAAATCTTAGCCTTTCATATCCAAATAATCATAGACAAACCTTTGAGAGCCCAACTTGCACACGCAGCTGGAGTGAGTTCTGTTGGTCTTCCCATTACATGTATAATGACTATGCATTACTTTTGTAATTAAATTATTTTCAGTAAGAGAGGCAGCACAGAAATCAGGAGTTGGTTGCTTAAGCAGCATCAGCCCAAGAGCAAGTGTAAATGTCAAATCTGGTGACTCTGGCAATTACCCACAAGCTCCTGCCTCATGCCAGACTAGGGGATGTTTGTTAGAACAGTGTGGGGTGGGAGAGGCCAGGGCAGGCCCAGTGTGGGAAGGTCAGCAACAGGACTCCAAGAAGACATGTGACCAATGAGAACAAGATGAAAGCCACACCCCAGCTGATCATGATGTCATCCTCTGTCCTCCCTATTAATATTACTCACCCAGGCCTGGCATGGGGGCAGCCCCTTGCCCCAGGAAGCCTTCCCTGAGAACCCCTACCCTCACCACCTCTGCTGTTTATCAGCTATATGGCCAGTTATTCACCTCTCCATGCCTCAGTTTTCTCTTCTGAAAAATGAGGATAATAATACTTCTAAAAATCAAATAAGAAATACTTGTAAAGTAGTTGGAAGAGTACTTGGCTCAGAGTTAGCACTCAATAATCTTAGCAATCACCACCACCATTATCATCATCATTATTATCACTATGTCTATGGACTCTGTCCTTGACCAAGATATGGTCTTGTGTGGGAGGCTGTATGGCCCAGAGCCTGTATCTCTGTTCTCATCACAGCCAGCACAGGTGTGTTCTGTGGTTTTAGTTCTCAGTTGTAACATCACTAAGATCAGCAATATTTTGGAAAAGTGGAGCATAAAGATTCAAATGGCTGCCTGGGTCATGGCTGGCTATAGAAGTAGGGAAGGCATTGCTCACCCCTTAAGGCTAGAAGATCAGGAGTCAAGAGTTTGAACTGAGACAGAAAATAACACAGTTTGGTCCTGGGAAACCTTGGCCCAGCTCGGGTGTCAGAGGCAGCCTAGAGATCTGGCCCGTGAAACTGAAGCAATTGACACTGGGCTCTGGGCAATTAATCCTGCAGTTCTGAGGTTGCTACAACTTTCCAGCCTGTTAAAGTTTAGGCCCCATAATAAACCTCCTTTTGGAAGTTGAGATCACTATGACCCCAGCCTGAGGACCAGGGCAGAAGTGTTCAGGGCCTGACCCACACGGGAAGAAATAGCAGGCTTTATTTTCAGAGTTAGGGGAAGGCAGGAAGGAATCTTGGGTTTCAGAGATTCTCTTAAGTGCACCCAGCCAGCCCCACCTCCCTCGAAATAGTATGAGTAAGAGAAGCTCAAAACAGCTCCAGGATGTACCCACAGGTGTGTATGAACGTGGACATGCACCCCACTCCACACATTTTAGTTTGGCTAAAACCACAACTCTGTGTAATGAACTGAAACATAGGTGACAGCCTTGACAACTCCTCTTCCTCACCCCATATCCCATCCATCACCAGGTCCTGTCAGTCTTGCCTTGGAAACTCTAGAATCTATTCCCTTCCCTCCAACTCCACTACCACCCCCTTGCCTAAGCTGCTCTCCTCTCCCCTTTGGCCCCTAACTGGGATGCTCACATCCTTTCTATCACCCTTCAATCCATGCTCTACACAGGTATAGGAGGGAGAGCTTCAAAATGCAAATCTAAACATGTTACCCACCCCCTGGAAACTCTTCCATCACTTCTCAGGGCTGTAACAGTAAAGATAAAACTCTCACCTGGTTTCTACAGCCTTGCACAGTCGAGTTCCAGCTGTTGTTCAGCCTCATTACCATCACACTCCCCATCAGCCTCTGCTCCAGCAGCGCATGCCTACCAGCTTTTGGTCCCTATGTGCTCCATGCTCCTTCCCACCACAGGCTCTTGGCATAAGATTGCTCCCTCTGCCCAGAACATTCTGCCCTTTCCCTATGCCCAGTTAACTTCTATTCAACCTCAGGGAGGTCCTCCCTGACATGTAGGTCAAATACCCTCATTTATATGCTCTCATCTAAGGTAAGAATAGAGGAGCAGGAGGCAAAGGATTGTTGCCTCAAATGATCCCTTCCTCAATTCTCAGACTTGAACCAAGTTTTAGATCCAGTATCCACTGACCAAAGAAAAGCCAGTCCCCAGGAAAATTAACCCTGTAACGAGTATGTAGTGTAAAGTTTCCTCTAGAATTCTAGGAATCACCTAGGGCTATTTACCCAGGTGAATGTATACTGTGGAAAGGGGGAGTGCCTAAACATTTTGAGGACTAATGGACACAGGGTCTGAGTTGACATGAATACACAGAGACCCAAGCATTATCACGGCCCCCCTGTTAGGGTGGAGATTTCTGGTTTGGGTCATACCACCAGGTAAACCATCAAGACCTGCTGAGGTGATAGCTGATGGTAATAGAAATTTAAAATAGTGTAGAAGGGAGAAGGCAAATACCAGTTATGGTCCCAAGAATAACTGCACTGACAGGGATTGTCATTTATCCCCAAAGTTCCCTCTTCTAAGTTTCCCCTCAAGAAACCATGGAGATAAACTTGGAAGAGTTGTTCCTCCAACATGCATGGGAAAGGGGATCTGCTTATCAGAGGATCCAAATTAGCAGAAATGGCTGTATGATCTGTCAAAGGTAGAGTACAATCACAAAAATAAAATGGGGGCACAGAGGGAAAAATGGGATAGCATATCAAAAAACTTTTAACTAGACCATACTTAATGGTCTGACTGAGACTAGAGGAATCCCGGCGGTCATGGTCCCCAAACCTTCTGTTGGCACAGGACAGGAACCATCCCCGAAGACAACTCATCAGACATGAAAGGGACTGGACAGTGGGTAGGAGAGAGATGCTGATGAAGAGTGAGCTAATTATATCAGGTGGACACTTGAGACTGTGTTGACATCTCCTGTCTGGAGGGGGGATGGGAGGATAGAGAGAGTTGGAAGCTGGCAAAATTGTCACGAAAGGAGAGACTGGAAGGGCTGACTTATTAGGGGGAGAGCAAGTGGGTGTACGGAGTAAGATGTATCTAAACTTATATGTGACAGTCTGACTTGATTTGTAAATGTTCACTTGAAGCTCAATAAAAGTTAATAAAAAAAAACTTTTAACTGTTTTCCATCATCATAATTGGTGATATAAATATTAATATTGTTACTCTGAGCCTGGTGTGTATATAATGTGAGATAAAGCAAAAGGCTAATTGTAAGATATTCTAATTCTATCAATGTCTCTGCCTTGAAAATCCTCATTCTCCTTATGGAAAACAGGAGATACAGGTAAAATACATAAGAAGTAAAAATTTTGTAATCCTAAATTTTAAATATCAGTATAAAATCATGGGGTGGGCACGCACACGTGAGAGCACATACACACACACATACACATAGATTTATTTAAATATGTAAATATGAAGCCCTGGGGGGGCAGTGGTTAAGAGATTGGCTCCTAGCCAAAAGATCGGCAGTTAGAATTCACCAGCCCCTCCTTGGAAACCCTATGGGGCAGTTCTACTCTGTCCTATTGGGTTGCTATGAATTGGAATCAACTCGATGGCAATGGGTTTGGTTTGGAGTTTGAGGTATTAAATATATGTAATTCCTAGATCTTTACTGTGTATCTTTAAATATATATATCATTATCTTTAAATATATAAAACAAATAAAAACTTTTTATTTAAATATAATCCAAGCTCTATCTACTGAATGGGCCTTGAAACAATGACCAACTCAGTAGCAATGAGCATCTCTAATGCCCAGTTATGCTTCTGAAATACCATTTCCCATTTATATAAACTAGGGCTTTTTGGAAATATTGCTGATTTCAAGTCTAGGGAAGAAAATGTGCAAGATGAACCTAGAACATCTTGAAATACCAGAAAGCCAAGAAAATATCTAAAACCACTAAGGCCATATCAAAATAACTCAAGAGCCAACTTGAAGAAGCTCTCAATGGCCAAAGATGAAATAATAAAGATAATGATTGTAATGGAGTGAAACCCATCAAATACACTTAAATTAATGAGTTCATAATATATTTTTTTGAAAAACAAAAACTACTTACCTTCTGAGGATGACAGGCAGTTCATTTTAAAACCTGGGTTAATAAAATGAAAGAACTAAGCATTTGTCTTGCCTTTCCTATACAAACTCTCCTGAAAAATCAAATAGTAGATGAGGGGAAGCATGTCCTTATAAAATTATCCCATGTAATAAATGAAAACAAAATAATAGAATATCCCCATGTTGCAACCCCAAGTGAATTACTAGATACAGGCACTGAGTATCAATGGCTGTTAACATCAGAAAAAATGACAACCAGACATTATGGGGCTCCTGGTGAATGAACTCTTAGGCTGAGTTCTCTAGAGAAGCAAAATCAGTAAAGCATATAAATATATAGACTTATATTAAGGAAATGGCTTAATATAAGTTGTGGAGGCTAAAACGTCCCATGCTCATGTGGTTGTTAACTGGTATTTAGAACTACCTCCTTCCACCACCCATTCTGTATTCCCTTTGCCCTCATCAAGTACCTCAGCTGGTCATAGTTCTTTGACTGGTGGAATGACCCAAACCTTCATCCCTGAAGGGTCTGGGCCATTAGTAGTCATGTCAGAATTGGGTTGCTGTAGTTTTCCACTGACTTTAATCACAAGGCCCATGAAACCTGGCTATGGGAGAAACAGTATCATACATTGGATGCTGGTTTAGAGCATATACAGCCTCCTGGAGAACACTGCCCCAACCCTGCAAGATACTGCCCCCTGGCTGGCACTGCAATTGTATCTTTAGAAGGCCATTCTATCATTCTATCAAGCCAGCTGCTTCAGGATGATGGGAACATGGTAAGACCAGTGAATTCCATGAGCACGGGCCCATTGCTGCACTTCATTTGCTATGAAGTGAAACCCTTGATCTGAGGTGATGCTGTGTGGAATACCATGTCAGTGAATAAGGCATCCTGTAAGTCCAGGGTTGGTAGTTTTGGCAGAAGCATCATATGCAGCTAAGGTAAATCTGTATCCAGAATAAGTGTCTATTCCAGTAAGAACAAAATGCTGCCCTTTCCATGATGGAAGCAGTCCAGTGTAATCAATCTTCCACCAGCTTGCTGGCTGATCACCTTGTGAAATGGTGCCATAACAGGGACTCAGTGTTAGTCTCTGCTGCTGGCAGATTGAGCACTCAGCAGTGACTGTAGCCAAGTCAGCCTTGGTGAGTGGAAGTCCATGTTGTTGAGCCCATCCACAACCTGTGTCATGGATTGAATCGTGCCCCTCAAAAATATGTGTATCAATTTGGCTAGGTCATGATTCCCAGTATTGTGTGACTGTCCACCATTTTGTCATCTGATGTGATTTTCCTATGTGTTGTAAATACTATCTCAATGAGGTTGATGAGATGGTATTAGTGGTAGTCATGTTAATGAGGCAGGATTCAATCTACAAGATCGGATTGTGTCTTGAGCCAATCTCTTTGAGATATAAAAGAAAGAAGTGAGCAGAGAGACATGGGGACCTCATACCACCAAGAAAGTAATGCCAGGAGCAGAGTGTGTCCTTTGGACTAGAGGCTCCTGCACTGAGAAACTCCTAGTCCAGGGGATGATTGATAACAAGGACCTTCTTCCAGAGCCAACAGAGAGAGAAAGCCTTTCCCTGGAGCTGACACCCTAAATTTGGACTTCTAGCCTACTAGACTGTGAGAGAAAAAATTTCTCTTTGTTGAAGCCATCCACTTGTGGTATTTCTGTTATAGCAGCACTAGATGACTATGAAAACCTCAATTATTGCCACCATGGCCATTTTGTTCATGAGCCCATCGAGCAATGATGGCAGTGGCTAGGGAAAGAGGGCGACTGGTTTCCACAGAACGTATCATCCCATCCACTTGATTGTTAAAATCCTCCTCTGCCAAGGTCACTGTTTGGTGAGCATTCACATGAGATACAAGTATCTTCATTTCTTTGGCCCATTTAGAGAGTTCTATCCACATACCTTTTCCCCATACTTCCTTGTCTCCAATTTTCCAATCATGTTCCTTCCAAGTCCCTGACCATCCAGTCAAAGCATTGGCCACAGCCCATGAATCAATATACAATCACACATCTGGCCATTTCTCCTTCTAACCAAAGTGAACCAGGTGCACTGCTCAAAGTTCTGCCCATTGGGAGGACTTCCCATCTCCACTGTCCTTCAGGGAGGTCCCCAAAAGGGGCTGTAGTGCTGCCACTGTGCACTTCAAGTGGTGCCTGTATATTGTGCAGAACCATCTATAAACTAGGCACAAGTTTACTCTTTCTCAGTCAACTGATCATAAGAAACTCCCCATGAGGCCATAGGTGCAGACTGGGAAATGGAAAGTAATGTGATAGGAGTGGAGACCATGGGCATTTGGGCCACTTCCTTGTGCAACTTACTTGTGCCTTCACGTCTTGTTCGGGCCCAGTCTCATACATACTACTTTCATTTAATGATGGAGTGCTGATGTGCATGTCCAACTTTATGGCTCTGTAGGTCAGACAACACCCAGTTCCTGATGGGCAGTTCAGACCACATGGTGACTTGGTGTCCCATGGTTAAGCTTTCAGTCTCTACTATGGCCCAGTAACAAGCCAAAAACTGTTTCTCAAAAGGAGAGTAGTTATCTGCAGAGGATGGCACGGCTTTGCTCCAAAATCCTAAGGGTCTGCACTGTGAGTCACCAATAAGGGCCTGCCAAAGACTCCAAACAGTATCTCTATCTGCCACTGACACTTAAGGCACCATTGAATCAGTTGGATCGTACAGTCCAAGTGGCAGTGCCACTTGCACGGCAGCCTGAATCTATTGCAGAACCTTGTCTTGGTCTGGGGCCCCACTCAAAACTAGCAACTTTTCGAGTCACTTGATAAATAGGCCAGAGTAGCACACCCAAGTGAGGGATACACTGCCTCCAAAATTCAAAGAGGTCCACTAGGCATTGTGTCTCTTTTTAGTTGTGGTGGGTGTCATGGATTGAATTGTTTCCCCCCAAAACATGTGTCAACTTGGTTAGGCCATGATTCCCAGTATTCTGTGGTTTTCCTCCATTTTGTGATTTTCCTATGTGCTATAAATCATAATCTCTGCATGTGGCTAAAGAGAATTAGGGTGGGATGTAACACCCTTGCTCAGGTCACATCCCTGATCCAATGTAAAAGGAGTTTCCCTGGGGGTGTTGCCTGCACCACCTTTTATCTTACAAGAGATGAAAGGAAAGGGAAGCAAGCAGAGAGTTGGGGACCTCATACCACCAAGAAAGAAGCACCAGGAGCAGAGTGCGTCCTTTGGACCCAGGGTTCCTGCACAGAGAAGCCCCTAATCCAGGGGTAGATTGATGAGAAGGCTCTTCCTCCAGAGCCAACAGAGAAAGAAAGCCTTCCCCTGGAGCTGGTGCCCTGAATTTGAACTTCTAGCCTACTAGACTGTGAGAAAATAAATTTCTCTTTGTTAGAGGCATCCACTTGTGGTATTTCTGTTAGAGCAGCACTAGATGACTAAGATAGGGGGCCAGATGAAATAACTTACCCTTCACTTTAGAAGGAATGTCTCAACATCCCCCACACCACTGAACCGCTAGAAATTTCACTGAGGTGAAAGGCACCTGAATTTTTGTGGGATTAATTTCCCACTCTCTAGTATGCAAACATTTTACCAATAAATCCAGAGTCATGGATACTTCTTCCTTACTAGGTCCAATCAGCATAATATCATCAATGTAATGGGCCAGTGTGACATCTTGTGGAAGGGAAAGGTGATCAAGGTCCCTGTGGACTAAATTATGACAAAGTGCTGGAGAGTTCATATACCTCTATGGTAGGACACTGAATGTGTACCGTTGGCCTTACCAGCTGAACGCAAACTTCTTCTGGTGGTCCTTTGAAACAGGTATGAAGAAAAAGACGTTAGGCATATCAACAGCTGCATACCAGGCACCAGAAAATGTATTAATTTGCTCAAGCAATGAAACTACATCTGGGACAGGAGCTGCAATTGGAGTTACCACTTGGTTAAATTTTTGATAATCCACTGTCATTCTCCAAGATCCACTTTTTTTTTTGCACAGGCCAAATAGGTGAGTTGAATGGGGATGTGGTGGGAATCACCACCCCTGCATCTTTCATGCCCTTGATGGTGGCAATAATCTCTGTAACACCTCCAGGAATGCACTATTGCTTTTGGTTTACTATTTTCCTAGGTAGAGGCAGTTCTAATGGTTTCTACTTGGCTTTTCTATCATAATAGCCCTTATTCCATTTGTGAGGGATCCAATCTGGGGGTTCTGCTTGTTGCTGAGTATATTTTTTCCAATTATGCATTCTGGAACTGGGGAAATCACTACAGGATGGGTTCAGGGAACCACTGGACCTACTGTGATACAGATATGAGTTAAGACTTCATTAATAACCTGACCTCCACATACCCCCACTCTGACTAGTGGGCCACAGTGACATTTGGGGTTTCCTGGAATTAGTGTCAGTTCAGAGCCAGTATCCAGTAATCCCTGAAAAGTCAGATTATTTCCTTTTCCCCAATGAACAGTGACTCTTGTAAAAGGCCATAGATCCCTTTGAGGAAGGCTGGGAGAAAGATTAACAGTTTAAGTTTTTGGTAGTATAGTGAGGTCCTTCCTCAAGGAGACCCAGCCTCCCCTTCACTCAAGAGGTTGTGGACCTTTAAACTCACTCAAGTTTGGAACTGATTGTGGGGCCATGACTCTGTCTTCTGGCGATTCGACTTAGACTGCTGTTTACTTGACCTAGAATTCTTCCACTTACACAGATCAAGAATTCGGTAGATTTCCTATCTATTTCACTCCTAGGGACACCATGACTAAGTATTCTGATTATTGCTTTGACTCTGCTGTCCATTATGGTAACCACACCCACCTGGTCTTGGTCTACTGCGTGCCACTACTTGGCCTGTACCACCACAGCATTCAATCAGCCCCATTGTAGTCAGGTGTCTTAACTCAGGGCAGTTCCCACAGTCAAATCTGACCTATATAAAACAGGAATCACAGCAGTCTTCAAGGGTGCTGGGGCTCCCTTCACAAATTTGTTCCTCATCATTGTGGTAAAAATGTGTGTCCTCTGGGCACTCCATGTGTGGGTCTGTGCGTCTAACCTGAGAAATCCACTCTAACAGGCCAATTTCCCTAAGCCTTTGGATACCTTCTTCTACAGTATACCAAGACAGGTCTGGTACTTCCAAACTGATTTAGTGTAAGCCAAAGTATAATCTATGCTTCAGTGACCCAATCAAATAAATAATTAGATCCTTTCCTAACCTCTTGAGCTGAGACATTAAATGAAGAATATGTGCTTAGTGGGCCCATATCAATAAACTTAGAATGATCCATCTTTTTGTTCCTTACGCCATTATCCCACACCCTTAATAGCCATTCCCACACATATTTCTCAGGTTTCTGTTTGTGCATATTAGAAAACTCAAGCAGTTCTTTTGGGAGTGTAGCGTACCTCCTCCTGAGTCACACTATGCACTTCACCTTTCGGAGCTCTCTGGAGCTTAAGTCTAGCTATAGGTCTAGAAGCCAAAATGGGTGGCGGGATGTGTTTTGAGAACATTTAGCATTTTCTTGCAAGGCATCTGCCTTAGCAATCCTCCAAGCAATGACTCAAAGGCTCTTTAGACAGTGCTGGATTAATCTCATCAGATGGAGCTGGAGGAGCTAATCTGAGAAGAGAATGGCTTAACAGGCAAAGATGGAATAATCTCTTAAAATGGGAGTGAGAGGGCTGGTTCTGTTGACAGGAGTGAATCAACAGAATTTAGGGGCTCAGTGTTCCCAGCTTCCTGATTATCTGCCCATATATCCCGATCTCAAGTTTCAGCATCCCATTTCTTCCTAATCAATGCCCTCACTTTAACTTCATACACCACTGGAGGTTGGGAATTTAGTTGGTATTTTAATTTAGCCACTCTCACAATAAGACTCTGGGTTTGGTTTTTGGCAATATCAGTACTGTTACTACAAAAAATAAGGCTTTCTTTCAAGGCATAAGTGGAAATTTTGAGGTTGTTTATGCAGTGCTTGAGCTTTGACTCTGAAGCTCTGAGTTTATCTCTTTTACCACGTTGTCTACAGAAAGTAGAGCCAACCAACCAGCTTCCTTATAGTTCTGATTATAAAAAAAAAATTGTAGAAAGTATCAAACATATGATCACCCAGAGCCTCACTTTTTACCAATACCTGATCTATTGGTGGTGATATTTTAGGCATTTCTGTTGCCACCTCACCCATGGATCAGCAGTGCCCTCTTTACTACTGGAAGCAGAGTTATCAACATCTTTAAGACTAACCAGACTTGAAAACCAATTTAGAAAACTCACCCTTAAACAATTTTGTTTCTCTAGAACCACTCCCAGTACCAAATGCTCAGCCTGGGTTCTCTAGAGAAGTAAAACCAGTAAAGTGTATATAGACAGATTTATATTAAGGAAATGGCCAATGCGGTTGTAAAGGCTGGAATGCCCCAAGTCTGTGGGTGAGGCTGGAGGCTTCTCCTGATTCATGTAGCTGCAGGGGCTGGTGAACCCAAGATTGGCAAGTCAGACAGCAGGGCTCTGGCTCACAGGCTGCAAAGACCAACAAATCCAAGATCAGCAGGCAAGGCGGCAGGTACACTGCTAGCTCAAGTCCCAAGAACCAAAAGTCTGATGAACAGGAGCCAGCTGCAGGATCCAAAGCAAGCAAAAGCCCATGAGCTTTTCCAGAAAGTCCACCTATACTGGATGCAGGCCACCTCACCACCCCATAAGGACACTCCCTTTCAACTGACTGGCTACTCATAGCAGATTCCATCATGGAGGTGATCACATTATATCACATCTCACCATGCAGGTGAACATATCATTATATGACTTCCAAACTGTATCATAACTGCCAAACCACTGAGAATCATGCCCCAGCCAAGTTGACACACAACCTTAACGATCACAACACACCACCACCTAGAGTCTCACGAAAAGATCAAACCTGAGGCAAATGAAGTCTCTAGGTCAAGCTATCGATTTTTAGGAAATAGAGAATAAAGGAGCAGGTTGAACTCCAATACAAACTTGAAATTGGCAAAATCTAGACTGTGAGAAACTACAGATTAAACAGTCTGGGTTCTTCAACAGGTAAACTGTAAGGAAAAGAAGGGAATGGATGGGAATCTTTTAAATAAACTTAAAAGATGTATCAAGTTAAAAACAAACACAGTAAGACTAAACTGTAGTATCTGGGGATGCACACTTGGGTGAGAACAATAAACTCAAGGAAGTGCTTACTATAAATGTCAGGAAGTTGGAAGAAAGGCAGGAGGCGAGATTGGGATGTGTAACATGGAGGACTCCTGGGGAGGCTGGTAAAGTCCTCTCTTTTTACCTAGGTGGTGGTTACAAGGATGCTCACCTTGTAATACTGAGTTCATCTTTCTGCTTGTTTCAGAGTCTGGTGAACTGTGAATCAGAGCATCGGCAGAAACTGAGGCAGAAACTGAGATAAGCAGAGCTTGCTAAGCAAACTGAATGTACTTGATTTACCAAGCTGCTGGAGAGGCCTGACTGGGCCCTACACAGAGGAATGTGTTTTACTCGGGTGTCCTTTAAATACTGATCTACTCGATGTGTCTGCTCTCTGCATCACACATAATTCCAAAAAGGATTTGCTTCAAAGTACAAAACACAGTAGAAAGTGAGACATTCACAGCAGACTCAAAGCTGTTAGAAGGAATGGAGAGATGGTCCTAGGTGAGCCCTGATTTATAAAACATGATTCTCACACTCACTTTCTCACTAACATCTGCTGGGAAGGCGTTTGCACATCTACTGCTTTGGCTGACGGAGGCCACCAAGGCCCTCCACCAAAGCTCAAAACCAAGTGCTAGGTACTGTCCATCAGCACGCAGAGCCATGTGCCACTGGAGAGCTGTACAAGTTAGACTCATCACCACATATGGGAAGGGCCTTTTAACTCCAAAGAAACTGCATTGAGCATTGGCTTAAGTGCCTAAAACTGGAAGAAGGTAAAGGAGGGTAGGCACTCACAGGTTACCTAACTGGGACATACGGCCACCACCACGGGGTGGGTCTGCTGAGTGGTAGACCAGACCCTTTGGTTACCCACACATGTTGTCAGTGACTCATTCAGGTAGGAGTCTCTGGGCTGCACACTCTCCAAGCCATGCTGCATTTAAGGACATGGTGGCACCTGGCACTCACCTCCACGCTGCACAGCCTGGCGGTTGTGGTCTGACCATGGGTTTTCCATTCAGACAAGGGTCTGGGGCAGCAGTACCATTCTTCATGGTAAGTAAGTGTGTACTAGGAATGCTACACATTAGTGACCACTGACACGGCTCTGGTTTTTGTGCTGGAGCAGTGTTTCTTCATTCATTCAATCCGTGTGCTAACCACCAGCAATGTCCAAGGCCCTGTGATACCTGTCAGCCTTTTTCTGTCTCCCACCTTATGAATGTAGGGCCCACCAATCAGCATCCCTCCCCATCTCAGACTACACTAGCACTAAACTTCCCCAAGCTTTCCATTCTGGCGGGCGCTTTCATACCTCCATGCCTTTGCTCATACTGTTCTCTCTGCATGCAATGTCCACTCTTCTGACAGTCCTCCACTCTAAGTACAACTCGTCATAGCCAATACCTCCCCTGGTGGCATACTGCCCTAAAGCACTTACCTCTGAGATTCTCAAGGGCAGGAGGCCTGGGTCTCAGTCATTTCCACATACAAGGAACCAGTGTACTTACTACACATCTAACACTGCTATAGATAATAGATAAAACAGTTGTCAATTCCAACTCATGATGATACTCATTTAGTCCTCACAACAACCCTGTGATGCAGGTACTATTATCATTCTACTTTATAGATGAGTAAATCTAGATTCAGGGAAGTTATGTAGCTTGCCCTAGATCACAATAGCAGAGCAAGGATTCAACCAAATGGTTTTTGGCTCCATAGTCTATGATCTTAACCACTACCAATGAATTCATTTATTCTACAGACATTTATGGGTTACCTACTGTGTTAGATACCACTGAGTGAACACAGTGAACCAAGTTTTTCCCTCATAAAACTTACATTTAGAGTTAACAAATAATTAGTATAATGGTTGTAGGTATTAGGAAGAAAAATAAAGTAGAACAAGGGGGTAAAAATTGACTGTTCCTATTTTAGGGTGGTCAGGGCAGATCTCCCTGACAACATCTGAGCAGAGACCTGAAACAATTGAGGGAGTAGTTGCCAATGGAAAAGCCACAGGCTTTGAGTGAGACAGTTCTGGTAACCACGAAATATTGACCATGTGGTCTTGGGCAAGTAACTAAACTTCTCTGAACTTCAATTTCCTCACCTATAAACCAAGGATAATCTATACATGCCTTCAGGGTTGTGAGGAAAAGGGACAGAGCACACGTCTTTTGGTCAACTCAGGTCTAAGCCCACAATATACATAAATACAGCTGAGCTTGATGTTCCCAGCCAGGAATCTGCCCCCTCCCCCCTTTCCCTCTCCCATATCCCCAAAACTGAAGACTCTCAGCCTTCTGGCAGCTGGCTGAAGCGTGGCCCGCTTATGCCCCCTGCTGGCAGCATGTTGCACTGCGGCTGTCCTGGAGCCTCCTGCCCCTTTCTTCTCTTCAGAAAGTCTTAACTGGGCATTCACCACCTGCCAGGCAGCAGGGATCCAGATGAACAAGAGATCCTTTCTGTCCTCTAGGAGCTCACAGTCTAGGGAGTGGGCTCAACATGAAAGCGGACAATTATAACCCAGAGAGGTGCCAATATCTAAACAACTATGGGAACACAATGAGGAAACGATTAACTCTGTCCAGGGGGAATTAGGGAAATTTTCATAGCTGGTGACTCCTAAGGTAAACCCTGAACAATGAACAGGAAGTGGACAAAGGCAGGCCACTTCAGGCAGTGGGAACAGCACATGCATAATCAGGGAAGCATAAAGGAAGACATCGACTGGTTTGAGACGCTCTACTTGATCATCTTACACTTCTGGAGCTCTGGCCAAAGCACCTTGGTTGAATACAACTGAAGGAAGTTGGTTCCCACGACCCTCTTAAAGGTCTACCACCTGCCAAGTCCCTTGAGAAAGAGCTTCACCCCCCAGCAGAAACAGTGTCTCACATGTCCTGTGTTTCCATCCCTGGTCTCCCTTAAAAAAATAAAAAGAATTACCCCCTCAAAAAACGGCCCATCCTGTCTTGGTCAAGTGGAAATCGTTAGAACCTTATCGAGGTCTTTCTGCCTCTGTGCCTCAGCCTCCTCCTCTGTGGAGTGGGGAAACAACCCCTGTCCAGTCCCTCTCAAATACAAGTTAACAGCTCCACAACAGCTACAAAAGCTCCTGCAGTGAGAAGTACCCAAAAGACACCAGGTGCTCGGGATATCCTGAGCAGCCCATGACTTGGACCGGCCAGCTGAGAGATGATGCCACAACCCCGTCCTCTCAGGGGAACCAAACTGCACCCTCTGCTGCCCACTGCTCACAAACCCCCATAAAAGCCAGTGACCCATGCAGTTTTGTTTCAGGTGTTTTATTAAGTGGGCCATACTGTAGCTGGGTTCTAAGTTGCAAAACAATATAAATTTAACAATTATAACATAGCCAGTTAGACTGTGACAAGGTTTTCCTTCCCTTAAAAAAAGGAGAAAACAAAAAAAAAAAAGACTTAAAACACACAATGATAGGTTAAATAAATAAAATGTAAAAAAAAAAAAAAAAAACCTGTTAAAACATGCTTATGTTTACTTTTGTGCAACTGTGTGCCAAGAGGAAACCCAGTTTCTGCACAGTGACGTGTCCTGGCATGTCTCCTTCCCAAATAATACTGACAAAAAAAGAAAAGACATGGGACTGACTCATCAGTGCTCGTTACAGGCACTACTAAAAATCCCTTTGATTGGAATATGGGGCTTCCTGCTCAGCAGACCTGTGTGGCCCATGAAAGCCAAATATCCGTAATAATGTTAATATAGAAAACATTAGTTTAAAAACGATGTGGAATGGCCTCATTAACACAACGGGGCAAGAAGCAGAACTGCCCCGCACGTGGCGCCACAGGCTCAGTCCAGGGAGGCCGCAGGCTCCCATCATGCGGCCATGGCGAGGGAGGGCACCAGCTTCAAAATAAGCGGCACCAACCTCGTCTCCCTCTCCCTATCATTCTTTCACATGAAAGTGTGTAAAAAGCAAATCAGCAAATAAACTCTAAAATAGATTATTTATTCCAAAAATCCTCTAGTTTTCTTTTTACAGTGAGTGTACACCTCCTCTCCAACTCCTGCACAACTCGCGTTAAGTCCCTTCGGAAAGAAGGGTCAGAGCTGCAGGGTGGGAGTCTTCCTTGGTCCTGCTGCTAGTTGGCGCTGGGAGGTCAGATGTCAATGCCCTTGACAAGGGACGTCTCCAGCGTGATGTTGAACTCTTGCAATGTCTGCAGCACGCGGATCAAGGAATTGACAAGCGTGTGGTCTTTGATGAGCGCCACATCCTCATACATGTGTGCGGTGATGGGGCAGTCAGCCAGCAGGGCAATCCAGTGGTGTAGAAGGTGGTCTCTGGCAGGGTAGGATCGGTCGGATGGGTCGGATGGGTAAGGGAAAGGGGAAAGATGTGGTTAGTGCAAGGCCAAGGGGGAAACCTGCTCTAACACTCCATGAACTTAAGTCTGAAGCTGAGGAAACCGGTAGCTCCCCATACACTCCCCCCACCCCAGCTTCATTCCCTCAAAAGGGTTTGGTAAAGAGACCCCATGTGGCTTTAAATGGCTTCCCCTGGGAGCTGCCCAGCCCCAGGGACACCAATTTAACCTGGTCCAAATTGGCCCTGTCATCTGCCCCCAGGCCTGCTCCTCCTTCTCCCTAGACAACCCCACCACCAACCCAGACACCAAGCTGCTGTCAGCACCACTCCCTCCATCTCAACAGCTAATCTCTCCCAGAGATCACTCCTCCATATAGCTACTACCACCAGGAATAATGATAATAATAGCTAACACGCACACAGAACTTAGAATGTGCCAGGTACTGTTATAAGAGATTTAATTCCTCATGACAACTCTGTAATATGGGGAACAAGTGAACTCCTAAATGACAGAGACCATGTTTTACTCGGCATTGCTATCTTTCGGAATCCACTCGACGGCACTGGGTTTTTTGGTTTTTGGTATTCTCATCACCTTCCATAAGGCCTGGCATATTCAAGCACTTATTAAAGGAATGAGTACATGTACTCTGCTTTGAATTTTCACAACAGGGTTTTAATCCTTCCCACTGAAATGTGGCCTCTCCTCCCCTCAGTTACACATACACTCTCATCCCCACGCTCAAAGATCCCCACATGTGTATATGGTACACAAAGGAAATTAAGGGTGCCTAGGAAGTTCTCCTGGGAGGCTGGTGGTGTAGTGGTTAAGAGCTACAGCTGCTAACCAAGAGGTCGGCAGGTCAAATCTACCAGGTGCTCCTTGGAAACTGTATGGGGCAATTCTGCCCTGTTCTATGGGGTCACTATGAGTCGGTACAGACTCGACAACAACGGGTTTGGTTTTTTTAGAAAGTTCTCCAAGGCTTCATCTGCCCATGAGTGCCTGGTCATTAGCCATTGCCCTTCTCTTGTGCCACACTAGGCCTCCAGCACCACCTGTAAGGCTGGTGGCAGTACCTGGCTCCCAAGCACACCAGCATCTGAAACTTGCCGTCCTTGCCGATGTTCCGGGGAGTATTGTTGATTGCAGTGACAAATCGGCAGAAGTTCCGGGCCCTTGTATGCCAGTTTTCTTCAGGGACAACATCGTTCTGCTCTAATGTCTCATAATAGGTTTGTGCTTTTTCTACGAAAAAGAAAAGGCTTTGCCAGTAACAAAGGCTCTTGACCCAACCTGTCTCTGATTGCCCTGCAGGCCACTTGCCACGGATCTCTCCAAGTCCATGCAGGTAACTTAATGAGAATAACATCAGTGTTCTGATAACCACCGGTCACATTTCAAAATGAAATGATCTTTAAGTTCCCTGTCCTTATTTTTAATTCTTATGGGCCCCAATACAAAGATGGTCTTTCTCTACTCTGAAGATTAAAAAATAATAATAATAACTCTGATGGTGAAGCAGGAGAATTCTCCAAGTAGGCGCAACACAAGGCCCGGGCTCCAAGGTTATCAACAGGCCTTTTGGATCTACAAAGAGAATGTGTGAGGACTCAGGACTAAGCCCATATTACCATATAGTAGATACCTCAAAACAATCTTTTCTGTGCAATTCTCAGGAGGTGAGAGGGGTAAAGAGAGGAAGCTCTTCTTTCCCTTCAAGAAAAACCAGAGCATACAAACAATACATCTGACTTGAGAGTCACCTGATTTGGGTTCTGCAACTCAGATGCTGACGCCAGTGGTCAGCACCCATGCTATGAATCCACCTATGTCTCTGCATGCTTTTCCCACCCTCACACCCTAGCCCAACTCACCCAGAAAATCCCAAATGAAGACATTTTTGAAGAGTCGGGGCGATTTAAATCCATGCTGGAAAGCCTGTTCCAGGGCCGAGACAAGTCCGCACTCTCCACAGAGCAGCAGCGTCAAACTGCCTCGCTAAAGTAAACGGGGGAGAGTGCCAGACTCACCTCAGCAGGGCTGCCCTCTCACTGCTGCATCCCCAAACCCATAGCCCAGAGCTGGGAGGGCAGCAAAAGGAGGGCTGGGACCCTGTCTGTTTCACCCAGCACCAGGTACAGTGCCTGGCTCAGGACAGGCTCTTGGTGAATGGCTATTGAATGAATGGATGGATTAAAAAAATGATGAATCTGGGTCACACACAAGGAGCTTTCCCATCAGGACAGCAAAGCCAATGTGGCCATCGTTCAGGGTGACCCAGGCAAATTCAGAAGAGGACAGGAAAAGACACTGCCAAGGGACACCACTGAGTCATCAGTGTGGAGGGAAACGGGCAACCTGTGGCAGGGGACTGCAGGGGAAGGACTGCTGAAACTCAAACTAACTGAGGTACACACACTACAAGACTGTGCTGTCCACAGCACATGGGCCTCGAAGAGCACAACAAGGTAACTGAAAAAACAAGGTTCTCCCCCCTTACTCAATATAAGGTCCTAGGTTAGAGGGCAAGAAAACTCACCTCTTTCTCGGGCTTATGGAAGTGCTTCACAATGCCATTGACTGCCTCCCCGATGGACTCCTGGATCTGCCCAGTGTTCAGCTCTACATAAAAATCAAGCAGACAACCCTAACCAATCTCAGAGGCTAGGAGAGCTTAGCTGGCTGCGCAGGAGACTGAGGACACAGGAAGCGCCCATGGAAGAGGCAGGGCAGCCTAGACCCTGGGGAACAGTGGCCCTTGCCCACCCAGCTTTGCTGAGTTAGGTCTTCCCAAAATGCTGGAAAAAAAGCAAAGGCCAATACCTTAGAGTTTTGTCTCCAAGAGATGCAGGTAAATTTCATTTTCTATTTACCCTGGAATTTTTGGCAACCAAGAGGGTCACGACTTGGCCATGAAGCCCAGGAACCAACAAGGAGGTCAGAAAATAGATCCCTCTCCTTTCTATGATCATACATAAATAGTACAAAGCACTGAGGCCAGGCTTCATGAGCTCTCTCCCCTCCTTTCATGCCTCTAAGGAGGCTGTCCAACACCCCTACGGATTCATGAGAGGAGGGTGACAAATACCTGAGGCTGCTTTGTCAGCAGAGGTAGTTCCTGCAGCAGCTGCACAAACTGAGATCTGGGCTCCCTATCAGGGCTCACAGAGAGCTGCCCATTACCAGGCTGTGTGGTAGAGGGCCCAGCCCCTCCTCCCACTTACTGGGCTTGTTGTTGGGTGAGATGGTAACAAGCCTCCGGATGACGCTGGGGGACTGCTGCAGCGGCGGGGTCCGGCATGGCCTCTCGTCCACCTCAGGTTGGGATGTGAGCAGCTCCCCAACCAGGACCCGCTCCAGGCTCCCGTCGTCCATGCCCTTCCCCAACCACCGGCCACATGGGAACCTGAAGGTCAGTCAATGGCCTGTCAGAGCTGCTAGCCCCTCCAGGGTCCTTCCCCTAAGGCTCTGAAACCAAGCTGGGGATACCCTCAAGGTTCTGCTCAGCCAATTGCACTGGGTGTCTTCAGGGAAGTCACCTGAGTGGCATGGATGGCATAGTAATGCCGTCTATCTTTGCTCAGAAAACCATCCTTCTATTTCTTTTCAGGTGCATGAGGCAGAGACAGATAGGAAGCTGCTTAAGCCTATCACAACCTGAGGGGTCTACTTGAGAATGCCACATATCCAAGCACCGAGGACAGCCCCTGGTGGTGTACCCTGCCCCCTTCTTAGGGCATGGCTGAGGGGACACTTACTTGTAGGTATGTCCTGTGATCTCATTCCTGACCATCACATACTCCACCAGCCATTTGGCATACAGTCCAGAGTTATCATGGCCAATCTGGACAGTAGTGAGCTTCCCCAAGTTCTGGCACTGTGGGAGAATAGCCAAATAGAAAATACGGGGTAGGTCATGAAAAGGGGAGGAAAGATTGGCAACCCTCAGAGGCACAGATCTCACTGGCTTCTTACAACCCAGCCCCTCAGCATCTGAAGGGAGAGAGCTCACTGCTCCACCTACTGCCAAGGCTGATGGTACACCAGGGTTCTCATGAGCTGGTCTATGGCTAAGAAAGAAGATGCTGCTACCTAGAGGAAGAACAGGGGCTTGGGAGCAGGAGTCTCTGTGAATTCTTGGGCTCAGCAGCTGAAGGAACTCTCGAGGATTTCTCAACACACCATGGACAAGGGAGTATGCAAGTCCAAACAAGTAAGTGCCTTTCAGCCTGCAGCTGTTTAGACAGGGCAGGCATCCTCCCCTTCAGGGTCAACCATTGGTTCCTGCCTCAGATCATCTCAGGAGAGATCAGCTGTGCTGATTTCTAACACTGTACAGAGCCAGGCCTCTGTGAAATGCTACGGAAAGCTCCCCAAAACAGGGTTACAAACTCCGATCTTAGGGTCTGTGGTTGTGGTCCCCAGATAACACATACCTCAAAGGTCATCTCTAGCACGTTCCTGGGAATCTGCAGGATCTGGGTCTCACCCAATTCTCCTGAGATGCAGATCCATGGGTTGGCAGTAAACATGGAGCCCCCCAGCTTCTTGCTCGGTACAATTAGAATGTGGTATGGGATCACTGTTCAAAAAAAGCCACGGAGGCATTGAAGGGAATTAAGAACCATTTCCATATCTGATGGGGCCCTGATGTGATCCAAGTGTGTTGGCATGACTGTGGCCCCTGCTCCATCGGCCCCAACAGTGCACTGGTGCAGCAGGTCCCCAGAACCAGTCCCTGGCTGGCTTAGTAATATTAGCCCATCTTTCCTCAATCTCACCCCTCCCAAGGTTACCTCCCAAACAGCAAAGACCCAAGCCCATCTGTAGGCTCAGAACTAAGTGAACCAGTTCCTTAAAAAATATCACCAACTCAAGACATTGTATAGAATTCCTTTTCAGAGGACTTTTCGATCTATCTTCTCATTCTTAGGAAAGGCCACAACAGGTATTACAATCCTTTTCCAAGGCACAGAGAGGGAAATAGTTAGCCTTGGGTCTCCCGAATCCCAGTCTAATGCTGCTTCTACTGAAGCCCACAGCTCTAGTCTCTGAGAGGGAAGGTGGGACATCAGATAGAAACAAGAGCCCAACTGCTGGGGCTGCTGAGTAACTGGCCAAACAACCAGCCATGGGGCAAATTTAGAAACCACCCCGCACTACAGAATCCTAGCATTACAGAAAGATGAGGTTTGAAGGGCCTTAGACCATAATGAATACTGTTCCTCACTCTGCAAATACAGAAACTGAGGCCCACAGCAGGGGTGGCCTCCACTCACAGACTCATAATGAGTTAAGGCAGAGCAAGGTTTAAACCTCCCAGTGCCATCTGGAGTGCCTTCTGCTACCTCAGGAAGAACTTTTTCCCTCTGGCTTGTCTGTAGCCTATGATGCTGAGTGCTCCTCTCAGCCCAAGATAAAGGGGAGTTTCTTTACAGGGGTGCGAAGAGGGCAGTGAACTTCGCCATCCTGCTCCATTCTAACTTCATCGCCTTAGGTTCCCCGAGAAATACCTAGGCCAACACTGACAACATGACGGCCAAAAGTGCTGAGCTCTCCAGTTCAGAACAAGAACCAGAGATTCTGAGAAAAAACAACCTCCAAGGAGTGCAACCGCACCCCATTCTCCTCAAAGAAGCAAAAGGCAAACAGAAAATATAAGTGATAATCTTTCTTTTAAAGGGGTACAGTGAGTTAACCTCAGACAGGCTCACTGAGAAGCCTAGTGCGGAGCACAGGACTACTCACAGATAGTCGTGAAGACATTGGTGAAGCAAAAGTAATCAACAGCGTTAAAAGAGAGGAGGTGATAGAGGAACTGCTCCTTCTCGTCATCACAGCGCAGGAAGGCATAGCGCTTGTATAACTTTCTGTCAGAGAGAAGGCAATATATTAGTCTCATAACCAAAAGGAGGGGAAAGAGGCTAGAATTATTCAGCCATGTAAAGCAACAGCTGAGGGAAAAATAAGATGTCAACCTCAAGTTTCTTAAGAGTCATTCTATAAAGGAACAAAGCCAGCTTCTCTGTTTCACTGAAGGCCACACAAAAAGTGGCTTAAGGATCCGGGGCCAAGATGGCAGACTAGGTGGGCGCTACCGCGGATCCCTCTTGCAACAAAGACTCGGAAAAACAAGGGAATCGATCACATACATAACAATCTACGAACTCTGAACAACAAGCACAGACTTAGAGACGGAAAATGAACAAATACGGGCAGACAGCGACTGTTTTCAGAACCAGGAGCCAGCGCACCAGGCAGGTGACCTTCGGAGCCCGATCCGGGGCAGAGCCCAGGGGGGCAGACAGCACAGAAAGGGGGCCCACCCCTTCCCCCCTGAACCCATCCCGGGAGGAAGTCTAGCAGGTTGGTGCGGGCGGCGTAGAGGCGCAGCCAGAGGGAGAAGCACCCGGGAGGCAGTGACTGATCTGGGAGGGGGGAGAACAGCGTCCCAGCTGGGGTGCCCTCCCGCCGGGAGTTAGGCGAGAAGCCGAAGGGGGGGGGGTCAACTATATTTCCCTAAAGTGACCCCAGGGCGGGGCCCACACGTTCGTGCGGGAGGACGCACACCCAGTCCGCGCGTGTGGCGCGGCACACCAGAGGGAGAAATCCCCGGAAGTGTCTGGTCTCAAAGCAGGGAAAGCAGCATCCCAGACGGGGAGCCATTCCACTGGGATCTGGGCGTGCGCACGCGCGGGCGGGGCGTGAGTGCGGGGTCCATTTTTATTACCCTGAATTGCCCCAGGGGGCGGCCCACCTGGTCGTGCGAGTGACGCCCTCCCAGTTTGCGCGAGAGGTGTGGCACACCGGAAGGAGAAGTCCCCGGGAGGAAGTGATTGGTCCCGAAGCGGGGAAAGTAGCATCCCAGACGGGGTGCCGTCCTGCTGGGACTTGGGCGCGCGCACGAGCGGGGCATGAGCGCTGGGTCCATTTTTCTTACCCTGAATTGACCCAGGGGGCGGGCCCACCTGGCCGTGCAGGTGAGGCCAACCCAGTTCGCGCGAGAGGTGTGGCGCACTGGAAGGAGAAGTCCCCGGGAGGAAGTGACTGGTTCCGGAACGGGGAAAGCAGCGTCTCAACCCGGAAGTCATCCCGCTGGGATTTGGGCGCGCGCACGGGCGGGGCGTGACTGCGGGACCCAATTGTAATCGCCTGAATAGACCCTGGGGGCGGGCCCACCCGTTCACGCGGGAAACACCCACCCAGTGCCCACAAGCAGTGCTGCGCACCGGAGGAAGTCCCCAGGAGGAAGTGACTGGTTTCCGAGCAAGGAAAGCAGTGTCCTAGCCAGGGACCCGTCCAGCCCGGATTTTGGCGAACGGGGGCGGAGCGTGAATGTGGTGTTCAGCTCTATATTCTGTGGTGCTACACTCCTAGCTCTCAGATCCCTCCCCCACCCTCCCCAGGCGACCCCATTAACATCCGAATACCCGGAGCCAGAGCGAGAATTCAGATAGGGATCTGACTGCATTTTTTTTTAGCCGACTACTTGGAAAATCTAGTTTCCCAGTGATGGCTCGGAGACAGCAGTCCATATCAAACCACATAAAGAAACAGACCATGACAGCTTCTCCAACCCCCCAAACAAAAGAATCAAAATCTTCCCCAAATGAAGATACAATCCTGGAATTATCAGATACAGAATATAAAAAACTAATTTACAGAATGCTTAAAGATATCACAAATGAAGTTAGGATAAATGCAGAAAAAGCCAAGGAACACACTGATAAAACACTTGAAGAACTCAAAAAGATTATTCAAGAACATAGTGGAAAAATTAACAAGTTGCAAGAATCCATAGAGAGACAGCATTCAGAAATCCAAAAGATTAACAATGAAATTACAGAATTTGACAACACAATAGAAAGTCAGAGGAGCAGACTCGAGCAATTAGAATGTAGACTGGGACTTCTGGAGGACCAGGGAAACAACACCAACATAGCTGAAAAAAAATCAGATAAAAGAATTTAAAAAAATGAAGAAACCCTAAGAATCATGTGGGACTCTATCAAGAAGGATAACTTGCAAGTGATTGGAGTCCCAGAACAGGGAGGGGGGACAGAAAACACAGAGAAAATAGCTGAAGAACTCCTGACACAAAACTTCCCTGACATCATGAAAGACGAAAGGATATCTATCCAAGATGCTCATCAAACCCCATTTAAGATTGATCCAAAAAGAAAAACACCAAGACATATTATCATCAAACTTGCCAAAACCAAAGATAAACAGAAAATTTTAAAAGCAGCCAGGGAGAAAAGAAAGGTTTCCTTCAAGGGAGAATCAATAAGAATAAGTTCAGACTACTCAGCAGAAACCATGCAGGCAAGAAGGGAATGGGACGACGTATACAGAGCACTGAACGAGAAAAACTGCCAACCAAGGATCATATATCCAGCAAAACTCTCTCTGAAATATGAAGGAGAAATTAAGATATTTACAGACAAACACAAGTTTAGAGAATTTGCAAAAACTAAACCAAGACTGCAAGAAATGCTAAAGGAGGTTGTTTGGCCGGATGACCAATAATATCAGGTACCAGCACAATACAAGGTCACAAAACAGAACGTCCTGATATCAACGCAACTCAAATAGGGAAAGCACAAAAACAAACAAATTAAGACTAATTCTAATAAATAAATAAATAAACAAAATAATACACATAACAGGAAATCATGGAAATCAATAGATAAACGATCAAAATAATCAAAAGAGGGACTAAATATAGGAGGCACTGAACTGCCAGATGGAGAGTGATACAAGGCGAAATAGAAGGATACAAGTTAGGTTTTTACTTAGAAAACTAGGGGTAAATAAAAAGGTAACCACAAAAAGGAATATCAATCCCATAACTCAAGAAAAAAGCCAAGAAAAACGTAACGACTCAATAAACACAAAGTTAAACATTATGAAAATGAGGATCTCACAAGCTACTAAGAAAAACGTCTCAGCACAAAAAAGCATGTGGAAAAATGAAATGGCCAACAACACACATGAAAAGGCATCAAAATGACAGCACTAAAAACTTACTTATCTATAATTACGCTGAATGTAAATGGACTAAATGCACCAATAAAGAGACAGAGAGTCACGGACTGGATAAAAAAACACGATCCATCTATATGCTGCCTACAAGAGACACACCTTAGACTTAGAGACACAAACAAACTAAAACTCAAAGGATGGAAAAAAATATATCAAGCAAACAATAAGCAAAAAAGAAGAAGAGTAGCAATATTAATTTCTGACAAAATAGACTTTAGATTTAAATCCGCCACAAAGGATAAAGAAGGACACTATATAATGATAAAAGGGACAATTGATCAGGAAGACATAACCATATAAAATATTTATGCACCTAATGACAGGGCTGCGAGATACATAAATCAAATTTTAACAGAATTGAAAAGTGAGATAGATACCTCCACATATATAGTAGGAGACTTCAACACACCACTTTCGGAAAAGGACAGGACATCCAGTAAGAAGCTCAATAGAGACATGGAAGACCTACTTACAACAATCAACCAACTTGACCTCATTGACTTATACAGAACTCTCCACCCAACTGCTGCAAAATATACTTTTTTTTCTAGCGCACATGGAACATTCTCTAGAATAGACCACATCTTAGGTCATAAAACAAATCTTTCCAGAATCCAAAACATCGAAATATTACAAAGCATCTTCTCAGACCACAAGGCAATGAAGCTAGAAATCAATAACAGAAAAACTAGGGAAAAGAAATCAAATACTTGGAAAATGAACAATACCCTCCTGAAAAAAGACTGGGTTATAGAAGACATCAAGGAGGGAATAAGGAAATTCTTAGAAAGCAACGAGAATGAAAATACTTCCTATCAAAACCTCTGGGACACAGCAAAGGCAGTGCTCAGAGGCCAATTTATATCGATAAATGCACACATACAAAAAGAAGAAAGAGCCAAAATCAGAGAACTGTCCCTACAACTTGAACAAATAGAAAGTGAGCAACAAAAGAATCCATCAGGCACCCGAAGAAAACAAATAATAAAAATTAGAGCTGAACTAAATGAATTAGAGAACAGAAAAACAATTGAAAGAATTAACAAAGCCAAAAGCTGGTTCTTTGAAAAAATTAACAAAATTGATAAACCATTGGCTAGACTGACTAAAGAAAAACAGGAAAGGAAACAAATAACCCGAATAAGAAATGAGAAGGACCACATCACAACAGACCCAAATGAAATCAAAAGAATCATATCAGATTACTACATAAAATTGTACTCTAACAAATTTGAAAACCTAGAAGAAATGGATAAATTCTTGGAACAATACTACTTACCTAAACTAACACATTCAGAAGTAGAACAACTAAACAGACCCATAACAAAAAAAGAGATTGAAACGGTAATCAAAAAACTCCCAACAAAAAAAAGTCCTGGCCCAGATGGCTTCACTGCAGAGTTCTACCAAACCTTCAGAGAAGACTTAACACCATTACTATTGAAGGTATTTCAAAGTATAGAAAAAGACGGAATACTACCCAACTCATTCTATGAAGCTACCATCTCCCTGATACCAAAACCAGGTAAAGACATTACAAAAAAAGAAAATTTTAGACCTATATCCCTCATGAACATAGATGCAAAAATCCTCAACAAAATTCTAGCCAATAGAATCCAACAACACATCAAAAAAATAATACACCCTGATCAAGTGGGATTTATACCAGGTATGCAAGGCTGGTTTAATATCAGAAAAACCATTAATGTAATCCATCACATAAATAAAACAAAAGATAAAAACCACATGATCTTATCAATAGATGCAGAAAAGGCATTTGACAAAGTTCAACACCCATTTATGATAAAAACTCTAACCAAAATAGGAATTGAAGGAAAATTCCTCAACATAATAAAGGGCATCTATGCAAAGCCAACGGCCAATATCACTCTAAATGGAGAGAACCTGAAAGCATTTCCCTTGAGAACGGGAACCAGACAAGGATGCCCTTTATCACCGCTCTTATTCAACATCGTACTTGAAGTCCTAGCCAAGGCAATTAGGCTAGACAAAGAAATAAAGGGTATCCAGATTGGTAAGGAGGAAGTAAAGCTATCACTATTTGCAGATGACATGATCGTATACATGGAAAACCCTAAGAAATCCTCCAGAAAACTACTGAAACTAATACAAGAGTTTGGAAGAGTCTCAGGATATAAAATAAACATACAAAAATCACTTGGATTCCTCTACATCAACAAAAAGAACACCGAAGAGGAAATAACCAAATCAATACCATTCACAGTAGCCCCCAAGAAGATAAAATACTTAGGAATAAATCTTACCAAGGAGGTAAAAGACCTATACAAAGAAAACTATAAAACTCTGCTACAAGAAATTCAAACGGACACACTTAAGTGGAAAAACATACCCTGCTCATGGATAGGAAGACTTAACATAGTAAAAATGTCTATTCTACCAAAAGCCATTTATACATATAACGCACTTCCAATCCAAATACCAATGTCATACTTTAAGGGAATAGAGAAACAAATCACTAATTTCATATGGAAAGGAAAGAACCCCCGGATAAGCAAAACATTACTGAAAAAGAAGAAGAAAGTGGGAGGCCTCACCCTACCTGATTTCAGAACCTATTATATAGCTACAGTAGTCAAAACTGCCTGGTACTGGTACAACAACAGGCACATAGACCAATGGAACAGAATTGAGAATCCAGATATAAATCCATCCATGTATGAGCAGCTGATATTTGACAAAGGACCAGTGTCAGTCAACTGGGGAAATAATAGTCTTTTTAACAAATGGTGCTGGCATAACTGGATATCCATTTGCAAAAGAATGAAACAGGACCCATACCTCACACCATGCACAAAAACTAACTCCAAGTGGATCAAAGACCTAAACATAAAGACTAAAATGATAAAAATCATGGAAGAAAAAATAGGATCTACCCTAGGAGCCCTAATACAGGGCATAAATAGAATACAAAACATTACCCAAAATGATGAAGAGAAACCAGATAACTGGGAGCTCCTAAAAATCAAACACCTATGCTCATCTAAAGACTTCACCAAAAGAGTAAAAAGACCACCTACAGACTGGGAAAGAATATTCAGCTATGACATCTCCGACCAGCGCCTGATCTCTAAAATCTACATGACTCTGTCAAAACTCAACCACAAAAAGACAAACAACCCAATCAAGAAGTGGGCAAAGGATATGAACACACATTTCACTAAAGAAGATATTCAGGCAGCCAACAGATACATGAGAAAATGCTCTCGATCATTAGCCATTAGAGAAATGCAAATTAAAACTACGATGAGATTCCATCTCACACCAACTAGACTGGCATTAATTCAAAAAACACAAAATAATAAATGTTGGAGAGGCTGGGGAGAGATTGGAACTCTCATACACTGCTGGTGGGATTGTAAAATGGTACAACCACTTTGGAAATCCATCTGGCGTTATCTTAAACAGTTAGAAATAGAACTACCATACAACCCAGAAATCCCACTCCTCGGAATATACCCTAAAGATACAAGAGCCTTCACACAAACAGATATAGGCACACCCATGTTTATTGCAGCTCTGTTTACAATAGCAAAAAGCTGGAAGCAACCAAGATGTCCATCAACGGACGAATGGGTAAATAAATTGTGGTATATTCACACAATGGAATACTATGCATCGATAAAGAACAGTGACGAATCTCTGAAACATTTCATAACATGGAGGAATCTGGAAGCCATTATGCTGAGCGAAATGAGTCAGTTGCAAAAGGACAAATATTGTATAAGACCACTATTATAAGATCTTGAGAAATAGAAAAAACGGAGAAGAACACATACTTATGTGGTTACAAAGGGGGGAGGGAGGGAGGGAGGGAGAGGGCTTTTTATTGATCAATCTGTAGATGGGAACTGCTTTGGGTGAAGGGAAAGACAACACTCAAAACAAGGAAGGTCAGCCTAATTGGACTGGATTAAAAGTAAAGAGGTTTCTGAGATAAAATGAAAGCTTCAAAGGTCAGCGAAGCAGGGGCTGGGGTCTGGGGAACTTGGTTTGAGGGGACTTCTAAGTCAACGGGCAAAACAATTCTATTATGAAAACACTCTGCATCCCACTTTGAATTGTGGCGCCTGGGGTCCTAAATGCCAACAAGCGGCCATCTAAAATACATTAATTGGTCTCAACCCACCGGGAGCAAAGGCAAAGGAAGAATACCAAGGTCACACGACAACTAAGAACCCAAGAGACAGAAAGGGCCACTTGAACCAGAGACCTACATTATCCTGAGACCAGAAGAACTAGTTGGTGCCCGGCCACAATCGATGTCTGCCCTGTCAGGGAACACAACAGACAACTCCTGAGGGATCAGGAGACCAATGGGATACAGACCCCAAATTCTCATTAAAAGACCACACCTAATGGTATGATTGCGACTAGAGGAATCCCAGAGACAATGCTCCCCAGAACTTCTGATGGCACAGGACAGGAACCATCCCCGAAGACAAATCATCAGGCATGAAAAGGACTGGTCAGTGCGGGGGAGAGAGATACTGATGAAGAGTGAGCTAATTAAATCAGGTGGACACGGGAGAGTGTGTTGGCAACTCTTGACTGGAGGGGGGATGGGAAGATAGAGAGAGAGGGAAGATGGTAAAATTGGCACGGAACGAGAGACTGTAAGGGCTGACTCAATAGGGGGAGAGCAAGTGGGAGAAGGGAGTAAGATGTATGTAAACCTACATGTGACAGACTGATTGGAATGGTAAATGTTCACTTGAAGCTTAATAAAAATTAAAAAAAAAAAAAAAGTGGCTTAAGCTACAGTAGGAACAACAAAAACCAAATACTGCCTATGTCCAACAGTTGATTCTACTATAATGTTCAAGTGTCAGAGGTCATGGACCCTCCTTTCCTAAACTGAGGGCCAGAATGGAATTCTATCAGAGATGGCACAGGTCCTCTCAGACTTCTAACTGGGTTACCACCCCACTGTATGGTGTGGGAGTAATAACAGCAGAAGGTATGTGATTACCATTTATTACCAAACCTAGTCTCAAACCCTCACCAGACCTGAAATCCGTAAGTCAGGATACTGTTCTGAATGGGAATGTGAGCCCAGGACAGCTTCAGAAGCAACAAAGGCAGACTTCTGCTCCTGCCACTGATCCAGGTCACAAGTTAAGAAGAGCTGTATAGATCATATCCTCTTCCTTTCCAACTTTCTCCCTCCCCACCCGTCATCCCACTGCCTACTTATCAAAGGCCAACTCCGTTGCCTGACATTCCAGGCCCTCTATAACTGCACAAGAATAATATCCTCCCAAAGTAGAGAGGACAGAGAGAGCCAACGCACAGGTCCTCAGCACAGAGAAACAAAAGGCAACTGTCCTGGTTGCCAAGACTGCAATCACCAAGGCCAGGGAAGTATGGGATTCAGCAGATCTGTGAGGTTGAGGCACCACCAAGATAGGTTCATAAGGTACTATCAACAGACAAAAAGGAACCCCGGTGGCACAGTGATTAAGTACTCAGTTGCTAACTGAAAGGTCCATAGTTCAAACCCACTAGCTGTGGAAGAAAGATGTGGCAGTCTGTTCCTGTAGAGATTACAGCCTTAGAAACTCTATGAGGCAGTTCTGTTCTGTCCTATGAGGTCGCTATGAGTCAGAATCAACTCGACGGGAACGGGTTACAGGTCAACAGATAATTCACCAACCAAGGCCTACTGTGCACAGCTGCTGAAGAGGGAAGCACATGTCCTCCAAGTACAGCAAAGGTGAATCAATCAGGTAAAGGCCACAGCAGAAGAATGCTCATAATGAGTTGCCAAACGAAAGACTCTCTCTTTCAGAATTTAAGAGCGGCAATGATCCTGGGAGCTTTCTAGAACAAGAGGGATGTGAAGGACGGCACAAATTTAGATAGGTGTTGTAGAGGAAGGAGAAGGACTGGGTATGAAAACTAGCTTCACTGGAGCTGAGGGTTCAGGGAAATAGCTGGTTAGCAATAAGGCTGAAGTCAGGCTAGGGTCAAATGAAGAAAAGCCCTAAATATTCAGGCTAAAGAGTTTGAAATTTTCCCTGGAAGTAATGGATTTCTACAATTTGCCCTAGAAGTAAAAGAAAAGCCACAATCAACTTAAGGAAATTTAACCTGGCAAACAGACAATTCAGTGCAGGTGAGGGATGAAAGGGGATGAGGATTAAACTAAGGCAGTAGAAGTAAAAATGGTAAGGGGTTAGTGGTGGCAGAGACTAAAGGACTTGAAGTATTTATAATGTGAGGTAAAAAAGAGCAAGGAGTCAAAACTGACTCCGTATTTTAAACCTAGGTAGGGGATGGGGGGATGAAAGGATGTTCAGAGAGAATAGTGGCAACATTAACAAAAAATTTAGAAGAAAGGTAGTTATGGTGAAAACTAAGTAAAGCTTGTTTTTGTTCTCTCTGAGCTAAAGGTAAGCTATCAGAATGGAAATAAATACAGGACTGGAACTCAGAAGAAACATCAGAACTAGAACTTCAGATGTGGAAGTCACCTGCTTAGAGGTGAAAGAAGTCACGAGAATGGATGAGATCACCAAGTGAGAGTGAGGGAACGCAAGTGAGAAAGCGACGAAGTACAAACATGCAGAGAATTGAGGACTGTGGATGCCAAAATCCTGGCAAGAGTAAGGGGAGAAAGAGAACAGGAGGGTACAGGGTCATGGCACCCATACAAAGTGAGTTTCACAGGAGAGGGGGAACTATATTATTACTCACTGCAGAGCGGTCAAGGAGAAAAAGTTAAGGCTCACTACACAGAGCTAACTAACTTCTTTAGAATCCATTATTCAATGGGTCACATGAATATACCACCCCTTTTCCCTACTCTCACCTTACCTCATCCCCAAGCAGCAGTCTTGAAGCTACCTGGAAACCCGAGACTCAGGAGCATTCTATCAAGATAAACGCCCCCAGAGCTGCTCACCTCCTGTCTGCACACATTTTATGTGCACTGGCTGAATACCTACTATGTGCTAGACAACATACTCAGTATTGGAAAAGGTCCATGGTTTACACACTCAGTGAAATCAGATTTTAATAGGTGACAAGCATATAGATAGTGATAATACATAGAGTACAATTAGTGGTTAAAAAAATAAAAAAGGATGAACAAATGCTATAGTGCCTTGAGGAGGAAGAGACCAACTCTTTGGGGAGCGAAGACAAACTTTAGCAAAGAAAACTTCTGACTAGGCTCTGAAGGAATCAACCAGGTGGAGACAGGAAAGGGACTAAGGCATGAAGAAATACAGATAAGAAAGGGCTGAAGACATCCTGAGAAGGGTGAGGAATACGATGTGGCTGGAGCTTTAAGCATGTTGGGGAGAGAGAGGAGAGAGAAGAGAGGGAAGGATGGAGGAATGGATAAGTTTTGATGAAGTGCCCCTTTCCCTCTCCCTATGCCTCATCCAGAACGCAATCTATGGCAACAAAGCTGTCTTCATTTTCCACTCACTAGAGTAGCACAGAGGTCAGAATGCCAGGTGAGAAGTATTACAGACTGAGTACACTCTGAACTTACCTCCTGTAACAGGGCTACAGTTTAAAGAAACCAAGATTAGGTTCCTCACCACAGTCTGTGCCCTGTTTGCTGTGACCCAGACCCTTAAGCTCATACACCCTAGACCTGGTCACTGCCTTGGGCTTCATAAAGTTCTTGTGCTTGGTCTTCCCTTGGCTGCCTCTCTGCTCTGTCTTACTGCTGACTTGCAGCTTCTCCTTACAGACAATGGCCAAACTGGCCCACAGGAATGACCCCTGTCCTGTCCTGGTACCCACACAGCTACAGCTAGATTCTTCCAGGACACACAACTGTACTCTAGAATATGGTTTGCAAGTGTTTCCCTTCCAAACTCCATGCTCACATGTTTACTTATTCTCCTTAATTGTCCTCTCAGTCTTCAGATTTTATTCTTAAACAGTTTTGTCCTTTTAGAGAATTAATTTAAGCACTTTACAAATTGCTATTTCCTAACTTCTCAAAGTGAGCTCTCTAACCTATCAAGGTTTTAAGGATAGTTTCTTGCTGTGGTTCACACACACAAGAAACAGTCCAAACAATTATACTTCTATTTCAACTAAACAGATCTGCAGGCTTAATCACTGGCATACAGGATATATTCCTAAGGGATACTCTTCTGCCTCATCATCCACGGGGAAGTCATATAATAACGGATATCTTCAAAAGACGACTGAGGAAACCCTGGGCGAGAGAGGGGAATACCAAGGAGCCTTGCCAATGAAGAAAGAGCCAAACGTTATATGCAGGAAAAGACAGAGAGCACCACAGTAGTCAAGAGGTAGAGAAGAGGGATAGCTTTCCTTTCCCCTCCTTCCCTAGTATTTAGGGTTCCAAAGAAAGCAGGGAATATAAAATCAAGAGATTAGTGGCTCCTGGGTATCTGAGAACCTTGGAGTCTCTCCCCTCTCTCCATCTGGGTGGGAGGTATAGAGAGAGAAAGCCTAGGAGGGTTATCTGAAAGCCTCTTTATAGCTCTAGGGAAACTGATGCAGGGTCCAGAGATGAAAGGCAAGGAATTGATTGCTTGCGGTGGGCCCTTGGCTCAAGAGAAAAGAAAAAAGATAAGGGGATATCTCAGAAAATTTCCTTTTAATTCTCTGTCCTTTCCTCCCCAGGACAGGAAAGAGACGGAGAAAATGCACTATGCCCAAGTCACCTGAGTGGAGGAAGGAGAGGAGGAGCCCCAACTCTGAGGTACCCAGTGAGGACCCCATCCTTTCATTCGGAAAGCTATTTATGGGCATGCAAACTGAAATGATAGGGAGAACAGGTACAGCAGAATTAGTCTTCTATAGATAAGGAGGGAAAAGAGGACATACCACAAAACTTTCATATGCTATTTGAGTTTAACTGAGTGTAACAATAATGACATACACAATACTCCCCCTTTCCACACGGGATTTTCCAGCCCCTTCCCCCCAATTCCTGGGAGGCTGGCTTTACCCCAGGGGTAGTAGCCTTACTTGGTGAGCTCATGGTCTGAGAGAAGCTGCTTCAGGTGTCTGGAAAGTAACTTTTTTTCCATGGATAGTCGCACCCATGCTCTGGCCTTTCCCACATCAGTCTTGATTTCCCCTATGTTCTGAATGTGCCTGAAGGGAGAATAGGAAAACAGGACTGAAGGGTGGGGTGGGGGATCAACTCAGTGACAATGCCTCACCTTAAAACAAAGGAGGCCCAGTGAGGCAGCCCTATCCCATCCTGGGAAAGTTCTCTCTTGTTCTCCAAGTTCTGGGCATCCACAGAGCTTTACCAGATAGGCTTTTATCACAATTAGGGGGTAAAAGAGATAGGACACCCATCAAAAAGCTAGGCTATCCCCCGAACCCTGAGGCTTTGAGACCCTCTCCTATGCTCCTTCACTCTGGTGGAATTCTCCAAAAATGTCAGGAAATCCAACTGCTTGTACACCTCTACAAATACATCATGAAGCACAACAAAACCAAGGATGAGGACTTCCTCATTAGCTAATGCTGTAGTCAGCCAGGTCACTGAGTTTCTGCTATTTAAAGTGGACACCCAAGCTGCAACTGAAAACAGGATTTTAGTGGCTTATTCCATGTAAGCCCAGACTGACCTCATATCCTGAATAAGTGAGATCCTCAGGGGAGACATGACTGAGCTGGCATCAGACTTCCTCCGTTCTGAATCAAGAAGTATTCCTAGAACAAAAAACTTAATCATGTCCAAAAAGATCTGAATATCCAAATAGCTGAGTATCCTTCATCTCAAATCACAAATTTCAACAGAAAACAGTTGGTTACTTAGGTAACACTTTGATCAATGATATTATAAATACTTACTAAGTAATTATAAAATATCAGATTTATACTTGCACACATATTATCTCATTTAATTCTCGAACAACCTTTAAGATAGCCAAGGAAAAGTATCACAATTTCCTGTCTTAACAGAGGAGGAAACTGAAGTTCAGAGAGGTTGGCTACTTTGCCCAAGTCACTAGGTGGCAAAGTCAGGACTGGAACACAGATCTGCTGGCTCCTAATCCAGTGTGCTCTCATCAAAATCCACAGAACGTTATTTCCTATTGGCCCTTCTATCACGTCCTGTGCTGGCCTCAAAATGGACTTCAAGAGAGTCAAGGAAATGAGTGAAGAACATTTCCAGAATGCTTAGGACCTCTAGCAGAAAAGAAGATATAATATCTTTGTATCCTTACATCTGGCCCAGCATTTACAACACGAGTATTTTCATCAGCAAGCAGCTGGGAATTTCTGGCTACAGTTTATCCCCCAGCAATAACTCCTCTAGCCTTCCTGAGAAGACTCTTTTCTCCAACATCCAGAAAGACAAAAAAAAACTCTCCATAAAGCTATTTACTTAAGGAGCTCTTGTCCCTGTTTTTCAGCCAACTATTCTCCCCACATTCAGTGCTAACTGAGGTCAACTAGTACAAGGGCAAAGACAACACTGAGTTCATGCCCATCTTTTCACCACATTTAAACACATCTTTATCATTTTTTTTTTATCATTAGGATAAGAACATCCTGGCAAACAATGGAGAATGAAGGTTGGTATGTGAAGGGCAAATACTACCAAGAAGTAAAGAAAGGAGGAGGACTGTCCTGAATATAACACTTTAGGGCGGTATAATGGACACCAGACCAGGGGACAAGAGGCCTGTCTCCTAATCTAGCCTTACATTAATTCACTGTGTGAACTTAAATAAATTCAATTCCTCTCTGGACATGTTTCCTTTTCTTGTAAAAATAAGGGGGTTGGACTGGATGATCTCTAAAGTCTCTGCCAACGCTGACATTTTTATTAAACTATACACAGAAAGAAGGTGTAACAGATCTTCACACCAGGCCTTGACTTTGAGGAGTTCCAGGATAGGACACTGACAAAAAGGCTCTCTTGACTGATAAGTTAGATATCCTCAACGTCCATATCAGAAAAAGAAAACAAAAGACATTGAAAATGGCTTGCTCCAAACACAGGACACTAGTACCACAGTTAAATCCAAATTCATTATAAGACTATCTTCTTGCTGATATAAATCTATCTCATTGATCAAAAGAGTATAGAAACACATAATGAAAGCAAACTCCATGGCTCTGACATGCTCTATGGTTCAGAGAGCCTAGTGGCTTAATATTTAAAACATCCCAGAGCAAAGGCTTCATCGACCTGAAACAGTCTGCTTCAGATGATCACTCCAGTGGGTGATGGGAAAGCAGGGTGATGGAGTTCTCTCCAGTGCGGGATGGGAAAGCAGGGTGATGGAGTTCTCTCCAGTGGTGCAAAGGCTCTTACCTGAGGTGCTGAGGCTTCCTGATGTGAGTTTTCTCTGCCGGTTTTCCTGATAATGTAACAGGTGGGACCACAAAGCTGATTTCCCCTGGAACCAATGCAAGGGAGGAATACCTATCAGTTTAGATTTCAGAGGCTAAAGTATCCAGTGAATTAAGTCAGGAATAATTTGAACATACAGATACAGGGTTTTGCTAAGAAGTATCTATACTATTGCTTGTCTCAGTGTACACCCAGATGCAATGTATACATATATATTCTTTTATTACAATCCAGGAGAAAAGTAAAGTAGAAAAGTAGAGAACAGACAAAGGAAACGGTCCCCGACTGGGAACAGGAAAGAGATGGTCAAAGAAAGCCTGGGAAAGGACCAAAGGATAAGAAAGAAAAAAACAAATGATCTGTCAACCCCTAAATGGTCTATCGGTTGAAGGTCAGCTTGGGCACAGCATGATGGTTTTGGGACAAAGGGGCTGCTATCCAGTCTAAGAGATTCTATAATAGCTCCTCAATGTCCTAAACCGCTTCTGGGCATTACTGCCCTTAGGCTAGGAAGAAGAATCATCACTCTGATGAGGATTTACTACTGAAGGTACAGTTGAAGAAGCCTGTAGGAAGGTAGGCTGGTACTTAACTGCAAGCCTGAGATATACTACAGTCAATATAATAGAACCTGGCATTTGAAAAAGTAACAGTGGCAGTTTAAACTATTTGAGACATGTAGTAATTTGTCATCTTGCCAAGGCACAAATCTGAATAGCATTTAGCTATTTCAAGTCTCACTCCATGAGTACTGTGCAATTCTTCAAAGCCAACAAGCTGATCAAACCAAGTACAGAAAGGCTCCTGAGTGAAAATGAGGGCATCGGTGGTTCAGTGGTAGAATTTCCCCTTCCATGCCGGAGACCCAGGTTCAGATCTGGGCCAATGCACCTCATATGCAGCCACCACTCGTCTATTAGTGGAGGCTTGCATGCTGCTATGATGCTGAACAGGTTTCAGCTGAGCTTAGAGACAAAACCGAATTAGAAAGAAGGGCCTAAAAATCTACTTCCAAAAATCAGCCAACGAAAACTCTATGGATCACAACGGTCAGATCTGCAACTGATCGTGGGGATGGTACAGGACCTGAGAGCATTTAGGTCCATGGTGCATGGGGTCGCAGTGAGACAGGCCAACTTGACAGCAACTAACAAGAACAGTAAGTGAAAACAGGAAGGCAGCTTGCTCAGCAGGGAGAGGCTAGACATTCATCACCTGTTTCACTTGTAACCCGTGACTCCAGATCCTTTCCAGGAGGTCACACAGGCTGGCGATCAAGGTGTTTTCTTCCACTCCAGTGATGTTAACCTCTCCATGTCCTAGCTCCACAGCCTCTCGGCCCATCTTCTCTACTAGCATCCTCTTGGTCTACAAAGAATCAGTCAGCAGGATTAGAAAACCACAGTGAGCAGGATCACATGTACCTGGAAAGAGTTATGGCAGCCTGCACAGCACATTCACCAGGCTGGGAGGGACAAGATGAATAAGCCTCAGGGAATAGTGTATTTTTATTCTCCATCATATAGGTCAGGTTTCTGGTAGAGTGCATTCTTTAAAAGTTTGGTTAAGAAGGTGATAAAACACAGCAATCACTGTATGACCCCGGGTAAGTGTATGACTCTGGATTCCATCTTTGCATTTATGAGACGAGAGAAATGAAAAAAAACCTTTGATCATGCTCACCTCTGACATCCTCTGACTCTTATTGCCTAATAAACCTTCAAGCATTTAATCTCAGAAAGATTTAATGTACCCATCAAGGGGATTAAAAAATTGAGGAGGAATAATTTACTTCTTGGTAAAAACTTTCAAATTTCCATATGCTTACTGTAAAACCAAAACCAAAATTTAAAAGGGGGAAAAAAAAAACACGTATTACATAATGACAATCAGCTTTTATTAAATACTATGTGCTACGCACTGCACTAAGCATGCAATATCTCATTTAAGCCTCCTATCAGCCCTCTAAGTATTGTTATCATTCCCACTTTACTGATAAGGAAATTGATGCAAGAGAGCTAAAATAACTTGCCCAAAATCATACACCAAAGTAGGAGTAAACCTGGCTTTTGAACCCAAATGTGCATGAATCTTAAGTCTAAAAAATTATTAGGTAAGGTTTAATCATGTTATAAATTTACAACATATAAAAACCTAAAAGGCAGGAGGGGAGGAGAATCACTCCTAATTTTACCTCTCAGAAGCAACAACTCTTAATGTATATTATTTTTAACTTTTCTATTTTGAAATACACAAACATATACATATATATTTTTATATATATATGTATGTATGTATATAAACTTTGCCATCGAGTTGATTCCAACTCATAATAATCGTATAGGACAGAGTCAAGCTGCCCCATAAGCTTTCCACGACTGTAATCTTTATGGAAACAGCCTGCCGCATCTTTTCTCCCATGGAGCAGCTGGTGGGTTCAAACCATTGAGCTTTTGGTTAGCAGCTGAGCACTTAACCAGTGCACCACCAGCACTCTTGGCACTATTATACTATTATAACCATCGCCCAGATTGAGAAATAAAATACTGACCATCTGTACCTTTCCAGAGCCCCATGCATCCTTCCACAATCACCTTCCCATTCTAGAAGTGATCACTATCCTGACTTACACTATAGAAAAGCAAGGAATTGCTCATCACCTATATCTGCATCCCTAAACAAAAGAGTTCCATTTTTCCTATATATTTTCTTTTGTGATTTGTTTTTTTCCTCAACTTTGTGAAATTCATCCATGTTGATGGGAATAGCTGTTGTCCATTTCTATTGTATGAATAAACAAAAAATTATTAATTCTCCTACTTATGTCCCTGGGTTTATAGTTTGGGGCTACTATAACAAAAATACTGCTGTGAACAACTTGTACAGATGTCCTGGGACATGCTGCAAAAGTTCTTCTAGAGAAATACCTAGGAAAAGAATTATTGCATAATGCTATGCTGTTTTCCAAAGTGGTCATACCAACTTATAAGAAACTTCCTGTTGCTCTATATGCTAACCAATACTTGATGGTGTTAGACTTAACTACTATATTTCTTCAATTCTGAGATGCACATTTTCCTACACGTTAACATCTCTGAAATTGGGATGCATCTCACAATCATTGTTGGCCTGGCAGAAGACACAAGGAAGTTGTTAAGGCCTGGGCATGCGTATGAAAACTTGAGAATGAATGTCAGCAGTTTGGGAAAAACCCCAAGGGCAACAGAAAAGCACTCTTTTCAGAAATACAGCATCACCAACGTTCTTGATGGCAGAAAGGACAATAATGTGTGGAAAATCACAGGTATCAAGGACTCAGAGTGAACTGACAGAAGCTTTTTTTTATTGACACCCAAATTCAAAATATCAGTACTGATATAGTAATCTAACTCTTAACAGCAATAATTTCTTCCACATGATGAAGTATATTTTATTTCATCCCGTAAATGAGCACCACTCAGAAACTGAGAAAGCAGGAAAAAAATTTTATCCTGTTGAGGAATAAACAGGACGTAGTCGAGACCAAGTTATTTAAATGGCCCTATAAAGCATGTATATTGACTTAAAGTACTATTTTTATTAGAAAAGAAATTTAATCATAATTAAAACACTAAAAAATGAAGAATGACTATTTGTAGAATGGAGAAAAATATCCAAATAGCCCAAGCTTAAACTGAAAAACACAATTTGGTCTGGCACACAGCCTACTACATAAATTCTTGTTTTTAGACATAAGAAATCACTGTTGTCATCTTAGAGAGGCAAAAAATTTTCATACATGTAAGACTAATCTATTGAGATCGTTCAACTACAACGACTTCAAGTAAGTAAAGTATCTAAAACTAAAAACTGCATCTATCTCTGAGTTTTAAAGGATATCAAACAAATTAAGCTTACCCTCAATGGTATATTTTATTTAAAACAAATACACTTAATTCCAAGTTATCAGGATCTTAAAATTAGTACTATGCCATTATATTAACAGTATTAATGAAGAAAGAGTAGTTGGAGCCAGGTGCTGGTGTCACCCTGGCTGCCAAGAGAAACAGCACACATACAGAGGTGCCCACAGCTCACCTTGTTGCGACATTCCTTCAACAGGCCCTCCACAAACTTCCAGTTGGTTTGGGCGATGACTGATGGGGAAAGGTTGGACAATTTGGGCTGGCGGATGGTGCTGCCCATATTCCTGGCTTCCTGGATGTACTTCTACAGCAAACAGGGAAAAATCAAAGACCCTTTGTGTCCATGCACACAAACCACAGGTGAGCAGTACTGATGGGTGCCTGTAGAGGGCATCGTTACCCCACACTTTCTTAGTCTGTTTCCTGGGCTCAGATAGTTGGGAAGCAGAGTTTAAAATGCAACTCCTGTATCAAAGGTAAAACTGAAATGATAAAATGACTTCTATTTTCTCTGATGTAAAGCACCCCAAAGCACTGTAATCACTTTAACCTAATGATACAAGAGGCAAAAAACACACGGCTCCAGCATGTGCTCAGTGTGTGAACCCATTCAAAACTACAGTACTGTTGTTGAGAGAATCGCTTTTTTTCCACCAAGCCAGGAGGAACTTACCCCTCTGCCCATATCAAAGATAATCTACCATTTCCATCATAAAGGGTAATCTTGCTAAACTAAATCCATAGAACCCATTGCCGTCCAGTTGATTCTGACTCAGCGACCCTATAGGACAGGGTAGAACTACCCCACAGAGTTTCCAAGGAGCGCCTGGTGGATTCGAACTGCCGACTTTTTGGTTAGCAGCTGTAGCACTAAACCACTATGCCACCAGGGTTTCCTTAAGCCTGGAAAATAAGATGTCACACTTAAAACAACTGCATTTTCTGCTTTTCTACAATATGCTGGCAATTCAGTAACCCAGGTTTACAACTAACATTTTTATTCCCTTCCTCCATATTTATTCCAGTAGCAAAAATTGTCTATTCTACCTTCTGGTCTCTCAATTTGCCCTTTTTTCCAACTCTCAAGGTCAGGCAGAGGGGTTTAAGTTCCTCCCAGCTTGGAAAAAAATTATTTTCTCAACAGTACTGTCAGTTTTGAATGGGTTTGTACACTGAGCTATATACGTGCTGCAGCCATGTGTTTTTTGCTTCTTGTAGCATTAAAGGTTAAAGTAATTCCAGTGCTTTGGGATGCTTTACATCAGAGAAAACAGAATTCATTATATCATCTCAGTTTTCCTTTAGATACCAAAAAAACCAAACCCATTGCCCTTGAGTCGATTCCGACTCACGGTAACCCTATAGGGCAGGGTAGAACTGCCTCTTTGGGTTGCCAAGGAGTGCCTGGTGGATTCGAACTGCTGACCTTTTGGTTAGCAGCCGTAGCTCTTAACCACTAAGCCACCAGGGTTTCTGAAGTACTGCTGCCTGCGCCTCCTACTAGCTAGCTATCTCCAGTATTTCCTTTCTCCAAAACATTCTAATCACAGCCTCCTTTACACAAAAACCACCAAGCTTTTAATCCTGACATTTCCTCTACTTTGAATGCTATTCCTTCTCTTTAACAATCCTATCCTTACTCAAGGCTTAAATAAGTGCTGGCTCCTCCTAACAGTCTTGTTTGGTCATTACTCCAGGCAGAACTGACCTCTCCTCGCTCTAATCCGTGATCAAACATTCGATTGCCTCTTTATGGCCCTTTCAAAAGACTCTTCTACTGAGGTTATCTGTGTACCTTACTTCCCTTCCCTAATAAACTGGAATTCTGTGAGGACAAGGCTATCTCTTTGCAATCCTTACATTTGTCATCTTCATATTTCAAAGTGCCTACCTAGTATACTGACTATACCCAAGAAAAATGTTCCATAAACACTGCTGAAAAAAGTAATATGGAATGAGATGGAAGATTCAAGGAAGGCTTTTAAAATAACATCAATAGCCAACACTCCCCTATACTACCTTCACAAAAAAACTCTAGGCACAACTTTATCCTGCAAATCAGCAGTTAAAAATTCATAAGCATACCTTGTAATTTTAATTTAGTCCTTTAAAAAACAGCAAAGGCAAAGTGCCTGACACATATAAAAACAATATGCTTTACTGGGTTTCATCTGTATAAAATGTAACTTGCAGGTCTTTTCTCAAAGAGAAGTTCCTGAAATAGGTTTGTGAAGGTGAGACCCCTTTTCACAACTTCTCTGCCATTAAGTAAGGCAGATTCTCTAACTTGAGGTTTATACTAGAAACTTTACTGGAAACGAGTTATGAGCTGAGAAACCAGGGCTTCAAACTGGTTTGTTCCAGTTCTGGTTCGAGCCCCTGCTGATAATTTTTTTTTAACGATCTGCACAACAGTATTTTTATCTTTTTTTAAATTGTATTTTAGATGAAGGTTTACAGAACAAATTAGTTTCTCATTACAGAGTTAACACACATATTGTTTTGTGACACTGGCTGCCAATCCCACAACATGTCAACACTCTCCCCTTCTCAACCTTAGATTCTTCATTACCAGCTTCCCTGTCCCCACCTGCCTTCTCATCCTTGCCCCCGAGCTGGTATGCCCATTTAATTTCATACTGTTTTATGGGCCTGTCTAATCTTTGGCTGAAGGGTGAACCTGAGGAGTGACTTCAGTATTGAGTTAAAGGGTTGTCCGGAGCCATACTCTCAGGGTTTCTCCAATCTCTTGTCAGACCAGTAAGTCTGGTCTTTTTTTCTGAGATGGAATTTTGTTCTACATTTTTCTCCAGCTCTGTCCAGGACCCTCTATTGTGATCCCTGTCAGAGCAGCTGGTGGTGGTAGCCAGGCACCATCTAGTTGTGCTGGACTCAGTCTGGTGGAGGCCGTGATAGTTGTGGTCCATTAGTCCTTTGGACTAATCTTTCCCTTGTGTCTTTGGTTTTCTTCATTCTGCCTTGTTCCAGATGGGATGGTACCAGTGGAGTAGCTTAGGTGGCTGTTCACAAGCCAGATGCTACTTACTGAAGTAGAATGTAGAACATTTTCTTTATAAATTATGTTATGCCAATTGAGCTAGATGTTTCCTGAGATCATGATCCCCAGTCCTCGGCCCAGTAATTTGGTCCCTCAGGGAGTATGGATGTTGTCTATGAAGCTTCCATGACCTTCCCCTGATCAAGTTGTGCTGAGTTCCCCAGAACTGTGTACTATCTTACCCTTCACCAAAGTTACCCCTTATCTATTGTCTAGTTAGTGTTTTTACCTCGACATCCTGCCCCTCCCTAGAAACCATCAAAGATTGTTTCTTCCTGTGTGTAAACCTTTTCATGAGTTTTTAAAATAGTGGTTTCATACAGGATTTGTCCTTTTGTGATTGGCTTATTTCATTCAGCATAATGCCCTCCAGGTTCATCCATGTTGTGAGATGCTTTGCAGATTCATCATTGTTCTTTATTGTTGCATAGTATTCCATGTGTGCATGTACCACAGTTTGTTTTTCCAACTATTGATGAGCACTTGGGTTGTTGCCATCTTTTTGCTATTCTGAACAATGCTGCAACGAACATGGGTATGCACATGTCTATTCAAGTGACGGCTCTTATTCCTCTAGGATATATTCCCAGGAGTGGCATTGCTGGATCATATGGTATTTCTATTTCTACCTTTTCAACGAAGCACCATATTCTTTTTCAAAATGGCTGTACCATTTTACATGCCCACCAGCAGTGCGTAAGAGTTCCAAGCTCCCCACAGTCTCTCCAACATTTGCTATTTTCTGTTTTTTTTTTTTATTTATGCCAGTAATGCTGGGGTGAGATGGTATCTCATTATGGTTTTGTCTGCATTTCTCTAATGGTTAGTGATCACGAACATTTCCTCATGTGTCGTTTAGCTGTCTGAATGTCTTCTTTGATGGAGTGTCTGTTCATATCCTTTGCCCATTTTTTAATTGGATTATTTGTCTTTTTGTTGTAGAGGTGTTGGATTTGTCTACAGATTTTAGAAATTAGACCTTTGTCAGGTTTGTCATAGCCAAAAATTTTTTTCCAGTCTGTAGGTTCTCTTTTTACTCTTTTGGTAAAGCCTTTGATGAGCGTAAGTGTTTAATTTTTAGGAGATCCCAGTTATCTAGCTTATCTTCTGGTGTTTGTTTATTGTTAGCTCTGAGTCGGAATCGACTGGAAGGGTGTGGGTATGGTTGAGAATCTGCATTTCTAACAAGTTCCCAGGTGATACTGATGCTGCAGGATAGGGACCAATTCTGAGACCCACTAGTAGACCAGTGGCTCCCAAGAATTTATTATACATAAGAATCACCTGGGGATCTTGTTTAACTGTAGATTCTGATTCAGTATATCTGGGGTGGGAATGCAAATTCTCAGCAGGGGATTGGTTTAAAGACCTGTGAGAAACTCAGCTTACAAACAATGAGGATTCAGGAAGTAAATGCAAGAATCCTCAATTCCCAGGCACCTGGTAATATTCCTCTCCTTTGGTCCTCTGTTTTAAATAAAAATATAGAAAAAGTAGGAAAAGGGTTGCACACCCACACATAACCAGGTTACAGACTCACGGCATTAACCAAAGTTCAGCTTTTTCCCCTTCTCTCTCCAAAAAAAGGCTAATCAATTTTAAAAGGACTCCCCAAAGTTTCAGACCCTTATCTTCTGAGGTTTCCATCACTCACACTCACACACACACCCCGCAAAGGATGACTGAATATCATGCATGAGCGAGTAAGGAAAGGACAGTGATAAGCTCTCTTCTAAGCACTGACTTATCATTCCTGAATAGAGGTGCAAATAGGCTCTGGTTTGGGAGAAGATCTAAAAGTTAGGTGCTAGCTGCCTCTTGCAAAATTTCCTAAATCCTGATTTGTCTTAACCCAAGCTCGGGTATCAGGCTTCAGGAACTAGCCTTACCAATATCCCTTCTTTATGGGGAAAGGTCATTGCTGGGACACTTAGATCAGGGGCCAAAGAAATGGGAAAGAGAAGGAAAGTATAGCATGATAACAGGGTCATTCCTGGTTATTATGTCATTGTCTTACCTCTCTCTGATCATTGTCTAAACGCAGGTGTTCTGTGTGCTGCTTCTGCCGATCCTTCCGCCTCCACTGGGCAGGGGCGTTCCTTTTTGTCCACCTGACAGAATCAAAGCAGGCAATTAAGACCCTCCCACTAAGAAGGTAAGGTCAATTGACAGGCGCATGCTTGAATGTCTAGGGGTCAATGTTAGGCAAGGGTACCACCAAGAAGTCACCAGACACAACACAGAGACCATGAGGAAGAGCAGCTTAAAGATCAGTGACTGAACAAAAAAGAGATAACTACCAAGGAAACACGGACATACCTCTCTTGAAACACCTATAAAATTTTCACATGCAAATCCAGAAACATACTCTTTCTATTCTATCTAGGCTTTGATACACTCCTCTCCAAAAGCAACTAAAACGGAGCGGCATCTCTGCTAAGTTATCTCCTTTGGTTCAGGCTCCAATTATTTCTACCACTGCTGACTGAAGGCACAATGCTAGCTAGGTACTGTAGGATATTCATTCAGTTGTGAGATGATTTTACCCCATCTGCAGCCTGGCTTTTTGAAGGTAATGGGCATGTGGAGCTATTCAAATTTGCACAGTGGAGACAGGAGGTACAGATATTCTACCACCAGTTTTCTTGTTTGAACAAGGGAACAACCTGAATAGGTTGGGTCTTCTCCATATGTGCTTTACAAAATTCCGGGGTCTTCTGAGGATACTCCTTGGGCCCAGGCACTGGATGACCTTATCACTGGGGCTAGGAAGCTAGATCAAGGAATCCCTGGGGCTGACTCACTTGTTGCTGACTGGCCCAGTGGAAAGCACATCAGACTGCAACTTAGGGAAGAAGCCCGGCTCATACTTCCCTTGTCCAATCTTCATGTCGAGTAAATGGGGGTGAACTGCAGTATGGTCAATTTTTGCCAGACGCAGCTCAATTGCTTTCTCTGGATGAGAAGAAGAAAAACAAGTCATACGTTTCTTTCAAAGCTGGCTACTCTCCAATTCTTCAGACAAAGATTAGGCTGGACTATAAAACATAAAATAATACTCATGAAGAGTGTACTTCTTATCTCGAGTAGATACATAAGACTAAATGCCCAGCTCCTGTCCAGAGGTGAGATGAGAAGGCAGAAAGGGATTAGAGCTGGTTGAAGGAACACAGGAAACCTGGGGTGGAAAGTGTGCTGTCACATTACAGGGATAGCCACGAAGGTCACATAATAATATGTGTATAAATTTCTGTATGAGAAACTAACTTGAGCTGTAAACTCTCATCTAAAGCATAACAAAAAGTAAAAAAAAGCTGGCTACCCTTCTGCTTCAACCAAGAAGGAATAAAAAAGGCTGATTTACCCTCCTGCCTGAAACAACGAAAAAAAAAAAGACAAAATATTTGAAACAATGGTTTTCAAATAGTAGACATCAGGCAAAAGGGTAATGATCCCTGAGAGAAAGAAAACAAATGAGGTAACCCCTACAATTGCCCCAGCTAACTGCCTTAAGAGTTTTCAGGCTGCCTGCAGTGCAGGGAGGGGACACCCAGGTGGAGCCCAGCAGACTCCCTGAGTTAAGGAGACAAAGGTTAAGAGATCAAAGAGACCAATGCAGCTAGAATGAACAAGGCAGAGTACTAGAGAGGAAAGAGCTACCCAGAGAGTGAACCCAGATCTGCAAAGGGTCCCCCTTGAGTATTCAGTAGAGCAACTAATCAGTACAGGTATGAATTGGAACCAACCTGATGGCACCTAACAACAGGTAGGAAAACTACCTGAGTTCAGGGAAAGAACCATCTGAAAGGATTAGGAAAAAAAAAAAAGTACACAGTGCTCATCCAGGGCTGGGAATAGCACCCATTCCCACTTGCCAGACTAGAAAACTTCATCATTTATGGGACATTAGGTAGAGTACTCAGAAGGGTCTGACCTCAGTTGTGCAAAATAATTAGCCATACACTAAAGGTCACTGTGGTCCCATTGAACAAATTCCAGAAGGAAAATCCAAAAGGATCAAGCTATTTCCAAGTAACTTAACTGCATCCCATAACAAAGACCAAATACTTATAGGAATACAAAAATATCTGGAATTCAAAAAGGTAAAATTTATGGTGTCTGGTATCCAAAGATTACCAGCCATGTCAAGAAGCAAGATAATATGACCCATGAGGCAAAAAATCAAATGAAACCAACCAAGAACTGACACAAATATTAGAATTAGTAAACAAGGATACTAATAGTTATTATAACCGTATTTCATAAATTAAAAAAAAAATTAGAGACATGGAAGACAAAAAAAAGACTCAAACTTTCAGAGGTAAAAGCCATAATGTCTGAGGAAGGGTAGGATGGAGGTGCTAAAAAGGGACAGGAAGAAGCTTTTGGAGGTGATAGATATGTTTGCTAATTCTTGATGTGGGTGTATGCATATGTCAAAACTTTAAATATCTGCACTTTATTGTATGTCAATTATACTTCAAAAATTAAAAAAAAAAAAAAAGCTGGTAACTCTCCTGGTGTTTTCTAGACCCAAGTGAAAATATCACAAATTTTGGGCCTTGCTATGTATCCTAGGTCAAGCCACCTTCTCGCTTTGGGCCTCCCTCACTCCCCCACCCCCACCCTTACTCTCATTCAACAGAATTTATTAAGTGTCTAAAATGTGCCACGCACTATTCTAGGACCTGTGGATAAAGTGGTGAACCAAAAAAAACATCTTTCTCTGTAAAATTAGAGAGTGGGTAAAGTTGATCACCATCAAGCTCCCTTCTAATTGTAACATTTTTAAGGTTTCCAAAAAGATCCCTTTAGTTTTATTTTTACCATTGTCCAATCAGACTGGTTCTATAAACTGAGGTACCCATGTGGGACGGAGTGAGGTAACTGAACTACTCCTCCAGGCTAGGGACCTGAGGCCAGTGGGAAGCACCCTGCTCTAGCAGACCTGGAGTGCACACCTCTGGTGCATACCTAAGGGATAATACCAATAGCAAAAATGTTCCTATGATTCCTGAGAGCAGACCATAAAGTTACCTAAAGGCTCTCTGTCACTCATTTTTTTTGGAACAAGCCATACAGAAGTGGGTTAGTAAACCCTTTCTTCCATATCCCAAATCCTACATTCTAACAGGTCCAGGAGACCACATATCCTGGGCACAACTGAGACCAGAATACCAAATAGCTATTCTGTGGTGCACAACAAATGGATTACAGATGCCCTTGTGGCAGATGGGCCAGGCCTGGAGCGACCAGACCCTTTAGCTCTGTAGTCTCCAGCTTTAAGCAGACTCCTCTTATGGTGAAATGAGCTCCTTTATGTGGCTTTTTGCCTTGGTTCTTTGGAAAAACAGCTTGGGAGGCTTTCCCCCCTAAACCCCGAAGAATTATACCTTTGCCCTACTTCTTTGCAGAAACTACTTCAGGGACTTTGCAGGTTGCTTTCTACCCCCAAAGGGTTGTTACTTCTGCCCAGGGAAGAAGCCAGTCTCTGCTACAGAAAATGTTACTTTTGTACAAGACCTGAGTTGACTGACATCTCACAGGCTTGCGACTTCCCCAAAATGACTGGCTGGGCCACAATCTTGCAAGGGATTCATCAATTTACTATTCAAATAGTGACTTGAAAATCTACCCGATAGGACTAGCTGACTTGCAGTCCACCAAGGGGATTGCCAGTTTGTGATCCTGCTGGGAGGGCCACACCTTGAAACTGACAGTTTGCTTATAAAAGCAGCCAACACCACAGAGGCTTTTAGAGAGGGAAGGGAAGAGAATACCTCCTAAAAGAACTGTAATACAGGTCAAGGGCTGTAACACTGAAGATAGTGAGAAGCCCAGAAGGGACCTGCCAGCAGAGCCTGAAAAGGAGCCCAGGGGCAGAGAGCCAGCAGTGAGAGGCCCGTAAGGGGGCCCAGCAGCAGAGCTGGTGGTGATGGCCAAAAGCTGCTGCTAGGAAGGCAGCAAGAGAGCTGAGAAGGCTGCTACACCAGCCATTAGTTGGGCCCGTTAGCAGTGGAAAGAAAGAAAGGCCGATAGTGGGGAGGCAGAAGGCAGCGAGGCCCGCACAGCCAAGACGGGGTGTGTACAGCTGAGAGGGACCTTCCTTGCCTGCACAGCCTAGAGGAGTCTGCTTGCTTACACAGCCAAGAACAGCTGAGACAAATGCCCTGGTTGGAAGCTGTCCTGCAGGGCTTCAAACCAGTTCATTTTGGTTTGACCCCCTGTTGAGAATTTGCCTTTCTACCCCCTCCCAGATATACTGAATCCGAATCTGCATTTTAACAAGATCCCCAGTGAGTCTTACTAAAGAATCTTGTTAAAATGTAGATTCTCAGCAGGGGGTCAAACCAAAATGAACCCATTTAAAGCCCTGCTATTCTGCACTGAAGAAGGGAGGGATGTGCTCTCCACCTCAGGGAAGGCTTCCCAACTTTGCCTGTGTGCTTCCTGATCCTGATTCCAAATTGTTCCCATTACTACCAAGTTGATCTTGATCCAGAGTTGTAACTTGTTACTTCCCTAACAAATCACATAACTGTGAGTACAGTCTAAGTTCTGAGTGGCCATTGCAATGAATTATCAAACCTAGCAGGGAAAGTGAGAGTGCCGTGGGGGTAACTACTAGTGTCAGAAATAGTGAAAAAATAGTCTGAGAGAGACTGGCAAAACCTCAAGAGTATGGCCCCGGGACACCCTTATAGCTCAGTAATGAAGTCACTCCTGAGGTTCACCCTTCAGCCAAAGATTACACAGACTCATAAAAGAAAACAAGATTAAATGAACACACGAGCCCAGGGGCAAAGACAAGAAGGCAGGAGGGAACAGGAAAGCTGGTAATGGTGAGCCCGAGGTCGAGAAGGGGAGGGTGTTGACATGTTGTGGGGTTGGCAACCAATGTCACAAAACAATATGTGTATTTTTTAATGAGAAACTAGTTTGCTCTGTAAACCTTCACCTAAAGTACAATAAAAAAATAATAAAAATGGTGAAAAAGTTGCAGAGTAAGGGCATGTCTGACCTCTACCTCATGGAAACCAGCTTTGTACTGATCCTGACTCTCATCCATCAGGAATCCAGACGATTGCTGACACTGTATTATAACTCCCTTTATTCTGGTGTGTTATATACAACTATTGTCATTGTCAAGTGTAGTAAAACATGAAAAAGGTTGGAAAGTTCTAATTTAATGGTTTAGGAAATGGTTCTCTAAACCCCCAGTTTGTAAAAATCTCCATCAAGCTGCCCAGAATCAAAGCCTTGGGCTAGGTTCAGGAACCTGACGCCCGATGTGTTCTGGGAGGTAACGATGACTGTGTTAAGAGTACTCGGCTTACACGGACAACACGTGCTCAAGTCTTAGCCAAGAGGATTGTCATCTCAATGAAAAGCCTGGAAGAGGCACTGAAAGGTAAAGACAGAGGCTAGAGAATATAAGGTCCATGAGAGCAAGACTTTGTGCAAAGTATTACCAGTTGTATCCTTGTCATTGTTACTTGCTTTTGAGTCTGTTCTCTTTAAAACCTAGAAAAATGCCTGGCACAGTCAATCATTTGGCAAATATTTATTGAGCACTAACCATATGCTGAGCATATAGTAGGTATTTGTAATATTTGGTAAATGAATGAACAAAATATACAAAAAAGGTACAACAACGACACTGAACATCCTACAAGGAAGTGAACATGTTGCTCAGTCTGACATCTCAAACTGAAACTATTCTCTACCTAAGCTAACCTAGAAGGAGCTCTGTGAACAAACAGGTATGTTTGCTCGTTCATGTAGTAAACAACTTAACATCTGTATGTTCTAGTCACAATACCAGGGAATCGGAGTAAGAAAATGAGCAAATATAGTCCTTGTCTTTAAATTATTCCCTGATAAGGGCAGCTCAAAAGAAAAGAAGCTACAGAGTAAAGGCAAGAACAAAGCACCACAGGAACATAGAGGAAAAATCAACCATCTCAGTCTAAGGGTATCAGAGAAGACTTCATAAAGAAAGAGAATACCAGCTAGGTTTTTATGGCAAACACTGTTAACTGCTTATTCATAATTCACTCACCCCCTTTCTCGCTAATACCAGTTACCATCAAGTTTATTCCAACTCATGGCGACCCTATTTGTGTCAGAAAACTGTGTTCTATAGTCTTCGGTGGCTGATTTTTCTCAAGTAGATTACCAGGTCTTTCTTCCAAGGCCCCTCTGGGTGGACTCAAACCTCCAACCTTTCAGTTAGCAGCTGAGCATGCTAACCATCTGCACTCCCCCATTATTACTCACGGTGGCATTACACCCAGTTTAACTCACTTTGGCAGCCTCCCTTGCACTTAAGGGTAGCCACATGCCATCGCTCTTGCTTTTAAGACAATGTAAGTTGCTGGGAACTTCTGGGGAAGCTTTTGCTTTCCTGATAAAAAGGGAAATGATACAGCTGGCATCAAACTTTGCTTCTTATCTTGAATATGAACACAAAGCCTCTTGCAACAATGAGGCTACACACATGAAGACAAAAGCCAACATGCTAAGGATATTTGAGTCAAAAGATAGAATCTCGTTTCCTGTTTACATTTGTTGAGGAGCTGAGCCAACACCAGTAACCACCAATTCTGCACTTCTTGAAAACTGGAGGAACATAAACCCATATTTGTTTAACCCACTGCTGATTAGAGTTCTCTATTACTTACAGCAGGACCTATTCCTAACTGATACATCTTTACTAATGAGAAGTTTGTCAGGCAAAAAGGCAGAAAAGAACGTTTCAAGCAATAGGAACAAATTATGCAAAGGCAGAGACAGAGAAAGAAGCTGGCACGTTTAGGAACAGAGACATGTTAATGACATAATCCAAGAGAGATGAATGAACAGCTCCAAAGAGGCCTTACCTGCATCATCCACAGTGGTACACTTCTGGTACATGGACGTACGAAGAGTGGGTGTCCGAACATTCAATAGCCTGATCTTGTCTACTCGAGAATCAAATACCCGGAGCACGGGGTCTTTGTCATCATCGTCATGACACATAATTTTATTGTCAATGAAAGAAGCAAACATCTGGGTTTCCAGGAATCTTGAGAGGAAGGGCAGGTAGGGCTCAGGCTGATCTGATAGAAAAGATGCCTAATGGGACCAAGAGGAAACAGTCATCGACAGGGAGCAAGGAAGACAGTATGTCAGCCTTGACCAGCAAGGCCAATATGCCCAAGGGATCCAGTAGGTTAATTCTCCTCTGAAGTTTCTTAAGTCTTTATGAAAAACAAACAGCAAAATTCCTTCTTTCTTTTAACACTCATACAATTTCAAATACCCTAAAACTTTGGCGCACTAGCCCAACTCACCCAGGTAACTTAACCCAGTTAACCCAACCAGTCAACTATCCCAGAATCCTAATGTTCAACCTGCATGTGCATCTTTATCTTAAGAGAGAGCTCTCAAACTGGCAAGCGGCAGCAAATACACATACACCACCCCCCACCACCCACCCCTTGCCCCTGACTCAGCAACCACATGTGCAAACATACCTGCTCACCTCTCACGTCCCCCTCCCCAACCCGAAGAGTGGTACACATACCTGCCTACCACCTACCCCGGGCCCCCAACCTGGTGAGCAGCTACGACCATGCAACACGCATCTGCCCACCCACCACCCACCCACTCCAACCCAGCAAGCAGTGATGACCACACCTCTCGCTCACCCACCACGCCCACACCTGCTACCCCATTCACTCAGTGACTACCACCACCCGCTCCTGTGCCACTGGATAGATGATAAACGGTGGCTAACACCCACCCAGCCCACCCTCAGCTGCCCTGCACAACCAGCAAATAGAGACCTGTGCTCACACTCCCAGCCACTGCTCCACCCACCCAGAAAAAAGTGGTATGCACTCTAGTGTTGCCAAACTAATGACCAAAGTTGTATGCCTCCCACACCTGCCTGGATATATCAAAACAAAACAAAAAATCATCAGGATGAAGCAAACAAACATACAATCATCAAATAAATAACATCTTAATGCCTCAAAAACAACAGACAATATCAAATCACATAAAGAAGTAGGACAGGATTGCTCAAGCAAGTGACCAAAATAAAGGGCCAGGAAACGTTCTTGAGGAAGAAATGGTAATGGAATAGAAATGGAAATAACGAATTCAAAAGACTTATATATAACACCCCTGCCAAGAGATCAAGGAAAACACAGACAAAACTCTAGAAGGGTTCGGGAAAACAATACAAGAAAAAAATGATGAAATAGACATTTAGAAACCATAAAAAAAAAAAAAAAACAGCATCTAGAAATCCAGATGACTAACAATAAAATTTCAGTAAGAGGTAACTCAACTGAGGGACACAGGAGTAGGACTGAATCAATGAAAGAGAGAATCAGCAAAATAGAGGACCAACTCCTTGATACTAATTTATCTGAGGAACATTCAGAAAAAAAGAATGAAGAAAAGTTAAGAAGGTCTAAGAGAGTCAGTTATAGAGAGGAATAATTTACGCATAATCAGAATTCCAGAACAGGAGACCAAAAAAAAAAAAAAAATTATAGAGTAAATATTTGAAAATTTGCTGGCAGAAAATATCCCTAATATCATGAAAGATGAGAAGAGGCTCAATGAACACCATACAGGATAGACTCCAAAAGAAAGTCACCAAGACATTTCATAATCAAACCTGTCAAAACCAAAGACGAAGTGATCAGAGCAGCTTGGGAAAAAGGAACTGTCACCTACAAAGGGGAACCATTAAAACTAAACTCTGATTTTCCAGCAGAAACCATGTTGGCAAGAAGGCAATGGGATGACATATATAAAATGCTGAAAGAAAAATACTGCCAACAGAGAATTATATATTCAGCAAAACTGTCTTTTAAATACAATGGTGAAACTAGGACATTTCCAGATAAACAGAAATTAAGACAATTTGTAAAAGAGACATCAACCTTGTAAGAAATATTAAAGGGGCAAAAGTAAAGAACAACAATGAATCTGTGAAGCATCTCGTAACATGGATGAATCTGGAAGACATGATGCTGAATAAAATAAGTCAATCACAAAACGACAAATGCTGTATGAGACCACTACTGTAAATATTCATGAAAAAGTTTACATACAAAGTGAATCTTTGATGGTTAGGAGGGAGTGAAGGGGTAGGGATGGAAAACACTTAATAGATAAGTCGTAACTTTGGTGAAGGGTAATACAGTACACAATACTGGGAAGCCAGCACAACCTGTACAAGGCAAGGTCATGGTGGCTCCATAGACTCCCTGAGGGACCAAATTGCTGGGCTGAGGGCTGTGGGGACCATGATCTCGGGGATTAGCTAGCACAACTAGCAAAACAGTTTATAAAGAATATGTTCTACACTCTACTTTGGTGAGTAGTATCTGGGGTCTTAAAAGCCTGTGAGCAGCCATCTAGGACACTTCACTGGTCTCACCCCCTCGGGAGCAAGGAAGAATGAAGAAAACTAGAGACACAAGGGAAAGGTTGGTCCAAAGGACTAATGGACCACATCTACCGTGGCCTCCACCAGAATGAGTCCAGTACAACACAATGGTGCCTGGCTACCACCACTGACTGCTCTGACAGGGATCACAATAGAGGGTCCCAGAGAGAGCTGGAAAAAAATGTAGAACAAAATTCTAACTCAAAAACAAAGACCAGACTCGCTGGCCTAACAGAGACTGGAGAAACCTTGAGAGTATGGCCTCCGGACACTCTTTCAGCTCAGTGGTGAGGTCACTCCTGAGGTTCACCCTTCAGCCAAAGACTGAACAGACTCGTGGAACAAAACAAAACTAAAAGGGCACACCAGCCCTAGGGCAGGGACTGGAAGGCAGGAGGGAATGAGAACGCTGGTAATCAGGAACCCAGGGTTGAGAAGGGAGAGTGTTGACATGTCGTAGGGTTGTTAACCAATGTCATAGAACAATATGTGCACTAATTGTTTGATAAGAAACTAGTTCATTCTGTAAACCTTCATCTAAAGTACAATAAAAAATAGATACATGAAAAAATATATATATAAAGGGAGTGCTTCTGACAGAGAACAACAGCAGACAAAAACCTGAGATTAAGATACATGACATCATACAGATAGATACCAACAAAGAATTTACAAAAAATAAAATAAAGCTACAAGACTGAAAACAAGGAACAAGAGACATCGATCTGTAAATGGTAACAACTTCAAAATAAAAAGGGAGAATAAATGGTGTAGCTACAGAACTTCCATATGGGAAGGAAGTCAAGGCAATATCAAGACATAATAGACTGTTTTAAACTTAGTAAGATAAAGGTAAATTTCAGGGTAACCACAAAGGAAATTTATAAACCTACTCACCAAAATGAAAAAGTAGAAAACCATGAAGTCTTAGTAAACACAAAATCAACAACAACAAAGGAAATGAAAAGAAAATCCATGAACAAAAAGAACTAAGTAGAGAAAAGTAAGCAGAACAAAGAAACCATTACCACCACAAAAAAAAAGCACAACAAAATGACAGCAGTAAATTTGTACCTATCGGTAATCACACTGAATGTAAATGGGTTAAATTCACCAGTCAAGAGACAGTAACAGAATGGATTAAAAAAAATTCCATCAATATGTTGCCTACGAGAGACACACCTTAGCCACAAGGATAAAAATAAGCTAAAAATCCAAGATGGAAAAAAAATATATCAAGTAAGCAGTAATGAAAAAAGAGCAGGAGTGGCAATAGTAATCTCTGATACAATAGACTTCAATGCAAAATCCAACATAAGAGACAAGGAAGGGTACTACATAATGATTAAAGGGTCAATCCACCAAGAGGACATAATGATAGTATTTACGCACCCAACGACAGAGCTCCAAAATACGTAAAACAAACTCTAACAGAATTGATGAGAAATAAACAATTCTACAGTAACAGTAAGAGACTTTAACAAATCACTTTCAATGAAGCGCAGAACAAGTAGAAAGAAACTCAACAAAAATACAGAAGATTTAAACATCACAATCAAGCAACTCGACCTCACAGACATATACAGAACACTCCACCCAACAGCAGCACAGCACACATTCTTGTCCAATGCACATGGATCATTCTCCAGAACAGACCATATTTTAGGCCACAAAGTAAGCCTCAATAAATTGAAAAATATAAAAATAACACAAAGCATCTTCTCGGATCATGCTATAAAATTAGAAACCAATAACAGGAACAATAAGGAAAAAAAAAACAAATACACGGAAACTGACACCTTGCTTAAAAACCACTGGGTAATAGAAGAAATTTAAAATTAAATTAAAAAATTCCTAGAATCAAATGAGAATGAAAACACAACATACCAAAACCATTAGAACACAACAAAATCAGTGCTCAGAGGTCAATTTATAGAAATAAAAACACATATCAAAAAAGTAGGGGGAGTTTGCTGTCATATTATGGGGATTGCAACCAGTGTCACGTAACAGTATATGCATAATTTTTTGTTATGAGAAGTTAACTTGAGCTATAAACTGTCACCTAAAGCACAATTAAAAAAAAAAAAAATGTAGAGCCAAAAATCAATACCTTAAGCCTGCAACTTGAACAAAAAGAAAAAGAGCAGCAAAAGAACATCACAGCTGCCAGAAGAAAGAAAATAATAAAAATTAGAGCAGAAATCAATGAATCAGAAAATGAAAAAACAACTGAAAGAATCAACAAGACTAGAAGTTGGTTCTTTGAAAAGATTAATAGTATTAAAAAACCACTGGCCAAATTTGAAAATCTAGAAGAAATGGGTATCTTTCTACAAACGCACTACCTACTCAAACTAACACAAACTGAGGTAGAAAATCTGAAGAGACTCATGACAAAAGAAGAAATTGAAGAGGTCATAAAAAAAAATTCCCAACAACAAAAAAAGCCCTGGCCCAGATGGCTTCACTGGGGAATTCTACCAAACATTCAGAGAAGAGTTGGCACAATACAATTCAAACTATTCCAGAACACAGAAAAGGAAGGAATACTACCAAATTCTTTCTATCAACCCGGCATAACCCTCATACTAAAACCAGGAAAAGATACCACTAAAAAAGAAAATTACAGACCAATATTCACAATGAAGATAGATACAAAAATCTTCAACAAAATTCTATCCAACAGAATTCAACAGCATAGCAGAAAAAAATACTACATCATGACCAAGTGAGATTTATACCAGATATACAAGGATGGTTCAACATTAGAAAATCAATCAACGTAATCCACCACATAAATAAAACAAAAAAGAATCACATGATCATCTCAATCAATGTAGAAAAGGCATTTGATGAAGTCCAACACTTTTCTTGATACAAACTCAACAAAATAGGAATAGAAGGGAAATTCCTCAATATAATTAAGGGCATATACACAAAAACAACAGCCAACATTATTCTAAATGGAGAGAGACTGAAAGCATTCCCCTTGAGAATGGGAACCAGACAAGGATGCCCTTTATCACCACTCTTTTTCAGTATCATACTGGAAGTTCTAGCTAAAACAAAAAGGCATGAAAGGAAAATAAAGAACATAAAAATTGATAAGGAAGAAGTAAAACTATCTCTATTCTTAGATGATATGATCTTACACACAGAAAATCCCAGAGACTCTACAAGAAAGCTACTGGAACTAATAGAAGAACTCAGCAAAGTGACAGGGCACAAGATCAACAAACAAAAATCAGTTGAATTCCTCTATCTATACCAACAAAGAGAACTCCAAAAAGGAAATCAGGGAAACAATACCATTTACAATAGCCCTCAGAAAGATAAAATACTTAGGAATAAATCTAACTAGAGGTGTAAAAGTCTTATACAAAGAAAACTACAAAACACTACTGCAAGAAACCGAAAGAGACCTACATAAATTGAAAACCGTACCGTGCTCATGGATAGAAAGATTTAACATTATGAAAATGTCAATGCTACTCAAAGCAATCTACAAATACAATGCAATCAAATCCAAATTCCAACAACATCCTTTAATGAGACTGAAAAACTAATCACCAACTTTATATGGAAAGGAAAGAGGCCCCAGATAAGCAAAGCATTTTTGAAGAACAAAGCAGGTGGCCTCATACTCCCCATCTCAGAGCCTACTAAACAGCCATGGTACTCAAAACATCCTGGTACTGGTACAATGACATATACATGCACCAATGGAATAGAATTGAGAAACCAGAAGTAAATTCATTCACCTGTGGATAGCTGATCTTCGATACAGGGTTGAAGCTCATCAAAAGGGGAGAGCAAGTCTATTTAACAAATAGTGCTGGCAAAACTGGATATCCATTTGAAGAAAAATGAAACAAGATCCATACCTCACACCTTACATAAAAACTCAAAATGGACCAAAGACTTAAATGTAAAACTTAAAACTATAAAGATCATGGAATAAAAAATAGGGAAAATGCTAGGGGCCCTAATACAAGGCATAAATAGAATTACCAAATATAACTAAAAATGCACAAACAGCAAAAGATAAACCGGATAACTGAGATCTCCTAAAAATTAAACCCTTAACTAGGGCAAAGTCACAGAAGCTTCACAGACACATGCAAACGCCCTCAAGGACTGAGCTACTGGGCTGAAGGCTGGGGACTATGGTCTTGAGGGACATCTAGTTCAACTGGCATAACACAGTCTATAAGGAAAACGTTCTACTTCAACTGTGATAAGTAGCATCTGGGGTCTTAAAAGGCCAGCTAGCAACCATCTAAGATACATCTACTGATCCTATCCCTGCTGGAACAAGGGAGAATGAGGAAAACCAAAGACAGAAGGGGAAGATTAGTCTAAAGGACAATGGACTGCAACTACTACAACCTCCACCAGACTGAGCCCAGAACGACCACATGCCCAGTTACCACCACCAACTGCTCTGGCAGGGATCACAATAGAGGGTCCTAGACAGAAAGGGAGAAAAATGTAGAACAAAATTCAAATTCACACACACACAAAAAAGACCAGGCTAGCTGGTCTGACAGAGACTGGAGAAACCCTGAGAGTATGTTTCCCGACACCCTTTCAACTCTGTCCTGAAGTCACTCCTGATGTTCACCCTTTAGCCAAAGATTAGACAGATCTATAAATATATAAGGCCAGCAATAACACACACAAGGAACGTGCTTCATAGTTCAATCATGAAGATGGCAAGAAGGGACAGGAAAACAGGATGAATAGAAACAGGGAACCCAGGGTGAAAAAGGGAAGAATGTTGACACATTGCGGGGATGGCATTCAATGACACAAAACAATTTTTGTATTAACTGTTTAACGAGAAACTAATTTGCTCTGTAAACTTTCACCTAAAGCACAATTAAGAAAAAAAAATTAGACACTTATGCTCATCAAAAGACCTCACCAAAAGAGTAAAAAGGGAACCTACAGACCGGGAAAAATTTTTGGCTACGACATACCTGACAAGGATCTAATTTCTATCATCTACAGAATACTTTAATACCTCAATAACAAAAAGACAAATAATCCAATTAAAAAACGGACAAAGGGAATTAAGAACAGACACTTCACCAAAGACATTCGGACACATGAGGAAATGCTTGTGTTTGGTTATATATATTCATATATAAAATGGAGCACACGAGGGCACAGTGATGGAAACATCCGAGATATAACCAAACACCTCAAGAGACTGAGTTACTGGGCTTGAAGGATAAGGACCATAGTCTCAGGAGACATCTAGGTCAAGTGGCATAACATAGTTCATAAAGACAACATTCTACCTCCTCCTTTGGTTGAGTAGCATCTGGGGTCTTAAAAGATTGTGAACGGACATCTAAGATAAAACTACTGGTTTCTTTCCATCTGGAGCAAAGGAGAGTGAATAAAACCAAAAACTGGAGGAAATAACTGGTCCAAAGGACTAACAGACCATGGAAACAACAGCTTCCACTAGCCTGAGACCAGAAGAACTAGATGGTGCCCAGCTACCACTACCAACTGCTCTGACCAGGATCACGATAGAAGATCCCAGTTAGAGTGGTAGAAAAATGTAGAACAAAATTTAAATTCATAAAAAAAGACCAGATTTACTGGTCTGAGAGAGACTGGAGGAGCCCCTGAGACTATGGCCCTTAGACACACTTCTACCTTGGAACTAAAGCCATTCCTGGTGATCACCTTCCAGTGAAATAACAGACAGGCCTACAAAATAAACAATGCCTGTAAGGAAAAGTGCTCCTTAGAACAATCACCTATATGAGACCAAAAGGGCAACATCTGCGCAAAAGAAAAGATGAGAAGGCAGGAAGGGGCAGGACAACCAGACAAATAGAAATGGGAAACTCAAGAGAATGCTGACACATTGTGGGGATTGCAACCAATGTCACGGAACAATGTGTGTCTGAACTATTGAGAAGGAAACTAATTTGCTCTGTAAACCTTCACCTAAAGCAAAATAAAAAATACATATATTTAAAAAAACATAACTATTAAAAACTTTAAATATTAAAAGGAGAGAGCTCGCTCTTTGACGAGAGGTAAATCACCTGATAGTAATAAACAACACATCTGTTCTAAAGCAACAAGACCTTAGATTTTACCAATATAGAAGGGCCATGAATGTTTTCAGCATATAATATTATGAAAGAAAAACTCATTTTCAGTTACATCTTCAAGAGAGTTCTGGCATGTTCTTACCCCCCACCACCTCCCCAGCAGGATCACACTCACTTTATCAAAGTTTTGCATCTGCTCCCTGTTGGTAAACCAGGATTCCTTATCCTGGCTGGGCTGAATGACAAAAACCTCATAATCCGCAAACATCTGAGTGAAACGATTTGCAAAGACTTCCCGGATCTGAATGTTTAGCTGGTAAATCCTAAATTCTTCCTCATCACACTGTACTTTGAGATCCTTATTGCTGCTGGGGTCTTCTCGCACTTCCAGCTACAAAAAGGAAACAACAGGTGAGAACACACAAGCTTTTCCTTTTTTCCCAAAGAAATACAACTCATCTGACTTTTTTCCAGTGGTCATTTACTAAGCAGCAAATGAAGGGGATAAACAAAAGAGGGAAAAAATGGGAAGAAAAATAAAAGAGGAATTCCCACATGGAGAAGTGATAAATGAGGCCCTCTACCTGAGGGTATCTAGCAAGTCAATGACAGCAAAGGTAAGTAAGATCATTAGGGGCGTGCAGCTCTGTAGAAGGTGCTAATAATCTCCAGAGTCTGGGGAAAAGAAGGGTCTATGCAAGATCAATAAGAAAATCATAGTGCAAAGCAGTAAGGCCAGACCCTTGTTCTCCCTTCATCTCTTTGATTTTCTCCCCCATATCACTTTCCTTACCTATCTCCCCAAAGAATTTCCTGACTGTGTCTTTTTAAACCATTTTAATCCCCTAAGTATTTCTCTGCTTGCTCCTCTTCAACTGGCCATGATTTATTAAAAAATGTCTGCTCTACTGATTAAATAAACAGAAAAATGAAATGTTTCACACTTCACTGGATAAAGAAGTCCAACAAAATGATTACATGGGCCCATTTTGTTTACATGTAATTTACAAAAATAATTTAACAGTGGGAAATGGGAAAATGAAGAGATGGATAAACAAGTACTAAAAGCTGATAGTCTCAAGAAAATCAGGAAATGGAAAGCTAAGTATATCTCTGGAAAGAACACAGGACTAAAATTCAAGAGGACCAGGTTCTAGCTTCAGCTCAGCCACTTACTTGGCATTTATCTTAGGCAAAACACTTAAGACTCTCCAAGACTCACTTTCTTCAGCACAAAACAGAAATGATAATACCTGCTCTGTCTGCCTTAGGTTGCTGTGAAGCTCACAGGACAATGGATCTGAAACATCTGAACACAAGGATTCCACCATCATCCCTCTGCTATAGTGCTCACACAGAATGACAGCAGGCTCCACCATCATCCCTCTGCTATAGCGCTTACACAGAATGACGGCAGGCTCTCCTTGATGTCCAAGTGAAATGCTACCCAGATTTAGATTCAAGCAGCAGTTACTAGGATAATGTTGGCCAGAGCTGAATCCAGAATGTCCTATACAGAGCACTCTCACTGTTCACAAATAATGCCTTGTCCTGAACTGGATGCTTTCTCATCCCACACCTTATTTCAACAAGGCAGCACCCCGCAGGGATCAAATGTGTCACAGACTCATATGTAACACCTTACCTTTTCTAGGCTCACTCCAGTCCTTTTGACCAAAGCTTGCAGCCTGGCAATAGTTTCATTCTCCTTGAGGAGCTCATAGGAATGCAAAGGGGACCCAGCGATGTTCCCATTCCTCTTGTCAGAAACAAGGTCAGAGGCCCGGAGCCTCTTCAGCTTGGAGGCACTCTCACTGCAATGAAGGTTCCCCTCAGGAGGAATGCCAAATGCCATAAGAATCTCAGAGACTTCCTGGACAAACTCCAACTTGTTGGGAAACTGAGGCAAGTCCTCCGGCAGTTCAATGAAATGGTTGTCAATGTCCACAAAGCAGAGGTTAGCCTGAAAGTCAAAACAGGATGAGGAGTATGAACTCCAGAGCATTTAGGCAGCTTCAGAAAGGATAATAAACAAGTAAGGGAAGGAAAAACACCTGAAATGGGCAGCCAAGAGGATTATATAATGACACAGATCTTAAGCATCTAGCACAAAAGTCCCATATACAGTAAGTGCTCATTAAATGTTTGACAAATGCATGAATTCTCACAGTAGTGAAAAGAACACTAGGAGTGAGTCAAGTCTAGGTCCCAGAATTGACTCAGTGTACATTATCTTCCTACATGACCCTGACCCATTGCCACAGAGTCAATTCTGACTCATAGCAACCCTAGTATGCCATTATCCCTTTTCTGAGTCTCAGTCCTGGTTTCTAAGATTTCACGGCTGGTCTTGATGACTTCTGTCCTTCTTCTCGATTTAAACTTGCCGCAGAAAGGATGTAGAGACAGCACTCTCACTCACACTGCTGGCGGGGTGGGTAATCTGAACTGACAAAGAATAACTTGGCAATATCTACTATCCCTACTTTACAAACAAACTGACACAGAAGGGTTAAGTAAGATGTTCAAAGTGATATAGCTACTAAGTGGTGGAGCTGGGATTTGAACTCAGCCTGACCTCACAGACATGTTCTTAAGCTCTTAGCCATCCACCCTTCCCTTCCTTAGGGGTCTTGCAAATTTCTTATTAAATTTAACTTAAATACTTTATAGTTCCTGTCCCTGCTGGAATTTTCTTGCAGCCACAAATTAGAAAAGCCTTTTATTTTTATATCTTTATCTTATAACCACGAAGCTTTTCTAGTCAAAACAACTCTCATTTCCTTCATTGTAGTGCATCTATTAAATGCTTAAGGGTATGTCTGTTTCATCCGTAAACAGTTGTCCCTCAGTATCTACAGAGGATTGCTTTCAAGAACCCCCTGCAGATACCAAAATCTGAGGATGCTCAAGTCCCTTATATAAAATGGCATAGTATTTGCACATAACCTACACATACCCTCTATTATACTTTAAAACATCTCTAGATTACTTATAATACCTAACACAATGTAAGTGCTATGTAAATTGTTGTTATACTGTATTGTTTAGGTTAGCTGAATCTGCAATATGAAACCCACAGGTACAGAGGGTTGACTGTAACAGGGACAACAACATTACCTATGTCACAGGTTTGTTTTGACAATGAGACTATAAACATAGAGGGTTTAGCTCAGTGCCTGGCACAGAGTAAGTACATAATGTTAAGTAACATTGTTATCATCACTGTAGAATATAAAACTTCAACTAATGGAGATATATACAATATTAGTATATAGGAAAAGTCTATAATGAAAAGGTGCTAATAACCCCCAAAATCTGTACACTTAACATAAATTTTTCTTAAATCCCAATAAGACTTTTTTTTTTTTTTTTTTGAGTGTGGAACCTGATGAACTGATTCTGAATCTTGCATATTAGAATAAAAGAAATAACCAAGAAAAATTTGAGGGGGGACTTGCCTTACTAGATACTAAAATAGACATAAAACAATAACCTATTGGAAAAGAACAGTCTTGAGTATACCCATGTATTATTCATATCCGTGGATTACTCAATAAATGTTTTGGGGACAAGTGACTGTCCATTTAGAAATGCTAGAATTCTTATATAATACCATACTCAAAATTAAATTTTACAATAAAAATGAAATAAATTTGAGACAGAGTAAAGACTTAAATATAAAAAATAAAGCCACTTTATCTTAAAAAGAGGCCTTATCCTGTGGGGACCAGGGTCTTGGGGAACATCTAGCTCTACTGGCATAACACAGTTTATAAAGAAAATGTTCTACATCCTATTTTGTTGAGTAGCATCTGGGGTCTTAAAACATTGTGAGCAGCCATTTAAGATACTCCACTGGTCTTACCCCATCTGGAGGAAGGGAGAATGAAGAAAACCAAAGACCCAAGGGAAAGACAGGTTCAAAGGACTAATGGACCACAACTACTACAGCCTCTACCAGACTGAGTCCAGCATAACTAGATGGTGCCTGGCTACCACCACCAGCTGCTCTGAAATGGATCACAATAGAGGGTCCTGGACAGAGCTGGAGAAAAATGTAGAACAAAATTCTAACTCACAAAAAAAAGTCCAGACTTACTGGTCTGACAGAGACTGGAGAAACCCTCAGAGTACAGCCCCCTGAGTTTCGCCCTTCAGCCAAAAATTAGACAGGCCCATAAAACAAAGCAAAACAAAACTAAATGGGCACACCAGCCCAGGTGCAAGGACAAGAAGGCGGGAGGAGACAGGAAAGCTGTTAATAGGGAGACCAAGGTTGAGAAGACAAGAGTGTTGACGCATCACGGAGTTTTCAAACAATGTCACAAAACAATGTGTACTAATTATTTAATGAGAAACTGATTTGTTCTATAAACCTTCATCTAAGGTACAATAAAAAATAAATAAATAAAAAGAGGCCTTATCTTTGGGAGATACATACTGCATATATTTGAATAACATCATAATGTTGTGTGAGATTTGCTACAAAATAAGGCAGTACGGGGAGAGGGGAGACCAAGGAGGATACAGATGGAAAAACAGAAGCCATGAGCTGACGATTGTTATGACAGATGCTATTTGCTTTACTCTCGCACATGTCTGACATTTTCTGTAAGTAAAAAATAATAAACCCACGAAAGTATGAAAAGAAAATATAAAAGACTATGATTCTATCTTAAGGTGGAGTTGGACTTTCAAAGCTTCATTACAAGGTTAGAAATCATAAAGGTAAATGTTGTTGTTGCTCTTAGCTGCCATCAAGTCAGCCCCCAACACACAGTACCCCATGCACAATGGGACCGGACCATTGTGATCCAAAGGATTTTCACTGGCCCATTTTTGGAAGCAAATCGTCAGGCTGTTCTCTCTAGTCTTTGTCTGGAAACTCCATTGAAACCTATTCGGCATCACAGCAATACACAAGCTTCCAATGACAGACAAGTGGTGGCTTGAGGTACACTGGCCAGGAATCGAACCTGGGTCTCCTGCATGGAAGGTGCGAATTCTACCACTGAACCACGACTGCCAGTGCTATAAAGGTAAAAGCTGCTATAAAAATATTAAAAGGTAGTAAACAATTTAGGAAATAATAACCATAACACATAACTTGTAAAAGAAGTCACTGAGATAAAGATAATTCACTCAACTTAAAAATGGGCATAGGAGAATATACCCTAGACAAAAAAGAGCCGTTACACAAACAGATATATGCACACTCACGTTCACTGCAGCACAGTTTACAAAAGCAAAAAGATGGAAACAGCCAAGGTGCCCATCAATGGATGCAGCTTTCACATACATATGAGGTAACTGAAAATAACATGGTCTGGGTCAGGCACACCTTAAACCTCCCCCCCGCCACAAAAAAACAAAAACCCAGTGCCGTCAATTCCAACTCATAGCGACACTACAGAACAGAGCAGAACTGCCCCATAGAGTTTCCATGGAGCACCTGGCAGATTCGAACTGCTGACCCTTTGGTTAGCAGCCATAGCACTTAACCACTACACCACCAGGGTTTCCAACCCTTAGACCTCAAAATAAGTGTGATCTTTGCTTTTCAACACTTTAAAGAGGGCTTTTGCAGCAGATTCACCCAGTGAATACATCATTTAATTTCCTGACTGCTGCTTCTATGGGCATTGATTGTGGACCCATGGAAAATGAAATTCTTGACAACTTTAATATTTTCTCTATTTATCATGATGTTGCTTATTGGTCCAGTTGTGAAGATTTTTGTTTTCTTTATGCTGAGGTGTAATCCATACTGGAAAGTATAGTCTTTGACCGTCATCAATAAGTACTTCAAGTTCTCTTGCTTTCAGCAAGCAAGGTTGTGTCATCTCCATATCGTAGGCTGTTAATGGAAAAGTTACTAGGAAACAAATATCTCATACACTGTTATTGGGGATGTAAACTGATAACTTTCTGGGGACAATATTAAAAGACAAAGTTTTTCCAGCCCAAACCAAGAACTAGAACATACTTTTATCTACCTACATGCTCCTCCCTAATCCCACTCCACAAGCTACATACTCCCAACCTCAAGTAACCACTACCCCAAATTCTATTGGTGGAGCAACAGTTAAGGGGTTCGAATTCATAGCTGCTCCACAGGAGAAAGATGTGGTAGTCTGCTTCATAAAGATTAAAGCCTAGGAAACCCTATAAGGCAGTTCTACTCTGTCCTATTATGGTTAAAAAAGAAAAGGTTACTATGAATCAAAACAGACTCGACAGCAATAGATTTAGTTTTTTTTCTCATTTGGGTTGCTATTGTATGGCCAGCCCTTTTAACCATGGTCTTGCAGCTCCCACAAAATGATTAGGTGGGACTATGCAAATGGGGTGCTTGTGGCCCACCAAGGGGAATGAACAGTTTTGCTAATGCAAATAAGGTGCATGGAACCCTTGCAGGGGTGGGAGGGGTGGTACCAGGCAAATAAGGTACACGGCACCCTTGGTAGGGGATTGGTCAGTTTTGCCATCCCGCTAGGCTTAAAGGGAGCCAATCCCAGAAGTTGGGGGTGGAGGGACACTCACTACCATCAAGAACTACTTGGAGCAAAGTGTGTCCTTTGGATCCAGGGTCAACTGTGCAAGAACCTCCTAGACCCAGGAGACACAAGACGGCACAAGATGGCAAAGGACGGAGCCAGCACACTAGGCTCACTGACCCATGGAGCAAAAGAGCTGAGAGCCTTCAGGTAGGAGGCTTCCTGGCAGAGTGGGGTGCCTCCAGGTACTTATCGTCAGAGGTAAAGAGCTTTATAACACTTGCCTGAGCAAGGCAGAGGCCAAGTCCTAGGGCAGAGACAGAGATCTACCTGTGGGCCCAGCCAAGAAAAAGCTGTCCTGATCAAAGAACTACATCCTGAGTTGTTCTTGTTACTTCCAAGTTGATCCTGATTCTAAACTGTAATCTGTTAACTTCCCTAGTAAACCCCATAGTTGTGAGTATGGTCTGTGAGTTCTGTGTGGCCACTGCACGAATTATTGAACCCAAGAGAGAAGTAGAGAGCACAGTGGAAGGGACCGCTGGTGCCAGAATTGGTTAAAAGGTTGGAGAGTGAAGTACGTCTGACCTCCACCTCATGGGAATCAGCTTCGGGCTGATGCTGCTGATCTGGATGATTCCTGCCCGCCCCCCCCACCTCAAGTCAAGAGGTCTGACAAGCTGCCAGTTTTTACACTATTATTATCCTTTTGCATTAAAAAAAACACAACATATATATATTCATGCCTTTACATTTTTTATTGCTTTTGTATTTTATAAAAGGATTATCATTCCTTAAACAGTCTTTTAGTACTTTCTGTACTCAATATTAGGTTACTAAGATTCAGCCACCTTTTGGTGTACAGCTGTACTTCTTCCATTTTAACTCTTGTATAATACTGCACTGTGTGACTGCATCACAATTTATCAATTTTTCTATTAAATGGTCTTTGAGTTGTTTCCAGTTTATTGCTTTTCTATTGTAACACATCTCCTTTGACACATATGCAAGGTTCTCTCTTGGGCATATCCTAGAACTATTGTGTTATAAGGTATGCAAATGTCCAACTTTATAGGACAATGTCTGGCTGCATTCCAAAGTTGTTATAACAATTTACACTTTTACCAGCAATCTAAAATGCTGCTCCAAGCCCTTCCCAAAACTTCCTATCAGGCTTCTCACATTTTGCCACTTTACTGGGTATAAAACAGTATTGTACAGTACATCTAATTCACACTTCCCTAACTGCTAGTAAAGAAATGTGGGGGTTTTTTGTGCAATGCCGAGTCAGATCTTTAATCCATTTTTCTATTTTTTATATTGTCTTGGTGCTAATGCTTTGTACACTGTGTGTTATAAGTATCTTCGAGTTCTTATCTTTTTGCTTTCTTATTTAAAATATCAAATTTATCAATCTTATTTTATGGACAGAGCTTTCTGTATTTCCTTTATAAAATCTTTCCCTACCTAGAAAAGTATTCATTAACATTTTCTTCTAAAAGACTTGAAAATTTCCTTTTGACATTTAATTTTTTAATCATCTGAACATGATTTTGTTATGGTATGAGAATGGATCCTTTTTCATTTTTTTCCCCTATGGATAAACATTTTTCCAACTCCATTATTAAACAGTCCCTCCTCTGGCATAATATGTGTACTGTATATCAAAATGATGTTCCACTGATCCATCTGTTGATTCCTGTACCAGTAAGTGTTGTATTATAAAAGAGGAGACAGGACAGTAACATAGTAAGTCCTTCTTAATATAACTATTCCATAAACTCACCATCTATTAAAACTGTGTGTCTTACCATGTTTGTGTGTTCATGCACTCAATAAACATTTGCTGAGTACATAAATTACTCTCTCTACCAATCTATGAATAAAAAAGAGAGCTTTTCCCTCTCAAAGATTCCAAGACTGGGACAATCACTTTAAATTTCATTCTCTAAAATTCTTCGACCAGATAACTGAGGTTTGCCTATTTAAAGTGCCAATGCCAAAGAATGTTTATCACGTTAAGAAAGGGCTACTTTTTGCTTATTCCTTTAAGATTTTAAAATTATAAACTGTCAAGCCAAGCCATTAAAAAAGACAGTAAAGATGCAAAGTCATGAAGATCACCTGCCTCATAGTCCCTGTCTATACATTAACAGAATATGGCACTATGACCCACTAGAGGCACACAATGCAATCATTTACCTCTCGGTTCTCTTCCCTTTAGAGAGAAAAAAGCAGCTTCTCCAGTAGGAAACAGAGGCAACTAAAAATAACTGTATCCACTCAACAACACTTGGCTGGCTTTTCTCCCACTGCTGTGAGCCAAACATAGAATGTCTGTAAAGAATTTTATACACTCCAAATGCTACCTGTACATATCTCTAGCCAGAGGTGCCTAGAGTCAAGAAAGTAGTTCAGGCTCACTTCAGAGATGGGCTAGATTAAGATTTGAGCCTCTGAACAGACAGCACTAGCCATTCTTCACGAAGCTGAGCTGAAAAAGGGAGGGGATAAGGCAAAGGGAAAAAAGAGGACCATTCAATTACTAAGCTCATACAATAGCCTCACACTTTTCTTCCCAGCACACAGAGGGCTCTGGTAAACAGAAGCAACTTGCAAAGCTACCACAAACTCACACACCCCTTTCCTCAGATGAGAAGAAGCCAACTCCTTCGTAACAGCTTGCGGGGTAAGAAGTAGCCTGGAAAGGGTCCTGAACCCTGTGTGATCAGTTTTCCTCATTAACCTCCCACTTTGTTGGGAAGACTTAGCTACCCTGGAGTAGTGACCGCATGGATCCCAAAAATTCCAAACAATGTCCCAAATCTCTTCCTGTCGACGGTCATAAAGACCCTTCCCAGATCTGAGTTCTTAACAACAAATCACAACCAACCTCTACCCCTCGTCTATTTCCAGGTTATTCATCAAAGGGGAGCTCAACACACAGACTGTTAGGGTGAGAGAAGGACAGAATATAAGAGGCTATTGAAAGACTGTCCTGAGACCTGAGAAAGGAGAAAAACAGTGAGAAATAAAGGCCCAAAATAGAAAAAAGTGACACACACATACACCCCCTTCTTTTAATATCCTCTGCTTAAACTTGTCCTAACACAGCTGTGAAGGAACTGCCTCCTTCCTGGACTCAGACAATGAAGCCCAACAGAGAAGCACAGGACAAAGCATCCCTCACAAAGGCAACCCAGCACTCTCACTTGCTCAGGGCCAGCTGAGCTCATGTGTTGGTGTCAAAAGGAACAAAGCACTTTTCACAGACTTCTGATCCCCAAGGACAGGCAGCAACTAATGAATTCTAATATGGGGGCTAGAAAATGTACACTCTCCTTCTCTAAGGAAAGTCCTACTTCAAAACGAACCTTGTCGCATCCACTACCCTGATGATGCCCCCTTGACAAGGCCCAGATGAATTTCCCCAGTCCTGCCTCAAAGCATTCTTCTAATTATAGAGTTTAAACATACCACAGGATGTTCACCAAAATGTTCAACATAGTTATCTCTGGCAGAAGAACCTGAAGTAATTTTCATTCGATTCCTTATGGTTTTGTGTAACGTTAGAATCTTTTACTATAAACATGTGTTACTCATGAGACACTTCAGAGTTGTTTTTCACAGATATTATTACTCTCCATTCATTATATGTACCCCATGGTGCTTCACTCTTTAAAACAAACAGTTCTTCTCTCCCCAGTCTGAGATTTCCCCTGGCCACTACCCAGAGTCAGATATCCCAGAGATTACCTGCTAAAAATCAAGGTAAAAATGCCACCTATGTAACTGCCCCATAAATATCTGCTCTTCAGAGGGACAGTCTGGATGAAATGTGGACTCAAATGCTCGAACTGCTTATTTATGAAGCACACATGTGTTCTACAGTCCTATTGTCACCACTCCTTCCCATGGAGACCACGGGGAGAGACCAGAAGTTCAGAAACATGGGTTGCAGCAACGATGGGAAATACTACAAAAGTGGAAGATCTGGTATACCAGAACAGAGTAAACTTTGAGTTTCTCAAACAACTCACAGTCTCTCAAATAGTCACATTAAGAAAACTGCTGGGGGGAGGCGGAGCCAAGATGGCAGAATAGACAGACGCTTCCAGCAAGCCCTCTTTACAACAAAGACCCGAAAAAACAAGTGAAACAAGTATATTTATGACAAGCTAGGAGTCCTGAGCATCAAAGGTAAGCTTAGAAAATGAACTGAGAGGCAGGGGGAGGAAGAGTCGGTTCAGAAGCAGAAAGGAGTTACCAGACCTGAATTGCAGGGAACCCTCAGGCAACATTCCCGGGAGCGGTGGCAGCGGGCTGGTACTAGCATTCAGCCACAGTTTCCTCAGGGAGAAGCAGCCAGCCACACAGCCTACTCACATCTTCAGAACCAGAGAAGAACGGCACTCTCGACAAAAGCTAAGTACTTGCGTATATTTTACCGTGCCCCCAAAGAAAAAAAAATTTTTTTTTTTTTTCCTTTACCCTGCTCCCAAGTCGGCTTCAGTGGCTGAATTCCCTGAGCCCAAGATAGGTCCTGTTGGGGACCTAGAGCCATCCTCCCAGCCTTAGAGAAGGAATAAATTTGCAATTGGGGGAAAAGATAATTTGTGAGCTCCACTAACCATGGGAGCTCAGGACAGAAACGGCTCCTGTCCATGCATAAATGGTCCGTGTACTTTGAGTACCTTCCCCCTCTGCATGGACCTATGTGGGCCTATTTCAGGAGAATAGGCCCTTATTGGCAGACTCCAACCATTTCAGCTGTGTGGCGCAGAGCTGGGTGTTTGACGTTTCACATTGCTTTGCCTATTAAACAGGGTCCTCACCTACCCACATCAGGGGCCTAAGGGCTGGTAGCTCCACTCAGGTCACCCAGCCACCTGCAACAGGGGCCCAAGGATAACTGGTACCTCCCAGTCCTTACAACCAAAAACACTGGGTACCCATGGTCTGTCTGCAGAACCCACCCGCCTGTACACTCTAGGGAACAGGGACACACTTTCCTCAGAGACACAAGGGACAATTCTCAGCCCCCTGCCTTGTTCAGAGCGTGACGCCCTGCTGCAATCAGATACTGGTATATATGCCAATCAACCCTACCCCTCTAAGACTGTAGGACAGAGACTGTACCACTCACTTGATGATCAGCTACCTGGACACCTGAGCTGAATTCATACAAGAAAAGTCAATGGACTCCTAGACCAATATGCCTGATAGCAGCTCTGGCCATCTGGTGACAGGACGTCAGAGCTCCAAAGGTAAAAATAATCAAGCTAGCTCACTCAAGCAACCCATTTGGGCACATCAAAACAAAACAAAGCAAGAAGCTATGACAGAGTAAACAAATATAAAATAAACTAATACAATAACTTATAGACGGCTCGGAGACAACAGTCAATATCAAGTCATACAAAGAAACAGACCATGTTCACCTCAACAAGCTCTCAAAAAAAAGAATCAAGGGGTCTTCTAGATGAAAGTGCATTCCTAGAATTACCAGAGACAGAACACAAAAGATTAATATACAGAACCCTTCAAGACATCAGGAAGGAAATGAGGGATACACAGAACAAGCAATTAAAGAAATTAAAAATATCATCCAGGAACATAATGAAAAATTTAATAAACCGGAAAAATCCATAGACAGACAACGATCAGAAATTTGGGAAATTAACAATAAAATTACAGAAGTAGACAACTCAACAGAAAGTCTGAGGAGTAGAATTGAGCAAGTGGAAGGCAGAATTTCTGAACTTGAAGATAAAGCACTTGGCACTAATATATTTGAAGAAAAATCAGATAAAAGAATTTTAAAAAATGAAGAAAGACATATTATAATCAAACTTGCCAAAACCAAAGATAAGGAGATAATTTTAAGAGCAGCTAGAGATAAACAAAAAGTCACCTACAAAGGAGAGCCAATAAGAATGAGCTCGGACTACTCAGCAGAATCCATGCACGCAAGAAGGCAATGGGATGTGACTTATATAAAAAATTGAAAGAAAAAAATTGCCAGCCAAGAATCACATATCCACCAAAACTGTCTCTCAAATATGAAGGGGAAATTAGGACATTTCCAGATAAACAAGTTTAGGGAATTCATAAAAACCAAACCAAAACCGCAAGAAATACTAAAGGGAGTTCTTTGGTTTGAAAATCAGTATCAGGTATCAACCCAAGACTAGAACACTGGTCAGAGCAATGAGAAGTCAACCCAGACAGGGAAATCAAAAAAATAAATCAAGATAAAAAAAAAGAAAGCTGCTGGTCTTCCAGCAGCCTCCTCAAATACCCACATACATGAGACACACAGAGTATGATGCTGAGAAATCCTACAAGGAACAAAACTTGCCCCACGTATATAGCAAAGCAATGGCAAAGCTGAAAATAAAACTGAAAAATCTAGATTCTTCTTAGTGACCTGTACGGTCACTAAGTGACCACTATAGGGTCGGTATGAGTCAGAATCGACTCGAAGGCAATGGGTTTGTTTTTTTTTGTTTGTTTTTAGTGACTTATTTATTAAATTTTTCATGTAGCATACCTCTTTGGCCTTCCACCTGCAACCATTTTTTATTTTGTTCTTATTTTGACTTTACAAAATTATAATTAGATTTACTAGGGCTCGACATCAATATACAATATGCATTTGTTTAAAGCAAACAACAAAAAGCTCTCCTTTCTCAATCTTTGGTATCTAATCTTCATGCATATTTATAAGTAGAATAAACAAGTACACATAAACAGCCATAAGCCCACCTCAATGGTTTTTTCCATCATGTAGATCTTTCCTTCCTTAATTAATATTGTCTCACCCCAAATAGCACCAAAGCTCTACAGAATCGAAGGAGCAAAAGGCATGGAAGTAAAAGAATCTACAAGGAAGACATTCTGATTCTAAAACCAATGGAGAATCAGCAAAGTAAAGAGACAATCTATAAACCAAAAACCCACTGCCACTGAGTCGATTCTGACTCATAGCAACCCTACAGGACAGAGTAGAACTGCCCCACAGAGTTTCCAAGGAGCGCCTGGCGGATTTCAACTACCGACCTCTTGGTTAGCAGCTGTAGCACTTAACCACTACGCCACCAGGGTTTCCAGACAATCTACAGAGTGGGCAAAATATTTGGTAGCCATGTATCTGAGAAAGGATTAATATCCAGAATATTTAAAAGAACTCCTACAGCTGGTTGAACGTACACGGGAAATCCAGGGTGGAAAAGAGGAATGTGCAGTCACATTATAGGGATAGCAGCTAGGGTCACATAACGATGCATGTAGAAGTTTTTGTATGAGAAACTAACTTGAGCTGTAAACTTTAACCTAAAACCAAACACACTGCCGTCAAGTCGATTCCGACTCATAGCAACCCTCCCTATAGGACAGAGTAGAACTGCCCCATAGAGTTTCCAAGGAGTGCCTGGCGGATTCGAACCGTCAATCTCTTGGTTAAGAGCCATAGCACTTTACCACTACGCCACCAGGGTTTCCAACTTTCACCTAAAGTACAATAAAAAAAAAAAAAAGAACTCCTACAACTCAACAACAAAAAGACAACCCAGTTAAAAATGGGCACAGGTCTTTAACAGACATTTTTCCAAAGAAGATATACAAATGGCCAATACACAGAAGAAAAGATGCTCAAAATCATTAGTCATTAGGGAAATGCAAATCAAAATCACAATGATACCACTTCGCACTCTCTAAAACAACCCATTGAGTTGATTTCACTCATAGCTACACCCACTATGATGGCTAATATCCTAAAAACAGAAAATAACAATTGTTGGTGAGGATGTGGAAAACTTGGAACCCTCCTGCTTTGCAAGTGGAAATGGAAAATGGTGCAGCCGCTCTGGAAAACAGTTTGGCGGTTCCTCAAAAAATTAAACATGGAATTATCACATGACCCAGCAATTCCACTGCTATATACATAGCAAAAAGGCTTGAAAGTTGGGACTCAAATAGATATGTGTCCACCAATGTTCACTGCAGCATTATTCACAATAGCCAAAAGGTGGAAACCACCCAAATTTTCATTTAACAGACGAATGGATGAACAAAATGTGGTATAATACATACAGCAGAATATTATTCAGCCATAAAGAGAAATAAATTCTGCATGCTACAACATGGATCAATCCTGAAAACATTATGCTAGCTGAAATAAACCAGCTGTAAAAGGAAAAATTTCCTATGGTCCCATTTATGTGAAACATGAACAATAAGCAAATACATAGAGATAAATGTTTATTAGTGGTTATCAGAGGTTGAAGAGAATAGAGTGGGAAGTTACTGCTTAAGGGGTACTGGGTTTCTGTTTGGGATGATGGATAACATTTGGAAATGAACAGTGGTGAAGGCTGCATAACATGGAGAATGTAATTAATACTACTTAATTATACACTTAAAATTAGTCAAAATGGCAAATGTTTTATTACATATATTTTACCACAACATACTTTTTAAAAAATAAAGACCAAAGGAGAGAGAAAAAGAGCAAAGAGATACATTTCACTATAATTTAAATATCACAAGTATGGTCTACTTATCAGGAGTGGTCATCAAGGTTGCTGATGACATGAGTGCTGCCCAGATCCAATTCCATGAACACGTCCCCTTCTTTGGGGTCCCCTTGCTCATATCCCTCCATTATACACAAAAATCTTTTCCCCAAAAATTTTTGGTAGGAGGAGGAATCAGAGACATGTTGACACCAATGTATGTATACCTCAAAGTCTTCTTCTAAAACCTAATAACTAAGAAATTGAGAGTAGGAAAACCCTTCCCTGAGCTAGCTTTATACCCGCCACAAAATAACATAAAAAGGCAGAATGTCCAAAGCCAACTTCAGACAGGGATTGGACTGGACTATGGAATAGAACATGATACTGGTGAAGAATGAGCTTCTTGGATCAAGTAGACGCATGAGTATCTCCTGTCTGGAGGGGAGGTAAGAGAGCAGAGGGGGTCAGAAGCTGGCCAAATGGGCATGAAAATAGAGAGTGGAGGGAAGACGTGTGCTGTTTTATTAGGGGGAGAACAATCAGGAGTATACAGCAAGGTGTATGTAAGTTTTTGTAAGAGAGATTGACTTGATTTATAAACTTTTACTTAAAGCACAATAAAAATAAAATAAAAACGGCAGAATGGTTATATAGGTAATTCTGGGAAAAAGAAAAATAAAACAATCTTATTTCTAATCATGCTTTAAATCTATTTTGAAATAAAGTAGGAAATAAATAAAAACATATTTTTAATCAATTCTTTTGGTATAGGAAACAGTAGGAAAGAGAAGCAGGCCATCCTCATAGCAAGAGAGAAAAAGCATTCCCTCAGGGACTTCCTTATCTCAAACCATAAAAGTTTTCAAAACTAGTTCAGTACTATAAGAATCACTAAGATGAGTTTAACTTTTACAGATCAACTGTGGCCCGTAAAAGAAAATCACTGACTTATGAATTCATGACCGACTTCGAAAGCAGTTAAAAAATTACATGTGAGAGTTGCTTAAAATAACAGAGGGCAGGAGATACAGAAGTAAAATACAATTGAACACGTGTGCTAACTGCTGAAGCTGGGTGTTGAGAACACAGAGATTTACTAGTTTTTTTTTAATGCTTGAAGTTTTACATAATAAAAAAATTTAAGTCTAAAATAGTGTATGAAAAAGAAAATTCACAAAATAGCACAAATACAGAGATTACAAATACGTTAATACATATGTCAAGTTATAGGAGTCCCGATGGCACAAATAATCAAGTGCTTGGCTACTAACCGAAAGGTTGGCAGTTCGAACCCACCAGCACCTCTGTGGAAGAAAAGACCTCTACAAGAGAAAGACCTGTAAAGATTAGAGCCTAGGAAACCCTACGGGGCAACTCTACTCTGTCCTATAGGATCTCTATGAGTCAGAATCAACTGGATGGCACACATCAACAACAACATGTCAAGTTATAAAGGTAACAAGTTTAATGAGTGTACCTGGAATGATATAAATTGAATTAAATGTTCATTGTTTATACTTTTTACCTGAAAAGTTCCCAAAATACCTTCCCAAAAATAAAATAAATTTGGTGACACCACCCTAGGCTCATCCCAAAGCTCTTCTCTGCCCAGTAGATCAGGGTCCAGGGGCACCAGAACTCAGGCACCACAACAGTTTCTCTCACCTCCTGAGGCAGCTCCAGCTTTGACCGGTCATCCAGACCATTGGAATGCAAGCCCATCAGGTATGGAACAGGAGCATCTAAGAAATGTAGGAGAGAAGCCGGGAGAATAGGGACATAGACATGCTGCCACTGGAAAGGAAACATGAGAGCTGTAATTGTCTCTGCCACGGTCATCAGTCTCTGGTAATCTAGGTTGAAGAAAAAAAAAACACACACACACAAACCAAATAGTCAAATACAAGACACTTCCCAAACAGTAAATTAAAACCTTCAAAACAATTCTGCGTTTAAAAAGAATAAAGATAAATTCGACAACGGTATACTCAGAGAGTGATTCCCTTGTAGGTATCAGACAGACAACCCATAGATCTCAATGGACTACAAATTGAAATATACCCCTACACATGCCCTGCTAGTAATAAAATTTAACATAGAAATAAAAAATAGCACCTTGCTCCAAACACTAAATCAGAATATTATGTAGATTCTCTTAAAATGAGGTGGTGAAGTGAAGTGAAATTCAATCTCCATTCTGCATGGATTCCAAAAATAGGCTAATTCACCTCTCAATATTTCTGCAGTACATTCTGAAAGGATCTGACGTTAGCTGTGCCTTCAATATCAAGTACAGAGAACCACTAAGCATGCAGAAGCTGAATTTCCACACTATGCCAGTCTGCCCTATACCTGGCAGCCACTTCTGAATGGGAACAGCATAAGTAACATTTTAACACTTCAGTAACAAGCTTTCCTAGAACTTGAAAGACGCAGAGGGTTGACTTCAGTGGCTCAAAATTCTTGCTCTAGATCAGAGACCATAGTCTGAAAGGGAAGGCTTGTGCTCAAAGTTTAGTTTTTCTTCAGAATGTAATTTTCTAGAACTCTTTTAAAAATGGCTAATAAATCAGGTGGACACTTGAGACTGTGCTGGCATCTCCTGTCTGGAGGGGAGACAGGAGGGTAGAGAGGGTTAGAAACTGGCAAAATCATCACGAAAGGAGAAGACTGGAAGGAGGGAGCGGGCTGACTCATTAGGGGGAGAGTAAGTGGGAGTATGGAGTAAGCTGTATATAAGCTTATATGTGACAGACTGACTTGATTTGTAAACTTTCACTTAAAGCACAATAAAAATTATTTTTAAAAAATAGCTAATACACTGGCAAAGCCAATAAAATGGACTGGTTAAAACTGAAATTTAGTAAATTACTACTCATAAATGGTATGATGCTTTCAGGCATTTAGGGACAAAGCAGGAACATAAATTTTAAAACCATATGAGTAATATCCTCTGGAATGGTTGATTTATTCACTAAAAACCCAGCCCACTATTTAAGCAAAACATAGCTTGGTTCATAAAAGAATTATAAGTACAAAACACTATCCAGAAAATGAAGACGTCTGAATAGCTCACTAATAAAGCTTTGAAAGCTGTCCATCACCTTGCTCCTGGTTAAGAACGTGACCTAGAAAGAATTTTTTTTTAACTAATAATGCAAACAAATAGAAATGAATAACTTAAAATTCATTATTTTGAATACACTTCAGTAAAGTGCTTCAGAGGCTTCTTTGGGGAAACAGATAAGTGAAGTGACAAATCAGTGGGTAAAATTGAGCTCAGAGTTTCAATCACCAATAATAAAAAAATAATACAACTGGTTTAGAAGAAGGATAAAGGAGCAAGAACTCTATCATATTCACTAAAGATCTGGGGCAAGCTCTAGTAAGAGTTCTAAAGAGGGTCTATCTCATTTTTTCACGGTGCCCACATGAAGCATTCCCACATGAAAAACTATTTATAGTAAGGACACACCACCCATTAAAGCAAGGACAAAAACATTTCCCAAATCATAGAAAACATGTCTTCAGGATCAACTTAGAAAATCTACTTATCACTTCAGAAAAAGTATTTAGTCCTACATAAAAGCAAGGAACAACTGAGTAACAAAATTCAGGCCACTGCAAGTTCTACCTTCAGGCTCTGCTGTGATGTCTTAATTCCACTGGCTCCCTGGACACCTCTACTTGTTTGCCTGCTTTCTGCTGAAACCCTCACGCTCTACTATTACTCTAACAACTATTACTAAGAAGAATTCTAATGATCCTCCAAACCAAACCTCAATTCTTGTATTTTTTCAGTTCTTTTTTCTAGATAGGAATGTCAGTAAATAATCAACCCAAGAGCAATAATCTTGACAATCTCAGACATCACAAGAATATAATTCAAAATTAAGATAAATCAAAAGAATGTAAAAGTGTGGGAGAAAAACAAAAGGAGCGGAAAAAACCTTCAAGTGATATTCTAAAGCTGAAGGTCTAGTCCTACTACACTCCAAAACTGGCTCTTTAACACATATTTTAGACAAATGTTTGGCTAAGTAATTCCCCTCACCGCCTACACTTTCAGTGCATATGTAAACACACACACACACACACCATTTCTGGATTTAAAAAAATAAAAGCAAGAAGTACCAGAGGCCTTCTCAATCACCAAAAAACCAAAAAGCTTCCTCTTTCCCTTAGCCAAAGTCAATAAAGCTTGTGCCACTTCTTTATGTGGCTGCCATTCCTGACAAGTCTGCTCAGGGGCAATAACATCTCAGAGTGGGTCAACAAGTAAAGGAGTCAGTGAAATGCTTTTGTCATGGAGGCTTTCTGGGCACTGGAATATGCCTACAGTATCTGGGAACATCTACTCTATAACCATAAAACAGGGCAAGCTGGAGCGAAGGAAACTAGAAGTCAAGTTCTAATTTTCCCCCTACTCTTATAGGATGAATCTAATCTAGTATCTGAGACTCGGACCGTTTATTTCTGCTACTAGCAGACAACTGTCTGTTCTCTCACAGTTCCCATAATGTTGTAGTGAGCAATTACTTTTAACAAAAAGGAGATGATGCGTAGCTCGATGGGATTACCACCACCATCACTCTTGAGTGGTGAGAAGAGAGGAATCAGCACATTTTTATGACTTGTCTCTGTGCAGAAAGAGGGACAACTCTTAATGTATTAGATTTGGGATTACTCTACAGATAAGTGGAGGCCTGATGGAGCAGTGTTATGGCTGCTAACCAAATGGTTGGCAGTTTGACTCCACCAACCGCTCCTTGGAAACCCTAGGGGACAGTTCTACTCTGTCCTATAGAGTCACTATGCGTCGGAATCGACTTGATGGCAATGGGTCTTGGACGTGTGTACAGATAAGCCCACTCTGAAACAAACTACAGGATACCTTCTGCATATTAGAAACTGAATATATAAACTTTCCCTGCATATTCACACTTGTGTGAAAACTGTATAACAAAAATATTTATCATAGTACTCTTTGTACCTAGGAAACAGCCTAATCTATATGTCTTTCTATCTCTAAGATACATATCAAATGAAAAAAGCAAGGTGCTAAACAATAATCGTTATTAAGTGCCAACCAGCTGATTTTGACACAGAGTAACCCCATGTAACAGAGCAGTACTGCCCCATAGGGATTTCTTGGCTGTCATCTCTACAGAAGCAAATCATCAGGTCTTTGGCCTGCCCAGTCACTGAGTAGGTTCGAAACGCCAAGCTTTCAGTTAGCAGCTGAGTGCTTAACAGTTTGTGCCACAAAGACTCCTTAAACAATAAGTAGTCCCATTTGTGTTGTTTTTAAAAAGCATGTATGTTTTTATATGCTTGACTATGTCTGGAAGGAAATGGGAAGAGGAAACGGTGGTAACCTCCCTGAAGGAAAGCCAAGGGCCAGAGGTAGAAATCTTATCTCTATTATATATTCTCTTGTAATGTTTTAAATTTTTTTTTAATTTTTGATTCCATATGATTAAAATGCTTTTTATGTGTTTTAGTTTAATATACCATATATATCACACGTACATGTATAACTTTTAAAAAATTAAAATTAACACAAGTATATTTAACACCTAACATAAAAAATGGTACATTTTTAAAAATATTTGAGGGAAAAGCATTAAAAAAATTGAGATTGTTCACTTCTCAGGTGTAAGATTCTAGGTCAAAGAAGGGGAAACTCAACTTTCTCTTCATTGTCCACATATTATTTATTTGTTTTAAAAAACTATTATTTTCATTAGGGATAACTCAAGAAACATGCTCTCTGGGCTTCCACAGGAGAAGAGAGGGAAGGAGATTTCAACTTATTTAGTAATAGTTTTGATTTTTAACCTTGAGCCCATATTTCTTTTGTAATTAAAAAACTAGTTTAGGCCCCCAGACCGTCTGTAGGCCCAGGACCAGAACCATTCCCAAAGCCAACTCTTCAGACAGGGATTGGACTGGACAATGGGTTGGAAAGGGATGTTGGTGAGGAGTGAGCTTCTTGGATCAGGTGGACACTTGAGACTATGTTGGCATCTCCTCCCTGGAGGGGAGATGACAGGGTAGAGGGGGTTAGAAGCTGGTGAAATGGACATGAAAAGAGAGAGTGGAGGGAGGGAGCAGGCTGTCTCATTAGGGGGAGAGCAATTGGGAGTACGTAGCAAGGTGTATATAAGTTTTTGTGTGAGAGACTGACTTGATTTGTAAACTTTCACTTAAAACACCATTTAAAACAAAAACTGGTATAGATTTTTAAATTACAAACATCTCTTACCAACCTCCACTTTATGAACTCACTGTATTAATTGATTTTCCTCATTCTCTCAGTAAAGCATATGTTGCTTCCACTCATTGAACTGTATGCTTAACAAAAGTCAGTTGTATTTGTCCCCAAACTTGTTTGTGCTAGTTGAACTTATCGCTAGATTACATAATTTAACCAAATATTATATAAATGAACGGCAAAATCTGAAGGCAAAAAGAAAAAACTGTTGCTTCTATGAAAACAAAATTAAATGCTTTAAAAAGACTCATTAACATGAAGTTGCTAAAAAATACTGTAACTGAATTAGGTATATTTAAGTGCAATAAACTAAGTGCAAAAAAACTAGGGAAAATTATAAAAGTCAAGAGGTAGCCTCCACTCACATTCTTTTGCAAGGTTCTTAAGTTTTCCCTACTTTAAAAAAAAAAAAAGTAACTGGAAATCCTAGTAAATGCATTATGAGTATAATTTATGTAAGAAAAATACCACATATAATTAGTCAACCCATAATCAAGGGATATTCCTGGACCTTATATCAAAAGACTGGTGACTGTACATTAATGTTTCAAGTTAAAATGTATAATAGATTTATATATTATTTTTAGGATCCCCAGACTTAACTGCTTGTTCAATTATCTAATCAACTAGCCTACTAGATCACATTAGATAAAGAGCTTCTGTTCTCTATGTAATTTTAAAACAACCACTAAAAAATTATGCTATTAAAAAAAAGAGGGGGAGGGAGACTTCTATTCTCTACATGGACCGAAGAAATGTTATCTAGAAATAAAACGACCTACAAATAATGAAAATACTTACTGCTTAAAACTGCCAGTTCAATCATCCAAAGGGTAAACACTTTTAGAATCTTACAATTTAACCTGAATTTCTTTTCCCTAAGTAACGCCTCTTTTCTGTTCAGAAGGCAGAAAATGCAGCAGACAACAACTGTGAATGATGAAGGTGTGTTTTTGAAGGGCCAGAGATTTTGGTCCATATAAGGATAATTTCTTTGAATCATAAATAAAAATGATTTTAAGAAAACTAACCTGAATTGTTTAAAGCATACCATTAAAAATAGAGACCATAACCTACATGCAATAAAAGGCAATCCACTCCATTTTAGCCTCAGCCATGCTCAGCAATGTCCAGGAAGAGTTACTGAAAAAATGCTTTTTCTTGCCCACGTTAAGCATAACTTTAGGTTCTGAATTCAATTTGACTCTACATACAAACCTTCTCAACTGCCTTCAAATCTCTTGAAATTTTTCTTATAAATAACCCATATTCTGGGAAATACAGAAGGGGCTCTGACACAAAAGCATCACTTATCATACTTTTGGTTTTAATTTTCCTTTTCTAGCCTCTAACAATTCCTACTGTATGACGGGTACCTAAATGCCAGCTGCACCTTCTAACACATTGATTATCTGGTTTCCTCCTCTCTGCTCTGTTTTAAACCAGTCTTCAGGCTATTCAACTCAGTCTGTCTCAAAGTATTTTTATCAAGCTCCACCCAAGAGACAGTGACTAGGAAAGTAACATGACATTCCTAGAGGCAGGAGTCTACAATTTCACATTTTAAACCAAAAGTTGCAAAGTGAAGCCTCAAGGAATATGTTCAGCCTTTTTGTTTTGGCCTGCACAGTGTTTAACATGAACATTGCTGCAAACGTTTCAAAATCAGAGATTTCATGTAAAAAAAAAAAAAAAGCTGAGTTGTCATTAAAAACTAGAATATCTAGTAACATCAGTCAGCTTTCCCACAAGGAACTGGAAACCCTGGTGGCAACTATTAGTAGTTAAAAGCTTCGGCTGCTAACCAAAAGGTCAGCAGTTCAAATTCACCAGGCACTCCTTGGAAACCCTATGGGGGAGTTCTACTGTGTCCTGTAGGGTCGCTGTAAGTCAGAATCAACTCAACGGCAATGGGTCTGGTTTGGTTTTTAGTAAGCGGCTGTCCACTTTAGATGCGTTGTGTGCTCTTCAATTCAATACAATCTCCATTACTTCACCTTCAAACTACATCTAGAATTCAACCATTTCATACCACTTCACTGTTTTACTCCCACCCAACATCGTCTCTCACTGAGATTATTACAATGGCCTCCTTACTGGACTATGCTTTTCTCCATTCCCTGTTTGGGGATATACTCATAGCACAGTGGCTAAAGTGATCCTATTAAAAACATAAGTTCATTCATTACCAAACATTCACTGAGCACCAATTAAATACCAGGCACTTTTCTAATGCTTGGAATACATCAGTAAACAAAAAAACAAAAATCTCTGCCCTCATCAAGGTTAAACATCATTCCTCAGCTTAAAGTCTTCCTATGTCCACAGGCCAAATCTGAGATAACTGGAGCATCAAAAATAAATATACTAATGGATAATAACTCACTGAATAAAATAAAAATCTATGAGTCCATAAATAACAAGCAAGGGAGAAGGGAAAGCTCTTCCTTATAGTAGAATGCCAATTGACAAATACAGACAGAATACAGAATGCCAACTAATACTAGAATACTAGAGTTCGAAAACCACCATTTTGCAACCATCATACTAATAACTGATTCAGACTAGAAGCATCAGTTGATGTTAAAACTATTATGCAAAACTCTGAAGAAGAACAGGGTGTTTACAGAGTTTCAAAGAATCTCCCCACAAAGGGAAAAATGATAACTTTCCAGTGAAGACACCAGCAGATACCACCTTAACCAACTGACCAAATTAACATCACAAAAATGTAACAAACTGACATCATAGGCCTCCTGTAATGATAAAAATCAAATTATATGCCTCCTGATACAATGTACTGAAAAAAGCACAACACACTTCTGTGATATTCTAGCCAAAAATTTATAATTTGAATCCAATCATGCAGAAACATAAGACAAATCCAAATTGAGGGACATTCTACAAAATAACTTGCCTGTACTCTTCAATAATGTTAATGTCGTGAAAGACAAAAAAAAGGCTGAGTAATTGAGAACTAAAAGCAATGTATGCTACTGAATTGGATCCTGGAACAGGAATTTTATTTTAAATTATCATAACAGACATTATAGGATAGGAGCAAAATCTGACTACAGTATTATATTAATGTAAAATTCCTCAATTTGATAATCATACTATAGTTATATAATTTCATTCTTAAGAAATAAAAGCTGAAGCATTTAGGGGCCAAGGGACATGATGTCATGTCTGCAATAACTCTCAATGGTCCAGTTATGTTCACATACACACAGAAACACAGAGAGAGTAATAAATGAAATACAGCAAAATGTTAACAATTGGGGGATTTTGGGGAGGGTATAAAAGAGTTCTTTGAACACTTCTTGCAACTTGTCCATAAATTAGAAATTATTTCAAAATAAAAAGTTAAAAAAATCAAAACCTCTGATGGCTTCACATCTCAGAGTAAATGCCAAAGACCTTACAATGACCTATAAGACCCTCTACAATCTGGCCTCCTGTTAAATCTCTAACACCATCTTCTACTATACTCCTGCCACAGAATGGAGTACACTCTAATCCGTCCATCCAGCTTCCTTACTGTTCTTGAACATACCCAGCACATTCTTGTCTCAGAACCTTTATACTTCCTGTGCCCTTCACCTGGAATACTTTTCCTACCTGGACCCACTAAGATGGCTGGGTCACTGAGAGACGCCTAACCTAATCGCCTTATTAAAAAGTGAAACTTTCCTTCCCCAAATATTATCTCCCTTCCTGTTTTATTTTTCTCTATAGACCTTTTACCACCTTACATACTATATACCTTATTTATTTCATCATCTTTCTTCCCCCACTAAAATATAAGTTCCATTATAGCAAGGATTTTTATCTATTTTGTCCACCACTGTATCTCCAGCACTTGGAACAATGCCTGGCACACAGTAGGTGCTCAGCAAATATTTTGTGAATGAATAAATTTTATGTTACTTGTCTGGCTCATTTACTAGTCATCTGTTTCCTTCTGATCTACCTTACTGTCTTATATAAATCTGCTGTTCTCACTCAGTTACCCTCTCATTTATAAAAACAATTGTTATAACCAACAATATAAAGAAGCAACACATCTTCAGGTTTTCTCAATCACATAAGAAGATCACTATCTGCGAATCCTCAATTTTACTGTCAGGCTGAGGAAGGGGCAGAAGTAAACTCTGCAGAATAATAGAACTGAATTGATGAAAAGGTCAGCTTCCTGTGACATCACTGCTTGTTCCTCTTTTTAGTATCAACCAAAAAGGACATCAGAAGGCACGGTTCTCCTCCAAGACTGGAGTGCTCAACAAAAGTCACGATGACAGCCAGTTAAAAAAGTTAGCCCTCCCATGTTCCATCAGTTTGTCAACCACCACCCACCTGCAAAATACCTCGCTTTTGCTCAAACTCTTAATAGTCCTTAACATTTATAGTTAGCCCCACTGAGTGTGAATATGGAAAGAATGAAGGGCCCTATGCAGGCAGGGAAATCTACAGTAAACAATGACTTACGCTGTGAGTAGAGCAGGATTTGAAACTCCAGAAGGGCACAAGTAAAAAGCTGAAATACATTCTCCACCCCAAGCAGTTCAAAGACCTCTTTGACAGGAAAGTCAAAAAGGGGAAGCTCATTGGTACTTGGTCTCTGGCAGATTACTGGACCATAGACCCCAGAAAACTTCAAGGACCGGCCAGGAGGTGGGAGTGGCACCTCATAGAGTACGTTGTATATGTAGCTCTCAAGGGGCAGTGGAGGGGGCTGTGGTGAAGTGACTGCCTGGTGGAGCTGCTCCAGCACACTCCGACATGCCTTCATGAAGGACATGGGCGTGATGAGGCAGATACACTTAGAGACGTAGAGTGTGTCCCGACTAATGTCATAGGAGTTGAAGCGCTGCAGCTTGGTCCCAGGAGTGCCTTCACCATCCTCCATGACACTCTCGTCTCGGCCATCAACAGGGAGAGTATGTAGGACATCATACTCAGCATTGTGCATGTGATAGAGGGTCTGCATTGCACTACAGATCTGCTTGCTAGTGACCTCCTCATAAAAAGTGAGGGCAAACCCAAATGTCCGAGATCCATCCTCCCTTGTGATAATAAAAGCATGGAACTGAGGCTCCCTGGGATCAGCCTGGGTCTTGAATGCCAGCCCTTTGGGCATGCATAGCTGCAAAGACAACAAGAAAACAAGTAGTGAGAACACTCACTGCTAATCCTCTTTTCAGAACACCACTATTACTATTTATTCATTTATAGAGTACCTACTTTGCTGGGTATTTCGGATCCCAAGTGCAACTCAGCAAGATACCCACCCTAAACATCTCCCATTCAAATGCAAGACACACAAGTAAATAAAATTACAATGCAGGTAGAGACTAAAGTTTATTACTGGTTACAGGGTAGGTGGGAGACATAAATGGGGAATTATTACTTAGGGAACCCTGTGTTTCTGTGAAGAATGATAGAAAAATTTGGAAATGGATAGTGGTGATGGTTGTACCACGTCATGAACATAATTATAATTAATGTCCTGATATTGTACACATAAAAGTGGCTGAAACGGCAAATGTTTTGTTATTTTAAAAAAACTACAATGCAGCCATCAGAGCTATACAGAAGTATATACAAAGTGACAGGAACACAGAACAGGCAACTCAGCCTGAGAGCATCAGACAAAGCTTCACAGAGGAAGTTATGTCAGATATCATCAGGTAGACAAAGGAAAGAGGGCATTTCAGGGATAGAAAAAAAAAATTGTGCAAAGATATGGACGTAAAAGACAGCCTGGAGAATTTAGGAGATGGTGCTAGAATTATATTTAAAAACTAGAGAGATACAACTCTGTATCTAAAAATAAAATACATCTGTAAATAGTTTTAGACCCTACCAGCTCATAAAATTCAGTCATCAATAAAACCTTGCCTTCTCATACCAAAAAGGGTGTGAAGATGACATAAACAGGATAAAGATGTACTTTTTTTTTTTTTTTTTTCACTTTAACTCGGATGAGTTATATAAAAAAAACTCAGGAGTATTAATCAAACCAACCTGAACCCGACTATACAAATGAAGTGCCAGCAGCCTGGGTTGTCAAATACAAGAACCAAATAATGTTACATTAGCCTTGAACTTGACTTCCCAAAGACGAGGTGTTTCTAGAATATGGCATGTTAAAATGAAATAAGCACTGTACTAGGAGTCAAAAAACTTGAGGCTAAGGCTCAATTTCCTCATCTGTAAAATGGGCATAATGCAGTCTATTCTGCCAACTTCACAGGGTTATTACATGCACAAATAAGAACATCCTAGTTTAAATACTCTAAAGAATATAAAATGGCATCAAAATTGTAATGGAGGCAGTACAAAAATGTGGCTCTGGAGATCAACTATGGAGTTCAAACTCCAGCTCAATTACTTATTAGCCATGTGACCTTGAACACATTATTTAACCTCTATAAAATATCTACGTGTGTGTACGTAAGCTAATTAATGTAAAACACTTATCGGATTACCCAGCACAAAGCGAATCCTCCATAAAGGTTAAATTATTCATATTAGTATTCTTCTACTTGAGATTTAAAATGCTGTCCTATCTCAAATTATGATGAAACAAAAATACTCATTTCTCCCATATTACTCAGATGTATATATACAATGCAGAATGAGAGAAAACTGCTTTAAACCTCACTCATCATGTTATCTTGATGCTATATATAAGCAATCAGTAGCTCAGTACCACAACCATGCATCTGACCCAACAAATTCATTGTGACTTTTAGCATATTTGATATATTTCAAATATTTGACATATTGATCAAAATGCAGAATCCTGAACAACATGCATTACAACTCCTCGTTCAAAGGTTACTGATACTTCGTGAGGCCACTGTTACCACAGTCTGGACTATTCTATCATAAATTATTCTGTAAATTACCTCATACCTCATACTTGTAGCAAACAAATACTAACCATTCCCACTGCATCTTGGTCAAAAGGATTCCATTCTACATTCTCAGGATACCGGGCAAGGACCTTAGACTTGAATGTTCGTCTCAATGGTGTCTGCTCAAAATTTTCTCCTGCAAGAAAAACAATGAAGAAAATCATCTTCAAAAAGTCCCTTTAAATCACAGGGTTATGAACGCCTGAGCTTGGTAATCCAGCAGCAAGGTACAGAAAAAAAGGCAAGGGAGTTAGTATGCCAACCATCTAAGAATAGGAAAGGCATTAAAGTTATTAGGTCAGTAAAAAAACTGAAAAAGTTAGCATGGTTAATATTGGACACCACCAGCTGTCTTTGCATTTATTCAAAATAAATTATTACTACTAACTCAATGGTGAATTTTCTTTGGAGAGAGAAGAGAAAGCACAAGGAATGACAAAGGTGATATTTATCTTTTTTTCCCCACATTTAGTTTCCTTAAAGTCAACTAGTGACATCATAAACCACCAAAAACCCACTGAAGTTGAGTCAATTCTGACTCATAGCGACCCTATAGGACAGAGTAGAGCTGCCCCATGGAGTTTCCAAGGAGCACCTGATGGATTCGAACTGCCGACCTCTTGGTTAACAGCCATAGCACTTAACCACTACTCCACCAGGGTTTCCAGTGACATCACAGAAGCATAAACTATGTGAAATTTAGAATAAAATATGCATTCTATGATCTCTGAAAAAATGCAAAGAGACTAAAAGATACAAGAACATTAAGAAAGCAGATTTCAGGATAAATCTAATGAGCTATTTTGTCAATTCAGAATCATTTGAAATTTCTAAAATTCTCCTTTGTTTCCCCTTTCTCCCTCCTAAATACCTAAGAGGATACTGAAATAAGAAAATTCCAGTGAAGAGAATCAAAGAACCCACCACCTAGAGGGATAAAAACCTGAAAAATCTATTGGTCAAAAAGGACACAAGGAAGTTAGGTCGAAGGGTATAAAATGCCACTGGAGAGACAAACATAAGAACCACCAGAAAGCTTAGGGTGGTCTCAATTGTTTTGTTTTTACCTTCAGTCGTACTTGAAATGAAAGGGCTGGCACGATCCCTGGCTTTAGAAGCCTGTATGTACTGGCATAATGCTATATGATAAATGAAATAACAGAGTATTACAATAAAGCAGTGTTATTCAAACTTTTCTGACCATGACTCCAAAAAAAAAAAACCACATTTTTACATCATGAAGCAATAAACACAGACATGTATGTATATATATACAAATTTACCCAAATAAAAATTTCACAAAATACTTACCCTTACTATGTACAATGCCCTCTCATATTTTCTACTCTCTTTGGTTAAGACAAAAAATGCTGATTGCAGATCTGACAGTCACAATTCATGATTTGAAAACTACTGTTCTTGTTAGCTGTCATCAAGTGACCCCCCATTCACAGCAACCCCATGCACAATGGGATCGGACCATCATGAGCCACAGGGTTTTCGCTGGCTGATTTTCAAAAGTAGATGACCAAGGCTTTCTTCCTAGTCTTAGTCCAGAACTCCGTTGAAACCTGTTCAGGATCACAACAACACGTAAGTGTCCACTAACAGATGAGCAGTTGCTCCGCTTGAGGTGCACTGGCCAGAAACTAAACCCAGGTCTGCCTCACAGAAAGTAAGAACTCTACCACTGAACCACCAAAACCATTATAACAGCATAAAATGGAATAGAGAGCTCAACAGATATCAAATTACTATAAAGTCATTAGTGCGTTATCTGAAAGTATACTGTCCCAGATATTGCTTTTCCTAAGGGGGTAGGGAGTGGGGGCAATTTAAATGCACCTAAGTATTTCAAACAAATAAAATTAGTAGGTGTCACAGGAAAATATACAGAAAATATGATCAAGGACAATTCAAATGAATTATCTAGTCACTGAGTAATCACGTTATATAACAGCCTTAGGTTCTGTAGGAGATAAAGATGAATCAGACAAACCACCAACCCTCACCTTTCTTACATAAGAAAGACCTATAAGAAAAAGAACATTTCATGGGGAGGTTATTATCTGGAAGGCATCAGACCTTCAGCCTATGTGGTCTAACCATTGAGAACACATTTGCACAGGATCCTGTTTGTAAGCTGGAGTTGACAGATCTAATTCTGTCCCAACCATAGTTTTTCTGAAGTCGTTCAGAACTCAAAGAGGCTGGGTGAAAAAGAGAACTTAGATAACTGGGAGCTCCTAAAAGTCAAACACCTATGCTCATCCAAAGACTTCACCAAAAGAGTAAAAAGATTACCCACAGATTGGGAAGAAGTTTTTAGCTATGACATTTCCGATCGTGGCATCTCTAAAATCTACACGTTACTGCAAAAACTCAACAACAAAAACACAAATAGCCTAATTTAAAAATGGGCAAAGAATATGAACAGACACTTCACTAAAGATGACATTCAGGTAGCTAACAGATACATGAGAAAATGCTCACTCATTAGCCATTTGAGAAATGCAAATCAAAACTACAATGAGGTGCCATCTCACTCCAACAAGGCTGGCATTAATCCAAAAAACACAAGATAATAAATGTTGGAGAGGTTATGGAGAGGCTGGAACACTTATATACTTCTGGTGGGAATGTACAATGGTACAACCACTTTGAAAATCGATTGGGCGCTTCCTTAAAAAGCTAGAAATAGAATTACCATATGATCCAGCAATCCCACTCCTTGGACTATAGCCTACAGAATTAAGAGCCTTTAGACGAACAGGTATATACGCACACCATGTTCAATGCAGCACTGTTTACAATAGCAAAAAGATGGAAATAACCAAGGTGCCTATCAATGGATGAATGGGTAAATAAATTACGGTATATTCGCACAATGGAATACTATCCATTGATAAAGAACAACAATGAATCTGTGAAACATTTCATAACATGGAGGAACCTGAAAGCCATTATGTGAGTGAAATTAGTCAATTAAAAAAGGACAAATATTGTATGAGACCACTATTATAAGGACTCAAGAAATAGTTTAAACAGAGAAGAAAATATTCTTTGGTGGTTATGAGGACGGGGGGAGAGGGGGATTCACTAATTAGATAGTAGACAAGAACTATTTTAGGTGACAGGAAGGACAACACACAATACAGGAGAGGTCAGCACAACTGGACAAAACCAAAAACAAACAAGTTTCCTGAATAAACTGAACACTTAGAACACCAGTGCAGCAGGCTTGGGGACCATGGTTTCAGGGGACATCTGTGTCAACGGGCATAATAAAATCTATTAAAACATTCGGCGTCCCATTTTGGAGAGTGTCGTCTGAGGTCTTAAACACTAGCAACAGCCATCTAAGATGCATCAACTGGTCTCAACCCACATGGAACAAAGGAGAATGACGAACACCAAAGACACAAGGTAAGTATGAACCCAAGAATCAGAATGGGCTGTATAAATCAGAGGCTACATCAACCTGAGACCAGAAGAACTAGATGGTGCCTGGCTATAACTGACGACTGCCATGTCAGGGAACACAACAGAGAATCCCTGAAGGAGTAGGAGACCAGTGGGATACAGCCTCAAATTCTCATAAAAAGACCAGACTTAATGGTCTGACTGAGACTAGAAGGACCCCAGAGGTGATGGCTCCAGAACTTCTGTTAGCCCAAGATAGGAACCATTCCCAAAGCCAACTCTGAAGACAGGGATTGAACTGGACTATATGACAGAAAATGCTACTGGTGAAGAGTGAGCTTCTTGGATCAAGTAGACACATTAGACTATGTGTACAGCTCCTGTCTGGAGGAGAGATGTGAAGGTTGAGGGGCACAGAAGCTAGCTGGCTGAATGGACATGGAAATACAGAGCGGAGAAAAGGAGTGTGTTGTCTCACTGGGGAAGAGCAACTATGAGTATATAGTAAGGTGTATATAAGGTTTTGTATGAGAGACTGATTTCTAAACTTTCACTCAAAGCACAATAAAAATTTTAAAAATAAAAATAAAAGAGGCTGGGTGATTAGTCAGGTAAAGATTCTGCACCATCACAGGATTGGGATGAGCCTTCTAGTCATACAATGCTTAAATCATCCCAGAGATACCTCAAATGTTTCTAAAAAAGAAGAGTTTATAATAACCCTAAAACACCTGTTTTGGAAACTATTAATAATTTCATTCATAAAGTTATTGCTTTTGTAACTAAAACCTTCCCTTCCAAACAATAAAACATTGCTGAAAGAAATTAAAGAAGACCTAAATAGAGGAGTCCCTGGGTAGTGCAAATGGTTAAGCAATCAGCTACTAACCAAAAGGTTGGCAGTTTGAATCCACCCAAGGGTACCTCAGAAGAAAGCCCTAGCAATCTTTCAAAAGATCACAGCCAGTGAAAACTCAAGAAGTGCAATTCTACTCTCAAACACATGGGCTCATCATGAGTCTGACTTGACGGCAACTGGTTTTTAAATAAATGGAAACACATTTCATGTTTATGGATTGGAAGAAAATACTGTTAAGATGTCAATATTGCTCAAAGTGATCCATAAATTCAAGGAAATCCCTATCAAAATTACTTCTTTGTAGAAATGGAAAAGCTAATCCTCTAATTTTTCTGGAATTGCAGGGGGCCCTTGTCATAGTCATCTAGTACTGCTCTAACAGAAATACCAAGAGTGGATGGCTTTAAGAAAGAGAAGTTTATTCTCTCACAGTCTAGTAGGCTGTAAGTCCAAATTCAGGGCGTCAGCTCCAGGGGAAGGCTTTCTTTCTCTGTCAGCTCTGGAGGAAGGTCCTTCTCATCTATCTTCCCCTGGACTAGGAGCTTCTCCAAGCAGGAACACCAGGTCCAAAGGACACACTCTGCTCCCAGCACTACTTTCTTGCTGGTATGAGGTCCTCAACACTCTGCTTGTTTCCCCTTCCTTTTATCTCTTGTAAGATAAAAGGTGGAGCAGGACATACCTCAGGCAAACTCCCTTTACATTGGATCAGGGATGTGACCTGGGCAAGACGTTACATCCCACCCTAATCCTCCTTAGCCACAGCAGAGATTGTGATTTATAACACATAGGAAAATCACAAAATATAGGACACCCACACAACGCTGGGTATCATGGCCTAGCAAAGTTAACAGATATTTTGGGGGAATGCAATTCAATCCGTGACAGCCCTGAATAGCCAAAGTGGTACTGAAAAAGAAGAATAAATTAGGAGGACTCACACTTCCTGATTTCAAAATATACCATAAAGTTACAGTAGTCAAAACAATCTGGTACTGGTATAATAATAGACACAAAGACCAGTGGAGCCCTGGTGGTGCAGTGGTTAAGAGCTACAGCTACTAACTAAAAAGGTCAGCAGTTTGAATTCCACCAGCTGCTCCTTGAAAACCCTATGAGGCAGTTCTACTCTGTCCTATAAAGTTGCTACAAGTCAGAATCGACTTGATGGCAATGGGATTGGTTTTTTTGTTTTTTTCTTTTTTAGACCAGTGGAATAGAATTGAGAATCCAGAAATAAACCCAACATCTATGGCCAAATCATTTTCAACAAAGGTGCAAAGTTCATCCAACAGGGGAAAAATCACCTCTTCAAAAAATTGTGCTGGATATCTACAGGCAAAAGAATGAAACTGGACCCATACCTCACATCATATATGCAAACAACTCAGAATGCATCAAAAACCTAAATATAAGAGCTAATACCATAAAACTTAGAAGAAAACTAGCAGATGAATCTTCAGGACCTTGTTTTTGGTAATGAATCTTAGATATGATAGCATGAACAACTAAAGAAAAAATAGATAAATTGGAATTCATCAAAAGTAAAAACTTCTATGTATCAAAAGACTTTACCAAGAAAGTAAAAAGTCAAGCTGCAGAATGGGAGAAAATATTTGGGAACCATATACCTGGCAAAGGTTTAATATTCAGAATATAGAAAGAACTCCTACACTCAACAACAATAAGACAACCTAATCAAAACATGAGCAAAGCACTTAAATAGACAGTTTCCCAAAGAAGATATACAAATTGGCTGTGGGGACCATAGTCTCGGGGAACATGTAACTCAATTGGCATAACATAATTTATAAAGAAAATCTTCTACATTCTACTTTGGTGAGTAGTATCTGGGGTCTTAAAAGCTTGTAAGCAGCCATCTAAGATACTCCACTGGTCTCACCCCATCTGGAACAAAGCAGAATGAAGAAAACCAAAAACACAAGGGAAATATTAGTCCAAAGGACTAATGGACCACAACTACCACAGCCTCTACCAGACTGAGTCCAGTACAAGTAGATGGTGTCCCTCCGCCACTGACTGCTCTGACAGGGATCACAATAGAGGGTCCCAGACAGAGCCAGAAAATAATGTAGAAAATTCCAACTCACAAAAAAAGACCAGACTTGCTGGCCTGGGGGAGACTGGAGAAACCCTGAGAGTATGGCCCCTGGACACCCGTTTAGCTCTGTAACGAAGTCACTCCGAAGGTTCACCCTTCAGCCAAAGATAAGACCAGCCCATAAAACAAAACGAGACTAAAGGGGTACAACAGCCCAGGGCAAGGACAAGACAGCAGGAAGGGACAGGAAAACTGGTAATAGGGAACCCAAGGTCAAAAACGGAGGGTGCTGACATGTCGTAGGGTTGGTAACCAATGTCACAAAACAACGTGTACAGTTTAATGAGAAGCTAGTTTAGTTTGTTCTATAAACCTTCATCTAAAGTACAGTAATAAGAAAAGAAAAAAAAAAGATCTACAAATGGCCAATAAGCACAAGAAAAGATGCTCAATGTCATAAGGCAAATGCAAATAAAACCACACTGAGATACCACTTCACATCCACTAGGATGACTAATATCAGAAAAACAGAAAACAACAAGCATTGGCTACGATATGGAGAAACTGGAAGCCGCATCCATTGCTCATGGGTACACTTGTTGGAAAACACTATGGCGGATCCTCAGAAAGTTAAACATAGAATTACCATATGACTCAACAATTCTACTTCCAGGTATATACCTAAAAAAACTGAAAGGAAGGACTCAAACAGATAATCGTATGCCAGTATCTACTGCCACATTATTAATAATAGATAAAATGAGGAAACAACCCAAATGTTGATCAAGAAATAAATGGATGAACAAAATGTGGTATATACATACAATGAAATATTATTCAGCCATTAAAAAATGGAAGTTCTGATACATGCTATGACACAGATGAACCCTGAAAACATGCTAAGTGAAACAAGTCAGATACAAAAGGAGAAATACTGTATGATTGCACTTACATGAAATATCCGGAATAGACAAATGCATAGAGAGCAAAGTTGATTAGTGCTTACCAATCAGGGGCAGGAAACCCTGGTGGTGTAGTGGTTAAGAGCTATAGCTCCTAACCAAAAGGTCGGCAGTTCAAATCCACCAGGCACTCCTTGGAAACTCTATGGGGCAGTTCTACTCTGTCCTATAGGGTTGCTATAAGTTGATATCAACTCAATGGCAACAGGGTTGGGTTCAACCAGGGGCAGGTGGAAGAGAGACATGGGGAGGTACTGCTTAAGGGGTACTGAGTCTCTGTTAAGGGTGATGAAAAAAATTGGAAACAGGTAATGATGATGGTAGTAAAACATGCTAACATAATGTCACTAAATTGTTCACATAAAAATGGTTGAAATGGGTTAATGGTTATGGGAAAATCACACCGATTAAGGGTAGGATGTCACAGCCAATTGTTGCAACTGCTGTCAATAAATTGAACACCTATAAAAAGTTGAGCTGGCAAAACTTGTGTGATAAATATTGTTATGGATTGAACTGTATCCCCCAAAAATATGTGTGTCAACTTGGCTAGACCATGATTCCCAGTACTGTGTGGTTGTCTACCATTTTGTGATATGATGTGATTTTCCTATGTGTTATAAATGCTAACCTCTATGATGTTAGTGAGGCAGGATTAGAGGCAGTTCTGTTAATAAGGCAGAACTCAATCTACAGGATTAGGTTGTATCTCAAATCAATCTCTTTTGAGATATAAAAGAGAGAATCAAGAGGAGGGGAACCTCATTGCCACTAAGCAAGAAGAGCCAGGAGCAGAATGTGTCCTTTGGATGCGGGCTTCCTGCACTGAGAAGCTCCTAGACTGGGGAAAACTGATGACAAGGACCTTCCCCCAGTGCCAATCGAGAGAGAAAGCCTTCCCCTGGAGCTGGCACCCTAAATTTGTACTTCTAGCCTCCAAAACTGTGAGAATAAATTTCTGTTTGTTAAAGCCATCCATTTGTGGTACTTCTGTTATAGCAGCACAAGACAACTAAGACAAATATAACAAGTGACAAAAAACTAAGGGAATGCCTGCTGAGGTTGCTTATGTACAACAAAAACTTCATGGGATTTGGTTCCTTGGTTCAGAGGTTTAGGGTCATGGTTTCATGGGACTTCACAGTTAATTGGTCTTATAACGTATCTAGTGCTTCTGTTCTACTTCCTAGTTCGCTGTGCAGTGCCTGGGGTCTTGCAAGCGGCCATCCAAGGCACAAGGATCACTCTCTATTTGCCTGAAGCAAGAGAGGAAAATGGAAAGTCAGGAATAGGAGGAGGATATGGAATATGTGGCTAATTGCCTCCATGAACTACTGCCTCCTTTGTCATGAGACCAGAAGAACTAGATGGTGCCCTGCCACCATTACTGAACATTTTGATCAAAGATTGTATAGAAAAATCCTGATCAAAAGGGAGAATACGCAGAACAGAATTTCAAATTCCCACAGACTCCAGACTTTCTGGAGCCATGAAGGTTAGATGAACCCCTGAAACTACTGCCCTAAGATAATCTTTAAGACTTAAATGAAAAATATCCCCTGAAGTCTTCTTAAAACCAAACAATAGCTTACCTTAACTAGTAAAAAAGCTCTGCCCTGAGCATTACACCCTTTTAAGAACTATCTATATGGGATCAAAGTGAGAACAGTAACTTGAAAGATTAGACAGGAATCTTAGGAGTCAGTGAGCTTATGTTAATGAGGGAAGGACAACTCAGAAAAGGAGGGTGAGAATGGCTGCACAACTTGAAGAATGTAATCAATGTCACTGAAGTGCACATGTAGAAATGGCTGAATTAGTGCGTGATTTTTGCTGTGTATATACTCAACAAAAACAAAATAAGTTTTTTTTTTAAATGGTTGAAATGACAAATGTTTTGTTATATGTATTTCACCACAATTATTAAAAAAAAAAAAAAAATTCCCCTTGCATTTTCTCTCAGGCTTTGTCCATTATTATCAGAAAAGGCCCACTTAGGGTAGTCATACTTCTGCAACTTCTGACAAGACCCAATCTTCTTTCTGTTAGTAAATCAAGTACTGCAATTTTAAGTCCTTTCCTTTCCTGCTCCCTTCTTCCAAACATTTGAAACTGTCTTTTTTTTTTTAATTGTGCTTTCAGTGAAAGTTTACAATTCAAGTCAGTTTCTCATACAAAAACTTATACACAAATTGTTGTGACCCTATAACATGATAGCACACTCTTCCTCTCCACCCTGTATTTCCCATGTCCATTCAACCAGCTCCTGTCCCCCTCTGCCTTCTCATCTCGCCCCTGGACTTAGTCTCACGTGCCTACCTGAGCTAAGCACACTCTTTCCAAGTATCATTTCATATCTCATAGTGCAGTCTAATCTTTGCCTGAAGAGTTGGCCTCGGGAATGGTTTTAGTTCTGGGTTAACAGAAAGTCTGGGAGCCATGTCCTCTGGGGTCCCTCCAGTCTCAGTCAGATCATTAAGCTAGTCTTTTTACTAGAATTTGAGTCCTGCACCCTACTTTTCTCCTGCTCCATCAGGGACTCTCTGTTGTGTTCCCTGTCAGGCCAGTCACTGGTGGTAGCCAAGCACCATCTAGTTCTCCCGGTCCCAGGCTGATGGAGTTTCTAATTTATGTGGACCTTTTTGTCTCCTGGGCTCATATTTTCCTTGTGTCTTTGGTACTCTTCATTCTGCTTTGCTCCAGGTAGGTTGGGACCAATTGATGCATCTTAGATGACTGCTTGCTAACGTGTAACACCCCAGGTGCCACTCACCAAAGTGAGATGCAGAACATTTTCTTAATAACTTTGTAATGCCAAATGACCTAGACATTCCCTGAAAACCATGGACAAACGCCCACCCCTGCTATTCTGTCTCTCGAAGTCTTTGGTTATATTCAGGAAACTTCTTAGCTTTTGGTTTAGTCCAGTTGTGCTGACTTCTCCCATATTATGTGTTGTCCTTCCCTTCACCTAAAATAATTGTCTATATCTAGTTAGTGAATACCCCTCTCCCTCCCTCCCTACCATCATAACCATCAAAGAATGTTTTCTTCTGTGTTTAAACTTTTTCTTGAGTTCTTATAATAGTGGTCTCATACAATATTTGTCCTTTTGTGACTACTAATTTCACTCAGCGTAATGCCTTCCAGATTGATCCGTCATGAGATATTTCACAGATTCATCATTCTTCTTTATCGTTGCATAGCAGTCCATTGTGTGATATACCATAATTTATTTATCCATTTATCCGTTGATGGACACCTTGGTTGCTTCCATCTTTTTGCTATTGTCAACAGTGCTGTAGTGAACATGGGTGTGCATACACCTATTCGTGTGAGGGCTCTTATTTCTCTAGGATATTTTCCAAGGAGTGGGACTGCTGGATCGTATGGTAGTTCTATTTGTAGCTTTTTAAGCAAGTGCCAAATCAATTTCCAAACTGGCTGTACCATTTTATATTCCCACCAGCAGTGTATAAGTATTCCAGTCTCTCCACAACCTCTCCAACTTTTATTATTTGGTGTGAAACTTTCTTTTCCAGCAAATTTCATCTCTCCAAATACATCTGGTAATCTTCACTAAAGAAGACTGGCAAAATCAGAAGTCAATTCCGACTCACAGCGACCCTACAGGACAGAGCACAACTGCCCCAAAGAGTTTCCAAGGAGCACCTGCTGGATTCAACCTGCCAACCCTCTGGCTCGCAGCCGCAGCATTTAACCACTACACCACCAGGGTTTCCACAACACATACAGACTGCCCAAAAGTCAGCAGGTCTGGTTATCAGATCTAATGCCCATTTCTAAGAGCAACTTAAAAATTAGTCAACTAGGTGTTGGTCTGTATTTGTCAATCTGCCCCTGGGGAAGTACAGTTCAGATAAATCATAACAGATTTTTTTTTTTTAATAGCCGACATGCTTTACAAGGGACTTTTAATGGGTTCTTTGTTTACTTAGTCTGCTTTGACCAAGCCAGAAACAAAATGACTGTTCGAACTAGCTTGATTTGAATAACCCTAAATGGGGAATGCTTAAACTGGGAAGCTTCAATTCTATATAAAGACATCAGCATTTTTCTAGGGAAAATTTTCATCAGATTCTCAAAGAACTCAGCTCCAAATGTTTCTCCAGATTTGGGCAGGAAACATCAGACCATTTACAGATTATCCTAAATATTTTGTTAGTTGCTGCCAAGTCAATGGCAACCCCATGTGTGTCAGAACAGTACTTCATGGGGCTTTCAAGGCTGTGACTTTTCAGAAGCAGATTGCCAGGCCTGCCTTCCAGGGCACCTCTGAGTTCGAACCCTGTAACTTTTGGATAGCAGTCAAGTCACCCAAAAAAACCAACCAAACCAATCTCATTGCTTCAAGTCGATTCCAACTTATAGAGCCACCCAGGGACTCCTAAATCAGCAGGTTTTTATACAGATTAAAACATACAGAAAAAAATAAATAAATAAACCCATTGCCATCAAGTCGATTCCAACTCGTAGCAACCCTACAGAGTAGAATTGCCCTGTAGGGTTTCCAAGGAGTTGCTGGTGGATTCGAACTGCCGACCTTTTGATTAGCAACCGTAGCTCTTAACCACTGAGCCACCAGAGCGCCAATTAAAAAATATGCACTTCTAAATAACTATTTTCTAGGTTGACGCTGACCCAAATTAGGACATTTTTTTTCTCCTTTCATATCCTAAGATCGTTGTTGCTGTTAGGTGCCATCAAGCCGGTTCTGACTCATAGCAACCCTATGCACAACAGAACAAAACGCTGCCTGGTCCTGAGCCATCCTTACAATCGTTGTTATGCTTGAGCTCATTGTTGCAGCCACTGTGTCAGTCCACCTCATTGAGGGTCTTCCTCTTTTCCGCTGACCCTGTACGCTGCCAAGCATGATGTCCTTCCCCAGGGATTGATCCCTCCTGCCAACGTGTCCAAAGCATGAAAGACGCTGTCTCGCCATCCTTGCCTCTAAGGAGAATTCTGGCTGTAATTCTTCTGAGACAGATTTGTTTGTTCTTTTGGCAGTCCATGGTATATTCAATATTCTTCACCAACACTACAGTTCAAAGGCATCAACTCTTCTTCGGTCTTCCTTATTCATTGTCCAGCTTTCACATGCACATGATGCGATTGAAAATACTATGGCTTGGGTCAGGTGCACCTTAGTCTTCAAGGCGACATCTTTGCTCTTCAACACTTTAAAGAGGTCCTTTGCAACAGATTTACCCAATGCAATGCACCTTTTGATTTCTTGACTGCTGCTTCCATGGCTGTTGATTGCGGATCCAAGTAAAATGAAATCCTTGACAACTTCAATCTTTTCTCCATTTGTCATGATGTTGCTCATTGGTCCAGTTGTGAGGATTTTGCTTTCTTTATGTTGAGGTGTAATCCACACTGAAGGCTATGGTCTTTGATCTTCATTAGTAAGTGCTTCAAGTCCTCTTCACTTTCAGCAACCAAGGTTGTGTCATCTACATAACGCAGGTTGTTAATGAGTCTTCCTCCAATCCTGATGCACCATTCTTCTTCATATAGTCCAGCTTCTTGGATTATTTGCTCAGCATACAGATTGAATAGGTATGGTCAAAGAATACAACCCTGACATACACCTTTCCCGACTTTAAACGAATCGGTATCCTCTTGTTCTGTCCGAACAACTGCCTCTTGAGGTATGTAAAGGTTCCTCATGAGCACAATTAAGTGTTCTGGAATTCCCATTCTTCGCAGTGTTATCCATAGTTTGTTATGATCCACAGAGTCGAATGCCTTTGCATAGTCAATAAAACACAGGTAAACATCCTTCTGGTATTCTCTGCTTTCAGCCAGGATCCATCTGACATCAGCAATGATATCCCTGGTTCCACGTCCACTTCTGAAACCAGCCTGAATTTCTGGCAGTTCCCTGTCGATATACTGCTGCAGCCGTTTTTGAATGATCTTCAGCAGAATTTTGCCACGTGTGATATTAATGATATTATTCTATAATTTCCACATTCGGTTGGATCACCTTTCTTGGGAATAGGCATAAATATGGATCTTTTGCAGTCACTTGGCCAGGAAGCTGTCTTCCATATTTCTTGGCATAGACGAGTGAGCACCTCCAGCGATGCATGTGTTTGCTGAAACATCTCAACTGATACTCCATCAATTCCTGGAGCCTTGTTTTTCGCCAATGCCTTCAGAGCAGCTTGGACTTCTTCCTTCGGTGCCATTGGTTCTTGATCATATGTTACCTCCTGAAATGGTTGAACATCGACAAATTCTTTTTGGTATAATGACTCTGTGTATTCCCTCCATCTTCTTTTGATGCTTCCTGTGTCATTTAACATTTTCCCCATAGAATCCTTCACTATTGCAACTGGAGGCTTGAATTTTTTCTTCAGTTCTTTCAGCTTGAGAAATGCCGAGCATGTTCTTCCCTTTCGGTTTTCCATCTCCAGATCTTTGCACATGTCATTATAATACTTTGTCTTTTCGAGCCGCCCTTTGAAATCTTCTGTTCAGTTCTTTTACTTCATCAATTCTTCCTTTTGCTTTAGCTGCTCGACGTTCAAGAACAAGTTTCAGAGTCTCCTCTGACATCCATCTTGGTCTTTTCTTTCTTTCCTGTCTTTTCAATGACCTCTTGCTTTCTTCATGGATGATGTCAGGTGCAAAATTCTCTCCTCTAAACATACATGCTGGTGTGAGCACAACAAAAAAGGTGGGAAGGAAAGAATCAGATCTTCAAAACTTCTTCTTGAAGTGATATGGAAGGTCATCAGAAAATTTTCACCAAAATCTCACCATGGCACATTTATAGTAAACGTATTTCATCTGTGGAAAAGAATGATAGTTTTTAAATGGTGAGAGCAGATGTGAAAAGTCATGTTTCAAACATGCCAGAGAAAGACCTAGTGTGGTCAAATCTTCACCTGGTTTATGCTGAACTATACAAAGTTTCTCCAAAACATAGTCAGCTTAGATTCACTCAAGATAAAAGTGACCGTAATTTCCTAAGAAACTGCTTATGGGACACATCTGTTATGCCTACATCTTAGATTAAATATACCAAATAAAAAAAGTATATATTTCAATTTCTGAATCTATCAATAATCAGAGTTGAGATATGCTTAAGAAACTTTACATAAAACTTGAAGTATTTTTTCTAAAAGGGCACTTTTATATCTGGCCTCTTGGAGGAGATGGGGAGGACAATACAAATATCTATGAAACTACAACTGAAAAAAATAGACTTTGTCAACAGAATAATTTATATCTAGTAGGTTATCAACTTGGCAGCAATGGATTTACAATGGAGGAGCCCCTGGGTGGTACAAACAGTTAACAAGCTTGGCTGCTAACTGAAAGGTTGGAGGTTCAAGTCCATTCAGAGGCAACTCGAAAGAAAGGTCTGGATATCTATATCTTAAAAATCAGCCACTGAAAACTCTATGAGCACAGTTCTGCTCTGACACAGGAAGGGTCACCATGAGTTAGAGATACCTTGACAGCAACTAGTAATGGTAATATAATGGAGGTTCTGTTTTTGTCATGGCTGAGTAGCTCCTATCAGACCAACTCTACCACAAGTGACTATAAACTCTGGACAAGATATAAAAAAACAACTACCTGCATCTTCCAAAGCACTACTGAAGGAAATCTCACCAGGCTTTTCCATATAAAATCAAGGAAACCATCTGTTGTGCCCTGTGCTTCCCCCTTGAGGCAGTTTTGTCCACTTTCATCCTCAACATATTTTCTTTGTTAGATAACTTTAGGTTTGTGTACACAGCCATTTCTCATACTGATACTTCGCCTCCTGTTTGACATCTTCCAGACATCACACCTCGTCTAACTCATGCACCTAGAATTTCTAACATGGCTAAACTTCTCATATATCCAGTTTTTAACAGAGACTGGGATTTGAGATTCTATTTAGACAGAACTGCTTCAAACCACACCTTGGGCACGACCTTGACAGCAAGAACTATCACTTCCATGGACACGGCCCTTCCTTTTAGCCCAGCCCAATAACCCGCAAGACACATATCTATTGAGCCAACATCTGAATGAACACACAGGAATCCTTTATGACAAGCCTCTGAACTTAATTTGTTCTGTTTCGTGGCGGAAGCAAGAAGCTGTCAAATTCATGGTCTTTCAGACCAGTCTAAGGGATCCAGTCCTGTTTTCTAATTAATAAATCGGATGGATAGGTACACCTTGTTCTGAACATAGGGTGAGGGCTCCCAGGGGTTATACAACCAAATAGGTGCTTTTCTCTAATAGTTAACCCCTCCAGAAAAATAAGGTTAGGCAAACCCATTGGACTGAGATCCCTAAGTAAGAAGTGGCAGGACCCAAATCTGAGCAATGGTCCCCATGCTTACCTCAACGCCAAATTTTAAAATAATCTGTCTTAATTACATCTGAGCAACTAATCTAGAATGCGGGAGACAGGGTTAAGGTCTTGGCTTGGTCACTTACTAGTTACACTACTCACCTGAAAGATTAAAAAACAGAGGACTAATGTTCTACACATCCTAGTTTGGTGAGTAGCATCTGGGGTCTTAAAAGCTAGTGGACGGCCATCTAAGATACAACTATTGGTCTCATCCCGTCTGGAGTAAAGGAGAATAAAGAAAACCAAAGACACAGGGAGCAGTCAGTCCAAAGGACTAACGGACCACATGAACTACAGCCTCCACCAGCCTGAGACCAGAAGAACTAGATGGTGCATGGCCACCACCACTGACCGCTCTGACAGGGATCACAATAGAGGGTCCTGGACAGTTGTTGCTGCTGTTATGTGCCATTGAGTTAGTTCTGACTCACCCCCATGTACAAAAGAAGTAAATACTGCCCAGTCCTGTACCACTCTCATAATCCTTGTTATGCTTGAGCCCATTGTTGCAGCCACTGTGGCAATCCCTCTCATTTGCTGACCCTCTTCCTCACCAAGTATGATGCCCTTCTCCAGGGACTGATCCCTCCTGATAACATGTCCAAAGTATGTGAGACGAAGTCTCGCCATCCTTGCTCCTAAGGAGCATTCTGGCTGTACTTCTTCCAAGACAGATTTGTTCGTTCTTCTGGCAGTTCATGGTGTGTCCAATATTCTTTGCCAACAACATAATTCAAAGGTGTCAATTTTTGTTCAGTCTTCCTTATTTATTGTCCAGCTTTCACATGCATATGAAGCAACTGAAAACACCATGGCTTGGATCAGGCGCACCTTAGTCTTTAAAGTGACATCTTTGCTTTTTCACACTTTAAAGAGGTCTTTTGGAGTAGATCTGCCAAATGCAATGTGCCATTTGATTTCTTGACTGCTGCTTCCACAGGCATTGATTGTGGATCCAAGGAATATGAAATCTTTGACAACTTCAATCTTTTCACTGTTTATCATGATGATGCTTATTGGTCTAGTTATGAGGATTTTTGTTTTCTTTACGTAGAGGTGTAATCCATACTGAAGGCTGCAGTCCTTGACCCACATCAGCAAGCGCTTCAAGTCCTCTTCACTTTCAGCAAGCAAGGTTGTGTCACCTGCACAATGCAGGTTGTTAAAGAGTCTTCCTCCAATCCTGATGCCCCATTTTTCTTTACATAGTCCAGCTTCTCAGATTATATGCCCAGCATACTGGTGGGTTATACAGATTGAGTAAGTATGGTGAAAGGATACAACCCTGACACACATCCTTCCTGACTTTAAACCACACAGTACCCCCCTGTACTGTTCGAATGACTGCGTCTTGATCTATGCACAGGTTCTTCAGGAGCACAGTTAAGCATCCAGAAATCCCATTCTTCACAATGTTATCCAAAATTTATGATCACGTAGTCGAATGCCTTCGCATCGTCAATGAAACACAGGTAAACATTTTTCTGGTATTCTCTGCTTTCCAGGATCCATCTGACATCAGTAATGATAACCCTCGTTTCACGTCCTCTTCTGAATCCAGCTTCAGTTTCTGGCAGTTCTCTGTTGATGTACTGCTGCAACCACTTTTGAATGATCTTCAGCAAAATTTTACTTGTCTGTGATATTAATGACATTGTTCAATAATTACTGCATTCTCTGGGGTCACCTTTCTTTGGAATAGGCATAAATATCAATCTCTTCCAGTTGATTGGCCAGGTAGCTATCTTTGAATTTCTTGGCATAGACACGTGAGCATTTCCAGCACTGCATCCATTTGATGAAACACCTCAGTTGGTATTCCGTCAATTCCTGGAGCCTTGTTTTTGGGCAATGTCTTCAGTGCAGCTTGGACTTCTTCCTTCAGTACCATCGGTTCTTGATCACATGCTACCTCCTAAAATGGTTGAACGTCGACATTTCTGTCCCAGACAGAATGGGATAAAAATGTAGAACAAAATTCAAAATCACAAAAAAAGATCAGACTTACTAGTCTGACAGAGACTAGAAGAACCCCTGAGACAATGGCCCCTAAACACCCTTCTAACAGAACTGAAAAAAAAAAAACCCTTCTAACAGAACCGAAGCCACTCCTAAAGTTCACCTTTCGGCCAAATATTAGATGGGTCTATAAAACAAACCATAACACCTGTGAGGAATATGCTACTTAAAGCAATCAGGTATATGACACCAAATAGACAACACCTGCCCAAAAGCAAAGTTGAGACAGGAGAAAAACCTAACAAATAGAAGGGTGTAGTGCTGACACTTTGTGGGGATTACAATCAATGTCACGGAACAATTTGTGTATAAATTATTGAATGGGAAACTAAACTGCTCTGTAAACTTTCACCTAAAGCACAATAAAAAGTTCAAAAAAAAAATAAAGAGAGGAATAGCTGCTGATCTGTGAAAGCTTTTCCCAGCTTGATCATTCCTGACTTAACGACTATTGAGCCTAGAACCTAATTCAGCATGGAAATCCCCACCTTCTGAGCTTCCAGTGAAAGACTGCCAAGTTACAACTTAAAGGTATGCATTAATTCTCTCTCTGTTGCCTCTCTCCCCCAAAACCCCACTAAAACAACAGAGGTGGGAAATGCATAAATTTACAAGAATTAAAAACACAATGAGAGTGAAGGTAACAGCCACAAAATTTCTGAAGCTGGAAAGTACATGAATGAGTGGTAACTGACAGTAGAGTTGAGAAAGCTGACATAAAACATAACCTCCAAAAAGCTCAGAAGGGTCACTATGGGTCGGAATCAACTTGATAGCAATGTTTTGGGTTTTTTTAACCTCAAAAAACAGTAACAATAAGGTGGTATATGATAAGAAACAGGAGCCCTGGTGGTTCAGCGGCTATGTGCTCACCTGTCAACCAAAAGGTAGGTGGTTTGAACCCACCAGCCTCTCCAGGGAAGAAAGACTGTGGCAATCTGCTTCCGTAAAGATTACAGCCTTGGTAACCCTATGGGGCAGTTCTGTGCTAATCTACAGGGTCGCTACAGGTCTAATCAACTTGACAGCACATAGCAACAACAACATAATAAGAAAAATCATACAAAAAAATTAATCTGAACAAAGAACATTAAAGTAGCAAGGAAATAGCTGTTATTAATCACCCATGGCATAACTTTCCTATAAATTGTTTAAAAAAAAAAAAAAAGATGGTTTTCTTGCAATATACAATACTTGGGAGTCCCTGGATGGCACAATCAACTATTTGGCAAACAGTTGACGGTTCGAGCCTACTCAGAGGCACCTTAGAAGACAGGCCTGAGGATGTTTCCGAAAGGTCAGAACCTCGAAAACCCTATTGAGCAGTTCTACTCTGCACACATGGGGTCGTCATGAGTCAGAATCAACTCGACAGCAAATAACAACGACAATGTATAATATTTAAAAATAATTCTACACAAATAAAATTATGGAAAAAATATACAAAATATTAAGCATGGTTATGGTACCTCTGGAAAGGTGGGGATATGGATGATTGCTATTTTTTTCTTTATACTTTTCTGTATTTTCTGAATTTCCTGTAGTAGTAAGCTTGTATGATCTCTATGATAAAGAGATTATACTAAAAATAGCAAAATAATCTAATAGTTCATTTTGCTCGAGCTGGTAAAGAGAATTTTTTAACTACGATTTAGAATACTAACTTAATTCCTAATTTCTATATAGCAAAAACTTAGCTGACTTAGCATTATTAAAGCACAAGGATGTAGACTATAAAAAATAACTCTTCCACCTTCACACAAACAGATATATGCACACCCATGTTTACTGCAGCTCTGCTTACAATAGCAAAAGCTGGAAGCAACCAAGGTGTCCATCAACGGATGAATGGGTAAATAAATTGTGGTATATTCACACAATGGAATACTACGCATCGATAAAGAACAGTGATGAATCTGTGAAACATTTCATAACATGGAGGAACCTGGAAGGCATTATGCTGAGCGAAATTAGAGGCAAAAGGACAAATATTGTATAAGACCACTATTATAAGATCTTGAGAAATAGTATAAACTGAGAAGAACACATACTTTTGTGGTTACGAGGCGGGGAGGGAGGGAAGGTGGGAGAGGGTTTTTTACTGATTAGTTAGTAGATAAGAACTGCTTTAGGTGAAGGGAAGGACAATACTCAATACATGGAAGGTCAGGTCAACTGGACTGGACCAAAAGCAAAGAAGTTTCCGGGATAAACTGAATGCTTCAAAGGTCAGCGGAGCAAGGGCAGGGGTTTGGGGACTATGGCTTAAGGGGACTTCTAAGTCAATTGGCAAAATAATTCTGTTCTGCATCCCACTTTGAAATGTGGCGTCTGGGGTCTTAAATGCTACCAAGCAGCCATCTAAGATGCATCAATTGGTCTCAACCCACCTGGATCAAAGGAGAATGAAGAACACCAAGGTCACACGATAACTATGAACACAAGAGACAGAAAGGGCCACATGAACCAGAGACTTACATCATCCTGAGACCAGAAGAACTAGTTGGTGCCCGGCCCCAATCGATGACTGCCCTGACAGGGAGCACAACAGAGAACCCCTGAGGGAGCAGGAGATTAGTGGGATGCAGACCCCAAATTCTCACAAAAAGACCATACTTAATGGTCTGACTGAGACTAGAGGAATCCCGGCGGTCATGGTCCCCAAACCTTCTGTTGGCACAGGACAGGAATCATTCCTGAAGACAACTCATCAGACATGGAAGGGACTGGACAGTGGGTAGAGAAGAGATGCTGATGAAGAATGAGCTATTTGTATCTGGTGGACACTTGAGACTGTGTTGGCATCTCCTGTCTGGAGGGGGGATGGGAGGGTAGAGAGGGTTGGAAGCTGGCAAAATCGTCATGAAAGGACAGACTGGAAGGGCTGACTCATTAGGGGCAGAGCAAGTGGGAGTATGGAGTAAGGTGTATATAAACTTATATGTGACAGACTGACTTGATTCGTAAACGTTCACTTGAAGCTCAATAAAAATTAAAAAAAAAAAGTAACTCTTCCAGTGAGCTACCTGTATAAGGTGGACACTTGAGACTGTGTTGGCATCTCCTGTCTGGAGGGGAGATGGGAGGGTAGAGAGGGTTAGAAACTGGCAAAAAGGTCACGAAAGGAAAGACTGGAGGGAGGGAGCGGGCTGGCTCATTAGGGGGAGAATAAATGGGAGTGTGTAGTAAGATGTATAAAAGTTTATATGTGACAGATTGACTTGATTTGTAAACTTTCACTTAAAGCACAATAAAAATTATTTTAAAAAAAAACTCTTCCTATTTATTTGCACCTAATTAGAAGGTAAATACTATATGACTAGCATGTCATGTATTCCTATGAAACCACAGCAACATTGAAAACTGAAATGAACAAAAAATGTTAAATTCAACTCAAATCCAAAACAACTGTAGAGTTCTGACTCATACCCTCCAAAGAGATTTCACTGAGAGCAAAAAGGAGAATATCCATTATTCCTTGTCTCGTTACTGAAATCTCTTCTGGGAAGAAAATGTTTAAGTCTAATTCATAACCCAACAATTCCTGATAGGGGAAAATTTGCCAAAACTCTGGATTTAGTTTCCAAGTTGAAGCGGCACTGGTCTACCTTTCCAGATTATGGGTCCCCTCATGCATAAAATTTCCAGATTACCATTGTAACAGTCTTCAGATTTTTCCTCACCCAATACCCTTTTTCTCTCTGTTTTGCTAGAATTAAACAAACAGGAAAAGACAGATCCCTCTCTGTTCCTCAGAGACCTCACTGTCAGAGCTTTCCATACACCTACTTTATGTATTAGAAAATTAAAAGTACTCCTCCTTAAATGGTCAACATGGCATTTCATGAACCCAAACTTCCTAAAATTATCCACGCACCTCTACATACTCCTCCTCTCTTTGTATTACATAGAATGAAAAACCCTGACTGAAAAGGAAAAAAATACCACCCAGAATTCACTGAAAATATCTACGTGTATTATTTTAGTTAAGCTTCACCACAACCCTCAAAGGGATTTTACAGATAAGGAAGCTGGCTAGGAGATAGTAAATCACCCAGTAAGAAGGAGGCAAAATGAGATCAGAAAATCCTCTCCAGATACCCAGTTTAATGTTCTTTTCACCTCTACACTAGGATGACTGCCTCTTAGAACTTTAGGATTTGGACAATGAAGAAGTACAATTTTGGTGTAAGGAAAACTCTAAGGGTAGGTAATCTTCGTGAGAAGACTAAAAAGCCACAAAACCCCAAGTTCTCTATGGTAATACAGAGCAGGATCCTCAACCACAGGTCATGAAAGGGTACCTCCCTACTAAGGTAACCCAAAATCTCCTGGATCCTTGTATCGCACCAAGCACTATCGATCTCCAAGTTGCCCTATCCTCCAGCCATTAGTAGGATGAAGATGGCCCCGCAGAGCCTTCCCTTGCTGCTAGAATGATACAGATCCAGGAAGAGTTAACAAATGAGGCTAAAATGGGGGCCTAACCTGCCAGTAAGCAAGCTTAGTAAGAAGAACAGGCAGACACAAGACTAGGGCCTTCTATCAGTCCTTGGAAGAAAACCAAGACTAAAGCTGCCACTGTTGCCAAAGCTTTAAATGAAAAGCTTCAGCTTCTGAGAGCCCAAGACAGTAAACGTCATATCAACTCTTTATCTCCAGCTTCTCAATATCCAGTGTCTTCCATATTTCTCATGCCCTCTAGTCTGATCTGACTATGAAAATGAATCTGCTCCATTTACATCAATAGCCCTACAAACACTGCTCTTCCTTTCTTGAAAAATCACTAGGCTTGCTAAATGCTAAACTGGGGACCCTAGCAGAATGACTAACAGGATAGCAATTTTCCTGCAATTCAGTTATTTATACAGGCAATAGTGTCAACTGATAATCTTTAAGCTATTACAGTCAAATACTATCATCTCTCTTTTTTTCCCTGCCATTCTTCTGTTTTCATACAGTTCATACAGTCTATCTGCTACGAACCCCTGGTGCACCGTGGTTAGAGTTTGGCTGCTAAACAAAAACTCAGCAGTGCAAATCCATCAGCCACTCCTTGGTAATCCTATGGAGCAGCTGAAGCACCCACTTAAATAGAACTTAAACAGAACCAGAAATAGGAGGGGAGAGGCAATTTCTCATTGAATATTTGCAACTGCAAGAAAAGCAAATGCCTAATGACACGAGGATGGTTGGGCAAACTATGGCACATCAAGGCAATGGAACACAACTATTAAAGCTACATAGGAAATGAAAGAAGACTAAAAACATTTATTAATTACAACTGGGTTAAGAAGTCTAGACACAAGCAAAGTTGGTCAAAAATTCTAGAGCCAATGACTCCCAACTAGAGGCCCATAAAAGAAAAAGTAATGACAGGTGCATCATTTTTAATATTTACAAAAGCCATACTGAAAACATATGTGAAAATATCATATAAGCTAACTAACAAGTCAAATTTGTCTTTGACTGAAATTATATTAACCCCATGTTGTATTTCTGATCATTTCAGGGCAATCAGAAGTTATAATTGCCAATAATATGTCTTTGGTTAATTGAGAATTTTTTTTAATTCAATTATAATTTTATAAATGCAGGACACTACCTTTTTCTGACTTTCTGTTATAAAAAGTAGAATGAATTGCCATGTATCCATCACCTAGCTTCAACAATTATCAACACATGTCCAATTCTGCTTCATTTGTACACCCCCTATACCAGGTTATTTTAAAGCAAATCTATACATAGTATTTTATCTATAATATTTTAGCACATATCTCTAAAAGATAAGACCTCATCTTTTTACCATAACCACAATGTTATAATTACATCTAAAAACTGTGACCAAAGAAATTCTTAATGCCAATCTAGTCGGTATTTGAATTTCCTTGATTATCTCCTAAGTATTTAAAACTAGCTTTTAAATCACTGAGTGGTCCTAAGAGTAAAAAAAAAAAAAAAATCTATGTTTCCAAGAATTTTGTTTTACTTATAAAGTTGTTTAAAAGCATGAACAGGAATAAAGGCAAATTTTCTGTGTAAATAAACCACAAATTAGAGAAACTTCAGGTCTGGGTTATAAGGATCAAAGAAGAGGGATATGTAGAGCCAGACATGATTTTCAAAATATTTAACAATTAGTGCAGCATGGGCACCAACCAACCAGAACAAACACTGGCCAAAAACATACGGCATATAGCCTGGGTATCAACCTTGGATAGAGCTCTGACTGGGGAACTAGCAGAAAGACCTGGGGATCCTGCTTCCCAGGCTCTGAAATTCAACCTTGCTTGCAGCAGAACAATAAGCTACATCCACATCAATCACCAGGAAATTACCATAAGGCCTTGATAAACATCTTCTACTTAGCACAGCTGGTAACTACTGTATCACTTTAGCTGCAACTGATCATCCTCAACCCAAAACTCACAACCGTAAAGTCGATTCTGACTCATAGCGACCCTACAGGGTTTCCAAGGCTGTAAATCTCTATGGAAGCAGACTACCACATCTTTCTCCCAAGGAGCCACTGGTGGTTTTGAACCACCAGTCTTTCAGTTAGCAGTCAATCACTTTAACCAATGCACCACCAGAGCTCCTTAACTGATCATCCTATTATTTATCATTTGAACTAGGCATAGAAAGTATCCTCTTTTAAGCAAGAAGCATGGTAAAATAGAAAGAGTTCTTGATTCTAGCATGACGTGGAATACAGGCTGCCTGTCTCTAAAAGTTAAAAATGTATTATCTGGCACTGATAACTGGGAATGTTAATACCCTTCAACCCCTGAGAGTGCACTACTTATAGGTCACAGGTTTTCTGGTATGTTCTTTAGGTTGCTAAAGAATGTAGAAGATAAACCTTTGTGATTGTTATTTAGAATCCTTTCATAAACTGAAGGCCTGCCCTGGCCATTTCAAAATAAACCTAAAACATTCCTGAAGGGAGAGAGGAAGAGAGAGATCTTAAAGGAAAGTGAGAATGCCTGGGGTTTTGGCCTGGTTCAATACAATCTAGCCTAAGCAAAGCATTTTCATCTTCCTGGGCTCCAGCTGCATATAAGGCACCTGCCAACTTCCCTAGTCTCATCTCCTACCACTCCCTCCCCCCTTTACACATTTTCTGTAATGACTCACTTGTTGTTCCCCAAATAGAGCATATTTTTTCATGACCTCATTCTTCTGTACATGCTTTTCTCTGCCTAGAATAACCTTCACACCCTTCTTTGCCTAGAAAGTCAATCTACATTTATTCAAGTGATTGCTGTGGAAATCCACAGTATCCCAACAATGCTGCCATTTCTCCAAGTTCCCTAGGAACTTTTCTGTGAAAACTAACATCAGAGCCATTTACTGGTCATAAAGCAAAATCTGCTCCTTCACATGTAGTTCATATGCCATGGTTTTCAGTTCCCTCATCACCCTAGTTCCTAGATCTGGAATCTGTCAGTCTAAGTATGGTCTAACTAGCACCATTTAAAATAGAACTATCCAGTCCCTCTTTCTCAACGCTTTATTAATGCATGCTAAAATCACAACTTTTTGGCAACCACACTTTGACCATAAATCAAATTTGCAGTCAATTAAGTCTTACATATTTTTAAGAAATTCTGCTATTAAATCACATCTCTCTCCTATATCTCTATTTTTGCATCACTAATTTCATCATAAAGGTCAAATTTCTCTCTTATCCCTAAGAATATCCTAATCATTCCTGTAACACATTCCTTGCATGCTGATAGTATCACTATGTTTTATCAGTCTACTCACCATAATGAAGAAACTACGGTTGGTGTGACCTAACATTATTAGTGAGCCCATGTTGGCTCTTAATAATCTCACATGTATTTTGTTTAAGAATATGTTAAGCTCTTACCTCCTTCCCATTTTTGAAAATGTGTCTTTCTGTGGTATTTCCATGATTTCTCAAATGTTACCGACAGTGACTGAATGATCTCACCCTAAAATTCTTTCTGAAATCTGGAGTATAATTTGTCTGGGTCAAGAGACTTGAATTCATTCAATGTGATTCAATGCTCTTGTACAAATGCCTAATGATCTCAGGTTTCAGTCTCCTCTTGCTGATTTCAGCTCTATCCTTTCCAGTCATAATTTACCTCAACAATGGGAAGAAAAAGTCTTTAGGAGCTATTTCAGTCTCAGAGATGTTTTTTTCAAAAGTGATTATTTGTGATTTCACATTTAGAGTTATCATCCAGCATAAAATATCCTTCTTGAAGGCATAACTAGCACGATAAAAGTATTTTTTTTTTTTTTTAGGTTCTTCAAAACAAATCTATAAAAGCTGTTAGAGGAAGTAGAGATGCTAATTATAAGAGTTCTTACCACAAAAGCAAAAACCGAACTAACAAATCTATTACAAAATGAGGCTAGAGAAGAATTCTGAAAATGAACCTATCTCTGCTATAAGTGAGAAGAAAATCTGCCAATCAAAAATTTTAATTCTCCCTCAAGGTGAAAATATCCCCACATTCATCAATATATCAACCCACAAATATTTACTGAATGTGCAAGACGCTTAAAACAATCAGCCAAAACCCCATATCATACTCACATTCTTTCAACAAATTCAAGATATAAAAAAATAAGCAGAGTGATGTTTTCTCCACTAGGCCAGGATGGCATTTATAGAGATTATGTCTGCCTGACACTCAGCCATTTTGCTACATCACTACAATAGTCCAATAATCACATAATCCATCAATCTTGATTGAGTTCCTACTATGTACACAGCTCTATGCTAAGTGCTATGGAGACACAAAATCTATAATTCAAAACCATCATCTCCTGGAATTCATAAACACATTTAAGTAAACCCGTACCTCCTTCTCTAGGCAGAGAGTCCTCTCAAATTGGAAGCTGGGAATCTACTACAGCATATCCTGTGGTATATACACTACAGTGGAAGAAGCAGGACTTTATAAAGACAGACAAATATAGATTCAAATACTAGTTCTTGTGCAATTTTAAAGAACTTGCCCAAGGTATCTCTTCTATAAATCTCAGTTTCCTCATCTTTAACATGGGGATAATGACACCTACCTCAAAGGGGTACTGTGAGGACTGAGTAGTAAGCTAACATATGTAAAGCGTACAGTACATATTTGTATGGGGCACAAGATGTACTCAACAGGACTTTTCTCCTTTCCTTTCCTCTCAACATGGAAGCATCACCTCTAAATTTTTAACCATGAAAACACGACACAGAAATGCCCTGGAACTTCCCAAATACCACCCAGGAAGGAAGCAGACTGCTGAAAGCAACAATATACATCTGCTTCCCAGAATGCATATCAAAGCAGAGCCCAGGACAGCAAACCTAGCTGTACCAAGAACACTACCATGTTCCGAACTCCAAATCTGAAACGATGGCTTATAACAAGGGTCTACACAACAGCCTCTTCCCCAGAGCACACAAGGGGCGTTAAGAATCTGGAGCCTCCTGTCAGTTTACCAACCACTGAAATTATACCAATTCATACTAAAAAGCAGCACAAAGACTAGCATTTGTTGTCCTAAATGTGCATAAAAGCACCTTGTTCGTCATATTCAAAGCCTTGTTGTACTTCAGGCGGCGGCGGGGGGGGGGGGGGCGGGGGCCTTTTCTCAGGCGGTAAAGTAGTGTTATAGCACAGCGTTTACAAGTTAGCTGTGGGCTTTCAAATCTAAATGTGAAAGGTGAAACAATAAATCTTTTAGAAGAAAGCACAGAATATCTTCACAATCCTGCAATAGCATAGATGTCTTAAAAATATTAAACAAAGAGAAAAACTGATAAATTAGACTACATTAAAATTAAAAACTTCTGTTCCTCAGAAGTCACCTTTAGGAACATCTAAAAGAATAAAGCACCAGGAAAGTGAAAGATGTGTACAATGAAAACTATGAAACATTGCTGAAAGAAATTAAAGAAGACAAAAAAATGGAAAGAAATCCTGTGTTCAAGGATCAGAAGACAGTATTGTTAAGATGTGTCAATACAACCCAAAGTGATTTACAGATTCAATGCAATCCCTATCAAAATTCCAATAACCTTTTTTGCAGAAATGAAAAAAGCCAATCCTCAAATTCAAATTGCAATCGGCCTCAAATAGCCAAAATAATCCTGAAAAAGAACAAAGTAGGATTTTATAAACTATTTCAAAAGTAACTAACCCAAGTTCCTACAACTAGAAAGTGGAGGAGCCAGAATTTGAAACCAGGACTAACTGACACTAAAGCCAAAGTTCTAAAGCTATTTTCAGGTACTGTTCTTAAACCCAGATCAAGTCTAAGAATTTGCAGCTGTATATGCAGATAACTTTAAAGTTCTAAAAACTGCCAAAACAGTGGGTCTCAAACAACAGCATCCATCAAGGATCAGCTGGCTTGTTAAAACAGATACTGCTAGGCTCTACCCCCAGAGTTTCTGCTTCAGCAGGACTGGAGGGAGGCCTGAAATTTGCATTTCTAACAAGATTTCAGATGATGCTGATGCTGCTGGCCCTACGTTATGTTTCCCCTACACCCTTCTCTTCACCTTTTGAATACCGTCTCCTACTACTTCCCCCATTATTCATTACCTCCAGCCTCACTAGCATCCTTACGAACAGTTCTCTAAAACACCAAGCATACTGCTGGCTTAAGGCCTTGATCTGGCTAGTTCCTCTGCCTGAAATACTTTTCTCCACATAGCACTTGGCTCACTCCCTTGACTCTTTAAAATCTTTCCTTAAATGTCACCTTCTCAATGTAAACTGCCCTGACCATCCTATTTAAAACTGCAACATCCATCTCCACTCTGCCCTAACATTCCTGGTCCCACATACCCTACTCCCTTTCTGTAGCCCTGTTTTATCTCCTAATGCACTATGTAAGTTACTTGTTGATTAAATTCATCTTTTATGTCTGTCTCCCTCCACTAAAACCAAAGCTCCACAAAGGCAGTTTCATTCATTGATGCATCCCAAGTACCTAAAATATTGATTGGCAAATAGTTGAAATTCAATAAATAACTTAAATAAAACTAACTTTGAGGTTCTCTAGACAATCACTGCTTATGAGACAGTGACCCTCCATCATAAACATACTTCCATTATACACTGATCACACTGCCTTGCAGATACTAGTTTGTATGCCTGCCTCCTCAGAAAGGCTGTGAGCTCCTCAAGGACAGCAACTGTGCCTCACATATCTTTGCAAACAAGTGCCCCATCATTAAGCTGGTCTCTCAGTAACAGAAAGGTATGTGGTAGAGAAATTTAGGTACAGGGAGTCAGGCTTCCAATTCTTGCTGTGTGATGTCAAGCATGTTATTTAAATTCTCTGCACTTGAATTTCCTGATCTGGAAAATGGGGATAATGCCATCTGGTACCTGGCATTGAACTGTATTCAATAAACAATAGCTATTCACATAATTATCACTGATTAATAGCTGGAATGAAGTGCTAATTTATTCTCACTTTCTTGTCTGTGTCCTCTATGATCCAGTATGCCTATAAGCTGGGTGGGCAGCTGAGACTAGCACAAAAATGGGTAAAACAAAGCTAACTGGTCCTTATGGAGACTGACTCAATGACCTTGGCCTCATTAGCAGGACACTCAGAACTGAGCTAAGCAGCCTCCATCAGAGCTAGATCAGCAGAACAACAATCCTTCACAAAACACTAAACATTGTTCTAGTAGATAAAACTACAAATGCTTAAATACCACTTTCTGCACAACAGAAATTCAGGGGAAAGAATGTATTTCATACAGAAGTTGTGAGAAAAATGGAGGGGAAAAGAACATTAGATAATTATTTAGCAAAGGGATTAAACACAATTTGGACATACGCAATTTCAGAGTTCAACAAAATTGGACTTCAATTTAGCAGATAATACTTCTAGAGATTTGTTATATTTCTAAAGGATATTTATTCTAGACAACAGATTGTGATCTGAGTCAACAGAACTGGTTAAATAAATCAAAACAAGGCTCATTAAAAAAAAAAAAAAAGCAACAAAAAACCTTAAACCAAAAATACCCCCTGAAGTCTTCCTAAAACCAAACAATAGTTTAGCTTAACTAGTAAAAAAAAAAAAAAAGTCTGCCTTGAGAATTGTGCTCTTTTAAGAAATATCTATATGTGATCAAACTGACAACAGCAACTTGAAAGATCAGATAGGCAATGAGTTATGTTAAGAGAGGAGGAACAACTCAGAAAAGGAGGGTGAGAATGATTATTTAACTCGAAGAATGTCATCAATGTCACTGAATCGTCTGTGTAGAAACGGTTGGATGGGTGTATGTTTTGAAACGGTTGAACTGGTGTACGTTTTGCTGTGTATAGTCTCAACAACAACAAAATAAATAAAATTTAAAAGAAAAAAATACAGGTTAATCTGAGCTATTACAAAATTTAGCCTTATAAATTAAAAAACTACAAAATAATCAGACTAGTACAAAATGCCCCTACCATCAACGTCTTAGTTACCTAGTGCTGCTATAACAGAAATACTACAAAAGTGATGGCTTTAACAAACAGAAATTTATTTTCTCATGATTTGGAAGGCTAGAAGTCCGAATTCAGGGTGCCAGCTCTAGGGGAAGGCTTTCTCTCTCTGTGAACTCTGGTGGAAGTTCCTTGTCTCTTCAGCTTCTGCTCCCTGATTCCTTGGAGATTTCCATGTGTCTTATTTAATCTCTTTTTTATCTCAAAAGAAATTCTCAAGATACACGCTACACTAATCCTGCCTCATTAACATAATAAAGACAACCCATTCCCAAACGGGGTTATAACCACTGGCATAGAGGTTAGGATTTACAACACATATTTTGGGGTGACATAATTCAATCCATAACAATCACCATCTTAGCTTTAAAGTCTGACTCTGGTCCTCAGCTTTCTGAGTATGGAAATACAATTGCAGTTCCTGCTATTTCTCTCTTCTACAAACTCTGCATTTTTTACTTAGCATTTAGAAAAGTTGTAGAAGTTTGGTTTATTAAATTCTAAAAAGTTAAAATTGTTTTCACTTGCCATCGAGTCAGATCCAACTCATGGCGATCCCATGTATAACGCAACAAAATGTTGTCTGACCTGTGCCATCTTCACAATCATCGGTATGTTTGAGTCCACTGTTCTGGCTATCGCGACCATCAATCTCATTAAGGGTTCCCCTTGATTTCCTTGACCCTCCACCAAACAGGATGTTCTTTTCTACAGACTAGTCTTTCCTGATGACATGAACAAAGTAAGCGAGCTGAACTCTCTCCATCCTCACTTCTTAGAAGCACTCTGGCTGGATTTCTTCTAACACTGATTTGTTCATTCTTCTGGCAGCCCATGGTATGTATGTTCAATATTCTTTGCCAACACCACAGTTCAAGGACATTAATTCTTCTCTCTTCCTTGTTTGCTATCCAACTTGCATGTATATGAGGCCACTGAAAAGACCATGGCTTGGGTCAGACACACCTTAGTCACGGAAGTGACATCTTTGCTTTTTAGAACTTTAAAGAGGTCTTTGGTTCACTATGAGTCAGAATTGACTCAACGGCATCAGGTTTGGTTTGAGTTTTTTGCAGCAGATTTGCCCAATATAATGCATCATGTGACTTCTTAAGTGTTGCTTCCATGGATACTGATTGTTGATCCAAGTAGAATAAAATCATTGACAGCTTCAATTTTTTCTCCACTTAAGAAAGTTAAGTACTATGCCTTACGTTAGAAAAAAAATTGCTGCATACAATTCTTTGAAAATAGACTAAGAATCTTCTATCTTTCCATAATCAATACAACAAATCTTTATCAAGTACCTGATATATAAAGCAGAGGGCAATGGTGGTTCAGTGGTAGAATTCTCCCATCCCATGCCAAAGACCTAGGTTCGATTCCCAGTCAATGTACCTCCTATGCAGCTACCACCCACCTGTCAGTAGAGGCATGTGTGTTGCTGTGATGCTGAACAGGTTTCAGCGGAGCTTCCAGGCTATGATAGGCTAGGAAGAAAGGCCTGGCGATTTACTTCTGAAAGTCAATTAATGAAAGCCCTATGGATCACAACAGATCATGGGGATGGCACAGGAATGGCAGTGTTGCATTCTGTTATGCATGGGGTCGCCACGAGTCTCAACAGCAGCTAACAACTTTATAAAGCACTGTCTTCTAACAAAGCTAATTTACCTAGCTGATCCTGGGACAAGAGGACTTTATAACACAGTTCTGTAATATCTGAATTTTTATAATGGCCTATGGCTTTTATAATCAGGAAAAAAATAAGGAAGTTTTTTTTTTTAATGGTTGCTGTCAAAGACTTCCGGGAAAACAAGAACTGGGTTTATGAGACACCTAACTTACCCAAAATAAAATCTCTGATTTTCATCAACAATGTAACAACAACAACAACAAAAAAAACCTATTGCTATGGAGTCGATTCCAACTCATAGTAACCTTACAGCGACAATATAGGACAGGATAGAACTGCCCCATAGAGTTTCCAAGGAGCACCTGATGGATTTCAACTGCCAACCTGTTGGTTAGCAGCTGTAGCACTTAACCATTACACCACCAGGGTTTCCAATATAACAATAGATCCCAAAATTAATACCTACCTTCATAACTAGGCTAAGTCATTGTTAGATGGCCATTATTCTAAAGCTACAAACCCAAAAAAAGAAAAGGGAATCAGAGATGATGTAACTGAGAAAAGAACCAACCAAGACCTTTTGACATTCCTGGAAAATAATTCTAATGTATTATTTAAAAAATGGATATAATTTGTTATAAATTGAGATTATCCATTTTTTATCTTGTAAATTAAGCCCTGTGATTATTTCTAAATCATTTTCTCCTCTGCCTTCCTGTCTTCAAAAATCCTGAAAGTTTCTTTGTTGCTTCCCTCTATATCTTTTCATTATAAAGAATATGGTGAATCAGAAGTTAGAGCCAGCCCCCAAACTACAACCACAAAAGATACAAACTGCACACTACACTCAAGGATTTCTGAAGTTAACAGATGCAATTCTCCCCACCCCCACCCCGGTAAAGAAAGTAGACCTCAGGCAAAAAGCAAAAAACATCCTAAAACAGTCACACGAAAAAAGCTGTTTAAAAGCAAAGTCCTCCTAAACTTTTGGTCTAAGAAAAATATTTCCAGAACTGATACGAGGGGAGAAAGAGGAAAAATAATAACAACACAACAATAAATAGTCTTAAGTGCAATTCAGAAAATGAGTGACCTGGCTCCTCTCCTGACAGAGCTCTACTGCAATGTGGATTGGAGACTGAATTAAATAGGCCACACCACAACTCTGCTATTCAGTGATTAAGCCATGGCTTCAGTTTTCCCTTTTCTATTAAAAAAAAACAAACTCATCAATGGTGAGACACCAGACAGAAGACCAGATACTAACAGTTCTAACTTGCTGGACGACACTGGACAAAAATAAAATAATTTCAAGTGGGACTGTAAAAATTAAATACTGTACACTGTAAAACTATAAAGTCATATGTCAATACTAATCATCACCACCTGCCAAAAGTGCTACCACTGATTACCTCTGACTTCTAGCTGTGACATTTTTATTCTGTTTAATTTTTTATTCTGTGACCAATATAAATGAATGCACACTCATGTTTGCCAATTGGGAACAGTTTTGAAATCAAGGGATCCCACACTCACAAATGAGTGAAGCTGTATAAGACCTCACCGCTCAGGCTCTGAGCACCCCATGAAAGCGGTTTAGACTAACTCAGTTCAGCCCAAGCGTACAGTAGGCCACAGTTAAAAAAGCCTAGCAAAATTTTTGCCTCACTTACCCAACATATTAATAAACAAAAAAATTACTAACCTGGTTCTCTGAAAAGGAAGCCATGAGAAATTCCATGGATGACAAACATGCATCCTAAGTATAATATTTGAGAAGCTTGCTGGTCTAAACTATACCTGTTTCCATCTTATTTCCTGGAGTCGAACTGAAAACAACTTGAGAACTGGCACATGTTCTCATACTCCACCATGTCAGGACTCTGCCACTCATAGACTCAGCCCAGGGTTCTAAACTAAACTAAAATCAGCCATCACAGAACATCTAGAACATGGATATTTGACCAAAATCTGCCTCAATAACTTTTGAGAACTAAATCTAAAAATCTGACAGTGATAGCCTATGTTCAATCACTGAATCCCATAAGAAGTCACCAGCTTCAGAAAGGCAAGACTTTCCCTCAATGGGCCCTACACCATATCCGGCAGGTACTAAAATATATAATATAAAGCATAGTTTCCCTCCTGTGTATGCACATTCCTGAGAGGTCTCTAAAACCACTTAATAGTAGTAATTCTAATCCAGGCATACCCACCCAACCACTGCCATCAAGTCTGACTCACAGCAACCCTATAGGACAAAAGAGAGCTGCCCCCATAGGGTTTTCAAGGCCATAAATCCTTACAGAGGCAGACTGTCACATCTTTCTCCCACAGAGCGGCTGGTTCTGTCGACCTTTCTGTTAGCACCCGAGCGCTTAACCACTGTGCCTCCAGGGCTCCTTCATCGAGGGAAAGCAGCAAGAATTTAGGGGTCAAGCCAAGCCCAAGTACACCTTCCTCCAGAGCTAGCCAAAAACGAACTTATAAAAGGATATAAAACGAGAAACAGATTTCACATTTCGCCAAAAGAGGCCTTACCAAAACCAAAGCCATTGCCGTCGAGTCGTTTCCGACTCATAGCGACCCTATAGGCCCTAAAAGAGGGGTAGGGGTGAATTTTATTTTTAATCTAGGAAGGAAGGAAAGGCTGAACAGACACTAAGAGAATGTGATTTAAGCACCAAACACCGTGACTCAGGATTTTCTTCTAAAGAGGAGCAGAGCTCCAGTGTCATTAAAGTAAAATCCATTTACTTTCAAATGGACTCTTCCCACCTGAGGGAGTGAAGTGGCGTTCTCTTCATTCGGAGTCTTTACAGTCTCTCCAAATAAATTTAGCGCGTAATTTTGAACTGCCTTGTGCTGTTCTGTAATTGTTTTTGTGTGTTGGTCTTTTTTCTAACTTCTTACTCGTACTACCTTCAAAAAGAAAACATAACCTAATCTAGAAAATCTCCCTCAGCAGCAACAGGCTTTACCTCTGGCAGTACCTACAGATGCCTGAGCTAAGCCGTCAGGATTTGAGTCTTGCTGCAGCAGCAGCAGAGATGCCTTTATACAACGACCATGAGAGAGTCTGTCCAGAATCAACCAAACTGATAAAAATTAAGTTTAGCTCATACTGACTTCCTGTATGAAACTAGCTCAAACTTTTTATAACCACCTCATCCCTGGGATGGGGTAAGTTTTTTTTCTTTTAGATAAGACATCCTTCTTAAGCATCTGGAATATGCAAATCAAAACCACAAAGAGATACAACTTCACACCCACTAGGACTGCTATAATCAAAAAAAAAGGATATGGAGAAAATGGAACCCTTATACACTGCTGGTGGGAATGTAACTGGTATAACTGCAGTGAAAACAGTCTGGCAATTCCTCAAAAGGTTAAACATAAGAGTTATGACCCAGTAATTCTACTCCTAGGTATATACCCAAGAGAAATGAAAACATACATTCACACAAAAATTTTTATGCAAATGTTCATAGCTGCATTATTCACAATAGCCAAAAAGTGGAAATAGCCCAAATGTCCACCAACTGATAAATGGATAAATACCATGGAGTGTACTTATGCAATGAAATATTATTCAGTGATAAAAGAGAATACTTTAAAAAAATGACATACTGATACATGGAACAACATGGATGAACTTCAAAAATACTATGTAAAAGAAGCCAGTAACAAAAGACCACGTACTATATGATACCATTTATATGAAATGTCCAGTATAAGCAAATCTATAGAGACAGAAAGCAAATTAGTGTTTTACTAGGGCTGGATTTGGGGGAAGGGAGGAAATAGGAGTGACTCCTCATGTGTACAGGGTTTTCTGGAGGATTGATGAATATATTCTAAAGTTGACTGTGGTGATAATTGCAAAACTGAGTAGTACATGTTAAATATGTGGATTGTATGGCAGGTGAATCACATCTTAATAAAGGTGTTTTATACATATATATTTATACGAGGGGAGGGAGGGAAACTACAGCCCTGAGATAACTCTTAAGACTTTAAACCAAAAAATATACCCTAGTCTTCTTAAAAATAAACCATAGTTCAGCTTAACTAGTATTAAATGTCTGCCTTAAGCATTGTGCTCTTTTAAGAACGATCTGTATGGGATCAAACTGACAACAGCAACTGGAAAGATTAGACAGAAACCTTAGGGAACAGTGTGTTTATGTTAATGGAGGAGGGAGGACTCAGAAAAGGAGGGTGAGAATGGTTGCACAACTCAAAGAATGCAATCAATGTCAATGAATTGTACATGTAGAAACGAGTGAATTGGTGTATGTTTTGCTGTGTATATTCTCAACAACAACAAAAAAATTGTATTAAAAAAAACCCTCATCTGGCAATGCCACTGAATTGTACATGTAGAAATTGTTGAATTAGTGTATATCCCACTGTGTATATTCTCAACAACAAAAATTAATTAAAAAAAAAAAAGAGGCTCTTTCAGCATATTTTTAGTGTTCTAAGTAGACCTATACAGGCCATTGCCTAACTTCTCATTTATCCATGTGTCCCAATACCGTTTCCGGCTCTTTCTCTTGAATTTTCGGCAAGGCCCTCTGCCCAGAGTCTGGAAAAACTGGAGACATGAATGCAAAAATCTAGGATACTTACATCTCACTGCTAGGTGCAGGTCAGTCGATTCCAATAAGAAATAAGTCACAAGCATTCTGGAACCTTAACTCTCAGACAGAGGTAAGCAGAGTAAACTCAGGAATCCCTACCTCATGGTTAAAGCCTTCTCCTTCAGTCACCTGGATGAAGCATCACCTCTGCCATCAGAAGAAACAAAAATGAAGATGCCCAGGACACCCACTCCTCAAGGGGTGAGAAAAGACACTGGACCATCACCACCTGCCTCTCCACTCAGGATGGGCCATGGAAAACGTAAATCGGGAGCAATTCTTCCAGATTTGCTCATCTAGCTGACAAGCTCAAGAAGCCAATGACCCGATTCACTTTGCAAATACCATTTCCTAAAGTTAGCTAGATTTGTGTTTCACCCATAGAATACCTCCTCTCCTCCTTCCAACCCAAAGTACTTTATTAACCAGAAAAAAAAATAATTTTTACACCTTCCTCAGTTCCTTGCACAACAAATAGCTACATGACTTGCCTAAATGCTTGAGTCTTCAAGAAATGATCTGAGTCAAGATCCAACACAGCAAGCTCTAAGTTAACTGTCACAGAGACGACTGAATCTTGACCCTTCTCCACAAAACCAGAACGAACACTGAGCATCTTTGATTTGGTAATTCTGGGTTCACTTTTTAAGGATACAGAATCTACCTGAGACATATAACTTAATTTGCTTAGAGATAACATAAACTCCTCAGTACCTCCCTGGAGGACCTGGGTACAATTCATAATTTCCTACAGTTTCAATTACTATGTCATCATCAGTTTTAGAGAAATAAGGCAAGCTGAAAAGTGAAAATGCACCCTGGAGAGTCTCAGCACAAAGCAATTGTATTCTGTTTTGTTTTATTCAAAGATCCCCTCAGGGTAGTTCAAATTCCCAACCAACCCACCAGAAATGAAATAAAAGGGGAAAAAAAAAATCCTTCAATCAGTTCCTATTCTAATAAAGGCTACCTATTCGATAAATGGTTTTGGCATTCCACTACTGCAACCATATTTAAAAAGACAGAAAATATCCTTCTTTATACATTTTATACAACTCATCTACCTTTCCTTGCTATTGTAATAAGCTTTCGCAGATATATAGTTTAAGCTTGCTGAAAAGGCAGATCATTTTAATTCATTAAAAGAGAATTAACATTTCTGAGGGTCTACTTGGTGAGATACTTTGTATTTACATTCTCTTTTTTATAGATAAGGACCCTGGCAGAGTTACCTAACTTGGCCCCAGACACATAGTCAATAGCAGAGCAGAAATGTTTGACTCTAAAGCCCATGCTCTCAGTAACAGTTGCTTTCCAGCTTCACTCCAATGCTTTATGATTTGAAACTCTCCTCTTTATTTTCTAAAACCAAATGTCTATACAATTTAATAGATTCTTCAAAGTGCAGCATTAAAATAATATTGGTTTATTCCATCACCTTAAAGTTTCTTTTATTGGACAGAACAGTGTTATTTTTAATCTTTCTCAACATGTTAATGTTCTCTAAAGGCCCAGTGAGGGCAATAAGATGCAATTTGGGGATGTAAAAGGCACACTGGACCAAGAGTTAGGCAATTAACTAGCGGGACCTAGGCCCTACTGTCTTTCCTAGGCCTCATTTTCTTCTCTGAGGTCCGTTACAGCTTCAATACCTTAAACTTAATTCCAACAACAATATCACAAAGTCACACATTTAATACATGTAAAACACAGATAAAATATTAACATCTGTATTACATGAATATGAAGACCTAAAAAAAAGTAAGCTTGAAACAATGAAACTACACTGACAAAGGCCTACTATTAGTATATTGTTTCATGATTTTTTTCCTCCATTTGCTAGTAGAGGAAGCAGTATTTTTTTGATCTTGTTAAGGAATCAATTTATCACATTTTTTAAGTCCATTTTTGTCATTTTAAATATACACTTGATTTTTTTTTTTTTTCATAAGAAACACTGGAATTTTTCTGGTAACAGGAAAAAAAAAAAAACTGTCCGTCATCTCTAAAGCAAAGTAAAACTAGTCAACAGGATAATCACTTTTAGGAGAGAAACTTTACAGTGAATACATCATAAGAGAAAAGTGGAAATGAGTTTCCCTCAACAAATCAGGATAACTGTATAACCTCACAGGGTCGATCGTATGAGTCAGAATCAACTGGAAGGCACACAACAAACAACATAACCTCAAAGTATAACCCAACAAACCACCCACATGAAACCTGCTAATGGGACCCCGGACAAAAACTTTTCCAAAACGGGTGCAATTCAACGGCTCCAACGAAAGTGCAATGGAATTCACAGAGCTGTTTTGCCCTTCTGCAATTAGTGCCAAATCTGATCAAGGACCCCATTTTCACTTCCTCATCACTCCTCCTTTGATAGGTTCCTTGAGAAGCATCATAACACAAACCAGGTTCTCCAACTTGCTGGTTTGTGTCGCTTATTTATTAAAAAAATGGCTTTGGCCTCATAAAGGTCATAAGTTACTTTTCATAAAAAGACTGGCCCCAAGATACTGGGCCAAGGATATTCTCACCCTTCCTGGTGCAGCCCAAGCCCAAGCTCACTTTACTATTTCATGTCCCACACAGATCTGTAGATAAGAGCTGCAATCTGTAGGATAAACCCAGGGGCCCAGCCCAGGGCTGGGCTATAACGGTTTCGAGCGACTGTTAGAACAGGCTTCTTGGGAAGAGGCCAAATAAACTCACCAAGTTTTTGTTTTGCTTTTTTTTTTTAAGTCTGAGTGGAACTTTCACTAGGACGTGGGATGCCTTCTTCCCTCCTTAATGAGTGTTCGAGGACTGGCTTCCCTTTCTTTAATACTAAGTCACTCAGCCTACACCAGACCGAGAACACACAACTCTCTTCTCCTCCTTGTCCCCGACGCCATGCCCCCGGCGCAGTCGGACCGGAGGGGCCGTTCTGACCCCTCGCTGCTCGGAGCCCCTCGTCCCGCTGCCCCTCCTCAGGCCCAATGCCCCCTTCCCGGCGTCCTTCCCGGTTTTAACCCTCGCCCGGCTCCCGGGACAAAGCGGGGGGCTCGCCGGGGGCCTCCGGACGCAGCGGGCACGGTGAAGCGACCCCGAGCTCGTCGCTCACTCACCCGACAGCTCGTCCGGCTCCAGCCCGGTCTCGGTGTCCAGCCCGCAGATGACAAAGTAGTCGGCAAAGCGACTGGGCGCCGAGCCCCCTCCGCCGCCGCCGCCGCCGCTCATGGCGCCGGGACCGAGACGGACCGGGCCGTGCGGAACGGCGCGGAGCCCCCGCACCCGGGCGCCCGCCCGCCCTCAGGCCGCCCCTCCCGCCGCCGCCGCTACCGCGGCTCCGGCCGCCGCCCCCGGCCCTGGCCCGGTCCCCGCGGCCGCCGCGGCTGCCGTGACGGGACGGGGGGGCACCGGGCCGCCCCGTGCCGCATCCTGGACGCCGTCCCCCCCGCGCCGCCGCCGCCGCCACCAGCCGAGAGCGCCGCGGCCCGACCGAGTCTGGAGAAGGGCGGAAAGCGCTGAGTGGAGCCCCACCGCGGCCCCGCTCCAGCCGCGCCTGCGCAGGCGCCGTCGAGGAGGGGCGGGCGTCTCGCGGAAAGGATGACGTGATGCTCTTCGGGCCCAGCGGGCCGCAGCTTCCCAGGCGGTCGCCGCAGCGCGGCCCGCGGCTGCCACTCAGCCCGCAGCCGCCACGTCCGGGGCTGCAACTCTCTGAGAGGACTGAAGAGGTGTGGGAGGAATGAACGTGCCCTGCAAAGCAGAGACCCTGGCCCATGTTCCACTCTCCCCCACTACTACCCCACTACCCGAAACCCCCTTAGCCCGGCCTTGTCACGGGGGTAAGGGTGCAGGATTGAGCTCGGAAGCCCACCACATCCCACGGCCAGGCCATCGGCCTAGACTTAAAATAGCGCCTTCTCCCTGCCCCCATTGCATGGCGTCCGTGCCGGACCCTTAATCCGGTAAAGCAGAGGATGCCCCTCTTTTGGTGGAAGCGGGTCAGCTCGTCCTATATCTATCCTTATTTTACAGATGGGGAAACTGACATAGCCTGGACTAGGATACTGGGTCTGCTAACTCCCCCTCTCCCACCATAAGCCAGGCCTTTTCCTGTCACCAGGCGCTCCCCTTTTCTCTGAAGGCACCTCAAGAGGCCTCTGCCACTTGGGGGCTCCCCTTCTGTTTCCACCGAGAATTCTCAGATCCACCCCTGAGCCAACTGGCCTTCAAGAACAGAGGATGAGGGGGAGGGGAACTTGCCTCTTGGTCCCAGTCTTGAGACCCTCCGCTTTTGTTTCGCAATGTCTTTGTTGAAAACTGGAGATCAGAGACCAAGAATGTAATACAGTATAGTGGCTAGTACTGTAGGCTCTAGAAACAGAATGCTCAGATGTGAATCCTGACTCTTTATCACTTACTGAATGACCTTGGGCAAGTTGCTTAATATCTCTGTGCCAGCAGTCATGGTCTTGTAAAGACTAAAGTAAGATAAATGCACCTATAGGTAAAGAATTGGAGCCCTGGTGGCACAGTAGTTAGGAGCTATGGCTGCTAACCAAAGGGTGGACAGTTGGAATCCACCAGCCACTCCTTGGAAACCCCGTAGGGCAGTTCTGCTCCATCCTCTAGGTGAAGAATAGTGCCTGGAAAACAGAAGGCAGTCAGTAAATATTAGAGATTATTATTACTATTCCAGCAAGAGTTGTGCTCAAGATTTGCTCAGGCAGTCTGTCCCTAAGGGCCCTAGAAGGCAGCTGGTTTCCCCGAGGGCTGAATCTGGGCTCTCTCCTGAGTTCTCTCCTGAGTACTTTTCTCAAGTGTTGGTTCCTTTGGGAAGAGTGGCCTAGAGGTCACAGCCAACGTCACCTGGAGCCATAACACCTGCTCTTCTCTGTATCTAACCTGCCTGAACTGTGGGAGAAGAGTGAAGAGGAGAAGGGAACTTCACAAAGTCCACTCAGGGCAATGCCCCATCCTAGGTGTCCTGTATGCTAGGGACAGAGACAGTAAGGGGACTCAGAGAGCTACATGGTTACAGAGCACAGAATAGGGGTACCTCTCCAGGTTGGAGGATGGTCAGTGGAGGCTTTCAGAAGGAGGTATGATCTGACTGAGTTATGGAGAATGAACAGGAATTTCTTAGGTAAAAGTGGGAGGGGAAGAAGTTTCAGGCAGAACGTGCAACACCAGGGAGGTGACAGATAAAATGTTACATTTGAGGAACGGCAAGTAATTCACTGTGATGAGAGATTGAGAATTAAAGGGGGATGAAACCAAGGAGGGAGGAGGTGGACAGAGCAGCAAAGGCCTTAAATGTCAGGCTAAGGAATTTACCCTGTAAAGTGTGAGGTGGTGGGGGAAATTAAAGGAATTTTAGCTGAGAGGAAACCCTGGTGGCATAATGGTTAAGAGCTATGGCTGCTAACCAAAAGGTTGGCAGTTCAAATCCATCAGTAGCTCCTTGGAAACCCTGTGAGGCAGTTCTACTCTGTCCTATAGGGTCACTATGAGTTGGAATTGACTCGATCGCAGTGGGTTTGGTTTTTTGGGGTTTTTTAGCTGAGGAATGACAAGATCTGATCCACATTATAGAATGATCACTCTGGGGGTGATGAGGAAGAAGTGACTTGAAAGGGGGATAAATGTCCAGAAACTTTTAATCCAATTCGTCCAGGGTGATCAGCTGCTGCAAGATCTCTACACTAACTAACTAAACTCATAAAGCACAAATTAGAGACAAAAGCATGACTGTATTAATTCATTCGCCCTGGGAAATGTAGCTGCTGGGAGGCCCAGAATATTCAACTGCAAAGTGATCTCCTTCCCAACAGGAAATTCATTTGGCAGAGTGATTGCTTCTTAGAAAGTCAGGTAAAAAACAATGCTGGATGCTTCTAAGTGATAGTGTTTAAATCCTCACTCCCCCTCTTATTGGCTGTGTGGCTGAGACACACCAGGTAACTTCTCCGGAATGAGAATAATCATTTATACCCCTCATAGGATTGCTTTGAATACTCAAAAGTTAATAAAAAATTAATGATAAAAGAAATTTTAAATATCTGAAACATAGTATACTCTTTTTTTAATTGTATTTATTTTGTTGTTGTTAAGAATGGAAACCCTGGTGGCATAGTGGTTAAGTGCTACGGCTGGTAACCACAGGGTTGGCAGTTCAAATCCACCAGGCACTCCTTGGGAACTCTATGGGGCAGTTCTGCTCCATCCTATAGGGTCACTATGAGTTGGAATCGACTCGATGGCACTGGGTTTGGTTTTCGGGTTTTTGTTAAGAATATACACAGCAAAACATACACCAATTCAACAGTTTCTACGTGTACAATTCAGTGACATCGATTACATTCTTCAAGTTGCACAACCATTCTCACCTTCCTTTTCTGAGTTGTTCCTCCCCCATTAACATAAACTCACTGCCCCAAAAGGTTCCTATCTAATCTTTCAAGTTGTTGTCAACTTGATCCCACATAGATAGTTCTGGAATATAATATACTCTTAGTAAATGACAACCTGGGCACCAATTTCAGCATGAGGGACATGAGAGAGTATGGACATCTAGGGGAAAATAATTCCAGGAAGGGGTGTGAGACAGAAACTTGGCTAAGATGTTGAAGTAGCAACAAAGAGGCTAGAGTGTCTGGAGGGGGTTGGGAGCGAGAGGAGTGGTAGAATATGATAGATGGTATGGTAGAGTTGGCTTGCTGTCCACCAAAAAATCATACTCCTCCTTCCATAGGGTTATCTCTAGGAAGCATCTTCCTACACACCCCCCTGCACCACCCCCCCACCCCACACACATCCAGAAGTACCCACAAGACTAGTTTTCACCAATGGAATGTGAACAAGGTTGATGTATGTTACTGCTCGGTCAGGGCTTTTAAGAATCAAGTGAGGCTTCTTCCTTCTCTCTTTTTTGCCTTCCACCAGCTAGAAGTAGAGGGTTCTGAGGTTCTAATCAATGGCAAAACAGAATACAAAAGAAGCCTGGGTCTCTGAATCAAGCTCATGGAGGAAAGGCTCCAACTAACCAAGAATACCCACCGGGCTGTTTTGTGAACAAGAAATAAACCTCAGTTGTGTTAAGCTTGCCCTTAAATTCCAGATTTGTATATCCATGGCTCCTTGTCATCTCAATTTGAATGTCTAAGAGGAGTTCAATATTAACAAGTTTAAAAACAAATTTCTGATTTCCCAGAATAACTCTACCCCTTTCACAGTCTTTTCCCATCTCAGTAAATGGCATCTCCATTCTTTCAACTTAGGCCAAAAATCTTTACACACACACACACACACACACACACGTATATACTCCACATAATATTCATCAGAAAATTCTATTGGTTCTGAACATTTCTAACTTTGAAATCCTTTTAAATTGTCTGGTTCAGAAAGTTCTAAAAGGACATTGAAAAAAGAACAAGAACTACTGAAAGAACATTCTGGTGACATGAAAGCCAGAAAAAAAAAACCCTAAACATATTTTGAAAAATACTTTGTAACTTCTGCATAACTTTTTAACTACCTCTACTTTAGTGAGTGTTGCTAGATAAAGCTATTACGGTATAGGAATAAGGGAAAAACTGTGAAATAAAAAATAACTTCATATTAGATAAAATATAACGATATATTCAGTGCATGTAACAACTCCTTATTTTTAATATAAAGAAAAAGGTATATGATTTATATTAATAAATCAGTTTCTTCGCCTTTGCTTAATACATACACATATATACATGTGTATGGAGCCCTGGTGCGCCGCAATAGTTAAGCGTTATGGCTGTTAACCAAAAGCTTGGCAGTTGGAAGCCATCAGCCACTCCTTGGAAGCCCTATGGGGCAGTTCTACTTTGTCCTATAGGGTCACTATCAGTTGGAATTTACTCGATGACAATGGGTTTGGATTTTTTGGTTATATATGTGTATAAGTTTCCTGGGTGGCACAAATAGTTTGAACTCAACTACTAACCTAAAGGTTGTCAGTTTGAACCCACCCAGCAGCATTGCAGAAGAAAGGCCTGGCGATCTGCTTCCAGTGGCAGTGACAGCCAAGAATACAGTTTTACTCTGTAACACATGGGGTTACCATGAATCAGAAATGACTCAATGGCCACGGGTTTGGGGTTTTTGTTTGTTTTTTTTGATGTGTATACAGACACACATCCAAAAAAAAAAAAAAATCCTTCAAATTCTCAAGAATCCAGACTTACTGGACTCATTGAGACTGAAGGAATCCTCAAGACTATTGCCCTGAGATACTTTTTAAACTTTGAAGCAAAACTATCCCCCAAAGTCACCTTTTAACGAAATGGCAAATTGGCTCAAAAAAGTAAAGAATGTCACCTTTGACTACTGTGCTCTTTTTAAAAAAAAAAAAGGACAACAGTTACTCTAAAGCATAGATGAGAAAGTTGGGGAGCTGTAAGACTAAGTTAATGGGAATGGAACAACTAAAACAGAAAAAATGAGAATATTGACACAATTTGAAAAATGTAAACAACGTCACTGAATATTATGTATAAAAATTGTTGACTGGGAACCTGTTTTGCTGTGTATATTTTCACCAAAAATACATAAAACATTTTAATTAAAAAAAAAAAAAAAGATCAGCTGATGAACCCACAGGCATACCCTTTCTCTCCGAAGCTCAATGAAGAATTTACCATGTGCAAGCTGAGATAAATCCCACTGATCATACAGAAAAGTGCAAATGCCACAAATACGGGCTTTCCCAAGACTAGAAACACAAAAACAGTTAGGTATAGAGTGACACACCGATAGCCATCTCTGGCAGCGAGCTCTCTGCACAGTGATCTGTCTCTACAAGTGGAGTCACATACACGTCACTTTCCCATGCCTTACTGTCCTGCCAGCTCCTAACACCTCACTTGTAACCAGCATCAGGCTTCTCACATCTCTCAATAACACAAGCTGCCCAAATCAGTAGAAAATCAGACATCATCCTGTTTTTTTTTTTCCATCCATAATTCACAGCAGGAAGGCAGCCCCAACGGAGAGTCAGCATCAGGCAGCAACTGATGCCTCACGGCATGGGGAAGTACGAAGTTAGTTGAGCAACAGGAGGAGCAAATTGCAGATAATGCCCCCAAGTGATGCAACTTTCCCTAAAGTAGTGTGTGGGAATCTGTATTTGTATCAGTGTGTGCATGTCTGCCTGAGCTTGTTTACATGTGAGTATGCATTTGTGTAGAGAGTTATCATATATATGTATGTGTTTATAGATGTTAGATATATATTTGTGTATTTGCCTGTAAAGATAATTCTGTGTGCATTTTGTGTGTGTGTGTGTGTGTGTGTATCTGAGGAGGCTGAGGCCAGGCAGGGTGGCTGAACCAGGGAAGCAGAGGGACACTGGCTGTCTGATCAAACCCAGGAGAGACTCAGCTGGTACTCCCCTCAGCCCCCCTCTCCTCTTCCCCTGTGTCCCCTTCTAGAATGAGAACCTTTTGAAAGCCTGGAGGAATGGCCTTATATCTGCTACACCCAGCCCTTTCTCTCTGAGTGTGAACACAGTGACCTCACTATTCCCATCAGCCTGAGGCCCAAGAGCTTCCTGGGAAAGGCCCAGTTGTCTAATGAGAGGAAGTGAACGGCCCTTGGATCAGACCCCAAAATGAAGATATATTTAGCAGAGGCTAAGCTCTCAAACGTTTCTGGGGAGTGATGAAATTATTACATATTTTGATTGTAGTGGTGATTACACAATTATTCATGTTTGTCAAAATTCACAGAACTGTACTGTACACTAAAAAGAGTGAATTTTACTGCATATATGTCATGGATTGAATTATGTCCCCCAAAAATGTGTGTTATCAACTTCCTTAGGCCATGATTCCTGGTATTGTGTGGTCGTCCTCCATTTTGTGATTGTAATTTTATGTTGAGAGGATTAGGGTAGGATTGTAACACTACCCTTACTCAGGTCACCTCTCTGACCCAAGGTAAAAGGAATTCCCTGGCGTGTGGCCAGCACCACCTTTTATCTCTCAAGAGATAAAAGGAAAAGGAAGCAAGCAGAGGGTTGGGGACCTCATACCACCAAGAAAGCAGCACCAGGAGCAGAGCATGTCCTTTGGACACGGGGTCCCTATACCTGAGAAGCTCCTTGACCAGGGGAAGATTGAGGACAAAGACCTTCCTCCAGAGCCTACAGAGAGAGAAAGCCTTCCCCTGAAGCTGATGCCCTGAATTTGGACTTGTAACCTACTAGACTATGAGAAAATAAATTTCTCTTTGTTAAAGCCATCCACTTGTGATATTTCTGTTATGGTAGCCCTAGATAACCATGACAATATAAATTATACCTTAATAAAAAAGGGTATAAAATTTATAAAATTAATAATCAAATATTTTAAGGTTTTTCCAACTGGTGCTAAACAAAAACGTACAGATTCATACTATCAATTTTCTGGGTTGTATCAATCTGCCTTTTGGCATGACAGAGAAAAAATATAAAAATTATTACATAGAGATAAATTAATAATATGTAATTATTGAAACCGTTACACTTACTGTAAAAAATTTGACAATTAAAATAATATTACAAGACTTTTAAGATATCAAGAATTGCCTTTAATTAAAATAAACTGATTTTCTAAAGTTCAGGGCATTATGTCTTAGATTGCATTAGGGGAACATATGTCTTATTCATATATAAGGAGATGTTTTGCTTTTAAGAGTACAGTTTAATCTGCTCTATGAAAAAATAAGAGCTGTTATTAGGTCATTAGTAAGCTTGGAGCTGTTATTAGGTCACTAGTAAGCAAGCTTGGAGCTTAAAAATTGTTATTAAAGCAATATATTAACAATATCCGTAATCTTTTGACAAATGTTTATGAAGTTTTTTTTTCTGTAAGTCTGAATAAAAGTTTATGAAATTTTAAGAAGAGGAAGAAGAAAGAAGAAGCTGTCACCTCTTGGGGATTGAGAAAGAGCCCTGGTTCAGGAGCTAAGAGACCCAAGTTAGAATCATAATTCTGCAGTTTACTCAGATCATGTGACCTCAGGCAGGTCGCTTGCCCTCTCAAGTCTTTGACTTACCCACTTTATGAAGAATGGCCTGGCTGGCAGCAATGGTTTTCAATATCTGCACCTTTGGGAACATTTTTATTGCTTTCCCACTCCAGGGACCCCATGATTAGAAATATTTTCACCTCTGAAACAAATAACATTTATAGTCAGTTTCCCCATTTTTTATTAACAAAAGATGCATTAATGTGATTCTCAGGTCTTTCAGTTAGCACAAGGTAGTCAGTTGTTGTTAGGTGCCATTGAGTGGTTCTGACTCATGGCAACCGTATGCACAACAGAACAAAATACTGCCCGGTCCTATGCTGTCCTCGTAATTATTACCATGCATAAGCCCATAGTTGCAGCCACTGTGTTAATCCATCTCGTTGAGAGTCTTTCTCTTTTTCGATGACCCTCTATTTTACCAAGCACAACGTCCTTCTCCAGGGACTGATCCCTCCTGATAACATGTCCAAAGTATGTGAGATGTAGTCTCGCCATCCTTGCTTCTAAGGAACGTTCTGGTTATACTTCTTCCAAGGCAGGTTTGTTCGTTCTTTTGGCAGTCCATGGTATATTCAATATTCTTCACCAGCACTACAATTCAAAGGCATCAGTTCTCTTCGGTGTTCCTTATTTCTTGTTGTCCAGCTTTCGCATGCATATGAGGCGATTGAAAACACCATGGCTCGGGTTAATAAGAGTGGCCACAAAAGAATTAATATAATTCCAGCCAGAAGGAAAAAAAGAAAGGACGTTTTGTTGGCCTGTCCCAGCTTCTCCTAGATTAAAATGATTCTCACCCACTGGGCTTTGTGAAATACTGGAACTGGCCCAAAGCCCCCACCACTACAGTCTTCATGCCCTGCCAGGGACAAGGCAATGTAAAGTGGGGAACTACTCCTTCTGATTACAACCTTTCACCTCTGAGACTGAAATTCAGGGTTATGGCTGGGCTATCCCTTGTTTTGCCCCCTTAACTCCTGTCTGTTGTCCACTGACTTTGCTAAGCTCAGGTTGTGAGTTATCAGCATTTGTGCCTCTGCCCCTCAGGGGCCCTGAGGTGACAGGTGGGGGGGACTTACATTTGCACAGATAAAACATTTCCCATGAGACACCATTCACAGTACCAAAAAACCAAACCAAACGGGTTGCCATCCTGTCTTTTCTGATTCTTAGTGACCCTACAGGTCAGAGTAGAATTGCCCCCATAGGGCTTTCTAGGAGCAGCTGGTGGATTCAAATTGCTGACCTTTTGATTAGCAGCCAAGCTCTTAACCACTGTACCACCAGGGCTCCCCTCATTCGCTGTAGTTATTATTAATTTATATAGTAGTTATTATGACAGTTTTCCAATAGATGGCAGTAAAGTATCTCAGGAAGGGGAATGTTTGTGTCGTTCACACAAAGTCACCATATAAGCTAACAGTGGGGCTGGCACTTTCTCTACATTGCCCAACATGGTCTTGGTAAATAGCAGGACACAGGAAGTAAAACTGGGCCTCACAGAACTGCAAAGTCGACATCAGGGATACTGTCTCATCACATGGCTTCTTTCTGTGCCTCTGCTTCACTCTTCTGCCTCAGTAGACCACCTTCCATTCCTACTCATGTTTGTACATGCTCTATACTGGTTGGCACGCAACATCCATTCCCACCTATTATTTCCAGAGCCAACTTCATGGGCATCCCGTATGGACAAAGGGCCTTATACTTAGGAGGGCCCAGTACTTAGTGTAATGGTGTAATGCTCTACTGTCACAGTCTTGAAATTCTTAATAATTTTATCTTTGAACTTGTGCTTTGCAAGTGGAGTCCAGCAAGATAGAGGAGCACACATGTGAGCATTAGAGATATGGGCAATATCCATGCCCACAGTTCCTTGCTGCCCCATTCCCATACAGCGTTTAGAATACTCCATGAACAGAGAGAGAGTTTTGGTGGACCTATAAGGTGTGGGAATTCAGCAAGACTCAAAGGTAGTAGAAGGTAAGCATTGTTAGTCTAAAACTGCATAATTAGGAGTGCTGACAATCCTGACAGGCTGTGCTTTCTGTTCAAAGGAGAACTTGCTTGTAAGGAAGAATGATAATGGCATTTCAAGTAATACAAGTGACCAAAGAATTCTATCACATCCTTTCTAATTTTTGTGTTAATTCCCTGTATTAGCCTATCACCACTGAAAATGGCATAGGGAAAAGGGAAAGAGGGCAACCCATAGTTCCTTTTTCTTTCAGTTCTTCCTTCCTTCCACGTAAGCAGAGGGTGAGTGTTGGTAGAATGTGGGCATGTCAAGAAGTGAAATTAAAATCAGTTGAAGGTGTAGGTGTAGATATTGATGAAATGTTGTGTCGTTGTGTATACATTACAATCAAAAAGAAAAAAAAACAGTTGAGGTACTTTTTGAAGCATTTCCACTATTCCCGTAAGAATGAAGTACATATGCAGGTAAGAATTGCAACAAGAATTGTGTAATTTCGGTAATTCAGCCTACGAGTTAAACGCTCTTACATTTGTGTTTAAAACAGGTATTGCACAGTATAAGACGAATGGTAAAATTTATGCTAATAGTTAAATTTTTTTTTTGTTTACTTAAAACATTAAATAGAAACCACTATGAAAGGAGGGAGACCTTGGAAGAAAGGAAAAATCTTATTTTCTGTGCCTTTAACATCACTTTTTTTCCTGCTACTTGAATAAGGGACCTGCATTTTCATTTTGCACTGGGCCCTGCGAATGTAGCTGGCCCTGATTATTCCCTTCTGTACCGAAGAGTGAAAGCTAACAACTCTAAATAAACTATAGAGTTCTGGGTATAAATTAGGTTTCACAAATTTTATATGCACTTGCAAGAGGTTTAAACATAGAAGAGACACAGGGGCCATTTTCCCGCTACTTTTGTCTGTTTCCAGCAGGCAGATATTGTTGTAGAGATGCCAGTATCTATCTCCAGCTTTGTAGACAACGTGACAGAGTAGTAGTGGCAGAGCAGACTCCTTCTTCCAGTGCCCAGGAAACAGCAGTGGATGCTGTGGTAGTTTAGATTCTATCCTCCTGAGCCCAGGGTCACAGCCATAGTGGTGAGTTCTTGAACACAATAGTGCCAATTCTGGAGTTTTGTAGGAGTTATTCCTGGAGGGCCAGTTTAAAGTTTGCTCCTCCAAACTTTCCAATGATTTTGTAAACACCTAAAATTCCCTATATTAAGTTCTTTTCTGCTTAAAATACCTGGAACAGCATTGCTCCAAACCAACTCCAAAATATCGCACATTATAATGGAATGTTCCTACCGTACCACCATTAATAATGATGAAACTAACCTAAAAGATCTGGTCAATTAAAAAACAAAACACACAGCTTGTTTAAGCATGCACTTATTCATTAAACCTTTCTTTACTTCAAACAAACAAAACCTGGAGTGGTTTGACTACACTGATCCCTGACTGGTACATACCCTATGTCTGTCCCAATTCAGATCTTCGTGTTCACAAAGTGTTTTTCAACAGCACTTTCTTCCAAAGGAGGAAGTTGAAAACCTTCAGCCTCATTTTGCTCAGAAGGCTTTCACCACCAAATAGAAAAACTTGAGGCCCAACTTAGTTCTGAAATTGCTGTGCACATATCTGACCACCCCTCCTATCCCTCCAGCTTTACCTCACCCACACTCCCACTACTTGCTCTCACCTCCAGGAGACTTTTCAGTTCCTTTACCCCTTCTTTTCTTCAAGCCTCATTAACGTATTATGGATTGAATTGTGTCCCCCAAAATTATGTTAGAATCCTAACCCCTGTGTCTGCGGACGTAATCTAATGACCTTCACAATGGAATCTAATGTCATGTTAATGAGGCCATGCAAGTGTAGGGTATGTCTTAAACCTAAAAACTTGTAAATTATAAGAACAGGTTAGACAGAGATAAGCATACCTCAGGAAAGACACACACCATGTGAGGATTGCCAAGGAACCAAGGAATGTCAGGGGCTACCTGCAAGGAAGGATTCTACACGGCCTTCTAAATAGCTAAATTACAAACACTGAAAGGTAAATTTTTTTAAATAATTTTTATTGTGCTTTAAGTTTACAAGTCAGTTTCTCACATATAAACTTATATATACCTTACGACATACTCCCATTTACTCTCCCCCAATGAGTCAGCCCGCTCCCTCCTTCCAGTCTCTCCTTTCATGACCGTTTTGCCAGTTTCTAACCCCCTCTACCCTCCAGACAGGAGATGCCAACATAGTCTCAAGTGTCCACCTGATGGAAGTAGCTCACTCCTCATCAGCATCTCTCTCCACCCCATTGTCCAGTCCAATCCATGTCTGAAGAGTTGGCTTTGGGAATAGTTCCTGTCCTGGGCCAACAGGTTTGGGGACCATGACCGCTGGGGTCCTTCTAGTCTCAGTCAGACCATTAAGTCTGGTCTTTTTATGAGAATTTGGGGTCTACATCCCACTGATCTCCTGCTCCCTCAGGGGTTCTCTGTTGTGCTCCCTGTCAGGGCAGTCATCGGCTGTGGCCGGGCACCATCTAGTTCTTCTGGTCCCAAGATGATATAGTCTCTAGTTCATGAGGCCCTTTCTGTCTCTTGGGCTTATAATTACCTTGTGACCTTGGTGTTCTTCATTCTCCTTTGATCCAGGTGGGTAGAGGCTTGTTGATGCGTCTTAGATGGCCACTTGCTAGCATTTAAGATGAAAGGTAATTTTTTATACAACAGGCAATGTTGGCCCTTTTTATTTTTTTCAAAGAGAATTTTTATATTTACCTTTATTTACAATTTAAAATTTTGCTTTAAGATCCTCAAAAGCCAACCATCTAGGTTAAAATTTTAAAGATCTTTGTTCTTAGAGGCAAATATGTGCATCAAAATTCAAGAGAATAACATAACCAAAAACTTCATGCTATTTGGTTCCTTGGTTTGGAGGTCCAGGGTCATGGTTTCATGGGACATCCCAGTTAATTGGCCTAATTACATGTTTAGTGTTTCTTTTCTACCTCCTAGTTTGTTGTGTAATGCCTGGGGTCTTAAAAGCTTGCAAGCAACCATCCAAGGCACAACAAATTCTCTATTTGCCTGGAGGAACAAAGGAAGGAGTCGGGAATAGGACATGGAATGTGTGGCTCATTGCCTCCATGAACAACTGCCTCCTTTGCCAAGAAACCAGAACTGGATGATGCCCAGCTACCATTACTGAATGTTTTGATCGAAGATTCTATAGAAGAATCCTAATCAAAAGGGGGAATATGCAGAACAGAATTTCAAATTCTCATGGACTTGGTTTCCTGCCGCCATGAAGGCTGGGTGAATCCCTGAAAGTACGGGCCTGAAAAAATCTTTAAGACTTAAACCAAAGATATCCCCTTAAGTCTTCTTAAAACCAAACAATAGCTTAACTAGTAAAAAAGGTCTGCCTTGAGCATTATGCTCTTTGAAGAACTATCTATATAGGATCAAACTGGTAACAGCAACTTGATAAAATGGAACCTTAGGGGCAGTGAACTTATGCTAATAAGAAGCAACTCAGAAAAGGAGGGTGAGGATGGTTACACAACTTGAAGAATGTAATCAATGTCACTAAATGGCACATGTAGAAGCTGTTGAATTGGTGTATGTTTTACTGTGTATATTCTTAACAACAAAATAAAAATGAAAAAAAAAAGTCAAGAGAAAATATTTTTATTCATTGAAAGGTTTTTTAATACAAGTACTTCCACGAAGTAAATCCCAAGTACGTTTTACTTTCTCCAGTACAATGTATTCTTACTACATTTTTGTTTGCATTTATTAGTAGTATTTTACAGATATTACATTCAAAGTAGTGGAGCTCCAGATACAGGCTATTAACGAAGAAGGTCAGAGTCTCACTTTCTTAGTGCCTCAGGCTTCCTAGCTAGCTTGCTCACTGCCTCCCACCTCTTCCCCTACACACACATACATACACACTTGCTCTCTTGTAGATATTACTGTATAATTGTCTAAGCTGTGACTGACGCTTGAATTTACATTTGGCTCCAGGCCAAGTCTGTGAATCTGTAAATGCAGGCTACCAGCTGCATTTAGGATACAGCCTGGTGAGGGACTCTTTCTTGACAGTCATTGATGATGAATCTGGAAAGACTGGATACTCTCTTGTGGGAATGTGTGAGGGGAAAGCAGCAAAGTGAAACAATCAACAGTAAGGACAGGGAAAATATTCTGTTAAGAGAGTAGGCATAACATACACACACCAGACTAAACAGTGAGGTTTCTCCTGAGTCCAAACTCTTATTTTTAAAAGTCTGATAAAAACTGGCTTAATTACATTTTACACGGTAATATTTAGTGAATTTTGTCCAAAAAGGGTATATTTTAGGTTCATTTGTAAAAATAACAAAAGCTGTATTACTCAGTCTCTGGTCAATAAGAAAGGAAGAAAGCCTTGCTAGAAATAATAAATAATTTCACACAAAAGGCCAGGTGACATAAGAATAGTATATTAATCAATATATTTCTTTGTATTTACAATAAATCCATTTGTTAATACTGTGATAGAAAAAATAACGAATCAATCCACATTATGTTGTAGAAAGAGGCTTTGAGGATGATCATACTTCTCACAATAAAAACATACAAGGATTTCTCCCACAAATAAAGTACTTTTAACATAATAACAAGTTTCAGTGAAGGTAAAACTGACAAGAGAATTTAGACTGGTGATGACCTAGAATTAAGGAAACAAGGGCATGACCACTAAGCCGCAAAAAGCTGTTTAGTTTTTTCTAGGACTATACTATCTAAATATATTAGTTACCATGTGAGAAGTTAATCTTACCTTGTGAAATAGAAAAAGTAAAAACACTAAATTGGGAAGCTGCATTCATCAAAAGCAGCCCAACACAAAAAAAGGCAAGAGAAATGAAACGATGCATTCTTTTAGGTATATACCATGCATAAAAAGAATTACATAATATATAACTTAATAACCAAACTAATAAATAAATGAGGTAAATTTTAGTCATTGGACCAAGCAATTTACTATATTGAACCACTTAAGAACTGCATTACCACCAAGTTTGTTTCAAAATAATAAGTACTACCATTAACCTAACACATAAGACTGCTGTTTTTTAGATCCCCTTCTAAGATAATAATGGGGAACTGTATAACAAAATATTATCTGAATATAAATCATCAACATCAAATATAATACACTTATTATATAATCTCCATTTTGTATATGCTAGACAAAAGGATGAAAACAGGCTGGTCAGAATTATAAATTTCAAACTAATCCATGATAAAAATCTGGAACTGAAAGAAAAAATTCACAAAATAGATATAACTTGATATCCTTTTCCATATTCAGTGGTTTACCAAGACACAAGCTCTAAACAAATCTATCACCTCAAAGGTAAAAAGAAGAAAAAAAATGTAAATCTCTTTTAAGCTTTAGTTTTCAAGTTTAGCTCTGAAAGAAGGTTGATCTTAGCCAGAAATACAACACTTTTTTAAGAATCCAGAATCTGTTTTTGTATATTAATTTTAGTTATTATTAAGGGATGAGAGGAAATATTATTAAATTATCAAGTTATGAGTAAGAATGTACGGCTAGTTCATGAAATAAATGAACTAGTTGGATCAAGAATTTCCTACCATGCTGTTGGTAATTATCTGTAGCTCCCTCTTGTATAGTAATTTAGAAGATGCTTACCATCACTACTGACAGCACTTTTTATAGTGTATCAATTTCCATTTCTTACTTTTTTCTCCTTGTCAATTAAATGCATTATTTTAAATGTCCAACAGAAAATTTGATTCCTCGTTTCAACTGCTGAAGAGGTGATTTTAACACATAAGTAGATACTCCTGCTAATCCTGAGATGATGATGATGAAGAGGATGATGATGGTGACGGGAAAACTAAAACTCACATGATTTTTTACTCATACTTCTGCTTTAGTTTTTTGTGGAAAATGGCTGGCAGGATGGAAAGAACAGCCAAAATCATCAGAAAAAATACTGAATACCAGGAAACAGCTTCACCTGCTGTTGTAAGCTGGTATAGTGTTGTTCCCGCATTGATAGCTATAAAAGAGGGAGGTGCAACACCTGAAATAAAAAGTGAAAACACAATAAAAACCATTTGTTTGTAAAAATTAAAATTTTTCTGTGCATAAAACTATAAATACAGCTATTTCCATTGTTAAAAAAAAATCATTAAAAAAAAATTAAAGCCCCACAAGTTATTACCATGTAAAGAATTCCTAAGGATAATGAATTAAAAAACTCAAGAAAAGTCTGTAGACCGCCCTTGACGGGGAACACTACAAAGCGTTCCTGACGGAGGAGGAGAAAAGTGCGGCAAAACTCAAATACTAACAAAAAGGCCAGACTTAACGGTCTGAGACTGGAGGAACCCCAGAAGAAACAGCCCCCTGACTCTCTGTTAAGCCAGAACTAAAACCATTCTCAAAGCCAACGCTTCAGACAAAGATTGGACTGGACTATTAGACATAAAATGATACTCATGAAGAATGTGCGTCTTAGTTCAAGTAGATACACAAGACTAAAATGGCAGCTCCTGTCCAGAGGCAAGATGAGAAGGCAGAAAGAGACAGGAGCTGGCTGAATTAAATGGACACAGGAAATCCAGGGAGTAACTAGGGTCACATAACAATGTGTGTTTAAATTTTTGTACGAGAAACTAACTTAAGCTATAAACTTTTACTTAAAGCACAATAAAAAAAAAAGTGTCTAGAGAATAATTTTACAATATCATCAAAGCCTTTAAAAAAAGGGAATGTGCTGATTCAGCAATTTCAACTTCAGGAAATAGTGGTATATATGAGCAAATCTGAAGGATGTCCATGAGAGCATTACATAAAAACTCTGGAAACAATCTAAATGCTCAAAAATAAGGTTGACTAAATTGTTTACCCTGATAAGATATGCTTTAAATAAAAATGAAGTGGTACAAGATATACCGACATGGAATGATACCCAAAAAAGAATGCATAAAAGAGCACATACAGAACAATCATATCTCATTAAAAATCAATTACTTTAGCCAAAGCTCAGGTAACTAAATCTCTAGCTATATCATCTGAAAAGATAAGGATACAGGGACAAAAATTCTGATCCCACAAATATAACATTATTATTAGAAATACAAAATTGTCCATGCTGATATAAATTTTAAGTTTGTCAATGAATCATTTTACAAGTAGCAATAAGTGATTCTGATTATTCATTTCAAAGAGATCTATTTTTCTAAGGATTAACTTAAACTTCATTAGACATTCGATACATGAGAAATCTGCTCATTTTGTTGGTATCTAAACAAATCAACTCAAACTGGAAAGAAAAGCAGAATATTCTTACTAAGAACCACCAGAATTCACAAAATAATTTAATTCTGAAATTAAGTGTTAAGCTCCTTGAAAACAAGAGCCTTGGTTGACCCTAGCTTCCCCCATTCTTTTGGTAATGTCCACAATAAATGTTGATTACAATAAAATAAAAAAATAAGATAAATTCTCTACTGAAAATTAACTTTCAATACTTCAGCACTTGAACAGAAAACAAAGAAAAAATTACTCAAAAAAGGCATCTTGGATTTTCTCTCCACTGAGAGTGAAAAAAAAGGTTAAAAATTCTACTTAATTCTATATGATTAAAATAATATCTAACAGAATATGCTCTTATTTAAAGAGGAAAAAAAAAAGCCCTAATTCAACATTTCTGAGCACCTATTTAGGCCAGGCACTATGCCCAAGAGTTAGTTACCATGGTACTTGCATGTCTGCAAGAAGCATACAATCTAACCTAGCTGTACAATGTTACATAAGTACACAATGAGCTCTAACACAGTGTCCACGACAGGCCTTACCTAGAAAAGTGCCAATAAAAAAAACTTTCAGTGGCACATTTATCACAGGAGAAGTAATATTAATAAACCAATTAGGCAGAAATGGTGTTATCCTCAAAAATATAATGTAGTTAATGAGATGATCTCTATGACGTTCAACCTGTCATTAAAAAAAAAAAAAGTAAAGAATTAGCATGAAGATTAAGGCCAATCTTGAAAATGAGCTGTTGTTAGGTGCTGTTGAGTCAGTTCCAACTCAGCAACTGTCATGGGTTGAACTGTGTCCCCCAAAAATGTGTGTCAACTTGGCTAGGCCAGGATTCCCAGTACTGTATGGCTGTTCTCCATTTGTGATCTGAGGTAATTCCCTATACGTTAGAAATCCTAAATCCTAACCTCTATGATGTAAATGAGGTAGAGGCAGTTTAATGATGCAGAACACAATCTACAGGATTACAGTGTATCTTGAGTCAATCTCTTTTGAGATATAAAAGAATAAAAAAAAAAAACACAGAGGGAGGGGGACCTCATACTACTAAGAAGGAAGCACCAGGAGTGAAGCATGTCCTCTGGACCTGGGGTCTCCGTGCTGAGAGGCTCCTAGACCAGGGAATTATTGATGGCAAGTACCTTCCCCCAGAATTAACAGTGCCTTCTCCTAGAGCTGGAACTCTAAATTGTTCTTATGTGTTAATGTTACTAAAGATGTTTCTATACCAGCTTAAATAATGACAACTCAACAGTAACATTTTAAACCTGATATGCCAAAATTAAACTTATATGATAATTAGATATAAGATATACATCAAGTGGCCAACTTTTTAATGCCTTCAATTTCCTACAATGTACAGCGCTAGCACAGCACATCAACAAATCTAGCTTAAAAAAAAAAAGATAATTTTTATTTTGTTATTATATATCACATGAGCAAATTAATTCATTACTGATAAATGAAACTAAATAGGTATTTATGGAAACATTTAGCTGATTAAATATAAGCACTGAATTAGTTTATATTTCTTTGAATAGCTAATAAGTTCACAGAAAATAAAACAGCCATCGCAAACAAAAACGTTTATATAAAATCATTTTAGTATTCAGTGCATATGTGGTATAGTGAGAAGAGAACTAGACCAAAAGTGTAGGGATATGAGATTCTAGATATTGCCGTACAATAATTGCGACTTCGGGCAAACTATTTAATTTCAAAAATAGGATTCCCTTAGCAATACTATGTTTGCTTTAGAATACGTAATTTTGTAACATTAGATATGTATTGCTATAAAATCCTGCTATATAACTGCTTTTTAATTTTTTTGTTCCAAAATGATGTCACATGCTACCTTTTCTACTTATCTATTGTCTTCCCAGAACAGCACCCTGGTGGCACAATGGTTAAGTGCTTGGCTGCTAACCAAAAGGTCAGTGGCTCCAACCCGCCAGCCACTCCTGGGGGTGACGGGGGGGAGGAGGAAGACCTGGAGATCTGGTGCCATAAAGGCTGTAGCCTAGGACACCCTAAGGGTCAGTCCTACTTTGTCCTATAGGGTCACTATGAGTCAGATTCAACTTGAGGGCACACAACAACAGCAACAGTTAAGTTTGGGCTATAATGTATCACAAAAAGGTAACTTAATTTCACAAAAGGAAAAGTATGTGTAGATCGAAAGGAGATAATACAACTTCATTTTTTCTATTAATGAAAAAGTAATATATTCCTGCATACTGTAAAAAGTATATAAAAACACCTTGACAAATGTGCTCAGGGGGATTAGTTCTATGTTTTTAATTGTTAATATTCTGAGATACAGATACACTGAACAAAGATCTACTAAAGTTCTCAGAAAGAACATTTTTTTGATCTATATATTTTTTGTCATCAAGTCAAGGAGTTAAGTCATGGAAGGAAAAGGCCTCAGTAAAATATTATCTCCACTTACCACATCAAATAAAGGAAATGTGAAGAACAAATTAATACCCTGACTAGGGTACACCAAAAGGCATATTTCGCATATGCATTGCAGTGGCTTTAATCATGTCCCCCAAAAATCCATGTACATGTGGAACCTCAGAATGTCACCTTATTTGGAAACATGGTTTTTTACAGGTGTAATTAGTTAAGGAGACCAAATCATCGTGGATTTAGGGCGGGCCCCTAATGTTCTATTAAGAAGAGGAGAGGACACAGACACATATACAAACATAGAGAAGTGAAGGTCACAAGAAGACAGTGGTAGAGATTGGAGTGATACAGCTAAAAGCTAAGGAGCACCAAGGACTAAAGGGAGCCACCAGAAACTAGGAAGAGGCAGGGAAGGGTTCTTCCTTATAGCTTTTAGAGAGCATTGGCCCTGCTTTGATTTCAAACATCCAACCTCCAAAACTGTGAGAAGAGGATAAATTTCTGTTATGTTAAGCTACTTAGTTTGTAGCAATTTGTTATAGAAGCCCTTTTTCCTGCCCTGGGTGTCCCATTCAAAAAAACTGCCATTTATCTATGTGTGCCTGAGTTCATTTTCAAACACCTCTCCCAGGGACTTTTGAAAATAAGTATAGGAAGGGACACAGCAACACCAAGTTGTACAGTAGTTGTTATATTTATCACTGCTAGTCTGTAGCAGAGATCCTGGTTGAAGATAACAGCTGTTTCTACTGATGAAATGCATTAAAGGAGTTGGTGTATACTGATAGCATGCTGTATTAGCACAAAAAAGGTGTTCAAATATGTGATTCCTTTACATGGACACTTTGACTACTTTGATTGAACTTAGCAGGACTGAAGAATTACAAGTACAAAAAAATCATATTTGAAATCGTTATTAACATTCTTATTCGTCCAAAAGATAAATTTTATTAAAAGCCTGAGTCTGAGTTAATTTAGGTAGGGGTTATATATTGAGAACCCAGCTAGCCAAAGAGTTAAATGACTAAAAAATACAGGTTTACCTGCTGTGACCATTTCACTGCTTTCTCTGTTAGGTATTTGTATACAACTGGCCTCCCAACTAAATAGGAAAGCATATAGCAGAATGAGGCACCGAGTCCAGAACACTGAAAAGTAACAAGAAGCAAAAAACATTTTGTATTTTTCCATCTTATTCACACAGATATTCACCTAAGGAAATACTCAACTAGTTCACTTCTTTTGTGGGGTGGAAAGGATACTCTGTATGACATTTCTTATGCAAAGAACAAGAAAGAACCTAGTCCTTTCTCAACCAAATCCTAGCTAAAGAGGTTAGCTAAAACAACTGGCACTTGTGATTAAACTTAGTGATGGAATGACAAATACTTAATGTTGATCTTTAGTCTAAGAATAAAATGATAGGTGCCAGTTTATTCCCAATCACTACGCTTGAAACCATCCCAACCTGTTACCCCAACCCTGAAACTTAATTCATTGTGTCTACAAACAGTCTTAATTGAATTACAAAATAAAAAAAGGAAGAAAAGGCAAAAACAGAACCCATAAATGCAAATAAATCTATGATAACCGGGCTCCAGGGGAAAAAAATTACAACAGCTCCTTACCGGACTTCACAGATATTACTTTACATTAAACTCCACTAAACTAATGAGTTTATATGCTAACATAGACTAGTGGGCCTAAGATTATCATCATCATCATCATTCTACTTAAAGCTATTTTTTTTCCAGTCTCCCAATTTCATTTTATATACTTACCAAACAAACAAGAAATAAGGCTAGTGGAAAGGGATAAAGAAACCCTGAGAGGATACTGAGAAATATAGAACCTGGAATAGCAAATGTTTGCAAGCTGTTAACTTCTAAGTTAAGGATTAAAACATTAATTAAATGGAATTTTTAAAAGGAAAGACAAATCCAACATTTCAGAAAAAAAGTATTAATACAGAAGGTACCATGTTAATAGGATTATATCCGCATTTCAGTATTAAAATATAAAATTACATACAAACTTTAAAAAATACAAGCTCATTAATTTCTTACCTGTAATGCCTCTTATTCTAACTAGCATTACTATGAATACAATGCTAATAAGAGTGTGTTACTAAAAGAAAAACCAAGACAAATGTCCTACACATGTCAGATAGAGAGGAACTGGGAATGTAGACAAAAAATAAAGGTCTTCATTTATCTCTTAAATAACGTGCTTCTGTAATGTGTATGAGTTCTGTTTTGATTTACCCCAAAATTTTTTTTTCAAGAAACATGATTTCGCACCAATTGGTCCCAACGAACCTGGAGCAAAAGAAATTGAAAAACACCAAAAATACAAGGAAAATACTAGCCCAAGAAACAATAACGGCCACATAAACCAGAGATTCCATCAGCCTGAGACTAAAAGAACTAGATGGAGCCCAGATACCATCAATGACCACCCTGACAGGGAACACAATAGAGTCCCTGACAGAGCAGAAGAAAAGTGGGGTGCAGAACTCAAATTCTAGTAAAAATACCAGACTTAATGGTCTGAGACTGGAGGAAGCCCAGAAGAAATGGCCCCCGGACACTCTGTTAACCCAGAAGTAAAATCATCCCCGAAGTCAACTCTTCAGACAAAGATTAGACTGGGCCGTAAGACATAAAACGATACTCATGAAGAGTGTGCTTCTTAGTTCAAGTAGGTTCATGAGACTAAACGGACAGCTCCTGTTCAGGAGCAAGATGAGAAGGCAGAAGGGGACACAAGCTGGCTGAATGAACACGGGAAATCTGGGGTAGAAAGGAGGAGTGTGCTGACATATTACAGGCGTAGCAACTAGGGTCACATAACAATACGTGCATAAATTTTTGTATGAGAGACTAACTTGAACTGTAAACTTTCACTTAAAGCATAATTAAAAAAAAAAAACAAGATTTCTATGGAAATCTACATACCGTTAAGTATAATCACTTATTTCTAATTTAACTTTGGAAACTTACCATAATTCACTACTCACGAAAAGGATTAAGAGGTTAAAAAATATAGTAAAAATCACAAATTTATTTTTAAACAGAGTTTTGCTATTTCTACTTTCCCCTAGTTCCTAGTTTTGGCCTGGACTCCTTAGACTTCTTCACCCCCAACAAGTTGATCTACTTAGAAGTTAATCAGACTGAGTGAATTTGTCTCTCTTTCCTACTTTAAAATTTCTATCTCCACCCGTAAATTCTGACTCTTTTTTCTCCAGTTCCCAATTTATTCATGTTCTTTCATTTCGATCTCCTCCTCCTTCCTCTTGGATTCTTTCATTTCTAACTTTTTGCTCTTTCATGGGATTCCTTCTCTATAAAGCCACTCAAGATGCCTGCAAACTAGAATTAAAACCTAGGCTTTCCTCAACCAGGTATCCTATTCAACAGTTGCCCCTCGTCTTCACTTTCTCATTAGAGATTCTCTCCTTGTCCCCTTCCATTCAGCTTACCCACCCCACCACTCTATTGAAACACCCCCCTGACCAAAATTAATGGCTTTTTAACGATCTCTGCATAGGATTAGACATCCTCTCGCATCAAACTCAGGCTCCAGTGAGCTGTACTTTTCTTCTATGTTACAAATAATTTCTTTAGTTTTTTTCCCCTCCTTACCCTCAAAATTGGGCTTTCTCTAACATTGTTAGCCACACACTTCTCCCCCTTTCCTTTGATAAATTCAATGATTTCCATAGCTTCAGACATCAGCCACATATACTGATAGCTCCTAATTCTGTATCTCTGACGCAATCTCTCTAATCAAATACCAGTCTCGAATATTCCATCTGTCTACTGGATGTCTGCACTAAAAAAAGGGAGACAGAGATTTACATTTCAGGGTTCTTTCAAACCTTATTATGTAAATTTTCAAACATATATGAAAAGTAGAAAGACCACTTCAACAATACATAATGAATCTTGTTTTGTCTATATCCCTTACACCCTACACTCCAACTAAATTGGACTACTGATCACTTACTAACCATGCTTGGCTTGCAAGCTGTTGTAGTCTTGCTCTGTCTACAACGATCTACTTCCTATCTCTACCCATCCTTCCCCATTATTCCAGCTGGAAATAGTTGTTCTGCTTCTGAATGCTCAAAGCACTATACCCGTACTTACCATATAATCATTACTTTGAAAAAAAATTTAAAAACTGGTTAAATGAATGAATGTGAGGGTTAAAATAAGGAATTACGTTATAAAAACTAATTTATATAAAAGAGTTTGGAATTAGATATAATTTATGAAGATACTTGTACTGTATTGGAGCCCTGGTGGTGCAGTGGTTAAATGATAAGGCTGCTAACCAAAAAAGGTCAGCAGTTCAAATCCACCAGCTGTTCTTTGCAAACCCTGTGGTACAGTTCTACCCTGTCCTCCAGGGTCACTAGGGGTTGGAATCAACTCTACAGCAATGGATTTTTGGTTTGTACTGTATTGTCCAATATAGCCACTACTACTGGCTGTTAAGACACTGAAATGTAGCTAGTCTGAATTGAGACATGCTGGGTCAAATCAGGTCTTTGAACCGGTTCGAACAGGTTCTGTCATGGCCTATGAAGGGAAAAAGGAACGGACCTCAATAATTTTTACAACTTGGGTAATCTGAACTGCCAACCTTTTGGTTAGCGGCCTGAACTACTAACAACTGCACCACCAGAGTTCCATATACATATATATATATATATATATAGACAGACACATACTTATACATATATATACACATACCAACACACATGTAAGAAAATGCTGCTATTAAATTTTATAGGAGAAAAAATTTTAGTCAAAAAGCTCAACAAAGCAAAAGAAATTCAAGAATTAAAAGGAAACAAGAATATACTCTGAGAGCATTAACAAAATAATCAATTTGCTTTTTTAAAATAAAAGCTGTTTTAAAGAGTATGATGATTATTTTTTCAATATGAAGTAAAGTCTTTCATTCACCAAGATTTGCAAAATAAGATAGGACTAGAATAAAAGACAAAAAAAATCAGAAATTAAAGTTAAAGCTATCCCATAGATTGGAAGATCAATCACCAATAGCAGATGCAGTTTGAAAATACGTAAAAAGGACAAAGCTATTTACCTGACTAATTACAAAGTACAGCTTATATTTACTGTAAAGAATGCACACTAAGAATTACAAAAAATATTCATATTCTTTGAACCATTAATTCTTGTCTTAGGAATTTTTCCAAAGGAAACAATTAAATGGAAGAAAAAAATCTTATGAATCAGGAGATTTGTAACATAATATTTATAAAAGCAGAAAAATTAGAGACACATATATCTAAAATTAACAGAAAATATTTAAAAATTATGGCATGGACACTGGTCATTCAAAGTAATTATTTTAAATAGGATAAAGGAAGAAAATGTTTATAAGAAAAATAAGCAGATACAAAAAACTGGTAATAAATATATGGACATAAAATTGAGTTTGAGGAGATAGGATGATAGAATTTTTTCCAATTTAATTTTTCAATGATTTGTTTAATGTTGTTACATATACTGCATTAATAATTCTTAAAAGAAAAAATTATACTCTGTAAAACTGAACAGCAGACCTTTTTAAATCTTTTTCTTGAACAAAACTAGAAAACATTTTTTCAGTTAAAGGATACAAAATATATGTAGCAAAATAAGCTACAAGTACTTGTACATAAAAGGTGTCCTTATATTTGGATAAAACTTTTCCTAGAGCCTTGGCATCATCCATATCTCTGGGAACCTTCATAGTCACTCTTTCTTCTCTAAAGAAATAAAATTAAAGTGAAAAAATTTAAAACAGAATTTTGTCAAGATAATTAATATCAAGTCAAGTTCAAAACACGAAGTTTTATCCAAAATGATTTGATGTCTTGATTGGTAATATGTTAACTCTAAATTCACAATTTTTAAGTTCAAAAGTCTATAATTATGTTCTTTATTTAATGTTTTAATGAAGAATTTCATGAAACATCTAAACTACGTATGAAAGTTCAGGATGATTCAAACTAAAGATTAAAAGGATTTATTCCAATATTGGTTTAAATTTTAAATGTAAGCAATGGATCACAGATGTTAGCATATTAAAAACATTTAACATCATTTTGGATAATCTTCATGAGAAATTAAAGTCAACAATCAATTTCAACTAAAATTAAGTAAACATTTTCAATGAATTCAGTTTTTACCTTTTCTGGAATATCCCAATTCAAAGTTTACAAACAAACGAACATTTTTCTCTATCAATTTTCCTTTATTTTTGGTGTCTTGTTTGGAAATGAGCACTTGCTTACAAAAGCTTTAAATAATCATATCCAATCATCTTTGTGTTTACACATATTCTGCCCATATGTTTACGCAATAAAATTTAACTGACCCTGCAAAACAATGATACAACACTACTTTCTTCAGTCCTATAGAACAGGTGGTAAACTAAACCGGCTTTTCTCACTTATACAATTTAACTAAAAAAACTCTATAGAAACGTGTGTATACCTGCATATATATGCACACACACACACACACACACACACACGTATACAGAGAGAAATAAACAGAATATCAAAGATTTGTAACAGTATATTATTATTTATAATTGCTTGGTTACCATTCTTAAAGCAGGTTGGCAGCAAAGACAACCTGAATCTACAGTCTATATCCTTTCCCTCTTTCAATCAACTCTCGATTCCTTACTCCTTGATCAAAACCACAGAGGATCTAAGAAATTCAATCACACTGTTATTGTTAGGCGCCATCAAGTCAGTTCCAACTCCTAAAGACCCTACATACAACAAAGAACAAAACACTGTCCGGTCCTGTGCCATCCTCACAATTGCTATGTTTGAGCCCATTGTTGCAGCCACTGTGTCAACTCATCTCTTTGAGGGTGTTCCTCTTTTTTGCTGACCCTCTACCTTACTGAGTATGATATCCTTCTCCAGGGATCGGTCCCTCCTAATAACATGCCCAAAGTATATTAGAGGAAGTTTCTCCATCCTTGTTTCCAAGAAGCACTCTGGCAGTATTTCTTCTAAGACAGACTTCTCATTCCTCTAGCAGTCCACGGTATATTCAATATTCTTCACCAACAACATAATTTGAAGGCTTCAATAATTCTTCAGTCTTCCTTATTCATTGTCCAGCTTTCGTAAGCATTTGAGGCAATTGAAAATAACATGGTTTTTGTCAGGTGCACTTTAGTCCTCAAAGTGACATCTTTGCCTTTTAACACTTTTATCTTTTGCAGCGGATTTTCCCAATGCAATACCTCGTTTGATTTCTTGACTGCTGCTTTGTTGGACACTGATTGTGGGGCCAAGTAAAATGAAATCCTGGACAACTTCAATCTTTTCTCCATTTATCATGACGCTGTTTATTGGTCCAGTTGTGACAAGCTCTTTATTTTCTTGATGCTGAGGTGTAATCCATACTGAAGTCTGTAGTCTTCGATCTTCATCAGTAAGCACTTCGAATCCTCTTCACTTTCAGCAAGTAAGGTTGTGTCATCTGCATTATTGCAGATTGTTAATGACTAATGCATCTTCCGCCAATCCTGGTGCCACATTTTTATATAGTCCAGCTTCTCGGATTATTTGTTCAGCATACAGATTGAATAAGTATGGTGAAAGGATACAACACTGATTTATACAACTTAAAAACTAAAAAGACTCGATAGGAATGTGTGTATACATGCATATACGTGCACACAAACATGTATACAGACAGAAACCTTCCCTCATTCTAAACCATGCAGAATCCCCTTGTTCTGTTCAAACAACTGCCTCTTGGTCTATACACAGGTTCCTCATGAGCACAATTAAGTGTTCTGAAATTCCCATTCTTCGCAACATCATCCGTAATTTATCATGATCCATGCAGCTGAATGCCTTTGCATAGTCAATAAAACACAGGTAAACATCTTTCTGGTATTCTCTGCTTTCAGCCAAGATCCATCTGACATGAACAAGGATATCTCTGGTTCCATGTCCTCTTCAGAATCCAACTTGACATTCTAGCAGTGCCCTGTCAATGTACTGCTCCAACCGTTATTGAATTATCTTCACCACAGTTTTACTTGCATGTGATATTGATGATACTGTTCAATAATTTCTGCATTCTACTGGATCATCTTTCTTTGGAATGGACACAAACAGGAATCTCTTCCAGCTGGTTGGCCGGGCAGCTGTCCTCCAAATTTCTTGGCATTGACGAGTGAGCAGTTCCAGCACTGCATCTGTTTGCTGAAATATCTCAATTGGTATTCTGTCAACTCCTGAAGCCTTGTTTTATGCCAATGCCTTCACTACAGCTTCGACTTCTTTCTTCAATGTCATTGGTTCTTGATCGTATGCAACCTCCTGAAATCAATCACACTAATAATAATAAAGGACCTTTGCTGGAGCAATGGTTAAGTGCTCAGCTGCTAACCAAAACGTTGACAATTTGACCCCACCAGTGGCTCAGAGGGAGAAAAGACCTGACAACCTGTTTCCATAAAGATTACAGCCAAGGAGACCCTATCGGGCAGTTCTACTCTGTCTTATAGAGTAGCTGTGAGTCAGAATTGACTGATGGCACATAACAATAACAATATAACACACTACCCTTCCAAAGAGTATTTAAATCCATGTAAGGAACACTTTAAAATCAAAATAATTAAATTGTAACCATAACATTTTAAGCACAGAAGATGGTGAAGGAAAAGAATTTGGAGGCAACAGGAATTTCCTGATCCCCTGAAATCACATTTCACAGCTATCCATCTGGTTTTCATGTGAGGCTGGTTCTAGTAGGAAGTCTACCTACTATTTTAGTTGTCCCTCATGCAATCTAAGATTACACAGTGATGGTATTACTGTGAGTTAAAGAGTTGTGGTTATTTCGCTTCTTACCACATGTTCTAGGCCCACAATCTCTTACCTAAAACTTAAAAAATTCTGCAAAGGAATAGATTTTTATAATTTATTTCTCAGCAAAATTGAACCAAACTATGTAAAGTCATTCACAGTCTTTTTTTAAATTATACTTAGTGTTACTATGCCGGTTTGCTGCAAAAATATTAATGTATTTGATAATAGGCTGCTGCCCCAGACCCTGCTAGAAGTATTACATAATTTATAAAGTATATTCCATATAGAAAAATTCTAAATTCTGGAACACATTTCACTCCAAGGTTTTTGCTAAGGAACTGTGGACCTGTACTAGATATACAATCTTTTACAAGGTCAATTTGAATGCGAAAAGTACCTATTCAGACCATATCACTCAGAAAAACAGGGAAGGAAAAAAGAGCTGGGAGACAGGAATGTGGTGAGGAAGGAAACTGATTGAAGCCACTGATTGAAGCCCGCTAAAACTGACCAGAAGGAAAAGTAGGAAGGCAGAAAACAAAGAGAAAAGGAATGAAATTAGTAAACTGTTTTTCAAACTATAGGTCAGTATCTATTACTGAACTGTAAAATAAGTTTACTTCCTCACTACCAGCATTAAAAAATGAAATGAAATAAATAGAATAGTTTAGAAAGTATCAGAAGATACTGCCTAAAATAAGAGTAAGAAATGCTTCATTCAATGCTGAGTTTTGTACATATACATGCATGCAAAAGAGAGAGAAAAACAAAGAAAGAGAGAGAAAAGGAACATGCATGTAGAGTCACAATATAAAAATGCATTGTGGTTATACAAAAAAAAATTTTTTGAAAGCCATTAGAAAGATGAAACTTTAAGAGAACAAGGAGTGCTACAAAAACCTTGCAGAGAAAATCAAGAAGCATATTGAGAAAGAAGTACTTAATTAACAATGTTGAAATGGAGTTGCTACAAGCCATGAGAGCTGATACACAATCACCGTGACAGTTCTGTTGCTAAATTTCAGCTTTAAGTTTTAATCCACTTTCATCTCTGTAACTGTCTAGGAATTTTCAGTTTGTCTTTCAATATACTTACTCACTAAGCTGGGGAAAATTTTTATATACCAAAAACATAACAAAAGCTGCCAATAAGAAGATGGACACCAATATAAGGAGTGACATTCTTGCTGACCCAGCTTCTTCCCGGGCTTTCTCTGAAAGAAAAAAAAAGAAAAAAAACACAAAGTTTAAAAAACTATAATTAAGATAAATATAAAGACAGTATTTCAAGCCAGCAAATAATTTCCTTAAATACTTTCTTCCCAGAAAACAGTTCACACCTTTGCCCAAAACACTTTGTGACATTAAATTTTTACCACATAAAGTATTTGACATAGGCATATTACTTCTGGGGGACATACTCATTTTATAAGCATGAAAAAAACAACAGAAGTTACAGCATTGATCTGTTGATAAACCAAAGGAAAAAAAGGCATTTTTTTTCCTTTTTATGCTCTAGATGCTATCACTGACTTTTAATCTTATATATCTCTATTGGGAGAATACAGACAGAATGGCCTCTTAGGAAGATTAAGTAATTTGTCCATTACTTTAACTGTCAAAAGAACACAAAGATTTACTAATGCAACTAGTGAATGCTATACTTTCTCCTTACCCTCAAGGATTTTGACACATAATGTTGAACCTCAAATTTCTGGGTGGTTTGGTGACTCCAAGAATGGGAGTTTGTTTGCATCCCCTCACAAAGCAATCTCAGTGTTGCCTTTAAAATTACATGCCAGATAGTAAAAGTAGGGAATGAGATCCAGAAAGTAGCAAGCAGAAAAATGAGTAAGCACTGTTTTATCATGAAGCATCAGTGGAGCAAGCCAGGATCCCTTGTTAACACAACGCTCACTCGGGAGCAGGCAGGAGGTGGTGGCTCAATTTTTATTGCCTACATTTTATACCATATATATACTGATAACACTCAGGGGATTAAAAAAATATAATTAAGAATTTATTATTTTTAGTTCCCTGAGAATGGATTCACCATTATGCTCCTCCTCTAACTACTACACATATAACTTTCATATGTGCTATTTTTCTTAATAAAATTTTGTTGTGCTTTAGGCAAAAGTTTACACAGCAAATTAGGTTCCCCTTTAACAATTTTTATACAAATTGTTCAGTGCCATTGGTTACAATTTTTATAAATATGTCAGCATTCTTATATTTCCATTCTATTCTGTTTCCATTGATCTAGGTTCCCTTCCCCATCTTGCCTTCTCGTCTTCATACATGCTTTTATAAAATATCCTAAACAAAAGTTTAGGACTGTCTGTACTCTGTTCATTAATTTAACAAATCTTTCTTCATTAAAATTTATTTTAAAAAGTGTTAGGTTTCATTAATTGCCCTACCTATATGCCCCCTCTCTGGGAACTAACACACTCCCTTTGTCACGCAAAAGGGCTAATTTCAATGGCAGCCGTATTCTTACCGAGAGATTCCAACACTCCACCCTCCCAAATACAGAGACTGAGTGGCCCAAAGTCAGACACCTGACCCAAGCAAAAACAATTCATTACTGGCTGACCAGATTTTCTCTTGAAAACTTAAAACTAAGAGAAAGAGATACTGTCGTCAAGGGGTAGTGGGCCTTGAGGCCGAAAAGTCAAACAGTAGAGGCCAGAGTCAATAATATGGCAAGCCAAAGACATGTATCAGAAAGTATAAGAGTGGAGTTTGGAAGAGACACCCAGAGAAGCAGAAATGCGAGATAAAGCAAATCTACTTGTTGACTTCTAACTTAGTACTTCCCTTGAAGCCTGGTAATATTTCTTCCTTCTCATGGATGCCTATGAGATCGTCTCTTGTATTCTTAAAATAATCTCTCTTTTTTTTATTAACTTTTATTGAGCTTCAAGTGAACGTTTACAAATCAAGTCAGACTGTCACATATAAGTTTACATACATCTTACTCCATACTACAATCTCTCTTTTTATTTGTGCTTTTTAAAACTGATCTCTGTTCATTTCAACCAAAAAGCCTTGACTAAAAGATAAACTTCATTTTATCCCTTGTCTCATTTTACCATTTTTATTTGTTACAACTGCATTAGTAAGGTTTTGCTAAATTCTATGCTAAACATGAAGTGACGGTAACCGTCTAGCTCCTTGCTACGCAAAAGTGTGTTCTATTGTGCTGTAAACTTTCACCTAAAGCACAATAAGATTATTAAAACAAAAAAAGTGTGTTCTATAAACTAGATGAATCAAGATCATCATGAAGCATGTCAGAAATTCAGAGAAGTTAAAAAGGTGGGCTGGGGCAAGTTAATTTTATAACTTTTAACTGGTTACTCTTTTCTTTTTAGGATGTGTGAATATGATTTATGAAGAGACCTCATGATATGCATTGAAAATGTCATGGACATTTAGGCATTTGTTATATATGATTCTGCAGACACATTTTCTGAATGTAAGACATGAATTAGGCTGGGCCAATCAGGTTATTCTTATCCTTTGAGAACTGTGATTGGTTTAGGGATGAGAATTTGATCTGAGCCAGTCTAATCAGAGTGAATATCAAGACTTTTATTGACAATGCTAGGACAAAGATTCTAGAAATTAAGAAAGAAGCATGTAGCTTATTTTGAACCTTCAAGAGAAACCAACCTGATAAAGCTAACATCAAATAAGCAAACAAACATATCATGAAAATCTGACCCTTGATGACATCACCGAGGCACTGGTTACAGCCTGAGACATTAAATTCTACTTCCTCTCTTGACTTCTTAGTTACATGAACCAATAAACTCCTTTCAGCAAGGGTTTCAATTGAGTTTTCTATTGATTATAAGCAAAAGAATCCAGGTACATTTTACAGTGAAACCTGTGAGAGCTGAGACTGCCTTGTTTTTCTAGGTGTCACAAGTTTTCTGTCTTTGACAAGGTGCAGTCTTCTCACAACTTCTCCATTGCTGTTAGTGGAAAATATTTGAATTTTCCTTCTTTGGTAGGTTCCTGCCTTACAGAGGTTCTGGCTTTTGCAGGTTTTAATATATGTAAGTTGAGACTGGCATCAAGAAAGCATATTAATTCCTTAGTTGGTGTCCAGTTGCCAATTTTAATCTTAAATTCCAGTTATCAGTAATCAGAGCTTCCTTCCTCTAAGCCAGTACCTTGTTCATAGCATATGCTCAATGAGTATTTGTTGAATCAAATTAGCAAAGCAAGATCTAAGACTGATTTATCATCAAAGTTTGAACAATATTGTCTTCTGAAAGCAGTAAAACCCAACTCCTAGACAGTATTTTCAAATTTTTTACTGCATTCCACAATAAGCAATTTACTTCTAACATCATGATCTGATACATACAAAATCTGTATTACTGAAAAATTATTTTTCAAGAAACAATATTTACGTTTTAATGCATGCAAAGCACTGATATTTTCTCTTTCTTTTTTTTAATGCTTATCATTGCCTACCAAATTGATTTCACACCCTCACGTGGGTATTGACCTACATATTGAAAAATACAGTCACAGAAGTTCTCTTAAATCAAAATGGGGAAATGCTGTGACTTGCTAGGAAGTAGATCCAAAAAAAACCAAACCCAGTGCCATCGAGTCGATTCCAACTCATAGCGACCCTGTAGGGCACAGTAGAACAGCCCCACAGAGTTTCCAAGGAGCGCCTGGCGGATTCAAACCGCTGACCCTTTGATCAGCAGCCGTAGCACTTAACCACTACGCCACCAGGGTTTTCAGGAAGTAGGTCAGCCAGGACAAACAGCACAACCGAAACCCGCTGCCGTCAAGTCGACTCGGACTCATAGAACCCCTACAGGACAGAGTAGAACTGCCCCATGGGGTTTCAAAGGCTGTATGCTCTACAGAAGTAAACTGCCACATCTTTCTCCCTCGGAGCGGCAAGTAGATTCAAACCTTTCTGGTTAGCAGCCAAGAGCCTAACCACTTTGCAACCATAGCTCCTTCCAGGAGAAGGTCCAAAAACAAGCAAACAAACAAAAACCAGTGCCGCCAAGTCGATTCCGACTCATAGCGACCCTACAGGACAGCGCAGAACTGCCCCATGGAGTTTCCAAAGAGCGCCTGGTGGATTCGAACTGCTGACCCTTTGGTTCCCCAGGGTTTCCAGGAAAAGGTCCAGGCACCCTCAAATACAGATTAGGCCAAGAGACTGTTAACTGGCTCTACCTCTTTGCCTATCTCTCACCCCGCCTCATAATGAATTACTAGATTTTCACTACGACTGTGTTGCTCACAAGTCTTCTAAGCGGTCCCCAGTCTATAAGGCTCAGATTTTAGAGAACAGAGTCATAGCAAGGAGTCCACTAAATGCACCAAGCACAGCATGTAGAATATAGAATATTTCAAACACACACAACAACTAAATAGTTGTGTAAATAAAAGGTATACAGACGTGTCAGTTAATAAAATGCAAATCTTCTTGAAGTGTCATGAAATTTACAAGAACTTATTCTGTATTTCTCAACCAAGGATTACTAAAATTCTTTCCTTCAAAACCTTTCCTTTTTTTGAATACCAAGCTATGAACTGCAATTACAAAAACTGTTTTTCTTAACCTGGAAAATCAGTTGCTAAGTAGTTATTAAGAGCTATGGGGACACAGTGGTTTAGAGCTCCGCTGCGATCTGAAAGGCTGGCAGTTCAAACTCGCCTTCCGCTCCAGGGGAGAAAGGTGTGGTGACCTGCTTCTGCAAACATTACATAAAAAAAAAAAATTGGAAATCCTATGAGGGGTCAACTCTGTACTACAGAGGGTGGCTATGAGTCAAAATGGACTTCATGGCAACAGGTTTAGTCTTTCTGGTTTTAAGTAGTTACTAATACTATCACATCAAAAGCTTTTTGACTCCTGCAAGTGGCTCAAATCCTATCACGCAATGGGTCAACAAAATCTTTCGTATATAAAGAGAATTCCTAACATTAATTAGTGATACACACATACAAACAGAAAGGAGAGAAAAAGAAAAAACTGGGATTTTTAATTAATAAACAAGAAGGATCAGACCTTCTTTTGTAAAGCATTTAACACCCTCTAAAAAAAAATTTTTATTATTATTATTTTTTTAATAATCTGACACCATTCCAAACATGGCTAACCTTATCTCCTACAACCACCCAACAGAAACTCTTCACTCTAGACAAGATAATCTCTTTACTGACACACTTAAAAGGTTCTCACTAACCTTCAAACCCACTCTCTTTCCCCTGTCCGGAATCTCCTTCCTTCCTCTCTACTTATCCAAACCCTACTTCTCCATGAAGGCATCCAGTTCACATCCTTCCCATTTTCTACAGAAGTATAGTTTGCCGGAGACATTTTGACAGCATCATAAAAAGAATTACCACGTTGAATGTGTTGTTCTAATGATAAAATAAGATAAACAATTATAAAAGCATTTTAGAAAGCTTCAAAATTTTACGTTCTGTACAGCTTTAGGTAAAAAACAGTAACAAAAAAACTTATCTCAAACCAAGTGACAATCTTCATGGACGCCCTAGGTGGAAAACACTTTTTTAAGAACTCCAGACCTTGAATTCTTGTCAGTCTCAGTAGCAGCATCTTCAAAATATTATTTCTTTAACTTAGAGTGGATTTACTCTTTGACAACAATTCATTTCTAGGCTTTTGAAGTATTTGCCTCTATTGCCTATACACCAAAATAACCAAACCCGATGCCATCAAGTCCATTCCGACTCATAGCAACCCTACAGGACAAAGTAGTACAGCAATGCCCCATACGGTTTCCAAGCAGCGCGTGGTGGATTCGAACTGCTGACCTTTTGGTTAGCAGCCGTAGCTCTTAACCACTATGCTACTAGGGTTTTCCTATTTTCTATAAGTTGGGAAAATCCCCGAATATATAAAACTTAAAGAGCCAAATTAGACTGCTCAAGACACTTTAAAAACTTTGGTCACTTAAACGCATTTAAAAAGCTTAATAATTTCAACTGCTGAAAAGAAATGAACACGAATCCATGCCAAGATGGAATCAAAATATTTAGTTTCTAGGTGTACTTTTTCTTAAAACAATAAAGCCCTAAGGAATGCCAGGATGGTGTACTGGAAAACAGCTTTAGAATAAGACCTTAGCTATAATAATAATTGCTAACATTTACTTAGCCTCCGATTAAAATAAGCCAAGCATTAGACTAAATCTTTTACATAAATTATTTTGTTTAACCCATCCACCCACCTATTAAGTAAATACTATTATTACTAATGTCAGTTCAAAGTTCAGACACTGAGCTTTTGAAAGTAAGTCCAAGATCACAAGTTAAGTAGTAGGGCCCGGACTCACACGCAGTTGTTCCTGCCACCAAAGACCCCGCTCTTTGCTACTTTACTATCAACTTCACAACCTCTCTGGGCGTCAACAAACAAACTACTGTCATTCCTTCTTTCAAATAAACTCAATCTAACAAGCATTTACGAACCTTATAATGGGTAGCAGCCGGCCTCTTCTCTCCCCACAAACCCCCGGGACAGTCTAAGGACCTTTCCACTCCGGGGCCCCACCTGGAACACTGGTGCCGCTGGGACAGCCCCAGTTCTGGTTCCCCGGTCCACTCACCTTTCAAGTGGTCTCCGCTGCTCGGCGCCGCAGGAGCCCTAGTTCGCGCTGCCTGGTCCCCTACTGGGGTCGTGGGGAGTGCCTCCGTCTGCGACCGTTCCGCGATGCTGCCTTTCGCCATGGCTGCTGCCGGGAAGGGGGAGGAAACGGAGTGATGCCGCAGCTCCTCAACAACTCCGCCGCAGGCTCTTTACAACACACAACAGCGACAGCCTAAGCCACTTCCGGCGCGACCTCTTCACCTGAGACGACCTCAGCCCCACGAACACTGCGCCGTTCCCCGGAGATCCGCAGCGCCCACTCGGCCTAGGCTCCGCCCCGCGCCGCCCCCGAGCCTCGCGCGCTCGCGCCGATCCAGTAATCGCAAGACAAGTCAAGGTCCCGGCCCGCCCATCCATAGCCCCACCCCCTCCACCCGCGGGAGGCATGCGCAGTCGCGGTTTCGAAGTCATGGGGCTGCGGCTGGCGGACACAGGTTCTTAATGCGCAGGTTTAACTATCCGGAAGTACGATCTCAGAGACTTAAATCCTTTGTCCGGGCCACCGGAAGTGCCTGCGAGTGATTAGTTGGCGTTTTGCGACTGACGCTATTTCCGTCCGCTTTGTTATACACCAATTCCACCTACAGTTGTTTTAAGACTGGAGGGGCTAGGAAATGCTTGGTTTGAAGATAATGGAAGAGGTAAAGCCTGAGCCAGGTGTACCTGAATTTCAGAACACTAAGTATCGGGGAGGGTCTATAACCTTTGAATGTAACTCACAGTGGAAGAAATGAGACTAAAATCCGGGTTTTCTTAATTCAATGTAAATGCTTTCCCTTGTCATCATCCTGCCGCTCCTAACTAATTAACCCAGGTCAGCTCATTACAGTTACCTTTTCTTTGTGCTGAGCCCATATGTGCCTTTTTGACAGTTACATTTCCCATTCCTACCTTTCAGAGCAGCGTTCAAATTGCTCTCTCTGGTGAGTGTATTGGCAATCCGTTTTGAAAGTAACTTGTGAGCAACACTTTAAATTCTCCTGGAATCTAGATTTCTGGGTTCCATGGAGGTAGGATGACCCATCCAGGCCATTGCCTGGAGATGTTATTTTAAACCTTTAGCCATGAGAAAACTGGTTTCTAAGAGACTTTTAAGTCACACAATGGTCTAGATAAATTAGTAGAGACCATTTTGACCTAAGTATTGTGCTCTTTTGAAGAACTGTATTTGTATTCAGTTTCGAGAAACTCCGAGGTTGGACTCGAACTGAAAAACCTGAACCTGTTGTCTTCGGGTCCATTACAACTTGTAGGGAACCTATAGGACGGGGTAGTACTTCCCCATAGGGTTCCCAAGGAATGGCTGGGGGATTAGAACTGCCGACCTTTATGGTTAGCAGCCTAGCTCTTAACCACTGCACCACCAGGGCTCCAAAGGCTGTACTTCAGGGTGAATTGTTATATAAACACTTCTGTGCGTGTTTCCATGGCAGTGTCGATGAGATCGGGTATAAGGATTTTTGGAAATTTTTTTTCTTCTTGTGAACATTTTTTATTCACTAGTTGAAATGTTCGAATCGACGGCACTGGGTGCTGGGTAGTTAAAATGTTACCCAAATTTACAAATTGTGTATTAGATAAGCTTCAATTTCTGTCACTGGCTTAATATGCTTTTGTTTTAACACTTAGCGATGTGTGTAAAAGTATCCCGATTGTTCCTATCTAGTAATTTCATTTCTAGGAAACTATTCCAAGGAAATAAATATATACAAAGAGTTGTTCCTAACAGTATTATTTGTTAGTAAAATGGTGAAAGTGTGAAAGCAATCTAAAACTCCAACAATTAGGAAAAATTGTTATGTAAATTATGGTAGATCCATTTGTGTGGGCGTTCCAAAAGTGAGGTGCTTGACTCATTTGAGAATGATCACCCCAGGTCTGAGCCCACTCTGTTTTGCTTATTTCCCCTGCAACCATCAGACCCTTAGACAGACTTAAGTACATAACAAAAGAAACATTATTCTCTGTGATTAAACTAAAGATATGGAAAGAATGACCCTAAGGAAGGGTCTTGGCACAAGACAATTATCAGTAATGACCTCAGCAGCCCTCAGGAAATGTTCTGAGATAAATTACCTCATGACCACCTTGTAAATCACCCACTTAAAACCCAAAAGAAACCTGTTACTATCAAGTTGATTCTGACTCCTAGTGACCCTATAGGACAGAGTAGAACTGCCCCCATAGGGTTTCCAAAGAGTGGCTGGTGGTTTTAAACTGCCGACCTTTGGTTAGCAGCCCTAGCTCTTACCACTGCACGAGGAGGGCTCTAAAACCCCCATGGTTTCCTAAACTAACCAATCCAAATAGCCCACGTTTGGTTTTCCAACCAATCACTGTAAACGACCCCCTTCTAGGTGTGCCACTTCCTGCTTCCCTCATCTTGCAACTTCCAATCAGAATGTTGTACCTTAAGTCCTTGACTTTACCTCAGAAAATAATGCATCGGTAACTCCACCACTTTGGAGTGTTTGGTTTCACTTTCTGAGATCAGATATGTTCTTGGTTCAAACTGTTTTGAACTTTCAATGAATCGCTTTGTTTTTAACAGAGTAAGCAATCTTACTCATTGACATATTCAATGGAACTGTTTTATGTACGCATCCTTTGCCTATTTCTATTAAGGCCTGCATTGACCACTCTTAAGACGTAGCTTTTTATTCTGCAGCGTCCTGCTTATTTCCTTCATAAAGTTTTTATTAAAAGCAGTAGTTATTTGGATGATTTGCTTTCTTGTTTATTGTCTGTCTCCACCTCTAGAATGTAAGCTTTAATAAGGCCCCAGGGACCTAGTCATTTTGTTAACCATATGTATCCCTAGCAGCTGACACAATGCCAACATCTAAGTGAGTATTCAGTAAATATGTTGAATAAATTTTCAACCACAGTAAATTATATTTATGAAGAACTAAATGTGGGCAATCTTTGTGCAAAAATAAATTCCAAGAGGTACCTATCAAGCAAAAATGTTTTAGAAGAAAAAATACTTCCCTCAATGCCCGCGAACATGGCAGCGGCTGTGATTGCGGCACCGGGCAGAGCTCTGCGATGGGCGGGCACTGAGCAGCTGCTGTGAGGAGGATCCCAGGAGCTATTCTGGCTGCAAATTGGAGCAGGCACCCCTAGCCTGGAATGCAGCTTAAGCCTCTCTCACAATTGGGGCACAGTCATCATAAAGCACTGGCGGAAGGTGCCACTGGCCAGGGTAGACAGGAAGTCACACCTGCACTGGCAACACCACATCAACAGGCTGGTGGAGGACACAAAACACTTGCCCCAAAACAACCTGAAGCCAACCCTCACAGTCTGTGGAGGAACTTGGAGTCCGGAGTGATCTGGTCTCAGTAAAGAAATCTGTGGGCAGTAATCAGCTCCTTCCTCAGGGACTGGCTGTGTATGCATCCGTGAAAACAAGAAGCTGTTTGAAGAGGAGAACTTGCTGAGACAAGAAGGAAAATTAGAGAAGATCCAGACAAAGGCAGGTGTGGTGACAGTGAAATTTCTGAGAAGCTGTCACCTGGAAGGGAGGATGAAGAACAATGTCAAATAGGAGCTAAACCCTGAAATAGTTGCCCACCACTTCTTCAAGAACCTTGATGTTATGGTAGCTCCCCATACGATAAAGTGACCAGAAGAGCCCATCACACAGTGGGGCGAGCACTGGTTTGAGGTGACGGTAAATAGGCTTGACACTGTGAGGGTGCCTATGGCTGTGCCGAACTTTGAGAAGCCCAAGACCAAAAGATGTAAGTACTGGTCAGTTCAGCAGGCTGCCGAGGAAATGGCCTCCAAAAGCTCCCAGAGACTCTGACCTACCCTCCCTCCAAGGCAGCCAGATGCCTTCAAGACTCAGATACTCTGGAAAGCAGAATCAGAGGAGCAGTGGAACAAAGATAGGCCAGCACCCTGATCTTGCTCCCAGCTCTGACCAAATGTGAATTTTAGCGCACATATGGGGACATCAGGCTAAACTGCACATATATGTTGAATTCTCTGTATTTGCCATCTCCATCTAGTGCTGTCTTCACATTCTTTTTTATTGTGGCAGTCCTCAAGAAATAACAAGCTGTAAGTTTGATAAGCTGGACATTAATAAACTGAAGCAGTTCAGAGCCCATCTAGCCTTTTCCTCCATTTGAGCTCATTAAAACAGAGTTAGCCATTGTCTCTAGTGCTTGGCTCATTCTCATCACCCAAACCAAACACTTGTTTCTCATACAGAAATAAAGAAGTTGTGTTCTTTGGAAAAACGAAAAAAGGTAGAGAAGGTCCTCTTTAGCAAGGCACAAAACTAATGAGAAAACTAAGAACAACTCAGCAGAAGAAGAAATTGAAATAGCCAATAAATTAAGAAATGATGAATTTCATTTATAGTTAAATGTAAATTAATGCAAAAATGAAATATTTTTCATCTATTAACAAGAAATAAAAAAGCTGACAATATCATAGTATAGGCAAGAGTGCAGAAAAGGGCATTGTGCAAACTTTCAGCTAAACTTAAGCTATAACTTAAGAACTGACTTTTGGGTCAAATTGTGACTGCTTCTTACTGGTTGTGAAAACCTTGAGCCAATTAAAAAACTTTCCAGTGCCTTATTCTCTCTCCACAAAATAGGAGTAATAATAGAACCTACTTCATAGGGTAGTTTAAAAAAGTTAACACACATAAGGATTAAAAGAGTTACTATGCATAAGAGATTTCTTAACAATGTTCGTAACAGCATTATGTATAATAAAATGGTGACAACTAAAAATCGTAGTTGTTAGGTGTTGTTGAGTCATAGCAACCACAAGTACAACAGAACAAAACCCATAGCGACCCCATGTATAACAGAACGAAATGTTGCCTGTGTCATCTCACAATCATTGCTATGCTATGTTTAAGCCCACTGTGCAGCCACTGTGTCAGTCCATCTTGTTGACAGCCTTCCTCTTTTTCGCTGACCCTCTACCAAGCATGATGTCCTTCTCCAGGAATTGGTCCCTCCTAATAATATGTCCGAAGTATGTGAGATGAAGTCTTGTCATCCTCGCTTCTAAGGAGCATTCTGGCTGTACTTCTTCCTTGTTCTTCTGGTAGTCCATGGTATCTTCAGTATTCTTTGCCAGCACCATAATTCAAATGCATCAATTCTTCAGTCTTCCTTAACTGTTAATCCTAGGTAATGATTAATAAATGTGACTGAAACGTCCTTCAATAGGACACTTCTTATAGATCTGTCTCCCAGAGAAATACTGAAGTGTGTGTACAAAAATTGTTTGTACATAGCAAAAACTGGAAATAAGTTAAATGTCTATCAATAGGGAAATGTTTAAATAAACTGATAATCTACATAATGATATATTTCACAATGTTAAAAATAAAATAGCTGTCATGTAAATATCTTCAAGATTTACCGTTAAGTGCAAAAGGTAAGTTGTAGAACAATAAACATTATGATATCGGTTATGTTAAAAATATTTTTTGTTTATGTGTGCATGTATAAATATTTAAATCCATAGAAAAAGGGCAAGCAATATGCTCATTAAACTGATAACTGGTTAGCTCAAGAAAGGAGATGAGATTATAGAGCAGGATGATGGAAGGATTTACTTTGTATATTTGCATATTTATTCAGTGAAAATATATCCATGCTTACTGGTGTGGCGCAAAAGATTAAGCACTCAACTCTTAGGTTAGTGGTTTCAACCCACCCAGATGCACCTTGGAGACAGGCTTGGCAATTTGCTTCTGAAGACACTAGGGAGCAGTTATATTTTGCGTACATGGGGTCACCATGAGTCAGAATTGATGGCAACAAACAACATGGGTGTAATTAAAACAAATTCAATAATACAGAATTTTACAGTTACAACTATTAAAAAAAAGCCAAAAATAAAACTTGTCAATGGAAACAAATTCTGGAACTATTGGAGTTGAGACTTTGGGGAATTTAAAGTATTATTTACTTTCTACTTCTGAACATTTTCCAACTTTACCGGAAAGAACAACATTGTTGCAAGATTGAGCCTTTCTTTTACAATGAAAAATAATCTACAAAAAAAAAAAACTGCAGATTAATGGAACTTCATATAAAATGCATTTAAGATCCTACATTATCTCTTTATTCAGTCATTATCTTGTTACTCATTCAATCAATCAAATACTGGATAAGGAATATTGGTAATACAATACAGGAAAATACAGTATAGAACCCTGACCTCAATCTTCAGTCTAGACCAGGAGCTTAATGCAATACAGTGTGGTAACAGAGATTGAGAGGTGCATAGATTACAACAGCAGAAGAGAGGGGTATCTAAATTAGAATGGGGCCATAATTAAGACCTCCTTGAAGCATGATTCTTAAACTCAGTTTTAAAAGATGAGTAGGAATTAACACTGGAAAGGGATTAAAATCAGCTTTTGCAAAGGGTTGAATTTACTGCTTATCTTTAAAAAGAGTTACAAAGAGTAAGAGAATGGAGAGAAATGAGTAGACAAGGGCCTTATCACAAAGTGCTAAGAAGTTTAATCCTCAAAGATATCTGGAGCCATTGAAGAACTTTTAACTGAGGAAGGGCATATTAAGATTTGCTTTTATAAAGCTTATTTTTGATTGCCCTGTGGCAGAAAATTAGAGGAGTGCCACGATAGCAGACTAGCAGCAGGAAGAGAAGTTAGGAAATTATAATGATGCTGGCTTAACCCAGGGTAATGAACTGGAAACAGAGAAGGCAACAGATACAAGAAAAATTATTTTTTAACTTTCATTATTATACGAGTAAATACTCATTCCAGAAAAATTATCAGACAGAAAAACATTAAAATAGTATCTAACTCATTCATAGATAACCATGATATTTGAGATTTATCCTAGAATATTAGGAATGTTAAGGAGGTAGAATCTAGAGTACCTGATGGTGGTGTTAGCTGCTGTTGAGTCAGCCTGAGTCATAGCCACTCCATGCACAACAGAACTAAATGCTGCCCAGTCCTGCACCATCCCCATGATTGGTTGCAGATTGGACGGACTATTGTGATCCATAGGGATTTCATTGGCTGGCTTTTTGAAGTAGATTAACAGGCCTTTCTTCCTAGTCCATCTTAGTCTGGAGGCTCCACTGAAATCACAAAAGCCTCCGCTAACAGAAGGGTGTGGCTGTGCATGAGGTTCATTGTTCAGGAATCAAACCAGGCCTCCCTTATGGAAAGTGAGAATTCTACCCCTGAACCACCAATGCCTCCCTCTAGACGACTTAGTGTCCTAGTAAAACAGAGATATTTGGTGACAGGGAAGGGACTAGGTGTCTGGAGAATTTCTGGCTTAGGCAGTAGAGGGGAATATCTGTGTATTTGACTAAAATACTATGGGAAATGGATTTGAATTAGAGGAAAGGATGCTGAATCTTGTTTTGAATATTCTTTATCTACACTTCATCACATCCTGACCTCTACCACCTTTTCTCAGCTGAAACTATTCTTATGGTCACCAGTGAGCTCCTTTTTATCTAATATAGCAGTTTTTAGTAATTTGCTACCTCTCTGCATTGCTTTAATACATTAACTGCTCCCTCCATCATGGTTTCCATGACAATTCTCTGACTACAGATTTATCATAGCCAAAAAGAATACAAAGAGATTCATAGGACAAAGTCCCGACATGAACCTTCCCATATTCCTCCTGTCTTAGTTATCTAGTGCTGCTAGAACAGAAATACCACAAGTGGATGGCTTTAACAAAGAAATTTATTGTCTCACAATCTAGGAGGCTAAAAGTCCAAATTCAGGGTGCCTGCTCTAGGAAAAGTCTTTCTCTGTCGGTTCTGGGAGAAGATCCTTATCATCAATCTTCCTCAGTCGAGGAGCTTCTCATTGCAGGGACCCTGGATCCAAAGGACACGCTATTTTCCTGGCTTTTGTTTCTTGGTGATATGAGGCCCCCCTGTCTTTCTGCTTACATCTTTCTTTTATATCTCATAAGAGATTGACCTAAAACACAATCTAATCTTGTGGATTGAATCCTGCCTCATTAAACAACTGCCTTTAATCCTGCATCATTAATATTAGGGTTTATAATATATAGGAAAATCATACCAGATGACAGAATGGTGGACAATCACACAATACTGGGAACTATGGCCTAGCCAAGTTGCCACCCATTTTGGGGGGACACAATTCCATAATATTTCATCCTTTGACCCCCCAAAATTCATATCCTTGCTACATGTAAAACACACCCTGTAATGTCATAGCAAAAGTCTTCATTCAACTCCAAGTCCAAAATCCAAAAATTCCTTTTCATCTGTGAAATCTAGAATACAGGTCATCTGCTTTCAAAGTACAATGGAGGAACAGGCACAAGGTAGACATTTCCATTACAAATGGGAGAAACTGGAAGGAAAGAAGGGATAATTGGCATCAAGCAAGTCAGCAGGACACATTACATTAGCCCTCAAGGCTCGAAAATAATCCTCTGTTCTCTGAGAACATTTAGACAATGGCCCTGCCCTCCACACTCTAGGTATTGGTCATACTCTTCAGATTCTGAGTGGAGGCCCCTCGGCTGTGGGCTTTAGCTCTGCCTTCCAGGCCCACTGGAAGGGCAACTCTGCTCCTTTGGCTTTGGGCAGCTCCATTCTCCAAGTCCATCTGAGTGGCCACTCCACCATTTGTGACAGAGGCAGCTCTACTCCTTTTGTTTCTTGTGTCTTCATTTTCTCCTTCCTGGTTCCTTGACTTCTTGGACCCTTGGGCCTTGCTGCCAGTGTGTGCCCAGCTTGGGCAAGTGTTCTAAAGCTTTGCGGCTCTATCAGTAAGTGTCTGCAGGCACCCCACTATCCAAGTAAACTTTGGCTGGAAGGCACTCAGTTCTCTTGATCCTTGAGTCAGCAAGCCTACCTCCACCAATAAGTGCTTGGACCCCCACTCGGCCCGGAAGTCTGCTGCGCAAAAGCACTCAGCTCCCTCTGTGGTTTGGCTCCAGCGCTATCTTATGCTGATCTCCTAGTTCTGCTGCTGCAGTTTCCTGGCTGCTGCCATTTCTTTGCTGCTGCTTCTCACCATCTGCACTGTCTCCAATGTAATAGCTCTCCTCACTTGCTTCTGATTCCTCACCAGAATTATATGGTCACCAGTGGCATCCGTAATTCCACCAACAGTCTCTTCAAGGCAATCTAAGCTTTTTACTATTAGGCACTTTAAAACTCAGCCTCTATCCATTCACAGTTTCAAAACAGCTTCTACCTTTTAGGTATCTGTCAGAGCAGCACTCTACTCAGTACCAAATTGTGTCTTAGTTATCTAGTGCTGCTATAACAAAAGTACTATAAGTGGATGGCTTTAACAAGGAGAAATTTATTCTCTCATAATCTAGGATGCTAGAAGTCCAAATTCAGGGTGCCAGCTCCAGGGGGAGGCTTTCTCTGTCAGTTCTGGGGGAAGGCCCTTGTCATTAATCTTCCCCAGTCAAGGAGCTTCTCAGTGCAGGGACTCTGGGTCCAAAGGACATGCTATTCTCCCAGCTCTTTTCTGTTGGTGGTGTAAGATCCCCCGTCTCTCTGCTTACTACTCTTTTACATCTCCTAAGATTGACTTAAGATACAACCTAATCTTGTAGATCGAGTCCTGCCTCATTAATATAACTGCCTCTAATCCTGCCTCATTAACATCATAGAGGTAAGATTTACAACACATAGGAAAATCATGTCAGATGACAAAATGGTAGACAATCACACAGTACTGGGAATTATGGCCTAGCCAAGGTGACACACATTTTTGGGGGACACAATTCAATTCATAACACCTCCCAAGAGCAGCTATTCTCACCAACTAGGAAGCTCTCCAAGCCTTGGTGTTCAAAGCTATTATGGGCCCGTCCTGCATAATAGACTAAATAATGCTCCCTGAGGCTAACTGAAGGAGCCCTGGTGGCTCAGTGGTTAAGTGCTTGGCTGCTAATCAAAAGGTTGGTAGTTTGAACCTAGCAGCTGCTCCATGGGGCAAAGATGCAACAGTCTTGTTTCCAGAAAGATTACAGCCTTGGAAACCTTACAGAACAGTTCTACTCTGTTGTATAAGGTAGCTATGAGTCAGAATTGACTCAATGGCCATAGGTTTGATTTTGGTTAGTTTGAGGCCAGTTGATATTGGCCTACCAGGTGAGTCTTTTCTGGTCTAGCCAGCACTCACTTGCTAGCACAAATTCTCAGGTGTGGCCTAGAAGTCCCAGGCACCCCAATTATTCCAAGGATTATTTCTCTAGAGCCAAGGACAAAAGCCACTTTCACCTAAGGTAAAACTAGATCCTCTACCCCACAGAATCCCAGGAGAAAAGAGAGAAAGGGACAGAAAGACTATCCCTTATTAAAAAATGTTCCAAATTTAACAAAAAAAAACATTAATTTACACATCCAAACATTGATTTACACATCAGTGAACTCCAAGCGGGAAAAACTCAAAGAGATCCACACCTAAGCACCTCATAATTAAACCTGACGCCCAAAGACAAAGAGCGAATCATGAAAGCAGCAAGAGAGAGGCGACTCATCATGTAACAGGTGTTAACAATAAGATTAAAAGCTGATTACTCATCAGAAATTATGAAGATCAGAAGGCAGTGGAATGACAGTCAAAACGTTGAAAGAAAAAAACTATTGACTAAGAATTTTATACCTAGAAAAAGCATCATTCAAAAATGAAGGAAAAATTAAGACACTCCCTCATTAAAAAAAACAAAAAACAGAGAGAACACGTCACTAGCAGATCTGCTCTACTAGGATTAATAAAGTGAATCATTAAGGGTGAAATAACAGGACCCTAGAGAGTAACTCAAATCCATAGGAAGAAATGTAGAGCACCAGTAAAAATAATTACATAGGTAAATACAAAAAAAAAAAAAAGAGTATAAATTTATTTTTGTACCTTTTTTTTCCTCCTATGTGAGTTAAAAGGCAAGTGGATAAAGCAATCATTACAAATCTGTGTTGGTGGATATACGTTGTATAAAAATGTAATTTGTATGATAATAATTGCACAAAAGAGAGCAGAGGAATGGAGCTATGTAGGCACAAAGTTTTCATATACTATTCAAATTAAGTTGGTATCAATTCAAACTGGATTGTAATAAACCAAGATGTTAATTGTAATCCCTAAGGCAAACAATAAAAATAATTAAATGGTAATTAAAAAATCAAGAGAATTAAAATGGTACGCTAGAAAATATCTATTTAACACAAAAGAAGGAGATAATGGAAGAATGGAAAAGAAGACACACTGAGAACAAATTGCAAAACGGCAGACTTAAATCCTGCCTAATTAGTGACTAAAGAAATATTGATGAATTAAACACTCCCATTAAAAAGGAGAATGTTGTGAATTGAATTGTGTCCCCCCCCCCAAAATATATGTTGGAATTATAACCTCTATACCTGTGGATGTAATGCAATTACATTCCATAATGCAATCTAATATAATCAGTCAATCAGTTGAGGTCATACCAGTGTACAGTGGACGCTAAGCCTCATCATGTCTAAGTTATGTAAAAAGCAACATAGACACGCATAGTTACTGGAGAAGAGAGATACATGTGAGGATCACCAAGGAACCAAGGAATGCCTGGGGCTACTAACAAGGAAGGAATCAAAAAAGCTGAGACACTGATTTGGACTTTTAATCTCTAGAACTGTGAGAAAATAAATTTCTGTTTTTTAAAGGCACCTACTTTTGGTATTTGTGTTACAGCAGCACTAAAACCCAAACCAAACCTGTTGCTGTCAAAGTCAATTCTGACTCATACTAACCCTATAGGACAGAGTAGAACTGCCCCACAGGGTTTTGAAGGACCAGCTGCTAAGTTTGAACTGCTAACCTTTTGGTTAGCAGCCATAGCTCTTAACTACTATGCACCATGTAACAGTATTCAAAAGACAGCTGGAGTGACTATACTAATATCAGATGAAATAGACTTCAGACAAAAATTGTTACTAGAGACAAAACATTTTATAATCATAAGAAGGTGTGTTAATTGTCTACTGCTGCTATAACACAAATATCACAAGTGGATACCTTTAACGAAGAGACATTTATTCTCTCATGGGCTAGGAGGCTAGAAGTCCGAATTCAGGGCACCAGCTCCAGCGGAAGGCTTTCTTTCTCTGTCAATTCTGGGGGAAGGTCCTTGTTATCAGTCTTCCCCTGGTCTAGGAGCTTCTCAGCACAGGGACCCCAGGTCCAAAGGATACGCTCCGCTCCCAACACTTCTTTCTTGTTGGCATGAGGTCCCTCTTTGCTCAATTCTCTCTTTTGTATCTCAGAAGAGATTGACTCAAAATACAACCTCATCCTGTTCAGTCCTGCCTCATTAACATAACTTCCTCTAATCCTGCCGCATTAACATCATAGAGGTTAGGATTTACAACACATAGAATCAACCACACGATACTGGGAATCATGGCCTACCCAAGTTGATACACATTTTTGGGGAACACAATTCAGTTCGTAACAGATGGTCATCTGTCAAGAAGATATAATACTTTTTTTTTTTTAATAATTTTTATTGAGCTTTAAGTGAACGTTTACAAATCAAGTCAGTCTGTCATATATAAGCTTATATACACCTTACTCCATACTCCCACTTACTCTCCCCCTAATGAGTCAGCCCTTCCAGTCTCTCCTTTCGTGACAATTTTGCCAGTTTCTAACCCTCTCTACCCTCCTATCTCCCCTCCAGACAGGAGATGCCAACACAGTCTCAAGTGTCCACCTGATACAAGTAGCTCACTCCTCATCAGCATCTCTCTCCTACCCATTGTCCAGTCCCTTCCATGTCTGATGAGTAGTCTTCGGGGAATGGTTCCTGTCCTGGGCCAACAGAAGGTTTGGGGACCAGGACCGCTGGGATTCCTCTAGTCTCAGTCAGACCATTAAATCTGGTCTTTTTATGAGAATTTGGGTATCAAGAAGATATAACACTTTAAAAAATCTTCTATATGAGATCGAATGGTCGGCATTTTCTCTAATGCAAAGATGAGAATGTAATGGGAGGCAGGGAAACTAGGTTAATGGAAACAGAACAACCAGAATGGAAATAATGAGAATGTAGACACATTGTGAAAAATGTAACCATCGTCTCTGAAAAATTTGTATTAAAAAAAATAATTAAATGGGAATCTAAATTTGCTGTGTAAAATTTTGCCAAAAATACAATATATAAAAAAAAAGATATAGCAACTATAAACATGTATGCACCTAACAAGGAACCCTGGTGATTTAATGATTAAGCACTCAGCTGCTAAATGAAAGGTCAGTAGTTCAAACCCACCAGCTACTCTGCAGGAGAACGATGTGGCAGTCTTCTTCCATAAAGATTATAGCCTTGGAAATCTTATGGGGCAGCTCCACTCTGTCTTATGGGGTGGCTATGAGTTGGAAATGACTCAACAGCAATGTTTTTTTTTTTTTTAATGCACTTAACAACAGAGTTCCAAAATACACGAAGTAAAAAGTGACAGCAAGAATTGAAGAGAGAAATAGATAATTTAACAGTTACAGTTTAGAAACTCACTTTCAATAATAGAATAGATGCGACTAAAGCATTTGACAATACTCATCATTTACTGATGATAAAATCCTTCGAAAAATGAAGTTTAATGTGATAATGGGCATCTACAAAAAACCTAAAACCAACACCTTACTTAATGGCTAAAGATTAAATGCTTTTCCCTTGAGATCAGGAATAATTACAAAGATGTCATCTCTTACCACTTCCATTTATTGTTGCATTGTAGGTCCTAGTTAGTTCAATAGGCAATAAAAGAAATAAATAAAAATTGGAAAGAAAGACATTAAACTGCCTTTGTTCACAGATGATCTTGACTGTGTATGCAGAAAATCCTGAGGTATCTATCAAAAAAAAAAAAAAAAACCTGTCAGGACAAGTAAGTGAATTTAGCAGTCACAGGGTGTAAAAACGGCGTGGGGCCAGTGTCTGACCTCGCCCAACCCCACAAGGGGGAAGGAGAATCAAGATCAACTACACAAGGCTGACTGCCATGAGGCAGAAGCCAGATAAGCCTCCTCTCTCTGCCATCTTTACTAATTCTGACATCAAGCATCCCTCACACAGCACCCTCTACTTCTCTGCTGGTTCGATAGTTCATTGCAATGACCACACAGAATTCAAAGACCATACTCATGACTATGGGGTTTATTATAAGAGAAGTAACCATTACAGTTCAGGCTCAAAAACACTCAAGATACAGCTCTTTCATCAGGACAGCCTCTCCCCAGCTGTGCTCACAGGCACACCTTTCCCTGGCCCCCAGCCTCTGCCCAAAGGCAGTCAGCTTTCTCTCTCTGTGGGAAGGAAAGTCTACCACAGTTTCCTGTTGCCCAGTCTCTGCTTCCGGGTCACTCCTGCTGCTATTTTCTTCCTTGGTAGTAGTGGGCTCCTCCTCCCTGCTCTGGAATTGGTTCTCTTTTAAGGCAAACCTGACCAATCCCTTTGGCGGGCTACTATTACACTATCACCTGGGTGGGAGTTACAGGACCATGGCTTGAAAGGCCATACGCAAAAGTGATTAATCATACCACACAGGGACACAAGATCAATATGTAAAAATGAATTGTATTTCTGTATACTAAGAATGAATACTTTCAAAGAGAAGCTTAAAAAACTGTAACATTTTGTCATGAATTGAATTATGTCCTCCCAAAAATGTGTATATCAAATTGCTTAGGCCATGATCCCCAGTATTGTGTGGTTGTCCTCCATTTTGTGATTGTAATTTTATGTTGAGAGGGTTAGGGTGGGATTGTAACACCACCCTTACTCAGATCACCCACCTCCCTGATCCAAGGTTAAGGGAGTTTCCCTGGTGTGTGGTCTGTACCACCTTTTATCTCTCGAGGAAATAAAAGGAAAGGGAAGCAAGCAGAGAGTTGGGGATCTCATATCACTAAGAAAGCAGCACCAGGAGCAGAACAAGTCCTTTGGATGCGGGGTCCCTGCACCTGAGAAGTTCCTCGACCATGGGAAGATTGAGAACAAGGACTTTTCTCCAGAGCCAACAGAGAGAGAAAGCCTTCCTCCGGAGCCGATGCCCTGAATTTGGGCTTCGTAACCCACTAGACTGTGAGAAAATAAATTTCTCTTTGTTAAAGCCATCCACTTGTGGTATGTCTGTTATAGCAGCACCAGACGCCTAAGACAATTTTCAATAATATACATATTAAAAACAAAACAAAACTAGTTGTTATATCAATTCTGACTCATGGTAACCCAATGTATGTCAGAGAACTGTCCTCTATAGGGTTTTCAGTGGCTGGTTTTTATAAAATAGATCTCCAGGTCTTTGTTCCAAGGCACCTCTGGGTGGACAAGAACGTCCAAACTTTCAGTTATATTTAGGGTACATTTAATGAAATACATGCAAGACTTGTACACTGAAAACTACAAATTATTGCTGAAAGATATTAAAGAAGACCTAAATGAATGAAGTGACATACCATTTCATGGATTGGAAGACTCATTAGTATAAGGGTCAGTTCCTTCTAAATTGATCTATGTTGTTGTTGTTGTTAGGTGCTATAGAGCAAGTTCCCACTCATAGTGACCCTATGTACAACAGAAGGAAACACTGCCCAGTGCTGTGCCATCCTTACAATTGTTATTATGCTTGAGCCCATTGTTGCAGCCACTGTGTCAATTCATCTCACTGAGGACCTTCCTCTTTTCCACTGGCCCTGTACTTTACCAAGCATAATGTCCTTCTCCAAGGACTGATACTTCCTGGCAACATATCCAAAGCATGTAAGACACAGTCTCGCCATTCTTGCTTCTAAGGAGCATTGTGGTTGTACTTCTTGCAAGACAGATTTGTTCATTCTTTTGGCAGTCCATAGCATTTTCAATATTCTTTGCCAACACCACAATTCGATGTCATCAATTCTTCTTCTTAGATCTTCCTTATTCAATGTCCAGCTTTCACATGCATATGATGCGATTGAAAATACCATGGCTTGGGTCAGACACGCCTTAGTCTTCAAGGTGACATCTTTGCTCTTCAACACTTTAAAGAGGTCCTTTGCAGCAGATTTGCCCAATGCAATGCATCCTTTGATTTCTTGACTGCTGCTTCCATGGCTGTTGATTGTGGATTCAAAGAAAATGAAAAAATTGACAACTTCAATCTTCTCTCCATTTATCATGATGTGGCTTATTGGTCCAGTTGTGAGAATTTTTGTTTTCTTTATGTTGAGGTGTAATCCATACTGAAGGCTGTGGTCTTTGCTCTTCATTAGTAAGTGCTTCAAGTCCTCTTGGCTTTCAGCAAGCAAGATTCTGTCATCTGCACATCTCGAATTGTTAATGAGTCTTCCTCCAATTCTGGTGCCCCATTCTTCTTTATATAATCCAGCTTTTTGGGTTATTTGCTCAGCATACAGACTGAATAAGTATGGTGAAAGGATAAAAAACTGACACACACCTTTCCTGACTTTGAACCACTCAGTATCCCCTTGTTCTGTCCGAACAATTGCCTCTTGATCTATGTAAAAGTTCCTCATGAGCACAATTAAGTGTTCTGGAATTCCTGTTCTTCGTAATGTTATCCATAATTTGTTATGCTCCACAGAGTCGAATGCCTTTGCATAGTCAATAAAACACAGGTAAACATCCTTCTGGTATTCTCTGCTTTCAGCCAGGATCCAGCTGACATCAGCAATATCCCTGGTTCCACGTCCTCTTCTGAATCCAGCCTGAATTTCTGGCAGTTCCCTGTCGATATACTGCTGCAGCCGCTTTTGAATGATATTCAGCAAAATTTTGCTTGCATGTGATATTAATGATATTCGATAATTTCCACATTTGGTTGGATCACCTTTCTTGGGAATAGGCATAAATCAGCTTAATAATTTCTATTTTAAAAAGTCAGCTGTGATTTTGATTGGGATTATATGGAATACATAAATTGATCTATGGATTCCACATAATCCCAATCAAAAAGCTGACTTTTTATAATATAAATTCTCAAGCTGATTTTCAAATTTATATGGAAATGTAAAAGTTCTAGAACAGCAAAAATAATCTTGAAACTGAAGAACAAAGGTGGATGACTTATACTACTTGATTTCAAGACATTATAAAGCTACTGTAATCATGACAATATGGTATTGCCAAAAAGATAGACAATTAGACTAATGAAATGATAGAGTCCAGAAAGAGACCCATGTTTATTCACTCAGTTGATTTTTGACAAAGCAGTTCAATGCAAAAAGCCTTTTCAACAAATGATGCTGGAGCAACTAGTTAACCAAAAAGAAGAAAATGAATCTCAACCCTACCTCACACCATTCACAAAAATTAATTTTAAATGAATCATAATGCTAAATGTAATAGCTAAAACAATGAAGCTCCTAGAAAACATACAGAAAACTATTTTTGCAAGCTTTGGGTAGATAAGGTTCAGAAAGCACTAACCATCAGTGAAGAAAATAATAAACTGGACTAAATCAAAATTTTAAATGTATGTTTATCAGAAGACTGAATAACCCTCACGAGAACTGCTTTTGACGTCTGTAATTCTACCAACACTCTCTTCAAGGCAACCTATGCTTTTTCTATTAGGCACCTTAAAACTTTTCCAGCCTCTACCTATTACTTAATTCCAAAACCACCTCCACATTTTAGGTATCTGTTAGAGCAATACCCCACTCTTCTGGTACCACATTTTGTCTTAATTATCCAGTGCTGCTATAACAGAAACACCACAAATGAGTTGTTGTTGTTGTTAGATGCCGTCGAGTCAGTTCCAACTCATAGCAACCCGATGCAAAACAGAACGAAACGCTGCCCGGTCCTGAGCCATCCTTACAATCGTTGTCATGCTTGAGCTCACTGTTGTAGCCACTGTGTCAATCCACCTCGTTGAGGGTCTTCCTCTTTTCCCTTGACCCTGTACTCTGCCAAGCATGATGTCCTTCTCCAGGGATTAATCCCTCCTGACATGTCCAAAGTACGTAAGATGCAGTCTCGCCATCCTTGCCTCTAAGGATCACTCTGGCTGTACTTCTTCTAAGACAGATTTGTTCGTTCTTTTGGCAGTCCATGGTATATTCCATACTCTTCGCCAACACCACAGTTCAAAGGCGTCAATTCTTCTTCGGTCTTCCTTATTCACTGTCCAGCTTTCACATGCATTTGATGTGACTGAAAATACCATGGCTTGGGTCAGGTGCACCTTAGTCTTCAAGGTGACATCTTTGCTCTTCAACACTTTGAAGAGGTCCTTTGCAGCAGATTTACCCAATACAATGTGTAGTTTGATTTCTTGACTGCTGCTTCCATGGCTGTTGATTGTGGATCTAAGTAAAATGAAATCCTTGACAACTTCAAGGTTTTCTCCATTTATCATGGTGTTGCTTGTTGGTCCAGTTGTGAGGATTTTTGTTTTCTTTATGTTGAGGTGTAATCCATACTGAAGGCTGTGGTCTCTGATCTTCATTTGCAAGGGCTTCAAGTCCTCTTGGCTTTCAGCAAGCAAGGTTGTGTCATCTGCATAACACAGGTTGTTAATGAGTCTTCCTCCATTCCTGATGGCCTGTTCTTCTTCATATAGTCCAGCTTCTCGGATTATTTGCTCAGCATACAGATTGAATAGGTATGGTGAAAGAATATAACCCTGATGCACACCTTTCCTGACTTTAAACCAATCAGTATCCCCTTGTTCTGTCCAAGGAACTGCCTCTTGATCTATGTAAAGGTTCCTCATGAGCACAATTAAGTGTTCTGGAATTCCCATTCTTCGCAATGTTATCCGTAATTTGTTATGCTCTACACAGTCGAATGCCTTTGCATAGTCAGTAAAACACAGGTAAACATCCTTCTGGTATTCTCTGCTTTCAGCCAGGATCCAGCTGACATCAGCAATGATATCCCTGGTTCCACGTCCACTTCTGAAACCAGCTTGAATTTCTGGAAGTTCCCTGTCGATATACTGCTGCAGCCATTTTTTAACGATCTTCAGCAAAATTTTGCTTGTGTGTGATATTAAGGATATTGTTCTATAATTTCCACATTTGGTTGGATCACCTTTCTTGGGAATAGGCATAAATATGGATCTCTTCCAGTCAGTTGGCCAGGAAGCTGTCTTCCATATTTCTTGGCACAGACGAGTGAGCACCTCCAGCGCTGCATCTGTTTGTTGAAACACCTCCATTGATATTCCATCAATTCCTAGAGCCTTGTTTTTCCGCCAATGCCTTCAGAGCAGCTTGGACTTCTTCCTTCAGTACCATCAGTTCCTGATCATATGCCACCTCTTGAAATGGTTGAACATTGACTAATTCTTTTTGATATATTGACTCCATGTATTCCCTCCATCTTCTTTTGATGCTTCCTTCATTGTTTAATATTTTCCCCATAGAATCCTTCACTATTGCAACTCGAGGCTTAAATTTTTTCTTCAGTTCTTTCAACTTGAGAAACTCCAAGCGTATTCTTCCTTTTAGTTTTCCATCTCCAGGTCTTTGCATTTTTTTAAGTTTTTTAATACTTTACTTTGTCAGTTTGTCATACTGTGGGGGCTTGCGTGTTGCTGTGATGCTGGAAGCTATGCCACCGATATTCACATACCAGCAGGGTCACCCATAGAGGACAAGTTTCAGCTGAGCTTCCAGACTAAGACAGACTAGGAAGAAGGACCCACAAATGGGTAGCTTTAACAAACAGAAACTTATTTTCTTACAGTTTAGGAGACTATAAGTCCAAATTCAGGTTGCCGGCTCTCAGTGGTTTTCTTTCTCTGTCAGCTCTGGAGAAAGGTCCTTGTCTCTATGAGACTCTATTCCTGGCCAGTTTTCATGGGGCTTCTCTTCGTGGGGCTGTGCTTCTGGAAGGAATGCTTGTTTAATGTCTTTTATATCTCAAAAGGGATAGACTCGAGACATACCCTATGCTGATTCTATCTCATTAACACAGCAAAGACAACCCATTTCCAAATGGGATTATGACCACAGGCATAGAGGATAGGCTTTACAACACATATTTTGGGGGGACACAATTCAACCCATAGGAAGTGGATACTCTGAAAAGGAGGAAATGGGCATCAGGGGAACAGGGAGATTTTACTTTTTTAATTTTGTATTGTATGCATGAATAATATATTCAAACAATAGTAATAAATTTGTGAGCAGAATTGTAGAAATGAAAATAATAAAGTATAAATTATTTATACTGTATAAAGTTTTTACAATAAACTTATATTACCTTCATAATTAGAATAAAAGAATAAAGGCAAAGAAGATATTTAAATATTTGTAATGTTAGTGTAATACAATTTTTTTAAGTTTTTTTATTTAATAACATCTCAACTCCAGCCTCTTGTTTGACTAGAGGAATCTGGTGAAAATGAAATTGTCTCCTTGGCTGTGACTAGGAACTGGGATCACTAAGCTTTGCATCCTTAGGATGCATCGTTAAGAGACATCAGTCTTAACTGGGAAGGGAAACAGTTTAGAAACAGAAAAAGAAGAGCAGTTTCTGAGGAAGCCAAGGAAGGAAGATGCTGTCCTAAAAATAGATTGGAATGTGGTGGCCAGATTCAGGAATTCAGAACTAATTTTTATGTCCCAGTGTTCAGGCAGCTGTCAGACAAGGTAGGCTACAAGCCAGTGGGATCAGATCCCTGGAAACCAGATGGTGAATTTGGAAAGAAGAAGGGGGTTTGGATGCAGAGCAGGCAGGGCCGGCACCTTCAAATACTGGCACTGAAGTGAGTAATGTCCCCAAAGCTGTGTGGCAAAAGGCCTGGGCTCCAGCCAAGGCACCCTGCCAGACCAAATTCTCTGGACTGACACTACTGCTGTGCCAACAGAAGCAAGCAGCTCTGAATGCCTTTTCATTTGGGCCGGGTGAAGAGAGTGCTGGATAAAAGTCCAAATGGTTCAAGATCTTGAGGCTTGGCCCTCTTGCCCATTCCTCCCCGGGGCTGCTGTTTACCCAGGCCAGTAAAGAATCCTGGGCTCTGAAGAGTCAATGTATCTGTATAAATTAGAACATAATAACTTCTTTTTTATAGAATAGTTTAGTTAAAAAATACATTTTTTATATTGTACATATCATCAATTATCATTATATTACATGGCATATATGTGGATCATAAAAAACTATGGATAATATTGCAAAGAATGGGCATTCCAGAACACTTAATTGTGCTTATGAGGAACCTGTATTAGACCAAGAGGCAGTCATTTAAACAGAACAAAGGGATACTCCGTGGTTTAAAGTCAGGAAAGATGTGCATCAGAGTTGTATCCTTTCACCATACTTATTCGACCTGTATGCTGAGCAAATCATTCAAGAAGCTGGACTATACGAAGAAGAACAGGGCATCAGGATTGGAGGAAGACTCATTAACAATCCACGATATGCAGATGACACAACCTTGCTTGCTGAAAGCCAAGAGGACTTGAAGCACGTACTAATGAAGACCAAAGACCATAGCCTTCAGTATGGCTTACACCTCAACATAAAGAAAACAAAAATTCTCACAACTGGACCAATAAGGCACATCATGATAAACAGAGAAAATATTGAATTTGTAAAGGATTTCACTTTACCTGGATCTATGACCAACACCCACAGAAGCAGCAGCCAAGAAATCAAGCAACACGTTGTATTGGGTAAATCTGATCCAAAAGATCTCTTTAAAGTTTTTAAAAGCAAAGAATAAAGGCAAAGAAGATATTTAAATATTTGTAATGTTAGTGTAATACAATTTTTTTAAGTTTTTTTATTTAATAACATCTCAACTCCAGCCTCTTGTTTGACTAGAGGAATCTGGCGAAAATGAAATTGTCTCCTTGGCTGTGACTAGGAACTGGGATCACTAAGCTTTGCATCCTTAGGATGCATCGTTAAGAGACATCAGTCTTAACTGGGAAGGGAAACAGTTTAGAAACAGAAAAAGAAGAGCAGTTTCTGAGGAAGCCAAGGAAGGAAGATGCTGTCCTAAAAATAGATTGGAATGTGGTGGCCAGATTCAGGAATTCAGAACTAATTTTTATGTCCCAGTGTTCAGGCAGCTGTCAGACAAGGTAGGCTACAAGCCAGTGGGATCAGATCCCTGGAAACCAGATGGTGAAATTGGAAAGAAGAAGGGCTAAGGTGCGCATGACCCAAGCCAGGGTGTTGTCAATCACCTCATATAGAAGTGAAAGCTGGACAATGAATAAAAAAGACTGAAGAAGAATTGATGCCTTTGAATTATGCTGTTGGTGAAGAATATTGAATGTACCATGGACTGCCAAAAGAATGAATGAATCCATCTTGGAAGAAGTACAGCCAGAAAACACCTTAGAAGCAACGATGGCAAGACTTTGTCTCACATACTTTGGACATGTTATTAGGAGGGACTAGTTCATGGAGAAGGATATCACGCTTGGTGTTATATATTGAATTTCGTCCCCCAAAAAATACATGTCGACTTGGCTAGTCCATGATTCCCAGTATTGTGTGATTGACAATCATTTTGTAATTTGATGTGATTTTCCTATGTGTATTTGATGTGATTTTCCTATGTGTTGTAAATCCTACCTCTAAGATGTTAATGAGGTGGGATTAGCAGCAGTTGTGTGAATGAGGCAGGACTCAGTCTACAAGATTAGGTTGTCTCTTAAGCCAATCTTTTTTGAGATATAAAAGAGAGAAACGAGCAGAGAGACACGGGGACTTAATACAACCAAGAAAGAAGCACTGGGAGCATAGTATGTCATTTGGACCCACGGTTCCTGTGCTGCGAAGCTCTTTGACCAGGGAAAGATTGATGACAAGAACCTTTCCCCAGAGCCGACAGAGAGAGAAAGTCTTCCCCTGGAGGTAGTGCCCTGAACTCAGACTTCTAGCCTTCTAGACTGTGAAAGAATAAACTTCTGTCCGTTAAAGTCACGCACTTGTGGTATTTCTGCTGTAGGAGCACTAGATGATTAAGACACTTGGTAGCATAGAGGGTCAGGTAAAGACAGGAAGACCCTCAACGAAATGGACTGACACCGTGGCTGCAACAATGTGCTCAAGCATAACAACAATCATGATGATGGCGCAGGACAGGGTCGTGTTTTGTTCTGTTGTGCATAGGGTCGCTATGAGTCGGAACCAGCTCTACCCGCACCTAACAACAACATGTATGGATTTATTTGTTTTGTCTTCCCAATTGAAATGCAAATTCTCTGAGGAAAGGGACTTTGTTTCATTGACTGCTGCCTCCTCAAAACTCAAAGGAGTGCCTGGCACAAACGACAGCTTAAAAGAATTTCACTGAGTTACAAATGCATACATACACACAAACACACACACACACAGGTATTCCTGACACACACACACAACACATTCTAGTTATAATGAACCGCATTTACAACTGTCTTTTTTTTTTTTTTTTTTACATCTTATCATTAGCAATATGTACTGTATACAATGATGCAGCTTGTAATTTGCTGATGTTAAAATTCTCAGCTGGAGTTTTTTCTAAACTAAATCAGGGGCTTTAGTTGCTTGAATACATAGACCTAAAAGCTGATCACTTTGCTAAAGTTGACAGGCAGATTCGGGAACCAGTGAGATGTTACCAAGAAATATCCGAAGAACACCAAAGAGACAAGGTAAGTATGAGCCCAAGAGTCAGAATGGGCCACATAAATCAGAGACTACATCAGCCTGAGACCAGAAGAACTAGATGGTGCCCAGCTACAACTGATGACTGCCATGACAGGAGCACAACAGAGAATCCCTGAGGGAGCAGGAGAGCAGTGGAATGCAGACCTCAAATTCTAGTAAAAAGACCAGACTTAATGGTCTGAGACCAGAGGGACGCTGGAGGTCATGGTCACCAGACCTTCTGTTAGCCCAAGACAGGAACCATTCCTGAAGCCAACTCTTCAGACAGGGATTGGACTGGACTATAAGACAGAAAATGACACTGGTGAGGAGTGGGCTTCTTAGATCAAGTAGACACATGAGACTATCTGGGCAGCTCCTGTCTGGAGGGGAGATGTGAAGGCCGAGTGGGACAGAAGCTGGCTGAATGGACACGGAAACACTGAGTAGAGAGAAGGAATATGCTGTCTCATTAGGGGGAGAGCAACTATGAGTATATAGCAAGATGTATACAAGGTTTTGTATGAGAGACTGATTTGATTTGTAAACTTTCACTTAAAGCACAATAAAAATATAAAAAGAAAAAAAAATACAATTCGTTAGTCCCCCCCCCCAAAAAAAGAAAGAAAAATCTGAAGAAAAAAGAAAAGGACCATACAGATAACTCTCACTAATTTTCTGACTAGAAACACCATCCCCATTTCCAGGAATAATCCAGACGATTCAGAACCTTTCACAAGTGGATTTATTACCACAACTCACAAAATGCCAGCATTATCCAACTCTTCTTCATTGTTGGGAGAAGATTTTTATGATTTATTAATTTTTTTTATATATGAAGTATTAAAATATATTTATAAGTTTATATGTTAAGTTTTCAACCCCCAAAGACAAATAAAGATCAGATTTATAAAGATTCTGATAATAAAAGGTAATAATAATGAAAGCTTAAAAAAAAACATATTTGACTTACGTCAGAAGGGACTTATGGATGGAGTCGTTGGAACAGAACACTGCCGTAAGTTGGGGACTATATATATATGATCCCTGGTGGTGCGGTGGTTAAAAGCTTGGCTGCTAACCAAAAGGTGGGCGGTTTGAATCCACCAGCAACTCCTTGGAAATCCTATGGGTCAGTTCGACTCTGTCCTGTAGGGTTGCTATGAGTCAGAAACGACTCAACAGCAATGGGTTTTGTTTTATATATATATATGTATGTATGTATGTAGTTATTGTTGCTGTTGTTGGGTGTTTTCAAGTCAGTTCTAACTCATAGCAACCCTATGTACAACAGAATGAAACACTGCCCAGTCCTGCGGCATCCTCACAATCATTGCTATGTTTGAGCCCATCATTGCAGTCACTGTGTCAGTCTATCTCTTTGACGGCTTTCCTTTCTTACTCTGGCTCTCTATTTTACCAAGCATGATGTCCTTCTGCAGGGGCTGCTCCCTACTGATAACGTGTCCAAAGTACATGAGAGGAAGTCTAGCCATCTTCCCTTCCATTATACATATATATAATTTTATATACATAATTATATATATGATTATATATGTATAAAATTATATGTATGTATATATTTTTGCCAAAAAAAATTGTACAAAAAGGTCAAAAAAATAAAATTTAAGAGTCCCTGTCCATATCTCCATCTAGTTCTACTCCCCCAAGATAACCATTAGCACTTCTGTGTGTGCAATATTAATCTCAGAACAATCTGTCCTATTTCCATATATCTTAAGCAGAGCACAGTGCGAGGCATAGAAGTACTTGATGAAAACTAGTTGGAAATTCCTTGAATGAGTTGTAAGCAGTCTTGGGGTCAGGGTGGGGCAGCAAAAAAAAAAAAAAGGAAGGTAGGCAGATACAGACAATTTTCCTGAACAAATGAGGGTAAGTTCATCTATGCATCTCAAGTACCTAGGAGAGTGCCTCAATAAATAATATCTACTAAATGAGTCAACCACCTAATGTGGAAAGGAGATAGAAATTATGGCCAAAAGCAGAAGTCCCAGACCAGTAGGAGGATCACATATAAGAAGGGATGATACTGTGTGCTCTACAGCTTCTTTATGATAATATCACAGAGTTCCCATTGAGTTGATTCTCACGCATTGCGACCCTGTATGATGGAACGGGAACTACCCCACGGGCTTTTCTAGGTGTAATCTTTACAGAAGCAGATCACCAGGTCTTTCTTCTCCCATGGAGCTGCTGGTGAGTTCGAACCCACAACCTCTCTGTTAGCATGCAAGCCCTTAAGCGTTGTGCCACCAGGGCCCCTCATTAATATCGTAAAAAAAAAAGTGAGTACAAAATTCAGTCCACAAATTAGAAATGTCATGAGTGTGCTTTTGTTTTTGTTTTACCTGAACTTAATTTCAAGCTACTCTTCTGCCCCCATCCCTGAGATTTTTTTGTTTTATATTGTTTATTATGGAAAATTTCAAACATATGCAAAATTAGGAAGAATATCATATTGAACTGCCACATACCCATGTTGCTGAGATTTCTGTCTACTTTCCTGAGGCTTCTCTAGTGTTAAGGTAAGAGGGTGTGCATCTGGTCCTAGGTCATCCTCATCACTAACATGGCCATCCACTGAGACACCCACATCCCCATCTTGAGCTTTTGTGGCCCATCTAGGCAAGTCCCTGCTGTGAACACAAGGCCTCCTCAGGTCTAGCTAACTCTGTCAGCTGCCTTCGAACACCTCTCTGCACACAGGAAACTTTCAGCTATGTCTATACCACTCTTGGAACAAAGTAAATTTGGAGGGCCGACTATGACCTTTCTGACTATGTGTCTCATACATTCATTTTTTACTGTACTGCTCCTGCACCACGCCGGGCATGTGGGAAATCTGGGATTTACTGGGCAATGCGTTTCTGTATAGAGTTACTATCATTCCATCCCTCATTGCCCCACCCCACACATTCTATCAGCTTTCTTCATACCTTCTTAATTTTCTCTACCTCTTTACCAGTCCAGGCACATTTTATTTAGCCTCAGAGGTGGAAAAATTGGCTGTGACATATCATATATCATCCCAAATACATTACTTTTGACATAATTTATTACCCTGAGTCCTACAGGCTTTTGAAGCTCAAACACACAGCTTATTGCAACTTAAAAGCTTCAAAACTCAAAAGTCAAGAATTTTAGTCTTTTTTACTCTGTATATCATTTCTTCCTTGAGATGATAAATGCTGTGTATTGAATGAGGGTGAAACAGCGAAAGATACCACAAAATGCAGAGTGTAGATGGGGAAACTTCAGTAAATGTCTCATATATTCTGCTACAGTAACTACCATTTATGAAATAATTACGATGTTGCTAGGTACCACACACAACACTAAATATATTGTCTTACAATAACAAAAAGATGGAGAAAGCCTAGATGCCCATCAACAGATGAATGAATAAACAAACTGGTACATACACACAATGGAATGCAATGCAATGATAGAGAACAATGATGACTCTGCGAAGCATCTCACAACCTGGATCAATCTGGAGGGCATTATGCTGAGTGAAATAAGTCATTCACAAAAGGACAAAACATTTTATGAGACCACTACTATAAAAACTTATACTACATGAAAAGGTTAACACACAAAAAGACATAATCTTTGATGGTTACGAGGGAGGGGAGGGGTAGAAGGGAAAAACACTAACTTTGGTAAAGAGTAGGACAGCACACAATACTGGGGAAGCCAGCACAACTTGTCCAAGGCGAGTTCATGGAAGCTCCATAGACACATCCAAACTCCCTGAGGGACTGAATTCCTGGGCTGAGGGCTTTGGGGACCATGGTCTCAGGGAATATCTACCTCAATCAGCATAACATATCTTATAAAGAAAATGTTCTGCATCTACTTTAGTGAGAGGCATCTGGGGTCTTAAAGCTTGTGAGTGGCCATCTAAGATACTCTCACCCCATCTGGAGCAAGGGAGGATGAAGAAAACCAAAGACACAAGGGAAAGATTAGTCCAAAAGACTAATGGACCACAATTATCACAGTCTCCACCAGACTGAGTCCAGCACAACTAGATGGTGTCCGGCTACCACCACTGACTGCACTGACAGGGATCACAACAGAGGGTCCTGGACAGAGCTGGAGAAAAATGTAGAACAAAATTCTAACTCACACACACACACACAAAAGACCAGTCTTACTGGTCTGACAAAGGCTGGAGAAACCCTGAGAGTATGGCTCCTGGAGATCCTTATAGGTTAGTAATGAAGTCACTCCTGAGATTCACTTTTCAGCCAAAGATTGGACAGGCCCATAAAACAAAATAAGACTAAACAGGCACACCAGCCCAGGAGCAAGGATGAGAAGGCAGAAGGGGACAGGAAAGCTGGTAATGGGGAGCCCAAGGTCGAGAAGGGGAGAGTGTTGACACATTGTGGGTTTGGCAGCCACTGTCACAAAACAATATGTGTATTAATTGGTTAATGAGAAACTAGTTTGCTCTGTAAACCTTCATCTCAAGTACAAAAAAAAAAATTAAATCATGTGACCTTAGGGGGCAGTGAGTTTGTGTTAATGAGGGGGACTTACACAGAAAAGGAGGGTGAGAATGATTCTACAACTCGAAGAATGTAATCAGTGTCCTTAAATTGTACATGCTGAAAGTGTTGAACTTGTGTATGTTTTGCTGTGTATATTCTCAACAACAACAATGATGAAATAAATGCAATTTAGGAAAAAAAAAGAAAATTTATTGAGGAATGCCCTTGGGATCAATATCTATGAAAGAAAAGGGAGGTGAAGGAAGGAGGATTGGGCCAAAGGAGAAAGTTGGCATGCAATGTATCTCAATGAAGGCCTCAGCTAACCCTCATAGAGTGCTCTGACGCTGAGTGGCCCTTCAGAGACATTCTGAATTGGGGTCGTGGGGCAGGGGAGCCAGGCCTTTACACCCAGCATGGATTAGCCATTTTACATAGGCTGTTCCAAAAAGGGGGTGTCACCTTTGATGAAGCAGTTTCTTCCACTGACACAATTCCAGAAGAAGACTGTGGGGCGGTCTGCAGACACCACTACCAGCAACTGGGGAAATAAGTCCTTCACTCCCAAAGAGGGAACTGGGTGCTATATCACTGTGATGCATACGTGGGAACTGAAATTCAAATTACCCAAGGTCACAAAGCCAGAACGTGACAAAGCCATTTTAACTAGAACCTTCTGACTTCCAAGTCTGCAGTCTTAATCACTAATCTACACAAACTTCTTCAGAGTTACTGTGCACATCTTAGCCATATCTCCTGTCTGCTGTCACAGACATCAACTTTGCTGCTTGGTCTCAGGATTGTGTCCCTGCCCCACCCCTGGATTTTACTTAGACTGCTGACTCTTCGGCTCCTTTCCAGGAATTGAATTCTCCAGCCCCCCACACTACTTCTGGTTTCCTTGAATAAGGTTCCCTGGAGTCCCTGTGTGGTGCAAAGAGTTAATGTACTTGGCTGCCATCCAAAAGGTTGGAAGTTCAAGTCTACCCAAAGGAGTTTCAGAAGGCTTAGAGATCTACTTCTGAAAAATCAGGCATTGAAAACCCTATGGAGCTCACATAAAAAGACCAGACTTAATGGTCTGACTGAGACTAGAGGAACCCCAGAAGACATGGCCCCCAGAATCTCTGTTAACCCAGAACTAAAACCATTCTCAAAGCCAACTCTTCAGAAAAAAGATTAGACTGGACTGTTAAACAAAATAATACTCATGAAGGGTGTGCTTCTTAGTTCAAGTAGGTAGAATAACCCCTGTCCAGAGGCAGGATGAAAAGACAGAAAGGATAGGAGCTGGATGAATGGACACAGGAAATTCGGGGTGAAAAGGGGGAGTGTGCTGTTACATCATAGGCATTGCAACTGGGGTCACATAATATGTGTATAAATTTTGTATGAGAAATTAACTTGAGCTGTAAACTTTCACCTAAAGCAAAAACAAAACACAACAAACAAAAAAACCCTATGGAGCACAGTTCTACTCTGACTCAAACAGGATCCTACAGTAACTGGTGGTTGTAATGCCTCTATTAAATTGGCCCAGGACTTTCCTTCTATGGTATCCCGAACCAGGTCAGAACCCCCATCCCAAAGAACTCTCTATGCTTCTTGGCTGCTGGCAAGAAAAGATGAGAAGATCGTTTCACCAGGCCACAGACAGACACAAATCTCATGCACAGCACTTCCATGTGGAACAATGCTGCCTAGTTAAAATCTCTGAGTGATAGTAATCTGTCAACATCTTTTTCTGAGGGCGGCTCAGGGGATTTGTCTGAGTGCCCGCTTCTCTGTGGAAAAGGCAGTCAAAGCTGGAAGGACTCAGTCACACTGACAATACAATACTGAAGCATTAAGCTGGGATGTGGCAATTTACAGCTGTCACACCGCATTCCCTAAGTGAAATCACATTTTATGCCCAATTTCCAAAGACATATGATTATGTCTTCCAAAGACATAATCATATTAAAACTATTTTTATTATTGCTTGCGCATAGTTAAAATTTTACCACAGATGTAAGAAAGTCTACTATGGGATCTTTGTTGAGAAACAAATACAGAGAGCAAACCTGCTGTTTTCTACCTCAGGAAAACATTCAATTATAAAGTGATGCACTTTGCATAGAAGAGTGTCTTAGGGTGGATTCCTTGCTAATTAATAACTTCATTGAATTAACAAATCTACATCAAATTTCCTAGAACTCACTTTTATAATAGAAGAACTTAGCAGGCCTGGTACACTTTTAGGCTCCAATTCACCTTTGCTTTTTTCTTGATCCAAAGCATTAAAAGTTGCCAAATAATAACTGGATATCCATCCGCAAAAAAATGAAACAGGACCCATACCTCACACCATGCACAAAAACTAACTCCTAATGGATCAAAGACCTAAACATAAAGACTAAAACGATAAAGATCATGGAAGAAAAAATAGGGACAACGTTAGGGGCCCTAATACAAGGCATAAAAAGAATACAAAACATTACTAAAAATGACAAAGAGAAACCAGATAACCGGGAGCTCCTAAAAATCAAACACCTATACTCATCTAAAGACTTCACCAAAAGAGTAAAAAGACCACCTATAGACTGGGAAAAAATTTTCAGCTATGACATCTCCGACCAGTGCCTGATCTCTAAAATCTATATAATTCTGCTAAAACTCAACCACAAAAAGACAAACAACCCAATTAAAAATTGGGCAAAGAATATGAATACGCACTTCACTAAAGAAGATGTTCAGGCAGCTAACAGATACATGAGGAAATGTTCACGATCATTAGCCATTAGAGAAATGCAAATTAAAACTACGATGAGATTCCATCTCACTCCAACAAGGCTCGCGTTAATCCAAAACATACAAAATAATAAATATTGGAAAGGCTGTGGAGAGATTGGAACACTTCTACACTGCTGGTGGGAATGTAAAGTGGTACAACCACTTTGGAAATCTATATGGCATTTCCTCAAAAAGCTAGAAATAGAACTAACATACAGCCCAGAAATCCCACTCCTCGGAATATATCCTAGAGAAATAAGAGCCTTTACATGAACAGATACATGCACACCCATGTTTATTGCAGCACTGTTTACAATAGCAAAAAGGTGGAAGCAACCAAGGTGCCCATTAACGGATGAATGAATAAATAAATTATGGTATATTCACGCAATGGAATACTACGCATCGATAAAGAACAGTGAGGAATCTGTGAAACATTTCATAACATGGAAGAACCTGGAGAGCATTATGCTGAGTGAAATTAGTCAGATGCAAAAGGACAAATAAGACCACTACTATAAGATCTTGAGAAATAGTTTAAACTGAGAACACATTCTTTTGTGGTTACGAGAGGGCGGAGGGAGGGAGGGTGGGAGAGGGTTATTTACTGATTAAATAGTAGATAAGAAGGACTTTAGGTGAAAGGAAGGACACACTCAATACAGGGGAGGTCAGCACAACTGGACTGGACCAAAAGCAAAGAAGTTTCCTGAATAAACTGAATGCTTTGAAGGTCAGCGGAGCAAGGGTGGGGGTCTGGGGACTATGGCTTCAGGGGACATCTAAGTCAATTGGCAAAATAAATTCTATTAAGAAAACATTCTGCATCCCACTTTGAAATGTGGCGTCTGGGGTCTTAAATGCTAACAAGCGGCCATCTAAGATGCATCAATTGGTCTCAACCCACCTAGATCAAAGGAGAATGAAGAAGACCAACAACACAAGGTAATTACAAGCCCAAGAGACAGAAAGGGCTACATGAACTAGAGACTACATCATCCTGAGACCAGAAGAACTAGATGGTGCCTGGCCACAACCAATGACTGCCCTGACAGGGAGCACAACAGAGAACCCCCGAGGGAGCAGGAGAACAGTGGGATGCAGAACCCAAATTCTCATAAAAAGACCAGACTTAATGGTCTGACTAAGACTAGAAGAATCCCAGCGGTCATGGTCCCCAAACCTTCTGTTGGCCCAGGACAGGAACCATTCCCAAAGCCAATTCATCAGACATGGGTTAGACTGGACTATGGGTTGGAGAGAAATGCTGATGAGCAGTGAGCTACTTCCATCAGGTGGACACTTGAGGCTATGTTGGCATCGCCTGTATGGAGGGTAGATGGGAGGGTAGAGGGGATTAGAAACTGGCAAAACAGTCATGAAAGGAGAGACTGGAAGGAGGGAGTGGGCTGACTCATTGGGGGAGAGTAAGTGGGAGCATGTAGTAAGGTGTATGTAAGTTTATACGTGAGAGACTGACTTGATTTGTAAACTTTCACTTAAAGCACAATAAAAATTACTTTAAAAAAAGTTGCCAAGTAATTACTCATACCCTTTCACCTGCTATTCCCTTGGTTTGAGAGGCTCTTACCCCAGATTTTTGAGTGGCTGCCTCCTTATCATTCAGATTTTAGTCAAATGTTGGGCCTTCCTATCCTGCTGAACACTCCCTCCCTCCCATCACTCTGTATCACGACGCCTAAAAAAAATTTTTCCCCACACCACACTACCTGAAATAATATGATTTATTTGTTCACCATCTGTCTTCCTCGGGAAAATGGAGAGTTAAATTTTTTTGAAAAATGAGACGAGGTCTATTCAGTGTCAGGTACAGGGTCTGGCAGATAGTTGGTACTTAAAATATAGTTGTTATATTTGTTATTTCAGTAAACTCTTTCACATACCCCCCAAAAAAGCAAACACCAAAATCTTGTCTGATTGGATTTCTGAAGGGGCGGAGCTGCTTTTGCTGCTGCAGTAGTTTTTAATTAGCAAACTGATGAAAAGTCCTTCTTAATGTTTCAACTCCTCTCTCAGAGACCTTTAGGTGGCAGGACTTCAAATAAGCTAACTTACTGCCTCCCAATATTTTTCAGCCCGGCTTTCAAGGCCCTTCACAGTGTGTCCACCATTCACTTATCCATTCTCTTCTTTCCCCTTTAATCCCCTGGTCCCCTCAGCCATAACCCACACTCAGCCACTACTACTTGCCATTTCCCAAACATGTCATGACGCTTGATGGCTACTGACCTTCATGCATGCTGTGTGTTCCTCCCTGGGATGCCTTTTCCTGTCCCCTTTATCTTCCTGGTAAAGCGCCCTCATTCATTCATTTGAGGCAAACTCAACTGTCATCATTCTGAAAAACTTTCCCTGAACCCCCTGCAGAGGCTGTTCCGTCCTTGGCTATATTTTCACAGTACTTTGTGACAGCCACTTCTAGAACGTATTTCAATGTACTAAAATTATCCATTTAATTCTTTCCTCCCACTAAACTGTGGGCTTTTTGAGGTCAACCTGTGACTTACTTCCTCATCCCCAGCACTTTGCACAAGGCCACCACACGCTGAGTGTTTAGCAAATCCCTACCAGGTGAACACATGAGTGAAAGGAACACAAAGGGGATTTGAAGTGAGGAAGAACCACATTTTCAATATTTGGGGGCATATCTATCAGGGAAGTAATATTTCTTGGGCTTCTGAAGTAAATCTCACTAGAGGGATATGATGATGTATGTTCCTAAAATAGAGAGGTCTGGGAAAAAAATCAATAATTCTGAAAGGCCTGACAAAAAGATACGCTTGCAGTCAGCCAGCCGCGAAGCTTGCAGGCCTTAGACAGCAGCTCCTGGGCGAAGCTAAAAAAATGTTTTTCCCTCATACCACACCGTCTGAAATTATATTACTTATTTGATCATTGTCTGTCTCCCTCAGTAGGACTTAAGTGTCATGAAAGCAAAGACTTTGTCTATCTGGTTACCAGAGTATTCTAGCACCTTGACCAGTGCCTGACACACAGCAGGCTTTTTATACATATTTACTTATAATTGCATAGGTGGATAGCGGGATGGCAGATTAGTCAATAAAAGCAAGGGCTTTGGAACAATGGTTTTTTAAAGGATCTAAAAAGAGGAGTTTAATTTTCAGTGTATTATCTCTTTGAAAAAGAAAAATCAATTGGGAATTGCGCTTAGCACGCCCATTACCAACCTCTAGTTCTGCCCTTTGCCCTGGGCTTTTGGACCTGGTATGACTGTACCACACATACTGTGCTAGTTTCACCACTGGTATCTGAGATCAAAAGGAAATAAAAAGACATTAGCAAATCTTACAGCAACCATAACACCTGTTTTCCTCAATAGCTCTTTGAAGAGTCATCCTAAAACCATTGTTACTCAATGCCACAGAAAAATTAGTAATGAAACAGTTCACTTCCATCAAGTAAAGTAAAAAGAGGCTGTAAACTCATAGAGAAGACAAAAAATAATTTTTATTGTGCTTTAAGTGAAAGTTTACAAATCAAGTCGGTCTCTCACACAAAAACCCACGTACACCTTGCTACGCACTCCGAATTACTCTCTCCCTAATGAGACAGCCTGCTCTCTCCCTCCACTCTCTCTTTTCGTGTCCATTTTGCCAGCTTCTAACCCCCTCCACCCTCTCATCTCCCCTCCAGGCAGGAGATGCCAACATACTCTCAAGTGTCCACCTGATCCAAGAAGCTCACTCCCCACCAGCATCCCTCTCCAACCCATTGTCCAGTCCAATCCATGTCTGAAGAGTTGGCTATGGGAATGGTTCCTGTCCTGGGCCAACAGAAGGCCTGGGGGCCATGACCACCGGGGTCCTTCCAGTCTCAGTCAGACCATTAAGTCTGGTCTTATGAGAATTTAGGGTCTGCATCGCACTGCTCTCCTACTCCCTCAGGGGTTCTCTGTTGTGTTCCCTGTAAGGGCAGTCATCGGTTGTAGCCGGGCACCATCTAGTTCTTCTGGTCACAGGATGATGTAGTCGCTGGTTCACATGGCCCTTTCTGTCTTTTGGGCTTGTAATTATCTTGTGTCCTTGGTGTTCTTCATTCTCCTTTGATCCAGGTGGGTTGAGACCAATTGATGCATCTTAGATGGCCAATTGCTAGCGTTTAAGACCCCAGATGGCACTCTTCAAAGTGGGATGCAGAATGTTTTCTTAATAGATTTTATTATGCCAATTGACTTAGATGTCCCCCGAAACCATGGTCCCCAGACCTCTGCCCCTGCTACACTGGCCTTCGAAGCATTCAGTTTATTCAGAAAACTTCTTTGCTTTTGGTTTAGTCTAATTGTGCTGACCTTCCCTGTACTGTGTGCTGTCTTTCCCTTCACCTAAAGTAGTTCTTAACTACTGTCTAATTAGTGAATACCCCTCTCCCACCCTCCCTCCCTCCCTCCTCTTGTAACCACAAAAGAATATTTTCTTCTCAGTTTAAACTATTTCTCAAGTTCTTATCATAGTGGTCTTATACAATATTTGTCCTTTTGCAGCTGACTAATTTCACTCAGCATAATGCCTTCCAGGTTCTTCCATGTTATGCAATGTTTCACAGATTCCTCACTGTTCTTTATTGATGCGTAGTATTCCATTGTGTGAATATACTGTAATTTATTTATCCATTCATCCGTTGATGGGCACCTTGGTTGCTTCCATGTTTTTGCTATTGTAAACAGTGCTGCAATAAACATGGGTGTGCATATATCTGTTCATGTAAAGGCTCTTATTACTCTAGGATATATTCCAAGGAGTGGGATTGCTGTATTGCATGGTAGTTCTATTTCTAGCTTTTTAAGGAACCGCCAAATCAATTTCCAAAGTGGTTGTACCATTTGACATTCCCACCAGCAGTGTAGAAGTGTCCCAATCTCTCCACAGCCTCTCCAACGTTTATTATTTTGTGTGTTTTGGATTAATGCCAGCCTTGTTGGAGTGAGATGAAATCTCATTGCAGTTTTGATCTGCATTTCTCTAATGGCTAATGATCTTGAACATTTCCTCATATATCTGTTAGCTACCAGAACGTCTTCTTTAGTGAAGTGTCTATTCATATCTTTTGCTCATTTTTTAATTGGGTTATTTGTTTTTTGCAGTTGAGTTTTTGCAGTATTATGTAGATTTTAGAGATCAGACGCTGATCAGAAACGTCATAGCTAAAAACTTTTTCCCAGTCTGTAGGTAGTCTTTTTACTCTTTTGGTGAAATCTTTGGATGAGCATAAGTGTTTGAATTTTAGGAGCTCCCAGTTATCTAGTTTTTCTTCTACATTTTTTATAATGTTTTCTATACAGTTTATGACATGTATTAGGACTCCTAACGTTGTCCCTATTTTTTCTTCCATGACCTTTATCATTTTAGATTTTATATTCAGGTCTTTGATCCATTTTGAGTTAGTTTTTGTGCATGGAGTGAGGTATGGGTCTTGTTTCATTTTTTTGCAGATGGATACCCAGGTATACCAGCACCATTTGTTAAAAAGACTGTCTTTCCCCCATTTAACTGTTTTGGGGCCTTTGTCAAATATCAGCTGCTCATATGTGGATGGATTTATGTCTGGGTTCTCAATTCTCTTCCATTAGTCCATGTATCTGTTGTTGTACCAGTATCAGGCTGTTTTGACTACTGTGGCGGTATAATATAGGTTCTAAAATCAGGTAAAGTAAGGCCTCCTACTTTGTTCTTCTTTTTCAGTAATGCCTTATTTATCCGGGGCCTCTTTCCCTTCCGTGAGAAATTAGTGATTTGTTTCTCCATCTGATTACAGAATGTCATTGGGATTTAGATCGGAATTGCATTAAATGTATAGATCGCTTTTGGTAGAATAGACATTTTTATAATGTTAAGTCTTCCAATCAATGAGCAAGGTATGTTCTTCCACTTATGTAAGTCTCTTTTGGTTTCTTGCAGAAGTGTACTGTAGTTTTCTTTGTATAAGTCTTTTACATCTCTGGTAAGATTTATTCCTAAGTATTGTGTCTTCTTGGGGGCTACTGTAAATGGCATTGATTTGGTGATTTCCTCTTCGATGTTCTTTTTCTTGGTGTAGAGGAATCCAACTGATTTTTGTATGTTTATCTTGTATCCCCATACTCTGCTGAACTCTTCTATTAGTTTCAGCAGTTTTCTGGAGTATTCCTTAGGGTTTTCTGTGTATAAGATCATGGCATCTGCAAATAGAGATACTTTTACTTCTTCCTTGCCAATCTGGATGCCGTTTATTTCTTTATCTATCCTAATTGCTCTGGCTAGGACTTCCAGCACAATGTTGAATAAGAGTGCTGATAAAGGGCATCCTTGTCTGGCTCCCGATCTCAATGGGAATGTTTTCAAGCTGTCTCCATTTCGGGCGATGTTGGCTGTTGGCTTTGTATAAATGCCGTTTATTATGCTGAGAAATTCTCCTTCTGTTCCTATTTTGCTGAGAGTTTTTATCATGAATGAGTGTTGAACTTTCTCAAATGCCTTTTCTGCATCAATTGATAAAATCATGTGATTCTTGTCTTTTGTTTTATTTATGTGGTGGATTACATTATTTGTTTTTCTAATGTTGAACCATCCCTGCATACCTGGTATGAATCCCACTTGGTCATGGTGAGTGATTTTTTGGATATGTTGTTGAATTCTTTTGGCTAGAATTTTGTTGAGGATTTTTGGATCTATGTTCATAGGTCTATAATTTTCTTTTCTTGTGGTGTCTTTACCTGGTTTTGGTATCAGGGATATGGTGGCTTCATAGAATGAGTTTGGTAGTATTCCGTCTTTTTCTTTGCTCTGAAATACCTTTAGTAGTAGTGGTGTTAACTCTTCTCTGAAAGTTTGGTAGAACTCTGCAGTGAAGCCATCCGGACCAGGGCTTTTTTTGTTGGGAGTTTTTTGATTACCTTTTCAATCTCTTCTTTTGTTATGGGTCTATTTAGTTGTTCTACCTCTGTTTGTGTTAGTTTAGGTAGGTAGTGTGTTTCTAGGAATTCGTCCATTTCTTCTAGGTTTTCAAATTTGTTTGAGTATAGTTTTTCATAGTAATCTGACATGATTCTTTTTATTTCAGTTGGGTCTGTTGTAATATCGCCCATCTCATTTCTTATTTGGGTTATTTGCTTCCTCTCCTGTTTTTCTTTTGTCAGTTTGGCCAGTGGTTTCTCAATTTTGTTGATTTTTTTAGAAAAACAGCTTTTGGTCTTGTTAATTCTTTCAATTGTTTTTCTGTTTTCTAGTTCATTTAGTTCAGCTCTAATTTTTATTATTTGTTTTCTTCTGGTGCCTGTGGGTTTCTTTGTTGCTCTCTTTCTGTTTGTTCAAGTTGTAGGGATAATTCTTTGATTTTGGCCCTTTCTTCTTTTTGGGTGTGTGCACTTATTGATATAAATTGACCTCTGAGCACCGCTTTTGCTGTGTCCCAAAAGTTCTGATAGGAAGTGTTTTCATTCTCACTGGATTCTATGAATTTCTTTATTTCATCCTTAATGTCTTCTATAATCCAGTCTTCTTTGAGAAGGGTATTGTTCAGTTTCCAAGTGTTTGATTTCTTTTCCCTGCTTTTCCTGTTATTGATTTCCACTTTTATGGCCTTATGGTCAGAAAAGATGCTTTGTAATATTTCAATGTTTTGGATTCTGGTAAGGCTTGCTTTATGACCTAATACGTGATCTATTCTAGAGAATGTTCCATGTGCACTAGAAAAGAAAGTATAGATGGTTGCTGTTGGGTGAAGTATTCTGTATATGCCTACGAGGTCACGTTGGTTGATTGTGGCATTTAGATCTTCCATGTCTTTATTGAGCTTCTTTCTGGATGTCCTGTGCTTCACTGAAAGTGGTGTGTTGAAGTCTCCTACTATTATTGTGGAGCTGTCTATCTCACTTTTCAATGCTGATAGTTTGTTTTATGTATCTTGCAGTCCTGTCATTGGGTGCATAAATATTTAATACAGTTATACCTTCTTGGTGTATTGTCCCTTTAATCATTATATAGTGTCCTTCCTTATCCTTTATGATGGATTTAACCTTAAAGTCTATTTTGTCAGAAATTAATATTGCCACTCCTGCCCTTTTTTGATTATTGTTTGCTTGATATATTTTCTTCCATCCTTTGAGTGTTAGTGTGTTTGTGTCTCTAAGTCTAAGGTGTGTCTCTTGTAGGCAGCATATAGACAGATCTTGTTTTTTTATCCATTCTGCCACTCTCTGTCTCTTTACTGGTGCAAGTCCATTTACATTCAGGGTAATTATGGATAGGTATGAATTTAGTGCTATCATTTTGATGTCTTTTTTGTGTGTGATGACAGCTTCTTTTTCCCGCTTGATTTTATGTGCTGAGTAGATTTTCTATATATATTGTCCTTTCCTCATATTTGTTGTTGTTGATTTTGTTTCTGCTGAGTCTGTATTTTTCCCTTATATTTTATTTTGATGAGTAGGATAGTTTGTCTCCTTTGTGGCTACCTTATTATTTACCCTTATTTTTCTAAATTTATAACTTTTATTTCTTTGTATCACTGTATCTTCCTCTCCATATGGAAGGTGTATGAATACATTTCTTAGTCCCTCTTTATTATTTTAATGTTGTCTTCTTTTATATAATGACATCGCTGTTACCCTGTGTTGGGCTTTTTTTTTTTTTTTGGATTTCCCTGTCTGGGTTGACTTCTGGTTGCCCTGCCCAGTGTTCTTCTAGTCTTAGCTTCGATTAGTCTTGGTTTGATTTTCTAACCAAAGAACTCCCTTTAGTATTTCTTGTAGTTTTGGTTTGGTTTTTACGAATTCCCTCAACTTGTGTTTTTCTGGAAATGTCATAATTTCACCTTCATATTTAAGAGACAGTTTTGATGGATGTATGATTCTTGGCAGGCAATTTTTTTCCTTCAATTTTTTAAAATATGTCATCCCATTGCCTTTTTACCTGCATGGTTTCTGCCGAGTAGTCCAAGCTTATTCTTACTGGCTCTCTTGTAGGTGACTTTTCTTTTATCCCTCGCTGCTCTTATAATTGTCCCCTTATCGTTGGTTTTGGCAAGCTTGATTATAATATGCCTTGGTGACTTTCTTTTAAGATCTACCTTATGTGGAATTAGATGAGCATCTTGGATAGATATCTTCTTATCTTTCATAATATCAGGGAAGTTTTCTGTCAACATATCCTCAACAATTTTCTCTGTATTTTCTGTTATCCCTCCCTGTTCTGGTACTCCAGTCACTCGTAGGTTATTTCTCTTGATAGAGTCCCACATGATTCTTAGGGTTTCTTCATTTTTTTTAATTCTTTTATCTGATTTTTCTTCAAATATATTAGTGCCAAGTGATTTATCTTCAAGTTCAGAAATTCTAGCTTCTACTTGCTCAATTCTGCTCCTCTGACTTTCTATTGAGTTATCTAATTCTCTAATTTTATTGTTAATCTTCTGAATTTCTGATTGTTGTCTGTCTATAGATTTTTCCAGCTTATTAAACTTTTCATTATGTTCCTGAATAATCTTTCTGAGTTCTTCAGTTGCTTTATCTGTGTGTTCCTTGGCTTGTTCTGTGTGTTGCCTCATTTCCTTCCTGATGTCTTGAAGGGTTCTGTATATTAAACTTCTGTATTCTGCATCTGGTAATTCCAGGAATGCACTTTTATCTAAAAGATCCCTGGATTCTTTGTTTTGAGAGCCTGCTGAGGTGATCATGGCCTGTTTCTTTATGTGACTTGATATTGACTGTTGTCTCCGAGCCATCTATAAGTTATTGTATTAGTTTATGCTTGCTTACTCTGTCGTAGCTGCTTGCTTTGTTTTGTTTTGGTATACCCCTATGGGTTGCTTGAGTGAGCTAGCTTGATTATTTTCACCTTTGGAGTTCTGGTGTCCTGTCCCCAGCTGGCTAGAGCTGTTATCAGGTGTATCAGTCTAGGAGTCCGTTCAGTTTTCTTGTATGAATTCAGCTCAGGTTTCCAGGTAGCTGATATCAAATGTGTGGTACAGGTTCTGTCCTACAGTCTTAGAGGGGCAGGAGTGATTGGCGTATATACCCGTATCCGATTGCAGCAGGGGGTCATGCTCTGAACAAGGCAGGGGGCTGAGAACCGACCCCCAAGCGTCTCTGAGGAAAACGTGTCTCTGTTCCCTAGAGCATGCTGGCAGGTGGGCTCTGCAGAGGGACCATGGGCACCCAAAGATTTTGTTGTAAGGACTGGGAGGTACCAGTTATCCCTGGGCCCCTGTCACGGGTGGCTGGGCGACCCAAGTGGAGCCACCAGTCCTTAGGTCCCTGTTGTGGGTAGGTGAGGATCTTGTTTAATAGGCAAAGCAACGTCAAAGATCAAACAGCCACCTCTCCACCTCACTCCAAATGGTTGGAGTTTGCCAACAAGGGCCTATTCTCCTGAAATAGGCTCACACAGGTCCACGCAGCAGGGAAAGGTGCTCAAGGTCCACGGACGGTTTATGCCTGGACAGGAGCCGCTTCTGTCCTGAGCTCCCCCGGTTAATGGAGCTAGCAAATTATCTTTTCCCCCCACTTGGAAATTTTTTCCTTCCCCAAGGCCGGGAGGACAGCTCCAGGTGCTCACCAGGGTCTATCTCAGGCCTAGGGATTCAGCCGCTGAAGCTGAGTCGGGGGTGGGGGGGCAGTAAAATATACATATGTACTTAGTTTTTGCCGAGAGCGCCCTTCTGCTCAGGTTCCGGAGGTGTGAGTGGGCTGTGTGGCTGGCTGCTTCTCCCTGAGGAAACTGTGGCCAAATGCTAGGACCAGCCTGCCACCGCCACCGCAGCTGCTCCAGGAATAGTGCCTGAGGGCTCCCCATGATTCAGGTCCAGCAACTCCTCTCTGCTTCTGAAGGGTCTCTTCCTTCCCCTGCCCCTCAGTTCGTTGTCTAAGCTTGCCTTTGATGCTCAGGGCTCCCAGCTTGCCACAAATATACTCATTTCACTTGTTTTTTCAGGTCTTTGTTGTAAACAGAGCTCAAGGGAAGCGTCTGTCTATTCGCCATCTTGGCTCCGCCTCCCAAGAAGACAATTTTTTAAAAAATTTATTTATTGTCCTTTAGGTGAAAGTTTACAAATCAAGTCAGACTCTCATATAAAAAGCCATACATGCCCTGCCGTGCACTCCCAGCTGCTCTCCCCTGAATGAGACAGCACATTCCTCCTCTCCATCCTGTATTCCTCGTGTCCATTCAACCAGCTCCTGTTCCCTCTTCCTTCTCATCTTGCCACCAGCCAAGAGTCGCTCAAATAGTCTCATGTGTCTACTTAAGCCATGAAGTTCACTCCTCACCAGCATCATTGTCCATCTTATAGTCCAGGCCATTCCCTTACTGTAGAGTTGGTTTTGGGAATGGTTCCAATCTTGGGCTATCAAAGGGTGCAGGGACCATGACTGTCAGGGTTCCTCCAGTCTCAGTGAGACCATTAAGCCTGGTCTTTTTATGAGAATTTAAGATCTGCATCCCACTGCTATCTTGCTCCATCCGGGATTCTCTGTTGTGTTCCCTGTCAGGGCAGTGATCGGTGGTATCTGGGCACCATCTAGTTATGACGGAGCCTCTAGTTTATGTGGCCCTTTCTGTCCCTTGGGCACATATTTACCTTGTGTCTTTGGTGTTCTTTATTCTCCTTTGCTCTAGGTGGGTTGAGACCAATTTATGCATCTTAGACGGCTGCTTGGTAGTGTTTAAGACCCCAGATGCCTCTCACCAAAGTGGAATGCAGAACATTTTCTTAATACATTTTGTTATGCCAATTGATGTAGATGTCCCCTGAAACCATGGTTGCTAGACCCCCGTCCCTGCTATTCTGGCCTTCCAAGCGTTTGATTGTATTCAGGAAACTGCTTTTGGTTAGTCCTGTTGTATTGATTATCCCCATGTTATGTGTTGCCTGCCCTTCCCTTCACATAAACAAAATTTTTTCTACTATCTAGTTACTGAACATCCCTCTCCCTCCCTCCCCGCCCTCATAACCATCAAAGAATATTTTCTTCTGTGTTTAAACTTTATCTGGAGTTTTAAAATAGTGGTCTTATCCAATATTTGTCCTTTTGCAATTGAGTAATTTTACTCAGCACAATGCCTTCCAAATTCCTCCATGTTATGAAACAAAACGTTTCTCAGATTCATCATTATTCTTAATTGTTGGGTAGTATTCCATTGTGTGAATATACCAAAATTTATTTATCCATTCATCCATTGATGGGTACCTTGGATGCTTCCATCTTTTTGCTATTGTAAACAGTGCTGCAGTGAACATGGGTGTGCATATATCTGTTCACGTGAAGGCTCTTATTTCATTAGGGTACAGTACAAGGAGTGAAATTGCTGGGTCGTATGGTAGTTCTATTTCTAGCTTTTTAAGGAAGCGCCAAATGGATTTCCAAAGTGGTTGTAGCATTTTACATTCGCACCAGCAATGTATAAGTGTTCCAGTCTCTCCACTACCTCTCCAACATTTATTATTTTGTGATTTTTGGATTAATGCCAACCTTATGGAATCTCATTGTAGGTTTGATTTGCATTTCTCTAATGGCTAATAATCTTGAGCATTTCCACATGTATCTGTCAGCAGCCTGAATGTCTTCTTTGGTGAAGTGACTGTTCATGTCCTTTGCCCATTTTTTAACTGGGCTATTTATCTTTTTGTTGTTGAGTTTTTGCAGTACCATGCAGATTTTAGAGATCAGATGCTGATCGGAAATGTTATAGCTAAAAACTTTTTCCCAATCTGTAGGTAATCTTTTTACTCTTTTGGTGAAGTCTTTGGATGAGCATAGGTGTTTGACTTTTAGGAGTTCCCAGCTATCTAATTTCTCTTCTGGTGTTTGTACATTTCTAGTAATGTTTCATATACTGTTTATGCCATGTATTAAGGCTCCTAGCATTGTCCCTATTTTTTCTTCCATGATCTTTATCATTTTAGATTTTATATTTAGGTCTTTGATCCATTTTGAGTTCGTTTTTGTGCATGGTGTGAGGTATGGGTCTTGTTTCATTTTTTTGCAGATGGATATCCAGTAATGCCAGCACCATTTGTTAAAGAGACTGTCTTTTCCCCATTTAACAGACTTTGGGCCTTTGTCAAATATCAGCTGCTCATATGTGGATGGATTTATGTCTGGATTCTCAAATCTGTTCCATTGGTCCATGTATCGGTATAATATGTTCTAAAATCAGGTAGTGTGAGGCCTCCCAGTTTGTTCCTCTTTTTCAGTAATGCTTTACTTATCCGGAGCCTCTTTCCATTCCATATGAAGTTGGTGATTTGTTTCTCCACCTCATTAAAAAAATGTCACTGGTATTTGGATCGGGATTGCATTGTATCTATAGATTGCTTTGGGCAGAATAGACATTTTTACAATGTTGAGTCTTCCTATCCACAAGCAAGATATGTTTTTCCACTTATGTAGGTCTCCTTTGGTTTCTTGCAGTAGTGTCTTATAGTTTTCTTTGTATAGGTCTTTTACATCTCTAGTTAGATTTATTCTGAAGTATTTTATCTTCCTAGGGGCTATTGTAAATGGTATTGATTTGGTGATTTCCTCTTCGATGTTCTCTTTGTTGGTGTAGAGGGATCCAACTGATTTATGTATGTTTACCTTGTGTCCTGATACTCTGCTAAACTCTATTGTTAGTTTCAGTAGTTTTCTTGAGATTCTTTAGGTGTTTCTGAGTATAACATCATGTCATCTGCAAACAGAGATACTTTTACTTCTTCTTTGCCAATTTGGATGCCCTTTGTTGAGAAGACAAATTTTAAAAGTACAGAAAAATTGCCAGTGGCTTTAGTAACAATGAAATCGTTCTTCTTCTTGGTCTCTGTAGTGAAAAAATTGCAAAAATATTTTGGTAAAAATTAAGATACTTCATCATCCTTATACACGTGGGCAAATCTGCTGCAAAAGTCCTCCTTAAAGTGTTAAAAAGCAAAGATATCATTTTGAGGACTAAGGTGTGCCTGACCCAAGCCATAGTATTTTCAATCACCTCATATGCGTGTGAAATCTGGACAATGAATAAGGAAGACTGAAGAATTGAAACCTTTGAATTATGGTGCTGGTGAAGAATATTGAATATGCCATGGCTTGCCAGAACCAACAAATCTGTGTTGGAAGAAGTATAGCCAGAATGCTCCTTGGAAGCAAGGATGGCAAGATGTTGTCTCACACACTTTGGACATGTTATCAGGAAGGGTCAGTCCTTGGAGAAGGACATTAGGCTTGGTAAAGTAGAGGGTCAGTGAAAAAGAGGAAGGCCTTCAATGAGGTGGACTGACACAGTGGTTGCAACAATGGGCTCAAGCATAAGAATTGTGAGTACGGCACAGGACCGGGCAGTGTTTTGTTCCGTTGTGCACAGGGTTGCTATAAGTCAGAACCAACTCATCGGCACGTAACAATAAGAACGTACAGGTGGTGAGTTGATACCAAGTAATTTTCATCAGAAAAAGGTAATATTAGCCATCACAGCTTTATTCAAAATGTCCAAGAAATGATTTTGTTAGTATTGCATCTCTTAAATCTGACTAGATTTTCTGGTCAGTGTGAAAATTAGTTTATAGTGAACTCTGCCCTCGGAAATTTAAAAAAAAAAAAAATTGCTTATATTCTTAAATGTTTATCATGACTTTGAAACTCCCATTTAAAACTCTTTAGAATAATACTTCAGAAAGAATATGCACAATTCCTCAAATCCTTTTTTCGAAATGGTATTAAAAAAATGCTTATTTAAGGACCCAGATTAATGAGCTGCAGCAAAGCTAATAAGGATATAGTTGGAGAAAATTAGGAATTTATTTTGCCAGTCGTATCTAAGCAAATTAAATTCCTAATTTTCTTAAAAAAAAAAAAAAATTTTTTTTTTTTATCTAAGCAAAGTTCACGTGTGTTTTAAGTACCTGGAGCAGAAAGAAAATTAAAAAGCAGGGCTTGAACAGGATAAGGGGAGCGAGGCATCTAAGGTCAACCCTGAGAATAGGTGCCTCCTAACTTTCAAGCCCTAGGTGCCTCACTTGCCTCACTCTAGTCCCAGTGTTCCTAAAAAGGCCTACTGCTCTGGCACTGTCATTCTAAGAGCAACCTTGTTCATTTTAGAAAATGTAGTTTAAAGAATTATCATGTATAGGAAAGTATTACCCTATAGATTACTTATTAACTATGTGGGAGATAAAGTATCTTTATAATGGAATACACATTTTCTTTAAAAAAAAAAAAAATACTGCCACATATGAACAATAAACCGAGAGCAAAGATAAACTTCTAGAGCTTATTCCACTGAAGGAAAGACTAACCCATTCAGTCAAGCACCATAGATAGCTTCAGGCATATGAACCTCTTGAGCAAAAGATCTGATTGGGAATTAGCAAGCTCCTTATGGCATTTTTTTTTTTTTATGGCATTTAATCTTTTTCATCCAGTTATTTCTACACTTTTCCTCCTCTGAATAATCTTTCACCATTTGCTCTTCAGGGAACATGTGGATTGCATTGTCTTTTGAGATCTGATTGAGATGTGTTGCAAGTCCTTTGTTTAGCAAGAGCAGGATTTCCTATTGTCAGAAAAGTATTTTACTATAAATAGTTATTACCTCCTGGAGGTGGAATGCACCAAACTTTTACTCAAGTTAAATATTTCTGAATTGTTGAAAAATTTTATAATGAGTATGAATTCAGACTGCTGTTGTAATAAAAAAAAAATTTCTTTCAAACATTAAATTCAAAAAACAAACAAAAGCAACATCACAGTAAAAAAAGGTGTTCTACCTATGAAGGTTTCCAAGGGGATAGGATTTTCCCTATCTTCTAATGCATTTTTCCCTCTAATGATGAAATTTTGTGCTTTTCTAGCAATTTTGATCTCTTAACTGAGTTATTATGATAGCCTCTGATCTCTGCCTTCAGTCTTGTCCTTCTCAAGTCATTCCCCCCACTGTTACCAGAGTGATCTTCCTAAACCATAGATCATGTCACATCCCTGCTGCAAATTATTTGAGGCTCCTCAGCCCCTGCAGGCTCTAAGCCTCCATGAACTAATCTTACCTACCCTGTTTCTCTAGTCCCATTGCTCTCCAACTCCCACTTTGATCTCTAAGTTTCAACAATGCCAAACTGAGTATTAACTTTCAGTATCTCAAGACCCAGTCTGAACCATCTAGATGACTAGATGAGGATGTAAGACAGGGCTAGAGCCATACAGCCATTTTTCTTAGCCTCAAGACAGCCCCTCACTCAGCCCATTTCCTAGAGTTCTTTCTTTTCCTCCTCAGAACTTCCTTAAAGAGAAATAGCCAGCGGCTACCCGGAATGGGCTGAAACAGGTCCTGCCCTCCATTCTGGCATTCCAGATGACCTTTAGCTCATTAACTGCTTCATGCATGGTAAATTCTCCGCTCCTGGGTAGAGGGCTAACACACTAATAAATAAAAATGACTAAGTTCCTTCTGCTCAGGGGAATCAAACCCAGGCCTAAGAAAATGCTTACTCATTCTAAAACACTCTGTGCCTGCACACCCACCATTTTGTATTCTGAGATTGATCCTGCCTATATAACCCAGCCTCAGCAAGCTGCCTGTGAGGCAGTCTTGGATGGGAAGCAGCCCTGTCTCCTTGATTGGCCAACCAATAAAGCTGCCTTTCGTTCTCCTCAACTCTGTCTCTGTCTCTTTGGCCCTGTTGGAGTGATGCCAAGCAGAACCCGGAATTCCCAGCAATAGATGAACAAAGACTTATCCAAAAAGCTTAACCTTGCTGGGGCTGGATTCAGGCGTGTTCCTGTCAGTAAGATTAAGGTCATAGGCTTGAGGCACAAGGGTCAGCCCTAAGGTGGGTGGAATGTTAACACTTTGCTGATTGTGAATGTCTCTTCATTTCTGTTTTAACAGCAGGAGAATCACCAGTGCATCTCTACATCCCCCTAATGTTGGTGTTAGCCGTGATTCTAGGGGCTTGACAGGACTCTCCAGTGGCTGCTTTGATGTCTGCTAAATGGATCACCTGGTATTTCTAACCTGGAAGCAGCCTCAAAAAGTGTCAAGTAGGTCAGTGGTTCCTGTGGCTGAGCTTTGCTGGGCCTCCTGAGTTCCTGTTGTTACTGAAGTATCAGGAAGTGAGAGGAAGTGGGGAAGGGGACTTAAGGAGGGAGAAAGGCTACACTAGAGTAGTTCTGCGCCCCAAAAGACTATTCTGCCAAACACCACCTTGTTCCTGGTCTGCTTTTATTGTGTAATGACTGGAAACACACCAAGCTTTCACTCCTCTTGGTTACACACAGCTTAATGAACTGGTATGCTATAAGAACACAAAATGTGTGTGCTTGTGATTACAAATGGAGCAGATACAGGAATAGGTGGGTCAAGACCTGGAAAGGAATACACCAAAATAAGTAATGTTAGGGTAGGTAGTGGGATTATGGGTGTTGGACGGGAAAAAAATCACAAAGTTTAATAAAGCAAAAAGAGTTTTATTCGGCATATATTAAAAAAGATAAAAGTGGGAAGCAGACAAACATGTTGCTAGAGTCCAAGAAAATATTACAGAATAAGCAAGAATGGGGAAAGGGACAATCATGCTACCACAGACATGTTTGTCCTAGTCCAAGGAAATTATAGAATACACAAAAGTGGGAAAATGGACAAGCATGCTGCCACAGCCATGTCTGCCTGAGTCCAAGAATGTTATAGAGTCATCAGTATATATTAACATTGCAAATGGACAAAACCACTGAAAGCTTCAGCTTTTCACAGGTTGACTAGAAACTGTGATCCTACATTTTGAATTGTCTTTGTTAAGGATCACTGGTACAGGTTTCAGTTACAGTAAGTCAGGAGGGTCTTCATTGGCCCAACAAATTTCTATGCACTAAATCCTAATAGAAAAGATGAAAGTGGAAAGTATTCTGTGTTCTGGCTTATGTGAAAGTTTCCCTAAAAGATATTTTCCAAGATTATTTATTGTCTTTATCTCAGAGCCCAGTTAATGTGTCCTTGTGAGTCTTTGTGAGTCCTTGGGAGCCCAGCTCCAGCTGGGTCACATTCTCTGTGCTCAAAGACAGGAAATAATGACTCCAATACTATTTCTTAAATCATGGGTGACTTTGTCTTTTAAATTTTTAATTAATTTGTTTTAAAAATCTTTGTTAAGAGAAGAGCGGGAAAGGGAGAATGCTGCGCTCTTGAGACCTGAGTTTCTAGAGCTAGTGTAATGGAATGTATATATCCTAGAATAACCCATCCTGGTCCATTAGTTACCATACACTCACAGCATTAGAAAGTCATACAAAGTCTCTTCAAGATACCTTAAAAACAGTCTAGTCCAGCTCTTCCTTTTATAAAAGAGAAACCTGAGGCCCAGAGAGATCAAGTGGTTTTCCACATTAGCACCGTTAATTTGTGGTACAGTTGAAAGGAGAACTCAGGCTTCTAACCTTTTTGCCCAAAGGAAGGAACAATTTTATTCTTTTTTACTGCTGCCTTTCAAATTTACTCTGTCAACTCTCTTCCTAGCCCCTTAACCTACCGTTTTTGCTGTTTTCCAGCCAGTCTCTCACCTAGCTCATAGTGAGATAAGACATCAGTTTCTCTACCCCACAGCTCCAGGAGACCTGGGTCAGATTGTCCCAAGAACTCTCTTACCACACTCAGCTCTAGCTGCCAGCAGCTGCTGCCATGGGGCATTTCCTCCATCAGTGAGTACCCACTTTGAGACGTTCACCCCGCCTCCTGGCAGGTCCTCACTCTACTATCCCTGGACCACAGAGTGAGAAAACCACCACACTCTGACAGTTCTCTTCAAAGAAATTCTCACTTTTCAGACTTCCTCTCTTTTTTTTTTTTTTCTCAGGCCAAAGTGGGTGACAGGCAACAGGTCAGAACTAGAATTGATTTGTGGGCCACCCTTTCTACAAGTACTGCGGAGATGGTCTGACACTTCTTATAAAATGGGGGTACTTGCTAGCTATTGTTCTAAGCTCGGGGCCTCATCCGAAAACTGAGAAACAGGGAAATTTCATTTAATGTCTTGTTACAATAGCATCTATTTTTTCCCCAGTTCTCATTTTTTCTTAATACATTCCAGCTGAAAAAATTTTTAATTTATTTTTTAACTAGGTTATACATTCCAATGAGACAGCACATGCCTCTTACGTTTTTTAGTTCCTTAGACCCTACCGTAGGACCAGCCTGTCTCCTTCCTTCTGCTTAGCTGGCTCAGTCCTGTTCTGGTCCTTGGACATAATCCTGCCCAGAGGCAGAAGAATTTATGGCACTTACAGTCCCCCACCCTGGGGTTTCCTATCGAGGCTGTTTCTAGCCTGATCTCATATCCCAGTTCTGTCAGAACTTCAGTCTCACTCCTGAAACTCAGCCATGGAACACTATACATGGATTTCAGCCTAAGGCTTTCCATCCAATCCCAATACCTGTCCAGTGTTCTGATCCCCCTTGCAACTGGGGCCTGCCTTGCTCTTCTCAATTCTTCACTCCTTGGGACTGGAACACCTCTGAACTTTCGTCAACTACCTGGGGTCCCATTACGTGCTGACCAGACTTATCTGTCGCTCTGAAATCCTGAGTGTCTCCTGTCTCAGAATTCTGTGTCTCCCATTAAGACTACATGCTATTTTCTGTTTGGCCCCAGAAGCCAACTGCTTTCCTATGCTACTGCTTGCTATTTGTCAATGTGTCCTCTCACTGGCAGATTTGGCCTGCCCAATGCTACTGCAACCAATGCTATGTCCCCCTTGTGGTACTAGATGCTAGCATCTTCCTCTAGGTCTGCCCCAGGCCACCACAGGACTCAAGCCAGGCATGGACCATTTCCTATGAGTATAATGTTTTATCATTACTCTGAAGAAGATTACAACCCTTGAGACCAAACCAAGAAAATCACAGCCCTCCGTAGTAAGCCCTCTGAGGACAGTACTCCTCAGCAACAGATCATGGTGTCATTTGCAGTATCTAGTCAGGCACAGTCAACCTGGATCAGAGACTGTGGAGTCCTGAGTCCCCATTCAGTGAAAGTGTATGTAACGGACTTTCATTTTGCTTCCCAGCATCTTTTCCTCTTTCTTCTGGTCTAATACCATAATTTTTTGTTCCCCCTTCTCAATCCATAGAGCTTTTGTTGGGTTTTCCCAAACTCCAGCTTTAGTTCTGACCAATAAGAGCAATACAATCCCCCTTGGACACAGAGATTGTTTCAGGGATGTGCTACCTGTGGCCATCTTAGTTACCACATGAGAGCCTGCCTGGGAATGAAGTCAACTCGGAGGAAAGCAAAACTGAAAGAAGAAGCAAACTCGTTGGAACACTGATCTGCGGCAAAAGCCAGCAGTCCATCGGTGCACTCCTCGGTTCATTAACCAATATATTTACTTTTATTATGTAAATGGGTATGAGTTACATTTCTATTACAGTACTTGCAACTGAGAGTTCTGATTAATATAGCTGGCAAGAGAGACTGACTGGTATTTCCTTCTGTTTTACCAGCTGGGTAAGGCTCTAGGGAAGAAATACATCACTGAAAAGCAAGTAAAAATGTGCTCAAAATATATTCTTTCATCTATTCAGCTATTACTTAGGAGAGGTAGCATAAGGCAATGAAAATAACACAAGTTTCAGAACCTATGAGAGCCCTGTTTAAATCTTGATTCTGATCACTTCTGGCTATGTATACTGGGCATGTTACTTAATATCTGAGTCTCTGTTTCTTCTTTTGTAAAATAAGGATAATACTACATACCTCCCAGGGTTATTATAAGAAATGATGTCTGACACGGAAAGGCTTTAAGTAAGTGATAGCTATTGAACACCTGGACCTGTAAAGATAATTGCTTCGGTCTGTTGTCGATGGATTAAAAAAAAAAAAAGGGCAGTGTGAGCATCGTATGACTGGTAGAGTCCTTGGTAACTGAGAGGAAGGAGGTAATTTTCTCTGGGGTAATCATGAAAGGTTTCGTGGAAGTGGAATCTGTGCCTTAAAAGATCAATTGAATTTTTGATAAGCAGAGCTTGGGAGAAAGAGCATTCCAGAAGAAAAAAAGGAATGAGAAAATGCATGGCTGCATTCTGTAGGGGTTACAGAGCATATCGACATCACTGGAGTATACAATCCAGACAGGAGAACAGAAGCAGTTAAAGCTGGACAAGGTAACTGATGCCAGACCTGGGTGGTGGATGTGCTGAGGAATGTAACTTCTATCTCAGGCAACAGGGAACCTTCTGGAATCCCTGGATGGTGCAAATGATTAATGCGATCGGCTGCTAACCAAAAGTTTGGAAGTCTGAGTCCACCCAGAGGCACCTTGGAAGAAAGGCCTGGTGTTCTACTTCTGAAAAATCCACCATTGAAAACTCTGTGGAGCATAGTTCTACTCTGATACATGGAATTGCCATGCAGGAAAACCAACCTGATGACAACAAGAAGGGAACCTCTGAAGGTTTTTGAAGTGTCCATATGGGATGAAAGCTATAATTGATCAGAAAAGCACCTGGATTCTCTTTCAAACTGCACTCATCCACCAACTGTCCCTAGAATCCCTGCCTTAGTGAACCACTGTAACTGAGGAAAGTGTGTCATAAGCCTCAGGTGTGTACTGGAACATGAAAAACGGTTGACCAACATCAACCCAGAGGCAGAAAGACCATTTCACAGACTATTGTGTGTGGTCAAAAGGGCACTTGGATCAATAAAGCTGTTAAAAAACGGTTGTAGGCACCTGGATTCATGCCTCCCTTGGACTCCTAAAATCATTTCCTCCTACCTGCTTTCCAAAACTGCCTCCAGTCCTTCTCCATTTCAACCTATTTTATATTTCACGACCAGATTAATCTTCTCATTCTGATTCTGTCATCCCAACTCCTAAACTCTTAATGACAACACATCAACTACAAAACAGACTGAGTCTTTGACTTCCCATACAACGTTCCTTCTGGATCAGGCTGCAGTCACCTTTCACAACTTGCTTCCTGCTACTTGTCATCAGGTATCTCTTGGTCCAGCCAAGCTGAACTACTCATCTCTTGCTTTCCCATCTCCATGCCTTTATCCTGCTGCTCATTCTGCCTGGAATGCCACTCCACATTCCCCTTCTCATCTGTCCTAATCTTCTCTATCCTTCGAGGCATTCAGAGACCCTTCTTGATCATCTCTCTCTCCCACCCCGTCATTGATAATGTCTCTCCATTCTGAACTCCCATAGAACTTTACCTGTACCCCTCTTCATGGAAACACCATTTTTTAAAACACTGTGATTGTTTATTAGAAAAGCCAAATTTAAAACACAAAGCAGTATAATGAATACAATAACATACATATATATTCCCACCACCTACAATCACCAACTTTTAACCTTGTGTCATATTTGCTTCTATATTTTTTAAAGAAGCAGAACTTTACAGGTAAAATTAAATTCCCTTTTAACCAAAAACCCTCCCACTCAGTCCCATTTCCCTTCTCAATGTCCAGTGGCAACTGCCACCATGAGCTGATGTGTATCCTTCCACTCTATTCCCTATAACTTTATATGGATATATGTATCCATAACCAATGCGTCATGGTGTTGTGTGTTTTTAAAGTTACATTAATGGTGCAATGATGTATACATCATTTTGCATCTGGTTTTTATCACTCAAAATTGTTTTTGAGACCAATTAAGGTTGCCATCTGAATATACCACATTTTACTTATCCATTCTCCTTTGATGGAAATTTAGGTTGCTTCCACCTTTTTGCCATTACAAACAACACTGCAGAGGATATCCTTATACTTATTTCTTTGTACACAAGTGAGAGTTTCTTTGGGTTAAACAGCCAGAAGTGTAATCAGTAAGTCACAGAGTACGTACACTTTTCAACATACTATTGCTAAGTGCATGACTTATTTTCGTCTACTAAACTATGACCTCCAATGTGTGTGATCAACATCTCGTTAATTTCTACATCCAGCCAAGTGCCTAATACAGTTGCTTAAAATGTAGATGCATAAAAAAAGACTTGTTGAGTAAATGAAAAAATCAATCAACCAAGAGAAAGAATATAATTTTTATAAATATGGTGTGATAAGCTTTGGAGGTACTGGAACTCAGCTCTGGCGACCTTACCTATTTGGAACATAGCCTACCAACTAAGCAGAAACAGGAACAACCTCTGAGCAGACAAAATAGTTAAAAAAAAAAAAAACCAATATACTAAAGCACTGATTACCTTAGGAGATCCCTTCTAAACTTCTACTTGGCGTCTACATGATATTTTAACTCTTTATTATAAAAATAAGACATATTTATTGTCAAAAACCAGGAGAATACAAAAAAGTACTTAAAGTTTAAACAATAAAGTAAAAGAGGTGTTAATGTATAAATGACTTGAATATCTCTTTTGTAAATACCAACCAGTGTGATTTGCACCAATCTATCTAAAGCTTTTTTGATGTCCTACTAAAGATCAAACTATCTAAAAATGTTAATAAATAAGTCACCATTTGTTGTAGACCAGAGACACACCATTCAGATTCTTCTTTAAGAAACTACTGCCCAGCTGCCAAGGAGCGTGGTCAGCTGACACCTCTGGCTGTTAGGCTCTTCAGGGTCAACCTCAGATCACTTTCTAGCTAAAATCACTTTCTTTGGAGGCGGTCGGGCCAATGACTATGCAAGGTGGTGGTACAAATGCCTGGCCTTTTCTTACCAACACAGGACCTTTTGGACACACAATCTTTTTTCCAGAGCTCCCTGAAGAGCTGGCAAAACTTTTGTCAGGTCTGCATCATTTCTGAGAGCTCCACCTGCCCAATCCTGCTTCCTCCCCTTTCTTTCCATAGATGTTACTCCCCAATAAATTCTTTGCACTAAATCCAACTCCACATCTGCTTCATAGAGAACCCAACTGGAACATTCTTAACTCCACAATCCTTAATTCCAAGAGATAACACCATAAATATTGTGAAATTCCCTTCCCGTCTATTTGCCATGAACACACACACTTTTGTATTCTGGATGTATTTTCACTCATTTTAAAATTAGCGTTTTACTATGAAATTAAATAATTCTAAAGAGGTTATTTTTTAAATTGTTATACGAATATCCATCACAATTTTTTAAATTATTGCCATATTGTTAGACATTTACATTGTTGCCAGTTTCTTGTTTTTGCTTCTAAACAAATAATACTGCAATGACTATGGCATATGAATATTTGCTCACGACTATAACTGATACATGCATAGAAATAAAATTACGGGGACAATGGGTTTCTAGACCTACTTTTATCCAAATTAAAACTGTACAAAATTTAAAAAATTATCAATAACACTAAGGAAGTTATAGTGAAAAACATTTGTCTTCTGCCTCACTCTTCTTCATAGTTCAAAGACAACTATCTTCTACATTTTTTCACTATTGCTTCTGGTGTTTGCCTCCATATATCAAAATAATATGTTCATGCTGTTATTTCCTGATGTATGTGCATTAAACATGATCTATTGCCTTCCTGTTGTGGTAGATGAGGATGGAGCACTCTTACACATGTACCACATACCCACCACAACTTCTTCCCCATCCTCCCAAGTAGTCACATCATAATTTTGGTTTATATCAATCATCAATGTTTATATTATGATTAATATGCACCCACAGATGGGTCAAGAAGTGTACTATGATTCCTTTCTTGTAAAACTCTAGAAAGCACATTTTACTCCATCTACATAAACCCTGGACACCAACACTGGGTAATTACTATGTTAAAAACACATCTTCTTTTCTGATTTAAAAAGTAAAAATGTTCCCGATGGAAAATCTTTTAAATTCAGAAAAATAAAAAGACGTTAAAATCAACAGTAATACAGTCCCTCTGTTTGAACTGTTGCACTTGCCACCTCTTTGATAGTGTCTTCTCTCCCTCTAAATATCCACGTCAGTGCCACCTGGGTCCTTAACCTCTGAGGCCTCTTGGGGCAGCAGTTCCCTCTGCTACTCCTACCTCCAACCTGTCACTACTAAGTTGCAGACCTCCACTACCCATCTCTCTCTGGCCCGTAGACAAATGCCAGTAGGGTCCATAATAATTCAATTATTATAGCATGCCACCCAGACAATGATCCCCCAGAACAGTGCCTGGGCCCCTAGAAATCCAGTTGTTTCCATTTTTGTACACAGTCCTCTCCTTCTGAGGGCTCATAGAGTGTTTCAAGGGGGTTGAATTGGGGCTGATTCAAGCATGGCTTTGGAGAATCCCCACAAACACTGTCTCCTGTAGCACTCAGGTCCTGTGGTTGATTCTAACCCCTACGGGGGAATGCCTTTCTTAGTAGAGAATCCTTTCCTTGAGGAATTCATTGTTTCTCCCTACAACCTGTTTTTCATCAGGTGTCGTTCATTTTTAAACTCAAATTATATTTTCCATAGTACTTCTGGACCCAGGAAAATCAAAGGATGTGGCTGGATATTTATTTAATCCCAAGCACCCTGTGATGGCAACAGGCCAGACCTCAAAGAAGATCTCCAGGCTCTATACCGACCAGGACACCCTGTTGTTGTTGTGTGCTGTTGAGTTGGTTCTGACTCATAGCAACCCTATATGACAGTGTAGAACTGCTCCACAGAGTTTCCAAGGAGTGGCTGGTGGATTTGAACTGCTGACCTTTTAGTTAACAGCCCAGCTCTTAACCACTACACCACCAGGGCTCCTAGGACAACCCTGATAAATACAAATCAGAGTGGTGGTAAACTCCTACTCATCCATCAAAACCAGCCTCACCTACCCCCTCCCCCAAATAAACAGAATCTGTATGATACCTCCTTGGAAAGTCTTTCCTCTTACCCTACATTCACTTAGTTGTTCTCTCTCCTATTCATGCTTAGATGAGCGCGCTTACTACACAGTATGTGATTTTGTATTTATCTCCCCCCACTAGAGCTTCTGAAGGGCAGGAATTTATGTGCCCTAACATGAGTCGGAATGGACTCGACGGCAGGCAGTGGGTTTGGCTCGGTTTTTAACGTAGGGCACAGAAACCCTGGTGGCATAATGGTTAAGAGCTACAGCTGCTAACCAAAAGGTTGGCAGTTTGAATCCACCAGGCACCCCTTGATAACTCTATGCGGCATTTCTGCAGGGTTGCTATCAGACAGAATCGACACGATTGCAGCAGATTTTGGTTTGGTTTAATGTAGGGTGCAATGTAGGCATAAAATATTTACCAAAGAGTGGGATGGCTGTTCGGATGAGCCAGACTATGTTGCAGTGCTTTAAATACAAGGAAAAGGACTTTAAAATCAACCCAAAAGACAACAGGGAGGTGTTAAATATTCTTGTGCAGGGGAATAACTAAGAACAAGGCATAAGGTAAAAGCATACCTGGTCTTTGTGTAAGGGTTGTACGGGAATGCGGCAAAACCAGTTAGCAAGTCACTGCAGTGATCCTGCCGTGAGATACTTAGAACTGAGTCCAAGATGGCTACAGTAGCCACAGATACAAAGAACTGTATCTAAAAGGTATTTCAAAAAGAATAACAAAATCTGATTTGCTGAGTTTCTACTATATGCTACGCTATACCAACACCACCAAGGTGGGTATGGAATCATCCCCACTTCGCCACGTAGAAAAACTGGACAAGACCGGCTCTCTGGAGGTCATACATCCGGCGAACAGCAGAGTTGAGCTTCTAACCTAGGTTCATCAGGCTCTAGAGACTCCGGGCTACTTGGCACTTAACTGACTCTAGACTAACCTCTTCTGTGCACTGTGGGGTTAGGAATATTTCCCAGTGCTGGGTTTGTGAAGGGCTGCACGCGGTACAGATTCCAGACAATCCAATCACTACCAGGTCTGGCGCGGTGAGATTAGGCCCTGGTTTTCCGTGATCCCAGCCAGGGACTGGAATTTGAGGTTGAAAGGATTCTGCAGGTTTAAATAGTTATCAGGGAGCCCTGCTGGCGCAGTGGTTAAGAACTAGGGAGAGCTAACCAAAAGGTTGGCAGTTTGCTCCTTGGAAACCCTATAGGGCAGTTCTGCTGTCCTACAGAGGGGTCACTAAGAGTCAGAATCGACTTGACGGCAACAGGTTTAGTTTTGGGGGTTTTATTAAACTACTAATCCCTTCCAAGGTCATCTAAGGGCAGAGAGCTCATCACAGTGGCACTGGGGCATGAGAACGTTGCAGGGCCCAGCGGGTGGCGGCTGCTGGAGCTGAAGCAGTTGAGTCACGGCGGGGGAGGAACGCCGCCTGTTTGAAGAGGCTCCAGAGGTCGCCGACGTCCCCTCCATTCTAGCACCTTCGGGGCGGCCGGGAACCCCTACGGAAGACGGTGACGGGAAGGGCTGAGTCAGTGCAGGCGACGCGAGCAACGCCCGCAGAGACCGGCGGGGAGGGGTGGACGCGTCCCGGGCCCTGGTGCGTCCGGCCGCCTGCGCGCAGCGTCGGGCTGCCCTGCGTAGAGCTGAGCGCGGCGGCGATTCCAGACAATCCAATCTCTGCTAGCCCTGGAGAGGTGAGAATCGGCTCAGGTCTTCAGCGATCGCGCCCGGGGGTTGAAATCAGAGGCTGAAAATTGAAATCTTGAAATGGCCCCAAGCGAAAAATGCTATATACAGGGTTCAGCTGAAGCTACCGACCTTGTCAAAGGAGACGCAGAATGTCACAAAGACTGGATAGATTTTGAAGATCAAAAGGACTTGCCTAGGGCCAAAAAAGATTTGTCTGACTCAGTTCCAGAATGCAGTAAATAATTAAAAACCTCTCACACACAAATATTAATTGAAAATAAATTAAAAACAATTCAAGAGCAAGCTTTCAAAATTCCAAGAGAAAATACATCTTGGTTTCTGAGTAGGAGGTCCTCGATAACCTTGATCCTACTTGGTAGTTTCTTTCTCATCCAGAACTGGGGGATCATAACCTTAGGTTTCCATCCCTGTCACTTCCCTCTTCTTTCATCTTTCTCCAGTTTTTTCCCCCTTTTACACCACTGAGGCCAGAACCCAGTTTTGTATGACAATGCTTTATTGTTTTTATTGAAGTTTCTTCTTTACAAAACAAAATAACCGAAAATAAACCAAACTCATTGTCAATTCCGACTAACAGTGACCCTATAGGACGGAGTAGAACTGCCCCACAGGGTTTCCAAGGAGCCGCTGCTGGATTCGAACTGCCGACCGGTAGCTCTTAATCACTGCCAGGGCTCCAAGTAACAAACACAGTATAAAAATTTCTGAAAAAAATGAAAAGAATCGTACCTTATTGCAGTCTCTAAACCTGAAGCCACAACTACTTTGCTTCCTTCCTTACCTTTTTATTCACAAGGAGAGGTTTTTATATAGCTGCCTCTTAGCTATCATTTTCTATTTTACTGCTTTCAGGTAATGTTATATAAATATTTCCCTATGTCTCACAGGTCTTCAAAATCTTTAAACAACTGCATTATGCTCACCACAGAAATTGCTGAATTACCGTCTAATGGCACTGTTTTTTTTGAGTTGTCCTTATAGGCCTAGTGACTGAAGTTGCACTTCACTTGTTTCTATGGTCAGCATTTCTCTTCAGTCAGGAAATGTTCTCATTGGGCAAAATGGTGGAACCCTAAGATGAAAAGGGGCTGCCAGTAATTTCTCAGCAAGGAAGCTTGGTTTCTGTTTAAAAGTTGGTATAATTTCCCCAGATATTTCTCTGATATTTTATCCCATTTGGATAGTAACAGCTTTTTCTTTAATGCTGTAAAACTGATTGTGGCAAAAATCTACAAAGACTTAGGTCTTTCTAGGACTTTGACAGAAGTGAGATTAAGAGTTCTGTCAGACATTTTCAGATCTTGATCAAGCAATTTGGTATTCAGTTAAATCCCCACTATTTATTAACTGTGTGACTTACAGCAAGTTATTTAACCTCTTTGACAAGGAGTGCTGGTGGCACAGTGATTAAGCACTTGGCTGCTAACTGAAAGGTCAGGCCACTATGAAGGAGAGAGATGTGGCAGTCTGCTTGCATAAGGATTACAGCTTTGGAAATCCTACGAGGCAGTTCTATTCTGTCCTATAGGGTTGCTATGGGTTGGAATTGATTAGACAGCAACGAGTTATTTAACCTTTTTAAGTCTCAGTTTTCTCATCTGAAAAATGGGGATAGCAATAGTACTTACTTCATAAATTGTGAGAATTAAATAAGATCATATTTGTAAAGTGAGGGCTTAAAATGATGCTCCCACATATTAAGTGCTCAATAAATGTTAATTTATAGATGTTATCATCTTTGCTATTAAAGAGAACAATGCTCTGCACTGAGTAATGACAATCCAATCACTACCAGTGCTGGAGAGATGAGATTAGGGTCAGGTTTTTGGTGACTAGAATCTGAGGCTGAAATTTGAAATCTTGAAATGGCCTTAAGCCATGGCCTCCAAGGCTGGGACAGTAGGCTGCTTCCCTAGAAATTCTCCCCATTGGGAAGTGGGACTGAAAATGGAGAAAGAAGATCAAAAAGCTGTTACTTTTCATCTTAGGCTCTTCTGTACTACTTTGTAATCATGTGCATATATTACTTTTTTTTTTTTTTGAATGCATAGTGGGTTAAATCTTTTTGAGTCAGTTCAGTTGATGGTTCTACAATCTGAAAACTATCTAATCTAAGAGTCCCAGATCTGGTACTGGTAAAATACACACTAAAATTTTGCTTTTTCATTGTTCTGTTTTTAGCTGCCACTATTCATTCATTTAGCACATACTTGTTAAGCGACTATTATATGCCAGACATTATGCTTAGTACTGAAGACATTCTCCAAATAAAACCCAAAAACCCATTGCCGTAGAGTTAATTCCAACTCAGGAAGCTGCCCTATAGGATGTCCAAGGTTGTAATCTTCACAGAAGCAGACTGACACAACTTTCACCTACAGAGCAGCTGGTAGGTGAAAACCATGCACGTTTGGGTTCGCAGCTGGGTGCTTGACCACTGTGCCATCAGGGCTCCATGTTCTTCAAATAGTCAACCAAAATTTGGGACATGTTTTGTATCAGGTACATATGTTGGGTTTTAGTTAGACTTCTGTGATTATGGGTCCTTGGGCTTGTTGCCAGTGAATCTTGGAATTATCTGATGGAATGTAGTTTTCTTTGCGATAGAGCTGAGCCTAGAATATGCTTTTTCAGACTTCAAGGTCCTGCATATGTGAGATGGAAATAGGACCTACTTTGGGCCCTGTGGTGATGAGAGAGTCTTCTGTTCATACTGCTTTTCTGGAGCTCTGCCCTAAAATAATGTTATACCAAAGGGTCCCATGGGTACTTTGCTAGAGAAATTATTTGATTCAAATCAAGTCAATTCAAAATCATGTATTGAATGCCTACTACTTACAAGCCCTGAAGTAGAACTGGGAAATGGTCCAAAGATGAACACAACCCAGACCTTGAAGCTCATCATCTTTTGGGAGTCATAAATCTTCCTAAGGAGTCCTGGTAGCTCAGTGCTTAAGCTCTTGGCTGCTAACCAAAAAAAGTCAGTGGTTCAGACCCACTAGCCGCTCAGGGGCAGAAGGATGTGGCAGTCTGCTTCCATAAAGATTACAGCCCTGGAAACTTATGGGGCAGTTCTACTGTGTCCTATAGGGTCGCTATGAGTTGGAATTGACTCAGTGGCAATGGGTGGTGGGTTAACTCTTCCTAAAAACAGTTCTGATGCAGACACTTGTCTTTAATGGGTCTTTCTCTTCTGCTTTCAGAATTTTTTTCAAACCATAAAACACTAAATTTTAACTGAGTACCAGACTCTGTGCTAGAGGTTGGCGATACCATTTCAGAAAATCACATTACTGGTGACAGTGTTGTTGGTAGCCTTTGAGTCACCAATACAGCATACTTGTATCAGTCTGAATTTGTAGCAGTAACATTCATGATTTTACAATGTGGAGTGTGAAGCATCTGACTACTGCTTTATGGCTTCTAGTATAACTATGCATGAGCACTTACATACTGAAATATGTATGATTTTATTATAAATCACTTTCTTTTCTTATCTCCTTTATATTACAGTTAGAGAACTTTATTGATTTTTAAAAATATATATATCTATATAGTTAGACTATATAGTTAGACTATAGTATCTGCGAACCTCGTTTCAGGATTGTAGAGAGGACATTACAAAAGGGGTCTGACAGGATTGAAAATAACTGGTCTAGCCAAATCCAAATGATTTATTCTGGCACTTATGCCCATCGTCGTGTCCAGTTTATTGCTCTTTGCTATACCTAAGGTCAGGACAGTTTGCTTTACTTGATACTCCCAGTATTGGAAGAGTACCTTCCATTCCCACAGCCCCATCTGAGGGTTTTTTACTCATAGGTCACTTTGTTCTATACCACTGGACTCTACCACCTTTGACATAGCTAATTAACCTAAGGGAGTCTATTCATGGTCCACTCAATAGGAATGATATAATTAGCCAGATCAATCAAATTTTCTCTTGCAAAGGTTGAATATGAGACTTAGACAGTAAAGTAGTTAATAGCATAGTTGGAAGCTGAAAGACACACAGAGAAAACGCTATAACTAGAAGCTGTGACTCAGCAGAAGCCAGAAGTAAGCAGAAGCTTTGAGTATGCAGAAGTATAGAGAGAAGCAAAGTGGTAGTAGCAGGAGCAGCAGGTGCAGAGAGAGCATCTTTACATAATGAAAAGGATCCAGAAACTCCTGCTCTGAGAGGTTGACAAACTACCTGATCCCTTGAGCTTCTTTGGATTCTGAATAGCCCCCCTCTCCCCCCCGCCGCCCAGTTCTCATACTGAATTTAATCCCCTATGAGGTCACGTGGTTGAGATACCCGTCATCTTTGTTTTCGCCCATAGTCTTGGAATGAATCCTTATCATTTGAAGTAACATGATCTTTGCAACCAAAGCTCCTAACTACCACATTCCGCAAACTGTGCTCTCCCATTTCTGTGCCTTTGTTGTCTCCTCTGACTGGAATGTTCTGCCCTCACAGTCTTGTTCCTGCCTGTTTTGGTGTAATGTAACGCTCAGACGCCACCTCAGATCCAGTCATTCCTGATATCTCAGCAGCAAGTAATAGCTCCCTTGCCCCTCAGAGCTCTCATTTCTACTTCTGTTAAGGGTGCTTCTCTTACACTGAGCCAAACACATCAGTTGCAAAGGGACGAACACCATATGATCTCACTTATATGAAATAAGCAAATATATAGAAACCAAAATTTATTAGTGGTTGCTAGGGCTGGGAAGAAGGGGGAAACGGGGAGTTTTTGCTTGGCAGACAATTAATTTATGTTAACAGTGGTGGAATATTTTAGAAAAGTAAAGTGATAATGTTGGCACAGCATGAAAAATGTAATCAATGTCATTGAATTGTAAATGTAGAAGTTGCTATATTGATGAATGCTTTGGTGTGTATATTTTCACTACAATTAAAAAAAACTTATTAAAAAAATAATTCTCCTCACTTCCAACTCTGTATTATATAAAAACATCATCTCTATTAGGTTATGAGTACGTTGAAGTAAAGACAATGACTATTTCATCTTTGATTTCTTCACAGAAGAACTAAGCATAGAGCTATGCACAGAAGAGATACCACATAATTACTGCTTCTTCTACTGATACTTTGCCTGTCTTCTCCCCATTTCTCAGATCTTAATTCTCTCACGGTGTTAATTATATTTAAGAACATGGCTCTGAAGTCAAACTGGTTTGCACATTGTAGAATCTCAATATGCATTGCTGAATGGCACCTCTACTTTTACCTGATATCTGGATCAACATCACTCTCTGCACACTGAACATCAAAGAAATATATCCAAATATGTCAACTTAAATATTCTCAGTAGCAAACATGCTCCTTTTGATGCATTGCTGATTTCTACTAATGGCATCACCACCTTCCAAATCACTCAGGCATAAGTGTTTTAAGTAGTTTTGCCACCACATCTAAAGTTCCATTGACGTAGTCTGGGTTTTCCCAAAAGCAGAACCTGAGACATAATGCAAGTAGTTTATTTGGGAATATAATTCCAGAGGGTAGAAGCGAAACTAGGAAGGAGAAAGAGCCAATACAAGGAAAGGTTGTTAGTTTTCTACTACCAAGGGAGACTGGGTACTTGATCCTGTGGGATTGTGAGAAGATATAAAAAATATATCTCAGGACCATCTGACCAAGAGAAGAAAGAGGGAAGAATCAGCTCTTATCAGCCATTATTCAAGGGTTGCCTCACAGAGTATTAACTTTCCCACATAACAGCCAAGCATTTTTCTATAACCATACTGTTGTGTGACATCAGAGAAGCCATGTGGAAGAAAGTGAGAGGCTAGATTCAGGCCTGAGATGAGGCACAGTTGCACAGACAGGTTGTACTTGTATATGTCAAGAACTGTATTTACAAGCTAACTACATTTGTAAACCACAGTTTCATGGATGGTGGCAGAAAACACAAGACTCCTAGGTCAGGGTCAAAGAACTTCATTATTGACTGATACCCAAATGACAAGCCATCTTGTTCACCTGGTTCCTGAGTGCATCCTATGTGATTTTTGTGTCCTGGTGGACATTGTCATGAAACAGGAAGATCTATATACTTTGTGCTTATGTCTTTAAATATGAACAGTTCCTCAGTCTTTGTCTTTTATGATCTTGACATTTTTGAAAAGTACAGGCCAGGTATATTGTAAAATGTCCTTCAGTTTGGTTTTGTATATGCTTCATCATGTTCATCATGTTTAGATCCCATTTAGATATTTTTTGGCAGAAATACCATAGACATGCTATTGTGTCCTTCTCAGTATATTCTATCAAGAGGTGTATGATGTCAATTTGTCCCATTATTGGTGACGTTAATTTTGATCATCTGGTCTCTGCCAGATTCTTCCATTGTAAATTTACTACTTTTCCTTTCATAATTAATTTGTAGGGAGACTTTTTGATACTATTGAATTAAAAAAACAAACCCATTGCTGTCGAGTCAATTCTGACTCATAGCGACCCTGTAGGACAGAATAGAACTGACCATAGGGTTTCCAAAGAGTGGCTGGTGATTCGAATTGCTGACCTTTTGGTTAGCAGCCATAGATAGCTCTTAACCACTGTGCCTCCAGAGCTCTGCTATGTGAGTACATGCATTTATTATTCGAAAGTTTTCTGTTCTCTTCTCTCCCACTTACTTATTCACTTTTTTATACCATGGACTCATAGATTCCTATTTTATTAAACAAGTAATAATTTTTTACTACCAGTATGTATTTTTTTGCTCTAATTTCTTCAGTTTTGGCCAGTGAGAGTATCTCTAAGTCTCTTTAAGTGGGCTCCTGTGTCTTTTTTACTATGTCTACAGCATTCTTCCAGTGCTAGAAGGCACAAAATGTTTCAGGAAAATACAGTGACGTTTCTTGCCCAGCTATGGAATCAGTCATTTCTCTCAGAATCCTTGATTCTTTTTATTAAGTAATGGTATTCAGAATCAAAGATCTGGGATAATTGGAGAAAATTGACATACCTCTCTCAGTAATTGATAACACAAATCCACAACAACAACAAAATAGTTAGAATGTTAAGAGATTTGAATAAATGAATAAAAAAGAATACCAGACCATAAATCAATCCCCAACATATTTTTTAAAAACCCCATCTTATAGTGTTACTATTTTTGTTTTAAACAGTTATGTTTTAAGTAAATTAAGAGAACAAATAATCTTTTATGTTATATTACCATATATAATATATTCGGTCTAGCATTCATTCATTACTATACATGCAAGTTTCCATTTGGCATTATTTCTCTTTGACCTGAATGACTTACTTTAGCATTTTTTGTAGTGCTGCTTTGATGGTAATAAATCCCCTCAGCTTTGATTTACCTGAAAATGCATTTATTTCACCATTATTTTTGAAGGATATTTTCACTGGACATAGAGTTGGGTTGAGAGTTATTTGTTTTTGGTTTTTTTTTTTTCATTTATTCACTTTAAAGACATAGTTCCATTGTTTCTTCTAGCCTCAATGAGTTTTGTGGTTTTGGTGTTTTCATTTGTTTTGATCTAGCTGCTTTCAAGTTTTTTTTCCTTTAGCTTTGATTTTGACTATAACGTGGCTATATGTAGTTTTCTTTATATTTACCTTTCGCGAGGTTTGGTGAGCTTCTTATATCTGTAAGTTGGTGTTTTCATCAAATATGGAAAAATTTAGGCCATTATTTCTTTATATAGTTTTTTCTACCCAGTCTCACCCTCTTTTTCTTCTAGGACACCAAATATATATAATTTATATATATGTATAATATATATATTTATCTACACTTAATATTGATGTATATGTTTATATCAAATGATTTATATGTATTATGTGTCTGTGTACATATGTCTATAAGTATACATATATATATGTATATATGTTGTTAGATGCTGTCAAGTCAGTTCCTGCTCATAGCAACCCTGCGTACAACAGAACAAAACACTGCCCAGTCCCATGCCATCCTCACAATCATTGCTATGTTTGAGCCCATTGTTGCAGCCACTATGTTAATCTACCTCTTTAAGGGTCTTCCTCTTTTCTGATGACCTTCTGCTTTACCAAGCATGATGTCCTCCTCCAGGGACTGGTCCCTCTTGATAACATGTCCAAAGTACTTGAGACAAAATCTCACCATCCTTGTTTCTAAGGAGCATTCTGGCTGACCGTCTTCCAAGGTAGATTTGTTTGTTCTTCTGGCAGTGCATGGTATTCAATATTCTTTGCCAACACCATAATTCAAAGGCATCAATTCTTCTTTGGTCTTCCTTATTCATTGTCCATCTTTCACATGCATATGAGGCGACTGAAAACATCATGGCTTGGGTCAGGCGCACCTTAGTCTTCAAAGTGACATCTTTGGTTTTTAACATTTTTAAAGACGCCTTTTGCAGCAAAGTTGCCCAATGCAGTAAGTCGTTTGATTTCTTGACTGCTGCTTTTGTGGGCATTGACTGTGGGTCCAAGTAAAACGAAATCTTGGAGATATATATATATATATATTTGTTGGGTGTCGTCAGGTAGGCAACAGTAATAACAATAACAACAACAATATACATCAAATTATTTGCTGTTGTTCCAAATGTCACTGAGGCTCCACTCAGTTTTCTATAGTCTTTACTGTCTATTCTTTAGAATGGATCCTTTCTGTTGATCTATTCAGTCATTTCTAATCTGCTCTAAATCCCATCCAGAAATTTTTTTTTTTTTATTTTAGTTATTGTAGTTTTCAGTTCTAGAACTTTCATTTGGCTCTTTTTTATGGTTTCTATTTCTATAAATTTTTTTTACTTCTTTGAATATGCTTTTCTTTACTTTTTAAAATATATTTATGATAAATGCTTTAAACCCTTTGTCTGCTAAGTTCAACATCGAGGCCATCTCAAGTTCAATTTCTATTGACTGCTCTGTTTTCTTGACCACCAGCCACTCCTTGGAAACCCTATGGGGCAGTTTCACTCTACAGCCATGGGTTTGGTTTTGGTTTTTTAATGACATTGAACATTTTTTCTTGTGCTTTTTACCTGTATATCTGCTTTGTCACTATTGACTTTTTAAGTTTATCTTGTACGCTTTGCTGATTTATCTTAGTTGCTCTAATCATTTGTCTGTTGATGAATTGTTTTTTTTGTTTGTATTTTTTTAATGTAGGTGATCTATCGCTTGCAAGTAATTACAGTTTTATCTCCTTACTGCATTACTCCATATCCTACTCATTTTTTGCCTTTTCCTTATCTCATAGCATTGGCCAACACCTCTTTTTTATTGTTTTAATGTATCAAATTATATTGATAGATTTTCTAACGTTGAACCAATACCTAGATACATCTTACTTGAAATGTTATTTTATTTGAAAATGCATCTTTGAATATTTTTGACAGTTTTTTAAAAATTTATTTGTTGTTTTTGACTAGTATTTTATTTTATGTTGATACCGAAAATAAAATAGGCCTATAATTTAGTTTTCTTGTATTGTTCTTATCTGGTTTTGGAATCTAGGCTATACTACTGTCATCCAATGAGATGGGCAGGTTTTCCTTCTCTTTTTTTTGTTGAAGAAAGTAATCTTTTATTCCAATTTCTATTTTTCTAATGTATAACAGTTTATTCTAACTTCTTTTATTTTTTTGTGCTATTTTGGCATTTTTATGTTTTACCATAAATGCATACATTTTTGTCTAGTCTATCAAACGTGTTAGTTTATTTCATTATTAATACTATTTTATTTTTTAAATTTGTGTTGTATCTGTAGTTAACTTTTCTTTCCTCATCCTCTATTTTGGTAATTTGTGTTTTTCTCTTTCTTTTTTAAAAACATCTCCATAGTTACTTGGCTTTCTTAATTTTTGTACAGAACTATTAAAAAAATCTTTTTTTTTTTTTATTGGTCCCAATTTCACTGATTTCTCAATCATTCTTTATATTTCTTTTTTTCTGATCTCTTGTTATCTAATGTATTTAAAGTGCTAATATATTTTTCTGAGTTCTGCTTTAAATCTATGCAACATAGCATTTTGGCATACTGTTTTCAATGTCATATAGCTATAAGTTGGAAACCCTGGTGGCGTGGTGGTTAAGAGCTATGGCTGCTAACCAAAAGGTCGGCAGTTTGAATCCACCAGGTGCTCCTTAGAAACTCTATGGGGCAGTTCTACTCTGTCCTGTAGGGCCTCTATGAGTTGGAATTGACTTGATGACAAGACATTACAGCTTTAAGTAGTACACAATTTTCTTTTTGACACAATTGTCATTCAGTACTTTTTTTTTACTTTCTTTCAATACACGTTTGTCTGAAATATATTTTGTATCTTTTTATTTTTAAATGTTCTGTTTTCTTTTTTATTACATAATTTCTCAATAAATATTTATTGAAACAAGCAAATGAATAAGTGATTGACTTGTGCTTTTGTCCGTTTCAGCCTACTACTATGTGGGCTTCTGTAAATCTAAATCAATGTTTCTTAAATGATAATTATCAAAAAACTCAGCAAGGGGCTTCATAGACCTGAGGCTTTAGGAAAAAATCCGTGGCAAATTGCCCACCACTGTGAGCACTAGGAAATCACTCTGGGTGAATGATTTGAAAATTACCATTTGTTACACACCTGGAAAAATCTTCAGAGAATGAAGCCCTGTGTGCAGGGTTTGTGCTAATTGCTTGACATACATGATCTTACAACCTTATGGTGGAAGTGTTACTGTTTCTATTTTACAGAAGAGGAAATTGAGACTCTCAGTCATGTCAAAGGTAAGAAATTATAGAGTCAAGATTCCATTAAAGTATGTCTGTTTTTGAGGCTAAACTCTTGTCTTTTGAGCCATAATGTTATTTGAAGCTCTATTGTTGAGTACAATAGTTTTTTGCCACTTAAAAGCTGAGTATTTCTGGGTCAGCTGTCAATCAGGTTGCCTTCCTAGACAATGAAGGATATTAAATGCCCAACTGCAGGCCTCCTTCCTGGGTTCTGGGGCTAAAGCCACCTCACACATATTTTGACTTTCCCCCGCCTTGAGTCTAACTGTTGTACTGGCTCTGCATATTAAAGGACTATGCAAGTGGCAAGTTTCTCTACATTAAGAAAGGATGGGAAGGGGGATCCCAAAAAGAACACGGTAGTCTCACAGAGTCAAGGAAACAGGATTTGAAGTTTTGGTGGGTAAACTGAAACTTTTCCACTGTGTGATTTCTCTTTTGATCCTAATGATTAACCTGAATACTTAAGGTGATAAAGAGAGCATACACCTTTCTACAGTAGCTAAAAATTGCAGTCTTTTGCTTCTATCCCTGGTGGAGTAACAGTGAACAGCTATACCTCCAAATATGCTAGAAATGGAAAAAATAGATGAAACAACAGTTTTCAGACATGGGACAAAAATAAGCTCAGGAATGTGATGTCTAAGAGAAGGAAAACAAATGAGATAAGCTCTATAATCTCCCCATTTTTCTGTCTGAAAGCACATTCTGGACCATAGGACAGGAAGGGGGATCCCATAAAGAACAAGATAGTTTCACAGAGTCAAGGAAACAGAATTTGAAGTTTTGGGAGGCTGTGGTAACTGTAGATAGCAGGGTAAGGTTTTGGAAAAGAGTAGGCTACAAAGAAAAAGAGATTCAGAAATCCACATGGGGCTCCCCTAGAATCTTTAATAAATATTCAGATATGTATACATAGAGTGAAACTCCAAAGATTAGATAAATAGTAACCAGAACAAATACTAACCAGGAAGCTGTGAGCTGAACAGCTCCCAGAGCTTTCATGGGGCTAGGATCTAGAGTTCCCACCATCCAGACTAGAGAAACCTTATTGATCACATGGGGCATTCAATAGAAACCCCTAAAAGGCTACACCTTAGCAGTGCAGCTAAACTAGCTCTTTCGTGCTAACCTAGACTTACCCTTAAAAAACTTACAAACAAGTCTTCAAAGTATCAAACCAAACCTCAAGTAACTTAACTACCTTCCAGAACAAGACTTGACATTCATTTAAATAAAAACAACAAAACACATTTACTCAATAACACCAAATCCACAATATCCAGTATTCAATAAAACATTACCAGACATGATAAAAAGTAGCAAAATTTCTAAAATATGTATAATTGGAGACCCAGAAAAAAAGAAGAGGGCAAGAAAAATATTTAAGGAATAATGACCGAACATTTTCAAAATTTCATGAAAAACTGTAAGCCTATAGTTTTGAGAAGCTTAATGAATTCCAGTGAGGAAAAACACACACAAAAATTCATATTTAGGTATATCATAATTAGATAAGAGAAAAGCTTAAAACCACCATGAGAGAAAAAAAGAAACACTACAGAGGAGCAAAGATAAGAATGATCCTTGGCTTCTCAAAAGAGACTATGCAAAGAAGCCCCGAGACTCTGGCCTCCGGACACCCTTTTAACTCAGAACTGAAGCCACTCCCACAGTTCACCCTTCAGCCAAAGATTAGACAGGTCTATACATATGAGGGAACGTACTTTTTAGTTCAATCACGTAGAGGAGACCAAAAGGGCAACACCTGCTCAAAAGCAATGATGAGAAGGCAGGAAGGGGCAGGAAAAATGGACAGATGTAAATGTGGAATTAGAATGTGGAAGGGGAGAGTGTTGACACATCATGGGGATTGCAGCTAATGTCACAAAACAGTGTGTGTATAAATTGTTGAAGGAGAAACTAATTTGCTCTGTAAAGTTTCACCTAAAGCACAATAAAAAAGAAACTATGCAAAGCCAAAAATGAGTAGAATAAAATATTTAAAGTCTGAAATAAAAAGATATGTCAACCTAGAATTTTTTTAAATAATATTTTATCATGTTTTTGGTGAAAGTTCACACAGCAAATTAGGTTCCCATTTGACAATTTCTACAGAAATTGTTCAGCGACACTAATTACATTTTTCAAAACATGGCAACATTCTCTTTAATTCCATTCTGGTTGTTCCATTTATAGCACTCAAATTTCCCTGTCCCCTTATCTTTTCATCTTTGCTTTAGAGTAGTTGTTGACCTTTTGGTCTTATATAGATAATTTTTTAATGGCTCTCCATACTCATGGGTAATATTCTTTATTTTGTGTGTCAATCCATTATTTTGATAAAAGGTGATAGTTTCAGTTCAAGGTTTAAAGAGTATCTCATGGCGATGGCCTCAGGGAGTCCTCTAGTTTCAGCTGATCCAGTAAGTCTGGACTTTTTAAGAAATTGAGTTTTGTTCTGCATTTTTCTCTCATTCTATCAGGGTCCATCTATTGTGGCCCTGATGAGAATGGTCATTAGTGGTAGCCAGGCATCATCTAGTTCTTCTGGTTTCAGGGTAGATGAGGCCATGGCTCATGTTGACTATTAGCCCTGTAGACCAGTTTCTTCTCTGAGAATTTGGTACAACTTAGAATTTTATACTTGCAAAAATGAAGGCAAAAAATATCCAAAAGGTGGGAACAACTCAAGTGTCAATAACAGATGAATGAACAAACTGATTAATATATACAACGTGTTATTACTTAGCCATAGAGAGAAATGAAATTCCAACACATTTTATGACATGGATGAACCTTGAAAACATTGTGTTGAGTGATATAAGTCAGACACAAGTCTACAAATATTGCATGATCCCATTTATATGAAGTATCTAGAACAGGCAAATGCCTACAGGCAAGAGTTTTTTAGTGGTTATCAGGAGCCAGGAGAGGGAGGAGTGGGGAGTTATTGTTTTTGAGGTACTGAGTTTCTGTTTGGAATGATGAAAAACATTTGAAAATTGAGCTGGAATCGACTGGATGCAGCAGGTTTTTTGGTTGGTGTAATAACGTGAAAGTAGAGATGGATGATTTTAAGTTGCACATTGTAAACAATAGAGCAATTAACTAAAAAAAAAAAAAGAAGAGGTATAGCTAATAAGTCAAAATCTTGATTAAATGGAATTCTCTTAGTCAATCCAAAAGAAGGCAGAAAAAAAGGAAAAAGATCAAATAAGACAATTAGAAAACAAAGAGCAAGGTGGAAGATATAAATTAAACATTTAAAAATTAGATCTAATGTAAATGGTCTCATACTCCAACTAAAAGGTGAAGGTTGTTAGTCTGGATTTAAAAAAAAAAGCAAGGCCCAAATTTATGCTGTCTCCAAGGAATCCACTTTAGATAAAAGATCCAGTTTGGTTTAAGTGAAAGGATGGAGAAAGATATACCATGCAAACACTAAGCCTAAGAAAATGGGAATGATTATATTAATAATAATAATAAAAGGATAAATTAATCAAGAAGACATAACAATTCTAAACGGGTGTTCACCTGAGAAGAGAGTTTCAAAATATATAAAGCAAAAACTGATGGAATGAAAAGAAAAAAAAAAAAAAAGACAACTTCAAAATTATATTTGGAGGCTTCAAAGATCCTCTCTTAGTAATTAATAGAAGAAATCAATGGAAAATCAGTGAGGATAAGGAAAGCCTGAAGCTCACTATCAACCAATGTGACCTAATTGACATTTATAGAAAACTCCACACAGCAGCAGCAGAATAGATTTTTAAAAAGTGAGCATGGAATAGTTAGGAGTACCATATGTTGAGACACAAAACAAATATCAATATATTTAAAAGAATAAATGAATAAAGTGTATATTCTCTGATCCCAGATTAAATTTGGAATCAATAACAGAAAAATACTGGCATAAATCCTGAATATTTAGAAATTAAACAATATGTGGGTTATAAATAACCCACAGGTTAAAGAACAAATCATAGAGAAATTAGAAAATGTTTTAAACAATGAAAATGAAAACATAACATATCTCTGCTTTGCAAAGTGAACTTAAAGGCAGTACTTAAAATTGAGAGTTTAAAGGGCTTACATTGGAGTCAACCTTAATGACATGGATGGAGTCAACCTTAATGACATGGATGGAGTCATTAAGCTTTCAGGACCTTCATTTGCTGATATGACGTGACTCAAAACAGAGGAAACAGATGCAAACATCCATTAATAATAGGAATGTGGAATGTATGAAGTATGAATCCAGGAAAATTAGAAGTCATCAAGAATGAAATGGAACACATCAACATCGATATCCTAGGCAGAAATGAACTGATATTGGCCATTTTGAATCAGACAAAAAAGAAATGGCATAGCACTCGTTGTCGAAAAGAGCATCTCAAGATCTATCTTGAAGTACAATGTTGTCAGCGGCAGGATAATGTCCACACACCTACAAGGAAGACCAGTGACTACGATTATTATTCAAATTTATGCATTAAGATTTTTACTAACTTCTGCAGCCTGAAATTGATCAAACGTGCAATCAAGATGCATTGATAATTACTGGTGGTTGGAATTCGAAAGATGGGAACGAAGAAGGGCCTGTAGTTGGAAAATAATGGCCTTGGTGTTAGAGATGACCCCTGAGATCACATGATAGAATTTTGCAAGACCAATGATTTCTTCTTTGCAAATACCTTTTTTCAATAACATGAACAGCAATTATACACGTGGACCTCACGGAATGAAAAACATGGGAATTTAATGAACTACATCTGTGGAAAAGATGATAGAACTCAGTATCATCAGTCAAAACAAGGCCAGAGGCCGACTGTGGAACAACCATCAATTGCTCACATGCAAGTTCAAGTTGAAGCCAAAGAAAATTAAAACAAGTCTAAGAGAACCAAAATACAACCTTGTGTACATCCCACTTGAATTTGGAGACCGTCTTAAGAATACATTAGATGGATGGGACAATAATGACCAATGACCAGATGAGTTGTGGGATGACATGTTGACAGGAGAGACCAGTTCCTGGGGAAGGACATCATGCTTGGTAAGGTAGAAGGTTAACAAAAAAGAGGAAGACCCTTGACAAGAAGGACTGACACAGTGGTACAACACTGGGCTCAAATATAGCAACTACTGTGAGGTTGGCTCAGGACTGGGTAGTGTTTTGTTCTGTTATACATGGGGTTGCTATGTAAGCTGGAACCAACTTGCTGGCACCTAGCAACAACAACATATCAGGAAAAAAATTATCTGAAATCAATTATCTGAGCTCCCACAATAAGCAACTAGAAAAAGAGCAAATTAAACCTAAAGTAAGTAGATTAGAGAAAATAACAAAGAGTAGGTATTAATAAAATATAAAGTGGACAATGTAGAATAGAGTCAAACAGAGTCAATGTTTTGTTCTAAGACAGAAAAAAAAGAGAAGATACAAATTATTAATATCAAGAATAAAAGAGAGTATATTATTACATATACTAAAGCAAACCACCTGTTGCCACTGAGTCAATTCCTACTCATAGTGACCCTATAGGACAGAGTAGAACTTCCTCCTACAGTTTCCAAGGAGTGCTTGGTGGATTCTAACTGCTGACCTTTTCGTTAGCAGCCATAGCTCTTAACTGCTATGCCACCAGGGTTTCCATCGAAGATACTACAGACGTTAAAAGATTAATAAATGAACATTATGAACCACTTTATGTCAGTAATTTTGACAACTAGATGAAATGGATAAATTCCTTAATAGACACAAATTGCCAAAACTAACTCAAGAAAAAATAGAAAATCCGAATAGTCCTATATATACTAAGAATTAAATTCGTAATTCAAAATCTTTCCAAAAAGAAAACTCCAAGGCTCTACCAAACATTTAATGAAAGAAATAATACCAATCCTTCACAAATTCTTTCAGAAAACAAATGAGAGGGAGCATTTTCAATTCATTTTAGGAGGCTAACATTACCCTTTTAGGAGGTATTCATTTCAGGAGGCCTAGCGATTAGTTTTAGGAGGTTAGCAATACTAAAACCAGATAAAACCATTACAGGAGAAGAAAACTACTGGCAAATATTCCTCGTGAACATACATGTAAAAATCCTCAAGAAAATTAACAAATTGAATTCAGTAATATATAAATATGATAACATACCATGACCAAGTGGGGTTTATCCTTGGAAAGCAATATGTGAAAATCAATTAATGTAATTCACCATATGGCTCGATGGTTGAAACACTGTGGTGCTTAACCAAAAGGGCAGTGGTTTGAATCCCCTCAGCGCTGGCTGGAGAAAGATGTGGCAGTCTCCTTCTGTAAAGATTACAGCCTAGGACACCCTACGGGACAGTTCTAATTTGTCCTATAAGGTTGTTATGAATTGAAATAGACTTGACGGTAGTAGGTTTTTTGTATTAACAGAATGAAGAAGAAAATCTATATAATGAAATCAATTGCTACAGAAAAATATTTGACAAAATACCTCATTTATGTTAGAATGCTCAGAAACCCAGGAATGAAAGGGAAATCCTTCAGCCTGATGAATAGGATCTATGAAAATCCTATGGCTAAATAATGGAAAAGAGTAAAACTTTTTATTTGCAGAAGACTTGATTATACATGTATACAGTTTTAAGGTATCTTAAAACTGTATACATGTATAATAAAAGAAAAAAAAAACTACTAAAACCAATAAGTTAGTTTAGGAGGGTTGCAGGATGCAGCATCAATATATAAAAATTAATTGTATTTTTATATATAAGCAACTAACAATTAAAAAAATTAGAAAGTAAAAATTTTAAATATCAACAATAGCATAAAAATGAGACATGTAGAAATGCATTTATCAATATATGTGTAAAACCTAAACACTTAAAACTTATAATATTGCTAACAAAACATATTAAATAAATAAACAGAAGTATATATCGTGTTCATGGATCAGAAAACTCAATATTGTTAAAACGTTAATTTTACTCAAATTGCCGTATAAATACAATACTATCAAAATCCCCACATGCGTTTTTTTTTTTTTTTTGAAACTAGAACTCAAAGCTGAATTTTCAAATGTATAGCATTTGGAAATGCAAATAACGTAGAATAGTCAAAACAACTTTGAAAATGAAGAACAAAACTGGAGGATTGACACTACCTCACTTTAAGACTTACTAGTTTTTGTTGTTGTTAGTTGCCATGGCGTTAATTCTGACTCACGTTGATCCTACGTGTTGCAGAGTACAACTTCATTCTATGGAGTTTTCAAGGCTGTGACCTTTTGGAAGCAGATCACCAGGCCTTTCTTCTGAAGTACCTCCGGGTGCGTTCAGTTAGTAGTGGAGTACTTAACTGTCTGTGCCAAGAAGGAATTCCTTCGGATTTATGTAGAAGAGGATTTTAATTCTGGCTTGGCCAAGTACAAAACATTTTTAGTTCATTTATTCCTTTCTTCATTTATCCAGTAAGTATTTATTGAACTTTTACATTGCGTTTAAGCTGGAGCCCTGGTGGCATAGTGGTTAAGTGCTACTGCTGCTAACCAAAAGGTTGGCGGTTCGAATCCACCAGATGCTCCTTGGAAACTCTATGGGGCGGTTGTCCTCTGACCTACAGGGTCAATATGAGTCAGAATCCACGGGACGGCAACGGGTTTGGTTTTTTGTTGTTGTTTTTAAATAGGTGCAGATACAAAGGTGAATAAAACACAGTTCTTGTGTTTAAGGCCTTAATATTTAGGGAGTGGAGCAGGGCGAGAAAAATCCTTTATTTTATCAATACAGTGATAGAGTTATCTATAGAGTGTTCTTAGGAAAACTTTATGCCTTTTCGTAATTTAAGTATCCTATCTGAACTTTAAGGAGCCCTGTTGGCGCAGTGATTATGCACTTGCCTGCTAACCTGGAAGTTGTCCGTTTGAACCTACCAGTCTCTCAGCGAGAGAAAGACGTGGCTGTCTGCTTCGTAAAGATTACAGCCTCCTTAAGTTTACTGCCTATGGGGCAGTTCTACTCAGCCCCATAGGGTCACTATGAGTCGGAATCAACTTAGTGCAGGGGGTTTATCTGAGCCTTGGTTTCCTCATTTGTAAAGTAGGGATTATACCTCACTTCCAGGCAGAGTGGCCGGTATATGAGAGGTATTAATATTTTAAGACCCACGATTCCCGGGACAGGCATTTGTGCCTCCCCCTACCCCTTTTTGAAAGATAAAAAATCTTTAAAAAATTTGTATTTGAAGGCTTGCAAATCTGTTTATATAACTTTATTACAGAAATAAAAGGAAATTATCCCAAATCTCACAATCCTAGAAAATATTTTCACTTGCATTTTCCAACCTTTGTCCACATTACAAAGCTGTTATCCCGACTACATAAATGTTTTGTATTGCCCGCAGTTGATAATTGTAAATATGTAATGTGATAAGGAACCCTGGTGGCTGAGTGGTTAAAGCACTGGACTGCTAACAGAAGGTCAGTGTTGGAAACCACCAACTGCTACTTGGGAGAAGGATGTAGCACTCTGCTTCCATAGAGATTTATAGCCTTGGAAGCCGTATGGGCTTGCTTAGCTATGAGTTTGCAGTGGGTTTGGTTTTTTGGGTTTAATGTGATAAATATTGGTTTTTTAGGTTTCATGTGATAAATAAGTTTTGCACACAAACCTTATTTAATATATTGAGTTATTTCCTTAGGATAAAGTCTCAAAAATAGGATTACATGGTCAAAGATTATAAACATTTTTATGGCATTTAGAAACACGTGACAAATTGCTTTTCAAAAGGTTTCCTTCAATTACACAACCACTAGCAATGCATTTTGCTGAAGATCATTCAAACACAGCTGCAGCAGTATATCCATAGGTAATTCAGGCTGGTTCCACAAAAGGACATGGAGCCAGGGATATCATTGCTGATGTCAGATGGATCCTGGCTGAAAGCAGAGAATACCAGAAGGATGTTTGCCTGTGTCTTATTGACTACACAAAGGCATTCGACTGTGTGGATCATAATAAATTATGGATAACATTGCAAAGAATGCGAATTCCAGAACACTTAATTGTGCTCATGAGGAACCTTTACATTCATCAAGAGGCAGTTGTTCGGACAGAACAAGGGGATACTGATTGGTTTAAAGTCAGGAAAGATGTGCGTCAGGGTTGTATTCTTTCACCATACCTATTCAATCTGTATGCTGAGCCAATAATCCGAGAAACTGGACTATATGAAGAAGAACAGGGCATCAGGATTGGAGGAAGACTCATTAACAACCTGCCTAATGCAGATGACACAACCTTGCTTGCTGAAAGTGAAGAGGACTTGAAGCACTTACTAATGAAGATCAGAGTCCACAGCCTTCAGTATGGATTGCATCTCAACACAAAGAAAACAAAAATCCTCACAACTGGACCAATGAGCAACATCCTGATAAAGGGAGAAAAGATTGAAGTTCTCAAGGGTTTCATTTTACTTGGATCCACAATCAACAGCCATGGAAGCAGCAGTCAAGAAATCAAACAACGCATTGCATTGGGTAAATCTGCTGCAAAGGACCTCTGTGAAGTGTTGAAAAGCAAAGATGTCACCTTGAAGACCAAGGTGCACCTGACCCAAGCCATGGTATTTTCAACGACATCATGTGCATGTGAAAGCTGGACAATGAATAAGGAAGACCGAAGAATCGATGTCTTTGAATTGTGGTGTTGGTGAAGAATACTGAGTATACCATGGACTGCCAGAGGAACGAATAAATCTGTCTTGGAAGAAGTGCAACCAGAATGCTCCTTAGATGCAAGGACGGCGGGGCTGCGTTTTACATACTTTGGACATGTTGTCAGTAGGGTAGGTTCCTGGAGAAGGACATCATGCTTGGCAAAGTACAGGGTCAGCGGAAAAGAGGAAGACCCTTAACGAAGTGGATTGACACAGTAGCTGCAACAATGAGCTCAAGCGTAACAAAGATTGTAAAGACGGCGCAGGACCAGGCAGCGTTTCGTTCTGTTGCGCATAGGGTCGCTATGAGTCGGAACCGACTGGACGGCACCTAACAACAACAGTAGCAATGAATTGCACCACCAGTCGCATCAAATTCACCTTATGGCCACCAGCATAGGCATATTATTATGTGAATCTTTTAGAATTGATTAATTTTCTTTCTGAGGCATTTGAACGTTTTTCGTATTTGAATAAGCGCTACCGCTCAGATGACGGCTTTTGCGGACCACAACTCCCAAGATACTCTGCGGGCGCGCCGACAGGAAGTGGCCGGAGACTCTCCCGCCTCCACGCTGAGGCGAAGAGGTTCTATCCGGGGCCTTGGCGCTTCTCTTTCCTTTCGCGCCGGTTGCCGCTGCGGAGCGCGGCCGGTCCATGTGCGCAGTGAGTGGCACTATCCCTGGCCCACTAACACCCGAGACCCCGGTTTGCCCGAGTCGGCGCAGCGATGGACCCCAACACCATTATCGAGGCCCTGCGGGGCACCATGGACCCTGCGCTGCGTGAGGCCGCAGAACGCCAGCTCAATGAAGTAAGGACGCCCGGCTGGCGACGGCGGCGGCGGCGGGCGGACTGTGGCAGGCCGATACCTCGGGGCCTGGCCCGAGGGGCGGGCAGCGTGGCTGAGGGGCCCAAGTGGCGGGGCGGGGCGGGGCGGGGACCGGACAGCGAGTGCCACGCCGGGGCGCCTGAGGCTGCGGCGGTGGCAGCGGCCCAGGCAGCCTTTGCGTCGGAGACTGAGTTGGGCTTCTGGCTGCGGTCGAGGCATGAGGAGCCGGTTGAGGCGAGGCGGGCGTGACGGGCTGGACACATGGCTGGCTCGGGTGGCCGGCGCCCTCTGGCTCCTTCCCAGCTCGTTCCTCGCGCCCGGGAGGGGGCGAAACTCGCGGGGAGGTTTTTCAGACGTTTCCGGGAGTAGCCTTGCGCCGGTTCTAGAGAGGCTACTGGGAATGCAGAGGTGGGCCATTGGGGGCTGCGCCCGTCAGCCTTGTCACTTCGCTGAGCTGATCGGTGTCCTGCCCTGTGGCACAACTTCCTGCTCTCCAGCTGGAATGCCAGGGAAAGGTCTCAGAGGGAAGCCCCGCGCCTCATTGGCAGGGCACGAGTAGTGCGGGCCATCCCTGTGGATCTGAGACACTGCTCTTCTACTCTAATAATGCCTCAGTAGGGAGGCAGGGTGATTTAGTGGAAACATCAAGCGAAGTGCACGCATTTAGGTATAGCTGCATCGCTGATTTTGCTGAGTGACCTTGGGCAAGTCGCTTAACCTCTTTTGATCCGGAGTTTTTCCCATTCAAAAAATTAGGCCACAGGGTTGCTGTGATGGTCAAGTGAGATAATGTAAATCTGAGTGACTTGATACGTGTCAAATTCGCTGAGGGTTTTTTCCCCCGTATTTTTGGATGGCTTTGGAAAACAACTTTATCCTATGAATATTGTATTGTTCTATCTTTAATTGTTTCTAAATTCATGCAACTTTATAAATAAATGTCTATTTTAAAGACTTCTAAAAGTGCAGCTGAAACTTCATATTCTAGTTGTTAACTTTTAGTATGCTGCTGAATCTGGCAGCTTTAGTGAGGTTTAGTGTTCAGTTTTTTTTTTTTTTTTTAACTTAAAAAGAAGCCCCACTTTAAAATAGAAATTCAGTTTTTTAATTCTCCTCTTAGCTGGTGGGATAAAAAAGTCATTTTAAAACATTTTTTTGTGTCTACTCACTAGAAACAGCAGGAATATTTCTAAGGAACATCTTCAGTGTGCAGTGATGTTCTGGATATACCTGCCTGCAAGGAACTTATATTAAGACCACCCAGAGAACTTAGACAAATTAAGGGTAGCATTATTTCAAAATGAAAAGTTATATCTATTTAATATATAAACAAGCCCATCATTATACTATACAGGAGTGAAGACTGTATATGCTCAAACTCTTAGGCTCAAAGTCACCTTGAGAACTTAGATTTCGGGAGGATATGAAATAGTGATTTGAAATGCATATGGAGCACTTTATGTTTTAGTTTGTTTTGTGGTCGACTGAGGTTAAGATGAACATTATTTTGCTTATAAAGTATAAATACAGATACAAACCTAGAGAGCCTCAGAGTTTAGTAATAATGATTTCTACCACTCCTTTTTTGATAGCACATGTTTCTGACTAAATATAATTGTGTGTAATTATTACTTTTAAAATTTATTATTTGGAAGAAAAAGTTGGTTCCCTTTCTGCTAATTTGAAATAAATTTATTCCTTAAGGAGGTGTTGAGTGTCTAGTTACGTGTACTAACATCTTGTAATAGAGACTTGGGGTAAGTATTGCACAAGCTAGTTTTTGGAAGATAAATAATCAAAACAGTATTTGAAGCATTTTTTATTTACCCTTTAACCTGTTGTCAGAGTTTTAAAATATCTACAACAGTGAATGCTCCTTATCTTTTCTGTCAAACAAGGTTTGATATTTACCCTGTATTTGGGTGATTGTTAGCTGTTTACATTTTGCAAATTTCAATTATTATACTTAGGTTTTTTTTTTTTTAGTAATTTTCCTAGGGTAACTTCTATTAGTTATAATATTTAATCTTTCTTCCATTTTCATGCACTGCTTCCCCTTCTCCCTTCTTCCATTTGAATACTTTTTGCTGTGACTTGAACTATGGCAAAACCTTGATTTAGGAAACAGATCCCAGGTCAGTTTTGAAGGAGCTCTAGTAAGAAACGGGAAGTAGTAACATTTATTTCTGGCCTGTTCTTGCCTTGGGGAAGAAGATGAGATGAACGAATCATTCCACAACGGCTAGTTTGTGGTTCATTTAGTTAAAAGAATAAGATCATTGACATTTGAATGAATCTGTTTAGCTAAGTGAAGTAATCACCGACTCTAAAATTGTAAATGTTATTTAAGTATTAAGATAGTTAAAAGCAAAAAATACTGCTCTTGCTTCAGAGCACTTAAATGTTACATCTGCTTGGAACCTTTCTTACTCAGTTATCTCCCCACTTGTTCTCTTACTTGCTTCACATTCCTGTTTAGATGTTCCCTTATCACTGAGAAGTTCCTTGACTGCTACACTCTCTTCCCTTACTTATTTTTCTCTGTAGCATTGACTTATCGTACACATTCTACTTGCTCTCTCCACTATAATTTTTAAATTTCATAAGGTCATGAATTTTTGTCTTTTGCTTCTGCTCTTTTTTGTTAATGTTAGACTTTATCTACTGACTTCCTGTTACAATAGATAACAGGATAGGATTTTTAGTATTCTTTTATCACTCCCACCTCAAAGATGTTTGCGTATTTAATTTTTAATATTACATATAGATAAAATTAATGAAATTCCATTAGATTGTTAGGGACCACAATAAGGATTCTATTTTGGCAGATATTTTCAAGATACATGTAATTATGGCTGATACAGAGCTCAGCTGCTAACTGAAAGATTGGTGGTTCCAACCCATCTAGCTAGTGGCTCCTTGGGAGAAAGATGAGGCAGTCTAACCATAAAGATTAAAGCTAGGGAGACTCTGGGGGCAGTTCTACTCTGTCACATGGTGTTGTTATGAGCCAGAATCAACTCACCAACTTAAGGGCACCTAGTGACAGCAACATAACGCTGATTGCTCTGTAGTTGTAGTTTGTTATGTATTTGATGTCTGATTTTTTGTTTTTTGAACTCCAGTTATAATTTTGGAACTCAATGTCACATTCCCAGTAATTCTAAATACAGTATCTTCATGTAGCAAGCTTTGCCTGGAAGATTGGAGAAAAAAATTGGAAAGTACGGGTATTCTTGAAAATACAATTGTAAGCCTCCAAGCCAGTGTTTTTTTTTTTTTTGTATTAGCTGTGGGGAATCTTAGTGAGGTTATTTAGCCTCTAAGCACCAGTTTCCTTATGTATAAAAAGAAAGTAGTATCTATGCCATTGGGTTGTTATGTAAATTGAGATGATGCATGTAAAAAGTTTAGCAACATGTTTGGCATCTAGTAATATCCTCTCCAGATTATTTCAGTTATGACATATGTGCCAGTTGATTAACATACATTCAAGGTGCCATACAGTTAATTTCCTACCTCAGTTTCCTAGCTTAGTAGTTGTACATCATAGTGGAAACTGATCAACACTAATGGAGAAAGTTTGGACACGCATATTCTTTAGACACTGAGATCACTAGTGGGTAACTTTACTATAACATGACAATTGGCTCAATTATAAGAGCAGTACCTGGCATGTAATAAGCTCTCAGTAAATATTTCTTGAATAAAGAGAGAAATGAGAACTTGAATAATAGAGATGTTAAGAATATTCTTTGCGTATTTAAAAAAGTTATATTTGTGTTATGGTTATCTGTCACTTCTCATTTAGACGCTATGTATTCTTTGGAGATTAGTTGACTTGTGTATATCTAAAGTAGAATTTTTAAAATACTTTGTTCTGTGTAGGTATTCTAAAGTGTGTGACATTTGGTATTCATTGATTCATTAAATAATTAGTGTTTGTTAAGTTTCAGAGATGATTTGGGCTTGGTGATAAAAGACTGCCCTTTCTTATATCTTACACATGCATACATACACACACACAGTAATCGCTGAGTTTCTAAGTTTGTAAAATAAAACATCTCTGAAGGTTTTGGGCAGATTTATAATAGACGACAATCTTTTGGTGCGCTTCCTCTTTTAGCTTCCAGGGTTCTTCAGTGGAAACCTTTCTATATCCAAATCTTTCCTTGTGCTGCTACCCCTCCTGTTAAGGTCTTCTCACCTATAGCTCAATTTTTCCTGTGGTTAAATCTCTTCAAGTCTACCTAAATGACATTTCTGGGAAGTTTTTTTTCCCATCTTCTAGCTTACATTTTGACCCTTCCCTATTCTGACCTGTGGGACAGTGTGAACTCATAACTCATCTTTTTAACACCTGGCTTCAAACTCCCTTACATTTTATCTTAACTGTTTTAATTTTTTTTGAACTAGACGATTGCTAACTGTCCCTTCTACTCTAAAATTTATATAATTGCTTTTTAATTTATCTCCAAACAAATGAAACCCATTGCTGTCTAGTTGATTGTGACCCTATAATGCGGAGCAGAACTGCCCCATGGAGTTTCCAAGGTTGTAATCTTTATGGAAGCATACTGCCACATCTTTCTTCTCACGTGTATTATTTTTCGTTTTATAGTCCTGCCTCATCTTTGTCCGAAAAGTGGGCTTTGGGAATGGTTTAAGTTCTGGGTTAACAGAGTGACCCAGGGCAGTAGTTCCAGGGGCTCCTCCAGTCTCTGTCAGACCATTAAGTCTAGTCTTTTTACGTGAATTTGAATTCTGGGCTACATTTTTCTCCTGCTCTGTCTGGGACTCCTTGTCGTGTTCCCTGTCAGGGTGGTCATTGGTGGTACAGGGTACCATCTAGTGCTTCTGGTCTTGGGCTGGTGGAGTCTCTGGTTCATTTGGTCCTTTTAGTCCTTTGGGCTAGTGTTTTCCTTTTGTCTTGGTTTTCTTCATTCTCTTATGCTCCATGTGGAATGAGACCAATAGATGTATCTTAGATGGCCACTCACAATGAAGCTTACATTTAAATTGAAGTTTTAAATGTAATGCCAGGAAAAAATAATTTGAAGTATTTATTCTGAATGATAGTTCCCAGTTTGGTTCATTTGACTTCAAACATCTGTATGCTAGGCACTGAGATAAGCGGTTACAAATGCAAAGAAATACGCAATCACTACCTTTCTGGAGCTCAGTAATAAACATTTCTTTGACCATCACAGTACATATGATGAGGACTATAATAGAGCTATATGTAAAGTTTTAGATGAGAAAACTCTTAAATCTGATTTTGGTTAAAGGAGATACAATCTCAGCATCAGTATTCCCTCCTCCTAAGTCCCTGCCTGGTTAGTGCTTGGCTGCTAACTGAAAGACTGGAGTGTTCAGCCCACCCACGGTTACCTTGGAAGAAAGGCCTGGCAGTCTCCTGAAAAAGCAACCCTTGAAACCCCTACTGTGACATACATGGGGTTGCAGTGAGTTGCAGTCATCTCAACTGGTTTTTGCCTATACTTGCAGCTAGGAAAAATGCCCTGAGTGGAATTAGGAGGTTTACCTAGGAGCCATTTAAACCCCCCAGTTCCTAAGCTTCATGTGGTATAAAATGGTTATATAGACTGAAATGTCGCTTTCTCACGTGCTTTATGTGAAAAACTAAGCGACTTTAGCTTTGATAAGTTTCTTGGTATTTTGCGTTTATCTTTTAAACTCAAACTACCAATTTATTTCTAGGTTACTCACAAACGGTTACTATTACTGCTGTGATATACCTTATAAATAAATAAATGGTTAATTTGCTTTAATTTTATTAAACCCAAAACCAAATCAAACCTGTTGTCGAGTTGATCCTGACTTATAGTGACTCTATAGGACAGAGTAGAACTGCCCCATAGGGTTTCCAAGGAGCAGCTGGTGGATTTGAACTGCCAGCCTTTTGGTTAGCAGCTGTAGCTCTTACAGGACTCGTGAAATGTTTAATGAATGAAAATGATAGGTCTGGAAAAGTGCAAAGCGATGGCATATTTGTGGGACAATGTGGCATATCTAGAAATTCAGCAAAATATTTATGAGCATATAGTGTATAGTTTTGGAAGATTTGTAGTCTGAGTGGAAGTATATACTGTTCTGAATTTAGGAGAGAGAAACTCCCTGGATACTTTGGCTGTAAGACAGGAAGTTATTCAGTGATACAGCATGTTAAGATCTGAAAGAAAGATAAGCCACCTCCCCCCCCAATCAAAACCGTTGCTGTCCTGTCGATTTCACTCATTGCTACTCTGTAGGTCAGAGTAGAGCTGCCCCATACAGTTCCCAAGAGCGCTTGGTGGATTTGAACTGCTGACCTTTTGGTTAGCAGCTGTAGATCTTAACCATTATGGCACAGGGTTTTTGAAAGAAAGGTAATGTCCTATTAATATTTATAAGAAAAGACTAATTTTCTTTTTCAGTTATAGTAGATGAATATATAATTTTATCTATTTGTTTCTACTAGTGGTACATTTATGATGGGTTTGGTTTTAAGTAGTTTTTTTTTTTCTTTCCTGTTCCTTGATAATTTATATTTAAGATATTAAACTCCATAGTTGGAAAGGATTTAAGTATTACCAGTAATGAAAGGCAGGAGGACACAGTGTAAGAGCTTCAGGGTAGTCCTGACTCAGTATGATGACAACCCCATTATGCCTCATATTTCATTTAAGCAAAATCGATATATTTGCCATTGTCAAGTTTTTTAATAAAAAAGGAAAAGTTAGAAGTTCCTCGGCTTTTGAAATTACCTGGTTGTATTTATTTTATGTAAAATGTGATGTCACAGGGCCCGTGAGCCTTCTCTCTCTGTCTTATAAATGGTATAAAGTGCGTTAGCAAATTGACGGTCTCATTGGTTGCATTTCAGTGAAGAGAAATAATAACAAGTTACTGTGTTAAAGAGTAAACTTTAAAAGATATTGCCATTAGGTGATTACATTGGAAAATGTGGATCCAGAGGAAAATTGATTTGGGAGAAAACATACTAATGGTTTAAGTTTGTTTTTTGAAGAGCTGGTAAACATCAAGGAGGAACTGTCTAGCAGGTAGTTGGGAACATGGAACTGAAGCTTAGGAGAGAAAACAGCAATAGAAAGGTGATTTTCTTCTTCAGTTAATTATAGAGGAAGGGAGTGTGATCTAGAGGTGTGGGGTTAATTCAGGGCTGAACTTATGGGCATGCCTATTTGGGACTTCGAGAAGCCTAGGGAAAAGGAGAGTGGAGAATTGTGCATAAAAGTAGGAGAGAAGCCAAGAAAAGAGAATTTCAGTGAAGAACATTGGTTGTGGGTGATTTAGCTTTCATTTTCTTACCTGAATTTTATAAAGCACCTACCATTGAGCTTGAATTTCTTTTGCAATAAGTAAAGCAGTATTAGAAAAAGGATGGAGTGTTGATGTTTCTGAATGAGAGATTTTGGGCAGAGTAAAGACTTTGGGGGGCAAAAAAAAGCCTTTAAAATATTGATAACTTTGGGAAAAGCAATTTCTGATTATAGAGTTAATGAGTGGAATGCTAGTGAGGGGTTGGGGAATAAGATTTTAGGTTAAAAAGGTAGCAGGACTGAGGGAAATTTGTTTACATAAGTGCTTTTTTATCTCTTTTGTAAAAGTTAGACTTATTTTGGAGGGCGGGGTAAGCAGTGGGGAAGAAACCTCTGGAGGGAGGTTTTTCAGGTCTTTACTACTTCTTATATTAATAGTTTTCTGTTCATTGTGTTTTATAGTCATTTATCCTTGAATTGCTTTCTTCATACTGCTTTAAGACCTCATCTTCTTTTAGCATAAATCTAATCATGTAAAAGCTTTCCAAAAAGTCTACACTTACTGAACATACTTATCTCCTCACTTTTGCCTTCCACTCTTCATTCTCCTAATATTCTGTTTAACATAACACTTACTTTTCCGATTTAAAATTTTTCCTCCCCATCACTTTAGGATCTAACTTCTAAATTTTAACCGTTAACTCAATTTGAATTAATCTCCTACTTTATAGTGATTTTTTAATCTCTGTAGTGCCTGCACTAGGAGCCTGTTGGTGCAGTGGTTGTTAAGCGCTTGGCTAACTGAAAGGTGGGCAGTTCGAACCTACCATTCTCTCCGTGGGAGAAAGGTGTGACAGTCTGCTTCTGTAAAGATTATAGCCTTGGAAACCCTATGGGCAGTTCTACTCTGTCCCATAGGTCTCTGTGAGTTGGAATCAACCCGAAAGCAATAGGTTGTACTGACCTGTAAGTACTAGTAAGTGGAATGAAATGAAAGAAAGTGGAGATCAGGTTGAGGTTGTTGAAGAATTTTAAGGGGATGCATTAAGGGTGAATGGTGAAATTATCTGGGTTGATGACAAATAATGACAAGGTCAGAAGTTGTCTAGGAAGGTGGTTTTGTGTTATGGTTACCAGCTTTTAAACTTGAGTATTATGAGTTTTGGCTCTACTTAATGATGGCGAATGATCCCTGTATCTGTTGCTTCAGTTTTCCTACTGTTAGAAGCCAGGAGATCGAAGAGGAGACCAGGACTGTAATTAGTGCCAGCATCCAGAAGTTATATTTATACTTTCACTCATGTAAAAGATCTCTTGTGTTTTCTGAGGCCTATATCACTGTTTGCCAAACTATGGAGAATAATACCACAATTATCCAAATTTTGAAGTTTTTTTTGTGATAAGGATTTATGCTAGTGATATTTTTAGGTTTCTCATAAAAATAGTGAAGGTAATATGTGATAATTTACTATACCCAAGAATTCTAGAAAGCTGTTAGTGATTACCTAATGCTTAAATGTTTTTTCCTAATTTGTGGAGTTAATATGTCTTTCATTTAATCTGTTTTATAATTATATAGATATGTGGTCCTTTTTTTTCTTCATTTTAATCAACTTTATTGAGGTATTATTTGCATGCTATGAAATTCATCAGTTTTAAGTGAAAATCAGTGATTCTTAGTAAGTTTATCAAGTTGTACAGCCATTACCACAATCCAGTTTCGGAACATTTCTATCACCCTAATAAGATCCCTTATGCCAATTCACAGTTAATCCCTGTCCTAGCCCCCAACTTTAGACAACCACCAGTCTACTTTCTTTCTCAATTTTTCGTGAGCCTGATGTTCGGTATTTAGTATTATTTTAAGCCCATGTGTTAACTCTTTGGGCAAATGCAAGACTTTCTTCTTCAGGGATTTCAGCTGGGTGGAAGATTTGTACGGAGCCCGGTGAGCCGATGTCCCAAGTTAAGTTTACTCATGCCGTTCCTCCTGGCAGAAGTATCCTTTCTTTATTCCTCTTAGACTAGTTCACCTGTCTGAAAGTAACACTGTTGTCTTGCATTGCACTTGTTTTGTTTATACTTGTGTGTGTGTGTATTTTAAGGCAGTGAAAGTAACCTGAAATAATAAAATGAAGTCTTATTTTCATAATTCAGTTTTACTTTAATGACTTGAGATATATAAATTACATGCCATATAACTCATTCATTTAAAGTGTACAATGCAGTGATTTTTTATATATTCACAAGAGTCGTGCAACCATCACCACAGTCAATTTTAGAACATTTTTATCACCCTATAAAGAAATCCAGTGCCTGTTAGCAGTCCCTCCCCATTTCCTTTCAAACCCCACAACTCTAAAAAACCACCAGTCAGCTTTCTGTGTATATAGATTGGGCTGTTCTAGACATTTCATGTAAATGGAACCATGTAGTATGTGGTCTTTTATGACTGGCTTCTGTTACTTAGCATGATGTTTTCAAGGTTCATCCATGTTATGGTATGTATCAGTACTTCATTTCTTTTTTATGCCAAGTAGTATTGCGTAAATATAGTACATTTCATCAATTGCTGGACATGTGTAGATTGTTTGCATTTGGCTGTTGTAAATAAATGCTGCTGTGAACATTTGGGTAAAAAATAGTTTTGTTGATTTTTTTTTTAATTGAGAAATAACTTATAGTACAAAGCTCAAATTATAAGTGAATTTTTACCGAGATCAAGATAGATGGATAGATAGATAGATTAGATGGATTAGATAGATAGATAGCATTTCCATTGGCCTAGAATGTTCCTTTGAGAGACTGTTCTTAGTACTCTTCCCCCTGCAGGTTACCGTTGTTCTGACTTCTGTTACTTGTTACTGTAGATTAGGTTTACCTGTCCTTGAACTTCATGTGACTAAAATCACATGGTATATATTCAAGAAGTCTGGCTTCTTTCTCTCATCAGGTTTTTGAGATCTGTGTTGTTGCTTGATTCTATAAGCTAGTTTTATTTATTATTATTTTAATTGCTGGGTACTATTTCATTGTATCAGTTTGTGTAGCCATTCACTTGTCAGTGGACAAGTATTGTGTACATAAGCACTCATTTCTCTTGGATATATATCTAAGGTGAAATTGCCACGGAAGAAAGGCCTAGCGATCTGCTTCTGTAAAGATTACAGCCAAGAAAACCCTATGGGGCAGTTCTGCTCTGTTACATGGGGTCATTATGAGTGGGAATTGACTAGGTGGTAATGGGTTTGGTTTTGTTTTCTAAAGTAGGTGAATGTTAAAAACTGCCAATTTTCCAAAGTAGTTGTATCATTTTATCCACTTAACCAGCACTGAATGAGAACACCATTTGCTTCACATCCTCACCAGAACTTTGGTGTATTGCATGTATTTCGGAGTAGGGATTTCTTTTGTCCACTAAAATTAATCCTATTATAATTTACTGGTACATATTCACTGCTCATTTTTCTTTTGGTGTGATTAACTTTTTGTCATACGTTGCAGATATTTTCCTTTTAACTTTGTTTATACTGATTCAGGAGCTCTGATGGCGCAGTGATTAAGAGTATGGATGCTAACCAGAAAGTCGGCAGTTTGAATCCACCAGCTGCTCCTTGGAAAACCTATGGGTCAGTTCTGCTCTGTCCTACAGGGTCACTGTGAGTCTGAATCGACTCCATGGCAACAGGTTTGGTGCCCTGGTGGTGCAGTGGTTAAGAGCTTGGCTGCTAATCAAAAGTTTGGCAGTTTGAATTCACCAGCCGCTTCTTGGAAACCCTAAGGGGCAGTTCTACTCTGTCCCGTAGGGTCACTATGAGTCAGAATTGACTCGACTGCAACAGCTGTTTTTGGGGGGGAGGGGTATAATAAATGTTTTAATTTTTTATCTACTTGATTCTAAAACTATTTTATGACTTTCAGCCTTTAGTGTCATGCTTAGGGCTTTCCACCAAGATGATAAAAATATTTGCTTTTGTTTTCTTCAAATATTCTTGTGGTTTTATTTTTTATATTTGAATCTTAAGAAGTTAGAAGTTGATACATTTAAGTTTTTTTGTTCATTTAACATTTAGGGAGTATCTGTTATGTCATGGGAAGGTACAGCGAAGGGCATCATATCCTCGCTTTTAACTCATACAAAAATAGCTATGAATGTGTCCAGCCAACAAAAGCAGTAGTGGTTGTAGTTTTGACATGACACTTAAATTTAAACCAATAACTTCGTATGGGGTTCCAATCATAGAAAGTACTCTGTTCCAACTCAGAAGGAAAACGTGCAGTGTTGGGACCTCAAGAGAATGTCGTATATATGAAACCAAATGTGCTGTATTTTATGTGTGATTTAAGGAACTAAAGGGTAATTTGATTATATTCGGTTTATGCTGAAGTTATTTTATAGCATACTCTCTGAGAAAGATGAGATTCTACTGCATGTGGACATATAAAGAACATAAAACCTTTGTTAGGTTCTGATATCTGCTAAAATATTTTCCATATGTTATTCCTGACAACCATACTGTGAAGTAGATTTTGTTATACTGATTTTGTAATTGAGACTTACATTTTCAAATCAACCTGCGCAAGGGTTAACAAGCCAGGAAGTAGCATAGTGTAGGTTTGCAAAACTACGACTGTCAGACTCCAACAGTCCATTTCAGGAGTTCACAATTTGATGTGTCTTATCCAGGAGATAAGATATACACTGTAGTATAAATGATTTGAAAAGTACCATAATAGTATGGATAACAGTGTCCTTTGTGGGCTCATCTGTCTAGTCTTTAAATATAAATACCGTTTCTCATGCCACACCTCCCCCTGTGTGATCATACCTGCTTCCGAGGCTTCATTTGTTGGTTCTTTAAAAATGTTTGTTCAGTAAAATTGAACAAATGAGGAGCTGTGTATACATTTAGTCTCTACTCTCAGCGGAGTTTAATAAAGTCTAATTAATGAGAGAGGCAGACATAAAACCTGTCTACAAATAATATAAGGACATGTATGTGATAAGTGTTAATGAAGAAAAAGAGTATTATGAGAGTAATACAAAGCCCTGCTTTAGTGATTAGACAATAAAGGCTTCTCTAAGAAAATAATGTTTAAGCTGAGACCCAGGAATGCAAAATTGTGAGCTAGTTTAGCTTATGAGAGGTGAGTGTTGTAGGCAAAAAGTCATAGCGTGTGCAGACTCTGAATGGGGCACTATGTTTGCTTCTTGTTGAAAGATCCTAAATAAGGTTGGAAAGGTGTTGCCGGAGGTGAAAAAGTGCCTTAAGATGAGGCTGAAGAAATAAGTAGAGGCAAGATAATATAGGCTTTGAGAAGGAGTTGGGATTTTATTGTAAGTGCAGTAGAAAGTTGGTAACAGGTTTGTTTAAGAAGATTGATTTACAATTTTAAAAGATCATTGGCAGCTAAGAAGAATGATTGGGGGCAGATAGTTTGATTAAGAGGAATGATTGTCACTTGGATTTGGGTGGTATTAATGGGAATGGAGAAAGTGGATGTATTAAAACATTTTGGATATAGAATTGACAGGATTTGATAATAATGAATTGGGGGTGAAGAGGCGGAAGTTCAGATTTCTGATATGAACTCAGGGTAGTGATGGGGGAGGTGATACAGGGGAGTAGAGTAACAGGTTTTAGGGGAAAAGATGTTTTGAGCATAACAGTGTAAGTTTGAGAAGCCTGTGGGATAATGAAGCAGGGATGTTAAATAGGCAGGTCTGTTAATAATGGTCTGGACTGGAAATAAGCATTTAACATATAGATAATATTTAAAGACATGGGACTGATTGTGATCACCTGGGAAGCGGGAAAGAAAAGGTGGCCTCTGACAGAGTCCTGGTAAGTTCTGACATTTACAGAGTAAACAGAGAATAAGGAACCAATAAAGGAGCTTGAGCAGGAGAAACTCACTGCAGTCGAGTCGCCTCTGACTCCTAGTGACCCTATAGGACAGAGTAGAACTTCCCCATAGGCTGTAAATCTTTACAGAAGCAAATTACCACATCTTTCTCCAGTGGGGCAGCTAGTGGACTCGAACTGCTGACATCTTGGTTAGCAGCCAAGCACTTAACCAGTGCACCACCAGGGCTTCTTCTGAGAAGGAGAGAGACAAGGAAAAGTGGTATACTGAATGCTGTAGAAGGTAATAGTGGTGAACTCTTCTGTGCCCATGAAATGATCTCATTTGAGTGCTGGAAAGTGTGAGTACTTCCTCCTTCATCTGCCTGTCTCTTCTATTCAGGTGTCAAGTTTAGGCATTACTTCTAGGATGCTTTTCCTGATATATTTCCTCAAGTCTGGGTTCAGAAATTCTCTTTTCGAGTCTTCAGTAATGCTCTCTGTTTCTTCCAGATGATCTGTTTGATTATCTTGTGTTCCTTCACTTAAGTTCCTGTGAGATAAGGACCTGGTTGTCTTGTTCAGCCCTCTGTTCTCAGCTTCTCAGTAGCCTTGCACAAAGAACTTCTAAATACATATTTTTGGAGTGAATAAAGTATTACTCTGGGTTCTAACATGGAAGAAATTTTTCTGCTTGTAAGAATGTGTTCCAGAATGTTTGGGAAAATGTCGGTAAAGAAGAACATTAACATGGAAATCACCCCCCCCCCCCAAAAGCTATTAATTTTTGTGTTTTAGTTTGTGTCTTGCCAGTTCACCAAACGTCTCTGTGAAGAAATTATTTCTGAATTGGGGAAATAGGTATCACAAGAGGATACTGTTTTTTACCTGCTGCCTTAAGTGTAGATTAAGAGTATTAGCTAGGATGAATGCAAAGTCTAACAGTATACAGGCAAAAGCAAAATGTTTTAGTAGTTAGATTATTAAATTAGTTTGAATTCTACTTAGGGAAGTGATGGCAAATAGGGTTGGGAACAACTTGTGGATTGCCTTTTGTGCCAGCCAAGCAGCGGAGGAGTATTGAATTTCACTGGATCTGATACTTTAAAGTATGTTTATTTGCAGAAACTTAAAATGTATTTCTTTGTTTGTAGGCACACAAGTCTCTGAATTTTGTGTCAACACTGCTTCAGATCACTATGTCGGAACAACTGGAATTACCTGTGAGACAGGCAGGCAAGTTTCCTGAATTATTTTCTTGAGTGTTCGTAAATATGTTTAAAAGGTGCATAGTTGAATAACAGAAGTATCTTGAGTTGGCGCTTCAGCAGTTTACTTCTCTGAGAATCGGTTTGCCCTCAAGTGTTTTTCACTGCACACAGCAAGTGCCTTAATATTTAGTTGAATTAAAAGAGAACCTGGAAAGAGAAATTGTGGAGTTTATCAAAAGATGTTTATATGTATTCTCAATTTCTTACCCTGATAAGTGATTCTAAGACATAAACCTCTTTGTTTGTAGTTACACGTTCTGCTTTTACAGGCATTTCCTGAGCTTATAAGCAGTTCCTATATTACATTTGTTTAAAACAAAAAAATTTTTTTGCTCACTTAACATTGTATAATAAATACTTCTCTTTTCTTTATAGTCTTAGTTTTCATATTTTAATAGCTGAATAATTTTCTAAAATATACCATATGTAGTGAACCATTTCTCAATTTTTAGAATTTAAGCTCAGTTAAGTTTGTTTGTTTTTTTCGTGATTGTATTCCTAGAGTCAAAAATATTGCCTGATACATTGTAGGTACTCATTAAATTAAATAAAAGGATGAATGTAAGTTGTTTATCTTTTTTTTTTTTTTTTTAAAGCCAGTGTTAACAGCACTATAATGGAACGTTTTTCATGCCTGTGTAATTTAGTAATTTCACTGGACCATGGTCAGCAGTAAATCTGTTTTGTTTTTTTTTTAATTTCTAATGTAATAGAAAAGAGTTGCTTTGATTATTTTAACTGTCATTTCTCTTGCTAGTGAAGTTGACATTTTTACATTTGGTTATCTTCTAGATGAGAACCTTTGCCTTTAAATCCCAAATTTTTACTAAGAAGTCGAAAGCCCTAGGTATTTAGAAGGGATCTTAACCTATTGTAGAAATTCGATTATGTATATTAGAAAAATTAAATTACACATTTTTGAAAATACAGTTATTAATTTTAAATTTGCATCCTTGTAATAATTGAATCCACCACCTGTCCATCAGTTTGTCATACTGTTGTGTCTTGTGTGTTGCTATGATGCTGGAAGGTCAGCTAATGATATTTCAAATACCAGCAGGGTCACCCATTGTGGACAGGTTTCAGCAAAGCTTCCAGACTAAGACAGACTAGCAAGAAAGACCTGGCGATCTACTTTGAAAAATTAGCCAGTGAAAAACCTATGGGTCACAGTGGAATATTGTGGTGGAGGGTGAGCCCCCTAGGTTAGAAAAGGCACTTAAAATACACAGTGGCTGCATCATTAGAATCAGGCATACCAATAATTGTGACGATGGCATAGGACCAGGCAACTTTTCGTTCTGTTTTACGTGGAGTTGCCGTGAGCTGGAGCTGACCTGCAACAACTAACAACATCAGTAATTGAATGATACTCTGTAGTGCCTGGTATATGGAAGTTTAATCTTTGTAGTTGGATTCAGGGATTCTGGATAGATTATACTGTGAATCATGAAATCTTTGCAGTGCAGTTCCCTGTTGTTTATATGTTTTGTTGGACCAGGAAAAAAAAAAAAACTTTTAAGACACTGACTTGAAATTGTACAAATAAGTACATGTATCCCATTCCTTTATCCATTATGATGGAAAGAAATTCTCAGAGGCTGTATTTGAAAGACATAGGGGCTGTATCACATTATACATTTTAATCTTTATTCTGTTTTAGATCTGAAGAATCAAAATTCTGGAAATAGTGTTAATCGGGAATATGTCAGACCCATATATTTTGAGTCAGTGCTCTTTTACTGTGCAAGTAATTTATCTCAAAACTTTTGTTGAAAGAGTGTTATAAAGTATTGTAATCTTTTTTGAAGTAATACAAGGTGTTATTTTAATTCCTAAGCTACAGCATAAATCCAAGTTGTATAAGTTATCCTTGGTTAAATAGGAGTAGCACTCCAGTTAAAGAGTTAATTACTAATCAGAGGAGAAGAGCCCATGTTTTATGGAATGTAGAAATTTTAAATAACTTTGTTTTCCTACATATTTGTGACTGAGCTTTTTTGTTTATTTTAATTTTTTTCTCTTTTTTGGGGAGGGCTGGGTAAAAAGCATTATTAGCAATTTAGATTTTGCCACACTCTCAGCTTGAGTTAACTTGGTCAAAGTTGTTGTTGGTTGCCATCTATTTGATTCTGACTCCTGGCAACCCCATGTGTACAGAGTAGCTTTTAAAATAACAGAAAGCGGTGTTTTGCTTATAAAAGGATAATGGTTGGTCTGAAAGAAATAGTTGAGGTGTGGACACTTACAAGGGATGTTCACAGTGCATAAGGTGAACATTTTTTCATCAAACTAATCTATATTTTAGGTGTTATATATTTGAAAAATATGATAACACAGTATTGGCCTGATCGGGAAACAGCACCAGGGGATATATCCCCTTACACTATTCCAGAAGAAGATCGACATTGTATTCGAGAAAATATTGTAGAAGCCATTATCCACTCTCCTGAGCTCATCAGGTATGTATATTTTTTTAACTTACTGTAGCATTTTGATGTTTAAAAGCTCCTATTTTTACTTATATTTTTTATGCCCCCACGTGTCTGTCAGGTCATTGTACTGTGGTTGCATGTTGCTGTGATGCTGGAAGCAGTGCCACCAGTATTCAAATAACAGGAGGGTCACCCATGGTGGATAGACTTCAGCTGAGCTTCCAAACTAAGACTGGGAAAGAGGACCCTGCAGTCTACTTCTGAGAAGATTTAGCCAGTGAAAACCTTATGAATAGCAACAAAACATTGTTTGCTATAGTCCTGGAAAATGAGCTTCTCAGGTCGAAAGGACTCAGAAGACAACTGGGGAAGAGCTGCCTCCTCAAAGTAGAGTTGACCTTAATGGCATGGATAGAGTCAAGCTTCTGGAACCTTCATTTGCTGATGTGATATAACTCAAAATGAGAAGAAACAGCTGCAAACATCCATAAATAATTGGAATCTGGAATGTACAAAGTATGAATCTAAGAAAATTAGAAGTCATCAAAAATGAAATGGAATGCATAAACATTGATATCCTGGGTGTTAGTCAGCTGAAACGAACTGGTAGTGGCTATTTTAAATGAGACAGTTATGTGGTCTACTATGCCGGGAACAACAACTTGAAGAGGAATGACATTGCATTCATGTCAAAAAGAACATTTCAGGATCTATCCTTAAGTACAGTGCTGTCAGTGATAGGATAATATCCACACGCTTACAAGGAAAACCAGTTAATACGACTATTTTTCAAATTTATGCACCAAACACTAAGGCCAAAGATGAAGAAATTGAAGATTTTTACGAGCTACTGAGGTCTGAAGTTGATCAAACATGCAATCAGGATGCACTGTTAATTACTGGTGATAGGCACACGAAAGTTGGAAACAAAGAAGGATCGTTAGTTGGAAAATATGGCCTTGGTGATAGAAACGATGCCAGAGATGCATGATAGAATTTTGCAAGACCAAGCACTTCTTCACTGCAAATACCTTTTTTCGCCAACATAAATGACGACTATACAGGTGGGCCTTGCCAGATGGAACACACAGGAATCAAATTGACTACATCTGTGGGAGGAGACAATGGAAAAGGTCAGTATCATCAGTCAGAATAAGGCCAGGGGCTGACCGTGGAACAGACCATCAATTGCTCATACGCAAGGTGAAGCTGAAGCTGAAGAAAATTGGAACAAGTCGACAAGAGCTAAAGTATGACCGTGAGCATATCCCACCTGAATTTAGAGACCATCTGAAGAATAGATTTGATGCATTGAACACTAATGATCGAAGACCAGACGAGTTGTGCAAGGATGTCATATAAAGAAAGCAAGAGGTAATTAAAAAGACAGGAAAGAAAGTAACTTGCTCTTGAACATTGAGTAACTAAAGCAAAAGGAAGAAACGATGAAGTAAAAGAGTTGAACAGAAGATTTGAAAGGGCAGCTTGAGAAAGCAAAGTATTATAATAATGTGCAAAGACCTGAAGATGGAAAACCAAAGCGAAGAATACGCTCTGCATTTCTCAAGTTGAAAGAACTAAAGAAGAATTCAAGCCTTAAGTTGCAATATTGATGGATTCTATGGGGAAAATATTAAACGACTCAAGAAGCAATAAAAGATGGAAGGAATATACAGAATCGCTAAAAATGACCAAAAAGAATCGGTCAGTGTTCAAACAGTTCAGAAGGTAGCTTATGATCAGGAAATGATGGTACTGAAGGAAGAGGTCCAAGCCACACTGAAGTCGTTGGTGAAAAACAATGACTACCAATTGAGATGTTTCAACAAATGGATGCAGCGTTGGAAGTGCTCACTCATCTATGCCAAGAAATTTGGAAGACAGCTACCTGGCCAACTGACTGGAAGAGATCTATATTTATGCCTATTCCCAAGAAAGGTGATCCCACCAAAGGCGGAAATTATTGAACAATATCATTAATATCACACAAAAGTGAAATTTTGCTGAAGATCATTCAAAAGCAGCTGCAGCAGTGTATCAACAGGGAACTGCCAGAAATTCAAGCCGAATTCAGAAAAGGATGTGGAACCAGGGTGATATCATTGCAGATGTCAGATGAATCCTGGCTGAAAGCAGAGAATACCAGGAAGATGTTTACCTGTGTTTACCAACATCTATTGACTATGCAGAGGCATTCGACTGTGAGGATCATAACAAATTATGGGTAACATTGCAAAGAATGGGAATTCCAGAACGCTTAATTGTGCTCATGAGGAACCTATATATAGATCAAGAGGTGGTCATTCATACAGAACAAGAGGATACTGTGTGATTTAAAATCAGGAAAGGTGTGCGTCAGGTTTGTATCCTTTCACTATACTTACTCAATCTCTATGCGGAGCAAATAATTTGAGAAACTGGACTATAAAAAGAAGAATGGGGCATCACGATCGGAGGAAGACTCATTAACAACCTGCGTTATGCAGATGACACAACCTTGCTTGCTGAAAGTGACAGGACTTGAAGCACTTATTAATGAAGGTCAGAGACCACAGCCTTCAGTATGGATTGTACCTAAACAAAGAAAACAAAAATCCTCACAAGTGGACCAATAAGCACCATCATGATAAATGGAGAAAAGATTGAAGTTGTCAAGGATTTCATTTTACTTGGATCCACAGTCAACACCCATGGAAGCAGCAGTCAGGAAATCAAACGACGTGTTACATTGGGTAAATCTGCTGCAAAGGACTTCTGTGATGTGTTGAAAAGCAAAGGTGTCACCTTGAAGACTGAGGTGCACCTGACCCAAGCCATGGTGTTTTCAGTTGTTTTGTATGCACGCTAAGGCTGGACAGTGAATAAGGAGGACCTGAGAAGAATTGTGTTGGCGAAGAATATTGAGTATACCATGGACCGCCAAAAGAATGAACAAATCTGTCTTGGAAGAAGTACAACCAGAATGCTCCTTAGAAGCAAGGATGGAGAGACTACATCTCACATACTTTGGACATGTTGTCAGGAGGGATTAGTCCCTGGAGGAAGACATCATGCTAGGTAGAGTAGAGGGTCAGCAAAAAAGAGGAAGACCATCCATGAGGTGGACTGACACAGTGGCTACAACAATAGGCTTAAGCATAACATCAATTGTGAGAATGGCACAAGACTGGGCAGTGTTTCTTTCTGTTGTACATAGGGTTGCTGTGAGTCGGAACTGACTCAGTGGCACCTAGCAGCAACATTTTTATACGATTTTGCAGAATTTTAAATAATAGTTAAGTTGATGTTCTTAAAATGAGACTTGTCAGTTAATGATAGGATTGAAAAATGGGAACGCTTGGAATTGTAAGAGATATTTGGTTACTTTTTTATCAGGAACAGTTTTCGCTGAGTGACTTATTTTGAGTCATCTGCAGTTTGTATAGATTGAAGTATCAGATGGTTATTTTCAGTTAAATTTGGTGGAAGCAGCCATCTTCTATGTGTGAGTTAGCAAAATTGTATCTAGCTAGCATGTCTTCTCATTGTTTTATTTTTACTTTCAGGGTACAGCTTACTACATGCATTCATCACATCATCAAACATGATTATCCAAGCCGTTGGACTGCCATTGTGGACAAAATTGGTTTTTATCTTCAGTCTGATAACAGTGCTTGTTGGCTAGGGATTCTTCTTTGCCTTTATCAGCTTGTGAAAAATTATGAGTAAGTGTCTCTCTCCATTCCTATAGAAGTTGAAAAGAAGGAAAATTTAACTAATTTGTTTTAACATCTAAAATTACATTTGATACATACTTTAAAATTAGTGAATTATATGTTGATTTTAATTTAGTATTTTCTTTTGGAAAAAACATTCTTTCTGTAATTCTGCAGTCTCCTCTTCTGTTGTTTGACTAAGAAACTCCTTTTTTTTAAAAAAATTGTATTTTAGACAAAGGTTTACAGAATAAACTAGCTTCTCATTGAACAGTTAGTACACATACTGTTTTATGACATTGGCTAACAACCCCCCATGTCAACACTCTCCCCTTCTCAACCTTGGATTCCCTATTACCAGCTTTTCTGTCTCCTCCGGCCTTCTAATCCTTGCCTCTGGGTTGGTGTGCCCCTTTAGTCTTGCTTTGTTTTATGGGCCTGACCAATCTTTGCCTAAATGGTGAACCTCAGGAGTAAGAAACTCCTCTTGCTCTTTTTTTCTTAATCATTGTTTCTTTACCTGTTTAAAAACAGTTACTTCCAAAATTTGACTTATTAGTATGTGCTATTAAAGGCTTTTAGATAAGCTTTTTTAAAATGTGAAGGTGATCAAAGTACATTGAACATTAGTGCTCTTTATTCTACCATTTTTTCTGTGATTTTTTATATCTTGTCCTTTCCTCATATTCGTTGGTGTTGATTTTGTTTCTGCTGAGTCTCTATTTTTTTCTTGTATTTTATTTTGATGTCTCCTTTGTGGTTACCTTATTATTTACCCCTATTTTTCTAAATTTAAATGCAACTTTTACTTCTTTGTGTTGCCTTATCTTCCTCTCCATATGGAAGATCTATGACTACATTTCTTAGTCCCTCGTTATTGTTTTAATGTTGTCTTTTTTTTACATAGTAACATTGCTGTTACCCTGTGTTGAGTATTTTTTTTAATCTTGCTTTGTTTTTTTGATTTCCCCATCTGGGTTGACTTCTGATTGCTCTGCCCATTGTTCTAGTCTTAGCTTTGATACCTGATATTATTGATTTTCTAACCAAAGACCTCCCTTTCTTGTAGTTTTGGTTTGGTTTTTACGAATTTCCTAAACTTCTTTTTATCTGGAAATGTCCTAATTTCCTCTTCATATTTAAGAGACGGTTTTGATGGATATATGATTCTTGGCTGGCAATTTTTTTCCTTCAATTTTTTACATAAGTTGTCCCGTTGACTTCTTGCCTGCATGGTTTCTGCCAAGTAGTCCAAGCTTATTCTTATTGGCTCTCCTGTGTAGGTGACTTTCCGTTTATCCCTAGCTGCTCTTAAAATTCTCTCTTTATCTTTGGTTTTGGCAAATTTGATTATAATATGTCTTGGTGACTTTCTTTTAACATCTACCTTATGTGGAGTTCCATGAGCATCTTGGAGATACCTTCTCATCTTTCAGGATATCAGGGATGTTTTCTGCCAGCAAATGTTCAACAATTCTCTCTGTATTTTCTGTTATCCCTCCCTGTTCTGGTATTCCAATCACTTGTAGGTTATTTCTCTTGATAGAGTCTCACATGATTCTTAAGGTTTCTTCATTTTTTTTAATTCTTTTATCTGATTTTTCTTCAAATATATTAGTGCCAAGTGATTTACCTTCAAGTTCAGAAATTCTGGCTTCCTCTTGCTCAATTCTGCTCCTCTGACTTTCTATTGAGTTGTCTACTTCTGTAATTTTATTGTTAATCTTTTGAATTTGATTGCTGTCTGTCTATGGATTTTTCTAGCTTATTAAATTTTCCATTATGTTCCTGAATAATCTTTCTAATCTCTTCAGTTGCTTTATCTGTGTGTTCCTTGGCTTTTTCTACATATTACCTCATTTCCTTTCTGATGTCTTGAAGAGTTCTGTATATTAATCTTTTGTATTCTGCCTCTGGTCATTCCAGGAATGCACTTTGATCTAGAAGATACCTTGATTACTTGTTTTGAGAGCTTGTTGAGGTGATCGTGGTCTGTTTCTTTATGTGACTTGATATTGACTGTTGTCTCTGAGCCATTTATAAATTATTGTGTTAGTTTATTTTATATTTGCTTACTATGTCATACCTTCTTGCTTTGTTTTGTTTTGATATGCCCAAGTGGGTTGCTTGAGTGAGCTAGCTTGATTATTTTCACCTTTGGAGCTCTGATGTCCTGTCCCCATAGGGCTAGAGGTGCCATCAGGCATATCAGTCTAGGAGTCCGTTCACTTTTCTTGTATGAATTCAGCTCAGGTGTCCAGGTAGCTGATCATCAAGTGTGTGGTACAGGCTTTAGCCTACAGTCTTAGAGGGGCAGGGGTGATTGGTGTAGGTACCGGTAGCAGTTTGCAGCAGGGGTTCACATTCTGAACAAGGCAGGGGGCTGAGAATCGTCCCCCACGTGTCTCTGAGGAAAGCGTGTCCCTGTTCCCTTGAGCATACAGGTGGATGGGTTCTGCAGATGGACCATGGGCTGCCAATGTTTTGGTTGTAAGGACTGGGAGGTACCAGTTATCCTTGGACCCCTGCCGCCAGTGGCTGGGTGACCTGAGCGGAGCTACTAGTCCTTAGGCCCCTGATGTGGGTAGGTGAGGACCCTGTTTAATAGGCAAAGCAGTGTCAAAGATCAAACACCCACCTCTCCACCACAAAGCTGAAACGATTGGAGTCTGCCAACAAGGGCCTATTCTCCTGAAACAGGCCCACACAGGAGAAAGGTACTTACAGTCCACAGACCGTTTATGCCTGGACAGGTGACGCTTCTGTCTTGAGCTCCCCCAGTTAGTGGAGCTGACAAATTATCTTTTCCTACATTTGCAATTTTTTTTTCCTTTTCCAAGGCTGGGACGATGGCTCTAGGTGCTCAACAGGGCCTCTCTCTGGCCCAGGGAATCCAGTCTCTGTAGCCTGCTTGGGAGCAGGGGGGTGGGGTGGGCAGTAAGATATATGCAAGTACTTAGCTTTTGCCAAGGGCGCCGTTTTTCTCAGGTTCCAAGGTGCGAGTGGGTTGTGCGGCTGGCTGCTTCTCCCTGAGGAAACTGTGGCCAAACGCTAGTACCAGCCCGCCGCTGCCACCGCAGCCACCGCTCAGGGAATGGTGCCTGAGGGCTCCCCGCAATTCAGCTGTGGTAACTCCTCTCTGCTTCTGAACAGTCTCTTCCCTCCCCTTGCCCCTCAGTTTGTCGTCTAAGCTTGCCTTCGTTGCTCAGGGCTCCTAGCTTGTCAGAAATATACTCGTTTCACTTGTTTTTTTGGGTCTTTGTTGTAAAGAGGGCTCGCTGGAAGCATCTGTCTATTCTACCATCTTGGCTCCACCCTTCTCTTTCTGTGAACTTTTATCTTACTGATAAGTTTCAAGAACCTATTCCTAATTCTTTAAGATGAATATGTTGGAATTTCATATCTTTTAAAATCAGTGTGTTTTGAGGAACTCACACTCAACCTGTTCATAGTATTTACACATTTGAGCAAATTATACTTGATATAAATAGTTGATTTTAAGCCAAGGGATCACTTTTACATCTGGGTTTAGGGATCACAGAAAACTCTAATCTTGGAAGTTGAGGTATCGTACTAAGGTAAGGCATATGTTGAAGGGATTTTCTCTTAAGTGTGTGTGAACATAACGAAATCAGTAGCCACTCGAAAGTTTTGATATGAGAAAATTATGAGGAAGCGTTTTACACCATGATGGTGACTATTTCCAGTCCTAATAGCGACATAGATGCCATTACGAACCCTCTAATTCTGGGGTTCGTAGTTAGCCTCCAATACCCTCAAAGAAGTTGATGAACTGCTGCATTTGTTCTGAGCAGAAGAGAACTATACCATTTACAGCATTGGTACTGGTGTTTTCTTGTGTTCCCACCAGCTACCCATCTTCCTTCTAAGGAATGTTCCAGCTGTTGCTTCAGCCTCTGTCAGAGTGCCAGTTTTTATAGTTCTGGTAAGTGAGTGACTAAAATTAGAGAGTATAACAGTAAGCTGTCATTGTTGTTGAGGAATTTCAAGTCTCTCCTGGCCTGTAATCTGAGCAGGAGAGAGTGCGACAGGGCTTTTTAAATGGGAGATACAGGAGGCTGCTACAATATTAGAATTCTAGTTCATTTTCAGCTAGTGTTCAGTTATGGAGCACAAGGTGTTCGCAAGGGATCTGTGTGGACTGATACAGTTCTAAGAAAATTCATGGAGAAGTTGGAAGTGGTGGTGGCTTTCAGGAGCATTGATCAGGAAATGCTTGTCAGTTGGAGGAGCATAGAAGGATTTGAAGAGGAAGCCATGTCATCCCATATGGAGTAGGGTGAACAAAGAAAAATACAGAGGTGGAAATGAGACAGTCTTTAGTTAGTAGTAAGGAGACCATTAAATGGTATGGATAATTTCTGTTGAGTAGTTGGGGATAATTTTGGACTGGCAAATTGGGACCATCTTAACTTACAGAGGGTTTTGAATGCTGTGACAGTGAAATTGGAGATGATCTTAAAAAAAAAAAAAAAACAGAAAAGCAATGGACTAGTATTTAAGAATTTCCTTTGAGCTTGGTCACCAGTTTGACCTTGTGGTAGTAGATGTTTATTATTGTCACATTTTCATGCTTTCAGGAATTTTTAGGTCTTATGGGGTAGTAATTTGGTACTGTAAATTACATTCATACCCGTTAATACCCATTAGCTTAGATTAAAAATTGGTAGGATTTGTTTTATATTCTCTAACAGTACTACCCAACTCCCAGTCCACTGTTCAGTGTAGTGGGAATGGTAGGAAGGAAGAATGCCTAATGGGTAGGTGACCTTTATTGTTAAAAGGAAGTTTTGTCTATAATTACAGTTTTTAAAATCAGATTGGAGAGTTCAAATGGCTTCCTTCTTTAAATTGTTATTTTATTGACTCAAAGGTACAGATAACCTTTTAAGAAGTTTGTTAGGTGTAATTTCTCAGCACATTAAAATAATATTTAAAACAGTCTGTCACTTGTGTTAATAGTCTCTTTTTTTTTAATAATTTTTATTGAGCTTTAAGTGAACGTTTACAAATCAAGTCACTCTGTCACATAAAAGCTTATATACACCTTACTCCATACTCCCACTTACTCTCCCCCTAATGAGTCAGCCCTTCCAGTCTCTCCTTTCGTGACAATTTTGCCAGTTTCTAACACTCTCTACCCTCCCATCTCCCCTCCAGACAAGAGATGCCAACACAGTCTCAAGTGTCCACCTGATACAAGTAGCTCACTCTTCATCAGCATCTCTCTCCAACCCATTGTCCAGTCCCTTCCAGGTCTGATGAGTAGTCTTCGGGAATGGTTCCTGTCCTGGGCCAACAGAAGGTTAGAGGACCATGACTGCTGGGATTCCTCTAGTCTCAGTCAGACCATTAAGTCTGGTCTTTTTATGAGAATTTGGAATCTGCATCCCACTGATCTCCTGCTCCCTCAGGGGTCCTCTGTTGTGCTCCCTGTAAGGGCAGCCATCGGTTGTGGCCGGGCACCATCTAATTCTTCTGGTCTCAGGATGATGTAAGTCTCTGGTTCATGTGGCCCTTTCTGTCTCTTGGGCTCATAGTTATCGTGTGACCTTGGTGTTCTTCATTCTCCTTTGATCCAGGTGGGTTGAGACCAATTGATGCATCTTAGATGGCCGCTTGGTAGCATTTAAGACCCCAGATGCCACACTTCAAAGTGGGATGCAGAATGTTTTCATAATAGTATTATTTTGCCAATTGACTTAGAAGTCCCCTTAAGCCATAGTCCCCAAACCCCGGCCCTTGCTCCACTGACCTTCGAAGCATTCAGTTTATTCAGGAAACTTCTTTGCTTTTGGTCCAGTCCAGTTGAGCTGACCTTCCCTGTATTGAGTATTGTCCTTCCCTTCACCTAAAGTAGTTCTTATCTACTAACTAAATCAGTAAATAACCCTCTCCCCCCTCCCTCCCTCCCCCCCTCGTAACCACAAAAGTATGTGTTCTTCTCAGTTTATACTATTTCTCAAGATCTTGTAATAGTGGTCTTATACAATATTTGTCCTTTTGCCTCTGACTAAATTCCCTCAGCATAACGCCTTCCAGGTTCCTCCACATTATGAAATGTTCCACAGATTCGTCACTGTTCTTTAGCAATGCGTACTATTCCATTGTGTGAATATACCACAATTTATTTAACCATTCATCCGTTGATGGACACCTTGGTTGCTTCCAGCTTTTTGCTATTGTAAACAGAGCTGCAATAAACATGTGTGTGCATATATCTGTTCGTGTGAAGGCTCTTATTTCTCTAGGGTATATTCCAAGGAGTGGGATTTCTGGGTTGTATGGTAGTTCTATTTCTAAGTTTTTAAGAAAACGCCAGATAGATTTCCAAAGTGGTTGTACCATCTTACATTCCCACCAGCAGTGTATAAGAGTTCCAGTCTCTCCGCAGCCTCTCCAACATTTATTATTTTGTGTTTTTTGGATTAACACCAGCCTTGTTGGAGTGAGATGGAATCTCATTGTAGTTTTAATTTGCGTTTCTCTAATGGATCCGGTCTGAGACTCTCCGTCTCTTTATTGGTGCGTTTAGTCCATTTACATTCAGCGTAATTATAGATAAGTATGTGTTTAGTGCTGTCATTTCGATGCCTTTTTATGTGTGTTGACAATTTCATTTTTCCACTTACTTTTTTGTGCTGAGACGTTTTTCTTTGTAAATTGTGTTCCTCATTTTCATAGTATTTGACTTTATGTATGCTGCGTTGTTTTTCTTGGTTTTTATTTTGAGTTATGGAGTTGTTATACCTCTTTGTGGTTACGTTAACATTTACTCCTATTTTTCTAAGTAAAAACCTAACTTGTATTGTCCTATATGGCCTTGTATCCCTCTCCATATGGCAGTTCTGTGCCACCTGTATTTAGTCCCTCTTTTTGATTATTGTGATCTTTTACATATTTACTTCAATTATTCCGTTTTTTTTTTTTTTTTTAATTAATCTTAATTTGTTTTTGTGATTTCCCTATTTGAGTTGTTATCAGGATGTTCTGTTGTGTGACCTTGTGTTGTGCTGGTATCTGATATTATTGGTTTTCTGACCAAACAATTTCCATTAGTATTTCTTGTAGCTTTGGTTTTGTTTTTGCAAATTCTCTAAGCTTGTGTTTATGTGTAAATGTTTTAATTTCGCCTTCATATTCTAGAGAGAGTTTTGCTGGATATATGATCCTTGGTTGGCAGTTTTTCTCCTTCAGTGCTCTATATATGTCATCCCATTGCCTTCTTGACTGCATGGTTTCTGCTGAGTAGTCTGAACTTATTCTTACTGATTCTCCTTTGTAGGAGACCTTTCGTTTATCCCTGGCTGCTTTTAAAATTTTCTCTTTATCTTTGGTTTTGGCAAGCTTGATGATAATATGTCTTGGTGATTTTCTTTTTGGATCAATCTTAAATGGGGTTCGATGAGCATCTTGGATAGATATCCTTTCGTCTTTCATGATGTCAGGGAAGTTTTCTGCCAACAGATCTTCAACTATTCTCTCTGTGTTTTCTGATATCCCTCCCTGTTCTGGGACTGCAATCACACGCAGGTTATTCTTCTTGATAGAGTCCCTCATGATTCTTAGGGTTTCTTCATTTTCTTTAATTCTTTTATCTGATTTTTTTTTTTCAGCTATATTGGTGTCAATTCCCTGGTCCTCCAGATTTCCCACTCTGCATTCCAACTGCTCGAGTCTGCTCCTCTGACTTGCTATTGTGTTGTCTAATTCTGTAATTTTATTGTTAATCTTTTGGATTTCTGAATGCTGTCTCTCTATGGATTCTTGCAACTTATTAATTTTTCCACTATGTTCTTGAATAATCTTTTTGAGTTCTTCAACTGCTTTATCAGTGTGTTCCTTGGCTTTTTCTGTAGCTTGCCTTATTTCATTTCTGAGGTCATCCCTGATGTCTTGAAGCATTCTGTAAATTAGTTTTTTATATTCTGTATGGCAATTCCAGGATTGTATCTTCATTTGGGAAAGATTTTGATTCTTTAATTTGGGGAATTGTAGAAGCAATCATGGTCTGCTTCTTTATGTGGTTTGATATCGACTGCTGTCTCTGAGCCATCTCTAAGATATTGTAGTGATTTATTCTATATTTGCACACTGAGTCTTATCTTGTTTTGTTTTCTTTCAGTATACGTAGATGGGCTACTAGATTGCGCTGTCTTGATTGTCGTAGCCCTTGAATCACTTATGTCCTATTACCAGCTGGTTTGGGCTATTTCCAGATATATAAGCCTAAGAGTCCATTCACTATTCTTGAGTAGAATCTGGTTTTGTGACACCAAGTGTGTGGTGCAGACTGTCACCTATCTACCTAGAGAAGTAGTGGTAATAGTTGTGTGCACCAGATTCTAGTAGCAGCAGGGTTTCACACTCCAGGGGGGTCAGGATGCTGACAGCTTCCCCCAAGTGCCAGTGAGGTAGGTGTGTCTATTCCTAAAGCACTTTGGTGGGTGGGCTCTACAGCTGTACCTTAGGCCCCCAATGCAAGTACCTCTACAGATTGGTAGGTGTCACCCTTCTTAGATCCCTAAGGCTGGAGGCTAGGTGGTCTGGGAGGAGCTTCAGCCCTCAGTTCCCTGTTGTGGGTCAGTGAGGGCTCTGTTGAATAAGCAGAGATATCAGACCTGGGAAACTTGTCTTTCCAGTAATCAGCTAAAACAATTACAGTCAGATCCCTATCAGAAATGCCTTTGCATTATAATAGGCACCTTGTTCCCTGTAGGGATGAAAGCCCAAGACTGTGGATCACATGTGCTTGGCTGGAGCTGGTTCTGTGTTTTTAGTCCAATTAGGGAAGGATTTTTGGTCCCTGGGTTTTTTGTAGCTGCTTCTCTCAAACCAGGAGAATGGTTTAGGAAAAGACAAAAAAAAAGAAAAGAAAGAAAAAGCGCAGGGCAGTTCATTCTCTGGCTCAGGAAATTCCAATGTTAAGGAAGCCGTCTGGGAAGGGGAGGGGAGGGTTCAGATAAATAAGAGAGAATAGCACCCCAGAATATAGACAAAGTTACTTATCTTGCTTGGGATGACTGTTTTATCTGAGATTCCCGAGGGGCGCGTCGACTGTGAAGAGGAGAAACGCATGAGGCAGGTCTGGGAGGTCTACCAACAGGAAGCTTCTATATCCCGAAGAGGGCGCATGTCTTCCAGGAACCAGCAAGGTGTTAATAGTCTTAATAATTGTTACTGTGAACATTTCTCTTGGTCTTTTTTATTCTTGGTAATTTACTTTGGCTCTCATTTTAGCTAGCAGGAAAAAGGAGGCTAGCATTTTAGGAAAGGCCATCTTTGCCTTTTTAAAAATGTGCTGAGATAATTCTTAAATACCTTTTCTTACTTAAAGAAGAGGCTTTTGTTGGGTGTTGTGGAGTTGATTTCGACTCCTAGTGACTCCATGTGACAAACTGCCCAATAGGGTTTTTCTTGGCTATTATCTTTACGGAAGCAGATCGCCAGGTCTTTTCTCTGCGGAGCTGCTCGGTGGGCTCAAACCATCAAACTTAGGTTTGCAGCCGAATGCTTAACCATTTGTACCACCAGGGCTACCAATAGATAAAACTGGAATCTGCTAGGGAAAATGAATTTACCATTTAGATAATCATGTGTTCTAAAAAAAGTAGACTGTGCCTTTTAGAATAATGACTTCTGTAAGCACTGGTCTGTGTTTTGCAGAGCTAGTCTGCCTTATTAACTCCTTAATAATGGGGGCAGGAGTTGCTGTTCTATAGTTCTAACCTGTAAATTTGATTAATTTTTAAAAATAAATCAGCAGAACTTTAGCACTATTATTGTTCAGGAATTAAAATGTGCTAAGGATTCCATAAGCGGAAATGTCTCTTTTAGGTCAGCAGTTTCCTCATCCATAATCCTTGGAGCAAAATGTGGTTTGTAATTGTTCAGATATTAGAAAGGTAATAAGGTCCACATAATACATGTTATGTAATATTCCTAGTAAAATCTGTAACAGCACCAATAGTCAAATAGGTTATAACTGTATAAATATGAATGTTGACCCCAAATAGGAATAATGAAGATCATAAATAGCCTGTTAAGGTCAGGTTTTGTTGCCACATGAGTTACAAAAGAACTTCTGGCTTATAGTGCTTTTAGGAAAAGAATATTTTCTGCTTTATAGACGCCACTTCTGCCTGTTGTTGGTATGTAAATTACTAAAGGTGGTAATATATAATTAATTTTATTTATCAGCTTCTACTGTTAAAAAGGAAACCCTGGTGGCATAGTGGTTAAGTGCTACGGCTGCTAACCAAGCAGTTCAAAACGGCCAGGCACTCCTTGAAAACTCTATGGGGCAGTTCTCCTCTGTCCTGTAGGGCCGCTATGAGTTGGTAATTGACTCGACGGCAGTGGGTTTGGTTTTCGGTTGTTTTTTGGACTGTTAAAAAAGCTAAATCATTGTAGCTCCTCAGTTGTATTAATATTCACAACTAGAGACTGCCAGGGTTCATAATTAGATGTGTGATATTGGAAAGATATTTCTTTATGCCTCAGAGTTTTCATCTATAAAAGTGAGGGTGCTAATAAGGTTCTTGAGGTCATAATAAATGCTCAGTAAATGTTAGGTAACGTTCTGTTTATTACTTTCTCAAGTTGCTTTAGTTTGTCGTTTTGTTCCATCGAATGTTTTTCTTTTCCTTTGTAGGGATCTGAAGTTGGCTAGGAAATATTCTCTTATCTTTGTGAACAGAGAGGGGTAGTTTTAAATAAATACATAAAATTGTGACATAAATTCTTAGAGAATTAGTTTGTATTCCTACCTAAAGGTACAAGAAGCCAGAGGAACGGAGTCCATTGGTAGCAGCAATGCAGCATTTCTTGCCAGTTCTGAAGGATCGCTTTATCCAGCTTCTTCCTGATCAGTCCGACCACTCTGTTCTCATCCAGAAACAGATATTCAAGATCTTCTATGCTCTTGTTCAGGTAATTTTTATACATAAAAAATCAGTCTTTACCACGTTAAAAGAATTTCAGCATCTAAATAATAGTAATTTTTTTTTAATCTAAATTAAGTGGATGATTTGCTAGGAAGACATAAATTAGAAATGTACAAGTGTGAAGTATAACTTTCCAAAATGTATAAACTACTCCAATAAAATTTTCTTACACCTTTCAAGTAAATTTTTGATCAGGATTCAGAGTCTCTTCTTTTATGCTGTATAGCTATAGAAAGGTTGATCTCATCTACCGTGACCTTTGGTTCAAGCCATACAATTACTTGCTTTTTTTTGTTTGTTTACTTTTTTTTTTTTTTAATAGGCTTTTCATGGTTAGGAGACGGGGGGAGGGAGGGAGGGTGGGAGAGGGCTAGTTACTGATTAGTTAGTAGATAAGAACTACTTTAGGTGAAGGGAAGGACAATACTCAATATAGGGAAGGTCAGCTCAACTGGACTGGACCAAAAGCAAAGAAGTTTCCTGAATAAACTGAATGCTTCGAAGGTCAGTGGAGCAAGGGTGGGGGTTTGGGGGCTATGGATTAAGGGGACTTCTAAGTCAATTGGCAAAATAAATTCTATTATGAAAACATCCTGCATCCCACTTTGAAGTGTGGCGTCTGGGGTCTTAAACGCTAAAAAAAAAAAAAAGCTTTTATTTTTTACGGCAGCTTTAGATTTAGAGAACAATTATGCAGAAAGTATAGCTTTCCCATGTGCCCCTTCCCCTCTGCACTTACTTCTATTATCTTGCATCCTTGTACGTTTGTTACAATTTTGATTTATTATTAGTAAGTAAAGTCTAGAGTTTACATTATGGTTCATTCTTTGTTGTGTACAGTCCTATGGGTTTTGACTAGGAGCCCTGGTGGCGCAGTGGTTAAGCTCTCAGCTGCAAACTGAAAGGTCAGTGTTTAAATCCACCAGCCTCTCCATGGGTGAAAAGACCTGGTGATCTCCTCCAGAGAGATTATAGCCTAGGAAATCCTGTAGCCAAAAAAACCAAACCCGTTGCCATGAAGTTGATTCTGACTAGTGGTTAAGAGCGACAGCTGCTAACCAAAAGGTCGGCAGTTTAAATCCACCAGGTGCTCCTTGGAAACCATATGGGGCAGTTCTGCCCTGTCCTATAGGATTGCCGTGATGGCGTACAAGAACAACACGGGTTTTGACAAATACATAATGTCATGTATCCACCATTACAGTGTTACACAGAATAGTTTCACTGCCCTAAAAGCACCCTGTGCGCCACCTATTCATCCTTCTCTCCTATTCTTCCCCCCCCCCCCATACCACTGATCTTTTCACTGTCTGTAATTTTGCCTTTTCCAGAATGTCAAATGGTTGGAATCATACAGTACATAGGTTTTTCACATTGGCTTCTTTTACTTAGCAGTATGCATTTCAGTTTCCTCCATGTCTTTTCATGGCTTGATAGCGCCTTTTTTTTAAAATCACTCAATTGTAAACTTTTAAAACCTTATTATATAGACTTATGACTTCACCTCCACTAAGATAGCTTGCTTGGTTGGATTTTGCTTGTGTTTGCTATATCTTTAAAGACATCCCTTAGATGTCACACAGTCTAAGGGAATTTCAATGATATGTATTTTTTTACCATTAGATCCTTCTTATATAAATCTTTTGTCATGTATTCATACTTTTTTGAGATACCCTAATGCCAGTATAGAGTTCTGTCTCACTTGGGAAAATACATGTAAAAAAAATCCTAAACAAGGTATTGATTTTATGAGCCTGTTAAAAAATAAGATTTATCCCATGAATGCAAGAATGGATCGATAGAATTTTTTTGTGATTAAGTCAATATCACTTTAAGAGAGCTGTAAAATCTTTATATGTGCCAGATGAAGCATTTGATAAGCTTTAACAGTCATTCCTTCCTTCTTTTAAAACTTAGAATTTTAGAAACTTTAACTTGATTAAAGGTATTCATTAAACACATACAATAAATATCACAGCTTATGGTGAAAATAAGATATATACCCAATAAGTGGGGAACAAGACATGGATGCCCACTATCACTGCCACTATGCACCCTTGTAGGTAACTATCCAAATCAACGAGATAAATTTGCCTATCTACTAAGAGCAGGTAATATGCATTGAATGAAACACTCAGTAGGTATTGTGAAGAGAAAAAGGAAGTGGAATTTTTTTTCTGGGGGACTAAGGATTTAAAATATTGATTTTTTATTTTAATTTAGTATACACTACCACTGGAGCTGATAAACCAGCAGAACCTGACAGAGTGGATAGAAATTTTAAAGACTGTTGTGAACAGGGATGTACCTAATGTAAGTTTCAATGTATTCTCTTATATTGCTAAATACAAATATTTAAAATAATCTTTTGAAGACTTTAAGTGATATTTCCTGTAACATTCTTTAGAAACTTATAATTCATGATGCATATTTTTCTAGATATAGACAGTTTCATTTGTTCATATAATTTGTGTACCTCTATATGTTTTCTGTAATCCTAGTTCTTTTATTCTCAGTTCTTAATTAAGAGCCCAGGACTAGATTTTAGCCCAATTTTTGAGAAGCACATGGACAGAGGAAGAACTTGATATATAGTTGGCCAAACTTTGTAGTTATGTGTTACTTTATTTTTTTTTATGCTAACTATTGAGATATAACTTAGATACCATAAAATTCAACCCTTTAAAGTGTTCAGTTCAGTAGTTTTAATGCATTCACAGAGCTGTACAAAATGTGTTACTTTTAACATATTTAATATGATTTTTTCATTATAATCCTTTATAATCTAGTTTTCAAAAGAGGGGAATTTATAAGTCCTGACTGCTTGTGATTTTTAAGTGCTTTTATGTATACTTATCTTACTTAATTCTCCAAAAAAAAAAGTTCCTCTGAGTTTTATTTTAAACTTAGACATGGAAAAGTTAACTAATTTATCCAAGCTACTGTTATTAGTGGCATAGGTGAGGCTAGAAGCCAGCCTCCTGATCTGTAGTTTATTGTTTCCTACTCCATAGGACTGCAGTTTGGTGTGTATTTTTCTGTGCCCATTAATAGGTACAATATCTAACTTTAAAAAAAGCAGTCACATATATATATTCTGGACTTCTTGTGGTATAATTCAGATACAATAACTGCACAGGTTATAAACAGTTCAGTGAGCTTTGACAGTCATGCATCCATGTAGCCATCACCCCAGAATATTTGCTCATGGCTGGTTCTAGTCATCCCTGCCATCAGTATTGTCATTTTTAGCAACATAGTTTTGCTTGTGCTACAGTTTAATATAAAAGTCCCCGTTTGTATCTGACTTCTTTTGCTCTGTTAAATATTTATGTGATGGATGCACATTTTGTGTAGTGGTAGTTTCTTTTTATTGCCTAGTATTATCCCATTGTGTGGATATACCACAATTTATCCATTCGCCTGTTGATGAGCATTTGGGTGATTCCCAGGTTTTGGCTATGATTAATAAAGCTGCTGTGAACATTCTTAAGAATTTTTTGTGAACTCGTTTTCATTTCTCTTGAGTAAATACCAAGGAATGGAATTGGGTCACAGGGTAGATGTATGTGTATTTTTATAGGATTTCCAAAGCAGTTATACCATTGTTCTCACTGGCACTGTATGAATGAGTTTGCTCTGCATTCTTGTTAACACCCTCATTTTAGCTTGAAAATATGTCTTGGATGTATTAGGTCAATATATATTGATACAAATCATTCTTTTAATGTTTTGTAATATTCTGTTATGGATGTTCCATAGTTTAGCTATTCCCTTATTAGTGAATGTTTAGATTCATGGCAGTTTTTTGTTATTACAAATAGTATTGAAATGAATATTCCCACACATAAACTTTTGTGCATTTGTACTGGTATTTCTGAACGGAGTTTCTAATGCCCTTTGCATCGTGAACTATACTGGCTTTAATTTAGCTATGATTTTCATGGCCTTGAATTTATATTCTTTGGATCTTGATTGAAAGAACCTATAGACTTGACCAATAATGTTTGGATTTAAGTCTTTAGAAGAGTTTTCAAAAGCATCGTTTTAAACCAAATAGTGCAATCATGAGAGTGCCTCTTAGATTTAAAAAGGTTCAGTACTTGCCCCTGTCTATACTTTTATTATAAAAGGCCAACATTGGATGAACATTCACTTCTTTGTGAATCTGTTCTCGCCTCATGCTGTTCCTTCTAGATTGCAGCAGTGCTGAATAACATCTCTTACTGGCTTTAAATAAATGTCTTTTTAAAGGAAACACTTCAAGTTGAAGAAGATGATAGACCTGAGTTACCATGGTGGAAATGTAAGAAGTGGGCTTTACATATTTTAGCAAGGCTTTTTGAAAGGTAAGCTCCTCTACATAATGATGGTTTAAATTTATTTTTCAAGCTTCTGCTTTTATAAGCGCTGGTATAAATAAACCATTACAAAGAATCGGTTGGCATTTTTATGTTCTTCTAGATACGGGAGCCCTGGCAATGTTTCCAAGGAGTATAATGAATTTGCTGAAGTATTTCTGAAGGCATTTGCTGTTGGTGTCCAGCAAGTAAGTTTTAGATAGTTTTTCTAAGCGGAAACATGGCATTATTAAATTTGTTACTGTCGGTCTTATTTATGGTTTTTTGGTATCTAAAGATAGCACGTTTGAACCTTATAGCAGTTCTAAAACTTTACGTTCTTAAATTATTGAAGCCCTCAAGGGGCTTTCACATACGTAGGTTATACATAGTGATCTTTACCATTAGACATTAAATAACGAATCCATTACATTTTAACATAATTTTTATGGAAAATAACTTTTTTCCCAAATTGAAAAATTTTAGCAAGAGTAGTTACATTGTTGTATACATTTTTGTAAATATCTCTAATGTCTGGCTTTATAGAAGGACACTGGATACTCATCTGCTTCTGCATTCGGTTTTAATTTGTTTTGGTTGACGTAAGAAAATATGGCTTTACAGAAATGAAGTTAGAAGAGGGAGGAGTGTTTTAATAGATTTTTCAGATAATTGTAAAAATTCTTTGATATCGCACCAAAATTCAGTGAATAGTAGTCTCTTAAAGGTTAATTGAAATGTATAATTTGAAACTGTCAGCAAACATTTTGTACGCAACTACATTAAAACCCATTGGCCTGTGTTGCACCTTGAATGCATGTAATATGCATCGGTCATTTAAAAACTGTTGACTTTGAGTTAATGCAGATTTTCCAAATATTAACACATTTCATTTTACAATTAAAAAAAAAATCACATTCATTAATACTGCCACTTATCTCTTCAGAAAGATCTTTAAACATGTGACAGCTACCAAGCTAATGGTGGTGGATCTACATTTTCCAGAATTTTACTTTTTCCTTGAAATCTTGCATTTTAACACTTGTAAAATTATTGTCCTCGAAGTGACAAGCTCATTTCATTCATTTTTGAGATGATATCTGCCATATGCACAAATCTAAATGAGCATAATTTTTCACTTCTTTCACGTATATAGTAGGGTTTCACTGAAAAAGCAACTGTTTCTGCTTCCAACTCAATTTTACAAGTGCTTTTTTTCTAATCCTCGTACTTCGGTGTGCAGCCAAAGTGCACCATATCTATACGTTCCATTTAATGATACTCAAAATTTTTGGTTCGTTAAGGACAGTCTTAAAACGACTAGCTCTGTAAGTATGTGGCTGTAAAAAATACAATGACGACTAATACAGTTTAGTGCCATTCTCTTGATTTGTGTTAGACAGCAGAAATTTTACCACCATTGTTTTTGTACCGTTGATGCAAGTGTTAGCACAGTGAAAAAGGCATATAATTTCTTCATATTATTATAAAAATACTGGTTTTGACCTCTTAGACCCTCTCAAAGAGTCTTAGAGACCACCAGAGAGAGGTCTGTGGACCACACTTTGAGAATCACTGTTCTGAAACATCGAGGAGAATTAGAACCTCTTACAGATTAAGTAAGTAGGTGAATGGTTTAGATAAGGATTTCCTAGACAGATGTGTTTTAAAAGACAAAGATATCAGAATATTGAGATAAGTACAATAGGCAGCATATAGTTTTCTTTCCTTTTTTATGCTTAATCTGAAACTAGCCCTTTGACACAATAGTACTAGTTTATTTACTAAGCACCTTGGAAATAAATACTGTTCTCCAGCTTACAAAAATTATTTTTAATAGAATGTAGTTCCTATTTCGTGGTGACCTAGACATTAAGTTTTCACATATTTTTACTGGCTTGTAAGTGGTTAAAATTTGTATTTAAACTTGGTTTTTTATTGAATTTTTCTCTCAAAGGTTCTGTTGAAGGTGTTGTATCAGTACAAGGAAAAACAATATATGGCTCCTCGAGTATTACAACAGACATTAAATTATATTAATCAAGGAGTTTCCCATGCCCTTACCTGGAAGAATCTGAAGCCTCATATACAAGTAATGCTTTTGTACTGAATTAACTTTTTCTTTAAAGCAAATATAATGGAAGTAGCATTAATTGCCATAAAAGCTGAAAGATAATTTTTGTTGAATTGTGGTACTTAGTCTAGTTCTGGTGATTGTTTTCAAAATATACCAGGAAAATGGGATGTAATACTGTCACATAAAAGTATGAAAGCTATTTTGTTAATATTTAGCTTATATTAATTAATTTATATTACTATTACTACTTGCATTTAAGTTCTTACTCTAGCATTATGATTAGTTAACATATTGTATAATTTGGAGTAAGCAAAGGACTTTATTTCAGCAGATTATTTTCCAGGAAAATTAATTTATTTACCATTAGTAATTTATTTGCTTTATTTAGAGCTATAGGCTTTTTTTTTTTTTTTATGGTAGTTCTAGTTCTAGCTTTATTTATTTTTTTATTGTGCTTTAAGTGAAAGTTTACAAATCAAGTCAGTCTCTCACACAAAAACTTATACACACCCTGCTACGCACTCACAATTGCTCTCCTCCTAAGAAGACAGCCCGCTCCCTCCCTTCACTTTTTCGTTTTGTGTCCATTTCGCCAGCTTCTAACCCCCTCTACCCTCTCATCTCCCCTCCAGGGAGGAGATGCCAACATACTCTCAAGTGTTCACCTAATCCAAGAAGCTCACTCCTCACCAGCATCCCTCTCCAATCCATTGTCCAGTCCAATCCCTGTCTGAAGAGTTGGCTTTGGGAATGGTTCCTGTCCTGGGCCAACAGAAGGTGTGGGGGCCATGACCACCAGGGTCCTTCTAGTCTCAGTCAGACCATTAAGTCTGGTCTTTTTATGAGAATTTGGGGTCTGCATCCCACTGCACTCTTACTCCCTCAGGGGTTCTCTGTTGGGTTCCCTGTTAGTAGCCATAGGCTTTGATGAACTAAATTTCATAGTGTATTGCCTCAGAATACTTAAATGCCTCCGATGTACACATAGGTCTATTTTATCATTAGTAGTTGCAGAGACCCCCACGTGTGTGTCTGTCTGTTGTACTGTGGGGCTTCTGTGTTGCTGTGGTGCTGGAAGCTATACCACCAGTATTCAGATACCAGCAGGGTCACCCATGGAGGACAGGTTTCAGCTGAGGTTCTAGACTAAGACTGAAAAGCATTAGCCAGTGGAGACCTTATGAATAGCAGAGGAACAATGTCTGATATAGTGCTGGAAGATGAGCCCACCCAGATTGGACAGCACTCAAGAGATGACTGGGGAAGAGTTGCCTCCTCAAAGTAAAGTTGACCTTAATGACGTGGGTGGAGTAGAGCTTTCAGGACCTTCATTTGCTGATGTGGCATGACTCAAAATGTAAAGAAACAGCTGCAAACATCTGTTAATAATCAGAACATAGAATGCATGAAGCATGAAACTAGGAAAATTGGAAATCAACAAAAACGAAATGGAACACATAAACATCAATATCCTAGGCAGTAGTGAGCTGAAATGAACTGGTATTGGCCATTTTGAATTGGGCAGTTACATAGTCTACTATGCTGGGAATGACATCTTGAAGAGGAATGGTGTTGCATTCATTGTCAAAACAAACATTTCAACATTTATCCTGAAGTACAACACTGTCAGTGATAGGATGATACCGACATGCCTACAAGGATTTACGCACCAGCCACTAAGGCCAAAGATGAAGAAATAGATTTTTACCAGCTGCCGCAATCTGAAATTGATTGAACATGGAATCAGGGTGATGGAATCAGGGTGTACTGATAATTACTGGTGATTGGAATGAGAAAGTTGGAAGCGAAGAAGAAGGATCGGTAGTTGGAAAATACGGCCTTGATTATACAAACAATGTCAGAGATAGAATGATAGAATTTTGCAAGACCAACAACTTCTTCGTTGCAAATACCTTCTTTCACCAACATAAACGGCGACTAAACACATGGACCTCGCCAGATGGAACACACAGGAATGAAATTGACAACATCTGGGGGAAGAGACGATGGAAAAGCTCCGTATCAGTCAGAACGAGGCCTGTGGCCGATTGTGGAACAGACCATCAATTGCTCATATGCAAGTTCAAGCTGAAACTGAAGAAAATCAGAGCCAGTCCATGAGGGCCAAAATACGACCTTGAGTGTATTCCACCTGAATTTACAGACCACCTGGAGAATAGATACGATGCGTTGAACACTAGTGACCGAAGACCAAACGAGTTGTGCAAGGACGTCATCCATGAAGAAAGCGAGAGGTCATTGAAAAGACAGGAAAGAAAGAAAAGACCAAGATGGATGTCAGAGGAGACTCTGAAACTTGCTTACGAATGTTGAGCAGCTAAAGCAAAAGGAAGAAATGATGAAGTAAAAGAACTGAACAGTAGATTTCAAAGGATGGCTAGAGAAGACAGTAAAGTATTTTAATGACATGTGCCAAGAACTGCAGATAGAAAACCAAAAGGGAAGAGCATGCTTGGCTTTCCTCAAACTGAAAGAACTGAGGAGAAAATTCAAGCCTCAAGTTGCAATAGTGAAGGATTCTATGGGGAAAATATTAAATGACACAGGAAGCACCAAAAGAAGATGGAAAGAATACAGTCATCATACCAAAAAGAATTAGTCAATGTTCAACCATTTCAGGAGGTAGCATATGATCAGGAACCGATGGTACTGAAAGAAGAAGTCCAAGCTGCTCTGAAGGCATTGGTGAATACAAGGCTCCAGGAATTGATGGACTATCAACTGAGATGTTTCAACAAACAGATGCAGCACTGGAAGTGCCCACTCGTCTATGCCAAGAAATATGGAAGACAAGACAGCTCTCCCTGGCCAACTGACTGGAAAAGGTCCATATTTATGCCTATTCCCAAGAAAGGTGATCCAACCGAATGTGGAAATTACAGAACAATATCATTAATATCACACGCAAGCAAAATTTTGCTGAAGATCATTCAAAAATGGTCGCAGCAGTATATCAACAGGAAACTGCCAGAAACTTAGGCTGGTTTCAGAAGAGGACGTGGAACCAGGGATATCATTGCTGATGTCAGATGGATCCTGGCTGAAAGCAGAGAATACCAGAAGGATGTTTACCTGTGTTTTGTTGACTATGCAAAGGCATTGGACTGTGTGGATCATGATAAATTATGGATAACATTGCAAAGAATGGGAATTCCAGAACACTTAATTGTGCTCATGAGGAACCTTTACATAGATCAGGAGGCAGTTGTTCGGACAGAATAAGGGGATACTGATTGGTTTAAAGTCAGGAAAGGTGTACATCAGGGTTGTATCCTTTCACCGTACCTATTCAATCTGTATGCTGAGCAAATAATCCGAGAAGATGGACTATATGAAGACGAATGGGGCATCAGGATTGGAGGAAGACTCATTAACAACCTGTGTTATGCAGATGACACAACCTTGCTTGCTGAAAGCCAAGAGGACTTGAAGCCCTTACTAATGGAGATCAGAGACCACAGCCTTCAGTATGGATTGCACTTGACATAAAACAAAAATCCTCACAAACTGGACCAATAAGCAACATCACGATAAACAGAAAAGATAAAAGTTGCCAAGGATTTCATTTTACTTGCATTTACAATCAACAGCCATGGAAGCAGCAGTCAAGAAATCAAATGATGCATTGCATTGGGTAAATCTGCTGCAAAGGACCTCTTTAAAGTGTTAAAAAGCAAAGATGTCACCCTGAAGACTAAGGTGCACCTGACTCAAGCCATGGTATTTCCAATCGCATCATATGCATGTGAAAGCTGGTCAGTGAATAAGGAATACTGAAGAAGAGCTGATGCCTTTGAGTTGTGGTGTTGTGAAGAATACTGAATATACCATGGACTGCCAAGAGAATGAACAAGTCTATCCTGGAAGAAGTGCAACCAGAATGCTCCTTAGAAGCAAGGATGGCGGGAGTGTGTCTTACATACTTTGGACATGTTGTCAGGAAGGATCAGTCCCTGGAGAAGGACATCATGCTTGGCAAAGTACAGGGTCAGCAGAAAAGAGGAAGACTCTCAAAGATGTGGATTGACACAGTGACTGCAACAGTGAGCTCAGGCATAACAACGATTGTAAGGATGGCACAGGATGGGGCAGTGTTGCGTTCTGTTGTGCGTAGTGTCGCTATGAGTCGGAACCAACTCGATGGCACCTGACAACAGTTGCAGAGAGAATAAGAATATGTGGGTTAATGTCTAATCTGAGAATGCATTTACTAAAGTTTTGATATTATGCAATTTTAAGTACATTTTATAGGGTTGCTTTTGTTATAGAACTTAAAGGATATTGGAAGGTTTATAGCAATCGAAGATTGTTATTTTTTTATCTTTTAAATTACAGGGTATTATCCAAGATGTTATTTTTCCATTGATGTGCTATACAGATGCTGATGAAGAACTTTGGCAAGAAGACCCTTATGAATATATACGTATGAAATTTGGTGAGGAACTTTCACTTTTTAGAAACAAAGTATGTTAGTAAGTAAAGATTAGAGTGGTTGTATTTTACAAACTTAGGGGGCATTAAGACCCAAGTTTTGGTACTGTAAAACCTCTTTTTTTTAAATGTTATTTGATAATGATAATTTTTATTTTTAGCAGACACAAATAGTGTTGACTATTGCATGTGCTTCTGGCACATACTAAAAGTGTTAGCAATTCAAAATTATACCTAAGTTTCTAAAGTATGCTTTTGGATTGCGTGTCAGTCATTATGTTGTTGTTAGGTGCCGTCGAGTTGGTTCCAACTCATAGCGACCTTAGGTACCACACAACGAAACACTGTCTGGTCCTGCGCCATCCTTACAATTGTTATGCTTGAACCCGTTGTTGCAGCCACTGTGTCAGTCCATCTCATTGAGGGTCTTCTTTTCCGCTGACCCTCTAATTTACCAAGCATGAGGTCCTTCTCCAGGGTCTCATCCTTCCTGATAACATGTCCAAAATCAGTCATCATACATATGGGAATTAAGGATACTGGATACTGGACGGAAACCCTGGTGGCATAGTGGTCAAGTGCTATGGCTGCTGACCAAAAGCTCTGTAGTTCGAGTCTACCAGGCGCTCCTTGGGAACTCTATGGTGTGGTTCTACTGTGTCCTATGGGGTTGCCATGAGTTGGAATCGACTCGACGGTAGTGGATTTGAATACTGGATGCCACAGACACATGGAGTCCCTAGAAGGAACTAAGGAATTGTAATTTGGCTAATGTTGAGTAGTAGTCCTGCTTCCTACCAGAATTTTACATGCTTTTAATAATTTTAAGTGGCATGCTTTTCACAAAGCACTGTTTGCATGTTATGTAATGTGAAAATGATTTGGTGAATAAATTAAAATCTCTGTTTTCCGTCTTAATTTTCAATTCGTTCTTCAGATGTGTTTGAAGATTTCATTTCTCCCACCACTGCTGCTCAGACGCTTTTGTTTACAGCCTGCAGTAAGAGGAAAGAGGTAGGTTATTTAAGTATAGATACCTTTTGCAGTGTTATTTAAAATTTGTTCAAATTACACTCAGTTTTAATGCTAATTGGGTAAGTAATTTTGCTATTAGTGTGTGTTTTATGCATTGTTGGACTATACAGTAAACCAGTACTATTTTAATTTAGGTACTGCAAAAGACCATGGGATTTTGCTATCAGATTCTTACAGAACAAAATGCTGATCCTCGAAAAAAAGATGGAGCCCTGCACATGATTGGTTCTTTAGCTGAAATACTTCTGAAGGTACACTGTGTGTGTGTATTTGTTCGTCTGCCTGTGCACAAAACTAATTAAAATAATTCCTTTATTGAGATATAATGCATATACTGTATAATTTACCCATTTAAAGTCCATGGTTTTTAGTATATTCAGAGTTGTGTAGTCGTCACCGCTAGTTCCGAGACATTCTTGTCACTCCAAAAAGAATGTAGCCATTACTGGTCAGTGCCCATTTCGCCTTAGCTTCCTCATTTACTCAGGCCTAGGTAGTCACAATCCTTTCTGTCTCCATGGATTTGCATATTTTAGAAATTCTATTTAAATGGAATGGAATAATATTTGATCCTTTGTGGCTGGCTTGTTTGACTTTGCATAATGTTTTCAAGGTTCATCCATATTTTAGCATGGATCAGGACTTCATTCCTTTTTATGGTCAAATAATATTTCATTGTATGGATATACCACATTTTATTTATCCATTCATCAGTTGGTGGACGTTTGTGTTGTTCCAGCTTTTTGGCTACTATGAATGTTGCTTTGAACATTCATACACAGGGTTTTTTTGTGGACATATATTTTCATTTCTCTTGGGTACGTACCTAGGAGTTGAATTTGCTGGCTGTATTTTGAAGACCCACCGCGCTTCCAAAGCAGCTGCAGTATTTTACATTGCCACCAGCAGTGTATGAGTGTTACAGTGTCCTCACTTCTTCATCGTCGCCAACACTTGCTATTATCTGTCTTTTTTATTTCTAATCATTATGGTGGGTGTAAAGTGGTATCTCATTGAAGTGTTGGTTTGCATTTCCCCGATGGCTAGTGATGTTGAGATTCTGTGTGCTGAGTGAATATTGTATATCTTCTTCTGGAAGAATGTTCAGATCCTTTGCACATTTTAGAGTTGGGTTGTCTTTTTTATTGTTGACTTTTTCTTTATATATTGTAGATACTACACCCTTACCAGATTTGCAAATATTTTCTCCCATTCTGTTGGTTGTCTTTTCACTTTCTTGATGGTGTCCTTGAAATAAAAAAGTTTTGAGTTTCGATAACATCCAGTTTATCAGTATTTTCCTTTGTTGCATATGCTAAAGGTATTTCTTTTTTGCTTGAATTATTTTCTTTTTGTGCTGCAGGATAGTTGTAAAATAATGTTTATTTTCTCAAAAAATTGACTTTTAAGGAAGTTTGTAAACGTATGCATTCCTTCATACTACTGGAACATCATGTTTTTGTGGCACAGATCTCATAGTACAGAATGACTGAGTAGGTTCATGTTTAAAAACTTGAGCTTAATTGTTTGACTTCATAAATAACATCTGAAATTTGTTTTCACTTTCCAGTTAATAAATGGTTAACTATTCAAAGTGTAAATAAATATTTTGTCATAGTATCTTCCTACGGCCAGGAACCTTTTCCACAGACTGCTCCATAGAAATCGCCACTGCTATTTGGTGTGCATCTTTCAACTTTTATATACCTGTCTATCGATCCTCTTAGTTTATACAGTATAAATTAAAGGTAGTCTAATTATTTGTTTTACAGGAGACTGGGGACTTGAGTAAGTTCTTCTGGCATATTCAGATACTTTGTTTATCAAGGTTTTTTTGTTTGACTGTGTTGTTGTTGGGTGCCATTGATTCAATTGCGATTCACAGTGACGCATATGACGGTAGAACCTGCCCCATAGGGTTTTCTTGGCTGTACTCTTTATTGAAACAGATCACTAGTTCTTTCTCCCACAGAGCAGCTGGGTGGGTTCCGACTACCAACCTTTCTGTTAGCAGCCAAGTGCTTAACAATTTGTACCACCAGGGCTCCTAAGTTAACTATAGTTAATTATAAAACTATTGTTTGATTTAACTATTTTGAAATAATTTTAGACTTAGAGGAAAATTATAACAAGTAGTTCCTCTTCCTCGTTTTTGCTGCTTTTTTCGTCAATAGTTGCCCTTACTCTTCACTCAGCTTTCTCTAAGGTTAATATCTTCATAGCCATGGCACAGCTATAAAAACCAGGAAATTAATATTTATATAATACCATTAACTGAGCTACAGATCTTTTTCAAATTTCATAATATTTTCTGCTAATGTCCTTTGTTCCATGATCTAATCCAGGATTCCACATTTTATTTAATCGTATGTCTCCTTAGTTTTCTTGAATTTGTTCGTATCAGTTTTTTAATGTTGATTTAATATGCAGGTCAGTGAGTTCTTAAAAGCATGTTACCATTGAGAAAATATCCTACTTGAAGATTTATGAGAGTATCTTTTTAGTTATCCAGTTTATTACTACGGAAGTAGGATTTTTCTTTAAGCTAAGTTATGTTTAGTTAAAAACTGTCCAGATAATTTTTTTTCATTATAGAAGTTTTTTAAGGTAGGGGAAAAAATTAACCCGTTTCTATTACTCAAGTGCAATTGCTCTGAAGACTTGGCATAATTGCTGTCTAATCACACAATGTAAAAAGGTGTAAACGTGTATTCAGTGTTTTTGATGATAAATTTGTAGAATAAAAATACTGGTTTTGGATCCTGTGGTTCAGAGACACAGAATGAATGTATGTTGTTTATCAGTGTTCTTTTTTTTTTTTTTTTAAGAATACTGTATCTGTTTAAGATTTGAGATGAATGTGTGGAACTGTTCCAAAAAAATTGTTGTTTATATTTACAGAAAAAGATCTACAAAGATCAGATGGAATACATGTTGCAAAATCATGTGTTTCCTCTCTTCAGCAGTGAACTAGGATACATGAGAGCGAGGGTATGTTTTAGTACTGTAGTAGTTCATATATTTACATCTTATAAAGAGCAACTTATGTAGTCTTTTGGAAACCCTGGTGGCGTAGTGGCTAAGCACTACAGCTGCTAACCAAAGGGTCAGCAGTTCAGATCTGCCAGGCGCTCCTTGGAAACTCTATGGGGCAGTTCTACTCTGTCCTGTAGGGTCACTATGAGTCGGAATCAACTCGACGACACTGGGTTTGGTTTTTGGTATGTAGTCTTTTATGCTCACTTTAAATGTTGTATTTCATTCTAGACTTTTGTTTGATGTAACTCATTAAATGGCTGCTATGATGTGTGCATAGTTTTCATCTGTGTCTGGTAGCAGTATCTGTCTGTGTTTTGCATTCAGATCTTGCTATCCACACAAATACCATGCAGCCAAAGAGCAACGTGGGATCATAGTACTGGTCTAGTGTTGTCTCTTTGGACACATTCACCACTGGCCAGCCTCCAAACTCCCACACAGAACTTTAGGAATAGGGATATAACTTAGGAGATTTAATGTAAGATATCTGTAGTAACCACTGCATTTTTTGTTAAAAAAAGGCTTGCTGGGTCCTCCATTATTTTTGTGAAGTAAAGTTCAAAAGTGACCAGAACCTGCAAACGGCCTTAGAGCTGACAAGAAGATGCCTGATAGATGATAGGGAAATGCCTGTGAAAGTGGAAGCTGCTATTGCACTTCAGGTGTTGATCAGCAATCAAGAAAAAGGTAAGGGATATCTATCTAATCCAAAAATAGCAGAATGTCTTTGCACAGAATTATGCAAGGAATAATCATAGAAACCTGGCACATTGCTTTCTCCTTTCTTTTGGAAAGTATATTTTTTTTACTTCGGTATATGTTGTATCTGATTTAAAGAAGTTTTAGCCAAAATGGGTTTTTTTTTTTTTCCCTTTCAGCTAAAGAATACATCACGCCATTCATTAGACCTGTAATGCAGGCTCTTCTTCACATTATAAGAGAAACAGAAAATGACGATCTTACCAATGTAATTCAGAAAATGATCTGCGAGTATAGTGATGAAGTTACTCCTATTGCAGTAGAAATGACCCAACACTTGGTATGTTGTTTGAACCATTTATTCAAGTATTTTGATTTAGCTTTCAGTGTGTTTCAGTCATTGTGTCACACAGAAGTTTTCCTCACTCACCTTATAGCAAATATTTTCACAGAGCTTATTGTATAGCAAGTATTGTTTTAAGCCTTTGACACCTAGATAACTCATGGAATCCTCACACAATCCTCTATGAGGAATACTCCCATTTTACAGAGAGAAAATGAGGTATAAAAAGACTAAGAAACTTGCCCAAGCTGTTAAGAGGTTAGGCTGGGATTCAAACCTGGGCTGTCTGCCTCGATGGTTCATGTTCTTAATTACTACCTCATGCTACATTATGCCTGTTTGTGTAGTTTCCTGGAATACTTTGGACCCACTTAAAAACGAAGTCGTTATAAATAGATTATTTAAATGAAATTTCTGTAATTAGTAGTTATTTTATAGTTGGCCATTGTTTACTGTACCTCACAATTTCCCTCACTTTTGATGGTAAGTGATGGAGGTAATTTACCTAATCCCAAACTGCTGAGGAGTATTTAAGGGTAATGAAAGGTATGAATATGTACGCAGCAGTTACCATTCATATTCCCTGTACAGTGATTCATTTGATGCAGTTTCTGTTCCTTCTAAGTATTAAAATTTTGGAATCTAACTTAGTATTTCCTACGGTTATGAGAGAAAGGCAGAGCTCTATGAAAAAATACATTCTTAACAGCATATTTTGAAATGGGTAAGGACATTCAAATAAATAAAACAGCATTCATTAAGTATGTGTATTAACATTTCTAAGACTCATTCCTTCTCAGAAGTTCATTTCAAAACAAATGAGTTGAATTTTACAGAAGACAAATCAACCCCCTTGAGGAATAAATATATCCATAATTAGGCATTGTTAAATGTTGGCCAGTAATATTAATGAAACTATACTAATAAGGACTATCTATGCCTCACCTCATTTCATGCTCACAGTATGTCTATGAATACCCCAAATGATATGTCAGGAAGCAGAGAGGTTAGGTAACTTAAGGTCACGCAGTAAGTGGCAGAGCCAGAACCATTTGAATTCAGAGCCCAAGCTCCTGATTATTACTAACCAATTTGGAGAAATTGATTTGTTACGCAATCCCGATCCCAATGAGAAAGTGTAAAACCAAAGTAGTGCTTTAATGGCAAACATAATTTATATTCTTATCAATCCAGGCAATGACATTTAATCAAGTAATCCAAACTGGACCAGATGAAGAAGGAAGTGATGATAAGGCAGTTACTGCTATGGGAATTCTGAATACGATCGATACGCTTCTTAGCGTAGTTGAAGATCATAAAGAGGTAAGAAAACGATCCAGTGTTGTACAGGTTTTAGGGAATGCTCAAACCATTCCGCATTGACTGTTCTGTGCTTTTTGGAGGGCTCTTGAGTTACATAATTCGGGTTATCTCAGGCACTTTGATTTTGCCATTTTCTAAATTCCATTTTGTAAAGATTGGTATCTCATAAACATCTCAGCTTCTGGCACATTCATTACTAGACGGAATAAGAAAAAGGTATTCTTAACATCTTGTTTTCTTGGGGCTCAGGATTTTTGGGTCCCTCTTAGGTTACCGTTCTCAGATCTAGAATTGGTGAATCTAGGAATACATACTTTTCCTGTTGTCTTTTGGAAAGGTAATTCTTATAATCATGAATTTTTAAAAATGAAATACTTCAGACATACAGAAAAGAGTAAAGAACAGAAAACTGTTAACAATACCTCTTCAACACCACCTAAATTTACTAGATGTTAACATTTTGCAATATTTGAGTTAGATTTCTTGTATTTCTAAAAGGAAAAACAATTTTAGACAGATGCACTCAAAGCCCATGGAGTACCACTTTGTAGTCTCATCTTCTTAATTCCTTACTTCCCGTAGAAGTAACCACTTCCCTGAATTTGATGTTTGTAATTCCATTGCAGGTTTTGATAACAGTAATATGTGTTACCCATAAGCCACATGCCTTGCGTATTTTCAAATTATCTACAAATTGCCTTTTTCAACATGAGATTTTCAGTAAAATATTTTTGTATACTGGATTATCATTGGAGGAGATAGGTAAAAACCACAAGGATCCCTGTAGCTACTTCACTTTCCTAGTAGATGAGCTGAAACTGTATTAAGTGCCGTGTGTTTGAAATAGATGTCCTGCTTCTATATCTGATCAGTAAATTTTATTCACTTTTTAAGAAAACATTCTGATGGACTTCAGGGATTTGGGATCCATTTGATGACCATACTAAAAATTAAGGAGGTTTTGTATTTCCTGTCAGTCTTGAATGACTCGGGCCCTAAGTTCACTGTACCTAATATAATTTGAAAAATGGGTAACTGAAGAATTATTGGGATTGTAGTAGGAATAGTGTTTTCCTTTAGATAATTTTTCTGTAATTCACTAACGGTGACTTTTTGGTTGTATTTGGGCTGAATTGATATTTACACATAAAAGATCTGTAGGCTGTCTTCAGAATGGTTGTGGCACTTGTATTTTTATAATTGTTTGCACTTTTCCAGAGTGTTTCTTTCTTTAGGTAGCTAAGCAGGTTATTCATTGTGTGTGTCTCACTGTAATAGTATTTCATTGTTTTCCTGCCAAATTGGCTCACAATTTCACAGTATGCGAGTATCAAAGATTTCAAATTTCTTAATTCAGAGTTTATATTTAAATGCAGTGACTTACAGTATGCGTTATTTTAGTAATTCATTCTGTGTGCTTCAATTTCTTGTTTTTTATTATTGTTTTTTTCTTCTTTTTTAGATAACTCAGCAACTTGAGGGGATCTGCTTACAGGTCATTGGTACTGTTTTACAGCAGCACGTCTTAGGTATGTACCTCTGATGGTGCTAAGAATTTGCTGCTATTTTATATCAGCAAGCATTGTCCTAATGACTTAGTATTCTCTTTTAGAATTCTACGAGGAGATCTTCTCTTTAGCGCATAGTTTGACGTGTCAGCAAGTGTCTCCACAGATGTGGCAGCTGCTACCCCTTGTATTTGAGGTCTTTCAGCAAGACGGCTTTGATTACTTTACAGGTAAGTAAAAATGTGAAAATACCGAGGATCCCCCTCCCCATTTTGATTCCTTTGTAACAAGTTATTTAAACAAATACATTTCGAATGTTCTGACAAACAGATTACTTATCAGTAGCAATTACTACTCAAGGAAGACTCATGGCATTGATTTCTGTTAACATATTTTGATATAGTTTTTCACTTTAGATTTTTTTCTTTTAAACACATTTCTCTCCCCTCTTTCTGGTTAACTATTAAATATGAAAGAATTCTCTTTAATAATAGATTCATTTCTGCATTTAATTATAAATGAATAATATTTTAATTAAAAGGAAACGTTAGGGACAAAATGATGAAAAATTTGCCTTTTCTATGGAAATTTTTGAGAAACAGCATTTATATTAGAAAAGATTTATAACGGATGTTTTTTATTAACACAGATATGATGCCTCTGCTTCACAATTATGTAACAGTTGATACAGATACACTTCTGTCTGATACGAAGTACCTTGAAATGATATACAGTATGTGCAAAAAGGTAGGCCACGTTTAGGTGATATCTGTATATTTCATGAGGCTTAAGTATGAAATTGTGAAGATACATGATACCACATTGTGGCAGACATATGGATTTGACAGAATTAAGGGCTCTGAAAGTTCTGAGCTAAAAAAATTTTGATCCCTAGATGCCACAATAATAGCTTTGATAAGCATTTGTCTTTTGTCTGCCCTCTGACATTTAATTGGAGTTATAAATTTTTTTTTTTTTTTTTTGGAGTGCCTGGAGCTTTCCTTAGCCTAGTTCTTTGGAATCAAAAGAAGGAAAGAATCAAGGACTTGAGAGAATTTGGAAAGGATCAGGAATGGTTAGAGATGTTCTGTAAAGGAAAACCTTGGAGACTGCAGGTTTAAAAAAAAAAAAACAGTAATTAGTAAATAGCAACATTATAAAATCTGAGGGTTTGTTTTTTTTAAAAAAAAGTCAAAAGTACTGTTTCATTTATCTGAAAAATCAATGTATACTTGATACTTATAAGAAAAAAAAACCTTAAATTAGAAGTAGGGGATAAATTTTCCCCTATGGTTTGGTTCCGGAGACAAATAGAGTTGAATTGGTTCTACTGGAGGTCCAAAAATTTTCATGTAAATCAGTGTAATTGATAGCATTTTAATTTACAATAGGATCTGTTGAGAGGTAGCGGGCTATTTAAATACAGTATATACTTTAAAAAAAAATAATGAGGTTTATGTTTTCTAGTCTTGATTTTAAAAAGAAAAAAAATTTTTTTTTTCTTTTTTTCTTTTTAACTTGTTTAAATAGGAATTATGTATTACCTATTCAGTTTTATTAGCTCTAGGCTGGTTTTTTTTGTTGTTTTTTTTTTTCCCTTTCTGCATCTGTATTGATATTTTTAGGCTGGGTTTTTTTTTGTTTTCCCTTTATCTATCTGTATTGATATTTGAGGTGAAGGTGTCATCTCATTTAGCCCTTAACTACAAAGGGATCTGAAGTAGCTCTTGTGTTTGTCTATCCCACTCTTCCCTCAAAAGGTTTTTTATGGCACCTATTTTGTGAACTGTTCAGGAAACATTTTATGGTACCTTTCAGTGGAAAGCATACAGGATTCTTTGTATATTGCTGCGATACATTAGGAGGCACTCATTAAATAATAGAAGAAACCACTGAAAAATTTAAACCAGACATATCATTTTGCCCCATGAAGTCTTTAGATAATGCTTGCCCCTTTTCTGAACCCTTTATCACTCAATAGTCATTGTTTACCGTCAGCTGTATTGTTTGTTAATAGTCTGGGAGTAGGGCACATCTATACTAGCTACTTTCCTATTCGAAACTGCTTAGTCCATCTTTATTTCCTGTCTTGGGTGACAGGGCAGCATTTGCCGTCGACAAGCTGCCTCTTCCCCGCCCCCGCCCCCATCTTTGTATTTTTTTATTTTCTGAGACGTGTGTAGAGAAAAGGTTTTCTTAGCAATATCGGCCTCTCTTACTTTTTTTAGTTCGGTACTTAAGAGCCAGATATTCCTGAGAAAGGGGAGGTGTTTTAGGTGCCACTTTTTTTTAAGCCTAATTTATGAGAAGTCAGTGGTTGTCAGTATTGTGTAGGCCAGAATGACACACTACGGGGTGATCATGTGGACCAAGCTGTCAGAATGCTGGGCTGTGACATAAAGGCTAACAATCCCAAAACCTCACAGGTGCTTTAGACTATATTCTGTATAATGAATAATGTAAGCATTCACATTAATTAGAATATCTTAAGGATTCAGGGTGTGTATATAGGCAGGGAAATGTGTTTCTCTGATATACTCTGATTTAAGGGTTTTGTGACGACTCATTCCAATTTTATGTTCTTTGTTGATCAGGTTCTCACAGGAGTTGCAGGAGAAGATGCAGAGTGTCACGCAGCAAAATTGTTAGAGGTCATCATTCTACAGTGCAAAGGGCGTGGCATTGATCAGGTCAGTAAGGCTAAGTATTAATGATTTCTGTTTGAAGATTTAAAGAGGGAATCTCCACTGTTTTTCCTTTGGGGCATGTTATGTATTCTGTATGTTATTTCAATCGTTGGTTTAAAATTTAACCAAAATATAATGTGATATATTTAATATGTATGGAAATGTGACTGGTAACTTTTATGTCTACTTGTTATGCAGTGTGAACTTTGGGTTGAGATTTTTTGTGGTATGTTGTGAGAGATTATTGTTTACCACATCGTCCTTTTGTAATAAGTAGTTACATTATATTAAAGTTAGTATTTACATTTCTGTGGTCAGTTTCTGTAAGATTATTGTGATGTCAGGATTCTTATTGTGATGAGGCACTCAGTAAAGACTTGACTTTCTTTAAAATCAGATTTCCCAGTGAAATGCCTCAACGAGACTATGAATAAAAACTTGAATCAGCTAATGAGACAAAAGGGTTAGTTGAGGCAACCATGATATGGGTAGGATAAGTGATGCAAACAGTTCTCAAGTACTAACTAACCAAAAGGTTGTTGCTTTGAATCATTCAGTGGCACCACAGAAAAAAGGCCTGGTGATTTACTGCTATAAGATTATAGCCATTGAAAACCTTATAGAGCACAGTTCTACTGTGAAGCACTTGGGGTTGCTATGAGTCAGAATCAACTGCTGTGAGTTTATTTGTAAGAATAAAGTTAATTACAGTTTTGGAATATTTTGCTACCTTTCTTTTCAGTGCATTCCCTTATTCGTGGAAGCCGCTTTAGAGAGACTGACCAGAGAGGTTAAGACAAGTGAACTTCGAACAATGTGCCTGCAAGTCGCTATTGCAGCTTTGTATTATAATCCTCATCTGCTGCTTAATACCTTAGAAAATCTTCGCTTTCCTAATAATGTCGAACCAGTTACAAATCATTTTATTACCCAGTGGCTTAATGATGTCGATTGTTTCTTGGGGTAAGTGACATACATTGAACCTTTGCTTATTAACTTTTTGAGAAACTCTGCTTATTAAAAAAGGAAAGGAGAAAGAAGAAAATCTTTTTCTCTTTTGTCTTTAGGCTTCATGACAGAAAGATGTGTGTACTGGGCCTATGTGCTCTTATTGATATGGAACAAATACCACAGGTTTTAAATCAGGTTTCTGGGCAGATTTTGCCGGCTTTTATCCTTTTATTTAATGGATTAAAAAGAGCATATGCCTGCCACGCAGAACACGAGAATGACAGTGACGATGATGACGAAGCTGAAGATGATGATGAAACAGGTAAAGGACTTGTAACAGAGAAAACCAAAACTTGAATCTAGTTAGAAATATCGCTACACTTAGCTTGTTTTTTTGTAGCCCTTCCTAGCCCTCTTCTCCCAAAGACCTATGGGTTCAGAAACCAAATGATTTTGTATTCATTCGTTCATTCATAGAAAAATTTCATTATCTCCCCATTAGAGTGTAGGCTCCTTGAAAGCAGGAACTTCAGCTGTATCTCCAACACCTAGAACAGTTCCAGGTGTATGATATATAATCAAAGATTTATTCATTCTGAATGTGCTTGGCACTGCAGATAAAAACATGAATGAGATGTCTTTATAAGGAAGATAATAGAATGGCTCTGTTAGCTATGTCTTTTAAATGAGTGTAATTTACATGGGTATAAAAGAACTGTATCATTGATGGTTGTGAATATTAAATTTAGGGAATCCTTGACACTTGATAAAGGGCCCGGCACATGGTACTCGGTATATTTAACAATTAACAGCATTAATAAAGGTATACATATTATTGCTACTATGCCAGTTATTGCAAAATTATGGTTTGTAATGTTCGTGGATTTATTGCAGACATCTTAAGTATCCAAAACGTATACTTGCACTATAAAATTGATTAGATGTTGGCTAATACATTTGTTCTGTAAAACACTGTAAACCAGCAAAAATATAAATTGATAGAAAGTTGGTTAATGAAATATTTTATGCTTCCAAAATAAGATGGCTATTGCCATTTTTGTCTTTTTTCACTTACTAACAGCTTTTTCTTTAATCTCAGAAAGGTGTTCTGTGGGTGTAACTTAAAGCATTGCATTGCTTGAGATGTTGACTTGGTACATATTTTAAAGCCCAGAGCAGACGTAGGACTGCATCTCATATTGTGCCATCCTTATTCATACCAAGCTTTTTAAGAACACCATAAATCATGGTTGGGTTTCGTGTATTCCCATGAGAATTTAAATTTCTATTGCTGAATAAGTATTTAAACACTAGTTCCTGGAACTCTTCCTTGAATTTATTCATTTGTGATTTGTAATGTCATTTTGTTGCATAACAAAATATTTCAGTATTAACAACAGTACCTATTATGACTTGGCAGAGGAACTGGGAAGTGATGAAGATGATATTGATGAAGATGGGCAGGAATACTTGGAGATTCTGGCTAAGCAAGCAGGTGAAGATGGAGATGATGAAGATTGGGAAGAAGATGATGCGGAGGAAACTGCTCTGGAAGGCTACTCCACAATCATTGATGATGAAGATAACCCTGTTGATGAGTATCAGATATTTAAAGCTATATTTCAAAGTAATTCAACTTGTTATGTATAATTCACATAGCTCGCTTGAATCTATCTTACTAAACAATCTCTTCTTGTTTGTATCTGCCTCTTAAAGAAGGGATCTCAAACCCAAACTAGAATATAGTTTATGATTATTTGGTAAAATAACCAAAATTATTCCTACTGTTGGCATAGAGTATCAGATATTCCTTTACTTTTAATAAGTTTGTAAATTTGAAGTGTGTATTTCAAAAAGCTTTATACAATGACATGTATTTGCTTATTTTTTTCCTGTCCAAGCACATGCCAGTCATAGTCTTGAAATCCCTTTTTTTTTCTCCCTGTGTTCTATGTATGATACGTTAACCAGTTCGATCTAGTATTATTACTAAATTAGCACTTTGGGCATGATGAAATCTTGAGCTTCAAACAGCTGATTTATTTTTACAATTTTCTGGATGATACACACCTGAGTAGTCAGACTGCTCCTGGAATGTGTTACAATGCCAGGTGCCAGTTTGGCTCTTACTGTCATTTACTGGGATCTCTTATTTAAACAAATAACAAGTTATAGCATCTGTTACACTATCCAGCTTAAGAAATGAAAGTTAAAATTATATTAAAGCCACCCCCCTTGAGTTCACTCCTGTTCTTTATCATTCCCTGTGAGTCGCAATCGACAGCAGCAGGTTTAGGCTTTTGGTTTGGTTTATCTATTAGGAGCTTCAATTTAGAATCACATCTCCTCTGATAACCAAGGCTTTAGTCTCCCAAGCCTGTGACAAAGCAGTTTTAATGCAAGGTTACAGAAACATGAAGGAATGGCTTCTGAGCTACATGGTAGCAAGAACTGATTGAGATGCCAAGAACTACTGTCCATGTATTTTGCAGACTTCAACACATGTCAATACCTAAAGGATGGTTGATATTAGGGGGAGCTCATGCACAGTAAACACAATAAATAGAAATGGAGAATCATGTGATTAAATGTCAGATTTTTCCCCAAACTTCTTGGCAACCAGTACAAAAGGAAAGCCATTTGCATTCTTTGAGTTTCATGAAATTGCTTTCATGGAACCCATTAATAGAGAACATTCATACATAGTAAGTACCTAAATAAATAAAATAGGGAAGTACATGGTCAGAATTAACACCATTATATAATCTTAGCTAGTACATGTTTTTGTGAGAGATTGTGAGGTGTTTCTTCACTTGTTGGGGAAGTTTTTCTCCACTTCTCACTTCAGGTTTAGTTTGACCATTATTTAGGCTATAATATAAAAATAATGTGTGACCATTTTACTTGAATATGGCACAACTACCATTCTACGGAAAGACAGTATATATATTCAAGGAAGCTTTTTCAGTGGGCAAGGCAGAAAAAAAAAATAAGGCATTTATTTTGTAACATTCACCACGTTCCTGAATTTACTTAACACTTCTGATTTTTGTCTTTTAAGAATTTCAGAATTCTAACATAATTTGCCTTGTTCATCTCCAAGTTGCTTTAACTGAATTTTCTAGGGAGTTGGGTTAATTTTATGTCTCAAGTGTCCCCAGTGAAAACATTTTGTGATTCTGTTGAGAGAATGTTTGAACTGATTTAGAATCAGAATCCTTATTTGCTACAGATAAGAATTATGAGAATAATTAGGTTTTTTTTTAAGGCATAAAGCTAAACTGGAATTTTATTTTCCTATATTTCTTGATTCACTAAAGATTTGATTTGAATTTCAAGACAGCATGTAGCAAAATAACTTGGAAATTACTATTGGGAAGAATATATGATGGATCAGAATTTTAGTACCAGTTTAGTGGGGCAAGAAGAATAGAATAGACAAGAGCCCATGCACAACAGATGTAATAAAGTAGACATAGGAAATCGTGTGCTCAAATTTCAGGTCTCTTTTGCTTTTACTCCCCTGTTTTCTTTATGATAGCTATTCAGAATCGTAATCCTGTATGGTATCAGGCTCTGACTCACGGTCTTAATGAGGAACAAAGAAAACAGTTACAGGATATAGCAACTCTGGCAGATCAAAGAAGAGCAGCCCACGGTATGTTATTGCCCTTAACCCCTCTTTAACACAATTAATGACTTGATGCAGCTTTAAAATTTTATATGAAATGATTTCTAATTATTTAAAAGCTACAGTTTTTGTGTGTGATAGGAATTGACTGTAATCTGAAGGACTTAATAGAATAATTAGATTTTGCTTTTGGCTACAATTTACTATTCTGGTACTTTCTGTAATTTCAGTCTATATTTTTAGGGTGTCATTGCCTTAATAAGATTATGGAAGTTCATAGCGATAACATAAAATTGTATTAAAACCATAAACATTTTTTAAATTATGACAAGTATGTCTTTTTGTCTCAGAAGTATTTTAAAGAAAATCCCAGACATCATGTCTTTTCATCCCTAAGCATGTTATTATGCATTTCAAAAATGACGTTTTAGATAATACACTACCTAACAATTTTTTAGAGGTAACATAATAAATTGTAATTCTTTGATATTATCTATAGCCAGTCCACATTCAAACTGTTTGACAACTGTGTTGTTGCAATGTAATTGAAAGTCATTTCATTTAACCCAATATATCAAAAATATTATTTAACATGTTTGGTTTACAGAAGGTTTTGTAATCATATTTGGCTGTTAGTGCTAAAAATTCTTGATTAGTTCCCCTTCTCCCTTTTATTTTTCATGGCACTGATTTGTGGGAGACACAGGTTCGGGTGTCCGGTAGAGAATTTTGTATTATATTTAGAGTCTTGCTTCCTTGTAGTATAGTTTAACTTCTTTTTCTTTTTCACGTGGTCGGGGAGAGGAAGCAAGAATGTTTAATAGGTGATAGTGTTCTGTCAGTCCAACCCCCCCCTTGTGGGCTGCGTTGATGATGGGCTCAAGCATAGCAACAATTATGAGGACGGCACAGGACCAGGCAGTGTTTCCTTCTGTTGTACACAGGGTCGCTTTGAGTAGGAATCGGCTCGAAGGCACCTAATGACGACGACGACAACAGTATTGTATAGTTCATTAGAAAAATACCGTAAATGTCTTAAAATCATATTCTTTTGGAAAATTTCATGCATATACTAAGTTAAAGAGAATAATACAACAGTCTCTGGAAAACCGTAATATTTTAATATATAATTATCTGCAAGTATAACAAGCAACTTTATCAGTCTTAATACTATAAGCTAGGCTAGCTTTATATTCGAAGACGGGTCCTCCTTATAAATAAGGCACAGCTTCCTGATATATTTTATATTAGCATTTGCCTTCATTAGAATTTATTCCCTTTGGGGAGTGGATCCTACTGGCATATCTGATTCAAAATGGTATATTTAAAAATACTTTTTTTTAAACAGCGGGAGGGTGAAAGTTGGCTAATAAGTGTCCAGCATAATAGGAGTCTGTTATCTTCTCTATATAATGCATGCTCCCTTGCCCCTATGCATTTGGAAGGAGAACAGAGGCAGACTTTGAACTTCCTGGTTACTACTGGTGGTTACGGTATGCCTTATTGATACCTGTGAGTTCCTTATTTCCCCCAAAGTAGTAAAATGATCGAATAACCTATTAAAATTTTACTTATTTGTTTTCTAGAATCCAAAATGATTGAGAAGCATGGAGGATACAAATTCAGTGCTCCAGTTGTGCCAAGTTCTTTCAATTTTGGAGGCCCGGCACCAGGGATGAATTGAGTTATCACTTTATTTCCTGCTGTGTGCTTGTAGTGAAGAGCTTGTGTTCCTCCTAGTAGTGGTTCCAGAACTGGTTCATAATATCTACTCTAAACTAATTGATCAATAGATTGGACAGAAAAACCCCAGGAGGTGGGACCTGATCATGCAACCTGGCACTGGAGAAGAAACCAGAGGGATTTTTTGGGGGGAGGGGGGTCACTTGTGGGGGGTTCTTTATTTTTGAAGAACGTAAGATCCTGACTGAAGCTTCAAATGACACTGTGGAAATCTGCGAGCAAGAGGGGATGTCATGAAGGCAGCTTTTCTTTTTCTGAGGAAAAAATAGGCATGGGCTACAGGACTATTTAAAATGTCTCATTTACAGTATAAGCTCAAAGGTAGATGTAATTTTTACACCTATGAGTATTTGTCCAATTTCTGTCTCTTCCTCACCATTGGGTATCTATTCTTTATATGTAAATAAGATAAGGTCTGATAGCCTTATTCAGTCTTCATTTTCATTCATCAAAGATTGTTCCTATGTAGATTATTGGACATTTATTGTAGCACTACATAACTGATTGAAAAAATCTGTAAATGAATTAGCACTTTCATATTGAAACAAGCCTGCTAGCCTATGTATAAAATAGCAAAATGTTTGCTGTTTATAAAAAGAAGGATGTAATGGGGTGGGGGGCAGGGATAATTTCAAGTTATTAATTTAAAAATGAACTAGCAATTTTGTACCTGGTAACTTTGTGGTACACTCACCTCTGATAGTGACTTGAATTTGGTATGTACGAAGGGGTTAGTGATATTTCATTGCTGCTAAAAAAAAATGGCAACTCCCTTCATGTCCTATGTTTTTTCTTAAAGCTCTCAGTGTACAAGTGGAAATTTGGATACATGACCTTACTGTAACAAATAAGAAAGGCTATCTTATTTGAAGCATGTAAATTGGATATAAAGTTCTACTCTTAAAGAGTTGATCAGAGTGTGGCTAAACATCTATATATGCAATCTATTAAAAGAACTTAATTCAGCTAACGTCTTTATTTGATTGCAGTTTTTTTCCTGATTATAAGATTTTTTTTTCTTCATTGGCCTATTTTTATCCTGTACCTAGAAAAAGTGTGAAATGCACACTTTTAAAATTTGACATTTAATACCTGCTCACTCCCCCTTCCCAATCTTCCCTTACCCCCTGTGCTGGTTGTGGTGTCTTTTCAACTAGATAGGCTGAAGGCACACGGTTCCCTCCGAAAAAAACCACTATTGATAGCACTGCAAAAACAAGCCAGCAAGACAGTGTAGAGAGGTTGGCTTGCTTCCCTCTCTCCTAACTGCATGTTCAAAAATAAGCCTTCGTTGATCTTAAAAATCTCTCAGATCAGTCATATGTTGGGTTATTTTTTTATATAAATATATACACACAATGTTTCTAATTTAAAGCAACATCTCTTAATGGATTCAAAACTATTAAATGCTGTTGTCTAAAACAGACTAGAAAATTTATAACTGTAAAGATGAAACAAATGCACATAATGATATTTAAAATGCAAAATTAAGAAAACCCATTGGTGTTGTGTTTTTCTTGTATACCAATTATTAAGCCGCTACTGTTGGCATTGTTTGGTTTTCTTTTTTAATGCTAAAGGAGTAAAAGTATTTCCTATATTTATGAATTTACTACTAAAATCTTGGCAAAAAAAAAAAAAAAAAGAATTGTCTGTCTAAAATGTGTGGGTGAAAACTGTTAATCAAGTGTGTTTCTACTTTTTCCCCTGCTGAGTTGGATACCATCTGTCTACCATAGGTTCCTTAAGGGAATTTCACTATTATGTGAAGTCAATAAAATGAAAATGGAGTAGCTGTATATATACAACACCGTGTACAGAGGGGAGATATTTGAATAGTATTATAGATGAAACAATTTTTGTCTTCCTTTATCTTTTAGTCCCTAATACCTAGTCTACTTTTTAAAATTTCAAACTTCACTGATCTTTGAATTGATGATTCCAATTTTCACATTGTTACTGGAAAACCATATTTAATAAAGGTTTTAGTTACTCTCATGCATAGTATGAAAATTCTCGTTTGCTGAGATTTTGTTTGAAGAAAATGTACCGGCATGTCTTTGAGAATAAATTTTGTCTCCTATCATACAATCCAAACTAATCTCCATTTACAGATTCTAATGTGAATTTAAACCTTATAATTAAATTATATTTAATATTTAGTTTTCAAATGGTAGTTTCTAATGCATCGAATATATACCTCAATTATTTTCAATATTTCTTTTAATTTCAAATTATAGTTTCTTATAAGTCATGGATCTTAATATGTGTCAGTATTTCTAGATAATGTTGCAGGACTTTTGAAAAACTTTTTGAGAGTATTTATAAACTTATAATTAGTTGCAAAGAGATTTTTTCCTTTTTTTTTTTTACATACCTCTTTTCCAGTTTGAATCAACTGTTCTACTAACCTATAACTTATTTTTTAATTTATAGTTTATTCAGACTTTGTGCAATTCCATTATTTGTCTTTGTTAGTGGCAGACATTAACATAAAACTTTAACTTTTTTGTAAACTAGAGCCATACAATCTATCCATTTATCATTATATAAAGGGAATTAATCTTTCTCTGCAGGTGATAAAATGGTGACTGCTAATCTACACTACCATATCAAGATAGGGACTGCTTCACTCACCTCTGGAAGTATAGAGCAAGGGTGGCCAAACCACAGCCCTGGCTAGGGCTTTATGTTGCTGTTCAGCCCAAGACGTAGTTCCTGAAGCAAGCATGAAGAAAAAGTCACTGAGAATTGTATTATTATGACTAAGCCATGTCTTTGGGAATATCTGGCACAATGCCTTAAGAACAGTAGGCATTCCATAAGTGTTTGTAAAATGAATGACCTAAAATTACATTAAAACATATCAGTTGTAAAACTGGCCGTTTTGTTCTATGTAGTAATTTATATTTTGGTGTAAAGATAATCAGTGTCCCCCCTGAATTCTAGCTCTACCCTTGATCAGCTTGGCCACCTTTATACTTTGGCATAGTAAAGAAAGGTTGCATATCAGTTTACATGGATGTTTAGTTGCACGTCTCTATTCCATTCCCTCCCTGACAAAACAAAGATTTTGAAAGTGGTCTTTGAGATAGTGCTGGACTCTGACTCTACCTGAAAAGGGGAAAGTTACCTAAACAAATTGAGATCCTCAAGAGAAGGCTCTTTCCTAAGAACATAGGAATTGTTTAATTAAACTTGTTCATTCTGGCTATAAAGTAATTAAGATTTAAGTTATCCGGAGATAATAAAGACCAAAATTAACAGCTTAAACCGTATGCTTTTCCAAAGGATGGTAGACCCAGACTTTAACTTACCCAGCTGCCTTATGAACCTCATTCCTTGGGTGCTCTAGTCTACATAGTCCAAGACTACTCACCACTATGTAGCCTTTTTAAATAAAAGTTTTAAGAGATAAAAGAGGCGTGCCACAGGCCTTTTAAGGTCCAATACAACAATTTGCACACATTGCTTCCTCATATCAAAGGCCAACAAACATGTATCCATAGGACCATTCCTATCTTGCAAAGAAGCTCAGCAGTGTAGTTCTTACAGAGCCAGGTACCCTGCTAAGACCTGGGTTTTATCACTGTGAGAGGAGGGAATACACATCTTAAAAAAATTTTTTCTTTGTTCAGGTTTTATTAGGCACAAGGAATGATTGCTTTTAAAAAAAATTTTTTTTTTTTTTAATTCTGCCTTCTTATACAGACTGAAATTTGTCTATTACGCCAGGTAGTTGAACCCTATATTTAAATGCTCCCCATCAGAGTCTTTTAAAATCCTTTTAAGAACACTCAACCAATTAAGAACTGAAGGGAATTCCTCAACCTAATAAAGGGAATCTACCAAAAACTCAGCTGATACACATAATGGTGAAAGACTGAAACTTTCCCTGTAAGATCAGGGACAAGACCAGGATGTCCCCTCTTGCCACTTTTACTCCACGTTGTACTGGAGATTCTAGCCAGGGCAATTAGATGAGTGAAAGATCCTGACTGGGAAGGAAGAAGTGAAACTATTTGCACATGTTATGCATAGGAATCCTTAAGTCTCCCCTCCCAAAACACCCTCTTGGAGCTAATGACTTTAGCAAGGTGGCAGGATACAAGATCAATATGCAAAAATCAGTTTTATTTCTCTGCAGTAACAATGAACAAAAACAGCTAAATTAGGAAAACAATTCGGTTTACAATAGCATTAAAAATAATAAAATTCTTAGGAATAAGTTTAACAAGTGCAAAACTAGAAACTACAAAACATGGTTGAAAGGATACCTAAATAAAGACATCCTGTGTTCATGGATTGAAAGACAATATTGTGAAGATGGCAATACCCCTCAAGCCCCAAATTCATCTACAAATAGAATCCCTATAAAATCCCAGCTGCCTTTTTTGCAGGAATTGACAAGCTGATCTTAAAATTCATATGGAAATGTAAGGAACCCAAAATAGCCAAAAAAAAATCTTGAAAAAAGTTACAAAGCTACAGTAGTACTACAATGCAGTGCTGGCAAAAGGATAAAAATATATTCGTGATGGTATAGGGTTGAGTTTCCAAAAAAAATCTTACATCTATGGCCAATCAGTTTCTGAAAAGGGTGCCAAGACAATTCCATGTGGTAAAGCTTTCAACGAATGGTGCTGACAGCTGGGTATCTATACACAAAAGCACAGGCTGGTTCACTACCTCCTAATTGAAACCTGTGAGAGCCAGAACTCTAAGGGACTGCCTTGTTTGTCCGTGTTCCAAGTTTTCCACCTTGGATGGTGCAGTCACTACTTTTCTATCACTGTTCCTTCTCTGGTAGGTTTCCACCTTATACAGATTACAGCTTTCACTGTATAAAAGTTAACTCAAAATGGATCAAAGATCTAAATATAAGACCTCAAACTATAAAACTCTAAAAAACTGACATCTTGATACAGGGCTAGTTTCCAGGATATAGGAGCCCTAGTGTCTCAATGGTTAAGAGCTACGGCTGCAAACCTGAAGGTTGGCAGTTCGGATCCACCAGCTGCTCCTTGGAAACCCTATGGAGCAGTCCTACCCCACCCTCCATAGGGTCACTATGAGTCAATTGACTCTGTGGCAATGGTTTTTTTTTTTTTTTTTTAATTCAGGATTTATAAAGAACTTATAAAAAGTCAACCCAATTTTTTAAAAAAGCAAAGGGTCTGAACAGATCAACATCATTAGTCTATTAGCCAGGGAGATTCAACACTGAGATCCACTTCACACCTGCTAGGATGGCTATAATCAAAGAGGACAAGTGTTGGTGAGAATGTGGAGAAACTGGAACACACACTGCTGGTGAGAAGGTAAAATGGTGCATCTGCTGTAGAAAACGCAGTTCCTCAAAAGTTTGAACATAGTTATCATATAACCCAACAATTTCACACCTGGGTATAGACCCCAAAGAAATGAAAACACATCCACAGAAAAACATGTACAGAAAAGTTTACAGCAGCATTATTCATAATAGCCAAAAAGTGGAAATAACCCACATATCCATCAACTGATGAATGGATAAATTAGATGCAGTCAGAAATAATGAAATATTATTTGGCAATAAAAAGGAATGATGTACTGCCACATGCTATAAAAACATGATGCTAAGTGAAAGAAGCCAGACACAAGGACCATACTGTATTATTTCAGTTATGAGAGATGTCTAGAATATGGCAGTAAGTAGAATAGTTGTTGGGAGGAACGGGTAACAGAGAGTGACTACTAATGAGTTTCTTTTGGGGAAGATGAAAATGTTCTGAATTAGATATTTTTATGGCTGCACAACCTTGTGAGTACACTAAAAGTCACTTTAGAATGGTGAATTTTAGGGTATGGAAATTGTATCTCTATTAAATATGGTTTTAACGGTTTTCTTAAAAGTCTTCAAACTTGTTTGGTTAAAGTTCTCTAAAAACTATTATGAAATGATTATGCATTTAATACAAATTAAGAACAGTTTTACACATCCTTATTTGGAGACATGTGCTTCACTTTTAAGCAAAACAAAACGGGCTGTATTCTTCATTTGTCTCAAAGTATGTTTTCCCACAAGAATAAAATCATGTTAAAAATAGTGGTTTTGATCCTGGAATAGTCACTACATAACCTGATTGCTAAACATTATAGACTTACTACATATACTAATGGAACTGCTGGTCTTCCGTTTTTTCGGGAATACTCTACATTAGATTTAAACAAATATAATTACAAGCCAAAATGATAGCTGGAAACTTGTGGATGTGAGTTTCAAAGGCACTTCTGGAATCTTCAGAGACTTTAAGGAGTTTTAACATTCTGTAAATTGAGTACATTTTCCTCCTAATTTAAAACTAATTAACTTTAATAAACAGTAACTAAATTGTTATGGTTTGGCAGCTCACTACTGGAGAGGCAAGTTGAGTGGTATTTTCAAAAATGGAATAAATGGGGTTAATAAGTAGTCCAAGGGTAGAGAACAGGTAAGATTAAAAAATTGCAGTCATACTTTATACATACATCAGTTTTGAAATGAAGTGAATCATCCAGTTAGCTACTAACAAAATATTAGCAGTTGCGATTATACCTATGCTCATCATCATCATATACTGAAAGCTAGATATCTGAGATTGGAAAGTAACTTTTTAAATAATTTAATCAGATATTTCCAAAAAGTATGATCAAATTAAATCTGGATTAACCATCAGAACACCAACAGTCATTTTACTTTCAGTGGAGGAGCTATCTTGAATCAGGTTAGACCAAGTGAATTTAGTCTACAAACCAAGGGCTCTTAACTCTGGGTCCATAAGCCCTATGAAACTGCCAACTTTTTTATTTTTCATAGCTTTCATCAGCATCTCCAAGGGAGTTATTATAATGCTTAAAAACCACTGCTGTAAACTACACACTGGAATTGGGGAGAAATGGGTTATCGTATTAAGCACTTGAAAAGCATCTAATCTCTTACAGGCATTGTGTTACATTCTCATAGATCCTCCCAGTCACATTGTGAAACAGGTGATTTCACCTTACAGAGGAGCAGACAGGTTCTAAGACAAGTGACATGGATCCATCCACAGCTACCAATGGAGAACAAGCCACTGGTTTGGTTTTAAATTTATACAAAATCTATATATTCATTGAAAAAAATTCAAATATGTTACAGAAGTAATTGAATCAATCAGTTACCTGTAATTTCCTATCCCAGAGATAATCACTTTTAAGAGTTTAATGCATCATTTGTATTATTTTCTTCTATACATATTTTTGTCATTGTACAAATATGCCACAATCAATTAATTACCCAGAAAGCTCTGAGTTAAAGAAATGTTTCAGAAAACATGATGACAATTCTCGAAGGGGGCTAGAAATAAATTGGGAGTCCCTGGGTGGTACAAACAGTTAAGTGCTCGACTACTAACCAAAACAGTGGCAGTTCAAACCCAACCAGAAGCGCCTCAGAAGAAAGGCTTTGTGGTCTGTTTCTGACAACTCGCACACATGGGGTCGACATGAGTCAGAATCCACTTGGTGGCAACTGGTAGAAATATTAGCTCACTTAGGAACTATAGCTGTATGTAAGAGCCTGGAGTACGAATGATTGGCTGAAAAATCTTTTCAAGCCACTGATTTGATAAAATCTATCAATTAAGGGAGGGGTGGTGATTTGGGGAAAATCTGAAGATTATATATGGCCCTGAATACTATGTACATTTGAACTGTTTTTTATATAACCAAAAAACCAAACCCACTGTCATCAAGTCAATTCCGACTCAAGAGTAGAACTGCCCCATAAAGTTTCCAAGGAGCAGCTGGATTTGACTGCTGACCTTTTGGTTAGCAGCCCATAGCTCTTTAACCATTGCACCACCAGGGTTGCCATTCTTTCTATACTCAAAAAAAACCAAACACATTGCCGTCGAGTCAATTCTGACTCACAGCCAACCTACAGGAGAGAACTGCCCCCTAGGGTTTCCAAGAAGCACCTGGTAGGTTCAAACTGCTGACCTTTGTTTAGAAGCCATAGCTCTTAACCACTATGCAACCAGGGTTTCCTTTCTGTACCAAACCAACCCAAACCGGGTGTCATCGAGTCGATTCCGACTCATAGCGACCCTATAGGACAGAGTAGAACTGCCCCCATAGAGTTTCCTAGGAGCACCTGGTGGATTCCAACTGCCAACTCTTTGGTTAGCAGCTGCAGCACTTAACCACTACGCCACCAGGGTTTCCCTTCTTTCTATATAGAAAAAAAAATAAAGAAAAAAAAACTTTTTTTTTTTTTTTTATAGGCCCTGCTAAATACTGCTAACTCAGGCTCCATTACCTGTGACAAAATAAAAACCAAGGTTTCTTCGTAATCAAATAGGATTGTAGTGTTTGGAGCGCAGGCTTCAAATTGACCAGCTGCTCCTTGGAAACCCTATGGGGCAGTTCTACTTTGTTCTATAATGTCGCCATGAGTCTGAATCGACTCTATGGCAACAAGTTTTGTTATCCACCACCACCGCTGAACATTCAAAACTACTCAATATATGCCAGCCTCTCTGCTACATTCTGGGATACAAAGATGTCCTATAACTGCAATCTCCAACTATAGGGTGACTTCTTAATTCTTTTCCAGATTCTGTTTTACACTGCTTCCATGAATAGACTACAGGTATGAGACTTAGTAATAAATAAATGGCTAAACTGCATAAAAACATTTTTATTCTTTTGATAATTGTTCTGATTACAAATTAGACACATCTGGAAAGCACAGAAAGTACAAGTAATAACACCTTGGTTTTCACCTGAGCTCTCTACTTCTCTGTGACAAAGGGAATCTATCCATTGGCTAGAAGACTGTTTCAAGTGAGCTAAATCCTCCGGTTTCAAATAACCTAGTTTTATGTGTCACACTTTTCATTTGTATTAAGGGCCTAAAAATTAATCAGAACTACTTTAAAACTTCTGGAGAATTAAAGTGTATTCAAACGAAACTCAAATAAAGCCCTCTTTTCCTTCAAATGGCGTTTAGGCACCAACTATGAAACCACACCTTGGTTAATGTCGCTAGCTCCCTCCACCTCCACCCCAAAAAGGCAGCGTTGTAATGTCCCACTAGACTCAAGAGTAAATCAAAACATTTTAATTATCCTCACTTAGAGGGGTATCTTTAAAAAAAAATCCTGGGACAGTCCATAATCACCTGAAATGCCAAAGATACTACATCAAACATCATCAAGCTCTGTACTGTTTTTAAAAGTACACAAATCTGTTACAGCCGACCTTCTTCCTCATTCTTTTGGTTAGCTCCTCAATTCTACACCTTAAATTTCCGATTTGACAAACCATGAGTGTGGCAACCTTATCTCATCTTTACTACTCATCCTGGGTGCCAATGCAAATTAATATATTCTAAATTCCTCCTGAGAATGACTAGTATCTCCGATAGTTTAGAAAAGGTTTGGGTTGAGAGGTGCAACAACATTCACCTAAACCACAATTAATTTGCACCTATTCTTAATGGGTTAGAGGGAGCTCGATTCAAAGCGATTTCCACCTTTTGACTTTCCTTTAATTCGAAATAAACAAAAGGGAACGCTTTCAAAAGTTAACAGCTCAAAGAACATAGCGACAACATTTCAGACAACTTCAAAATTTGAACAGAAACTACACGAAAGCACGAAAGCGTCCGCAGTGTCTCCCAGCTGCGTCCAAGACCACCAACCAGTCGCCAAGCTCCGCTGGGGCTTCAGCAGGAGCGGGAGGCCCATCCTCCCACCGTATGGTGATGCCCCGGTGAACGGAGAAGCGCAGGCGGGGGCTTGCTAGCCAGCGACAAGCATACAGCTACTCTCAGGAAGGAAGAGCCCTCCTCGCCCAAGACCAAGACCAAGGGCCTCAGCCGGCCCCGACAGCCCCCAGGGAGCGGTCGGGCTTCCCATCTCTTGCTAGTTCTCCCTTCCACTTCCTTCGCATCGGGACGACCCTCGGCAAGCGCTAGACAAGGCTCATCAAGTCTCCAAAACGCGATCCAGCAAGCCCACTAAGAGAGGAAAAGCCGCCTCCTCGCCCCTGTGGGGAAAATGGCGCCCGTCACCCCTTCTCCCTCCCGGGTAATCACAAGGACCAGCCTCCCTCCCCTGCTACAAAATGGCGCCTCACGCTGGGGCCCCTGAATCAGCATAATTCACTCGCCAGTGAGGCGGTCTCGGACTGGGATGAACAGCTCTACCAACCAGTCAAACACAGGAGCTTTGATGCCGTACTTTCCATGAGCCACTCAGGCACGAGCTGTAAGTCTAGGCGACGCTGACATCACGAGAAGGGGGCGTGGCTAAAGCGGTTTCCTTTCGCGTCGGCTAAATTTGGGCCAATGGCAAGCAGGAAGCCGCTGGTAAGTGGCGTAGTGCCAGTCCAATGGAGGCTGGGGGCGGGCCTCAGACAGTCTATGCGGGTTGCGGGGCCCGGGTGCCGGGCGGCTGTTTCCTGTCCTGGTGCATGGTGGTCGGACGAAGGAATTGTTGGAAAATTTTCTCGGAGGTTCGTATATAAATGTGTTTTTACCCAGTGTGCATTATTCTCCGCCCGGCCGCCGCCCTCAGCGCGGCGGCGCGGGCCCAGTTGGGCCCGGGCTCCGGCCGTGGCTGCTCAGTCTTCGCTGCAGGCCCTGCCTATCCTACGGCCGGCCGCGGTAGAGGCGGCTGGGCAGAAGCGGAGTTTATTAATAACCCGCGGCCGCCACTCTGGGGCGGCGGAGCTTTTCTTGCTGAGGACGCAACCCCCGCCCCCCCGGTTTCTGCCCGCTGTTCCCCGCCTGTTCCCCTCAGGGGACCGCTGAGGGGAGGGAGGAACAAAGGGGAGGGTGGAGCCCTCGGGAGCCCGGCGGCGCTTCTCGGTTTGACCTCCGCGCGGAGCGAGTCCCCAGGCGCCAGGCGGCTGCCTAGGCAAGCTCCTCCGGCGAGGACGCCGGGCCCACGGTCCGCCCCAGTCCCCAGCTGGGGCGCTGGCGGCAGGGCTGGACAAGGGCCCGCTCGGGACCCCAGTCTGCAGATCGCACCCAGAATTTTCTCCTCCCCGGATCGTGCACAGATTTGTTTCCCTGACTTGCCTTTTTTTAGGCCCTTGAGACCCGACACTGAATATTAATAATTGGCAGTTTTATCATTTTGGCTAAATAGTGAATGAATACTTATAGATGTTTTGTAACATTTCATTGTGGAATGTAAACCAATTTTTATTCTCCTTTTGCTTTTTAGCATTAATTTTTTTTCCCCCACATTAACAAGTCAGAAATGTAAGAAAGGAGTACCATAGCTAAATGTATTATTTGTTTAAAATCAACTTAAGGCTTTGTTTTGGAAGTGTCTGACGAGCTGGTATAATTAAAAGGTGTAAAATAAGGGATGTGGTGAGAAATTGTAGGTTTGAGGTTGTGGTCAGCTTTGTCCTGAATCTTACTAGAAGATACTTGTGTTGTGCTATGGTTGACAAAAACCTATGCAATATTTAGTATTTCTTACTGAGTGCTATCTTAAGTTTATCTTTTTTTTTTTTCCTTTTTTATACTTATATAAAGGTTCACAGAGCAAATTAGTTTGTTATTAAACAATACACATATTGTTTCCTGACACTGGTTGCCAACCCCATGACATGTCAACACTCTCCCCACCCTCCCCTTCTTGACCTTGGGTTCCCGATTACCAGCTTTCCTGTCCCCTCCTGCCTTCTTGTCCTTGCCCCTGGGCTGGTGTGTGCATTTAGTCTCTAGTCTCATTTTGTGTGCCTGCCTGTCCAGTCTTTGGCTGAAGGGTGAACCTCGGGATCTTCAGTTTAAGTGTTTAGGAAAAGAATATGTGATGAGGAGATCACCCAAAAGCCGCGTAATATGCATAATTTTATCCTGGGATATTTTAACTAATTTGGAAATTACTTAAATAGTTCAGGTATGAGTGGCTATTTTGCCCGTAGCCTTTTTTAAAGAAAATAAGAGTTTTATTGCGATACAATTCACATACCTTATAATTCATGCATCTAAAGTATAGAATTAGATGGTCTCTAATATATTCACAGAGTTGTACAACTCTCAGCACAATTTTAGAACGTTTTCGTCACCCCCAAAAGGAACCCTGTACCCATTAGCAGTCACTCCTGGTATCCCCTCAGCCCCCCACACCACTCCCAGCCCTTGGCAATGACTCATCTACTTTCTCACTAAATGGATTTGTCTATTGTGGACATTACTTATACATGAGATCATACTTTATGTGGTCTTTTGTGACTTTTTTCACTCAGCATAACGTTTTCAAGATTCAGTTATGTTGCATATATCAGTATTTCATTTCTTTTTATTTCATGATATTTGTTTCAAGTAATATTTCATTGTAGGGATATACCACATTTTATTTCTCCAACAGTTGATGGACATTTGAATTGTTTTCTCTTTTTGGCTATTATAAATAGTGTCGCTGTGAACATTTGTGTACAAGTTTTTGTGTAGATGTAAGTTTGCTAGGTCGTATGGTAACTCTTCTTGGGGAAACACCGAACTGTTTTCCAAAGCAGCTGCACAATTTTATATTCCCATCAGCAGTGCACACAGCTTCCAATTTCTCCACATTTTTGCCAGCACTTGTTATCACTCTTTTTGATTATATCATCTAGGTGGGTGTGACATGGTATCTCTTGTGGATTGGTTGTTTTTTTCCCCCTCTTAATTGGGTAAATATATAGGTACCAAAACATTTGCCATTTCAACAGTTTTCATTTGTACTCTTCGGTGACGTTACTTAGGTTCACCGTGTTGTTCAACCATCACCGTGAAACCATTCCCAAATTTTTCCATCACCCTTAAGAGCAGCTCATTTCCACAAAGTGTTGTTTAACGTTTTCAAGGTTATCCACGTTGTAGCGTGTATCAGGACTTCGTTTCTCTTTATGGCTGAGTAACATATTCTATTGTGTATATACGTGTATACACACACAGACGCCACACGTTTTGTTTATCCATTCATCTGTTGATGGACGGAAATCCTGGTGGCGTAGTGGTTAAGTGCTACAGCTGTTAACCAAAGGGTCGGCAGTTCGAATCTTCCAGGTGCTCCTTGGAAACTCTACGGGGCAGTTCTACTCTCTCCTATAGAGTCGCTATGAGTCGGAATCGACTCGACGGCACTGGGTTTGGGTTTGGGTTTTTGTCAATGGACAATTAGGCTGTTCATACCTTTCGGCTATTGTAAACAGTGCTGCAGTGAACATTGGTGTACAAGTATCTGCGTTCTTGCTTTTAATTCTTTTGGGTATATACCTAGGAGTGGAATAGCTTGATCATATGGTAATCGTGTTTAACCTCTTGAGAAATTTTCAAACTGTTTTCCACAGCAGCTGTACCATTTTACAATCCAGTCAGCAATGGATGAGAGTTTCTGTTATCCACATCCTGGCCAGCACCTGTTGTTTTCGTTTTTTTTAATCGTAGTCTTCCTAGTGGATGTGAAGTTTTGATTGTAGTTTTGATTTGCATTTCCCTGATGGCTAATGATGTTGAGCATTTTTCATGTATGTATTGGCCATTTGTATATCTTTTTTGGAGAGATGTCTAATCAGAGATCCTTCGTGTATTTTTTTATTGGATTATTTGTCATTTTATTATTAAGTTGAAGAGTTCTTTATATGTTCTAGACACATGTCCTCTATCAGATATATGATTTGCAAAATGTCCATACCCCGTACTTTGCACTGGGATACTGCTTTGAAGTCAGGATTCATCATATTCTTCAAGTAAAGATGACCTAGCTTCATTGGGGAATTGTGCCTCTACTGTTTAGCTGTTATTGTTTATAATGCACATGTAGTTTATGGTGAAGTGAGGAGAATTTTTCTGAGTATTGAGGTGTTCATAATTTCTTAGTTTTATGGTTTTTATCTAAACTTTAAAATCTGAGTTTTTATTTAGGTCTGAGTCTATGAGCTCTTGACTTTATTTCAGGACATAATGATTTTTGAAAGATGTGTTGCTCCCTTCTGTGCTTAATGTGCATTTTAAGGGTTGGCCTTCATAAAATAACATTTTAAGCTTTATCGTACTGTCAATCAAGATGATTTTGTTTTTAGGTGGATTTAGACTGGGAGATCCACTCTCATAGAAAACAATGATATGCTTTTCTCCACCTTTTTCCATACTTATTATCCTGTCTTAAAACTCTGCTGCAATGGGAGCTCCTCACCTTGTAGAAGTATTTGTACATTAATATGTAGACACAGGCATTTAACTCCAGACTACATTTTTTGTATTTAAAATTCCACTCCCATTTACCCGAATTTAACTCTGGCTAAGCACTGAGTGGAAACCCTGGTAGCGTAGTGGTTAAGAGGTACAGCTGCTAACCAAAAGGCTAGCAGTTCGAATCCACCAGGCACTCCTTGGAAACCCTAATGGGGCAGTTCTGCTCTGTCCTGTAGGGTCGCTAGGAGTCGAAACCAACTCAATGGCAATGTTTTTTTTTGTTTGTTTGTTTGTTTTTTAAGGCACTGAGTTATGACCCCTGTTGGTGGAGTGGTTAAGTGTTTGGCTACTAACCAAAAGGTCCACGGTTCAAACCCACCAGCCATTCCACAGGAGAAAGATGTGTGGTGGTCTGTTTCCGTAAAGATTTACAGTCTTGGTTTAAAAACAAGAAGAAAAAAACACTGCTGTTGAGTCGATTCCAACTCATAGTGACCCTATAGGACAGAGTAGAACTATAAGTCGGAATTGACTCAACAGCAATAGGTTTTGTTGGTTTTAGAGGCACTGAGTTAAATAGTTTGTTGAGTGCTTTACATATATACATAAATTCATAATTCTCACTAGAAACCTAAGGCAAGTACTATTGTTATTTTGCAGATGTGTCAACTAAAGTATAGAGTAACTTGTCCAACTATCCTGTGACAAAGCTGGGCTTGAACCTATGACTGACTCAAAAGCCCAGTCTCTTAATCTACTCAGCAACATACAAAGTACCCTCTTTATTTTCATTGTGCTTTCAGTGAAAGTTTACAGCTCAAGTTAATTTCTCGTACAAAAATTTATACACATACTGTTTTGTGACATTAGTTGCAATCCCCACAATGTGACAGCACAATTTCCCTTTCCACCTTGGGTTCCCTGAGCCTGTTCAACTAGTCCTGTCCCCTCCTGCCTTTTCATCCTGCCTCCGGACAGGAACCACCCATTTGGTCTTGTGTACCTGATTGAGCTAAGAAGCACACTCCTCATGTGTACTGTTTTTTGTTTTATAGTCCTGTCTAATCTTTGTCTGAAGAGCGGGCTTCGGGAATTGTTTTAGTTCTAGGCTAACAGAGCATCTGGGGGCCAGAATTTCGGGGGTTCCTGCAGTCCCTGTCAGACCATTAAGTCTGATCTTTTTACTTTTGAGTTCTGTCCTGCACTTAGTACCCTCCTCTTTAACTTTAAAAAAGTGAGACGTCTGTAGTTCTTAGAATGATGTAGTGTTTTGAATAAAAAATATATATATAAAATGCTATTGCGTGCGTGTTATCATGTTGTTTATATACATCTTTGAGTTAAATAATGATGAATGCATTTGACCTTGTATTGAAAGTACAGAAATTTATATAGTATGGAGGTAATGGTTACAAGAAGTTACAGTCATTTAAGTTAGTGGCAGTTAATACGTGATATATACCCACATACAGCAACGTATTGTAAAAACTAAGGCACGGTGAAAAGAGCGTTAGAATAAAAGAAAGTCTAATATTTAATCCTATCTCAAGGAATTAACTAGTCACACTCTGGTACCAATTGGTTATCAAATATTTAGTAAGCATCTACCATATGCAAAAAAAAAAAAAAAAAAACCCATTACTGTGAAGTCAATTCCCAATCACGGTAACCCTATAGGACAGCTTAGGGCTGCCCTGCCAGACTCTTAACCACTGCGCCCCCAGGGCTCCTACTTTGAGCCAGGAATTCTTATGTTGTTGTTAAATGCCCTCGAGTTGGTTCTGACTCATAGCAGCCCTATGTACAACAGAACAAAACAATGCCCGGTCCTGTACCATCCTTGGAATTGTTGCTGTGTTTGAGCCCATTGTTGCAGCCACTGTATCAGTCCATCTCCTTAAGGATCTCCCTCTTTTTCACTCAACTTTACCAAGCACGATGTCCTTCACCAGGAACTGGTCCCTCTTGAGAACATGTCAAAGTACATGACGTGAAGTCTCGCCATCCTCGTCTCTAAGTAGCATTCTGGCTGTACCTCTTCCAAGACAGACTTATTCATTCTTCTGGCAGGTCATGTTATGTTCAGTATTCTTCACCAACACTATACTTCAAAGGCATTAATTCTTCTTCGTCCTTCCTTTCTTCTTAAGTCTTCCTTTTTCATTGTGCAGTTGTCATATGCGTATGAGGTGATTGAAAACACCACGGCTTGGATCTGGTGAACCTTAGTCCTCAAAGTGACGTCTTTGTTTTTTATCCCTATAAAGAGGTCTTTTACAACAGATTTGCAATATCTCATTTGATTTCTTGACTGCTGCCTCTGTGAGCATTGTTTATGGATCCAAGTAAAATGAAATCCTTAGACAACTTCAATATTTTCTCCATTTATCATGGTGTTGCTTATTGGTTCAGCTGTGAGGATTTTTGTTTTATGTTGAGGTGTAATCCATACTGAAGGTTGTAGCCTTGAGTCATCATCAGTAAGTGCTTCAGGTCCCTTTGGCTTTCAGCAAGCAAGGTTGTGTCATCTGCATATCACAGGTTGTTAATAAGTCTTCCACCAATTCTGATGCCACATTCTTCTTCATATAGTCCAGCTTCTTGGATTATTTGGTCAGCATACAGATTGAATAAGTATAGTGAAAGGATACAACCCTGACGCAAACCTTTCTTGATTTTAAACCACACAGTATGCCCTTGCCCTGTTCAAACGACTGCGTCTTGGTCTATCTATAGGTTCCTCATGAGTACAATTAAGTGTTCTGGAATTTCCATTTTTCGCAGTGTTATCCATAATTTGTCGTGATCCACACAGTCGAATGCCATTGCATAGTCAATGAAACACAGGTAAACATCTTTCTGGTATTCTCTGCATTTCAGCCAAGATCCATCTGACGTCAGCAGTGATATCCCTTCATAGACACTGAGAACTCAGTGGTGAACAGGAAAGACAGGGCCTCTGCCATCATGGATCTTAGAATTCACTTACGAATTCTGATAAGTGCTATGAAGAAGATATAGAAAGTGCTGTGATAGAGAATAGGATAATGGTAGAATGGGACTGGGGCCCTGGTGGCACAGTGGTTAAAGTGCGTGGTTGCTAACTGAAGGGTCAGTGGTTCAAACTCACCAGCCGCTCCATGGGAGAAAGATGTGGCAGTTGGCCTCTGTAAAGATGACAGCCTTGGAAACCCTATGGGGCAGTTCTCTGTCCTGTAGGGTTGCTGAGTTGAATCAACTTGACAGCAGCGAGTTTGGTTTGGTTGGTAGAATGGGATAGGACCTATTTTAGATAGAAGGTGATACCTGACTCTGCTGCTGTTGTTGTTAGGTGCTGTTGAGTCAATTCCAACTCACAGCGATCCTAAAGGACAGAGTAAAGCTGCCCAATAGGGTTTCCAAGGCCGTAATCTTTACGGAAGCAGAGTGCCACGTCTTTCTCTTGTGGAGCAACTGGTGGTTTCGAACTGCCAACCTTTCAGTTAGCAACTAAGCTCTTCAACGGTGCACCACCAGGGCTCCTTGGCTCTCTGCTAGAGAGGGAAATAGTATTCCCGTCAGAATAAACTATGTGCAGAAGCCCTGAGGCAGGAAAAGTTAAGTGTGTTCTAGGAACTAAAAGATCAGTATTGCTGGATATATGTAATGAAGGAGAGCAATTGTAAAGCACTCTGCAAACATGAGTTGTGTTAAACTCATTAGGTATTTATGAAACATGTAATCATGGGTGTCAAAAATCCAAATCTGCGTAAGATGCTGTACCTACTTTTGAAGGCTTAAAGTCTAATTCGGCAGACTGGAAGCAAGTGTTTAAGGACTGATAAAAGGAGAGAAAAGCACTAAATTTCAGGAGCCAGAAGCCTTGTAGCTGAAAACAAGGTTCTGTAAGCTTCACTTTCCAAACCTGAAAAAAAAAAAAAGAAACGTGTTGAGTACTTCCTGAGTGTTAGGGACTTTCTATACATTATTTCCCTTAATCCTTACCAACAGCCCTATCAGGTTCGTAAGGAGCCCTGGTGGTGCAACAGTTAAGGTGGTGGTTTGAACTCACCCAGCAGCTCCAAGGGAGAAGACTGGCGATCTGCTAACGTAAAGATTACAGCCTAGAAAACCCTACTCTGTCATATGGGGTCTCTGTGAGTCAGCATCAGCGCACTGGCATCTGACAACAACAACATCACGTGTGTGCTTTCCCATTTTTTAAAGAGGAAACTGAATGAAGCTCTGCAGCAGGTAAACTGCCCAGGAGCCAAGCAGGATTCAAATACATAGCTGTCCCACAAATTATACAACCATGTACAGATGAAAGCTATGATGATCAAAACATGACTAGCAATTCAGAGTGGCCTGAGCTACAAGCCAAATGCTGTAGGATTCAGATAATAACTGAAATCTGGATAGTGCGGGAGAGGCACCTCGAGTCAGGCTCTTCCCTGTGCCTGGACTGCCCTTGCTGCTTCTCCGCACCTAGGAATTGTTATCTTTTTAGGTCCACATTCACGTTATTTTTGTTGTATCTGTGAGGCAAAGGTAATGCTTCTGGTGTAAAAAAAGTTACTAGTTTTATTTTAAAAACTGTGAAAATAATACCTGGCTAAAATTTATTTTTTTAACTTATAAAATGTATATGATCTGGAGGGGAGATGAGAGGGCAGAGGGGATTAGAAGCTGGCGGCATGGACATGAGAGTAGAGGGAAGGAGCGGGCCGTCTCATTAGGGGGAGAGCAGCTAGGAGTATATACACCCACCCAGAGCCATCTGGAGTATATAGCAAGGTGTATATAAATTTTTATATGAGAGACTGACTTGATTTGTAAACTTTCACTTAAAGCACAATTAAAAAAAAAAAAAGTATATGTCCCTGGAACCTCCTTGATAAACCTCCTGGTAAATGAAGACAGTTGTTCATTCTACTAAAGGAATTAGTAGAGTTCAGATCGTGAAATTTGGACTGTACTGGGAAAATGGAAAACTTAAAGATTTTGTAATAGAGGCATGCTGTGGATTTTGGAGCACTTGAACTGTGCTGTGGAGATTAGATGGGAGGAGAGTAGGAGTGGATTTTCAGAAATTGATAGAATCAAGTAGATAATGGTCTGTCCCATTGCTATTGAGTCGATTCCCACTCATGGCGACCCTGTGCGTTACAGAGTATACTACTCCATAGGGTTTTCTCTGCTGTAATCTTTGTGGAAGCAGATTGCCAGGCCTCTCTTCATGGTGCCACAGGGTGGGTTTGAACCACCCACCAACCTTTAGGCTAGCAACCGATTGAACAGTTGTGCCACCCGTGAATGATGGTACTCTGAATTAAGACAGTCTGAGAGAATTGAATGGATTTGAAAGATAATTAGGTCTTAACAATATATAGCATTATTTACTTGATTTTAAATTTCGTATGATGGTATATGTTGTTATTTTCTACCTCTTTTAGAAATTATTTAAGTTAAACACATACTTTATTTCAGTACATATTCACTGTAAGGAAATAATTGCAGAAGCGGTATCCTTAAGAAGACAAGAGGAGACATATAAAAAAAAATTAACCTTGACCTAAGTTTCCCCCTTATACAAAAATTAACTTAAAATGGATCAAAGGCTTAAATGTAAAGCAAACTATAAAACTTTTAGGTAAAAACATAGTACTAGAGTTTGCAAAATGTTATCATGGAGGAAACTGAGCAACGGTCACAAGGAATCTGCGTTATTTCTTATAACTGCATGTGAATATATAATTACCACAAAATAAAAAGTTTAATTAAAAAATTCTTAAGTAGACAGGCGAAGATAGAGTCTAGTACACAAGTAGGTAAACCAACGAGTCATCAAAGGTACCTTCCCTTCTTTTGCTTATTCCCGGGAGACATGTGAAGAATTCAGTGAAGCAACGTAAGAATTATTTAGTCTGAGTTACAATCCATTTTCAATTCCATTTAACATTTTAGCCCCAGTTGCTTAGCAGTCTGTTTGCTAAATATTTCATGTTTGCCTGCTGCAAAATCATATAGCACTTGCCACGTTTCTGTAGAGTTTCTTTTTTTTTTCCTTATGCTGACACACACCGTCATCTTCCAAAAGGGCAAGAGCTTTATCATACGCATCATTTCTACCTTGGTGACTCCGACAGTGCTCCATGACAGCCAGCTCTGTGTGTGATTGTGGCCCATAAGTTCATTATTAAAGGAAATGAAATTGACTACCTTTCATAAGGTGACCCTTCCCGAAGATGTCAAGTTCATCTTATACAGTCATTTCCACACCACCTGAGAATGTTGGTGACGGAAGTGATCAAGACTTGCTGATGGATGTGGTATGAGCGACTGTAGGGTGATCTTTGGCTTGTTGGGACCTTTTCTTCACCATCATATTTTCATCTTGTAATTGTTTTCTTAACAAAGGGCAGTAACTGTATCACAGAGTCTTTTGAAAACTTTGAAAATAAAATGAGCTGTACACCTGCCATCATTTATCACCTCTGGTAATTACAGTTTTCATCTGAGCTCTTCTGAGTTCTTTCTCCCATCACTACACCATGTATTTGCTGGAAGTTTGTGTCTAGTAAACAGTCATCTGTGGATCTTTCAGTTCCATTGGATTTTTTTCATCAGGATGAGAACCATAGTTATTGAAACTTTCCTAAAGAAATTTAACCATTATCAGCTTTCAAAAAAGGGAATTTTTACTTAACTGCAGTTATCATGTCAGTTACCTGTTAATGCTTCATGTTGTTCTAGTTATTTGGAGATTTAGGAGTATTCAAATGAAAAAGACAAATGCTATTTAGCCTGAGTTAAAGTTAAACCACAGACATTTCTTAACATTATGACGCCAGTGACTTTGTAATCTGCCTTTTCAGAGTTCATCTCCTGGATAAATACTGCACAGATCACACAGCCTTTCCCCCTTGCGTTTCCTTACCTTATTTCTGTAATGTAGTGATGACACTTGCTCTGAAATCAGTCTGTCCCAATCCTATCCTTATCAGAGGTGTTAAGAGCCGGGTACCAGTGTTACTTTGAGGCTTCTGTGGCCGTCTTTGGAGGTGGCAAGCAAGTGTTAATCCTCTTCATTAGTTTGTAGATGTTTCATCGTGCTCTGCCAGCTGTTAGAGAATGTGGACCTTTCAGGAATCCCTGAAAAGTCAGCCTCTGACTGACTTACCGCAGCACTGATAACCTTTCCGTGAGTCTGAACTACAGTCCCTCAGTACAGCTTTGGTCCAAAGAGGGTACAGCTTACAGTATTTCTAAAACAAAAATCTTTAAACGGTCTTAAATATAATTGCAAATTATTACTACTGTCTGCATATTGGAGTCCTGGTGGCGTAGAGGTTAAGAGTTTGGCTGCTAACCGAAAGGTTGACAGTTCGAATCTACCAGCCACTCCTTGGAAACCCTATGGGGCAGTTCTACTCTGTCCTATAGGGTCGCTATGAATCAACTCAATGGCATTGGGTTTGGTTTTGGGTTTTTGGTATCTGCCTGTTGCTATTTAAAATATTGACACTAAAATCAGATATTTTATAGGCACTAGAGTCAGCAGTGAGCAAACAAAAACCTGTGTCCATTCTAGAGGATGGGGAAACATAATTAACAAACAAAATAAGTAAATATATGTGACATGTCAAATAATAAGGACTATGCAAAAATATAAAGAGGGGAAGGGGAAGAGGGGCAGGGCATGCCATAGTTGAGAGGGTTAGGAGGTGCAGTTTGAAGGAGGTACAGGGTTGGGTAGATAGGGAAGCACTCGTTGAGGTGACATTTGAACAAAGACCTGAAGGTAAAGGGATGGACCATGAAGATACGCGAGAAGTCCATTTCAGGTGGAAGGATCAACAAGTGTAAAGGTCCTGAGGCAACAAAATGCCTAGCATGTTTAAGGAAAAGCAAGGATGTCAGTGTGGCTGAAGTGGAATAAATGAAACAGAATGATAGGAAATGAGAGGCAAGATCATTGACGTTAAAGGCCAATGTAAGGACTATTAGCCTTTGTTCTGAGGAGAAGTCATCGAGGGCATTGAGGACATGAGAGATATAACTTTTTTCTTCCAAAGGGCACTCTGCTGTGTTGAGAGGATATTGTCGGGAGGCCAGTGTAGAAGCAGGGAGACCAGTTAGGATGCTTTTGCAGTAACGGAGGTGACAGATGGTGGCTTGGATCAGGGAAGTAATGGGGAAGGTTGTAAGAAGTGGCCAGGATAAGGATAAATTTATGAAGATTGAGTCAACATGATCTGCTGATGGATAGTATGTTTTCAGTCACATCATATGCATGCGAAAGCTGGACAGTGAATAAGGAAGACCGAAGAGGAATTGACGCCTTTGAATTGTGGTGTTGGCAAGGAATATTGAATATACCATGGACTGCCAAAAGAATGAACAGATCTGTCTTAGAAGTACAACCAGAATGCTCCTTAGAAGCAAGCATGGCGAGACTGTGTCTTACATACTTTGGACATGTTGTCAGGAGGGATCAGTCCTTGGAGAAGGACATCACGCTTGGCAGAGTGCAGGGTCAGCGGAAAAGAGGAAGACCATTAACGAGGTGGATCGACACAGTGGCTGCAACGATGAGTTCAGGCATAACAACAATTCTAAGAATGGTGCAGGACCGGGCAGTGTTTCGTTCTGTTGTGATAGGGTCGCTATGAGTCAGAACCAGCTCAATGGCATCTAACAACAACAACAACAGTATGTGGAGATCTTAAACCATGTTAAACCCAAAGAACTGTAATTGTGGGAATTTTAGACAAAACTGATAGGCAAGATTTATCAGTGTGCACAGTAGTTTCCTACTGAATTATGAAAAGCAGGCCTTGGAGTTTAAATTAATACTGTTAACTTTGTATACTAAGTGAAATTTTGGTTAATTTCAGGTACTGCTTACTTCCCTAGCAGTTTTTTGTGGTTCATAAATATTCTTTATTGCTTTTATTTCCTATGCGTTATTCTTTGTCCTCAAGCACATATATTTTTCTTCAAGGTAGAAAATGTTGTTAGCCCAGATAAATCGAGATTCTCAGGGAATGACAGAGTTTCCTGGAGGAGGAATGGAGGCTCAACACGTTACCCTGTGCCTGACAGAGGCAGTAACCGTGGCAGGTGAGCAATCTTGCTTAAAGTGATCGTATGGGTCTGGAAATACCACTTATCTCAAGGGAAAAATGATACGTTACAACACTGTCTTTATTTCACAGTTCCTAATTTAACATAAACCTAAGCATTTCTGTGAGCATTTTTACCTTGCTGTGGATGCTGAGTACAATAGGGCAGGGAAATATATGTTTTTTAATACTAAAATTCCATTTGCTTCTAAGTTAGGCTCTATGCCTTTTTGTCTAGTTCTCATTTTAAAAAATGTATTTAAAATAGTTTAATCAGCACGCACGTATAATGGCTATCTAAAGGAAATAATTTTTTTTAATAGATGGTGACAATTTAGAAAATATGGAAGGTGTAAGCTTGCAAGCAGTAACACTTGCAGATGGTTCTACCGCTTACATACAACACAATTCTAAAGGTATGTGCCTCATATACAGCTGATTGGTTAATACCAGTGATTTATAACCTCAGAGTTGGAGTACCTATCAAGTATATCCCCCTTCCAATCCCTTCTAAAAATGCTTTATAGCATGGTAATTTTAAATCATTTCGATTTAACGTAAATTTTGTTTCAATAATTTGGAGACACCCTTTGAGATATTTGAAGAGTATCAAAATTAACTGGGGTCCAGGTTTGGGCGGAGGGGTGTCCCTAACCTACTTCTGCTAGGGCCTTTCTTGCTTCTTTACTTCAGGTTATTATTTATAAAAACATATAAAATATGCCTGAATAAAGACCTTTGATTTTGCTTTTATAACATTATCTGTGAGTCAGTGTTTACTTTGCTCCAAGAAACAGCCCAGTTTTCAAACTTTTTGATTTTTCTGAAAACCTACTGAGCACATGTGTACACAGACAAGGGTGTTGTACCCCCAGGGGGTGAGAATGACAGTTGGCCTCCATATCTGTCTATCTTCCCAGCTTCTGCTTCCCCATGGTCAGGGTCACTGTTCCTCAGGGACTTTGAAAATTATGTAGCGTTTCCACTCATATAGCCTGCTGTGGTGAGCCACTCTTCCTCTTGAACTCATCTAAGAGAAAACTGGAAGGGAGGAAGGATGGCTGAGGGAGGATTTTCTGCTTTCTGTAGGATCACTGGATGTGTTATTGAATTGCCTCAGAACATTGAGGGAAGAATCAAGATGAACATGATCTTAAGTAGTGTATGTTTTTATAGTTGATATCATTTTGAAATTGTATAAAGTTTAAAATTTTTTGTTTGTGTTTATTTATTGGTTTGAATCTTGTGTTTCAGATGGAAAACTCATAGATGGCCAAGTCATTCAGTTGGAGGATGGCTCTGCTGCCTATGTTCAACACGTACCTATACCGAAAAGTAGTAAGTATTTAAGATACAGCACAGGAAACCATCCTTATTGTCATACTTCGGTATCTGCTGTCTCCAATTCTTTTGTCCTATTTAAACTTGGTTCTGATTGCTAATCCTCCTTCTGAAAGAATAGATCAATGGATGTCAAAGAGAGGCGCTAAAGACCGTCTTAACACAATCAAAATTTCCTCTCGAAGATAATGGAAAAGAAGTTACTGGATTGCACTCTGGAGATAAATGGGCAAGAGTCCTTAGCAAGTTTTCCTAATATTTGAGCCAAATCCTGCATTTCTTTCATTTTCTTCTTCTTTCAACTCTCATTACCCCCTGTTATATATTCCTAAAATAAGCATTCTAGTATTTTTTTTTAACCTTTAAACACTCAGATCAGTTTTATTGAAAATATTTAAATATCCGAGAACCAGTAAGAGTCAGTATAAGTTGTTAAAATGTGTTTAATGATTTATTGACTCTGTTGTTAAGTGAATTCATTAGAGTATGCTTAGAAAACATGGGATCTAAATGTAAGCATTCTTTTTGAGCAGGGGACAGTTTGCGGCTAGAGGATGGTCAAGCAGTGCAGTTAGAAGATGGAACTACTGCATTTATTCACCATACCTCCAAAGGTAAAAATGACTTTGGAAATAGGAAATAAAAACTAAAGGAGAAGTAGAAGTGTGGGAGAAATGAGACCTACCTTTAGCTGCTGAAGTGCTGTCATGTAAAAGAACAACTGTACTTATTCTCTGAAGTACAAGGTGGCAGATTTTGGCACGGTTTAAGGAAAAACTTTTAACAATTTGAGCTGTCCGATAAGAGGCTGGAACAGAAAACCTCTGATTCCTGGAAGACTTCAAGTAGAGGCTGCTTTCAAAACATGAAATTAGACATTTAAGAATTAAATTATTAAAAAAAAAAGAATTTGAAAATCGAGATTACAGTTGCTGAAATAAGTTAAATGGTATTTTTCTTCCAGCCCCGTCTCCAAAAAAGAAAAAGTTAAATTGTTGATTTTTTTTCTTCCTCTTAATTATCATTTCTTTAGTAAGGTCCTTTGCCTGCTGTGTTTGTCTTTACTTTAAATTAAATCTTAAAAAAATCTGAAGCAAATATAGCAAAATGTTAATGTTTATTAACCTTGTGTGGGGAGAATCAGGGATTTGAGGTGGATTGCATAGGAATGGGAAGCCTAGCTCTGTAGCCAAGTCACCTGGGGTCAAATTCTGGGTCAGCCACTTGTTAGCTGTGTGACCTTGAGCAAGTTACTTAACCTCCGTGTACTTTAGTTTCATCATCTATAAATGAGGATTATAATAAGTATCTACATCAGAGGGTTGTTGTGAGGACAGAACATGAAACACATGTGAAGCCCTTACAACAGCTTGTCACATAGTAAATGCTCAGTAAATGTTAGCTAGCATTACTTTTGGCATCTACTTGATGGCAACAGGTTTGGTTTTTTGGGGTCGGGTTATTATTTTTAAAATATTTTATTATAGAATGACTTAACAAGTTTTAGAAACATTTTATGTAAACCATGAACTTTTTTTTTTTTTTGTAGTTAGAATTAATCATAAAAATTAATCATACTCATTGTAATTGGCTAGATTTATTACTTCACAGTGCTGTTTTATAGCATTTATACTCATACAGAAACCCTGGTGGCGTAGTGGTTAAGTGCTATGGCTGCTAACCAAGAGGTCGGCAGTTCAAAATCCGCCAGGCTCTCCTTGGAAACTCTGTGGGGCAGTTCTGCTCTGTCCTATAGGATTGCTATGAGTTGGAATCGACTCGACGGCAGTGGATTATACTATTATACTATAACTATTGGTATAGTTATTTAGAGGAAATAAAACCCTGAATTTTGGAGTCATTGACCTGAGTTGAAACCCTGGTTTCTGTACATACTGATTCTAATTGTTAATTGTTAGCTTTTTAAATTTCTTGTTACTAAGGAAAATGACTTAACTTCTGCAAACCTTAGTGTCTCTATTTGTACAATCGGGGTAAATATACCCACCTCACAGAATTGTTGTGTGGTTTAAATGAAATAATAGCATAAAGCATGTCGCCCAATGCTCATAGTAAGTGTTCTGTAAAATTTATTCACCTCTTCCTTTAAATATGTAGTCATTTATCAGACTTTAACTTAATGCCCATCTCTTTCATTCCCTCAGATAGTTATGACCAGAGCGCATTACAAGCGGTTCAGCTGGAAGATGGCACCACAGCTTACATTCACCACGCAGTGCAAGTCCCACAGTCTGACACCATCTTGGCAATTCAGGCTGATGGGACAGTGGCAGGTCTGCACACTGGGGATGCAACAATTGACCCTGATACCATCAGTGCTTTGGAACAGTATGCAGCAAAGGTAAGGTATTTTATGAAGTCAAGAATGTCCCAAATGCACCTTCTTTATTTTTCATTAAGAGAAAAGAAAAGAAAAAAAAAAAGCCCACTTTAACAAATAAGAAACTAGCAATTCAAGGTCAAAACCAGACAGCGTCAAGGAGTGGATCAGCATTTCTGTTAAAAAAACTGAAATGTAGAAAAAAAATTTGGAAGAAAAGCAAGGGAATGGGGTAGGGGCTTACATCCAATAAATGAATGGCGTAACCCACAAAAAGAAATATTCAGTGAGTGCCATAAACGGACGGGTGAAGTATAGATGGAACTGCTTATGAATTAAGAAGTAGAAATTAGAGACTGGAAAAGGTAAAGTCTCAATTAAGTTTTACATCCCAAGGGCTGATTTTTTTTTTTTTTCTTTTCTGCTTTGAACGTGTATCTTATATAATTTAAAAGGATTTTTTTGTTTTTATTTTTACTTTTTTTTATAGGAATTTTCTAATGTGCACAAAAATAAGATGGTAATGATAGTCCATGTACTCATCACTCAGCCTAAACAGTTATCAAAATGTAAAACTTTTTTTAAGCTTTATTTTATTCCCATGTTTCTAGGTGTCCATTGATGGAAGTGAAAGTGTAACAGGCACTGGAATGATAGGAGAAAATGAGCAAGAGAAAAAAATGCAGGTATATAAAGCTAATTTTTTATATAATAACTCCTTTCTGTTACCATTTCTAGGCCCTTCTGTGGATGAAAGCAAGAATAGGGAATCACTGCCACTCTAGGAAAATCTCAATTCAGAAAAAAACGTGTATGTGTTAGGCAGCAGCCTTCTCAGACTGTCTCATATCACAGGGTTTGTTATATGGATGAAAGTGGCACTAAAGGGAATAGAAATATCACGGAGATCCAGGAATAGCCTGGTTTCTGGAATCCAAGGCAGCTTTGGAGACCAAGTAATCTTTTTCCGACCACCCCAACCCATGGCAGTTCGTGGGTTCTTTTTCTGGGGCTCTGCCATTACTGGGATTAACCCCTCTCCTGCTACTTCATCTCTCTTTTTTTTTTTTTTTTTTATTGCTACTTCTCTTTTTCTGTCTTTTTATTTCTTCTGTTTCTAATTGCCTCTGTATTTTCCTGTTTAAATGCTATAGAGCAGATCCAGCCTAGCTAATTATCGTTGTTCCTACTGGGCAAAGCTTTTTGTACTTTTTGTACCAGGATGCTTCCTGGGCTGCAGATGGCCTATGAGGTAGCTGCCCTTGATTCAAATGCTCACCCTGGAACCAGTCATTGGCTACCCCTTATCCAGGTGACAGTCTAGAGCAGCAGTGGTTCTAAATGTTGTGCAGTAGTTACAAAGAAGTCACAAATGGATCCTTGGAGATGTCCCATACTTCAAAAATTCAAAACTTGCATAATTTAAGACAAATTTCAGTGGTGCTCTTTATTTTCTTCTCAGCAATTATCTTTAATATTTTGCTGAGTGCTTGCTCATTCTTCACAGAGTTTTATCATATTTAACTCCCATTCTTAAGTTAATGCTTTGGACACATTTTTCAACTTGGTCATTAGTAACACCACTTAATGATATTGAGTCACACTATTATTTATCAAGATGATAATAATAATAGTAAATGATAAAATAACAAGAATCACCAAAATCAGTGGTAGTTTGATGCTTATCAACACTGCTAAATAGCCAATATTTCTCTTCACGAGTTGAAGTGGTGCCATGAAGTGGCAATAGTATAAACACTATTTGCAATTCACTAACCCCATCGGCTTTGAAATTATATGATTCTTGGCAAAATTTTCAATTCTTTGGCTTCACATTACTTCACATTTTGTGAATAAAGTGAAACTAATATTTTTTACAGTGCACTGTAGGGTTGCTATGAGCCGGAATTGACGGCAACGGGTTTGGTTTTTTTTTTTAATGTCAAATTCACCTAAGTCACACGCTAATAAAATGCAAACACAGTGTAAATACATGCAAGAGATGTAGGTCAGTGGCTTGAGGTGGCCCATTAAAAGTTCTCTGTTTCTAATTAGTGACTAAAAATGAGAATTATTTAAAAAGAATATTTTTAAAGAAAGGCAGTTGTAACTACACTTGGAATAAACTAATATAGAATGGGTCTTACCAAAAAAATGAATGAATTTACCACTGGGCCATGCAATGTTATAATATACTATTATGATAAAACCCAATTCACATGCAAAAATTAATTTCTGAGCCCCAAAACAACTAGAAATTCCCAGAAGTGCTGAGGCAAAATGTTGTAAAAAGTTCTATTACTGTTCATCTACAGACATGTAGTCATTTGGTGTTGGTGTCAATAGACAAGAAATAGGAAACAGTTAAATAGGACTCATTGTTGACTGTAGCTTTTTCACCTTTGCCCTTTGTACTCGTGATGGTTAAGGTTGTGTGTCAGCTTGGCTGGTTTGGCAGTTATGTAATGATGTAATCACCTCCATGATAAGATCTGATATAATGTGGTCACCTCCAAGATGACATCTGCTGTGAGCAGCTAATCAGCTGAAAGGGAGTTTCCATGGGGTGTGGCCTACATCCAATATATATGGACTTTCTGGCAAAGCTTGCTGACCTCCAGTTCTTGAGACTTGAGCCAGTAGCTTTTCATGTTGCCTGCTGATCTTGGAATTGACTGGCCTCCACAGCAAGTGACAGGTATCCTGCTGTCTGACCTGCCAGTCTTGGGTTTGTCAGCCCCCGTGGCTATGTAAGTCAGGAGAAGCCTCCAGCCCGATGCCTGACTCACAGACTTTGGACTTTTCAGCCTCTACAACCATGTAAGCCATTTCCTTGATACAAATATCTTTCTCTCTCTCTATATATGTGTATACATACATATACACACTTAACTGGCTTTGTTTCTCTAGAGCACCCAGACTAAGACATTTGGTACTGAGAGTGGCTCTAGAGAAACAAAGTTGTTAAGGGTGAGCTTTCTAAATTGGTTATGAAGTCTGGTAAGTCTTAAAGATATTGATGTCTCTGCTTCCATTAGTAAAGGGGGCACTGCTAATCCATGGTTTGAGGTGGCAGTAGAACTCACTGCCATTGAGTCAATTCCAACTCATAGTGACCATATAGGACAGAGTAGAATTGCCCCATAGGGTTTCTAAGGCTATAAACCATTACAGAAGCAGACTATCAAATCTTTCTCCTGTGGAGTGGTTAGTTCAAACCACTGACCTTTCGGTTAGCAGCCAAGCACTTTAACCACCGTGCCGCCAGGGCCCCTTGAGTTGGCAATAGAAATACTCAAAATATCACCACCAATCGATAAAATGAGACTAATATTTTTTTATACTGCACTGTGTCACACCCGCCTAAGTCAATCTCTAACAAAATGCAACCACAGTTTAAATATGTGCGAGTATTGGTGAAAGATGAGTCTCCAGGTAATCGCACATTTGATACTTTTCTACAATTTTGTCAATGAGAAGTATAAAGAAGCTAGTTGGTTTGGCCCCACTTTCCCTAGACAAACTGATGAAAGAAAGAGATGAACTCAGAGCTTCAAAGTCACAGCTCCAGCACCACATGAATGACCTCAAAGTTGCCACTTGTGCCTTTAAAGAAAGTCTTATTTCTTATAATAACAGAGCTGATATTGCTGAAAACAAAACCAAAAGTCTTATTGTGAGAGTGGCTGAATTACAATGCCAGTTGAATTCCCAACCTCAAATGGTATCTGAAGTAAAAGTGAGGGTGCTGATTGAGAATAAATGGGATCCTGAAACTTGGGATGGGGACGTATGGGCAGATAATCAGGAAGCTGGGGACACTGAGCCCCTAAATTCTGTTGAATCACTCCTACCAACAAAACCATTAGGCCCTTCACCCCCATCTGTTGAGTTTAACCCAGCTGTGTCTTTGAAGAGCCTTTGTCTGAGTCATCACCTGGGGAGATGCCTTAAAGGCATTGCTGAACGTTCTCAAAACACATCTCCAGTACCCATGTTTGCTTCTAGATCTATAACCAGACTTAAGTCTCTGCAAGCCTGAAAAGGTGAAGTACAAAATGTGATCCAGGAGGAGGTATACTACATTCCAAAAGAACTGCTTGAGTTTTCTAATATGGAGAAACAGAAACCTGGGGAATTTTTGTAGAAATGACTGTTAAGGGTGTGGGGTAATGGTGCAAGGAACATAAAGTTGAATCAGTCTGAGTTTATTGATGTGGGTCCACTAAGCACAGATTCTTCATTCAGTGTTTCACCTCAGGAGGTTAGGAAAGGATGTAATAGTTCATTTGCTTGGGTTGTCAAAATGTAGTTTACACAGTGGCCTACACTAAATCTAATTGAAGTACCAGAACTGCTTTGATATACTGTAGAAGAAGGTATCCAAAGGCTTAGGGAAATTGGCATGTTGGAGTAGATTTATCAGGTTAGACCCACAGACCCACACATGGAGTGCCTAGATGACACTACTTTTACCACAACGGTAAGGAACAAAGTTGTGAAGGTAGCCCCAGCATCCTTGAAGACTGCTGTGATTGCTTTTTTATATAAGTCAGATTTGACAGTGGGAACTGCTGTAACTAAATTTAGATACCTAACTACAGTGGGGCTGATTGGAGCCCGTAGTGGTAGGGGCCAAGTGGCAGCACTCAGTTGACAGAGACCAGGTGGATGTGGTTACCATAATGGACAGTGGAGTCAAAGCAGTCTGACGTGTATGGATTTATGGCATTGGCTCCTTAGGGTGTTCCTAGGGGTGAACTAGATGAGAAATTTGCAAAATATTTACTTGAGCTGTACAAGTGGAAGAATTCTAGGTCAAGGGAACAGCAGTCTAACTGAAATTGCCAGAACAGAGAATCCGGACCCTCAATTCCCAGACTTGTGCCAGTTTACACACCCACAACTCATTGAATGAAGGGGAGGCTGGGTCTCCTTGAGGAAAAACCCCACTACACTACCAAAAATTTGTACTGTTAATCTTTTTCCCAACTTCCCCAAAGGGATCTATAGCCTTCTATGAGAGTGACTGTTTATTGGGGAACAGGAAATAATCAGACTATTCAGGGATTACTGGACACTGGCTCTGAACTGACACTAATTCCAGGAGACCCAAAAGGTCGCTGTGGCCCACCAGTCAGAGTGGGAGCATATGAAGGCCAGGTTAATGGAGTCTTAGCTCAGGTTTGGCTCACAGTAAGACCCTGAACCCATTATGTAGTGATTTCTCCAGTTCCAGAATGCATAATTGGAATAGATATACTCAGCAACTGGCAGAATGCCTATATTGGATCCCTGACAAGTGGAGTAAGGGCTATTATGTTAGGAAAAACCAAGAGGAAGCCATTAGAACTGCCCCTATGTAGGAAAATAGTAAACCAAAAGTAATACTGCATTCCAGAGGGATTGCAGAGGTTACTGCCACCACCAAGGACTTGAAGGATGCAGTGGCATTGATTCCCACCACAGCCCCCGTTCAACTTGCCTATTTGGCCTGTGCAAAAAAAAGACAGTTGGATTTTGAAGAAAGACAGTGGATTATTGTAAACCTAACCGGGTGGTGACTCCAGTTGCAGCTGCTCTTGCAGATGTGGTTTTATTGCTTGAACAAATTAATTTATCTTCTGGTACCTCATTTACATCTATTGACCTGACCAGTGCCTTTTTCTCAAGGCTAGCAATACACCTTCAGTATCCTACCTCAGAGCTACATGAATTCTTCAGCCATATGTCATAAGTTAGTCTGCAGGGACCTTGATCACCTTTCCCTTCCACAAGATGTCACACTGCTCAATTACATTGATAACATTATGCTGATTGGACCTAGTAAGGAAGACGTGTCAATGAGTCTGGACTTACTGGTAAAACATTTGTGCGCTAGAGGGTGGGAAATTAATCCAGCAAAAATTCAGGTGCCTTCCATCTCAGTGAAATTTCTAGGCATCCAGTGATATGGGACATGTCGAGATATTCCTTCTAAAGTGAAGGATAAGTTATTTCATCTGGTGCCTCCCACAACTAAAAAGGAGAAACAATGCTGGTGGGCCTTTTTGGATTTTGGAAGCTACATATCCCTCATTTGGATTTGCTACTCCAGCCTATTTATCTAGTGACTCGAAAAGCTGTTAGTTTTGAATGGGGCCCAGAACAAGAGAAAACTGCAACAGATTCAGGCTGCCATGCAAGTCACTCAGCTACTTGAACCATATGATCTAGCTGATCCAATGGTGCTTGAAGTATCAGTGGCAGATAGAAATGCTGTTTGGAGTCTTTGGCAGACCCCTATTGATGAATCACAGCACAGACATAGGATTTTGGAGCAAAGTCCTGCTATTCTCTGCAAATAACTCTTCTTTTGAAAAACAGCTTTTGGCTTGTTACTGGACCTTAGTAGACACTGAATGCTTAACCATGGGCCACCACATCACCATGCAGCCTAAGCTGCCCATCATGAACTAGTTGTCTGACCCACAGAGCCATAAAGTTGAATGTGCATAGCAGCAATTTGTCATTAAATGGAAGTGGTGTGTACGAGATTGGGCCCAAGCAGGACCTAAAGGCACAAGTAAGTTACATGAGAAACTGGCCCAAAATCCCATGGTCTCCGCTCCTGTCACATTACCTTTTTGTCTTCCAGTCTGCACCTATGGGGCTCATGGGTAGTTCCTTATGATCAATTGACTGTGGAAGAGAAAGCTTGTGCCTAGTTTACAGATGGTTCTGCACAATATGCAGGCACCACTCAGAAGTGGCCAGTGACAGCACTGTAACTCCTTTCTGGGACCTCCTTGAAGGACAGTGGAGAAGGAAGACCCTCCCAATGAGCAGAACTTAGAGCAGTGTATCTGGTTCTTCACTTTGCTTGGAAGAAGAAATGGCCAGATTGTGATTATATACTGATTCATGGGCGGTAGCCAGTGATTTGCCTGAAGGGTCAGGGACTTGGAAGGAACATGATTGGAAAATTGTGGACAAGGAGGTATGGGGAAGTGGTATGTGGATAGACCTCTCTGAATGAGCCAAAGAAGTGAAGATATTTGTGTCTCATGTGAATGCTAACAAAGGTTGACCTTGGCAGAGGAGGAATTTAACCATCAAGTGGATAGAATAATGTTTTCTGTGGAAACCAGTCATCCTCTTTCTCCAGCCACACCCATCACTGCCCAATGGGCTCATGGGCTCATAAACTAACAGGCCATGATGGTAGGGATGGAGGTTATGGATGGCTCAGCAACATGGAATTCCACTCACCAAGGCCAACTTTGCTACAGCCACTGCTGAGTGCCCAATCTGCCAGCAGCACAGAACAACACTGAATCAGTCCCCAATATCACACCATTCCTTGGAGTGATCAGCCAGCAATCTGGTGGCAGGTTGATTACATTGGACCGCTTCCATCATGGAAAGGGCAGGGTTTTATTCTTACTGGGCAGAAACTTACTCTGGATGTGGATTTGGCTTGCTGCATGCAATATTTCTGCCACAACTACCATCCCCGGACTCGCAGAATGTCTTATCCGTGGTCATTGTATCCCGCACTGCATTGTTTCGAATCACGAGACTCACTTGACAGCAAATGAAGTGTGACAGTGGGCTCATGCTCATGGAATTCACTGGTCTTACCATAGTCTCCAGTGAGCAACATCATGATAAATAGAAAAGATTGAAGTTGTCAAGGGTTTCATTTTACTTGGATCCACAATCAATGCCCATGGAAGCAGCAGTCAAGAAATCAAATGACGCATTGCATTGGGCATATTTGCTGCAAAAGACCTCTTTTTAAAGTGTTAAAAAGTAAAGATGGCACTTTAAGGACTAAGGTGCGCCTGACCTAAGCCGTGGTGTTTTCAATTGCTTCATATGTTTGCGAAAGCTAGGCAATGAATATAGAAGAGAGAAGAAGAGCTGATGCCTTTGAATTAGGGTATTGGTGAAGAATATTGGATATACCATGGACAGCCAGAAGAACAAACAAATCTGTGTTGGAAGAAGTACAGCCAGGAATGCTCCTTAGAAGAAGGATGGGGAGACTTTGTCTCACATACTTTGGACATGTTATCAGGAGGGCCCAGTTCCTTAAAAAGGATATCAAGCTTGGTAAAGTAGAGAGTAAGTGATAAAGAGGAAGACGCTCAATGAGATGGATCAACACAGTAGCTTTCGATCCATGGGTTCAATGGGTTCAAGCCTAACAACAATTGTGAGGATGGCACAGGACTGGGCAGTGTTTCATTCTGTTGTATATACGGTCAGTATGAGTCAGAACCCACTCCACGGCACCTAACAACAACGACCGTGTTCCACATCATCCTGAAACAGCTGGCTTGATAGAACATCAGAATGGCCTTCTAAAGACACAATTATGTTGCCATCTTGGTAGCCATACCTTGCAGGATTGGGGCAGTGTTCCCCAGGAGGCTGTTTATGCTGTAAACTAGCATCCAGTATATGGTGCTGTTTCTGCCATAGCCAAGATTCATAGGTCCCAAAATCAAGGGGTAGTATTAGGAGTAGTACCACTCACTGTTTCCCTAGCAACCCACTCACAAATTTTTGCTTCCTTTCCCAGTGAGCCTATGCTCTGCTGGTCTAGAGATCTTAGTTCCAGTGTGAGGAATACATTGATTCCATCGAATTGGAAGTGAAGAATGTGACCCAGCCACTTTGGGCTCCGCATGCCTTTGGATCAACAGGCAAAGAAGGGAGTTACTGTATTAGCTAGTATGATTGATCCAGATTACCAAGAGGAAATCACATTGATATTATATAATAGAGTGTCATGGATTGAATTATGTCCCCCCAAAAATGTGTTTATCAACTTGGTTAGGCCATGATTCCCAGTATTGTGTGGTTGTCCTCCATTTTGTGATTGTAATTTTATGTTGAGAGAGTTAGGGTGGGATTATACCACCACCCTTACTCAGGCCATCTTCCTGATCCAAGGTAAAGGGATTTTCCCTGAGGTGGGGCCTGCACCACCTTTTATCGCTCAAGAGATGAAAGAGAAGCAAGCAGAGAGTTGGGGACCTCATAGCACCAAGAAAGCAGCACTGGGAGCAGAGCACGTCCTTTACACCTGGTGTCCCTGTGTCTGAGAAGCTCCTCGAACATGGGAAGATTGAGGACAAGGACCTTCCTCCAAAGCCAACAAAGAGAGAAAGCCTTCCCTTGGAGCTGACACCCTGAATTTGGACTTGTAACCTAGTAGACTGTGAGAGAATGAATTTCTCTTTGTTAAAGCCATCTACTTGTGGTATTTCTGTTATAGCAGTACTAGATGACTATGACACAGAGGTAAAGAAGACTATGTCTGGAACACAGGAGATCCATTAGAACGTCTCTTAGTACTACTGTGGCACCATGCCCTGTGATTAAAGTCAGTGGAAAATTACAACAGCACAATTCTGACATGACTACTATTGGCTCAGATTCTTCAAGAATGAAGGTCTGGGTCACCCCACCAGCAAAAGACTATGACCAGCTGAGGCAAAGGGAATATGGAATGGGTGATGCAAGAAGGTAGTTCTGAATACTAGCTACAACCACGTGATCAGTTGTAGAAACTGTTATGAGTATCTCTTCCTCATATGTATGCATCAAATATTTTTGTTTTCTCATAAAACTTAAAATGTAAACAGGGCTGGTGCGTTTTCAGTTGTACATATTGTTGTATCATGTTAGGTGCAAGTATGACCTTATAGTTGTCTTTATTTAGAGATTACGTATGGCTTAAGGAGATCTGTACAGGTGCCAGGTTGACAAGGGATGAACTCTGGTGGTTAAGGTTATGTGTCAACTTGGTGGGCCATGATTCTCTGATTTGGCAGTTAATGTGTAGTCTGGCAGTTAAGTAATGATGTAATCACCTCCATGATGAGATCTGCCATGAACAGCCAGTCAGCTGAAAGGGAATTTCCTTGGGAGTGTGGCCTGCATCCAGTGTATATGGACTTTATAGCAAAACTCGCTGGCTTTTGCTTGCCTTGGATCCTGCATCCAGCTCCTCATCATCTGACCTCTGGTTGGTAGGACTTGAGCCAGCAGCTTGCCATGTTGCCTGCCGATCTTGGGATTCATTGGCCTCTGCAGCCTGTGAGCTAGCAGCCTGATGTCCTATCTGCTGACCTTGGGTTCATCAGCTCCTGTGGCTACTTTAAGTCAGGAGAAGCCTCCAGCTTGACACCTGACCCACAGTAGCCACATATGAAATATGGCTTTTTAAAAAAATTTTTATTGTGCTTTAAGTGAAAGTTTACAAATCAAGTCAGTCTCTCATACAAAAACTTATATATACCTTGCTATATACTCCTAGTTGCCCTCTCCGTAATGAGACAGCACACTCCTCTACACCCTGTATTTCTCTGTCCATTCAACCAGCTTCTGTCCTCCTTGGCCTTCACATCTCCCCTCCAGACAGGAGCAGCCCACATACTCTCATGTGCCTGCTTGATCCAAGAGGCTGACTCCTTACCAGTATCATTTTCTATCTTATACTCCAGTCCACTCCCTGTCCGAAGACTTGGCTTTGGGAATGGTTCCTGTCTTGGGCTAACAGAAGGTCTGGGACCATGACCTCTGGGGTCCTTCTAGTTTCAGTCAGGCCATTAAGTCTGGTCTTTTTAGGAAAATTTGAGGTCTGCCTCCCACTGTTCTCCTGCTCCTTCAGGGATTCTCTGTTATGTTCCCTGTCATGACAGTCATTGGTTATAGCCAGGCACCATCTAGTTCTTCTGGTCTCAGGCTGATGTACTTTCTGATTTATGTGGCTGTTTCTGTCTGTTGGACTAATAATTACCTTGTGTCTTTGGTGCTCTTCATTATCCTTTGAGACTAACTGATGCATCTTAGATGGCTGCTTGCTAGCATCTAAGACCTCAGATGCCACTCTCCAAAATGGGATGCGGAATGTTTTCTTAATAGATTTTATTATGCCAGTTGACCCAGATGTCCCCTAAAATCATCGTCCCCAAACCCCCACCCCTGCTACACTGGCCTTCGAAGTGTTCACTTTATTCAGGAAACTGCTTTGCTTTTGGTTTAGTCCAGTTGTGCTGACCTCTCCTGTATTGTGGTGTGTTGTCTTTCCCTTCACCTAAATTAGTTCTTGTCTCCTATCTAATTAGTGAACCCCCCTCCTCTCCTTCCCCCCCATCTCGTAACCATCAAAAAAATATTTTCTTCTCTGTTTAAACTATTTCTTGAGTTCTTATAATAGTGGTCTCATACAATATTTGTCTTTTTGCAACTGACTAATTTTAGTTGAGTTAATTTCACTCAGGTTAATGCCTTCCAGATTCCTCCATGTTATGAAATGTTTCACAGATTCATTGTTGTTCTTTTCGATGCATAGTATTCCATTGTGTGAATATACCATAATTTTATTTATCCACTCATCCGTTAATGGGCACCTTGCTTGCTTCCGTCTTTTTGCTATTGTAAACAGTGCTACAGTGAACATGGGTGTGCATATATCTGTTCATGTAAAGGCTCTTATTTCTCTAGGATATATTCCAAGGAGTGGGATTGCTGGATTGTATGGTAGTTCTATTTCTGGCTTCTTAAGGAAGGCCCAAATCGATTTCCAAAGTGGTTGTACCATTTTACATTCCCACCAGCAGTGTATAAGTGTTCCAGTCTCTCCACAACCTCTCCGACATTTATTATTTTGTGTTTTTTAGTTTAATGCCACCTTGTTGGAGTGAGATGGAATCTCATTGTGGTTTGTTTTTTTTTTTTGTGTGTGTGTGCTTTAAGTGATAGTTTACAAATCAAGTCAATCTCTCACACAAAAACTTATATACACACCTTGCTACATCCTGCCGCTTGCTCTCCCCCTAATGAGACACATCCTTCCCTCCACTCTCTTTTCATGTCCATTTCGCCATTTACTAACCCCCTCTACCCTCTCATCTCTCCTCCAGGGAGGAGATGCCAACGTAGTCTCAAGTGTCCACCAGATCCAAGAAGCTCACTCCTCACCAGCATCCCTCTCCAACCCATTGTCCAGTCCAATCCCTGTCTGAAGAGTTGGCTTTGGGAATGGTTGCTGTCCTGGGCCAACAGAAGGTCTGGGGGCTGTGACCACCGGGGTCCTTCTAGTCTCAGTCACACCGTTAAGTCTGGTCTTTTTATGAGAATTTGGGGGGTCTGCATCCTGCTGCTCTCCTGCCCCCTCAGGGTTTCTCTGTTGTGTTCCCTCTCAAGGCAGTCATCAGTTATAGCCGGGCACCATCTAGCTCTTCTGGTCTCAGGATGCTGTAGTCTCTGGTTTATGTGGTCCTTTCTGTCTCTTGGGCTTGTAATTACCTTGTGTCCTTGGTGTTCTTCGTTCTTCTTTGATTCAGGTGGGTTGAGACCAATTGATGCATCTTAGATGGCCACTTGCTAACATTTAAGACCCCAGACACCTCTCTCCAAGGTGGGATGCAGAATGTTTTCTTAATAGATTTTGTTATGCCAATTGACTTAGATGTCCCCTGAAACCATGGTCCCCAAACCCCCGCCCCTGCTACACTGCCCTTCGAAGCATTCAGTTTATTCCGGAAACTTCTTTGCTTTTCTTTTAGTCTAGTTGTGCTGACCTCACCTGTATTGTGTGTTATCTTTCCCGTCACCTAAAGTAGTTCTTACCTACTGTCTAATTAGTGAATACCCTTCTCCCACTCTCCTTCCCTCCCCCGTCTCGTAACCATCAAAGAATATTTTCTTCTCTGTTTAAACTATTTCTTGAGTTCTTATAATAGTGGTCTTATACAATATTTGTCCTTTTGCAGCTGACTAATTTCACTCAGCATAATGCCTTCCAGATTCCTCCATGTTATGAAATGTTTCACAGATTCATGACTCTTCTTTATCGATGTGTAGTATTCCATTGTGTGAATATACCATGATTTATTTATCCATTCATCCATTGATGGGCACCTTGGTTGCTTCCATCTTTTCGCTATTGTAAACAGTGCTGCAGTGAACATGGGTGTGCATGTATCTGTTCATGTAAAGGCTCTTATTTCTCTAGGATATATTCCAAGGAGTGGGATTGCTGGATTGTATGGTAGTTCTATTTCTAGTTTTTCAAGGAAGCACCAAATCGATTTCCAAAGTGGTTGTACCATTTTACATTCCCACCAGCAGTGTATAAGTGTTCCAGTCTCTCCACAGCCTCTCCAACATTTAATGTTTTGTGTTTTTTGGATTAATGCCAGCCTCGTTGGAGTGAGATGAAATCTCATTGTAGTTTTGATTTGCATTTCTCTAATGGCTAATGATTGTGAGCATTTCCTCATGTATCTTATTAGCTACCTGAATGTCTTCTTCAGTGAAGTGTCTGTTCATATCTTTTGCCCATTTTTTAATTGGGTTATTTGTCTTTTTGCAGTTGAGTTTTTGTAGTATCATGTAGATTTTAGAGATCAGGTGCCAACCGGAAATGTCATAGCTAAAAACTTTTTCCCAGTCTGTAGTAGTCTTTTTACTCTTTTGGTGAAGTCTTTGGATGACCGTAGGTATTTGATTTTTAGGAGCTCCCAGTTATCTAGTTTTTCTTCTGCATTTTTAGTAATGTTTTACATACTGTTTATGCCATGTATTAGGGCTCCTAATGTTGTCCCTATTTTTTCTTCCATGATCTTTATCATTTTAGATTTTATATTTGGGGCTTTGATCCATTTTGAGTTAGTTTTTGTGCATGGTGTGAGGTACGGGTCTTGTTTTATTTTTTTTGCAGATGGATATCCAGTTATGCCAGCACCATTTGTTAAAGCGACTTTCTTTTCCCCACTTAACAGGCTTTAGGCCTTTGTCAAATATTAGCTGCTCATATGTGGATGGATTTATGTCTGGATTCTCAATTCTGTTCCATTGGTCTATGTATCTGTTGTTGTACCAGTTCCAGGCTGTTTTGACTACTGTGGTGGTATAATATGTTCTAAAATCAGGTAGTGTGAGGCCTCCCACTTTGTTTTTCTTTTTCAGTAATGCTTTACTTATCTAGGCCCTCTTTCCCTTCCATATGAAGTTGGTGATTTGTTCCTCTGTTGCATTAAAAAAATGTCACTGGTATTTGGATCAGGATTGCATTGTATCTATAGATTGCTTTGGGCAGAATAGACATTTTTACAATGTTGAATCTTCCTGTCCACGAGCAAGGTATGTTTTTCCACTTACGTAGGTCTCTTTTGGTTTCTTGCAGTAGTGTCTTATAGTTTTCTTTGTGTAGGTCTTCTACGTCTCTGGTTGCAAATATTGCTTTTGAGTACTTGGAATGTGGCTAGTCTGAATTGCGATGTGTTGTAAGTTTAAAACACACACTGGATTTTGATAATTTAGTATGGAAGAAATAATGTAAAATACATCAAGTATAATTTTTACATTATTACAAGTTTAAATGGTAGTATTTTGGGCATATTTGTTTAAAAATATATTATTAATTTCACCTGTTCACTTTTTAAATGTGCCTAACAAAAAAACCAAACCCCTTGCCATTGAGTCAACTGTGACTCATAGCGACCCTGTAGGACAGAGTACAGCTGCCCCATACAGTTTCCAAGGAGCACCTGGTGGCTTTGAACTGCCAACCTTTCGGATAGCAGCCATAGCTCTTAACCACTACACCACCAGGCTTTCTATGTGGCTAATGGAAAACTTTTAATTACATATGTGGCTCACATTTGTGACACATTGTATTTCTCTTCAGTAGTGCTGTACAAGAACATAATGAATTCTCCATCCTCTAAAACAATTAATTACCGTATTTGAGGTTGAGGTCCCAATACATGTTATTGAAAGGTTAGAATAACCCAAAAGAAATATGACAAATAAGCAGAATCTGTAACTTCTGGGCTTGTCTCTTGGTGCTGTTAAACAGCCTGTAATGCACAGGACAGTCCCCCACAATAAAAAATTATCCGGCTAAAAATGTCAGTAGTGCCAGATTTGAGAAACCTTGATCTAAAAGTGATCTTTTTTAAAATTTGAGAAACCTTGATCTAAAAGTGATCTTTTTTAAAGTGTTTTTTTTTTTTTAAAGTTCAGTTGTAAGAACTATAAGGATATGATGGTGTGTTTGTGTTTGAGGGAGACTATGACTACTGTCATTGCCTTCTTGCAACACTACCCTTAATTACATTAAAAAAACAGCATCATACTAAAGTTGCATGTAATTTGTAATCAGAAGATCTGGGTTGCATCTCTACTTTGCTATATATAAACCAAAAAACCAAACCCAGTGCCATCGAGTCAATTCCGACTCATAGCGACCCTATAGGACAGAGTAAAACTGCTCCATAGAGTTTCCAGGGAGCGCCTGGCAGATTTGAATTGCTGACCTTTTGTTTAGCAGCCGTAGCACTAAACCACTGCACCACCAGGGTTTCCCTGCTATATATAGTAGGTGTGTAGCTTTGGGTAAGTTATGTAATTTCTCTGAATCTGAGAGTTCTCATCTGTTAAATGAGAATAATAATAATCTTTGCCTTACCCACCTATGGGGTCATATAAACCAAATGAAATTTTCATTTTATGTAATATTTTAGGTCATACATGAGAACATAAGTTGTAAATTAGTACACACCATACAGATTTCAATCATCGTTGATGCTTTACGTGCTGTGCTCTGTTGGTATACCAGGTCTTTCATCGTGGTTTTCCAAGACTTGACTAATTTCAAAACTAATTGCATTTACATTGGAGATCAAAGTTATTTGGTTTGGTATAGGTTTAATCAGGGCTCTAATAGTTGGAAGGCACAGAAAGTTAGTCAAGCTAAGTTTAAGAAAAGAGATATAAGGATACAGCAGAGCTTACCAGAACCCAAGAGTAGGAACTGCTGAACAGCTGGGCTTGACAGGAACTAGAATTGCAAAAGAGTCAGGAATGGAAGTTGATCTCCTTTTTTCCCCCTTCTACCCCTTCAGGGAGCCATGGTGGTTAAGAGTACAGCTGCTAACCAAAAAGTCAGCAGCTCGCATCCACCAGCTGCTCCTTGGCAACTCTGTGGGGCAGTTCTACTGTCCTTTTATAGGGTCACTAGGAGTTAAATCGACATGACGGCAACTGGTTTATTTTACCCCCTCAGGGGCTGCAATGGGTCTCTTCCACCTCTGTTGCTTCTTTTCTTTGCAGACAGGCTTCCTCTGCATCTTCATTGAGTTTGTACGTGCTTTTTTCAGTTTTACCACCCACGACCATGTCATGATTTTCCTGTATGTCTTAGGTCAAATTCCAGAGAAGAATTTGTGGATTCAGCTTGAATTTTTAAGCCAGGCCACAAAAGCCATAGGTCACTGGCCAGCCTATAGATGTACCACCTTGTTTGGTCAGCAGGATCCAAGGCTGGGGTGGCAGATTCTCTGAGAACATGGGTTGGACAGTTACCCCAAAATCTGTTTAGTATAGGCAGTTTGAATATAAATCATACTTTATCTTCTGTACTTCCATCTAGCTTTGTGATCTTGAGCAAGTGAACTTTGCTTTTTAAGCCTCATTTTTTCATCTGTAAAAGAAAAGTATTAGATCAGTGTTTGTTAATCAGGGACAAAGAAGAGATTGAGCTATGGAGTTTTTAAAAAATACCCATGACTGAGATCCACTTCCAGAGATTCCGATATACTAGGGATGGAGCCCAGGAATTTTTTTTAATAGTATTTTTTTAGTGGGGTTTATATTTTTGTTTTTAATCTTCCTGGTGATGCTTATATGCCGATGGTTCCCAAAAAGTCCCTTTGGTGCCACACTTCTATAATTAATTCCTTTCTTCAAAGAGAACATATTTTTTAAAATTCTTCAGGTTGCTTTCATTTTCTGCTGCCCCAAGAATATAAATCATTTAAATTATAATATACACGTTTATACACATCAGATAACAAAAATTATATCTATCATGTGCTTTATCATGTGCATCAGACCATTGTAATAAGTAGAATTTTAAGTACTTAACTGGTAAAAAGCAGCGGTCATCCTCAAGCCTGCCGGGTCTCTCACGGTATTGTTGTTAGGTGCTGTCGAGTCAATTCTGACTCATAGCAACCCCATGTACAGTAGAACAAAACTCTGCCCAATCCTGCACCATCCTCACGATTATTATGCCTTGGCCCATTGTTGCAGCTACTGTGTCAATCCATCTCGTTGAGGGTCTTCCTCTTTTTTGCTGACCCTGTACTTTACCAAGCATGATGTTCTTCTCCAGAGACTGGCCTCTCCTGATAACATGTCCAAAATATGTGAGATGAAGTCTTACCATCCTTGCTTCTAAGGAGCACCCTGGTTGTACTTCTTCTAAGACAGATTTGTTCGTTCTTCTGGCAGTCCATGGTATATTCCGTATTCTTCACCAACACCATAATTCAAAGCACCAATTCTTCTTTGATCCTCCTTGTTCATTGTCCAGCTTTTGGATGCATATGAGGCAATTCAAACACCATGGGTTGGGTCAGGCACAATTTAGTACTCAAAATGCCATCTTTGTTTTTTAACACTTCAAAGAGGTCTTTTGCAGAGATCTGCTCAGTGCAGTACATCGTTGAATTTTTTGACTGCTGCTTCCATGAGTGTTGATTCTGAATCTAAGTAAAATGAAATCCTTGACAATTTCAATCTTTTTCCATTTATTATGATGTTGCTTATTGTTCCATTTGTGAGGGTTTTTGTTTTCTTTTTGTTGAGGTATAATGCATACTGAAGGCTGTGGTCTTTGATCTTCATCAGTAAGTGCTTCAAGTCCGCTTCACTTTCAGCAAGCAAGGTTCTGTCGTCTGCATATTGCAGGTTGTTAATGAGTCTTCCTCCAATCCTGATGCCCTGTTCTTCATATAGTCCAACTTCTCCAATTATTTGCTCGGTATTATCGAATACTGTTCAGCTGCTGTTCACAAGGTTTTTACTGGCAAATTTTTTTTCAGAAGTAGACTGTCAGGTCCTTCTTCCTAGTCTGTCTCGGTCTACAGCACTTTCGCAGTAGAGTGCTGTGTGAGATTTCATCTGGCAAGGGAGTGTGACTCCTAAAAAAGAGGCTTAAAAAAAAAAAAAACCCACTGATTAGTACAATATGTTCATTGTATAGATGGGCACAGGGTCCGTATGACTTGCACAAGGTCACATGGTGAATTTACGGCAGAGAAAGGGCTCCTTCTTTCTTTTCAGAAGATACATTAAGCATAAATAATAATAAAGTGTCTTTCTGTAATGGCGAGCCCTGGTTGTACAGTGGTTAAAAGTGCTCAACTGCTAACTAAAAGGTCAGCAATTATGGAACTCAACACTTCTCTGGGAGAGAAAGTTGTGGCAGTCTGCTTGGTTTTGGAATCTGATGATTATCTCACTGATGTTATCTTCTATATTGTCCCTGAGACTTTTTCTTTGTGATATTATATCAGGTTGCTTTTGCAAAGACTGCATATATCTGGCACTTCGCCATCTAAATTACCTGTTATAACATTAGCCTGTTAATTTAGCTTTTGAATTTTGGGTTTTGTCCATTTTCGCCACTAAATTGTCCTTAGAATCATCTGTTGCCTTCTATTCCGTAGTCATTGTCCTAGGCTGATTTTCATTGCTTCTTTCCTGCATAGTTATGATTATGTAAACTTTTGGTTTCCCTTTCTCTACTGTCTTTTTATTCTGCTCTATACCATCACCAGGGTTCTCTTTCTAAAACACAGAGGCCTTGACCAACCCCTACTTTAAAATTTTAATGGCTTCCTTTTGCTTTTAGTATCAAGGCTCACGCATCAGATTGGCACCTAAAGGTCCTTCCAAATGCAGTCTTAAACTTTCTTTTCATTTTCATGTTATTCGTTCTATTATGTAGACACAGTACTCTCATATTAAGTCTTCATTTCTTCCAGACACACTTCTGTATCTTTGGTCATGCTATTCCTTCTGCCTCACCCCTCTTCTTCAGCCTTCAAATTTCACCTCTAGGCAGCTTGCCATTTCCCACAGCTCCTCCCACTTTCTCATTTTGTCTCCAATAGAACTTTGCACGGGCCCTGTGACAGCACCTGTCACATTCTACTATAATCCTTCATTAATATGACGGTTCCGATAGCTAGAATGAGAGCCTAACTAAGGCAGGGACTGTATTTATCATTACATGAAGTGGGTACTTAACCAATCATTTGGCAAACATTTATTATTTCAAAATGTCTGCTGTGATGGGGCAGAGGGAGAAGGAGAGGTTAAGTTAAAAGTGGGATAAAAGGAAGGTAGTAGACACAGAGTATATTCTAAGTAGAATAAAACAGGTTATTTGGGAACTGAGAAGAAGAGAGATTGGGAGATAAAGGGCTCCATAAGGAAATACTTTCAGTACTAGGGGGAGAGGATCCCATTCTCTCAAACATTTTATGTATTGAAATAAAAGCCAAATTGGCTTTTTGACTTTGTCTCCCTTGGCGTCCTCGAGATTTTCCCAGGTACTGTATGCTATAGGGTATTAGTGTTGCAGTGGTTTTCTTTCAAGAGGTTTCTTTTGCTAGTTGAATGTTGCTACAGGTACTCATCCTACTATGAGTTATGAGAGCACCTTTACGTTAAGTCCATTTTGGGTAATTAGAACCTTAGGGGAAACAGTTCTGTTGCAAACATCGCATACTAATAATTCTCACGGGCATGCCAAATGCTAAGGACTTCACCTGTTGTTACCACCCCACCTTCCCACAGACACACCTGTGGAGGCCTCAATAGTGCTTACTAGACTGGAACTTCTGACCCTTACGTTACCAGCATGAGCTCTTGAAGCCTTCACTGTAGACATTAGAATGAGAGCAGAAACAAGTACATTAAAAAAGTTTTTTTTCAATCCTTGTCACAGGTTAGGAATTCAATATTGTCTTGCTTAATTAAATTAAATGCCCAAACTCTTGATATATATTTCATACCAGAATTGAAGTTTCTGATACATTGATCGGAGCCCTGGTGGTACAGTGGTTAAGAGCTACATTGAGCTACGGTTGCTCACCAAAAGGTCAGCAGTTAAAATGCACCACCTGCTCCTTGGAAACCCTATGGGGCAGTTCACTCTGTTCTGTAGGGTCACCATGAGCCGGAATCGACTTAACAGCAATGGGTTTTGGGTGGGTGGGTGGATAAATTGATACATTGAAAGCCTAAACAACCAACCAACCAGCCAACCAACCAACCCATTGCTGTCGAGTCTATTCCAACTCATTGCGACCCTGAAGGGCAGAGTAGAACTGCTTCATAAGGTTTCCAAGGAGCGCCTGGCAGATTTGAACTGTCGAGCTTTTGGTTAGCAGCCGTAGCTCTTAACTACTGTACCACCAGGCTTTCCAATTGAGTGCCTAGGAGGTAGTAACACAGCAACAGAAAAGATTCAGGTGTGGGCCGTCCCAGGATAATTTGCTATTACCTGATCTGAAAGCAGCCTTGCTGACACAGTGGTTAAGCACTAAAGACCTGGCAGTTTGTCCCTGTAAAGATTCACAAAACCTATCGTAGTGACTCCAACTCATAGTGACCCTATAGGACAGAGTAGAACTGTCCCATTGGATTTCCAAGGCTGTAATCATTATGGAAGCAGACTGCCATATCTTTCTCCTGCTGAGCGGCTGGTGAATTCAAACCGCCAACCTTTCAGTTAGCAGCTGAGCGCTTAACCACTGTCCCACCAAGGCTCGTTCCCGTAAAGTTTACAGCCTAGGAAATTCTATGGGGCAGTTCTACTTTTTCTTATAGGGTTGCCAGGAGTCAGAATTGACTCAAGGGCACACAACAACACCACCTGGTCTGAAGGGTTTAATTATCAGACTTGTGGAGGTGGTAAGCACACTAACTTCCATAGTGCTTGTAGAGAAGATGAAAGACTAAGAAGAGGAACTTTTTTCTCTTGATCTGAGACTCATTATCACTTATAATCTCCCTTTAGAGTTTATATAAAGCCTAATTCCAATTTTGCTAAATTAAATTCTATGCATTAAATTAAAATATGTACATTTTAAAATATTGAAGAGAAACACATCAAGATGTTAACAGTGCTTTTCTCTGGATGTGGAATTACAGCTGATGAACTTTTTCTTGTGTTCTTCGCTATGGGATCCAGATTCTTCTAATGCTCATATATTACTTTTATAACACTATTATAGAATATTGCTGTTATATAAACTTTGCTATTATGAAATGTAATTTATAATACTATTGCAAAATCAGTCATAATTTTCTTAATAATAGTTAATTTTTCCAGGATTCATAAAGCTTCTGACTCTTAAGAAATAAAAACTTTCTTATTCCAATTATTTTTATAGCTTTCTTGAAATGTATTTCACATACCAAAAAATTGACCCATTTGAAGTGTACGTTCAGTGGTTTTTATTTTAATTTTAGAGTTTTTTTCATCAGCCCAAAAAGTCTTTTATCTCATTTTAATACTGTTCATATATTTTTAGTGCGTTAATTTATAAATCTTGCAGCATTTTTGGTGTATATCTAGCACCGTGAGGCATGAAGGCTTAATAAGACACAGTCCTTGACTTCAGTGAGTTGTTAGACTAATAGAGGAGAGAAGAAAATACAGGTATCTTTAATACAGTTGGTTGAAGGGCTGTGCCAGTGACATAAGCTAGACATTACAGGGTTGCTGAGGAATTGAAGAATTAGCTCTGTTTGGACTGATGAGAGCTGGACTCCAGGAGGTAGGGAGAAGAAAGAGAATTATGTCTTTCTTTGTATACATTTCTCAGTCTGTAAGCATTTCCCTGTTTCCACTGGAATTGTTCAGGTTTTTATTTAAATATTTTATCGACATAAGCTTACCTTTATTCAGAAAATTGCATCTGCAACACTTGATGGGTACCACCGCAGTACATGAACATGACTAAATTAATAGCTTGTAATTTAGTGGTTACATTGAGATGTGCTACTTGTTTTTAAGTTTATTTAACAATTAGGGAAGAAAAGCCTAAGGCAGATTCTGTACAGCTGTTAGTGTTCCTGTTGAGCACGCTGAACCATCATCTTCAGTATTGTTAGCATCTACTGCAGGGTGCCTCTCAATTCCCTCACCCTCATTGTAGCCTCTGTAACTCCTTCACTCCCTCCCCTCACTGTTTAAACAGGTGTTTTACTGTAGTGGATCATTACCTAGAGTGGTGAGGACCTGACCCATCCGTTTAGGTAACTTTCTTATAAAAGAGCAAAATGATTTTTAAAAAGATGTTTTGTCACATGCAGAATGGTAAGTAAGAAATTTTTAAGGTGTATCTACCCTAAATCATTTTTATTTTATATAAATATGTCATATAAATAAATTAAATGTATTAAGTCATAATTTTGTGCAGATTGAAAATATCCAGGCTTACTGAAAGTGAGGGGGACGCACATTATTTAAAAACCTATAATAATTAAAAATCAAATTTTCCATATCAATCTCACAGCAGCAATCAGATTCTGCAAAGCGCAGATTCATTTCCGTAAGAATGGGCGATAAAAAGCATCAGGCAATTAAAGATATGTTTGTGAAATTTTTATTTACCAGGAAATTCTTATTGATCCTCAAGTTGTGGAGTGGGCGGAATCTTTTTAACAGAAACCAGAGAGATTTTAACATCTCCTCAGAAAAGAGCCATCAGCGTCATCTGCTTAATTACGTTACACCTTTTTAGATTTCTCTTTAGTAAGGATCTTCTCGGTTACAATGATCTTTGCTTCATTAGTTCAAAATTTTTACAATTTAAAAATCCTCCCACAGATTGATTTTTGAGGTATCTGATAATCTGCACAGATTGCAACACTATCACCTCACGGCTCACAGAATAGAAAGTCGTTCTTCAGTGTTTATGGGATCTTAATTTCTAAAATAGGTGGTCATCTTTAAAAAGGTGTTAACATCAGTGCTGTTGTTTAAATGTTTGTGGTGTTAGATCCCAGAAAAATTATCTTCAACTGAACACAGATTAGTGTCATATGGATGGCATTGTCTTCTGCAAGTGACTCAAATGACCACCACCCCTTGTGTTTGCCTGATGGGAAAAAAGCTTTCGACATTGTTTTTAGGACACGTGTCCTAAAACATATTCTTTGAGTATGTCAAGGAGTACCCATATCAGTAGAGATGTGACTAGGTTTGGTTTTTCTGGAATGAGGCTAGATCTGTGGGCTCCAGCTGTGCACACTCTCTTGGATCTCCTTTTGCTGACTTCCAGAGCCGCCGGCCTCAGCCTTGGAACAGACTTAAGCCAACTGACTCAGTGATAGAATCTTAGTAAAGTGATGGACGGAGCCTGAAAAACCACATTGCAGCCTTATCCCTTTTTATTCTGAAAATAGTAATTTCATCTATTTTATTTCTATGTCAGTAAGTCTTAATAGTACTTTTTGTTTTGTCTAGATTGTCTTACAAGGACATGCAACAAGAGTAACTGCTAAATCTCAACAAAGTGGAGAGAAAGCATTTCGATGTGAATATGATGGATGTGGAAAATTATATACAACAGCTCATCATCTTAAGGTATATATAAAAGAAGTGCTGTATCTAGTTATGAGAATACCTAGGGCATAAAATATTAACATGATACACTTGTGTCGTTCAAAGTCCACTGCAAAATCTCCATAATTAAAAACCTTAAATGGTCCGTTTTTTCACACTTAACAAGATACAGCACACATGCTCACACAGAAGCCTGTACAGACTTTGTGTTGTCGTGTGCTATCAAGTCAGTTCCAACTCATAGCAACCCTATACGACAGTTTAGGCTTTCCTAAACTGTAATCTTTACAGGAGCAAATTGCCAGGTCTTTTCCCCTGCAGAGCCACGGGTAGGTTCGAACCGCTCATCTTTCTGTTAGTAGCCCAGTGCTTAACTCAACCATTGTACCACCAGGGCTCTTTATACAGACTTTAGAAACTGTCAGCCTTTGAGAGCTTGGACTATGTTTTCTTTATCTCTGTATCCCCAGTGTCTAACATACTACCTGACATAGGGTAGTAGGTACTTTATATATTTGAACTCTTTTTTTAGTCAAATGTAAAATTTATGTAATCACAATGACGTGTGTGTGAAACCACTCTGTTAACAGCGATTCATTAGAACCCAGCAAAAGTTGGTGTTAATTTGTCTTGTCTTTCGAATATTTGGGTATTTTTATTTTGATTACAGCTAAACATGGCATACCATGAATCATAGTTATAACAGATAACATTTATTAACTTCAGAACTTACAGTGTGTCAGGAAGTGTGCATTTACCCTATTTGGAGTCATGGTCCCAGAGCTCATCTCTACTACTTCCTATTGTGTTCCTTAATGTGTTCCTTGACCTCTTTGACCTCATTTTCATCATCTATAAAATGGATGATAAAAGTACCTCCTTCATAGGATTGTTGTAAGGATTGAATAAGTTAATGCTGTACGTGTGAAGTACTGACGAGTAGCCTGTTACATGGGAAGGGGTCAGTAGGTGTTGTCCATTGTCATTATTAATTTCTCACAGCAACCCTCTAAGGTAGATACTCTTAAGTCCCCGCTTTACAGAAAGGACTTGGAGGCTTAGAGAAGGTAAGTTCCTGTGGCCACACTGCAAGTCAGTAGTTAAGCCATGGCTCAAATCTAGGCCCCTCTCACGGCAGCCTCCACACTCTTAGCCCATACTGTAGCCTCTGCCTATGCTCTGCTCCTGCTTCTCATCATGCCAATATTTCATACCAACACCTTTGACCACTTCAGAAAAACTTAAACTTCAGATGTTCCTGTTCCTTATTTAAAGTGATATTTCTTCATATATAACATTTAGATCTATATTGAGCATTGCTGGGTTGTAGGTTTTGTGAAAAGCTAATTCTTGTGTTTTAAAGATACAAACAACAAAATAACTCAGCAGTGAGAGGGAAAAAAAAAGGTCTGTGCTGAAACACGTACCCGAGGGATACGTAAAGAAACTACAGTCATGTCTCTGTTTTAACAACAGGTCCATGAGAGGTCACACACAGGGGACCGGCCTTATCAGTGTGAGCATTCTGGCTGTGGGAAAGCATTTGCAACAGGTAAAAACATGAATTGTCTTTGTTTCTTGGTTCTGCTTAGGGTCTGAGTGGAGACGGGCCAGAGGCAGGAACTAACTAACCCTTGCTTTGTCTGACTCAGAAACACATGATCAGTTTTTCAGTCTCTCCATTACCTGCCTTGTCCTGCTTTGCTCTAATCCTCTCTCTCTATTCTCATTTTTCTCCTGAGACCTATTTCCGCCTACTTTGTTGCTTTTCACTCCACACTCTGCCTTCTTAGGGACAGATTTTAGGGAACCATGGGAACCTGGGACTTAGCATGGGATGGGCTTGTCCAAATACACATCCAGCAGAGCCAGGACTGGTACCAGGCCTCCTGACTTCTGTCCCATTCCTTATTCTATGTCTTGATTCTACTTTAAGCTTTTTCAAGTCTTCCATGAGTTGTAAACAATGTCTATAGTAGTTATTCCGTTGTATGCCTAGTGTTATATCCTTGGTGTTTACTATATTTTTCAAAATATTGTTATATAGTAAATACCTTAGTTAAAATGTGCATGTTTAGAGGGATAAATTAAATGGAATTAAATTTCTTTTAAAATTTTCTTAAAGGTTATGGATTAAAAAGTCATGTCAGAACTCATACAGGAGAAAAGCCATATCGGTGTTCAGAAGATAATTGTACTAAATCTTTCAAAACTTCAGGAGATCTACAGAAACATATCAGAACTCATACAGGTACTGGTGTAAACAGAGGACCACGTGAAGGCCAGGAGCTCTTAATTTGAAGGAAGAGGATTGGGGAGGTAGTCTCTGGAAAAGTTTTCGGGGGTCACAATCAGCGTGTCTCTTAAACTCCTGAAAATGTCTTGCACTTGGCTGTGTGTGCATACATGCTTCTTTGCAGGGCAAGGGTCTGGTTTTGTTAGATTCTCAAAAGGGTCCACATCCCAGAAAAGATTAGGAACAATGACTCTAGGCTGTCAACTCTCAGTTTTTAGGAATTGTTTGAGCAACAAGGTTATTTACCTAGGATTACACATCTAATTAGGAGCTGAACTAAGACCACAATGTGTAAGGCACCGAATTCCTTCCCAGTTTAGTATTGCTTCTTCTGTGTCAGGCAGCTGCTAAAGAAAGTATCTGAACCCCTAACAGCCCCACAGAAAGAAAGATTTGTTGTTTCTTTGTGATCACCTCTTCTCCCCTTTAAATTGCCTTGTCTCCCTCTCCATCTCTTCCTTCCCTTTCTCTTCCCCTCTCCCCCTAATATTTGATTATTTGTGGGATTGATATTAGAAAGGTAATTATTTGCTTTGGATCAAACTTTGGAGAATTTCAGAAAATTTTGATAAGATGTGCTATTATACATTGTTGACTGAGTAATATAGCATAAGATAATATAGTTTGGGGTTTTGATACAGATGTTTTTAAACATGGTATGTTAACTTTGCCCTCAAATGCTGTACTGATAAGTATTCTGAAATAGTTTAGCAAATTTCCGTGGGAGGTTCTTTCCGCCATTTTAACCGTTAGTTCAGATGTGATCCCAAATTGGCTTTGCTTTACAGTGTTCAGGAACAAAATTGTCTCTGCCTCCATTTCACCCACATACATATTTTTTTCCATCTTATCAGCAACAGATGTTTTCAGACGCCTTTGAATTCTATTTGGATCTGTTACATAAAGCCAACTTGTTATATAAAATCTATATAAAACCAATAATCTTAGTATCATTAATATTTTATCAAAAATGTTAGAATTGTGATTTGTTTGATGGCACTCACTCAGCAAACCACATGTTCATATATCAATTTTTAAATCATGGGTATTTTCTTTGGTGTAATGTTGGATTGAGTAAAGGGTTTCTATTACAAACACAGGTGATTTCAGTGTAAAAACAAAGCAAAGTGCTACAGTCAGATTAGTACAATTTATAGTACAATGAAAATTGTTAGAATTATTGATTCCTTGTAGTATGTCAGGGCTGGGAAGACTAGAACTCATCTAGACCCAGAGAGGAGATGAGACTTTTCTTAGGTTGGCCTATTGACCAATGTTCTGACAAGGAAAGCATCAAAGATTCCTGCTCATTTTTTAATGATTTTATACCTGAGGGCAGAAATCTTTCAGAATGGTTTCCACCAACAGGAAAATAATAACGTCACTTGGCCAAAAGAAAAAATAACAAACCTCAAACTTATTTGTAGGTAAATATATCTGTTGAGAGAGAGATTTTTTTTTTCTGTCCCAGAAATTTTTTGTAAATTTAAGCACATTTTAGAAAAGTGCACATGGAAAAAAAAAGCAGAGGCCACTTCCTTCCAGTTTAACAGCCTCTTGGGTCCTGAGGTTATGTGAAGCAAATATAAAGGAAGGACTGTGGTAGGCACAGTAGACTTTTTCATAAGCTTAGGTTATAAGAAAGGTAATATATTCAGCAAGTATTTTTGATGTACATTATAGCCTAGACACTAGATTAAAAAAAGGCCAAAAATTATTTTTCTTCAAGGTATTATAGAGTAAATAAGTAGGAGATAAGCTTTTAGGGGATTCTGGGGTTGTTCTAAAAAGGTCCTTGGGTGGTGCAAATGGTGTGTGCTTGCCTGTTAACCAAAAGATTGGCAATTCTAACCCACCCAGTGGTGCTACAGAAGAAAGACCTGGTGATCTGCTTCCGTAAAGATTATTGCCAAGAAAACCCTGTGGAGCAGTTCTGCTCTAACACATGGGGTGGCCATGAGTTGAAGTCAACTTAATGGCAATGGGTTTGGTTTTAGTTAGAGTTGTTCTAACTTAATTCTTATTCTTTACTCTATTTTTAATTTATATTCCTTTCATGTATATTTTTTCAATTTTATTTATTTTATTGTTGAAATATACACAGAAAAACATACACCAGTTCAAGGGTTTCTACATGTACCATTTAGTGACATTGATTACATTCTTCAAGTTGCATAACCATTCTCACCCCCCTTTTCTGAGTTGTTCATCCCACGTTAACATAAATTCACTTGCCCTCTATAGGGTCGCAGTGAGTTGGTGGACTAGATGGAAGTGGGTTTGGTTTGGTTTTAAGGTTCTTATCCAATCTTTTGAGTTGCTGTTGTCAGTTTGATCCCATAATAGATAGTTCTTAAAAGAGCATAATGCTCAAGGCATTTTTACTAGTTAAGTTAAACTGTTATTTGGTTTTAAGAAGACTTCAGGGGATATTTTTGGTTTAAGTTTTAAAGATTATCTCAGGGAAATATTTGCAGAGATTGATTCAACCTTCATGGCTCTAGGAAGTCTGGAGTCCAAGAGAATTTGAAATTCTGTTTTGTATTTTCCCCCTTTTGATCACGATTCTTCTGTGGAATCTTTGATCAAAATGTTCAGTAATGGTAGCTGGGCACCATCCAGTTCTTCTGGTCTCCTGGCAAAGGAAGCAGCTGTTCATGGAGGCAGTTAGCCACACATCCCGTGTCCTCCTCCTATTGTTGACTCTCCTTCTTCCTCTGTTTTTCCAGGCAAAAAGAGATCAGTTGTTGTGCTTGGATGGCTGCTTGAAAGCTTTTTTTCCCTATATTTCTTTCTCTGCTTTTCTCAGCTCATTTTTTTATATGCCCATCTGGATAATTCCATCTTTAAGATTCATATAATCAAGCGATGACTTTTGAGTACCATTTAGGTTTTCCTATGTCAATTTTAAGTTTGGAATGGAGGATGCTGTTTATGGGGGAGGAGGAGAACATCTTGAAAGGGAAGCTAGAGTCTTGAGCATAATCCTAGGGAGAATTGAAGGATAAGACATTTTAATTTTCAGTGTATTTTTGTACAGTCTAATTTATTTCCCTTTGTGTTTTCAGGAGAAAGGCCCTTTAAATGTCCCTTTGAAGGCTGTGGTCGATCCTTTACAACATCAAATATCAGGAAAGTGCATATTAGGACACATACAGGAGAAAGACCTTATTACTGCACAGAGCCAGGATGTGGGAGAGCATTTGCCAGTGCAACCAATTATAAAAACCATGTGCGAATACACACAGGTAATAGTCCCTGATTTCTGATGTTCGTCTTCTGTCTGTCATGGTTTAGTTTAACTCTTGCCTCTTTCTCTAACTTTTTCCTGCTAATCTCTTTCCTCTTCCTATCACTTGGCATGGTGGAGAAGAACCAAACAACTTAAAAAATTTTACCTTAGTATTCATGCATCGTTTTCTCCCCAAACAGTTATTGACCATCTACTGCCAGGAATCAGAGATATAGAGATGGATAAGACATTGTCAAGGGCATTGTAACTGGGGAGAGAGATAGCAGACACACAGTTGCTGCAGAGTATCCCCCGTTACATGAACAAGCTGCTGTGGGAGCAGAGAGGGGAGCAGCCATCTCTAGGGAATGGAAGAAGCATTCAGGGAAGACTCTACAAAGGAATTTGACTTTTAGATTGAGTTCTGAAGATTGCTAGGTAGACGGAAGGGATTATTTGGCAGGGGGAATGTTACAGTTAAAAGCACAAAGGTATGAAAAACATGACTTATGAGGAGAACAGTGGGTGGTTCCATGTGACTGGAGCGTGGAACACAGGTCGAAGGGTGGTATGAAGTGAAGTTGGAGGATTAGGCAGGGGCCATGTTGGTGCACTAAGGATGTTTCATAAACCAGGTGCTGTGGAGCCTGTTGGGCAGAGTGGGAGGAGTGGTCTGTGGATGTAGAAAGGGGGATGGTGGAAGGGTAGGGCAGAATGTACATGAGTTTTACAATAATTTTTTTTTAATTTATTTATTGTGCCTTAGGTGAAAGTTTACAAATCAAGTCAGTCTCTCATACAAAAAGCCGTACCCGCCCCACCATGCACTCCCAGCTGCTCTCCCCTTAATGAGACAGCACATTCCTCCTCTCCAACCTGCATTCCTCGTGTCCATTCACCCAGCTCCTGTACCCCTCTTCCTTCTCGTCTCGCCACCAGGCAGGAGTCGCCCACATAGTCTCATGTGTCTACTTGAGCCACGAAGTTACAAGCATTTTTTTTAATATATTGTTTTTCTTACTGGTGTTAAGAGTGGTGATAGTTCACAAATGAATGACATTTTCCCAGAATGGGACTTCAGCTACTTAAGTCAGTGTTTCGCAGGCTGCATTCCACAACAGACCCCTGGGGGAATCTTTGGAATATTTTCAGAGACCTGCAACAATCCCTTTCTTTTGAAAAGAGTACATTAACAAGTTTGAGATCTGCTGTGGCCAGAGGAGAAGCTTTAAGAGGATTTAAAGCAAATTTGTAGTTTTAGAAAATCACTCAGCCAATAAGAACATAGAAAGGTTAAAGAGACCAGTTACAGGTTGTTAGAATATTTAAGGGGAGTGAGATGGAGAAGAATACAAATGAAAGGCATTAAAGAGGTATTGACAAGGATCTTGTGACCAAGTTAATCATTGGGAATAAAGAGGAGGGATTCTAGCTTGAATGATAGGTTGGGTGATAGTGGTCAGTTGGGGATAAGCAGGTTGGAAAGGGAAGATACAGATGTCCGGGCATCACCTCACCATCTGAACTATTATTATCTGTGTGTTTGCTATAATGATTTGGGAAATTTTTACTCAATATTTGTGATGCAAATTGAAAGCCCACTATAATGAATTCACATGTGCATGCATTTTTCCATGCAAGGAAAAAATGGTAAGTTATTTGTAAGTCTGAGCGAAAGGACATAGAAGGCACCAAAGTCATATTTGTGATACAGCTATATCGTGCTTACATTGTATAAGTGTATTACACATTATCGTTAACGTCTTCCCTATATTATTAAGTTAAAGTGTCTTCTAAGAAAGTGGAAAAGGCTTTGAAAACCTAAGAGGGCTAGAAAAGACCATAGATTAGAAGAAAAAATTATATTTTGCTATTAAAACTTGTATTCATTTTGTATCTTTAAGATATTTCATTTTTTAATTATAGTATGTTTGGAGTGTAGAAAGAAAACAATTCCTATTCAATACTCTACAGTATCACTGTGTATTGCATACAAACATATAGCCACTAATGAGTTAATTGGATATTAAATAATTAGGTAATTGTGTTTGAAGTGGTTTGTATTATACAGACAAACTTGGATCATAACACTGGTGCTTAAGAGCCTTTTTGTGATATTTGGAGAAATTGGCTGGGGTTTTTAGATGGACTAGGGAAATATTATTTTTCTCACTTAAAGTAATGGAATTAGGTTCATTATCTGAGAGTTTACCATTCAACATGTTGTACAGGGCAAATTAGAGTCCAGTAAGAAGGATGCCTACATTAAGTTTGGCCATACTGATGTCTGTGGGACATCCAGGTAGAGCAGTGTTCTCAAATATGACTGCATATTTTAAAATACACCAACTCCCAAGAATCTGCAAAGATTCTGACATAATTGGCCTGGAGTAAGGCTTGGGAATAGTATATATTAAAAATTCCCCAGGTATTTTATATATAGATGTGGTTGAGAATCATTGATATTGGGACAGTAAACCTGTTGCTGTCAAGTCAATTCCAACTCATGGTGACCCTGTAGAACAGAGTAGAATTGCCCCATAGGGTTTCCAAGGCTGTAATTTTTATGGAAGCAGACTTCCACATCTTTCTCCCCTAGAGCAGCTGGTGGAATCAAACTGCTGACCTTTGGGTTAGCAGCCAAGCATTTAACCACTGTACCACCAGGGCTCCTTATAGAGAGACAGCCGGTAGTTATAAATGTTGGTCTGACCCAAGAAGTAGATCTTGTTGTTGTTAGGTGCCATCGAGTCAGTTCTGAATCATAGTGACCCTGTGTACAATAGAACGAAACACTGCCAGGTCCTGCGCCATCCTCACAATAGTTGTTATGCTTAAGTCCATCGTTGCAGCCACTGTGTCAATCCACCTCATTGAGGGTCTTCCTCTTTTCTGCTGACCCTCTATTTTACCAAGTATGATGTCCTTCTCCAGGGACTGATTCCTCCTGACAACATGTCCAAGGTTTGTGAGACAGTCTCGCCATCCTTGCTTCTCAGGAGCATTCTGGTTGTACTTCTCCCAAGACAGATTTGTTCATTATTTTGGCAGTCCATGGTATATTCAGTATTCTTCTGTAACACCACAGTTCAAAGGCGTCAATTCTTCGATCTTTATTCATCATCAATAGGAGGCAATTGAAAACAACATGGATTGGGTCAGGTGCACCTTAGTCTTCAAGGTGACATCTTTGCTTTTCAACGCTTTAAAGAGGTCTTTGCAGCAGATTTGCCCAATGCAATGCGTCTTTTGATTTCTTTTTTTTAATTTTTATTGCGCTTTAAGTGAAAGTTTACAACTCAGTCTCTCATACAAAAAGTTATATACACCTTGCTATGTACTCCTAGTTGCTCTCACCTCTTTTGATTTCTTGACTGCTGCTTCCATGCGTGTTGATTACGGTTCCAAGTAAAATGAAATCTTTGACAACTTCGATCTTTTCCCGTAGATCTTGGCTAGAAGAAAAGACTGGTTAATGATCATCAAGTAGATGATACAGTAAATGCCCACTGTAATGCTATAGGTGGTGTCCAAAGATTCAGCAATGTAAAATACAGTCCATTCTTGTGAGGTTAATCAAACGCCCCGGGTAAGGCTATGCAGCTAGCCAGCAGGCAGCTCAAAAGCACAATCCAAATCCATTCATGTATTGACGGTGGTTTGGTGCCACCTGGTGGTGGTTGTCTGCCCTGGCCTAAATATCAATGGAGACGATTTTCTGAGTTAACATTGCCTGACAACCCTGCCTGGACTTGCCCTCACCACATCTCCCCTAGAACCATCCACATTATCCTGCCCTGCTCCGAGCGAGAATGGGAACTAGGCAGCGGTAGCGTCACTAGGGTTGATGTCACCCAGCGCAGTAACTCATGGTGTCACCCCCCATGGTAATTACAATATTGTAGCTAAAAACACCAGAATATTTGACAAAATCAGTAACTGCAAACCGGCAGCAGTGAAAACAACAATGTGCTTGTAGCACGTGCAGACAAAACCATGTGATTCAAAGCATCATTGCAATTGGGTAGTAATGACAGCTCTGACCAGACCACCGATAAAAAAAACCCAAACCCATTGCTGATGAGTCGATTCCGACTCATAGCGACCCTGTAGGACAACGTAGAACTGCCCCACAGGGTTTCCAAGGTGTGTCTGCTGGATTCGAACTGGCGACTCTTAACGACCGCACCGCCAGTTTTCCCAGACCACATTAGAAGGTTCAAAAAGTAAAATTAGCGTAGAGTTTTAGCCTTGTAGGTATATTGATACATGTAAACTGGGCTTATGAAAAATTTTTTGGTTGTGAAAACTACCTACAAGGATATTTTTATAGAAAATAATTTATGCTGAAACACTGTACAAAAATTTTCTAGGCAATCATTTTGGTGTCAGCCGCTCTGACAGTGTCATCAGGTGTGGTCCACACCCCCTGCACTTCACTAGTGACGCCACTGCTGGCAGGGGAACAAGAAGCAATCTCCAATTACTGTATATACAAATATGTACATTTCAGGTTACATTAGCAGGACGTTTTGCTTTTTGTCAGTGGTTTTACTGTGTTTGGAACCATGAGAAAAGATGGAATTACCCAAGGAAGGCTTAGAATGAGAATAAACTAAGACATAAAATGCATACACATATTTTAGAAATCATGACTTCACACAATACCTCTAATTCCAGGCCATCCCCACAGGGTTCTTTGTTTCTTCCCCCATTCCATGTTTGTATTATCTCATCTTCCACATTGAGACTTCTGACTTCTAACAGCATTGACATATTTACTCATTTGCTCAATCTTTTATTACATCTAAAATAGTTTTCAGAATTGCTTCACTCATATTACTTCAATAAACAAACCTACTAAAAAGAATTGAAGACTTGTTTTTAATTCTTCACCCCACACACCTCTCACCTTGGCCAAGACTTGAGGACATTATTCAGGTACTGTGTACATGAGTCACTTGTTCTTTCTCCCCACTCCATCCCCATGTGGTTAACAGTATTCATTTAAACTACAGTTACGTTCATTCTTTCCAGGTTCATTCTTTCCAGGTTCATTCTTTCCAGTTCATATTCGGGTCTAGGTCCCCCTCCTCCCTCAACACACTTATTAACATTTTGTCTAGATATTTCGTGATATTAAGTCCTTATTGTTAATTTTGTTTACATTCTGTTTTTTAAAAATCCATCTTTCAGATATACAATCTGAAATATTTACAGATAAAATGGAATGCTGTCTGGAGCTGTTTCAGAATAGGCCAGGGTAGGGGGACGGGAGAAATGTGTAGTTAAGAAATGAAACAAGATTGCCTATGAATCGATCTTTGTTGAAGTTTGGTGATTGGAACATGAGAGTGTATTACATTATTTCTCTACACTTCCATATGTGTTTGAAATTTTCAATAATAAAAAGTTCTAAAAAAATGTATGTACTGCCTATATTGTTTCTCAAGTTGTTTCATGGAAAGAAAGAGTTTTCACTTCCCTCTGTATTGCCCAGTCGTTTTTAGTGGATACTCAATAGCTTTTGATTGGATGCAAGAAGTGAGGTTAATATGAAACGTGTATATCCTTTTAGATATATCAAAGTGTCCAGTTATATCTGATAGGCTTTTTAGAAAAGTCTTTTATTATACTTCTAAAATCCTTAGGTTAAGTTACATTAGTTATAGTAATAATCGCATGTATTATTGTCCTTATTAGCATAATATCATTAATGATATCTTAATTATATAGTTACAGGAAACAAGAAATTATAGACTCATCAAAGCTTACACTGTGCAACATCTCTGTCCTTAAACTTTTCTCATCCCTTGAAATTAAGGGAAAAGTGATAACTTGGATCACAGGGACAACCGTCAGGATACAGACTACCTTTTGAGCCAAGTCAAAATCATAGTTAGGAAGTCTTTTCTTGTGTGCTACCTCATGCCGGAGGGAAGGGATTTGGCAACTATTTACTTTTACCATTAGAAGGGGGCAGGGGTGTATATGGAATGATTATGGCCTTCATATTAAAAGTTGATTTTTGTGGGTGCTGTTCTTTACTTAGGGGAAAAGCCATATGTTTGCACAGTCCCTGGGTGTGACAAAAGGTTTACAGAATATTCCAGTCTGTACAAACACCACGTTGTCCACACTCACTCCAAACCATACAACTGTAACCACTGCGGGAAGACGTACAAGCAGATCTCCACGCTGGCTATGCACAAGCGGACGGCCCACAACGACACCGAGCCCATTGAGGAGGAGCAGGAAGCCTTCTTTGAGCCTCCCCCAGGTGAGGGTTCTGCCCAGTGTCTGTCTCTCTGTTTTTGTGAGTCAGCAGTTATGAACACATTTTATGATTCATGGCATTTTCTCAAGTCATAAAGTTTTACTTTAAGAATATTTTGAACTGATGCTTTCAGATACTGCTTTTTGCCCCACCCCCCATTTTTTTTAATATGGTAATAAAACATTTGACATTTCACATGTACAGTTCAGTAACAGTTAATGTTCATCATGTTGTTCAGCCATCACCCTTACCCAGTCCCATATTATACCGTCATCCCTAACAGAAGGTCGGTGTGTAGCCCCTTCTAGCTGACTCTTCATTCCCCCTTTCTCCGTCTTTCCTTCCCTCCTATTCTTCCTTTCCCTTCCTCTCTCTTTCTTCCTTTTTTTTTTTTTTTCTTTTTCTCTCTCTTTCACTCTCATTCATTCACTTACAAATATGTATTTAGCACCTTTGTTCCAGGCATGAGTAAAGCAGACTTTGTCTCTCCCCTCAAGGAGTTTATGGTAATCACATAATCAGGCAAACGTGTTATTTACATCTGGGGTAAATGCTGTCAAGGAAAGGTATGGGTCCTCTGGGATGCAGAAGAAGTAACCTTAATTTACACTGGGAAGTCAGAGGAGGCTTTGCTGAGGAAGTGATTTTTGAACAGAAATCTAGAGGGTGAATGGGGTTAACTAGGTGAAGAAACAGGTGACAGGCGTGGGGGGTCAGGAACAGGGAACAAAGACAAGAGAACATTCCAAACAGAGGGAATGGCACATGCAAAAAGCCTGAGGGTGGAGAGAGCAAAGTAATTTGGAGGGACTGAAAGAAACCTAGCCAATGGCCATGGGACTGCCAGTAAGAGTGGTGTGAAATGTGGCTAGAGAGCAAGGCAGGGGCCAGCCAGACTATTCAGGGCCTCAGAGCTGGGTTAAGCGGATTGGTCTTAAATCACGAGAGCTGCGAAGTACTCTCAAATATGCTTTGTTGATTCAGGTGCTATCAGTAGTGTCGTAGGAGTTAAAAGCATTCATTTCAATGGAAATAAACACTTCGAAAAATATTTAGGGAATTACATTCTGTGATTTCAGTAAAATAACTCAGCATCTTGAACAGAAAATCAATAGCTAAAGTAAAAAGATTTTTCTTAAAAAACAGAAAACGACATGCTGTCTTATAGTTTCATTGAGTACTTCCATAATGAAGTAATTTTAACAATTAAAAGAAAACATCTTTTCTCATTTTTAACAACTGATATTGAAGCTTTGAAAATCATTTAGGGGAAAAAGTTGGTTGGAGAAGAATGGAAAGAACAGATCACTACCTGCTCAAATGATTCCCTATACAATAGTCCTAATTTGTCTTTTCAGGAGTTGGTCATGTGATAGTAAGAAAATAGGAATTCCTTCAGCCTTGAGTGCTATATTATTTTCTAGCCAAAACACTGGAAACGTATTGTTAAAACTGCTGAATCTTTTCAGTTAGAATGTAGGCTTTATCGATGTCAAACGTAAGTGGTAAGTCTTTTCCCTTTTTAAGCTTCCCCAGCCTCTTTCTTAAATGTTGTTTTTTTGTCAGAATTTTTTATATTTTAGAAAATACACATTTAAAAAAAAAAAAGCTAAACTAAGTAGGGAAAATAGGGATGGATTTGTGTTCTTTTTCTCTCATATGATCCCCTGCCTTTTGTAATCTATTAGAATAATGGTACATAAATAGCTGTGGAACAGAACAAAAAGAAATGAAGTAATGACCATTGTGGAAATTACACCATGAGGACCATAGCCATATGAGTGCATGTTTCAGCCACTGGCTTTGAGAAATACTCGAATTAGCATATTAAGTCCTTTGGTGGGGGGGGAAATTACCCTCTTCTGGCTTCATAGGAGGTAGAAAGTGATGAAAGAAAGGAAGGACCATAATCTTCCTGGTTGTCAAATGTAGCAGTAATAGACCATGAAATTGCTGTTTACTTGCTGGTTCTTTATAAAATAAAGAAGCGGATGGAAGTTTCTGTTCTGTTGCTTGTTAAATGATTAACCTTGCTCCAGATAACATGCCATTACATTGTCTTTGCACAGTGGTGTCACTGTGAACTGACGACTTGCTATTGCTTGTGTGAAAGACTAAGTATTTTAGTATCCATAGGTTGTGTTTACAAACCATTCAGGTTTTGTGGTTAATGTTTATAAAGAATATCACTTTTAGCATCTCCTTAAATAAATGCAAGACCTTAGTACATACTTATCTTTTGGGGTAGGCTATTTGCCAGTCAGTCTTCTGGTATAGTTCCTCCCCTCCCTGGCTGCAACACACATCACAGTATCGCCCAGTCACTCCAACTGAGAGGACAAAAGAGGTGCGCCAAAATTAGAACACTTTAATTTGATGGTGGAAAGGTTTGGTTTGGTCTGCTTGGATTTGATTTGGCTTTGCAAAAGTAGAGATGGGGGAACTGGAAAGAAGTGCTGGGAGCCATTTTCATGATTTAGAATATAATATGAATACCTTTTAGTTTCTATAGTTTTGTCTTTAATATTAAAAATGCCATCTGTTTTCTAAACAGCTTAGTTGATTGATCAAATAAATGATTCATTTGTTTTAAACAGGTCAAGGCGAAGACGTCCTTAAAGGGCCCCAGATTACCTATGTTACAGGTGTAGAAGGAGAGGATGTTGTGTCTGCACAAGTAGCCACAGTAACCCAATCTGGGTTGAGTCAACAAGTTACACTCATATCCCAGGATGGGACTCAGCATGTAAGTATCCACCCAAAGCCAAACAAGTTAAAAGAACCTGGACTTGAAAGACAGGTTGGGTCCCAATTTAAGAAAAGCCTTGAATGTCAGATCATCACACAGTTTGATTTCAGCCTGCAGGCAGTGGCAGGTCCCCTGACGGTTTTTCAGTAGTGTGCTAAAGAGACCACAAGCAGCGAGATTAGTCAAGAGAGAATATATATGGCTCTTTTTTTGTAGAAGTTAGATGGTATCATTGGTGTAGCTCAGGTGTGAGGTGCTGAAGATCAGAACCACAGTGTGACTGAGGATTTGAAAAGTAATGGATCTATATGAGACATATTCCAAGAAGGGGTAGGATTTGGTGGCTAATTAGATCCAGGAGGTAAGATTAGAAATCAGGGCCTTGGCTGACATGGTGCGAATACGGCAGCATCATTAAAAGATCCTGGGACATTGGTGGTGGGTAAGCCTGTAAAGTTTCCAAAATGTGGCTCTCACACTTCCAGGAGCTGTGAGAGCTCACTTATTGGGCTTCACGGTGTTGGTGGAACAGGTATTTTGATTTCTCTAAGGAAACCACTCTCTGATAGTCAAATTTGTTGTTTTTCTAGATGCCACTAGCCTAAAATAATTCAGACTTGATTCCATTGTTAAACTCTATCCATGTTTGTCTTAGTACCTGGTGGAGATAGGCACGTGGGGTGTGTGCTTCTTTACCCTCGGATATCAGCCTCTTTCACAGAGAACTTTCTCCTTACCTGCCTCACTTAGAGCTTGACCTTTCATGATTAATCTGCCCTTTATTTTGGTAACTGTCAACATGCCGATGTTATATAGGAGGCAGAACATCTTCAGGATTAGAAAATACAATGCACCTGCACCATCCCATTCATTCCTCCCCAGCCCACTTTTTACTTCACTAATTGTACACAGTGCTCTTTGTCCATTGACTGGCATACAAGATCAAACATATTTATTAATCAAGTTTTAATTCAGCATTAGCCCTTAATGCTTTTTCTTGAATTAGATCATCATAGGCACATTCCCTCTAGGGGTCATTTGGTCTGACCTCCCTCCCTCCCTATGCAGGCGTTCCTTGTATAGCAGCCCTGAAACAACCTCTGCTGAGATACCCCAGACAGTGAGGCCATTTCTCTCTTAAGAGGCAGCCTGTTTCATTGTTGGATAATTCTGCTGTTTACCAGACTAGAACCTACCTCTATATCATTCACTTATGGTTTCTCCCTGACCATACAGAAAGAGCCTGATTCCTCTTCATGTATTCCAAAACAGCTGTCTTCCCCATCTCAATGTTATAGTTTCTCTAAACTTAACCTTCTCATTTCCTTCAGGAATTAAATTTCCATTCCAATCATTTAAGCAGTTAAACCAACAAACATTTATTGACGCATCCACCTCATGCCAGACATTTGATTGATAAGACTGGGGAGAGTACAGGGAGGGGGAATCTCACAGTCTAATAGAGAGACATTTCTAAATGATAATTTTTCATAATGAGAGGTATAAAATTGAGGGGTATATAAAGTACTGTGGCAGCCCAGGGGAGGGAGTAAATGATTCTTACTGAAGGAGTCTTGGAGGCTGTCATAGAAAATGGGTCTTGACGGATTTTCATGGGGTAACCTGGCAGAGAGTGAACAGAAGGGCAAAGTCATTGTTATGGATTGAATTGTGTCCCCCAAACACATGACTTGGAAATTCTAACCTCTGTGCCTGTGGTTATAATCTTAATTGGGAATGGATTGTCTTTGTTATATTAATGAGGCAGGATTGCCGTATTGTTACACAAACAATTCACACCTTTCTAAGTTTGTTTGCCAACTGCTCCCTCTCCCCGGAGGTATTTTTGTAATCACAGTATGCTAATTTTTTTTACAGCAGCATGTAAAAAAAAAAATTGGCATATTCTGCTTACTTGGGGGTGGGAGGAAGTGGTTGGCAAACAAACTGGAGAAGATGCATGTTATTTGCTTGAAAATACAGTAGTGTAGTGTGTATCTCAAGTCGATCTTTTCTGAGATATAAAAGAGATTAAACAAACAAACATAGTAGAGGTGGGGTAAAAGAGATGCCAAGACACATGGAGATCTCCAAGGAATCAGGAAGCAGAAGCTAAAGGGACAAGGACCTTCCTCCAGAGCCAACAGAGAGAGAGAAAGCCTTTCCCTAAAGCTGGTGCTCTGAATTCAAACTTCTAATCTCCTAAACTTAAAATGAACTGTGCAAAATAAAAATGGAACTTAAAGATTTGGAAAATTTTGTTGTACAAATTAAGGATATGTGTCCTAAAATCTCACCAAGGATGTGGCTGTACAATCTTTTGTTAAAGAGATTAAGCCTGTGACTTATGGATCTAACCAGTTACCACAGCAGAAAACCCATCACCTTAGACTGAAGGAGATAGAGGAAAAATCAAAGGAAAGAACAGTGGAATTCTATAGGCAGGAAACAGGTCAAAGTAGCAACATCTGTTATTCTCCAAGAAAAGAAAAGGACTATCCCTGGAACAGCTCAGAGATCAGCAGAACTGTTGAAAGGAGCACAGGAAGCAAGGCTTTCTCAGTTTCAATGGGTGGGGCCATGGTCTCCTGGATCTCAAAGGGTAGGGCCAGAGCCTCCTAGATCTTTGCCAACTTGGTTCCAGAGTGTGGGACTGCCATTAAAGTGTGCCAGGGGATTGGGGTTGCCATGCCCAAGGGCCAGAAGAACGGGGCCTCCTGAAGCTGAAGGGATGGGGTCGCCACTCAGATGGATTAGAAGAATGGGGCCACCTAAAGCCAAGGGAGCAGAGTTGCTGTCCAGAGGGCCTGGAAGGTGGAGCTGGAGCTCAGGGCTGAGGGGCCTCCACCCAGGACCCAAAGGGCGTGGCCAACACCCAGAGTCTGGAGGGCAAGGCCATTCTCTGGTCTCAGAGAACAGAGGATTATTTTCAAGTCTTGAGAACTAAGGTAATTTGTTCTGCTGGATTTTGAACTTGCTTGGCACCTGTTATCCCTTCTTTTCCTCTAATTTCTTCCATTTGTAATGGAAATATTTGTCTTGTGCCCGTTCCACCGTTGTACTTTGGAAACAGATAACTTGTAGTGTAAATTTCACAGGTTCACAGATGAAAAGGAATTTTGCCCCAGGGTTGAATATACTTAAAGTCTCACCCATATTTGATTAATGATTCAGAAGATGAGACTTTGGACTTGGAGTTGATTTAAGACTTTTGGTATGATGTGATGGGGTGAATTGTTCTGCATGTGGCAAAGATATGGTTTTGAGGGGCCAAAGGGAGAAATGTTATGGATTGAATTGCAATAAAATTTTGTTTGAAATAAAACAAATTAAAAAAAAACCCAAACCACTGCTGTCGAGTCAATTCTGACTCATAGTGACCCTGTAGGACAGAGCAGAACTACCCATAGGGTTTCCAAAGCTGTAATCTTTACCAAAGCAGACTACTGCATCTTTCTCCCACAGAACAGCTGGTGGGTTCAAACTACCGACCTTTCAGTTAGCAGCTGAGTGCTTTTAACCACTATGCCACCAGTGCACCTTTCCCAAAAAATATGTGTTGTAAATCCTAACCTCTATGCCTGTGCTTATAATTATAATCCCTTTTGGGAATGGGTTGTCTTTGTTATGTTAATGAGTCAGGATTAGTGTAGGGTATGTCTTGAGTCAATCGCTTGAGAGATAAAACAGATTAAATGCAAGCTAGAAGCAGAGAAGGGGGAAGACAGAAGCCAAGCCACATGAAGATTGCCCAGGAGCAGAAGCTCAAAAGAGACAAGGACCTTTCTCCAGAGCTGAGAGAGAGAGAAAGCCTTCCCCTAGAGCCAAGGCTCTGAATTTGGACTTCCAGCCTCCTAAACTGTTAGAAAATAAAGCCATCTACTTGTGGTATTTCTGTTATAGCAGCACCAGGTAACTGAGACAGTCATGAAGCTGTAACAGGATATGACACTCTCTGGGACTGCAAGAGACTGGTTGTGGCTGGAGTGCCAAATGCTGGTTTGGAAACAGTGGAAGATGAGTCTAGAGAAATTGGTAGAGGCCAGATCATGAAAAAAATAATAATATGTAAGAAGTCTGAACTCTAGGTGATAGGGTGCCAATGGAAATTTAGCCAGGGAACATAATGGGATTTGTTTGGTTGTGTGTGTGTACGTATTTAAGACAGTTGGCAAGGTAGAGTGATGGTAAGGGAGGGGGTAGACTGGATAACTGGAGAGCAGTTGGATTACTGCAGAAATTCAGGTGACAGAAAAATAAAGGCCTAAGTTAGCAGTAAGGACGGAAAGGAGGAGATGCATTTAAGAAATATCCAATTTTTCTGAGGATCTGAAAGAGTTTATGCCATTCTGAAAGACTTATTTGTTCCTACAGAGTAAACATATACAAGGATTAGGCCCAGTCCTTAATAAAGATTGCCAAGTATAACAAGAGACATTGACAGACTTGTAAAATGCATTATATTGCAGGTCAACATATCTCAAGCAGACATGCAAGCCATTGGCAATACCATCACAATGGTAACGCAGGATGGCACACCCATCACAGTCCCTGCTCATGATGCAGTCATCTCCTCAGCAGGAACACATTCTGTTGCCATGGTTACCGCCGAGGGTACGGAAGGGCAGCAGGTAACTGCATTTTTCCATTATATCAATCAATGCATACATCAGTATCAAAACTGTTACGTAGATATACCGTGTGGCATAGTGGTTAAGTACATGACTGTCAGATTATATTCCAGTTTTGCAACTTCTTAGTTACTAATCCCTCTGAGCCTGCATTTTTCCTCATCTATAAATTAGGAGTGATAATTGCATCCACCCCATAAGGTTGATATAAGGATTGAATGAGATAACGCATATGAAATACTTAGCCTAGGTACATATTAAGTGTTCAGTAATAGTAGCCATTCCTGTCATCATCATCATCATCATCATCATCCTCCTCAGATACTTAGGAAATAAATTCATTTGCAAAACTTACTTTATTTAATTTTTGAATATGTAATACATTCACATGGTATGTAGTGAAAAGTCTTCATCCCACTCCTACTCCACCAACCTGCTTCTTATCCCCGTAAACATATACAAGCAAATAAAGTACATAGTCATCTTATTCACCCCCTATTTTAATAGTAGCGAACTATACTCTTCTACACCTTATCTGTTTGTTCTTTTGACCTTAACAATACAGTAGAAAATCTTTCAATGTCAATATATAAAGAGCTTCCTCATTCTTTTTTAAAGCTGCATCATATTCCACTGTATGGATGTGACATAATTTATTCAAACAGTTTTTTGCTGCTTCAAATAATGTATAGCCTTGTGCACATGCGATTTGGCATGAGTCTCTATATATCTGCCAGTTAAATCCCTAGAGTAGGATTGCTGGGTAAAAAGATACATGCATTTGTAATTTTGATAAATGTTGCCAGACTTCCCTCTTAGGGTTGTGCCAGTCTACATTCCCACCTGCAGTGTTTGAGGGTGTCTCTTCCCTTCAGCATAGCCAGCCTAGTGGCGTCAAACTTTTGGATGTTTGCCAATCTGATGTATCTCTTTGTAGTTTTCATTTTCATTTCCTTTAAAATGGTGTTGATTAATACATTTAAAACTGTTCTTGTACTGTGCTGAAGGCAGGGTTGAGTCTCACTGTACCTCACCTGATTCAATGAAAGAATCTATCAAAATTAGTAGTTCTCATTCTTTCTAATTTCATTTATAGATTCAATACTATCACAGTCACAATTCCAGCAAGCTTTTTTGAAGCCATAGATAAGCTGACTGTAAAATCTATGTGGAAATGCAAAGGACCTAGAATAGATAAACCAGTGTTGAAAAAAGAATGAAGATGGACATCTTCTACACCTCGAAATGTAGAATTTCACAAAACTTCAAAGAAAACGGAAGAGAATATTTTTCAACCTTAGGGTAAAGATATCTTGGACAAGATATAAAATGCACTAACAATGAAAGAAAAAAATTCATAACTTAGACTTCATGAAAATTAATTCTGCTCAGCAAAAAACACAATTAAGAGAAAGATTAGACAAGCCCAGACTGGGAAAAGATATTCACATTGTGTATACCTGACAAAGGACTTGTATTGAGAATATATAACAAACTTCTACAAATCAACAATAAAAAGACGGACAGCCCAATTTAAAAATGAGCAAAAATATTTTTTATAATGAGCATATCATTTGACTTTGCTCATTTGAACAAAGCTCTCACAAAAGAAGATCCATGAAGAAGCCAATAACACATGAAAGGTATTCAACATCTTTAGTTGTAAAAGAAATGCAAATTAAAATCAGGGTGAGACACCATTTGCTGTTGACCTTAGATGCCATTGAATTGGTTCTGACTCATAGCCACCCTGCACCATCCTCACAATCGTTAGACTTCAGCCCATCATTGCAGCCACTGTGTCAGTCCATCTCATTGAGGGTCTTGCTCTCTTTTGCGGACCCTCTACTTTACCCAGCATGATGTCCTTTTTCAAGGACTGATCCCTCCTGGTAACATGTCCAAAGTACTTAAGAAGTCTCACCATCTTCCCTTCTAAGGAACACTCTGGCTGTACTTCCTCCAAGACAGATTTGTTCATTCTTCTGGCAATTCATTGTATATTCAATATTCTTCACCAACACCATAATTCAAAGGTGTCTGTTCTTCTTTGGTCTTCTTTATTCATCGTCCAGCTTTCGCATACATTTGAGGCAATTGGAAATACAATGACTTTGGTCAGGTACACCTTATTCCTTAGTGACATCTTTGTTTTTTTAACACTTTAAAGGGGTCTTTTGTAGCAGATTTCCCAATGCAATATGTTGTTTGATTTCTCGACTGCTGTTTCCATGGGTGTTGATTGCGGATCCAAATAAAATAAAATCCTTGACAACTGCAGTCCTTTCTCCATTATCATGATGTTACTTATTGGTCCAGGGTTGTGAGGATTTTTGTTTTCCTTATGTTGAAGCATAATCCATACTGGAAGCTGTAGTCTTTGACCTTCATTATTCATTAGTAAGTGCTTCAAGTCCTTTTCGCTTTCTACAAGCAAGGTTGTGCCATCTGCATATCACAGGTTGTTAATGAGTCTTCCTCCAATCCTGATGCCACACTGTTCTTCATATAGCCAGCTTCTTTGATTATTTGCTTAGCAGAGAGACTGAATACGTAGGTGAGTGGATACAACCCTGAGTGCACACCTTTCCTGATTTTAAACCACACAGTATACCCTCGCTCTGAACGACTGCCTCTTGATCTAGGTTCCATAGGAGCACGATTAAGTGTTCTGGAATTCTCATTCTTTGTAATGTTATCCATAATTTGTTATAATCCACACAGTAGAATGCCTTTGCATAGTCAATAAAACACAGGTTAAGCATCTTTCTGGTATTTTCTGCTTTTAGCCAAGATCCTTGTGACATCAGCAATGATGTCCCTCATCCCACATCCTCTTCTGAATCTTGCTTGAATTTCTGGCAGTTGCCTGTCAATGTAGTGCTGTAACCGTTTTTTAATTATCTTTAGCAAAATTATACTTGCATGTGATATTAATAATATTATTCAAAAAATTTCCTCATTCTGTTGGATCACCCTTCTTTGGAATGGGCACAAATATGTATCTCTTCCAGTTGGTTGGCCAGGTAGCTGTCTTCCAAATTTCTTGGCATAGATGAGTAAGCGCCTCCAGTGCTGCATCCGTTTGTTGAAACATCTTAATTGGTATTCCATCAATTCTTGGAGCCTTGTTTTTTGCCAGTGTCTTTGGTGCAGCTTGAACTTCTTCCTTCAGTACCATTAATTCTTGATTATATGCTACCTCCTGAAATGGTTGAACGTCAACTAATTCTTTTTGGTATAATGACTCTGTGTATTCCTTCCACCTTCTTTTGATGATGCTTTTGTCATTCACTATTTTGCCCGTAGAATTCTTCAGTATTGCAACTTGAGGCTTTAATTTTTTCTTCAATTTTTTCATTTTGAGAAATGCCAAGCGTGTTCTTCCTTTTCGGTTTTCTAACTCCAGTTCGTTGCACATGTCATTATAATACTTTGTCTTCTTGAGCTGCCCTTTGAGATCTTCTATTCAGCTCTTTTACTTCATCATTTCTTCATTTGCTTTAGTTTCTCTACATTCATGATCGAGATACGATTTAGATCTAGGAAGACAACTAAAATTTAAAAAAATGAAAATGTTGGCAAGGATGTGAAGCAACTGGAACATTTATATACTGCTGGTAGGAGTGTAAAATGATAAAACCAGTTTGGAGAATTGTTTCTTATAAAGTCAAACGTGCCTCTACCATGTGATCCAACAAATCCACTAAAGTACATACTATATGATTCCATTTATATGAAGTCCAAGGACAGAAAAAGCTAATTCATGCTGTTAGAAATTAGGAAGTGCTGCTTGGCAGAGTGAGAGAGATTGACCAGGATGAAATATGAGGGAACTTTTGGCATGATGGAGATGTTCTAGATCTTGTTTTGGGTTGTGGTTTCCAAGATGTATACAACTGTTAAAACTCAACACCTATGATTCATTCATTCGCTTTTATTGTATGCTAATTATATCTTAATTTTTTTATAAAAGTATAAAAAATGAAAAAGAAACCAATCCTTCCAGCTTTCAGGCTGTCTTATGAAATGATCCCACCTAATTAGTTTGCAGACATTTCCATGGCTCTAGGATTCCAGGATTTAGCCTATTTAGTCCAGCCTGGGTAAATAGGCCTTGAAACAGTTGTAGTTGCAGACCTGGATGGATAGTGACCCCAGAGCAGGCATTTTTATGTAGCTTGTCTGTAGCTTCTGGACCAGGAATATTCTCAGTAGATAAGGCTTTGAGGTTGGGAATAAAGCCAGGTAGTTTCTAGCAACTGGGGCTGTCAGAACAGGAATAGGGGTTTCACTTGAGGACCAGCTACTCCTGCTCCTTCTGCCCCTGTAGGCCATTGGGCCTTAACTGCAGTTCACAAATTTTGATAATATTATAATTTTTTCTTAATTTGAAATATTAGTTCTAATTTCTCTTGTCATCTTTTCTTTGACCCATGGATTATTTAGACAGATGTTGCTTAATTTCTGAGATATTTTTAGATATCTCATTGTTACCATTTCTAATTTAATTTTGTTGTGGTCAGAGAGTATTCTGCGATTGTGGATTTGTATCATTTCTGTTTTTTAGTTCTGTTAGCTTTTGCTTCAGGTCTTTTAAAGCTCTGTTATTAGGTACATACACATAAGATTCTTATGTCTGCCTGATAAATCGATCCTTTTATCATGAAATGTCCTTTATCTCTGGTAATATTCCTTATCTTGAAGTCTACTCTGTCTTTTATCCCCACTTCCCTTCCTTTTTCTGGGTTAATAAAATATTTTATTTACTTTTAATTCCTCTAATGACTTTTGTGTTATTTTTTAGTAGTTGCTCTAGGGATTATGTATCTTGAAGTTATCACTGTTTAATTAGATTTAATATTGTACTATATTACATAAAGTCTAAGAACCTTGAAACAGTATATTTTCATTTATGTCCCCATTCTTAATGCTGTTGTCATATATTTTATACCTATGTTATAACTCTCGCAATACAGTATTATATTTTTGCATTATATAGTTTAAGTTAAGCTAGAAGAAAGAAAACATAATATTTTGTATTTGTGCACTAATTTATCATTTTCATTACCTTTCATTCCTTCCTGTAGATTCAGGTTTCAATCTGGAATCATATCCCTTTGGCCTGGAGAATATGCTTTATTATTATTTATAGTGTAAACTTAAACTAAAACCCCCAAACTCATTGCAGTCAAGTTGATTTCAACTCATAGCAACCCTATAGGACAAAGTAGAACTGCTCCATAGGGTCTCCAAGGCTATAAATCTTGACAAAAGCAGATTGCCACATCTTTCTTCTCCAAAGGAGTGGCTGGTGGGTTCGAACTGTGGACCTTTTGGTTAGCAGCCAAGCACTTAACTACTGCGCCACCAGGGTTCCTCCCTAGCATAGGCATACAGATGACAGATTCTCTATCTTTATTGATCTGAAAATATATTTTAAGTGAAAACATATTATTTCACCTTTGTATTGAAAAATTTTTTTTATTGTCTTTAAGTGGAAGTTTACAGTTCGTTAGTTTCTCATACAAAAATTTATACACATTATTATATGATCCTGTTGCTCTCCCTTTAATGTAACAGCACACTCCTCCTTTCCACCCCAGATTTCCCATGTCCATTCACCCAGCTCCTGTCCCTTTTCACCTTCTCATCTTGCCTCCAGACAGGAGCTGCCCGTTTAGTCTCACGTATCTACTTGAGCTAAGAAGCATTCTATTCATGAGTATTATTTCATGTTCTATAGTCCAGTCTAGTCTTTGTCTGAAGAGTTGGCTTCAGGAATGGTTTCAGTTCTGGGCTAACAGAGAGATGGGGCGGGGGTGAGGGAGAGGAGGACATGTCTCTCTCCAGTCTCAGTCAGACCATTAAGTCTGGTCTTTTTACTAGAATTTGAGTTCTGTACCCCATTTTTCTTCTGTTCCTGAAGAATATTTTTGTTTATCTTTTTTTCTGTCTGTTCTTCAAATGGATAATTTATACTAACCTGTCTTTGAGTTCACTGACACATTCTTTTACCATCATCAGTCTTCTGTTATGCCGATTCAAATAATTTTTAATTTCAGATATTGTAATTTTCAGTTGCAGAATTTTCATTTTTTAAGTAGTTTTTACTTGTCTGCTGAGAGTCCCCATGAGTGCATTCATTGTGACCATGTTTTCCTTTAAGCCCTTTGGATGTATTTATAATAGCTGCTTTAAAGCCCTTGTCTACTAATTCTAACATTTTGGTCATCTCAAGGTCTGTTTCTGTTGACTACATTTTCTCTTGACTACGGGTCACATTTTCTTCTCATGTCTCTCTCTTTTTTTTAATATTCTGGACATAGTGGATAATACATTGTAGAGATTCTGCATTCTATTATCTTCCTCTGAAGAATATTGAGTTTTGTTCTATCAGTCTGTTAAATTGCTTGTGGATGTTGGGTTTTATATTTTGTTAAGGCAGATTTGTTTCAGTTGTTGCCATTTAGCCTTAGGGTGGATCTTTTAATCCTAGGACATAATTTTTACTCCTAATGCATGGCCTTTTCAATGGAAAATCTGAGGTATTTACCAAACCCCTCTAACTTGGTGGAATTCAAACTCTAAATTCTGTATCTCTTGTATCTCTTGTGGTGAGTGAAAAAAAAAAAGGGGGGTGAGTAGCAGCTAAAATCTCTGCTCAGCTTCTTAGCCTTGTAGTTGTTGCTTTCTGCCAGGCTCTGGAACCTCCCACACACATTTGCAGTTCAGAGGTCCTAAGTATTTGGGAGTTTCCTTCACTGTGGTTCTCTCCTCTTTTGGATATCCCTCTCAATTTACAGCCATTCTGGTAGCCCTAGACTCCATTATCTGACACCTTAAGTTGCCTTGGGCTGCTCAGACTGAGAGTGTCCTCAGTTGAAGAGCTATTTAAATATAGATATAAACCAATGTGGTTCCCTTCTCTCAGTAATTCCCTCCAGTTCTTTCTTGCTTTTGGTTACTCTCCAGTGCCTTCAAATAGTTGATTTTTCATATTTTTGTCCAGAGTTTATCATTGTTTGGTACAGGAGGGTTACTCTAATATAAGCTACTCCACCATTGCTATATTGAAATATATCTTTGTTATTAGATTATGGAACATAACTGAGATTGGCTCACATTAAATATCTATTAACTTAAAAATCTAGCATTTTTAGTGAATTAATGGCCAAGGAAAGCAGCAACTTTAGTTTTTAACCTATCCTTCCTGTGAGTTTGGGTAAATAAAATCTTAAAATGTCATAAAGTAGTTGATACCATTTCATATTAGAAAAAGGAACATTTGTGGCTTACGAACCATAAAAGCTCTTTTCACCACTCTGGGTAGATGCTTCAGAAAGACTATGGGAAGATTTCACGGAATCTAAACTGAGTATTAGTATAAGAGATGTTGCTTTGTCAGTAATGCTACTTAATGGTCTTTTCCATTTTCTAGTTAATAGGAGATCCAGCCTTAAATGCAACAGGTTTATACAGGAGAAAATAGTATATTATCCACCACTGGGAATAAATAGACAGTTAAGATGTGAGTTAGTTCACATGTTTAACTGCCCACCCAGACACTTAGAGGTACTGGAACCTAGGTACAGCCAAGTGTCCCCTGGCTAATGGAGCCTGGTGTAGCACATTTACTTCCCCAGTGACCTCTTCCGTGTCCCTTTTCTCTGAACTTCAGTTGCCATCAAATAAGAGTCCAGACTAGACATTATACATGGTCTCGTCTGACTTTGAGCTTCTACTATTCTATAGTCAGAAAAGAGTTCTTGTTGTTTGTGTATTCTTTTTAATTTGAATACAATTCCCTTGCATTTCATGGATTTTAATCTATTTAAATTGTATACTTAATTCTTCATGTGTGTTTTTTGTTGTTTTGTTTTGCCTAAGGTTGCAATTGTGGCTCAGGACTTGGCAGCATTCCATACTGCCTCCTCAGAAATAGGACACCAGCAGCACAGCCATCACTTAGTAACCACAGAAACCAGACCTCTGACCTTAGTGGCAACATCCAATGGCACCCAGATTGCAGTACAGGTGAGTACAAGGGCAGTGTCCTCAGTTGACTCCAGTGCTACTCGTAGTTTTCAGCCTCATACAGCATGTTTTATGTACTACCTGTACAGGCAGCGGGACACAGAATAATAATCTGTGTCACCTAGCCTGCATTAAGGAAATTACTGTATTTGAGGTTTGACTCAAAGAGACCAGGACTAAAAGAGACCAACAATTTTTTTGTACATTCTAGGGGAATTTACAGCAAGAGAAAAAAGCTTCAGGTATGCATTCTGTGTGTACCCCGTCAGCCATATTTACTCTTAAAAGTCTAATGATGGCAGGATTTGATAAAGCACTTCAGAGCCAACTCTTTGGGAAAAAAACTAGTGTAAACATAAAACCAAACCTGTTGCCATCAAGTTGATTCCGACTCATGGTGACCCTATAGGACAGAGTAGAACTGCCCCATAGGGTTGCCAAGGCTGTAAATCTTTAGGGAAGCAGACTGCCACATCTTTGTCCTGGAGAGCAGCTGGTAGGTTCGAACCGCCAACCTTTTGGTCAGCAGCCGAGCGCTTAACCATTGCACCACCAGGGCTCCTTTCAGTGTAAACATAGACCCTAAATTAGTCCTCTGAAAATCTGTGAACAGCCCAGTTTTACAGTAGGGAATGTCAGGACACTAGAAGGAGCCATTCTCTGGGAAGAGTCCATGAAGTCAAGCAGAAACTCAGAATTCCAGATGCTAGGTCCAGATTACTTATAGGCACTTAAGATTACCTGTCCTTGGGGTGATCTGTTTTTTCGTGTGTTTACTTGAAAAGGGGGTTAAAATATACTCAGGAAAATGCCAGCTGTTGGTTTTATTTAGTTTATGAGTATAGATGCTAAACGCTCAGGAAGCGCTCCAAATATCTATCACCATTGGCCAAAGTGAGTGTTATGGATTGATTGTGTCCCCCAGAAATATGTGTTGTAATTCCTAACCTCTATGCCTGTGGTTATAATCCCATTTGGGAATGGGTTTTCTTTGTTACATTAATGAGGTAGGATTAGTGTAGGGTGTGTCTTGAGTCAATCTCTTGAGATACAAAAGATATTAAATGCAAGCTAGAAGCAGAGAAGGGGGAAGAGAGATGCCAAGCCACATGAAGATTGCCCAGGAACAGAAGCTCAGATGAGACAAGGAGCTTCCTCCAGAGCTGACAGAAAGCCTTCCCCTAGACCTAGCACCCTGCATTCAGACTTCTAACCTCCTGAACTGTGAGAAAATAAATTTCTGTTTGTTAAAGCCACCCATTTGTGGTATTTCTTTTATAGCAGCACTAGGTAACTAAAGACAGTGAGTATCATTTGTCTCTTGCATGTATGAAGAGTTTATCAAAATCCTCTTACTCTCCTCTGCAGGAATTTGTTTTTGTGCTCCTAATGATTTTATCAGTAGTAGCGTTTTAACAAACCCAAGTGTCAGAATTACTGGGAGAAATCACCAGAAGCTTACCGAGAATATTTCTTTGGCACCATCTTCACTGTGGCTTTTGTGTTTGACTTGTTTCTGTTCCTGTTTCAGCTTGGAGAACAGCCATCTCTGGAAGAAGCCATCAGAATAGCATCCAGGATCCAACAAGGAGAAACGCCAGGGCTGGATGATTAATCCTCAGAATAACAGAGCAATAAAGCAGGAGGAGCCTGTCATCTTCTGGCAGCAGGGACCCATGAAGCCCGGGCCCAGGAAAATCAGAAGTTTTCCATTCCCTGATACACTGTACACACTTTTATGCAAGAGTGGAGAACATTTTATTCTTGACACTTTTGTGTATATAACCCTTTGACTAGATTCCCAAACTGATTAATTGTGTACGGGAAGTATGAAATTAGGGCACTACAGTAGATGTTCATGTTTCTTCTATCAGATCGCAGACTCCTGGAGTCTACATGCAAGACCACTGATGTCTTAGGGAGTCATATGATGGATTTTTAACTTACTGTGAAAAAAAAAATAAAGGCTGTATCTAAAATGTCAAAGGTTATTATATGCCAAACAATCATAACTCCAAAAGCCATCATGGATAATAACGAATGTAAAGCCTTCACATATTTCCCCCAGTTAGTAGAGTGTCTACAGGTTTTGTTCTACTGTATACTTGTCCATTTTTATTTGTATCTCATGGTTTGAAGACTATGCATTTATAGTTTCCCATTCCTGTTAAATACCAACTTTTCAAGATGAAATGCTAATTATATTAGCATTACATTGGATTATGTATAAAATTACAAGGTTTGTTAATTTAAAATTAAAAAGTTAAATCCAGTGCTTTGGTTTTGTTAAAGATTTTACTTAGTGTTCAGTTTTTTTGTTACTGTTTTTTAAAATAATGAACTATCAAAGTTCGACTACAGGCTGGTGCCCTGGATAACAGTGCTGTAATTGGAAATGGCTTTACTCTTAAATTAGGTTAGCGGGTTGGTGTAAATTATTTATTTTTGCCTATGTACTTTTGTTTTAAAGCTTATTTACCCTAAAGTTTATTATTAATTTTGAATACAGCAATTTTTTAAATGTTACCTTTATATTTGTTTTATTACGTTGGTGTGGGGTGGGGGAAATGGTGCAGAAATACCACAAAAGTAATACAGATTATAACCCAGCACACGTATATTGAGAGTATATTATGTTTCAAGCACAAAGTACTTTTGCATACATTTTTATGTAGACCTCAGAACAATTTTGTGAGATATATGGATTTACTATCCCCATTTTATACATAAGGAAATTGAGGGTTCAGAGAGGTTCAGTGTCTTACCCAGGCCTCACAGCTACGAAAAGCAAAGACGAGAAACCAGACTCTCTGACTCCAAGTCTGGTGTGTTTTTTCACTGCTCCGCTCCACAGCTACCTGCGCAGATGATGGTTTGTGGCAGAGATTATCAAGATGAGCTTTGGCGATTTCTGACTGCCCGATGAGCTGAGCACTTGAAAGACCATCCTCTAAGGTCCCAAGTTTAGAGTAGGGGCCACCAAGGTGGTTCAGATGAAGGGCTCTCCAACAGCAGTCACCCCACCCTGTTATTCCCCGTGCTTGGTTTACATAACCAGCTGAAGTCTGGCTGTTTTTCTTTCAAGCTTTACGGTAAAAAGGAAAGAAACATTGTCCTGTCTTATTTAATATTATCTTTGATCAGGTTCTTTGAAGTCTTGCTGAAAAGGAATATGACTTAGTCATTTGCAATGGACACCCTTCAGGGTTGGTCAGGGATTGGTTGTTTTTCCTTCAAAGCCTTTCGTAGATATCTAACATCAGAAAGAGGCTTTGTCACCCCACAGATCGGGTCTTCATTCTTGACAGAGCCATTTAAACAGGGAGAACTCCCAGCTGAGGCCCGCCGAGAGTCAGAAAGGGGCTGGCAAGGTGGGTGGAGCAAGAGCAGAATCTGCTCCAGCCTCCTGATCCAGGTCTGGGCTGCCACAGGGAGCTCCTCACACAGGCCCAGCCTCCAGTGGGCTCAGCCAGGTCTGCTGTGCTTTCCAGGACCCAAATCCAAGCTATCCTCTGCCCTTGACCGTTTTTATTTGCTCATTTCCAGGGTTTTTCTTCCTTCTCTCCCCCACTTTACAGACTGGGTTGGATGGAGCTCAGCTGGACCCTTCTGGTGGGCCTAATTATCCCTTAGCCAAAAGAAAATGCCTTCTTCTTGGCACCCAGAGAATAGGGCACAGGGGCACTCCAGGTGTCCTCTACCTGTTGTCCTAGGAATGGGACCGCAGGAGATAGGGAGGTGGTGTATCGTGCTAGAGGAGACTGCAGCCAGTATGCTGATGGTGGCCATAATAGCACTGGGCTAGTAAAGCTGGTTTGGGATCTCGCAGTACAGGATCAGGTAGGAGCCCGCCAAAGTTGCAAAGTCCCCAAAAGTTGCCAACTCCTGTTGATGAAACAGGAGTGCACTTTAGCAAATGGAGCCATTTGGAGCACAGTCCTCTGCAATATGGTCCAGACAATGCTCAAGGCAAACCTTTCAGTCCAAGAAAAAGATCTTTACTCTATCCCAGGCACAACCTGAGGCCACGACAAAGAAAAAAAAGTGCATTGCCTACAGTCTGTGCTCCTTACAAGAACTTACGAAATGAAGAGAACTTGGCGTCCTTAATTCTCGACAGCTGCCAGACATCCCACGCTCACCCCAGGCCATCAGGGGCATTTGGACAGTCTGACATCTAGGCAAATAACATGGGAAACCATGAACACAACACTGAGATTGACTGGATTCCATTTATCAGCCCAAGGAACTTACAATTCAGTATTTCCTGGCTCAGATAAGACTGCAGATCAGTCAACTATTAGCAGACCCAACAGTGAGCTGGCAGAAGGAGGACGAAAGGGAAAGGGGCACAGCTGAAGTCTATGGCCAGGGAGGGGAAGGGAGCACATGGGTACCAGGAACGCTGCCTCAGCCTCCTCCTTCTATACTTAGGTTTCCTTTGGGGATGGGGGTCTGTCTACCAAAATACATCTCATCTCAGCCAAATAACCTTTTTTCTTTTGCCTGAGGAACAGGGTCATCTTCAAGGGCAAGTGACCAATGCAGTTGCATAGGGCCCTGCATTCAGAAGGGCCTTGCGTGTGAGATTTAATTCTTAAATTTGTCTTAATTCTGTGTTGTGCAAGTGAAGTCCAATGGAACGATGGAGCAGGCTCTGGGATTTGGAACCTCAGTTCATGCAGTCCCACTACTTGCTGCCTCCCTGGATGGGTTCTCGATGGTACTCTCCTGCTCTCCCCCTGCAGCCCCAGGCCCCACCTGGCCTCTCACTCTTCTCCCATCACTGCTGCTGCTGCCCTCTGCCTTTGTGCAGGGAGGGCTGGTGTCGGGTTGCATGTGCCCTGTGGCATCTTGGGGCAGGGCATGGTGGTGGCCATCCCTGACCTGGGCTGGTGGCACCACAGTGCCCCTGGTGGTCAGCCAGCTTTAGCCCCGTCTTGGTCTTGCAAGCCCCCGTCCATTCCAGTACTGAACACATCCCAGTGCTGAGTTTTAAAGATACTTGGGGGTCTCCCATTTGCTGTGGGCTGGGGTGGAAGGCCTGTGGAAGGGGAGGAGCCTGGTTTTGCCTCCCTGGACTGGTGGCAGGAAGAACCTTACAGCTGTAGACCCAAGAGAGCCCCTGCCACCCAGCTTCAAAGGCGGGACCCCCACGCACCTATGAAAGTCTGCACTAATTCTGGGAGTATCCTAGCCCTGAAGGGCTCTGTCAACAGACTCTGTGCCTGAGAGCACCTGCTTTTCTTCCTTCCAAACTTCCTGAGTCTGACTAGTTTGTCTCTTCTGGCCAGCTCCAGGGACCCTACTGGTATGAGCCCTGACATCCAAGTTGTGCAATTTCAGTGATTCTGCTTATGAAGTACATGCTGTGATATTTATTTTTAAAATTGCCATTGTATAATATAACGATGAACAGTAAAATTCATGGGAATCCTTTAAAATTTTGTTTTTAGAATGACATTAAATAGCAAATAAAAAACACAAGTCAAGAGACAGTCCTTGAAAGAAATCTTATGGGTACCTTTAACGGCATTTTCCCATTTTTTTGACCAAAGGGCTGTGTGTTTTCACTTCGCTCTGAGCCCTGCAGATTGTGTAGCTGGCCCGGCTGAGGAAATCTCTTCGATTATCCCTTCTCTTTTTCTGTAGAACAGTGTTTGTGTTTGGGAAATATATTATCTGCTTCTCCTTTTAGATTACAGGCCGGGGCCTCTTAGGACCACTGGGAGCTTAACTTCCCTGTAACTCTGGAGGCCAGAGCAGCAGGTCACCTCTAGCTGTTCCCTCCAACTCAAACTCTCCTGGCTTGAGGTGAACAGGGAGGCTGCTCAGTTCTCTGTGCAGGAATTTCATTTTGTTTCCAGGGCATCGCTAAAATTGAAGGATAGAGTGAAGAATGGTCAAAATTCAGGATCATTGCATTAATAGTTAAAATGACAACTGGCACAAGCTCTTGCTGCTCACTTTTCTGTGTGCAGGTGAAAGAAAACGGGAGTCCTGCTCTCATGTCAACTAAAGAACCTGACTCATAAACCAAACCCATTGCCATCAAGCCGATTCCAACTGACAGCAACCCTAAAGGACAGAGTAAAACTGCCCCATAGGTTTTCCAAGGCTGTCATTTTTATGGAAGCAGACTGCCACATCCTTCTCCTCTGGAGCCCCTGGTGGGTTCGAACCACCGACCTTCTAGTTTGCAGCTGAGCGGAGCACTTAACAACTGTGCCACCAAACCAAACCAAACCCATTGCTGTCCAGTCAATTTTGACTCATAGTGACCCTACAGGACAGAGTAGAATTGCCCCATAGGGCTTCTAAGGAGTGGCTGGTGGATCCAAACTGCCAACCTTTTGGTTAGCTGCTGAGCTCTTAACACTGCACCACCAGGGCTCCTTAATGTCAACTTAACAAAGTTTAATTAAACAATAAATTATGGGCATAAGGGAACTTTGTGGGGGTGATGGAAATGTTCTAAAACTGGAAACCATTGAATTGTATATGTACAATAGGTGAATTTTATGGTATATAAATTTAATAAAGCTGTTTAAAAAGAAACATTTAAAAAAAAAAAGTATGGTTCATCCAGCCAGTGAAATATTATGCAGCCTTTAAAAATAATGAGGCAGTTCTATATGCATTAATATGAAACAATCTCCAAGAAATATTAAGTAAAAAGCAAGGTGCAGAACAATATGTAGAGTATGCTATAATTTCTTATAAAGTATTTACATGACTACATACATTTCGATAGACTATTTCTGAAAGGATATAAAAAGAAATCAGCAGTGTTTTCTGTCTTTGGGGACTAGACTGGAAGCTGGGATGAGAGGGAGATCTCACTGTACATGTTTTTGTGCTTTTCAAATTTTGTATTATAAGCTCTTATTATCTATTTAAAAATAAATAAAATTGTTATTAATTTTAAAGAAAGAATCTCAGTGATAAGCCCTTCACCTCAAGCAAACAGTACTTTGTAAAAAGATTTTCTATCTTTAGTTAACAAACTTTCTCGAAAGTCACTGAGCTATAGGCCTTAAATATAAAGCGGACTTGTCTGCCTTGAGCATTATGCTCTTTTAAGATCTATCTATATGAGATCGAATTGATCGTAGCAACTTGAAAAATTAGATAGGAGCTTTAAGGGGCAGTGAGTTTATGTTACTGGGGGAGGAACAACTCAGAAAAGGAGGGTAAGACTGGTTGCACAACTCAAAGAAAGTAATCAATGTCACTGAATTGGACATGTAGAAACTGTTGAATTGATCTATGTTCTGCTGTGTATATTCTCAACAACAAAAAAATATAATGAATTACAAAAAATAATATAAAGCTGACTGATGCAAATTAACTAGTATAGTTCGAATTTAGGCTCTGCAGTGCTACTACGTGTGCTGCTGAAGGGACAGTGTTGGCAAAGCCCACCTTCATCACTAACTGCATGGTAAGAATCAGTGTGAATCCAATTCCCAGCTGGACATGGATCCAGGCTTCACCTTCCCACATTTCCCTATCTCCTCGCCAGCCACTTCAGCGGCGATTCTTGATTCTTTTCTCTCCGACCCTAACCACCCAGAGTTAGATCAGTCTTCATTCCCAGCCACCCTCAGCCAGGTCAGAACATCCCCGCCGTCCTGGGCCAGGTCATTAAGGACCAGCTGCAGGCTCAGGAGTCTACACAATTCCTGGCACATCACATCGGCTGATCTCTCTCTTAGTCCCTTGGAACAAGGTCACAGGCTAGAAGGACTGTATCCTTCTTCATGGACTTTCTGTGCTGTCTTTCCCTTTCACCCAGCACCCAGAGCTGGTTCCCATGAGTTAGGACTCTGCCTTATGACTGCCTGCACAGCCCTTCTCTGAATTAGCCAATCGAAGCTAAGTCAGAGTCTGAGGTTTAAAACGTAAAAGCATGATTGGCTTTTAGCAATGTATTCTTTAAGGATAGGTGGGATACCTGTTTGGGCTGCCCATTCCCTGAACACTTAACCATTCTTAATGTCAGGACTATACCCAGCTGCTCCATAAATGGAAAGGGCCCACTGGTCACTCCTCCAGGATAACCTGAGGTAATAGACACAGACAAGGACCTCGCCCCTGTTAAGATCCACTGATTAGAAATGTTTCATCTCCCTGACATGACAAAAAAAGAACCCAATTTCCCCCCAGTTTCCTTGGGAACTCACGGGCTGACAAAACAACTTCAGTCCCTTTGTCTAATCAGCATACGTTACTACTCCTTGCCTGTTGTTATTAGGTGATGTTTGAGTCGATTCTGACTCATATTGGCCCGTTAGAACAAAGTAGAACTGTCCCATGGGCTTTCTAGGGCTGTAATCTTTACAGAAGCAAACTGCTACATCTTTTGCCTACAGAGCAGCTGGTGGCTTTGAACTGCAGACCTTTTGGTTAGCAGCCAAGCACTTAACCATTGTGTCACCAGGGCTGGTTTCTATGAGTAAAGACCTACTCATTCAGAGGAAAAAGAACCTGCCTCTACCTCCACCTCTGGAACAAGGAAGTTAGCCTTTAGTCAGCCTAAAGCACTCAACCAACTGGAAAAAAATTTCAATTTCTCCTAAACAACTCTTCAATCAGTGACAAAACCGAAGCTGAAATATAGACTATTTTTAACTAGATAGCAATGACAATGTATGATCGTCAACTACACGTTAAAGTGTGCATGAACCTCGTAATGTTGAGCAAAAGAAGTCAAACACAAAACAGTAGAGGCAAAACTATTCTCTGCTATTTGAAATCAGGTTAGTGGTTACCCTTGGGGAGCTAGGGGTAGAGGTTAGAATGGAAAAGAGCATGAACGGGGCATCTGGAGAGTTGGCAGGGTCAGTTTCATGGGTGTGCAAACTGTGCAGTCACACAGGGCTCTGTACTTAGGAAGACCCTGCACTGGGCTTACTGTTCTGCTGTCATCATCTAAAAGGTTCTTAATAAAATTTCCACAAGGAGCCATGCATTTCCATTTTGCCCTGGGCCATCCCCTTAGGTAGCTGGCTCTGGCTGTTGGTAACATTCTGTTTCTTAACCTGGGTGCTGAACTTGTGAATATTCACCAAACTATACACTTTTTTTAGTATGTTTGCTCTTTCGTATGTGTTTTATACCTCATTAAAAAGTTTTTAAAAACAGAATTATAGACTATTCGAAAAACAACTCAGTGAAACACTGCTTATAGAATGCAGCCAAAGCAGTACTCCAGAAAATGCATGTCCTTAAACACTTTTACTACTGAAAGAGAAAAAATAAAAGTTCATTAACAAGGCAGACAGCACAAGAAATTAGAAGAAAAGTCACAGCAAAGCAAAATCTAGAGAGAACAAAAGGAAGAAATTAATAAAGATAAAAGCAAAATGAATTATTTCAAAATCAGAAAAACAATACAGTTGACTAGTAAGTCTAAGATCTGGTTCTCTTGGGTGGGAGGAAGCAAATAATAAAGCTGATAGATAAATCATTATTGAACATAATTAAAAGAGAAAGAAAAAACTTAAGTACTATACGAAATTAGGAATGAGAGTTTATATTTATGGCACGAGAATTACAAGGGAATACTTTGCCCAATTTTATGCTAACCACATTTAAAATTTGAATGAAACAGATAATACTCAAGGAAATATAAATATAAATTACCAATACAGACTCAAAAGAGTTAGAAAACCTAAACAGATAAATAATCACAGAAGAAAGTTGTGGGACAAAGAACTAAATTTGGCTTTTTGTCTGTTTTTTTTTTTTTTTTTTTTAATATTGTCGTTAGATGCCATGGAGTCATCCCCGATTCACAGAGACCCTATGTATAACAGAATGACACACTGCCCTGTCTTGTGGTATCCTCACAGTCATTGCTATGTTTGAGCCCATTATTGAAGCCACTGTGTCAATCCATCTTGTTGAGGGTCTTCCTCTTTTTTGGTGACCCTCTATTTTACCAACCCCGGGAAACCCTGGTGGCATAGTGGATAAGTGTTACGGCTGCTAACCAAGAGGTCGGCAGTTCGAATCTGCCAGGCACTCCGTGGAAAGTCTATGTGGCAGTTCTACTCTGTCCTATAGGGTTGCTGTGAGTCAGAATCGATTCAAGGGCAGTGGCTTTGGTTTGTTTTTTTTTTTACCAAACATGATGTCCTTCTCCAAGGATTGGTCTCTCCTGATAGCATGTCCACAGTAAGCAAGACTTCTAAGGAGCATTGTGGCTGTACTTCCTCCAAGACAGATTTGTTTGCTCTTTTGTCAGTCTGTGGTATATTCGATATTCTTCCCCAACACCATGATTCAAATATGTCAATTCTTCTTCGGTCCTCCTTTCTCATTGTCCAGCTTTTGCATGCAGACAGGCAATTGAAAAGACCAAGGCTTGGTCTTTTTGAAAATAGCCTGAGCAATTAAGGTGCTCTTTGTCTTTCTAAAATAGCCAGTCCACACTTATACATTTGTAAATTAGTGTGGGGCGATGACCGGCTCCACCCCGGCACTAGGCCTCAGGAAGGGAGGGGCATGATGCAGTCAATCATGCATATTTATTGAGGCCACAAGAACTAAATGGCTCTTTCCGGGCTTTCAGGACTGGCGAGAACACACGTGCCTGGAGAGGATACCACACATCCCTGGGAAAAACCAAAGTCTTGTGGTGCAGGGACCGCTTCCAGAGCTTGCCGGATGCACTCTTTGATTGTCTCCTTTCTGATTGTAAGAAACGGGTAACTATAAGTACAGGTAATGGTCTCCATGAGTTCTATGAGTCATTCTAGGTAGTTATCAAACCCACTGCTGGTAGTGAGAACCAGCAGAGAGGCTGGCGTTTGCCTAATTGGCAGGGGCCGGAAGGACAGAGTCCTAACTTGTGGAGACCCAACTCTGGGTGGTAAAGGTCAGAGAAACAAAGTGCCATGTGGGTAGCTGGTGTCAGAATGATGAAGTGCGAAAGTGAGGATATGAGTTATATTCACATTTGGGAAATTAGCTTTATGTAGGCTATTATTCATATGGAAACCCCCGTGGTGTAGTGGTTAAGTGTTATGCCTGCTAACCAAAAGGTCAGCAGTTCAAATCCACCAGGTGCTTCTTGGAAACTCTATGGGGCTGTTCTAGTCTGTCCTATAGGGCTATGAGTTGGGATTGACTGGATGCCAACAGGTATTATTCATACAGCTGTCAAAAGCTATTGTTAGGTGCTGCAGAAAATCCCTGAGGGAGCAGGAGATCAGGGGGATGCAGACCCCAAATTCTCATAAAAAGACCAGACTTAATGGTCTGACTGAGACTAGAGGAATCCCGGCGGTCATGGTCCCCAAACCTTCTGTTGGCCCACGACAGGAACCATTCCCGAAGACAACTCATCAGACATGGAAGGGACTGGACAATGAGTAGGAGAGAGATGATGATGAAGAGTGAGCTACTTGTATCAGGTGGACACTTGAGACTGTGTTGGCATCTCCTGTCTGGAGGGGAGATAGGAGGGTAGAGAGGATTAGAAACTGGCAAAATTGTCACGAAAGGAGAGACTGGAAGGGCTGACTCATTAGGGGGAGAGTAAGTGGGAGTATGGAGTAAGGTGTATATAAGCTTATATGTGACAGACTGAATTTGATTTGTAAACGTTCACTTAAAGCTCAATAAAAATTATTATATATATTAAAAAAAAGCTATTGTTAGGTGCTGGCAAGTTGGCTCTGTCTTACAGCAACGCTGTAACAGAACAAAACGATGCCCAGTCTTGAGCCATTCTCACAATCAATAGGTATGTTTGAACCCAGTGTCGCAGACACTGTCAATCCAACTAATTGAGAGTCTTCTTTTTCACCAACCCTCTACTTTATGACCTACTACATCATGAACGGAAACCCTGGTGGCATAGTGCTTAAAAGCTACAGCTGCTAACCAAGAGGTTGGCAGTTCGAATCCACCAGGTGCTCCTTGGAAACCGTACAGGGCAGTCCTGTGGGGTAGCTATGAGTCAGAATAGACTTGATGACAATGGATTTGGGTTTTTTTTTGTTTGTTTACATCATGAACAGAAATAGGTTAAAGAGCAATTTCCTTCAAAATTTGGGGGCATTAATCATTCTTATGCCATTAAAACTATCCCAAAGGAGAGAGAAAGAAGAAAACATCCTAGTATTTCACGAAGCCAAAACCTTATAAAGACTATACAATAAAAAAACTACAGTCTTATTTATGAATGAGATGTAAAACACCTAAACAAAATATACAAGCATAATTGCAGTATATTTTGAAGACAACTTGAATAAGTATAGTTTATTTCAGGAAAAGAAGAGTGGTAAAATAGTAGGAAATCCATTGATCTAATTCACCATATAAATAAGGAAAAACAGTAATCAAAAGAAATGCTAAAAATTTTTATATAATTTTAATATTCCTGATAAATATTCTGAAAGATAAAAAGAATAGAATGCTTCTTTAAAAGAGTAATACAAGTACATATCCCATGCATGTACACACATACACATATACACACACACTTACACATACACATATATACACACACATATACACATCACTAAAATCAAGAGCAAGATAAGGAAGATCCTCCCTCTCCTATTACTACTGTTCTGGAATTGTTAATGAAATTAGACAACAGAACAAAATTACAGTCATAAAGAGGAGAAAATTATTATGAACTATGATTTTCTAACTAGAAATCCAAAATAACCAAACAAATAATTGTTTGAAACAAGAGCATGGATTTTTTTTTTTTTTTTTTGGTATATTTATTTTACATGCATTTATTTTTGGCTGGTCATTTTTCTGTGCTCTTGTGTTGTTTCTAACAATTGGTTGACAAGCAGGGAAGGGATACACAGGGCTCCGGATGGAAGTCAGGGGAGCTTGTAAGGCTTGTCTGCTTCAACAACCTGGAAGGGAAGGCAGCTGATCTGCTCAGCATTGGGAGGAGTGTGTGTGAACAATCATGAGCCCCAAACTGAGCTTCAGGCTTAGATCACATTCTGAAGGTGGTAACCAGCGAGCGACAAAGCCTTTTATTCTGCACTTCGCAGTGTGGCTGTAATAAACCAGAGGGATCCGGAAGTCCTCTTATCAGCTCCTTTCCAGACTGCAGCCTGAGTACAAATCTTTAAGTTGGCTGATGGTCTGAGACTGGCAGGAAGGCCAGTCCCCTTGGAGTATCCAGGCTGAGGAAACATAAGCACAGGCTCCTTTCCCAAGAGAAAAGCCGGAGGAGGGAAATAGGAGTGCGGGGAAGCAAGAAAAGGGGAGAAAGGCTCAGGCAGAAGCCACCTCAAAGAGGAGAGCTCCAAGAACTTTGGAAAAGGTGAGGCTACAGGTCTCTAGGGCTTGTGTCACAATTCTGTCAGCCCCATCCCATTTCAGAGACAGACAAAGCTCTCTCCTGGCTCTCGCTTTAGTAGGCACCTAGGCACTCTGACTTATTGTTCTCTCATTCAGTCCACGCAACAACCCTTAGAAGTTAGATTTTTTGACAGTTTTGTGTATTTCTCCAGATGTTTTTCCTGTGGTGAATGTATTCTTAAAAAACGGACTCATTGTACAGCTTTGAAACTTTTTCATTATGTCTTAGACATCTTCTCATTGTGTACATACAGCTCTAGCTTATTATCTTGCAAAGTCTCATTAATTTGTATTTGGTGGACATTTGGGAAGTTTCCAATGTTTAATATTATAAACAATACATAGATTATATCTCCCTGAAATCTCTATTTGGCTGATTTCTTCACTTCATTCAGGTTCCTGCTCGAATGCCACCTCCTCAGAGGGTCCCTCCTTAATAACACTATTTAAAACAGCACTTCCCTCTTAATAAAAAACATTTTTTTTTGGTCTGTGGAATTGATTCTGACTCATGGCAACCCCACGTATGTCAGAGTAGAACTGTGCTCCGCAGGGTTTTCAATGGCTGATTTTTCAGAAGTAGACTGCCAGGCCTTTCTTCTGAGGTGCCTCCGGGTAGTCTGTAACTGCCAACCTTTTTGTTAGCGAGTGCATTAACCTTTTGCACCAGGGGCAGTCCTCCAACCCTCTACCACTTCCTAATCCTTTAACCCCCCCCTTTTTTTTTTGCACATATCACGACTTGACATTTATTGCACATGTATTTGCTTGTTTATGTATTGTCTGTCCCCATCATAGGCTTCAAGTTTCATGAAAGCAAGGACTTTGTTTTGTTTCTCTGCTGTGTTCCCAGTTCCCAGAAGAGTGCCAGGCCCACAGAGGATTCTCAATAAGTATTTACTGAGTGAAGTAATACAGCAATAAGCATTGTTTCATACATTTTTGTACATCTGTATAAATGTTTCAGTAGGATTGTTCGGTCAAAGAGTATGAATATTTGAATTGTAACACAAATCATCAATATAATCTTTTAAAAATGGTACCAATTTACTCCTATCCCAATTGTGAATAAGAAAGCGTTTCTCCACACCTGCCGCAATGCTGGGTAATATCAATCTTTGTAACCTTTCCACTTGATTTTAGAATTTAAAATACAAGTGGGTTTTATGATAAAACAAAAAAGCAAAGGTGCAAGTCTGCCTCTGGATCCTACTTCCCTCATTCACATCATACAAGCGGAGATGCCTGCTGTGTGCCCTGATGTCCAGATGACTCTAGACATCATATTGCTCAGTGAGTCTGCCCACCGGTGGGATCCATTGTCTCCCCCACCTCCTCAGTTCCAGCCTTTAACAAGTCTCCCAATTAGTTCTCACTCTTCACCTTACCCCCTTTCTTGCTGGAGTAGAGTCAGTCTTTGAACTCAGAGCTAATAGTAACACTAGCTCTATGACTGTATGACATGATTGCTTTTAAAACTCTGGGTTTCATTTAAGGAGCCCTTGGTGGCTCAGTGGTTAAGCACTTGGGGGCCAACGAAAGGCTGGAGGTTTGAACCCACCAGCTGCTCCACAGGAGAAAGATGTGGCAGTTTGCTTCCATAAGGATTACAGCCTTGGAAACCCTATGGGACAGTTCTACTCTGTCCTATAGGGTCACTATGGGTCAGAATCCACAGCAGTGAGTTTCCTTTGTTTGTTTTGATCTCTAAAACGTGAATGAGAATACCTCTGTTAGAGGGTTCCTGTGAAGATGAAGTAAGATAAAAATACATAAAGCATCTGGATCAGTGCCTTCCATATAAAAAACCCAAACCATTGCTGTCCAGTTGATTCAGACTCATAGTGACCCTATAGGACACAGGAGAACTGTTCCACAGGGTTTTCAAGGAGTGGCTGGTGGATTCAAACTGCTGACCTTTTGGTTAGCAGCTGTAGCTCTTAACCACTGGGACACCTCACCAGGGCTCCGCCTCCCATATAGCTGACACTTAAACCTTACTTCCCTTTCCCGGCTCCCTCAAAACCACCTCAGCTCTTTGTAGCTCTTGGAATATTTCTCATATTCTGACCTGTTTTAAGGTAACCTGGGCACTTGGTAGGACAAGGATGATGCTTGAACACGGTAGTCAGGCAATAGATAACCGCCACATAGTTGATTTCTGCATTTAGGAGCTAGTTCATTCTTGCAGGTATGTTGCTTTGTGTGCACCACCAATCAGCTGATGGTATTACACACTACGGGCTCCTTTCTGCCCAACCAGCTACTGGATGAGTTCAGCTCTCAGTCCTGTCTGAGCTGAATCAGGCCTTTTACAGAACTTTAAAATTGACTCACTCCTGAGTCATCAAAATAGCAAGACCCAAACACACTCTTGTTGCTACACAAAAGACCAGCATGGGATGTCTGCCCTATCTCCTTTCCTTCCCCTGATGAGACAGGGCGACTCACTGCAGAAGAGTCATCAGTTCTTTAGTGCTGCAGTAATCTGAAGACAGCTGGTTTAAATAATCACAATGTGGCCAGCAAACCACTAGCCATCCTCATGGTCATCCAGGTCATTTCCTGTGTATGCCACTAACCCAAGAGGAGAGAGGCAATTACCCAAATGTTTCTTGAGTGTCTGCATTCTGTTGGGCAGTCACTTATGGTTTCTCCTGTTTATGACATTTCTGTGAAGTGGCCTTTTCAGTTATTGAAACTCATTAAAAACCAGAGCTTTGAGCCCATTTGTTCCAGTTCAGACCCCTGCTGAGAATTAACATTTCTACCCACAGACATACTGAATCAGAATCTTCATTTCAACAAGATCCCCCAGCTGATTCTTAAGTATAACTTCTTCAGAATTTGTTAGAAATATATACAGGTTAAAAATATATACAGGTTATACAGGTTCTGATTGTCGTGTTGCTAAGCAACTTTTGCAGAACTACACACTTGTGGTAATGTTTTAATAAATGAGTAAAAATCTTGCCTCTAGCTGTTGGGAGGACAAACCAAAACCTGTTTATCCCCTTTAGACAATGACTTATCAAGTAAAAGACTTTTAATTCCACAATTGTCAGACCATTCACCTTCCTTAGCAGCAAGGCAAGCAAGAGTTCTGCTGTGAAGATTTATACTTGAGATTCCTAAGTTACCCTCTCAAAATACTTTTTATATACACAGCACGTGAATACATGTGCATGTTCTTATTAATACAAGGCTTGCACTTTTGGATGAAAGATCCTTCAGAACGAAGAACTGTTTTTTCTCAGTGATGCAGATCCTGTTGAAAGTATATACAGGTTGTTCCCAGTTTACGAGGGAATGAGATCCATTCATAAATCTCTTTAAGTCGAATTTGTAGGTAAGTCGGAACAGGTACATACAGTTCTTACGTCTCATTTAGCGTCAGTCAAATGATTGTAGCGGACAGCAAATATTTTACCTTTCTATGCATAAAAAGGAAACCCTGGTGGCATAATGGTTAAGTGCTACGGCTGCTAACCAAAAGGTGGGTAGTTTGAATCTACCAGGCGCTCCTTGGAAACTCTATGGGGTAGTTCTACCTTGTCCTATAGGGCTGCTATGAGTCGGAATCGACTCAACGGCAATGGGTTTGGTTTTGGTTTTTGGTCCTTAAGTACAAGTTGTCCATAAGTCTGACATTTGTAACCCAGGACTGCGTATAGAAAAAAGCAGCCCTTTCTGCCTCAGTCAAGAAAAAAAAAAAAAATGGAGAAAATAGGATTACTCAGTTCCATGCCAGTAGAAAGGAGTTATAAAATAGCAAATTGGAAGCATGATGTTTTGGCAAAGTGATTCAGAGAGCTCTAGTTTTAAATATGTTTGTTGAGAACAGCTCTCTTATCTAGGAACTATGGTCAGTGGTCATTATTTTCTCTTAAGCAAAGTCTTGCAGTTAGTATCATTGCCACAGGCCTGAGTGATTACAGTGGTAAAGCAAGTCTGACAAGACCAGGGGCCTGTGTAAAAGCTGAAGGCAGCTGAGATGACCTGGAGAAGACCTGAGGGCACCTTTCACTAAGAAGGCTGGGGACAGTCAAGGTTTTGTGCATGCACAGACATAACTTCTAAGTACCCTAGCCAGGTCTCTCAGAGCTGAAGACCCTGGGCAAAAACTGAATGAGAATCTTAAATCTTCAAATATTTTGTACATAATTTGTGCAACTGGTATATGCATACCAAAAGGGGGTAATGAAATTTGCCCTTGATCTACCTTACATAAATGTTAGAAGGATAAATGGAAATATTATATTAGTTGTCATTAAAGACTAACTAGTCATGACAAAAATTATGTTTATTTCATAAAAATACACATTCTTAACTGGTAACTTCTGGAGTTACCCTTCTCAAGTTCTTACTCCATTGATACTACCCCTGCTCTGATTTGATTATCCTAGCTGATTGTACACAAACCCATACTAAGCAATCTTACTCTTGGGGCATCAGGAGTCACATGTTGACTTATTGACTATAAAGCCGTTAACAAATGTGGATTAGTCTTCAACAACATTGCTATAACTAAAAGCACACGTACAACATTTATTGAACACTGAGTATTTGCAAGGGACGGTGCTAGGCTCATATTTAAACCGGTGAATAGGAAAGAATTGGACTTGATAATACTGTTCTCTCGGGGTGAGCTGATAAACTTTGGTGAAACGGTCAAATAACCATACCCATCAGGGGGTGTTAAGGCAAGAGACAGAGTAGAAAAATCTAAACTATACCTGAGAAGTCAAATAGGAGCAGTGCCAGCAGTTACCACATTCTAGACTGAGATCTGGATTCCTGGAGCCAACTGGCAGTTGCTAACAGTTAGAGCTGGGTTGAAGTGAGGTGAGATTTGCTGAGAGAACAAGCTGAAGGGGAAAGGGAATGGTATCAGTGAAGATGAAGAAAGACAGTTCAAGTTTTTGAGCATATTATTTGGTTTTTAACTAGGAAATAGATTTGACTAACATGGCTTTCCTTTTTTTTTTCTTTTTGAGAAATCAGAGTAGGCTCTTGTTTAGAGAAAAGTGCTTATTTCTCCAGAATCAAAAGTGTAAAGCTGGCTAGTCTTAGGAAACATTCCTATAGACTCTACCATCACTGAGAAAAAATAGTTCTTTGTTCTAAAGGATCTTTCATCCAAAAGTGCAAGCCTCGTGTTAATAAGAATATGCACATGTATTCACGTGCTGTATATATAAAAAGTATTTTGAGAGGGTAACTTAGGAATCTCAAGTGTAAATCTTCAGGGCAGAAATCCTTGTTGCTCTGCTGCTAAGGAAGGTGAATGGTCTGACAATTGTGGAATTAAAAGTCTTTTACTTGATAAGTCATTGTCTAAAGGGGATAAACAGTTTTGGTTTGTCCTCCCAACAGCTAGAGGCAAGATTTTTACTCAGTTATTATTACCACAACTGTGTGGATTCTGCAAAAGTTGCTTAGCAACATTACAGGCAGAAACAACAGTGGGTGGGGAAAGGAACTGGAAATTTGAATTAGAGATGCTCTGGGGGAGGTGGGTGTAACCCATCTCCCCACTACAGTGTGTGTTGTCCTTGAGCCTGACCTTTAAAAAATCAGGACAGTCATTTAAAGGTTTCAGTTAGAACACTGCTGCAGTTAAATCATAACATTGTGTGCCATTTTCTCAGTTACAGAAGGCGGGGCCTGGGTTTCTTACTCATTCTGGTCACTAGATTTTCATTCAATTATTCTAGAAACATTAAGCACCTTCTCAGGGACCAAGGCACAGGGCTAGTGGCAGGAGCTCTAGGCAAAACTTGGTCCCAACCCTGGGCGGGAGGAAAGCAAGACAAGTAAACAAAGAAAGGGTGTTAAGTAGCACATATCGGGTATGGTGGAAAGTCTGGAGCAGAATATATATTTTACCTGGAAGTGGAGAAAGTCAAGGAAAGCCTGTATAGAGGAAGTAGCTTTAGCACTGGGTCTTTTTTCTTCTTTTCTTTTATTCGTTCTTTCTCCCAGTCATTCCATACACTTGCTGAGAATTTACCTCTCCCATTCTGTGTGAGGACCTGGGTGCCAAGAATTCAAAGTTCTGGGGCTGCAGACCTGACTCGTCCCTTCCCATCCAGAACCCAGGCCCTTTTGCTCTAGTCTACCTTAAGGACTTTCCAGTTTAGGGAAGCACACAGGTGGCAAAGTTAAAGTTGAACCAAAAAAAAAAAAAAAAGGCTGTGGAGAGTGTTTACCTCAGGGGAAAGGAATTTGGACTGGGCGGTGAGGAGGGGGAGGGGGAGGGGGATGTGGGAAACTGGTACCATTTGAATTGAGAGAAAAAGATAATTTTAAAAAGACTGTGGAGGAAAAAAGTGATAATGTGTGCTAATCTCTACAAACTTTTGTTGAATAGCATGGTCATTTTCTGTTCAAAATCTTAAACAGGCAAATTTATCTGCAAACGTGTCAATTTAGGAAGCAAATAAATCAATATTCAAGTAGGGACTCTATTCACCATTCAACAGATACTGAACACCTAAGACTCCTCAGAATACCGTAATAACAAGATAGAAATGTTCCCTACCCTCAGGGACCTTGTTTCCTAAAAAGGGGTAATAATAAGTAAACAATGGACATATTTTTACACATAAGCCTGTTGAAGAAATAAAGCAGGTTGTTGTGAAAGAGTGAATGGGGGAGGAAACTATGTGAGATTGCGGGGTTAGTAATAGAGGATCCAGAATTTCTACACAGCAGCAATCTAGTTGGGGCGAGGTGACTAAGGGACCATAAAAAGTCCAGGTTTACCTAGGAAGCATACTAGTTGTACATACCACTCATGTTACAGATCAATAAAAAAATAAGTCTCCTAAAGTTATTTTTCTTTACACCTCACATAAAATTGAGAAAATGTCAACTCTCCTTATCAAAGAATAATATTTGTCATCAGGACTAACAGAAAGGGAGGTGTTGGAGGGAGAGTGCTAAAAGCCACTCCCTGGTTTTGGCCACTGTGCTGTGGATGAGAGAAATTCTTTTCTTGAAACAAAAGTGCAGAGTTCTTGTCCTCCAACAGCTAAAAATCAATTTGGAATAATACACAAAAAGGACACAATTATAAACCAGCAAATGATAAGACAGCTGTCAATGGTTCACCATGTCTTCAGTGAAGAATTCCCCATGTGAGAAATGTTAAGTACTGAGCTGTGTTCCCTTGAAAAAATCAAGTTTGAGTTAAGCCTTTGAACAATGCTAGTACAACATACATGACAAAGTTAACATCTATAAAGTACTACAATTAGAAAAAGAGACAACAGAAATAAAGGTAAATGGTCATTAAGCCCATTAATACTGTCCAATAATATAAATCAGAATTATATTAATAAACATTAAAAAAAATACCCACTAATGTCCAGAATTCACCAAGAACACAGTCTAATCCACTGGCTGGTGAGACGTAATTTTTTATTTCTGAAGGGCAGTTTGACAGTTTATATCCTTTGACCAAATAATTCGCACTTCTAGGAATTTATTTTAAAGGTCAAAAAAAAAGGGAGAAAATATGCAGAAGGAAGAATGTTCATCATGGTGTTAATTATAATTGAAAAACTGGAAGAAAACTGCGACAATAGGGATTGATTAAATCATAGTTTGATGGGAGTACTAGAGGGATTTTCTCCAGTTGCGTTTAAATTTGCAGTGAGCTGTGCCAATCGGTTTTGCCAACACTTGCCCACGTGCTGACAAACAAATATAAACACTGTGGTCGCGTGGTGGGCACTTGGCTTTGTGTCAGGGCCGACAGTGGTGTTTATATTTACTGTGGACACGCCTGGAGTGGGCCGCAGAGGCGAAGACAGACTGGGGGAGCTCACCTATCTGCACACACACTGGACCGAAACAGCCAACCTGGGGGGAAACTGAGGCTCAGAAGCCGCCCCTATGGCCCGTGTCCCTGCCTTGATAAACTGGGTGTCCTCACTCTTGTTGATTTCGGCTAACCATACCAGTTCACACAGTTTAGAAAAGCCCTGAGTCACCATTCCCGGCTCGGACCTCGACCCCGGAGCGTGACTGCCTGTGGCCACGCCCACAACGCCCCTCCGTCCGCATTGAGGAGCCGGACACAACGCTGGTCTGCCAGGAGCAGCGCCGCCTGCCCCTCCTCAGCCTCATAGGCCCCGGCGGAGCGGCAAGGAAGCCACATCTAGTCCCACGCTCGGCCCGTCCAGGGCAAGCGAGACTCTCTCTGCCCCTCCTAGAAGGCTGTCTCCACTCCACGCCCGACCCGGCCCCCGGCCACCTGGGCTCGTTCATAGGCCAGCGGCGCCGCGGCCTGCCCGCGCCTCGCCCCGCGGCGGGAGGGGGCGGAGCCAGCAGATTCGCGCCAAAATCGCGTAGCTAGTCCCGCCCCCGCGCGCTACGTCGCGCCCTCCTTTTTTTTCAAACTCGGGACTGGGCGGGGATTGGTGGGCTGGGCACTCACGTGGTTAACGGTCGCGGGAAGCCGCGGAGCCCGAACCTGAGACTGGACCTGCGGAGACCCCAGCCTTGGCGCCTGGGCCGCCCCGCCTCTGCTGGACAGTCCGCGCCGCCACCACCACCACCACCGCCGCCGCCCGCAGCCCCGAGCGCCCCGGAGCCGCAGCCCGCCGCAGCCTAGGCCCGCAGCCGCGGCGGCCGGGCGCGCCCAGTCGCACGTGGCGGACCCGCCCCCTGTGCTGACCGTGTCCTGGACTCCGTGGGCCCCGGCTCTCCGACCCGCAGCCCCGGCCCCGAGGCCAACATGAGCTTTCTGAGCCGGCAGCAGCCGCCGCCGCCCCGCCGCGCCGGGGCCTCCTGCACGTTGCGGCAGAAGCTGATCTTCTCTCCCTGCAGCGACTGTGAGGAAGAGGAGGAAGAGGAGGAGGAGGAGGGCAGCGGCCACAGCACCGGGGAGGACTCGGCCTTTCAGGAGCCCGACTCGCCGCTGCCGCCCGCACGGAGCCCCACGGAGCCCGGGCCCGAGTGTCGCCGCTCGCCCGGCCCTGCCCCGGGCAGCCCTGGGGAGCTGGAGGACGACATTCTGTTGCGGGGCGCCTGCCCGGGCGCCAACGGGGCTGGCGGCGGGGCCGAGGGCGACTCGTGGGAGGAGGAGGGCTTCGGCTCCTCGTCGCCGGTCAAGTCGCCGGCCGCAGCCTACTTTCTGGGCAGCTCGTTCTCGCCCGTGCGTTGCGGCGGCCCGGGGGACGCTTCCCCGCGGGGCTGCGGGGCGCGCCGGGCCGGCGAGGGCGCCTGCTCGCCGCTCCCCGACTACCCGGGCACCCCGCCGCACAAGACCTTCCGTAAGCTGCGGCTTTTCGACACGCCGCACACCCCTAAGGTGAGAGGACGTGCGGGCAGGTGCTGGCGTCCCCCGGGTCTCGCTCCTTGGGCCCCGAGCCCGCGCCGGCCGAGCCTTTTAAAAAGGCCGCGGTGCCCGGAGCCGAGCGAGCCCCCGCTGCCCGGGTTCGGTTACATAACCGCCGGGCCGCACCCCCGCTCGCTTTCCTGCGCCGCAACCCGGAGTTGGCAGTCCCTCTTTTTGGCCCTGCCCAGAGGTTGTCCGTTAAGATTATGTAACTGAACAGTGAGCCTCGTCTAGAACTTCTTCATCTTTCCAAGGGGCTGATCGGCGCCGTCCAGGTGGCCGGTGATTTCACACCCTTTGAGTCGGGGCCTCCCCGAGTGTGGCACCGAGAACCTGGTTTGGAAGGATGCTGGAGTGGGGCTGGCCTCGCCACCTGACACTCCCAGGCGCCGCAGCCATATGGTGCCTTTTAAACGCAGTGGTCGGTCTTGTAACTTGGGCGGTGCACGCAGAAGGGATTCGGTTTGAAAAAATAATGCGCTGATAGTTTTATGTTGTATGGTGATATAGGGGAAGTTTTGCCCCTTAGGAGAAAAGGCCGACCTTCTAAGCACTTGCAGTTCTAAAGGCTCATAGATAGCCCCAAGGAGCGTTTAAGCTTCTTTCTGGACCTAGTATTGGGTAAGCGTTTGTTGATCCCCTTGGGTAGTGCCCAAGTTTGGTCGTCATAAGCGTAATGATTAACATGCAAGCACTAAAAGCCCACGTTAGTATTGTTGCTTGGATCCTTTATCCTTTTGTATTACTGAGGGTGTATCTTGTAGGTGTTGAGCACCCATTTGCTGAATGGCGAGGGAGTATGCAGATTACCGTTTCTAGAACTTTAGAAGTAATAGGTCTTAAAACCGAAATAAAGACGAGAATCGAATTAATAGGAAAATGTACCATTTATTGTCGATGTACCGTTATTCATAAACCTCAGGAATACGTTTACTTTTGAGCTTTACTGTTCATCAGAGGATTTGGCCAAGGCAAAACCCTCTAGAGGTGGAGAGAGTCCAGTGGAGGTGGTTTTCAAAGCCTTATTTAGATGGATGGGGGAGGGGCACTCTTATGGGCCTTGCTGACTGCTTTCTATTTTTAGATGTATTTAAAGGATGGGGTTTGTTAACTGTTAGCCACTATAAAGAATTTATTAAAAATAATTTTTTTTTTAGGGTTGGAAACCGATTTTACTTGGCTATCCTCTTCAGAAAAGGTGGTTAGTGTATAATTTCAGACTCCTTAGCCATTTATTTTCCTTGAAATACAACAGAGACTTGTGTATTGCTTTAACCTAGCATTTAGCCACGTGAAAGGCTTGTTGAATGTTAGGTTGAGAAGACTGAGTGTCTGTAGGACTTGGATCCTAAAAAAACTCTTTTTCTTCCCTAGAGTTTGCTTTCCAAAGCTCGAGGAATCGATTCCAGCTCTGTTAAACTCCGGGGTGGTTCTCTATTCATGAATTCAGAAAAATCGGGAAAAAGGGAATTTGACATGCGACAGACGCCACAAGTAAATATTAATCCTTTCACTCCGGATTCTGTGTTGCTTCATTCCTCAGGACAGTGTCGTCGAAGAAAAAGAACTTATTGGAATGAGTAAGTCATTATTCAACAATTTGGATCCCTGAATCACTCAAGATTGGTTTCATAGACTTAAAAAAATTTAGTTTTGTCTGAACAGCATGGAAGTTTGTGCTCTGAAAGTTTTTCTGCTACTAGCTCCTAATTCTCAGGAGATAGGTGGGGAGTAATCAGCTTTGGAAAAAAAGGAATAAAAAGTCTAGACAGCTTGCGGGAAATCTGTCAAAAATGAGGAGGCGATGAGAGTGTGTGCCTAGAAAGGCTTTAACTGTGGTGTGTGTGATGCTGTTGGTTAGTGGACTTATCTCAACAGTGACATTTTCATCAGCTCGACTTAATTTTGTGATTGCAAATTTAACAATGCTTTTTTGTTTTTATCTCATTGCTAATCCATTTTGCTGCACATTTATCAGACAAAGTTTTGCATGCTTACTTGATAAATATGTCAGATACGTTGATGGAAAAGTACTTTTTTTTTTTTTTCCCTCAGTTCCTGTGGTGAAGACATGGAAGCCAGTGATTATGAGTTCGAAGATGAAACAAGACCTGCTAAAGTAAATGGCTAGTTTTTTTCCTTAAATTTGATTTTCTACCTCTTAACAAGTTACTATGTAGAAGCCTTAAATAAGCATTAGAACATGAGGTGCAGTTTTTTTTTTATTTCACATGTAATCCTACCATAGCAAAAAATGATTTTCATATCTTTATAATATGTATATGGATACACTTTTTGTTACAGAGAATTACAATTACTGAAAGCAACATGAAGTCTCGGTATACAACAGAATTTCATGAGCTAGAGAAAATTGGCTCTGGAGAATTTGGTTCTGTGTTTAAGTGTGTAAAGAGACTGGATGGATGCATTTATGCCATTAAACGGTCAAAGAAGCCATTGGCCGGCTCTGTCGATGAGTATGTATTAAAAATTTTATTTTTTGCTCTTTTGTCCTTTTTGGTGTTACAAAAATTAAAGTTTTAGGTGAACAAACACTGAATTTAATTCTCTTTAACTTTTGAGAAATGGTAATGATTTAATCATATCCTTTTCATTTTGTACCAGTGGTTCTTACTAAACTGGATAAAATAATTAGTCTGATTTTAGAGCCTAACTTCAGTGATTTCTAATCAGCATCCATGAATTCACAGTAAAAAGGATCGAATCTTTTCTGAGTTCTGTAGCCAGCAAGACTCCTTCATTCTAACATTCAGCCTTTGGGAAGGTCTCGTTGAGTCCCTCCTTCCCTCTGAAGCAAGTTGTTATTCAGCGTAACTTCTACAGAAGTCACATTTATTTTACAGAGTTTCAGATAAATTCAGTTTATGTAAAAATGATTTACTATTGTATTAATCTCAGATTTCTCTCAGGCAGAACGCTTTGAGAGAAGTATATGCTCATGCAGTGCTTGGACAGCATTTTCATGTGGTTCGCTATTTCTCTGCATGGGCAGAAGATGATCATATGCTCATACAGAATGAATATTGTAATGGTAAGTAATGTAATGAAACCGGCCTCTGGTAAACTTGTGAGCTTGAGAAAATGGACACCGAGGAAGTATGCATTGTTATCTAAAGTCTTGTTCTTTTTTCTCTTAAATTCAAGAGATCAGATGACTAATATGATTTTAGATACAAATAATACCTACCTGTATGTTTAAAGATTGAAAACCCTGTCCCTCCTGAAGCACCTTGTATATACCTTGGTAGACGACGCATATCATTTGTGTGCCTGTCACTCAAATTAAATCGGATTTTTGAGAGGACAGGGCCTAAGTATCCTCTATGAAGTAAGTTATGCTCTTTAGTAACCCTGCCCAGTCTGTCCCCCAAAATCAAATAAAACAAGCATGTTACAAGTTTAGCTTTCCAGCTCTGTCTGGCTTTCAATTTCAACAAGCCCTTAGAGTGCCAACTCATGTCCCCTCTTTTCCATTAAACCTTTACCAAAATCCCAGTCCAAATTCTGATACTTTCAGAGATCTGTTGTTACAATCGTATACACAGATCTTTGCTTTATATATAATGGATTTTTATTTCTGTATACCTTCTGTAAATATTAGAGAATTTAGAATTTAATGAACCCTTGAGAAGAGACAGCAAAGGTTTAATTTTATTGTGTCTCATATTTTCCTTAGATAAACAAAACCAACCAACTCATACCATGTGAATAAATAAGGGGTGTAGGTAGTAGATTTCAAGTTTTCCATATTTAAAAAAAAAATGAACGAAGCAGAAGTAAAAGATCCATTTCTTAAACCTGACTCCTTATTAAGTTGTCATTTTATTAGTTCTCTGCACTTGAAAGAACGTCAGTATACAGCATTGCTGCTAGTTTGTTTCATACAGGTCTTGAAATGTTTCCATTCATACCATCACAATATTTATGTAGCTATCTTCCGTGACCTTGTGGACTAGTCTGTTTCTTAACCTTCATTTTTAGGTTAATATAAAACAATTTGACCATATAATGTCTTCTCCATTCCATATTTGCTAAAAACCTCTGGCAGTTGAGTTGATTCCGACTCATAGTGACCGTATAGGGCAGAGTAGAACTGCCCTTAGGGTCTCCAAGGAGTGGCTGGTGGATTCGAACTGCCCGCCTTTTGGTTAGCAGCCAAGCACTTAACCACCGCGCCACCAGGGCTCCCATATCTACTTGTAGTTGCATTCTCTCTCTCTCTCTCACTTTGTTGATTTGGCTGTTAACTATCAGTATTTCAGTAGGTGTCCAGGGATCACAAGTTTGTAATGACCTACCAAATACATGACTGTGTGATTCAGATAATTTTGAGAAACTGCCCTTGGGCGTAGCAGGTGGGGAGGAGTGAATGGTCTTTGTACCGTCTCACATTACAAAGACTTTGTCCTGTAGTATAGATTACAAAAATAATCCTTTGGAAATAACTTATTAATTCGGAGCAGTAGAAAACAAAACAAAAAAAAAATCCCATAAAGATAACTTTAATATGTTAAAGGTATTCTCATAATATGTGATTAGAAGTTTTTTTATATATAATTTTTATTGTGCTTAAGTGAAAGTTTACAAATCAAGTCAGTCTCTCACATAAAAACTTATATACACCTTGCTACATACTCCCAATTACTCTCCCCCTAATGAGGCAGCCCGCTCTCTCCCTCCACTCTCTTTTCGTATCCATTTCACAAGCTTGTGATTAGAAGTTTTTAAAGAATCCTCTAGAAAAAAAGCTTCTTTATGAGGAAATTGGTCTTCAAAAAACAAAAAGATGTGTTCGAAACAGGGCAATTGCTTGCTTTGTTCCTGCTTATTAGATAAAGGAAAATAAGGCTATCTAGACAGTCCTGAGATAGTCCTTATCTTATGTTTTGTTTTCCTTTTCCACCATTCCTCTATTTCCCTGAGTTCTTTTCCACAGTATCATAGGGAAAGGGTTCTGTTATCAATGATTTGTACTGTGGATTAACTGATTAACCTTTATTGCAACTAAATTTCTTTATTCAAACAGTTACCTGTATTTTAAGCCTTTTATCTTGGTTTGGTGAAATTTCTGTATTTCTAGCCTGGATAAAGAAGTGTAGAAAAATGATGATGGGGGAAGAGAATCTGAAATGTCAGATAAGTGTTTTGCTTTTCCCACCCCTCCTCCGTTCCAGCAACTCATAGAAGGAATTGACTTAGCTATAGTTGTTGGACCCACTAAAAAGGGAAAGTAGCCATATCCTTTCATACCAAACTAGATCTAAGACTTGATCTAAGCCTGCATCGTTTAAGGATAGGCTTTTTGTCCTGCTCCCATCTAGGGCCCTCTTTTCTTCCAGTTCAAGGTTTGTATAAGTTATGTATGGAGAACATACTTAAGCTTAAGATAGTCAGGAGTGTGTTTTTATTTTTTAAACATAATTGAAGTTTTGATATTCGTTCTTGCTCAAATTCTAGAAGCTCTTCCTAATTTAATATCATTGATCTTCTTGATTTTATTACCCTGCTGACTCTGATTTTATTATTCTTAAGCTTTAAGCAGAACTTTTTTGTTTTCCAGTAAAAATTCATTACTTCTGAGATAAAGTATAAAGCTTTATAATGTGTAAACAGGTTAGCTGATTGGTTTGGCTATTTCTATAAGAGCAGGTTGATGTTCTCACTCATGGTACCCAAAAACCAAGTTTTTATAAAGCTTTATAATGTGTAAACAAGTTAGCTGATTGGTTTGGCTAATTCTATAAGAGCAGGTTGATGTTCTCACTCATGGTACCCAAAAACCAACCAAACCCAATGCCGTCGAGTCAATTCCGACTCATAGTGACCCTGTGGGACAGAGTAGAACTGCCCCAAAGAGTTTCCAAGGAGCACCTGGCGGATTCAAACTGCCGACCCTTTGGTTAGCAGCCATAGCACTTAACCACTACAGCACCAGGGTTTCCCACTTGTGGAAAAAAAAAAAAAAGAGTAGTATAAATTACAACTACTACGATACTAGTTTTTAGCTCTAAAATTTGTAGGTTGTTGTCAAGGGGGTGGGGAAGCAGGTATTCTCATACACTGATGGTACAAGTATAAATTGGTATAGCTTTCTCTGGGAGACAGTGCGTATGTGTACACACACATACGTATGCAGATATTACAAGTACTCCTGCCCCTTTGTCCGGCACTTCCATGTCTAGCGGATACTAAATGTCTGAAATGACCAATGTATAAGGTTATTCATTAGACCATAATATATACTAAGCAAACGATTGAAAATAATTTTAAAATGTCCATCTTTAGGGGATTGATTAATGTGTGTTATCATCCAATTATATAGTGGAGTTCTATGGAGACACAAGAAAGAAGGGTAGTTTTTATATATTGGTACAGAATTATCTACAAGATAATGAAAATATACTATCATTTGTGTAAAACGGAGTTGAAAAGAATATCTAAGACATAGACAACATAGGTTTACTGTGGTTCTCTTTCCCAGAGTAAGCCTGTGTTGTCAGTGGTCTTAGATCTTTTCACCTCCTTTTTTACACAAATGAAAGAGACTTTAAATTGTATCTTGTACCATCTGAGTTTATTAATCCAGTGAAAGAAGAAATAAAATTTTGATTTCACAAGTAGGTTGAAGGGGGAAGGTCCTATAAAATGTGACTTTCTTAGCTGAATCTATGGTTATTCACTAAAGGTGGAAGGAAGAAAAATAAGAATATTTCAAAAAGAAGAAAAGGCTAACCTTTTCTGTCTTTGTAAGGCGGAAGTTTGGCTGATGCCATAAGTGAAAACTACAGAAGCATGAGTTACTTTAAAGAAGCAGAGTTGAAGGATCTCCTTTTGCAAGTTGGTCGAGGCTTGAAGTATATTCATTCAATGTCTTTGGTTCACATGGATATAAAACCTAGTAAGTATTACAGATCCTCTGACCTATTTTGGGGGGTTATAGAAAATAAATTACTTTATTAGAACAATATGAAAACATTTATATATCCTGTTATGTTTTTCATTTTTAGCTTTAAAAGGCCTTTGAACCACTTACTAGTATTGTTTTATGATCTCTATTTACCTTTTCCATCGTTCCCCCAAAAGATTTGAGGTAATAAACTAATTTTTATTAAAAGCTGGAAAAAATTTGTTGCATCCTATAAGAACCCATTCTCAGGGGGACTCAATGGGGAGACTAAGAACCTGTACTTAAAGCCTCACTCTTCTGCTCTGCTATAGAAGCATAATTATAAAATTAACGCTGGTGTTGCTAACAGGATTACTGTGATAAAATGAGAGATGTGAAAATGTTTTGAAAACTTAAGTGCTATACATATGTAGATTTCTAGTCCATAAAAGAAATATTGATGTTGTTATTGTAGGACTCAGAAAATGAAATGGCACATGTGTTACCATTATAACTGCATAAACAAGATTGGAAGTGAATTAGGGCTACAGAGTATAGGAATATAGTCGTTTTTTTTTTTTCCTTTACTGTTCATATATCATTTTTCGGCTAAAAAATTACTGATTGGTTTTTATATATAAATACATAAGTAGTGTCAGTAGACTGACCATACAGTGGCTCAGAACAACCTCAGAGTATTCTTTCTTAAGCCTTATAAAGAGCTTAGGACACAAAGGAACAGTGGTACTATCAAGGTGTAGGCCTATGTAATTTTAGGTTAAGTGGAAACAAAAATTTGTTACAGAAGCAGTTAAAAAAAATAATTAAATCCCCATTTTCTATTAAACTTTGGAACTACGATTATAAAATAATGCCCGTGCTGCCAACAGGGTTACTAGACCATCCTGAAATGCGAAAATGCTTTGAAAATGTAAATGTTGTACAAACATAGTGGTTTATCAAACCTATAAAAGGTAGTAAAAATGTTCCTGTATTATTCATAAAACAAAATGGCACATACATTTATAATTATAACTGCATTTTTAAAAGGATGTGGGTGAATTCTACAGTAATATTTTAGTGAAAATCGTTTTCATTTTATCAGAATGATGTACATACTATCTTACTACCTCTTTTTTTTAGTCAGCTATCTCTATCTTCCCTTTTCAGTACATTTTCATCTCATCTAATAACCAGAGCATAGCAAAATTTTTTCCAGTTGACCCACATTCTTGACAGTCAATTTGTCCAAACTAGTATCCAGTTTAGCACTGTGCATTGCATCCGGTTATATCTATTTTTCTTTTTTAGGTTTCACCCTTCATCTGCTTTTTTAAAATGGTAAAGACTTGTCTTGTATAATGTCCTTTCTTCTGAATTTGACTGGTTGCTTCCTTGCTTGTTCCTTTCTTCCCTATTTTTTCCAATAAATAACAAGTTATGACTGAAAGGTTGACAGACTCAAATATGGGGCTAGATGTTTGTAGGCTGAACTTAAGGAGTTTTTTTTAAATCTATCAAAATGTGTGTTGATCCATAGGATTTTAAGTCATTTTACTCAATTTATCTTAATTTTATGGTTTATGTAAAGAATTTCTTATCTGTATGTACCTTAACAACTCACTAAAATTTTTATTTTCAAAAAGGAAAAGATTTGAACTGATGATAGTAAATGTGAATGTACTCAGATCTTGTATTAAGTGTCAGCAAATATAGTAGACCCTTCCTTGTAAGATATAAAATTTAAAAATATTAAGAGATACGAAGTTTCAAAGTCTTCAAATTTATAAATGTCACCATAAAATAAATTGCTCCGTAAGTACAGTATAAGCAGAAGTAGGACTTCCATAAATGTAAATTTAGTACTATATTGATAAAACTATTAAAATGAATCTGCCAGTAAAACTTAACGTTAATCATGAGCTTGTCTGAGTTTGAAAGAAAAAGATGGTGTATGTAGTATGTGTACAGTAGGAACCACAAAGCCCTATCAGGATGTAATGCAGTATGGCCAGCTAAACCACTAGTTAAATGCCTGGTTCTTTTTCACATCAGTCTTGCAGCATTAGATTAAAATTTGTGCTTTAGCAGCATCACAAATTACTGTATTTGTGGCCTTTTTATCGTTCATAAGTAATTAAAACTGCTGAAGATCAGTATGCGAATGATAAGGGTCTAATTCAGTGGGCTCTAAGTGTTCAGGTATCAGAGCTACTCTAGAAAATGTATTCCTAGAAAATATAGCCCTGGTCCCCAGTTGGGCTTGGGGTAGAACAGGAGAACCTGTATTTTTAAAACCTTTGCAGATGATTCCGATGTATAGTCTTGTTTGTGAACTCTGGTTATGCTATCGTTAGTGTGACTTACATAATTAACTGTTTGATAGGTAACATCTTCATATCTCGAACCTCAATCCCAAATGCTGCCTCTGAAGAAGGAGATGAAGATGACTGGGCATCCAACAAGGTTATGTTTAAAATAGGTAGGAAAGATAACTAGAGTATTACCTTACAATAAAAAGAGAAGGTTGTTTTGTTTTTAACTTGTCCATAATTTTTTCAACACTTATAGGTGATCTTGGGCATGTAACAAGAATATCTAGTCCACAAGTCGAAGAGGGTGATAGTCGTTTTCTTGCAAATGAAGTTTTGCAGGAGGTAATTTTTCTCTTTCAGTAATACCATTTTTTGATAGAAGAATATCGATTCAGATATATTAAAGTTTTAAGTTAATAACTGGTAGAATGGTGACAGAAAATATAAACAATCAGAGCTGAGGGTATTTAGCAAGAGTCAAGAACGACAAAGATTTATAGTATTCCGAAGTGGTAGAGTTGTGGTAAAATAGATGCTTTCATACACTACAGGTGGAAATTTAAAATGGCATAACATTTTTGGAGATCAAAGAGTATCAAGATTTTAAAATCACATACTCTTGACTCAATTTCCACTTCTAGGTTTCTCTCCTACAAAAATGTTTATATACTCACACAAACTGAAAACGGTAAATAAGAATTTACTAACAAGGGATAGATTAATTTAAAAAAGAGTGACACGTCATCTCAAGATAGAGTTTTGACTGAAAATGGAACTAGTAGAACAATCTAAATGGTATGCCCTCGTTGCTGTTTTGATATGTATATTTGCCTGTTTTATTATGTATATGTATATTTGTTACTTGTTAGCATGCATATGTTTTGTGTTTGCATGTGACTATCCCTAGAGGGATAGCAGTTTCTTCTGAGAATTGGATTGGGCTAGTGAGAGAATAAAAGGCTTTCACTTTTAGATACATTTTTAAATCCTCCCCCCACCCCCAGGGTGCATATTACTTAGTAATTAAAATATAAACCTCCCCCAAAATGTGTTACTTTGAAACCTTTGAATAGATGTTAAATCTAGATAGACATGGCCTTGGAATGTTTTAATTTGATCTTATTTCTCAACTAAATTCTCATCGAAGTGTGATACAACTTTATTTTGATCATCTTTACGTTCTCTTAAAAAAAGAAATTTTTTTTTTTTTCCCACAGAACTATACCCATCTACCAAAAGCGGATATTTTTGCCCTTGCCCTCACGGTAGTATGTGCTGCTGGTGCTGAACCTCTTCCCAGAAATGGAGACCAGTGGCATGAAATCAGACAGGGTAGATTACCTCGGATACCACAAGTGCTTTCCCAAGAATTTACAGAATTGCTAAAAGTGAGCATTTTATTAGGAAGCATTTTACTTAACGAGATTTAATATTTTATTTCATTAAATTGCATGTTTTTACCTTAATTTTACTTCTTTTTATAAGGTTATGATTCACCCAGATCCAGAGAGAAGACCTTCAGCAATGGCACTGGTGAAGCATTCGGTATTGCTGTCTGCTTCTAGAAAGAGTGCAGAACAATTACGGATAGAATTAAATGCTGAAAAGTTCAAAAATTCACTTTTGCAGAAGTAAGTGAGGGTTGATTTGTTTTGCTTTTACTTTCTCATTCTCTGATTTTATTGAGAGACAGGCTTTCTTTCAGCTAAGGATGTAGTGGTTTGGCATGTTATACAGTGAAAGTTGAGGGATTCTTAAGTTTTGACCTATTTGTGTTTTTTCTAAGTTTTGAAATTTTAAACTTAAAAAAGTTTTAAGACTAGCTTATGTTTGCAAGTGGTGATAGTCCCCAAGCCCTAAATCATACCAGAAACTAAGTGAGCCTTTACCAGCCGCCCCCATCAGCACAAATTAACATTTTTCTTGCAACATTCTATTCTACTTGTTTTTATGAAAGGGTGAAATTAATATCAATTAAAAAAAAAAAAAAAACCAAACCCGTTGCCGCTGAGTTATGAAAGGGTGAAATTAATATCAATTAAAAAAAACCCCGTTGCCGCTGAGTCAATTCTGACCCAGAGTGATCCTATAGCACTGAGCAGGGTTTCCAGGGAGTGGCTGGTGGATTCGAACTGCCAGCCTTTTGGTTAGCAGCCAAATGCTTAACCACTACGCCACCAGGGCCCCAGTGTCAGTTTGATTAGATGATTCTCGTATTTGATCTGAATAACCTTTGACATTAGGGGGAAGCTGGTTTGGAATGATAAAGTTTATCAAAAGGGGAATAATATTGGAGGGTATTAAGTAACCACAGATGACATTTCTAATTCTTTTGCTTTATTGTTACCATTTTGATTCTAACCTAATGAAACTGACTTGAAATATTAAAAGGTAAAATTGACACTAATGTGACATCCATCTTGTTCATACAAATAAATAAATTTTTCCTTTTTTTTAATATAATCTAACCCTGGTGGTGTAGTGGTTAAGTACTTACTACAGCTGCTTACCAAGAGGTCAGCAGCTTGAATCTGCCAGGCGCTCCTTGGAAACTGTATGGGGCAGTTCTGCTCTGTCCTATAGGGTCGCTATGAGTCAGAATCAACTCGGCGGTAGTGGGTTTGGTTTTTGGTTTTGGTTTATTTTATTTTAGTTTTTTTTGTTGTTGAGAATATATACAGCACAATATACACCAATTTACCAGTTTCTACACATACAATTCAGTGACATTGATTACATTCTTCAAGTTGTATAACCATCATCTCTATTATATAAAGACAAATTGACAGTATGAATTGGAGTTTAATTTGAAATTTTTTTTATTAAGACTCATAGTCAGTACTTGATTCTTTATTACATGTGTCGTTGTACTCAAGTATATTTTAATCCTAAAAGCACAAAGTAAAATAATTTCATAAAGTAAAATAATTTCATAAATTTAAGTTGTTTGAACAGAAGCTAATATTTCCTGTTATGTTTTCCTTTCCTCATTTGCATTTTAGAGTAGTGATGGCATACGAAGATATCCTGTGTGGTAATTCAATCTGTTGGCCTCTTAGGATTCTTTCTTAGGATTAATACAATAAGTGAAAAGTCTTATTTCCTGTTTTTATGTTCTTAGAGAACTCAAGAAAGCCCAGATGGCAAAAGCTGCAGCTGAGGAAAGAGCACTCTTCACTGACCGAATGGCCACTAGGTCCACCACCCAGAGTAATAGAACATCTCGACTTATTGGAAAGAAAATGAATCGCTCTGTCAGCCTTACTATATACTGAACTACTCATTTCCCACCTCCCCCTCCAGAAAACTGTGATGAGAGGAAGCTAGGTTGAAATCACTGCTAGAATCCAGCGGGCGATTAACTTACTGAATTGGTGTCGTTAGTTTTACTGAAATGCCTTTGAGGACTTTTATTTGTGAATTACAGTTGAAAGCTATATTTTGACCATTGTTTATCAGGCTTTCTCCTAGTCTTATCAGTCTGTCTTCTGTAGGTTGTCAGTCACTGTTGGATGTTACACCGGCCTTCCCAGGGTTAACCACTGTGGTGGTGTGCTGCTTATAGTTCGCTGTTGCGTTGTAATAAAAGGTATCTTTCCCTGTAGTGACCTGTAAAAAGGACTCAAGGGCTTTATTACAAATATATTCTCCCTTTGAAAAGGGAAATGCTAAGAGACCCAGTACTATTCAGCCTTCAGTGTACCTATGTGTCAGTCTTACATTTCATTTCTTTTTTTTACTTGTGAATTTTACTTGTATATCCAACTGGGAGCACTTTGTAGGCATTGCATGAACCATGGAATAATTCCGTGGAAGTATGCCTTGTGAATTTGCTGCTATTTTAGTTTTGTCTTTGCTGTAAAATTGTAGCATTAAACAATCATTGTTGTTAATAGGCTTTCTTTTGGAACAATTATGTGAAATATATAAGCTGCTCTTGATGAAAAGCAGCAATTTCCCTTTTTTTTTCCTTTGAACTTTGAAGCTAGTGCATTGGAAAAATGCACCTTCCCCCCCCTTTGGAACGCTGTATTAATGTAGTATAATTATTACTGGTTTTGTAATTTTTTCCTGGTAATGTCCTTCCCTGACTTTTTAAAAATGTCTCCTCCCTTTCCCCAGGTTTTGTACTTGATTGTATTATTACTCTGTTTTTAAATGTTTTGCTTGGTTTCTCTTCAATATTTGTGTACATAAACTAGTACTGTATATAGCTGTTTGAAGTGCCAGAATGACTTCTGACTATTCCAAGTTTTTCGCAAAATATATTTTATCTGTGATTAGCCATTTGACTAATAAATACTGGCTAACAGATGTTGAAAAAAAAAATAGAATTTGACTATTGCTTGTTTCCTTGTTAATTTTGGTTCAAGACATCTTTGCCACTTGTCTGTTTGACTTGCGTTTTAATTAACATTAATTGGCATATTAAAAGTCACTCTGTGCTTACCTTAATTGTCTTGATCTTTGTGGTGCCTGTTATGATTTTTTCCTCCATTATTGCTACATTATAAAATGTAGGGTATAATGTATATAAAGTGCTGAGAGCAGTGGGCACTTTTTTGATACATGTGAAACTTACTGACTGTGAAGGATGGGCTTTAGTCCACCTTAGTTACATTTTGGCACTCAAGAAAAATTTTTCCAGCAAACTCAGAGTGTTTTTTATTTGCCATTATAAACATTTAATATTTTTATATCTCATTGCATATTATGCATCTGACTTGCTAGAAATGTGGTATAATTTAAAATAGCTTTAAATTAAGAGTGAATATAATAGAAGGACCCTTTATAATTTGGACTGACCCACAGAAGAGATCTTTAGATTCAGGAGAGTTTTAACTCTTGATAAACTAGACTGGGTTTGAAGAATTAGGGTGCAGGTTGAAGAGATACAGTGCCAATTCTTCCGTGACATCTTTACAGAGAGTGAACAGTAAAGGCCTTAGAGCATAAAACATGAATGCCACAAGATTCTTGTGCTTTGATCATGGCTACTTCATTGGCTTGTGATTGGAATCTTATTTTTTCCTGCTATAAACATTTTTAACAAACTCGATCATTTTAGCCTTTAAGTCTGTGGCATCTTAAGACAATTTAGAGGAATGAGAGGAATTGGCATAGATGCATAAATTAGATATAAAAGCTGGTGGGTGTAGGTGATAAAAAACCTCAAAAGCTGCATGGACTGGAGCAGGTAAGTCTTACACATTTTAGTAGCCACTGGAGACAGCTATAAAAAGATTATTATAATTGACACTTATTATGATCACCCCAGGTTATTAATTTGCATTTTTCAGTTCACTAGCTTCAAAGAAAAGTTCAGGTGTTTTTTATCAAAATTTGCAGTAAATTTGTCACATACTGGCTAAGAATAGTTCCTGGTGTTCAAAGAGGGAATTCTTAAAGCTATCTGAAAGCTGATTTTTAAGAGTTCAGCTCATAATCAACACAGCATACTTAACCATCAATGCCTTCTATGTGGTAGACCAAAGACCAGCAACAAGTAGTCTTTGCCTGCTAGGGACTTTGATAAAAAAGAAGAGACCTATGTAAACAAATAACTATAAAATGATAAGTTGGAGAGATTGTATAAAGTAGAATGATGGCTCAAAGAATAATTACATGTTTTGAGAAGATACTGGTAGATGGGAGAAAGCATCCAGTGAATTTTGTCGAGACTTGTTTTAAGGCCGTTGTAATAGTTCAGCTTAAGAGTAAGGAGGCCCTGAACTAGGACCCTGCTGTGGGTGGAAACAAGGGATCTTGAGAACACTGCGTGGTTTCTGTTTGTATTTATAAAGAAGAATGAGAACACATTGTAAGAATAACAATAGCGGAGGGACTACAAGTGCTAATACTGAGGCATTGAAAATTTTTCCAGAAAGTTTAAAATGTAGAGACCTGTTTGAGGCAGGTATTTTAATATTGATAAAATTACTTTTTTTTGAAAGCTGATTTTGTTAGGAAGAAAAATTTTAAATATCGACTATGTGGTTGGGAAGTGGGGATCACACATTACAGCTGACTGCAAATCGAAATTTCCTTAGTTTTATACCACCAAGAATCCAAGAGCAGCCCCTTTTACCTAATGAACTAATGTTTATTGAAGAGGAAGTTCTCAGGCTTTGATTTTTACTCATTTTGTTTCAGAGGTCAAGAAATGATGTTATTTAAAAAATTCATAACAGCCAGGTTGGGTAATGTTCCAGGCTACTCCCAGTTCTTCAGCAGAGGCATCCTGACATTACGCTAGTTTTTCTTTCTCCCCAATTCATCTGCACAAAGCATCTCCTTGACTAGTCAACACATCGAATAAGTTATTGCATCCCTTAAGGTCTTTTTATTTGTGAAAATTTCAAAAACCAATTAAAGCAATCAACAAGGAAGGTAGATCAACAGAGAATTTTGGAACTGTTTTGGATATTGTGAAAATCATCACTGAAGCCTGGAACTAAGAATTTGGAGGAAACAGCCTCATTTAGCATTTCAAAGGCATTTATATAACTAAAGAGCATCACTGAAACTGACACTGCAGAGTGAGTGAATCTAGAAGATTCTTCTGCAAATTTAGTTGCATCGTTACAATTTCTCAAGGTAAAGCAAAGTAGATCTTTATAAATATGGAAGAGTGAGACATCTCGAAACTGTCCTTCTTCCAACATTTATCTTTCAAAAACTGAGAGGCATCCATCAGAACATTTTTGAGTGAGTGCATGTGTGTGTGCGAGTGTGTGTGTGATGACCCTAATTTTCAATGGAGTTCAAAGGTTTCTGGAGTAAGGAAAAATATCTATGTATGCTGTATACTCCAGGAAGATTTATCAGGAAAAGACGGCACGTTCTATCCAAACTTCATTAAATGATGAAACAGAAAAACACCTCAAAGGAATATTTATGTCATAGTTCATATTGTTTTATATAGTTAATAAATATTTTGAAGAACATGTATTTGTTTTGAATTTTGACATTTTATGGTATGAAATGAGTTTCTAGGCCTGAAGTTCCAATTTCTGCATAATCCATTACGCCTATGGGAAATAGATATACAATGACTGAATTTAGGAGGATTATCCATGAGGGGAGCCACCTCTCCATAAGTGAGAATATGGAGGGTTAAATAAAGAACTCAGTATGTAGCATAGCCAGGATTCCAACTCAGATCTCATGACAAAGAACCATACTTTTTCCAGACACATGAAAGTGGAGGATGAATACTATAATTAAAGGACAGACAGAGTGCAGGCAGCAAAGGAAAGAGCAGCCAGAGAATTGGGACAATTTGGAAGAGTCTGGTATCATTGAAACCAAGAGAAAAACGTGAAGGAGGATCTGATTAACAGTGACCAACACAGAAAAGAGTAAGAAATAAAGTTCTGTGAAGGCATCTAGTGTTTATTAGGAGATCTTTGCTGAGCAGTGTCAGTAGAGAGAGGACAAAAGCCAGGTTACATTGGGTGGGGCTGTAAATGGGAGATGAGGAAATAGAGGCAGCAAGTATAAATAATTTTCAAGAAACATGACTGAAAAAGGGAAAGGAGGAGAGAGCTATTGCTAGTGGGGAATCTTCATCATGTTTTGTTTTTGCTGTCACTTATTAGTCACCTATTATGTGTTGTGGTAGTTAAGGTTGTATGTCAGCTTGGCTAGGCTATGAGTCTCAGTGGTTTGGCAGTTATGATATGGTTTGGCAGCTATGTAATAGATGTAATTACCACCATGATGAGATCTGCTATGAGCAGCCAATCAGTTGAAAGGGAGTCTCCTTGGGAGTGTGGTCTGCTTGCTAGCTTTTGGTCACTCTGGATCCTCATGTGACCTCCAGTTCTCGGGACTTGAGCTAGCAGCTCACCTACCATTTCATGTTTTGTGAGCCTCTGCAGCCTGTGAGCCACTGGCCTCTCAATTTACCTGCCAATCTTGGGGTTCGCTGGCCTCTGCAGGCAGTGAGCCAGAGGTCCGCTGTCTGATCTTGGGTTTGCCAGCTCCTGCAGCTATGTGAGTCAGGAGAAGCCTCTAGTCTGACCCACAGACTTGGGACTTTCCAGCCTCTACAACCGTGTGAGCCATTTCCTTGATATAAATTGCTCTTTTTCTCTCTCTCTACATATATATATGCATATATATATATGCTTCACTGGTTTTGCTTCTCTAGAGAACCCAGCCTAAGACATGTGCTGTTTCACAAAGCATAAAGGTATTTAATCTTCCTAAGAATTCTATGATAAAAATCCCCATTTAACACATGTTATTTAGAAAGATAAAACAAGTTGCCCAGGTTAAACAACTACAATGTGTCAGAATTCAAACCTGAAGTGTTTGGCTGAACTACTAGTCAAATTTGAAAGGCCTGAGCCAGTTCACTGAGCCTGCAGCAGAACAGGGGAAAAGGAGTATAGAGGAGACAAGTTTGTAGGTGTTTTGGCGGATGCAGAAAATGGGTCCGGGAGCAGGGAATTGCAGTCTGATGGCCTCTTCTCTGAAGTTGGAACTGAGTCCTGTGAACTGAAAGCGCTGCAGAGGCTGGAGAACAGATGCACATGTATGGGAAAAACTGCTCTCTCCTGCTGAATGAGGTGGTAAAAAAATCTTTAGAGTATACTATATAGCCATCTAAAACAATATTTCGACGAGTTTTTTTTTTATGATTTGGAGAAATGCATGTATTATAATGTGAAAATGAAAAAATCAGGAAGTAAAATTATATACATGGGATTTGTTTTTAAAGTAGTAAACAAAAGAATGGAAGGCTGACAATGATTGTCATTTGAGGGGTGGGCTACAGGAGATACTCCCCTTTTTTCTTTCTGAGCCCTCTATGTTTTCTCTAAGGTGTCTTTATTTTGTCATCAGAGAAAATAAACTTTTAAAATATTTGAAGTTACTAACATATGAGTCAAAACAAATTGGGCAAGTCACATGACTTGCAAAGGTTTTTCCAGTGATCGTGCCTGTGCTCTCCCACAAATTTCCAATAACTCCGCCCCTTGAATACAGGGGCACCTGTATGACATGAGCTGGGCCAAATGGAGTTTTTCCTGGAACCCTGTGGACGCTCTAATCCCTAAGATGGCAAAGGTAAAGAAGCCAGTCTTCCCACTGCTTGGAATCAAGCCCATTTGCAGGAGAAGAGAATAAACCAATAAAAAAAAAAAAAATTGAGAAACGAAGAGAGCAAGATCTGAAAGTGTCTCAGTTCCCGAAGTCACCCTCAGCTCCGTCACATGAGCCTATATATAGTCCTCTATTTGGCCTAAGCTATTTTGAGGTGTATTTCTGTCACTTGCAATTAAAAGAACTTGACATCCAATATATTTATCTAAACTGGCAGCCATGAATTAAATATTCCAGATACTGTTTAAGGAGCCCTGGAGGCACAGTGGTCAAGTGCTTGGCTGTCAGCCCACCAGCCACTCGGCAGGAGAAAAGACCTGGTGATCTGCTCCCATAAAGATTACCCATTGCTGTCTAGTTGATTCCAACTCATAGCAACCCTGTAAAACAAAATAGAACTGCCTCATAAAGTTTCCTAGGCTGTCATCTTTACACGAGCAGATGGGCCAGGTCTTTCTCTCTTTGAGTGGCTGGGGGGTTCAAACCATTGACCTTTCAGTTAGTGGCCAAGTGCTTAACCACTGCTCCACCAAGACTCTTTCCATAAAAGATGAGGGCTCCTGGATGAATCCCTTTGGTGAGACTTGTCTTAGGCTGAGTTCTCTGGAGAAACAAAACCAGTAAAACGTATAAAAATATATATACAGAGATTTATATCAAGGAAGTGGCTCACATGGTTGTAGGGGCTGGAATGTCCCCAGTCCATGGGTCAGGCTGGAGGCTTCCCCTGATTCATGTAGCCAAAGAGTCTGGCAAACCCAAGATTGCCAGGTGAGACAGCAGGGCTCTTGCTCACAGGCTATGAAGACCGAAGAATTCCAAGATCAGCAGGCAAGACAGAAGGTAACCTGCTAGCTCACATCCTAAGGACTGGAGGTCAGATGAACAGGAGCCAGCTGCAAGATCCATAGAAAGCAAAATCCTGGAAGCCTTGCAAGAAAGTCCACTTATATTTTATGCAGGCCACCCCCCCCCAAGGAAATTCCCTTTCAACTGATTATCTACTCACAGCAGATTACATCATGAAGGTGATCAGATTATATCAAATCTCATCATGGAAGTGATCATATCATCATATGACTGCCAAACTACATCATAACTGCCAAACCACTGAGAATCATGGCCCAGCCAAGTTGACACAAAACCATAACAATCATAGTCCACCCCTTGTCAACTTGGCACCCGTACACATATCCTTAAACCATATGTAATCTCTGAATGAAAACAATTATGAAGTCATACTTGCACCTAATATGATACAACTAACACACATACAACTGAAAATGCACTAGCCCTGTTTACATCTTATAATTTTTAAGTGAAGAAAACAAAAATATGCACACACACAAGGCAGAAATACTCATAAAAATTACAGTTCTTATTTCTGCAAACTTGTCATGTGGTCATAACTGGTATTTAGAACTACCTCCTTATACCACCCATCCAGTATTCCCTTTGCCCTCAGCAAGCACCTCAGATGGTCATGGTTCTTTGCTTGGTGGAATGACCCAAACGTTCGTTCCTGAAGGGTCTGGGCCATTAGTAGTCATGTTATAGTTGGGTTGCTATAGTTTTCCATTGACTTTAATCACAGGGCATGGTAGTACTAAGAGACACCCTAAGGGATCGCCTGCATTCCAGACATACTCTTCTTTACTGCCATTATGTAATATCAGTCCAATTCCCTCTTGGTAATCAGGATCAATCACGCCAGCCAATACGGTAAGTCCCTTCTTTGTTGATCCAGAGGCATAAGGAGCCTAAAATGGCCAGGTGGCATTCTTAGTTTCCAGTTCAATGGAATCAGTGATGTGTCTCCAGGTGGATGCATTTCTGCCTTTGGAACCAAGGCCTCTAAATCTGCAGAGCATAAGGTCCAGGGACCGGAGCAAAAATTTTGCCTGTGGGCCACTAAGGGTAATAATGAGTAGTGCCACTCACATTTCTACCCCTCAATTCCTGGACCCATGAATCCCAGCTATGGGAAAAAGAGCACCATACACTGGATGCTGGTTTAGAGCGTATACAGTCTCCTGGAGAACATTGCCCCAACCCTGTAAGGTATTGCCAGGTAGTTGGTGCCATAATTGTGTCTTTAGAAGGCCGTTCCATCATTCTATCAAGACAGTTGCTTCAGGATGATGGGGAACATGGGAAGACCAGTGAATTCCATGAGCATGGGCCCACTGCTGCACCTCATTTGCTGTGAAGTGAGTCCCTGGATCTGAGGCGATGCTGTGTGGAATACCAGGATCTAGAATAAGGCATTCTGTAAGTCCATGGATGATGGTTTTGGCAGAAGCATTGTGTGCAGGGAAGGCAAATCTGTATCTAGAGTCAGTGCCTATTCCAGTAAGACCAAAACACTGTCCTTTCCATGATGGAAGTGGTCCAATGTAATCAACTTCCACCAGGTTGCTGACTGGTCACCTTGAGGGATGGTGCCATACTGGGGATTCAGTGATGGTCTCTGCTGCTGGCAGATTGAGCACTGAGCAGTAGCTGTGGCCAAGTCTGCCTTGGTGAGTGGAAGTTCATGTTGCTGAGGCCATGCATAACCTCCATCCATGCCACCATGGCCACTTTGTTGATGAACCCATTCAGCAATGATGGGAGTGGCTGGAGAAAGAAGATGACTGGTTTCCAGAGAATGTGTCATCCTATCCACTTGATTGTTAAAATCCTCCTATGCTGAAATCACCTCTTGGTGAGCATTCACATGGGATACAAGTATCTTCACTTCTTTGGCCCATTCCGAGAGGTCTAGCCACATACCTCTTCCCCATACAGCTGTGTCCTCCACTTTCCAATCACGTTCCTTCCAAGTTTCTGACCATTCAGCAAAACCATTGGCCACAGCCCATGAACCAGTATACAACTGCACATCTAGCCATTTCTCCTTCCAAGCAAAGTGAACAGCCAGGTGCACTGCTCAAATTTCTGCTCATTGGGAGGATTTCCCTTCACCATTGTCCTTGAAGGAGGTCCCAGAAAAGGGCTGTAGTGCTGCCGCTGTCCACTTTCAAGTGGTACCTGCATATCGTGCAGAGCCATCTGTAAACCAAGCAGGAGCTTTCTCTTCCTCAGTCAACTGATCATAAGGAACTCCCCATGAGGCTATTGATTAAGACTGGGAGATGGACGGTAATGTGACAGGAGTGGAGGCCATGGGAATTTGGGCCACTTCCTCATGCAACTTATTTGTGCCTTCAGGTCCTGCTGGGCCCAATCTTGTATATATCAGTTCCATTTAATGATGGAGTGCTGCTGTGCACATCCAACTCTATGGCTCTGTGGGTCAGACAACCCCTAGTTCATCATGGGCAGCTCAGGACCTATGGTGACTTGGTTGCCCATGGTTAAGCGTTCAGTGTCTACTAAGACCCAATAACAAGCCAAAAGTTATTCCTTAGAAGAAGAGTAGTCATCTGCAGAGGATGGAAGGGCTTTACCCCAAAATCCTAAGGGTCAGTACTGTGATTCACCATAGGGGCCTACCAAAGACTCCACACAGGATCTCTATCTGCCACTGACATTTGAAGCACCATTGAATCAGCCAAATCATATGACCCAAGTGCCAGAACCACTTGCAAGGCAGCCTGAACCTGTTGCATAGCCTTCTCTTGTTCTGGGCCCCACTCAAAACTAACAGCTTTTTTTTTTTATTCTTTTTTTATTAACTTTTATTAAGCTTCAAGTGAATGTTTACAAATCAAGTCAAACTGTCACATATAAGTTTATATACACCTTACTCCGTTCTCCCACTTGCTCTCCCCCTAATGAGTCAGCCCTTCTAGTCTCTCCTTTCGTGACAATTTTGCCAGCTTCCAACTCTCTCTATCCTCCCATCCCCCCTCCAGACAGGAGATGCCAACACAGTCTCAAGTGTCCACCTGATACAAATAGCTCACTCTTCATCAGCATCTCTCCTCTACCCACTGTCCAGTCCCTTCCATGTCTGATGAGTTGTCTTCAGGAATGGTTCCTGTCCTGGGCCAACAGAAGGTTTGGGGACCATGACTGCCAGGATTCCTCTAGTCTCAGTCAGACCATTAAGCATGGTCCTTTTGTGAGAATTTGGGGTCTGCACTGATCTCCTGCTCCCTCAGAGGTTCTCTGTTGTGCTCCCTGTCAGGGCAGTCATCGGTTGTGGCTGGGCACCATCTAGTTCTTCTGGTCTCAGGATGATGTAAGTCTCTGGTTCATGTGGCCCTTTCTGTCTCTTGGGCTCTTAGTTATCGTGTGACCTTGGTGTTCTTCATTCTCCTTTGATCCAGGTGGGTTGAGACCAATTGATGCATCTTAGATGGCTGCTTGTTAGCATTTAAGACCCCAGACGCCACATTTCAAAGTAGGATGCAGAATGTTTTCATAATAGAATTATTTTGCCAATTGACTTAGAAGTCCCCTTAAACCATGGTCCCCAAACCCCCGCCCTTGCTCCGCTGACCTTTGAAGCATTCAGTTTATCCCGGAAACTTCTTTGCTTTTGGTCCAGTCCAACTGAGCTGACCTTCCATGTATTGAGTGTTGTCCTTCCCTTCACCTAGAGCAGTTCTTATCTACTAACTAATCAGTAAAAAACCCTCTCCCACCCTCCCTCCCTCCCCGCCTCGTAACCACAAAAGTATGTGTCCTTCTCAGTTTATACTATTTCTCAAGATCTTATAATAGTGGTCTTATACAATATTTGTCCTTTTGCCTCTAATTTCACTCAGCATAATGCCTTCCAGGTTCCTCCATATTATGAAATGTTTCACAGATTTGTCACTGTTCTTTAGCGATGCGTACTATTCCATTGTGTGAATATACCACAATTTATTTATCCATTCGTCCATTGATGGACACCTTGGTTGCTTCCAGCTTTTTGCTATTGTAAACAGAGCTGCAATAAACATGGGTGTGCATATATCTGTTTGTGTGAAGGCTCTTATTTCTCTAGGGTATATTCCGAGGAGTGGGATTTCTGGGTTGTATGGTAGTTCTATTTCTAACTGTTTAAGATAACACCAGATAGATTTCCAAAGTGGTTGTACCATTTTACATTCCCACCAGCAGTGTATAAGAGCTTCAATCTCTCCGCAGCCGCTCCAACATTTATTATTTTGTGTTTTTTGGATTAATGCCAGCCTTGTTGGAGTGAGATGGAATCTCATTGTAGTTTTAATTTGCATTTCTCTAATGGCTAATGATCGTGAACATTTCCTCACGTATCTGTTAGCTGCCTGAATATCTTCTTTAGTGAAGTGTGTGTTCACATCCTTTGCCCACTTCTTGATTGGGTTGTTTGTCTTTTTGTGGCTGAGTTTTGACAGAATCATATAGATTTTAGAGATCAGGCACTGGTCGGAGATGTCATAGCTGAAAATTCTTTCCCAGTCTGTAGGTGGTCTTTTTACTCTTTTGGTGAAGTCTTTAGATGAGCATAGGTGTTTGATTTTTAGGAGCTCCCAGTTATCTGGTTTCTCTTCGTCATTTTTGGTAATGTTTTGTATTCTGTTTATGCCTTGTATTAGGGCTCCTAAGGTTGTCCCTATTTTTTCTTCCATGATCTTTATCGTTTTAGTCTTTATGTTTAGGTCTTTGATCCACTTGGAGTTAGTTTTTGTGCATGGTGTGAGGTATGGGTCCTGTTTCATTTTTTTGCAAATGGATATCCAGTTATGCCAGCACCATTTGTTAAAAAGACTATCTTTTCCCCAATTAACTGACACTGGGCCTTTGTCAAATATCAGCTGCTCATATGTGGATGGATTTATATCTGGGTTCTCAATTCTGTTCCATTGGTCTATGTGTCTGTTGTTGTACCAGTACAAGATTGTTTTGACTACTGTGGCTGTATAACAGGTTCCGAAATCAGGTAAAGTGAGGCCTCCCACTTTCTTCTTCTTTTTCAGTAATGCTTTGCTTATCCGAGGCTTCTTTCCCTTCCATATGAAGTTGGTGATTTGTTTCTCTATCACATTAAAAAATGACATTGGAATTTGGATCGGAAGTGCATTGTATGTATAGATGGCTTTTGGTAGAATAGACATTTTTGCTGTGTTAAGTCTTCCTATCCATGAGCAAGGTATGTTTTTCCACTTAAGTATGTCCTTTTGAATTTCTTGTAGTAGTACTTTGTAGTTTTCTTTGTGTAGGTCTTTTACATCTTTGGTAAGATTTATTCCTAAGTATTTTATCTTCTTGGGGGCTACTGTGAATGGTATTGATTTGGTTATTTCCTCTTCGATGTTCTTTTTGTTGATGTAGAGGAATCCAAGTGATTTTTGTGTGTTTATCTTGTAACCTGAGACTCTGCCAAACTCTTGTATTAGTTTCAGTAGTTTTCTGGAGGATTCCTTAGGGTTTTCTGTGTATAAGATCATGTCATCTGCAAATAGAGATAATTTTACTTCCTTCTTGCCAATCCGGTTGCCCTTTATTTCTTTGTCTAGCCTAATTTCTCTGGCTAGGAATTCTAGCACAATGTTGAATAAGAGTGGTGATAAAGGCCATCCTTGTCTGGTTCCCGTTCTCAAGGGAAATGCTTTCAGGCTCTCTCCATTTAGAGTGATGTTGGCTGTTAGCTTTGTATAAAAAAAACAATATTATGTTGAGGAATTTTCCTTCAATTCCTATTTTGGTGAGAGTTTTTATCAATGGGTGCTGGACTTTGTCAAATGCCTTTTCTGCATCAATTGATAAGATCATGTGGTTTTTGTCTTTTGTTTTATTTATATGGTGGATTACATTAATGGTTTTTCTTATATTAAACCAGCCTTGCATACCTGGTATAAATCCCACTTGATCAGGGTGGATTAATTTTTTGATATGTTGTTGAATTCTATTGGCTAGAATTTTATTGAGGATTTTTGCATCTATGTTCATGAGAGATATAGGTCTGTAATTTTCTTTTTTGGTGGTGTCTTTACCTGGTTTTGGTATCAGGGAGATGGTGGCTTCATAGAATGAGTTAGGTAGTATTCCGTCATTTTCAATACTTTGAAATACCTTTAGTAGTAGTGGTGTTAACTCTTCTCTGAAAGTTTGGTAGAACTCTGCAGTAAAGCTATCCGGGCCAGGGCTTTTTTTTGTTGGGAGTTTTTTGATTACCATTTCAATCTCTTTTTTTGTTATGGGTCTATTTAGTTGTTCTACTTCTGATTGTGTTAGTTTAGGTAGGTAGTGTTTTTCCAGGAATTCATCCATTTCTTCTAGGTTTGCAAATTTGTTAAGAGTACAATTTTTCATAATAATCTGATATGATTCTTTTAATTTCAGTTGGGTCTGTTGTGATGTGGCCCATCTCGTTTCTTATTTGGGTTTATTTGTTTCCTTTCCTGTATATCTTTAGTCAGTCTGGCCAATGGTTTATCAATTTTGTTAATTTTTTTGAAGAACCAGCTTTTGGCTTTGTTAATTCTTTCAATTGTTTTTCTGTTCTCTAATTGATTTAATTCAGCTCTAATTTTTATTATTTGTTTTCTTCTGGTGCCTGATGGATTCTTTTTTTGCTCACTTTCTATTTGTTCAAGTTGTAGGGACAGTTCTCTGATTTTGGCTCTTTCTTCTTTTTGTATGTGTGCATTTATCAATATAAATTGGCCTCTGTGCACTGCTTTTGCTATGTCCCAGAGGTTTTGATAGGAAGTATTTTCATTCTCCTTGCATTCTATGAATTTCCTTATTCCCTCCTTAATGTCTACTATAAAAAAAAAAAAAAAATTTTTATATACTATAACCCAGTCTTTTTTCCAGAGGGTTTTGTTCAGTTTCCAAGTATTTGATTTCTTTTCCCTAATTTTTCTGTTATTGATTTCCACTTTTATGGCCTTGTGGTCTGAGAAGATGCTTTGTAATATTTTGATGTTTTGGATTCTGCAAAGGTTTGTTTTATGACCTAATATGTGGTCTATTCTAGAGAATGTTCCATGTGCGCTAGACTAACAGCTTTTTGAGTCACCTAATAAATAGGCTGGAGTAGTACACCCAAATGAGGAATAGGTTGCCTCCAAAATCCAAACAGGCCCACTAGGCATTGTGCCTCCTTTTCAGTTGTGAGAGGGGCGAGATGCCATAACTTATTTTTCACTTTAGAAGGGATATCTCTACATGGCCCACATCACTGAGCCCCTAGAAATTTCTCTGAAGTCGAGGTCACCTGAATTTTTGTAGGATTAATTTCCTACCCTCTAACATGCAAATGTTTCACCAGTAAGTTCAGAGTCATTGACATTTTTTCCTTAGTAGGTTCAATCAGCATAATGTCATCAATGTAACGGGCCAGTGTGACCTCTTGTGGAAGGGAAAGGCAATCAAGGTTCCTATGGACTAAATTATGACATAGGGCTGGACAGTTGATACACCCCTGCGGAAGGACCGTGAAGGTGTACTGTTTCAGCTGAAGGCAAACAGCTTCTGGCGGTCCTTTAAAACAGGTCTGGAGAAAAAGGCATTAGCCAGATCAATAGCTGCATTCCAAGTACGAGGAGAGGTATTAATTTGCTCAAGCCATGAAACCACATCTGTAACAGTAACTGCAGTTGGAGTCACCACCTGGTTAAGTTTTTGATAATCCACTGTCATTCTCCAAGATCCATCCTTTTTTTGCACAGGCCAAATAGGAGAGTTGAATGGGGGTGTGATTGGAATCACCACCCCCGCATCCTTCAAGTCCTTAATGGTGGCAGTAATCTCTGCAAATCCCTCCAGGAATGCCGTATTGCTTTTGGTTAACTATTTTCCTAGGTACTGGCAGTTCTAATGGCTTCCACTAGGCTTTTCCTACTAAAATAGCCCTTACTTCATTTTTCAGGGATCCAATGTGGGGGTTCTGCCAATTGTTGAGTATGTCTATTCCAATTATGCATTCTGCAGCTGGGGAAATCACTACAGGATGGGTTTGGAGACTCACTGGACCTAATGTGAGATGGACATGAGCTAAGACTCCATTAATAACCTGACCTCCATATGCCCACACTCTGCCTGGTGGGACACAGTGACATTTTGGGTCTCCTGGAATTAGTGTCGGTTCAGAGGCATTATCCAGTAACCCCCAAAAGTCTGATTATTTCTTTTTCCCCAATGAGCTATCACACTCATAAAAGACTGTAGATCCCTTTGGGGAAGACTGGGAGAAAGATTAGCAATCTAAATTTTTGACAATGTAGTAAAATCCTTCCTCAAGGGGACTCAGCTTCCCCTTCATTCAAGGAATTGTGGTTCTTTAAACTTGCTCAAGTCTGGGAATTGATTAAGGGGCCAGACTCTCTATTCTGGTGATTTGAGTTAGACTGCTGTTCGCTTTCCCCATATGTCTGTCAGTTTGTCATACTATGGGGGCTTGCGTGTTGCTGCGATGCTGGATGCTATGCCACTGGTATTCAAATACCAGCAGGGTCGCCCATGAAGGACAGGTTTCAGCTGAGCTTCCAGACTAAGACTAGGAAGAAGGACTCAGCAGTCTACTTCTGAAAAGCACTAGCCAGTGAAAACCTTATGAATAGCAGCAGAAGATTGTCTGATATAGTACTGGAAGTTGAGCCCCCCAGGTTGGAAGGCACTCAGAAGATGACCGGGGAAGAGCTACCTTCTCAAAGTAGAGTCGACCTTAATGACGTGGATGGAGTAAAGCTTTCGGGACCTTCATTTGCTGATGTGGCATGACCCAAAATGAGAAGAAACAGCTGCAAACATCCATTAATAATTGTAACCTGGAATGTATGAAGTATGAATCTAGGAAAACTGGAAATTGTCAAAAATGAAATGGAACACATAAACATCGATATCCTAGGCATTAGTGAGCTGAAATGGACTGGTATTGGCCATTTTGGATTGGACAATCATATAGTCTACTATGCTGGGAATGACAACTTGAAGAGGAATGGTGTTGCATTCATCGTCAAAAAGAACTTTTCAAGATCTATCCTGAAGTACTATGCTGTCAGTGATAAGATAACATTCATACGTCTAAAAGGAAGACCAGTTAATACGACCATTATTCGAATTTATGTACCAACCAATAGGGCCAAAGATGAAGAAATAGAAGATTTTCATCAGCTGCTGCAGTCTGAAATTGATCGAACATGCAATCAAGTTGCATTGATAATTACTGGCGATTGGAATGCGAAAGTTGGGAACAGAGAAGAAGGATCAGTAGTTGGAAAATATGGCCTTGGTGATAGAAACAATGCCAGAGATTGAAAGAAGAATTTTGCAAGACCAGCGACTTCTTCATTGCAAATACCTTCTTTCACCAACATAAACGATGACTATACACATGGACCTTGCCAGATGGAACACACAGAAATCAAATTGACTACATCTGTGGAAAGAGATGATGGAAAAGCTCAATATCATCAGTCAGAACAAGGCCAAGGGCCGACTGTGGAACAGACCATCAATTGCTCATATGCAAGTTCAAGCTGAAACTGAAGAAAATCAGAGCAAGTCCATGAGAGCTAAAATATGACCTTGAGTATACCCCACCTGAATTTAGAGACCATCTCAAGAATAGATTTGACACATTGAACACTAGTGACCGAAGACCAGACGAGTTGTGGAATGACATCAAGGACATCCTCCATGAAGAAAGCAAGAGGTCACTGAAAAGACAGGAAAGAAAGAAAAGACCAAGATGGATGTCAGAGGAGACTCTGAAACTTGCTCTCGAACATCGAGCAGCTAAAGCAAAAGGAAGAAATGATGAAGTCAAAGAACTGAACAGAAGATTTCAAAGGGCATCTTGAGAAGACAAAGTAAAGTATTATAATGACATGTACAAAGAGCTGGAGATGGAAAACCAAAAGGGAAGAACACACTTGGCGTTTCTCAAGCTGAAAGAACTGAAGAAAAAATTCAAGCCCTGAGTTGTAATAGTGAAGGATTCTATGGGGAAAATATTAAATCATGCAGGAACCATCAAAAGTAGATGGAAGGAATACACAGAGTCATTATATCAAAAAGAATTAGTCGATGTTCAACCATTTCAAGAGGGGGCATAGGATCAGGAACCGATGGTACTGAAGGAAGAAGTCCAAGCTGCTCTGAAGGCATTGGTGAAAAACAAGGCTCCAGGAATTGATGGAATATCAATTGAGATGTTTCAACAGACAGATGCAGCGCTGGAGGTGCTCACTCGTCTGTGCCAAGAAATATGGAAGACAGCTTCCTGGCCAACTGACTGGAAAAGATCCATATTTATGCCTATTCCCAAGAAAGGTGATCCAACTGAATGTGCAAATTATAGAACAATATCATTAATATCACACACAAGCATACTTCTGCTGAAGATCATTCAAAAATGGCTGCAGCAGTATATTGACAGGGAACTGCCAGAAATTCAGGCAGGTTTCAGAAGAGGACATGGAACCAAGGATATCATTGCTGATGTCAGATGGATCCTGGCTGAAAGCAGAGAATACCAGAAGGATGTTTACCTGTGTTTTATTGATTATGCAAAGGCATTCGACTGTCTGGATCATAACAAATTATGGATAACACTGCGAAGAATAAGAATTCCAGAACACTTAATTGTGGTCATGAGGAAACTTTACATAGATCAAGAGGTGGTCGTTCGGACAGAACAAGGGGATACTGATTGGTTGAAAGTCAGGAAAGGTGTGCATCAGAGTTGTATTCTTTCACCATACCTATTCAATCTGCATGCTGAGCAAATAATCCGAGAAGCTGGACTATATGAAGAAGAACGGGGCATCAGGATTGGAGGAAGACTCATTAACAATCTGCGTTATGCAGATGACACAACCTTGCTTGCTGGAAGTGAAGAGGACTTGAAGCACTTACTAATGAAGATCAGAGACCACAGCCTTCAGTATGGATTGCATCTCAACATTAAAAAAAAACAAAAATCCTCACAACTGGACCAATGAGCAACATCATGATAAAGGGAGAAAAGATTGAAGTTGTCAAGGATTTCATTTTACTTGGATCTGAGATCAACACCCATGGAAGCAGGAGTGAAGAAATCAAGAGTTGCATTGCATTGGGTAAATCTTCTGCAAAGGACCCCTTTAAAGTGTTGAAGAGCAAAGATGTCCCCTTGAAGACTAAGGTGCGCCTGATCCAAGCCATGGTATTTTCAATCGCATCATATGCATGTGAAAGCTGGACAATGAATAAGGAAGACCAAAGAAGAATTGATGCCTTTGAATTGTGGTTAAATATTGAATATACCATGGACTGCCAAAAGAATGAACAAATCTGTCTTCGAAGAAGTACAGCCAGAATTCTCCTTAGAGGCAAGGATGGCGAGACAGCGTCTTTCATGCTTTGGACACGTTGTCAGGAGGGATCAGTCCCTGAAGAAGGACGTCATGCTTGGCAGAGTACAGGGTCAGCGGAAAAGAGGAAGACCCTCAACGAGGTGGATTGACACAGTGGCTGCAACAATGAGCTCAAGCATAACAACGATTGTAAGGATGGCTCAGGACCGGGCAGTGTTCTGTTCTGTTGTGCATAGGGTCGCTATGAGTCGGAACGAACTTGACGGCACCTAACAACAACAAGAACAACAACAGCTGTTCGCTTGACCTGTAGTTCTTCCAATTATACAGATGAAGTAAATATTTAGTAGGTTTTTTGTCTATTTCACTCCTAGGGACACAATGACTAAGTAACCAATGCTGTAAGTCTGTGGGAGTCAGTTACTGCTTTGACTTCACTGTTCTTTATTAACCAGACTCACCAGGTCTTTATCTATCGAGTGCGGCTACTTGGCCTCTACCTCCATGGAGTCCAGTCAGCTCCATTTGTAGTTAGGTGTCTTAACTCAGTTAGGGCAGTTCCCACTGTCAACTTTGACTTACATAAAATAGCAATCACAGTAGTCTTCAAAGATGCTGAGGCTCCCTTCACAAATTTGTTCCTCACCATTGTGGTAAAAGGTGTGTCTTCTGGGCACACCTGAGAAATCCACTCTAACATGGCAATTTCCCTAAGCCCTTGGATACCTTCTTCTACAGAACACTAAGACAGGTCTGATACTTCACCTTGATTTAGTGTAGGCTGCAGCATAGTCCATGCTTCAGTGACCCAAGCAAATGAACTATTAGATCCTTACCTAATCTCTTGAGCTGAAACATTGAATGAAGAATCTGTGTTTAGTGGCCCCATATCAATAAACTCAGACTGATCCATCTTTATGTTCTTTGTACCATTATCCCACACCCTTAATAGCCATCCCCACACGTATTTCCCAGGTTTCTATTTGTATATGTTAGAAATTTCAAGCAGTTCTTTTGCAATGTAGTATACCTCCTCCTGGGTCACACTTTGTATTTTACCTTTTGGTGCTCACTGGGACTTAAGTCTAGTTATAGGTCTGGAAGCCAAAATTGATGGTTGGGGTGTGTTTTTGAACTTTCAGCATGATCTTTATGGCATCTGCCTCCGGTGATGCCCCAGGCAATGACTCAGACAAAGGCTCTTCAAACACAGCTAGGTTAATCTCATCAGATGGGGGTGGAAAAGCTAATGGTTTTGCTGGGGAGTATGGCTTAGCAGACAAAGATGGAGTAATCCCTTCAGATGGGTGTGAGAGCACTGGTTCTGTTCACAGGAGTGACTGAAAGGAATTTAGTGGCTCAATGTCCCCAGCTTCCTGATTATCTGTTTCTATGTCCTCATTCCAAGTTTTAGGGTCCCATTCCTTCCCAATTAAAGCCCTCACTTTAACTTCAGACACACTTGAGGTTGGGAATTGAGTTAGTGTTGTAATTCAGCCGCTCTCACGACAATATTTTGGGTTTGGTTTTTGGCCATATAAGCTCTGTTACTAGAAGAAATAAGGCTTTCTTTCAAGGCACAAATGGAAACTTTGAGGTTGTTTATGTGACATTTGAGCTTTGACTCTGAGACCCTGAGCTTATCTCTTTCTTTCACCACTTTGTCTAGTGAAATTAGGACCAATCAAAAAGCTTCCTTATACTTCTCATTAAGACAAAATTGTAGAAAGATACCAAACATGTAATCTCCCTGAGCCTTGCTTCTCACCAACACCTGATCTACTGGTGGTGATATTTTGCATATATGTATTGCCAGCTCACACCATGGATTACCAGTGCCCTCTTTACTGCTGGAAGTAGAGTCATCAACATCTTTAAGACTAACCACATTCAAGAACCAATATAGAAAACTCAGCCTTTCAATTTTGTTTCTCTAGAACCACTCTCTGTACCAAACGCCTTAGGCTAGGTTCTCTAGAGAAGCAAAACCGGTAAAGGGTATAAATATATAGAGAGAGAGATTTAAATCAAGGGAATGGCTCACATAATTGTAGAGGCTGGAACATCCCCAGTCTGTGGATCAGGCTGGAGACTTCTGATTCATGTAGCCACAGGGGCTGGCGAACCCAAGATTGGCAGGTCAGAGAGCAGGGCTCTTTCTCACAGGCTGTGAAGACCGACAAACCCCAAGATTGGCAGGCAAGACAGCAGGTAAGCTGCTAGCTCAAGTCCCAAAAACGAGGTCAAATAAACAGGAGCCAGCTGCAGGATCCATAGCAAGAAAAAGCCCATGAACCTTGTAAGAAAGTCCACTTATATTTGATGCAGGCCATACCCCCAAGGAAACTCCCTTTCAACTATTGGCTACTCACAGCAGATCCCATCATGGAGGTAATCACATTATATCAAATCTCATCACGGAAGTGATCATATCATCATACCACTGCCAAACTACATCATAACTGTCAAACCACTGAGAATCATGCCTTAATGATCACAAGGCACCTGCTGTGTTAAGACTGGTGTGTCATAGCAGCTGACTCCACAACATCATTTTCCTGGTTACATGTGTTACAGCATCGATTTTTCAGTGGCAACTCTGTGCCACACAGCAGTTCCAGAAAGAATTCTACCAATAGACCTTGAGCTCTGATGAGCAGGATTAGGCACACGCAGTTCCACTAACAGCTAAATTTAGAGACTTACACAGTCAGGTGATTTGGACAATAAAATATACAATTTGTTTTCTTGTCTGCCCCATATTACTGCTATGAGTATCAAAGATGCTATACTTGAAGAAAGAAGCTGGAGATAAAAACCGGTGAGTATTCTTGAATTTGTACTTAACATATGAATTTGGAGAAAGGTAGTATTTCAAGCCTTCTCACTCTGAGGGATGGAGCAAATACTGAAATTGGGGAAGACAGAGGCTCTACCACATGCTTCCCAAACAGATTCCTGGCCCCAGCAGTGAATGGACTGAATTACAGAGTGGAAGTGTATCCATATTTACTTTTTTGATTGCATTCTTTGGTTCATTTTCAATCATTTATTTTGAGTACTTGCACTGTCCTCGGTATTTAGGTGTGAAGAAATGATGAAGGAAAAGAACTGAACAGAAATTTTCAGTGTGGCTTAAAAAGACAAAGTAAAATATTATAATGAAATGTGCAAAAACCTGATGCTTAGCATTTCTTAAGCTGAAAGAACTGAAAAAAAAATTCAAGACTTGAGTTGCAATATTGAGAGATTCCATGGGAAAAATAGTGAATGACTCAGGAAACATAAAAGGAGATGAACGGAATGCAGGGTCACTGTACCAAAAAGAATTGGTTGATGTTCAACAATTTCAGGAGGTAGTGTATGTTCAAGAACTGTTGGTATTGAAGGAAAAAGTCCAAGCTGCACTGAAGGCATTGGCAAAAAACAAGGCTCCAGGAACTGATGAAATACCAACTGAGAAGTTTCAATAAACGAATGCAACTCTGGAAGGGCTCACTTTCTACGCCAAGAAATTTGGAAGACAGCCACCTGACCAACCTACTGGAAGAGATCCATATTTGAGCCCATTCCACAGAAAGGTGATCCAACAGAATGCAGAAATTATCAAGCAATATTATACACAAGTAAAATTTTGCTGAAGATAATTCAAAAGCTGTTGCAGCAGTACATTGACAGGGAACTGCCAGAAATTCAAGTGGAATTCTGAAGAGGATTTGGAGCATCGTCGCTGATGTCAGATAGATCCTGGCTGAAAGCAGAGAATACCAGAAAGATGTTTACCTGTGTTTTATTGGCTATGCAAAGGCATTCAACTCTGTGGATTGTAACAAATTATGGATAACATTGTGAAGAATGGGAATTCAAGTACACTTAGTTGTGTCCATGAGGAACCTGTAACATTGACCAAGAGGCAGTCATTTGAACAGAACAAGGGAACAGTGCATGGTTTAAAATCAGGGAAGGTGTGCATCAGGGTTACATCCTTTCACTATACTTATTCAATCTGTATGCGGAACAAATAATCAGAGAAGCTGGACTATATGAAGAAGGACATGGCATCAGGATTGGTGGAAGACTCATTAACAACCTGCAATATGCAGATGACACAACCTTTCTTGCTGAAGAGGTCTGGAAGCACTCACTGATGAAGACCAAAGACTACAGCCTTCAGTACGGATTACACCACAACATAAAGAAAACAAAAATCCTCACAACTGGACCAATAAGCAACATCATGATAAATGGAAAAAATATTGAAGTTGTCAAGGATTTCATTTTACTTGGATCTACAGTCAACGCCCATGGAAGCAGCAGTCAAGAGATCAAAGGAGGTATTGCATTGGGGAAATCTGCTGCAAAAGACCTCTTTAAAGTGTTAAAAAGCAAAGATACCACTTTGAGGACTAAGGTGTGCCTGACTCAAGTCATGGTATTTTTGGTCACCCCCTATGCATGCGAAAACTAGCCAATGAATAAGGAGGATCAAGGAAGAATTGATGCATTTGAATTATGGGGTTGGTAAGAATACTGAATATACCATGGACTTCTGGAAGAGTGAACAAATCTGTCTTCGAAGAAGTACAGCCAGAATGCTTCCTAGAAGCGAAGATGGCAAGACTTTGTCTCACATACTTTGGACATGCTGTCAGGAGGGACCAGTCCCTGGAGAAAGACATCATGCTTGGTAAAGCAAAGGGTCAGCGAAAAAGAGGAAGACCCTCAACAAGATGGATTGACACAGTGGCTGCAAGACTGAGCTCAAACAAAGCAAAAATTGTGAGGATGGTGCAGGACTGGGCAGTGTTTCATTCTGTTGTACATAGGGTTGCTATAAGTCGGAACCATCTGGACGGCACCTAACAACAACAAGGTATTATACAAGGCACTGAGATACAAATGTAAACATGATAATCCTCCCACCTTCTCCATTGTACACAGTTTGGTGGAGGTACTGAACAGAAACAATTAACTATAATACAGTAAAATAAGTGCCCTTATGTGGTCACTATTGAGATGAAATGATAATTAATGCAGTAGATAGAGGGAGGTTCCCAGAAGAGGAGACGTTTCTTCTGGATCTTGAAAGATGAGTAGAACTGGTCAAGAGGATAAGGTAGAAGGGTTTCTTATGTAGAGGGATCAGCATGAACACGGCACAGAGGAATGAAGCTGCATGGGGTATCAGCATGGCAAAACACAAGGTGTGGGGTAAAGAGGAGGGAAGCAAGCTGGTTTTTCCAGCCTCACTTTGCCTAATTCATGTTTTCCATTTCTGGGTTTCAATCCTGCAGTAACTAAAAACTGATGAGAAATACAAATTTTTGTTTATTCTTGTTCAGAGAAAAGTTGAAAATAATGAATGAGCAAATGAAAGAAACATATACAAGAGGGCCTCAGCCTTTTCAGTCAAGAAACATAAGTCACAGCCATCCTGGGAGGAAAAGGAGAGAAGAGCTTCTATCATTATTGCAACCTCAGTTCTTCCGAGTCCCATCTTCTCCTGGGCAGGGGCCCGGGGACACTGCTTCTGCTATAGCATCCGTCCCTCTGTCTGCTCCCTCAGCAGCCCAGTTCCAAGCACTGTCCCCTGTACCCTCCTCTTTCCCCAGTAGTGGCCAGTGTTCCTGGTGCTGCCGCCTCTGTGCCCAGGCCCCTGTGTCTGAGCCTTGGGTGCTGACACCACCCTGCCACATCCTAGCTCCTGGTCCCTGGACCCTTAGCAGCCCCAGCAGAGGCAGGGCTGGGGGGCTGTACTTTGGTGCTAAACATCTCTTCCCCTTTTGCAGGAGCAGCTGCTTCTCTACCTTTCTCACTCTTTGGTGCCCATAAAGGACCCAGAAGAATCTAGCGCCTCCACCATGAAAAGTAATACGCATACCTGGTGTTGAGCTCAGAAAGTAATATGCATATCTGCTGTTGAGCTGAGATTGCATGGCAGTCCTGAGCTTGGCTGGAGGGCTTGCTCAGCAGGCTGGGTTTAGGTTTCAATGTGAAGGTGGAAATTAGCCTGAATGATCCTGACCAAAGTGGCCAGAGGGTGAGTAAGAATTAATGTCTTAGAGAGCAACAAGGGCCAGGGCAGGAAAGTAAATTCGGTTGAAAGCCAGAGGCAGAGAAAAAGGCTTGGATCACGGCTTGGATGGGGAATGAGTGAAAGAGGCTGAGACAGTCACCCTCATTTGCCCTCAGCTGCTTCACTAGTTGTCAGTTGTGTGCCATTGGTGTGTCATATTGGCTCACACATGAAGCGCTGGTCCTCCCCCTTCTCGGGGGAGCCAGAGACTGCCCTGACTTTGCCCAAGGAGAGACCCATTTAGTGAGACACAAATGCTCCTTCCCTTCCCTTCGCCCTTTCCTCAGCACCAGGTCTTACAAGGAAAACCTTCCTCAACCAAGAGGCTCCTAGTGTGAAACAGAAGCTTTTGCAATTTACATCTGTATTTTACCCTCCCTTAGCCCTTAGCCAGGAGATGTGACTTCAAGCCTGCTGTGAGTAGACAGTTTCACAGGCAACTTGGGAGAGATGAGAGGGGTTGAGGCCTTAGCAGAGGAAGAGAGTAGAGGGGGCTGAGAGGGAGGAACGGAGCTAGGAGAGAGAAGTCAGCTTTGGCACATGAACTTAGAATGGACATCATGCTAAGGCTATTTCACCGTGTTTTGGGGCAGTATTGAAAAAATATTTACTTAGCTATGATGTAGTCGTCTCCACTAGGGGTGGTTTTAATACTTCCTCCTATATTGGAAATTGCCCTTGTTACACTGGGGTAGGGTCCCAATGGCCAGGTCTGTACTATGTGACTCTGTCCCCATGGCTGTAGCCATTCTTGGTCTATGGCAGACACCTGACTCAAGAGGGCTAATTAAATCTCTTCACAGCTCAACCACCAGTGATTGGTATAGGAATCAGCCTCTGACCCAAGCCAGGCCAGAGCCCCTGCTCAGAGCAGAGAGAAATATGCCAATCCCTCTCTGTGGTGGCAGGTGGGTCGTGAGTGAGGCCAGGAAGCTATGTTTTCAGCCACAACAAGTAGTCCAGTCTGCAGTGGGGAAAGTTGACGCCAGCATGCAGAAAGAGCCAGAGAAGCAGACACTGAATCCTGGTTTCAGCTGTAGCCGACTGAGGCCCATTCTCAGGGTTTCCCTCCCATTCTTCCAGGTTAGTTTTTTTTTGAAATACTCAATTATACTTCTAATTAACTTCCCCCTCCTGCTTTTCTTTCTTGAAGTAATTGGTTTGTTTTCTGTTTCTTGCACCATGTACTAAGCCTTCTCACTTACACAGATGACCAACTGAGTAGGTTAAATTAATGTGATCCAAAGCTTTGTTCATCCTGAGGCCTCCAATTACTCTGAAACCTTGCATCACAGTGGTACCCAAGAGAAGTCGTGTCAATAGGGACTGTTTTGCCCCCAGCCCCGAAGGGAAGCTCCTTTACCAAAACCGGAATCTCCTTTTCCAGGGAAATCTCAGTCCATTTATGCAAAACTCAGTATGTGTCTCTAGGAATCCATCGTTCAAGGGAGCGTATGAGACCCAGAATCCTAGGCATTTTCCTGGAGTGTCTTTGGAGAACATCTATTTTTAGATTCTGCACATGACCTAGTGTCTTCCTGTAGTAATCTTAATACCTGCAATAAAGCAAAACCCACTTCTAAACATGCAGACAAGGACACTGCAGCCGCCTACCTAGACTACTCCATACTCCTTGACTCATGTCAACTCTTCCAAGATGGGCAGCTGGCCAGGGCTCAGCATTTCCTCCTGAAATCCTCTTTGTAGGAGGAGAACTCATGGTTAAGCAACTATGGACATTAAAGGGAAAATAGGATTATAAATGCTTTTACTTTTGCCAACTTGTTGAATAAAAGGAATGTTTGGAACATTTTAATGCATCTTTTAATAATAATGAGTGCCGTTCAAGTTTCTTTTTCTATCCAGGGGAGAGGCAGCATCTGCTGGACTTAATATAGATGCTGCCATTTCACATAGGGTATGGTGCTTTAGTGAAGGGAGAGCGCAGGTTAGGGTATAGGAAGTTCAATTTTGGACGTGCTGTGGTTAAAGGTCCCTGGGGTCACACTGGTGGCAATACTCAGTGGGCAATCAGCTGTACGTCAAACAAATTTGACATTTGGGTGTTTGTTGAAACCTGGGGTGTGAATGAGAATTTGTAAAATAAGAGAAGTAAGCTCAGTATAGAACCCTGGGAGAGATGGAGGAAAAGGAAGTAGTGAGGCAGAGGGAGAAAGAGCATCCAAGGAGATAGAAGAAAATGAGGGCTGCCTGGTGTCTTGGCAGCCCCAGAAGTTAATTTCAAGAATGAGGAAGTGGTCAACGTAGAGAAAAGGACTAATAAGGACTGAAGTGCCTCCCTAGTTTAGCAACAAGGAAGTCTCTGGAGACATTGGCAAGAGTATTTTAGGCATAGTTACATAGTGTTGCTCTAACACAAATACAGCACACTGTGAGAAAATAAGTTTTCTTACAGTTTGTTGTATGTGTTACAGCAGCAGAAGTCTAAATTTAAGGAGTGACTCTGGGGGAGGTCCGTCTTTGTCTATTTCAGCTTCTAGTAGCTGCCAGAAATCCTTGACATTCCTGGGTTTGTCTATTCATCTGCCACCGTCATGGTCAGATAGAGCCTGTCTTCAATCCTGTGTCTAATCTGCACTTTTATACCTCAGAAGTGATTATGTTTAGGACATACCCTACACTAATATGCCCTTATTAACACAACAAAGAAAATCCTATTTCCAAACAGGATGACATCCACAGGTATAGGAGTTAAGATTCCAACACATATTTTGGGGGGACACAATTCAATCCATAACAAGCGATGTAACAGAGAAAGACTCCAGATGCCAAGAGGTTGAAGTTGGAGACCTTGGTGCCAGTTCACAGAGGAATGGGATCCCCTATTTCCCTGACTCCCTGCACCAACTGCTCACTGGCATGTGATGAAAAGAAGGTGGAAGGATAATGGGGCAAAGGACCATGGAGATATAAAAGGGAGAGCTGCAAGAACAGGGGTACATTTGGAGAATGGATTTTGTTAGAGTGGAGCAGTTCTATGTGGAGACACGGCCCAGAGTGTGGCCAACGGGATGGGGGACCAAGTGGTGAGAAAGGTAAAGGTCATTGGAGACAATGGGGGTCAAGAGTTGTCAAATGTGTTATCCACAGGGACATTAATTCACTCAGAATGGTGGAAATATTTCCCCTGGGACGCCTGTGAGTCAGGGGCCAAAGTCTTCAGTGAATCTTGGGGAGGTGGGAAGACAGCGGTACCAAAGAGCTTAAAAGAAGAATGATGGTCCAGAAGAAGTAGTGGCAGGTGGAAGGGTGCTGACCACCCTCCTTGTGGAAGGTGGTCTATGGGAATGAGTTGGCTTCGCTCAAGAGGTCAGCAATTGAAGCAATGCCTTCAGCTAGATTTCAGTCAAGCTAGAAGGTGGAGAAGGAGCCTTGGTGGGGCAATGGTTAAGTGCTAGGCTGTTAACCTTAAGGGTTGGTGGTCTGAACTCAGCAGCAGCTCTGCGGGAGAAAAGACCTGGTGATCCGCTCCTATAAAGATTACAGCCTAAAAAGGGGCTGTTTTACTGTGTCATAACTATGGTGCTATGAGTCAGAACTGACTGGAAGGCAGTGTTCTTTTTGGGACATATATATATATATATACTCACACGCAGTGGTTAAGAACTTCCACGGCTAACCAAAGGGTGGGCAGTCCGAATCCATGAGCTGCTCCTTGGAAGCCCTGTGGGGCAGTTCTCCTCTGTCCTGTAGGGTCGCAATGAGTCAGAATCAACTCGAGGGCAACTTTAAAAAATATATATATATGTACATTCAGAGGGAAAAAGAGAGTGGGGAGAGGGGAGGGAGACAGAAGGAGAGTTAGCTCTGTTCAGTCTCATTTCCTTTTGATGATCTCAGTTTTTATTTTTGGCTCCGGTCTAAGCCCCAGCCCAACAGTGAGCACTGAACAGCTTGACCCCTGCAGGCGGCCGCCGTTTCTCGGGACCAGGGAAGCCTCCAGCAGGGCTGCGGGTCCTCGCCCACCGTGGCACGGTGGACTTGCCCCTCTGCCAGCAGTGCCGGACGGGAAAGCTGGGGATTCGGGCCCCCCTCTGCCCGGCCTCCTTCTGTTCAGGTCTCCAGCTTCCTGGGCCCCACGTCGCTAGCACCCGGTAGAGCCTGGCCTGTACTCTGCCAAGGAATGGGGTCTGCCCCATCCGGCTCTGCCTTTCACCAGCCGGGTCCCGGGGCAGCGGCCCCACCACGCTGCCTGTCCAGCGCTGCTGCCTCAGCGGCCCTCGGTTCCGGACATCTGAGCGCAATTCCGCTGATAGGCTCTGAGCGCTGATTTTCCAACTAAGCCAGAAACTGTCTCTGGGCCCGCATATTTTTCCCTGCACCCCCCGCACCTGTTCCCTGCCCTCTCAGCACGTCACTCCACTGTATCCCCTCCGAACAAGGGGCTCACTGTTGAATGTGCCTTTAAAGCAGACAGGGTTCAAACAAGAAAAATATTTTGTTTATTCAACAGATATTCACATACCTACTGTGTGCCAGATACTGTTGTCTGATGAGTCGCGGACTGAGCCAGCCTGGGCGCTAGAACTGGGTCTGGTTGCCCAAGTCGTTATCAGGTTAAGAGCATCTTGGGGTGGGGGAGAGGAGAGGGCAGAGGGTACCGTTCCGGAGACGTCAGTGCTGGGGGCCAAATCGGCTGGGCTATGCGCCCCTCCCCTCGCTATCTCCCCATTAATCTGCGGGCCATGGGGCCGAAGTTACCCAGGGGCGCACAGCCTTGTGTCCGGCCCGGCCACGGCGGCCCGGCACTGCGCGCCCCTCAGGCTCAGGAAGCCGGTGACTTTCCCCCAGGCAGAGCCATGCACACTGGTGGGGCCCGGCGCGCCCAGGAGAGGGAGCTCACGGGCAGGGCATTTCGCGGGGGTTGCCGCCGAGGGTGACCCGGCCACCACGCCTGGGCCTCTCCGGGCCCCACCCAGGGGCGCTTACCCGGAGCGACCTCAATGGGTGCGCCTCGCACTACAGCACACGCTCTTGGCTTTTTGGAAACGCTTTGTGAATTTGCGTCTGGAAAACCCCGACAAAATTAGAGACTAAAACTTAAATACACGTGAGGCAAGCAGCGGCTGCAGCGTTTCCGTGAAAAAACCCCGAAAAGCCGGGGCTCCGGCGGGGTCTCGGAGAGTCAGAAGTCGCAATCCGAAGTCGCGCTCCCTCTAGTGGCTGGATCCTCGGGCAGGGCGCTGTCCACTGGGGCAGTTAGTGGCTCAGGCGGCCCTGTGCCTCCTGCTGGCCTCCCGCGGGGCTGAGGACCCTGCGCAGCAGAAGCCGACAGGGCCCAGCCTCGGGCACTTGGAAGACAGCCTCACCCAGCATGGAAGAGAAAGCCACAGGCATAGAGGACCCCAGGGAGATTAAAAACAAGAACTAATGCCGTCGAGTCGATTCCGACTCATAGCGACCCTATGGGACAGAGTAGAACTGCCCCATAGAGTTTCCAAGGAGCGCTTTAGACCCCTTTTAATACTATCCTTGGACCTCTACAGGTATTTTCTATCCCTCTAGGGAGACATACGTAACGGCAACAAAAAAGTCTGTGAATTCTGTATTCTTTCAAACGATTTGTACTTATTTACCACAATTCTATCAACCCGTTGACCCGTTGCCGTCAAGTCGATCCCAACTCATAGCGACCCTATAGGGCAGGGTAGAACTGCCCCATAGGGTTTCCAAGGAGCGCCTGGTGGGTTCAAACTGCTGTCTTTTGGTTAGCAACTGTAGCTCTTAAACTCTACACCGCCGGGGTCTCCAGCCTATCAACACACTTGAAAAATTACGTACACATCGTCTACACGTTATGCAAGGCGTATTTTTTTCAGGCCCAGCAGGGATTCTTACTTAATAGGGGTTAGCTGCACAACTGGGAGTGGGTAGGATTACGGAGTTCCATGAAACTTAAGACAATTTTTCAAATTTTGGGGCTTATATGAATTTGGGGGGAAGTTCTGTAGCTTTTATGATTACCAAAGAGTTCATAACCTTAGTGTGATTAAGAAATGCTGGTCTAAAGACAACATTGAGTGGTGTGTTTATAGATTCAGAACCCATTGCACTAACACTGAGGCCCCCTGAAGACCCAAAGCCCACGGATCTGGACCCCTGCCGGAGAGTATGGCTCTCCAGTGAGGGCGACTAGAGTCTAGGCTTGACTCTCCCTCTTTACAGAAGATTCCCACCACCCCACCAGAACTCCAGGAGCACTGACTGGTTTCGTTTTAGAGTCAAGTTAGGTTCAAGTAGGTTTACTTCTGCATTTCTCTTTGAGCTTAAATAGAAATAACTCTGGTGGGTTTTCCCCCCAGGTTAGTCATGCAAGCTCTCTATGCTTCAGGTACCACTGGGTTTCAGCCTCTGGGGCAGCCCTTCTGCACAGGCCTGGCCCGGGACCCCTCAGCCATCCGTTTGGAGTCTTTGGGGAAATTTGGGTGCTGACTTCAAGGGCTGGGATTTTCCTCGGCCACTGTGCCCAGGGAATTAAAAAGTGTTCCTTTTAAGGGGAAACCCTGATGGCATGGTGGTTAAGGGCTAGGTCGCTAGCCAAAAGGACGGCAGTTTGAATCCACCAGGTGCTCCTTGGAAACTCTGGGGCAGCTCTACTCTAGGGTCACTCTAGGGTCCTCTAGGGTCACTGTGAGTCTGAATAGACTCGAAGGGTTTGGGTTTTTGGGTTTCCCTTTTAAGGTGGGGGCGGGGGGGGAGTGGGAAGAACACAAGATTTTTTTTAATTGTGAAGAAAATTTTTTAAAAAGACTACAAATTCTTTGATCTCATTGATAGGCCTAAACGAATGAATTTTGCTCTTAATACCAGCTCTCCTATGTTTATGTATTTTGCATTGTAGCAGTACAGTAATTATATAATAAAAACTGTTCTATTTTACAATCTACTACTTTTCCTTAACATATCATAAGCATTTTACTGTCTTTTTAATGAGTGTTTTTAATGGAGCATACTTTCTACCCTACAGGCAGGCTTCATCATTTCTCTTTGTTGGACGTTTGCATGGTTGTCAGGTGATTGTTGTATGTGTGTGTTGTTGTGCCTTGAGCATTGTGTTCAGAGAGTTCCACGCTGAGGTCTCTTTGCTCCAGCCACTTCCTGGTGTCATAATGAACCCTTAAGCTCTAGAGAAGCTACACTTCATTCGTTCAGCAAATGTTTAATGGATGCCTATTCTTTATTTATTTTTTTAATTACATGCTAGCCACTTGCCTGGGCAGTGAAGATACAGAGTAAACAAAGCAAGATATCCGCTACCATGGAGCTTATATTCTAGTTGAGGAAGACAATGAGCAAACAAATATCTGTTATAACGTCAGGTAATGATAAATACAATGGAGAGAAATAAGGCAATGTATGGGAGATTGCGTGTACTATTTTTTGTAGTGTGGTCAGGGAAGACATTTTTCGATAAGGAGGTATTTGAGCAGAGACATGAAGGAAGTGAAGGAGCAATCCTTTTGCAAATCTGGGGAAAGGGATTTCTAGGCGGAGGAAACACAAACGCATAGGCCCTTTGGCAGGAGTGGGCTTGGCACATTAAAAACCCAGTGCCGTTGAGTCGATTCCGACTCATAGCGACCCTATAGAACAGAGTAGAACTGCCTCATAGAGTTTCCAAGGAGCGCCTGGCGGATTTGAACTGTGGACCCCTCGGTTTTGGCACTTGGAGGAGACTAATGTGATGCGAGTGGAATGGCTAAGAGGAATGAAAGAAGATGCAAATAGAGAGGTGAGTTGTGCATGGTGAGGATCATGTCCCATGGGGCCTGCAGACTTCTACTCTGAGATGGGGAGCCATTAGAGAATTTTGAGCAGAGGAGTAAGCTAGTCTGACTTAACTTTTAAAAGATTCAATTTGGTTGTTGTGGAGAACAGACTTATAGAGTTAGGAGGCTGTTACAACAATCCAGGCAAGAGCTGACATGTGCCTTGGACCAGGGTGCAGTGGGGAAGGTGGAGAGGATAGGCTGAGAGTGGACCCAACAGGATTTGTTGATGGACTGAATGTGAAGTTTGAAAGGGAAGAATCAAAGATGACTTACAGGTTTGGAAAGAATGGAATTGCTGTTGAAATTTTTTTTGTTTGTTCATTTGTTTGTGTTTTATGGAGGGAGGCAAAGAATTAGGAATTTAGTTTTGGACATGTTAAATTTGAGATATCTAAAAAAAAAAGTTTTTTTTTTTTTTTTTTTAATTAAAAACTAGGAGCCCTGGTGGCACAATGGTTAAGCATTCGGCTGCTAACCGAAAGGTTGGCAGTTCGAATCCACCAGCCACTCCTTGGAAACCGAACGGGGCAGTTCTAATCTGACTCTACTATGACTCAAAATCAATTTGATGGCAACAGGCTTCGTTAGAAACTAAGCGGACAAGTTAAAGTAAGCAATTGAATATAACAGCTTGCAGTTTAGAGGAGAAATTGGAGTTGATTTTGAAGATAAAATGAACAGATGGTATTTAAAGCACTATCTGGGATCCAGCCGAGACCTTTCTCTCTAATCACTTACACAGGTGTCTACTTGATATCTCCACTTGGATGTCTAAAAGACAACCCAAGGTCAACATGTCCAAAACCCAACATGCGGTCTTACTCCCCCAGCTACTCCACCCACAACCTCCCCCACCTCAGTTGGCAGCGCCTTTCTTCCATTGCTCAGACTAAAACCTGAGAGTCGAAATATTTTTCCTCTCACCTACCACATCCAATCTGTCAGAAAATCCTGTTGGCTCTGCCTTCAAAATATACCCTGAATCTAATCCAAACACTTCTCACCTCCTCTACTCTGAGTGTGTGAACAACTTTCACATTACTTTAGACCTTCAGGGCAAGCAAAGATCTGATCTAGGCCAGGGTGACACAGGAGCCTAGCCCCCACCTTTTGACCCATCTCCATTCTAGCTACCCTCTGCCCTCTCACATTTGGGAGGTCTGGTATCATAAAAGATCATCCCATTTTTTAACTATGGTTGAAGCAGGGAAATGAGATGGGTGGGACAAGGAGGCTAACTTTTCACTTTTTACACTTTGATATTATCTGAATTTTTAAGATGAGCAGGAGTTATTCTTGTTGTTAAAGAATTGGTGGTGGATGGGGAGTGGAATAAAACCACTCTGTTTCAAGGAGGCCCTGCCTTCAGTATATAGACTTCAGAGACTTTCAGCAAGTTCATCTTATTTTTTAAAAAGAAACGTGGGATAAAAGCACAGACGTACATATAAAGCCAGCAGGAGGCAACATTGCTGGCATCTGTCTCCTCATTCTCACCCCAATACTACTGCCTGGGTTTAGGCTTCATGACCTTTCTCCAGGCCTGTAAACTCCATGAAGCCAGGGTCATGGTCACTATTTTGTCTTTGGTACATGGCACAGTTCTTGACGCGGAGTGGTCAGTCCACCAGTAAATACTAAAACATGAATGGACTATGGTAACAACCTCCTATTGGTCTCTCTGCCTCTAGTTTTATACTTGTTGCTAATTGAATTCAGAAAAAATTCATTGATGCACCTACTATAAGCCAGGATTTCTGGCTATCGTCTTTAAGCAACAGTCTTCAAACTTTTATGCTCTTGTACCCCCCAAAATAATTTTAAAATTTTGTATTATAAATTTAAATAATTGCAAAGAATGTAATTTCTGGCTTGTTGCATATATTGCCATTTAAAACTGTTGCAACATCTTTTTTTTAACATTTAAAAAATAGTGGAAAATACATATAATATAAAATTTGTCATTTTAACCCTTTTCAAGTGTATAATTCAGTGAGATTAATTATATTCATAATTTTGTGTAACCATCACCACTATTCGTTTCTAAAAATTTTTTTTTACAGTGTTTTTTTAAATTGTATTTTAGATGAAGGTTTACAGAGCAAACAAGTTTTTCATTAAACAATTAATACACATATTGTTTTGTGACATGGATCGCCAATCCTACGACACGTCAACACTCTCCCTGTCTCAACTGTGGGTTCCCCATGACCAGCTTTCCTGTCCCCTCCTGCCTTTCCGAAACTTTTATATCACTCCAAAGAGAAACTGAACCCATTAAGCATTTACTCCCCTTCTCCTCTTCCCCTCTCACCCCCAGCCCATAGTGACCACTAATCTACTTTCTGTCTCTGTGCATTTGCCTATTCTAGATATTTCATGTAAGTGGGATCATACAGTATTTGTCCTTTTGCATCTGGCTTATTTCACTTAGCCTAATGTTTTCAGAGTTCATCCATGTCATAGGAAGTATTAGAACTTTATTCCCTTTTATGGTTGAATAATACTCCATTGTATGGATATGCCACATTTTGTGGATCCATTCATCTGTTGATGGGCACTTGGGTTGTGTCCATCTTTTGGCTACGGTGAATAATGCTACAACGAACTCTGATATACAAGTATCTGTTTGAGCCCCTGCTTTCAAATACAATATGCTTTCAGAATCCACTTGACCACAGCTAACAACAATAGCATCTAAACACCATGGCAATTTGTTACCCACCATCATCCATTAAAAAAAAAAAAAGAGAGACAAATGAGCTCTTCTTTAAAACTGGAATTTTGTCTTGTTCTTTTTCTTCTTGAATTTGTAAAATCTGTTGCATTGCTCCCCTTAGAGCCTTATCCCGATGTAATATATTTTTATTTTTGAAAGTCTTTTATTGATGACTTAGTCTTTTCTGCAACAAAAATAGGGAAATGAATTGAAATTTAGAAATTTAATTCCTATGTTTACCAGATTATAGGTCTTAAATTTCTTCTGGGCTGAATCGTCATTATAATGATTATTAGTACACAACTGATGAAAACAGTATAAAAACATTTTAGATTATGACAATTTAAAAAAATTTTTTATTGTGCTTTAGTGAAAGTTTACAAATCAAGTCAGTCTGTCACACAAAAACTTATATACACCTTGCTAAAAATGCTCCTAATTGCTCTCCCCCTAATGAGACAGTCTGCTCTCTCCCTCTACTCTCTCTTTTTGAGTCCACTTCACCAGCTTCTAACCCCCTCTACCCTCTCATCTCCCCTCCAGGCAGGAGATGCCAACATAGTCTCGAGCGTCCACCTGATCCAAGAAGCTCACTCCTCACCAGCATCCCTCTCCAACCCAATGTCCAGTACAATCCCCGTCTGAAGAGTTGGCTTTGGGAATGGTTCCTGTCCTGGGCAACAGAAGGTCTGGGGGCCATGACCACCGGGGTCCTTCTAGTCTCAGCCAGACCATTAAGTCTGGTCTTTTTATGAGAATTTGAGGTCTGCATCCCACTGCTCTCCTGCTCCCTCAGGGGTTCTCTGTTGTGTTCCCTGTCAGGGCAGTCATCAGTTGTAGCCAGGCGCCATCTAGTTCTTCTGGTCTCAGGCTGATGTAGTCTCTGGTTTATGTGGCTGTTTCTGTCTCTTGGGCTCCTAATTGCCTTGTGTCCTTGGTGTTCTTCATTCTCCTTTCATCCAGATGGGTTGAGACTCATTGATGCACCTTATATGGCCACTTCCTAGCATTTAAGACCCCAGATGCCACTCACCAAATAGGGATGCAGAATATTTTCTTAATAAGTTTTATTATGCCAATTGACTTAGATGTCCCCTGAAACCATGGTCCCCAAACTCCCACCTCTGCTACACTGGCCTTTGAAGCATTCAGTTTATTCTGGAAACTTCTTTGCTTTTGGTTTAGTCTAGTTGTGCTGACCTCCCCTGTATTGTGTGTTGTCTTTTCCGTCACCTAAAGTAGTTCTTATGTGCTATCTAATTAGTGAATACCCCCTCCAGCACTCCCTCCCACATCTCGTAACCATGAAAGAATATTCTCTTCCCTGTTTAAACTATTTCTCAATTTCTTATAATAGTTGTCTTATACAATATTTGTCCTTTTGCAACTAACTCCACTCAGCATAATGCCTTCCAGATTCCTCCATGTTATGAAATGTTTCACAGATTTATCACTGTTCTTTATCGATCCGTAGTATTCCATCGTGTGAATATACCGTAATTTATCCATTCATCTGTTGATGGGCACCTTGGTTGCTTCCATCTTTTTGCTATTGTAAACAGTGCTGCAATGAACATGGATGTGCATATATCTGTTCATGTAAAGGCTCTTATTTCTCTAGGATATATTCCAAGGAGTGGGATTGCTGGATTGTATGGTAGTTCTATTTTCAGCTTTTGAAGGAAGCGCCAAATTGATTTCCAAAGGGCTTGTACCATTTTACATTTCCACCAGCAGTGTAGAAGTGTTCCAATCTCTCCACAGTCTCTCCAGCATTTACTGTTTTGTGTTTTTTGGATTAATGCCAGCCTTGTTGGAGTGAGATGAAATCTCATTGTAGTTTTGATTTGCATTTCTCTAATGGCTAATGATCGTGAGCATTTCCTCATGTATCTGTTAGCTACCTGAATGTCTTCTTTAGTCAAGTGTCTGTTCATATCTTTTGCCCATTTTTTAACTGGGTTATTTGCCTTTTTGCAGTTGAGTTTTTGCAGTATCACGTAGGTTTTAGAGATCAGACGCTGATCAGAAATGTCATAGCTAAAACTTTTTCCCAGTCTGTAGGTAGTCTTTTTACTCTTTTGGTGAAGTCTTTGAATGAGCATAGGTGTTTGATTTTTGGGAGCTCCCAGTTATCTAGTTTTTCTTCTGCATTTTTAGTAATATTTTGTATACTGTTTATGCCATGTATTAGGGCTCCTAATGTTGTCGCTATTTGTTCTTCCATGATCTTTATCGTTTTAGATTTTATATTTAGGTCTTTGATCCATTTTGAGCTCATTTTTGTGCACAGAGTGAGGTATGGGTCTTGTTTCATTTTTTTGCAGATGGATATCCAGTTATGCCAGCACCATTTATTAAAAAAGACTATCTTTTCCCCCATTTAACTGTTCTGGGGACTTTATCAAATATCAGCTGCTCATATGTGGATAGATTTATGTCTGGATTCTCGATTCTGTTCCATTGGTCTATGTCTCTGTCGTTGTACCAGTACCAGGCTGTTTTGACTCCTGTGGCGATATAATAGGTTCTAAAATCAGGTGAAGTAAGGCCTCCCAGTTTGTTCCTCTTTTTCAGTAATGCTTTACTTATCTGGGGCCTTTTTCTTTTCTATATGAAGTTGGTGATTTGTTTCTCCATCTCATTAAAGAATGTCCTTGGAATTTGGATCGGAATTGCATTAAATGTATAGATCGCTTTCGGTAGAATAGACATTTTTATAATGTTAAGTCTTCCTATCTATGAGCAAGGCATGTTTTTCCACTTATGTACGTCTCTTTTGGTTTCTTGCAGAAATGTTTTGTAGTTTTCTTTGTATAAGTCTTTTACATCTCTGGTAAGATTTATTCCGAAGTATTTTATCTTCTTGAGGATGACTGTAAACGGTATTAATTTGGTGATTTCCTCTTTGATGTTCTTTTTATTGGTGTAGAGGAATCCAACTGATTTTTGTATATTTATCTTGTATCCCAATACTCTGCTGAACTCTTCTATTAGTTTCAGTAGTTTTCTTGAAGATTCCTCAGGGTGATTATGATAGTTTTTAAATATGAAAAATAAAATCGTATTAGAAATGCCTCTCTTAATGAGATGGATGGGTGTGTGTTTTTACTCTTCTATGCATTAGTGGATAAATATTATCTTGCTCATAGAAATGAAGATGAGAACAGAAGGACTATTGTTATTGCAGACTTTCTCAATTATTTGAACCCCAAAATCACATAGCGATCTATTATAAAAAAATTACTTTAAATAACCTATCAGCTGACTGTTCATTTTCAGTTTTGTGGAAAGCAAAAGAATTGGAAACCACCTGACTTTCAAAGGGATTTATTACTCAGTCTTTAGACTCATTCGCTTTTCAAATTCTGGGGCCCCCATGCAGCTAAAAACAATATAGGCGAAAAGCCTAGGTGTAGAGGTGGTTTCAGGCATGGGTGAGTTCAAGGCTCAAATGCTATCATCAGGGCTCTATATCTCTCCTTTTATTAGCTCTGTCGCCTCAGGCTCAGGTTCAAAGAGTGGCAAGATGACTGACAGCAGGTCCAGTCTTTCTGTTTCAAGTTCAGTAGACAAACTTGAGACCCTTTTTCTTAGAATTCCCAACTAAATTCTCGCTGGCTCTCGTTAGGTTACGTGCCTGTCCATGAGGGAGCCACTATGGCCAGAAGAATTTGATGCATGCATTGGCTGGGACCCAGAGCTGAAATGTACTCCTGGTGGTACCACCTGGGCTAAGAGTAGGTGGGGTTGTCCAGGGAGAAGTTAGGGTCATTTACCAGAATAATAAAAAGATGCTGAGAGAAAATAACTGCAGATGGCCACCAGGAGCATGCTGAGGATCAAATGAGATAATATGAACAAAATGACCTCACAAAGTCCTATTTAAATATAAGTGATGATGATTATTGTTTATATTTCTCTTGTGGCAATTAGCACTTTCTTCCTTGTATCCGTAGTTATTTAGTTCATATTGTAATCTCCCCTACTAGACCCTGGGATGCCCTGGGTGGCACAAATGGCTAAGTGCTTGGCTACTAACCAAAAGGTTAGTGGTTTGAATACACCCAGAGGTACCTCAGAAAGAAGGCCTGGTGATCCAAGTTCAAAAAATCAGCCACTGAAAACCTTATGGAGCACGGTTCTACCCTGACACACATGGGGTCTCAGTGAGTCAGAATTGACTTGCTGGCAACTGTTTTTTTTTTTTTTTTTTTGTAGATCCTGAGGTCCTTGAGAGAAGACTCTGTGTTCGAGTTAATCTTGGAGCTCCATCATTTCTAACTCAGCACCTAGAAAATAGAAGATACACAATAAATGATTGTGGAACAACTAAACGAATTTTAAATCTAGAGATTTCCTAGGGTTTCCCCTTCTAATAAAAGTCCAGAGTTCTGTTAATCCCCAGACTGAAGTCTCAGAGGGCCTCAGAGAATTTTAACCTTTCAATGGAGTCTTCAGTAAGTCAGCTCTGACTTTTTTCATAGTGGTTGGAAGTGGGAGTGCGATAAATAATGCAGGAAGAGAGTCCTTGCATTGTTTTGTTGAACTGGTCAAGTTAAGGCCATACAGAGAAAGAAAAGTCCTTCTGTTTTGTTTGTTTGCTCATTTATGTATTTATTCTTAATTTCTGGTTTATTTTTCAACACTTCCTCTCCTCGGTATGGGAGATGGGCTTCAGGAAAGCTAACAACAACAACAACAAAAAACCCAAAAAACCCAGTTCTATCGAAAGCTAAGGCAGAATGAAATAACTTACTAAAGGCCCTAACCTGCAAAGCAGGATTGGGGATCACTCGTGTTCCTTGAGGCCTAAGCTTCCAGGAAGCTTTGAGTTTAGGTAAAGGTGGTAGACGTGGGTTCTAATCAAACAGCTGGGAAGCCCAGTTCAGTGAGTCTGTTCTGTGTCTCTGTGGTTGTGTTTATTTTCTTAGATTTCGTATCAGAACACAGAGTCTGGAGCTGAGTGAGCTAGCTGATGGAGTGTGGGAAATAGAGTTGTTAAAGTTACCCAAGGGGAAGGAGAGAGTGCATGACCCAGATCACCTCTCCAAATAGTCTAAATGTGGCCCCTGGTGCAGATGTGCCCTGAGCTGCTTTATGGCTTATTTGCAATAGAATCACTAACTTTTTGGCCAGAAGTGTTAAGTAGGAAAGACAATGTGGCTACATTTGTAATATACGGGTGGTTGGGACCTGCTAGTTTTCAACCTGTTCTGTTTTATGTCCCAGCGATCATGCTGCTCCACAAACCTGGGCCCAACTAGTTGCGTCCAGTCAATTCTAATTCGTGGTGATCCCATGTGTGTCAGAGTAGAACTGTGCTCCATAGGGTTTTCGACAGCTGATTTTTCGGAAGTAGATCACACTTACTGTTTGCACCACCCAAGCACTCCACCTGGGCCCAACCAGGGCAGAAACAAGGGGGCCCCTTTTTTAGAAAAGGAAAGTCACATGTTTACAGGTACAGTATTCTGAAGGCGGACTGTGTCTTTTAAGCACATAACTAAATTGCAGAGTCACTGTTGGAAACAGTGTTTCAGTTCTTAAACAGCAAAAGCAATTGCTGGTGGTGGGGGAGTGGAAATTAGAACTGTTCAAGGCCATCGTTAGCAGGTCAGAGGTCAACAAAGGGAAAACGGAGCTGGGCGGGTCAGCAGTACCCAGGCTGTAAAAGGAGCTTTCTCTCTTCACCGATGTCACTTCCTGGACTGCCCAAGTCACTCCAAACTCATTTCTGGAAGGATATTCCTTGACTTCCAGGTTCTGTGCTTGCATCCCTTCATGTCTCTGTCTCTTCCCTAGCTGGCATCTCATCTGTCTTCCTGACACTGGCTTCCTCCTTGGGTCTCCGTGAGGCTTTCACAAACTTCTTTGGGTAATGTTCCCCTTGTCTGACCCTAGCCCTTTGGTCTCTTTTCCCTACATTCAGCTATAGGTGCTTCGCCCAGAGAAAGAGCCTGGACTTGGAAGCTTCACAGATGTGGGCTCTAATCCTGACCCCACCATTTATTAACAGGGTAAACTTGGAACATTATCCCATCTTTGAGGTTCGATTTCCTCATCTGTAAAATGGGAATAGTTTATCTTACTGGGTTTCTATGAGAATTTGATAAGATAAGGCTCCTAGGACAGGGAGCATGTTGACCCTTTGTAAATGGTGGCTGTTATTAAGAGTGAAGAGCAGGCTGGGGCAGACATATCACACAAACACCACCTTCCCACCTTACCAGTGAAAGCATCTGCGTAGACGGGGGCTTCACTTCCTCATTTGTAACCTGCTGTAATGTTTCACAATCTGTAGAGTCAGGAAATTGTTCTTAATATCTAACCTAAGTTCCTCCCGCTACCATGTGTCATAGCATACTTCTTTTAAAATAATGTGCAACTCAACGCATGAAAATGAGCAGATTTTTCTGTGAGTCAGAGGCATTCACTTGCCCTGGGTTTGCTCATTTATTTCCAATCCATTACTCTTACTTCTATGCTTATCCAATAAAGAAACCAGTGAATATTTGTTCTGTGACTACTGCCGCCCAGGGCTGTGCTGGGCTATACTGGATATCTCCAGAGAAGTGTGAGCAGATTCCAGCTTTCCTGGGATTATGTGCTGTTAGGACTAGCAGTCGAAGTCTCTGTCTTAATTTTTACTTTCAAATGAATGATCGATCCTAATTTATGAAGCCTAGGAATACAGCAAAGGAGTTTAGTGGGGCTGACCACATTGGTGGCTAATCACTGACCAGAAAGATAATGTGGCTCCAGCAAGAATTAAAAGGAAAATTGTTTCAGTCCTTAACATTTAAGCAGAGAACACTAAACAGCTCCACGCAACAGGTCATTTCATTCAGCACGTTGGTGCATTTTGCCACTAATTCTTCCTGCTAGCCAATTAGTATGAACCACTTCTAAGCCATGGGCCCCCAGAATCTAGGCACCTGAGAAAGCTCTTGCAGGAAGGAAATGTTTGCCCTGTCTGGCAGCACAGGGCAGATCTTTCAACTTTCACAAATATCCACTCTGACCCCAACTCTATCTATGCCAATGGGCTGAGGTTGCAAACTGGCAGCCTGTGGACCACAAATAGCCGAGGGATATTTTGTTTGACCCCACAGTAGGCTTTTTATTTTTTTTGAGTTGAATTGGTTGCCCAAATCTAAAAATTGATAGATTCACATAATCCAGGTCTCTGGCTTTTCTTGAAAAATGGGAAGATCTGGCAATGCTGAGGAGCCCTGGTGGTACAGTGTTGACAGCTTGGCGGCTAACCAAAAGGTCAGCAGTTCCAATCCACCAGCTGCTCCTTGGAAACCCTATGGGGCAGTTCTACTCTGTCCTATAGGGTAACTATGAGTCGGAATTGACTCAACAGTGATGGGTTTGGTTTGGTTTTGGAAACACTGAAGCTTCATTTCCTCACGGTAATGGTAGCTGATCTGCGTGGAGACGCTCTCTTCAGGTAGGACCAGTATTTCCAGTGATTCACTTCCAGCCATCTTCACTCCTGTGTGGAACCTGCCTGGCTCCTGAAGGCATTTGAATTTGGGACTCTTGCCCTTTGAAGTCCCCTTTGTTCGTTGATAGAGAGCATGGCTGTTAGTGGTCTGTTCCTCTGGGTTCTCTGACCTCTCCTTCACAGGAAACAACATCAACAGAAATCAGTGTTTGTGAATCCTGCAGATAAGTCTTCCCTGAGTTTATATTTAATGCCACAGTTAAAAATATTTTGCCACAGTGGAAGACATTTCTCCTGCTACCAGTAGGTCCACGTACGAGGATCCAGGGGATGAGTTCTTTTTTGAAATTTGTCTTTCCACACTGTTTCTAGGTTCTTTAAAGACCAAGGAGCTTCTGATTGTGCAAAGGAACACCCTCTACAACGTCCAGTGTGATTAATACTTAAATTGTCAAATCCACATGCCAATAAATAAAACTTACAAAGTGAAATTTTCTTTTTTTATGTTTAAAATTATTTGTGATTCCATAAGCTTCAATGAGCCAGTGTTTCCAGAAGCCTGAAGAACAGTCCAATCATTTGCTTTAAGCAGATGTGAATTAGCTTTATGCAGTAAAAATTACATTGACCAAATTTAAAAGTTAACTAAATCCTTAGATGAGTACCCTTTGTGGCCCAATATGTGAAAGTGGGATGCTATCTGAGAAAATAAAATTTTCTTAAACTAAGTTTTAACATTTAAAACCTGATTACAAATTGTATTTCTTTTGGGTTAAAGTAATAGAAAACTCTGACTCAACCTGGTTTAAACAATAAGGAAATTTATTCTCTCAAATAACTTGAAGCCCAGCGGTGGGGTGGGCCAGCACGTCTGCGCTCCCGCTTTACTTCCTTGTGATTCTCTTGGTTCTGCCCTTCTCCACGTACTGGCATCATCCTCAGGCAGGGGCTATGTGGCTACCGTAGTGCCAACATCATATCCAGGCACAACAATTCAGAGAAGGAAGTGGGACTCTTAGCCTGTCCCTTTCTTGGGATAGTGGGAAATTTTCCCAGTCGCTCCACAGCAGGCTTTTTCTCACACCTCATCGGCCAAATCACTGATAAGGAGAATGGGATTGCCAGTTGACTTTTATTAATTATCCCAGAGCGAAATGAGTGTTGGAAATCCATCATAGATCACTACACAAACTTAATTGGATTCCCTTAAACAATCCAAATTACAGCCATAAATCCAATAAAATTGATTCTGTAAACATTTCAAATATCCTAACATATCAGATAGTAGACAAAAATATAGTAAATATGAAAGTTATAACTACACTATAAGTTCGAAATGTCAAAATCATGGGTTTAATTCATTTTTCATTACTGCTATACTTATAAGTAATATTTGTTTTGATACTTTTCTAGGGTAACAGTAAGGTTACAAAAAAAAATCTCAAACCCATTGCTGTCAATTCGATTCCGACTCACAGTGACCCTATAGGACAGAGTAGAACTGCCCCGTAGGGTTTCCAAGGGGCACCTGGTGGATTCGAACTGCTGATCTTTTGGTTAGCAGCCGTAGCTCTTAAACACCATGCCACCAGGGTTTCCCCAGTAAGATTACTAGAACCTCAAATTAAAGTAACAATCATCTCCTATTTTATTGGCCAAATTTGTAGGCTTGGTGTTATTTATGCCTGAATCTTGGCTACAGCAGGAAACTTGGTGGCACCTTCCAAATGTGAGCTGGTATGCATCAGTCTGGCCTCCTTTTTTTAAAATAATAGTTTTATTAAGATACAAGTCATATACCATACAATTCACTCAAAATACACATTCAGTGGTTTTTAGTATATTCACAGGGTTGTGCAGCCATTATCACTATCAATTTTAAACCAGGCTCATCACTACAAAAAGAAACCCTGAGCCTATTAGCAGTCACTCCTCATTCCTCCCTCCTCCCAGCCTCTGATAACCACTTTCTGTCTCTATGAATTTGCCTATTTTGGATATTTCATACAAATGGAATCATACAATATGGAGGCTAGGTTTCTTTAAAGCATCAAACTTTACTTACTCCACCAATGGTACTTGTCATGTCTATGCTTTTAATAGGAAATTTCCTGAAATTGTGTATTGTTAAAGTTTTGCTTACTTAAACAAAAACCAAACCCATTGCTGTTGAGTTGATTCCAACTCATAGCACCCTATGGAACAAAGTAGAACTGCCCCATAAGATTTTCAAGGCTGTAAATCTCCAAAACAAAATTTTTTTATTGTGCTTTAGGTGAAAGTTTAGAGAGCAAACTAGTTTCTCATTAAACAATTAATACACATATTGCTTTGCGACATTGGTTGCCACCCCTGCAATTTGTCAGCATTTTCCCCTTCTCCACCTCGGGTTCCCCATTTCCATTTGTCCAGTTTTCCTATCCCTTTCTGCCTTCTCGTCTTTGCTTTTGGACTGCTGTAGCCATTTAATCTCTTATACATGACTGAGCTATGTAGCACGTTCCTCGCATGTGTTATTGTTTGTTTTATAGACCCATCTACTCTTTGGCTGAAGGGTGAACTTCAGGAGCAACTTCAGTACTAGGTTAAAAGAGTGCCTGGGAGCCATACTCTCAGGGTTTCTCGAGTCTCTGTCAGACCAGTAATTCTGGTTTATTTATTTATTTTGTGAATTTGAATTTTGTTCTACATTTTTCTCTTGCTCTGTTGGGGACCCTCTATCATGATTCCTGTCAGAGCAGTCAGTAGTGATGGCTGAGAACTATCTAGTTGTTCTGGGCTTAGTCTGGTGGAGGCTGTGGTAGTTGTGGTCCATTAGTCCTTTGAAGTAATCTTTACCTTGTATCTTTGGTTTTCTTCATTCTCTTATGCTCCAGATGGGGTGGGACTAGGAGATGCATCTTAGGTGGTTGCTCGCAGGCTTTTAAGACTCCAGATGCTACTCACCACAGTGGAATGTAGAACATTTTCTCTATAAACCATGTTATGCCATTTAGAGCTAGATGTCCCCTGAGACTGTGGTCCCCAGCCCTCAGCTCAATAACTTGGTCCCTCAGGGTGTTTGTGAAGCTTCTATGGCTTTGGCCTGGTCAAGTTGTACTGAATTCCCCAGTATTGTGTACTATCTTATCCGTCACCAAAGTTACTACTTATCCACTATCTAGTTAGTATTTTTCCCTCTCCGCCCCTCCTCTCCCTTATAACCATCAAAGGTTGTTTCTTTCTGTGTGTAAACCTTTTCTTGTATTTTTTACAATAGTGACCTCATACAGTATTTATCCTTTTGCGATTGACTTACTTCACTTAGCATAATGCCCTCCAGGTTCATCCATGTTGTGAGATGTTTCACAGATTCATCTTTGTTCTTTATCTTTGCATAGTATTCCATCGTGTGCATGTACCATAGTTTGTTTATCCATTCATCTGTTGATGGGCATCTAGGTTGTTTCCATCTTTCTGCTGCTATTGTGAACAATGCTGCAATGAACATGGGTGTGCATATGTCTGTTTACGTGACAGCTCTTATTTCTCTAGGATATATTCCAGGAGCGGAATTGCTGGATCGTATGGTATTTCTATTTCTAATTTTTTAAAGGAAGCACCATATCATTTTCCAAAGTGGTTGTACCGTTTTGCATTCTCACCAGCAGTGCATAAGAGTTCCAATCTCCCCACAGCTTCCCCAACATTTGTTATTTTCTTTTTTTTGGATTTGTACCAGTAGTGCCAGGGTGAGATGGCATCTCACTGTAGCTCTGATTTGCATTTCCCGAGCAGTTCATCATGCCTGTTAGCTGCCTGAAGGTCTCTTTTGATAAAGTGTCTGTTCATATCCTTTGCCCATTTTTTTATTGGATTATTTGTCTTTTTACTATAGAGGTGCTAGATTTTCTTATAAGCTTTAGAAATTAGGCTTTGTCAGATATGTCACAGCCAAAATTTTTTTCCCTAGTCTGTAGGTTCTCTTTTCACTCTTTTGGTGAAAGTCTTTTGATGAGCAAAAGTGTTTAATTTTTAGAAGATTCCATTTATCTAGTTTATCTTCTGGTATTTGTGTATTGTTTGTATTCTATTTATGCCATATATTAGGGTCCCTACCGTCAACCCTATTTTTTCTTCCATGATCTTTATAGTTTTTGGTCTTATGTTTAGATCTTTGATCCATTTTCCGTTAGTTTTTGTGTATGGTGTGAGGTATGGGTTCTGTTTCATTTTTTTATGGATGGTCATCCAGTTTTGCCAGCATCATTTGTTGAAAAGACTGTCTTTTCCCCATTTAATGGACTTTGGGCCTTTGTCAAAGATCAGTGACCCTAGGTGGATGGATTTACATTTGAGTTCTCGATTCTGTTCCATTGGTTGATGTGCCTGTCATTGTATCAGTACCAGGCTGTTTTGACTACCATAGTTGTATAGTAGGTTCTGTGGTCAGGTAGTGTGAGTCGTCCTACTCAAAGCTGTCAATCTTTACAGAAGTAGACTGCCAGGTTCAAGGAGCCAAACTTTTGATTAGCAGCTAAGCACTTAACCACTGAGCCTCCAGAGCTCCTCTTTACTTGTTTAACATTATGTAATTGTGTGTTCTGCCTTTGTTATATATTGACCCAATTGGTTGGAATGGTTGCAAACATATCTTATATATTAGGCATTCACTCCCTTCCTTTCTTCATTCTTTCCTTTCTTCTTTTCCTCCTTCCACAAATATGTATTGGGCATCTTCTCTGTATTAGGTATTGTGCCAGGCATTGGGAATCCGACTATGAACATGCAGGCATGTCTCTTCCCTCATGAAATTACTGTTTGGTGGAGGTTCAGTCCAGGAGCAGATTAACCAGTAAGCATGATATGCACTGGCTTGCACTGAGCTAGGTACACACTGGCTTAATTGTATTTACTTGCTAATCTGTGGTGAATAATTTCACCTGGGTTTTACCACATTTCGACGTGGTGGGGGCGGGTGAAATTGTGCACTGCAATTGATGGGAAGGTATATTTTGGGCCTGTGCATACCTTGTTTATTGGGTAATCTGGCCCTGTTCCAGTCCCTTTTGTTGATGATTTGAGAAGGCCATGCACACGGATCCTGCTTTGTTGCCATTCCAGAATCACTCAAAAGGCCCTCAGAGTAGCTTCCTCCTCCTTCCTACGTTTCCCATCTTTCCCACCATCTAACCCTTGATATACTATCTTTAACTCAACAACTCATGAAATATGTGTTAGATTTGTTATCAAGTTTCATTTGATTACAACCCTAAACTGTTCATTTATTTGGTACTTATTCTTATATTCCTCTGAAGAAAAGATTAAAATTAAAGAAGAACACAAGTCATTTATAAATAGCAAGAAATAGATGTTAACAGCTAATTGAAAGAATCTACTTTCTTAAAGTTGAACACTAAATTTATTTTGACCAAAAAAAAAAAAAAAAAAGCAAATTTGCCTCAATGAAGAGACTTCAGGATGGTGATGGATGATTCAAATAAAGATTATAAAAGAGGTTATGATCATAGATTTGGTGAGGGGTTAAAAATTGAGGAAGTATGCTGTGAAGACTACTTCAATTTTTATATTAGAACAAAAATAGTACAGAGCTGAATAAAAATATAAAGCTTGAATGCAAACTAATGGCCTTAAAAAGAAAAATATTTGCAGGTCTATTACCTGGAGACAATGACTTTCTATTTACTACCAAATTGATTTGCACACCCAACATACAGATTTTGGCTTCTACTAAGTTTCTTCAAAAAAAAAAAACCTCACATGAAGCAAAAGGTCATTAAAAAGACAGAAAAGTTGTTTTTTTAAAAAAAAGATCAAAATGGATGTCAGAAGAGACTTTGAAACTTTCTCTTGCTCGTACAGTAGCTCAAGTGAATGGAAAAAATGACGAAGTAAAAGAGTTGAGCAGATTTCAAAGGGCAGCTCAAGAAGACAAAGTAAAGTATTATAATGAAATGTACAAAGACCTGGAGTTAGAAAATCAAAAGGGAAGAACACATTTGGCATTTCTCAAGATGAAAGAACTGAAAAGAAAATTCAAGCCTCGACTTGCAATTTTGAAGGATTTTAAGGGCAAAATATCGAACAATGCAGGAAGAATCAGAAGAAGACAGAATTAATTCAGAGTCACTGCACCAAAAAGAATTGGTCAACGTTCAAACATTTCAGGAGGCAGTATAGGATCAAGAACCTATGGTATTGAAGGAACAATGCAAGCTGCATTGGACACATTGATTAAAAAAACAGGGCTCCAGGAATTGACAGAATACCAATTGAGAGGTTTCAACAAATGGATGCAACTCTGGAAGCGCTCATGCGTTTACTGCCGACCTTTCGGTTAGCAGTCCATTGCTTTAAACACTGTACCACCAGGGCTTCCCAAAAGGTCCATTAGTCAAAGCAAAAAGTTTTTAAAAAGCACATAAAAGATAATTATAATACAAAAGAAGGAAACTAGAATATATTAAATTCTCAATAATTTTAAAAGTAGGTGCTAATATTTTTAATTTTTCTCTCCTGTTAAGAATGTTTTATCTACAAAGTATGGCTATATATTTGTCTCTGTGTAATGAGGGAGAGAGTGTATATAGGGAACTATGAGTAAACCAAAGAGTTGTGTTAAAAGCAGGAATTATACCAAGAACAGGAAAAACTGATTAACCCTGACAGTCTCATACAACAGCCAGGTAAAAAGAAGGTCTCATAATGTATTAAAAGATGATATACTGATCAAATATAAAAAAAGCGAGCTGACTCTGCAGACTTAACCCTTTTCTCCCTGAAAGATAAAACCTTTGGCTGCCTTTACTAATATATTAACGGTTAGATAGTAGGAGAGATAGGGAGGAGCAGGAAGCTACTCTGAGGGTCCCCTGAATAATTCTGGAATGGCCACTCAGCAAGATCCACAAGCACAATCTCCTCAAGTCATCAGCAGAAGAGACAGGACCTCCACCAAACAGTAAATCCTCTAGGGAAGGGCTGTATCTATATGTTCATTGTTGGATCCCCAGTGCCTGGCACAATACCTAATACGGAGAAGATGCTCAATACGTACCTACGGAAGGAGGGAAGGAAGGAAGGAAGAAAAGAAGGGAGTAACAAATGGTAGAAAAGATGTTTGATGCTTCTTCTAGAGGGAGAAGATGGATGGAAAGAGATGACCTCTTTTCTTCTCTCTCCCATCAGTGTCCTGTGTGAAGTCTTTGAGGCCTGTGTTTTCCTCTTGTTGTTGAGAGTCAGTAAAGGGGAAGGAGGATATTCAGTCTGAAGCTAAGCTGAACCTAGGACATCAGCATTTGCCCTGTCATAGATCCCCGTAGCTCTAGCCTGTCAGAGGCTTTCCGTAGATTTAAACCATGGGAGACCCCCTTAGAGTAAGGTGGTGGGAGAGAGGAACCTCTGAATTAAGACTTCAGAGGAACTTTTTAGCTACTTCCAACTCTCCTCTGCTTTCTAAGCTGTCAATATCAATGGGCAGGGTAAGCCAAGGTAAGCCTTCCATACCATCCCCAGGTCAAATAGCCTGAAATTTCATCCATCAGAGGTTAGTTTCCAATTATAGGTTAATACCATTGGAATGGTTCAAGTAAGCATTTGTTATTCAAACCTGAAAGTGGATTGCTTTAACTCAGATGGCTTTCCTACTCTTAGGAGAATGGGAGTTATGACAGAGTGGGTGGAGGGGAAGCATCAAGAATTACTCAGAAATAAGAGGTACTTTGAAGTGGAGTGGGGCTCAGAAGCCAGCAGCTGGAGAGATGTTGGGTCTCTCTGGCTGTACTTTCTTAGTCTCTTTCATGGGTTTCTCTTTAATCCACTCCTTAAATATTGATGTTGCCTGGGATTCTGTTCTAGATCCTTGTCTCATCTTACTTTCTACTCTGTTTGGCTGATCTCATCCACTCATCTATTTGTTTGACACACCTGGGCTGAACATTACCCAGAAGCCCTCAGGTCACACCCTTGCCTTTGACCACAGGAACCATGCACAAATCTTGGGCACTTCTTCAGGCTCTGCCTCCCACTCTTGGCTTTGGTTTGGTCTCCCTGATTTCTGTGATACTCATTTTATACCCGATTCTCTTCCTCTCTCTCTAGTCCTTCCAGATTTCACCACTCGTTTGGAGGGCCTTACTGGCTTTTGGATTTAGCTTCTCCTAGAGGTACTGTCTCTTGGATCAGCTTTCTGGCTGCAAAAGCCAAAGAGTCTTAGCCAAAACACCATTCTCCATTCCTTCTTCTCCTTCCTTTCCCATACGCTTTTTTTTTTTTTTTTTTTTAACTTCCATACTTCTGCACAGGCAGCTACCCCTTTCTGGAGTGCCTGTCCTTCCCCTCTACAGCTGCCTGTGAGCTCTTATTAATTCTCAAGACTCAACTTGCACCTCTGAGAAGTGTCTTCTGACTCTGTTCTCACCCCTGTCCCTAATGGGTCAGGCAGTCATGGATTTTCATGGTATCCATGAGGCACTTGTTTTTAATGGCAGATCATTAAAATCAAGATTTTCCACAGAACGCTGGGCTCAGCCTAAATGCCAGCTAGTGATACCTGAGAAGTTTTTCAGAATTAGTCCTGTCACATAGTTCTTTTAATTAAAAGATCAGATCATGCTGCTTTTGCTTCTTGGGCAAACCACCCAACCCTAAGACCTCAGAGGTCTTTGTCCTTGTTGGCATCAGAACTCTATTGTTATACTCTTTCCTATTTGCACTATTACCCCTCCCATTTGGTTGGGCGTTAGCGATTACACAGTGCTTTCACAGTTGTTATTTTACTTGTTCCTCATAATAACCCATGAAGCAAACAGGCTGTTGTTTCCCTCCAGCTGAGGAAACTGCAAGTTCACCTGACTTTCTAAGGCTCCCCCCCAAATCCCGGGTCAGGCTTATGAAACTTCCCACAGAACCAGAAGCCTCGTCTCCTCCAGGAAAGTTGTGGGATAATAGCAGTAATGAAGATGCCATCAGCTGCCGTCCAGTGGCCAGGAGATAGACACTAACTTCAGTCATAGTCTTTCAGCATTTCTAGCTTCCTCCTGCCAGATTGTGTCCACTGATTACAGGGCATTTGGGGCCTTTGGGGAAGATAAGAGCTCTACAGAGCTAACGGACAGGGCTGGTCTCCTGGCCTATTCAACCTCAGATGCCAACCTCTCCAATTTCTCCTCTCATCTCGGTGCTCTCCCCACTGTTTTCCATAATTCACTCACACGGGCCTCCACTCAGGGGCATGACTAAAGCTCCTTCCAGACTTTTCTTTCTATCTGAAAGGCTCATTCCCCACTTTTTGTCCAGTTAACTGCAACCCCTCCTTTGGGTCTCAGATTCATTGTAACTTCTCATTGAAACCTTCCCTGTTCCCAGCAGATCAGTATTCTCACCTGTAAACACTTTCATATCAACCCATACTTTTCCTATGTAGCATTTAGCTGGAAAAGTAGGGTGGTCTGGAACCCAGCCCAAGGGGGGGGAATGCTCATTTATATATAACACTTAAAAAGCCATGAGTAAGTGGTAGCCATCACTAAGCTAGTCCTGAAGAAAAGAAAGTAGTCCATGTGGTCAAAATTAATTTCAAAATATTGAATATAATTTATTTGTACTTTTCAAACACTATGGGGATACATAGTCTCCCCATGATACTGCTGGGTCTCCTCCTTTTCTGGGTCTCCTTTCCCATTCACTGTCTTCACACACTGCAGCTGCTTCTCCTTTCTTCTCAAGAACTGCTTCCCCACAAAAACACTTACATTGTAGTCTTCCCTTCTTCCTTCCTTCCTAAATCTCTGTTATAAAAAACAGCTGAAGACCTGGCCTGGGAAGGTAGGAGCTTCCTTGGAAGGCAGGAGAACGGAACGGTCTGAGTTGGCCAAACCAGAATCCTCTTCGTTGGGTAGGGGGAAGAAATTTGTCACTGTTGTTCTGGTTATCCAATGGTATGTATTATGGATTAAATTATGCCCCCCCCCAAATATGTGGTGGAATCCTAATCCCTATACCTGTGGATATAATCCTGTTTGGAAATAAGGTTTTCTTATGTTAATTAAATCATACCCAAGTAGAATTGGTTCTAAATTATTTTTGAGTTATAAAAAGAGCAGATTAAACAAAGAGATATGCACACACAGGGGAAGACAAATGTCATGTGAGGATTGCCAAGGACCTAAGGAATACCCAGGGCTACTGACAAGCAAGGAATCGACATAGCTGAGACCTTGATTTGGACTTCTAGCCTCCAGAACTGTGAGAAAATAAACTTCTGTTCTTTAAAGTCACCCACTTGTGGTGTTTTTTTGTTTTTTGTTTTTTTACAGCAGCACTAGGAAACAAAGATGGCATATAGCAAACCACTCCAAAACTTAGCAATGCAGAACAATAACCATTTTAGTATGCTCACGATTCAGTGGATCAGAAGTTTGGGCAGGGCACAGCGGGGACGGCTTGTCTTTGTTTTCCAATGTCTGGGGTCTCAGGTAGGCTGGCTCAAATGGATGGTGATGGTTAGAATAGCTTGACTGGGACCATATGTCTAGGTCTTTGGTTTTTCTTCCTGTACTGTCTTCTAGGACTATAATGTCCAAGATGGCAGCTTCAATCATATGCCTGGTGCCTGGGCTGGTGTGCTTGAAACAGCTGGAAGCTGGCCAGCATTGTTCTCGTGTGATTTTAGCTTCTTTCAGCATGGCGGTGATGTTCTGAGATGGTGAGTGAGAATTCTAAGAAATCTGGGCATGAGCTGTAAGGCTTTTTATGACTAGCCTCAGAAATCTCAAGCTGTCACTTCTGCCACATCCTATTAGGCAAAGTTCAGATCTAAGAGGGGGAGAATTAGACTTTACCTCCTGATATGAGGAGCAGTGTGCATCTATAGGGAAGGGCAGAATTAATGACAGCCATCTTGGAGACCACTCGTCACAGTCCCCGTCATCCCTCAGCCACCACAATCCATGTTCCTTTCATGGAATCAGCTTGAAGTCCATAATCTCATCTAAATTTGATTCAGGTGTGGATGGCATTCCTTGATCTCTTCTTGATCTGAAGAATTGTGAACCAAAGAGCCAAGTTATTTGCCTCATCCCTGCTTTTGTTGGGAACCCCCAAGACTACCCCCAGGTTTGATGATTTGTTAGGAGGACCTCACAGGACTCGGCATATAGTTGTACTTGTAGCTAAGATTTATTACATTGAAAGAATATGCAGCAAAATTAGTATAGGGAAAATGTACATGGGGCAAATCCCAAAGGAAACCAAGCACAAGCTTCCAGAGTCCTCTCCCAGTGGAGTTACACACACACAAAAAAACCCAAACCCGTTGCCAACGAGTTGATTCAGACTCATAGCGACCATATAGGACAGAGTAGAACTGCCCAGTAGAGTTTCCAAGGAGCACCTGGTAGATTTGAACAGCTGTGGCTCTTAACCACTATGCCACCAGTGTCCCCCAGCAATGAGTTGTGACAACATATGTAAAATGTTGCCAACAAGGGAGGCTCATTTCAGTGCCTAGCCTTTTCTGTGGGGGGAAAGAGCCCTGGTGGCACAGTGGTTAAGTGCTTGGCTGCTAACTGAAAGATGAGTGGTTTGAACTCAACCACTCTGTGGGAGCAAGATGTGGCAGTCTGCTTTGGTAAAGATTTACAGCCTTGAGAACCCTGTGGGGCAGTTCTACTCTGTTCTGTAGGATTGCTATGAGTCAGAATCGACTCAATGGCAATGAATTTTAGTCATGTAGGAGGAGTCCTTGGGTGGTACAAATGGTTAAGCACTTGACTGTAGCTGAAAAGTTGACGATTTGAAACCACCCAGAGTCACCTTGCAAGACAGACCTGGCGATCTCCTTCTGAAAGGTCATTGTCTTGAAAACCCTATGGAGCAGTTCTACTCTGCACACATGGGGTCACCATGAGTTGGAATTGACTCAATGGTAACTAACAACACCAGTGCATTACACTGGGCACATCTGCTGCAAAAGACTTCTTTCAAGTGTTGAAAAGCAAAGATGTCACTTTGAGGACTAAGGTGTGCCTGACCCAAGCCATGATGTTTTCGATTGCCTCATGCATGCAAAAGCTGGACAATGAATAAGGAAGACTGAAAAAGAATTGGTGCCTTGGAAGTATGGTGTTGGCAAAGAATATTGAATCTACCATAGACTGCTAGAACAGATAGGTCTGTCTTGGGAAGAAGTACAGGCAGAGTGCTCCTTGGAAGCAAGGATGGTGAGGCTTTGTACTTTGGACATATTATCTGGAGTGATCCGTTGCTGGAGAAGGACATCATGCTCGGTAGTGTGGATGGTCAGCAAAAAAGAGAAAGACTCTCAATGAGATGATTGATAATACAGTGTTTGCAACAATGGGTTAAAAACCAGGAATGATTGTGAGGATGCACAGGACTGGGCAGTGTTTTGTTCTGTTGTACATAGGTTTGCTACGAGTTGGAACTGACTCGATGGCATCTAACAACAACAGCAATAGTCACGTAGATAGCTTCTGCCTGGCACATACCCAAATTCCAGAATCCCAGATGAAAGTAGGTATTCAGCATAGCATAAGCAGGCCTTTCTAAAGAGAAGTCATGGGCCTGCTTCGTTAACTCTTTTTCTGTACACCATCTAACATGTAATGGTGATATAGGGACAGGATAACTACAATAAACACGTCCATTCAAAGAGGTGGGATGAGAGACATGTAACAGTCACTGGTCCATATAAATTCTGAAACCTAGCCAGGCACATGTTTCCAGCTCTTTAATTAAGGCCCAGACCTCTCCATGGGAGTGATTCTCCGTGATTCTTGCCTCTGCCTTCTGGGCTCTTGGTTCTGCGCTTAGTTGTTTTTCCTTTTCCATAAGAAATAGCCTGTGACTGCTGATGAGTTACTTTCTCAGCCTGCATTCTGTCCACGTAAAGTTGGAGGGCCCCAAGGCCTCTTTTCATTTTGAACTATCTCTGGATTTTCTATTGTGTTGAGGTTCACTCTATTAGACAAAAGCCACATTCTAAAATTTCTTCCTGACACTTCCTTTTCTGCCTTGGGCTGAGAATTCAGAATTCAGGTACTCTGAGATAATGCTGATAAAATTCTTAGAGTGTTTGTCTAGAAGGAATTGTCTATGAAGTATGTCCTTCAATCTTACAGCTGTTCTCTTGAGATGGTTTTTTTACCCAGAGGCTAGACTTTCCTTGGAGTGTGCTAGATTTAGTCTTTTTTATGAGGCCCTTGGTTGTTTTGAGAGTCTTTTGCTGAAAGAGACTGGGGATTAGAAACAGCTTTATTCTTGAAACTAGCAAGTTTTGGCTCCTCTACATTTCTTCTAAATTCTGCTTGAAAATTAAACAATTCCTTCTTTAGTTCAACTTTCTCCTTGCATTTGTCATCGACAAATAGAAGAAGCCAGTTGACAGTTAAAACTTTCTGCCTGGATATCTCCTTAGACAAATCCACAAGGTCATTAAGTAACTTTTCTGTTTTCCACCTTACCTCAGGCAACAGTGTTGCTAAACTATCTGCCACAAGGTAGCAGCGGTCATCATTTTTTCCAAACCTCTAAAATGATTCCTCACTATCTTTTAAACCTTCACTTAAGGCCATTTTAGCTTCTGCCCACCCCCTGTCCAAAGGCAGTGTCACCTTTTAGGTTTCTTGTTACAATGTCAGCATCAGGGTTTGATCAGGGAAACAGCACCACCATGGAATTCAGAATTTATTGTAGGGATTAGACATAACACAATTGTGGGACAAGCTAGGGAAGAAAGGGTCTAAAAGGAGACGGTTGGAGGATCAGAGAGAAGTCACGAACCAGGGACCACAAAGGGAAGCTGGTGAATCAGCCCATGGAAGGCTGTTGCCTCTGCATCTGGTAATGAGTCTCAAGTTGTTAGGTCAGCAGGCCTAGCAGTCAGGAAGAAAAGTTGATGTGAAGTGGAGGAGAGTGAGAACAATCTAGAACCCATGAGGATAAAATGGAACCCACAACTATCTCTCACCTTGATGTGCCTTACCCAGGGCTCAAAGAATTTGAAATAGGAGATCTGGAGGGAGCTGGAGGAGCTGTGGGCTGGCTTCTGCGCTGCACCAACGAAGTGTGCCAATAGGTGAATAAGTATATGATTTGCAGCAGCGCCTAACACCCTACATCATTCTCCAGAGCAATGACTGCTACTTCACTTCTTCCAATTCTTACACAAATTTTTCTTGTGGCCAATCCTAAGCTGGAACTATACTGGCAAGGGAAATTTGGGGAACTAAATTCCAGCTTAGCTAATTTGGCACAGTATAAAACTACCACATGAGCCAAACATCAACAGTTGCAAGATACATGATACTGGGTCTCATACAGACTAGTCTCTCCTTTAAGCCTAACACCAGTCTCGTAAGATAAATATTAGCATCTCCATTTACTCATAGGTAATAAGCAAATAGGGGTGTAGTTTCTGCCCCATATCTGTGTGGTAGCCAGTTTCCAAGATGGCCCCCAGTGATTCTTGTCTCCTGGTATTCATGCCCTTGAGTAGTTATTCTTTCACATTAAGTAAGTCTGACCTGAGTAATCAATAGATTATTGCAGAAATGAAGGTGAGTGACTTTTTTTTGGTATAGTAAATATACTGCATATATGTTTTCTTGTTGTAAATATATATGTAACAAAACATTTGTCATTTCAATATTCTTCACATGTACAGTTTAGTGACTAGTTTATTATGTTTTTCAACTATCTCCGTTATCTGTTTCCAAATTTTCCATCACCTTTAACAGAAAATCAGTGTCCCCTAAGCAGTGAGTCCTCCTATAAAAGTGGCATGGGGTGGGGGTGGGGCAGCATCTGACCTCCTCTAACTTCACAAGGGGGGAGGGGAATCAAGATCAACAGCCCAAGGCTGATTCCTCTGAGGTGGAGGTCAGACATGCGTCCTCTCTCTGCCATCTTTTCCAATTCTGACACCAACCATTCATCCCAAGGCACTCTCTATTTCTCTGCTGGGTTCAATAATTTGTTACAATGGCCGCACAGAACTCACAGACAATACTCACAATTACAGAGTTTATTACGGAAGTGTCTTATTTATCTAGTGCACTGTAATAGAAATATCACAAGTAGATGGCTTTAACAAAGAGAAATTTATTCTCTCACAGTTTGGGAGGCTAGAAGTCCAAATTCAGGGTGCCAGCTCTAGGGGAAGGCTTTCTCTCTTTGTCGACTCTGGAGGAAGGTCCTTGTCATCATCAATCTTCCCCAGCTGAGGAGCTTCTCAGCATAGGAACCCCAGGTCCAAAGGATGTGCTCTTCACCTGGCTCCTGTTTCTTGGTGGTATGAGGTCCCCATGCACATCTGCTTGCTTCTCTCTTTTATATCTCAAAAGAGATTGACTTAAAACACAATCTAATTTTGTAGATTGAGTCCTGCTTCATTACATAACTGCCTTGAATCCTGCCTCATTGATAGCACAGAGGTAGGATTTATAACACATACGAAAATCACATCAGATGACAAAATGGTGGACAATCACACAACACTGGGAATCATGGCCTAGCCAAGTTGACACACATTTTTGGGGGGACACAATTCAATCCATAACAGGAAGTCAGAGGTTACAATTCAGGTTGAGGAATACTCAGGATACAGTTTTTCCATCAGGACAACCTCTTCTCAGCCACACTCACAGGCATGCCTCTCTCTGGCCCCTTGGTCTCTGCCCTGCTCAGGCAAGTGTTATAAGTCTCTTTTAGCTCTACCAATAAGTACCCTGAGGGACCCCACTCTGCCAGTAATTCTTAGCCCTAAGGTACTCAGCTCTAGCTCTGTGGGCAGGCAAACCTAGCTCCACCAAGTGCCATGAGGCATCCTACTCTGCCAGCAAGCCTCCTGCTGGAAGATACTCGGCTTTCTTGCTCCCTGGGCCAGGAAGCCCACTGTGCCATCTCCTGCTGGTATCTCCTGTCACTGCTTCTCACCATCTTCAGTGTTACAGCTCTCTCTTTCTCTAGGAGCTTCTCAGCACAGGGATCCTGTGTCTAAAGACATGTTCTGCCCTTCTTCCTTGGTGCTGGTGAGATCCTCTCTTTCCTGCCTCTGGAATGGCTCATTTTAAACCTACTGGGATGGCAAACCTGACCAACCTCTTGTTAGGGTTCCATTTTTTGGGGGATGGCAAACCTGACCAACCCCTTGTTAGGGTTCCATATACCTTATTAGCATGGTCCCATCTAATTATTTGGTGGGAGTTACAAAGACTATGGTTAGCAGGGCCGTACTGAGTAATTCATTGCACTGCACTACCTCTTCCCCTCCCTTCCACCTGCCCCTGGCAACTACCGATAAACTTTGGTCTCTATACATTTGTCTATCCTAGATAGTTCATATAAGTGGAATCATGCAGTATTTGTTTTTTTAGGACTGACTCGCTTTACTCCACATAATGTTTTCAAGGTTCAACCATGTTGTAGCATGTATCAGGACTTCATTTTTCTTTATGGCTGAGTAATGATCCATCATATATATGTACATTTCGTTTATCTATTCATCTTGCTGATGGACGCTTAGGCTGTTTCAATGCTGGTGAGTGATTTTTGAGGCTAGATTATAAAAGATGTTGCAGTGTCTACCTTTCTCTTTCTTGGATCAATTGCTGTGGGTAAAGCCATTTACCGTGTTGCTGAGGACACTCAAGCAGCCTGTGGGTAGGATCATGTGGGGAGGAGCTGAGACCTTTTGTGAATAACCAGTACTATGCTGTTGAACCACCTTGGAAGTGAATCCTCCAGCCCCAGCCAAGCCATAGATGACTACTGCCCTACAACTTGACTGCAAGCTCTTGAGAGGCCTGAAGGCAGAACTATATAGCTAAGCAGCTTCTAAATTCCTGACCCACATAAAATAAAAGGTAATGTTTATCATTGTTTTAAGCTGCTAAATTTTGGGGTTATTGGCTACACTGCAACAGAGAACTAATAAAATTTGTTAGATCTCAAAGCACAGCTCTTTTCTATGACATCATGATGCTTTAAAATTTGTTTGAATTGTAAGAGTGGGAATGTGGAAGAGTGGAAATTTGGAAGCCTGGGATATCATTCTGTTCATGTCCTTAAAAAAAAAAAAAAGAAAAAAAAAAAAGGGCTTTGAATCTGTTTGGTGCTTCCAGATCAGATACATTGAGAGAAGGAGTGTTATCTGGTGGTTAAGCTGAACCTTGAGAGTTAGGGGGGTTTTGTTTTTGTCACTACCCAGGGAAAGCTGAGTTGGCATGAAAAAATTAGAGGTTCAAATTACGCATTTTTGCTGACTGGCAAGGTGGATTCTGGCAGAGCAAGAGAAGTCCTGAGAAATGGTGGTGAAGTGGAGTGGAGCCTCCAAAGCCCTCATGGTGAGGGACTGACATGACAGTCCCTTTCTTATGCCCTTTCCCTTCAGGCAGGCCGTCCTCTCCTCTGCCCCCAAATCCTCTGCCCCAAGCAGGTTCCTATTTGACCTCATGCTCATTGAAGCAGCTTTCCTTTTTCTGCTCTTTCCAAATTCCTCTTCCATATCATGATTTTTTCCTTCCTTAATAAGGTACATCTGTGTGCATTAAAGAACATAAAAGGTACATAAAACCAAACTTTTTCTGAAAGCCATCTCGTTTTGAAAATTCCTGGCATTTGTTCTCTAAATATTGTCCAGATTCAGTCTTGGGCTGGAGAGGCAAGGCACTGTGCCTGATGACTTAATCAGATTAGAGTGTGCCAACGATAATTATTATCCTAGAATGCCAGCACTGGAAGAATCTTTCTAGAATATCTGGTTCAGTCGTGCTCATTTTATATGCGGAGTATTTAAGGTCCAAAGAGCTCAAGTGACCAGTTAAGCTCCAGAGATTAACTGGACATATACAATGTGGAGGATGCTGTTCTAGGTTTGGATAAGTGTGTTTAACAGTCCACCCATTCTTATGAGTAAGATGGGTGGAGTGATATAATGGGGTCCTTGGGGATCTCTGGTTATGCAAGCTCAGAAACAACAGCATTGCCCGGGTCAAACCCTTCATAAGGTGTGAACTGACCCTCAAAAGTTGGAGGTTAGAGAGAAAAGGTTACCTGGTTACCTGAACCTCTGCTTTCTACAACCACCTTGTCCCTGACAGATATTTTTGGGGGACACAATTCAATCCATGACATTCCACCCTTTGGCCCCCCAAAATTCATGTTCTTGCCACATGTAAAACATATTCACCCCATCATATCGTAGCAGAAGTCTTAAATCAATTCCAAGTCCCAAATCCAAAAATTCTTCTTCATCTGTGAAATCTAGAATACATGTCACCTGCTTCCAAAGCACAATGGCAGAACAGGCACAAACTAGACATTTCCATTATAAATGGGAGAAATTGGAGGGAAAGAAGGTATAACAGGCACCAAGCAAGTCAGCAGAACACATTACATTAGCCCCCAAGGTTTGAAAATAATTCTCTGTTCTCTGAGCCTATTCACATAATGGCCCTGCCCTCCAGACTGTAGGTATTTCCCACAATCTCTAGATTCTGAGTGGAGACCCCTAGGTTCTGGGCTTCAGCTTTGCCTTCAGGCCCACTGGGATGGCAACTCTGCTCACTCGGCTTTAGATGCACCAATCTCCTCATCCATCTGAGTGGCAACTCCACCCTTCGAAACACCAGAGGCCATGGTTCCACCCTTTGAAACCCCAGAGGTCCTGGCCATACCTTTTGAGACTCAGGCTTCCTGGTTCCTTGGCCTCTCTGCCCTCGGGGCTCACACCTGCATCTGCCCTGCTGGGTCAAGCATTCCAAAGCTCAGTAGCTTCACCAAAAAGTTCCTGGAGGCACCCCAGTGTAACAAATTCTTAGTCATCTAGTGCTGCTATAACAGAAAGACCACAAGTGGATGGCTTCAACAAAGAGACATTTATTCTCTTCTGGTCTAGTAGGCTAGAAGGACAAATTCAGGGCATCGGCTCCAGGGGAAGGCTTTCTCTTCTCGGCTCTGGAAGAAGTTCCTTGTCACCAATCTTCCCTGGTTAAGGAGCTTCTCAGTCAGTGCAGGGACCCTGGGTACAAAGGACGTGAACTCTTGCTCTTCATTCTTGGTGGTAGGAGGTCCCCATGTCTCTCTGCTTGCCCCTCTCTTTTATAAAAAGAGATTGGCTTAAGACACTATCTAATCTTCCAAATCTCATCAACATAACTGCCACTAATCCATCTCTTTACATCATAGTGATAGGATTTACAACACATAGGGAAATCACATCAGATGACAAAATGGTAGACAATCACACAATACTGGGAATCATGACCTAGCCAAGTTGACAGGTATTTTGGGGGACACAATTCAATTAATGACCCCAAATCCCCAGTGCCGTCGAATGACACATCTTAAATCTTGATTCTTGCCCTCACAGCACACTACAGAGTAAACCAAAAAAAAAGGCACCAATAAACGTTTGCTGAATGAATGAAGCGCCTCCCCAGAGGCCCTTTCACGCCTTCCGTCACCCTCCACATTCTCTCCTACTTGGGGGACTGCTCTAGCATTTGAGACTCTGCCCAGGGACTTTTCGGGGTTTTCACTACTCTCCTCAGACAGCGACTCAGTCTCCGGCACAGGGCCTGGGTTCCCTTTCTTACGGTGGGGCATCCACCGGAGCCAGGCAGGCAGCTCACCCAGTCTGGGATGGGGGCGCTTATTTGGGGTGTAAGCGGGCACGGAAAATGGTCCGAGCTTGTCTGGGGAACATTCGGAGGATTGGGGTGGTATCTGCCGTCCTAGCCGGGGCAGAAGGCCGGGCATTCCTACCGGCAGGGGTGGGCCGCCCCCAAAACCCCAAGCTGCCGGTGCGCCGTGCTCTGGCCCCGGGCGAGCGTCGAGTGGGCGGGTCCAGGCGGGACCTGGTCCGGGGAGGCCGGGTCCAGGCGGGGGCGGGGCCTGCCGCGGTCAGGTGACCGCGCGGCGGGCGGTGTCCGCCGAGGCCACCAAGCGGCAGAGGCGCCGAGGGGCTGCGGGACAGGCGGGCCAGCAAAGCCGCGGCCATGGGGGGCTTGAAGGAAGAGCTGCTCAAGGCCATCTGGCACGCTTTCACCGCGCTGGACCTGGACCACAGCGGCAAGGTCTCCAAGTCCCAGCTCAAGGTGGGCGTCCCCGGCTCCCGCTCCACTTCGCCCGGGTGCAAACCCGACCGGGCCGGCGGGGGAGGGGGCCGGAATGCGGCCCGGCTGCCTGCTCGGGGCGGAGGGCCAGAGACCGGGATTTGGCATTTTTTGCCTTCCCCTTGCCTGCAGGCGGTGCCGTCGGGCCAGAGTTTTCGTTCCTCGGGGCCTGCCTTGAGGGGGAAAGTTGAGAGGTGGGGGTCTGTGAGGGGCCAGCCGGGCTCCCTCTTGGCGCGGGGGCCCAGGATCTTTTGCACTCGGAGAGGTAGGTGGGAAGCTCCCTTACGGAACCTCCAGTAGAGTTTCCTCCTTACGCAGAGGGAGAGGAAGGCACGTGCCCAAGGAAGGTCACAGGGCAGAACCTTCTATAGTCCACAGTCCCACATCAAGACCTCAAAACGGCCAGCCGCCCCCTGAGCACGGGGGGATTCAGTGTAGAGAGAAATGCCCCAGAGCTCGGATTTCAGTGGACTCCTCCTGTGGAGACTTTTGGCTGTGGGGAAAGCTTTCTGGCTTGAGAAAACCTCCGCCTGGCGTCTTCAAGGTATGGAACTGGAGGTTGAACTGTGTCCCGCCAGGCACCTTAGTTACGGGTGAGAAGCACTGCTTTTCTAAAAAAAAAAAAAAATTCTAGCACCCTGCAAAATGCACCGTCTATATCGTCGCCGCCAAAGACTCCACCGCTAAGTGAGCGTATAAAAAAAATAAAACAAAAACCAAACCCAGTGCCGTCGAGTCGAAAAGTTTTGACTGTAAATTAACCCCAAACAGGGATAGTGGCGCTCAGCCAGGAGAAATTGGCAGCTTCTTGAAAGTATAAAATATGGAAACAGACAAGAGGAGCCCTTCATAGGCATTTTAAAATACACACGTTTTGAATCTGAATGACTGATTTTCTTAGCCTCTTCTGGAAAAGAATTTTTAAAGATTGGGTTGCTTTATATGTTTTGTGCAGTAATCAAGGGGCTCTTGTGAGCACTGGTTTTTATGCTGGTAGGACTTAGAACTCCCTCTGGTCTTCCTTTCCTCCCCTCTCTTTTTTTCATAGTCTGGAAGGGTCCACAGAGATCATCCCTTTACGTTTTATTATACTTTATTTTTTAAATTAACATAGAGTAAAATAGACTTTTTGGAGCCCTGGTGGCACAGTGATTAAGACTTGGCTGCTAACCTTTTGGTTATCAGTTTGAATCCACCAGCTACTCCTTGGAAACCCTATGGGGCAGTTCCACTCTGCCTTATATGGTCGTTATGAGTTGGAGTTGACTAGGAGGCAGTGGGGTTTTTTTTTGGTTTAAAATAGACTTTTTAGGTGTACAAAACCAGAAGAAAAAAAAAACCAAACCCAGTGCCGTTGAGTCGATTCTGACTCATAGCAACCCTATGGGACAGGGTAGAACTGCCCCACAGAGTTTCCAAGGAGTGCCTGGCGGACTCGAACTGCCGACCTTAGCACTTAACCACTACACCACCAGGGTTTCCTTTTAGGTGTACAGTTCTGAGTTTTAGCTTATGACCCATGTATACCAAAAACAAAAAACAAACAAACAAAAAAACCCCAAAACAAACAAAAAACCCAAAACTCCCCACGTACACCAGAGTAGAACTGCACTTCGTAGGTTTTTCAAGGCTGTGACCTCTTGGAAGCAGATTGCCAGGGCTTTCTTCCTAGGTTCCTCTGGGTGGATTCAAACCACTAACCTTTTGTTATAGTGCAGGTGCTTAACTGTGCCTTACTCATGTATAGATTCATGTAACTGCCACATGTTCAGGGTATGGAAAGTTTCCATCACCCCAGAAAGCTCTGTCATGCTGTCCTTTGTAGTAACATTCCACCCTCCACTCCTAATCACTGGCAACCACTTATCCGTTCTTAATCCCTATACTTTAGCCTTTTCCAGAATGTCATATAAATGGAATTATACAGTATATAGCCTTTTGAGATTGGCTTTACTGAGCATGATGTCTTAGAGATTCATCTGTGTTGTGTATCAATAATTCTTTCCTTTTTAATGCTAAGCAACAATCCATTGTATGGATATACAATAGTTTATCCATCACCTTCAAAGAATGTGTTATTTCCAGTTTTTGGTGATTTTGAGTGGAGTTGCAATACTTTTAACTTACCTATATGAGTATATTTAAAGTGTGTTTCTTGCAGACAACATGTCTTTTTTTTTAGACCATTTACATTTAATGTAATTATTGATGTTGTTGGATATAGGGCTACCACTTTATTATTTCATTTGCTTGTTTTCTCTGGTTTTTTTGTTCCTTTTTCTCTTTTCTTGCTGTCTTGTGGATTATTGAATATATTTCATATTCTACTTTAATATTGAGTTCTGAGCTGTATTTCTGTAATAGTTGTTTCAGTGGTTGCTCTATATAATATAGAAAGCTAATTTTTTACAGTCTACTTAGAATTAATATTTTACTACTTTAAGAGGAATGTAGAAACCGTATCACCACACAGGTCCTTTCTTTCTTTTTGTTTTAGTTGTCATATTTCTTAATTTACCACATACCTTGAAAACCCCATGAGACAGGTAAAATCTTGTTTTCAACCATCATGCATATTTTAGAGGTCTTAAGAGAAGAATAGTTTATTCTATATTCAGATATTTACTCCTTAATTTTATAGGCGAGACAGATGAGTTTTTTGAAATTTTAGTGATTTACCCAACCTCACAGTTGTAAGCCGTAGCTAAGTCTAGTACTAAGATTTTAAAACTTTAGAGCCAATGCTTTCTTCATTTCCTTTCTTCCAATTGGTGGTGTGAATGAGATGTTCCCCTATTACTTTTGTCGCATTCCATTAAAAACTTTTTTTTTTTTTTTGATAACATACTCAAGTGGCTGCTTATAGGAAAAGTGTCCAGAGGATTTTTGACAGCAGGCTTGGCAAGAAGTATTAAATGCCAGTTCATAGTTTTCACCCTTGAGATGTTAATAATGCAACTGTGCAATTATATTTTGTCTCTCCTTTTTCTACTTAAGTGAAAAACTTTGGGCTTGATTCAGTTCTGTTCCTCCTGCTAGTGGAAAATATTTTAAAATTTCTATTTAGTTCTTTTCTTTTCAGTATTTGACTCTGAAGTTTGATGTTTATTGATCCGTTGGCCAGGAGTAGAATTTTTTCCCATAATTTACTATTTATTCATTAGTTCATACAATATCCTTTTGTTTGTGTACTGTGTGTAAGGTACTGTGCTAATTTCATAAAAAGGTTAGTATTTTTAGGATCTTAGAGGTTAATATCTCCTTGACAGAAATGTCATATAATTGGTTTATTAAATAACAAACTAAAAATTACATCTCCAAAATAAGGGCTAAAAATGATTGTTGCAGAAGTGTATATGTGTATTCTAAAATATTTTTGCATTTGTCTTTTTGAATTCACAACTTTTGACACAGTGAACTTTTGACACATGCATTAAATATGTAATGAATACTTCATATGTTATACACTGTGCCGTATGCAAATAGGCATGGATATGGCAATGAAAATGAAAAAGAAACAAATATGAAATCTTTGTCTTCAAAGAGTTTAAATTTTGGTGAGCAAATGAGAATAAGCAACCATTAGAGAAGGCATTCTATATATAGATTATATTAAGCAGACAATTATCCTATTCTTAAAAAATGAAAAGTCTGGAGGTAGAGATAAGAACTTTAGACATATGGAAATATTGGGTAAAGATGTTGAATGTGATAAAAGATAAGAAGCCATGAGATTTTAGAGGAAGAGGCGATTATGTCCTACTGGTAAGATTACTTCATGAAAAAAGTTTCTTCAAAATGAACTCTGAAGGAAGCTAGGGTGTCATTAGGTAGAAATAAGTGAAGATTAAGCCAATTCCATTCATTCATTTGTTATTTATTGACTGCTGTTAGCTGTAGGGAATCCTGCGAGCTGTTGCAGGAGACAGAAATTAATCAGGCATTTATCAGGACTTCTATATAACTTATTTTGATTGGAGCATGGAACATTTTTGTGCATGGAGAGAGAGGGGTATTGCTGGTGATAAAGCTGTAGAAATAGGTTGGGGTCAATGCATAGAATGCTTTGAGTGCCAGGCTAGTTATGTAGATGCCAGGAGGTCTCAAAGATTTCTGAGAGGTAATGGGCCCTGATCGGTATTGCACGTTAGGAAGTCCCTTGGACAGTAGTGTATGTGCTGGGCCAGAGTGGATTGGGCAGATTGGAGTTAGGAAATGATTGCAATAGCTCAGATGTGAGATAACGGGGGCCAGAGGCAGTAGGATGGACAAGGAGGGTGATGCGTAGAGAGACTTTGCTGTTCAAAGGTCTTGACCCATGATTGATGAGGGGGAAAAAGAAAAGAACAGTTAAAAAAGTCTCATACTTCAACCATCGTTGACCAAATGGATAGCAGTGACTTTGAACAGAAATGAGAAAGTTATGAGAAGCAGGTGTTTAGAGGAGAAATGATGGTCAGTTTTGAACATGTAGAATTTTTGTAGTTTTTCTTTTAGGTCTTTGGTGGGTGGATATTCAGCTGGAGATGATGTCCTTGGAAAGTATGGGGCTGTTGGTACAGGATCTGATAGTTGAAGCTCAGAGAGAAGAGAGCTATAGACAGACAGCCTTGGGGAATGGCTAGAATAGGTGTTGAAAGGGAGAAGCCAGGGAATTAGAAATCAGAGATAAGAACCACTTTGAGGCAGCATTGGAGCTGAAGGGAGGACATGATCTCTTATTTTGAGTGTTATTTTTATTATTGTTACTATTACTATTATATACACATTTTTGAAATTATGAAGTAATGAGATTGATTCTTCCCTCCCATAGCTCATGAACTGTATATTTCTTCTCTAAAGAAGTAAATACATGTATTTACTTCTTAAGGAGTTTACAGTGCAGGACTCATTTAGATAAATGTATTTGCATCACTGCTATAATTAGTAAATATTGGCCCTGAGGGCCCCCAGTACAATACACAAAAAAGCCTATTTTTAATACATAATTTTCATTATTAACTAATAAATGGGTAAAACAAAAATTGCTTTATAAATAAATTTTGAAACTTAAAACCCAAAGCTTGGATTGACAACATAATAAAGATAGTATTTTGTCATTGCAAACTTAGACATTCATCAAACTTATGAATAAAGTAAAAATATAGAACACAGATTTTAAAAACCACTTGTGACTTACATAAGCTACCACAGAAGCAGATGTTCTACGGTTGTCTAGTCACAGTGAAGTTTGCTTGTTAAAACAAGTAGGCATAAGGTCATTGTAGGTCAATATCTTCTTGAATCTCACCCTACTCCCACAGAACCAGCTCTGCTTCACTTTCCTTACCTTGCCTATCTCTCATTCTTCCTCCTGTTATCTCTCTGTTCTCTGCTTGGGCCTTTTCTGGGCAATCTGTGCACCTGCTGCAGGGGCCAACTGTCTCCATCTGTGACATTTCTGGCTCTGCACCTGAGTTGAAATTGCTCAGGTCTTCACCCTCCTCCCCAGCCTTTGCTCCACTACAGAATTCATCAACACTTTCAGCTTAATTTGGACTTGGAGTGTCGGATGGCAATTCATTATTTTATTGCCATGTTGATTTGGTGTTAATCTGTTTTTCAGGCTGGAATACAGAGGGGCACTATACCAAGTGATTTGTTAAGTTAAGCCTTTTCTGAATTGGTAGGTCTACTTTCAGTTGCTAAAGTAGATATGAATAGGCTAATAGCGGGGAAGGAAACCTCCAGAAACGTATCTCTGCTTGTTTTTAAACTTCTATTTGTGAATAGTCCTTTCTTAGACAAACTGTATCATTTAAGTGTTTACCTCTTAAATATAGCAAAATCTAGTGATATTTTTGCAACCTCTATGATAACTTAAAAAAATTTTTTTTTTTTTATGATAACTTTACTTTGCAATTATGCTTGTGGTGTGAATTATAGTCAGTGTTGGAAATGTCCTTAAGTAAATTTAGTGGCTCTACATGTTTATCCTGTTGTTTTTAGAAACACAGTTTGTTTTAATTTTGCCTTTTTGAAGTAAAAGAGCTTACAACTCTAGTGAGGGTCTAAATGAAAAAAAAAATTGAGGACCAAGATGTAGGATAGTTTGAATCCTTATTATTTTCTCAGTGATAGATTTTTAACTAAACACTTTCTGCTCTTTGCAGTGCAGTTGGTTGGAGTATCTTGTGAATGATAACCTGTTGCCATTGAGTTGATACTGACTCCTAGTGACCTTTTAAGAGAGAGTAGAACTGCCCTCTAGAGTTTCCAAGGAGCGGCTGGCGGATTCAAACTGCTGACCTTTTGGTTAGCAGCCGAGCTCTTAACCACTGAGCCACCAGGTCTTCTATGAATAATAGTGTGTTTTATTCCCATGCAGGCATTTAGCCTTAAAAAATTTTAACTTTGATAGCTACAAGAGAGGAGCCCTGATGGCACAGTGGTTAAGCACTTGGCTGCTAAACAAAAGATTGGCAGTTCAAACCCACCTAGTGGCTTTGGGGAAGAAAAGACCTGGTGATCTGCTCCTGTAAAGATACCAAACCAAAAAATCCACTGCTGTTCAGTCAATTCTGACTCACAGCAACCCTGTAGGACAGAGTAGAACTGCCCTGTAGGGTTTCCAAGGCTATAAATCTTTACAGAAGCAGATTGCCCCTTCTTTCTCCCACAGAGCAGCTGGTGGGTTTGAACTGCCAACCTTTCGGTTAACAGCTGAGTACTTTAATCTCCATGCCACCAGCGTTCCTTCCTGTAAGGGTTACAGCCTAGGAAAGCATATGGGGCAGTTCTGCTCTGTCCTATGGGGTCGCTATGAGTTGGAATCTACTCAATGGCACACGACAGATTACAAGAGTAGTTAAGCCAGGTCAAGTAGCAGATATAAAGGACCCAAGTTGCAGTAAAAGACTTTTATTGTGTGAAACACAATGTACAAAGATATGATTAATTTTTTTCAGTTTGTTACATACAGTATTCTTTGCCTAATCTTTAGGGTTATGTTTCTGATAACCCCTGTGGTAAAAGTTGTTTCTGTTAAGGAACTAAAAGTGTAATTTAAAAAAGTAGGATTAGGGGATCAAAGTCATGAGTGACCCTATAAAAGTCTTTATAAATATTTTTTATATTTCACCAAAATAAAACAACAGAGACAGCTCTTTAAATAAAGAGAATATCAGACATTTTTTAAATCACTAAATGGTGAGAATGAGTTCTGGATTATTTCTGTTTTCCATTCCTTACTTGCTAGAAACTTTTTAGTGAGATAATTAGGAAATTTTTGTTTTTTGGAATATCTATAAACTTGCTTTATTGAAGGTAATATGCAAGCCGTGAGGCACTTTTTTTTTTTTTTTTTTTTTGCTTCTGGCCCTCCTCGTTAATGGCTAGTACATTTCTGGTCTTATGACTCAGAGCCCTTAACCTTCCTGATCCCCATTACATATTTCCTTTGGGATCTCACCACAATCCCAGAGGTGCATAGCAACTGGAAGCTTTTCTTGTGTACTCAGTTTGCCATCACTCAGTAGGTATTTTTCATTCCCTCCCAACAAAAGGACTTTTTATTGAACCGTGGCCTCTCTCCCCGCCACATCAGTGATAACTAGCCTCCCGCCAGTGTACATCAGCACTTGATAGAGCACTCCTGGCTTGCCTCCTCAGTCCCTCTTTCTCTTGTCCCTGCTCCCTTCCGCCAACGTAAGCCCAAGATTCATTTATCTTCCCCAAGGCTATATTTCATAAAACACTTTTCCTGCTCTACCCTCTGTTTTATTTCCTTCTCCTCGCCCCACTTCCAAGTTCCTTTTTTTTTTTTAACTCAAAGTCTGTGTCTACTGGAAACTGCAGTTTTTAGCAATTGAGGGAAGGGATTTAGGAATAAATCCACACATAGTTGATATGCATATAAAAAGATCTGTAATTAGGGAGGGATTTCCATAATATTGAAAAAACTAAAATTTTCATCTTAGGAGTCTTCTGTGCTTTATCCTATCTTTTCGTCCCTCATCTCCTGATACCCGCCCGTCTCCCCATGCTTCCCTTTCCACAGCATGGAAATTCTGTGCTGTCGAAATGGAAACAGCACCTACTGCTTTGTTTTATCCTGTTTAGGAATAATTATCATTACAACTAAGTCTGATTTGGACCAGGAGAGTGGTATATTTGGTCATGGTATTCTAGCCAGAATAAGAGATGCTAGTTAGGATAAAGAGGGTATTGGTTGTTCAGTGGTGGATTCTCTCCTTCCATGTGGGAGGCCAGGGCCCAATTCCTGGCCAGTGCACCTCATGTGCAGCCCTATCTGTCAGTGGAGGTTTGCATATCGCTATGCTGCTGCACAGGTTTAGGGAAACTTCCGGACTAAAATGGACTAGGAAGAAAGGCCTGGCAATGTACTTCTGAAAATCAGGCAATGAAAACCCTATGGATCCTAACCGTCCAATCCAAAACCCATCACCCACAGCCTAGCATGGGGATGGTGCAGCACCAGGCAGCATTTCATTCCGTCCTGCAGGGGGTTGCCACGAGTTGGGGAACCGACTTGATGGCAGCTAAGAACAACAGTTAGGATAAAGCTTTTTCGGAGGTATTGTATTTTACTGGGTAGGCAGCTCTGGGAAGATGGGGCACTACCTGCCTTGTCAGACCCTACAGCCCGTCAGTTCTTCCTGGCCACAGGGTGATGATGTCAGCAGATTGCTATCATGCTGAAGTTGAGCAGGAAATGTGGCAGTCGACTCAAGTCCCAGTGACCTTCTTGGTCATCACAGGCGATGATTTGAGAAACACTGTCATGTAATGAGCCACCTGACTGGAGTAGATTGGACTAGATTAGAATTCTGAGGTTTCTTACTTGGGTTACTTTGGGAACTTTGCTTTGCTTCTCGTACTTTAAGATTATTTGTTAAATGGGAATAATAAGACATAACAACATGCATGCTTGAATAGAGGGAGTGCACAACCTTTATGTATGACTACAGAAACATCTACTAGCTACTCATTCATTCATTCATTCTTTGCTTTTTTTCTCTGTGAAGGTATTTTCTTTCTTTTATGTAATTCTTTTTTCCTTTTTTATTGTGCTTTAAATGAAGGTTTACAGAGCAAATTAGTTTCTCATTAAACAGTTAATACACATACTGTTTTGTGACATTGGTTGCCAACCCCATGACGTGTCAACAGTCTCCCCTTCCCTACCTTGGGTTCCCTATTACCAGCCTTCCTGTCCCCTCCTGCCTTCTCATTCTTGCCACTGGGCTGGTGTGCCCAGTTAGTCTCATTTTGTTTTATGGGCCTGTCTAATCTTTGGCTGAAGGGTGAACCTCAGGTATGACTTCAGTACTGAGTTAAAATGGTGTCTGGGGGCTCTTTCTTTTTTTTAATGAGCACTAGGATTTATTGTGTGTTCTGCCTGCACGTCCCCTTGAAGCTCTTCACGTGCAGTCTCATTTCATCTTTGCCATGACACCCTGAGAGTCTACAGGTGCCACTCAATTACAGAAAAGGTAGCTCTGGTCCAGAGAGATGGGAGACTTGACCAGTATCCCACAATTGTCAGTGTTGGAGCCAGGATTTGAATCCAGGAGTCTCATGAACATTTTACAATATTTCCCTCCTCTGTTAGATACAAATCTCGGTCATTAAGACAGACCAAAACTTTAAAAACAAGACATAACAAAAGCCACAAGTGCATGCTAGCCATTTCTTCCACTTGAGAATGGGAATGACCACGCTGACTCTTGCTGTAGAGATGATAACCTAGTAAAGCACCTGGCCTGTTGTCTTAGGTCCTGAATTCCTCCACCAAACAGGGCCTCTTTTAATAGTTTACTTCAAAATGGCTCCTGTTTCAAAGGTACGCTCATGTTCTTTCACCTGTACATATGTAACCTTTAGTTTGTGCTTACGGGATAAAACTAAAAAACCAAACCTGTTGCTGTCGAGTCGTCTCTGACCCATAGTGACCCTGTAGGACAGAGCTAGAACTATCCCACAGGGTTTCTAAGGTTGTAGTTGTGGGGCAGGGACTAAACGCTCCAATACCAACTGAAAGGTCAGTGGTTTAAATCCACCAGCCACTGTGTGTAAAAAAGATGTGGCAGTCTGCCTCCATAAAAATTATAGCCCTGGAAACCCTATGGGCAGTTCCACTCTGTCCCATAGGGTTGGCATGAGTTTGAATTGACTCCATTGCCATGGATTTGTAAAATTATTTCTTAATCTTTTTTTAAATAATACTTTATTGTGTTTTAAGTGAAAGTTTACGTAGAAATTAGGTTTCCGTTTAACAATTTTTACAAATTGTTCGTGCCATTGGTTATGATTTTTACAATGTGTAAGCATTCTCATTATTTCCTTTCTGTTCTGTTTCCATTGATTTAGAGAGCTTCCCTTCCCATCCTTGCCTTCTCATCTTTGCTTTTCAGTAAATGTTGACCATTTGGCCTCATATAGTTAATTGTTTGAGGGAGCACGTTACTCATGGGTGATATTGTTTATCTTACAAGCCAATCTATTATTTGGCTGAAATGTGACCTGCAGAAATAGCGTAAAATACAGGTTCAAAGATCTTCTTAGGGCAATACTCTCGGGAGTTCCTCTAGTCTCTAAAAGTCCAGTAGGCCTGGCCTTTTTTAGGAATTTGAATTTTGTTCTACATTTTTCTCCCATTTTATCTGGGACTAGCCACTTATTTCTTAACAGACTCTGATGTTAAAGAAAATTAATCTAAAAACATTATATGAATTTGACGGTTTTAATTCAGTGTCTACTGAATACCTTTGTTAGGCACTCTGAGAAAGAAAAAATAACTTTGTCCCTTACCTTGAAGAGTGTATGTTTTAGTAAAGAATACATAATACATGAAATGACTACAAAAGGCAACATATACCCAAGTTCTAGAGAGTGTGTAAAATGAGTGCTCTAGACCTGTGTTATCCAATATGGTAGCCATTTGTCACTTGTGGATGTTGAGCTCTTGAAGAGTGACCAGTCCAAACTGAGATGCTCTTTAAATATACACACTGGATTTCAGAGTCTTAGTATGAAAGAAAGAATGTAAGGTGTCTGCTCAGTAATTTCTACACATTGATTACATATTGAAATGATAATATTTTGGATACATTATTAAAATTAATTTCATTAAAAAATTTTTTTAACATGGCTATTAGAAATTTAAAATTCCATGTGTGGTTCACATTATGTTTCTAATGGACAGAGCTACTGTAAAAGTTCAAAGGAAATAGAAAGAAAGGAGTCAGACAGTGGTAGAAAAGGAAACTTTGATGGGGCAGGAGAACTTCAGCTGCTTCCTGAAGGAATGGGACAGATCTTGTCCAGTATAATCACAGAAAGGTAGCAAGTAAGGTAGTAACATTTTAGGTGAGATCAAGAGCCTGAACTTGGAGTATTGGTGAGCAGTAAGAAAATACTCTGGATTTAGTAGAATGTTTGTTTTGAGGTATAGTGGAAATTTAGAATTTAAAGGGTGGTGGAGCTAAATTTTAGATGTCTTTGAATGTCCTTGTACAGAATAGGTGGTTAATATATATATTGGCTGATTGACCGATTAGTTCAGAACTGATCCTGTAAAGAGTGGGAAATCATTAAAAGTTTTTGGGTAGGTATCTGACAAAGGCATGGTTTTAAGATTATTCAGATGATGTGGTGTGATAAGCTAGAGGGGAGAGGCTGGAGATGAGGAAACCATGTAGAGGGCTGCAATGAAATCTGTGTAAGTTGGTGAGTGCTCGACTGGGGTGGTGACAGTGGGAATCAAAACAGATACAGTCCCTACTTTTACAGAGCTTAAAGTCGTATGAGTGATACGAGAAATTCAAATACAGTGAGATAAGGGAAGTACACAGTGCTGTGGGAGCATAGAGGAGGGGAACCTACCTAATCTGAGGTGAAGATTGGGAGAGTTAGGTCAGAGAACACTTCCTAGAGGAAGAGATATTTGTACTGACCTGAAAGGATTTGTGAAATCTCTCTGTAGCAACAATGTGAAAAATTTGGAAAGTAAGACCCTTGCCGGAACAGGAAAAAAGTGTCAGGAGAGAGAGAGAGGAGACAGAGCACTGGCTCGGGAGCCCGGAGACCTGTCTCTGCTCCGTTACTTGTGTGGCCATGGGAAGCCACTGGAGCTTCGGTTTCCTCATTGTAAAATGTGGGGGTAGCGGCTGAGATTCTTTGAGGTTTAGCCTTCTAGCTTAACCTAGTTAGCTTGATATTTTTACCAAAGTCATGTAATGGGGAGTGGTTGCTGTGTAGCAACCTTTTGTTAGGGCCTCGGAAGGGAGAATGGGACCTACTACTGAGGGCAAGGAGCTCTTGTGTCCCTCAGCCTCACACTTTCTGATTAGATTTAAGCTGACAGAACAGCTTACTCAGGAGAGTTGGCATTGGCTTGGGCTGAATTAAGATCCAGAAAGAGGACAAACTATAAGAAAAAGGGACACACACACACAAAAAAGTTGACTTCATAGTTTTGTTGTTAAGCAAATGGTGGTACCAAAATCAAAATCAAAGTGGAAAACCTATATTTGGTGAGAAAGGTGACAAGTCTTCCTTTGGATCTTAGGCAACTTTCAAGTTAGTGATATAAACCAGAACTCAGCAGAGAGGTCAAGATCGAACTCAGCGGAGAGGTCAAGATGACAGCGAGCTCTGAAAATCGTTAGAATAGAAGTGACTTGAAGTTGTCAGAACAGGAGGAGAATATTAAGAGAGAAAAGAACTCAGGGCTGAGAATTGGGCTTTGGGAAATGCCAGGGTTGGAAGAATGGAGAAATGGGGAGGTGAGAGAGAGGTCACCTCATAAAGGCACCTTCCTAGAGGAGGGAGAAGAACTTAGAAAATAGCGTGTTAATATGGGATGAAAAAAGTCCAAGAGGAGGGGTGATATGAAGTGCCAAGTGCCAAAGACTTGGGTAAGTGACTTAGAGGAAGGTATCTGTCCCAGGTTGAGTTCTCCAGGAAGCAGACACCTGGACAGAGCTAGGAGTACAAAAGGTTTACTGGGGAGAAACAAACGTCTGTGAAAAGAAAAGGACAGTAAGCAAAGCTGTCAAACCATCATATAGAATGACAAAACTGGGAGCTCTGGAGCAAAGATTGCCTGGTAGAGGACTCTTGGTTGGGCAGAAATGGTACCATCGCCTTTCTTAGCCATCGTTCTGGGAACTGGCCTGAGAAGAGAGTGACTATGGCTGCTGCTACCACCTTGCTCAGTCATTGGTTGAGGTGGACCTTGAAAGTGTTAACAGTTGGAGACTGTCAGCTAACCACAATTCCTTGTAGCTGGGCAGCAATTCTTTTCTTCAGGAAGAATCTGAGGGGTGCATCTCTGTGTCTGCCTCAGAATCCACCTAAAAAATAATTTCAGGAGATAAGTATAGAAGGCATATTATAGGGACAATAAGCGGGCCAGGATGGTTTGAAGACAGAGCAGCAGAGGTAAACCTCAGATTTGTGAACCTTATCATCACCTTTCTGCAATCACTCCCAGCATTCCTTACGTATGCCCTGTGGCTCCAGAGCTTTTCTTAGAGAAAAATGTACTAAATTAAGTTACCTTAACTTCTCTTTCTCCTGCTATAGATTTCTCATCCCACTTGTTGAATTCTTACTGAGCCCTTTCCTCAGAAGTTTGTACTTGAATTCTGAGGAACTGGCTTGCTTTGTTAGATCTCAGGCCGCATGAGCCATGCCTGACTAGTTCTAGTGGGGTTAAAAACTAATGGAGGCATTGTTTTTGACCCTGAAAGTGGTCTGAATTAGAGATTCCAGTTAAACCAAAATGCTTTCCAGGAATATGGCAGCATAGGGAAATAAATTCAAAGGGTCAGACCTAGATAAAGATGACAGAGAAGAAGCAAACTAAACTAAATGAAGAAAATCAATACATAAATGAAATGGGAATTCTAGAGAACTCCTAAGTGGACCTCATTTAGTGAACATTTATTGAAAAGCTGTCTTGTCAGGTACGTTATTAGGTTTTGTCATTACATAGATGGCTAAAATACAGATCCTACCTTTAAAGATCTTATAGGGTAACAGGAGAACAGGGTAACAGGGTAACGCAGAAGCTACTGGAGATGAATCTTCTTCAAAATGATTTGTCTTCATGAAGACATTTTTTTGTGCTATATTCCAGTGGGAGGCTGGCATCTAAGGAGGCTGTCCCAGATTGGAGGACTTTGTTGCTCATAGCATGACTTCTGCAAAAGGCATGGCAAAGCATAGTTCTCTGTGGATGAATCAAATAATTAATTTCATCAACTTTATAGTCCTACAAGGATCTGCTCACATTTTGTAAGTTCGTTAGTGTTCTCTAGCTGGAATCTCCAACTCTATTTTACTTTGTTTTTATTTTTCAGAACCATAAAATATATGTTTTTTTTCCAGTTATAAAGATAATACATAGACTATTCAAACAGTACATTGAACTATAAAGGCAAAAGTAAAAACACCCGAAATTCCACCACCAAAGGCAGATGCGGTTAACTTTGCAGTGAATATCTTTTCTGACATCTCTCCACACACAATATGCACATACTTGCACATATTGCCTATGCACACATACATGTATATCCTTTTGTATAGAGGCATATTTCCTATGCTTTTGTAACTTACTTTCCTAAACATTGTTATTAGGGTCATCTTTCAATATCAGTGTGTATAGAATGCAGACACTATGAACTATCATCTCACTGTGTTGCTTCGTCGTGCTTTATTTAACCACTTTCCTATTCATGAATATTTGAGACGTTTTCAGCTTTATTAACTCTGTAGTGAATATCATTGAACATACATCTTTGTATACCTGATTTATTATCTTCTTGGGATAAATTCCTGGGAGTGTCACTGATGGGTCAAAGAGTATGCATATTTAAAAGTTTGACACATATTGCCAGGTTGCCCTCACAAAAGGTCATGTCAGTTTATGCCAGTGATTGTCTCTCTATACCAGTGGCTCCCCAACCTGAGGTGATTTTGCTTTTAAGGGGACATTCGGCAAGGTCAGGAGCCTTGGGGCTTGTGGTTATGAGCTATGGCTGCTAACCAAAAGGTGGGCAGTTCAAATCCACCAGCTGCTCCTTGGAAACCCTATGGGGCAGTTCTACTTTGTCCTATAAAGCCGCTTTGAGTCGAAATCAACTCGACAGCAATGAGTTTTTTTTTTTATTAACTTTTATTGAGCTTCAAGTGAACGTTTACAAATCAAGTCAGACTGTCACATATAAGTTTATATACATCTTACTCCGTACTCCCACTTGCTCTCCCCCTAATGAGTCAGCCCTTCCAGTCTCTCCTTTTGTGACAATTTTGCCAGCTTCCAACTCTCTCTATCCTCCCATCCCCCCTCCAGACAGGGGATGCCAACACAGTCTCAAGTGTCCACCTGATATAATTAGCTCACTCTTCATCAGCATCTCTTTCCTACCCACTGTCCAGTCCCTTTCATGTCTGATGAGTTGTCTTCGGGGATGGTTCCTGTCCTGTGCCAACAGAAGGTTTGGGGACCATGACTGCCAGGATTCCTCCAGTCTCAGTCAGACCATTAAGTATGGTCTTTTTATGAGAATTTGGGGTCTGCATCCCACTGAAGCAATGAGTTTTTTAACGAGAGACATTTTTAGTTGCAAATGAAGAGACACTACTGGCATCTAGTATGTAGAGGCCAGGGATGCTCTGAAACACCCTATAATGCACAGGACCCCCTTCACCTCTAACCGCCACAACGAAGAATGGACCAGTTCTAGAAAACCTACTCTGTACCCTTCCTAGGTTGAGTACTGGCAATCTTAACTCTCCCATATCTACTCAAACACCAGGTACTGTTATTCAGACAAAAAGTAATAGGCCTTTTAATTTGCATTCTTTTGGTTACTAGTGAGGTTGGGCATATTTTCCGATATTTATTAGTCACTAGTTTTGTTGTGTCAGTTTTCTATTCATGTTGCCTATTTTTCTACTGGGTGTTCCTCTTTTTTTCTTATTTATTTCTAAGAGTGATTTGAATGTTGAAGCCTTTTTTTTTTTTGTTTGCAGTGTTCCTTTTTAAAGAGAAATTTTTTATGTGGTCATATTTATCAATATTTTCTGTTTGGTTTCTGAAGAGGGCTAAATTGATGAATTACCCAAAACAACTTATTAAAGGTGGTTAAGTTAGCATGAGATGCAGTGATGTGTATTCTATGGATGGCATCACAACAGGTGAGTTTTGAGCTAGATATCCTGCGTTAATAAGTCTGTAGGTATTATGTTCCTCCTCAGCCACCCCCCCGCCCCCAGCCTACACTAGTCACTGTGAAGGATACAGAAGAAATATTTGGCAGTTTCCTCCCTTATAAAGGTGCATTAGGTAATTGGAGATATCACTAACATGTGAATAGGAGTTCAGCAGACAGGGAGGCCAGTGACGACTTCCTCGAGTTTATGAAGAATGACCCAGTCTTGTAGGATGTGATTAGGCAGAAGAGGATGTTTCCAGCACAAGGGATCATTGTGGGACAGGTAATTGGGAGACTTGGATTCTAGTCTGTGTTTTGTTACTAATCAGTCTATGACTTAGGCCAAGTCCCGGGCCCCTGTCATTTTATCTGTGAAATGAAGAGATAGGACTAGGATATTCTCTAAGATTATGTCAGTATTAAAGTATTATAGGACTACTGTTAAAAGAGAAATTTTAGAAAGTCTTCTGAATTCCAGACAGCATGCTACGTGTTATGGGGATTCAAGGATGGATAAGACATGGGCCTTTCCTTCAAAAATTTAGTCTTGTGGGAGAGAAAAATCACACCTGATAGTGTAAGAGAAGAGGTCCAGGGTGCTCAGGAAATGCAGAGACCATCTTGAGTTAGGGCTGGTGAAGGCTTCAGAAATATATGGCATTTACGTTAGTTGTAAATGGAGGTAGATGGCTTGAGCTAAGCCCTGGAGGAGGAAGAAGGGTGGTGCAGGGCTTGTTTCGGGGTATAGTGAGTAAGCTTGTTTGGCCGGATTTGTATAGTTTATGCAAAAGAGTAGGAAAAAATAAGGCTAGAAAGGCAAGTGGGGCTGGCAAGTGGCAGCATTTTAAGATAAATTTGTCTTAATCGTTGACAGAAGTGTCTGTGATGGTGATCGATTGCACTCAGGGCCTAATAGAGAGGGCACTGTCAATGATGACTTTGAGATTTTTTAGATTGAGCAGAACAAGGATAATTTAAGAGAAAGCAAGCGAGACTTAAGCAGTGACCAGCAGAATGAAAGCATATTGTCAGGAAGGGGAAAATGACTCCAAGTGGTAAGGGCAGGACCTCGAGCAAGACAATACTCTTAAGGCAGGGCATAGCTGTGGTAGGAAACTGGTCATTCTGGTTCATTGTTAGAAAGAATTTTCTGGTAATTTGCCATCAACTTGAGAATTTATATATCAGACTTAGAGATTTTCATGCATTAAAAAAAAAAGATTGCTCATTATGAGTTATAATTCTATAATTGTGTAGGTTCAGATAAGTCTGTTGGAAGAGAGATCCCCACCCACCCCCTTTTTTTTCAGTGTTGAATGTTTCCCATTACGCACATCCTGTAGAGGGAAGCAGTGTGTGATGGGGGCGGAGCATGTTTCAGAGAACCGTTTAGAATCTCTGCATCTTTGGGAGGGAGGTGGGTGAACATTATGCACTTGTGTGTTAAAACACGGTTTAGTCGTTTATCATCCTTGATTTAACTTTCGTGATAAAAATGCTTAAAAAGCTACTGAACAGGAACAGACTATACTGGCAAGGCCTTGTGCCATTAATTAGTCATCTCTCAGCAGCCAAGGTCCTGCAGACACAATAGCAGACAGGAATGAAAGAACTGGAGAGTTGGGTTTCTGGCATGGGTATGGATCTTTGATTGTGGCGACAATAGTTTATTCTTCAAATCGGGAGTGGGAACAAAGTTGCTTAGCAATCATGTGAACGCTAACAGAATAGCCTTTGGGACAGTAGGCATTTGAAGTGGGATAAATTCACATTTTCTAAGAAACTTGCAAACACCCTGATTAGAGTGATCTGGGGGCGGTCCTTTTATAAATCAAGAATAATAGTCCTCTTTCCTCCTGTCCTCAATCTGCTCTTCAGCTTCCTCACCTGGAGAGGTGGCTGATGCCTCTTGGAATAGTTCCCCCACAGGCGGGTGCTGGGAAATGGAAGCTCCAAAGAGAATGGTCCCAGATTTCTAGGTGAGGTTCTTTGCCACTGGATCTAGCTTGGCTCTGCTAACTAGAGCCAGCCATCTTGCTGGGTCCTGGGGAACTGACTGAGAGAGTGGGGCTGCAGTAGCACTGGGCCACCCCTGACCTTAGAAACAACGTGCATGTCCACAGAGTCATCTTTGCACAGGCAGGGCTGTTTGCCTTTCCAGAAAGAGAGGGAAGGCAGCACAGTGTGGAAAGGACTCCAGAGTGAAAGGCTTAGATTCTGGTCCCTGCCTAACTTTACCCATAAAGCTCTGTGATTGGGGCACATCTAATCCTTCTCTGATTTAGCCTCTTCATCTGTAAAATAGCAATAATATCTACTCTCCCCAGGGAGAGACTCAGACAAATTAATGGATGATGTGAGTGTCCTCTAAAAAGCATAAATTGCTATATAAGCATGTGGAGCTATATAAGCATATATTTACTAGTTTATAGTCTGTCAATCAAAATTTTGATTTCTGTATTCATTTTATTTTCTATTTAAAAAAAAACTTGTAGATACTCTTAGCCTTTTGAAAAAAATTGCTGATAATAAAAATTTTAAAGATGTAGAACACAGCTTCTTTTCCTTCTTTTAATGACAAAAGTTTTTCATGTATTATTTGTTGTTGTTAGATGCTGTCTAGTCAGTTCCGACCCATAGCGGCCCTGTGTACAACAGAAATGAAACACTGCCTGGTCCTGTGCCATCCTCACAGTGGTTGTTACGCTTGAGTTCATTGTTGCAGCCACCGTGTCAATCCATCTTGTTGAAGGTCTTCCTCTTTTTCACTGACCCTCTACTTTACCAAGCATGATGTCCTTCTCCAGGGACTGTCCCCTCCTGATAACATGTCCAAAGTATGTGAGACGTAATCTTGCCATCCTTGCCTCTAAGGAGCATTCTGGCTGTATTATTTATTTAGTTATTTGTTCTTTTGTTTGAAGACTTTCCTTTTCTAGGCCTTGATGTTGTTAGGTGGCCTTGAGTTGATTTTTGACTCACAGTGACCCAATGTGACAGAGTAGAACTGCTCCACAGGGTTTTCTAAGCTGTAAACTTCAGTTTAGGAGCAGATAGCCAGATTTTTCTCCGGTGGAGCTGCTGAGTAGGTTTGAATTGCTAACCTTTCCGTTAGCAGCCCAAACGCTTAACCGCTGAGCCACCAATGATCCTTTTTTAGGCCTTACTAATGATGAAAATAGCTACAGCAAAGCTGAATTTCTCATTAAATTATAGTTCTCTTTGCTGAATTCATGAAATGAATTCATGTTAAAGGGTTGGGTTTCATGTTAACTCTTAGTAAGGGTTTTTTTTTTTTTTATTATTTTAGAAACAAGTCTACCTTTTTATTTTACAGTTGAGGTTACTGAAGTCAGGTGAGTAAGTAGCAGAACCAGGACTGGAACTCGGATCTCCTCATACAGAGTCTTTGTCGCTATAATGTGCTGCCTCCCTCACAGTTTGCTTAACTAAGAAAATTATCACTGAATTCAGCTATCCTTGTATTTAACAAAAGTGTCATCTGATTGTCCGAGGCTGAAGGCTAGAGTGGAAATCCAAATCTTCTACAGTGGGATCACTACCAAGCACTTATATATACAAAGAGCATTGTTGATGACTTTAGAGAACCGAAAACACAATGCTTCTTATACCTAGAGAGTTTTGGAGCAGGGATTACAAAACCTGAGTTCTGGTCTCAGTTTTGCTCAGTGACCTTAGTCTAGAAAGACAAAGTTAATCTCTTTGAGTCAGTACGCTCCATCTATAAAATGAGAGGGATGACAATGTGGTTGGTGGCGAAGGCTCCTGCCAGGGTTTTAGTTAGAGGAGCCTTAGGAAACCCAAAGGTGGAGGTTGGGAGAGATTGGTCTTTTTTTTTTTGTGCTCTGAGGACTTTACAGTAATCAACTAACTTTTCTCATGTTATTCCTCTGTCTGAAGAGTCTTCCTTTTGCCTCTATTCCTATCCAAAAATCTATCCTTGTTTTAAGGCCTAGGTCACATTTTGCTTCCTCTCTGAAGTCACTAGGACCCTGAGTGGTGCAAACAGTTTGCGCTTGACTACTAACCTAAAGGTTGGTGGTTCGAGCCCATCCAGAGGTGCTGCAGAAGAAAAGCCTGAAGATCTTCTGTAAAGATCACACCCAAAAAACCCTATGAAGGAGTTCTACTCTGTAGCACATGGGGTCGCCAAGAGCTGGCATAGACTTGACGGCAACAGGTTTGGGGATTTTGGTTTACGAAGTCACTGTAATACACACCAAGAAAACCAAACCTGTTGCGATGGAGTGAATTCCAACTCATAGTGACCCTATAGGACAGAGTAGAACTGCCCCATAAGGTTTCCAAGGTTGAAAATCTTTATGGAAGCAGACTGCCACATCTTTGTCCCAAGGAGCGGCTGGTGGGTTTGAATTGCCGACTTTTTGGTTAGCAGCCCAGTGCTTAACCACTGTACCACCAGGGCTCCTCATGAAGTCATTATGGCACATACTATTTCTCCTTTTCTGAACACACTTTGCCCTTACATTTCACTCATCCATGAAGCGTGGCACGTTGCTTTAGAACATGTCTTCCTTTTATACCTCATCTCTAGGGAGTAGGTTAATGTAGAAGAAAAAGGACTGACTTTGAAGATAAATAGACCTACCTGTGTGATCTGAGGCTGGGCACTATTTTTTTTTTTTAACATTTGATTTTTTAAATAGGTAGTGCATTTTTGAATAGGTAATTAAAAAAAAAATGAAAAGGAAGTACAGTAAAGAGTCTTCTACTTTTGTCTCTTATCAAACTAGTCTTCCCCCACTGTTAATAGTTTCTTATATATCCTTCCAGAGTTTATTTTTTCCTCTTTTTTTAACATAAAAGATAGCGTACTATACATGCTTAAAGGCATCTTATTTTTTTCACTTATCTTGGAAATCTTTTGGTATTAGCACGTAGCGATCTTCCTCATTGTTCTTAACATTTTATGGATGTACCATAATTTAGCCAGTGGTTGGGAGTTTTTACTTGGGTAAAGTCCCAAATGGTTTTTAAATTTAAATGACCTTTTTGAGCTATGTGTGAGAAATATGGCTTTTGTTTTTTCTAAAATTTATATGTCCATTGTACTTTACAGTTTATAAGCTCTTTCACATACATTCTTGAATTTAATACTCACAAAACCTCTTTGGAGTAGGTAGGTTTTGCTACGTAAATAGAGAAAGGAAATATCTCTTTAGGATTTTGCTGAAGTGTGGTGCAACATTCTTCAATAACAGCTCCGCCGTGCTCTTTTCATGAGCCCTACTGGTAAATAGAGGGTTTGCTTGAGAAACACAGCCTGCTTTGTAGGGGCTGATAAAGGTCTTCATTACTGTGTTTATAACCATTTGTGAATTTACTTCCTTTACTTACTTCCTTAAAACCAGCAGAGCGTGTAGAAAAGGATCTCCACATAAATGAAGCTTTGAGAAATAAAAGTAGAGAGAAGATGTGTAAATGCTCTTTGTATAGATTACAATTTTTAAATCTTAAAATAATCCTAACTGAAAATATGTTTATGTAGAAAAAAAAAAACAAAAAACAAATGACCTGTTTAATGGAATTCAAAGTGTTCTTTGGGATGCATGTGACTCCTTAAATGGTTCAGTGGTTAGGGCTCAGAAGAACAGGGACTATTTTAACCTGGGATTTGATATCTAAGATTCTCTGTTAAACGAAGTACAGCCTTTTTTAGCTCTGTTAAATTACAGCACAGCCTAGCATTTGACCCGTTCGGAATGTACGAATGAAATGGAAGGGATTTAAGGATTTATTTGTTAAGTTTCACTTAATGTCAGACAAGGTTACTAGCACCGAGATAGCCCAAATTGTTCAACTACCTGAATATTAAAGTGTGTACTTAGGCTATTGCAAGAGCAGCAGCAGCCTTTTGCATACATGCTATGGAATGCATACATTTTCTACAAAATATTTTTAACCATTTGGTGACTCCTGAGATGTTTTTGCTATTGATTTTTCTTCTATTTTAAATCGGGCTCTTTCTTTTTTTTTTTTTTATACTTTGACTCTTCATACCTTTGCTGAAAACTTAGCATAAGAGTCATAGAATTTTAGAGTTGACTGGACTCTTAGAGATGACCTAATTAATATTTGGCAAATGTATATACCAATTTGGTCTTTTCTATTGAACAGATGAGAAAACTGAAGCCCAGAAAGGTTGTGATTTTGCCTAGGTCAACCACCGTTTCCGGAACGCTGGGCTCCAGCTGCCTAGTACCAGGCTCTTTCTCTGACAGCTCTAATTAGCTGACCCTGCTCCACTGGGGAGTTTAATTTTGAACACATTCTCTTGCTCTTTTCCCTTTTCTTTTTTTCCTAATGTGGGCCAATTAATAAAAGACAACAAGGAGCATTATGTTCACAGGTCTTGTATGGAGCTTGGCTCATAGTATGCTTGTGTTAGAGACTTGTTTGAAGTGAACTAGAACTGGGGAGGGAATGAGAGCGAATTGGGGGTAACAAGTAGGGAGCTGTCAGCTGAGCAACACCCACCCTGTGTTTGCTAGTTTATTCTCCATCTTTTTATAATTAGGGCAAGGAGTAGTGGGTTGGGTTCAGACAGTGATGCTGTCGTGTGTTGGTTAGTGGGTACCTTTAAACGACTCTCTTCCTTCCCCATAGGTCCTTTCCCATAACCTGTGCACGGTGCTGAAGGTTCCACATGACCCTGTTGCCCTTGAAGAGCACTTCAGGGATGATGATGAGGGGCCTGTCTCCAATCAGGGCTACATGCCGTATTTAAACAAGTTCATTTTGGAAAAGGTATGATTCTGACCTTTTCTCGCTTCCAGTGTTGCCTGATTTGTCCAGCATTTCTCCATGGGCGGCAGAGCCCCTTGTTGGTGAGTTGACGAGGCAGTTCAGGTGTGAGGCATCAAAAGACCGATCAGAACGGAAAGAGTGAGAGACACTGATTGTGCTTCTTATTCCTTCTTCTCCTCCACTCTCCTCGAAAAGTTGGTTTGATGTTTTTCCAAGTTGGTTCATTCTTTGAAATTAAGAACTGTGTTTTGTATTAATCTGTATATATCCTCTTTCACAGTGTTTTTTTTTTTTTTTTTAAATTCTAGTTTCGTATGTGCAGGTGACCGTGGTCTAAGGATGGGTGTGATGGAGTAAAATGTGAATATTAATTATTGTTGTTTTTGAGTATTAATTATTTTAAAGATATTATATAGCATACTTTTTTCATCCTAGACTTTTCAGGGTACCTCTTGGCTGCTTTTCTCTGGGGTATGTTCTGAGTAAGGATGTTACAAAAACCTGTCACTTGTTTGGAAGCCAAATATAACCTATTGGTATTCCCTGCCATGTTGAGATTCCTCCTTGATTTGGATAATTAAAAATCAGCACAAGAAAGTACTGACATTAAATGCACGGAAAGAAGAAAATAATCTAAACTGATGAGTAAGCACAGTTAACAGTTTGGTGAAAATCTTTATAGACCTTTTTTAACATACATGTAAATACACACACATACCCTCACACACCCACCCCTACTATCTCTACGCAATACGTTGAGTTTTGTTTCTATACAAATAGGATCCAAGTATACATGCAGTTGTGCAATTTACTGTGTTTTTTTTTTTTTACTGAATAATGTATTCATTTAATCCTTTCATATCATGTGTGTTTAGATAGGAAAGTAATCATGCATTCACATCAGAAGTTTGGGAGGGCTTTTGCCTATTTATAGCAGCAAGCTTGAAATTTTTAGATCTATTTCAAAAACGCCTCTCAAAAAGTGATAATACTGATACTATTAAAAATAAAATACATTTAAAAACTGTATTTTAATCACCTGAATACCACAATGATTTGCATATTTTCTCTGGCTTCTGATTTTTATTACTGTTTGTATGTATAAATTTTTTATATCGTAGAGCTTTTTTTTTTAATTGCAACATACAGTAATTAACATTTTTAATAATCGCTTGAGGTAGTAGTTTGGAAAAAGCCAAAATGTGATTTCAAAATTCATAGGCAGGTACATTATATTTTTTAGAAAATTTGCAGCAAAGATTGTCAAACTTAGTGTGGTGTTGTTTAAGTGGATAAGCCTGAATCACCTGGAGAATTCACTTCTCTGTCACTAGCCTTCTTGTGACAATGGCTCTGAGTTGTCACTTCTCAAAGTGTGTGTCAAGACCACCAGCATCAGCTTTTAAAAGTGTAGACTCTCAGGCCCTAGCCCATACCTGCCGAATCAGAACCTGCATTTAGAGGATCCTCAGGTGATTCATGTACACGGCAAAGTTTGAGAAGCACTGGTCTAGATTATTTGTTTAAACACCATTGGCTAGATGACCAATTTACCTAAAAGCCAGTTCTCACTTAAAAAAAAAAAAAAAAAAAAGCTTATATTTGTATTACATACTTGAAAATTCAAAGAGTACTAAAGGGCTTACACAAAAGTAGTAGCTTCTGCCTTCATTCCTACCCCTTTCCATTTTCCCAAAGCAACCACTTTGAACTCTTGGTTATTTCTTCTAGTGTTTATCATCATATTGTAGATAATGTGGCTATACTACCATGTCTTGATTCTCCAATTTCATGGATTACTTATTGACTTTTTATTTTGGCAGATGCGTACTTACATCTACCCAATAAACTTATTTCACAATTTTTATTAATGTTCAAGGTTTATATTTGTATAAGTATATAAAAACCAAATCAAACCCACTGCCGTCGAATCGATTCCAACTCATAGCGACCCTATAGAACAGAGTAGTACCATCCCATAGAGTTTCCAAGGAGTGCCTGGCGGATATGAACTGCTGACCTTTTGCTTAGCAGCTGTAGCACTTAACCACTACGCCACCAGGGTTTCCGGGTATAAGTATATATGTGTTTTAAATGGAGTTAATTGTTGCCTTGTTTTTACTTCATTTGCATAGTATTTTTCGAGCCTGTATCTGTTACTCCATTATCAGTCTCACAATCCAATTTTCTCATCTTTGTGTGTGTGTGTGTATACATATATAGCATTGCCTTAATCATGCTTTAATTAGGAAAAAAGAGAGAAACCACACCCTTCTTTCATGATAATAAAATGTAAGATTTAATCAAACTAATAAAGGACCACATATTGTATGATTTTATTTATAGGAAATGTCCAAAATAGGCAAATTCATGGAGATACAAAGTAGATTAGTCGTTGCCAGGGGCTAGGGGAGATGGGAATGGTGAGTGATTGCTAAGGGATATGGGTTTCTTTTCTTAAGGTGATGAAAATATTCTGAATTAGATAGAGATGATCATTGCACAATCTTGTAAATATACTAAAAACCACTGAATTGTACACATTAAACTGGTGAATTTTATGCTACGTGAATTGTATCTCAATAAAAAGGATTTAATAAAACTAAAGAAACAGATCTCAAAAAAATTTAAAACAATTTTCATATAATTTTATTTATTTTGTTAAGAATATACACAGCAAAACATACACCAATTCAACAGTTTCTGTATGTACCATTTAGTGACATTGATTACATTCTTCGAGTTGTGTGACCATTCTTACCCTCCTTTCTGAGTTGTTTCTCCTCCATTAACATAAATTCACTGCCCCCCTAAGGTTCCTATCTGATCTTTTGAGTTGCTGTTGTCACATTGATCTTATATAGATAGTTCTTAAAAGGGCATAATGGTCAAGGCCGGCATTTTTTCCCAGCTAAGCTAAACTATTGTTTGATTTTAAGAAGACTTCTGGGAATATTTTTGGTTTAAGGTTTAAAGATTATCCCAGGGCAGTTGTTTCAGGGGTTCATTCAGTCTTCATGGCTCTGGAAGTCTGCAGTCCGTGAGAATTTGAAATTCTGTTCTGCATTTTCCCACTTTTGATCAGGATTCTTCTCTGGTTCTTGGATCAAAATGTTCAGGAATGGTAGCTGGGCATCATTCAGTTTTTCTGGTCTCATGGTAAAGGAGGCAGTTGTTCATGGAGGCAATCAGCCACACAGTCCATATCTTCCTCCTACTCCTGACTCTTCTTGTGCCTTGGATGGCCACTTGCAAGCTTTTAAGACCCCAGGCACTACGCATCAAACTAGGAGGTAGAACAGAGGCACTAACCAGGTTATTAGGCCAATAAACTGGGATGTCCCGTGAAACCACGACCCTAAACCTCCAAACCAAGAAACCAAATCCCATGAGGTGTTTGGTTGTACATAAACAGCCTCAGCAGCTACTCTTTTGTTTGTCATTGTTGTAAATATAACTGTCACACAACTTTTGCCAGTTTAGCTTTTTAGAGGGGTACAACTTATTGACAGCCATTGCAATAATCGGCTGGGTAATATACGCTTAATCAACGTAATATTTCCATCACTGTTAACCTCCTCTTTCCCCGTACCTGCCACCCCTGGTAGTCACTAATAAACTTTGTTCTCTATACAGTTGCCTTTTCTTGTCTTTTTATATAAGTGAGGTCATACAATATTTGTTCTTTTGTGATTAGCTTATTTCACTCAGCGTAATGTCTCCACCTTCATCCATATTATAGCATGTATCGTTTTTCCTACTGGCAGAGTAGTATTCCATTGTATGTATGTGCCATATTTTATTTATCCATTCATCTGTCGATGGGCATTTAGGTTGTTTCCACCTTTCGGCTATAGTGAATAGTGCTGCAAAGATCTCAAAACCTCACAGTATGATATTATTACTATTTTCTGGAACACTTTGCTGCCATTCTGGTCAGGTAGCTCATTTGTGTTCTATATCAAAAGTTGCATTGCATTGGGCAAATCAGCTGCAAAAGACCTCTTTAAAGTGTTGAAAAGCAGAGATGTCACCTTGAGGACTAAGGTGCACTTGACCCAAGCCATGGTGTTTTCAGTCGCCTCATGTGCATGCAAAAGCTGGACAAAGAATAAGGAAGACGGAAGAATTGGCACCTTTGAATTGTGGTGTTGGCAAAGAATATTGAATAGACCATGAACTGCCAAAAGAACAAACAAATCTGTCTTGGAAGAAGTACGGCCAGAATGCTCCTTAGAAGCAAGGATGGCGAGACTGCATCTCACATACTTTGGACATGTTATCAGGAGGGATCAGTCCCTGGAGGAGGACATCATGCTTGGTAAAGTAGAGGGCCAGCAAAAAAGAGGAAGACCCTCAACGAGATGGATTGACACAGTGGCTGCAACAGTGGGCTCGAGCATGGCAACAATTGTGAGGATGGCACAGGATTGGGCAATATTTCATTCAGTTGTGCATAGGGTCACTATGAGTTGGAATTGACTTGACAGCACTTAACAATAGTTGTATTATAAGTTGAATATATCTTATATTCGGCAAACATTTGACAACCTACTGTGTGCATGTGACTGTGTTTAATCTTTTTTTTTTTAAGTTTTTATTGTGCTTTAAGTGAAAGTTTGCAAATTTGTATACACCTTGCTATATACTGCTAGTTGCTCTCCCCCTAATGAGACAGCGCATTTCTTCTCTCTACCCGCTATTTCCATGTCCATTCAACCAGCTTCTGTGCCCCTCTGCCTTCTTATCTTCCTTCCAGACAGGAGCTGTCCACATAGTCTCGTGTGTCTACTTGAGCCAGGAAGCTTACTCCTCACCAGTATCATTTTATATCTTATTGTCCAGTCCAATCCCCATCTGAAGAGTTGGCTTTGGGAATGGTTCCTGTCTCAGGCTAACAGAAGGTCTGGGGACCATGACCTCTGGGGTCCTGGTCTCAGTCAGACCATTAAGTCTGGTCTTTTTATGAGAATTTGAGGTCTGCATCTCACTGCTCTTCTGTTCCTCAGGGGTTCTCTGTTATGTTCCCTGTCAGGTCAGTCATCGGTTATACCTGGGCACCATCTAGTTCTTTTGGTCTCAGGCTGATGTATGTGTTTAATCTTAAGGTTATTAAAGATACATATTATATACTCAAGGTTTGTTGGAAGTTAGCTACTTTGGTAAATAATGGAAGTTGACTTTTTCTCTCTCTCCTCCATTTTTAACAGAAAAAATCTTTCTTTGGCCCCAAGTGGTAAAGTAAGAGCTGTGGGAAGAGAGTCTGACTCTGGGCAAGTCATACAGGGCATGCTTTAGGTTTGGGGTGAGGTAGAGGAAGAACAGTGTCTTTAATTCAGATTTTGCCTCCTACTTTCTCCTTTTTGGCATTCTTCACATCAGGGACATGGCTGCTGCTGCCCAGAATCACCTGGGATAATGTCCCTATCTCTTTAAAGGTCTTTTTTCCTTTAGAAGCTGATGAATAAATTAAAGTTAAAGTTTTAGCTTAGAAAACATGCTCATAAAATAAATGTGGGCACACTGCCATGATGACATTTCCTAAATGACCACATTTGGATGTTGTCTGACAATGGGTTTTTAAAATTACCTCTGGGAGTGAGATACAGTCAGGGTGATGGAGTTTAGATGCTGCAGTATTAGAATTCATGGGCCATCTTGTAGATTTACTAGGGCAGCAGGGTTGGATGCTTGAACTTAGTACTGCCCTAGAAAATTCAAGGAATATATACAAAGAAACTGTGGCAATTATATTTTTATTTAAATGTTATAAACAGAATTATGTCTATTATTAAAATATTATAGAGCATACTGAGAAATTCTCAGAAATCTGGAAATTGCTTCCTTTGTCAGTGCTAGAATTTGGGTGGACTGGGCCAGTGGATAGAGAAATATGGTTTTATATCTTGAAGTGCTGTATCCTAAGGCTGCATTTTCTTCTCCTTGGTGTAAGGCTCTTTTGCCATATTGAATTTCAAGTTTTAAAGTGTCGTTTTATTATTTAGATATTTTAGAGTTTCGTAACTGGTGGAGAAAATATAACAGTATTTAAGAAATCCAAAATTAGTCACCAAATTTGGAGAAAAACTTATTCACAGAAGGAGTGAGGATGTTATGAAACAGCCCTTGTTTATTATTGCTTAGCCACCTGGAGTGGAATTTTGCCAACCCTGCAATCCAAGTAAAGCGGCCAGGGTTTCCATGGTGTGGGTTTAAATTGAGCAAAGATTAGTGCCTTGTTTTGAAACTTGGTTAAAAAAAAATGCCAATAGTTACTGAAGATGTTAACACAAAACCTAAGGTTGTCAGTTATTCAAAGAAAATATGAAGTAATGACTGAACATTTGCAAGGTGTACTTGTGTACATACACCCTATCTCATTTGATCCTCGTGTTAATCGTGTGAGTTAGGCAGACCTGGAATTATTATCCCCATTTTACTCAGGAGGAACCAAAACCTAAGGTCACTCGCTGTTGTTGCTGTTATGTGCCGTCAAGTTGATTCCTACTCACAGTGACTTTATAGGACAGAGTAGAACTGTCCCTAGGGTTTGCTAGGCTGTAATCTTTATGTGAGCAGATTGCCAGATCTTTTTTCCCATGGAGCTACTGGGTAGGTTTGAGCTGGTGAAAATAGATTTTGAACCTAAGCTGTTTAAATTCTAGACCAATGTTCTATTAACTGTACTATCGAGGTATTAATCACTCCCTTTTAGAATTATTATGTTTATCTTTCAATGATTTGAATGCATGGGGGAAATATTGGTCAAAGGCAGGGGTAGGGTGACTTAAAAGCCATAATGATCATCTCAAACTATCCCTTGGGTTCTTAAGTGCTTTAGGAAGTTCTCCTCTTTATTAGTGTCTGATGTTCCTTAGTGTTCTTTCTGGTCAGTTTTTACCAAGGCTGTTTTAGAGATTTTCTGCCTTTACCTGGGAGAATTATTCTGGGGTTTGGATCAAGAGAGAAATTATATTGAAACTTGCTTTTCAAAAAGTGGTTTTTCCGTTTGGTTTCTATATTTGCTTCTTTATAGGTAATAATTCCTATTGTTCTTTATATTCATAGAATTTATTTTTAGCTTTCATGGGACTTCAAATGATTAACATGTCTGTTGTTTTTGTAACAAATATTTTGCCTCTCCTGAGTTTTGGCTTCTGTTTTATTAAATTTCTTCTTTAGTAAAAAAAAATGAAATTTTGTAAGAATCCAGGAGGAAGACTTTGTGGACTTTTTCTCTTTTTTGGCAGAGAGACCCTATATTTGGATTATCTGACAGTAAATAGTTGAAGAAAGTGGTAATGTTGTTAACTTTTGAAGATTTAGTCCCAATAAACTGCCTCAAAAACTAGTTCTGCCTCAGCATGTTTATGAAGCAGTCTTAATTCTCCCATAAAATTTAATGGCCGATTAGACTTTTGATCCGAACCATTGTCAGTTCTGTTCTCTAATTCTACGTGTTATAGCTTGGTCCAAGCTATGTGATTAAAGCCAACAACCTGTTGGCAATATGCCGGGTCCTACTTGGGGAATCTGCTGCTTTCCAACATAATCCTTTTTGTTTGTTTATTTTTGTTTTTGGAAACATGCACACTCAAAAAAGAAAAAAAACACAGAGAAACATTGCAGCTCAATATGTTGTCCCTTCTCTAGAGGCTAGCAGCCTCTGCGTGCTATTTTTTCAGTCTGACATTTATGCTTTTTTCCCTGGCGTGCTTTCTTCCCAGATGTTTGCTGTTTATGTGACAGTTCTTGCATAAAATGTGGTTTCCACTTTCTTCTTCTGTAGTTGAATAAATATACCTTTAGCACTCAAAATGTCTTCAAATGTGTCTCTAATGACCATCATTTAATAGAAGTGATTCCTCTCTTAAATACCGAAATCCATGCTTTTGCATGGTTCTTTCTTTTTTCCAAAAGAAACTTTATCCTTTAAAGGGCGAAAGACAGATGAAACGTTGTGAACTGTTGACTTAGACACGTGGGAAGATGTTCTTTGTGTTGCTCTGAATGCCAGAAGTAGGACCCACCTAGGTGGGAAGCTCAGAATAAGAGGGAGCTTTCTAAACTTTTTTTTTTTTTTTTTAAAAAGCTTTCCCTTGGTACCTCACTTAGGCATCTCATGTAATCTTTTTTTTATTATGCTTTAAATGAAAGTTTACAAATCAAGTCAGTCCCTCATACAAAAACTTATACACACATTGCTATGTTCTCGTAGCTGCTCTCCCCATAATAAGACAGCACTCTCCTTCTTTCCACCCTGTATTCCCCGTGTCCATTCAACCAGCTTCCGTACCCCTCTGGCCTTCCATCTCACTTCCAGACAGGAGCTGCCCACATAGTCTCATGCGTGTACTTGAGCCAAGAAGCTCACTCCTCACCAGTATCGTTTTCTGTCTTATAGTCCAGTCCAGTCCAGTCCAGTCCAGTCCAGTCCAGTCTCTGTCAGTAGAGCTGGCTTCAGGAATGGTTCTAGTCCTAGGCTAACAGAGGGTTAGGGGGTCCACGGACCATGAACCCTGGGGTCCCTCTAGTCTCATTCAGACCACCAAGTCTGGTCTCTTTATGGAAATTTGAGATCTGCATCCCACTGTTCTGCTCCATCAGGGATTCACTGTTGTGTTCCCTTTCAGGGCAGTCATTGGTGGTAGCGAGGCACCATCTAGTTCTTCCAGTCTCAGCCTGATGTAATCTCTGGTTTGTGCAACATTTTCTGTCTTTTGGGGTCATCTTTGCCTATGCCTTTGGTGTTCTTCATTCTCCTGTGCTCCAGGTGAGTTGAGACCAATTGATGCGTCTTAGATGGCCGCTTGCTAGCGTCAAAGACCCCAGATGCCACTCACCAAAGTGGGATGCAGAATGTTTTCTTAATACATTTTCTTATGCCAGTTGACCTAGATGTCCCTGAAACCATGGTCCCCAGACCCCTGTCCCTGCTACTCTGGCCTTCGAAGTGTTCAGTTGTATTCAGGAAGCTTCTTGGCATTTGGTCTAGTCCAGTTGTGCTGACCTTTCCTGTATTGTGTGTTGTCTTTCCCTTCACCTAAAATATATTTTGTCTACTATCTAGTTAGTATGCACGGTTCTTTCTTACTGCCCTTTAGCTTATGTTTCAAAGTTACATCATTTTAATTTGGCACAATGGCCAAGTTGGACTCTACATTGTCAACATGTTTTCGTCATATAAACTTCTGAGTAAATAAAGAGGCTTCATGCCAAGAATTGTGGATAACTTTATGCTGCTGAACACTTTGGCCATCCATATAAATGTAAGAGGGATGTAGTATAAAGAAATGTATATTTTTAATAACAGCTTTGATAAGATATAATTCACATACCATGCAATTCACCTGTTTAAATTGTACAATTCAGTAGTTTTTAGTATATTCACAGAATTGTGCAACCATCACCACAATCAATTGTAGAACATTTTTACCACCCCCTGCAAAAAACAAAACAAAATAAAACCAAAAACCATACCCATTAGCAGTCACTCCCCCTCCCCCTAGTCCTGGGCAACCAGTAATCTACTTTCTGTCTCTAGGGATTTGCCTTTTCTGGATATTTCATATAAATGGAATCACACAATATGTGGCCTTTCGTGACTGACTTTTTTCACTTCGCATGTGTTCAAGGTTCGTCGTAGCATGTAACAGTATTTTATTCTTTCTTATTACTGAATAATAGTCCATTGTATGGCTATACTACATTTTGTTTATCCATTTATCTGTTGATTGACACTGGGATGTTGTCCACTTTTTGGCTGTTATGAATAATGCTGTGTGGACCTGTGTTTTCAGTTCTCTTGGGTATCTAGGAGCGGAATTGCTGGATCATATGGTAACTCTGTTTATTTTATTTTATTTTTTTTTGAGGAAATGCCAAATAGTTTTCCAAAGCAGCCGCACTATTTACATTTTTACCTGTAGCGTATGAGGGTTCCAATCTTTCCATATCCCTGCTAACACTTGTTATTATCTGTCTTTTTCATTGTAGCCATCCTAGTGGGTGCACAGTAGTATCTTACTGTGTTCCGATTTGCATTTCCCTGATGGCTAGTGAAAACTACTATTTTTCAAGTTTTTTTTATTATTATAAAAGTAATAAAGCTCATTGTTGGAAATTAAGAAAATGAAAGAACTTGAACTAAAAAGTGTGTATATCACCCATAACCTTGCCATCTAGAGGCAGCCACTGTTAATATTTTAGTTTGTTTCCTTTGGGTATTTTAAAAAATATATATATCTTTATGTATTATTTTTTAAGTTTGGATCCTATGGATCACATTTAACATTAGTATTATTTCTCATGTCATTAAATTTTTTTCAAAAGCATAAATATAAAGATAAAAATGGTAATATATATTTAGAGTCTACTGTGTACCAGACACTATGCCAAGTGCTTTAAGCAAGTGATCTAATTAAGTCTTTATATGAACTCGATGAGTTAAGTACCATTCTTACCACCATTTTATGGATGAAGAGACTGAGCCTTGGGTAAATGGCTTGCCTAAGGCCTCTCAGCTACTAAGTGGTGTTCAGTGACCATATAATCATAGTTTTGTACCATGACTTTTATAACCATTCCCTTTTTGGTGGACTTATATCTTATTTTTATTTTTTTCTACTCTTATAAATAATAGTGACTATCCAGGTAAATTATCTGACTCTAATTCTCTTCTTAGGATAGATTCTTTGAAGTAGAATTATTGGACAAAGAACATGCATTTCTTAAAAAAACCTAGATACTTCTAAAATTTCCTGAAAAATGAATTCTACAACCAATTTCTAAAGCATCAAATTGCTGATTTTGCTGTCCGCTGAGAACTGTCTCTGCCACGATAAGTCTTCAGCTGGTTTGAATGAAATTTCTAGTTTAGAGAACATGTGAGTTTAGTTTTGCAAATATTTTTAGTGCTTTGATTGAGTCAGAATTGAGGTCTATAAATAGCATTACTACCTTAGTCTTCATATTCGTGGATTTGAGTGAAAAGCAAATACAGGTTAAAATGGGAACAACTTTAAACACTTCTTTCTAGGAGATTCTCTTTCATTTGGACACCTTGAAACCACTGGCAGCTGTTGTTAGCTTTCTTAAAGATGTGAGATTATTGATTTAATATGTGTGACACAAATTGGGATTTTATAGCACAGTTTGTAATCTTAAATGATACGGAGTATGAGATCATAGATTTCTAGCCCTTTAAGAGTTAGAAGACATCTTAGGCAGTCTCAATTTAAAGATTGCTTTTAATATAGCAAACATTAAATACTGAACACATTTCAATGATTTGCCATTGTTTTCAGGAAAAGTCCAAAATCCTTATTATGGCATACAGGGCCATATTCATCTTGACTCCTGTTGACCTCCCTCCAGCCTCCTCTTCTTCTACCCCCACCCCCGCCTTGTTCTCTTTAGCACAACCGCATTGGCAGTCTCTCTGTTCCTCAAATTACCAGGTCCCTTCCTCCCTCAGAGCCTTCAGACATGCTGCTTCCTCTGCTGTAAGGCCTCTTTCACCCCAAAATGCAGCCAATTCTTGTTCATCCTTTAGATCTCAGCTTGATTGTCACTTCCTCAGGGAGATTTCTCAGGCACCACCCCTCCTGCCAGTGGGGTTAAAAAAAAAATTAGTTCTCCTATAATGTGTTCTCGCAGTGTCTTGTGTTTTTCCATCATAGCACTTACAACAGTTTTAATCTAGTGGTTGTGTTATTCTGTATTTGTTTATGTCTGCTCTCTCCTCTAGGCCATAAGTTCTGTGATAATGAGGACCCCGCCACCATTGTCCAGCTCTTAACACTTTAAGCAACTATTAACTCTTACAACAATTTGAGTGAATGAATGAACAAAAGAACACTACATACTAGGCAATGGATGCAAAGATGGGTAAAATATGGCCTTTGATTTCAAAGAGTTGATGGTTTTGTGTGAGCCATGAAGTACTGGACTGGGACTTAGTAAAGAAGCTTGAGGTTAAAAATGTACATGTGGGCATAGAAGAGCCCACTCCTTTTCTTTTCTCCATTTTCTTGGCTCTTGTGCTTTTGTTCTGGTTTAAATGGTTTTATGAAACTGTGAATTGTTTTTATTGAGATAAAATTCACATAACATACAATTTACCATTTTAAAGTGTACAATTAAGTGGTTTTAGTGTGTTCACTATGTTGTATAAGTGTCATCAGTATCTAATTTCATTACCCCCAAAAGAACCCCCATACCTATTAGCAGTTGATCTCAATTTCCCCTTCCCCCCATCCTCTGGCAACCAGTAATCTACTTTGTGTCTTTGTGGATTTACCTATTCTGCACATTTCAAGTAAGTGGAATTATAGAATATGTTGCCTTTTGTGTCTGGGTTCTTTCACTTAGCAGAATGTATTCAGGGTTCATCTATGTTACAGCATGTGACAGTACTTCATTCCTTTTTATGGCTACATAATATTCTATTGTATGACTATACCACATTTTGTTTATCCATTCATCAGTTGGTGGACTTAAGGGTTACTTCCACTTTTTGGCTATTATGAATAATACTGCTATGAACATTCATGTACAAGTTTTTATGTGAACATATATTTTCAATTCTCTTGGGTGTATGTCTAGAAATAGAATTCCTGGGTCAAATGGTAATTGTGTGTTTAACATTTTGAGGAACTGCCAGACTGTTTTCCACGGCTGCAGCCCCATTTTACAATCCCACCAGCAGTCTATGAAGGTTTCGGTTTCTCCACATCCTGGCCAACACTACCGGAGTTAAACATGAACTGTACTCAGTCTCCATCCCCACAATCTGCGTTAGGTTCCATAGCACCTGTACTCCCCATTATTGTTGTGTTTGTATATAACATTGACTTCTTTCTCTTTGTACCAGATTTCTAGAGACTAGAAATTCCTTGAAGTAGAGACCATGTCTTATTTGATGTGGGACCTCCAATACCAAGTGTACTGACTAGCCTATAGTGTGTCGTTAGGTGTCATTAGGTCGGTTCTGACTCACAGCAACCGTGTGTACAACAGAACGAAACACTGCCTGGTCCTGCACCATCCTCACAATTGTTGCTATGCTTGAGCCTGTTGTTGCAGCCACTGTGTCAGTCCATCTCATTGAGGGTCTTCCTCTTTTTTGTTGACCCTCTGCTTTACCAAGCATGATGTCCTTCTCTAGGGACTGATCCCTCCTGATAACATGTCCAAAGTATGTGAGATGTAATCTTGCCATCCTTGCTTCTAAGGAGCATTCTGGTTGTACTTCTTCCAAGACAGATTTGTTCATGGGGGAAACCTATAGTATATATATAATAAATATTTGCATATCTTCAGTTATACCATAAAAGACAGTATCTAGAATAAGGGTCTTAAGCCGTAGTTCAGCTCAAAGGCAGATTTTTTTTTTATTGTGTTTTAGGTCAAAGTTTACAGAGCAAATCAGTTTCTCATTAAACAGTTAAAGCATAAATTGTTTTTGTGACATTGGTTGCCAACCCTGCAATGTATCAATGCTCTCCCCTTCTCCACCCTGGGTTCCCTGTTTCCATTTGCCCAGTTTTCCTATCCCGTCGTGCCTTCTCATCTTCGCTTCTGGGCTGGTGTGCTCATTAGTCTTGTATGGAGGCCGTACTCTCAGGATTTTTCCAGTCTCTCTCAGACCAGCAAGCCTGGTCTTTGTGTGTATGTGTGAATTTGAATTTTTTTCTACATTTTTCTCCTGCTCTGTGTGGGATCTTCTGTTGTGACCCCTACCAGAGAATTGGTGGTTGTAAGCAGGCACCATCTAGTTGTTCTGGGCTTAGTCTGGTAGAGGTTGTGATAGTTGTGGTCCATTAATGCTTTGGATTAATCCTTCCACTGTGTCTTTGGTTTTCTTCATTTTCCTTTGCTCCGGCTGGGATGGGATGGGATATTTTATAAGGCCACTCGGAGGCTTCTAAGACCTCAGCCGCTATTCACCACAGTCAGATGTAGAAAATTTTCTTTATAGACTATGTTATGCCACTTGAGCTAGATATCCCCCAGAGACCATGGTCCCCAGCCCTCAGCCTAGTAGTTCGGTCCTCAGGGTGTTTGGATGTGTCCGTGAAGCTTCTTTGACTTTGCCCTGGTCAAGTTGTGCTGACTTCCCCAGTATTGTGTACTGTCTTACCCTTCACCAAAGTTACCACGTATCTGTTGTCTATTTAGTGTTTATCCATCCCCACCCTTCTCCTCCTGTCATGAATTGTGTCCCCTGCAAAATGTCCATCAACTTGGGTAGGTCATGATTCCCAGTATTGTTTGATTGTCTACCATTTTGTCATCTGATGTGATTTCCCTGTGTGGTATAAATCTTATCACTCTGATATAATTAGATGGATTAGTGGCAGTTATATTGATGAGATCTACAAGATTAGATAGTGTCTTAAGCCAATCTCTTCTGAGATGTAAAAGAGAGAAGTGAGCAGAGGCATGGAGACCTCATACCACCAAAAAAGTACAGAGTGCATACTTTGGACCTGAGGTTCCTACGTAGAGAAGTTCCTCGACCAGGGTAAGACAGATGACAAGGACCTTCCTCTAGAGCTGACAAAGAGAGAAAACTTTTTCCTGGAGCTGATGCCCTGAATTTGGACTTGTAGCTGACTAGACTGAGAGAGAATAAATTTCTCTTTGTTAAAGCCATCCACTTGTGGTATTTCTGTTGTAGCAGCACTATATGACCAAGATACTTCCCTCATAACCACCAAAGGTTGTTTCTTTTTGTGCGTAAACCTTTTCATGAGTTTCTATAGTAGTGGCCTCATATAATATTTGTCGTGTTGTGCTTGACTTATTTCACTCAGCATAATGCCCTCCAGATTCATCCATGGTGTGAGATGCTTCTCAGATTCATCTTTGTCCTGTATTATTGCATTGTGTGTATGTACCATAGTTTGTTTATCCATTCATCTGTTGTTGGGCATCTAAGGTTGTTCCCATCTTTTTGCTATTGTGAACAATGCTACAGTGAACATGGGTGTGCATATGTCTAGTCATGTGATGGCTCTTATTTCTCTAGGATATATTCCTGGGAGTGGGATTGCTGGATCACATGGTATTTCTATTTCTGGCTTTCTAAGGAAGTGCTGTATCATTTTCCAAAGTTGTTGTACTATTTTGCATTCCCACCAGCAGTGCATAAGAGTTCCAATCTCCCCACAGCCTCTCCAACATTTGTTATTTTCTATTTTTTTGATTTGTGCCAATAACATTGGGGTGAGATGGTATCTTACTGTAGTTGTGATTTGCATTTCTTTAACGGCTGGTGATTGGGAGCATTTCATCACGTGTTTGTTAACTGCCTAAATGTCTTCTTTGGTAAAGTGTCTATTCATATCCTTTGCCTATTTTTTAATTGGATTATTTGTCTTTTTATTGTAGGGCTGTTGGATTTTTCTATAGATTTTAGAGATTAGACCTTTGTCGGGTATGTCGTAACCAAAAATTTTTTCCGAGTCTGAAGTTTCTCTTTTTACTCTTTTGGTGAAGTCTTTTGATGAGCATAAGTGTTTAATTTCCAGAAGATCCAATTTATCTAGCTTATCTTCTGGTGTTTGTATATTGTTATGGTTTGTATGCTGTTTATGCTGTATATTAAGGCCTCTAGTGTTTTCTTCCATGATCTTTATAGTTTTTTTGTTTTATATTTAGGTCTCCAATCCATTTTGAATTAATTTTTGTGTATGGTGTGAGGCATAGGTTTTGTTTCATTTTTTTGCAGATGGACACCCAGTTTTACAAGAACTATTTGTTAAAAAGACTGTCTTTTCCCTACTTAATGGACTTTGGGTCTTTGTCAAACATCAGGTGGCTGTAGGTAGATGGGTTTACATCTGGGTCCTCGATTCTGCTCCATTGGTCAGTGTGTCTTCTGTTGTACGAGTACCAGGTGTTTTGACTACTGTAGCTGTATACTGGGTTCTGAGGTCAAAGACAGGTATTGATATCAATAGATAGTGCTATACTTTATACAAGCAGCAAAGATTCTCTCTTCTTCCTCTCTTTCTATACAAATGATAGCATTCTATATACACTCTGATCAGACCTTGATTTTTTCTTTTCCTTTATTTTTGGAATATGGTAAGTACAAAAATATGTAAAATGTATGTAAATTGTAAAGCATAAGAATGAAGTGAACATCTGTTAATCCACCACTCATCTCGGGAACTAGAATATTGTTAATATTGTTCCATCTACCTCTGTGCTCTTCCCTTGTCTCATCTCCCTGCCTCCCCCCAAGAGGATGCCACTATCCTGAATTTTATGTGTATTTCTCCTTACATTAAAAAATTTTTTTATCATATATGTACATCTTAATGTATGATTAATTTTAAATGGAATTGCACCATATTTATTTTTTTGGAACTTGCTTTTTTCACTGGATGTTGTAAAATTCATCAGTGTTCTACTTTGCTTAATGTTTTTATATCTTGTGATTGTTTTATATTAGTACATAAAGAACTTGTTCTGTCTTTTTCCTGTTATAGTTCTGTATATGCTCATTATCATATAATTTAATAATGTCTTTCGTAACATTTTTTTTTTTATTTAGAAAGATTCTTTTACATATATTTCTTTATTCCTGTTCTTTAACCTTGAAAACCATCCATTTTTGTATGTGGCATATGAAATTCTGGAACTCCAAAATTGACTTTCCTTAGCTTGTTTGGCATTCTACCTCGTGTGAAAACACTTGAATACTCATGCTTTATGTACTATGTACACACTTTATGTTGAAAACATAGGAATATTGTACTTTGAAAAGGTGTAAATACACCCACTCCTCACTTATCAATATGGTTTGGTTCCAAAGACCAGGTCGTTATGCGAAAATTGGCATTATGTGAAAAAGGAGGATGATCACATCAGATTGCAAAAATGGAAGATGGCTGTCATTACATAACTGCCCAATTACATCATTATATAACTACCAAACCACTGAGAATCATGGCCCAGCTAAGTTGACACATAATCTTTACCATCATGGCCAGTGCTACCCTTGCGTCTCACCTTAGCGTTCGTTTTTGCCAGATCTACATCGTTACTGTGCAAAATAGTTGGATAGTAGATTTTTTTGCTGTTATCATGAATGTGAAATGTTGGATAAGGAGACAGTTGATAAATGAGGAGTGAGCGTACTATCATTTAATACACTTGTACCTTTAAACGTGATTAAACTAAAGCAGTGGATTAGATTTCAGAGAAGGAATGAGCCAATCAGACAACTTATTAAAATTAAGTAAGATACAGTGAACTTGGATCAAAAAGCTACTACTTATTTCCTGGGTAAACTAATTCATAGGAAATTTGCTTGGTGTCTGACCCTGTTGCAATCTTTTACCTAAACTTTTCGGGTGTCTTTAAGGTAACTAGTGACCACTGATATGTAAAACCCAGTCATCTTTTCTATCTACCATCTTCTTGAACTTCCTATAGCATTTGGCACTATTGATCAAACCTTCTTCATAACTGTTTCCTTGCTCAGTTTCCATGTCTTTGTGGTTCTCCTACCACTTCGACTGCTCTTTCAGTTATCATAATTCCTCTCCCTCCTCCTGCCTTGTAAATGTGGATACCCCCTCAGGTCCTGTTTTTGGTCCTATCTCTTTTCTCCTTTTATGTTCTCTCTCAGTGATCTCATTCTGTCATCAGTGGTATGCAGTTGATTCACAAATCTACTTCTCTCTTAGGTTGTAGCTCCATTTCTTTGATTGTCTTTGGACACTTTCATCTAAAAGTCTTTGGACAAATTGAAGATGCCTTTATAGCTCAACACGTTACTTTCCCTTCTGTCTTGTTTATGCCCCCCATTTATCCTGTGAATACAGTGATCCAAGCATTTAGTCCCAGATATCTCGTCTGTTTTGTATATATCACTTCTATTCATTCTTACCAAGATGACCACTTGGCTTTGGCCCTTAATACCTTTTGTCTGGTATTATTGCCATAATCTTTTGGTCTCCTTCTGCCCATCCCCCTCCTATCTATTGAAACCTACCTTAGATAATTCTGTGAGTATAATTTTCCAAAAACACAGTCCTAATTGTTGCTCCTTACTCGAAAAGCTTTGCTGGTTTCCACTGCTATTCAGAATAGAATCAATTCCCAAGTATAGCATAATCTGACTTCGGCTTCCCTCTTGGCATTTGATCTGTACCCATATATCAGCCAAACTTGGCTGTTCACCATTCCTCAGACATGGTTGGTGGGGTGCTGCCTCCATGCCTTTGCTCATGCCATTTCTTTTCCTGTCCCTTGGTGCAATCTTCATTGTACCTCAAGGTCACCTCAGATACCATCTTTTCTACTCTGTAGAAAGAGTACTAATCAGTACTGACCTGCTTGTTTCTGTGCTGTAAAAAAAAAAAAAATTTTTTTTTTTTAAAACCCTTCAATTGAGGTTTGCCTACAGACTGTTCCTTAAAATTATCTCTTTGTGCTTTACTTCCTTTTCTAGGCATATATCTAGCCACCCCCCATCAGGAGCCCTGTGATTCACTACACAGCCCACATAGAATCACTTGTTCCTCAGAACAGGCTATATGCTTTTGTGCACATGTCATTTCCCCCATGTGGCATATCTTCCACTTACTTTTTTGGGGGGCGCAGGTAGATAGAGTTGGTGGTGGTGGCCTTTGAAACCTAGTCCTCAAGTACATAGAAGTCCTCTATCACATAGACATCCTCCGTCACATAGATATCCGACAGCTACTGAGTTCCACAAGCAGCTTGGTATAGTGGAAAGAGTCAGCATTTAGACTTTGGTTTTAAACTCTGGTTTTGATGTTTACTAGTTATGTGAATTTGGTAAAAGTACTTGATTTTTATAAACTTATATTTCCTGATCTGTAAATAGGGGCAATATTTAACCTTACAGGGTTAATACGAGGTTTAAGTGAGAAACTGCATATAAAATGCCAAGCATCTAGTAGGTCCTTGTTATGGATTGAATTGTGTCCCCCAAAATATGTATTGTAAATCCTAACCTCTATGCCTGTGTTTAGAATCCCATTTGGGAATGCGTTGCCTTTGTTATGTGAATGAGATAGAATTAGTGTAGGGTATGTCATAAGTGAATTTCTTTTGAGATATAAAAGAGAAAGCAAAAGAAGCAGAGATGGGGGAAGAGAGATGCCAAGCCACATGAAGACTGTACAGGAGCAGAAGCTCAGAAGAGGCAAGGACCTTCCTCCAGAGCCAACAGAGAGAGAAAGCCTTCCCTTAGAGCTGGCACCCTGAATTTGAGCTCCTAGCCTCCTAGAAATGAGACTAAGATGAAACAGCTGTAAACATCCATTAATAATTGGAATGTGAAATGTACAAAGTGTGAATGTAGGAAAATTGGAAATTGTCAAAAATGAAATTGAAAGCATAAAGATAGATCATCCTAGGCATTAAGTGAGCAGAAATGGACTGATACTGATCATTTTGAAATGGACAGTCATGGTCTAGTATGCCGGGAATGACAAACTGAAGAGGAATAATGTTGCATTCATCATCAAAAAGAACATCTCAAGATCCATCCTCAAGTGCAATGCTTTCAGTGATAGGATAATATCCATACCACCATAACTATAGTTAATATGACTATTATTCAAATTTACACATCAAACACTAATGCCAAAGATGAAGAAATTGAAGATTTTACCAACTTCTGCAGTCTAAAATTGATCAAACATGCAATTAAGATGCATTGATAATTACTGGTGATTGGAAGACAGAAGTTGGAAGCAGAGAAGAAAGATTGGTAGTTGGAAAATAAGATTTTGGTGATAGAAATGACACTGGAGATTGCATGATAGAATTTTGCAAGGCCAATAACTTATTCATTGCAAATACATTTTTCAGCAGCAAAAATGGTGGTTATACATGTGGACCTTACCAGATGGAATACACAGGAATCAAATTGACTACATCTGTGGAAAGAGACAATGGAAAAACTCAGAGTCAGAATAAGGCCAGGGCTGACTATGGAACAGACCATCAATTGCTCATATTTATTCATCAATTGCTCATCAGTTGCTTTGAGTTGAAGCTGAAGAAAATGAAAAGTGCAAGCTAAAGTATGACCTTAAGTTATTTCACCGGAATTTAGAGACCACCTCAAGAATACATTTCACGCATTGAACACCAATGACTGAAGACTAGACAAGTTATGGAAAGACATCAAGAACATCATAAATGAAGGAAGCAGAAGGTCATTAAAAAAAAGACAGGAAAGAAAGAAAAGACCAAAATCAATGTCAGAAGAGACTGTGAAACTTGCTTTTGAACATAGAATAGCTTAAGCGAGTGGAAGAAATGACGTAAAAGAGTGGAACAGGATATTTCAAAGGGCAGCTGCAGAATACTAGGTAAAGTATTATAAAGAAATGTGCAAAGACCTGGAGTTAGAAAACCAAAAGGGAAGAACATGCTCATTTCTCAACCTGAAAGAACTGAAGAAAAAATTCAAGCCCCAAGTTGCAGTATTGAAGGATTCAACGGGGGAAATACTGAACGACGCAGGAAGCATCAAAAGAAGATGGAAGGAATACACATAGTCACTGTACCAAAAAGAATTGGTTGTGTTCAACCATTTCCGGAGGTAAATATAATGAAGAATTAATGGTATTGAAGGAAGGTGTCTAAGTTGCACTGAAGGCATTGGTGAAAAACAAAGCTCAAGGAACTGATGAAATACCAACGGAGAAATTTGGAAGATAGCTACCTGGCCAGCCAACTGAAAGAGATCCATATTTGTGCCCATTCCAAAGAAAGGTGATCCAACAGAATGTGGAAATTATCAAACAATATCATTAATATTGTATACAAGTAAAATTTTGCTGAATTTTTGCAGCAGTACATCGACAGTGAACTGCCAGAAATTCAACCTGGATTCAGAAGAGGATGTGGAATGAGGGATATCATTGCTGTTGTCATATGGATCTTGGCTGAAAGCAGAGAACACCAGAAAGATGCTTACCTGTGTTTTATTGACTATGCAAAGGCATTCGACTATGTGGATCATAACAAATTATGGATAACATTGTGAAAAATGGAAATTCCAGAACACTTAATTGTGCTCATGGGGAACCTGTACATATACCAAGAGACAGTTGTTAGAGCAGAACAAGGGGATACTGCATGGTTTAAAATCAGGAGAGGTATGCATCAGGATTGTATTCTTTCGCCATATTTATTCAATCCGTATGCTGAACAAATAATTGGAGAGCTGGACTATATGAAGAGCGTGGCACCAGGATTGGAGGAAGACTCATTAACAATCTGTGACATGCAGATGACTCAACCTTGCTTGTTGAAAGTGAAGAGGACTTAAACTTACTGATGAAGATCAAAGACTACAGCCTTCAGTGTGGACTACACCTCCACATAAAGAAAACAAAAATCCTCATAACTGGACCAATAAGCAACATCATGATAAACAGAGAAAATATTGAAGTTGTCAAGGATTTCATTTTACTTGGATCCACAGTCAACACCTATGGAAGCAGGAGGCAAGAAATCAAATGACATATTGCATCAGACAAATCTGCAAAAAACATCTTTAAAGTGTTAAAAAGCAAAGATGTCATTTTGAAGACTAAGGTGCACCTGACCCAAAGACCCACTGCCATTGAGTCAATTCCAAGTCATAGCAATGCTATAGGACAGAGTAGAACTACTCCATAGAATTTCCAAGGCTGTAAAACCTTATGGAAGCAGACTGCCACACCTTTCTCCTGCGGAGTGGCTGGTGGGTTCCAACCACCAACTTTTCAGTTTGCGGCCCATCACTTAATCACTGCACCACCAGGGCCCTTAAGGTGTGCCTGACCCAAGCCATGGGTCAGTCTTGGAAGAAGCACAGCCTTCTTTTGAAGCGAGGATGGCAAGACTTTGTCTCACGTACTTTGGACATGTTATCAGGAGGGACTGGTCCCTGGAGAAAGACATCATGCTTGGTAAAGCAGAGGGTCATCAAAAAAGAGGAAGACCCTCTACGAGGTGGATTGACACAATGCCTTCAACAGTGGGCTCAAAAATAGCAACGATTGTGAAGATGGTATAGGAACGGATAGTGTTTTTGTTCTTTTGTACACAGGGTCACTGTGAGACGGCACCGACTTGATGGCACTTAACAGCAACAGCAGCCTTCTAAGCTGTGAGCAAATAAATTTAAGTTTGTTAAAACTATCCACTTGGAGTATTTCTGTTCTAGTAGCACTAGATAAGTCCTCAATAAATAGTTGTTGTTAGCTGCCGTCAAGTCAGTTCCGACTCATAGCGACCCTATGCACAATAGAACGAAACATTGCCCGGTCCTGCGCCATCCTTATGGTCATTGTTATGCATGAGCTCATTGTTGCAGCCACTGTGTCAATCCACCTCATTGAGGGTCTGCCTCTTTTCCACTGACCCTGTACTCTACCAAGCATAATGTCCTTCTCTAGGGGCTGATCCCTCCTGACAACATGTCCAAAGTATGTAAGACGCGGTCTCACTATCCTTGCCTCTAAGGAGCATTCTGGCCGCACTTCTTCTAAGACAGATTTGTTAGTTCTTTTGGCAGTCCATGGCATATTCAATATTCTTCGCCAACACCACAATTCAAAGGCGTCAACCCTTCTTCGGTCTTCCTTATTCATTGCCCAGCTTTCACATGCATATGATGTGATTGAAAATACCATGGCTTGGAGAGGTCTTTTGCAGCAGATTTGCCCAATGCAATGTGTCTTTTGATTTCTTGACTCCTGCTTCCATGGCTGTTGATTGTGGATCCAAGTAAAATGAAATCCTTGACAACTTTAATCTTTTCTCCCTTTATCATGATGTTGCTCATTGGTCCAGTTGTGAAGACTTTTGTTTTCTTTATGTTGAGGTGTAATCCATACTGAAGGCTGTAGTCTTTGATCTTCATTAGTAAGTGCTTCAAGTTCTCTTCACTTTCAGCAGGCAAGGTTGTGTCATCTGCATAACACACGTTGTTAATGAGTCTTCCTCCAATCCTGATGCCCTGTTCTTCATATAGTCCAGCTTCTCGGATTATTTGTTCAGCATACAGATTGAATAGGTATGGTGAAAGAATACAACCCTGATGCACATCTTTCCTGACTTTAAACCAATCAGTATCCCCTTGTTCTGTCTGAACAACTGCCTCTTGATCTATGTAAAGGTTCCTCATGAGCACAATTAAGTGTTCTGGAATTCCCATTCTTCGCAGTGTTATCCGTAATTTGTTATGATCCACACAGTCGAATGCCTTTGCATAGTCAATAAAACACAGGTAAACATCCTTCTGGTATTCTCTGCTTTCAGCCAGGATCCATCTGACAGCAGCAATGATATCCCTGGTTCCACGTCCTCTTCTGAATCTGGCCTGAATTTCTGGCAGTTCCCTGTCAATATACTGCTGCAGCCGTTTTTGAATGATCTTCAGCAGAATTTTGCTTGTGTGTGATATTAATGATACTGTTGTATAATTTCCACATTTGGTTGGATCACCTTTCTTGGGAATAGGCGTAAATATGGATCTCTTCCAGTCAGTTGGCCAGGAAGCTGTCTTCCATATTTCTTGGCATAGACGAGTGAGCACCTCCAGTGCTGCATGTGTTTGTTGAAACATCTCAATTGATATTCCATCAATTCCTGGAGCCTTGTTTTTCGCCAGTGCCTTCAGAGCAGCTTGGACGTCTTCCTTCAGTACCATCGGTTCCTGATCATATGCTACCTCTTAAAATGGTTGAATATTGACTAATTCCTTTTGGTATAGTGACTCTGTGTATTCCTTCCATCTTCTTTTAATGCTTCCTGTGTCGTTTAATATTTTCCCCATGGAATCCTTCACTGTTGCAACTTGAGGCTTGAATTTTTTCTTCAGTTCTTTCAGCTTGAGAAATGCCGAGCATGTTCTTCCCTTTTGGTTTTCCATCTCCGGCTCTTTGCACGTGTCATTATAATACTTTACTTTGTCTTCTTGAGAGGCCCTTTGAAATCTTCTGTTCAGTTCCTTTGCTTCATCAATTCTTCCTTTTGCTTTAGCTGCTCGATGCTCAAGAGCGAGTTTCAGAGTCTCCTCTGACATCCATCTTCGTCTTTTCTTTCTTTCCTGTCTTTTCAGTGACCTCTTGCTTTCTTCATGGATGATGTCCTTGATGTCATTCCACAACTTGTCTGTTCTTCGGTCACTAGTGTTCAGTGCGTCAAATCTATTCTTGAGATGGTCTGTAAATTCAGGTGGGATATACTCAGGGTCATGTTTTGGCTCTCGTGCACTTGCTCTGATTTTCTTCAGTTTCAGCTTGAACTTGCATATGAGCAATTGATGGTCTGTTCCACAGTTGGCCCCTGGCCTTGTTCTGAGTGATGACATTGAGCTTTTCCATTGTCTCTTTCCCCAGGTGTAGTCAATTTGATTTCTGTGTGTTCCATCTGGCGAAGTCCATGTGTATAGTCGCCGTTTATGTTGGTGAAAGAAGGTATTTGCAATGAAGAAGTTGTTGATCTTGCAAAATTCTATCATTAAATAGTATCAATAAATAGTTTTAAAGTGAAAAAAAAAAAAAGAAAAAATTTTCCCTCCATGGGAGTAATTATATGTGATGGGGGCATGGACAGTGGTGACAGACTAAACCAGGGTGCTGAAAGCAGAGGTTCCTAGTCCTAAAGACTGGCTTTCCAGGCATAAATTCTAGTTAGAGATCAGGAGACACTTCTTCCTGCAGTTAGCTGGTGACTTCTTCCTTACAGTACACATGTCACTTTGTTCATACCTCTCCAAAAAGAAATGCTTTTTTCATACTGTTTTTCTGCCTTCCCGAGTCATGTTTCATGTAGTTCCAGGATATAGCTTCTAAAATGCAGATTGGATATGTTGTTCTCTTCAGCTCTTTCAGTACAGGTTAAGTCCGGTTCCTTAACATGAATTGTAAGGTTTTTCATGATCTGGTCTTCACCTAACTTTCTAGCCTCATCTTTCCCCGTGCCTCATGCAGTGGATTTTTGTCATTTTTCTGTGTGCCCAGTATCTGAACTCTTTTCTTATGTTTGGGAAATTCCACAGGGTCTTGGTGCAGGATGAGACCAGTCTCATACCTCTGAAACTAAAAAGTTGGGATACTCCTGGCCTTCCTGGAAGCTAGCGCATGGAAGTGTGTCCCAGGCTCAGCCAGTGGGACTGTGAATCTGTAATGAGTGAAACAAAAGGTCAAGGACAGGGTCAGTGGTAGCAGTGATACTAGTGGTAGTGCCCTTGTGTTTCATTAGCAGTGGTGTCTCCACCAGACTGTTCCTGTAAGTGGCTTTGGCGGTGGTACTGACTTGCTAGCCTGCTTGGTACCTGCCCATTTTCAGAGCCTAGATTCTCCAGACCTTCTGTTGAATCTGTGAGGTTACCCAGTGTTGTTTCTTTTTTGTTTGAAGGAACCCAGGGAGGTTGCTGTTACTTGCAGAATCCTAACTCATACCACCTAGTGCCTCATTTGCATTAAACTTTATATAGTTCTCCCAAACTGACCGCGGTTGTCTCCACCTCTGGGCTTTCTCACATGCTCTTCTATCTGGAACACCCTTTACTCCATTCTTCATCTGTTGGTCTCTTGATGGTTCTTCATGACTCAGCTCTGTTGTCATGTTACTTTTTCTATAAATCTCAAGGTCAGGCTTGCTTCTCAGTGTTCCAGCAGAATCCTCTGCTTACCTCATACTGTATTATAATTGTCTCTATGTTATGTATCTTTGCATAGTCCCTGGCAGTTAATAATTACCATCTAAATTTTATTTGTTGAATGAGTGAGAAACTCTGTTGAATTAGTGTTATATAAAAATCCATCTATTTGCATATCTGTTTTCCCGCATTAAGCTGTGAGTTTTCTAAGAGCAGAGACCAAGTTCTTCTTCATCTTTATAATCTTAATTTATAGCTCAGACTCATAGTACATGCTGAGGGAATTCTGAGTGAATGAACAAGTGAGTGAATGGCAGGACTGTCTTTTTAGAATTTCAGGTAAACAGATTCTACGCCAAAGAAAGTATCTTTTTGACCTTATGGGTGAAGACGAGGTATCTACATATGCGTCATATTGAGTAACTGACATCCTCAGCTCCTTCTTTGTACCAGGAGTCGGTAGTCTATTTGGAAAGATGATGTATACACATAAAAAAAAAAAAAAACAAAAAACTAGGTTACAAGCCAGTATTTTATGTGCCAGTTGAGTGACATGGACAGATGCAGCTTAAATGTCAGGCTAAGTATAACATTATTACTTGAGCCATTGAAAGTGTGGTACTGTCATGGATTGGATTGTGTCCCCCAAAAATATTTGTCAACTTGGCAAGGCCATGATTCCCAGTATTGTGTGGTTGTCTTCCATTTTGTGATCTGATGTAATTGTCCTACCCAGACCCTTGTCCTGTGTGTTGGAAATCTGATATAAAGGGAGTTTCCCTGTGGTGTGGCCTGCATTGCCTTTTATCTTACAAGAAATTAAAGGAGAGAGAAGCCAGCAGAGAGAGAGGGACCTACTATCACCAAGAAAGAATAGCTGGGAGTGGAGCATGTCCTTTGGACTTGGAGTTGCTGTGCTGAGAATCTCCTAGACCCAGGGGAAGATTGATGCCAAGCCACATGGAGATTCCCAAGGAATGGTGGGCCCATAGATGTTGAAAGGAGACAAGGACCTTAGAGAGAGAGAGCCTTCTCCTAGAGCTGGTGCTCTGAGTTTGAACTTCTGTCCTCCTAAACGGTGAGAAAATAAATTTCTGTTTATTAAAGCCAACCACTGGTGGTATTTCTGTTATAGCAGCACTAGATAGCTAAGACAGGTACCTAGAGCACATACTTTGGAAATGGTTCTTGATTAATTGGATTGATTAAAATGGAAGCCTCTAGTAGCCTTTGTTTTTGTTTTGTTTCGCTTATATACAGCTTATTTTGGACTAGTTCATTGTGTTTTTCCCTCATTGTTTTTTTTAGGTCCAAGACAACTTTGACAAAATTGAATTCAACAGGATGTGTTGGACCCTCTGTGTCAAAAAAAACCTCACAAAGAGCCCCCTGCTTATTACCGAAGAAGATGCATTTAAAGTATGGGTTATTTTCAACTTTTTATCTGAGGACAAGTATCCATTAATTATTGTGCCGGAAGAGGTAAGGTGTGGCTTCGGGAAGTTTTTAAATGGCTATTTTAACATTTTCTAGACCCTAGTTTGGAAGTATTTGTGCTGATTCAGTATAGACATGGAAGGAAATCCTGGACTAGTGTTTTTTGAATCAGAGGCAAAACAGCCTGAATCCAAAAAAGTCTAAAACTTAGTAATTTTGAGGCATGTAATGGCCTTGAAGATTTTCAGGTTGGGTGGAACTCTTCCTCTCTGAATTGCTATAATTATAGATGAATCCATCTTCATGTCCAAAGAGTCTTTTTTCATAAAAGTCACAACATAATTTCCTGTCTCCTTGTATCTTGTCAAAACCGTAATAATTGGCCAAGTGATGCTATATGGGAAATACAGGATCCAGAATGTAATTCCCAAGGCTGTTTTATGCGAGTGAATACCACTCTTGTTTCAGAGTCTAGGCTGATGACTTCTTACTGTACTTTTCTAAGTAAATGAAAAAGGACATGTGCTTGGTTTATTCTGGATTATTTTTCCTGAGCCTTCCAAAGGCGGGGGAAGCCCACAGGAGTAAGGTTTTCCATTCTATCGTATAGGCATGCCTCATTAAAGCAGAAAGGAGCTCTTGTGTATCAGTGGTTAAGTGCTTTGCTGCTAACCGAAAGGTCAGTGGTTTGAACCCACCAGCAGCTCTGTGGGAGAAAGATGTGGCAGCCTGCTTTCATAAAGAGTACAGCCTTGGAAACCCTATAGGGCAGCTCTATTCTGTCCTGTAGTGTTGCTATGAGTTGGAATCGACTCGACGGCAACGGGTTTGGGTTTTTTGGTATTATGGTAGAACATTTAAAAAAGACTAATAATATGCAAAATTAAAATCAGCCATAGTCCTTCCATTTAAAAAAGTCATCTGTAATCCATTAACCGTGGACAAATTATATAACCTCTTTAATTCTTAATTTTCATGCTTATAAAATAGGGCTAATAATAGTGCTTACTCTGAGGATTATGAGGTCGTTTGCTTAGTTCAGTGCCTGACACGGAATATGCACTTAGTGTGTTAACTCCTACCAGTACTGTTAGCGCACACATTTTTTGCACACTAGTCTGCTTATTCCCTTAGGATAAATTTCCAGCTGCGGAATTCTGAGTCTTAAGAAATGTACACTATCAAGATGTTTGATGAACAAGGCAAACTTGCCTTTCAGAAAGGCTGTACCAGTCTATGTGTCTGCCAGTAGTGGTTAAGGGTGCCCGTTCTTATCCATCCTACCAATACTGAGTCTAGTCTCTGATTTTCTGGCTCATATTCATGTTAGGAGAATGCCTGACATCTGTTTAAAAGTTCACACTACAATATTTTGTTTAAAATCAGCAGGCATTTATTGACTCAATGGCAGCAGGCTTTTTTTTTTCTTTCTTTTTTTGGTATCCTTGTAGTGCTGTCCTGTAGTCACCTAGAAGTGTACATCTGGAGCTTGTGAGAGGCCAGGGCTGGGGACAGAGGGGAAGCCATGGGAATATGTTGCTCAGGGAGGACGAGAATGTAGTGGGAGAAGAGAGGGCTAAGGACAGAACCTCGAGACTGTTTCAGCAGCAGAAGGAGGAAGTAGGTTTGGTTAAAGGAAGCTGAATTGAACAGTCTATGAGGTTGAAAAAGAACCCAGGAGAGTCATGGGCCCCAAAGAAAGAAAAAGTTCTAAGAAACAGAAAAAATAGTTACTGTGGCATTAGATGTTGCAGAAAATTGAGAGGGTGGTGAGTGAGAAGTTGCCTTTGGATTTAGCAGTTAGGTGGCCATCAGTTATCAGGGAGAGAGCAGCTTCATAATAGAGGTGGGAACAGTATCTTACTGATTAATAACAACGATGATGCAATTAATAACGATGATATCATTGTGCATGTGTGGGAAATGAGAACTTAAATGTGCTATAGAATTTTTGTCTAAGAAAACTGCCTAGCTTAATACAGAGACATGTAGAAAGGAATGGAATGTCAGTAGGTGTAGAAAAGGTCCACCAATGGTATTTTTAAAACCCAGAGGCTGCTGGGAAGAATTATGCTAAATAAAATCTCTGGTATTTCTTTTATGACGCTTCATGGTTACACTCAGCGTTCCAAATTTATTTGTGCTTTCTTTGGAACTGGGGATGTGGGAGTGGATCTCTTACCCTTGAAATTTTAGTTCTTTTCCATGATGGACTTGAAAAAGTAACCTTATCCTCATTTCAGAATTAGAAATTTAGTGAGTAAGGAGATTGATCTTATTCCCTGAGGCAGCACTTGCTCGATGTGAAAGACTTGTCGTTGGCTTTGCATTATCACTGAACTACAGGCTGTGAAGAGGGCCAGTCAGCCTCAGCTTTGTGACTGCTCTGCCTAAGAAACTCAAAAGATTATTGCTCCAGGTTGACTGAAGAACTGGGACCCACGTTAAGCCTCGATTGTGTGCCATAACTCTATCCTTTCTGCAGCCTGGAACCCAGCTAAGACTCCTCAGCATACTTAATTTCATTTTTGCAGACTGACAGGGATGTCTTGGTGCTCTTTCAAAGAAGTCAGTCTCATTTGAAAAGAGAACATCTCTCTTAGGCTTGTTGGAATAGTCAGGCAGCATACTTCATCATGCTGTTGTCTGGGCTTCCTCTATGTCTTTCACCCCCTTAGCATTTGTTCTTGTTAGAAGCAGAATTAGATCTAGGGTTTTTTTTTTTTTTAATTATTTTTTATTGTGGTAAAATATACATAACATGAAATTTGCCATTTTAACTATTTTTGAGTGTACAATTCAGTAGAGTTAAGTACATTCACAACGTTGTGCAGCTATCACTACTGTGTTTCCAGAACTTTTTTTTCTCATTCCAAACAGAAACTTAATAAACCATTAAACAATGACTTCCCATTTACCCTATTCCCCCCAGCCCTTGGTAACCTCTATTATCTGTCTCTATGAATTTGCCTTTTCTAAGTACCTTGTATAACTGGAATCATACAGTATTTGTCCTTTTATGTTTGATTTTTTTACTGCATAATGTTTTCAAGGTTCATCCACATTGTAGCATGTATCAGAACTTCATTCCCTTTTATGACTGCGTAATGTTCTATTTTACATATATACCACATGTTGTTTGTCCATACATCTCTTGATGGACATCTGGGCTTTCATCTTTTTGGCTATTGTGAGTAAGATTTAGTTTTACCGATTATCCCTCAGTGGCCAGGAGCACTTGTGTGGGAAAAGAAGGGACCATTTGAGATAGACTTATATGCAGTTGCATTGTCTGGATGCTGAACCAACCTCTTGAGGTTTAAGACATGGGCATTTTTTGTCCTGTATTTATTAAGCTCTTAACATATATCCTGACCTTTGACCAAGTACTGTAAACTCAAGGTCACTCTATATTAAGGGAAACATCAGTCATAATATTTCTCAAGGTAGCCATTCTCTGTTAGAATTTGCTTCCCTCTTAAACATTTTAACAACACTCTAAAAACTTCATTTGAAATAATTTTAGCCTTACAGATTTTCATAAAATTTAACATGAAAACAGATACATTTTAGAGATAAATTTTAAAGCATAATATCTTAATTTGTCATGGGTGTAGACCTGAGTTTAATTTGCAATCTTACTGACCGCTTATAGGCTTTATAAATTTAAAGTAATTTTTATGGTGTCAATAATCTACCTATCATAATGATCATTTGCATTTTAAGTTCAGAGTGTATTTTAAGAAAGTCTCTCCCCCGCCAGCTTCTATCAATACTGTGCGAGATAGAAATAATAATGGCAGTTGAATGAGTAACATAACTGGTATAAATAACAAGTTTGCTTTTGACTCAGTTTTCCATCACCCAGAAAGTAGTCTCAAGAATGTTAAACATGTAAGTGACTTACATGGTAAGGTTAAGGTGTTTCTACCACACAGAACTAAAAATAATAGTGTATCTCCATTTGAGATGGTGCCATAATTTTTATCAAATGATATTCCTGGAAATGTGTGCCTGTAAAGTGTAGTTTTTACATTAGTATTCATTTCCCACTGAGCCAAGAACAAAACAGGATGTGTCTGCTATGAGCTTATTAGGAAGAATTGCCTTGACGTGATTAAAAATCAAATCTGAAATAGTTTTAAGAGACCCTAAATGCAATAAAAACTGAATTGTCATTAAGCTGATAAATGCCCCTTTTAATGATGACAGGGAAAGAACTTGTAACAAAATAAATTTTAGAGCTGGGGGCCTCGAAAATCACATGCAGCTTTAAAGTTTATTCTTTGTTATTTTTGGTGAAACTTGCCTGGGAGGAGGAAGTAAGCTGCTTCCTGAAACTGAATGAGCTCTTAGAATTGATGCAGGCCACTAACATGACAGCACGTGATTTATTGTTTAGTGTAATTGAATAGTAGAGAATAGGAATGTTTGTCTCTCCTTGGACCAGTGTAATGAATCCAAAGGTCCTCGAGTTATTTGGTTATGATAAGTATATGATTGTGTTTGGAGTTAACAGAAAATGAAGCTAGCTTAGTTGTCTGGTGCCGTCCCTGGGAATGCTGAGCAGATGCTAGGCGCTGATGACCGCTTCTGAAGGGCTTGGGAGGGCGCTTTCAGAAAGGTTCAGGGTGACTGGAAGGCTGCCTCTAGAGTTGAGTTTGCTACTCACAGGCACTTCCTGAGTTACAAATATTATAAAAGATTAGCCAGTACGCGAGAGGAAACAACCTCAGGGACTCTTGAGTGTGAGGGGCTTGGATTCACTCACACTGCTGGTGAGAAAGTGCTCAGGAGGGTTTCCTACCTTGTGGTACAAATGGTCAGCAGGCTATACCATCTTGTCACGCCCACTGTTAACCATCCTGCACATGTACATGGCTGTACATGCATGCTTCCTTTGGCTTTCCTGCTGAAACTTCTAGTTGTACCTGCACTGCCTTTACCCCAAGTTGTAGTCAGGCAGCCTGGGTCCTTCTTTTTGTTTAGAGATATTGAGCATGTGAAAGAGAGAGATGAACTTAGGGCTTTAGAGTCATAGCTCAAGCACCACATAAAAGATCTCAAAGTTGCCACTTGTGCCTTGAAAGAAAGCCTTATTTATTGTATAATAGAGCTGATATTGCCGAAAACCAAACCTAGAGCCTTATCGGAAGAGTGGCTAATTATCAATGCCATCTGAATTCCCAATCTTGAATGGTGTCTCAAGTTAAAGTGAGGGCACCGAATGGGAAGAAATGGGATCCTGAAACTTGGGATGGGGACATATGGGCAGATGGTCAGGAAGCTATAGGGACATTGAGCTCCTAAATTCCATTGATTCACTCCTGCCAACAGAACTCTTAGTCTTCATCTGAAGAGATTACTCCATCTTTGTCTAAGCCACACCCTGCCCCCAGTAAAACCATTATACTTTCCACCCCCACCTGATAAGATTAACCTAGCTGTGTATGAAGAGCTTTTGTCTGAGATATTGTCTGGGGGAGCCTTTGAGTCATTGCCTGGGGCATCACCTGGGGCAAATGCCTTACAAGAGATTGCCAAATGTCCCCAGGACTCACCCCTACCATCTGTTTTTGCTTCTAGACCTATTTATTATTACATTATTAGACACCATTAGGTCGGTTCCGACTATATCGACCAGAATGAAACATTGCCTGGTTCTGCGCCATCCTGACAATTGTTGGCTATGTTTGAGCCCATTGTTGTAGCCACTGCATCAGTTCTATCTTGTTGAGGGTCTTCCTCTTTTTTGCTGACTCTCTGCTTTACCAAGCATAATATCCTTCTCCAGGGACTGTTCCCTCTTGATAACATGTCCAAAGTATGTGAGATGAAGTCTCGCCATGTTCACTTCTGAGGTGCATTCTATCTATACATCTTCCAAGACATATTTGTTCGTCTTTCTGGCAGTCCATGGTATGTTCAGTATTCTTTGCCAACACCATAGTTCAAATAAATTAATTTTCCTCTGGCTGTCTTTACTCATTGTCCAGCTTTTGCACACATATGAGTTGATTGAAAACACAATGGCTTGGATCAGGCACACCTTGGTCCTCAAAGTGACGTCTTTGCTTTTGAACACTTTAAAGACGTCTTTTTCTGCAAATTTGCCCAGTTCAATAAGTCATTTAATTTCTTGACTGCTGCTTCCATTCGTGTTGATTGAGGATCCAAGTAAAATGAAATCCTTGACAGCTTTGCTATTTTCTCCATTTATTATGATGTTACTTATTGGCCTAGCTGTGAGGCTTGTAACTAGACTTAAGTCCCAGTGAGCCCGAGAAGATGAAGTACATACAAAGTGTGACCCAGGAGGAGGTATACTACACTCCAAAAGAACTGCTTGACTTTTTTAATATATACAGACAAAAACCTGGGGAATATGTGTATGAATGGCTATTAAAGGTGTGGGATAATGGTGCAAAGAACGTAAGGTTGGATCAATCTGAGTTTATTGATATGGGCCCACTAACCACAGACCCTTCATTCAGTGTTTCAGTTCAAGAAGTTAGAAAAGGATCTAATAGTTTATTTGGTTGGTTCACTGAATCATGGATTAAGCCTATACTAAATCCTGTTGAAGTACCAGACCTGCCTTGGTGTACTATAGAAGAAAGTATCCAAAACATAGGGACATTGGCATGCTAGAGTAGATTTATCAGGTTAGACCCACAGATCACACATGGAATGCCCAGAGGACACACCTTTTACCACAATAGTGAGAAACATATTTGTGAAGGGAGCGCCAGCATCCTTGAAGACTGCTGTGGTTGCTTTTTCACATAAGTCAGATTCAACAGTGGGAACTGCCCTAACTGAATTAAGACACCTAACTGCAGTGGGGCTGATTGGACCCTGTGGTGGTAGTGGCCCAGTGGTGGTGCTCAATTGACAAAGACAAGATGGGTGTAGTTACCATAATGGACAGCGGAGTCAAAGCAGTAATCAGAATAGCACGACTCCTGTGGACTTACGGCGTTGGCTACTTAGTCATGGTATCCCTAGGAGTGAAATAGATGGGAAATCTACTAAATATTGGCTTTATCTGTACAAGTGGAAGAATTCTGTTTTTGGGTCTCTGGTGGGTTCTAAGGGTCTTACTTCTAACAAGATCCTAGGTGATGCCAGTGCTGCTGGTCCACATACCTCACTTTGAGTAGGAAGATCCTAGAGGATGTAAGACTTGAGCAAATACCAGTTAGGCAGGTAGAGAGGTGGGGAAAGATATTCTAGACGGAGGGGACGGTATAAGGAAAGGCACAGAAACATGAAAAAAATATAAGTGAGTGTCTCAGTCATCTAGTGCTGCTATAACAGAAATACCACAAGTGGATGACTTTAACAAAGAGAAATTTATTCTCTCACAGTCTAGTAGGTTACAAGTCCAAATTCAGGGCATGAGCTCCAGAGGAAGTCTTTCTCTCTCTGTTTGCTCTGGAGGAAGGTCCCTGTCATCCGTCTTCCCTCGGTCTGGGAGCATCTCAGCGCAGGAACCTCAAGTCCAAAGGACGCGCTCTGCTCCCAGCTCTGCTTTCTTGGTGGTATGAGGTCCCCAACTCTCTGCTTGCTTCTCTTTCCTTTTATCTCTTGAGAGATAAAAGGTGGTGCAGGCCACACCCCAGGAAAAATCCCTTTACTTTGGATCAGGGATGTGGCCTGAGCAAGGATGTTACATCCCACCCTAATCCTCTATAACCACAGGCAAAAATTATGATTTATAACACATAGGAAAATCACAAAATGGAGGACAACCACACATGGCCTAACCAAGTTGACACATATTTTTGGGGGACACAATTCAATCCATTACAGTGAGTAAACTACTTATAATCTATGGCAAGGGTTGGCAAACTATAGCTTGTCTGCGAAGCCCAGCCTGAGGCCTGCTTTGGTGCAGCCCATGTGCTAAGAGTAGTTTTTACATTTTTAAAGGGCTGTAAAGAAAATAAAGGAGCCCTGGTGATGCAGTGGTTAAGCTCTCAGCTGCTAACTGAAAGGTTGGCAGTTCAAATTTACCAGCTGCTCCGTGGGAGAAAGACCTGGCACTCTGCTCCTGTAAAGATTAAAGCCTAAAAAAACCCTGTGGGGCAGTTCTCCTCCTTCCTATCAGGTTGCTATGAGTTGGAATCGACTCGACTGCACACAACAACAACAACAAACAGCACAAGAAAACGAAGAACAAGTATCATAGATACACAAACCCTAAAATATCTACTATCCAGCTTTTACGGAAAAAGTTTGCCAACCACCGAACCATGGTATTGGTGGTGTTGATGGAGTATAAGATCCAAGGTGGGATATAATGGCAGACGTATTAGAGAAGGTGGGCAGGGGTATGATCACAAAGGGTGCAGAGGAGCTTGGCCTTTATCTTTGAGGTGAAAGGGAGCCATGGAAGTGTTTAAACAGGGGAGTGAGATGCTCAGGTTTTTGTTTTGGAAAAATCCCTCTGGTAGAATATAAATACAAGGAGCATCACTGGAGGCAAGGATACTGACAAGGAGGCCAGAGTGAAGGCAAATGTAGAAGGAAGGGATGGATTCAAGAACTGTCTGGGACAGAGTTTTTCATTCTCTTTTGACTGCAACCCATAGGAAGATATGCATTTCATATCATGACCCAGCACACACAGATATACACATGCAGCAGAACATTTCACCAAATAATACTTGTCCTTATTGTAGGTGAACTCAAGCAATTTTCATTTCATTCAAAAATTGTTGGCTCCAAAAAACCAAACCCATTACTACCCATGAATTGATCTCATAGTGGGTCATAACTCACAGTTTGAAAAACACTGATCTGGGGATGTAAAACTAGAATTTTGTGACTGATTTGATGTGAGGGGGTGGAGAACAAGGATCCTGGCATGGGTGAATGTGTGAATGGTGTTGCTCCTAACTGAAACTGATGATAGTGGGGGGAAGCTATTTGGAAGGTAGAGATGATTAGTTCGTTTTTGGACATGTTGAGTTTGAGAGCACTATAGGATACCCAGAAACCCTGGTGGTGCAGTGGTTAAAAGTTTGGCTGTTAACCAAAACGTCAGCAGTTCGAATCCACCACATGCTCCTTGGAAACCCTGTGGGGTAGTTCTCCTCTGTCTTATAGGGTCGCTATGAGTCAGAATCAACTTGATGGCAGTGGGTTTGGTTTTTTTGATAGGATACCCAGGCTTTCCAGAAGATAAGAGATATCAATTTCTATTCAGTATTACTACCTCACTGTTTTGTTTAACTGGTGCTATTTCAAAGCAGCATTTTCTATTTTTCTACACAAAACTGTGATGTTTCAGGATTTAGTAAGCTTTTCCAGCCCAGGTTGGGAGTTCAGCCACCATTTACAACATCGTCAGTGTTCTAATGGGAGGAAGCTGCATGAATTTCAAATAACTGACATACATGGAAAATTTGTAAATTGGAGACAAGTACATACTAATTTGAGATGCTTATTCAGTTTAGTGCTTGTATGTTAGTTCAGTAAGGTTAATGTAATGACATACTAAAATACACAACGGAAAGTATGTAATCAGGTCAGATTAATTAGTGTATAGTGGTGTGTGTGCAATTTACTTTAGTTTTGTATGCAAATATACTACTAGAGGGTTATCAATTTTTTTAATTCCCTTACTTACTTACCCTAGGCTAATACAGAACCCGTAGCATTTTCTTCATACCCTTCTCCCCATAGTACCACGATTCTTTAAAGACACACACATTTGGTCTCTAAAAGAATTTTTACTGAGAAGGATTTTTCCTAAATTGGTTATATTAGTGTAAACAACATAGATACATACCTGTGTTAAAAAAGTTATTTATTTTAAACTAGGAAATAACATTTTTTTTATTCTTTATGTAGATTGAATACCTGCTTAAGAAACTTACAGAAGCTATGGGAGGAGGTTGGCAGCAAGAACAATTTGAGGATTATAAACTCAACTTTGATGACAGTAAGGACGGGCTTTCAGCGTGGGAACTAATTGAACTTATTGGGAATGGACACTTTAGCAAAGGCATGGATCGGCAGACGGTGTCTATGGCGATTAGCGAAGTCTTTAGTGAGCTTATATTAGATGTGTTGAAACAGGTAAGAGTCCTATAACACTGTATTTTCCCTCCTCTTTAGAATTTGACATGTTTCAAATAAATAAAATTTTCATCACAAAAATGATTATAAGTCACTTATGCTCTTACATACATTTAGAGTAGGAGTAAAATCTCTTCTTTTCCCAGTCTTGTATTAGGCTTTGTTTTAAAGAATTACGGATTCAACTTTGAAGTACAGTTAAGAATTTGGAAATTACTATTTTGAAAAAAACTTAAAAAAAATCATGTTTTCAAACTTTTTAGAGTGTCTTTAGATCATGTTTCTCTCTATACACATTGATCTGAAAAGATTCCGTGATGTTATTGCTCAGTGCACAAAGCAGGTTGCTGGACAGCAGGTGTCTTGTGATACCTTTCATCCAATGTGGTCTACGTGTGTACAGCCATCTGGAAGGATGCTCACCAAAATGATTTAACAGCGGTCACCTCTGCATTGTGGGATTTTGGTGAATTTTATTTTTACCTTTATTTCTTTTTGTATTATTGGACTTTATACATGATTATGTATTATTTTTATAAAATGAAAAAAAAAAACAAAACCCTTCCTTTTGGGGGAAAAAACTTTTATATAGTAGAGTTACTACATAATAACAAATAGTCTTATTACACTATTGTCTTTGGCTTCTCATCACCCAGCATTATATCTGATATACATGTGGGAAGCTTGAGATTTGTTAAAATAGAATTTATATTTTTTTGGTGGATCTTTCAAACTTTTTATTACATAGAATAATAACGCCAGTTTGGGATTCCTTGCCATACTCCTTTCTTTGCTCAGTAGGTGATACTGTTATTGTACCTCTTTTTTCCTAATGGAAACATCAATAAACATTTAAAAAAAAATGAGGCTTAATTTATATAGGTTTCTGGTGCTAAAAAGTGGTATGAGACATTGTTTCTGTCTATAGAGGACTTCTAGACCCATTAAAAAACAAAAAAAAACTTGTTGCTGTCAAGTCGATTCTTACCGATTCTAATTCATAGTGACTCTATGGGACAGAGTAAAACTGCCCCATAGGGTTTCCAAGGAGCAGGAGGTGGATTCTAACTGCTGATATTTTGGTTAGCAGCTGAGCTCTTAACCACTGTGCCACCAAAGCTCCTCTAGACCCATTAGGGTAGCAGAAAATATGACTACAGTTGAATTGCAGTACAGATAGCTTTTGGTAAATGTCTGTTGGTTAGGAAGCTAAACAAGCAATCTGATTGGAATTCAATGTAGTAATCAAATGAAACTTATAGCCAAGTTAATATCATATATTTAATGGTATGTGTAGTCTTAACCGTAGGCTGTCAGTGCCTGTGAATTTAATGTTAAAAACTTCAGTTATTCTTGAACAGTTTGTAGGACTTTGGTCCATCATAATGTGTAATTTTGCTGAAGTAAAAATTTTAAATTACACATCTTTGAGGCTGATTTGTGGGAAGGAAGCACAGGGCTAGTCAGTATGAGTTCGGAAGCCAGTATCCTAACTCCTGGTCTAGTGCTTTTTTTCTGCTCATCTGGAACAGAATTTGAGAAGCCCTGATGGTGTAGTGGTTAAAGCGCTCAGCTGCTAACTGAAAGGTCGGCGGTTCAAACTCCTCGAGAGAAAGATGTGGCAGCCTGCTTCCGTAAAGATTACAGCCTTGGAAACTCTGTGCGGCAGTTCTACCCTGTCCTATGTGGTCGCTATGAGTCGGAATTGACTTGACAGCAGTGGGTTTTGGTTTTGGCTTTGGACAGAATTAATCTTCTAAGATAGTGACAGGTCAGGTGGAAAGGTAAGTTGGTACAAAAAAAAAAAAAACCAAACCCGTTGCCATCAAGTCGATTCCAACTTACAGTGACCTTATAAGACAGAGTAGGACTGCCTCATAGGGCTTCCAAGGAGCAGTTGGTGGATTCAAACTGCCAGCCTTTTGGTTGGCAGCGGAGTTCTTAAGCACTGTGCCAACAGGGCTCCAAGTTAGTGGAAATTCTCAAACATATGGTTGAGAAGATAATACTTGGCCAAGTTGACACCTTTGAGCATTTCCATCGATCAAGGTCAATTTACTGAGAATCACTGTTAGGATTTTTTTGCTGTTAAAATTTTTTTTTAATTGGGAGAATATTGAGCATACACAGAAGGAGAGAGAATAAACAGGCTAGTATAATGAACTTCCACAAATCCATCACCCAGCCCCAACAACCACCAACACATGGTTAATCCTACTCCATCTACCCACCCACCCCCACTTACTCCTGTATTTTGAAGCAAATCCCAGACATTTAATTCCATCTATAAATATTTCAATGTTGTTAAGTGTCTTCGAGTGGGTTCCAAATCATAGCAACCCTATCTACGTACAACAGAATGAAACACTGCCCTGTTTTGTACTATCCTCACCATTTTTGTTATGTTTCAGCCCATTATTGCAGCCACTGTTGTCAACCCATCCAATTGAGGGTCTTCCTCTTTTTTGATGATTCTCTGCTTTACCAAGCATGATGTCCCTCTCCAGAGACTGGTCCCTCCCGATAACATGTCCAAAGTACATGAGATGGAGCCTCGTCTTCCTCACTTTTAAGGAACATTCTGGCTGTACTTCTTCCAAGACAAATTGGAAGATATTTCAGTAGATGTCTCTAAAAGATAAAGACTTAAAAAAAATACTGTTAACTTAGGAGTTCTTAATCTATGATCTTACAGAGCTGGGGCGGGGGGAGAGGGAGAATCTCTGGAGTGTCTGAAATTATATGCGAACTTTTGCCTGCATGTGCTTGCATGAATTTTAACTTGACCTTCATAGATTGTCAAAAGGCCCATACTCTACAAAGGAGATATTCCGGACCATGTATTAGATCATGGAGTAGGCAAGATTGTCTTATAAATAAAAGGATAATTAAAAGCTATTGTAAATACATGAATAAGCGTTTATATCAGATTTGATCTTTTATAGGGTTACATGATGAAAAAAGGCCATAGACGGAAAAACTGGACCGAACGCTGGTTTGTGCTAAAACCCAACATAATCTCTTATTATGTGAGTGAGGATCTGAAGGACAAGAAAGGAGATATTCTCTTGGATGAAAATTGCTGTGTAGAGGTAATTCTCCTGTTACTTCTTTGCATGATTTACTTGGTGCTGCCCCCTGCTGCTGAAGTAGTTTCTCATCTTCCATCTTCTAGACCTGTAGCTGTGCAATCCCGACTCATAGCAGCACTATAGGGCAGAGTAAGACTACCCCGTAGGGCTTCCAAGGCTGTAATCTTTACAGAAGCTGACTGCCACACCTTTTCTCACTGAACAACTGGTGAATTTGAACCACCGAATTTTCAGTTAGCGGCCGAGTGCTCAACCACTGTGCCACCAGGGCTCCTTTTTCTAGACCCTGGAGCCTTAAAATAATCCCAAGTTTTACATTTCTAAAACAATAAAGGTATACAGTATCATATTCTGAACCAAAATTAGATAGTTGACAAAAATTTTTTTTCTCATGTGACGATCTCCTATCTTTTACTCACGAAGTATAGGGATTAAATCTCATTTGTACTTTTAATAAATCATTTAGTAAACAAAATGGAGTCATAAAAAAGAAATGAATAAAAAACCCCAACTGTTTATGAGGACAGTGCTTGAAATCATGAATATATCAGATAATCTGGGACATTTTGAGTGCAATAAATAAAACAGAAGAAGATGTAAGCATTACCTTTGAATACTTTGGGGGACTCAGGATACTTCATTCATAGTTACTAATTCTATAAAGAAGTGAAGTCCTCAAGATCATAATTTTTTGAGTTTTACTTTATGTGCAAACTGTCACCCTGCTTGTTTCTGTCAAAGAATACTTAAAATATCTAGGATCTCACTATAATCTACTTTGATGAATGAAATGGTATAGATATGTTAATGACTTGAGGTGTGCAATGCCCACTAAGCGGTCTTCTTAGATTCAACAAAATGTGGAGACTCCCAAGACTATCATAGGCCACACAACCCTACTGATAAGGACATAGGGCAGAGTAAGTTTGCCAGCAACAACAGCCCAGGTGCGAGGAGAGGAGAGCCACATCAGGCGGGTGTGGGAGTCATCCTGGCTTTAAAAGCCAGTACCTTTTGTAACGCCTTCATGGGTATACTTTCCTGGGCCTCTGCAGGGGACATGCTCTGGTACAAGAGTGGCTGCGCTCAAAAGAGCCCAGAGCATGACATTCCCATCAGATGGTTATAGTTCTTTCACCCTAGATGTAGTACAGCAGTCAGGGGTCATAAGTATTTGTAAATCAGTAATAGGCATTTATTGCTATTTTTCATTGACATTGAGTTTTGGCCAGATTAGTAAAATAATTTAAGATTAAATTAAATGCTTAAACATTAACTTTAAATCACCAATTTTACTTGCTGTTTTAGTCCTTGCCTGACAAAGATGGAAAGAAATGTCTTTTTCTCATTAAATGTTTTGATAAGACCTTTGAAATCAGTGCCTCGGATAAGAAGAAGAAACAGGAGTGGATTCAAGGTAAGGTAATTTTTATTATCTCCCATGACTTAACTTGAGAGTTTCCATTTTTGACTCTCATTAAAAAGCCTAAGGCACTACTGTTTTCTCATTGTCTGTAGTAATTTCTGTATATGACATAGTAGTTGAACTAAAAACAAGATAAGCTGACAAATTTTTATCAATATCATCTTAATAATGGCCTTAGTGGCAAATTATAAACTGGAGAGAAGTTTTTAACTATTTAAAGAGTATGGGATTTCCCCCTTTGAGGACTATGAAGAATTTTAAAGTGGTCATCTTGAGTTTTTGGTAATATGTAAAGCAGAAGAGGAATTATGCAATAGGTTTTGACTATGCTTTTAAGGTCTATTATTTTGACAAGAAATCACTAGTTTCAAATAATAATTTTAAGATTACAAACTTTTAAACCCCAGAAGACACGGCCCCTGGACTCTCTAGGAGAGCCTCTAAGAACGAAAACCATTCCCGAAGCCAACTCTTCAGACATAGACTGGACTATAAACTGTAAAATAATACCCCTGAAGGGTGTGCTTCTTAGTTCAAGTAGATACATGAGAGTAGATGGCCAGCTCCCGTCCAGAGGTGGGATGGCAAGGCAGAAAGGGATAGGAGTTGGTTGAACGGACATGGGAAACCCGGGGTGGAAAGGGGGATGGTGCTGTCATATGATAGGGATTGCAACTAGGGTCACCTAACAGTATGTGTATAAATTTTTATATGAGAAATTAACTTGAACTGTAAACTTTCACCTAAAGCACAATTAAAAAAAAAAAAAAAATTACCCAAGCTCCAATGGGAAACCCTGGTGGCATAGTGGTTAAGTGCTATGGCTGCTAATCACAATGTCAGCAGTTCGAGTCCGCCAGGTGTTCCTTGGAAACTCTGTGGGGCAGTTCTACTCTGTCCTGTGGGGTCGTTATGAGTCGAAATCGACTCGACGGCAGTGGGTTTGGTTTTTTTTAAGCTCCAATGACAAGAAAAAAAAGAGTACAAACTTTTTAAATTAATATCTTTTCAAACCAAAGTATTACATTATTCCAGAATTGTAACGAATGAAACATGAAGGGGGATTCTGAATATCACGCTCTTGGATATAGGTAAAATATTGTTTTATCGAAAACTGTGGTCATTTTTGTAGGAGTTTAAGAGTTAGAGGAAAGTACACCTGGGTTTGAATCCTCTTTCCTGTGTCCTCGGGTTGAGTTATTAATTCTGTAGGTGCTTACCTCTTCTGTAAGACGGGGATAATGATAGTACCTTTCTCTCAGGGTTGTTGTGAAGATTAAACATTAGATAATGACAGATACACTTGTACATTTTCAAAATGATGTAAATCATTGCGGCAATGTTTGTGCTAGAAAGGATCGCGAACAATCTAAATGTTAGTTGGGAAACGGTGGAATAAATTGTGGTACAACTACACAATGGAGTACTGTGCAGTAGTAAAAATAACGGGGAAGCTAGGTACTGATATGGAAAACTCTGAGATAAATTTATATGAAAAAAGCAAAGGCCAGAAGAGTGTGTTACACTACTGCTTGTGTCAGCAGAAGGTGAGGACATATATACATATCTATTCGTAGATGCTGAAAATATTTTAGGAGAGATGCACAAAAAACTGTTAGCATTGGAGCCCAATGTTTGAGGAATAGACATAAGAGGGAGATTTTCCTGTATGTCCTTTTATGCTTTTTGAGTTTGAATAATGTGACGGTATTAGCTATTCAAAAATTAAATTTAAATAATTAAAACAATGAGGGAAAAATCAAATTTCATATAAAAATGAGATAATGCATATACAGGGCATCTGTAGTAAGTATTCAATAAATGGTGGCTACTATTATCATTGTAGAAAGGGAGTGTATAGGGAGATGGTTTCATGAGGCAAAGATAAGGGACAGACAGAACACACCAGGTAGCAAAATAGATCATCAGGAACTTTGAATCTCAGCCCTTGCTGTGTCTTATTTGGCTTTTTGAGAAGTATAGAGAAGGGAGTTGAAAGTGTTGTCGTAAATTCCCAAATCGCGTATCTCCTTAAGCCCGGATATACAGTTATGGAATTTTGGAGCTGGGAGGGACTTTACACATTCTCTCCCTCAGTTTAGAAATGAGGAAACTAATGCTGCAATTGGTTACGTGACTGCTAAAGGTTACACCACCCCTCAGTGGCAGAATCAGAATCCATGGTGGGTCTTCTAACTCCACATGGTTTTCTTCCCACTGTACCATTCACATGTCAGACTTACAAAGAGTAAAGAGTGTCTTCCCTTTTTTCTCCTACACCTTTTACAGCCATTCATTCTACTATTCATCTGTTGAAGCTTGGCAGCCCCCCACCACACAAAGAAGCCCGCCAGCGTCGGAAAGAACTCCGGAAGAAGCTGCTGGCTGAGCAGGAGGAGCTGGAGCGACAGATGAAGGAGCTCCAGGCTGCCAACGAAAACAAGCAGCAGGAGCTGGAGACTGTGAGAAAGGTGGGACTAGGTGCTGGAGCTGGGTGACGGGGCTGGGGGAGGGAGTGCCTCTACATTTCATTGCAGAAGCCTCGGCAACCTTATTTACGAACTTTGGTTCTACCAAGACTAGGTTATTGCAGTTTTAGGGAGGTGTTTTTGATGAACCGTGTTCTCAGGAAGTGTATCCAGACCATTGAACTGAGACTTCTTGGCTTTGCCAGCCTGAAAGTCTTGGGGTCTCGGGGCAGCAAAACCACTTAAATGACTGGAAAGGCGTATTATAAGAATAATGAACACAGGTGAATTTTGTCAGACATGGAAAATTTCATTCCTCTGAGGATGTCAAGGAAACCCTGGTGGCATAGTGGTTAAGAGCTATGGCTGCTAACCAAAAGGTCGGCAGTTCGAATCCACCAGGCGCTCCTTGGAAATGGTATGGGCAGTTCTACTCTGTCCTATAGGGTCGTTATGAGTTGGAATCAACTTGATGGCAATGATTTGGGTTTTGGAGGATGTCAAGGCCATTTCTGGGCAGCAACTGTTGCTTTAAGAAAAATTTCCCCTTAACTTCAGTCTTCATTCATGAGTACCTTAAAGACCCTAGCAGTAGAATTCTGGGTTTTACATTTACTATTTAGTGTCAAAGGTACAGCCTTATCCTGACAGGGGATACAACAGAGAATCCCTGATGGAGTAGGAGAACAGTGGGATGCGGACCTCAAATTCTAGTAAAAAGACTAGACTTAATGGTCTGACTGAGACTAGAAGGACCCCAGAGGTCATGGTCCCCGGACCTTCTGTTAGCCCAAGACTGGAACCATTCCCAAAGCCAACTCTTTAGACAAGGATTGGACTGGACTATGGGATAGAAAATGATACTGGTAAGGAGTGAGCTTCTTGGCTCCAGGAGAACACATGGAGACTATGTGGGCAGCTCCTGTCTGGAGGGGAGATGAGAAGGCAGAGGGGGTCAGAAGCTGGCTGAATAGACACAGGGAATACAGGGTGAGGAGGAGGAGTGTGCTGTCTCATTAGGAGGAGAGCAACTAGGAGTACATAGCAAGGTGTATGTAAATTTTTATATGAGAGACTGACTGGATTTGTAAACTTTCACTTAAAGCACAATTAAAAAAAAAAAAAAAAGATACAGCCTGGTGGTGGTGGGTGGGGGGAGGGGTACATTTTGGCTCAAATGCCATAGACTCTGTACTTAACTGAGATTTTTAATAGATTTTGTTGAATTAATGTTTTTCTATTTGTTGTATGCTCTTTGGAGTATTTCCAGAGATTTTAATTTTTTTTGTAATAGTTTTCACTGGTTATGATTGTTTCACTGGGGCAAGCGTCTGCAGGGCTGTTCGTGCCTTCATTACCGAAGTCGAGAATTTGAGCTCTGATACAGTCTTAAGGAATAACATGTAAGATGACAAGACTGTACAGAAGGGGCTCAAGAAATACATCTTAAATCTCATGAATGCATTTGCGGGTGAATTTAACTCAATGACTGTACCTTTTTTTTTTTCCGCATAATGTTGTTCAGACTTATCAATAGTCATTCATTTACCCAATACGCTTTGAATGCTGACAAGGGAAAATTGTCAAAATGGAATTCCAGTGGCTCTAAAAGCTTTTATTCGATCTTATTGAATGTTAAGAATGGTTGGCCTTTCCCGTGTTTAAGTGTGACATCTCTCTCCAAACGCACTCCCACTGTAACAACTCCTGCTTTCCTGTGGATGGGTCTTTGGGTAGAAACTGGAAGAAGCAGCATCTCGTGCAGCAGAAGAAGAAAAGAAACGCCTTCAGACTCAAGTGGAACTGCAGGCCAGGTTCAGCACAGAACTGGAGCGGGAGAAGCATGTGAGTGCCATGTGGCTGGGGAAGCTGCTGTGTTAGTGGACAGAGCCAGCTTGGGATGGTGGAAATGGGAGGGCTGCGAGGCTGGAGCTGAGGCTCTCTCATTAGCTTGGCTCTGCTACTGACTTGCAGTGGGAGATTGGGGGAAGTTATATGTTTATTCATTCATCTACTCTCCATTTATCGAGCACCTTCTGTATGCTAGGTACTGGTGCAGTGGTTACAGACCTGCTGCCACCAGCCGCTCCTTGGAAACCATATGGTGCAGTTCTACTCTGTCCTATAGGGTTGCTATGAGTCGGAATCGACTCCATGGCAATGGGTTTGGTTTTCTTTCTTTCTTTTTTTTGGTGCCAAGGATACAAAGATAGAAAGCCATGTGCCTTGCTTCCAAGACACCTAAGTAGAAATTTATGGACTGGAATGATGAATGCTGTGGGTATGTCCTGGTTTGCCTGGGACAATCTGTCATCCCGGTATAAGTGTTAATAGCATCCCTTTTCATTCTCGAAAGGGTCCTGGTTTGGATAACAAAAAGCTGTGGAAAAAGTAAGCATAGGTTCTGTGACATTTCTTCTCTGTAGTGAGCAAAGTGGGGGCTTCAGAAATCATGAGACTATCTGAATTCTGATCTGCTGCTGTTGGCCACTCTAATTATTCCTGGAGCCTCCCATTCCCCAGAGACTTAAGAGACAGGCTGCTTTAAGTTGTTAGCTGGTCGATTAGAACACAGGCCTTCTCACAGTGAGTTGTAATGGGTGGGATGTTGCTGAGTCAAGTGCCTGAATAGATGCTCATTACATTCACTTTAGCAAATTTTTGTTGCTTAGAGTTGAACGAGATGGTGATCATGTTTGTGTTATGAGAGGAACGTATGCAGAGGAACACAGGTGTGACGTAACAGAAAGTGCCACACTCACAGCCAGAAGATGTGGATTTGTTTCCTCTCTGCCTTTTCTCACTGAGCATTAGTATTTCTCTTTAAATTAGGAGATTATCTTATGATCTCTCAAGACAGCTGTGAGTATGAAGTGAGCTAATACAGGTGAAAATATTTTATAAATTGCAGAGACATCTGCCAATAGGTATAGTACTGTATTTAGGATGTCCTTGTCTTTCATCTTTTAACGTAGAGAGATTCAAAACTCTTAAATCCAGAAGGGAAAAACCATAGATCTGCTGAGGCACTCTTTTAACTGCTTGAGTTCCAAGGTGGAGTGTGAGGTAACCGGTGAGCACAGAAGTTGGTACTGATTAATTTTTCCTTTCCCCTTTATTTCAACACTTTTGGCTTCTCTGGCTGGGAAAGACTCATTGCTTTTAGAATAAACCATTCGCCAAGAGGTTGCAGCCTTAAGACAAAGGAATTTCAAGATAAATTATATAGGGAAACTTTTTTTTTTCTTGGTTTGGTTCTTAAAATGTGGATTGGAAGAGGTGAAAAATATATCAGGGTAAGAAAACAGCATTTGGGTTGTAGCTGGTTTTCCTGGGACTCTTTTAATGTTGCTATTGGGTGTGTTGCTCCCATCTCCTCCATCTTTAGTTCAAGGACTGAAGGACAGGGCCCTGCCCACCCTGATGGGCTGCAGCTGTGGACTGTGAGCAATCCCTGAGGGTGGAGGTGGAGTAGGGGGCTTTCTCTGAGGGAAAAGTTAATCTGCTTTTAAACATGACCCGTTCATACCACCAGATCAGACAGCAGATGGAAGAAGAGGTTGCCCAAAAATCCTCGGAACTGGAACAGTATTTGCAGCGAGTACGGGAGCTGGAAGACATGTACCTAAAGCTGCAGGAGGCTCTTGAGGATGAGAGACAGGCCCGGCAAGATGAAGAGACTGTGAGGAAGCTTCAGGCCAGGTGCCAGATCACCTTGTGTACTTTGCCTTTATGTGCTTTGCTTGGGCTAATACAGTTTCTAGGAAATGTCTGACGCCCTGGTGGAGAGGGAGGGATATCTCTGCTCTGGATAACTGAGCTTGAGGTGCAGGTCCAGATTGGAGAGACTGCAGGAGACATGGCTGGCTGGGTTATTCTCAATCTGGGGCAGCGGAAGACCTTGCTTCTGGGGCCTAAGAAGGGCCTTATCACTATTTTAGAGCAGTCTGGTGGGGTACCTTTATAGTCATATTCTAGAATGATCCCAGGATCAGCTCTAATGAGAACCTGGCTTTTTAGATATGTCCCAGGCCAGAAAGGGCCCGGTGCTGCCTTAGTGTGGTGGCTGGGGTCTGCTTCAGGCCAGACCTACAGCTGCTTTTGGGGGAGAAGGACGAAATAGGCAGTTTTCATTGGGTCATTCAGGATTAGTGACATTCCTTAAATAATTACTTCTTGAAATCCTAGTTTTAAAAGTTCTTGAAAACTAAATTTTTCACCCCTTAGAGGTTTAAGGTCAGGTTTGCTATTTATGATAGTCCTGTTCTCAGATGACAACTCTAAATTTTGTGCTTTCGTAGTAGCAGGGAGGAGAAGGTACAATGAAGATCCCAAAGGGGAAAAAATCGAGCTATCTATACTCTTTTCTTCCAGTTTCTAACTTGCTGCCCCATTTGCATTCTTTAAGATGTCTTGTCAGGGAGTGTAAATATTACTGAAAAATATTTCTGAAAAATGTGACTGAAACCTATTTATCCTAGGAGCAGCCACTGGTCAGTGAGGTGTGCCTTAGGCTTTGAGCCGCGAGTGCTCTGTTTCTGGAAGCAGCTGCGAGATGAATTGGGGTTGATTTTCCATGGCTGTCATCCCACACATGGAGTAGTAAAGATGTTCATTTAATCTCTAGATAGGAAGAGAGAAAAAAAGGAAGTTCGTTGTTGTATGCTTTGCCAAAAATAACTTCAACCCTTAATCAGATTTTGAAAATCTTGATTCTACTAAAGGAAAAATTATTTTCTAAATAGAAAATTAAATGCTTAGCATATTACCTGGCATTTATGGGCCCACAAGTGTGTGTTCACTGTACTGTGGGATTAAGCTAGATTCTTAGAACCACCTTCTAGTTGCCACTGGGTAGTAATGTTAGAAGGTCCACTGCATGGGAAGGCTTGAGCCCCCTGTGGCTTCCAAATAGAGGCATTCTAACTTTCTCTGATATTTTTTGAGCCACTTCATAATTCATGCTGCCCTGGAAGTTTATAGATCTTCTGCAGAGAGTTCACAGATAAGATAGGCTGTATGTATTACGCACTTAACGGGAGTTTTGACAGAGGTTGCTTATGACACAATAGGGATTAGATCACAAAGGGAATCATATAACTCTAGGGATTTAGTACAATATTAATTGCTTAGTGTTTATGGAATGAATGATGCTTTGAGTAAGGGACCAAAACCAACCCAAACCCAGTGCCGTCGAGTCGATTCTGACTCATAGTGACCCCATAGGACAGAGTAGAACTGCCTCATAGAGTTTCCAAGGAGCACCTGGCAGATTTGAACTGCTTTGGTTAGCAGTCGTAGCACTTAACCACTACGCCACCAGGGTTTCCGGACAGTTGTGAATAATTGAAGCTAGTGGTTGGTGGTATGTATAACACACTCTGCTGCTAACCGAAAGATTGGAGGCTCAGAATCAGCCAATGGAACCGTATGGAGCACAGTTCTACTCTGACACATACGGGGTTGTCATGAGTAGAAATCAACTTCATGGTAGCTGGCATGGTGGTGGTAGGTATCAGAATCACGTATAGAGCTTTCTGAAACACATAGATATGGGGCCTGTGACAAGTTTAATGAATCAGAGTATCTGTGGATAAGAGCTGGGCATGAGGGGTTTTCTTAAATTATGATAAATATATATGTAACAGAACATTTGCCGTTTCAACATTCTTCACGTGTTAAATTCAGTGACATTATATTTGTCATGTTGTTCAACCATCCCCGTTATCCGTTTCCAATTTTTTTCATTACCCTTAATAGGAGCTTGCTATTGCCATCCAGTTGATTTCAGCTCATAGTGATCCTTTAGGACAGTGTAGAACTGCTCCATAGGGTTTCCAAGGAGTGGCTGGTGGATTTGAACTGCCATTGTTAGCAGCCAGAGCTCTTAACCATTGTGCCATCAGGGCTCCAACTAAGTTAACAGGAGCTTGTTGTTGTTAGGCGCCATCGAGTTGGCTCCAACTCATAGCGACCCTCCCCTAAAGCATTTTTTTTTTTAAGTTTTGACTTGCCTCCTCACCCCCCCCCCAAAAAAAGTTCTGGCGAATTCTTTTGCACGCTTTGATTTAAGCAATTTGCCAAATGGTTTCATCTTTCTGGATGCAAATATAACTATGATGTAACTGCTGTGCTCAATTAGCTAAAAGTACTGCACAAAATTGAGCTTTTTCTTGGTGTGCAAAGGCCATTTTATGAATCTAATTATTGTACTATTCTAAATTATTTTTCTTCCAGCTAAGTTTTTGAAATTTGAAATGAACGGCTCTGCCCCCTCTAGTGGTCATTTTTATTTTCCCCAGTGGTCATTTTGAAGTAAGGTGATCCTCTGTCTTTTCCGATGTTACTGAAAGCTGAGCCTAATTCACAGACACATTCTGTCAGAGGGGTTTTCTCCTTGCTTCCATGCCTCAGGATAGGCCTTTCTGGGCAGAACAAGCAAGGGAGTCACCACAGGGTTGGGTTAGAAATATTTATGTGTGGCACTAATTGAAATGAAGCAGAATCTTAGGCCAGGGTGGACAGAAAGGGCTTTTTAGTTAGTCCTCCCTTGTCCTTTCTTTCTTTAATTGTACCTTAGATGAAGGTTTACAGAACAAACTAGCTTCTCGTTAAACAGTTAGTACACATATTGTTTTGTGACATTGGTTGCCAACCCCACGACATGTCAACACTCTTCCCTTCTCAACCTTGGGTTCCCTATTACCAGCTTTCCTGTCCCCTCTTGCCTTCTCGTCCTTGCCCCTGGGCTGGTGTGCCCATTTAGTCTTGTTTTGTTTTATGGGCCTGTCTAATTTTTGCTGAAGGGTGAGACGCAGGAGTGACTTCATGAGCTAAAAGGGTGTCTGGGGGCCATATTCTCAGGGTCTCTCCAGTCTCTGTAAGACCAGTAAGTCCGGTGGGTTTTTTTGTGTGTGTGTGTGTGAGTTTGAATTTTGTTCTACATTTTTATTCAGCTCTGTCCAGGACCCTCTGTTACGATCCCTGTCAGAGCAGTTGGTGGTGGCAACCAGGTACCATCTAGTTGCGCTGGACTCAGTCTGGTGGAGGCTGTAGTACTTGTGGTTCATCAGTCATTTGAACTAATGTTTTCCTTGTGTCTTTGGTTTTCTTCATTCTCCCTTGCTCCAGGTGGGGTGAGACCAGTGGTGTATCTTAGATGGCCACTCATAAGCTTTTAAGACCCCAAGTGCTCCCCTGTCCTTTCTTAAAGCGATAGCAGACTGGTTATTCTTGGAATATTTGGCATCTCATTGTTGTGATGGATGCCCCTTTCTCTGTCGGTGCCATAAGTTTCCTCAGAGATTACTTAAACACAAAAACTTTGGCTTGAGCCATTTGAGTCTTGTAGTTATTATTATTTTACTTATTTAATAACATTTTAGTGTGTTTTTGGTGAAGGTTTACACAGCAGTTAGGTTCCCATTCAACAATTTCTACACAAGTTGTTCAGTGACATTGGCTACATTCTTCACAATGCATGAGCATTCTCGTTATTTCTGTTCTGGTTGTTCATTTCCGTTAATCTAGTTTCCCAGCACCCTTAAATTCTCATCTTTATTTTAAAGTCATTGTTGACCGTTTGGTTTCATATAGGTGATTTTTTAAAGGAGCACAGTACTTATGGGTGATATTCATTATTTTTTGAGCCAATTTGTTATTTAGCTACAAGATAACCTCAGGAGTTATTTTCAGTTCAAGGTTCGATGAGTATCTCAGGGCAGTAGTCTCAGGGAGTTCTCCAGTCTCAACGAGTTGAGTAGGTCTGTTTTTTTTAGTAATTTTAGGCTGTATTTCACATTTTTCTGTCATTCTATCAGGGTCCATCTATTGTGGCCCTGTTTGGAATGGTTGGTAGTGATAGTGGGCACCATCTAGTTCCTCTGGTCTCAGTTAGATGAAGCTCTGGTTCATGTAGACTACTTGTCCTGTAGACTAGTTTCTTGTTTGAGTCTTTGGTTTCCTTCTTTGTCTTTTTTTCTGGATGAGTGGAGACCAATAGTTGTATTTTAGATGGCCACTCACAAGCTTTTAAGACCCCACACACTACTCGCCGAACTAGGATGTAGAACATATATTATTATTTTCTTTAAAATTGAAGCTCATTTCTTGATGTATAATACTGAAGGGAGGTTATCTAGCCTCTTCATAATGGAAACTCAGAAAGCTGCTAATTTGACATTTGCACAACTCAAGTTACTGAAAATTTCTTGATACTGAGCCATAACTTGTCCCTTCATAATAGTCATTGCTAAATTTTTGGATCCGTAACGTCTAGGAGCATATCTTAGTCACGTCTGTATTCCTAACAACTAGAGCAGTACCTGGTATACAATAAGTGCCTAAGGAACATTTTTCGAATGAATGAATGGATCCAAGTTCTATCCATAGGGCCATGTAGAACACCAGCAGTCTCTCTTCCATATGATAATACTTTTTATGTATTTAAAGGCAGTTTGGGATAGTGGGGAAAACATGGGCTCTGGAGTGAGGTCTGAGTTTGAATCCCAGCTCTGGTTCTTTCCAGCTGTGTAATTTTGGAGACGTTACTTCACTACTTTGAGCCTCAATTCCTCATTCTATAAAATAAGGATAATTACTAGCTGTCATGGATTGAATGGGTCCACCTAAAATATCTGTCAACTTCGCTAGGTCATGATTCCCAGTATTGTATGATTGTCTATCATTTTATCATCTGATGTGATTTCCCTATGTGTTGTAAATTCTATGACTATAATGAGATGAATTAGTGACACTTATATTGATCAAATCTCCAAGATGAGATAGTGTTTTAAGCCAGTATCTTCTGAGATGTAAAAGAAGTGAGCAGAGAGATTTAGGGACCTCATACCATCAAGACAGCAGCATTGGGAGTGGAGTGCCTCCTTTGGTTCCTGTGCAGAGAGGCTCCTAGTCCACGGGAAGACTGATGACAAGGACCTTCCTCCAGAGTCGACAGAGAGTTAAAGCCTTCCCCAGGAGCTGGCGCCCTGAATTTGGACTTCCAGCCTACTGGACTGTGAGAGAATAAACATCTGTTTATTAAGGCATCTACTTGTGGTGTTTCTGTTATAGCAGCACTAGATGACTAGTAGACACCAGCCACGTAGGGCTGTCATGAAGATTAAATGAGGTAATGCATGAAGTGTTTAGTGTAATGTCTGGCATTTGGTAGTCATACAGTGTGTTCTTGTTCCTTTATAACATTTGCAGGTGGAAAAGATATATAATGTATAGAATGTCAAAATAAACCTTTAAAAAAGAAGTTGACAGGCCAGAATGGTGGTTTTAGACCAAGAAAATAGTTCAAAATATCAACAGAACAAGTATAGAATCCAGTAGACTTGGGGTAATGGCAATTCATTTGAAAAGATTTAGGGTTTTAATTCCCTGTGATGTGGTTGCTAAAACCTCATGTACTCTTATGAAACCTCAATGAACATGAAGTGTGCACAGCAAATAAGAGAGTTAGTCCCATTGTAATAATATGAGCTAATATTTAATCAGCACTTACCACGTGGTAGACAGTGTTCTAAGTACTTTGCATACGTTACCACATTTAATACATCAATAAACCTTTGATGGTAGATATTGTTTCTGTTTCCTTGTTATAAATGAGGAAGCTGAGGCACAGAAAAGTTTAAGTCTCTAGTCAGGGCTCTTGTTTGCAGATCACAGAAACCAACTCAAGTTAGCTGAAAGGAATATATTGGAAGGATCTTGAATGGCTTACTAATTCCATGGGAAGCCAGATGACCAGGCCTTGAGCACAAGCAGGAACCAAAGGAAGCTGAGCAGCCAAAACCACAGCCCAACCTAGGCCATGGGAAGAGTCCAGTGAGGTTGCCATTCACACCAACATTGGTGTTAAGTGTCGGAAGTCACCATTGCTCCTTCTGTCACTTGACATTGGATGTTGCTGCCACCAGCAAGATAAATTTTTCACTGTCTGCTTTTTTGTGTCAGTTGCTTCAGAGGCAAAGTTCCAGAAGGGGCATATGATTAGTTAAGCACAGCTCATGCTTCCACTGTGCCCTGGCTTCCAAGGGGCAGGAGGGCAGGGGTCTGGCCTTAGACTTTATTGTGGCAGGTGGGGCCTGCCTTCCACGAGGACTCACACTGTGGCACATTCCCCTAGACATGAAGGGGGTTCAGATGCAGGGCAGCCTGAACAACTGCAAATACCCATTCCCTGTATTTTCACTACCAGGACGAAAAAATGGGGCCTCTCTGTCTTGTTCACTGTTGTATCCCTAGTGCCTAGAAAAGCATATTGTTGTTGTTAGTTGCTGTCGAGTTGATTCTGACTCATGGCGACCCCATGTGTGCAGAGTAGAACTGCTCCACAGGGTTTTTAAGACTGTTCCTTTGGAAACAGATTGTCCAGCCTGACTTCCAAGACACCTCTGGGTGGGTTCGAAAGCATATACCAAACCCAAATCCATTGCCGTCCAGTTGATTCTGACTCATAGCGACCCTCTAGGACAAAGTAGAACTGCCCCATAGGGTTTCCAAGGAGTACCTTGTGGATTTGAACTCCTGACCTTTTTCGTTAGCAGCCAAACTCTTAACCACTACACCACAAGGGTTTCCTCAAAGCATATAGAAGGTGCTTAATAAATACTTGCTAAATGAGTGAATAAACCCTGCGCTGGTCAGAGCACATTTCCAGCATTGTGTTCAGTTGTGGAATGTCACACTCCAAGAGACACTAAAGAGCTGGAGTGCATCTCAAGAAGGATCTTGAGCCTGGAAACTGTGCCCCAACAGCTAAAGCTAGGACGGTCCACGTGGAGAAGGGCATTCTTAGCAGGAAGCCAGAGCTGCCTTCCAGTTGCTGAAGGGCTGTAACAGGGCGAGGGAGCAGATTGGTTCTTTGTGGAACTAGAGATAGTGGATGGGAGAGCTCATTGTAGTCTAAGAAAGAATTTTCTAAGGATTGAGGCTGCCCATAAGTAAACTGGCCTTGTTTGTGAGGCAGTGAGTGGCTTATCACCCAGAGTATTGAGCAGAGATAGACAACGGCCTTGTGGGATGTTGGAGAGGGAATTCTTCAGAGTTGGCGTAGGTGGGGGCTGAGGGTTGGAGTTAGGAGATTAGCATAGCCTGTTACTTTGTTTCTTTTATTGTTGATTTCAGAAGAGCAAGCGCTCTTCCATAGTGGTAACTGGTCTGCCATGTGACTTGGCTTTGTGTGGCTCCTTACCATAATACTGATGGTCAAGACACTAGAGATGTGTCCCATGCTTAGGGTGGCAGCTAACCACATTGTCCGTACTGGCAACACAGATTTGGGCTGTTCATTAACTTATTTATTATTTATTTAAACACCTACAGAGCTGGATGTTCTCGGGTGGATTGTCTGGCATATTGAAAAACGACATTTTAGAGTCACACAGACCTAGGTTGAAATCCCATTATTACCTTGCACAACATACTTTTAAACCCCTTGATCTTCAATTGCTTCATCTGTAATGCAGGGACAGCAGTACTTTGCAGAATTGTTGGGGGATTAGCAATAATGAATGTAAAGTTCCTGGCAGGTAGGAGTTGCTCAGTAAATGGTGTCTATTATCATTCTCAGTTTTCTTAGCTTCTTCTTTCTTCACCTCCTCATTAGTTTAATTATCAGATTTTTCCTTGGTAATATATTTTCACTAGACAAAAAATGTTTTCATGCTATAGTAACCAGGCAAAAAAAAAAAAAAATTTTTTTTTATTGTGCTATAAGTGAATGTTTACAAATCAAGTCAGTCTCTCATACAAAAATTTATATACACCTTGCTATATGCTCCTAATTGCTTTCCCCCAATGAGGCAGCCCGCTCCTTCCCTCCGCTCTCTTCGTGTTCATTCCACCAGCTTCTGACCCCCTCTGCCCTCTCATCTCCCCTCCAGATAGGAGATGCCAACATAATCTCAAGTATCTACTTAATCCAAGAAGCTCTTTCTTCACCAGCATCTTTTTCTATCCCATAGTCCAGTCCAATCCTTGTCTGAAGAGTTGGCTTTGGGAATGGTTCCTGTCCTGGGCTAACAGAAGGTCTGGGGGCCATGACCACGGCGGTCCTTCTAGTCTTAGACCATTAAGTCGCAACCAGGCAAATTTTAAAACTTGTGGTGGATGACCTAGTACAGGGCACTTACCTTTGTGCCTCACTGTCTTTATCTCTAAAGTGTAAATAACAATAGCACCCAAGTTTACTCTGAGGATTAATTGAGATAATAGATTTAACTCCTAGCTCAGTTCCTGGCACACATTACATCCTCAGTAAATGTTAATCTTTTTCAAAAAAGAGTAAAGCTGTGAGAGCTTGGAGCAGGACACCTGGCAGCTTTGTGAATATGGGCCTCTTGGGCCCCCAGTTTCCTCCTTGTAAAATGGAGATGATCTCAGAACCTCTCTTCTGCTGAGTCGTGTGTGTGACCGTGGTGGGGTTTGACCTGAGCTCTTTCTCCACGTTGTAGGTTGCTGGAAGAAGAGTCTTCCAAAAGGGCTGAACTAGAAAAGTGGCACCTGGAGCAGCAGCAGACCATTCAGACGACTGAAGCAGAGAAGCAGGAACTGGAGAACCAGCGCATTATGAAAGAGCAAGCCCTGCAGGAAGCCATGAAGCAGCTGGAACAGCTCGAGTTAGAGCGGAAACAAGCACTTGAGCAGTATGAGGTAATTAGACTCGTCCCTGCAAACTTTAGTTTATTTAAATTTCTAAAAGTGAACATTTTTCAGTAATGGAATTTGTGTTTAGTGCTAAATTTGAATCGACTTGATGGCATCGGGTTTGGTTTTTGCTAAGTATGGGCAGCTAAGAAGAAGAAAGAGAGGAAGCCTTTACAGGAGATAAGGCGTATCAGTCAGAGTCTAATCAGAAACCATATAGTTATTTGAACAAGGAAAGTTTAGCATAAAAATTATGAATTATAACAGGGCATTACCTACTGGAGGGTAAAGAAAGCTCTTAAGAATATGGGAATGGCAGATACAAGGAGCAGCACTGCCTCTAGTACTGAGGCGGAATACCCAGGGAAGGAGCAGATTGCCTCTCCCTCCCCTCCCAGTGCTGGATCTGCCTGCTTGGAGAGGGCGTGGCCTTGACCCAATGGGTGGCAGAAACATTTGCTGTGGTGCTGTGCCAATAAAACTCACTGGGAGCTGCCCACAGGCAGGGGCCACTAAAACCCACGGGAGGGAAGTACTATGGGTGTCCCGTGTACCACAGAGGCAGACCAGGAAGAGCACAGTGGAACCTGGAAGAAATGCCCTGTCCTATTCTAGAAGGCCCTCAGCATCCTCTACTGCCAACGCTTAAATGGTGCCCACTGACGAGGGAGAGTTGTTCAGGCATCACAAGGAGGACAATGAAGGGTGGATCTGGATCTGAGAAAAGGCCAGATGAAGGCATGTGAGGGCCCTAAGCATTGATAATCTGTGGTGCCCCCTCCTCTGCTTACTGACACATTCAAACAGGATATGCCCGTTATATTTATACGTGTATATATATATATTATATTATATTTATATTTATATATTGCTAGCTCTTGGAGTTGCTGGATCAGTGGACATGGATAAACAAGACGGTTCTCTTGAAGTAGATCAGAGGCCTGTTATCTATTGATATAATCTGTCCCTGCCCAGGACTCACGGCGGATCCAGTTGCATATTGGGTGACGGTAGTAAGAGTTAGACTCGACAGCCCACCTCTACCTCTTGTTTATTAGAAAGAAATAGTATACTCCCAAGAGACCCATCAAGATAAGGAATTTCAGCTACAGAAGAGGGGACTGTAAGAGACAGATGTCAACGAAGTGGTAGGGACCTCACAGCTTAAACAACCTTGTATGTGGACACCCTTGTGACCCTGTGTGAACCTTATTTCCAGCGAGCACATTCTCACGCACTGGAGCTGGTATCAGTTTAATTCAGTGCCACTTCCCTTCCTTCACTGTGGCGCTCGCTTTTCCTTGTGTCCTATCTGCTTGGCATCTATAGGTCTTTGCTTTGGAAAACTGGTGCCCCTGTCTTGTTGATGCCCTAAGCACGTACTTACCTTGCTTATCGGATAGTCTGTCCTGATCTGAGAGGCAAGGATCTTATATATTCATCTATCACTAGTGTGAATATAGTGGAAGGAGCATAGGGCTTTTGAATCAGGCAGCCTGGCTCTACTGCTTCATCTGTGTGACTCCAGGCAGGCTACTTAACCTTTCTGAACTCTAGTTCCTCATCTGTAAAATCAGGTAATAATAGTTCCTACTTCTCAGAGAGGCTGTGAGGATTTAATGAGATAACCCACGAGCATATATTAAGTGCCCAGGCATTGTTATTTTGTTCTTATATTACCTGTGTGTCCACACAGTCCAAAATCTACTTTGTTCCAGGGAGTTAAAAAGAAGCTGGAGATGGCAACGAGTAAGACCAAGAGCTGGAAGGACAAAGTGGCCCAACATGAAGGATTAATTCGGTTGATAGAACCAGGTAACAGACTCTTTGAAATAATCATATATTTATTTGATTAATTTTTCTGGTTTGTGTATTTGAATTGTGCTCATCCCCCCCCCCCCAATTTTTTTTGCCCAAATGTACAGAAACCAAGCTATTAAGGGTCAATTTCTCTTGAATAACTTGCCCTTTAATAGGTAAGAGGGCCCAGTTAATCCCCTTTGTATGTATCTCCCAGTCGTTTTGGCTGGTATAGCATACCATCCGTACACATTTATGGATGTTTCTTAGAGAGGAAATAAAGCAGAAAAGGTACTGTTTTTGTCTGTGGGGAAGCGTGATAATGTGCATTGAAGACCATAATGTTTCAGGTATTTATAGCATGTTTGTCTCCTAGGTTCAAAAAACCCTCACCTGATCACTAACTGGGGACCTGCAGCTTTCACCCAGGCAGAACTTGAAGAGAGAGAGAAGAACTGGAAAGAAAAAAAGACCACCGACTAACTGAGCACGGCAGGAGGAGCATCAGTCGTGTAGATGCCAAGTGTAGCTGGAAAGCTTTATGCTAAACGCAAAAAAAGAAATGGCTTTGCTGCTTTTAGCTTTTCTTCCTTCAGTGCCTCCAACTGGGTGAATATACTAAGGAAGCCTTCTTATTTATCTTCTTGCAAAAAGGACCTTATGTGGGGGGCAGGGGAGTCAATATTGTCAAGCTCTTTACTCTTTCTTTGAAAACTCAGCTTCTGAAAATTACCTTTCAGACAGCTCTCACCGATTCTTTTTGGAATGAGGCAGCATGGGAACCCCACAGCCCACTCCCATTCTGTGCTCTGTGGAGGGGCTGGGGGATAAGTTCTCCATATCGCTGACTAATGGGAACCTCTTTAGACGGGATGTCAGTTATTTCCTTTGGCAGCATGTTTCCTTCTCCAAATGTGTGTTTTTAAACTGGAGTGTCTGCCATTCCATGCCATTTGCCGGACTGCTGTTGGCATTGGTGCTCTGGAAGAGAAGTCACGGAGTCACTACCATTTCCTGGCTTCCCTTCTGGGATGTGATCTGGTTAGTGAAGGTTTTCTAGCTCTTACGACATTTCTTTTGTAAGCCATCATACATGTAGCGGGTATCATTTCCATCTCCTTTCCTTTCACCTCAAAGAAAAACGTCCATTTGGCTCATACTTTCAACCTAATTCTCTCTCTTTAGTGTGAGAGGCATGTACCGTCGTTGCCTAAGTACATGCTGGTAGTGAGAGGATTATGTTGAGTAGTTGTTGTCAGCTAGTTAGTGGCCTATCATCATATTAGCCAAGTTATGATGTTAGCTTTTGTTAGGTGGGCAGCTTTTCTGCTTTTTCTATCTTCTATGGGTGGTGGTGGAGGAAATAGCTAGTAAAAACAAGTTTAACAGGGAGTTTGGGACAGGGCTTCGAACTGGTTCATTCTGGGATGAACAAGTTCAGAGCCGTGGTATGTGATCATAGTTTCTACGCATCTGACTTGAAAGGCATCTTGGGGGAGGTTTTTCTGGTCTGTCTTGGGATTGAAAATAATTTTTATGAAATCAAGCCTTCCAACAGTGATTATAATTTATAAACAGCAGTAACTGCATGGGTTCTGATGCAGTGATGCTTAAAATTGTAAATAAATATGGTGATGATTCAGTTGTTGCAAAAAGGAAAGAATTCAGTGGGAGGGTTGACGTCCCTCTCTCTCTACAAGTATCAAATGAGGACAGAAGAACCTCCTGCGTTCTTACTGTAATGCTTGCAGTGATCTCAAGAAGATGTACACATCTAGAATAATACTGTTTTGGAAATTTCAGTGTATGTATTTATTTACAAGAGAGGAAGTTACAACATAATACCATAAATTATCACCTTTTATGATGGGAAAATATTTGCCAATGAAATGACCTTTAGGAATTTGTCTTAAGGTTTTTGGCTTTTTAATAAAAATGTAATTTTTATTTAATGATCTCTTAGAGGTACCTTTATAAAATGTAGGTTATTATTACCTGAAATATCTTTGTATCATGTGCCTTGGAAATTTCTCAGCTAATTTAGAGGTTAGCCACTTAGCAGCATTATCCTTCTATTCAGTAGCTGTCAGTAGACCAGTGAGACCTTGATGAGGAATGGAACCCTCCCTGTGTTGGTTATGCATCACAGCGGGGACTCCAGTATCCCTCATAAAGAATGAGGAGAGGATACTTTACAAAGATGGAGCTGAAACAGTGTGGGCTGGGGAGCCCAAGCACCGGTGTCTGGGGGAAGAGTGGTGTCTGGGGGAACAGCCATGGTGGGATATGTGTATTTCTTCTTGTGGGAAGTGGTATAGTAGGCCATGCGCCTTTGCAGATTCCCCTCCTTAAACCTGGCATGTCCTACAGCTACATCTGAAAACAGGAGCTGGGCTTAGCTGTTCCACCCTCGGCTCCACGGACCACTCTGCCTGGGCTGGGGCTGCCAGCCTGAGGACGACCTGCTTTCCAGCCACATTTGGACCTTGACCAAGTACATACAATATATGGATGTGGTTGTGTAGAAGATTTCTGTGTAATGCAGAGCATTACCAATTTATATCCTGGCTTCAGTAGCACAAACTCAAGGAGGCAAAAATCCTTTCAAACAATGTTCTGGTTCGGATAGATACTTACCATCAAAGACAGCACAGACATCCGATTTGGAATGATGTTTTGATACTAACTGAATTCTCCTAATGTTTGAAATAGTTTCAGCTGGTATCAGCTGTCAAAATGCTGACAGAGCCCTCGGTTTTGCTTTTGTAATTACTGTACAGGAATGTGTGAACATCCTAATCGGGCTTTTTCCTTCATAAGTAGGGATATGATCATTTATAGGAATTATACATAAAAAAAAGTTGGAAATGTATTTTTGTGATGTGCTGTGTTGAGAAGAAACAATGTATTTATAAGCTTCAAACCTACTTATCTAAACATTGTACAATGTAATATGCTCAACTTTAATTTTTTGCTAATTTTTCTAAGACATATTAAAAATGTTTTGTATTTTTTTTTTTTTTAAGTAAAACGCACCTAGTAAGAAAATAAAAAATACCAGAACAACATACATTTTAAACTGTCTGGTTTAATAAAGCAACGAGGTAAAGTTGTGTGTCTTTATGTGTATTTGCATATAATGCAGTGGGCTCTGGGTTAGGGATACTTCCTGAAAACACTGGGTTGGAGTTTGAACCCCTAAACCAATGCTGTCAAAAAGTGAGCTGTGGCCTTCTGTTTGGTGTTTGAGTCATGAATGTGGGGAAACCCTGGCGGATGTGTCAGCTCGCAAACGGGAACTTAGAAAAATGTTTTCTTCCTCGTTGTTGCTCCTACCTCCAAACCCTCCTACCTCTGCTTTCCCGAGCTTTCTTTTTATGCCTTTCCGTTTCTCTTTCACTAGAGTAAACAGTGTGGTTTTACATGATTGCCAAGATCAAAATGCCTATTGTGGGCTAGGCAGGCCCACTAAATCCAGCGTGATTTTGTCTTGGGAAGCTGATCTTTCTCTTTTACAGGGAGAGAGAGAACACATGGTGGGGTTTTTCAAGGATTCTTTCTCTATGGTACTGGGGTAGTGGTTCTCAACTGGGGAAGATTTTGCTCCCCCACCTCAAGGGACATTTGGCAATGTCTGGAGACATTTTTGGTTGTCACCACTGGAGGAGGTGTTACTGGCATCTAGTAGGTAGAGACCAGGGATGCTGCTAAATATCCTGCCATGCACAGAACAGCCCCCATCACAAAGAATTATCTGGTCCAAAATGACAGTCGTGCCAAGGTTGAGAAAGACTGCTCTACAGAAAGGTCCAGAACACAGCAGGCTCTTAGAGTCAGGGTTTTACTTCAAACAGCTGACCTCTTTGGTGTAAATGGTGCCCAGTGGAAGCGAGAGTCTGTCTGCTCTGGGAGTTGGAGAAGAGCAGAGGGCCGGGGCTCTGGCACACCCAGTGCAGAGCATTGGGCTTCGGAAACTCACTTTTCCACATAGGTCCAGAGGGAATTGCTTTGGCTATGTTTTAAAGTCTGTCTGTGATTCAGGTTGCTGGGCCGTGAAATGTAAAAGCTGCCTTACCTTGCTTTCCTCCCCTGAGTGGGAACACAGGGTGGGTGTGTCAGAACCACTCGACAGCTGGTGAAGAATGAGCTTTCAGACTTAACGCCCAGGTGGTGATGTGTCCTGTGCAGCACTGGTGCTTGTCCCAACTGGCAAAGCCATAATCATACCTGGGGGGTAGTGCCAGCAAGGCACGGGAACCCCAGTGAAGCGAGGGCCTTTGAGGATCAGGTTAGGAAGTGGGGCCACGTGGTATGACGAGCAGGACTTGCAGTGTGGAAGAGGAGCCCCTACCTTTACCAGCTCAGAGTAGGTGCTCAGAATTGATTGAAAGAATGTCTTGGGACTAGTTTAAGGAGTATCTGTCTACTTTCTTTGCTCTCTTTACCCCTCTACTTCTTTATACATTCATTTTGATACTTGTGAAAATTGCCCCTCAGCTTTGGAAAATTTATTTGGCATTACCTACAAAAGCTAAAGACAACACCCACCCTATGGCCCAGCAGTTCACCTCCCCAGGGAAGTGAAACCTGTGTCCACCAAAAGACTTATACAAGAAAGCTTTGTTCTTACTGATCCCAGACTGGAAACAACCCACATAACCATCGATGGCGACTAGATCAATGAACTATTGATCTATTGGAACGCTCAACAAAGGAATACTACGATAAAAAAACAAAAAGAGGTTATCAAGAGATGCGACAACATGGATGAACCTCACAGACATCATGTTGCACAAAGAAGCCAAACGTAAAAAGTGCATAGAGTATGATTCCATTTACAGTAATTTCCAGAACAGGCAACGCTAATCTATGGTTTAGAAGTCAGGATGGTGGTTATCTGGGGGTGGGAGGGAGTGGTTATTGGCTGGGAAGGGGCACAAGTGGACCTTCTGTGATGCTGGAAATGGGTGGTGGTTACATATGTAAGCATTTACTAACTTTACACTCAAGATTTGTGCAGCTTACTGTTTGTGGAATATCAAAATTGAAAAATAAAACAGATACCCCTCAACCACTGCCTCTAGAATGCTAGAACAGGCTATTCCCTAGAGATCAGCTGGTCTGAACCCCTCACTTTGTAGAGAAGGGCCTGGAGGATATGCCAAATCCATAAGGGAACTCTTGACCCTCTTCCCGAATGCTGTCAGTTACACTACCTGGTTCATCTGGAGTCCTTTAGATAGATTTTGGTGTCAAACATTTTATTTCTCCGCATGTGTCTATCCCCCATCACCCAGCTAGTTGCCATGTCCACGCTTCCCCCCTACCCTTCTAGTCCGGTGTTTCGCTCCCATCGCCCTTTCTGAGGTTGCTGAGTCTTTCGCCCTGGGTAGTGGGTAAATCTGTGGTGGACACTAAACTCCAACTGGGGGTAGACTCAGATTCCTCTTCCTGACCTTACCACAACAAACCGCAGTGACACGGTCACTGTTGTGCACCACAAGAATGCAGGCCTTCAACCAGTGGACTTTAGGAGTGGGTAGAGGAAAGCTTTGTCTAGTAACCCTGTTTTCTTCACCAAGCCCAGCAGCCTACCCCTCCTCCCTGATCCTGAGAAGCCCTCATTTCCTGTCCTGTTTCACCCTGCCTCTCTTAGTCAAGCAGCAACTTCTGCTTTGACCAGCACCCCCTCGGGCAGGGGCAGATTATCTAATAAGCAAGGTAAGCACGGTGCTTACCTTGCTTACCAGATATCTGTAGTGACCAATTTCACATGTTTTCACCAAAACAAAGATTCTGCTTCTAGGTGTGGGTGGCATCTATCTCTCTCCCAACCCCACAGCACCTTCCTACAGCATCAGAGCCTCCTCAAATTTACCATCTCTGAAAGGGGCAGATGACTCAGTAAGCAGGGTAAGCACGGGCTTATTTGTGCCTACTTACTAATCTGTAATGAGCAATTTCACAAGGGTTTGATGTGAAACCCATGTGAAATTGTTCACTACAGATTAGTAAGTAAGCACAAGTATGCCTGTGGGCCCGACTTTCTACATTCTTCCTCCTCTGTTCTCAGGTTTCCTGTTCTTCTCCCAACAGGTCAGCCCTCACCGTCCAGGGCCGGCTCCCCCTGGAAGACGTACTGCTGCCCCTCCAACTTGTCCTCCCACTCCCCGTGGGAGCCCGGGCACAGTCCTCCTCCCCTGCAACATTGGTGAGCAGCGTCACTGAACTCTGCCAACTGGGCTCTCTGTGTTCTCACTCAGAGGGCATTTGCTTACGAAATGTTGGTTTACAAGGAACACGCAGGCTATCCTAAAAAGGGCAGAGATGGAAGATCATCCCAGAGGCCCAAGGCCCTCTGCTTGTCACTGCACAGATCCGGAAGATGGAAAGAAACAGTGAATGGGTTTCTTTCTAGAGTGGCTGCCCTCTAGACTGGTCAGTGCTTGAAACACCCCCACCCCCAATCCAGCCTTCAGAAGTACTGAGTTGGAAGAGCGTGGGCTTTAGACTCAAACAGACCTGGGTTCTACTCGTGGTTCTATTCCCTGTGTCCCCCTGGGTGAGTTAGACTCAGGTTGTGCAATTCTCAGATGGACTAATGCACAGGTGATGGGTCCTTCTCGGGGTCATGCCTGGAGGGCTGTTGCCCCAAAACACCCCCACTTCCCCAGTCACACCAACCCTTTGGAGGACCCCAAAAGGCTGTGGGCTGGATCTCAATGGCCTGTGACTGCCACCTCCCACTAGATCCCCAAGGACAACCCCCTCTGCTTTCCCCTCAGGGATCCCATGGAGTCCTTGGTGGCTATTACAGCCTTTCTCCTGCTAGTGGCTAAGCTTTTCTCCACTCCCCCTCCCAGGGCCTCAAACAGCAGCTGAGGCTTCCACGGCCACCTTGGACGTTCTTCATTCTGTCTCAGCATCAGTGGGGTGAGGCTCCTCACTGGTGCTTCAGCTCTGATCAAAGACAGGCCCAGTGCTGCTGAGAGGCAAGGAAGGCATTCTTATCCCTGTATCTCCAGCACACCACATGGCACTTAGAAGGTTCTTAGTAAATGCTTGGCTTTTTTAATGACTCCTTCTGAAATAAATCCCTTGACCTCAAATGTCTGAATATAGGCCCCTCATCAGAGTCCTGAGTGGTGTACACTGTTAACCCACTTGGCTGCTAACTGAAAGATTAGAGGTTCAAGTCTACCCAGAGAACTCAAAAGAAAGGCCTGGCAACCTACTACCAAAAAATCAGCCATTGAAAACTCTATGGGGCACACAGTTCAACGCTGACACACGTGGGGTCGCCATGAATTGGAGTTGACTCCATGACAACTTTTTTGGGGGGGGGTGGGGGGACAGATTAGAGCTTGAATGAGACAACAGTGATTGACCAGCACTTCCACTCTCCTCTAAGTTTCTGGTCTATATGAAGCATCTACCCCTATCAGGCAAACCCTGGTGGTGTAGTGGTTAAGTGCCATGGCTGCTAACCAAAGGGTCGACAGTTGGAATCCACCAGGCGCTTCTTGGAAACTCTGTGGGGCAGTTCTACTCTGTCCTATAGGGTCGCTGTAAGTCAGAACCGACTCAACAGCACTGGATTACCCCTATCGGAGTCCTGGTGGCACAAGGGTTAAGAACTCGGCTGCTAACCAAAAGGTCGGCAGTTAAATCCACCAGCTGCTCCTTGGAAACCCTATGGGGCAGTTCTACTCTGTCTTATACGGTCATTATGAGTCAGACTCGATGGCAACAGGCACCACACCCTGTTCTGAGATGAGGGGACACTTTTTTCTTTCTTTCTTCTAAAGAAAGTGTTATGGATTGAATTGTGTCCCCCCAAAATATGTATTGTAAATCCCAACTTCTATGCCTGTAGTTATAATCCCACTTGGGAATGGGTTGTCTTTGTTACATTAATGAGACGGAATTAGTGTAGGGCGTGTCTTATATCAATCTTTTTGAGACATAAAAGAGATTAAACAAGCAAGCAAGAGAAGCAGAAATGGGGAAAGAGAGGTGCCAAATCACATGAAGATTGCCCAGGAGCAGATGCTCAGGAGAGGCAAGGACTTTCCTCCAGAGCTGACAGAGATAAAGACTTCCCCTGGAGCTGGCACCCTGAATTTGGACTTACAGCCTCCTAGACTGTGAGAAAATAAATTTCTGTTTGCTAAAGCCATCCACTTGTGGTATTTCTGTTAAATAGCAGCACTAGATAACTAAGGAAATTAATCCCAGCACATGGGAAGGATGGACCATCAACCCCAGTGCCTCAAGCGCTACTCTCCCTTCTCAGGGAGCTTGGGAATTTTCATTTAAATATAGATACTAGACCACAAAAACTTCCAGAATTCCCTTGATGGACAAGCTGATTAGGCCCTTTTGTTATTTAGGCTAATCAAAGAAAAACAGCAATTTCACAAAATTTACTTAATGTCTGAATAATACTTTCCTAATTGATCTCTCTTTTTTAAACTCACCCAGGTACATAATTTTTCTGATTAAATTCTAACTCTGCAGCTCTATCTGGTGATCCAGATAGTTGAGGAATTGGATACCCAAAACAAACCCACTGACATCGAGTTAAATTAACTATGTGACTATTACACCCTGGTGGCGCAGTAGCTAAGAGGGCTCAAATGCTAATCAAAAGGTTTTGGTTTTTGGTTCTCCCTCTCCATATGAATTTTCTTTTAAAAGTAACTTTTTTTTTGTCCTCTGTTCACAAAGTAATACGTGCCCAATGGGGAAAACTGAGAAAAAGCAGATAGGTGAATAGAATAAAATAATATACTCTTACCCTCCGGAGACCATCTATTAGAATTTCGGTGGGCAGCTTTCCAGGCCACCATTTAGGCTTGTCTGAAATGTCGTATGACTGGCTTGTCTTCTAGCCTGTTCCTCACCTGTCCTCGCACCCACATGGGACAATCCCATCATTCAGACCCTCCCTGGCAGATTCTGAAATGGCCCCAGACCCAAGGACAGTGAAATGTTGACGTGTTTGGGGAGTAAATGACCTTGTGCCCCAGCCGCGCGTGGCCGATATCGAGCTCACGAGGTGGGGCTCCCAGGGACTCCTAGGCTTTCCGAGGCCCCTTGGTGGGGAGTCCTGCGCACGCGCACGACGGGGCTGTCCCGCTGCGAACCGCCGAGGTAAGGGTGGGCAGGCCCGTGCGCCCGCGGGGTGGGCCGGCGGTGAGGCCGCCGGCAGCCACCAGGTGGCAGGCGTGCGCCGCGGCGCAGCGAGGCTACGGGAGGCCGCCAGGTGGCAGGCGTGCGCCGCGCGGCCGCTCCCGATCCGGGCGAGGCACCGCGAGCGTGCGCAGCGCCCCCGACTCTCCTGCGCGGGTCGGGCATCTTGGTCGGGGTCGAGCGGCGATCAAAGCCGCTCTCTCTTCAGGAAGGAGGGCCGGTGGTGGGAGGCCTGGAGGGAGGCGGGTCGCAGCCTTCTGCTCCCCCATGGCGCAGCCCGGTCGTCTGTGGAGGTCCTGCGGAGGGGGAAGGTCACCTAGAGGGGCTAAGCATCTTCTGGAACCAGCTATGACGGGGTCTCATTTTATCTTCCACCGGCCCAGGAAGCGGGCGCTATTTTCCTATTTTACAGATGGGGAAAGCGAGGCTCAGAGAGTTAGGCAATTGCCCAGGAGACACAGGTAACGAAGGATCTGGGGCAAAACCAAGGTGCCCTGACTACAGGCTGTCTCCCAGCCATTCCTCCCGGGTACTGTGGGTAGGCTAGTGCAAGGCTTCCTGAGAGCTAAGGAGGGGAGACGGTGGCGGTAGCGTCCCTGGTTTCCCCTTCCCCCCAGGCCTGTGAGGGGTTCCCCTTGGGAAACTGAGGAGGGCCCTGCTAGCACGTGAGACATCTTTGGTCATGATTCAAATGCCGCTCCTTCCCCTCATTTCCCCCTCCCCACCCCCAACCTCGTGCCTTGTTTCTGGAAATTTAGGAAAGGGACAGCCTTCTCCCCTCAGAGTCTTCTACAGATGGGGGTTGGAGGCTGGAGGCAGGCGGGGTTGGGATGAGAGTGGGTGAGGAGGGAGGGAGGAGCAGCCAACAAGCAGGGGCCTGTTTCCTGACTGGTTTGACCCTGGCTGTCCCTGACAGGCCTGAGCAAACCGAGCAAGGTCATCTAGGGCGAAATTCCAGCCTGAGCCCTGAGCAGCAACTTCAGTTTTCTGATAAGACTGGAGAAGGGACACGGAGTGTCCTCCCCACACCCACACTCTGTCAGCACCTCCACTCTTCTGAAGCCTCTGCTGCAGACAGCGTGGCTCTGAGAAGAGACAAAGATAGACACTTGGACAGATAAGGACAGAGACAGCCAGGGGAAGAGAGAGAAAGAAGCACAGAGGTAGAAGATGGGGCAGAGATGGATGGGGAGGGACAGGCAGGGTCAGTGCCTGCAGTTGAGGCAGTAGGTGTGGAGGCCCAGAAGAGTCAGAACTGTTCCTGGATTGTGCTTGCCAAGGCCAGGACTGGGGCTCCGATGTTAGAGAAAGACTCAATCATGAGGCTGAAACAAAAGGGCTTTTTGGTGTGGTAGAAAAGTGGATTGGGCTGGCAGCATGAAGACCACAGTTCTGTCCCTCTAGGGCTGCTTCCTTATGATCTGGGACTGGTGGGTGAGGGGTGATGGTGGAGGCAATATAGAGTATGGCTTTGGAGCCCCCAGGAAGGCATGACAGGAGATGCTGAGAGAGGCAGCGTGGGGCCCCCTGGAGGGTTATGCCTGTGATGAGTTGGCAGGCAGGGTCCTAAACTTCTGAATCTCTTGGCTCAGTGTGCATTTCGTGCACACTCTATGATAGAATATTTGCACCCAACAATGGCTGTTTGGCTTGGCAAGTGAGCAAGGCCATAAAGCCACAGCTGGCCTGTGGGCTCCTAGTCACCATGTGCAGCTGAGTCACAACCACTTCCCCACCCCCTGGGAAGCAAAAGCCTGTGCTTGTGTTTGCACACACAGACATATATTCACACAGGTACGTACAGACGCCTTGTGCAGCTGAGTCATAGCTACCTCCTCAGCACGTGCCTGCACAAACATACACACGGATACCCACAGACGCCACATACACCTGATGCTGAGTCACAGTCACCATGGAACCCTGAGGGAGGGCACCAGCCTGTTTAGACACAGATACCCATATATACACACAGATATGTACGTGCCCAGCATACATCTTATTGTGCCTGGCACATCATACTAGGCAATTGCTAAATATTTGCGGAAGGATTAAATGAGTGGACAAAAGAAAGAACGAATAAACAAATGAAAATGTGAATGACGGCCACGCTGCTTGGAAACTTGGTAAAATTGATTGGGGCAGAGTTGCAGGGTGGGTCCCAAGCTCTGTGTCTGTAGGGAGTTGTCTTGCTCCAAATATAGCCTCCGTAGGCGGGCAGGGAGCCAGGGCTGCCTCCCAGACCGTGACTTCACTGGGCCTGAGGCCCAGCCTCTGAGGAATTGAAGAAAATTAACAGAGAAGAGGCCCCAGCTTTCTGTAGCCAGGGCTAAGCTGTAGGACTGGAGTTGGTGGGTTACTAAATGTCCTTTGCTCAGGGGCTTGAGCTATAGAACAGAAGGGTCTGCAAATGGACCCATGAAGGACTAGCTCTGAGCTGGGTCTCCTGGAAACTCCCTGCCCTGGACGTCTTGGGCCAAATGTGCAGAAGGCATGGCCCCACTTAGGAGCTAGGGCAGACACAGTGGCTTAGCCGGCCCTTTGGTTACACAACCAGAACCCTTGTTAGACACCTGAGCAGGGCCCTTCCTTGTGGCCTGGGCTTGCTCCCAGGGCTGCTTCTCTATGCATTCCTTAAATCCTCTTTTCTCTAGCCCTGGAGCCTCTGCCTTAATTCATCATCTGGCTTATTGCAATATTAGCCCAACTTGTCTTCCTGCCTTTAGACCTACACCCCCTCTAATCCATCTTGGTCACAGCTGCCAGTTAATTTTCTAAAATACAGATCTGATTGTCATTTTTCTGTTCAGAATCCTTCAGTAGCTCCCCACTGCCTAGAGGATAAAGGGGAATTGTTTTCATCTGATAGACAAGACTCTTGGTAATCTGGCTCCACTCTACTTGGAGGTTTTGAAGGGCTGGTGTAGTTGTTTGGTTATATGAATTGACAGGTGGAATCTAGGATGGTGGATGCTTTCAATGATGAATGGATTAGTGAATTGTTTGATTTGTAGACTGCCGACTAGGTGCATAAACGATTGGGAAACTAACGCTGGGGTAGAGAGATGGGTGGATGGATGGATGGATGGTGTTCAAGTCAAGGGTATTTTGGTTGCAAAACCAAAAAAACCAAACCCCCTGCAGTCGAGACAATTCTAACTCCGAGCGACCCTATAGGACAGAGTAGAACTGCCCCACAGGATTTCCAAGGAGCTCCTGGGGGATTCGAACTGCCGACCTTTTGGTTAGCAGCCGTAGCTCTTAACCACTATGCCACCAGGGTTTCCATTTTGGTTACAAGGAACAACAACAACAACAAAAAACCAAGTATTTTCAGGAAAGGGGGGGTTGTGAAAACATGGTGGGTAATCTTGAAGACAGCACTGACACTAATGCCTCGGAAGGACTGGAACTGGAAGGTCGGGCACTGCAGCTATTTTCTCCATCTCATAAGAACCTCACGGTCTCATCTCTGCTTTTCTGTGTGTATGCTCTTTTCCTCTCTCGACTGGCTTCCTCTGCTTAGTTTTCCTCCTCATAAATGTAGCCCACCTCTTAGCCCCTCTTGTGCAAGGCTCCACAGCCTCCCAGTCTCCGTGCCCAGGAAACTGCTGGAAGCCACTGTTACCTTTTTTAATCTCAGCATCTCAGAGAAGTTCCTCCTCTCAGGCTAGAACAGGATGGAGTGACTCTTGGGGCTGGTCCCTGCTCCTTTGGGGGTGGCAATGAGGTGCAGTGACTATCTCATGGAGCTTGTAGGCTGTGGAGCCTCCCTCTAGCCTCAGCTACTGACTGCTGCTGAGTGGTCGTGAAGCCCTGGGTGGATCTCCGGGTTTCAGCAGCTCCCAAGCTCCAGCGAGGGAGGAAGTGGGCAGGCTCTCCATTTTGCCTGCATCCTGAATTTCTCCGGGGACACCTCTTCGAGTTCCCTTGCCTGACTTGGTGAAGGCATGGAGAGGTTGGAAAAGTTGGAGCACCATTCACCAAGGATTTCCTATTTCAATGAATTTCCCATTTGAATTGGCTTCTAATCTTTTTTTTTTTTTTAATATCATCCGGTGATGGTTGCGGGACCTCTGTGGCCACTTCTTAAATTCTGTGTCAAGCAGCTCTTCTCAGGTCCTCCTGCCATCTCAGAAACATTTTTCTATAGCTATCCCTGCGTTCTCACATATCCTCCACCTCTTTTCTCAGCTGTATCCTTCTCATAACATTTAAACAGACTCAAGTCTCACAAACACACACACACACACACACACATACACACATACACACCCTTCCTTCAACTCCACATCGCCCGTCCACTGCTGCCTCACATCTTTCCTCAGATTCACAGTAAAATTGCTCCAGCGGGTTCGTGGACTCTATGCCTTGTTTCTACTTGCTCAACTCTCACCTGCCTCTCACGCCACTACAGTCTGGCTTCCCCCCTCCATGTTCCACTAAAGCAGCACCCCTAAAGTTACTGGTGACCTTCAGGTGACTAAGTCCAAAGTACATTTCCCAGTCCTCCTCTTTCTGGATTCAACATTCAACATTACTGAACACACCCTTGCTTCTCAAAACGCTCTTCTCCACTGCTTCTATGACACAGCATTCTTCTGGTTCTTTCTACGCCTCTGGCTCCTCCTCTATCTCCTTCATGCCACCTCTACCTCCTCTACCTGGCCATTAAACATTAGTGTCCTTAAGGTGCAGGCTGGGCTCTGTTTTTACATCACTCTCTCTCCCTTGGAAATTTTATCCAGGTCCTCAGCTTTAATTACAGTCTCTACTTTGTATGCTCCTTAGAAGCAAGGATGGTGAGACTGTGTCTCACATACTTTGGACGTGTTGTCAAGAGGGATCAGTCCCTGGAGAAGGACATCATGCTTGGTAAAGTAGAGGGTCAGCGGAAAAGAGGAAGACCCTCAACGAGATGGATTGACACAGTGGCTGCAATGATGGGCTCAAGCATAGCAACAATTAGGAGGATGGTGCAGTGTGTCGCTCTGTTGTGCACAGGGTCGCTATGAGTCAGAACTGACTCCATGGCACCTAACAACAACAACACTTTTGTGTATCTTCAGTTCATTGCTCTCTGGAAACTCAAATACTCAGCCTCTTCACTAGGGCATCTGTAAGGCAGCTCAGACTCTATGTGTCCAGGACAAAACTTATGCTCTCTTCCCCTTCCCCACGCCAGCCCTGGTCATCCTTGGTGTTCACCATCTCAGAGGAAGGCACCACCGTCCATCCAGGTGTGCAGCACAGGAAACCAGGAGGCCCCCTTGACACCTCTCTACCTCAGCCCCTGTGGCCAAACCATCACCAGTCTCCATTTTATTTCCTAAACATTTCCATTTATTTTCTAAATAATCTTTGGACTCTGTACACGTCTCCACATCTTCACTGTCCCATTCTAGTCCAAACTACCCATCTCCTTCTTGGACTATTGCAATATCTCTTAAGAGGTCTCTCCACCTCCCCTCTTGGGTCCCTCCAGCCCATTTTCCAAGTTGCAGCTGCTCTGCACATGGGTTCAGCCTTGCAGCTCAGAGAAGAGGAGACTAATGGGCCGAAGAGGGGTAGGACCTGCTTAAGGTCACAGCGGGGGCAGGAACCCAGGCTTCCCAGTTCCAGTCTCTGCTGGAGTCCTTTCCAGGGCAGGAAAGCAGACCTGCACGTAGGCTGGAGGCCCCTTTAGACACAGCGCTCAGCCAGGCCTCCTTGGGAATGGAGAAGAGGCTCTGAAATTTGCAGTGTCAAGTTTCGAAAAACACAGGGTCAGGGTCAGCAGAGCAGCTGGTAATGGGGAAGGCCAGGCCCGGCTAATTTCCTGTCAGAATGGCCCAGAGGCCCCAGCCACTCTCCGGGCTGGCCACAGGGGAGGAGATGCCGGGAATGGCTCACATTCCTCTGGCTGAGGCTGCTGAACCTCGGGGGACCTGCGAGGAGTGAGGAGGTGGATCTGCTGAGGCCAGAGTGGGAAGCTCTCCACAGGAACCAGGCGTCTGCTGTCCAACCCTTAGGCTGGGATGGGGCCAGGAGTGCAGAGAAGACCCAGAAAGCCCATCACAGCTGCTGCAACTTTAGGATAAATAAGCCTAACTTCTCATCTTACAGACGTGGAAACAGGCTCAGACAGAGCAAGGGCCTCACCAGGATCGCACAGCGTCCTGGTCTTAAGCCCTGAGTTCTGTGTTTCTTCTTGCCCAGGCCTGGGTTTCCTGGAAGGTCCAGCTTTGTCCTGAGCTGTGTTCTGGTGGGGGACAGGCTGGGCCAGGTGAGGCCTGCTCTTCTTGGAAAGGAGGCAAGAACACTCCCCTCCAGACTAGGTTAATCTCTCTCTGCGGGGTGGGTGGCCACAGTGTGAAGAAGGTGTGAGAGGGACAAGTCAGCTGTGGGGCCCCTCTGCCCTCTCTCTGGAGGGTGCAAGCTTGTTCCACCCCTAGGAGGGTGAGGCCATGGATGTATGCTCCTGGCCTTGAATGGCCCCTGTAAGTGGCCTGGGCAGACTGGAGGTGAGGCAGAGGCCGCAGGTCCCCTTACATATGATCCTCTGCAGTCAAGCCTGGCCGGCCTGATGGATCATGGCTGGGGAGGAGAGTACACAGGATGCAAACAGAGAAGCCTGGGTGCAATCCCAGCCCCATCAGTGTGACCTTGGACAGGTTCATTTAACCTCTGAACTGTGGATTCTGCATCTCTAACGTGGGGAGAGGCTGCTTCATTTTGTTTTTTCCACCAAGATGTATGATGGGTCTGTGACGTGGGCAGGGGTCTCCTGCCTGACACTGTGGCACAGCCCTCCCAGAGCCAGGATGAGCTTCACTCTCTCCAGCACCTCCCTCCCAAGGAACACACGCAGCAGCCAAGGCTGCTGCTCACAAAGTCAGCCCGGAGCCAGGCTGTTCTCTGCCTGGCTGTCTTTTCCCTCATCCCTGGCACTTGACTCTGAGGCTGGGGTCATTTTCAGGTGCCTCAGGCATCAATCTGACAGTCTCTCCATACCTGCCCCCCCTGCAGGTAAGGCCCTAAAATCCCGCAGAAGCTGCCTTAGGCTTGTCTCTGGAATGCTCTCACTTCTACCTGCCCGCTGTCTGCGCAAGTCCACGCTGCTTGTCTGGACAACTACACCAGATCCCAACCGGCCTCCCTTCCCCCCAGCCTCCCCTCTGCATTCTTCTCCAGGGAGATCATTCCAAAATATACCTCACAACCTGGCTCACCTTCCTCTCCTTGCCCCACCTCCATTTCACCTTTGCCCAGCTATCACCTTCTTATCCTTTAAGACCCAGCTTAAATGCCATTTACTCAGAGCCATCTTCTCTGACCCTGGGGGGCTGGACTACAATCTCCACCCGTATTTCTACAGGCCCTTACCTGTTCTCACCCTGCCACAGTGCTGATCAACTAGACATCGTACCTTGTGGGCTTATTTTATTTGGGTTGTCATTTTGCGTCCCCAAAGCCCATTGCCATCGAGTCAATTCTGACTCTTAGTGTCCCCAAAAAGGTATGTTGAAGTCCTAACCTCCGGTACAGATGTATGTGACCTTGTTTGGAAATAAGAGTCTTTGCAGACATTGTCTGTTAAGTTAGCATGAGGTCATACTGTAGTAGAAACTTCCAAAAAACCCAATTCTTTTGACATTGAGCTGATTCCGATTCACGGCAACCCCATTTGTGGCAGAGTAGACCTGTGCTCCATAGAGTTATCAAGGCTGTGACCTTTCAGAGGCAAAACTGCCAGGCCTTTCTTCCAAAGTGCTTCCAGGTGTGTTTGAACAGCCAACCTTCAAGTTAGCAGCTGAGCACTTAACTGTTTGCACCACACAGCTACTGTAGTAGGGTGGGTCCTACTCCTGTATGAGTGGTGTCCTTATAAAAGAAAAGAGACCCAGAAACAAGAGACCCAGAGGGAACACAGCCATGTGAAGATGAAAGCAGAGACTGGGATGATGCAGCTACAGGCCACGGAAAGCCTGGGGTTACTAGGAGCTGAGGGAGAAAAGAAAGGAGCTTCCCCTAGAGACTTCAGAGAGCATGGCCTTGCCAATACCTTGAATCCAGACTTTTAGGCTCTAGAACTCTGAGACAATACATTTCTGTTCTTATAAGGCACCCAGTTTGTGGTGATTTGTTATGGTAGCCCTAGAGACTAATACAGGGTCCCAAGTGCCCAGAACAGGGGCTAGTACAGAGCACATGTCAGTAAGTGTATGCTAACGAGTGATGAACAGATAAATGTATGGAAGGATGGGCACACTATGGTTTTGGGTGAACACATGCATAGTCAGGGCTTACCCTGGGCAGTGAAGCCATTTCCAGCTGCCTCCTACTAGTGAGGCTCAGGGTCCCACTATCCTCCCTGCCCAGGTCACGGCTAGTGATGGCAGCTGAAGGGGCCATAGCCCCACCTGCTGAACTCAACTGCCGCAGGAAATACGGATGTTAATAAGCCTGTTGCCATAGAGTTGATTCCAACTCACAGTGATCCTACAGGACAGAGCAGAACTGCCCCATAGGCTTTCCAAGTAGCAGCTGGTGAATTTGAACTTCTGGCATTCTGGTTAGCAGCCAAGTGCTTAACCACTGCACCACTGGGGCTCCATGGATGTTAAATAGACGGTACCAAAGACAGGCAGAATCCAGGCACTGGGGGTGGGCCTGCTTCTGAGTGTGTGTATAAATGCCTGTGTCACTGGAGTGGGCATATGTGCATGTTTACATGTGTGTACATGCATGCCTTGTCTGTGTATTTGTGTGAGCATAGGACTGTGTACTTGCAGGTGCGTATCTTCCCTCAAATCCTTGCAGCAGCTCCCTGCCCAGCTCAGCTCCATCAGCCCTCACCTCCCATAGCACCTCTGTCCCCTTGCCTCCTTCGTGCCCCTTCTGGGACATGCCACAGCCAGCCTCCTTGTCCTGGGCTCCTGCGTCCTGTACATTGCATATATCACACTGTAGCTCATTCGTATAATACTGTAACAGTTCCCTATTACTGCTATAACACATTACTACAAACTCAGTTGCTTAAAACAACTCAAATTTATTATCTTACATTTCTGGAGGTCAGAAAGTCTGACGTGGGTCTAAAAAATCCAGGTGTTGGCAGGCGTCTGAGTCATCTAGTGCTGCTATAACAGAAATACCACAAGTGGTTGGCTTCAACAAAGAGAAGTTTATTCTCTCATAGTCCCGTAGGCTAGAAGTCAGAATTCAAGGTGCCGGCTCCAGGGGAGGGCTCTCTTTGCTAACTCTGGAGGAAGGTCCTTGTCATCAGTCTTCCCTTGGTCTGGAGGCATCTCAGCACAGGAACCTCAGGTCTGAAGGACGCGCTCTGCTCCGGGCATTGCTTTCTCAGTGGTACGAGTTCCCCAACTCTGCTTGCTTCCCTTTCCTTTGGATTAGGAATGTGACCTGGGTAAAGGTGTTACAATCCCATCCTCTATAACATAAAATTACAATCACAAAATAGAGGACAACCACACAATACTGGACATCATGGCCCAGCCAAATCGATACACACATTTTTTGGGGGACATAATTCAATCCATGACAGCAGGGCTGTGTTCTTTTCTGGAGATTCTAGGGGCGTCTGTTTTCCTGCCTTTTCCAGCTTCTACAGGCTGGCTACATTCCTCGGCTCGTGGATCCCTTTCATCCTCAAAGCCAGCAATAACTAGTCTAGTCTTTCTCACATTGCATCACTGACCTCCTTCCTCCTTCTTCCACTTATAAGGTCCCTTGTGGTGACACTGGGGCCACCTGGATAATGCAAGGTAATCTCGCCACCTCAGGGTCAGTTGATCGGCAACTTTAATTTCATCTGCAACCTAATTCTCCTTGAATGTAACAGAACACATTCACAAATTCCAAGGGTTGGGTTGTGGACATCTTTGGGGAGCCATTATTTTGCCTACCACAAATGATCTGTCTCTGCTTTAGGCTGTGAGCTTTTGGGTCTTAAACTGTATTTTACTCACTGAGAGACTCCTTGGAATCAGTACAATGCTCAGCATGCATTAGGGTTTATTACATATTTATTGAATAAATCTGATTCAACCAACAAGTTATTGAGAATCCGTTTTTTGCTGGGTACCTTCATATGTATCATCTCATTCCTTACCCCAATATTATAGGTGAAGAAATGAGACTCAGAGAAGTTAGGAACCACCTGAGGGCAGGAAGCTAGTAAGTGACAGAGCCAGAAGTCACCATGTACATTGGTCTCAGGTAGAAAATGCTAACATCTCTGACCTTTGAGTCTAGAACTCCAAAAAAGATACAAACCCCCTAGACCTTTGGTGGTGGCCATAAAAAGGTACCTCTCAGACTGTAGGGACAGTAAATGACTGATGGTCCCAGCTGCTGTGATAACCAGTACAGTGTTTTTGTGAAGGCCCATGGCTGTTCCCAGCCAATGAGTAAAGCAGGTCCATTCTTGGGCAATGCAGAATCCCCGACAGGCAATTTTGGCACGTGGAATCCACACTGGTCTTGCCAAACTTTCTTAGATCTGTACTGCAGTCCTCTTCCCACCAAACCTTCATTCCTTCCCTCTGTCCTTCACAGGGGTCAGACCTGCATCATGGTCTGACAGCCCTTGCAGCCTATCATAGCTCCCATCCCATTTTCCTCATAGGTGTTTCCCCTATACATTTCCTGCATATCTAATCTTGTCTTGGTGCTTACTTCTTGAAGGACCGGAAATAACTAATGGTACTGACTGTGGTCTGAGGAAACAAGCGGAACGATGGGGATGTGGGACTGTCTCAGAGAAGGCAGGTGAGGAAGGTGCCTCCTGGCTGATGGTGGGTCACAGTCCAGGCACAAAATAGCAGCTCAAATGCTAAATATTGCTCTGGTGGTGACCTGGGAAAATTTATTTGAAGAGGATGCTGTGACAGGTGTGACAATTCAGGCATTTGCACAGTATGGAGGAAATAATGCCTACGAAGAGTTGGTTAGTGCTAAATTGTATTGAAGCCTTGCAGAGGGATAATGAGAGACTGAGAGCCATTAACAGGGAGTTAATGGCTAAATAGCTTACAAAGAGCCCTTATCTCTTGCAGTGGAAGAACAGATGTAACTGAGTGGCAGGCTTAACATCTAATGGTTAGAGGGGCAGAGGTCCAGCGATGTTTGCATGCTCAGTAAGGCAGTTGTGTGAAGTCCAGGGTCCTGGTGGGGGAAAATCTGGAACCCTGAAACATGAGATAGAGCCACCAGGATAGATATCCCTGAGGATGTTGGTACTGCTGCCTCCTTGACTCCCTGGGCTTGCAGAGATGGCCCACCCTTCCCAGTAAGAGCTACTACCTCTGCTGTGCTGAATGACGCTACAGAGGCCTCACCCATGCAAGGCAACGGGTCCTCCCCCACCCCTCCCTTCTTCTTTCCTGACTGCAGGATGATATTGGGTTGAATTCCAGAATAATCTGGCTGAGGACATACTGGGCCTGATAAAGGAGAAAACAGACTATACCCCTAAAGAATGGTAAGATTTAACCATTATGTATTCTGGTAGGAGCCAGGGGCCAGGGCAGTACTCCTGGGACTGGGCTTTAAGAGTGCTTAATTAGGGGGGCTGGAATGTAAGATTAGGTAAGGGAGGACTCATTGAGTTGGGGGCACTTTCTTGGGACACAAGATTTAATGCTCCAGCTAGCACATCAGGGAACGGGGCAGACTCTGCTGGGGTGGCTCTTCAAAATCTGGAATAAGTGATGGCCAACTGTCGGCAAAGTGTAAATACCTGAGCTTTTCTGGCGATGGTAGAGGGAGAAGTTAAAAAAAGCTGATGAAAATGAACATGCTGGAATGGATATATTATATAAGGCCAGTAATGACTGGCAGGGTCAGAGGGTGAGCCAACGGGGCTCGACCCACAGAAAGTTGTGGAGATGGCTAACAGACTGAGGAAACCTGAAGGCTCAAGGAGGGGTGGTGTCACTGACCTCACCTTGAGTTTCAGTGGCTCTTGGGGGCCCTCCTATGTGGCTCAGAGAGGGCTCCTGGATGTCAAAGGATTTAGAGATTCAGCCCTGAGATGAAGACTCAGATTCACTGTTGTCTACACAACTTGACGTGGCCAAAGTTCCCGAGGTAAACTCCAAGGGCTTAACTAGAGGAAGTGTCATCCAGAACTGAAATCACCGATTGTTCCTTTGTGCTATTAACAATTCCCTGAGGCAGAAAAATCTGAAACCCAACCAGAGTTCACCTTCTCATGACTAAAATTTTCACAAATTGCCACATACCGAAGTGGTGAAACTACGACCCAGAAGAGGTAAGGGACTTAGCCAATCTCGCAGGGCTTAGCAGAGGCAGAGGGTGGGCCTGGTGGCAGGAACCAGGAGCTTGGGCGCAGGTCCCCTAAGTAAACTCCGTAGCGGTGTGTGTAGTACCTAACCCACGCGGCCCTCCTGAGCGCCGTGCACTGTAGAAGGAACCTCACTGCACAGTAAGTGAGGGACGCTTTTCTTAAGGAATAAATTTAATTCACGGTGGTTAGTGAAGGCATGTAACGCCTCTACGAACATTAAAAGAATCCAGTTACAAAAGAAGCACTGTGTTTGTGCCGTCTCAAATAGCTGAAGGTACAATGGGCTCCGTATTTTACAAAATACAAAAAAATTATTTCATATACAAAGAAAAATACAAATAATGTGCAAAAACTATTTTCACAGGTGGCAATTTATAAAATGAAAACGATAGAAAAGTCCTTCATTCTTATCTCCCAATTTCTTATATATTAACACAGTCCTATTTCCTAGTGTGTGGATAATTTTAAATTTAAAAATCTGATTTATTTTTAATCTAAAAAGACAAAGTGGTTTTTTATTTTTAAAAAAGGGAATAGTTTTGTTACTGAAGTCTTATGAACCGGCTTAGTTAATTTTATATTAAATTATAAGCAGGCTGAAAAACAAGGATATAGAAATCATATATACACATTTTTGAAATATTAGTTTGATATTTAACATATTAACATTTCAAAAGAAATGCAGTGATCTAGCTACAATGACTCCAGCTGGCGCCAGTGGCTATAGCAGAGGTGCTGTTTCTGTTCACTGTGAGCAAACACCATCCCTCAGATCCTAAGCTAAACGAACACAAGGTTATCAAAAGTAAAGAAAATCTAAAAGCAATTCTTACTTTTCTTGTGCAGAATAGTGTTTCGGTGTCCAATCATACCACAGTCTGACTAGTCTACACAGCCCTGCTGCAGGTGTCATGTAGTCACAAATAGCTGGCCTCTGTCTTCCCTTCATTTGAAGTTCAGTGCAAGTGTTTGTTTCATGAGTTAGTGCATTCAGCTTTTTGCATGTTATTTTGTATAGGAAGCTGACAGGGAGCAGAAGAAAACACTGGAGCACAAGGCCCTGCATCCTCAGAGCACCTCGGGTCTAGAGAATGTAGTGTTCTGGAAGCAGCATCGGCCTGGTCACTGATTGCAGCATCACTCCCTGGACCACCTTTTCCATCAGGATAGTCCTGTGCTCTCCCTCTGCCTGCCACGGAGCACCGAGGCCTCTCGCTGTGAACCCCAGGGGAACAGCAGGGATTATGGAAGCAAGTTTTGGCAGCACCAGAGAACTGAGCATCTCTAAGGTCAGGCAGTAAGGGTAGGTGCCTCTGATGGGAAACCCATTCTGTGTAGAATGTAGGGTGATCTTGGAGGGTTTTTATTTTTGTTTGCCAAAAAACTCCCCAACGAAATCATAATCTTGGAGAATAAAAAGGATCTAGTGTTCATGAAGAAGGACCCAAGTGAGTGGTAGTGATTTTGCCTAGAGGATGGATGACAAGTGGCTCAGGAGGCATTCTTCTGATCCCTAATCACTAAGACCCTGTTAGAACAATTTAGTGCAAGATACAGGGAGTGCCTAGGGCGCAAGACCAGACCTGTGTAACACACCCATGCAGGTTAAGTAGACTCAGCTACAGCTGAAAGAGGGGAACTGGGTAAGACTGGGCAGGAGAGCCTCAGGCCCTGGGATGATTCATCAGAACCCAAAGGAAGCTGTCTGCTCCACGAGAATTCGTGTTCCTCTTTTCTATCTGGCAGCATAAGTCTCTCTCTTCTGCTTGGATTGACTACGGGCATCAGGCATCAGAGATACAGCTCTGGATCCTGTCCATCCATTGCTGGGCACTTTGTCCATCCTGGGCACAGAAGTTATACACACGTTTGCTGGTCTTGAGCTACAAAATGAAATGACAGAGATACCACAGATGAAGGGCAGGGTTGTTTTATGACTTTGGACAGTATGCACATCAATCCCTCTGGTCTTCCCTTTCTGTACTGCCCCAGAATCTATCTTTTCTCTCGCCTCCATTGCCATACTGTTACTGCCTTCACAGTCACTCGACTTTTCTAGCTCCAAAGTCACAGAGAATGTTAAAAGAAGGGTTCTGGCAGAGAAAGGAGACACACTCGGAGAGCCTTACTCTGTATCTTACTCTTGACTAAGGAGGAAGGAGAGTCAGGAATGGCCATAGCTAAAGCCTCTGGCTACTCCTACACTCCCTTCCCTGTGCTCCAAGGAGAAGGCTGAGATTCACCCATGCTGTGGTGAAAATGGCCTTTGTGTCCCCTTTCTATCCCTTTCTCTAGTCTTCAGTTGGGACCACGATGAAAGCCCGAGTCGGGGAAATGGATTCATGGACTGAGCAGAGCCCTAGGTGACCTCTGCCTCTTACGAAGCGCTGCTTCTTCTCTGGTTCTCCAGAGCACTGCTTGGCTACCGGGACTAGACAGGTCTTCCTCTGTTGTGTAGCCCATAAAAATTCCCCAGGGCCCACCTAAAGGCTGCTGAAGATGTTAAGGTGGACAGTTAGCATGTGTGACCATCTTTCTTTTTTTTTTTTAATTTTTATTGCGCTTTAATTTTAAAAATCAAGTCAGTCTCTCATATAAAAATTTATATACACCTTGCTATATACTCCTAGTTGCTCTCCCCCTAATGAGACGGCACGCTCCTTCTTTCCACCCTCTATGTCTGTGTCCATTCAGCCAGCTGCTGTTCCCCTCTGCCTTTTCACCTCCCCTCCAGACAGGAGCTGCCCACACAGTCTCATGGACCACCTTCCTTTTGATGATGGCCAAGCAAGACCACTGGATACAGAGGGAAGTAGCATTTGTTCTTGAAAGTAGGTGGTGACTGACATTAACAAGGATTTCATCTGCTTCCACATATGGCTGGACTCCTTTTGAAGGAATTCTTTGTGCAAAGCAGTGTGCAGACTGTCTGAGACATCTGGGGCACTAGGAGAGGTGAGGTTTGCAGATCAAGAGTGCTGAGCTCAAGTTCTGTAGCAATTCCCATCATCAGAGGCTCTCTGACCTATTTGCAGTCACCACCAATTGCTCTGAGGTCCCCAGAATTCTTGGAGGTGGATGGATTGTAAGGAATCAAGTGCAGGTAGAGCCAGGAAAGGAGAAGTAAGATGCACTTACATCAAAGAAAGCCTTGTCACTCGCGTGCTTTGGAGCTCCCATGCTGGGGCCAGCAGGGATGACCATTTCCACTTCAGCCAGATCAATGTGGCCTTTACAGCTTGTGTCCTCGCCCGAGTCATAGTAACGCAGCTGGAACCAAAAGGATACAGGTGGGATGTTAGACACAGAAAGAGAAAACAGCATGGCTTTTCAAACTGTACTCGGATACTTGCCTCTATATCTACACAAGGATATAAGTGTGTATGTGTGTGTGTGTGTATGCAGGGGGGTTATGCCAGGCTACAGTCGGGAGAGCACTGTACCTGAGTCAGGCTGAGTAGTTTTCAAGTTTGAAAGTACTAGCAACATGTTGTTGTTGTTGGGTGTGTCGAGTTGACTCTGACTCATAAAGATCCCATGTGACAAAGTAAAACTGCCCCATAGGGTTTTCTTGGCTATAATCTTTACAGAAGGAGATAGGTCTTTCTCCCGTGGAGCAACTGAGTGGGTTCAAACTGTCAACCTTTCGATTAGCAGCCAAGTGCTTAACTGTTGCACCATCAGGGTTCCGTGGGAGAGCACTGGATTGAGAGGATTGCACTCTGTCTCTGAGCTCCCACTGTCTAACTCTTATACCAGATTGGGACCTGTCAAGGGCAGATAGTTATCTCATTCATCTCTGGTCCCAAAACTGAATACAAGAGTAGACAATAAATGTTGTAAATGAATTCACTCTGAATTATCCAGGGCAAGTCCCTTCTTCTCTCTGGGGCTTAACTGTAAAGGGAGAAGGATCTAGGTCGAGGAGAGCCTTTCACGCCCTGACAGTCTGTGAGTCTGACTGTCTCCATCTAGAAGGTGAGGTCAGAGCCACGACCTGTCTACTTTGAAGGTAGCAACACTGCTAGCAATTTTCACAAGAAGCAAAAACAACTTGTGTTTGATTCTGCGAGAACCAGGCTTTTATCTGAGCTAGAGGAGGCACAGCATGGATCGTGATGAGGGGGAGGTGGAAGAAGGGTTAAGAAAGAGAATCATGGCTTGAGCCTAAGCTAGGCCGTGTATTATTTTTTGAAGATTCAGACCAAGCCCACCAACAGAAAGGATGGTGGTGACTTATGTCTAGGATTTATCTAAAACCCCTTTTGTCAGACATAAAATCTACAAGCCCAGAGTAGGAAGAAAAATTCAAGTCTGGGAAACTAGTCAAGTTATTCGAAGTGCTGCTTAGCAGAGGCAGATGATAAACCAGCAGCATCCACACTCAAAATACGTGACATCAGGTCAGTCAGATGCCTTAAACATAGAGCTGGTTAAATAAGAATAAAATTGAAGTTCCCCACAAGCCAGGCAGAGAGATTTGTTAAGGGACTGGCAGAGAAAAAGTCTGAATATAGGTTATCGTTAGACAGATTTCTGAAAGAAATCAGAGACCTTTTTTGGAGAGAGTTATAGAATGTTAACTGGTTACATTCCTGGTGATTTGTAGCCTAGACAATCTGAAAATTCTGCTAGAAGTGCTGGATAAAATACATAAAACATTTTTTAAGTGCATAGCTCAGGGGATGGCCTTCTAGTCAACTGCCTGTAAAGTTTATTGGTAACGGCCACGCCCATTTGTTTACATATTGTCTACAGTGGCAGAGTTGAGTAGCTGTGACAGAGACCATAAGGTCCACAAGCCTAAAATATTTACTCTCTGGCCCTTTTAAAGAAACTTTGCCAACTTCTGACATAGCTACATCCCCAAGAAAATCATAAAACGCCTAAAAATAGCACATACGAACTAGCAAGCTCTTTACGTTCTGATATGAACCACCTTTCTATCATATACTTTTGAATAAAATAAATCAACAAGAACAACAAAATGCAGAATACTTCAAAGCACGCTGTCATTTGTGTAAAGGTGGGGTAACAAATATTTATATACGTTTGCCTGATTGTACAGTGGTTAAGAGCTCAGCTGCTAATCAAAAGGTCAGCAGTTTGAATCCACCAGCTGCTCCTTGGAAACCCTGCGGGCCAGTTCTACTCTGTCCTATAGGGTCACTGTGAGTCGGAACTGACTCAATGGCAATGGGTGTTGTATATGAAAAACTCTGTCTGCAATAACACACAAGAAATTGGTAACACTGGTTGCCTTTAGGGAGGAGAAAGGGGTGGAAAAAAGACATATTTTTTTGAAATTTAAACAAATATCTATTACCTAATAAAATTAGTTACTCACAACTGTAAAAAATTTGTAACATACATAAAAAGGGAGTTATTGTTTGGAAAGCAGTCCTGGGTGGTACAAATGGCTAAGCACTGGCCTAGTAACTAAAAGGTTGGCAGTTTGAACCCACACAGAGCACCTCAGAAGAAAGGCCTGGCAATCGGCTGCTGAAAGGTCACAGCTACAAAAACACCATGGAGTGGATTTCCACTGTGCACACATGGGGTCACTAATGAGTTGGAATTGACTCAACAGCAACTTAAAAAAAAAAAAAGTTTGGACTACATAAAGAGTTCCTAGAAATGGATAAGAAAGAGATAAACAATCTAGTAGAAAATCTGTCAAAGGCTTTCAACAGACAAGTCACAGAAGAAATACAAATGACCTACTAATATATAAAAAGATGATCAAGCCTCACTGATCAAAGAAAAGTAAAATGAAGTCAAATGAGATTTCACTTCTCACCATGAGATTGACAAATATTAAAAATGGTTAATAATATCCCAGTTGATTAGAATGTAAGGCACCAGATACTTTCAAATATTGTTAATGGCTCAGAATCTCTTTGGAGAACAATTTGGCAATATCAACTAAAATTTAAAATGTTTATGACTACTAATCATCTTTCCCAATTCCCGACATTTATCCTACAGAAACACTCCCACAAGCATGCAAAGATACATGTGTAAAGACAGTTCCTTCAGCGCTGTTCTCATCAGCCAAAAATGGGAAAAGATGTACTCGTCTTTCAATGGGGCATTATTAGTTAATTCAATGACACCACACCAATACTACGGAATACTATATGGCTTTTAAAAAAGCACATGGAACATCTATATGAATTGGTAGGAAAAATTGTTCAACATAAGTTACTGGTAAAAAATCATGTTGCTAAACAGCATGTAGGTATAATGTGATTTGTGCAAAATGTAATAGCTTTGACTGAATGGTTACCATGTGCCAGCACTGTTCTAACTGCTTTATATATGTAACTAATTTAACCCTCAGAGCAATAAACACATACATGCATACATTATTTAGGGCAATCTGTACCAAAGTGTTAACAGTGGTTATTTCTGAGGGTTGGGAGTACAGGGTACTTTTACATCTTTATGAAATGTTTGAATTTGGATAATAAACATGTATTATTCTTGGAATAAGAAAAATTAGAAAAATATTTTTTAAAATTAAAGAGATTGCTTGTGAAAAAGCCTAATTGGTACATAATCTGTGGATTTTCCTCTTTGATGTACATGGCGGGAATGTGCCTGGTGCCTCTGTCATTGTGGTTCTGGCCTCAGACTTTTCTGTCTCTCCCATCAGGCATGGTATAAACAGAGTTAACTGGAAAAACTGAATACCTTTCGTGTTAAAGAAATCCAAAAGACCAGCAAGAATGCAAGTATAATTTGATGTAATTGTAAATTACAGAAAAATTATGACATTCTCCTATGTTATATTTAGTGGTTTAATGGAACTTTTCTACACAGTGTAGGCTCTATGATTTCAGAGACATTGTTATTTTAAAGTACAACCCCCTAAAAAGGGCTTCTATTTGTATATTTGAAAATAATTTCTCTATACTCTCCCACAAAGACTCGTGTCTTCTAGATGCAGGTCCCACTGGAGCACATATAGGGCTAAGAGTTCATGTCTTTCTCCATGAGTTCTTTTTACAAATGAATAAAATGAGAATCAAAATGTGTAATCCTCTGCCTCCAGGCCGACTGGGCAGTTCCAAGGTGGAGGGAAGCCTGTAGTCAGAACACAGGCCACGCAACTCTCACTAGTGAAGGGTGCAGAGGGGCTGGAGGTTTGGGTAAAGATCAGGCTCCTCTGAGATCACTGGAGCAAAAATGACGACACTAAGGATTGTGGGAGCTGCTAGAGCAATAGTTAAGAACCTGACAATGGGCAAAAGATTTCCTGACATGGTCAGTGAGGTCCAATCTAATATCTGCCCACTGTGAATCCCAAGTTTGGACAGGTATATCCCTTTCTGCCTGTTTTGGGACCGCTTCCCTTTGCTACCATCTTTGAGGGATAACAATGCCTTGTTTAGTAACCAGTACAGTGATAGGCATAGAAAAAAAGAGGAGGTGTTAAATAATGTTTGTTTATAAATTAATGCCCATAGTTTTAACTGGATCCTTTATGTGGAAAGGACAAAGGTAACCTGTTTTCTGGAGAGGACTCACAGGCCCAGGTTCTATGTACACATGTGGGTGTACCAGGCTGAAAACCTCAGGTCCTCTCTGATGGGGGCTGTAAGAGTAGGCAGCAGGAGGGATCTGGGCATTAAAAAGAAGAGTTCTATGGCCCTTAAAGGTCTGGGCCCAACTGTTGCTGCCTCAAGTACTCCAGGCAGAGCTACTCTGGACCTTCCCTCAGAAGGCTACCACTCTGGCTCAGGAATATTCTGGGGCTCTAGAGGAGCCCCCCAGGGTATATGTGAGAGGCCCTAGAAAGGCAGTTTGCGCATGAGGAATGTATATGTCTGCTGAGGGCCACAAAGCTGGGGACTGGTATTAGCCTAGAGAGAAGTAATTTCTTCTGGTTTTGACAATTACCTGATGTTTTGTTACGTCCAAAACGAACCAACGGGGTTTCCAACCTTTCAGCAAAGCTCCTCTTTTGTAAAGAGTTCCCTCAAAGGACCTAGAATAAATGAGATGATGACAGGACAGTTAATTTTGTTTTTTCATTTTAAAAGTGCCATAAAAGGGATGTCTGCTGTGTCTGTCAAGTCCCTATTTCCTCTAGGTGATACAAGAAAACCAATCAGCGATCTCTCTGGGATTTTTCTACTGGAATTCTGGGAAAAAGACTACCTCCTTCTGCTAAGATGACTAAACTTGTGAGATTTGGAGCTATCAACAGCCATCTGTTGTGCTAAATTGGGATTTAAGCAACATATAGGGGAAAGCAGACTAGGAAAAAGACAGAAGCCTCAAGAAACTCTGTGAGTCCCCTGATCCAGAAGTATTTCAAACCAGCATGCTGTTGGCCTTCCTAGTTTATGTCAGTAAATTCCTTTTTGCTTCAGCTAGCATGTGCGGGATTTCTGATGTTTGCAAAAAAAGTGCTGACTAACACACATCTCCTCAAAGATCTGGCAGACGTGAGATAATGACAATCAGGACTGTTAACCAAAAACAACTACAACCTCTTGGCATTATTTTTAATTGTAATTTTGATTTTTTCTCCTCAAAGAACCATCTAAAGCAGTAAAAACTAAAAAGAAACAAATGCCACCCCCCAAAATAAAAACCAAAAAAGAAACTGAAAGCAAACCCATTTCAAGTTTGCAAAAGGCCGAAGTACACAGGCCTGCAGCTTAGCCTGAGGCAGGGTGGCAGGGCCTTTTCAGCACACCCAGCAGGGCTCAACTGTTACCTGTTTTCATCATTCTTGGACGTGTACTGGATGTACAGTGTGGCTGCTCTCCGGTCCACTCCGTTGGATGGCGGGATGCTGGCGTTCTGCTCCTCCCCCATGCTGCTGTCTGGGAGGTGCAGCAGAGACTGCTTCTGATAGGAAGGTAGGTTGGTAGACACAATTCCTGGGGAGCCCGAAGTGTGTCTCTGGGGCTGGAAAAGAGAACAGGAGCTAGGGGAGCTGTACAACGACTTTAAGAAACTGACTCAATAATCTCATTTCTAGAAGCTTATCTCAAGGGAAAACCTGGACCAAGAGCAAAGATGTATGTACGAAGATGTTTATTATAAAAAAAATCCGGAAGCTTAAATGTCCATCATTAGAAATAATAAATAGGACTGGTAAAAAGGATTACGGTATTCCATACAATGGAATTCTAGGCAGCCATTAAAAATGCTTCTGATTTATACAAGTGACAAGAGGAAGAGCATGTCTGCCAAGTGTTAAATAAAAGAAAGCAGATTTAAAAACAGTATATATACTAAATCCCTTCTATGTAAAATTGTATGTGTGTATAGAATGATAAACAGCACTGGGCTGGGTTATAGAATGATAAAACAAGTTCGACAGCATAGGTTATACATTGTGGGTGATTTTCACCTTCTATTTTATAACTTTTTGTGTATTGTCTTATTTAAACAAATTAAGTATACGTCACTTTTACAATCAGAAAAAAAATCAATAAATGATTTTATTTTTCCGAGAAAAAAAGCACTGAGGCATCGCCCACCTATGGCCTGTCTGACTATAGCTTCTGAATTGCCATTTGAAGGAAAGAGGCAGAGCCCCCAGGCTCTCTTCTTACCAAGTCAAAGGCTTTCTTCTTCACCCCATTCTCCTTGACCTCCCTGTGACATCTGTCACTGCTCACACCTCTCCTTCTTCCTCACTAGCTATTCAGAACACTCATCAGTCTAAATTTCCCTTTTGTTTCCTTTGGAGCCGATGTGACGTGGATTTGAATGGGGGCTCTACCAATTACCAGCTGTGTGATCTCTCTGTACCTCTTCCCCCACATATACGATAGGAAAACACTCTCTCACTGGAAATTAAATAGGATGCTAATGTGTGTATGTATAAGCATAGTCTCCCGTATATATATGTGCTTGATAAATGTTTCTTAAATCATTAACAGACAAAGGGGTGTGAGCAACAGAAAGCACCTTTGTCCTTTTAAAATATTTTCATTTCCTTGCTTATTTCTCTGAAGCAAACACTGTTCTGTATTCCCCTCCTCCCTCGTATGGCAGAAGACCAGCTGAAACCACAGAGGGCACTGAGATAGAAAAGAACCCAGTAATTTCCCTGGATACGGGACCCTGAAACATAAGTATTATGTCACTGTGGTAGTGAAACACTCAGGAAATATTCAGTCATTTTGAACTTTCTGCTCTGGCCCCCCAGGGCATGACCTCTCTCTCCCCTTCCACCCTACCCTTTGGGCTTAAGTCCCCTGGGTCCTGTCATCTGTGGCAGTGGGCCCCACCTGACCTATCACCCTCAAAAAGCTCAGAGGTAGCTCTTCAAGGGGCTTTGCCAACTCACATGGTCTGCTCTTGGTTCTTCTTTCAGGTCCACTTTTACCCTTTCCCACAGCTGCTGCCACTTCTCAGGGGTTTGGTTCAATTTATGTTCCAGTCTTTCAATTTCCTGCAAAATAAAGGAAAGGAGTTTTCTGACAGATGGGTATGTCAGAGAAATCAGGATGTGCCCCAGAGCCACAGCTCCTCTGTACTAGGCCCAGATAAGCAGCATGGCCAGAGAGCAGCTAACGAAATGCGAAAAATGGCGCCTCAGGGGTCCCCCAAGCCATGCTATCGTGGGCGCTCTAGCTGGTGTGATGCACTGTGGCAACAGTGATCTTCTAGGACCTGTAACCCTGCCTTTTCTCACAGAATGACTTAAATAGTAAGAGATAAAATATGTACCCCAAACATGCTCACCTTCACGCAGCCCCTGGGAAAACTGATGGCCACTGAAGAGAGCGCTGGGGCCCATGTCCAACCCCTAACAACTGAGGTAGAGATAAGAAATCTGTCCCTGACAGAGGAACCCTTCAACTCTGGTGACTCAAACCAGATGTGGAAAGAATGTACTAAGAAATGCCCAAGGAAATGGATTTTCCTTCTGACAGGAAAGGTGGCAATCTAAGAGTGAACGCTGATACTCCTCGTAGTCAGAAAATCAGAGGGAGAAGACTCTTCAGGACTGTCTGGACCATATTGGGGCTCAAACTCTTTCCTCAGGGCTGCTGCTTTCATCAGGGTGGCAACTGCCAGGAGTGGTTTCACTTCAGAATATTCTTTGCAGAAGAGGGTTGGCAGTGTTCCCATCAGCTACCCATACTTCTGACCTGAGGAAGTAAAGCACCCGCAAAAGCCATAACCCAGGCCTGACTCAGGCTGCTTGGGCAGCTAAATAGCTTGGAAGTTGCCTGAAGTTATAAATTATTCCAGGTGCTTGGTTGCTCCCTTATTATGATGGGAACTTACTTTTATTGAACCTCTTTTCTAATAGTTGAGCCCTGCCCCCCACTGACATCAGGGAGCAAAGTTGGTTTCCTCATACTCCAGGAGTGTACCTATAATGCTAGCTCAGAGTAAGGAGAGACACATTCCGAAGTCTGTGAGCCAGTCTTAGCTTAGTCTGGTTCTGGAGGTCTCATGTGCCCCCAGAGCCCACGGTGCCCCTAGGTGTGCATCTCCACATGGTTGACTTACACTGAAAAGGCTGGTGAGAGCATCGGGCTGAGTACAGCTGACGTCATCATAGCATGGCCACACTGTTCTCCTCTGACTCTGGGGCCTAGCTCCTCTGGCCAGTTCAGTGTCCTCAGAGGGGAAGTGCTTAGGGGTCTGCATCATCCAGTCATATGAAGGTCCTGTGGACAGGGTCTCCTCTATATAGTAATCCCACTTCTTGAGGCTGGAGACATTTACATTGGGCTTCAGGGCCTGTTTAAAGAAAAATCTGAAATATAAGTTCATCTGTATGACTAAGCAAAGTACCCTAGGCTTACTGGCAGGCCAGCCCCTAATGCTGGCAGGGTCCACAGGGCAAGAGTACACATGGAGGTTCAAATACCATATGTCAAAATATTTAAATGTTACACACTAAGATAAACTACTAAATAGAGTATGTTCTTCCTATCTTGACAAATATAACTTCCTAATGACCTGGAAAGTCGGATTCAAATAAAATTCGTGGACTCCTCACAGTTTTATACCAGAAAGTTTTGGCACTGGGACAACTGACCCTACCTTCCAGTCTTTGGCCTACCCTCCTTTTCTCCCCACCCTGCTCTGTCCTATACCATGAGGGTCTTGTGTGAATGTGTGTGAATACCCTAGCCCACAGAACTAAACTCTGTATACTCCTTCACAATCAGCTACTTCTTGGCCACCTTTTGGCCCTATGGGTATACCCACTGGCTTGGGAACAGGGTTTCAAACCAGTTCATTCTGGTTTGACCCCCTGCTGAGAATTTAAATTTCCATCCCAGATATACTGAATCAGAGTGTACATTTTAACAAGATCCCTAGGTGATTCTTAGGTATACATAAGAATTCAAACAAGATCTCCAGGTGATTCTTATCCTCTATTTCATGATATAATGTAATCGCTTCCATGATCTGATGTGATTAGCCAATCAGTTGTGAGGGGAGTTTCCTCCCAGGCACGGCCTGTATCCAATATATATGGACGTTCTGGCAAAGCTCACTGGCTTTTGTTTGCTCTGGATCCTGCATCTGGCTCATCATCATTTGATCTCCAGTTCTTGGGACTTGAGCCAGCAGCCTGCTGTATTGCTGGCCGATCTTGGGATTCATCAGTCTCCACAGCCTGTGAGCCAGCAGCCTGCCATCTGACCTGCTGATCTAGGGTCCATCAGCCCCTTCTGCTACGTGAATCATGGACTTGGGGCTTGCTGGCCTCTACAGCCATGTGAGCCATTTCCTTGAGATAAATCTCTCTCTATATACATTTGCTTCATTGTTTTTGCTCTTCTAAGGAACCCAGCCCAAGACATGTATATATAAGAATCACCTGGGAATCTTGTTAAAATGTACATTTTGATTCAGTACACCTGGAGTGGAAAGGCAACTTCCCAGCAAGGGGTCGAACCATAATGAACCAGTTCAAAACCCTGCTTGAGAGACAGATTTGGAGAAGCAGCCTAGTACGTGTTGCTGTTGAATTGATTCTGATCCAGTAACCCTAAATTTGAGCCTGGTAAATGAGCTCAAATTTAGGCAAGGAATTTCAAGATATCCAGAGCATGATTTAGATGAGGGGGCTCTGGGTGAGTATGGTGCCTTGGCTTCCCAGACTCTTGGCCCCATGAGGAGGAGTGTGGTGGGAGGAGGCCCAGGGCAGGGGTGGTGCTGCTTATGAGAACCAGTCTGTTCCATCTAAGAGCCTACTTCATTTGGAGGCTCATGGTGGAGCATGGTTGCCCCTGAGATGTCATCCTTTTTTGGGCTGTGCTCCAAACATCCCCTTCCCCTAGGGTCCTTCCATGGCTTTGGCCCAAATTGATTTGAGGAAATCTTTCCTAAAGTATTTTAGATTTTTCAGATTATACCAACTGTCAAGGCTTAAGCTCCCTTAGTTCTTTCTGGGGAAAGTTGCTTTGATTTTTAGTCTCCATTCCATCACAACCCAAACCCAGTATCTCAAACTTTTAAATAGCCTTTGGTATGGAACCTAGTCAAAAAGCTATACACTAAAACAAAGGAAAATTTTAATAGAAAATATTCAGAAAATAAAACATAAATGATTTCTTACTGTACCTCTATTTCCATTGGTGAATATAAATAATTAAAGAAAACAGGACTCCTCTTATGCATTCTATCAATACACTCCCAGATACAAATCCCTTTTTTGGCATGCTTGTCTCCTTTATCATCAAATAAAGTTCCTACAAAAAAAAAACCAAAAAGTTCAACAAAATAAAGTCAGATAAAAATTTTGCCTGATAATATGATACACATACTAAATGAAAAAGTAGAAAATTTCTTATGGCTCTAGAAATGGCAACACGCGTGCAGAAACCTTAGAAGACAACTGCAAAGCTAACGATAGGAACAAGCTTCACAGCTATAGGAAAACAAATCCAAATGGAAGGAAACATCTGATAAGGTTTTTTAAGTTTTTAGCAGTGTATCCTAACTCTCTTCTAGTCTCCATCTTCCACGTATCTGTCTAGATTCACAGAAGACTCTTGTCAGGAGACATTCTACACATTTTAAAAGAGAAAATGGAAGGAGTTAGAGTTGATTTGATGAAACACTAAAAACATAATTTCATGTTTCTTTTTTAAGTTGCTGGTTATGCATTATATAGCCATTTAAAGTGTTTTCTTGTTTAGAAGTTTATATATACCGCAAATCATGGGCACAAAGACGTTGGATGACAGAAGGGTGTGGACTGTATCCTTGGGTGACTTAACAACAAAAGTATTTAGGGAGGCACTTCAGGAATTTTCTGATGCTCCCTTTGTACCCTTCAAATAATCTATTATCGGTACTCACATGTACCCATTTTGTTTTTAATAGGGAGGGAGATGTGTCAGAGTAAGGCAGGAGGAATTTCTTCAAAAGGCTCCGTAGGGTACCTTTCTTAGCAGTGCTGGCTTGCTTTGAATGAAACGGCTCAGTCAAAAGTCAACAAGGATTTTTCTAAATGGAATGTCTTAAGCCCAAGGTTGCATAAAATCTAGACTAAATGTTTTCTTCTCTATTTTTAAATTATAAGATCTAGTGCAGTGGTTCTCAACCTTGGCTGCTTATTGGAAACCTAGGGCTTAAAAAACTCCGATGCCCAGGTCTCATCTCAGACCAATTAAATCAGAATCTCTGGGGATGGGACTCAGAGATTTGTAATTTTTAGTTTCCCAAGTGATTGCAGTGTGCAAAGTTAAGAATGATCTAGGGATTGAACGGACTTTTAATGTCATCCATTTATCCCTCCACTGGGGCCCTGAGGTGTGGATTACACTTAAGGGCTGTGTGGAAGTCAGCCCCAACTAAAAAAGGCTCTGGGCACTTTTCACAGGAGAATAAGCTGAAGCTGGAAGAGATGATGCAATCATTGGCCTTCCATGCCTTAGGGCAAGTCTCTCTCTCTCTCTCTGTGCAATAATACCTGGTGATCGCCACCAAGTTTAGGGGAGTTTTCTTACAATACATGCCTGGCTTAGGACAACACTGTTGTTGTTAGATGCCGTCAAGTCAGTTCTGACTCATTGTGACCCTATGTACCACAGAACAAAACACTGCCCAGTCCTGTGCCATATTCATGATTCTTGTTATGCTTGAGCCCATTGTTGTAGCCACTGTGACAATCTATCTCATTGAGGGTCTTCCTCTTTTCCCCTGACCCTCTACTTTACCAAGCATGATGTCCTCCAGGAACTGATCCCTCCTGACAACATGTCCAAAGTATGTAAGACAAAGTCTTGCCATCCTTGCTTCTAAGGAGCATTCTGGTTGTACTTCTTCCAAGACAGATTTGTTCATTCTTTTGGCAGTCCATGGTATATTCAATATTCTTCATCAACACCACAATTCAAAGGCGTCAATTCTTTGGTCTTCCTTATTCATTGTCCAGCTTTCACATGCATATGATGTGATTAAAAATACCAAGTCTTGGGTCAGGCGTACCTTAGTCTTCAAGGTGAATTCTTTGCTTTTTAACACTTTAAACAGGTCCTTGGCAGCAGATTTGCCCAATGCAGAGCATCTTTTGATTTCTTGACTGCTGTTTCCATGGGTGTTGATTGTGGATCCAGGCAAAATGAAATCCTTGACAACTTCAATCTTTTCTCCGTTTATCATGATGTTGCTCATTGGTCCAGTTGTGACGATTTTGGTTTTCTTAACTGAGATATTGAGGTGTAATCCATACTGAAGGCTGTGGTCTTTGATCTTCATCAGTAAGTACTTCAAGTCCTCTTCACTTTCAGCAAGCGAGGTTGTGTCATCTGCATAATGCAGGTTGTTGAGTCTTCCTTCAATCCTGATGCCCCATTTTGCATACAGTCCAGCTTCTTGGATTATTTGCTCAGCATACAGATTGAATAGGTATGGTGAAAGGATATAACCCTGATGCACACCTTTCCTGACTTTAAACCAAGCAGTATCCTCTTGTTCTGTCCAAACAACTGCCTATTGATCTATGTACAGGTTCTCATGAGCACAATTAAGTGTTCTGGAATTCCCATTCTTTGCAATGTTATCCATATTTATGATCCACAGAGTCGAATGCCTTTGCACAGTCAATAAAACACAGGTAAACATCCTTCTGGTATTCTCTGCTTTCAGCCAGGATCCATCTGACATCAGCAATGAAATTCCTGGTTCCATATGCTCTTCTGAATCCGGCCTGAATTTCTGGCAGTTCCCTGTTGACATGCTGCTGCAGCCGCTTTTGAATGATCTTGAGCAAAATTTTGCTTGTGTGTGATATTAATATTTGATAATTTCTGCATTTAGCTGGATCACCTTTCTTGGGAATAGGCATAAATATGGATCTCTTCCAGTCAGTTGGCCAGGAAGCTGTCTTCCATATTTCTTGGCATAGATGAGTGAGCACCTCCAGCGCTGCATCTGTTTGTTGAAACATCTCAATTGATATTCCATCAATTCCTGGAGCCTCGTTTTTCACCAATGCCTTCAGGAGCAGCTTGGACTTCTTCCTTCAGTACCATCTGTTCCTGATCATATGCTACGTCTTGAAATGGTTGAATGTCAACCAATTCTTTTTGGTATAATGACTCTGTATATTTCTTCCACCTTCTTTTAATACTTCCTGAGTCATTTAATATTTTTCCCAGAGAATTCTTCACTTTTGCAACTTGAGGCTTGATTTTTTTCTTCTCTTCTTTCAGCTTGAGAAACGCCAAGTGTGTTCTTGCTTTTTGGTTTTCTACCTCCAGCTTTTTGCACATGTCGTTATAATACTTTGTCTTCTTGAGCTGCCCTTTGAAATCTTCTGTTCGGTTCTTTGACTTCATCATTTCTTCCTTTTGCTTTAGCTGTTCCACATTGAAGAGCAAATTTCACAGTCTCTTCTGACATCCATTTTGGTCTTTTCTTTCTTTCCTGTCTTTTTAATGACCTCTTTTTTTTTTTTTTAGGACAACACAAAAAACCAAAAAACAAAACCCACTGCCATTGAGTTGATTCCGACTCATGGCGACCCTGTAAGACAGAGCAGAACTGCCCGACAGAGTTCCCAAGGAGCACTTGGTGGATTCAAACTGCCGACCTCTTGGTTAGCAGCCGTAGCACTTAACCACTATGCCACCAAGGTTTCCAGGACAACATATTATACACCTTAAAAAACAGAATCATCGGATACCTAGTTTAAGTACTGTCAGATCACAACTCTTTAATTCAGTATGTAATAATCTTCAGTATGTAATATTAGTCTTCAAGGACACAGGGGAGTTAATTGTGTGTAGGCTTTTCCGAAGAAACCTTAAAAACTACGACTGACGAATTCCACCAGCAGTGGTTGAAAGTCCTTATTCTCCAATTTTTTTTTTTTAAATTGATTGTACTTTAAGTGAAAGTTTGCAAATCAAGTCAGTCTCTCATACAAAAACTTATATACACTTTGCTATATACTCCTAGTTTCTCTCTCCCTAATGAGACACCTTCTGTCTACCCTCTATTTCCGTGTCTATGTAGCCAGCTTCTGTCCCCCTTGGCCTTCACAAGCCAGTTCAGATGAACTGGCCTGGGGGTGTTGGTTGGACACTGGGAGTTTTAAAAGCTTCCCAGGTGATTATAACGTTTAGTCAAGGTTGGGAACCACTGCGCTAGGCTTTGTTGCTTCACTAGCAAAGATAGCCATTATCTGCTGCAGAGGAAACCTTGATCTTTGGTCATATCTGCATGCTGCTAAGATGATCTGCTTATTAGTTTAAATCAGTAAAATTGCTCTACCAAAATAATGAAAGTACTATTCCAGGGAAAAAAAAAATTGTACTTCTCTCAGGCTAATATTGTCCACATATGCTGTTCCTTTCAGTGGTAAAGCTGAGTGACATGGTGACCCCTTAGTCACCGTGCAAGATCAGGCCTGAGACAGCTGTAACCAGCTCTACTTAATGCTTTCCCAAGACATGGGTGCTTAAGAAATTAAGGTTTCTGATTATGATGTGTGGAATGACAATTCTATGAGTCAACAAAGGGTTGGGATAATAAGCAGGATGGGAAGTTGTCTCACCAGCACTGTCTCCCTTACCAAAAATATGAAACGTTTTACGAGACAACTGCACTAGCATGCACTGGGAAGCAGCATTTCCTGAATCTGGATTTTAAACACAACGTCAGTTAAATGTTTTGTTGCCACTAAAAGAGTCCTCTCTAAATACTGAGGTACATAAAACGTACCTGGTTTTTGTTTGCTTGTCTTAACAAAAATAGTTACGTTTATTCTCATCCCCACCCCAAAAAAAAACCCAACAACAAAAATAGACATGTAAAATCCCTTTGGAGAATGTTTTCATAGGGACAGACTGACTTTTAGAACCTACTCTTTAAAATTACTACTGCTAGATACATGAGACTAAATGGGCAGCTCCTGTCTGGAAGTGAGATGAGAAGGCAGAGTGGGGACAGGAGCTGGCTGAATGGACATGGGAAATCTGGGGTGGAAAGGGGGAGTGTGCTGTCACATTATGGGGAGAGCAACTAGGGTCACATAACGGTGTGTGTGTAAGTTTTTGGTATGAGAAAGTGACTTGTTTGAGCTGTAAACTTTCACTCAAAGCACAATTTAAAAAAATTACTACTGCTATTAAAAATTATAATAATGATGTCTAAATTTTATTGAGTGCTTAACTCCATGCTAACAACTGTGCTAAGAAATTTACAAACATATCCCTATGTGATCATGATGGCCCTAAGAGATGGGGGCTACTATTGTCCACATTTTGCAGGTGAAGAAAACGAGGCTCAGAGAGGTGCCTACTTACCCAAAGTACTCAGTTGGTGACTGACTGGCAGTGCTAGGATTTAATCTTGTTCTATTTGATCTAGAGTCCATGGCCTTAACTGCTATGCACACTGCCTTCAAAGGCAGGCATGCTTTCTATAAGAGTGTATCAGGGATGGAAAAACTATGAGTCAAAAATTCTTGCTAAAAAAGTGATACCACTTGGAATATTCAAAATAGTTAACAGATTTAATTTTGTAAAAGAAGTACAGGAGTGACCACTTCCCTTCCCTAAGAACTAACACAAACATATACTCTCAGAATCTGAGCGCTCATTCATATCTACTCCACATTTATAGTTCAGGGCAAAACCTAAAATGTCCCTGCCACACCTGGGATAGTTATTTTATTAAAGCGTTCATTAAAAGTACATAAAACTAACAAAGATGAATCAAACGCATAAAAACACGTACCGTGCTCTAATCTATCATAGTCTGAATCCAGAAGAAATGTTTTAAAGCGATTAGACACATAGTGGAAAGCCAAGAACTTCAAGTAATATAGATTGAATTCAAACTCAGTTGGATACTGGTTGTGAACCTGAAACACACAAAGCAAAAAAAAGTGAGAAAAGATCAAACAAAAGGTGGAATGTTATGACACTGAATGCCAACCTGAAATATACATGAGACCATTTGGTCACTCATTCAACAAATACTTGAATCCCTCCCATGAGCTGAGAAAGGAAAGGAGCTAGCCTTTTTGAACATCTACTATGTGCCTGATACCGTGTTGCTGTGTGCTGTCAAGTCAATTTCAACTCACAGGGACCCTATAGGACACAGCAGAACTGCCCATATGGTTTCCTAGGCAGAAATCTTTACGGGTGCAGATCGCCAGGTTTTTTCTCCCGTGGAGCCCCTAGTGGATTCGAACTGCAGACCTTTCAATTAGCAGCTGAGCACTTACCCACTGCGCCACCAGGACTCCTTGCCAGATACCATGCTAGGTGTTTTATAAAACATTTTGTTTAATTTCCACAACAACACTGCAAGATAGGTATTATTATCCCCACTTTACAACTAAGAAACAGCAAGATTAAGTAATTTACCCAAGGTCATCCAACAGTAACTTGTGAGCTCAAATTTGAATACTGACTTGTTGGGCTCCAAGATCTGTGGCCCACTTATTACATCCCACTGTGCTGGGCATTTGACATAAATCAATGTAAGTTGTGGTTTCTACTTTCCAGGAGTTTGTGGTATAATAAAACCCAGTACCAGTGCTGTCGAGTTGATTCCGACTCATAGTAGTGTGGAATAAAGAAAAACAAAAAAAAAGCCCGTTGCCATCAAGTTGATACGACTCATGGCGACCCCATATGTAACAGAAGGTTTTCTTGGCTGTAATCTTTACAGAAGCAAATTGGTTAACAGTCGAGTACAAATCATTTGCGCCACCCAGGGACCTAATGCGAAATACAACAAGGAAAACTGTACTTAAAGAAGTTTGGAGTGAAAGGAATGGGAAGAGAAGACGATGGCTTAAGGGCACAGCTGGAGACATTTTTCTGGACAATAGAAATGTGTGTATATCTGCAGGCAATGCAGGAGGGAGCCAATAAAGAGAAAAGAACATTTTGGAGAAAGAGCTGATAACTAAGAGCACCAAAGGGGAAAAAAAAAAAAAAAAAAGTGAAGACCCAAAACCCATTGCTGTCAAGTTGATTCCGACTTATAGCGATCCTACAGGACAGAGTAGAACTGCCCCACTGGGTTTCCAAGTAGCAGCTGGTGGATTTGAACTGCTGACCTTTTGGTTAGCAGCTGAGCTCTTAACCACTGTGCCACCAGGGCTCCAACTAAGAGCATAAGGCCCTGGAAAAACAAGAATGAATGAGGCTAAGGGTTAGGGGATAGCCTTGGAAATACAAAGGGACAGAGGAGTTAAGTAAAGATATTCTCAAGTGCCATGGAAAGGGAGAAGAGTTTATGCCTTTTAACCTTAATTTTTTTCCTCAGTAAATCAGGCAGAGAGGTCTCCAGATATAGGCATAAGGAGAAGAGAACGATATGGGAAGGAGGGGCCAGAGTGAAGCTTGGAACAGTACTGAGCTATGAGCATACTTTTAGGCAAGCTGTACGCAGGCTCTATGGAGTCATCTTACCTTGTGAGAAGGCAGGCTGATGACTTTGTGATAGACTCTTCAGTCTACCTAGTAATTCCACCTCTATACTGCTCAAACAATCTCTCATGACCAGTTAGGGCATTTTTGTTTGGCTGAGACAAGTTCCAATCATTAATTGTACTAGTTTAAAAGCTGTTTCAAATGAGCACTGCAGGCAGGCTGTGTGTAATCAGCTTTCCTCTCCAAGTTTGATTTGGCAAAGTGGGCCATACTTGGGATGTGTATTATGTTCATTGCCCAATGGACCAATGGGAATTAAAAGTCATGATCTGGATATCATTGATTTATCAAACTTTATCATCTGATTAGAAACCTAGTTTTCTGTAATGATTAAAGGTTTTTCCTCCTACATTTTCTTATTGGCTTTTTAATGGAACTAAAATTTCAGCTCATAAGCAGTACAAAGTAAAATGGATCTTGGGAAGACACAGTAAAAGAGAGTGACTCCCATGCAGTGGGCCTGCATACTGTGGAGCTGCTTCTCTCATCCGAGCCACTGCCTTTTCTGTTGCATCAGGTCACAGGACAGAAGAGCTCTCCATGGGACACTGTGACATGGCTCTCAGGAAGTACGCAGTGTGCCGTATATGTATTATCTGAATTTTCTCATTAGTGAAAATAAGGGGATTAGACAACATGGGTTTCTATGATGATGTTATATGAGCAAATAATTATAAGGGCTAAGCATACTTGAAGAGTTTATAGTTATAATTAAGTAAAACTTAAGTCAACTTGTCACATATTAGGAATCAACAGTTATTATTTTGCAGCATAATAATCGGGCATAAAAATAAGCAGTTCTCCTTTAAAAAATTATCTGTATGAGACCGAACGGTCAATGCTTACTCTAAAGCAAAGATGAGAAGGTATGGGGCAGGGAAGCTAGATTACTGGAAATGGAACATCCAGAGCAGAAATACTGAGCAAGTTGACACACTGTGTAAAATGGAACCAGTATCATTGAACAAACTGTGTACAAATTGTTAAATGGCAACCTAACTTGCTGTGTAAACTTTCACAGAAAAAAAACAATAAAATACTATCAAAAGATAGTAAACAGTTCATGAAAGTGGTTATTATAACTAGTAATACTTTTTTCCAACTCTATAACGGAAAATACAATGATTAAAGAAACAATGCTTTTCTTTCCTTGGTTTATTAGCCCCCTATGTCTTAGTCTCAGCTGTCAACCGTGTCTCCCAATGTGGTAGTCCTCATTCACTCACCTCATTGATACATATGCAGTTGTTTTGTTTCAACAGGTTTATTGATATACTTGACCTAAAATAAACTGCATGTTTAAAGTGTACAATGACTTTTGATATATGCACACACCTATGAAATGATCACTACAATCAAGATAATGAACATATCCATAACCCCCCAAAGTTTTCTTGTGCTTCTTTATAAGCCCTCTCTTTGTCTTCACCTCTTTCCCCAATTATAGATCTGCTGTCACTATGGATTAATTTACTAGACTTTTAGATAAATGAAATCATAAGTATGTGAACTTCTTCTTTTTTAACTCTTTACTTGTTTAACCGATGGCTACCCTATTTGACAACCGTCTATCTCTCAGTTTATCGTACTGTGGTGGCTTGCATGTTGCTATGATGCCGGAAGCTATGCCACTGTTATTTCAAATACCAGCAGGGTCACCCATGGTAGAGAGGTTTAAGTGGAGCTTCTAGATTAAGACAGACAATGAAGAAGGACCTGGTGACTTATTTCTAAAAAAATCAGCTAGCAAAAATCTTATGAGTAGCAGCGGAACACTGTCTTATATAGTGCCGGAAGATGAGCCCCTCAGGTTGGAAGGCACTCAAAATATGACTGGGGAAGAGCTGCCTCCTCAAAGTAGTCGACCTTGATGTGGACTGAGTAAAGATTTCGAGACCTTCATTTGCTGATGTGGCACAACTCAAAAAGAAAAGAAACAGCTGCAAATATCCATTATTAATTGGAATGTGAAATGTAAGAAGTGTGAATCTAGGAAAACTGGGAGTCATCAAAAATGAAATGGAACACATAAAGATCAATATCCTAGGAATTAGTAAGCTGAAATAGAGTGGTATTGGCCATTTTGAATCAGATAATCCTATGATCTCCTATGTCAGGAACGACAAATGGAAGAGGAATGGTATCACATTCATCGTCAAAAAGAACATTTCAAGATCTATCCTGAAGTACAACACTGTCAGTGATAGGATAATATCCATACACCTATAAGGAAGCCCAGTTAATATGACTATTATTCAAATTCAATATGACTATTATTCAAATTTATGCACCAACCACTAATGCCAAAGATGAAGAAATTAAAGGTATTTACTAACTTCTGTAATCTAATATTAATCAAAAATGCAATTAAGATGCATTGACAATTACTGATGATTGGAATACAAAAGTTGGCAACAAAGAAGGACTAGAAGTTGGAAAATATAGCCTTGGTGGCAGAAATAATGTCAGAGACCGCATAATAGAATTTTGCAAGACCAATGACTTCTTCATTGCAAATACCTTTTTTCAACAACATAAATGGCGACTATACCTGTGGATTTCACCATGCAGAATACACAGAAATGAAATCGACTACATCCTTGGAAAGATGATGAAGAAACTTAAAATCATCAGTCAGAACAAGGCCAAGGGCTGATTGTGTAACAGACTATCAATTGCTCATATGCAAGTTCACGTTGAACCTGAAGAAAATCAAAACAAGTCAATAAAAGCCAAAGTATGACCATAAGTATGTCCCACCTGAAATTACAATCTCAAGAATAGATTTGATGCATTGAACACTAATGACTGAAGACCAGATGAGCTGTGGGATGACATCAAGTATATCATACATGAAGAAAGCAAAAGGTAATTAAAAAGAAAAGACCAAAATGGATGGCAGAATATACTCTGAAACTTGCTCTTCAATGTACAGTAGCTAAAGGGAATGGAAGAAATGATGGTGTAAAAGACTGAACACAAGGTTTCAAAGGGTGACTCGAGAAAACAAAGTCAAATATTATAATGAAATGTGCAAAAACCTGGAGTGAGAAAACCAAACGGGAAGAACACGCTCAGCTTTTCTCAAGCTGAAAGAACTGAAGAAAAATTCAAGTCTCAAGTTGCAATATTGAAGGATTCTATGGGGAAAATATTGAATGACACAGGAAGCATCAAAAGAAGATGGGAAGAATACAGAGTCACTGTAGCAATAAGAACTGGTTGATCTTCAACCATTTCAGGAGGTAGCATATGATTAAGAACTGATGGCACTGAAGGAAGAAATCCAAGCTGCATTGGAAGCACTGGTGAAAAACAAGGCTTCAGGAATTGACAGAATACCAACTGAGATGTTTCAACAAACAGATGCAGCGCTGAAGTGCTCCCTTGTCTATGCCAAGAAATTTGGAAGACAGCTATATGGGCAACTGACTGGAAGAGATCCGTATTTGTGCCCATTCCAAAGAAAGGTGATCCAACAGAATGTGGAAATTTTCAAACAGCATCACTAATGTCACATGCAAGTAAAATTTTGCTGAAGATCATTCATATGCAGTTGCAGCAGTATATCAACAGGGAATGTCAGAAATTCCAGCCGGATTCAGAAGAGGACGTGAAATGAAGGATATCATTGCTGATGTCAGATGGATCTTGGCTGAAAGCAGAGAATACCAGAAGGATGTTTACCTGTGTTTTATTGACTATGCAAAGGCATTCGACTGTGTGGGTCATAACAAATTATGGGTAACATTGCAAAGAATGGGAATTCCAGAACACATAATTATGCTCATGAGGAATCTATGCATAGACCAAGAGGCAGTCGTTCGAACAGAACAAGGGTATGCTCTGTGGTTTAAAATCAGGAATGGTGTGCATCATGTTGCATCCTTTCACCATACTTATTCAACCTGTATGCTGAGCAAATAATCCGAGAGGTGGACTATATGAAGAAGAATGAGGCATCCAGATTGGAGGAAGATTCATTAACAACTTGCGATAGGCACATGACACAACCTTGCTTGCTGAAAGTAAAGACAACTTGAAGTATTTACTGATGAAAATCAAAGACTACAGCCTACAGTATGGATTACATCTCAACATAAAGTAAACAAAAATCCTCACAACTGTACTAATAGGCAACATCATGATAAATGGAGAAAAGATTGAAGTTGTCAAGGATTTAATTTTACTTGGATCCATAATCACTGCCCATGGAAACAGCAGTCAAGAAATCAGCGACATACTGCATTGGGCAAATCTGCTACAAAAGACCTCTTTAAAGTGTTAAAAAACAAAGATGTCACTTTGAGGACTAAGGTGCACTTGACCCAAGCTATGGTATTTTCAATTACCTCACATGCATGCGGGAGCTGGACAATGAATAAGGAAGACTAAAGAAGAATTGATGCCTTTGAATTATGGCGTTGACGAAGAATATTAAATATACCACAGGCTGCCAGAAGAACGAACAATTTGACTTACAAGGAGTACAGCCAGAATACTCCTTGGGCGTGAGGAAGGTGAGACTTCATCTCATACTTTGGAGATGTTTTCGGGAGGGACCAATCCCTGGAGAAAGACATCATGCTTTGTAAGGTAGAGGGTTAGTGAAACAGAACGAAAAAGAGGAAGGTACTTGTTTTAGTCATCTACTGTTGCTATAAAAGAAATACTCCAAGTGAGTGGCTTTGGCAAAGAGAAATTTATTCTCTCACAGTCTAGTAGGCTAGAAGTCCAAATTCAGGGTGCTAGCTCCAGGGGAAGGCTTTCTCTTTTTGTTGCCTCTGGAGGAAGGTCCTTGTCATCAATCTTCCCCAGCTGAGGGGCTTTTAAGCACAGGGACTCCATGACCAAAGGACACACTATTCTTCTGGCTCTTGTTTCTTGGTGGTATAAGGTCCCCATGTCTCTCTGCTCACTTCTCTCTTTTATGTCTCAAAAGAGATTGACTTAAGACACAACCTAATCTTGTAGATTGAGTTCTGCCTCATTAATATAACTGCCACTAATCCCACCTCAATATCATCACAGAGATAGGATTTACAACACATAGGAAAATCACACTGGATGACAAAATGGTGGATAATCACACAATACTGAAAGTCAGGGACTAGGCAAGTTGACACATATTTTTGGGGGATACAATTCAACCTATGACAACCCACAAGGAGACGGACTGACACAGTGGCTGCAACAATGGCTCAAACATAGCAATGATTGTGAGGATGGTGCAAGACAAGACAGTGTTTTGTTCTGCTGTACACGGGGTTGCTATGAGTCAGAACTGACTTGATGGCACCCAACAACAAAAACAACACAATATGGGTTGTTTGTGTCTTTCAAGGAATTTGTCCGTTTCATCTAAATTGTGATTTTATTGGCACAAAGTTGTTCATAACATTCCCTTATGTTCCTTCTTATATCTGTAGAATATGCAGCAATGTCTCTTTTTCATTAATGATATTAATAATTTGCCTCTTCTTTTTTTCCCTTGATCAGTCTGGCTAGAGGTTCATCAATTTTAATGATCTTCTCAAGAACCTACTTTTGTGTCATTAATTTTCCCTACTGTTAGCCGCAATATTTTTTGGCCCTAAAGGCAAGTCTGCCTCAAATAAATTTAGTCATATTATGTAGAATTAGAAATGATAGGCATCTCAGCCAACAAATCAATTCTATATGAGCATTTCCCTAAATATCCTGACGAATACAGTTTCTGGCCTCTCGCAGCCACTATCTGGATTTTGCTGTTCAAAATAATTTTGTATTTATCTTGCTGAAGATAAAAAATACACAAACTCAAAAGACAAAGTGAAATGTGTGAAGCATTTTAGTTTTGTTTTCCATTACTGAGTGGAACCTGCCAATTTCACTTATTTATAAGAAAAGACTCTGAAATGGAACTTGGAGAAACATAACTTTATAGGGTCTTATTATTTTGCCCATGTGCCATTAAACACTTTTTCAAATTTAAAGGCCCATAAAAGTAAGCTATGACTTAAATCCCAGGAAATCTCAACATTTTGGGAATAAAATGTAATACATTAAAATGGGATTCTGCTTTTAGGAATTACAAATATTAAACTACAAGTGACCCTCTATAAAATGGTATCCACATTTGACAAATCATGGGTATGGTTTTATCATCTTAGACATACTCTAGCAAAATAAGGACTTACTGTTAGTTTCTGCTATTTCACCAGTCAAGATTTAACAAACATTAATTGTGTACCTTTGAAGTGCCTTATGCTGTGCTAGTCACTTTACGTAAGTTTTTAAATCCTTCTATACCACACGGATGAAGAAACTGAAGCACAGAGAGGTTAAACACTTTGTTCATGATCACAAAGTCAGCAAATGGGATTGATATGCAAATTCAGATTTTACAAGTTCAAATATTAAAAGTCTGAATGCAAAATTGCTTAGTTATAAAACAACAAAACTTTAGTCAACTTTTGGAGTTTTTAGTTGCAGATATCAGAAACTTAGATATATCATGAATCCATTCACTGCAGCTATTTTGCCAGTATTAACGGGTAAATTTCAGAGTAACAAACCTGTGTGGGGCCGCTTAGCTACTCACACACATGCTCACAAAAAAGGTTCATATCTTCAAAAAGCAAATAGCTTTTCTTTTTGGAATAGGGCCTAGCATAGTGCTGGCATATGGTAACTGTGAGGAGAATCAAACCACAAAGCCAGACTGGAGTGAGTCAATTTATAATTTGAATAAACTTCGAAGGCAAAGTTACAACTGTTACTTGTTTTCCTCAATGTTCTGAGATGCTTGCAAAGATGTACTGTAACGCTGAAATAAAGGGGATGCTTTCTTATACTTTGTTTTCATTGATGTTGTACATTTTTTCCTTTAGTATATTTAAAAAGAAATTTTAGGTAAAAATTTCATCTTTGTATTTTGGATGAGTTTTCCTTTTGAATTTGACTCAACTATTTTAAGAAAAGGAAGCGTCCTGTAATGGTATCATTTGAGCTGAGCCAATTTCTTTAGAGCAACAAAAAATCTGCCAGATGTCGCTATTATGAAGCAGTGATTTAGCATTTATAGTTCATCTGACACCTGGATAAACTGGCGTAAACAATGGCTTTTTATATGATGAGGCAGTTCTAATTTAAGATCACTGCTTCATCTGTTTTCTTTGTAAGGTTATTAGTACTAATGGGCAAGTCTAGGCATATTTCCAAGGACTGCCTTTTGGCATTCAGCTTGTTAGAAATGGTTAATAAGCAGGGAATACATTCCCTAATCTTGCTGCTGTGTAATTCTGAACTTATCTTTCTAATGTTTTTGGGCCTGGCTCTGTTTTGGGCTCCTGAGTGATTGAAGACAGCACTAATTCGAATTGTCTGCTCAAAGCCAGAGTCATGTAAAGGACTAGTGTTCACTTGAAAGGTATTCAAAGAAGGCATTTTCTAATGCCTAAAACCAGTATGTAGGAGATGATGAAACACTACCTAATAATTAAGTCAGCAAGAGTCAGAAGCACTATTTGTTAACTACAGTCTTTTCGGACTCCCGTTTTTGAATGAATAAACAATCCCTTTTCAGCACAAAATAATTTGCTTCACCAAAGCTGATACCTATCATAGCTAAGCATCCTTTAAATGCTGCAATTAAGGTCATATGCTCAGTTTGCCATGACTTGTCGGCATTCAAGTTATATTATGTATGAGGTACTAAGTTGAAGAAGGATTCAGGCAATTTTTTTTTAAATTGTGCTTTAAGTGAAAATTTACAATTCAAGTCAATTTCTCATACAAAAAGTTATAGGCACATTGTTATATGACCCTAGTTGCTCTCCCTATAATGTGATAGCACACTCCACCTTTCCACCCTGGATTTCCTGTGTCCATTCAACCAGCTCCTGTCCCCCTCTGCCTTCTCATCTCACCTCCAGACAGGAACTACCCACTTAGTCTCCTGTGTCTACTTGAGCTAAGAAGCACACTCCTTACCAGTATCATTTTATGTCTTGTGGTCCAGACTAATCTTTGAAGAGTTGGCCTTGGGTATGGTTTAAGTTGTGGACTAATAGAGAGTCTGGGGGCCATGTCCTTTGGGGTCCCTCCAGTCTCAGTCAGACCATTAAGTCTGGTCTTTTTACTAGAATTTGAGTTCTGCATTCCACTTTTCTCCTGCTCCACCAGGGACTCTATGTTGTGTTCCCTCTCAGTGCAGTCATCAGTGGTAGCTGGGCACCATCTAGTTCTGGTCTCAGGCTGATGTAGTCTCTAACTTATATGGCCCTTTCTGTTTCTTGGGCTAATATTTTCTTTGTGTCTTTGGTGTTCTTCATTTTCCTTTGCTCCAGGTGGGTTGAGACCAATTGATGCATCCTAGCTGGCCACTTGCTAGCTTTTAAGACCCCAGATGTCAGGAAAATTAAAAAAAAAATTATATTTTAATTAAAAAAAAATTTAAATGTGGTACAGATTTGAAATCATCCTAAAGAAATCTTTAGACTCTGAACAGTATTACTTTCTACAGTTTGTGAAGCATTCACCTACAAACTGAGCCGTCATTAGAAGTCAACTTGTTTTCCATTTTAGAACCAAGTGGTTTGTAACAGAACATTTGAACTCTAACTCCTTTAAAATAAAGTTACCAAAAATGCAACATATACCACAAGTTGCTTTATATAACTTAGCATTATGTTGTCTAAGCATCTATTGTAATATGTCCTCATGGTAACAGGAATGTAATTTAAACCTCGTTTTAGTTTAAGTTGCTTTGTTCACAACACTTAAGGGATACTCATAGAATACAGGTTACCCTTCAACAGTCTAGACTCCTTACTCTCCCGCCTCACTCCTGACAATAAAATACAAGCATTATATTCCAAACAGTGATTACTGTACTTGGGACACAATGATGTTACCATCCATGATGACAGTATGTCTTATATGAGAACATCTCATCTCTTACTGATTCTGAGTGAATTCTTTTGCTGACTCTAATGTTTAGGTATGCAGAAGTCTGCAAGTTGAACACAGAAGTTTAAGACATTGAGTGGTGCTTTTAACTTAAGCCAGAGACAGCTACACTAGCTCAACCCCCCTCCTTAACCCTCCCCATGTTAAAAAGTATATATTTTCTCTCCTTCTAAAATTTCAGAAAGGAATTTTTAAAAGGCAAGAAAATCCACAAGTAGGTGGGGAGAGTATGATCAGAGACAGTAGCAGGCCAAGAAACTTCAGTAAATTTTGGAAGATGGAAAATGGAAGGAAGAATACCAGCAAGCTACAGAAGAGCAGGAACTGCATTAGGATGGCTACAGGAGAAAACCATTTGAAAAGGTACCTGTTTGCCCTGTAAACCCGGAAAGGCTCAGAACTCACAAGCCCAAGCTGAGTGATATGGGAATAAAATAGGGGCTGAAAATGGAGACTAGTTGGAAGTCTATAGAGGCAGTAGTTAGACCTCCAGAGCTCTTTCCTACCCCATTAGCCATGTGATTAGCCTCTCCTGAGCAAGTGGCTAGAAGTTTGCTCTCTGGAAAAACTGAACTAGATAAACTCTGGTCTTGGGGATGCTAGGCACAGCTGGGTTACTGGTGAGGGTAGGGATTGAAAATAGCATGGATGTAAGTACAAGTTTGCATATGTGATATCCCTGAACCCATTTTCTGTCCTGATTCCAGGAAGCAAGCAGCCAGGCTTATAAGTGCTCTCTGGGCAACAGACCGACAAATTTTTCTCTGGAGAAACGAGATAGCCACTGTTTTCTTTTCTGGAACTCCAGAGACTGAGATGTTGGACTTACTAACTAAAACTTTCTATTGAAGTATAATTTACCTACAATAAACTTTCCCTATTTTAAGCATGTCATTTGATTAGTTTTGGTAATTGTACATGGTTGTGTAACCACCACCACAATTAAGATACAGAACAGTTCCCTCATCTCAGAAAGTTTGTTCATGTTCTTTTGTGGTTGATCCCCTTCCTGACCACTGGTCCCAGACAACCACTGATCTGCTTTCCGTCATTATAGTTTTTGTCTTTTCTAGATTTTCTATAAATGGAATCATACAGTGTGTAGTCTTTTTTTTTTTTTTTTGGCCTGGCTTCTTTCCCCTGAGCTTAATGATTGTAAGATTCATCCATGTTGTTGTGTATATTAATATTTTGTTTCACTTTGCTGAGTAGAATTTCACTGGATGGATATACCAAAATTTGTTCATCTATTTACTATTTCATAAGTATTTGGGGGTATTTCTCATGTTACCTATTTATAGTCATATCCATTTCCCTTCCCTCCTGATCTTTAAACCGTAACAACCAAAATTTTGTTCTCTTAACTCCATAGTTTTTTCATCTTAAGAATGGAATCGTACGGTATGTGACATTTTCAGATTGGCTTTTTTTTTTTTTCCACTTAGCATATTGTTTTTGAGATTCATTCGAATTGTTGCATGCATCAACAGTTCATTTCTTTTTATTTCTGAGTAGTTTCCATCGTATGGATGACCATAGTTTATTTAGCCATTCTTAGTCTGGGATATAGAGGCAAAAAGAAAACTCTATATCCCACACTACGAGTGGCTAAATGCGAGCGTCCACTGGTGCTAAAGACAGGTGGTGGCTGTGTACGAAGTACACTGGCCAGGAATCAAACAAGGCCTCCCATATAAAAGGTGAGAATTCTACCACTAAGCCACCACTGCCCTCTGAAGGGCAGTAAACCAAACCAAACAAACAAAACAAAAAACCAAACCCATTGCTGTGGAGTTGATTCCGACTCCCAGCAACACTATAGGACAGAGTACAACTGCCCCATGGGGTTTCCAAGGCTGTAAATCTTTATGGAAATAGGCTGCCACATCTTTCTCCCGTGGAGCAGCTGGTGGGTTTCAACTGTTGATTTTTTGGTTAGCGGCTAAGCGCTTACCCACTTGCCACCAGGGCTCTCAGGAAACCCTGGTGGTGTAGTGGTTAAGAGCTACAGCTGCTAACCAAAAGGTCCGCAGTTCAAATTCGCCAGGTGCTCCTTGGAAACTCGACGGGGCAGTTCTACTCTGTCCTATAGGGTCTCTATGATTTGGAATTGACTCAATGGCAACAGGTACGGGTACCAAGGCTCTGGAGAGCAATAAACCCAGAGGGCAATAGACATACATAAATAAATACACTGTAGTATTATAGATACTACCAGAGAAGTCTATACATGGCTAAGTAGGAATTCAAATGAGGGGGTCAGGAAAAAGGCTGAAAGAAGTTTATTAGGAAAGAATTGTGAAATAATATATATAATAGTTAGAATGCTGTCTATCACATAAGCAGTCAATACATATTAGTAATTTTTGTTAATAGTGGTATATAGGTATGGGGGCAGGGAATATACATTTGGCAAGCGTAACATGACAATAAGCCAGACAATATGTGTGTTTTCATGAAGAACTCACTATCTAGAAGTGAGAAAAGATGCTTGCTCCTTTACTTTGGCCTCAGTTAAGCCTTCTGTTTCAGAAACAGTGGTCTCCAAACTTTCCCTTAATCTATTTGCCTAAAAAGAGTGTGAATAAAAAGCCTAATATTCAAACAGAAAAATACACCATTTGCTGCAAAGATTTTAAAACTACAAGCATAACCAGGTCACCAGCTTCTCTACATGCTTTTTGAACAGAATCAGCTGGAATTACTTAATAGGGTTTTTCTTTAAGAAGCTTATTGGAGCACTCAAAAACATAAATGGTGGGTTGGGAAATGGAAAGTCAGTGCTAACGGGTCTGGAGTTTCTTTTTCGGGTGATGAAAATGCTCCAAAATTGATTATAGTGATGGTCGTACAACTTTGTGAATATATTAAAAACCACTGAATTGTACAGTTTAAATGGGTGAACTGTATGGTATATGAATATATCTCAAAAAAGCCGTTATTTAAAACAAATGTATAGTGAGCTGATAAAGCTGATCAAGTGACTGACAGAATAAAATAAAATATAACCCACATACTCATCTCGCCTCTTCAGAAGACCTAGTTCCAATTCTGGTTCTTAAAAATATTTCCACCTTCTCTTTCGACAAATACTTGAGACCAATGTATTTCAAAGAAGTCCACTTTTCTGACAAACCCTTCCGATATGCCATAACCCATTCATTTACTTTGGGGTTGTGGTAAAGATGAAACAAGGCTGAAATTGTCAACCTGTTTTTCTTAGGCCAATTTAGCCACTGGTGCCAATGCCTTCAGTTGCAATCCCAGAACCACACAAGTCTCAAGCGGATCGTGACCGAGGCCCCATGAAGAGGTCTGTATCTGATGTACCTGAAGAGGAGGGAGCCTAGAGCACTCACATCTCCCCCTTTCCCCTCCCCCAGGTTTGCCTGGATCATATACCCGGGTTTCTGCCTGGTCTCTTGATTAGCCCTGATTAGGTGACCCAGTAGAACTGAGCTGATACTCTCAACCCTATGGGCTGCCTGACTGGACCCTGATTCTTTCTCTGGGGGTTGAGCTCTATCGCCTATGAGCCTAGGCACAAGCTAGGGTCCTCTTACACTGGGCAGACCATGTACTGGATTTCAGACCCTGGCATTACCTAGAGATTTTTGCTGTCCTACCTTAGGTCAAATCTTCTTGGAGAACAAGTCCAAGTTTGCTCCTCTTCTCTGGAGATGACAACTTAGAATGCTGGCCACCTCACTTGTGATTAAGCCCAGTAGGCAGCTCAGCTGTTCTAGTTTGAGAACTAGAACTGGCTAAATTCATCAGTTATGGCATGAAGGTACCCAGCATGGCACTGGAATGTTCAGTAAATTCTAGTTCTTTTCTTTCCTTCAGATCAAGTCAATTGAGGCTTGCTCTACTTACCTGGTGTACACAGTCTAAGAACTGCAAGAAGACTGGAGCAAAACCACTACCCTGAGAGCTGAGGGTCAAGCTGCTCCGCTGACTGAATTTATGACCAAAAGACAGCCACTCTTTTTCAACCAACATCCGGAAGCCTTGAAGTGTCCTATAAAAGGGATCACTGAGTAACTGAGCCAGGGATGTCACCTAGGGTACAAGCAGGATGGATATTTCATTATTTTCAGTCCTGAAAAAGTCCTGTTGGTAAAACGCAAGGACTCCTTTTTTTTTAAAAAATTTTTATTGTGCTTTAAGTGAAAGTTTACAAATCAAGTCAGTCTCTCATACAAAATTTGTATACACCTTGCTATATACTAATTGCTCTTCCCCTAATGAGACAGCATACTCCTTCCCTCCACTCTCTCTTTTTGTGTCCATTCTGCTCGCTTCTGACCCCCTCTGCCCTCTCATCCCTCCTCCAGACAGAAGAAGCCAACATAGTCCCTATGTGTTTACTTGATCCAAGAAGCTCATTCTTCACCAGTATCATTTTCTATCCCATTGTCCAGTCCAATCCCTGTCTAAAGAGTTGGCTTTGGGAACGGTTCCTGTCTCAGTCAGATCATTAAGTCTGGTCTTTTTACGTGAATTTGGGGTCTGCATCCCACTGCTCTCCTGATCCCTTGGGAGCTCTCTGTTGCGTTCCCTGTCAGGGCAGTCATGGGTTGTAGCCAGGCACCATCTAGTTCTTCTGGTCACAGGCTGATGTAGTCTCTGGCTTATGTGGCTCCTTCTGTCTCTTGGGCTCATAATTACCTTGTGTCTTTGGTGTTCTTCATTCTCCTTTGGTCCAGGTGGGTTGAGACCAATTGATGCATCTTAGATGGCTGCTTGCTAGCGTTTAAGATCCCAGATGCCACTCTCCAAAGTGGGATGCAGAATGTTTTCTTAATAGATTTTATTATGCCAATTGACTTAGATGTCCCCTGAGACCATGGTCCCCAAACCCCTATCCCTGCTACGCTGGCCTTTGAAGCATTCAGTCTATTCGGGAAACTTCTTTGCTTTTGGTTTAGTCCAGCTGGCAAGCACTTCTTTTTGATGGTACCTAATTCATAAGTAAAATTACCTGGATACCAAATTTGTTCACTAACTTTTCCAGGATAGCCAATCAAATTAATTCTGCAAACTTTCCAGTAAAAACTGAAACTCAAAATTTCATTTTGGCTGCAGTTTTATTTCAGGGTCTCAAGATCTGAGAACTTTACTGGCAAACTTGCTGACTGTGGCCTTCTCATAGGTTAATCAATGAGTCCAGAAGTTGAGTTCAAATCTGTATCTATATATTTTTTGCAGCTGTAGATTAATAATCTTAATGTAGTTTGTACTCATAATTTTCCTTTACTCTGCAAGGAGTAAAGGAGGGACTTACGGACAGCCAGAAAAATGACTGACAAAACCCAAAAAGGATGGTCCACATCCCACACTACTGGGTCAAATGCTCCATCTGCACGCTCACACAGAGCATCTGGGGTGTGGGAGCCTGAGGCCCTGGCCACAGAGCTTCCTGATGAATACCACCTGGTGTTTAACATGGGACTTTCTCTTCCATAAAGCCATTAGTCATTATACAAAACAATCATCTGCTGATTTTAAAAGCAACTAAAGTGAAACACAAATATAAATTAAACATCGAAAATATGTTTTCATATTTACTTGTGCAGTGATATCCCAGCCTTCTTCCAAACAGACCAAAACTGAGGAACCATTCTCAAGTACTTCTGATATAACCACAGCCAGCTGCATTATCTTGTGAAGCTAAGAGATAGAAAAGGAGGACGCAATTAGCTCAAGTGCTTTCTGAGCACAAAGGACAGACTTTCTATCAACTTTACAGAATCAAACAAGTCAGAGTAAAGGCTAATGTATTTGCATAAAAGAAGCACATAATGTTTTAAATACGTAAAGCTCTTTTGCAAAATCAAGATTAAACAATGACACATTGAAAAAGTAGACCCATTTCAAAACGTGTTCAAGTGATACAAAATGAAATCAACTGACCTTACCTGAATTCCCAAACACAGAATAAGAGCTGTAATTCCACAGAACAAAAAAGACAGACATTATATGTGGGCCTCCCAACATAAGTCATTGGACTTAAAGATGGTTTTTTTCTAATGTTTGTTGTTGTTGTCAGGTGCCGTCAAGTAGGTTCCAACTCACAGCGACCCTACGTACAACAAAACGAAACACTGCCTGGTCCTGAGCCACCCTCACTAATTGTTCTGTTTGTTGTTCTCTGATGTAGTAAGTTCTATTTCAGATAGTCCTAATTTTTCTGGAATTTGATAGTGACAATGGTTGCACAACTTCGTGAAGATACTAAAAACCACTGAATTGTATACTTTAAAAGGGTGAATTTTCTGCTAAGTGAATTATATCTCAAAAGAAAAAGATACTTCTAATTTGTCTGTACTGTGTAATAAATGGGAAGAAAACTTACACCGATGCTCTGCTTCTTAAGCCAAGCCAACTGACACAAAGTCCTTAATGAATAATTAGGACATTGAGCATAGCACATAGATTTCAAAACCAAATGAGTAACATTCTAGTTTTAAAAAATATTTTACATACCACACGATGTAATTTATAGTATGAATCCAATTCTGAACTTTAACATATTTTAAACAGAAGCTATTTTAAACACAGGAACAACGCATGCGTTCTATGTAGCAATGTAAGCTCTTTACTCACTTCACCTTTATCACAGCTATCACCAGGCCTGACATCTCTTGGGGTCAGCATTTACTCTAGGAGCTAACTTTTAAAATGCTAGTATCCCAAGTGGGGCAATATATATATACATTTTAAGTTTTATTGTAGTGAAAATATACATAACAAAATATACGCCATCTCAACAATTTCTGCACGTATATAATTCAGTGACATTGATTACATTCTTCAAGTTGAGCAACCATTTTAGGTATCCGTTTCCATATCATCCCACCAGCACTAACATAAACTCAATAGCCGCTAACCCAAATCTCCTCCTTTTCTCCTCCCTCCCACCCTGGTACCAAAACCAAACCTGTTGCCGTGGAGTTGATTTCGACTCATAGAGACCCTATAGGACAGAAGAGAGCTGCCCCGTACGGTTTCCAAGGAGTGCCTGGTGGATTTGAACTGCTGACCTTTTGGTCAGCAGCTGTAGCACTTAACCATTATACCACCAGGGTTTCCCCACCCCTGGATCACTAATAGTCTTTGGTTTCTATATATTTGTTTATTTCATATAAGTGAGATCATACAATATTTGCCCTTTTACTACTGACATTTTGTTCAGCGTGATGTTTTCAAGGTTCATCCATGTAGTGCCATGCATCAGGACTTCATTTCTCTTCATGGCTAAGTAGTATTTCATTGTGTGTATATACCACATTTGCGAGCCAGTATTTTAAACTATCTTTAGTCACTAACTAAATCCTGATAAGGATCCACTTTTGCACAGGGAGCAGGGCATAGCATGTAGCAGAAACATAGATAGGTTGGGTAGAGGGGCTTATAGCTTGGGAATGGCAAGGGGTACTCATCAACTTCTTCCATGGGTACCAATACCCTGAATTGCTTTAATAGCAATTAACATACCCTGATATATATTTATAGCTAATTATATACACGGCTAAGTTTCTTTACAGTTTAAGTTCCTTGATAATAGTCATTGCCCCTGGGTTCTCATACAATTTCCTGGTTTTCTTGTTAGTCCAATGTACTGTGAGAAACAACCCTTTTTTCCTCCTAAAGGCTGAAGAGCAAGTTAGCTTGGAGGTGGATGGAGCAAGGGGCAGAGGGGCTGGGAACTCCTGCGGGGAGAGAAGGAACAATGGACATGCCATCAGGCTCCTAAAGACAGGGCGTGATGGTTAAAGTTGTGTGTCAACTTGGCTTGGCCATGATTCTCAGTGGATTGGCAGTTATGATGTAGTCTGGCAGTTATATAATGATGTAGTCACCTCCATGATGAGATCTGATATGATGTAATCATCTCTGTGACAAGATCTGCTATGAGCTGCCAATCAGTTGAAAGGGAGTTTCCTTGGGGGTATGACCTGCATCCAATATACCTGGACTTTTGGGCAAAATTCACCGGCTTTTGCTTTGCTCTGGGTCCTGCATTTGGCTCATCATCATCTGACCTCTGGTTCTTGGCGCTTGAGCCAGCTGCCTGCCATCTTACCTGCCAATCTCAGGTTTGTCAGGCCCTGCAGCTACGTGAGTAAGGAGAAGCCTCCAACCTGACACCTAACCCACAGACTTGGGACTTTCCAGCCTCTACAACCACATAAGCCATTTCCTTAATATAAATCAATCTCTCTCTCTCTTTATATATATATATATATATATATACATATGTGTGTGTGTGTGTATATATATATACATACACATATATATTCATAAACACATCTACTCATGCTTCACTGGTTTCGCTTCCCTAGAGAATCCAGCCTAAGACACAGGGCTTCTGTGCATTGGAAGAAATGTGGGTTTGTATGTGTTAGCACACATATTTCTCCTAAGTTCTCAATAAAAATTTAATTAGAAATAGTCCAAACTTGACTTAGCTGAAGGAAGGATTTGTGGTTTTCTCTAAACCTTAGGCAGTCTCCAGGGCATATCATGTGACTTTGGTGGCTGGTTTGAGTGTGAATCTAAAATCTAGAGACATGGAATGAGCACGGTCAAATGGGAAACAAGATACTAGAAAGGAAAGGCTCTTGGATTTATGCAGAAATCACACTCTTTCCTGGATTCTCACTATGTTGACAATAAATATTTGCTGATTAAATTTGTTGTACATCAAAAAGTTTCCATCTAAAAGCAATTATCTCTTCTTTAGCATCCTACTGAGACCAAGCCATCAACTATACACAGATAAGAACTTAGGGATCAAGAATTTTACCTTCTCATCTCCTATATCACACAGTTTCCTAGAAATGAAAGGCCATTAGAGGGCACATGATAAAAGGGAGAATGTGGGGTAGTGGAGGAATGAAATACTTTTCTCAAATATCAGTTCTGCCTATCTACCTAGGCCTCTCTTTCCTTGAATTATAAGACAAGCTGCTCCAGACATTACCTGTGGGAACCACTCAGAGTCTCCAAGGGCTTTCAGGAAGGTCACTTCCGAGTCAGTAGGGATGGTACTTGGTATACAAGCCCTCATTAGTTTTTTAAAGCTGGCTTTCACTTGTCGGATGTCATGAAATTCAACAGGAACAAACTCACAATTTAACGCAAATTCTAACCTGAAGTTCTGTGGATGAAGATGCACACAGTTAGGCAGATGAAGTGCTATGGCTAAAAGAGCAATGTTCCTAATAGGGCAGTGCTTAAAGAACATATAGGCAGCTGAGGCCAAATAGCTGCAGAGGCTACAACGGATAAAGAAAGTCAACATCGTGTAGCTAGTGTGTCAGTACTGGAAGAAGATCCATTCAGTAAGGTTTTTTTCCCCCTTTAAATCCTGTGGAGCACTAATTATGTATTTTAGGTCTTTCCCAACTTTTTTTTAAATTAATGGATTTATCGTACTTAAGTTGAAGGTTTACAAAACAAACTAGTTTCTCATTGAACAGTTAGTACACATATTGCTTTATGACATTGGTTAACAACCCCACAACATGTCAACACTCTCCCTTCTCAACCCTGGAGTCCCTATTACCAGCTCTCCTGTCCCCTCCTGCCTTCTCATCCTTGCCCCCGGACTGGTGTGCCCCTTTTATCTCGTTTTGTTTTATGGGCCTGTCCAATCTTTGGCTGAAAGGTGAACCTCAGGAGTGACTTCATTATTGAGCTGCAAGGGTATCCAGGGGCCACACTCTCAGAGTTTCTCCCGTGTCTGTCAGGCGAGCAAGTCTGGTCTTTCTTTTTGAGTTAGAATTTTGTTCTACATTTTTCTCCAGCTCTGTCCAGGGCCCTCTATTGTAATCCCTGTCAGAGTAGTCAGTGGTGGTAGCTGGGCACCATTTAGTTGTACTGGACTCAGTCTGGTGGAGGCCGTGGTAGATGTGGTCCATTAGTCCTTCAGTAAGGTTTTGAGGTTTGCCTGGAATAGGAGGTCTGCTCCTTTCTGGAGGTAGACTATGTAGCTTAAAAATGTTGTCATTCCGAGAACCTTAACAGACTACTGATAGGCTACAACTTGATGGAGTTTATTACACCAAATATAAGCCAATTATAAAACTGTGAACCTGGAAGTTTAAAGAGGAATCAGTGACACATCGACAGCATGGTTAATCCAACAGTACAAATTAAGTTTCCCCAAGATGCACATTGTAATTGAAATGTAATATACTCTTGGGGTTCTAGGACTCTACAAATTAGAGTTTGTAAAAATACAAATATTTGTTTCTTACTATGTAAATAAAACATATTCATTGTTAAAATGAAAAAAGCAGCCCTGGTGGCATGGCAGTATAAAAATAAAAAAAATGTAGAGATAAACATTAAAAAGGAAATAAAAATCACTGTCTCACTGTCCCAAAGCTAATAACATTGTGATTACTCTCATAAAGTCAGTAATAAAGAGTAAAAAGTGAAAGGTTTTATTGATTCCTAGCATTGGGACTTTTTTTTTTTTTAAACAATACCTGGCACACAGTATATGCTCTATACGTGTCAACCAGTTTTTTTTTTTTTTTTGGTTTTTAATAACTTTGGGCATTTAAAAAAAAATTGTGCTTAAAATGAAGGTTTACAGAGCAAATTAGTTTCTCATTAAACAATTAACACACGTATTGTTTTGTGACATTGGTTGCCAACCCCACGATGTGTCAATATTCAATATTCTTCCCTTCTCGACTTTGGGTTCCCCATTACCAGCTTTCCTGTCCCCTCCTGCCTTCTTGTGGGACAATATTTTTTAACACAAAGTGACACCCATATCAACCTGTCTTTTATTTGAGTACTTTTATCATTTACATCTTTAATCTATACAGAAATCATTCTGTGTGAGATGCAGTTGCAATTAAAGAATGCGATACTGATGGCCCATTGGTGTATTTTATATTATTTTTATAATCTGGTTGCTTAAAAGTCCTCTAACTTCTTATGCCAAAGAATGAATTTTCTCGGCTCCTTTCTACTTTTTAAAAAAATACTGCTCGAATCACTCTATTGGGTCATAAGAGTAAAAATTCTGGCAAGGAGTTATATACAGGGTCTGTTTAATATTTTATGTTGGTTGTTTTAGAGTTTATTAAAAGGTCTATTAAAGTTTTAAAACAAAAAGCAAAATTTTCCAAGTTTTTGTTTTTAACAGCATTTCCAATATGCATCCATAAACAAAAATGTTTATGTTTTTTGTCTTAGTAATTCCACTAATAATCTGAATTATATTAAAAAAACTAGTAAATTGTAACTGAAAAAGACACTACATGCTCAATAATGTAGCTGTAATTTTATACATAGACTGTCAAGAAATAAAACTAAACATACAACAATATGAGATGTTATACAGTGATTAAAATAATTATGAAGACTATTATACAACATGGAAACATGATGTTATTGCTTAAGAAAAAGAACTTAGCAGTATATACGAATTCCTTGTCTATTAGTTTTTTTTTTTTAAATAAGACCTAGGCTGCTAATCAACAGGTCGGCAGTTTGAATCTACCAGGATTTGATTGACTGGTTTATAATAAATCAAAGGTATCTTAGTTTTCAGGAAAACTAGACTGCTTTCCATTTCCCAAATATACATGAGCTAAGGATACCTGTCTTAAAAACCAAGAGTTATCAACCATAGAGGTGAAGCACACTGTAAGTCATAAGAAATGTGCTAGTAAAAGCAGTTAAGTACGTGAATTTAAAAAAGGTACCAAACCAAAAAACTCACTGCCATTGAGTAGATTCCAACTCATAGTGATCCTACAGGACAGAACTGTCCCATGGATTCCCAGGCTGTAATCTTTACAGAAGCAGACTGCCAAATTATTCTCCTAAGGAGTGGCTGGTGGGTTTGAACCACCAACGTTTCGGTTAGCAGCCGAGCACTAAACCACTGCACCACCAGGCCTCCTTAAAAAGGCAAATAAGGCCAAATTCAAGATTATTTTTAGAATAAGTCACTCTCACTCACTGGCATTTTTCTATGTTTCCTTTGTTGGGAGAAAAAGTGGAGCTGCAACTAGACAGCACTGTGCGAGCAATAGTATGGGGTGCATCAGATACAGACCCACACTCTAGAGGCACAACTGAATTAATAAAAAACAAAACTTTGAATGGAATATACAAAAATGCAAACAATTATTGTGCCAGGATGGTAGAATTATATTTTCTAAATATAATAATTTATTAACTAGAGGAAAAAAGGGACAAGAAAAAAAAAAAAAAGGGGGAAGAGAGAAAGAAAGGAAGAGTTCCAAGTGGTTAGTCTTGCTTACTTATTTAGGCATGATCACATAGCCACTCTGAGGACTGAAGTGCAAAGGGGAGCATTCAGGGGACAGACCTTGGGGTGTGATGCAGATTGTGAGAAAGTGGTATGCTGAAGTGTAGAAAGTCTGTGCTTTAGAAAAGATGCTGGTGCCAAGGAGGCTGTGCAGGGAACCTTGGATTGCTGCTGAAAATATCACAACTATTTCTGGACATAAAATTACCTGCTGTATCAGACAACGTTTATACAAATTTAAAAACTGTGCAGTACCCAGTTAGCTCAAAGGTTGGTGACAAGGTAATCGCAGCAGTCCAGGCAGAGGGAGAAGCTATGGCAAAGCCAGTCAGCTACAGAAGAAATGACTCTGTCACTGGCATCTCAGGGGCCAAGCATGTGGGATCCTGCTGAGGAGGCAGAGGAACCAGAGCACCCTGTTCACGGCTCTGCTCCTTGACTCAGCCAAAGGTCTGTCTGGATTGTCCAGTGTAGACTGGAGTACTGGAAAAAACTTTGTGGAGATCTCTGAATTTACAAATATTTTAATCTCTTAGATAAAACCTGTCAATAGGAATGCAATTTATTTTGTAATCTGTAAATTATGAAAATATTAAACCCTAGCAATTATCACTGCTTTTGGAGGTAAAGTCTCTATAATTTATGGATCCTTAGCATATAGTCAAGCTCTTTAGCACAGTAATTTAATAATGAGAATAAAGCTGATTATAATCTAATAGTATGACTATCCCTACTCTCAGGAATTAGGACATGTGTCTTTGTATTAACGGTCTTACAAAGTTTCAAAAAACATTGCTTAGAATACATACTCTTGGCCTTCTTTTGGAAACCCTAATGGCGTAGTGGTTAAGAGTTCGGCTGCTAACCAAAAGTTGGCAGTTCGAATCTACTAGGTGCTCCTTGGAAACCCTATGAGACAGTTCTGCTCTGTCCTATAGGCTCGCTATAAGTCGGAATTGACTTGATGGCAATGGGCTTTTTATTTTTATGGCCTTCTCTTGTCTCTATATGCGATGCCATAATCTTCCTTTCTACACCTTTCTCTTTACCTTCCTATAGCTTTCTTTATCAATATGGTCATAAGAACAAAACCATTTATTTTGCTGTGGGCAGAGATTCCTGTGGAAGTTGAATCAAGATAGTGGAAAGCAGCCTAAAGAAGCTTTATTTATTTATTTATTTTAATATGCTCACTTCCTAATATTCCAAAGGCTTATGCTGATTTTTAGCATGATGAGTAAAATCAACCAGTTGCTGTGGAGTTGATTTTGACTCATGGTGACCTCATGTGTGTCAGAGTAGAATAGTGCTCCATATGGTTTTCAATGGGCTTTTTCAGAAGTAGATTGCCAGGCATTTCTTCTAAAGCACTGTGAATAAGTCCTTATCTTCATGGGTAACAGACATGCATGTACATATATGCATATGTATCTATATACAAAACTCACTGCCGTCGAGTCAATTCCAACTCACAGTGACCTTACAGGACAGAGCAGAACTGCCCCATAGGGTTTCCAAGGAGCGGCTGGTGGATTCGAACTACCAACCTTTTGGTTAGCAGCCAAGCTCTTAACCACTGTGCCACCAGGGGTGCATCTATATACAAGTATACAATATACAAACAGATAGCTTAAAATTTTTGAGATTGATCTTTTCTCCAGATTAAGAATCCTTGCTACAAAAAATGTTTAGGAAAGCTGGTTTGTGAGATAAGTTTTATGAGCTACCTTAGTGCATTTATAAAATTTCTAAGTGAGAAAAAGAAATCTTACCCTTAGTTGTGACTTTTCACCAAATATGTAAAGGGCTGCTTGGCGTTTCAAGAGCTGGTTTTGTAGGTAGGTGCTGTTACTAAAGGAGGTCGGGTGATCCTTGCCTGCCAGCCGGGCGCCAACATCAATGAAGGATGTTGGAGAGCTGATCAAGCGAGTGCTAGACCGAAAACTTGCCCACACACCTTCACAAAAGCCAAAAGAGTTGAGTGAGATGATCTGATGTGGGAACGCCACTGAATACAGAGATAAATGCATGTTCACAAGGTACAGTTTGAGTGGTAATAGCCTACGTTCATTAGTCTAGTAATGATGGACCATTGCTATCATTTGCAATTTACTTTTACAACATCTAAGCATTATTCAAACAGCATTTTCAAATCACACAATCTTAGGGTTGGCAGAGCCTTGGCAGTCACCAAGCCAATCCTATTTTGATATTTTAATACACATTTACCATTTTAAGTAAGTATTGGAATCATAGAGTGCACTGACTAAAAACAACAACAAAAAAATGTAGGCGGGGGCAATAACGAAGTCTAGGGAGAAGAAAGCTGAGTAAATCAATTTCTTACGTCCTCATGAAAGAAGTAGGGAACATTCACCTACTTTATACAGTCAATTCAACAAGAAATCTAAATTAAGAAATAAACTCCAAATTTACTGAACCTACTTCAATCTGAGGCTGGCTTTGGAATTCACATTTGTGTATCATAACAAAATGATATAATTCTAAGTTAGCAGAGACATATTATGGCCTTTTTTCTCTCAATCTCCATGAAAAATAGTAAGCAGTTATAAATTTAGTAATGTGCGCAGAATCTTAGAAGGATTAAAATGTACAGTCAGAAGCAGACGTTTTCTAAGAGAAAGGTCAAGCTAATTTGTTAGAAGAATCTGTTATACTAATTCAAAAAATCAAGAATTTCTATATGAAAATGAGACTGTTAAGTAATAAATAGCCAAATACAATGGTAAATACTAATTTACAAATTTGAATAACACTGTAGCACCTTCAAAGCAAGAGTTCCTTATACCTATCACTGTGGTGTTCATCTCAGTAGTGGGGTGACAGGGGTATAATACGTTGTTACTGCTCCCCTAAAATGGATTTTCTTCTCTAGATTTTGAAATGCTCTTCACTCTTTGACAAATGTTACATCAAGCCATGTTTCTAGATGACTATATGCCACCATGATAATGTCACATCTGCCTCTCTCCTTATAAGCATTTATGGGGTCAGAAGATCAGTTTCAAGAAAAAGTTTTCTAGGTGATTTTTTAAGTTTTTTATTTTTTTAGGTGATTTCTGGTTAACATGGATGGATCTTTTTATATAACCCATGAGATTTGCTTAGGTATTATGTCAAGTGTTGATTTTTTAAAGCTTCTATAAATGGAATCACAGAGGAAAGTCAGAATGTGGATGACCATAAAGGATATAATTTGACAAACAAATGTGGAAAAAATCACTTACAACATGTACGCTTTCATATGAAGATGGTTAAAAACAAAGTCATACATCAGGACAGATAATACAGTACCTTGATCATGGACTCTTCCCTTAGCTGAAGGTTTGGGATTTGACTGAGTAAAACATTTATCTCTGTACTCAAGCACTGGCAGGTAAGATTAAAGACAGAGGAGCAATGAAATGTATACAGCAGCAAACATCAGAACAGATTGAATAAGGGAAGAAATAGGTTATTTAATTTTTAAATTAAATTAACAGAAGGGAACTCATAAAGATAGAAGATTCAATTAACAAAAAAAAAGCTGCAGTCACACACACCAAAAAGATGAATTGAGTGCCTGTTAATGAAATTTCAGCACCTGTTTATAAATACTAAAAGCACAATGAAATCGGCAGCACAGCAGAAGGTGCTATTAAAAACTTATACCAAATGGAATAAGCTTTTGGAGATTTTAAATGAGTTGGAATCAAATTTATACAATAAAACTAATGAATGTGGGGGGTGTAAATGCTAGGAATACATTGGCCCTAGGGTTTCAGGAAGTTGACTGATTGGCAAATGCTACCTGTTGGATAACACATTTGTTCTTTGAGCAAGGTTATCATACCAGGAAACGATGAAAGCTCTAGCAACCATTTGGAATAACTAAGGGCATGTTTTTGCAATAGAGCATTATTAAGCTTTGCCACACAATCTTCCTTCTCTTTTTTAATCTGACAGTTAGTTATGATAACTAGTAGATAGTTATAAGCAGCAAAGTCATGACCTTGTGACAATACCCAATACCACTAGTACTACAGCTTATTATGACTGAAGTAATGGCTTCTCCTAAAATTCCTACTTGCACCAAAATGATAAGCAGTAATTAGAGATACTTTTGTAATTTGAGTCATCTATCTATCTATTTTTTTCTCAACAAAAAGAAAGTGCTTCTTGACTAGGGCAAAATTTACCTGGCAATAACAAAACTGGTTAGCAGTAAGTTACAGTCAAATTATTTCCTGAGCAAAGGAATTGCTCAAGTCAATTAAGGAAAATGACTTCTTATTTATTCAGGATGTCAGACTTCAACAGCAGTATTACTGAACTGTAGACTGCAAAATTGCACAGTAATTTGATAAAAGAAAAACCATTAAAAGTGATTTTTCACTCTTGCTTCACTCTTGTGAAGGCAGGAAATAAAGGGCATTGACCGCTTTAGGCCATGAGTGGCCAAAGGAGGTCTGAAAGCTACAGTCTGTAGGGGCACTGACTGACGGCACGCAGATAACGTTACCGCAGGACAGAACAAAGACCTGGACAGCATGGCAAAGGCACAAAGCCTCCGTGTGCTAGTCAACTGTTCTCCTTTCTGACACAGTTCTGTTTTCTTATTGGAATATGGGTATAGTCAATCTTCAGCAGTTCCTGATTAGGTAATACTGTTCTCTGAACATGTCACACTTTCTCATGCTAGTTCCTCTGCCTGGGATGATTTTAGCCATTCTTTACCTGACAAGCTCCTATCCCTTAAGATCCAGGTATAATGCAAAATCCGAATGTCCGCCAACAATGTTGTAGGGAGCTCTATTTGCACTCTTACCACACTGCATTGTGATTGTTTGCACATTCTTTTACTCAACTAGATTGTGTGCTCTCAAGGGCAGAGACCTAATCATTTTTATTCTTATATCCACCCTGCTATATAGTTAAGAGTCTGATACATGCCCCCAAACATTTGTTGATTATTTTCTTTTTGCAAATTAATACATTGTGAGCTGTGGTATCCCTCTACTATAGCTTCAGCTCAATTATTTGCACTGAAAGAGTGAAAGAGGGGTATTAAATATAAAAGATTAAGCATTTCCCTAAATAGAAGCTCATTAATGAAAAACTGCCAAGTACTTATCACTTAGCAGAAAGTCAGCAATGAGAAAATGCCAATATTGATATGGGACCAGCAAAGGGCTTTGACAATTATAATTCTATCTGGAAGGCAGGTTAACCAAAGGAATTGCACTACTGCATTGCTGGCAGTGAGGTATACTTAGATTTTCTGACTGACTAGGTATAAGTATTTGTCCTGAGCATAGTATACCTATTAAGGGTCTAGAGTAGTATTTTCTAAACTGCAGGATCCCCCTTGACGGATTGTTAAACCATTTTAGTAGGTCAAACCAATATTTTTAAAAACTAAACAGAATTAAAAATATGTGCACTGCATGTGATGTAGATGAATATTGTTTCATAAAACTTTTGTTTTAGCATATATACATTTAGCACTGTGACTTAGTACTACCTGAATTGTGATATGAATATGTGTGCATACATTTAGGATGCAAAATGTATTTCTTACTGTGGGTCATGATCAAGAGAGTTTGAAAATTATTGGCCTAGACCTAGACCATATACCATTTATCTTCCTGCCTCTTAGGCCAGTGAGGAACATCCTGGCTCAAGGCACTCTAAATGCAAATATAAACTTTGCCCCTACTTCAGCAGAGTGTTAGTTAACAGTAACGGTAAACACCACCACCATAATAATGACAAGTAATGTTAACTGAGCTCCTACTATTAGCCAGTTGCTAATATATTAAATGTTTGCAAGTGAAGAGTTAAGAAATGGGGTAAAAGAATGGGATTTGTGTTTCTGCATCCTAGAGCTTGAAATACCAGAAAAATGGGCACCAGGTTAGGAGAAAACACCCATCACAAGGAAACACACTAAGTCAACTGTACTTTTCAGCAGAAAATACTTGGGAAGAGTGTCAGAAACAAAAATTATATCCAAAGATATACATAGAATGGATAATAAATTAAATAGGAGCTCTTAACCCAAAGAGGTAAATATAGACTTCCAGGTACCTTTGAGATTAGCAAAGAATGGATTCATGATTAGAATATAATCATTAGCTATGAGCCATTTTTTTTATGCGCCTGAGGCCAATATAAACGTAGAGAAATACTGTTGTTGAAAAAACTAGGTGAAAAATCCATAAGCCTTAGGTATCAACATAAAAGGACATTTTTGAAGCTAAATGGAGGAATGAATAACGTTTCCAGTGAAGTTTACAAAGGCAAAACACAACAGCAAACCGTGAGGTGGGAGGGCTTCAACTAACCAGACATCTGCTGGAAGCTGCACTCTACTAAAAGTAGAACGGAAAATTACTGACTTAACTTGCTGACAATATAAACTTTCAGATGGTAAATAAAGCAATAAGGGGAGCTGTAACCTTGAACCAAATTCTGACAAGAAAATAGAGTTCTTAGCACTAGAAGTAACAGGAACCTTAGGAGACTAAGAAAGAAATGATGAGAAGAAGGAAGTTTGTATCTTAAATTTTAAAACAACGGTATATTAAAAAATTCACAAAAAGCTATATATGATCCTATGGTTTCACACATTAATTAGGAGGATGACTCAAGAAGATCAAGAAAGCTCTTAGGAAACCCTGCAATGGCAGAAGGTTCTGATGAGGAAGAAAATAAACATCCAAAAGGAAATAAATTGGAAAATAAACATCCAAAAATAAATAAATTAGAAAATAAAGTACCCAAAGAACCAACATGACTGTCAGGAGATGAGCAGGTAGTCCTGGATTTCAAGAGCAAAAAAAGTGGATTTTATAAAATAGAGCTTTTATGTTGATCCTAAACCAAATTCTAGACTGGATTACTAATGGCCTATTTTTTAGTACTCAGGAAAAAGCACTAGTTCCTGTAATAAATCATGCCAAACTAACCATATAATCTTCTGTGATACAGTTAACAGGCTGAAAGATTGGCAAATATTGAATTAAAAAAACTGGCAGAGATTTAAAAATGCGAGCCAGGTGAGAGTTTTACGAGGAGTGTGCATAGTCATTATAGATTAACAGATGGATGTCTTTCTTCAGGGAGGCTTTTACTTTATGTATGCTGCAGGCCTTTGTCCCTAGCTCTAGCTTGTTCAACATATTCTTAACAAATCACAGGAGAACAGTGATCAAATCTACGAGATAACAAGAGGCTTGGGAAAACAGCTAATGCACTGGTAGACAGAATCCAAAGGTCTAAAATAATAGTACATATCCAAGAATATGAAATTTTATAAGTATAGTACAGAGTACACTTAGGTCCAAAAGCTACCTCTCAAAGCCAGGATGTTGTTAAGGTAACAGTGAAACAAACATAGGATTTCAAATAATATTATCTCCATATGGGTCAACCTAGTGATGGGGCTGTCCCCATAGCTAACGGAATCTCAGGCTGCATGCACCTAGAGTGCTGGGCTCAATTCTGTGAAGAGACCACAGAATGACAAGGATGGTGAGTGAACTACGATCATGTGAATAAGGGATGTTTAGAGTTAACTAAAGAAGAGAGAAAACATGAGAATGATCTTCAAATCAGAAGCGCTACAGTTGGGAGATCAGACTTATTTTGTAATTTACGAAGGCAGAGCTAGGGCCAATGTGTAAAAGTTACATGGTGGCAGATTTTAAGATCAATATGAGAAAGAATTTTCTAACAAATAAACAAACAAACTAAACCAGTTGCTGACTAGTCATTTCCAACTCATGGTGACTCCATGTGTGTCAGAGAAGAACTGCTCCATAGGGTTTTCAAGGCTGTGATCTTACGGGAACAGATTGCCAGGCCTGTCTTCTGAGTTGCCTCTGGATGGGTTCGAACCACCAACCTTTCAGTTAGTAGTTGAGCACTTAACCATCTGTACCACCCAGGGACTCCTTCTAACAAATAGAGCTGCTTAAAACACAGTGGGCTACTTGTAGGAAGAAATGAGTTTCCTATTACTAACGATGTTCAAGCAGAACCAAGAACACTAATTTGGTATGTTTTCAAGGGGATTTGGAATTGTATGGGAGTGAGAGGAAGAGTCCAGGATTCTGTGACTTCACTGTGAAGCAGGAGAATGTTACAATCAAGAATATCATTCTATCTTATCCTTTAAACTAGCATTTCAGAAGTCAGGAGTAAAATAACAGGCATAGGAGACACAGCCCTTGGGTCTGCTACCACTTCTCCCTAGCTGTCTATACTTCTGTGATCAGTCTTTCTACCCTGCAAACCTGGAACACCATGGCATCCTCCCAGGGTGGACTTGTCATTCAGATGTGCGCCCTTCATCTCCAGAAGCTTCACAAACTCATTAATATGTAAGACATCAGCAATTGTTACACCTCTGGTCCTATGAAGTTAAACTCATCTGTCACTACACTAGTAATGAATTTGGTCATTCATTTGGAAAACGGTAATTAAGAACAATTGGAACAATAATTAGTATCTACTATCTGGAACAATTAATGTTTTCTGTTTTTAAGCTTATTATCAGTGCTCAGTCATAAAATCAATCTTACTAACCTCCTCGAGCAAAGCTATTGGATGGGTTTACATCCAAATGTCCTGGCACTACCTGCTTAAGCACAGTGGACATTCTTGAAGTTCTCCTTTCAGTCCCTAAAGTCAGCCAAAAAGAAGAACAAAAACCATGTCGTTCAGGTTAACATTACTCAAATGACAAAAAGTTATCTTCATGTGTAGCATGTCTAATTGGTGCCAAACATTGTACTTTTTAAGTACCCAAAGCTTTATTAGAGATAACAAGGCAATGTTATTACTTCATCTGAGATAACACACATTTGCAAGATTATAGAGAGTTAGGTTTGGCAAAAGCAATCAGAGAATTTAATGATAAATGAAGCAGGGCATGCATGGTGTTACTTTACAAGAAAAGCCACTTTCTGCTTATGCTGAGCTAATTCAAATAGCTGATTAAGCCAAGAAGACCAGCTTTTCAAGTCACATGCTCCTGTGTCTAACACATTAGGGTTACCTCTACATGAACCCTTTGGGGTTCCATCACATGATAACTGAAACAGAATATTAGTACAAGTCTTAATGGCTTCATTCAAATCTAGTGAAAACAAACTGTACGGTGAATCATAAAAGGCTGCAGAAATTTGAGGAATTTCAAACTTATACATGATGATTTCAGTGGATATGTATCTAATAAACATATGTTTAACTTATACATTCAACTTCTTAATAATATATTAAAGTTTATATAAAACAGATCTGGGGGAAAAACCCTGGTGATTTTATTTATGTTTCCCACCTCCTCTCTTTCTTTTACTGTTTTAAAAAGGAAATAACTGAGTCTCTAAATTTGGTTACCATTTACTAGATATTAATAGTGGTACCCTGACTTCTCAACATAAGGAATTAAAATTATACAGCCCTGTAGGTAAAACTTCAAGGGGTCATGTTAAAGGAACAGGGCAAATAATTAAAGAGATTAACTCTAGAACAGATCTGACCCTTTCATAGTTGTCAAGAAAAAAATTATTACCAAATCTTACCTGGAGATAGAGCAAGTGCTGGCTTGACAGTAAGGGTGTTGTTACCATTGAGTTTCTGATGGACTGAAACTGCACTCAGTAAGGCTTGCAAGTACTTTTCTTGTTCTATGCTACTGAAAGATTCTAAAGAAGAGGTAGGAGCTATAAAAGGAAAAGATATTGAATAAAATAAACCGTCTCTATGTCAACAAAACAAGCATATATATACATATATATAGTTATTTGGGCTTATTCTTTGCCTATACATTCTTCAAGTTACCACACCCAAATGTAGAAACCAGTCCCGCTTAAACGTCCAATCTATTAGGTGGCTAATCCTCCTATGATGCTGGTTTCACCACACCTACTTCTTGACTGCCTCAAACTTCTCCCAGAAAGAGCCCAGGGTCTGGAAAACAAGCACAGGGCTGTCCTTCCAAGCACAGGTGTATAGTTTCTCATTATCCAAGCAACTAAAAATGAAGACTTATAAAAGAAAATGACCCTGTATCTTCTTCCTTAACCATCCTGCCCATCTACTGTTCGGGAGCAGAGGATGGAAGGGGTTCCCTTGGCATCCCAGAAAGGGAAGAGGTAAGATTTTCCAATACCAGTAGCTTTATACAAATTCTGCTACACAGGCCTAACAGGTGACATACACTTGTAGGAATTTGTTAAGGGGAGGGTAGAAGATAGTCGAGAGAAGATAGGAGCAACTACTGCTAGGTGCTCTGGTGCTTCTAAAAGAGGGAAAATAAATATACACAGATGGAAACAAATGTGGTGCAATTTTAGGCTTTGAGGGCATATGAGTCTGGTTTGCATGGAGCAAAAGGCAATCACTGAAGTTGGCCCATGCAATTGGGGATAGGCTCACTAAGACAATAGAGAGTAACAAATTTTCTTGCAACCTAAACAGGAAATAAATAATTAACATTATTATATTTTATCAAGATGCCATCGGTGATAAGATCACAGTTATTTTATGTACTAAGAAGAGAAAAACACTCTGCCAATAAAACTATGACACAATTCTTTCTTGTCACATCAAGTGTAAGAAGCACCCCAGTTCCAAAGATAGTAAAATGTGAACAAATGCGTGAGCTGAAATATATAAAATACGGTAAGTTTATATTAAATTAAAAAAAAATCAGAAACCAGTGAAATAAAATAGTTTGAATTTCTTCTAACCAAAGGCTCAGTGATATGCTCATCCCTGCTCCTGAAATAATTTGTTCCATTATGTAACTTACATATACTTGCACTCTATTACTCCCAACATGTGGTTTGGGAGGATTCCTCTCGGAGGAAACGGTTGAAAGCCAACTGCCTTTATTTACATCTGGGTTGAGACTCCAAGCCCAGGGGGATAACAGAGTTACCTGGGTGCTGATCTCCTCAGCTGACTGATCAAAGACATATGGAGGGAAATGGAGGAGAATAAGGAAGAAAGATCAAAGAGCATATGGTTCTACCTGCTGAAACCATAGAACTTGATTTATCTCATTTCTAAAAGGGAAAGAACATAGACATCCCCTAAATTGGATCTGATATCTTAGTGGTCAACTGTTTAATTTTATTCAGCTTCTATTATGAACTACTAGTTATGGGAAAGATCAGCACAACATAGCTCCTTACTTCAAAGACCTCAGAATATTCCACTACTAAAAATATCTTCAGAAAAAAGGATAACAGCATTTATCTCTGCTTTCTTAAATTGGACATGCCTTAACTCCCTAAAAACTTCTTTGCTTGAGAGCTCCTAAAACAGCATTTTGGTTACCAGTTTGCTGCCTTGTTTTGTTGGTTTCTTCGTTTTTTTTTTCCTTTTTTTGTGACTTGTAGAAATGAGACAGGATATCTCGTATCACATGGAGTAGAATCTCTACTTGCCTCTGAAGCTGTCAGATATATTTGGATGCTTACCAGAAGAAAGGAAAAAAGACTGGTATATAATCTAGTTTTCACCTATGAAGACAGTCTAACACCAAAGACTTTATTATTTTACTTTTGATTAAAATCCAAAGATTGAAAATAGTAAAGAAGATATGAGATTCAAGGTAGAGCTCTACATTGTCAAGTATGATTCTGTACATGTTCTATATTGCACAGTGGAAAAGTCTACATGTGAGAGAAGGCTTAATGAAAGGATATAACTGGTATTCCCAGATTGTATTTCCTTTATTCTTAGGAATGCTCTGAAGTACAAGGATTTTAATTGTGCTGTAGAGAGATGCTTACCTGCCTGAGGAGAGTTCTGAGATTTGAAAAGACCAACTACTCCCTTCCCATGGAATCCTCCAGATCGGAGAAGCAGGGTGCTGCTTCTTGAGTTCTTCCAACATACGACAGGCAGGCGATTGTGTCGATAGCAGCGGGCTACTCTTGGTAAACTACTGTCTTGTACAGCTTGAGGTACGACTAGAAGGCCAGGATAGCTTCAGTTACATGGAAAAGAGAAAGGAAAAGATTTAGGAGTAGGGTTGGTGGATGAGAGGAAGAGGGGACAGAAGGGGTAGGGACAGAGAGAGAACATAAGAATATGAGTATCATAATATTATAGTAATTTTCTAAGACTTGCAGAAACATTTTCACTGAGGGGTAAAACATATATTTCAAACATGGAACTTAGTTTCAAGTCCTTCTCTACTCTTCAGGGGTTGAGAAAAAAAGGCCTAGATGGTGAAAATAACTAACTGAACCACTGATCTGTAGTCTTTTCTTGAAATGGGCCCCTTTCAGTAGTACTAAAGGTTTTTGGTGAATAACTTAACCTTAGAAAAGAAAAGTGTTATGTAAAATTATTAAAAAGATCTCTGTTGAACTGAATAATTTCTCTTGCCTTATACTTTTCCTCAGCTTGAAATTAAGACTGTAAAATTAATGGATTAATGTCCAACTTTATGAGAATGACAAGTTATCAACAACATGTTAGATCACTGAAATGACAACAGAGAATAAAAAAAGGATGCTAAAATTTGACTGCCTGAGATGGTGAAAGGATTAAAAGTCAAAACCAAATGATTTCTGGTATGAAAACAGTATGTTCAAGTTTCAAAATGAGTTTAAATATTTTATTAACACTATATGTTGACATTTACTTAAAAAACAGGTTAGCCAAAAAGTTACAGGATACGATGTTGGGAAAATAAAACGTAGACTAGAAAACCTTGTTTTATAGATTAGTAAATGCAAGAAGATAGGCAGATTTCAAACAGTCAGTCCTTTAGTTTGTTTTGAAATATTACACTAAACAAATTTTATATTTACAATGTCCCAACCTCAAATCCCTTATCTTGATATAATCCAGGGCTGAGAGGAGGGAGAGGAAATCCAGTTTATGGTCATGTAAATCATAACCTTCTACTATTTCACTGAATGCCAAATTAACTTTCCATACTTAACCAATGATATCTTGTAAATGTTCTGAAAGGCTAGTACTTTGGTGCTTTAGGATGTCTAGGCTGTGTTTTTCTAGTAACACAAACTCTAATACCACAAACTGATGAAAAGACCAAGCTGTAGAAATAATCATTCATGAAGAATGGAAAAGCAGTTCTATTATTAGGGCCCTCTGTTGCTATCACCAGCCACTCCACAGAACAAAGATGTGGCAGTCTTCTTCCATAAAGATTACAGCCTAGGAAACCCTACTCTGTCCTATAGGGTTGCTATGAGTTGGAATTGACTCGATGGCAATGGGTTGGGTTGGTTGAATTGATTGCTAACACAGCTTCAATATAGTATCTGTTTTTTTCCCCTGCTTGCTTCTAGGTACAATGACTATATGCATTAGATAAGGGAATAATGCTTAATGGCTTCAGGAGCTGCTTCAAAAACTCATACAGAACTAGCATTTGCCCTTCATCCCTCCTCCAGTTGGCTGCCCCCTCCTTCCACTGAATATGAGCACTATACACCATGTTCTCCTGTACACAGGATCTGAGGCTCTCTTGCTTCCCAGACAATGGCTTGAATGAGAGCTGGAGAGCCCCTGGTGCTGGGGCAAATAGTGTTGAGCTTGAAGATTGGTAGAGGCTATGTTCAGCTCCAGTCTCATTTAGCAATGAAAGACACATCCATTCACTCTTCTACCCATCCTAACCCACTGCCTACAGCCTTCAGCCCAGGGCTCCAGAGTAAGCTTCAAGAGGTAGACAGATAAACTGGGCTTCAGGAGCTGCTATGAAACTTTTTAATCAAAGAATAAAAAAACATACAAACAAATGCTCAAAACAAATGAATTATCACAAAAAGAAATTCATGTCACTAACCACCTAGGCCAAGAAATGGATCATCACCAATACTGGAGAGGATACCTTGTGTCTCTTACAATCCTGATTCCTCCCTCCTCCTTAAAGGTTACCACTGTCCTGAGCGCTAACAAAATGATTGAGTTTTGCTTACTTTTGAATTTTAGATAAAAGGAATCAACAGAATGTATTCTTTTGTGTTGGTTTCTTTTGTTCGACATTGTGAGGTCAATTCATGCTATCATAAAAAAAAAATCATATGTAGCTGTAATTTGTTAATTTCCATTGCTGTATATTATTCTACCACATGATTATATCACAGTTTACCTAATTTCCTGTTGATGGAATTTGAGTAGTGTTAGTTTTGTGATTACTAAGAATAATTTTGTTCCATTGGTCTGCTATCCCTCTGCCAATCCCACATTGCCTTAATTACTGAGCTTTATAAAAAGTCTTCATATCTGGTAGTACTATTCTACAAGAATAATACTTGACTACTCTTAGCCTTTTCATAGAACTCTTAGAATCATCTTTTCAATTTCCATAATTTTTTTTTCTGGCGTTTTGACTGGTATTACCTGGAATCTGTAGATCAATTTTGGGAGAAATTAGTTTCAGAATATTGAATCTTCTAATCCAAGAACATGATGTATCTATTTATTTAGATTTTTAATTATTCTCAATACTGTTTTAAGCATTCCATGTAGAGATCTTGTACATATTTCATCAGATTTATTCTTAAGTATTTGAGGTTGTCATTTTAATGAAATATTTGATTCCTAAGTATTTGACCAAGTGGCAGTCATTTCAACAAGGGGATACTGCACAGTCTAAAATCAGGAAAGGTGTGTGTCAGGGTTGTATCCTTTCACCATACTTATTCAATCTGTATGCTGAGCAAATAATGAAAGAACTCGAACTATATGAAGAAGAACACCGCATCCGGACTGGGAGGAAGACTCATTTGTAACTTCCAGTATGCAGATGACATAACCTTGCTTGCTGAAAGTGAAGAGGGCTTGAAGCACTTACTGATGCAGATCAAAACTACATCATTTAGATAACGAAAATTCTCACAACTGGACCAATAAGCAACATCATGATAAACGGAGAAAAGACTGAAATTGCCAAGAATTTCATCTTCTTGGATCCACAATCACTGTTCTTTATCGATGCATAGTATTCCATTGTGTGAATATAAAATCTATTCCTATAATTTATCCATTCATCTGTTGATGGGCGCCTTGGTTGCTTCCATCTTTTTGTAAAAAGTGCAGCAATGAACATGGGTGTGCATGTATCTGTTTGTGTAAAGGCTCTTATTTCTCTAGGATATATTCCAAGGAGAGGGATTGCTGGCTCATATGGTAGTTCTATTTCTAGCTTTTTAAGGAAGCGCCAAATCGATTTCCAAAGTGGTTGTACCATTTTACATTCCCACCAGCAGTGTATAAGTGTTCCAATCTCTCCACAGCCTCTCTAACATGTATTATTTTGTGTTTTTGGATTAACGTCAGCCTTGTTGGAGTGAGATGAAATCTCACGTAGTTTTGATTTACATTTCTCTAATGGCTAATGATCGTGAGCGTTTCCTCACGTATCTGTTAGCTACCTGAATGTCTTCTTTAGTGAAGTGTCTGTTCATATCTTTTGCCCATTTTTTAATTGGGTTATTTGCCTTTTTGTGGTTGAGTTTTTGCAGTATCATGTAGATTTTAGAGATCAGACACTGATCAGAAATGTCATAGCTAAAAACTTTTTCCCAGTCTGTAGGTAGTCTTTTTATTCTTTTGGTGAAGTCTTTGGATGAACATAGCTGTTTGATTTTTAGGAGCTCCAGGTTATCTAGTTCTTCTTCTGCATTCTTCATAACGTTTAGGTTATCTAGTTTTTCTTCTGCATTCTTAATAATGTTTTGTATACTGTTTATGCCATGTATTAGGGCTCTTAACGTTGTCCCTATTTTTTCTTCCATCATCTTTATTGTTTTAGATTTTATATTTAGGTCTTTGATCTGTTTTGAGTTAGTTTTTGTACCTGGAGTGAGGTATGGGCCTTGTTTCATTTTTTTGCAGATGGGTATCCAGTTACGCCAGCACCATTTGTTAAAAAGACTGTCTTTTCTCCGTTTAACTGTTTTGGGGCCTTTGTCAAATATCAACGGCTTATATGTGGATGGATTTATGTTTGGATTCTCAATTCTGTTCCATTGGTCTATGTATCTGTTGTACCAGTATCAGGCTGTTTTGACTACTGTGGCAGTATAACAGGTCCTAAAATCAGGTAAAGTAAGGACTCCCACTTTGTTCTTGCTTTTCAGTAATGCTTTGTTTATCTGGGGCCTCTTTCCCTTCCATAAGAAGTTGGCGATTTGTTCCTCCAACTCATTAAAGAATGTCTTTGGAATGTGGATCAGAATTGCATTAAATGTATAGATTACTTTTGGTAGAATAGACATTTTTATAATGTTAAGTCTTCCTATCCATGAGCAAGGCATGTTTTTCCACTTATGTAGGTCTCTTTTGTTTTCTTGCAGAAGTGTATTATAGTTTTCTTTGCATAAGTCTTTTACATCTCTGGTAAAATCTATTCCTAAGTATTTTATCTTCTTGGGGGCTACTGTAAATGGCATTCACTGATTTAGTGATTTCCTCTTCGATGTTCCTTTTTTGTTGGTGTAGAGGAATCCAACTGATTTTTGTATGTTTATCTTGTATCCTGATACTCTGCTGAACTCTTCTATTAGTTTCAGTAGTTTTCTTGAGGATTCCTTAGGGTTTTCTGTGTATAAGATCATGTCATCTGCAAATAGAGATACTTTTACTTCTTCCTTGCCAATCTGGATGCCCTTTGTTTCTTTGTCTAGCCTAATTGCTCTGGCTAGGACCTCCAGCACAATGTTGAATAAGAGTGGTGATAAAGGGCATCCTTGTCTGGTACCTTTTCTCAAGTGGAATGCTTTCAGGGTGTCTCCATTTAGAATGATGTTGGCTGTTGGCTTTGTATAAATGTCCTTTATTATGTTGAGGAATTTTCCTTCTATTCCTATTTTGCTGAGAGTTTTTATCATGAATGAGTGTTGAACTTTTTCAAATGCCTTCTCTGCATGAATTGATAAAATCATGTGATTCTTGTCTTTTGTTTTTTTTTGTGATGGATTACATTAATTGTTTTTCTATCGTTGTACCATCCCTGCATACCTGGCATGAATCCCACTTGGTCATGGTGAATTCTTTTTTGGATATGTTGTTGAATTCTATTGGCTAGAATTTTGTTGAGGATTTTTGCATCTATGTTCATGAGGGATATAGGTCTGTAATTTTCTTTTTTTGTGGTGTCTTTACCTGGTTTTGGTATCAGGGACATGCTAGCTTTATAGAATGAGTTTGGGAGTATTGCGTCCTTTTCTATGCTCTGAAATACCTTTAGTAGTAGTGGTGTTAACTCTTCTCTGAAAGTTTGGTAGAACTCTGCAGTGAAGCTGTCTGGGCCAGGGCTTTTTTTTGTTGGGAGTTTTTTTTTTTTTATTACCTTTTCAATCTCTTCTTTGTTATGGGTCTATTTAGTTGTTCTACCTCTGTTTGTGTTAGTTTAGGTAGGTAGTGTATTTCTAGGAAATCGTCCATTTCTTCTAGGCTTTCAAATTTGTTTGAGTATAGTTTTTCATAGTAATCTGATACGATTCTTTTAATTTCAGTTGGGTCTGTTGTAATATCGCCCCTCTCATTTCTTCTTTGGGTTATCTGCTTCGTCTCCTGTTTTTCTTTAGTCAGTTTGGCGAGTGGTTTCTCAATTTTGTTGATTTTTTCCAAAAAACCAGCTTTTGGTCTTGTTAATTCTTTCAATTGTTTTTCTGTTTTCTATTTCATTCAGTTCTGCTCTAATTTTTATTATTTGTTTTCTTCTGGTGCCTGTGGGTTTCTTTTGTTGCTCTCTTTCTATTTGTTCAAGTTGTAGGGATAATTCTTTGATTTTGGCCCTTTCTTCTTCTTGGATGTGTGCACTGATTGATATAAATTGGCCTCTGAGCACCGCTTTTGCTGTGTCCCAAAGGTTCTGATAGGAAGTGTTTTCATTCTCATTGGATTCTATGAATTTCTTTATTCCATACTTAATGTCTTCCATGATCCAGTCTTTTTTGAACAGGGTATTGTTCAGTTTCCAAGTGTTTGATTTCTTTTCCCTGCTTTTCCTGTTATTGATTTCCACTTTTATGGCCTTATGGTCAGAGAAGATGCTTTGAAATATTTCAATGTTTTGGATTCTGGTAATGCTCGCTTTATGACCTAACATGTGGTCTATTCTAGAGAATGTTCCATGTGCACTAGAAAAGAAAGTATACTTGGTTGCTGTTGAGTGGAGTGTTCTGTATATGTCTATGAGGTCAAGTTGTTTGACTGTGGCATTTATATCTTCCATGTCTTTATTGAGCTTCTTTCTGGATGTCCCATCCTTCACCGAAAGTGGTGTGTTGAAGTCTCCTACTATTATTGTGGGGCTGTCTATCTCACTTTTCAGTGCTGATAGAGTTTGTTTTATGTATCTTGCAGCCCTGTCATTGGGTGCATAAACATTTAATATGGTTATATCTTCTTGGTATATTGTCCCTTTAAGCATGATATAGTGTCCTTCCTTATCCTTTCTGACGGATTTAACTTTAAAGTCTATTTTGTCAGAAATTAATATTGCTACTCCTGCTGTTTTTTGATTGTTGTTTGCTTGATATGTTTTTTTCCATCCTTTGAGTTTTAGTTTGTGTCTCTAAGTCTAAGGTATGTCTCTTGTAGGCAACATATAGACAGGTCTTGTTTTTTAATCCATTCTGCCACTCTCTGTCTCTTTATTGGTGCATTTAGTCCATTTACATTCAGGGTAATTACGGATAGGTATGAATTTAGTGATATCATTTTGATGTCTTTTTTTGTGTGAAGTTGAAAGTTTCTTTTTCCCACTTAATTTTTGTTGAGTAGATTATCTTTATATATTGTCCTTTCCTCATATTCATTGTTGTTGATTTTGTTTCTGCTGAGTCTTTCTTTCTTGTATTTTATTTTGATGAGTAGGATAGTTTGTCTCCTTTGTGGTTAACTTATTATTTACCACTATTTTTCTAAATTGAAACCTAACTCTTATTTCTTTGTATCGCCATATCTTCCTCTCCATATGGAAGTGCTATGATTATATTTCTTAGTCCCTCTTTATTGTTTTAATGTTGTCTTCTTTTATATAATAACATTGCTGTTGCCCTGTTTTGAGCTTTTTTTTTTTTTTTTAAATCTTGCTTTTTTTTTTGATTTCCCTGTCTGGGTTGACTTCTGATTGCTCTGCCCAGTGTTCTAGTTTTGGGTTGATACCTGATATTATTGATTTCCTAACCGAAGAACACCCTTTAGTATTTCTTATTTTTTTCTTTGGTTTTTACGAATTCCCTAAACTTCTGTTTATCTGGAAATGTTCTAATTTCACCTTCATATTTAAGAGACAGTTTCGATGGATATATGACTTTTGGCAGGCAATTTTTTTTCTTCAGTTTTTTAAATATGTTATCCCATTGCCTTCTTGCTGGCATGGTTTCTGCCGAGTAGCCCGAGCTTATTCTTACTGGCTCTCCTTTGTAGGTGACATTTCCTTTACCTCTAGCTTCTCTTAAAATTCTCTATCTTTGGTTTTGGCAAGTTTGATTATAATATGTCTTGGTGACTTTCTTTTAACATCTACCTTATTTTATTTTATTTTTTTTTATGTGGATTTCGATAAGCATCTTGGATAGATATCTTCTCATCTTTCACGATATCAGGGAAGTTTTCTGCCAACAAATCTTCAACAATTCTCTCCATATTTTCTGTTATCCCTCCCTGTTCTGGTACTCCAATCACACGTAGGTTATTTCTCTTGATAGAGTCCCACAAGATTCTTAAGGTTTCTTCATTTATTTTAATTCTTTTATCTGATTTTTCTTCAAGTATGGTAGTGCTAAGTGATTTATCTTCGAGTTCGGAAATTCTAGCTTTTACTTGCTCAATTCTGCTCCTCTGACCTTCTCCTGAGTTGTTTACTTCTGTAATTTTATTGTTAATCTTCTGAATTTCTGATTGCTGTCTATGGATTTTTCCAGCTTATTGAATTTTTCATTATGTTTCTGGATAATCTTTCTAATTTCTTCAATTGCTTTATGTGTGTGTTCCTTAGCTTGTTCTGCTTATTGCCTCATTTCTTTCCTGATGTCTTGAAGGGTTCTGTATATTAATCTTCTGTATTCTGGCTCTGGTAATTCCAGGAATGTACTTTCATCTAGAAGACCCCTGGATTCTTTGTTTTGAGAGCTTGCTGAGGTGATTATGGTCTGTTTCTTTATGTGACTCAATATTGACTGTTGTCTTTGAGCCATCTGTAAGTTATTATATTAGTTTATGCTTGCTTACTGTGTCTTAGCTTCTTGATTTGTTCTGTTTTGATATACCCAAGTGGGTTGCCTGAGTGAGCTAGTTTGATTATTTTCACCTTTGGAGCTCTGATGTCCTGTCCCCAGATGGCTAGAGCTGTTATCAGGTATATCAGTCTAGGAGTTCATTCACTTTTCTTGTATGAATTCAGATCAAGTGTCCAGGTAGCTGATCATCAAGTGTGTGGAACAGGCTCTGTCCTACAGTCTTAGAGGGGCAGGGTTGGTTAGTGTACGTACTGGTATCTGATTGCAGCAGGGGGTCACACTCTGAACAAGGCAGGGGGTTGAGATCCAACCTGAGTGTCTCTGAGAAAAGTGCGTCTCTGTTCCCTAGAGTGTGCAGGTGGGTGGGTTCTGCAGACAGACCATGGGTACCCAAAGTTTTCAGTTGTAAGGATTGGGAGGTACCAGTTATCCCTGGAGCCCTGTCGTGGGTGGCTGGGTGACCTGAGTGGAGCTACCAGTCCTTAGGTTCCTGATGTGGGTAGGTGAGGACCTTGTTTAATAGGTAAAGCAACGTCAACCATCAAACACCCACCTCTCTACTGCACAGCTGGAATGGTTGGAGTTTGCCAACAAGGGCCCATTCTCCTGAAATAGGCCCACACAGGTCCGTGCAGAAGGGAAAGGTGCTCAAAGTCCATGGACCGTTTATGCCTGGGCAGGAGCAGCTTCTGTCCTGAGCTCCCCCAGTTAGTGGAGCTGGCAAATTATCTGTTCCCCCAAATGCAAATTTTTTCCTTCTCCAAGGCTGGGAGGATGGTTCTAGGTGCTCCACAGGGCCTTTCTCAGGCCCAGGGAATTCAGCCACTGAAACTGGCTTGGGGATGGGGGAGGTGCTGTAAAATATACGCAAGTACTTAGCTTTTGTCAAGAGCGCTGTTCTTCTCAGGTTCCGGAGTTGTGAGCTGGCTGTGTGGCTAGCTGCTTCTCCCTGAGGAAACTGCTGCCGAACGCTAGTACCAGCCTTCTGCCGCTGCTCCAGGAATGGTGCCTGAGGGCTCCCCGCCATTGAGGTCCAGTAACTCCTCTCTGCTTCTGAACAGTCTCTTCCTCCCCCTCCCCGGCAGTTCATTTTCTAGGCTTGCCTTTGAAGCTCAGGGCTCCCAGGTTGTCACAAGCATATTCGTTTCACTTTTTTTTTTCAGGTCTTTGTTGTAAAGAGGGCTCACTGGAAGCTTCTGCCTATTCTGCCATCTTGGCTCCCCATTTGATGTTTTTTAGTGTTATTGTAGCACTGGGATCATTAAGGTTGTGTGTCAGCTTGGCTGGGTTTCTCAGTGGCTTGGCAGTTATGATGTAGTTTGGAAGCTGTATGATGATGCGATCACTTCCATGATGAGATTTGATATAATGTAATAACCTTCAAAGTGGGATCAGCTGTGAGTAGCCAGTCAGTTGAAAGGGAGTTTCCTTGGGGGCGTGGCGTGCGTGGAATATAAGTGGACTTTCTGGCAAGGCTCCTGGGCTTTTGTTCACTCTAGATCTTGCAGCTGGCTCCTGTTTGTCTGACCTCCAGTTTTTGGGACTTGAGCTTGCAGCTTGCCTGGCCATCTTGGGATCTGTCCATCTTTGTAGCCTATGCACAAGAGCCTTGCAGATCTTGGGTCTGCCAGCCCCTGAGGCTATGTGAAATCAGGAGAGGCCTCTATCCTGACTCATGGACTTGGGATGCTCCAGCCTCTATAGTCGTGTGTGCCATTTCCTTAATCCAAATCTCTTTATATATTTATATGCTTTACTGGTTTTGCTTCTCTAGAGAAGCCAGCCTAAGACAAGTACCCAAATAGTATCATTACAAAAAGGTTCAGTTTCTAATTTTTTGTTTAATTTCTGTATAATGGCTTTGTCATGGATTGAATTATGTTCCCCCCAAAATGTGTATATCAATTGGGCTGGACCACGATTCCTGGTATTATGTGATTTTCCTACATGTTGTAAATCCTGCCTCTATGATGTTAATGGGGAAGGATGGGTGGCAGCTGTGTTAGTGAGGCAGGACTCAATCTAAAGACTGGATTGTGTTTTGAGGCAATCTCTTGAAATATAAAAGAAAGAAGTGAGCAGAGAGACAGGGAACATCATACCACCAAGAAAGCAGTGCCAGGAGCAGAGTACTTTCTTTTGACCTAGGGTTCCTGAGCAAAAAAGCTCCTAGTCTGGGATGAGATTGATGAGAAGGCTGACAGAAAGAAAGCCTTCCCCTGGAGCAGATACCCTGAATTTGGACTTTTAGCCTACTTTACTGTGAGGCAATAAATTTCTCTTTGTTAAAGCCATCCACTTGTGGTATTTCTGTTATAGCAGCACTAGATGACTAAGATAGCCTTGTATTAGTGACCTTCTAAACTTATTATTTTTAAATAATTATCTGTAGTTTCTTTGAGATTTTGTATGTACACAATCAGGTCATCTACGAATAATGACAATTTTATTTCTTCCTTTAGAATCTTTATATCTTTTAGTATTTATTTTTCTAGACTTTTTGCACTGTCTAGGACCTCTACTACAACACTGAATAGAAGTGGTAGTAGTGGGCATCCTTATCTTCTCCTGATCTAAGAGGAAAAGATTTCTATATTTTACCATTAAATATTTTTGCCATAGAATTTTTTTAGATACCTAGCACTAGATTAAGAAGCTTCCTTTCTATTTTCAACTTGTTAAGAGTCCTTTTTAAAATCATAAATATGTTAAATTTTATAAAATGGTTTTCTGTATATAATGAATTATTATATATTTTTCATCTCATTTTGTTAATGTAAATTATGCTGATTGATTTTCAAATATCAAGTCAGTTCTGTATTCCTTTAATAAACTTCACTTGGTCATAATAAATTATCTTTTGTGAAATGAATCTTTTATCATTATGAAGTGTCCTTCATTTTCTCTAGTAATGGCTTTTCACTTTTTAAATCTACTTTAATATAGTGACAATATCTACTTTTAAGGTAGTTTTGCATGGTATATTTTTCCCATTCTTTTACTTTTAAACTTTTTGTACTCTTATATTTTATATATATCCTTTAAAAGCAGCACGAAGCTTTTTAAAAAATACATTCTGATAATCTTTGTCTTTTATTTGGTGCATTTAGTCCATCTACAATTGATATATAATTACTGATATATCTGAATTTAAATCCATCATCTTACTACTTTCTGTCTGTCCCATCTGTCCTATGTTCCCTTTCCTCTTCTTGCCTTCTTTTAGTTTGTTCTTTATTATTCCATTTCCTTCCCTCTAATGGAAACCCTGGTAACGCAGTGGTTAAGTGCTACAGCTGCTAACCAACAGGTTGGCAGTTCAAATCTGCCAGGTGCTCCTTGGAAACTCTATGGGGCAATTCTACTCTGTCCTATAGGGTCGCTGTGAGTCAGAATTGACTCAGCGGCAGTGGGTTTGGTTTTGGTTTTGGTTCCCTCTAATAGCTTGATGGATATATATTATTCTGTTGTTGCTGGGTGCCATTGGGTCGGTTCTGACTCACAGTGATCCTTATGTACAAGATGAAATACTGCCCAGTCCTGTGCCATCCTCACAACTGTTGCTATGTTGAGACCATTGTCACAGCCACTGTGTCAATCCATCTCGTTGAGGGTTTTCTTTTTTGCTGACCCTCTACTTTACCAAGCAGGATGTCCTTCTCCACAGACTGCTCCCTCCTGATATCATGTCCAAAGTACATAAGACGTAGTCTTGCCATGTTTGCTTCTAAGGAGCATTCTGGCTGTACTCCATCTAAGACAGATTTTTTTTTTTTTGGCAGTCCATGGCATATTCAATATTCTTTGCCAACACCATAATTTAAAGGCATCAATTCTTCCATCTTTCTTATTCATCTTCAGCTTTTGCATGTATATAAAGCAACTGAAAATACCATGGCTTGGGTCAGGCACACCTTAGGCCTCAAGTTAATACCTTCACTTTTTAACATTTTAATGAGGTCTTTGCAGCAGGTCTGTCTAATGCAGTATGTTGATTTCCTGATTGCTGCTTCCATGGATGTTGACTGTGGATCCAAGTAAGTGAAGTCATGGACAACTTCAACATTTTCTCCCTTTATCATGAATATTATTATTTTATACCACCACAAATGATTTACAACAAGTATTTTTATAAGGGATCTATTAAAATTTTGTTGTGCTTCTGCCAGACTGAAATGATAAGTGAGGTCTGTCCTCTTCCTGGCAGCCATGACTCTGATAGCAAGTTTTCCAAACACAGCAGGACATCACACCCCAACAACACCATTTATGCTTATCTACAAAGACAATTTAGTTAGAATGACAGAATCCCAGAAAAATTACTATATACTCAACAGAGCCTCTTTCAGTATTTAATACAAAATGTTTATTTGGCTACATTCTCAAACTACATTCCCACTTGTAACTCAAGTTTCACAATGGTATTTGTAAATTTAAATCATCATTTAAAATGAAATATCTACAGTTCTTCAAGAATAGAGGGGTTGAAACAAACAGTAACATTACGGTAACTTTCTAAAAATGTGTATAAGGCTTGCAATTTACCAAGTACTTTCATGCCACTGGAAACGCTGGTGGTGTAGTAGTTTAAGTGCTACGGCTGCTAACCAGAAGGTCGGCAGTTCAAATTCGCCAGGTGCTCCTTGGAAACTCTATGGGGCAGTTCTACTCTGTCTGATAGGGTCGCTGTGAGTCAGAATCGACTTGACGGTGGTAGGTTTGGTTTTTTTGGGTTTTTTTCATGCCATTGTTCTATTTAATCAAAGTGTGAATTTATAAATGTAAAGAAACCAACTTACTTGGAGAGGAAAATGACTAAACTTGTGGGTGGTAGAAATGTAGTTTTAAAATATATATATATTTACATATGATAAAGCATGAGCTACGGCTTAATAGATTTGAAAAACAATGAGAGATAAGAATAGAAAAAAGAATTTTCTTTAAGTAATATTCTCTTGAAAATATTCTAGTTAGATAGCATATGAAAATGCTGCCTACCTCTGGATCAGCAAATTACAGTCTATGGACCAAATCTGGCCATGCCCATTCGTTTACTTACTGTCTATTGCTGCTTTTGTAGCAGAGTTGAGTAGTTGTAACAGAGACCTTAAATATTTATTATCTGGACCTTTACAGAAAAGTTTGCAGACCCCTGGGCTATACCAGACTGTCCTATTTGCCTGGCCAAATCCTGTTCTTTCATCAAGGTAGCATTTGGCATGCTAGCCAAAGGGGAATTTATATAGGGGATAAGAACTTTACCTTCTGCTTTCTGCCCTAACAGGCACTGTTCAATGATGTACTTTTCAGAACCCCAATGAGATGTTTACTCGTGCTGCATAAAAAGTGTCTCTTAAACACACATACTCCTGGAATCTTGCTCCTATCTTCTGGCATTTTTATCTATCTTTGGGCTATGGATACAAATAGCCCATTCAAGATGCAAATGAAGAAAGGAAAGTGGGTGTCTTTTTAGAGCCCACTGACAGACTCACCTCCGGCAGAGTGAATACATCCTGTTGGAGGCAGTGATTCGAAAATACTCCGGTTTTGTGCGGGAAGAGCTGCCACTTATGGTTCCCAAACCTAATCGTTGATAGTCTCTGAAACAAGCTTTTTCCACTAACTGTTCCATTGTAGACTTCTCAGAAGCCTTCAGGGTGGTACTTGCGGGGAGTTCACTGTCATCTGAAACTGTGATGAGAGAAGCCAATTTGATGGAATGATTTAGCTAAAAGTAAAGGATTAAAAACTTCCTTTTGTAGAGGACTCTTAAACCAGGAGAGTTTTATATACATAGGTACTGTGTATATCACAAATGAAATAATGTAATTTCTATGAAGAATCATTTTACTCAAACATAATTAAAACAGTAATGGACAGTCAAGAAATAAAATATAAGGGGCTCAATTTGTTAACTAAAAATATCAAGGAAACAACACAATTTAAATAATTTCTAAAAACAATACAATTTTGAATTAATTACCCCTACTCTTCTGTTTCAATCAGGCTTGCTTGTTAAGGCCAAATTGTAGAGACTTCTATTTAGGACTGTATAAAATTCCCAAACTTTGTCTGAGGCTAACCTGTCAGTAAAATTAATCTTTAATATCATTTCAGCCAGGTTTCAGTTAACTTTTCAGAGCTCAAACTTCTAACCTATTCAGAAGTTCACTGTTGGGAAAAGACCTTTCTTTCCTTACAGAGGTATGAAGAAGTTATACTTTTTTTCTGGAATTTTTTTTTTTTCAGAGGATGTGGTATACATGGAAAACTCCCTCACGGTTTTGCAATCACACTTTACAGAATCCTTTAAGATTTTAGATGTGGGAAAAATTTACCCAATAATCGAGTATTTTAGGGAGGATTAAAAAATACATTCCTGATTGGTACTGCATGTTCTAACTAAAAAAAATTCCATGTTAAAAACTGTCCTAATTTACTTTTACATTTATTTTTAAAGCAAGAGAAGTCAAACGAAGTTTTCAAAGTCTTTGGAAATGTGCTCAAAGTACTAATCTGAAGGGAAAGATTAGGCTATCTTCTATTAAAAAAAAAAAAACTACCCCAATAGTATGGCCCCGAGATGTCCTTTTAGCTCAGTACTGAAGTCATTACTGAGGTTTACCCTTCAGTCAAGGATTAGACAGGCCCATAAAACAAAATGAGACTAAATGAGCACACCAGCCCAGGGGCAAGGACTAGAAGGCAGGAGGGGACAGGTAAGCTGGTAATAGGGAACCCAAGGTAGAGCAGGGAGAGTGTTGACATGTCGTGGTGTTGGTAACCAATGTCACAAAACAATATGTGTACTAATTGTTTAATGAAAAGCTAGTTTGTTCTGTAAACCTTCATCTAAAGTACAATAATAAGAAAAGACTAAAACTATCAGTTTATTCCTATAAATACAAGACTCTGCATTTACATCTGTGAACTTCACAATGCAATGCAATCAGGTTATTAGTTTTGTGTTATTTTCAGAGGAGCACAGAAAATTGTATACTTTGGTCTTTTTATGGAATAACTATCAGAGGATGATAGTTGTTGTTCCATGAAATCACTAAAACTTTGAATTAGAAGAGTTGATAATGGTGGGAAGCAGTGATTCTTTTGTGGCTTTCCATATGTCTGTGAGGTAACCAGGGCTCCAACACGTAGTCGTTTCAGTAATATAGTGGTGGGTCTTTAACTGTCCCCAGAGGTAAGCTTGTACATACACGCATTGACACAGGCGTGCGTGCATACACATAAAATGAGACGCACGTTCTTTATTCCAGCTACTGGAAATGGAGACCTTTTAGCCAGTGATATCTATAGAATTGAGGTTTCTTTTTTTAAAACGTTTTCTTGTTATTATTAGTAGTACCTTTGAAAACACTGGTGATCAATTCTAAGATCCTCAGAGGAAAAATGGTGCAGTAGCATTCATTCTTCCTCCTATTAGATCTGATTCTCCCTAGTATTCACTCCACAAGTACATTAGCTACTGGGTTAAGAATAGGGAACAATCATTAAATAAGACATTTTGCTGTTGCTTTCAGCCTCTATTTTCCCATTTGAGAGGCATCTCAGCTTCACAAATCCTGTCCTTTTAAATATTTAGTGGACATTTTTTTCCTATCACCTAGGAATTCCTTCATTTCAGGTCCCCCATATTGATTAAATGCACCCATGATGTTCTTACTAAAACCCAAATCTTCAGTATAAGAATATTCAATATCCTTATTCCAATTCCATAAGAATAAGGTACAGAGGACTACCCTATAGCTACATTTCTTAAGCAGTGGAGTTTCCTTGTTTTTCCCTTTAATGAGACCCACAAAAAATGGTCAAACAGCTCTATGGATTTAGTAAAGAATTAAAATTTAACAAAATCTTAGGCGAGAAACGGAACATTGGGAAAATAATGTCTTTTTTTCACTTCTGAGAAGCTGGTAAGCATGTCAAATTTTCTTATGAGATCTAGGTTTTTGTGTTAAGTTTCAGTGCAACTTTACAAGCTTCAGTCTCTTATTCCTATAAGAAGAAAGAATAAAGATAGAAAAAAAGGTTCTTACATACCAGATATATCATCTTCTTCATTCCATCCAGGACGATTCACTCTCTCTTCTACAATTGTCCCTGTCCTTCTCCTCAATAAATACTGACGCCCAATTTTCATTTTCCCTGCTCGTTTGGCACCTTTCACAATTGTTTTTGAGAAGGTGCTACAAGTTAAAAAAAAAAAAAGAATGCCAATGTAATATGAAGGTACCATTTACAATTTTTTGATACTTACACAGCTCAAGTTGTTTCTTCTCCATTTCTGCAGCTGCTAGTATTATTTAGACCTTCATGAAGTCTCTCCTTCATTAGATCAAATTTTATATGGCTTTCAAACTAATTTTCTATAAAACACCACTGACACCAAGACACTGCTTTGGGCAAAAAAGTGCAAGACCCTAGAGTGGAACACAGACTACTTATCATCCCAAATCTAAACACCTCAGTTTGGCTTTTTGGTAAACCATGCCTGACCCCACCCAGGTTATCCACGCCATATGCCTCCACCACAATTCCCACAAACCTTGCTGTGATAGTCTTCTTGCATGGAAAGCTGGCCTGCCTCCCTTGCCACTGATTCAAACTCTTTTCCACTAGCACACAGGCCTTTCTTTGGCATTGTATGGCAATTATAGTTGGCAACACCTTTATTTTTTTCTTAAATATTGTCTTGCCTCTAATTAGCTAAATATCTGAGGTATGGAAAAGAATAATATTATTTCCCTTTCTGAAGTGATAAAACTAAGAAATTTAGCACCCTTTTGAGAATCATATTTAATTAAAGGAAAACTAGGATGCAAATCAATTAGACTAAAAGTACTTTATTCACTCAAATAGTTTACTTTTCTTGCTGATAAAAAATCTGGGTACAGAGTATTTATAGCCCAGAGAACTAAACAAAGAAGCTATTTCCTGAGTAATGAGCTTGAAGTGAAGATTTCGAGTAAGATTATTTTTGATTATTCTTTTATTGTCAAATAGTTTTATCAGACCCTTTCTTTAGTCATCTGAAATGTAAACCTGGGGGTTATGAAAGATGTTTTAGATAACTGTTAGAAATCGTAAAATGCTGATATTTCCAAAATTAAGCCTGTTGTAAATCACTTCAGGTGTAACTTAAAATAAACTAAGTGGGATTTCTGAAAAAAATTTCCCAGCTAGAGCTAAGCCCTTTGATTCATAAACTCAAGGCAATTCGACAATGTTTTAAATTTTAAAATTGCTGTACCCTCTTTTGCAGCTGGATGCTACAGGCCTGATTATGCGTGTGTGTATAATATGTATGTACGTATTTATTTCTGACAGTTTCTAAATTTAAAACACCATACAAACAAAGCTTTACTTCTTCCACAGAGAACAGAAATAACAAATATTTTAGGCTTCTCTGTGACTCTATAGTACTAAGAAAAATGCTTGGCTCACTGTTATAAACACCTAGGAGGCCCTTCGTGCCTATACCTGGATATTCTCCTTTGCTTACAAGGTAACAGTGGTACAGGTGGCCAGCTACAGAATTGAGAAATGACACATTGTCTAGAACCTGAAATCTTCTATAATCCCCAATCTGCCCCACAAAGACAAGGAAAAGGTTCTTTCCCCAAAGTCTGCAAAGCTCTCCCTAATATTTAATTTGTACTGGGCGATGCCCAAATTCCAGGCGATTAGTTAATGATGAAAATGAACAGAAGCTTGAGCCCCTATATTATAATCACTGATTGAAGAGAATTTTAAAATAACTGTCATTTTATAATAACTAAAATCCAAAAATTTCAACATAAATTTCCAAAAGCCTTCATCAGAAAGAAAGAAAGAAAGAAAAAAAAAGTAGCTATAAAGGACATCATTGGGATCATTAAAAAAATTGAATATGAACTCTGTGTTGGATAAAAGTATTATATCAATTACGTTTCTTGGTCTTGATTACGTACTGTGTTTATGTAAGATAAAGTCTTTGTCTTAGGAAATATTCATTGACGTATTTAAGGACAAAGAGGCATTATTGGAAAGAGGAAAAAATGTGTAAGAGAGAGAATGATGAAGCAAATGGAACAAAATATAAACAAATGGTGAATCTGGGTAAAGGATATACAGGAATTCTTTCTACCACTGTAACTTTTTTATAAGTTTGAAGTTGTATTAAAAAAAAAAAAAATAAGGGCTCCCATCTCTGGATCAAAGCCAAACTGTACACGAGCCCGGATATTTATGAAAGTGTAAGGGATTACGTAACAGAAGAAGGGAAAACAGGAGGCAGAGGCAACGTGGTGCTAGCAGAAGGACCAGCACTCCCTCTACAGCAATGACCTGAAAAACTAAGTAAAACAGATACAAACATCAGTCTTGGAACCTAAGTGTCAAATGAAGGGATAAAGAACTCAACCAAGCACCACATGGAATACACAAGACAGCATCAGCCAGATACCAACCTAGGTAATGAACTCTCAAGCATAAAACAAAACTAAAAGATTTAAAACAGGGAACCAGAGAAGTCAATCTGTAAATGACAACAATGTGAGAATAACAAAAGAGGCAATAAATGGTGTAGGTATAGAACTATCGAATGGAGAGGAAGTCAGGGTGATATCAAATAATAAAAGAATGGTTCAAACTCAGGAAGAAAGAAGTACATTTCAAGGTATCCACAAAGAAAGTTCACAAACCTACTCATCAAAATAAAGAAGAAAAACATAAAGTCACAGTAAACACAAAATCTACAAAAATGAAAAACAAACAAAAAATCTACAAACAAAAGGTAAAGCACAGGAGAGTAAGAGGGACAAAGAAAATGTCAGCACCACAAAAAAAAAGCACACACACAAAAATGACAGTAATAAATGCACACCTATAAGCAATCACACTGAACGTAAATGGCTTAAATGCACCCATAAAGAGAGAGGGAGTGACAGAATGAATTAAAAAACACGACCCATCAATATCCTGTCTACAAGAAACACACCTCAGAAACAAAGACATAAATACATTAAAAATCAAAGGATGGAAAAAAATGTACCAAGCAAACAGCGACCAAAAAAGAGATGGAGTGAGAACACTAATTTCAGATAAAATGTATTTTAAAACACAAGCCACCATAAAAGACAAAGAAGGGCATTATATAATGATTAAAGGGACAATCCACCATGAAGATATAACCATAATAAATATCTATGCTCCCAATGACAGGGCTCCAAAATACATAAAACAAACTCTAACAGCACTGAAAACAGAAAATGACAATTCCACAATAATAGTAGGAGAATTCAACACACCACTCTTGCCAAAGGACAGAACATCTAGAAAGAAATTCAACAAAGATGAAGAACATGCAAAGGCCACAATCAGCCTACCTGATGTCATAGACATATACAGAACACTCCACCCAACAGCAGCAAAGTACACATTCTTCTCAACACACACAGAATGTTTTCCAGAATAGACTACATCTTAGGCCACAAAGCAACCCTCAATAAAATCCAAAACACTGAGATAATAAAAGTATCTTCTCTGATCACAATGCCACCAAAGTAGAAACTAATAACAGGAAGGGCAAGGAAAAAAATCAAATACATGGAAACTCAATTAACACCTTGCTTAAAAACCACCGTGTAATAGAAGAAACCAAAGATGGAATCAAAAAATTCCTAGAATCGAACGAGAATGAAAACACATCACACCAAAGCCTTTGGGAAACAGCAAAGGGACAAAATCAAAACATTAGCTACACAGCTTGAGCAAATAGAAAGAGAACAGCAAAAGAAGCCCATAGGTGCCAGAAGAAAGGAAATAATAATGATCAGAGCAGAAATAAATGAAATAGAGAAAAGAAAAACAATAGAAGCAAACCCAAAAGTTGGTTCTTTGGAAGAATCAACAACATTGACAAACTAATGGCCAAACTGACAAAAGAAAAACAGCTGAGGATGCAAATAACCCAAATAAGAAATGAAATGGAGGACATTACAACAGACCTAACTGAAAAAAAAAAAAAAAGGATAATAACAGAGTACTAAGAAAAACTATACTCCAACAAATTTGAAAACCTAGAGGAAATGGATAAATTTCTAGAAACACACTACCTACCCAAACTAACACAAACTGAAGTTGAAATTCTGAACAGGCCCGTAACAAGAGAAGAGACTGAAAAGGCAATAAAAAAACTTCCAACGAAAAAAAAAAGCCCTGGTCTAGGTAGCTTCACTGAAGAATTCTACCAAATTATTCAGAGAAGAGCTTACACCATTACTAATCAAACTATTTCAGAACATAGAAAAGGAAGGGATACTTCTGAATTCATTCTATGAAGCCAACAAAACCCTGATACTCAAACGAGGCGCCACAAAATAAGAAAATTACAGACCTATCTCTCTCATGAATATAGATGCAAAAATTCTCAACAAAATTCTAGCCAACAGATTTCAACATCATAGCAAAAAATAATACACCATGACCAAGTGGGATTCATACGAGGTATGCAAGGATGGGTCAATATTAGAAAATCAATCAACATGATCCACCACATGAATAAAATAGAAGAATCACATGATCATCTCAATCGATGCAGAAAAGGTATTTGACAAAGTCCAACACCCATTCCTGATAAAAATTCTCAATCAAATAGGTATAGAAGGGAAATTCCTCAAGTTAAGAAATGGTATCTATACAAAAGCAACAGCCAACATCATTCTTAATGGAGAGAGGCTGAAATCATTCCCCTTGAGAACAGGAACAAGACAAGGATGCCCATTATCACCTCTCCTATTTAACACTGTGCTGGAAGTCCTACCTAGAGCAATAAGGCAAGAAAAGGAAATAAAGAGCATACAAATTGGTAATGAAGAAGTAAAACTGTCCCTATTTGCAGATGATATGATACTATACATAAAAAACCCAAAAGACTCCATAAGAAAACTACTGGAACTAACAGAAAGATTCAGCAGAGAGACAGGATACAAGATAAACACACAAAAGTCAGTTGGATTGCTATACACCAATAAAGAGAACTACAAAAAGGAAATCAGGAAAGCAATACCATTTATAATAGCCCCTAAAAAAATAAAATACTTAGGAATAAATCTAACCAAGGATGTAAAAGACCTGTACGAAGAAAACTACAAAACACTACTGCAAGAAACCAAAAGAGACCTACATAAATGGAAAAACATACCATGCTCCTAGATAGGTAGACTCAACATTGTGAAAATGTCACTGTACCCAAAACAATCTACAAATACAATGCAATTCTGATCCAAATACCAACATCATTATTTGAAGAGATGGAAAAACTAATCATTAACTTTATATGCAAAGGAAAGGGGCCCCAGAGACAAGTAAAGCACTACTGAAGAAGAATAAAGTGGGAGGACTCACACTACCTAACCTCAGAAACTATTATACAGCTACCTTAGTCAAAACACCCTGGTACTTGTACAAGGACAGACACATTGACCAATGGAACGGAATCGAGAAACCAGATGTAAATCCATCCACCCAAGGTCACCTCATCTTCAACAAAAGGCCCAAAGCCCATTAAATGGGGAAAAGACAGTCTTTTTAACAAATGGTGCTGGCAAAACTGGATGTCCATCTGCAAAAAAATGACTATGGTACACATACCTCACACCATACACAAAAACTAACTCAAGATGGATCAAAGACCTAAATATAAAACCAAAAACTATAAATACCACAAGAAAAAAAAATAGGATCAACTCTAGAGGCCCTAATACACGGCATTAACAGGATACAAACCATAAATAACAATACACAAACTCTAGAAGATAAGCAAGATAACTGGAATCTTCTAAAAATTAAACACCTATGCTCATCAAAAGATTTCACCAAATGAGTAAAAAGAGAACCTACAGACTGGGAAAAAATTTTTGGCTATGACAAATCTGAAAAAGGTCTAATCTCTAAAATCTATAGGAAAATTCAACACCTCTACAACAAAAAGAGAAATAGTCCAGTTAAAAAATGGACAAAGGATATGAACAGACACTTCACCAAAGAAGACATTTAAGTGGCTAACAGACACATGGTGAAATGCTCCCCATCATGAGCCATTAGAGAAATGCAAATCAAAACCACAATGAGATACCATCTCACATTGACATTACTGGCACGAGTCAAAAAAACAGAAAGTAACAAATGTTGGAGAAGCTGCAGGGAGCTTGGAACTTATACACTGCTGGTGGGAATGTAAAATGGTATGACCATTTTGGAAAACGATATGACACTTCCTTAAAACGCTAGAAATAGAAATACCATATGATCCATCAATCCCACTCCTAAGAATATATCCTAGAGAAATAAGAGCCGTCACATGAACAGACATATGCATACCCATGTTCACTGCAGCATTGTTTACAATAGCAAAAAGATGGAAACAACCTAGATGCCCATCAACAGATGAATGGATAAACAAACTATGGTACATACACACAATGGAGTACTACACAATGATAAAGAACAATGATGAATCTGTGAAGCATCTCATAACATGGATGAATCTAGAGGGCATTATGCTGAGTGAAATAAGTCAATCACAAAAGGACAAATATTGTATGACAGCACTACAGTAAAAACTCATGAAAAGGTTTACAAGCCAAATGAAACAATCTTTATGGTTTTGAGGGAGGGGAGAAATGGGGATGGAAAAACACTCAATAGACAATAGGTAAATGGTGGGTTTTTAAGCGGTAACTTTGGTGAAGGGAAGACAGTAGACAATACTGGGGAAGCTGACACAACTTGACCAGGGCAAGGTTATGGAAGCTCCATAGGCACATCCAAACTCCCTGAGGGACCAAATTATTGGGCTGAGGGCTCTGGGGACCATGGTCCTGGGCAACATCTAGCTCAACTGGCATAACATACTTTATAAAGAAAATCTTCTGTGTCCTACTTTGGTGAGTAGTGTGTGAGGTCTGTAAAGCCTGTGAGCAGCCATCCATGATACTCCACTGGTCTTACCCCTTTGGGAGCAAGGGAGAATGAAGAAAACTAAAGACACAGGGAAAGATTAGTCCAAAGGACTAATGGACCACAACTGCCACAGCTTCCACCAGACTGAGTTCCGTACAACTAGATGGTGCCTGGCTACTACCACCGAATGCTCCGACAGGGATCAAAATAGAGGGTACGGTACAGAGCTGGAGAAAAATGTAGAAAAAAATACAAACTCAAAAAAAAAAAAGAAGAAAAGAAAAAAAAGACCAGACTTACTGATCTGACAGAGACTGGAGAAATCCTGAGAGTGTGGCCCCCAGACATACTTTTAGTTCAGTACCGAAGTCACTCCTGAGGTTCACCCTTCAGCCAAAGATTAGACAGGCCCATAAGACAAAATAAGATTAAATGGGCACACCAGTCCAGGGGCAAGGATGAGAAGGCAGGAGGAGACAGGAAAGCTGGTAATGGGGAACCCAAGGTTGAGAAGCAGAGAGTGTTCACATGTCTTGGGGTCGGCAATCAGTGTTACCAAACAAAATGTGTATTGATTGTTTAATGAGAAACTAGTTTGCTCTGTAAACCTTCACGTAAAGTACAATAAAAAAAAAACAAAAAACAGAAGTTCACATTCTGAATATGCACCATGAGTAATGGACATGACAGTCAAAGCCTCTCACAGTTTTTGAAACTTGTTACATACATCAATGCTTTTGTGCCATAACTTTATGAACTTGGCCCAAAGGGCTTGAAAGAATGGCAAACAAAAACAGCAATCACTTACATACTGATAAAAAGAATGGGTCACATTCCCCAGACAGTCAAACATGGGAGAGTTGAAATTAAGAGGCTTTCTTTCCTCTTACCGAAAGGAGGTATTCTTTTCCTTCTGTTTGGGTAAAATTATCTGTGGGGTAGTTTGTCCAGCAGCAAAAGCAAAGGTGCTGAAAATGGACTGAGGATACCGGAACTTCATCAGCTGTTTCTTAAAGATCTCTACTACTTCTGGGCTCACTTCTTCATCAAATGTTACTTTAATCAACTAGAGACAAAAGAGATTAAATACATCAGAAGCATCAAGGATTTCCAGAGAACTTGTGCCCAAATCACTGAAATAACAGAAAATAACAATACTAAATGGAAGACTTTGGAACTTGAGGGACCCTGGAAATTACTCAACACGATCTTTTGTTTTTAAAAATAAAAAAAAGTGAGGCTCAGAAAGGTCTACTTGCCATAGATGGTTGGTTGGCAAGATGAATCATGTATCTTGAAGGTGGGTTTCTCTAAGACTATCTCTTCTAAGAAAGGATGGAGAAATTAACTTGTGGTGGCTGAAGCAGCAAACATGCCCTTCTCATTTCTCGGCTGTTGGTTCTAGATGGGGAATTTGGCCTAATAAGGTCTCCTTCTACCTGGAGATACTATAAATCTAAGAAGAAAATAATTCAATTCAACTAGAATCCTAACCAATATAGCTGTGCATCGTTGTAATTTAGAGCTCTTTGGCAGTTGGAACAGTGAGGAAATTCCTAGGGGATGACTGCCCTGAGGTGGTGGGAGAAGGTCTGGAGCCTAAAGATCATCACCTCACGTTTCACACAATTAGCACAGGGAGCTACTAGTGAGACCGTGACCGGAGGGAATGAGCCAAGAATTGGAGTCCTTGGAAATTTGAGAAGACAGAGACAAATCATGAAGAATAGGAAAAGCAAAATATCACAGAATGAAAAATTTTTTAAAAAGTAAAAACTAAGAAAAGATTACTTCTTCTAGTGTCTGGTTTGCATAAGTAAAGCCACAAATTCTGATATGTTCACAAGCCTCTGGAAAAAACCTTGTTTTATCGGGGGTTATTCAGTTAGTGAGTCCGAGTGGTGTAAATGGTTAATGAGCTCTGCTGCTAACTGAAAGGTTGGTGGTTTGAGTCTACCTAGAGGCACCCCAAAAGAAAGGCCTGGTGATCTACTTCTGAAAAATCGGCCACTGAAAACCCTATGGAGCACAGTTCTAATCTGACATACAGTTCTACTGAGAATCAACTGGATGGCAACTGGTTGGTTTGGATTCAGTTAGTACCAATAGTACTTTAGCCTGTACATGCTTCTCAGAGTTTTCTCTCTTCCACAGAAGAGCCAAAGGTCATTTCCTTCTGATACAGATGCCAAAAGAGTTGCTTTTTATCTAAGGTCTTTATCTGTCTATTTGACAGAGAACAAAAGCCAATTGTGTGTGTTTGAGTTCCTAAGATAACTAGAGAATGACAGTTTGTTGGTACCTGGAATTGGCTAAAAGGCTCAGGAAATGAGGGACTAAACCCAAGACTATTCTTGAGTTTACTCAGCTGAAGATTACCCTCCCAGATCCTTTGGTCCTTCTCATCCTCATACTCTAACTTCTAACCAAAGAAAATGGCCACAACATTAAATCTTTGACAATCTTTCAATAGAAGAATGGCTCCCTTTCTTAAGTACCTGAAAAGATGCTGATGTGATCTGCAGTCCTTCTTGCATATTCTGCTGTACCTGGTTCTGCATTGTGATCTTCTTCTCCTTGGTGACGGAGGCAATGGGAAAGCTCCGCACAACTGTCTGCTCACCAACTGGAGGAAGACAAGACTGACTCAACAACAGCACTGTTAAAGTCGCTCTACTGCTCACTCTGTCCATCTTTGACGAAGAAAGGTATCTGGAAAGGGCAATGCCCGAGAATGCAGTGAAAGAAAATGGCATGATTCTAGAATATCATTCATTAATTTTATTCATGACAATTCCTTCCTGAGACACAATCCTTTCCCAGAGTGAAAGAGCTGTCATAGCCTGCCTGTCTTTATTCTTTCCACCTCCCCAACCTATTATATACCACAAAAGATCACCTGGTTTAAGGCAATCTTACAGGAAGGGCAGGTTTCATGCAGAAAAAAGAAGTATCCTCAAATATTGAAGACATCCAATACATTTAATGTAAGAATAAAGCAAAAGAGGAAAGGTTTTAAAATATGTATGTGGTAAAAGTTGCCTGCCTTAGTTATCTAGTGTTCCTCTAACAGAAATACCACAAGTGGATGGCTTTAACACATAGAAATTTATTCTCTCATAGTCTAGGAGGCTAGAAGTCCAAATTCAAGGTGCCAGCTCCAGGGGAAAGCTTTCTCTCTCTGTGGGCTCTGGGGGAAGGTCCTTGTCATCAATCTTGCCCTGGTCAAGGAGCTTCTCAGCATAGGGACCCTGGGTACAAAGGATGCGCTATGCTCCTGGTGCTTCTTTCTTGGTGGTATGAGGTATGAGGGGTCCCCTGTCTGTCTGCTTGCTTCTCTCTTTTATATCTCAAAAGAAATTGGCTTAAAACAAAATCTGATCTTGTAGACTGAGTCCTGCCTCATTACCATAACTGCTGCTAATCCTACCTCATTAACATCAAAGAGATAGCATTTACAGCACACAGGAAAATCACATCAGATGACAAAATGGTAGACAATGCACACAATAATGGGAATCATGGCCCAGCCAAGTTGACACACATTTTTGGGGGACACAATTCAATCCATGATAGTATTGATATATATCCTGATGTTATGAAGGTAAGAGTCTAGAAAAGTAGCAGCATGCACAGAACCTTCCTTGGAGAGATTACAGTTCCTCATGGGAGAGGAGAGTCATATTAAGAATATAACATATAAATAGCTCCTATGCTTGAGGGACCAAACTACAAGGGTTTGAATATTTCAGAAAAGAAGATCTCTGCATGCTAGATGGGTAGAGAATGATTTCTGGAAAAGTGAGAGGGAAGGTGAGCTTTGGAGAGGTTTTATGACTTGGATTTGCAGAGGGGAAAAGAAAGGACACTTCAGGCGGCAGTGTGAGTAAAAGCACAGGAGCAACAATGAGCCAGGCCCCTCAGCTAGCAGGCCAGAGAGGTGAGATTTGAACTCACGTTTACCTGACTTAAGGGCCTGTATATTTATCTACTTATTATCATCAGGATTCTTCATTCCTTTGACCTACAAATCTCTAACCTAGACAATTCTGACTATTCTCTTATGTCAGGCCCATACCCAGAGGTCAAGCAAAGTCAGGATGTACACAAGATTTAAATTCTAGGATTTATTAAACAACGTAAACTTATATAATATAGGTAAAATTAACAGATTTCTCAGTGGTATTAAAGGAGAAATTTTAAACTCGATATTTAAAAAGACAAATAAAAAGCAAGATTTCACACTACGTATAGCTTTCATTTCTTTAAGAGAAATAAATTACAGCAATTTAAACAACCACTCAAGTATCTCATATTTACATGCCTCAAATGTATGTTTGTGGCCACTGATCTCACAAAAGTCCTTGTATAAAAAATTATAAGTACTGTATATTTAGTTTTTTTTTTTAAAGTACTCTTGCTTTCAAATACAAATGTAATTTATGCATGGTAATATGAGGAGGCTGAGAAATGTTGCAGTTTTTCACTCTTTCAAAATAAGTATTTTCTGAACTATTCCTATGGATTGATTTTTTTGTTGTTGAATTTAATAAACTTTTTGTTTATTATATGGTATTCCAAGCAAATCCACTGCTGTTGATTCGATTCCAACTCATAGAGACCCTAAGGTGCAGAGAAGAACTACCCCACACAGTTTTCAAGGCTGTAAATCTTTTCAAAAGCAGACTGCCACATCTTTCTCCCACTGAGTGGCTGGTGGGTTTAAATCACTGACCTTTCAGGTAGCAGCTGAGCGCTTTACCAACTGCGCCACCAGGCATCCTTACATTCTATCCAACCAAGGGATTACGCAACTTTGAACTTTTAAAGAAGATACATTTTATTCATCTGAAATTCACTGCCTAACACAATGCATGGATTCCTGGGTGGCGCAAATGACTAACTAGCCAAAAGGCTGGTGGTTTGAATCCACCCACAGGGACCTTGAAGACAGGCTGGGCAATCTGCCTCTGAAAGGTTACAGCCTTGAAAAGCCCACAGAACAGTTCTACTTTGTACACACTTGGGCTGCCATGAGTCGGAACTGACTCAACACCAACCACCACCACCACTGCCACCACCCCATGCCAATGCATAGTTCATAGTGCACACTCATCAAATCTTACTGAATGAGTAATGTTAGAGCAGGAAGGCACTTTACTAACCACCTGGCCCAGTGGTTCTCAGTCCTCAGTAGGCATCACAATCAACTGTGGAACTGAAGAAACAGACAGATACCTGGGTCTCCCATTCCTCTCTCTCCAGATTCTAATTCAAATGTTTGAGGGTTGGGACCAGAAATTGGTATTTCTTTTTTAAATCATCCCAGATAATTCAAAATATGTAGCCAAGGTTGAAAGCCACTGAATTACCACCAATCAAGCCTAATTTCCTAATTTTATAAAAGAGGAAACTGAAGTCCAGAGAGGCTAGGTGATTTATTTAAGCTATCCAGATTGTTCAATAGCACTATCAGGGTCCAAATTTAAGCTTCTTGACCTGGAGTCCAATAGTTTCACCCAAAACCTTATACTGCCCTGCCCATCAACCAGAATATTTTATTTAGAGACTATAGTAATTTTTCCATCACCTGTCTGTCAGATTGTTGTATTGTGGTAGCTTGTGTGTTGCTATGATGTTGGAAGTTATGCCACTGGTTTTCAAATACAGCAGGGTCATCAATGGTAGATAGGTTTCGGTGGAGCTTCCAGACTAAGACAGACCAGGAAAAAAGGCCTGGCAATTGACTTCTCAAAATCAGCCAATGGAAATCCTATGGTACAGACTCCGACTCGTTTACTTTGGATGTGTCATCAGAAGGGACTGACCACTGGGGAAGGACATCATTGTTTGGTAAAGTGGGGGCCAGCAAAGGTGAAGGAAACCCTCAGGGAGATGGACTGACACAATGGCCACAAAATGGACTCAAATACATCATGAAGACAGTGCAGGGCCGGGCACCATTTCATTTTATTATACATGGGGTCGCTATGTGTTTGAGACGGCAACAAACAACACCACCAGTGACTGTAAAAAGATTATGAAGATTACTTCTCGATAGGGCATGCTATTTCTTTCTAATATAAAAAAACAAACCAAATTCGTTGGTGTCGAGTCGATTCCAACTCACAGAGACCCTATAGGACAGAGTAGAACTGGCCCATAGAATTTCTAAGCAGTGCCTGGTGGATTCTAACTGCCAACCTTTTGGTTAGCAGCCATAGCTCTTAACCACTACGCCACTAGGGTTTCGTCTTTCTAATATAGGAGGTTGAATACAGTAATAGGAAATAGGCAGAAATAAAAGTTGAGGGGTTTAGTGTCCGGCTACCACCAATGACAGCCCTGGCAGGGAACACGACACAGAGTCCCTGATGGAGCAGGAGAAAAGTGGGGTACAGAACTCAAATTCTAGTAATAAGACCAGACTTAATGGTCTGACTGTGACTGGAGGGACCCCAGAAGACATGGCCCCTGGACGCTCTGTTAGCCCAAAACTAAAACCCTTTCTGAGGCCAACTCTTCAGACAAAGATCAGACTGAACTATAAGATATAAGATGATACTTGTGAAGAGTGTGCTTTTTAGTTCAAGTAGATAACATGAGACTAACTGGGCAGCTCCTGTCTGGAGATGAGATGAGAAGGGCAGAAGCTGGCTGAATGGACATGGGAAACACAGGGTGGAAAGAAGTGTGCCGTCATATTATAGCAAGAGCAACTAGGGTCACATAACAATATGTGCATAAATTTTTGTACGAGAAACTAACGCAAACTGTAAACTTCCACTTAAAACACAATTAAAAAATAAGCCAAGGGGGTTTAGTAAGTAGGAAGTTGTCTGCTAAGAAACTGTGTTGCACAACCTTTGATTCTTCTTACATTCTTCCACAAAAGGGATCACGCATGTGGAAGACCTTAGCTTTACAGTTAACTGCAGAACTTAGAAACCTGGGGCAACCCAGCAGCTGGATACTGTTAATATGCCTAGTTCATAGTATGCTGCCTCATGAAATTATGATTGTTTCAGCTAACAAATCCTCGATTTACTATTTAGAAGATACCTCTGGTTCTTCCAGTAAAAACCTGCGATCCAAGTATCATTAGCTATTGCCAGATAAAAGTATTCTGAAAGAACTTGTTGGCAAAAGGCTTATTTAGAATCTGAATGATCTATAAATCACTGCCCACAGACCAAATCAAAACCTCATGTACCACAGAGATATCCCTGTACTGACGGCATATCATTAGCCATACCTAGCTGATCATGGGGAGTTCCCCTGAACAGAATTCTGTATGTGGTGAGGAACAAGGCTCCTTCTGCTGGCAGGAGCTGAGGGCCTCCAAGAAGGCCTCCAGTGGCTTCTTCTCTTCCATCAGGATCCAGCAGGACTCGAAGACCTTCACAAACAATTTCTTCTCCTGGCAGCAGTGCAGGTCTAAGAATCTTGGGCTAACAACAGGGAAAAAATTTTAAACACAATTTCTATCTGGCTTCTAACACTTAAATGAAGGTGATCTTTTCAGTTCCAGACCCAAAAATCTTCAGTCAGAATTTCCAAATTTTCCATTTGCCAAAATGACAAAACAGATTTGGAAAGACAGAGAAATGAAGGTTTCCTCACCCAGGTGTGAAAAGGTTCTTTGCAGCATTGCTTTTTAACAGTAAAATCATTGAAATAGCCTAAGTCTTTGAAACATCTATTCCATAGAACATGTCATAACCATTAAAAAAATGAGGCAGATCTACTAGTGTTGATATAGAAAGATACCCAGAATACAAAAGAAGTTGCAAGCCATTATGTATAATTGATCTCATTTTTGAAAAAAGAGAGAAAAAAAAAAAATCGTGAGAATTTGAACCACACTGTTACAGGTAGTGATATCTTAGGTAAGGGTGGAGGAGAAGGTGAGGGTAGGGAGGGCCATGGAGGACTTTTACTTTATACAATGTGTATTTCTTTAATACATGACTTTTATACAAAGAGCTTTCATAAAGTAAAAAAAAAAAACAAATACTTTAAAAATGAATGACCTGGAGGCCATGGTCCCCAGACCTTCTGTTAGCCTAAGACAGGAACCATTCCCAAAGCCAATTCTTCAGACAGGGATTGGACTGGAACATGGGATGGAAAATGATACTGGTGAAGAATGAGCTTCTCGGATCAAGTAGACACATGAGACTATGTGGGCAGCTCCTGTCTGGAGGGGAGATGAGAGGGCAGAGGGGGCCAGAAGCTGCCCGAATGGACATGAGGAGAGAGAGTAGAGGGAAGGACTGTGCTGTCTCATTAGGGGAGAGCAATTAGGAGTGTATAGCAAGGGGTATGTAAATTTTTGTATGAGAGACTGACCCGATTTGTAAACTTTTGCTTGAACCACAATAAAAATTAATTGGAAAAAAAAAAAAAAAAAAGCCTGGCCTTCCAGGCATTTATTGAGAATTAACACAATAAATTGCCAAGTAATGAGTATTTAAGCATCTTAGGAAATCCTGACTCATTATCCTTCACGTCATGAACCACATGGTACACTCTTCTGAAGAGTTCAGTGCTAGGAAAAAATTCTCTCCTGAAGATCTAATATGTTTTTTTTTTTTAACTAAGCAATAAAAAGCATAATTCAGCATTATTCTTTTTGTTGGCTCTTGGAAGCTCAGAACTAAATTTAAGGCCAAAGTATAATGATCATTGTATCTCAGATTTCTCACAGAATTACCTTTCTAACATCTGACTTGTGATCTCTCCTTTGAATTTATTTTTCATAGTTCTGTTCTATAGGTAAGGGGTCGTGAACTCTATTTCACAGACTGGTGGCAGCCTAGCTGCAAAATAATCATCTTACAGGCTTGTCAAAATACAGATTTCCAGGCCATGTCCCAGGGTATTCCAATTCAGGAGGCAGGGTCGGGTTTGGGAGTCTGAATTTTTAAAATACTCCAAGATACTTGTGATGTACAACCAGATTCAGGAACCTGGCATTTTCATGGTACGTGCCTTAAATCCTTTTATGGAAGTAGGCAGGGCATAACATCTTGGGTCGAGTTTGGAAGTTAGAACTGTACATAATTTATACCCTGCCTATAAAAGTAGACTCAACAGAGGCTATTATTGCTCCTCTGTTGAATCCACTGTTCCTATTTCAGTACCTTTTTATAAGGATCTACAAGACAAACTCCTCTGAAAGTTTAAAGTATCATTTAAACTAGAGCTGCTCTCTGAAAAAAGGTAAAGGAAGGCATTTTCTGGGGCACAACAGTCTATTGTTGCTGTTTTTAAGAAGAGATGCTATCCGCTGAAAGCGTGACGTCTGGGATGATTACCTTCTGTATTGGCGGAAGTCTTCTGCTCTCTCGATGCACTGCTTCTAGGGTTTCAATGTGCATAGCTACAATTCCTAGGATGAATCAGAGCATTGAAAATGAAAAAGCACAACACAAATAAAATAAAAACAAATTGTAAATAATTTAGAATTAAAAACTAATCAAAACATAAATAAACAGCATGGCTAAACTACATGGAAGACAAGTATTACAGGTCGTTAGCTGGAAACACTAGACCCACAAGTAAAGCTCTCACTCAATTATTCTGAGTCTCTAATATCTGCAAAGTGATTACCTGGTATCATGCAATGAAGGCTCTTGATGTGATCCTGGGTAACTCCACTCTCCGTACAAACCTTGTCAATAAATCGGGTAATGAAACGCACAACAGAATTGGCAATGTCATTATTCTCTGAATCTTCAAATCCACTTTCTGTATCATAGCTCTCAGCTACACTTCCTGCAATACTAAGAAAGTCAAGGAAAGAAATCACAGTCATCCTGTAAATGCAACAAATGACTCCTTTATCTTAGTTAATTTACACAGCAATTTAAACTTGCTCAAAGAGATGTATACTCAAGTAGGGGGCTCACTTAATTCCACGGCTGCTTTATAATGATAGTCATGAAACATGATGCTATATTTACCCATATTTGGAAGCTACTGTTAGGAATTGTCCTTTGGACCCTGATTTGTTTTTGGAAGGAATACCTCTGTCACTCTCCCAAAACAAACTGAGGAACCATGGAAAAGAAAGTCAAAGGGGATACTAATTAATTATCTAAACCTTCTAAAAAAACTTGCACTCCCAAATTAATTACCACACAGAGCCAGACAAAGTAATATGGCTATCTTTGGCAGCTGGAAAAAAATTCCCTGGTAGGCAAAGTAAAAGCACTTTTTTCAGCAAATAGCATATTCTTTCAAATGAAAGGACAAAAGTATCCTATAAACCCTCTTCTTGGCCAATATTTATCTCTCTCTCTGAGTGAATCAATCTTTTTGGCCACTATGAAGCTATCATTATTCTGTAGGTGATAAAATCATACCAGAGAAGTAAGCAAATTTGCTGCCCTTACTACTTAATTCAACTCCCAGTATTCAACAAATACTCCTGGCTCCTAAGCCTTCTGTTAGGCTGCTATCATGAAAAAAAAATCCTTTGCCCGTTCTAACCTACTCAGTTCTCTTTACTTCAAATCCAACCACACAACCAAGTCAGTGTTAAAGCTAAGCAGCAAATTTGGCCATCACATCATCCCCAAACCTCACAGAGCTTAGTTAGGTGCCTTCGCTACTCACTACGTAGCCTGAAAGAACTGGATCATCTATAATGACAACTTTAAAAGGAAAGGAAGATACAGTTATTCATGGTCATAATGGGGATCAACTTGACTGCCAGTGGGAGACAGGCTGGGGAGGGAGAGTGGGGATAGAGTATGTAATATTTTAAGAATCAAGCAAATGACGAAACGGGGTCTCATGAGCAGCAAAGAAATGTGAAGGAAACATCATTTCAGGAAGATTCTTGCGGCAGTAAGGGCAGAATAAACTAGAGGCAGGTGAGAGAGGAATTAAAAAAAAAACAAACTCCAGCTGAGAGACTGATATAATAGTCTGGTTTGAAGTGAGGAGGGCCTGGGCTATATTGTCCGCATAAAATAATGGAGGAATTAGAAACCTTGACCACGAAGAAATAAGAGCTCTGTGCAGTTGACTGTATGGTGCAAAATGCTGACTCCAAGTTGTCTAGCCTGGAAGACCAGAAAGCGCTGAGGTGTTGTTGACAAAAATGAAGTGCTTGGGAGAGGGAGATTGAGAGGTCGAGGCCAGAGTTGTAAGCCTGTAGATGAACTCTGTGTGAGAGTATGAACAGCATGGCAGAGCGACTGAGAATGGCAAGAGAAGAGGAACTGCCTGAAATGGCCTGAGAAGAACTACCAGAATGATATAACATCACTGAAAACCTAAAAGGATAGAATTTCATTACTGCTGGGGTGATAAGTTCATTTATTCATTCATTTAATTATTTGTTTAACCAAATATTTATTGAGTGCCTACTATGTACAAAGATGCTAGGCATACAGCAGTGAACAAAACAAAGAAGACAGAGAATAAGCTAACAGATAAAAATGGAAAACGTCATGAAAGAAAAATAATGCAACGTAGGGGATGGAGGTGCTATTTAAGTCAGGGATGGCATTCGAACAGAAACCTAAATGCAGCGAGGCAGTGATTCTTATGACAATTTAGGGAAAGGGTATTCCAGAGGGAAGGAACAGCAAGTACAAGGTAGTGGAGTGTTTGAACATTAGCAGAGATACCAGTCTGGCTGACAGAAAAGTGACCAGAAATAAGGTCAGATCAGTAGCCAAAGCCTGCGGGGCTTTGTAGACCATGCTAAAGACTTTGGGTTTTATTTTTCAGTGGTATGGAAAGTCATTGGAGGGTTCAGAGCAAGTTATGGTTGAGGACATGATTACAGGCAAATACAACAGATAAGCTCAGAAAAAGGAGGGCTCAGAAACAATCATTCTGGTAAGAAGGAACTGACCCGTAATTTTTCAGTGCACTTTCTCTAATGTGCTATGGCAGAAGGTGATTGAAAGCTGGATCAGTGGTGGGTGAGAAATTTGAAAAAATGGGCCACGAAAGAGAAGACAGTTTGGGAAAGGTGATTACGAATAGTAGGATGAGGTGAAGGTCTTTTAATAGAAAAGAGACAAGTAAGTCTGAAGGTAGGAAAAAATGGGCAATTTTTTAAATAGGTAGGGCAGTATTTTCTCTAAACGCTTTATATCCTCTCCTAAGCTCAGACTAGCCCCCGAAAAGGTGGGTCTGTGTGTGTCCACAGTTTAGTACCTGTTTGTGACAATGCTGTTGCTTCCACTTTCCCAGTCACCTGGGGCCGATGTTCTTAGGAGCTTGTTTTTACTTGTGTCTAGTGGAACCAGTAGGTTGACCATGAGGTTTGCAAAGTGAATGGCCTGACAGAAGACAGTGCTTTCCTCACGCTGAACCAACTCCTGCTGTGTTGACTTGCTAAGAGTAGGCCAAAGGCGGAGCTGCTCGGCTGCAAGGTCCATTGCTGTCTTTTCCTGAAATTGGTCATCGGGAAGCTTATCCTAAAAAACAAAGCAACATAATCCAAGGGAGAACATCCAGCAGTTCACATGAGCTTAAAAAACACGGCAAATGTTTTAATAATTCTTCTATTAAATACCTGTATCAGGAAAAATGAAAACATACAAACAAACATAACAACAACAAAACAAAACTCAGCCTTCTGTTTCTATATCCAGTTGGTGTCAAGTGGAACCACCTGACAAACCAATGGAAGCAGAAACAAAGCACAGATGGATTTGTTTCTCATTTCTAACATCTCACTGTGTCTATTATCTCCATGGCTTCATCCCTTTCGAGCTACCAGTTACAACAATTGTTGATTTAAAGTTCCTACAAATGCTCAGGTCTGAATGGAGTATCATTCACTAATATTCTGATATGCTTCTTTTCTTCTGCCCTTTGGGAGGAGATGGAATGACCAAAGTCAGAAAAACTACAGCTAGATTCCTTTGTAAATGTGGGAGTCAAACATTATTGTCCACTTGGATATGTAGGGGATAATGGGAATTTTAAAAGAGTTGTCCTGGTATGCTGAAGAGTTAACAATAAAGTAACCCACACCTGCATAGCACTTTATAGCTTGCGACAAGCTGGTACATCTATGGACTCGCTTGTATTTAACTTAGGGCTAGAGACAGACTTACTTAGACGGGAGGATACAGAAACAGTAACGTGTTCGCTCTACAAATGCTTTTGAGATATACCAATGTCAGCATCACTGGTGTTCTGTGCTGTTGAGTTGATGCTGATTCATAACGATCATATAGGACAGAGTAGAACTGTCCTGTAGGGTTTCCTAGGCTGTAATCTTTATAGGAGCAGATCACCAGGTCTTTTCTGCTGTGGAGCCACTGGTGGGTTTGAACCTCTGACCTTTTGGTTAGCAGCCAAGTGCTTAACCATTGCACTACCAGGGCTCCTTAATGTCAGCATTATAGATGCTTAAAAAACTATCAAAAGCACCCCACGAGCCCAATTATTTCTGGAGCAATGACTCCAAACTAACAGTCTCTGCATCTGTTACAAGCTACCCCTTAACCACGTACATTTGGTGCTTTAAAAGAAAAAAATTGGGTTTTAAATTATATTAAGCAAACAATTCATACTAACAGTACACAAAAATAGTTTGGAACATCATGTTAGACAGTGCTATCTGTTATTAAGGTTTTGTTTCTTATCATACTCAATAACAGTACAGTAATGTTTAAAATTACATGAAGTATAGAAATATTTGAATTCTACAGGGAAGTTTCTGTTAGATATCTAGGTTCATTTACCTCACATAACATAAGGCCAATTTAAATGGAGAATGATGGAAAGAGTCAGCAACAATGTATTAGCCCAGCATGGGAAAATAAAAATTACTCTGAAGGGAATCAACATTGATAAACAGCCTTCAAGGCTGCTTGAAGTTCAATTCATGAGGATGATAATTTCTAACATTTAGTATTTACTATGTGTCAGATACTCTTTACACGTATTAGACATTAAAATCTTAAAATAATCATATCTAGTCATTTTGCCAGTGAGGGAACTAAAAAGCACAGAGACAACATGACTTGCCCAAGTTCAGACAGCTAATAAATAACATTTTAAAATTTCGTAATATTTCAAATGACTCTTTCAAATTAAAAATAATTTTCTTGTTTATATGCTGATAAAATATACACGACTATACAGAATGTTACTAAAAGAAGACCTAGATTTTATTGCTGACAAATATTTTGAGCAAAACGACTGAATTTTACATTTATTTTAGATTCAATTAACTTTAATTGGACATTTATTAAAGGAAGTTAATTGCACAGAGACAATGCATAGGTATTTTAGGTGTGCTCTTTCTGTTCAACTTCCTATAGTTGTTTCTAGTGAATTTCTATTTGTTCAAACACAATAAAACAATCCGAGCGCTAAAGAACTATATTAAAAAATTATTGTGGAAGAATGTAATGACAAAAATCAACAGAAGGAAGCAGCTCACCACAGGGCTCCCTAAAGTAAACCCCAAATATACTGGTAGGAAAAGGCTAGATTTCCTCTTGCCCTGGGGATATCTGCATGAGCTTTCCGGAAAGCCACAATTCTAACTCCATACAAAACCTTCCTTCTCTTATCTTACCTTTTGCTTCAGATGTGGAGCGTGATTGTCTTCCTTGGCAGAGAGACACAGGGAGCGAACCTGTTCCTGTACAGCATTGTAAAAGGTTGTCTCCCAAAACTGCTGATTAGTCCAAATGGGGTGGTCCTGTACACAGGTGTAAGCAAACTGGCTGACTCCAGGGGCAAGTTTCTGTGAGAACACACAACATACATCACCACAGGGCTGACAGAGTTCACAGTTCAGAAGGTCACAGAGGCTACAGTTAACCATAAATGTGATCAATGGATTTCTCTAAAAAGTATCTTATGGTAGTATAGGCTTGGCAATCAGCCACTTACTCGTTTTTAATTGGTAATGTTGGGCTTGCGAACAAATCCTTTAGGGTATCAGTTACTTTATTAAAATGGTCATAACAACACCTAAAAATCAAAGTTGCTATATGAATAAGAGAATATATGAAAGTATCTAGCACTGTATTGGGCACAGAGTAGGCACTGTAGAGTTGGTAGCTGTTATCAGTATTAGGACATATAATAAAATCCATCACAATCTAAACATAAAACTCCAGATGATTCAAAATTTCCTCTACTTGGTTTCAGAGTGTATTTTTGGGCAGTAAACGAAATGTCCACAGCTTGGCCTTACAAACAGAATGAGGGCATACCACGCATTTCAGACTCAGGAGGACTTATACCCTTCCTACTGCTCAATCTAGCCTACTACCAAGGCTGCTGCCTGACTCACAAACTCTCTAGAAAACTGTCCTGGGCTTCAAGGGCATTTTCTGGTAACCAAATCCGGGCCTGGGAAGGTAACCTCAAACCAAATGTCCTTCCTTTCCAGGACTCCCTGCTGGGCTTCAGAGTAAGAGTAAACCCAAGAAGTGATTAACCAGGAAGGGATGGAAAACAAACTCTGCAGACACTTGGTGGGCACTTTAAATACTCAGTGGCAACTAACAACAGCAATAATGTAATACTAAGAATCTTTCTTATAAGATGTTCATTATTATCCCTAATTTAAGGAAGATAAAACAGAAGTTATGAGGCAAAAGGTAGTTCATTTCTTAGGGATTCATAACATGTATAAGACACCTGGCAAAATTTATATGCTTAATACATGCTAATTTCCTTCTTAGTCTAGATCAGACTAAACCTAGAGCTGGCAGAGGCGTGATGCATACCATGAAATGTGGCACTGGCATCAACGGAGGCAGGCTGGCTGTGATTTTGCCTGTGAGAATCTCTGTGTAATTCTGCATCCCACATGTAAGTCTCTTTCAAGATAGACCTATACACTGCTGTTGAGGTAATCTGCTATAAGCCCAGAACAATTCTCCCTAAGAGGTGGCTATAGGCTGGGGCTGACCGTGAAGTAAAAGGAGTTTTCCAAAAGGAAGCTGTACAAGGATCATTGATGGTCTTCACAATGCCTGTCTGGCTCATTTAAGACAGAGCTACTGTACCTGTGGAAAATCATGAACAAAATGTGTGGTTCTATACGTGCGTAAGCAGAAGCGACATAGTGTACGACATGTTCCTTCTATACTCTGCATAAAGATACTTGGGACTTGAGTTACATTTTTTTTTTTTTTTGGCCCCTAAGGACTTTGGATGGAAACCCTGGTGGTATAGCAGTTAAGAGCTATATCTGCTAACCAAGAGGTTGGCAGTTTGCATCCACCAGGTGCTCCCTGGAAACCCTATGAGGCAGTTCAACTCTGTCCTACAGGGTCGCTATGAGTTGGAATCGACTTGATGCCAATGGGTTTGGTTTTTGGTTTTATAAGGACTTTGAGGACTAACAATTACCTCGACAGCAGTACACAGGCCTATTTTGAAAGAGATTTTAAAGGATGAAATTTTAGTAAAAGTGTAATATTCAATGGCCTTTCCCATGAGTATAGTTAGAGGTAGTACTATCTCTTAAAAATGCAATAAGTTCTCACACACTTTTAAGATCAACACTCCAAAAAAGTTATTACTAATTACAAAGCTCTTATTGAAACTTGACAGAGCTTTATAGGAATCTGAGAGTGTAATGAAACCCTGCCTTCCTCCTTCAGCCTTTTCGTCACTGATGTACATTCACTTTCCTTGGCACGTATCAATTGATGTTATCTTCCTAGTTATCCACAAACTAAAAGTGAATATGCAAAAACTGTAAATGCTCCCAGATAGAAATATGGAGCAAAACAGAGTGAAAGTATCTCAAAGGGTCAGAACCCACAGTCTGTGTACTAGGTGAAAATTTATAGGGTAAAGTGATTAGAGAATAAACACTTTTGGTGGCAAGATGGTCATAAGTGGCTATGGCATCTGATGTGTGCATAAGAAATAATTAATTCTCAAATAATTCTATTATTATTATTTGCCAAACATAAAATCTGCCTTTCCGTGTCATTTCTTGCTGTCTTCTTAACTGCAAGCAAGAGTGTACTGTACAGTGTCCATCACTGTAAGGATGGGCAGGGCCACTGCACTGATGTACAGGTGTGTTCTCAGGAACAGCAGAGGGCAGTAACATCTTATTCTGCCTAGACTCCATTATAGCATGAGAGTGTTCTTGTTAGCTGATGTTGCTTGCTGCCATAGGGCCCTGACTTATGGCAACCACATGCAACAACAGAATGAAACTGTGCCTGGTCCTGTGCCATCCCCGTAATTGATTGTAGACTGAACCATTATGATCCACAGGCTGATTTTCAGAAGTAGATCACTAGGCCTTTCTTCCTAGTTCATCTTAGACTAGACGCTCTATCGAAATCTATTCGGCATCATAGCAACACATGATCTACCACTGGCAGGCAAGTGTGATAGGCAACTGCAAAAATGGAGCTCTGTAGTCTGACTGGGCTAGAAAGTGAGTAGTAAGTTGAATACTGTGTGTTCACTATACATTTGACAGATCCTATAAAAAAAAATTTTTTTTTTTTTTATAAAGAAAATCTCAGCTGTCAGTTTGTCATACTGAGGTGGCTTGTATGTTGCTGTGATGCTGGAAGGTATGCCCCCAGTACTGAAGTTGTCAAGGATTTCATTTCACTTGGATCCACAATCAATGCCCACGGAAGTAGCGATCAAGAAATCAAACGACATATTACATTGGACAAATCTGCTGCAAAAGACCTCTTAAAGTGTTAAAAAAACAAAGATGTGACTTTGAGGACTAAGGTGAGCCTGACTCTAAGCCATGGTATTTTTAATCGCCTCACACACACATGAAAGCTGGACAATGAGTAAAGAAGATGAAGAATAATTAATGCATTTGAATTATCGTGTTGGCAGAGGATACTGAATATACCATGGACTGTCAAAAAATGAATGAATCTGTCTTGGAAGAAGTACAGCCAGAATGCTCCTTAAAAGAGGATGGCGAGACTTCCTCTCACATACTTTGAACATGTTATCGGGAGGAACCAGTCCCTGGAGAAGGACATCATGCTTGGTAAAGGGTCAACAAAAGAGATGAAGACCCTCAACGAGATGGACTGACACAGTGGCTGCAACAATGGGCTCAAACACAGCAAGGACTCTGAGGATGGCAAAAACTCAGCAGTGTTTCGTTCTGTTGTGCATAGATAGGGTCGCTATGAGTTGGAATTGACTTGAAGGCACCTAACAACAACATAAAGAAAATGGATTTGCCCAAGGTCACACAACAAGTTGGGTAGGAGAAAAGGGAACAGAAATGAAGCTTTCTATTATTCGTCAATATTTCTGTAAGATACAAAAATCATGGTATTTTACAAAACAAAGCTATAATTATCTAGAGAAAGATGTAAGGAGATTTTTTTTAGGACTTCAGATTCAGTATATTTTATGATTGTAGCAACAGACTCAATCCACTCTGGGTGTGAGATGGTGGTGGTGGATGGTGGTAGAGAATACTGTTGTTAAATGACACTTCTCTTTTTCCCTTTGATTCTGGCAACAATATTTACTTTACATTTCATAATAATTCTTATGATTCTGTCCTAGAGAAACAAGTGATGTTTTGCCATGTAATTTCATGAGATGTTTAAGAATGTGTTGATTTCCTTCCTTATCTGGAAAAAATATCCCTGAAAGTACTAGATTAAGCAATGCCATTCATTTTCCACAAAGCTTTTAAAGGAAACCCAGCATGGGACAGGATATGAAGAATAAACTCACAGGGCTCACCAACCAGCAGGTCAAACTCAAATCCAAATAAATGGACACATTATCTGAGAGATGAGTTGGCCAAAAGAAAGGTTAAGATGTTAGTATGAGGGGCCTAAGGCCTGTCTGGTTAGACAAGTTTGCGCCCTAGGCCTAAGGCTCCAATTAGGAAGTTCAGAGGTAAACCAGATTTCAGGAGAGAAAGCTGGCTGACAGCACTGATCCTATAAACATATAAAAGTCTTCAAAGAATAATGCAGAATGCAGAGGCTTCCATCCAGTTCTGCTCCCTCTAAACAGTCCAACTCTCTCATTGTACAGTTTAGGGATGGTGCTAGCAAGTCCTGCTATGATTCTATACTGGCCTGAATGAACAAATTAGTCTTAGGAGAAATATAACCAGAATGTTCCTTAGAAGTAAGGATGACGAGACTTTGACTCACTTATTTTGGGTGTGTTTTTTCATCAGGAAAGACCAATTGCTAGAAAAGGACATCACGATTGGTTGTTAGGTACCCTTGAGTTGTTGTTAGGTGCCATCGAGTCATTTTCACTCAGCGACACCACCTGACAGAGCAGAATTCCCCCATTGGGTTTTCTTGGCTTTAATCCTTCTGGGAGCAGATTGCCAGGTTTTTCTCCCACAGAGATGCTGGGTGGGTTTGAACTGCCAATCCTTTCATTAACAGCTGAGTGCTTAACTGTAAGACAGATTCCCCAGGCTGTGGAAAATTCCACTATCTCTGGCAGCTTTGCATCAGAATCCTGCTTTCTTTGCTTAGCCTGCCTGGCAGCTTTTGCATGAGAATCCTGTTTCCTTTGGTTGGCTTCCTTCCCCACAGCTTTATATTAGAATTTTGCTTTCTTTGCTTGGAAGTTATATGTAAAGCCAATTGCGCCTGCGTAGTATGATTAAGAATCTTGCTGATGTAACTTGTAGGAACTCCCTACTTGTAAATCCCTTAAAAGTGACTTTTCCCCTCACCCTCGGGGAGCAGTCTTGGCAGCAGCAGCTCCAGCTGACTACTTTCCTTGTGCAATGAAATAAAGGTGCCTTTCCTGCTCTCCCACCTGGGTCTCTCATTTATTGGGCAATTCGAGTCATGCTGAGCAGAACCTGGGGTTTCCACTCAGTAACATTTCTGGAGAACCAGCCAGGAGTCATTCACTCAGTTCCTGAGGTGGATTGGATAACAGATCAGCCCTGATGTCTGGCACCACCAGAAGATTTCTCCTCGAGACCTTCCTTGGAGCAGCTCTGGAAGCCAATCCACCTTGGACCAATGGTGGATCCTTAGTGGGAGGCATGAAATACGCCTAGGTTATTTGGTAAGTCCTAGGTAAGGCCTTAGAAGAGTCCCAAGAAGCAGAAGGAACTGACTGGTGAGGGCATAAAAAGCTCTAGGTACCTGTTAGGTTGGTGCACCAGATTAGGTTGTGTGAGTGTGTAAGTGTGTGAATGTAGAGAATGGGGAATGTTCAAGGGATCTCGGAATGCAGCCCTATAGGATGCATCCTTAAGAACTGGGAACTCATACAGATATGGCTCTGGCAGCCTGCTTTGTCTGTTTCCTACTTTGCCTCTTTAAATATATGTCAAATAAAACTTTTCTTTTCCCTTTACTAAACTTTGTGGTGTTTTTACCCTAGAATGGTGTAGTTGCTGCAGGGATTCTAAAATCACGAATCTAGTTGACCTCGAGGAGACCTGGACTGAGGAGCAGAAGCTGGCAAAGACAGATCCTGTCTTCTGGACCCATTAGTTTGTACTCCATGTCCCTCTGACACCAATGAAGTGAGTGCTCTTGGAAAACAAGTCTTTGCTCATTCTTTTTGTTCTCTTTCTCATGTTTTCTTAAGTTTTGTTTTGAAAATCAGTTGTTTGACTAAGGAGAATCTTTCTCAGATTTTTGCTTGATTGTTTGGTTAAGAGTAAGAGTGACAGTTACTAACTCTTCTGTTGAACTGCAGTTTAGTGTCTGGAGTCAGGCACTTGAGACATTAAAGAGGTAATTCTATATCCAAAGAGTTCTGTGTCACTATAAGTCGCAAAACTCAGGCACAGGTCAACCAGTAAAAGCCACTAGGGTGGTTGCTGGTGCCCATGATGAGTGTTAAAGACTTCCATGAGAGGATAAGCTGGTTGTGAGACAGGCTAGGGCACTAGGCTCCTGCTACCCAAAAGCATACTTGAGTGACAGAGGTACACTTTGGTCCAAGCAAAACACTGTCCAAACCCCACAGTGTTCCTCATTAAAGAGTTCTTTTTTGTGACTCAGAGAAAACCTTGGAAATAGTGCTTTGTTTTGCCAAATTTGCAGGGGGAGATGATAGCACCTGACTTGTTTTATGAAATTTGCAGGGAGAAGTGGTAGCTCCAGACCGCTTATGATATAGTTTGTCAATAAACAATCACAATGTTAAAATTAAAATCATCGGTAGCTACTTTAAAATATTTTCCAGTTGAAGGAACTAGTACATTTAAGGTCCAAAATAAGAGGCTAGGTCTCTAGCCAGCTGAATGAATTAAGTTCAAAAGAAAGAAAACCAAAGCTTGAACCTTAGAGCTTAACAGTTTTGATAAATGAGCCTGGATTCCAATCCACCCCCTGCCCCCCCCCACGCCCGCAACTACTGAGACACTGGTTTAGGGTTCATATTTAAGAATACTATAAATTGAATATACTAGAAGAAATTTGGAATTTCAAGTGGCCACTTTGGGAAAATGAGCTTCCATTTGTATTGTCCTGTCTTTTCCTTTTTGGGAAACTTTTGCTTGGTCCTCAGGTTTTGTCAAAAGATCTAATATTCCTCCATCTAAGGTTCTGGCAAGTTAATAAGTTTTGTCCAGAACCTGCTTTTTTCTGTGAATTAAGTCAAGACAGTGAGGTCAGTGCAGGATCAGGCCTTCCCAGCCCCTAGTCTCTGAAGTCATATAGCTCCACGGAAGCTTTATAAAGACCCTTTCAACTAAGTGGAGACTTTTTAAGACAAAAGAAAAAAAAAATGCTGCTTTACTATAGTTACCAAAATTTAGGTAGATTTCAATCATAAAAGAACTGTAAACAAGTTCTCTCTATTGTAGGGGAACTCTAAGAAGCCAAAAAAAGGGAAAAAAGAAATCACAATGAGACACACCTGAAACAGCCTGGAAAAATGTTTCCAAACCTAGCCAGAGACTTAAGGTTACATCTGTATCAATGAATTCGTCAATTGTACAGAGACTTTGTGATTTCCAAAGTAAGTTAATAAAATCCTTGAGGCCTAAATTTAGACTGGGAAAATACGGGAAATAGTAAAAGTTGAATACAAACTTGGAATATATCATCTGGCGCTGCTACAACCGAAATACCACAAAGGGATGGCTTTAACAAAAAGCCATTTATTCTCTCGCAGTCTGGTAGGCTACAAGCCTAAATTCAGGGTGTCGGCTTCAGGTGAAGGCTTTCTCTATCGGCTCTGGAGGAAGGTCCTTGTCATCAGTCTTCCCTTGGTCTGGATGCTCCTCCGTGCAGGAACCCTGGGTCCAAAGGATGTGCTCTGCTCCCAGCACTGCTTTCTTGGTGGTATGAGGTCCCCAGCTCTCTGCTTGCTTCTCCTTCCTTTTATCTCTTGTAAGATAAAAGGTGATACTGGCCACAGCTTGGGGAAACTCCCTTTACATTGGATCAGGGATGTGACCTTAGTAAGGGTGTTGCAATCCTACCCTAATCCTCTTAATATAAAATTACAATCACAAAATGGAGGATAACCACACAATACTGGGAATCATGGCTCAGCCAAATTGATACACACATTTTTGTGGGTACACACAGTTTTGGGGGGACATACAAGTTTAAAATAATTTTCAAGACCTTTTAGGTAACTTAGAGATGTTAAATTGAACAGATATTCATCATAATTTAAGTTTATATACTTTTGCTTTTTATGGCACAAAGAAAGGATATATATATATATAAACCCAAAATCCAGTGCCCTCGAGTCGATTCCGACTCATAGCGACCCAATATATATGTACATATATATACATATACTTGGGTCTGCCTATGAGTGTGTTCATTTTTGCCATTTTAAAAGAATGTACTATAAGAGTTATGGAACAAAGACAACATTTAAGAGGTGTAGTAAAAGAAAATTTACTTGATATGGTCAAGAGTTTTATCTGTCTGACTAAAGTTTAATGGTTTAATTTAAGAGATTTTTGGGAGCTTTAACGTTGAATAATATATGAAACAAAGAAATGGGTTTCTCACTGTTAAAATAACAAAATTCTGTTTGATTTCTGAGTTGAAAGGTTAATTTATTCTTTGTGTAATCTGCCTTGAAGACAAAGGTTCAGCCTCTCATTAGAATAAAATTCCTGAGTCAAAAACCAAGTCACATGGCTTGAGAAAGAAAAAAGAGAGAGAGAAAAAAAAAAAAGCTAAGGTTTTTACCTTTAATATCTTTGGTTAAACAATTTACGTAAACTCCTGACAACTTTGAAAGCTTCATGGAAAGCCACCAAAAAAAAAAAAAAAAAGAATTTAATCAAGGAAAAGTGTTAAAGAGATTTATTTAATATGTTATAAATTACATGGAATGTGTTGTCAAAATCAAGAGGAGCACCTGATTCTCTTTGGGTTAAAATTTATATGTATTTCCTCTTAAGTTTTTGCCTAATATTAGACAGCAAATGCATAATATTATGTCATAATTTTATTAATAATTACTAGCTTGGTCAAAACTTTATTTTTTTGAATCTAGCATCAAAGCCAGTGGTTTGACTGGGGAATTCACATTGTTTACCTATGAAGTCTTTTTTTTTGAAATTACTATTTGGGTATTCAGAGACTTCATAATCTCGGTATATCCTGGCTATATGGTATTATGTCTAAAAATTATTATGTAATGTATTATATCTGAAGCTCTTTGAAAATAAGGTTAATCATTATATTTAGAAATATTTTTGTCTAAAGTTTTTTTTTAAACTGACTTTATTTGGCTTTGAATTTCCATAATTAAGAGTAAATGTTTTTAAATTAATCACGGCCATATTAAGATTTGTCATCTGCAGATAAGTTTTTACTTTGCTGATTTGCTCAAGACGTTTGACCAAAATATCTCAACAGAGAGACTATAAAGAACTTATGAAAAGGATTGTGACTAGGCTGAATCAAGATTTCCAGAACTCCTATGTTTCTCCTATCAAGATATCAGCAACAGAATGTTGCTGATCCAGAATCAAGTGGAACAGAAATTAACTACGTAAGACTGAGTAGAGTAATACTATGGGTTTTATGTGGGAATACTGCTGATGTTTTAAGATCCTACTTTCTGGATATAAGAAACCATTTTCCTTTCTCCTAAAGTATCTGCTAATGGGTTTAGACATTGTAACTCTTGAATTAGAAGTTCTTATTTGTAAATTTAGCAAAGCTGTAAATATTATAACCAGAGAAGTGTCTGAAATTTGTTTGAGCTATGATTTTACAAAATAGAATAACATAAGATTTCCTATTAGTTCTCTCAAAGAACAGTTTTGTGCCACTTCTGCTTCTGAGAAAGTGACCCATGACTGTTAATATGTAAACCAAAGAAGAGCAGCTTGCTCTCGGGAAGAACACTTAGTATGCTTTAAACAGATTAACTGAAGACCTTCAACAGAAGAGGTCCATTCTGTATTACCTTGCTAATCATTTATTCTCTAATGGAAACTTGGTCATTACATGCAAATTCTTCTATACCTTCTGTTTCCTGTAGACAACCTTTGAGTGCTCCTTACGGATGTATGTTTTTGTGTGGTGGATCTAACTATATTAGTTTAGACATCCCTTTCCACCTGATGGCAAGTTTATGTGGGCAATCTCTTGTTTAGATTCCTGGTGAATGCATGGGCAACACACTTTGAGAATTTTAGGATTACCTTTAGAAATTCATAGTAATGGTGCTAGTAAGTATTGAAAAGGTAATCATAAATTGTTACAAATTATAAAATGAAAGTCAAAAAGAAATCCATTGGTCCAATACTCATGGTGGGTCTGGTAGCTTTAATTCCTATTATGGTATAGTTGAATTGGAGAAATCTTTAAGAAATCTGTCGATCATTCTAGGACAAATAGTAGATGATGTTGCTAATGGGATGGAACCACAACAGTGATCTCTGACTTCATTAGCCAAGGTGACATGAGTTAACAAAATAGCCTTAGATTTTTTTATTAGCCCAAGACAGTGCAATCTGTACTGTGCCAAATACCTCTTGTTGTATTCAGATACATAACACAGGAAAAGTAAAACAGGATATACTTAGAATTAGAGAACAAGCTACTTGGTTACACCCTGTAACACCCCTACAAACACCAGATTTATTTGGTTAGTTATCATCAGGAATAAACACATGAGCTAAATCACTATTGCAAGGGATAGTAATATTCTTAGTCTGCATCCTGATAGTATGAGGCATAATAAAACTTCTATTGTCTTACACACTTAAGAAAGCCTCAGGCTCACATGCTGATGTACACTGAGTCTGCACACTTCAGCAATGGGATTGATGAGAATGTTCCTCTTACTTAAGATCCAGGTGAAGAATCAGATGGTATCCAGTGGAAAACCAGCACCATGAGTTTAAAGAGCCTGCCATGGCTACCATCTAGAGGCTGGACTAAGTCCATGTATTAATAATCAATGTGTTATCTCCAGTCTCGGATCAAAAGAAAAGAATGATTTAGGAGATAATACTGGAGCCATCATTCCTTGTCCTTGAGCATGAAGAATGTGACCTATCTGGAGCTGGACTTACAAAGACTCATAAAGACACATCAGCTGGAACTTAAGATATAAAGACAATAGCTACGGCAATCTTGGAAAACATCTTTTAGGAAAACATTCACATAAACAGGGCATAAAAGCCACTCTTTTCTTTTTATTTTAGCAGTTAGTGAATAGTCAGTTGTAAACCATACTGCATAGGCAAGAATTACCCATAATCACTGCACCTGCTCATCCAACTTATTGGCTAAAAGAAAATGGGAAAGCAATTCCTAGGTCCAATATTTGTCCCCTACCCAAGAACATGCCAAATAATTCCTAGCCGGGCTATAGTTCAAAATGGACAGTGGTCCTGAATGACCAGTGTGCAAAAACAAAAGGAGGGAATAAGACAGATTCCCAGATTGTGGAAAATTCCACTACCTCAAACAGCTTTGCTTAGCTGGTTTCTTTGCTTAGCTCCCCAGGTAGCTTTTGCATTAGAATCCTTTTTCCTTTGCTTGGCTTCCTCCCTCACAGCCTTGCATTTGAATTCTGCTTTTGCTTAGAAGACCCACTGCTCCTGTACAGTATGATGAAGAATGTTGCTAACCTAACTTGTATGAACCCCCGATTTGTAAACTGCTTAAAAGTAACTCCCCTCAGAGGAATCCCGGAGGCAATGCTCCCCAGACCTTCTGATGGCACAGGACAGGAACCATCCCCAGAGACAAATCATCAGGCATGAAAAGGACTGGTCAGCGGGGCGGGGGGGGGGGGGGGGGGAGATGCTGATGAAGAGTGAGCTAATTAAATCAGGTGGACACTGGAGAGTGTGTTGGCAACTCTTGACTGGAGGGGGGATGGGAAGATAGAGAGAGAGGGAAGATGGCAAATTGGCACGAAACGAGAGACTGAAAGGGCTGACTCAATAGGGGGAGAGCAAGTGGGAGAAGGGAGTAAGATGTATGTAAACTTACATGTGACAGACTGATTGGAATGGTAAATGTTCACCTGAAGCTTAATAAAAATTAATTAAAAAAAAAAAGTAACTCCCCTCACTCTCAGGGAGCAGTCTTGTTGGCAGCAGCTCCAACTGACTCCTTTCCTTGTAGAACAAAATAAATACATATTTCCTGCTCTTCCACCTCAGTGTCTCGTTTATGGGCCAATTCGCGTCATGCCAAGCAAAACCTGGGGTTTCCACCTGGTAACATTTGTGCCACCAGGGATCCTTTTTTTAAATTTTTATTGTGCTTTAATTGAAAGTTTACAAATCAAGTCAGTCTCTCACACAAAAACCCATATACACCTTGCTACACATTCCCAATTACTCTCTCCCTCCGCTCTCTCTTTTCCTGTCCATTTCACCAGCTTCTAACCCCCTCCACCCTCTCATCTACCCTCCAGGCAGGAGATGCAAACATAGTCTCAAGTGTCCACCTAATTCAAGAAGCATCCCTCTCCAACCCATTGTCCAGTCCAATCCATGTCTGAAGAGTTGGGTTCGGGAATGGTTCCTGTCCTGTGCCGATTGAAGGTCTGGGGGCCATGACCACCGGGGTCCTTCCACTCTCTCAGACCATTAAGTCTGGTCTTATGAGAATTTGGGGTCTGCATCCCACTGCTCTCCTGTTCCCTCAGGGGTTCTCTGTTCTGTTCCCTGTCAGGGCAGTCATCAGTTGTAGCCAGGCACCATCTAGTTCTTCTGGTCTCAGGATGATGTAGACTCTGGTTCATGTAGCCCTTTCTGTCTCTTGGGCTCCTAATTGCCTTCTGTCCCTGGTGTTCTTTATTCTCCTTTGATCCAGGTGGGTTGAGACCAATTGATGCATCTTAGATGGCTGCCTGCTGGCTTTAAGACCTCAGACGGCACTCTTCAAAGTGGGATACAGAATGTTTTCTTAATAGATTTTATTATGCCAATTGACTTAGATGTCCCCTGAAACCATCGTCCCCAGGCCCCTGCCCCGCTACATTGACCATTGAAGCATTCAGTTTATTCAGGAAACTTCCTTGCTTTGGTTTAGTCCAATTGTGCTGACCTCCCCTAAATTGTGTGCTGTCTTTCCCTTTACCTAAAGTAGTTCTTATCTACTATCTAATTAGTGATGCCCCTCTCCCACCCTCCCTCCTTCCCCTCTATCGTAACCACAAAAGAATGTTTTCTTCTCAGTTTAAACTATTTCTCAAGTTCTTATAATAGTGATCTTATACAATATTTGTCCTTTTGCAACTGACTAATTTCACTCAGCATAATGCCTTCCAGGTTCTTCCATGTTATGAAATGTTTCACAGATTCCTCACTGTTCTTTATCGATGCGTAGTATTCCATTGTGTGAATATACCATAATTTGTTTATCCATTCATCCCGTTGATGGGCACCTTGGTTGCTTCCATCTTTTTGCTATTGTAAACAGTGCTGCAATAAACATGGGTGTGCATATATCTGTTCATGTAAAGGCTCTTATTTCTCTAGGATTTATTCCAAGGAGAGGGATTGCTGGATCATATGGTAGTTCTATTTCTAGCTTTTTAAGGAAGCGCCAAATCGATTTCCAAAGCAGTTGTACCACTTTACGTTACCATCAGCAGTGTATAAGTGTTCCAATCTCTCCACAGCCTCTCCAACATTTATTATTTTGTGTTTTTTGGATTAACGCCAGCCTTGTTGGAGTGAGACGAAATCTCGTTGTAGTTTTAATCTGCATTTCTCTAATGGCTAATGATCGTGAACATTTCCACATATATCTGTTAGCTACCTGAATGTCTTCTTTAGTGAAGTGTCTATTCATATCTTTTGCCCATTTTTTAATTATTTGTCTTTTTGTGGTTGAGTTTTTGCAGTATCATGTAGATTTTAGACATCAGGCGCTGATGGGAAATGTCATAGCTAAAACCTTTTTCCCAGTCTGTAGGTAGTCTTTTTACTCTTTTGATGAACACTTTGGATGAGCATAGATGTTTGATTTTTAGGAGCTCCCAGTTATCTAGTTTTTCTTCTACATTCCTTATAATGTTTTGTATATACTGTTTATGCCATGTATTAGGGCTCCAAACGTCCCTATTTTTTCTTCCATGATCTTTATCGTTTTAGATTTTATATTTAGGTCTTTGATCCGTTTTGAGTTGGTTTTTGCGCATGGAGCGAGGTATGGGTATTGTTTCATTTTTTTGCAGATGGATATCCAGTTATGCCAGTACCATTTGTTAAAAAGACTGTCTTTTCCCCATTTAACTGTTTTGGGGCCTTTGTCAAATATCAACAGCTCATATGTGGATGGATTTATGTCTGGATTCTCAATTCTCTTCCATTGGTCCATGTATCTGTTGTTGTACCAGTACCAGGCTGTTTTGACTACTGTGGCAGTATAACAGGTTCTAAAATCAGGTAAAGTAAGGCCTCCCACTTTGTTCCTTTTTTTCAAGAATGCCTTATTTATCCAGGGCCTCTTTCCCTTGCATATGAAGTTGGTGATTTGTTTTTCCATCTCATTAAGGAATGTCGTTGGGATTTGGATAGGAATTGCATTAAATGTATAGATTGCTTTTGGTAGAATAGACATTTTTATAATGTTAAGTCTTCCTATCCACGAGCAAGGTATGTTCTTCCACTTATGTAGGTCTTTTTTGGTTTCTTGCAGAAGTGTACTGTAGTTTTCTTTGTATAAGTCTTTTACATCTCTGGTAAGATTTATTCCTAAGTATTTTATCTTCTTGGGGGCTACTGTAAATGGCATTGATTTGGTGATTTCCTCTTCGATGTTCTTTTTGTTGGTGTAGAGGAATCCAACTGATTTTTGTATGTTTATTTTGTAACCCGATACTCTGCTGAACTCTTCTATTAGTTTTGGTAGTTTTCTGGAGGATTCCTTAGGGTTTTCTGTGTATAAGATCATGTTGTCTGCAAATAGAGATACTTTTACTTCTTCCTTGCCAATCTGGATGCCCTTTATTTCTTTATCTAGCCTAATTGCTCTGGCTAGGACTTCCAGCACAATGTTGAATAAGAGTGGTGATAAAGGGCATACTTGTCCGGTTCCTGATCTCAGTGGGAATGTTTTCAGGCTCTCTCCATTTAGGGTGATGTTGGCTGTTGGCTTTGTATAAACGTCCTTCATCATGCTGAAGAATTTTCCTTCTATTCCTATTTTGCTGAGAGTTTTTATCATGAATGAGTGTTGAACTCTGTCAAATGCCTTTTCTGCATCAGTTGATAAAATCATGTGATTCTTGTCTTTTGTTTTATTTATGTGGTGGATTACATTAATTGTTTTTCTAATGTTGAACCATCCCTGCATACCTGGTATGAATCCCACTTGGTCATGGTGAATTATTTTTTGGATATGTTGTTGAATTCTATTGGCTAGAATTTTGCTGAGGATTTTTGCATCTACATTCATGAGGGATATAGGTCTGTAATTTTCTTTTCTTGTGGTGTCTTTATCTGGTTTTGGTATCAGGGATATGGTGGCTTCATAGAATGAGTTTGGTAATATTCCGTCCTTTTCTATGCTCTGAAATACCTTTAGTAGTAGTGGTGTTAACTCTTCTCTGAAAGTTTGGTAGAACTCTGCAGTGAAGCCGTCTGGACCAGGGTTTTTTTTGTTGGGAGTTTTTTGATTACCTTATCAATCTCTTCTTTTGTTATGGGTCTATTCAGTTGTTCTACCTCTATTTGTGCTAGTTTAGGTAGGTAGTGTGTTTCTAGGAATTCATCCATTTCTTCTAGGTTTTCAAATTTGTTTGAGTATAGTTTTTCATGGTAATCTGATACGATTCTTTTAATTTCAGTTGGGTCTGTTGTAATATCGCCCCTCTCATTTCTTCTTTGGGTTATTTGCTTCCTCTCCTGGTTTTCTTTTGTCAGTTTGGCCAGTGGTTTATGAATTTTGTTGATTTTTTCCAAAAAACCAGCTTTTGGTCTTGTTAATTCTTTCAATTGTTTTTCTGTTTTCATTTTTATTATTTGTTTTCTTCTGGTGCCTGTGGGTTTCTTTTGTTGCTCTCTTTCTATTTGTTCAAGTTGTAGGGATAATTCTTTCATTTGGGCCCTTTCTTCTTCTTAGATGTGTGCACTGATTGATATAAATTGGCCTCTGAGCACCACTTTTGCTGTGTCCCAAAGGTTCTGATAGGAAGTGTTTTCATTCTCATTGGATTCTATGAATTTCTTTATTCCATACTTAATGTCTTCCATTATCCAGTCTCTTTTGAACAGGGTATTGTTCAGTTTCCAAGTGTTTGATTTCTTTTCCCTGCTTTTCCTGTTATTGATTTCCACTTTTATGGCCTTATGGTCAGAGAAGATGCTTTGAAATATTTCAGTGTTTTGGATTCTGCTAAGGCTTGCTTTATGACCTAATACGTGGTCTATCCTAGAGAATGTTCCATGTTCACTAGAAAGGAAAGTATACTTGGTTGCTGTTGGGTGGAGTGTTCTGTACATGTGTACAAGGTCACGTCGGTTGATTGTGGCATTTAGATCTTCTGTGTCTCTATTGAGCTTCTTTCTGGATGTCCTGTCCTTCACCAAAAGTGGTGTGTTGAAGTCTCCTACTATTATTGTGTAGCTGTCTATCTCACTTTTCAATGCTGATAGAGTTTGTTTTATGTATCTTGGAGTCCTGTCATTGGGTGCATAAATATTTAATATGGTTATATCTTCTTGGTGTATTGTCCCTTCAATCATTATATAGTGTCCTTCCTTACCCTTTCTGATGGATTTAACTTTAAAGTCTATTTTGTCAGAAATTAATATTGCCACTCCTGTTGTTTTTTGATTGCTGTTTGCTTGATATATTTTTTTCCATCCTTTGAGTTTTAGTTTGTTTGTGTCTCTAAGTCTAAGGTGTGTCTCTTGGAGGCAGCATGTAGATGGATCTTGTTTTTTAATCCATTCTGCCACTCTCTGTCTCTTTATTGGTGCATTTAGTCCATTTACATTCAGGGTAATTATGGATAGGTATGAATTTAGTGCTATTATTTTCATGTCTTTTCTTGTGTGTTGACAGTTTCTTTTTCCCACTTGATTTTATGTGCTGAGTAGATTTTCTTTATATACTGTCCTTTCCTCATATTTATTGTTGTTGATTTTGTTCCTGCTGAGTCTATATTTTTCCCTTGTATTTTATTTTGTTGAGTAGGATAGTTTGTCTCCTTTGTGGTTACCTTATTATTTACCCCTATTTTTCTAAATTTAAACTTAGCTTTTATTTCTTTTGTATTGCCGTATCTTCCTCTCCATATGGAAGGTGTATGATTACATTTCTTAGTCCCTCTTTATTATTTTAATGTCTTCTTTTATATAATAACATTGCTGTTGCCCTGTTTTGGGCTTTTTTTTTTTTTTTTTAAATAATCTTGCTTTGTTTTTTTGGATTTCCCTGTCTGGGTTGACTTCTGGTTGCTCTGCCCAGTGTTCTAGTCTTGGGTTAATAGCTGATGTTATTGATTTTCTAACCAAAGAACTCCCTTTAGTATTTCTTGTAGTTTTGGTTTGCTTTTTATGACTTCCCTCAACTTTTGTTTATCTGGAAATATCTTAATTTCACCTTCATATTTAAGAGACAGTTTTGATGGATATATGATTCTTGGCAGGCAATTTTTTAAAAATATGTCATCCCATTGCCTTCTTGTGTGCATGGTTTCTGCTGAGTAGCCGGAGCTTATTCTTATTGGCTCTCCTTTGTAGGTGACTTTTCGTTTATCCCTCACGGCTCTTATAATTCTTTCTTTATCTTTGGTTTTGGCAAGCTTGATTATAATATGTCTTGGTGACTTTCGTCTAAGGTCTACCTAATGTGGAGTTCGATGAGCATCTTGGATAGATATCTTCTCATCTTTCACAATATCAGGGCAGTTTTCTGCCAAGAAATCTTCAACAATTTTTGTATTTTCTGTTATCCCTCCCTGTTCTGGTACTCCAATCACTCGTAGATTATTTCTCTTGATAGAGTTCCACATTATTCTTAAGGTTTCTTCATTTTTTAAAATTCTTTTATATGATTTTTCTTCAAATATATTAGTGCCAAGTGAGTTATCTTTGAGTTCAGAAATTCTAGCTTCCACTTGCTCAATTCTGCTCCTCTGACTTTCTACTGAGTTTTCTAATTCTGTAATTTTATTGTTAATCTTCTGAATTTCTGATTGCTGTCTGTCTATGGACTTTTCCAGCTTATTAAACTTTTCATTATGTTCCTGAATAATGTTTCTAATTTCTCCATTGCTTTATCTGTGTGTTCCTTGGCTTGTTCTGCTTATTGCCTCACTTCCTTCCTGATGTCTTGAAGGGTTCTGTATATTAAACTTTTGTATTCTGCATCTGGTAATTCCAGGAATGCACTTTCATCTAGAATATCCCTGGATTCTTTGTTTTGAGAGTCTGTTGAGGTGAGCATTGTCTGTTTCTTTATGTGACTTGATATTGACTGTTGTCTCCGAGCCATCCATAAGTTATTGTATTTTGTTTATGCTTGCTTACTGTGTCGTAGCTTCTTGCTTTGTTTTGTTTTGGTATACCTCTTTGGTTTGCCTGAGTGAGCTAGCTTGATTATTTTCGCCTTTGGAGCTCTGGTGTCCTGTTCCCAGATGGCTAGAGCTGTTATCAGGTATATCAGTCTAGGAGTGCATTCAGTTTTCTTGTATGAATGCAGCTCAGGTTTCCAGGTAGCTGATATCAAGTGTGTGGTACAGGTTCTGTCCTGCAGTCTTAGAGGGGCAGGGGTGATTGGCGTATATACTGGTATCTGATTGCAGTAGGGAGTCACGCTCTGAACGAGGCAGGGGGCTAAGAACTGACCCCCAGGTGTCTCTGAGGAAAACGCGTTTCTGTTCCCTAGAGCGTGCTGGTGGGTGGGTTCTGCAGAGGGACCATGGGCACCCAAAGTTTTTCGTTGCAAGGACTGGGAGGTACCAGTTATCCTTGGACCCCTGCTGCGGGTGGCTTGGTGACCTAAGTGGAGCTACCAGTCCTTAGGTCCCTGATGTGGGTAGGTGAGGACCTTGTTTAATAGGCAAAGCAATGTCAAACGTCAAACACCCACCTCTTCACCACACAACTGAAATGGTTGGAGTTTGCCAACAAGGGCCTATTCTCCTGAAATAGGCCCACACAGGTCCATGGAGAAGGGAAAGGTGCTTAAGGTCCATGGACGGTTTATGCCTGGACAGGAGCTGCTTCTGTCCTGAGTTCCCCCGGTTAATGGAGCTAGCAAATTATCCTTTCCCTCCAATTGCAAATTTTTTCCTTCCCCAAAGCTGGGAGGATGGTTGTACGTACTCACCAGGGTCTATCTCAGGCCAGGGATTCAGCCGCTGAAGCTGGCTTGTGGGTCGGGGGGCACGGTAAAATATACGCAAGTACTTAGCTTTTGCCGAGAGCTCCGTTCTCCTCAGGTTTCAGAGGTATGAGTAGGCTGCGTGGCTGGCTGCTTCTGCCTGAGGAAACTGCGGCCTAATGCTAGTCCCAGTCTGCCGCCGCTGCTGCCACTCAGGAAATGGTGCCTAAGGGCTCCCCTTGATTCAGGTCTGGTAACTCCTCTCCACTTCTGGACGGCCTCTTCCTCCCCCTGCCCCTCAGTTCGTTGTGCAAGCTTGCCTTTGATGTTCAGGGCTCCCAGCTTGTCACAAATATACTTGTTTCACTTGTTTTTTCAGTTCTTTGTTGTAAAGAGGGCTCGAAAGAAGCGTCTGTGTATCCACCATCTTGGCTCTGTCCCCTACCCCCAGGGCTCCTTTTGGTAAAGTAGAGGGCCAACAAAAATGATGGAAACCCTCAGTGAGATGGATTAACACAATAACTATAACAAGGGACTCAAACACACTGACTATTGTGAAGATGGCACAGAATTGGGCAACGCTTCAGTGTATTATACATACGGTGGGCATGAGTCAGAGCCAACTCAATAGCAACTAACAACAACATACTGGCCTGACCAACTCCATCTATTAAGTCACTTTAAGAATAAATTTCATAGTATTTTCTAATGAACTTTGGAAATGCTTAGCCTTGACAGACAAATAAAAGATAAAAATAGGAAAAGTATATATCCAATATCTAGCTTTATCAAATCTTAACCATATTTGCCTTGTGCATTTTCTTCTCTCTCTCGCTCCGTTTCTCTTTTCAAAAATAGCATCTACAACATTATAGATTTGGTTGAAACTCAGTACGTTCCTCTTCTTGATCCCATTTTTCTTTTATCCTGGGGGTAATACCTATCCTTAATTAGGTATATGTCATTATCATTTATTTTTTATACTTATATATCATATACCCATAAACAATATACAGGATTATACTGCACATTTTATTTTATCCTTCACTGATGCTTTTCAAAGCATACAACTCATATTTCATCTATTTGTATAATATTTAACTAAACTATGTAATTTTTATGTAATTAATTGGGACAAAGCACAACTGGCTCTTTGTAAACATACAGTTCTATTAGTATGGGCAGAAGTGAGTGGCCTAAAAGCAATGAGTTGTAGGATATTGTGTTCATTAGTCAGTGGGATTTACAGAATTGTGAGTAATCCAGTTAGTTAAATGTAGCTGATTTCGAGCATTTACTATAGTTTTTTCTGTTTTATTATCTGATACTCTGAGCTTAAATAGCACAAGTAGGCTCAGATTCAGAATGGTCTAAATCTCTTCTGGGTTGTTCAGAAGATCTAGGCACACAATTTCTGCACAAGAAGTATATTCTCTCACAAGCATTGTGCATTATTCATTTAATGGTAAGTACACGGATATCCACTGGAAAAATTTTTTTCCATTTTTCTATATGTTTGAAAATTTTCATAATAAAATGTCATGAAAAAATGAGAGCATCAGTCCAGGAGTTAGTATCCAAGTAATAGGAGTTCCAGAAAGAGAAAGAAAAAATTGAGAAGAGAAAATAAGAATATTTTAATATTTCTTAGAACCAGAGTATGGATTTTCAGATTGGAACAGCCATGTAATGTCTAGCGCAATGAATAAAAGAAGACCCACATCAAGACATATCATCATGAACACATTACCCTTAAAGGGGAAGCCCTACAAGGTAGGTAGCAGAGAGAGAAAAATGGACCAAATACAAGGCATCAGAAATCAGAATGGTCTTCTTAACAGGTGGGGGTGTGTATGTGTGTGGAAGGCAAAGAGGGGAGAAAGGAGAGAAAGGGGAAAACAGACTGTCAGAGACTATTTTGATGACAAAGAGAATTTGGAGAAATCTAGATGGAAAATACAATTAGTAAGCTCTGATTTTAAGTGATTTTTAACTGGAATTTTTATTACCAATAATACTGAATCTAAGAAAAATGAATTTTTATCTATTTTTGTACTTCTTACTAGATGAAGGCAGACACTATAGTACTATTGAATTATAATTTTGTTGTACATCTTTTTCTTCCTTATTTTCCATCTACTTAACTTTTTTAGAGACCAATAAATAAATAAATAAAAATTTATTAACAGGGTTATGAAAAGCAAAGTAATCCTTGAAAGCATTTCTTATAAATGACAAACATCTTGGGGCCCAAATTTCCAAATTTCACCAAAGTTTTTGACTCAATAACGTAAGACTCTTGTCAATGACCAAATAAAGACTTAAATTGTAGGTTGTACCCACCAACCACTCTGCGGGAGAAAGATGTGACAGTCTGTTTTCATAAAGACTACAGCCTTGGAAATCCTACAGGACAGTTCCACTCCGAGTAGGGACTGACTTGATGGCAGTGAATTTGGTTTTGCTTTGGATCCATGGTATAGTCAACTGTGGGTACATTTAAACTGCAACTGTTACTTCAGGGTCTATATTTTCTAAGGGTTTTATTTTGAAACTGTGATCTTCAGAGAGGGAGTGAGGGACAGTTACTGTGATTCACTGAGGTTGTATCCACAAAAAGTGGAGGTCACAGAGAGGTAAATACTGTGATTGGACCTTGAATGGTTCCTGATTTATAGAATATTCTCAGATGGAGTCACCTATAGCTCAAGTTAATTACGATGATAACACTTTCTTGACTTGATGTGCAATCTGACAGAGGTAGACCAACTTATTTTGAAACTTAGTATCATAAGCTCACTATATACGATGAAGGAAGAAATTTTATTTCTTGAGCAGAAATATGCCCCCTTTAGTTCTGCTGGAAACCCTGGTGGTGTAAGCGGTTAAAGCCTACGGCTGCTAACCAAAAGGTCGGCAGTTCAAATACACCAGGCACTCCTTGGAAACTCTATGGGGCAGTTCTACTCTGTCCTACGGGGTCTCTATGAGTCGGAATTGACTCGACAGCAATGGGTTTGGGTTTGGTTTAGTTCTGTTGCTTATTTATTTTCCTTCTTAAAAATTTTTGTTTAATTGTGCTTTAGGTGAAAGGAAACTCTGGTGGCATAGCTGTTGAGAGCTACAGCTGCTAACCAAAAGGTCCACAGTTTGAATCCACCAGGTGCTCCTCGGAACCTCTATGGGGCAGTTCTACTCCGTCCTATAGGGTTGCTATGAGTCAGAATTGGCTCAATGGCAATGGAGTTTTTTTTTTTTTTTGGCATTAGGTGAAGGTTTATAGCACAAATTACCTTGTTTATTTTGGAACAATTCATTGAAACTGAGTCTCTAGAACCTAAGAATAGGGTTGCTATGAGTTGGAATCGACTTGACAGCACTGGGTTTGGTTTTTGTTTTTTTATGGTAGCTATTTTTTTTTAATTATTATTACTTTTTTTAATTACAGCTGAGACAACCCTGCAGCAATAGTACTAACAAACAATATTTTATGAATGGATGGTGGGTAGATATACACACCAAGAGGTGTGGGAGGATATATGGGAACATACCCACTGGCAAATATAGGTTTGGTGGTAGATATTTCTACATACATGATTGTTAGGCGCGGCTCATATATAGCGCACAAGGGGGTAAAGTCAGGCAAACCTCTTAGACGTAATCAAACACCTCGTGGGATGAATTTCCTAGGTTAGAAGACAAAGGACCTCAGACTTGGACATCTATGTCAATTGGCACAATATAGAACATAAAGTCAATGTTCTGCATTTTACTTTGGTGAGTAGTGTATGGGGCCTTAAAATCTTTCGAGTGGCCATCTAAGATACAACTATGGGTCTCTTCTCCTCTGGAGACAGGGAGAGTGAAAGAGACCAAAGACTCAAGGAAGTAATGAGTCCAAAGGACTAAACAGACCATATGAACCACAGACTACACAATCCTGAGACCAGAAGAACTAGATGGTTTCCAGCTACCAACTGTTCTGACCGGGATCACAGCAGAGGGTTCTGGACAGTGCCGGGGAAAATTATAGAACAAAAAAATCAAATTCACAAAAAAGACTGGGCTTGCTTGTCTGACAAAGACTAGAGGAACCCCGAGACTATGGCCCTAAGATACCCTTCTGAACTGGAAATGAAGCTGTTCCCGGGGACTACCTCCCAGCCAAACAGTAGACAAGCACATAAGATAAAGAATAACACCCGAGAGGAACATACTCCTTAGAACAATCAATTATAAGACGAGACAGCAGGAAGGAGTAGATAATCAGGACAAAAGAAAATGGGAAAACCAAGGCAGAAATGGGGAGAGTGCTGATACATTGTGGGAAATGAAATCAAGGTCATGAAACACTTTATATACAAACTACTGAATGGGAGACTAATTTGCTCTGTAAACTTTTGCCTAAAGCACAATTAAAAAACAAACAAACACACTGAGCCTGAGCCTCTAGATTGAAGAACAAGCTGTTGGCTTGGTAATCACTTCCCAGGAAAAATTATCTCATTGAAACATACAGACTGAGTCACAGTTATCAAAATGTCTGCATGAGTGCCAACAACTACAGCTAGAATTCTAGAAAAAAAAAAAAATGGTAGCAATTAGCTGGCTAAAAATAGTCAAGACAGGTCTAATGCTAAGAATAAATAGTTATAAAGATATATTAAACTATTCTAGGACTGGAGATTGTCTTCAAGTTCCAGGGAATCATTTCCCACTTCCAAGCTTTCAGGAACACCATAAAACTCATCCCCCAACTTCTTCACACTCCTCCACCCCCCAATTCCTTGCAGTCCTCTCTGCTCAGCTATTAATGTCCAAAATTTTACTAATGCTGTTTCCTTCTTACAGTTTAAGGTCTAATTCTTACTAAAAAGTAGATATTCCTGCAGGTTGGGGGATACCTTTACCCAGTTGGCCACAATTAAATACAAAAGAAGGCTTTGAGATTAGATTTTCATAACCAGGTGGAAAGAGGAGTCATGAGGGAATTGGAAGGCTAAAGAAGGAGAAAAGAAGAGGACCAGTGAAGTTGGCAAAGGATGTGGAACAAGGCTGGGGAAGTCATATGTTTTCCTAATTTGCCTGGTCAACCTTCCCTAGGAGGTCTGGTTTCGATACTTGGAATGCGCTGCAAAGGGTTCCCGACTCATGAAGGAATGAGAAGCATTCAAATTTAGCCTACGAGATTTTTCTGCCTATCATCAAATGCTTGCAGAAGCAGGTACATCTGCTGGTGTGAGTGCACAGGTGTGAGAGTATACAGGCACACAGAAAATATAACATTATATTTACATCACTTGCTTTGAAGTACAGACACAGTTTAATTTTTTCATTTTCACATGGGTATGCTGAGACTGAAGTAAAAGGACAAAACCAAGGTCACACAGCTAGCTAGCATTGAAACCAGAAAGTGGCATTTTGTAATTGTGTAATGTCCTAGGAAACCCTGGTGGTGTAGTGGTTAAGTGCTACGGCTGCTAACCAAAGGGTCGGCAGTTCGAATCCACCAGGTGCTCCTTGTAAACTCTATGGGGCAGTTCTACTCTGTCCCATAGGGTCTGTAGGGTCGCTATGGGTCTGAATTGACTCGACGGCACTGGGTTTGGTTTTTTTTGGTTATAATGTCCTAAATAATGTCACACCTTCCCTTTCTTGACTTCCTGAGTACTACTCCATCCTGTAGGTTTTATTCCTGCAGATGAAAGTAATGTTCTGTGTTCTGAACAAGTTACTGCTTTCTCACTGCCATGATAGAGGCTAGGCTGTTTCCTCCACTTGGAAGCCCTTTTTCCAATCTCTAATGGCTAAAATACTACCCATTCTCCAAGGGCCTATTTAAATGCTCCAAAAAAAATCCAGTGCCATCGAGTGGATTCCGACTCATAGCAACCCTATAGGACAATTTAAATGCTACCTCTTTCAAAATGCCTTCCTTGGTTGTTTCCTCTTTATTTCCTGTCTTATGCAGAGCTTTGTTTATACTTCCCTAACAATTATTTCATTCCGTTTTGTATTACATATAGATAGGGCTACTTTTGCACAAGAATGTGCTGAAATGCCATGTCAGAACCTCCCCCAGAATTGCAGGATAGAACAGCATTCTAAAACCTTGTCTTAAAAAGATTTTTGTTGCCAATGCAGTAAAAGGTAATAACAATAAAGAGTATTAGTATGCTGAATAAAAAAAATGACCACGGTATAAAGAATTTTATAAATAGTACTGTTTTATAAGAAAACATATTGTACAAAATCAATTCCTATATTGTTATTTTCTGCATGCACACTTAGAGATGATAATAAGTTTTTGTTAAAATGCCAACAATTCTTTAGGTTTTCAAAACTAAACATTAAACTATTAATCAAGTAAGTGTAAGTAATTTAAAATACTTGTGTATATAGAGTCCATGTCTGGTATATCTTGGCATCAACTCAAATGCCTAGTTAAAATATCTTAAATATACATATTGGAGGTATGCAAAATGCTAAAAGATTAATTACATATTTTCCGGAGGTTTGCTTCTAAGATTACAATTCTAATTCTAATTTTATTAGCTGGAAACCTTACCTGAGAGTATAATAAAACCAGCTAATTCCTCAAAGTCACTCCAGGCAGTTCTCTGACTTATTTCTGGTAATCCCCCGCCATCAATACTGACACATCCCTATCACTGAGGGTTCCCCCCAGCTTTCATTTTCCTAACGTTTAAACCTCGCTCTGAAAACAAACTCTGTGCTCGTAACATCATGTAAAAATCTATCAGTGACAAATGGGGGCAACTGCAAAGCTGCAGAAATTAAAAACAGACCTCATGGGTTAGGTACAAAATGTTTGCACTTTGGACCTAAAGGGAATTTGCTGAGTCACTGAGTCAAGTATTTATAGCACCACATAATTTATTTTCTGCTGCAATAATTCTGTAATTCAGCAGCTCCCCCACAAATCCCCATCAAATCTACGACTTCTCAAAAATGCTAACAATGCTGACTAATGAGAAGGAAACAGTGCTACCTAAGCGAAATTAAACTGGAAGAGTAACCTATTTATAAAGTTCTCTTTAGGGACAAGTTGTTAATAAAATCTTTGCTTTTGCTACCCACAGAGTCATGAGTTTGACATTTTCCATTCTTCTCTCAATTATGTTATTAAGCTGTACTTCACCAAAAGTTTTCTAGTTCCCATTCTAAGGTCAGAGAGTCCTTGCCCTAAACGAAAACAGTAAGGTCCACTGAAAACCAACATAATCAAGTATGCCCTGTGACTTCCAGAGCAGCAGACCAGAACCCTCCAGGGGCCCTGAGGAGGTAGAGGAGCTCTCTGCTGATCTGGGTTAAAATGCCCAGCATTGTGAAGGGTACTAATCTTTGCTGCTGGCTATCACATATGCATTGTTAGTATATAAAAAGCCATTTAACACAGATCAAGCTAAGCAGAAAGCTCACATATTAAGGTTTTACTTATACCTCACCTGGTGTGAGAGCTACTAAATGGAAGACTTTTGCTTCCAGCTCTATCTGGGACACAGATAGCATGCGGGAGGGGATATAATGTAAGTAATGGGCAGTACAGGATAGCCGTTGAGAATGCTGACATGGGTTGAAATCCTGGCCCTGCCACTAAACTCTGTAAGCAAAGGAATTGTCTCTTTGAAGCAGGTATTCAACTACTATTGAATCCATGTCTTATTTTTCATTCAACGAATATTGTGTACTTACTATGTTCCAGGCACTATGCTATAAAAAATAGGTGCTTTATATTTATCATCTCACTCATCCTTAGTTATTTTCTCCATTTTACAGAAGAAATATCAAAGTTCATAGGGTTTAAATATTTGTTTAGGATATCTCTGGATAGGCCAACATTCAAATACCGATCATTTTGGCCCCAAAGTTCAGGACTTTTTTGTACTATACTACACATTAAGAAGAAGCTAAAGGCTAGAGGGTGCGAAGCTGTCATTCTATTGGTTGTACCTGGCTGTAGTGTGTTTTGTTCTGGCTGTCTAGGGTTTTTAAAAACTTGAGTCACCATTTAAAAATGAAGAGATATTATATAAAATCTAAACTTGCAACTTCTCTTTAAAAACTGAAAGATATGGTAACAACGTTCCTGCATGACAACAACTAGGGGAGCTAAGTAGTGTCTGCCTGCTAAGGGCATGTCCTCTTAAAAAAAAAAAAAATTTTTTTTTTTTTTAGGCCTGCTTAATTCACTTACATTATTTATTTGGCCTCTACAGGCATTTGGCTTGTAACCCCTGCTAAAAGCAAACCATGCCATAGATAATTCTCCATGTGGATCTCTTCCTAAGTGAGCTCATCAACACTTGCAGGCTAAGCCAGCCTCCTACGGTCTCCATTCCCACACTGCTGAAAGTTTCTCAAACACAATCATGTCATATTCCATAGTGATTAGAGAATACTATTAGTCTAAAAGCCTTAACATTCTATGCATTCTATGATTTGATTCCACATTATCTTTCCAGTCACATTCTCCACACTTAATGACTAAGTGGGTTGATGCTACTCTAAAAGGAAGTGTCAGGTGGCCTGCTGTGAAGTTGTGCCCCTTTTTGATAATTTAATCAACTGCCTGGATAACGAGAAGCATGGCTTTCAAATGTAAGTATGAGGAGAATAGGGAATATTTATAATTTATTTACAACCATCCATTCAAGGGACATGTGTACCTTGATCCTTTTGCTGCCAACAGAAGCCTTTGGCAAGTGCTCATCATGGGAAGCAAACAGACCTGGGCTCAATGGTGGTTTTAAGATTATATAAATGTCAGTCATAAAAATAAAGGTACTAACACTGCTTTGCCTTTTTACAGCAAAGTAAGCATTCCTAAAGCAGTTTTGGATATAGAATCTCTCTTTTCTTAAGATCAAGAAGAAAAACAATGGCAGATAAAAGATAGGAATGAATTAAAGCAATGTTTACAATTTGGACAGAAGACTGCACAGCACAGGCACGTAAGGATAAATTATACTATAAGCACTGTTTTCACAGCACCAAAGATGTGTTCGGCATTTTTCTGCGGGCGGGGATGGTAACTCTAAAATATACTGTCACATATAAGATTTAAAGCAACTGAAAGTAAAGAGCATACAGTTGTGCTAGGAAGAACAAATAACTGCTAATTGTGACACAGCACCCCACTATGCATTTTTATTAAAAAAAAAAATCTTTTTTATGGCTGTTAATTTCAAATAAGATGATATAGTCCAGATAAGTGTTTTTTCCCCTCAACCGTTCTAAAGGATTCAAATTCCACTTGTGAACTGATTTTTCATGATAACACTTTGGCATGTGGCATGCCCAGATGTCAGCTGCAATGCACTTCCCAGAAGTCATGTCAGCTTCAATTAACTTCCTTCGATGGAAAAGATTACAGATTTTAGCTTTGGCCAAGCAGAGTTTCTGCAACTACTGTCTAGCCCTCCCCCCTCCTTAAATGAATATATTTGTTTCTGTAGCTTTGTTTTGCAGCTTTTCCATAGCTTTCCTGTAACACCACAGATCTGTATAACATAATAAGTCAAGTCATCAAACATGCAATTGCAAAACCAATGACAGCAAATGGACAATTCCAGTCCAATACAAATGTCCCCTTAACTTGAACGACTGCAAAAATGCAAATGACTTGGCAGAGAACATTTCAGAAAAAGCATTCTAGGGATTGCCTGAGTAAAAACAAATCTCTTGATTATTAATCTCTCGGAATTCTGAATCAGTTCCTTCATTGTTATTTTATTTAAAATATCTTACAAAATTCACAGGTACTGGGATGAAGCTAGTGAAGTTTTGACTGTATGCATGAAGAACAATAATTGTTAATGGAAACACAATACCCTGAATCACAGAGGCAACAGCAAACTTTGGCAGCTATTTGTAATATATGCAGTAATTTAGCATGGGACCATTGATTCCATATATGGTGTTTTATTTTGGTGAAGCTTCTAATAATAAATTAAAACAAACAAATACGTTGCCTTCGAGTTGATTACAACTCATGGCAACTTCTTGTGTTACAGAGTAGAGCTGCTCCATAGGGTTTTCTTGGCTGTTATATTTATAGAAGCAGTTTGCCAGGCCTTTCTTCAGTGGAGCAGCTGGGTGGGTTTGGACTGCCAACCTTCTGGTTAGCAGCAGATCACAAACCACTTGTGCCATCCAGCCTCCTGAAACCTCTAATACAGTGCTTAAAAATATCTTCTCTTACACTAATAGATACTTATTTAAATAAAAAGATGTAATTTTTTTGCATGCTCCACTACAAAGTCAGTAAGATATTGCATAATTCATGTTGGTTCCCTCCTCCCAGCACCGACAACAGCGCTGGAGTTCACAAAGATCTACAAAATAATAATAGTAGCAAATACTTTCATAGTACCTACTCTGTAGCAGTGTTTCTGTTACCTGTTGCTGCTTCAAAAAACATCCCAAAACTTAGGGCTTAAAACAATCATTTTATTATTTCTCATTAGGTCTGGGGACTGACTGATGTTTAGAAGAATGGCTTTAAATTCAGACTAAACTCCACTGCCATCCAGTCAATTCCAACTCATAGCGACCCCATAAGACAGCAGAACTGCCCCATAGAGTTTCCAAGGCTGTAATCTTTATGGAAGTCAACTGTCACATCTTTCTCCCATGGATGCTGGTGGTTCCAACTGCTGACCTTTTGGTTAACAGCTGAGCACTTGACCACTGTGCCACAAAGGCTCCTCCTGGACTCAGACTACCTAGTTTAAATCCCTTGGGTAAGTTACTTAATCTTTCTATGCTTTAGTTCTCTTATCTGTAAAATGAAGGCAAAAGGAGAATTTTTATCTCCTAACCTCTCAAAGTTATGATTAAGAGGATTAAGTATCATGATACATGTAGACTGCTTAGTGTAGTGTCTGGCACTCAGGAAATGTTAAATCAATGTCAGGTATTATTGTATTATTGCCATTTTATGAGTTCTTTTTCCCCAACTCAGTTACAATAAATCAGAAGTTCCTCAAAGGCAGGGGCTAGACCTTTTCTGTTTAGGCTCCTCATTCAGTCCACCACAGGTCCTGGCCACAAAGAAACTGCTAAAGAAATTTCTATTTCAATCAATAGCTGCAGGAAAATAAAATAGGTATTCTTTATTTTTTCATGAGCCTGCCTTAGAATTTTGAGTTTATAGATTTGACAAAATAGTACACTAAGTTATTTTTCAGGCCCTAAAATCTCAAAGTCCTCCTCTCACCTCCAGCCTGGAGAGTTGTGTCTTTACAACCAGTGTCTACTGGTGAAGCATGCCACTAAGCTATATTAGACATCATGAGCATTTACACACCACTGAATGACAGATCTCAGGGTTTCCAGAACCTTAAAGACTTCAGAGTCCAACAACTGCGAAGCTTTTAAGACACTGATATTCAGGCCCCAGCTCCAGAGATTTGGTTTCAATTGGCTTTGGGTGGGGGCATTGCATCTATTGCCTTTAAAAACACTCCGGGTAATTCTAACGTGCATCAGGGCAAAGGATTAGCGCTCATAGTGAGCAATAAATGATCTGAAATAAGGAGACCTGGACTCTTGTGTTGATCCTTAGATAATCAATACAACTCTACAAATGTTTTTGTAACATGTTCTGTGATAGATACCAAAAAATACAAGGAATGAAGAGCTAACAATCTTAGTTTTTGACCATTTGAAGATGAAAATGGTTTCAATCTTTCTAAATGTAGCTTTAGGCTTTCTTCAGATGAAATCTTATTTTAAGTTCAATATGTAAAAGAAACAAAAGTGGGACTGATTCGGATGAAGTACGTTGGGAGTAGGAATTTATACTATGTTGCCTTAGCCTTCCCACTGTTCTTTTCAGTGGGAAGGTGACTCTAAGCCTGCGCTTTCTTCCTATAGTTTTGGTGATGTTCTTGCTCCTGACCCCAATGTTACAGTGAAATTTCACCTTTCCAGGAGCACAGTGGAAGAGAGGCCAAGCATTTATGGCATAGCTGTGCGTCCACAAAATGTCTGCTCACAAGAACCCTGCCCTGTATAAACCTGTGGCAGGCACCACAGACTGCCCAGTTTCTGATTTCCCACTTAAAACTCTGACATGTATTTCCTGAGCTAAATCAAGAATTAACAACTTTTCTCCAATTGTTCTAGGTAATACTCTGGGAAAAGAAAATTTTAACAAAATACGTTATGTATTTAATCATGTTAACATATTCTGAATATTTCATGGAAACACCCTAAGACAGTAAACCCATAAATCAAACCTTTTGGAAAACCAAGATATTCAAATAGTATAATCACCTCCTACTACAAAACATGTCAATAATCTTTTTGTTTCTGTATTTCTTTTTTATACTGTAGATGAACGTTTACAGAACAAATTAGCTTCTCATTAAACAGCTATACACATATTGTTTTTTAACATTGGTTAACAACCCCAGGACATGTCAACACTCCCTTCTTGACCTTGGGTTCCCTATTAACACCTGGGCTGGTGTGCCCCTTTAGTTTTATGGGCCTGTCTAATCTTTGGCTGAAGGGAGAACTTCATTATGTGACTTCATTACTGAGCTAAAAGGCTCTCTAGGCGCCATACTCTCAGGGTTTCTCCAGTCTCTGTCAGATCAGTAAGTTTGGTCTTTTTTGTGAGTTAGAATTTTGCTGTACATTTTTCTTCATCTCTGTCCGGGACCCTCTCTTGTGATTCTGTCAGAGCAGTCAGTGGTGGTAGACGGGCACCATTTAGTTTTACTGGACTCAGTCTGGTGGAGGCTGTGGTAGTTGTGGTCCATTAGTCCTTTGGACTAATCTTTCCCTTGTGTCTTTAGTTTGCTTCATTCTCCCTTGCTCCCAAAGGGGTAAGACCAGTGGATTATCTTAGATGGCCATTCATGGGCTTTTAAGACCCTAGACACTACTCATCAAAGTAGAACGCAGAACATTTTCTTTATAATCTATGTTATGCCAAGTGAGCTAGATGTTCCCCAAGACCATGGTCCCCGGAGCCCTCAGCCCAGTAATTTGGTCCCTCAGGGAGTTTGGATGTGCCTATGGAGCTTCCATGACCTTGCCCTGGTCAAGTTGTGCTAGCTTCCTCAGTATTGTGTACTGTCTTACCCTTCACCAAACTTACCACTTACCTATTGTCTATTGAGTGTTTTTCCATCCCACCCCTCCCTTCTCATAACCATCAAAGATTTTTTTTGCGTGTAAATCTTTTCACGAGTTTTTACAGTAGTGGTCTCATACAATATGTGTCCTTTTGTGATTGGTCTGTTTCACTCAGCATAATGCCCTCCAGATTTATCCATGTTATGAGATGCTTCACAGAGTCATCATTGTTCTTTGTTCTTTATTGTTGAGTAGTACTCTGTTGTGTGTATGTACTATATAGTTTGTTTATCCATTTATCTGCTGATGGGCATCTAGATTGTTTCCATCTTTTTGCTATTGTGAACAATGTTGTGATGAACATGGGTGTACATATGTCTATTCGTGTGACAACTCTTATTTCTCTAGGATATATTCCTAGGAGTGGGATTGCTGCATCATATGGTATTTCTATTTCTGCTTTCTAAGGAACTGTTTTCCAAAATTTGAATGATCCTTTTGAGGTTCATTTCCTAGGCTGGTATCTGGCTGGTGCAATCTTGCGTCCTAGATTCAGACAGTTATCCGAGTTGTTTATTCTCAAGCCAAAGGACTCTCTTTAATAATTCTTGTAAGTTTGGTTTGGTTTTTGCATATTCCCTTAATTTCTGTTTATCTGGAAATGTCCTAATTTCACCATCATATTTGAATGAGAGTTTTGCGGGATACATTATTCTCCATTGGTGATTTTTTCCTTTCAAGGTTATATATATGTCATCCCATTGCCTTTTTGCCTGCATGGCTTCTGCTGAATAATCAGAGCTTAGTCTTACTGTTTCCCCTCTGTATGTGACTGTTCATTTTTCTTGAGCTGCTCTCAGGATTCTTTGTCTTTGATTTTAGTGAGTACGATCATGATATGCCTTGGTGATTTTCATTTGGGGTCTATCCTATATGGAGTTCACTGAGCTTCCTGGATGGTCAGTTTTTTATCTTTCATGATATTAGGGAAGTTTTCTGTCAGCAACTCTTCAATGATCTTGTGTTTTCCATTTTATCCCCTTGTTCTGGAACTCCAATCACTCACAATTTTTTGCTTTTGATTGTATTCTACATCATTCTCAGGGTTTCTTCATTCTTTTTTCTGATTTTTCCACAAAGTGGTATCCAAGTATTTGTCTTCAATTTTGCTGATCCTGTCTTCCATTGTTTCAAACCTGCTCGTCAGACCTTCTATGACACTGTCCATTTCTGAAATCATGTCATCCTTTGAATTTCTAATTGTTATTTGTCTATGATTTCTACTCGTGGATTTATTTTGCCATTTTCTTCCTGTATTTTTCTGAATTCTTCCATTGTTTTGTCTGTATTCTCCATGAATTTATCTGCCTTTTCTATGGATTTGTGTATTTTTTCCTCATTTTTGTCTGCTTTTTGCTTCAAGTCTTAGATAGCTCTGCATATTAGAGATTTGAATTCCCTATCTGGTAGTTCCAGTGCCTTTTGTTTTACTGGGAAGTCATCTGGTATTTTATTTTGGGCGCTTACTGGAAAGATCCTGTCCTTTTTATTCAATTATTAATTGTAGATTTGTTTGTTTTGTCCTGCTTTTTTGTTTTATTTGGTTATGTCTGAGCAGGCGGGCTATGTGTTCTTTGTTGTTTGCTTGATGTAGGCTGGGTATTTTTCACCTCCTTGTCCAATAACCAGGCCCAGTTGCTCAGCTATGGTGCAGCAGGGTAGGTGCAGCTGAAGGGAAGGGGCTGGGATGGGTTGTTTGTGGCATGTACTGGGAATGAAAGGGCAGGCTGGGGGGTCAGTGCAGGGCAGGGTCTTGTACGCTGTGCCTGTGCTGCTCGGGGGTACAATATTCAGTGCAAGGTGCAGATAGGCAGGAGGGAGGTTTTGATGTGTGGAGCTAAGATGTGTATGAGAAAGAAGAGAGAGAGGAGAAACAAGAGCTAAAAAAAAAAAAAAAAAAAAAGTGCTTAGGGAGCCTACCGTTGGAGTGAAGAGAAACAGGGAAATGAAGAAAAACAAAAAGGAAAAAAGAAGAAGAACAAAAATAAAAATAAAAAAAAAAATGTCCCCAGGGATCCCACCAGTGACCAGAGAAGTGGTTCCCAGGCCTTGGGGCACAGCCTGTCTAGAAGGGGCGGACATGGCACACAGTGCCAGGTATTCAGGAAAGAGGAAAAGAAGGAAAGTAGAGAGAGATGAGAAACTGAGAAAAGAAGAAAGACAAAAATGAAAAAAGAAGAAGGAAAAAGTAATAAGAAAGAAAGAAACACCCAAGGGATTCTACCAGCACGGCTGTGCAGACCGGGAAAGTGGCTCTCAAGCCATACAGTACAGCCCAATTAGAAGGGGCGGAGATGGCACACAGCGCCAGGTATTCAGGAGACAGGAAAAGAAGGTAAATAGAGAGAGATGAGAAACTGAGATGAAGAAAAACAAATAAGGAAAAAAGAAAACCAACAAAAAGGCCCCAAAGATCACACCAGCATGGCGGCATGGACTGGGAAAGCAGTTCCCCAGCTGAGTGGCGCTTCACGGCATGTTATAAAGAAGCAAAGATGGCATACACAGCCAGGTGCTCGAGAAAAAGGGGGCGGGGCGGGTAAAAGGCAGCGAAGAAACCAAAAGAAGCTGAAAAAAGCAACATCAGCAACAAAGAAATGGCACTGAAGGAGCTGGCTGGTGTGCGTCAGGCGAAATCCAAGGAGCACGGAGCCAGCACCTCCTGGTCAAGTGATAGCAGCCAGCTGGGAAGCAGCCGAGGCAGAGCAGGGGAGAAAGTATAGGGGGTGGAAAAGCGTGTATCATTGGATTCTGGGTGCTCTGTCTCTTGCTGGGAGCTCCATGAAGTTGCTTTCCTGTACTCACTTTCTGCCGATCTCCAACAGGAGTCCGGGATGGCCAATCTAGTGCAGTGTTAGCTGAGAGGGGACCTTCACTTGTATCTCTCCTCGCTCTCTGTTCTCTGTCAGTTTCTTATTCCATTCGGTACTTGATTGAGTTCTTTCTCTCTTCATTTGATGCTTAGGGTTCCACAATCGATGTTTGTGTCTGTTTTACTTAGTTTTTTGGGTCTTTGCTGTGGAGGGACGGTGTGGTGGGTGCATCTATCTATAAGGTGATGTTGGCTCCGCTCCTGATGTCAATATTCTTGAGTAGCTCATGTACTTTAAAATACATCATTTAAAAATTTTAAGTATTCTTTAAATAATTTAAAATCTAGTTTTTCTAGCCCTCCTGTTCCCATGAATAAAACCCTGACTAATCTAGGCCTACATACATCACGATCATCTCTCTCTTATTTTTTTAAATAAAGTTTTATAATAGGAGGGACAGTGGGTAGAAATACAGAGACCTTACTGGTTCAGAGAAAAACCACAGGTGACATTAACGCTAGCTAGTTCCTTTTTCAGTGTGGAGGACATAAACGTTTTCTATTGTATTCTATACTTCATGTTTTGATTAAGTTATTGCTAAAAGAGTTTATTTTTTAATCTGTTTCTGGAATTATGTAACTGCCTTGGAATCAACCTGAAGCAAGATCCAGGATGCCAGGCGTACTAAGGCTGAGGCAGAATCAGAATCAGAGTCATCCAGGACAACTTCTGCAGCATTGCCCCCTTTGCTTCTGCATGACTTTCCAGTGGATAGGATGCCTCCTTCCTTCAATACCACCTTTGCCCTCACCTCCTACTGCTTCAGAATTAGGGAAGAGAGGGCATTGTTCCTTTTGTCAAAAACATCGTCCATTCATCTGTCTGTTGAAGGTAACATAATTTTCTAAAAAGGCAAATGTAGTTGGAGAGGGCAACAGACTATATCAAATCCCATTCTACTGTAAAATAAATTACAGCCTGACTTCAGTTCATAATTATATTTCTTTTTGTCACTGTTTCTTTTTCTTTTATTGAAGGTTTATCGCTCAAGTTAGTTTCTCATGCAAAAATTTATGCATATATTTTTATGACCCTAGTTGCTCTCCCTATAATGTGACAACATACTGCTCCTTTCCACTCTGGATTTCCCATGTCCATTCAGCCAGCTCTTATCTATCTCTTTCTGCCTTCTCACCTCACCTCCGGACAGGAGCTTTCCATTTAGTCTTGTGTATCTACTTGAACTAAGAAGCACACTCTTCATGAATATCATTTTATATCTTATTGTCCAGTCTGTTCTTTGTCTGAAGAGTTGGCTTCAGGAACGGTTTTAGTTCTAGGTTAACAGAGTCTGGGGGCCATGTATTCTGGGGCTCCTCCAGTCTCAGTGAGACTATTAAGTCTGGTCTTTTTACTATGAGTTCTGCACCCCATTTTTCTCCTCCTCCTTCAGGGACTCTCTGTTGTGTTCCCTGTGAAGGTGGTCACTAGTGGTAGCCAGGTACCATCTACTTCTTCTGGTCTCAGGCTGATAGTCTCTGGTTTATGGGCTCCCTTTTGTCTCTTGGGTTAATAGTTTCCTTGTCTCTTTGGTAGTCTTCATTCTCCTTTGCTCCAGGTGGGTTGGGACCAATCGATGCATCTTAGATGGCCGCTCACTAGCTTTTAAGACCCCAGACGCCACTCACCACAGCGGGATACAGAACATTTTCTTAAACTTTGTTATGCCAATTGACCTAGATGTCTCCTGAAACCATGGTCCCCATAACCCCACCCCTGCTACACTGCACCTCGAAGTGTTTGGTTATGTTCAGGAAACTTCCTAGCTTTTGGTTTAGTCCAGTTGTGCTGACTTTCCCTGTATTGTGTGTTGTCCTTCCATTCACCTAAGATAATTCTTATCTACTATCTAGTTACTGAAATCCCCTCTTGTTCCCTGCCCCCGCTCGTAATCATCAAAGAATATTTTCTTCTGTGTTTAAACCTTTTCTTGAGTTCTTGTAATAGTGGTCTCATACAATATTTGTCCTTTTGCACTTGCCTAATTTTACTCAGCATAATGCCTTCCAGATTCATCCACGTTATGAGATGTTTCATGGATTTGCTATTGTTCTTTATTGTTGCATAGTATCCCATTGTGTGAATATACCATAATTTGTTTATCCACTCGTCCATTGGTGGGCACCTGGGTTATTCCCATCTTTTTGCTATTGTGAAAAGTGCTGCAATGAACATGGGTGAGCATATATCTATTCGTGTGATGGCTCTTATTTCTCTAGGATATATTCCAAGGAGTGGGATTGCTGGACCCTAAGATGCTCCTATTTCTAGCTTTTCAAGAAAGTGGCAAATCGATTTCCAAAGTGGTAGTACCATTTTGCATTCCCACTAGCAGTGTATAAGTGTTCCAGTCTCTCCACAACTTCTGCAACATTTTTTTTAGATTAATACTAGCCTTGTTGGGTAAGATGGTATCTCATTGTAGTTTTGATTTGCATTTCTCTAATGGCCAATGATCATGAGCATTTCCTCATGTATCTGGTAGCTACCTGAATGTCTTCTTTGTTCTCACTGTTTCATACAAAAAATAAATGATCAGTTGATTTTTAATGACCCTACCTAGAATGAAGAAATTGAGGATTTTTACCAACTTCTGCAGTCTGAAATTGATCAAACATGCAAACAACATGCATTGATAATTAATGGTGATTGGAATGTGAAAGCTGGAAACAAAGAAGGTAGTTTGAAAATATAGCCTTGATGATAGAAACTATGCAAGAAATTGCATGATAGAATTTTGCAAGGCCAATGACTTCTTCACTGCAAATACATTTTTTCAACAACATAAACAGCAACTATACACATGGACCTAAAAAAAAAAAAAAAAACCTAGCCAGATGGAATACACAGAAACCAAAGTGGCTACATCTGTGGAAAGGGATGACGGAGAGGCTCAACATCATCATTCAGAAAAAGGCCCATGGCTGACCACGCAACAGACCATCGGTTGATCATATGCAAGTTCAAGCTGAAGCTGAAGAAAATTAAAACAAGTCCACGAGAGTCAAAGTACAACCCTGAGCATATCCCACCTGAATTTAGGGATTATCTCAAGAATAGAGTTAACGCTTCAAACATTAATGACAGAAGACCAGACCAGTTGTGGGATGACATCAAGGACATCATAGGTGAAGAAAGCAAAAGGTCATTAAAAAAGACAGGAAAGAAAGAAAAGGCCAAAACGGATGGCAGAAGAGACTCTGAAACCTGTTCTTGAACAGAGAGCAGGTAAAGTGAATGGAGGAAATGATGAGGTAAAAGAGCTGAACAGATTTCAAAGGGCGGCTTGAGAAGACAAAGTAAAGTATTATAATGAAACGTGCAAAGACCTGGAGTTAGAAAACCAAAAAGGAAGAACATGCTTGGCATTTCTCAAGCTAAAGGAACTGAAGAAGAAATTCAAGTCTTGAGTCGCAATACTGAAGGGTTCTATGGGCAAAATATTGAACGATTCAGGAAGCATCAAAATAAGGTGGAAGGATGACGCTGAGCCCACTACAACTAGATGGTGCCCGGCCACCACCACCACCAACTGCTCTGACAGGGATCACAACAGAGGGTCCATACAGAGCTCAAAAAAAGTGTAGAGCAAAACTCAAACTCAGAAAAAAAGACCAGACCTATTAGTATGACAGAGACTGGAGAAACTGAGAGTATGGCCTCTGGCCACCCATTTAGTTCAGTACAGAAGTCACTCCTGAGGTTCACCCTTTAGCCAACAACTAGACAGACTCACAAAACAAACAAAAATACACTTAACTCAACCGTGTATATGAGACTAAATGGGCACAGCTGCCCAGGGGCAAGGACGAGAAGGCAGGAGGCCACAGGAAAGCTGGATGAACGGAAATGGGGAACCCAAGGTCAAGAAGGGGAGTGTTGACATGTCAAGAGTTGGGCAAATAATGTCACAAAACTATATGTGTATTAACTGTTTAATGAGAAACTAATTTGCTCTGTAAACCTTCATCTTAAGCACAATTAAAAAAAAAAAAAAAAGAAGAAGAAAAAAAGATAAAAGGAACACACAGAATCACTAAACCAAAAAGAATTGGTTGACATTCAACTATTTCGGGAGGTAGCATATGATCAAGAACCAATGGTACTGAAGGAAGAAGTCCGAGCTGCACTGAAGGCACTGGTGAGAAACAAGGCTCCAGGAATTGATGGAACACCAAATGAGATGTTTCAACAAACAGATGCAGTGCTGGAGGCACTTATTCGTCTATGCCAAGAAATTTGGAAGACAACTTCTTGGCCAACCAACTGGAAGAGATCCATATTTGTGCCCATCCCAAAGAAAGGTGATTCAACAGAATCCAGAAATTATTGAACAATATCATTGATACCATATGCAAGTAAAATTTTGCTGATGATTATTCAAAGGCAGTTGCAGAAGTAAACCAACAGGGAACTGTCAGAAATTCAAGCCAGATTCAGAGGAGGACGTGGAATGAGGGATATCATTGATAATGTCAGATGGATCTTGGCTGCAAGCAAAGAATACCAGAAAGATGTTTACCTGTGTTTTATTAACTACGCAAAGACACTTGATTGTGTGGATCACACAAATTATGGATTACATTGGGAAGAATGAGAATTTCAGAACACTTAATTGTGTTCATGAGGAACCAGCACATAGACCAAGAGGCAGTGTGGTTTAAAATCAGGAAAGGTGAGCGTGAGGGTTGTATGCTTTCACCAGTATCGTGATAAATGGAGAAAAGACTGAAGCTGTCAAGGATTTCATTTCACTTGGATCCACAATCAAAGCCCATTGAAGCAATAGTCAAGAACTCAAACAACATACTGCACTAGGCAAATCTGCTGCGAAAGACCTTTTTAAAGTGTTAAAAGCTAAGATGTCACTTTGACTACTAAGCTGTGCCTGACCCAAGCCACGGTATTTTCAATCACTTTCATATGCATGAGAAAGCTGGGCAATGAATGATGAAGACTGAAGAATTGATGCCTTTGAACTATGATGTTGGTGAACAATATTGAATATACCATGAACTGCCAGAAGAACGAACAAATCTGTCTTCGAAGAAGTATAGTCATAATACTCCTTAGAAGCAAGGATGGCGAGACTTTGTTTCACATGGTATTAGGAGGGGCCAGTCCCTGGAGAAGGACATCATGCTTTGTAAAGCAGAAGGTCCGCACAAGTGACAAAAACCCTCAAGGATATGGACTGACACAGTGGCTGCAACGATGGGCTCAAGCCATGGCAACAACTGTGAGGATGGTGCAGGATCCAGCACTGTTTTGTTCTGTTGTACCTAGGGTCGCTATGATTCAGAATCGACTCAATGACACCTAACAACAACAACAATGTGATTCCAGTGTTCACTCTCTAAATAGTAAGCCTCATAAAGGTAAAAGAAAGCTGTATTTTGGAAGCTGTGTATTGTGTAGTGGCTGAAGGCATAGCTTCTGGAGTTAAACATGAGACAGGGATGTGAATCTAGTTATCAGTCTTTGCATAAAACAAGTACTGGTTTTGTTCATCCTTTGAACTGTATTTTTGTTTTCTCATTTCATTAATTTCCTTTATTCATTATTAAGCATGAATTATATACCAGGCATGATCTAGGTGAAGAGGATACCCCCGTGAACAAAAAATTTTCTGCCCCATGGAGCCCATATTCTAGTGGCAAAACACAGAAAATAAATAAGGTAATACATGTAAGGTTAAAAAAAAAAAAAACAGAGTAAGCGGGTGTAAGAGTGCTGGAGAAGGCTGGGTGAATTTTAAACAGGGCTGTCAGGATAGGGGTTACGGAGAACCTGGTCTTAAAGCCATTCTCCCCAGTTCAGTCATAGACGATGAAGTGAAACAGGGACCGATAACGAATTTTTAAAATGTGGGCAATTGGAAGGGGAAAAATTATGGGTCAAAGCTCTGTTAGAAACTTAATCTCCCTTTTAGAAAACATGGGCAGCGTGGGCATTGTATAGCAACCAAAACCTTTTTCTGGCAGAGCTGGGAACAGTGGTCCCTAGCTTAAAGATGGGGCTGACCATGCTGCTTTGAATGTGTGTTGTCCTCCACAGCCCTGGCAATAATCCAGTCTCCCATTATCAGGCTCCTGAAAGGGCTTACTACACCTCTTCTGAGTCTTCCATTCCAGAGCTTCGATTGCTAATTTTTCCCATTCTGGTTATCATTCCACTTCACCCAAATTTTAAAGATTCCAGTCTGTCCCAGTTTCGCTTCATTGGCCATGACTGAACTGGTTCAAGGCCTTGCTGTGAATGTGACATTTAAGCAAGGAAATGAAGAAACTAAAGGACAAAATCATGCAGTTTACTTAGGAAACTGAGTGAGCTGAGAAGCAACTGGGGGGTTCTGAGTAGAAAAATGACATGATTTGACTTATGTTTTAAAACTATAACTCTGACAGGTATAGTAATGGCTGTAAAACACAGAGCTAAAATGACAGCTCTGGCAGTCCCTTCATAGTCTGGCTGTCTTGGAAGAAGTATAGTCAGAACGCTCCTTAGAAAAGAGGATAGTGAGAACTATGTCTCACATCCTTTAGACGTGTTATTGGGAGGGACCAGTCCCTGGAGAAGAACATCATGCTTGGTAGAAAGAGTGTCGGCAAAAAAGAGGAAGACTCTAAATGAGATGGATTGACACAATGGCTGCAACGATAGGCTCATAGCAATAATTGTGAGGATGGAACAGGACTGGGCAGTGTTTTGCTCTGTTGTACACAGGGTCACTGTGGGTTGGAACCAACTCAGCACCTATCAAGAAGAAGAACAACAACATCACTATCATCATCATCATCACTATTCCTGCAGCATCTGATATAAAGCAGGTTCTCAATAAATGACTGCTGAAGTGATCGGTTGTTGTTCCTGTTAGGTGCCGTTGAGTCGGTTCCGACTCATAGCAACCCTATGCACAACAGAACAAAACACCGCCCAGTCCTGAGCCATCCTTACAATTGTTGTTATACTTGAGATCATTGTTGCAGCCACTGCGTCAATTCACCTCGCTGAGTGTCTTCCTCTTTTCCGCTGACCCTGTACTCTACCAAGCATGATGTCCTTCTCCAGGGACTCATCCCTCCTGACAACATATGTAAAGTATGTAAGACGCAGTCTCCCCATCCTTGCTTCTAAGGAGCATTCTGGTTGTACTTCTTCTAAGGCAGATTTGTTCGTTCTTTTGGCAGTCCATGGTATATTCAATACTCCTCGTGAACACCACAATTCAAAGGTGTCAATATTGAAGTGATCTACTGACAATGAATTACAAATGGCTGTGTGTTCAGTGGGAATGATGTGTGGCTGGGTTGTCTCTAAGTATATATCACCAGAACCAATTACATAAAAATGTTATAAGGAGAGGTCTTGCTATGCAATGTACTCCACTCCCCTTTTATTTCTTAAATGAATAGGTTGTTGTTGAGTGCTGTGGAGTCATTTTCAACTCATAGTGACCTCATATGACAGGGTAGAATTGCCTGACAGTCATAATCTTTGCAGAAGCAGATTACGAGGTCATTTTCTCCTGCTGAGGCAGCTGGGTGGGTTGAAACCATCAACCTTTCAGTTAGCAACCGAGGGCTCAACAGTTTGTGCCACTGAGCTACTTAAAATGAATAATTAAGTCTCCTTAATCATTGGCACAGTCCCTATTCAGTCTTAAAATTTACCTTTGTTTCCTTTTATTTTGCTTTTTTTTTTTCTTCCATGTTTGTCTATTAACTAATGGATATCAGAAACCATGTCTTATGTATCACAACAAACCATACAATGCCTAGGACAGTTTTACACAAGGAAAATGTCTGAAGCTTTGTTGAAATAAAATTTTGTAACAAGGTGGTTAAAGCAATTTTAGATTTATATTTAACTGTGTTCCTTCAAATCTTGTTTATTTAATCTTGCTATTTAATCAACGCTTTTTTTTTTAATCATGAGAATGTAGAAGTAAAATCCTTATTAGTTTATATTAAAAAAATACCCACACTAAAATTCCATAATATGGCACATAAGGCCCTTCATAATCTGGCCACAGTCTTTTTCTTCTGCATCTATCTCTAGTCACAGTCTTCTAAGTATGTGATTCACAGTGTTTTCTCTGCATGTTAAATTTATGCTTTTCCTCCTCACCCATTCGTCACCTCATCCCCACATGTAAATGCTCATTTATCTTTTGAGGGCACAAATGTTACAATTTCTTTGTAGGGTTCCTTCCTGCACCAGGAATTAATGTATTCTTATAGTATTAGATTATATCTGTTTTAGAATGCTTATATGTTTTAAAAAATTTTACTAATCTATCTGTCTTTTCTGAAGGAGCCCTGGTGGTACAGTGGTTAAGCACTAGGCTGCTAACCAAAAGGTCTGGGATTCAAACTTACCAGTTGATTTGCGGGAGAAAGATGTGGCAGTTGGCTTCCGTAAAAGTTACAGCTTTGGGAACCCTGTGGGGCAGTTCTACTCTATCCTATAGGGTCGTAATGAGTCAGAATCCACTCAACGGCAATGGGATCTTCTGTGTAAGTATGAACATTCCTCAAGGACAAAGATCTTGATGTGTCCACCTTTGCATTCCTAACACTTGGGACATGGTGGTAGTTCAGTGTCTATTGAATTGACTTGTACTAAATTTCTTTTGAAATAGAAAGAGCCAGAATTCCAGTAGGCTGCCTTACCTTCTGCAGAATGAACAAAAGGGCCACAAACCTTTAACTACCATATGAAAGAAGTCAACAAGTCCAGAAAGTTATCCCACAAATACTTATTAATTGCTTATTGAAAGACATATTAATGAGAGTCAGAATTGACTTGATGGCAATGGGCTGGTTAGTTAGTTGGTTAGAGCTTTTGAGTAAATTACACCACACTGTTGTTGTTGTTAGGTGCTGTCGAGCTGGTTCCGACTCATACTGACCCTATACAACAGATCAGAGCTGCCCCATAGGGTTTCCAAGGAGTGGCTTGTGGATTTAAACTGCCAACTTTTAGTTTAGCAGATGAGCTCTTAACCACTACCCCACCAGGGCCCCAAATCATACCATAGTTAACTTATACTACCAGTTTAAATGGTGAATATAAATATAATAAATATAATTTAATGTTGCTGTTAGGTGTCACCCAATCACTTCTGACTCATAGTGACCCTATGTACAACAGAACAAAAGACTGCCCGGTTCTTCACGGTTCTCACAAATGCTGTTAAGCTTGAGCTCATCGTTGCAGCCACATTGTCAATCCATCACGTTGAGGGTCCTCCTTTCTTTCGCTGACCCTCTATGTTGCTAAACATGATATCCTTCTCCAGGGACTGGACCCTTCTGATAACATGTCCAAAGTACGTGAGACAAAGTCTCACCATCATCCTTTCTAAGGAGCATTCTGGCTTTACTTCTTCCAGACACATTTGTTTGTTCTTCTGGCAGTCTGTGATATATTCAATATTCTTCACCAACACCATACTTCAAAGGTATCAGTTCTTCTTCAGTCTTCCCTATTCATTGTCCAGCCTTCTCACGCATATGAGGTGATGGAAGGTACCACGGCCTGGGTCAGGCACACTTTAGTCCTCAGTGTGACATCTTTGCTTTTCAGCACTTTTTTAAAGAGGTCTTTTGCAGCAGATTTGTCCAATGCAATAAATCATTTGATTTCTTGACTACTGCTTCCATGGGCACTGATTGTGGATCCAAATAAAAGGAATTATTTGACAACTTCAATCTTTTCTCTGTTTATCATGATGTTGCTTATTGATCCAGTTGTGAGGATTTTTATTTTCTTTGTGTTGAGGTGCAATCCACACTGAAGGCAGTGGTCTTTGATCTTCATCAGTAATTGCTTCAAGTCCTCCTTACTTTTTGTAAGCAAGGATGTGCCATCTGCATATTGCAGTTTGTTAATAAGTCTTCCTGCAATCCTAATGTGGCTTTCTTCTTCATGTAGTATAGTTTCTTGGGATTATTTGCTCAGCATACACATTGAATAAGTATGCTGAAAAGATACAACCCTGGCACATAACCTTCCTGATGTGAAACCATGCTGTAACCCCTGTTCTTTTCAAATGACTGCCTCTTGGTTTATGTACAGGTCTATGTATGAGGACAATTAAGTGTTCCTGGATTCCCATTCTTTGCAATGTCATCCACAATTTGCTAAGATCCACAAATAGAATGTCTTTGCATAGTCAATAAAACACAAGTAAACATCTTTCTGATATTCTCTGCTTTCAGCAATGATCTATTTGACATCAGCAATGATATCCCTTGTTCCATGCCCTCTTCTAAATCTGCCTTGAATTTCTGGCAGTTCCCTATTGATGTACTGTTGCAACCGCTTTTGAATGATTTTCAATAAAATTGTACTTGCATGTGGTATTAACGATATTGTTTGATAATTTCCGTATACTGCTGGATCACCTTTCTTTGGAACAGGCCCCAATATGGATCTCTTTCAGCAGGCTGGCCATTGTCTTAGTCATCTAGTGCTGCTATAACAGAAACAGCACAAGTAGATGGCTTTAACAAAGAGAAATTTATTGCTTCACAGTAAAGTAGGCTAAAAGTCCAAATTCAGGGTGTCAGCTTCAGGATAAGGCTTTCTCTCTCTGTTGGCTCTGGAGGAAGGTCCTTGTCATCAATCTTCCCCTGGACTAGGAGCTTCTCCACACAGGAACCCTGGGTCCACAGGACGTGCTCTGCTCCTGGCACTGCTTTCTTGGTGGAATGAGGCCCCCACTCTCTCCTGACTTCCCTTTCCTTTTATCTCTTGTAAGATAAAAGGTAGTACAGGCCACATCCCAGGGGAAACTACGTTTTAATTGGATTAGGGATGTGACCTGAGCAAGGGTGTTACATCTCACTGTAATCCTCTTTAACCACAGGCAGAGATTATAACACATAGGAAAATCACAAAATGGAGGACAATCACACAATACTGGGAATCATGGCTTAACCAAGTTGACACATATTTTGGGGGAACACAAGTCAAGCCCTGGCAGCCAGGAAGCTGTCTTTCAAATTTCTTGACCTAGATGAATAAGCACCTCCAATGCTGCATCCTTTTGTTGAAACATCTCAACTGATATTCTGTCAATTACTGGAGCTTTTTTTTTTCCGTCATTCCCTTCAACACAGGTTGGACTTCTTCCTTCAGTACCATCGGTTCTTGATCATATGCTACCTCCTGAAATGACTGAACATCAACCAATTCTTTTTGTTAGAGTTATTCTGTTTTATTTGTTCCATCTTCTTTTGATACATTCTGCGTCGTTCAATAATTTCCCTGTAGAATCCTTCAATGGTGTAACTTAAGGCTTGAATCTTTTCTTCAGTTCTTTCAGCTTGAGAAGTGTCTAGTTCCTCCCCTTTGCTTTCTAACTCCAGGTCTTTGCACATTTCATTATAATACTTTGTCTTCTTGAGTCACACTCTGAAATCTTCTATTCAGCTCTTCAACTTCATCATTTCTTCCTTTTGCTTTAGCTACTCTATGTTCATGAGCAAGTTTCAGAGTCTCTTATGACATCCATCTTGGTCTTTTCTTTCTTTCCCGTCTTTTTAATGACTTTTCACTGTCTTCATGTATGATGTGCTTGACGTCATTCCACAACTTGTCTGGTCTTCAGTCAGTAATGTTCAATGCATCAAATCTATTCTTGAGATGGTCTTGAAATTCGGGTGTAATATACTCAAGGTTGTATTTTGGTCTCATGGACTTGCTCTAATTTTTAACTTCAACATGAACTTGCATATGAGCAACTGAAGATCTATTGCACCGTCAGCCCCTAGCCTTGTTCTAACTAATGATATTGAGCTTCTCCATTGTCTTTTTCCACAGATGTAGCTGATTTGATTCCTGTGTATTCCATCCAGCCAGGTCCATGTGCATAGTTGTCATTCGTTGTTGTTGTCAGGTGCCATCAAGTTGGTTCTGACTCATAGTGACCCTATGTACCACAGAACAAAACACTGCCCGGTCCTTTGCCATGCTCACAATTGTTGTTATGCTTAAGCATAACTGTGTTGCAGCCACTGTGTCAATCCATCTCATTAAGGGTCTTCCTCTTTTTTGCTGACCCTGTACTCTGTCAAGCATGATGTACTTCTCCAGGGACTGATTCCTCCCGATAACATGTCCAAAGTATGTAAGACGCAGTCTTGCCATCCTTGCTTCTAAGGAGTGTTCTGGTTGTTTATTTCTTCCAAGACAGATTTGTTTGTTCTTTTGGCAGTCCATGGTATATTTAATATTCTTCGATAACACTGCAACTCAAAGGCGTCAGTTCTACTTTGGTCTTCCTTATTCATTGTCCAGGTTTCAAATGCATAAATGTGACTGAAAATACCATGTGTGATTTAAGATTGTGTGAGAACTTCTCAGTGTTTATATGTGATCGCTCCCATAATTGAATTTGCTGTGAGTAGCCCATCAGTTGAAAGGGAGTTTCCTTGGGGGTATGGCCTGCATCCAAATATAAGCAGATGTTCTAGCTTCTTTGTTCATTCTGGATCCTGTGCTGCCTCCTGTTTGTCTGACTTCCAGCTCTTGGGACTTAAGCTATCAGCTTATCTGCAGATCTTGGGATTCGGATCCTGTGGCTGCCTCCTGTTCATCCGACCTCCAGCTCTTGGGGCTTGAGCTATCAACTTATCTGCAGATCTTGGAATTCGTAAGATCTTCACAGCTGGAGAACAGGACTCCACTCTCCGACCTGCCAATCTCAGGTTTGCCAGCCCCTGCGACTAGGTGAATAGAGAGAAGCCTCCATCCTGATACATGGACTTGGGATGTTTCGGCCTCTACAATCACATGAGCCATTTCCTTGATATAAATCTCTCTCTCTACATATACTTACATGCTTTACTGGTTTTGTTTCTCTAGAAAACCCAGCCTAAGACATCATGGCTTGGGTCAGGTGCACCTTAGTCTTCAAGGTGACAACTCTGCTTTTCAACATTTTAATAAGGTCTTTCACAACAGAGTTGCCCAATGTGACATGTCTCTTGACTTCTCGACTGCTGCTTCCATGGGTGTTGATTGTGGATGCAAGTAAAATGAAATCCTTGACAACTTCAATCTTTTCTCCATTTATCATGATGTTGCTTATCGGTCCAGTTGTGAGGATTTCTGTTTTCTTTATGTTGAGGTGTAATCCATACTGAAGGCTATAGTCTTTGATCTTCATCAGTAAGTGCTTCAAGTTCTTTTCACTTTCAGCAAGCAAGTTTGTGTCATCTGCATAACGTAGGTTGTTAATGAGTCTTCCTCCAATCCTGACACCCCGTTTTTCTTCATACAGTCCATTCTCTCGGGTTATCGGCTCAGCATACATACTGAACAGGTATGGCGGAAAGATACAACCCTGATGCACACCCTTCCAGAATTCCCTCGTTCTGTTCTAACAACTTCCTCTTGATCTGTGTACAGATTCCTCATGAGCACAGTTAAGTGTTCTAGAATTTCTGTTCTTCGCAATGTTATCCATAATTTGTTACGATTCACACAGTTGAATGCCTTTGTATAGTCAATAAGACACAGGTAAGCATCTTTCTGGTATTCTCTGCTTTCAGCCAGGATCCATCTAACATCAGCAACGATATCCCTGGTTACAGTTGCTGTTTATGTTGTTGAAAAAAGGTATTTGTAATGAAGAAGTCGTTAGTCTTGCAAAATTCTATCGTGCGATTTCCAGTGTTGTTTCTATCATCAAGGCCATATTTTCTTACTACCGATCCTTCTTCGTTCCCTACTTTTGCATTCCAATCGCCAATAATTATCAGTGCATCTTGATTACGTGTTTGATCAATTTCAGATTGTAGAAATTGGTAAAAATCTTCAATTTTCTCATCTTTGGCATTAGAGGTTGGTTCATAAATTTGAATAATAGGTTTATTAACTGGTCTTTCTTATAGGCGTATGGATACTATCCTATCACTGACAGTGGTGTATTCAGGATAGAACTTGAAATGTTTTCGACAACGAGTGAGACACCATTCCTCTTCAATCTGTCATTCCTGGCATAGGCCATATGATTGTCCAATTCAAAATGGCTAATACCAGTGCATTTCAGCTCACTAATGCCTAGAATATCAATCTTCATGTTTTCCATTTCATTCTGAATGATTTCCAATTTTCCCAGATTCATACTCTGTATTTCCATATTCATGGATGTTTGCAGTTGTTTCTTCTCATTTTGAGTCGTGCCACCTTTAGCAAAAGAAGGTCCTGAAAGCTTGACTCAATCCATGTCATTAAGGTCGACTCTAATTTGAAGAGGCAGCTCTTTGTCAGTTGTTGTCTGAGTGCCTTCCAATCTGAGAGGTCATCTTCCAACACTGTACTAGACAATGTCCCACTGCTATTCATAAGGTTTTCACTGGCCAATTTTTTCAGAAGTAGATCACCAGATCCTCCTTCTTAGTCTGTTTTAGTCTGGGAGCTTCGCTGAAACCTGTCCACCATGGTTGACCCTGCTAGTATTTGAAATACCAGCAACATAGCTTTCAGCATCCCAGCAACCCAGAAGCCACCACAGTACAACAAACTGACAGATGTGTGGGCGGATAATAATACAATAAAGAATAGTGAATCCAAACTAATTATAACAATTCACAGTTCTCAGAAGCAGAGGTTTTCCAGGAGGACTAGGGAAAAAGAGCAGTCCTCCGAAACTTGGAAAAAAAAGTGAGAGAAGCAAGGAGAGGTTGTACTGAGAGGGAGGAGAAGGAAGGAATGCTAAATCAGCCTAAAGGAAAGAAGAAAACAAAGGGAGGAAACAAAAGCAATACACTAATTCTCTGGCCATTCTAAAATTCTGCTGTGCTGGAGGCATCTGCTGTAATAAACACATTCGTATCTTTTCCAAGCTATATTTGGATTCTGCCCAGCAGTGATGCTTTAGGCCTGTCTTCACTCTCAGAAACGTTCTTCTGCTGAACTAACTTATTTTTAAGATTAATACTTCTTTTTACAGCAGAAAAAATACCCTTCATCACCCCTCCCTCTGTTTCTTTTTTGCCAAAAATGTAATCCTTTGAGACCTGTTGTAGGAAATGCAATGTATCCAGATCATGAAGTCTGAGCAAAACAAAATTCTTTTCCTAGTTTGCAGATTTTTTAGAACTTCTTTTGTCATTTACCAATGAAAAAATAAGATCTGAAGAAGTACGTTTTATTTTTCATATTTCCATAAGATTTTTTCTCTAGCAACAGTCTTAATACAATGAAAGTGGGTTTATTTGCATTCTATCAGAACTATCTGCAAACTGTCGTATCTGTAGTCTATAGCTAACATTTACATTAATCGTAAGAGTTATTCAAGTAACTTCTGATGTATCAAAGAAATACAAAAGTGCATTTGGTATGGTTTTTAGTATTAAGTATGCTTTATATAGTAAAACTTGCAAAAGCTGGAACCTGTGTAAGGCAGAAACCTGTCAAGAAGGAAAACCAAAATATTTTTCACTAAATAGCTATAGAAAAGTGGTGACTGTACCCTCAAAGGCAGAAAACTTGTGAGACTAGAAAATAATGCAGTACCGTCGAGTTCCAGCTCTCACAGGTTTCATTGTACTAGAAATTTTCAGAAGTCGGAGATTTATAAATAATATGTGAAAATTATTTATTAACCGTAACTCAACATTATAGTTAAGAAAACATGAACTTTGGATCCAGACGAAACTGAGTTGGAGTCTTGGCTCTGCCACTTGCAAGCTAAGTGGTATAAATCCTCTATAAGCCATATTTCCTTCACCTAAAAATGAGAATAATACTTCATTGACTTGGATTGGGCACTGCAAGGCAAATAGAGCATCTTGCACACAGTAAGAATTTAATAAATATTAACTATCATTGTTGTTGACTGCCTTCAAGTTGATTCTGACTCATAGCAACCCTATATGACAGAGTAGAGCTGCTTCATAGGGTTTCCTAGGCTGTAATCTTTATGGGAGCAGATTGCCAGGTCTTTTCTCCCTTGGAGTGGCTGATGGGTTCGAACCTTCGACCTTCTGGTTAGCAGAGGAGGACTTAACCATTGCTCCTTTAACTATCATTATTACTCCTATAACCTTCCTCTGGACTCTAGTTCTTCACCATGTTCTATTCAGTACCTAGGCTTATACAAGAAATATCAAGCTTGGACATGAAGGGCCCAGATAATAATTTTAAATTACTTGTTTTGGGGAAGAAGGGATTGGGGGCAGAGCTACTGTTAAGAGTCTGGTGGCAGGAGAGTCACAGCTCAGAGACAGCTCAGGAAATTCTATAGTTCTCCATTCTTTAATGTTCACTTTGTGCATCTCTGACTGGCTAGGTAAGTTAAGTTTATACAAATGGCTATTTTCGGGTAGTGTCCAACATATTTTCCTATTAGGTCACCCTGAATTTACTTGCCTTGGGCTTTTACATTTTGAAATTGGAAATAACAACTAGGTCTTCAATTTTATTTACAGTTAGATAAGGTAGGAGACGTTCACTTAGAATGTATAAGCCAAAGTTGGAATCTAGGAAAATTGGAAGTCGTCAAAAATTAAATGAAACACATAAACATTGACACCTTAGGCATTAGTGAGCTGAAATGGAGTGATATTGGCCATTTTGAATCATAAAATCATATGGTCTACTATGTCAGGAATGACAAATTGAAGAGGTATGACATCACATTCATCATCAAAAACAACATTTTAAGATGCATCCTGAAGTACAATGCTGTCAGTGATAGGATAATATCCATACATTTACCAGGAAGACCAGTTAATATGACTATTAATCAAATTTACGCATCAACTACTAATGCCAAAGGTGAAGAAACTGAAGATATTTACCAACTTCTGCAGTCTGAAATTGATCAAACATGTAATCAAGATGCATTGATAATTACTGGTGATTAAAATGCAAAAAATTGGAAACAAAGAAGGATTGGTAGTTGGAAAATATGGCCTTGGTGACAGAAACGCTGCTGGAGATTACATGACAAAATTTTGCAAGACCAATGACTTCTTCATTGCAAATACCTTTTTTCAACAATATAAATGGCAAGTATACACGTGGGCCTCACCAGGTGAAATAGACAAGAATCAAACTGACCATATCTGTGGAAAGAGACAATGGAAAAACTCGATTCATCAGTCAGAATAAGGCCAGGGGCCGACTATGGAACATACCATCACTTGCTCATATGCAAGTTCATGCTGAAGTTGAAGAAAATTAGAAAAAGTTCATGAGAGCCAAAATACAATCTTGAGTATATCCCACCTGAATTTAGAGACCAGCTCAACAATAGATCTGATGCATTAAACACTGATGATCGAAGTCCAGACGAGTTGTGGAAAGACATTGAGGACGTCATATATGAAGAAAGCGAAGAGGTAACTAAAAAGACAGGGAAGAAAGAAAAGACCAAAATGGATGTCAGAAGAAACTCCAAAAGTTGCTCTTGAATGGAGAGTAGTTAAAGTGAAAGGAAGAAATGCTGAAGTAAAAGAGCTGAACAGAAGACAAAGTAAAGTATTATAACGAAATGTGCAAAGACCTGGAGTTAGAAAATCAAAAGAGAAGAACACGCTTGGCAGTTCTCAAGCTGAAAGAACTGAAGAAAAAATTCAAGCCTCAAGTTGCAATATTGAAGGACTCTATGGGGAAATCGCTGAATGACACAGGAAGCATCAAAAGAAGACGGAAGGAATACACAGAGGCACTGTACCAAAAAGAACTGATCGATATTCAACCATTTCAGGATGAAGCATTATGATCAAGAATTGACGGCACTGAAGGCAGTGTTCCAAGCTGCACTGAAGGCACTGATGAAAAACAAGGCTCCAGGAATTGACAGAATACCAAATGAGACGTTTCAACAAATGGATGCAGCACGGGAAGTCCTCACTCGTCTATGCCAAGAAATTGTTAGCTACCTGGCCAATCAACTGGAAGGAATCCATATTTGTGCTCATTCCAATGAAAGGTGATCCAACAGAATGCAGAAATCACTTAACAGTATCACTAATATTACACACAAGTAAAATTTTGCTAAAGATCATTCAAAGACGGTTGTAATAGCACATCCACGGTGAACTGCCAGAAATTCGGGCCAAATTCAGAAGAGGACATGGAACGAGGGCTATCACTGCTAATGTCAGATAGATCTTGGTTAAAGTAGAGAATTTCAGAAAGATTTTTACCTGTGTTGTATTGACTATGCAAAGGCATTTGACTATGTGGATCATAATAAATTATGGATAACATTGTGAAGAACTAAGATTCCAGAACCCTTAAGTGTGTTCACCAGAACCTTTACATAGACCAAGAGGCAGTCGTTTGAACACAACAAGAGGATATTGCGTGGTTTAAAGTCAGGAACGGTGTGCCTCAGGGTTGTATCCTTTCACCATACTTATTTAATCTGTATGCTGAGCAAATAATCCGAGAAGCTGGACTATATGAAGAAGAACTAGGCATCAGGATTGGGGGAATACTCATAAACAGCCTGCAAAACGCAGATGACACAACCTTGCTTGCGGAAAGCAAAGAGGACTTGAAGCACTTACTGATGAAGATCAAAGACTATAACTTTCAGTATGGATTACATCTCAACGTAAAGAAAACAAATATCCTCAAAACTGGACCAATAAACAACATCATGATAAACGGAGAAAAGACTGAAGTTGTCAAGGATTTCATTTTACTTGGATACATAATCAACACCCATGAAAGCAACAGTCAATAAATCAAAGGATGTACTGCATTGGACAAATGTGCTGCAAAAGACCTCTTTAAAGTATTAAAAAGCAAAGATGTCACTTTGAGGGCTAAGGTGCACCTGACCTAAGCCATGGTACTTTTCATTGCCTCATACACATGCAAAGCTGGACAATGAGTAAGGAAAACCAAAGAATTGATGCCTGTGAATTATGGTGTTGGCAAAGAATACTGAATATACCATGGGCTCCCAGAAGAACAAACAAATTTGTCTTATAAGAAGTACAGCCAGAATGCTCCTTGGAAATGAGGATGGTGAAGGCTTTGTCTCATGTACTTTGGACGTATTATGAGAAGGGACTAGTTCCTGGAGTACAGCATCATGCTTGGTAAAGTAGAGGGTCATCAAAAAAGAGGATGACCCTCAAGGAGATGGACTAACACAGTGGCTGCAACAATGGGCTCAAGCATAACAACGATTGTGAGGATGGCACAGGATGGGCAGTGTTTTGCTCTGTGGTACGTAGGGTCGCTATGAGTCAGAACTGACTCGACAGCACCAAAAAACAACAACCAACAGATGTGACTCAAATAGGTATTAGGGAGGGATTCATCATATTTGGATTGATTTCAAGACACTTTACAGGTTATTTCAGTTGTTAAGAATGACATCATGGTGACCCTTTGATACAAAGGTCACTGAGGAGAGGACATCAAATGGTAGGCTGCGGTGAAGGGGTTCATGGCCTTCATTCTTAGTCACTGCTATTGTTGGAATATCCTATTTTGGTTCTACTTCTGCTTCGACTATTGAGTTTTATTTTACTCTTTAATTTTTTTTCTTCCAAAAATGTACCAGCTAGACAAGAACCCCTGGTTTAAACTTCTGAGTATACATTCTGGCTTTTAATTTAACAAACAAGATCTTTGAATAAAAAGCACCTAAGTAAACAGTAAACAAAGAGTAGCCCAAAGTTATTCATCAACTTTGAAATGATTCCTCTGCTGTCACAGCTGAGTAATTGATACAAAAGTCCATTAGGCAGTATGTTTCTTGAAGGTAAGGAACAACTTACTCATCTGCGACTCTTTAACAGGGCTTGGCACACCTAATAAATGTTTGCTGAATGGAGAATGAAAATACCATAGAAACAATGAAACATAATATAAATGTAAAAGATTACATTATTTTTCACAGTAAAAATAAACCTAACTTAAACCTGGCTGTTAAGGTACCACTTCGAGAATGGTTTTGTCAGATGTATGCACATCCATGTTCATTGCAGCTCTTTACAATAGCAAAAAGCTGGAAGCAACCAAGGTGCCCATCAATGGATGAATGGATAAATTATGGTATATTCACACAATGGAATATTACACGTCATTAAAGAACAATGATGAATCTGTGAAACATTTCATAACATGGAGGAATCTGGAAGTTTTGCTGAGTGAAATAAGTCAGCTGCAAAAGGACAAATATTGTATAAGACCACTATTATAAGAACTAGAGAAATAGTTTAAACAGAGAAGAGAATATTCTTTGACGGTTACAAGGCGGGGAGGGAGGGAAGGAGGGAGGGAAAGGGGTTTTCACAAATTAGACAGTAGATAAGAACTATTTTAGGTGAAGGGAAAGACAACACACAATACAGTTGACATCAGAACAACTGGACTAAACCAAAAGCAAAGAAGTTTCCTGAATAAACTGAATGCTTTGAAGGTCAGCGTAGCAGGGGCAGAGGTTTGGGGACCATGGTTTCAGGGGACATCTAAGTCAATTGGCATAAGAAAATCTATTAAGAAAACATTCTGCATCCCATTTTGGAGAGTGGTGTCTGGGGTCTTAAATGCTAGCAAGCAGCTGACTAAGATGCATCAATTGGTCTCAACCCACTTGGAGCAAAGGAGAATGAAGAACACCAAAGACACAAGGTGATTACGAGCCCAAGAGACAGAAAGGGCCACATAAACCAGAGACTACATCAGCCTGAGACCAGAAGAACTAGATGATGCCTGGCTACAACCGATGACTGCCCTGACAGGGAACAGAACAGAGAACCCCTGAGGGAACAGGAGAGCAGTGGGATGCAGACCCCAAATTCTCGTAAAAAGACCAGACTTAATGGTCTGATTGAGACTAGAAGGACCCCAGAGGTCATGGTCCCCAGACCTTCTGTTAGCTCAAGACAGGAACCATTCCTAAAGCTAACTCTTCAGACAGGGATTGGACTAGACTATGGGACAGGCAATGATACTGGTCAAGAATGAGCTTCTTGGATCAAGTAAACACATGAGACTATGTTGGCATCTCCTGTCTGAAGGGGAGATGAGAGGGTAGACAGGGTCAGAAGCTGATGGAATGGACACAAAAAGAAACAGAGGAGGGAAGGAGTGTGCTGTCTCATTAGGGGGAGGGCAATTAGGAGTATATAAAAAAAATTTTTTTTTTTTTGGGTATATAGCCAGGTGTTTATAAATTTTTGTATGAGAGTCCAACTTGATGTGTAAACTTTCACTTGAAGTGCAATGAAAATAAAAAAAAGAAAGGCTTCGTAATTTAAAGAAGCATGAATTACATACATACAAAGTGAGAAGGAACTATTAAGTTTCTAATCTGGGGTGGGGGAACCTTAAATCTGTGGTGGCTGTGGCATAACAAATTGCCAAGGAGCTAATGTTAAAAGTGGAAAATCTTGGATAGATTTACAGTAAGTAAAGCTGTAAAAGAAAAGCATCACTTTTATCTGGGCAAATGAAATATCCTGCTCTTTTTTTTTTTTTTTAGGAGAATGGTAAGTATACAGAACATCTTTTTATAAGAAAAGAAATACACATTCAGTCCTTAAAAATAATGAGGTATTTTTGTTATTACAGAAGGATTTCCAAGAAGTACTAGTAAATGAAAACATCAAAGTGCGAAAACTGTGAATGGTTTGATACCTTTTGCAAAAATACAAATAAAAATGAGAATTTTATGATTTTTTGCCCCTTAGGAAGGAACCAACTGTTCAGAGGAAAGGAGGTGGAGGTGGGAAGGGGAGCTTTTACTTTGCATTTTTTATCTTTCTGTACTATTTACATTTTCTAACCATGTATGTGTATTACTTTTATCTAAAAGAAAAATGTTCATCTAATTGATGGAACTGTGGCCAATCTGACTTTTTATTTATTGTTTGCTTCATTAGAAAGAGTACTTTAAACTCCTAGGGGCCATGTCAATGTTTTATTCCTTTTGCTGCCCATGATGTTGCCTTTGTATGCTGAGATGCTCAATAAGTTTTTATTGCATTGAAAGAAAGAAAGAAAAAGGCTAATAAATGCTATTAAAAATTTTTAAAAACTAAGTATAAACAAGCCAAACAGCTGTGTCCACTTTCTGAAGCAATGCTGAGCAAGGTCCAGGAGTTTATACCGGCTGAACAGTATGAAGATAGCTCATCTGCAATTTGTGGCTAGAATAATGCAATTTACATCTACAGAATTTTCCTGAATTAACAAATCCACTATGCACCAGAAATAATTTCCCATAAGACAGAGATTTAGAAAGTGTCCAAGAGTCAGTGTGATCCTTCCTCCCTAACTCCCCCTTGTCAATTATTAATTCATTGCTTCTTTGCTCCAAATTCATCTTGTTTTGTTCTGCTTTGTGATTGTGGAATTGGACCTTATAAACATTTCACCTTTTCTAGCTAGTACAACTTTAAGGTTGGTTAATGAAGGGTGCTGAAGGGATACTGCAGGAGGAAGTAGCTTCTCTTCCTGGGCTGGTATGCTTTTTCCTTCTTGCTCCTGTGGCATATGCCTGCTAGTGGTGTGAGTTTGGAACACCCAGAGATTATACAAATTTCAGCGTCACCCCAGATGGTGGCTTTCTATCAAGTTTCAATGGCACCCTAGAGAGCTTCACTGGAACCCTATTCCAGAAAATCTTGTCAGAACCCCAGTGGGTGGTTTCCTGCTCCCCAGCCCTGGTCTGCGACACCTCAGCAAGCTTCTGTGTCATCCAGTGGCCACAGCAACATCCCCTCCAACAAGATCTGAATCTCAGCCTTGGTGGGAAGGGACCCTCTTCCAAGTTTGCTCCTTCCCTGGGTGCTCTAAGCCCTAGAGGTAGTACTCGCTTCCTAATTTGCTATTCCTGTATTCCTTAGAGTCTTCCTTACCTCTTAGTAGTTAATCCCGTTTTTTTTTTAAAACAGTTGCTGTAGAGTCGATTCTGACCCATGGTAACCCCATGTGCGTCAGAGTAGAACTGTGCTTCACAGGGTTTTCAATTTTTTGGGAAGCAGATCATCAGTCCTTTCTTTTGAGGCACCCTTGGGTGGACTCAAACCTCCAAACTTTTCAGTAGCACCTGAGCACATTAGCCATTTCACCACCCAGGGACTAATCCTCTGTTACTACTTAATAATTCTGTATATTAAATTTTTTCCATTCTTATTACTGGTATGGTATCTGGCTCCTCACTAGACCTTAACAGATTTATAACCAAACCAAGCCAACAATAAAGAATTAAATCCATAAATTCAACTGTAAAACATAAATCTGTATTATTACATTTGATAACAAAGAGAAACAGTATGGCATTTAAGAGAACTTGTTAACTTACTGCATTTAAAAAAACCTCACAAAACTAAAAAGACTACACAGTGTTTTTCTAACGTATAAATTAAGCTAAGCTAGAACTACATTTCTTCGAATTCCCTTCCCTGTGTGATTCCTGGTTAGAGTTGGCCACAAGAGAAATTAGCCTTAGATATGAAAGGAAAAAGGAAGCAGCAGCAGTAGGCTTTGAATGTCAGTATATAGGGTTGCTATGAGTCGGAACCGACACCACGGCAGCTGACAACAACAGGGGCTGGGCGCCGCACTGCTCATGCACGTTATCACTAATCTGCTGGCTCATCTTGTTGATGTGGGACTGGAGTTGGGCCCATAATTCCTCCAGTTCCTGCTGGATCACTTCCTACCATTTCTCCTAGTTCAGGGCCAGGCACATGTGTAGCTCCACGGCCAAAAGTGCTTTTGCTTTTACAGGTCACCTGCATTGTTGAAGTTGGAGGCAGTAAGAGATAGAAAGGATTCCAGTTTATCCTTGTTCCTTCCTGTTTCATGTCCAGCTCTTCTTCCTAACCATTGGCCCTGATGACCTAAAGCAACTTCAGGCCCTCAAGCAGACTCCAAATCAACAGCCTTCTATAAACTTCTTCCCAGTTTCCACAACTGTGTAAGGTCTGGTCCCTATAATAATTCCCTTATTATACATGGTGGTTCTGCAATGATCAAACCCTCAATGACACACAACATAAAATAAACCAGCTTATAAAAAAGCCAATCATAATTGGCTTGAGGTGCTTGAGCAATTTTCTGTTGTCAGTTCTTATTTTCTCTTTCTTCTTATTTATTTCCACATGATTTCTAAGTTTAAAAAGTATCTTAGATGTTTAAAGTGGGAAAAATTCGAAATGCCATTTTCTTTAACAAATGCCCATGTGAAAGATCTAGTTTTCTAGCTACTCCGAGATATGGAGACAAGTTTCCTAGGTAGCTTAGGACTCAGGAGAGTCTGGTCTATTATTATAGTAGTGTTCTCCACACTGGCAGGAGAACGAGATAAAGAACTAAGGAGTTCAGGGAAGAAGGCTAGTATGTACAGGATAAAGGAAATCTGGAGTGGGCCTGGAGCTGGGTCTCAGCTGGGGAGGGAAGAACAAAAGGTGATACCCAAGATCCAGTCAGTTGTCCTGAGTGTCTTTACCCAAAATTCATTTGTTCAGGATTTTTGAGATTTGCCCTTGTTTCCTGAGCTTGCTCAGTATTATTTGCCAGTTCTCTGAAGCATAAACCTCAAATTGCACTTTTAGTTTTAGAAGAGCATGAGATGGGAAGTAGGAAGAGACAGAGATGAGCAGTGACTCAGCAGCAGAGAAAGAGCTCCTGATTATGGAGAACCTTTGAGTTACACCTTTAACTCAGGGACTGTGAACAGATTATTTGAAGTAGATTTAAAAAGAAAACTGAACTTATACATAAATATTCACCGGGTACCTACTAAATGCAGAAAGGTAGCTAGCTAGGCTTTACCAGTTAGGAATGGTGGATGAAACAAAAAGGCTGGGCAGAACAAAAACAGTAAGAGTATATTGTTAGCGTCTAAAGGCATGATTACTTTATAGCTAGGATTCTACCTGAGGCCCATCATTTGGTACCAAGTTCCCTACTAAAACTGATCTGGGAATAATTAATGAGCTCTCCTGACTCAGAACCCATGAAGTATGTAGTAGCTCAAGCCAGGAGTCTTTCATTACCACTTCCTTGAAGTCCTGGGCCCCCTGAAACTGACTGTGCATGTTGCTGAACAGTGAGTGAGCCTGACTGCCACGGGTTTATTGTTTCCTATTGCACATTTCAGAAGGACATAGCAAACGTGCTGTTCAGAGTGTGGTTTTCTAATTCCTTGCATGTCTCTCACAACAAAAGAGAGGATAAGAAGAATCCGCTAGATTCCTTTGCCAAAAGAACCATCTATAAAAAGGAAGGGATAGGAGAACTGTAATAAATGACAGAACTCAAAAAATCATTTTGAACATTCCAGGGAATTCTCAGAAGGTTTGTAGAAATTCCCAGTGAAATTAACCTCTTACAAATACAGTATATCTAATGTCTGCCCCCATTGAGTCAATTCATTCATGCAATAAACATCCACCAAGTGGCACTGGGATATAGCAGTGAATAAGACAGATAAGCTCTCAGGCCATGGAATTTACTTTCTGATGCAGGGGGTGGGGAGAACAGTCAAACATATAAATTAATCAACATGTAATATAATTTCAGATGGTGTAATGTGTTATAAAGGAAAATAAAGCAGGGAATAAATGGGTGAGGGTGTTATTTTAGGAGATGATTTAATGTTCTATATTATATTTCCTACACATAGCATGCAGTACAGCAAATGGTATAAAAATATAACCACATATGTGTCTTAAATATGCTAAGGGACAGAATTCATGTACTCTCATGATAAATAAACTGAATACATTTATATAAATCATGATGAGCTTATATGTAAACTGAGGAAACTTACCCTATAGAAAGCACTGGTCAAAGGGAGTAATGCTGCAGCAATGTTATATTCTTCTAAACTTGAACAATCCTTAAAGAAAACAAAGACAAATGAGCATTATGAGGACCTTTATCAGAAATCACATATATATAGAAACCAAAACCTGGAATTCATTATTTACTGTCCCGTGGGATTTTTACTTTTATTCCAAATTGTCACTAAGGTATAGTTCAGTAAGTTTGAAGACAAGAATACTGTTCTTGCAGAACATTCTTTGGGAAATGAGGTAAAATACATTTGGGAAATATATTTTTATCGTACACTATTGGTGAGTAGCTATCTTTACTTCTCTGCTCTATAAAGATGGAGTTAAAAGCTGTGTAATTCATACAAATCTTTTTTTTTTTTGAGGCGGTTTAGCATATTTAACAACTGCATTTCATTGAGTCTAAGATATACAATATCTCTGAAAATGGGAAGCATCATCTGATGGCACCCTAAAATTATGACTGGCAGTATTTTTTCTTTCTCAGTGGTACATAAAAGGGCATCTTGTTATTTATGGTGTTTTAGATTTAGGCAAGAAATATCACTGATGCTAAAACCATTGAGTGAAGTGTTGGGGAATAGATCAGTCAGAAAATCTCAAAGTATCACTCACAGACTACCATTAATCACGAAGGGAAAAAATATCTTTATAAAGAGATCTGGTGGTCACCACCTTAACCAAGTGGTTAACACAGTATCACCAATAGTGAGACAATCTGACATCATATGCTTTTGATGTGATGCAAATAAGAAAAGCATATCATTGCCTATGTAATATTCTTGGCCAAAACATCTAACCTCAGTCTTACCCTGAGAAAACAATGTGGGATATTCTACAAAAAATTGGCCTAAAAGTCTGTGCCATGAAAAACAAACAAAAAAATCGTGAAGAGACAGTTCTAGATTAAGAGAATAAAAAGATATAGCAACCAAATGCAATGTGTAAATGTTGATTGGACCTTGGTCCCCAAACAAATAAATGCACAATATCTCTTCTGGATATTTGGATATAGTTCTATTAACAGTCCTTCCTGTCCAGTTGTTCTAGTAACCAGTCCTTCCTGTTTGGCAACGGTGCACAATATGAGCCACAGGGAGGCCAGAACTGGAACACTCCCTAAGGCCAGTGAAAGCTGCAACAGACACCCCTTCCTAGAAGGCAGGTATAGTGATTATAGCTCTAGAGCTGGGATCCCTCCCCCACTGCCAGATTAGTCAATGTAGGCATCTCCGTCAATATACAAATTCCTTAGTCATCAGTTACTCATGGTTATATGAATGGATTTTAAATTCACGTAGCTGGGATCTTAGCTATCAATTGTTCTAGTGTAATTTCCCCATTTTCCAGATGAGAGCAAATAACCCTAGAAGTTAGCTATAGAGCTAGGACTGGAATCTAGATTTATCTACCTATCAGTGTGGTGCTTTTCCCTCTAGATGCTGCCTTTTGTACTTGATTGTTTTCCTCCTATTCTTGAGGAAGGATATGAGTTTTCTGAACTTCCAGCACCACTACTGAAGTGGGGGGGTGGGGAGTTGCGGGGAGGAACAGGCCTGAATAGGAGAGGAGTAGGAGGCTTACAGCTGTATGAGTTGCCAAAGATAAGGGCTTTAGAAAATAAGAGGAAGAGTCAGAAGACAAAGGGAACACAACCTTGGCCTATTTCAAAACACTGCTGAGGCTTGCTACCACTCATCTGTAATGTAACTATGTTGTGGAATGTACGAAGTATGAATCTAGGAAAATTGGATGTCATCAAAAATGAAATGGAGTGCATAAAGATCGATATTCTAGGCATTAGTGAGCTGAAATAGACTGATATTGGCCATTTTGAATCAGACAATCATATGATTTACTATGCTGAGAATGACAAATTGAAGAGGAATGGTATTACATTCATCATCAAAAAACATTTCAAGACTTATCCTGAAGTACAACACTGTCAGCGACAGGATAACATCCATATACCTACAAGGAAGACCAGTTAATATGACTATTATTCAAATTTATGCACCAACCACTAATGCTAAAGATGAAGAAATTGACAAAAACTGAGGCTTGGGAAGGGGATAGGTAAGTGCTGCCCTGAGGAAAAAAGGAGGAAACTTTCACATGTCATAGCCCAGAGGTGGCCATCCACTCTGAAGCTAGTCTTGTCTAGCATAAGTACATCTGGTACTAGGTGATCTGCTGAAAGAATTCTCAACTGAAATCTTATACATTGTCATCTCTGAAAAACAGCTGTAGAATGCAATGAGTGTTCAATTCCAATTAGTATTGAAACTATAAAACAACACAAGTCATATCCACTCCACTGAGAATTAAATTTCTCAACTCACCCTAATATCTATTGATAGGTCATTTGATAAGCATGGAGTTGACCACATGCTAAAATCAATTCAAATTAATAAAGATATAGAACATGAAAGGCACAGTACTTGGCTGATTTACTTTTTGGCAGGAGAAAAATACGTAATTTTTTTTTCATTCCATAAAGCTGTATTTATATAAGATTACATCATTCCAATTTCTCAAACAAATACTCTACTATCAACAACGTCTAAAAAGAAGTTAAAGTGGACTGCTATAAGTATTCTGAGGAAAATCCTTCTAAGGGAACCAAGGTAGGGGGTTAGGACAGTACGGAAAACAGATGAACTTGCTGTTATGTCTGGCCTGCTTTTTGCAAGTTACACTGCTCCCTATCTTGCCCCAAAGACTTATTAGAGAGACATTTCTTAGATAAAGGTCACTTCTGTCTTGTTAGCAATTCCGTCCTACTGTAGAAAATGGATGAATTCCTGGGACAGGATGCTAAAGTATTCCTTTAGGCAAGAGAGCATGCTAGAAGAGAAATTTTCTCCGTGCTACTAGTACTCACTTTTTTATTTAATCCTAAGTAGAAAAGTAAACTGTCTCTTAAAATTTAGGACATAAAAGCATTTAATAATGAGTTACAATGTGATAAGTATCATAATATCTGAGAAAATACTGAGTTTTCCAAGTGTCAGAAATAGGTCAAAGGCACTTTAAAGGGAGAACACAATCTAAATGAGGCAAGGCAGTGCAGTTTTGGACTGATTGTCCTGTAAGTCACTGAAATGAGCAGAATTCTGAAACTTAACTCAGCCCTTCAGGATCTAATCATTAAGAAGTCATTCCAACTTGTTTATCATGAGTGAAAGCCACCACCAGCAGTTAATTTTATGTCATATATTCCAGGAATAAAAATCTAAAGGCACTGGGAGGATTTCTGGGCAACTTGAAGAAACAAATTTTATTTTCCTTTTCTAACAGAAATAGTCTAGAAAATACAAACATACAAAAGATCTGTATTAGCTCTATAAGCTCAGGAAGAGAAAGAGTCAAATATTAAAATAACAAGAAATCTCACTGCATTTAGGACAAGATTAAAGAGGGACACCTAGAACTATGTTGCAAATCACTCCCTAAAGAAATGATGTAGATTCCAGACAACTAGAGGAAATCTCTGGTCCCACAAATACTTCCAGGATTCAGAATAAGAGATGGAAGAGTGAGAGACCTATGCAAAGCAGGCTTCATTTGGACCCTTTCGACAGATGCATATTAATGAAATTTCAGTACAATTGCTGTTATGAGGATTTAGGGATCTGGTGAGCAAAAGACTGTGGGCGTTGCTATAAAAAGGTATCTTTTTGAGGTGGCATTTAGTGAGCAGCTGCCATTATGAAACTGAGCCTGAAGGCCCAGCAGTGGGAGTGTTATTAAACAGTGGGCTACAGGCGAGGTTGCATCATTGGTTACAGCTGTGGAAGAGCCTTTATAAACAGAAGTGATTCTTCATTGAAAACCCAGAGCCACGAGTGGCTATCCCAAGGATCAAGCCAGCAATGGTGGGTAATGTTATGTTTGTGTGTGTTTCCCTCAAGGGAACAGGGCTTTTCTTGTATTCTGCTATATTTGGTTAAGTGGCTGACACAGTGACCTTGCCCAAAGCTGGATGAAAACTGTTGAGAGAAGAAACTTCCTGTACATGGAAGGCAGAATAAGTAAGTTGAATGTACGTCTAACTGGAATTTCAGTAAAAGAGAATATAAAGGACTGGCAAGAGGCAGTATTTAAGAATACAATGTATAAGAATTTTCCAGAATTAACAAAAGGCATGAGTCCTTAGACTGAAGAAACACAATGGGTCTTAAGCACAATAAAATTAAAATTAAGCACAATAATATTAAAATAAAATCCCTAGACACATCATAGTATAACTGTGTAATAATATTAAAGGCAAAGAAAAAAATCTTAAAGAAAACAAGAGCGAAGAGACCAATTACTTACAATGTGGAAACAACAGACTGATAAGATTTCTCATAACAGCAACAATAGCGAGCAGAAGACAACGGCATAATAACCTTAATACAATTATTCATGTATGACAGCAAAATAAAGACTATTCAGATAAACAAAGACTGAAAAAGCTTACAATTCAGAGATCCTTGCTGAAAAAAGCCCTTAATGGTTTTACTTGAGTAAAAAGGAAACTGAACCCAGAAAGAAAGAGAATTCAGGAAACAGCAGTGAGCACGAAAGTGTTAAACATATGGTTTATTCCAAATACACACTGCCTGGAAAAACAGGTGTTTTTTTTTTAAAAAGGTGGAATAAAAATACTAAATAAGAGTGACAAGAAAGATGTGGTATGGGTGATGGTAACTGGAGTTAAATTGTTCTTAGGTCCTTGTATGTCTCAGGAGAAGGATGGGAATGTTGATGATTTTGTTTGTTAAAGCCAAGTATATACGTAAAGATTAAATGAATGGAAATGGAACACAGAACTTTTTAACAAATAAAAGAAAACCTCAATCAAATAGAATGGAAGAAAGGGGAAAAAGCCAAATTAAAACATGATGTCATAGATTGAATTGTGTCCCCCCAAAACATGTGTCGACTTCGTTAGGCCATGATTCCCAGTACTGTGTGGTTGTCCTCCATTTTGTGATCTTCCTATGTTTTGTAAATCATAACTTCTGCTTGTGGTTAAAGAGGATTAGGGTGGATATAACACCCTTGCTCTGGTCACATCCCTGATCCAAAGGGAGTTTTCCTAGGGTGTGGCCTGCATCACCTGTTATCTTACATGAGGTAAAAGGAAAGGGAAGCAAGCAGAGAGTTGGGGGATCTCATACCACCAAGAAAGCAGCACTGGGAGCAGAGTGCGTCCTTTGGACCCTGGGTCCCTGTGCCTGAGAAGCTTCTCAAGCAGGGGAAGATTGATAACAAGGACCTTCCTTCAGAGCAGACAGAGAAAGCCTTCTCCTGGGGCTGATGCCCTGAATTTGGACTTGTAGCCTACTAGCCTGTGAAAGAATAAATTTCTTTTTGTTACAGCCAGCCACTTCTGGTATTTCTGTTACAGTAGCACTAGATGACTAAGACACATAGAAAATAAAAAATAAGACAGTAGAAGTATATCTAAATATATGGTTCATCACATTAACAGTAAATGGATTAAACTCCTTTAAAGTTAAAAACACAGGGACAAAAAAAAAAAAAAAAACAGGCAAAAGCTAGACAAAGGAAAAATAACCAAAACCCATTGCTGTCGAGATAATTCCAACTGGTAGCGACCCCACAGGACAGAACAGAACTGCCCCATAGGGTTTCCAAGGTTGTAATCTTTAAGGAAGCAAAATGCTGCATCTTTCTCCAGCAGAGCACCTGATGCATTCGAACCACTGTTCTTTTGGTTAGTAGCCAAGTGCTTAAGCACTGTGCCACCAGGGTTCCTCCCAAAGGGAAAAAAGAATAGCAGTAATAAGTCAGACAAAGCTAAGTTTAAAAGCAAAGAGTATGATTAGGGACAAACAGATTCATCATTTAATAATAAAAGATAGATATAAGAACTCTGAATTTATATGTACAACAAAACAACCTCAAATACATGAAACAAACATTAAAAAAATATATAGACAAACCTAGAGCCATAATGGCAGATTTTTAACATGCTGCTCTTAGAAACAAATCAAATTGATAAAAATTAGTAAGGATAGAGAATATCTGAGGGACAAAATTAGCAAATTTTATATAATGGACATACCTAGAATTCTGTACCAAATAAAGAACAGATTAAAAAAAAATATATATATATGGAACATTTTTTTAAAAAGATCAACTTTTGGGAGATCCTAGGATCACACATCTACACTGTCTTTCCTATAATAACTACATCTCTGGCTAACTATACTGTTGATGAGAGGAAGCTCCTCTTTATGGAAGTATTTTGTTACTAAACAAAACAGAATTAGAATATGATCATTATAGATTCTCTAACAAATTAACGGATCTATGCACATTACATAAGTAGAGAGACAACATAAAATGCTTCCCAACAAAGTACAGGTAGTCCTTGACTTATGATGGGGTTCTAGTCCCACAACTCCACTGTAAGTCGGTTCTAACATAAGCTGAATACCTCTTTTTTTTTTTTAGTTTTCATTATTATTGCCTTTTACTATCAGTATCTTTATAAATCCGATCTTTGAACATCTGCAAGTGAACATCTGAGAATGATAATATCACCAGATTGTGTGCTACAACACTGTATGTAGTACACATTACTAACTATACCAAGCCAAAACCAAACCCATTGCTGTTGAGTTAATTCTGACTCATAGCGATCCCATAGGACACAGCAGAGCTGCCCCCTAGGGTTTCCAAGGAGTGCCTTGTGGATGTGAACTGCCGACCTTTTGGTTAGCAGCCACAGTTCTTAACCACTATGCCGCCAGGGTTTCCTTAAAAAAGGATTGTTCTAAGTATGGTTCATTGTAACTCAAATATGTCATAAGTTGGGGACGACCTGTACATACAACCACCTATGAAGTAGTATACCTGTCAAAAAATAAAATCTGAATCTGATCAAGCTCTTAGATTGAACTACCAATTTACAGGAAACATAGGTAACAGATGAATATGTTAATCAGACCACGGGGATTCAATAAGCAAAATACAGACTGTGATATATTTGATAGGGCAAACAACTCCTGAGCCCTCAACAAATAAACTGCAAGGGGAAAAACAAAATGGATGGGAAACGTACAGATTAAAAGGGACATAAGACACATATCAACTAAGTATAATATATAGCCCTTATTTAGATCCTGATTCAAACAAACTAACAAAATATAAAAATATAACAAAATATTATTTGATGATACTGAAGCTTTTTTTTAATTTGGGGGAATGATAATGCTATTGTGGTTATGTTAATAAAGAATCTTTATATTTTAGAAATATACAATGAAAACTCTATGAACAAAATGATAAAATATCTGAGATTTACTTCAAAATAATCTGAGGTGGGGGCAATGAGGGGAGATGTAGATGGAAAGCTTGGCTATGAGTTGGTAACTGCTGAAACTGAGTGATGGGTACATTGGGATTCATTATAGTATTATCTTCAGGAACTAGAAGTTAGGTGAGAAGATTTCCTCAGGATTTTCTATATAGAATGATAAAGGAAAGGGAAATAGCCAAGACAGTTAAAAAAAAAAATTTTTTTTTTTTCCTAGAGCTATACAAGTAAAAGAAAGAAAGAATAGGGCAAAGGCAATATCTGAAGAAATGATGGTTGAAAATTTTCAAGAACAGATGAAAAAGCCAATTAATAGACTCAAGAGGGTCAGGGAATTCCAAGCAGGATAAATAAAAAGAAATTCACATTACAGTTAGACTGCTGAAAACCAAAGACCAATAGAAGATCTTAAAAGCAGCCAGAAAGAAAGGAAAAATTACCTTCAAAGGAGTGATAATCAGACTGACACTGATTTCTCAAAATGGAAAAGAGAAAGCTGAAATAGCCGTTGACATCTGTCAACCTAAAATTCTACATATTCAAACTAACAAAACTGAACAGAATTTTACCAATAACCGACCTTGTTGTAGGGAACACTAAAGTATGTAATTCAGAAAATAGACACCAAATGGAAAGTCTGAGGATGTAAGAAGGTTACTGAGTAAAGAAAGTGATAAATATGTGCATAAATCTAAACATACAGTGATAATAATATCTTTGGGTACAAAGGAAAATTAAGACACAACTAAAATATACAACCACAGTAGCACAGAGATTAGGAGGGGTAGGCTGAAGTTGAATTTTGATAAATTCGGTAAGCATTTAAAGCTTCTATGATATCATTAATGGAACAGAAATAGTTATAATTTCCAAACTTGTAGACAAAAAAACTGAATGAGAAAACAGAAACAAAAAACTCAGCCCAAAAGAAAATAAGAAGAGGAAAAGCAACTCAGAAAAAGAGAAACAATCAGAAAAGCAGAGAATAAGATGGTAGAAATAAATACAAATAGCACAAAAGGACCAAATATTCTGATTAAAAAGACAAAGCCTGTCACTGAATCAAAACCCAGAACTCAAGTATTTGTCATTGACAAAGACATATCTACAACTTAAAAAAAAAAAAGGAGAAAAGTTAAAAGAATAGAAAAAGATACACTAGGAAAATACCAAAAGAAGTTGGGGTAGCTATATTAAGAAACAAAATAATCTTTGGCAAAAAGCATTAATAGAGATAAGAAGGAAACCCTGGTGGCATAGTGGCTAAGTGCTACTGCTGCTAACCAAAAGGTCGGCAGTTTGAATCCACCGAGCACTACTTGGAAACCATACGGGGCAGTTCTACTCTGTCCTGTAAGGTCGCTATGAGTCAGAATTGACTTGATGGCAATGGGTTAATGGGTTCAGAGATAAGAAACACTATATAATGGTAAGTAGCTCAACATACCAAAAAGATGTAACAACTTTAAATGTGTAGAAACTAATAACTTATCTTCAAAACACATAAAGCAAAAATTGACAAATATAAAGCAAAATAGTAAATTCACAATCGTAGCAAGATATTTTAATATACCTCATTCAGTAATTGATGATCAAACAGGTGGAAAAATCAGTAACCTATAGAAGAGTTATAAGGCGTACTTCAAAAGCTAGAGGAGTGGATATATACATAGAACACTGTATACAAAAACCCTGCTCGCTGGAAGTGAAGAGGACTTGAAGCACTTACCCATGTGAAAGCTGGATAATGAATAAGGAAGGCCAAAGAAGAACTGACACCTTTGAACTGCGGTGTTGGCAAAAAATATTGACTATACCGTGGACTGCCAAAAGAACAAGCAAATCTATCTTGGAAGAAGTACAACCAGAATGTTCCTTAGAAGTAAGGAGGGCGAGGCTATGTCTCACATACTTTGGACCTGTTGTCAGGAGAGATCAGTCCCTGGAGAAGGGCATCATGCCTGGTAAAGCAGAGGGTCAGCGGAAAAGAGGAGGGCCCTCAACAAGATAGACTGACACAGTGGGTGCAACGATGGGCTCAAGCATAGCAAGGATTGCAAGGATGGCGCAGGACTGAGCAGTGTTTCGTTCTGTGGTACACAGGGTTGCTAAGAGTTGGAACTGATTCGACGGCAGCTAACAACAACAACAACATACAAAAACCCACTTGATTTAATGGACACTTTTTTCTAGTACTGTAGCACTATACGTACAACTCTTCATATGGATTTAGAAAAACTGACCATATACAGGGCCATGAAATTAAGTCTCAGCAAATTTCAAAAGATTAATATCATACAGACATGACTGTCAGACCACAATGCAATTAAGTTTGAAATCAATAATGCTTGTAAAATACTTAAAACTACCTGGAACATAATAAGCACTCAGTAAATATTATTGTTAGTATCTCCAAGGCAAGAAAATGCTTAGCGTATCACACTGCATTATAATTACCTACTTACTTGTGTTTTCTCTAGTAAAATTTAAGATCTTTAAGGGCAAGGACCACATGTCATTTGTAGCACTGAGTAAGAAGCAATATCAATGTTTATGGAAAGCTGTTGAATGATTTATGCCTTTTAGGTCTTAGATTTCCAGAATGAGCACTGAGAATAATTAAAAGGATAAGACTCCTTTGAATAATAATTTTCATTTATTCACCAAGTATTTATTGAATACCTACTATGTGCCAGGTATTTTCTAGCTAATGAACTCAGGAAACTCCTTATCCCGGCCAAGAAAAAAGACGATAAACAAGAACACAAAAATGTGTGGCTGAATGAAACACATCCTTAAATTTGAGGGACAATCATGCTCCTTCGTGGTATGTTTCTGGGACCTCTATTGGAGTCGGGTCGCTGGAAGCAATCTTTCATTTTGAATTCAAGAACATGAGTTTTAGATATAAAAATGTGACTATTAGAACTACCTCAGTAATGTCTCTCCCAAGGTAACACCTATAGAGATGAAGATGTGTGTGTGTGTGTGTGTGCGCACACGCGTGCACGTGTTAGAAAGCCAGAAAAAAATGATATGAATGAGAATTCCCTTCAAAGAGATTGGTAACATCGCCTGAGAGATGACTGTGAAGAGAGTCATTACCTTGGAGTCACATTTAGTTTTGTATTTTAAAATATACCGAGGCCATGTAAATGTCACTTTTTTTCTTATGTGGTATCACTGCATGGTCTCCATCATCTCCCAAAATTTTATAAAATAATCCCAGAACACTGCAGAAGTGTGAATCATCTTTTTCTTCTTGACTTATTCCTCACCCCCTTGCTTAGGACATTGTTATGCACAAGAATGCCATCCCCTGTGTCCTAGCACATCTGAGTTTCTTTAACAGAAATGCCTTGCATGTTTCTGAAGACTGTCATGAGGCCCAAGGCAATAAAGTTCAACAGGCTTGAGCTGTAATCTTCTCCCAAGGAAATGGTTGGGATGCCAAGATGCCTTTTGATTTTGATTTCACAGCAGGGCTTCATTTGTAATGATGCTGTCCAAACTTTAAATGACACCAGCTGTGATATGGAGCCACACACTCTCATTTATAAAAATTTCCCACTAGCTAAAAAAATTAAACAATGGGGAGTTTCAATCCATGACCAATTAGCAGGGGACAGGCAATCATAAAACATTTAAACTAGAAGAAGCTATTTATTATCTTACAAAATGTTTACACATTGTAGTGCAATGTCTCAAACCTGTGTGCCAGTCAAATGCTGATTGCAAAATATAAATATAAAATTCTTTGCAAATCACGTTAGAGACATTCTAAGTTAATTAGGTTGGAAAATGGAAAAATTTTATAACAATAATCCTATGACTATTGACATAGCAATAGCATTCCGGAATAATGCAGTTATCTATTGGGGAAATCAGTCTGTAAATACACATCCTGAAGTCCCCTGTGCTTGGCCACATAATAGCACTACAGTTACAAACATACCAGACAGTTTATAAACTTGCAAGGACTTGAATACTTACCCACTTGAATACTTATACATGCTTTATTCTGAACTTTGCTATGTAGTTTAACTTTCCTGCTCCAACTGAAGAGAGAGCCCTGCAATCTTAAATTCCCATTATCCTTAATCACTTCATATTTTTAACCTATGTACGTTTAAAGTCATGACCAGCGTTCTTATTTTATAAAACTTTGGAATTTCTCAATGCTATATTTAAACAAACAAACAAAAAAGAATGAGATTGAAAGGCACAATGTCTTACAGAACTGACTTTCCTTTAGAGTTTGGGTTAAACATAGCTCAGGAAAAAAAATTTTTAATTAACCAAAACACTGAAAACATTTGCATCTTCAAACATACAGGGACAAAATAAGAAATGCAAAACCCAAACAACCTCTTTATATCATACTACTTGCCTGCTCAAAAATCTCAGCTATGCTCTGACCATTGCAGGATAAAAACCAAACTCTCTCAGGCTCGTAAACTCTCCATGGTATGGACCCATCTTTATGCCCACTTGACCATATTGTTCCCTGTCTGCTATAAATCACAGCTCTGGTCAGCCTGCTTTATTTATTGTCCTCTGTCCCACAGCACACTTATTTCTATCGCACCTAATATCCCTAAGGAAACCATCCATGCCTTGTCATTTACACTCTTTCTCCCTGGTACCTCCACATGCATGCCCCCATATTTCTTCGCCCTTTCCAAGTACAATGCCAAGCACAAAATAGGCAAAAGGACTCTTCCTACGTTTTCAGCCTCAGGTTATATTTGAACACCAAAACAATTTATACAACCACAGTAATGTATCACAATTTTGAACACTATGGTTATTTAATATGTACCATGGCTCCCACTGAGACAGAATGTGAATGCTGGGTTTACAAATAATATCAAGCTTTGCTTTAAGTTATTTGAGTGAGTGGACCAAGTCTGTTTCAAATTTGTATGTCTGGAAACTAGAATAATGTAGCTGGCATAGAGTAATAACAGCTAACACTTACTGAGTGCTTACTAAGTAGCAGACATGTGCTAAGCATGAATTACATGAATTTGACAGAATCACCTCATTTAATCTGCACAACATCTCTATGAAGTAGATATTGTAACCATGTCCATTTGTTGATGAAAGAAGTGATCCTCTCAAAGATTAAATGATTTGCTGAGACTACATGGCTACAAATGGCAGAGCCAAAATTTGAACCCAGGTAGTCTTACTCCAGTACTTGTGCTTGAAAGCACTATGTTCTCTTGCCTCTCAAATGCAATAAGGTATTAAACTGAACCTAAAAATCAAATCTGTGGAAACATATAATTCAGGTAACAGGGGGAATCTTCCAATAAATTATAAGCAATATCCTTAAGAGTGTTTTGAAACTATATTACGCCTATGAAAAAGAAGCAATTGAAATTTTAAAATGTGATTGCTAAAATGAAAGTGCAAAGGAAAGACTGGAAGGTATTTCTTTTCATGGCTTCCTTTTAATCCATGTCTGTGTTTAGGAATTTTTAAAAACTAATAAATACAGAGGATAAAGTAAAAACTTCTGAAGTATGTCTAACAGGAGTGCTGGAAATAGAGAACAGAAAAAGTAGATGGAAGGAAGTTAAAAAATAAATAAATAAATTAGTATTCAGATGCAGAACCCAGTATCAAACAGAACAAGGATAAAGGAAAATTCTAAAAACTAGAATCAGGTTAAAAAAAATGCTCAACAATGCTGGCTGCTTGTAAACAACTGAGAGCAATGCTTTCAGAGTTATGACAGAAAATACTTAAAATTTTTATTTTATATTTTAAAAACATACAGTAAAATTGATTTTTTATGCTTGTACAGTTTTATGAATTTTAACATCTATGTAACCACCATCCGAAATCAGGATACAGAACAAACAGTTCTAAAGCCCCCCCGCAACCCCGCCAAAACTCCTTACTGCTATCCTTTTATAGTGTACGCCCTCTTCCCATTCTTAATCCCTGGTAACTCCTGGTCTCTTCTCTGTCACTATGGTTTTGTCTTTTTGAGAATGTCATATAAATGGAATCATATAATCTGTAACTTTTCGAGACTGGTTCTTTTACTCAGCACAATATTCTTGAAATTCATCTGTGCTGCTGTGTCACATTTCATTTTTATTGTTGGGTGGTATTCCACTGTACGGATGTACTACAGTTTGTTTTTTCATTCACCTGCTGAAGGACATTTGGGTTGTTTCCAGGTTTTTGCAATTAATACAGCTCCTATAAACATTCACGTACAGGTTTCTGTGTGAACATAGCTTTCCATTTTTCTAGGGTAAAAGTGGGATTGCCAGGTCATTTGGTATGTGTATGTTTAACTGCCAAAGTGTTTTCCAGAATGGCTATACTGTTTTGAGAGTACTGGTAGCTCTGCATCCTTGCCAGTACTTGGTATTGTTAGTGTTATACATATTAGACATTATAATAGGTGTATAGTGGTATCTCATTATTTAATTTGCATTTCCCTAATGGCCAAAGAAACTGAACATGCCTTCATGAGCTTATTTGCCATCCACATATCTTGTTTGATGAAGTGTCAATTCAAATCACTTGCCCATTTTAAAAATCCAGTGGTGTGTTTTACAGAGTTGCAAGAGTTCTTTACATATTTTGGACACAGTCTTTTATCAGATATGTTTGCCAATTCTTTTTTCCTTGTATGTGGCTTTGCATTTTAATTTTCAGCACTACCTTTTTTAAAGCAAATATTTTTAATTTTGATGAAGTCCAAATTATCATTTTTTTCTTTTATGATTCGTGCTTTTTGGGTTCTAAGAAATCTATGCCTTATGCCAAAGTGGTAAAGATTTCCTCTATGTTTTCTTCAAGAAAGTTTTATAGTATAAGATCTTACATTTAGGTCTATGATCCATTTACTTTTTGTAATGAGCTAAGGGTTGAGGTTCATCTTTATCCCCCTATATGGATATCCTGTTGCTCAAGCATCATTTGTCAAAAAGACTATCTTTTCCTTATCGAATTACCATGGCACCTTCGTCGAAAATCAATTATCTAATTAGATAGTGGATCTATGTCTAGATTCTCAATTCATCTATTTGTCTATTCTTATGCAAACACCACAATGCCTTGATTACTGAAGCTTTGAAACAAGTTTTGAAACCAGGTAGTTTTCCAATTTTGTTATTTTTCAATAATTGTTTTGGCTATTATAGGTTCTTTGCATTCCATATGATTTTAGAATTAGCTCATCAATTTCTACAAAAAAACCTGCTTGATTTTTTACTGGGATTACACTGTATCTGTATGTCAATTTGTAGAGCAGTGAACTCTTAACAATTTTGAGTCTTCTAATCCATGAACATGGTGTATCTCTCCATTTATTTAAGTCTCTTTAACTTGTCTCAACAATGTTTTGTAGTTTTTATTGTATAGGTCTTGCATGTAAACCATCCCTAAGTATTTAATATTTTTTGATGCTATTGTAAATGGTATTTTTAAAACTTGCAATTGTTTATTGCTGGAATTAAGAAATACAACTGATTCTTGTATTTGACCTTACGCTTTGCGACCTTGTTAAACTCACTTATTAGTTCTAGTAGCTTTTATTTTGTGGATGCCTTAGGATTTTTTTTATATACATGGTTGTATCATATGTGAATAAAGACAGTGCTACTTCTTCCTTCCCAATCTTTATCCATGTTACTTCTTTTTATTGCCTTATTGCACTGGCTACGAACACCATTAATAATGTTGAATAGAAATAGTGAGAGTAGACATCCTTGTTTCACAATCTCAGAGGAAAAGCATCCAGTTTTTTTCCATTAGATGTGGTATTAGCTGTATGCAGATTCTTTTGCGTATTTCATTTATCAGATTGAAAAAGTTCCCTTCTAATTCTGTTCTAGTGAACACTTTTTTCTTCTCCATCACAAATGGGATGTGAATTTGTCATACGCTTTTTTTTTTTTTTTATGTCTATTGAGATGATCATACGCCTTCCATTTCTTAGTCTGTTAATATGGTAAAATGATTTTCAATTGTTAAACTAAACTTACAATCCTTAGATACACCCCAGTGGATCATGATGTTATCACTCCTTCCTTCAGTATTTAATACAATTCACCAATATCATATTCATTGTATAATATTCACTATACACAGCATCATTTACTTGATTTGCTCAATTATCTGGAACAATAAATAAAACTAATTTCACTTTATAAGATATACAGCACAATTTATGAACTTGTTCCAAAATCTCATCTCATTAATGATTCAAAGAACTGATCTGGGTCACCAAAGAAAATGTTAATTCTTAATTCCTGGTAGAACATACTAAAAAAAAATCTGTACAAAAAGATTTCAGAAAGCCATCAAGTATGTTCTCAAATAGCATGAAAACAGCATCAATGAAAGTATTTTTAGAATGTGAGTCCAAATACACTGTCACATTGGGACTTGTTGGAAACCAGAGTTCACATTTCTACATTTTGCACAGTGGTAGATGTCCTATTCATGTGTACCAAATCACTGAGAGCAGAACATCCTTCACAGCTCCTTCCTAATATATAAATGACCAGGTTTCCTAATAAGTAGTTTTCCTATCATATTTTAAAGTTTTCCTAAATTAATACATATTAATACATTTTTGTAGTCATCTACATATCGATATTTTCATGGAAGTTTCTCCAGTAGGTGACAGGGGGCTATTAAGTTGAGGTATAACTACGTTAGATTTATTTTTCAGAAAGATCATTCTGACAACAGAGTGAAGAGTCAGTGTGGAGGACAGATTCAACCATTCAGTAAAGACTGAGCTCCTACTATACACAAAACACTCTTTCAGGTGCTAGATACATGACCCCCTACTCGTCTGTCAATTTGTTGTACTGTGGGGGCTTGTGTATTGCTGTGATGCTGAAAGCTATGTCACCAGTATTCACATACCAGCAGGGTAACCCATGGGGGACAGGTTTCAGCTGAGTTTCCAGACTAAGACAGACTAGGAAGAAGCACCTGGAGGTTTACTTCTGAAAAGAATTAGCCAGTGAAAACCTTACGAATAGCAGCAGAACACTGTCTGATATAATGCCAAAAGTTGAGCCCCTCAGGTTGGAAGGCACTCAAAATGCAACTGGGGAAGAGCTGCCCCACAAAATAGTATTGACCTTAATGACATGAATGGAGTCAAGCTTCTGAGACCTTCCATTGCTGATGTGACATGACTCAGAATGAGAAGAAACAGCTGCAAACATCCAACAATAATAGAACCTGGAATGTATGAAGTATGAATTTAGGAAAATTGGAAATTGTCAAAAATGAAATTGAATGCACAAACATTGATATCCTAGGCATTAGTGAGCTGAAATGAACTAGTATTGGCCATTTGAATTGGACAATCATATGGTCTACTATGCCAGGAACGACAACTTGAAGAGGAGTGGCATTGTGTTCATCATCAAAAGAACATTTCAAGATCTATCCTGAAGTACAATGTTGTCAGTGATAGGATAATATCCATATGCCTACACGGAAGATCAGCTAATACGACTTTATTCAAATTTACGCATCAGCCATTAAGGCCAAAGATGAAGAAATTGAAGATTTTTACCAACTTCTGCAGTCTGAAATTGATCAAACATGCAATTAGGATGCACCGATAATTACTGGTGATAGGAGTGTAAAAGTTGGAAACGAAGAAGGGCGGGTAGTTGGAAAATATGGCTTTGGTGATAGAAATGATGTTGGAGACAGCATGACTGAATTTTCCAAGACCAATGACTTCTTCACTGCAAGTACCTTTTTTCACCAACATAAACAGTCACTATACATGTAGACCTTGCCAGATGGAATACAAAGGAATCAAACTGACTACATCTGTGGATAGAGGCAATGGAAATACTCAATGTCATCAGTCAGAACAAGGCCAGGGGCTGACTGTGGATCAGATCATCAATCACTCATACGCAAGTTCAAGTTGAAACTGAAGACAATTAGAACAAGTACGCAAGAGCCAAAGCACAACCTTAAATATATCCCATGTGAATTCAGAGGCCATCTCAAGAATAGAATTGACTTGACGCGTTGAACACTAATGACCAAAGACCAGATGAGTCGTGGAAGGACATTTTACGGACTGAAAGCAGAGAATACCAGAATGTATCAATTTAGCTGGACCACAATTCATGGTATTGTGTGATTTTCCTATATATTGTAAATCCTACCTCTGTGATGTTAATGCGGGTGGTGAGTGGCAGCTATGTTAGTGAGGCTGGACTTAATCTACAAGATTGGATTGTGTCTTGAGGCACTCTCTTGAGATAAAAAACAGAGAAGCGTCCCTGCGCAGAGAAGCTCCTAGTCTAGGGAAAGATTGATGAGAAGGCCAACAGAGAGAGAAAGCCTTCCCCTGGAGCTGATACCCTGAATTTAGACTTTTAGCCTATTTACTGTGAGGAAATAAACTTATCTTTGTTAAAGCTATCCACTTGCGGTATTTCTGTTATAGCAGCACTAGATAACTAAGAAAGAATTCATACGTGAAAAAAGCAAGAGGTCATTAAAAGGACAGAAGAGAAAGAAAAGACCTAAATGGATGTCAGAAGAGACTCTGAAACTCGCTCTTGAGCGTCAAGTAGCTAAAGCAAAAGGGAAAATGATGAAGCAAGAGAGCTAAACAGAAGATTTCAAAGGGTGGCTCAAGAAGATGAAGTATTATGATGACATGTGCAAAGACCTGGAGATAGAAAACCAAAAGGGAAGAACACACCCGGCATTTCTCAAATTTAAAGAACTGAAGAAAAAATTCAAGCCTTGAGTTGCAATACTGAAGGATTCTACAGGATTAAATGATGCAGGAAGCATCAAAAGATGGAAGGAATACGCAGAGTCACTAAGCCAAAAGAACCGGACAACATTTAACCATTTCAGGAGGTAATAACACATGATCAGGAACTGATGGTACTGAAGGAAGAAGTCCAAGCTACACAGAAGGCACTGGCGAAAAACAAGGCTCTAGGACTCGACAAAATATCAACTGAGATATTTCAACAGGCACGGAGCTGAAGGTGCTCACTCGTCTATGCCAAGAAATTTGGAAGACAGCTACCTGGCCAACTGACTGGAAGAGATCAGTATTTATGCAAAGAAAGGTGATCCAACTGAACGTGGAAATTATCGAAAAATATCATTAATGTCACATGCATGCAAAATTTTGCTGAAGATCATTCAAAAACAGCTGCAACAGTATATCAACAGGAAACTGCCAGAAATTCAAGCCAGATTTAGGAGGGGATGTGGAACCAGGGATATCACTGCTGATGTCAGATGGATCCTGGCTGAAAGCAGAGAATACCAGAAAGATGTTTACCTGTATTTTATTGACTATGCTAAGACACTGGACTGTGTGGATCATAACAAATTATGGATAACACTGTGGAGAATGGGAATTCTGGAACATTTAATTGTGCTCACGAGGAATCTGTACATAGATCAAGAGGCAGTCAGTCAAACAGAACAAGGGGATACTGCATGGTTTAAAGTCAGGAAAGGTGTGCATCAGGGATGTATCCTTTCACCATACCTATTCAATCTGTATGCTGAGCAAATAATCCAAGAAGCTGGACTATATGAACAGGAATGGGGCATAAGGATTGGAGGAAGACTCATTAACAACCTGCCTTATGCAGATGACACAACCTTGTTTACTGAAAGTGAAGAGGACTTGAAGCACTTACTGATGAAGATCAAAGACCACCGCCTTCAGTAGGGACTACACTCAACATAAAAAAAAAAAAATATCCTCACAGCTGGACCAATAAGCAACATCATGATAAATGGAGAGGACACTGAGGTTGTCAAGGATTTCATTTTACTTGGATTCACAATCAACACCCACAGAAGCAGCGGTCAAAAAAATCAAAGACGCACTGCATTGGGCAAATCAGCTCTTTAAAGTGTTGAAAAGCAAGGGTGTCACCTTGACAACTAAGGTGTGCCTGACCCAAGCCATGGTGTTTTCAACTGCCTCATATGCATGCGAAAGCTGGACAATGAATAATGAAGCCTGAAAGAGAAATGACGCTTTTGAATTGTGGTGCTGGCAAAAAATACTGAATATACTACAGAGTGCCAAAAGAACAAACAAATCTGTCTTAGAAGAAGTACAACCAGAATGTTCCTTACAAGCAAGGATGGCGAGACTATATCTCACATACCTTGGACGTGTTGTCAGGAGGGATCAGTCCCTGGAGAAGGACATCATGCCTGGTAAAGTAGAGGGTCAGCGAAAAAGAAGAAGACCCTCAACGAGGTGGACTGACACAGTGGCTGCAACAATGGGTTCAAGCATAGCTACAATTGTGAGGATGGCACAGGACTGGGCAGTGTTTTGTTCTGTTGTACACAGGGTAGCTGTAAGTCAGAACCAACTTGACGGCACCTAACAACAACAACAAGATACATGACAGTGAACAAATCAAAAGTCCCTCTCTGTAGAGTTTACATTCTGCACTGGAGAGATACTGGACGGAAATATGCTTTTCTAACTCTGTATTGTTCAGATTTTTCCCTCTGTTAGAAATGCCCTCTCCTCTGTCTCTCAATACTCAAAACCTATCTTTGTAATTTTAATTCCCAGTCCAAATGCCATTTCTTCATAATCTCAAGCCTCTTACTGCCCTTTACTATGTATTAAAATTATATATATTGTACATATTCCCTAATAAGCTACAAGTTCTTTGGAATTTATGGCTGTGTATACATAGTAGATGCTCAATGAATACTACTAAATAAAAGAATTACTCTAAAAATGAAAAGTAAAGCTATTTTATAAAATATAGTTAAAATAGAAAATAAAGTGTTAGTCTAGTGATTTTTTTTTCAAGAGATCACCTCTAAAGTATATATGATTTTCGTGCTAAGGAACTTATTACAACTTTACTATTTATTTTGGAGGGCTCTTGTTTTCTTTTCCGTTGGTGTTATATTTTTCCCCATTCTTTCTCTTTTTTATCCCCTCAACCTTTAAAGGGCAGCAATAAAACTTGCCATATATTATATGGTACCTTGGGGCCTCTGTGGAAAAAACACCAAAATTTTACAGAAAGGTTAAGCTGTAAACACATGTACTCTGTGGTTTCTCTTTCAGAAACTACAGCAGTTATATCTCGAATCTACATTAATTATTGGCATAATGTCTGGGCCTAGAATTTCCCACTGAAAAATACTGCTATTCCTTACAGAAGTAGCACAACACATCAGAGGAAATGATACACATTTTAATAAGTAATGTTTGAATATACATTAAAAGAAAAAAGAAATTGGATTCCTGCCTAAAACTACATATAAAAATCAATTCCAGGGTCCACCTGAACCACAGCCTCTTCTAACCTGAGACCAGAAGAACTAGATGGTGCCTGGCTATCACTACCAACCATTCTGACCTGGGATACAACAGAAGGTCCCAGTTAGAATGAGAGAAAAACATAGAACAAAACTCATATTCATAAAAAAGGCCAGAATTACAGGACTGATAGAGACTAAAGGAACCCCCACCTAAGACTATCGCCCTAAAATATCCCTTTAACCTGGAACTGCAGCCACTCCCAGAGGTCACCTTTCAGCCAAATAATAGATTGGTCTATAAAATAAACAATAACACCAGTGAGGAATGTGCTCTTTTAAACAATCAATTATACAAGATCAAATGGTCAATGTTTACCCAAAAGCAAACATGAGAAGGGAAAAGAGGGCAGGGAAACTGGATGGATGGAAATGGGGGCAGGCAGGGGAGAAATGCTGTGAGTGCTGACACACTGTGGGAGTAGCAACCGATGTCATGGAATAATTGGTGTATGAAATCTTGAATGAGAATCTAACGTGTTGTGTAAACTTTCACCTAAAATACAATATTAAAAAAAGTCAATTTCAGGTGGGTTAAAGACAGATGATAACATAGAAGAATGTGTTCATAACCTCAGCTGGGGGAATATATTTATTTTTTCTTTAAATTTTATTTTGTTGTTGTTGAGAATATACATACCAAAACATACACCAGTTCAACAATTTCTATATGTACTATTTAGTGACACTGATTACATTCTTGAGTTGTGTAACCATTCTCATCCTCCTTTTCTAAGTTGTTTCTCCCCTATTAACATAAATTCACTGCCCTCTAAGGTTCCTGTCTAATTTTTTGAGCTGCTGTTGTCACTCTGATCCCATATATATAGTTCTTAAAATAGCATAATACTCAAGGCAGATTTTTTTTTTTTTTACTAGTTAAGCTAGATATTGTATGGTTTTAAGAAGACTTCAGGAGTATTTTTGGTTTAAGGTTTAAACATTATCCCAGGGCAGTAGATTCAGGGGTTCATCTAATCTTCATGGCTCCAGGAAGTCTGGAGTCCACGTGAATCTGAAATTCTGCTCTGCATTTTCCCCACTTTTGATCAGGATTCTTCTATGGAATCTTTGATCAAAATGTTCAGGAATGATAGCTGGGCATCATCTAGTTCTTCTGGTCTCATGGTAGAGGAGGCACTTGTTCGTGGAGGCAATTAGCTTTCATAGAGACGCTACAGGACAGAGTACAACTGCCCCATAAAGTTTCCAAGGAGTGCCTGGTGGATTCCAACTGCCAACCTTTTGGTTAGCAGCTGTAGCTCTGAACCACTTTGCCACCAGCGTTTCCAAACATTCCATATCCTCCTCCTATTCCTGAATCTCCTTCTTCCTCTGTTGTTCCAGGTGAACAGAGATCAATGGTTGTGCCTTGGATGGCCACTGGCAAGCTTTTAAGACCTCAGGCACTATCCATCAAACTAGGAGGTAGAATAGAGGCACTAAATAGTTTATTAGGTCAATTAACTGGGATGTCCCATGAAACCATGACACTAAAATCTCCAAACCAAGGAATCAAATAGCAGCCTCAGTAGCTACTATTTTTCTGTTGTTGTTGTAAATATATCTGTCACACAACTTCTGGCAATTCAACTTTTTACAGGTGTACAACTTAACTGATACAATGATAATCATCAGCTGTGCAACCTTACCTTTAATCAATGTGGTTTTTCCATCCCCGTTAACTCCCCTTTTCACCTCCCTTCCCGCCCCTAGTAACCACTAATAAACTTTGGTCTCTATACATTTGACTTTTCTTGTTTTATATAAGTGAGGTCTTAAAACATCTGCCCTTTTGTGGTTGGTTTATTTCGCTCAGCATAACGTCTTCAAGCTCCCAACCATACTGTAGCACATATTAAGACTTCATTTCTCCTACTGGCTGAGTAGTATTCCATTGTACATATGTTCCACATTTTGTTTATCCATTCATCTGTTGATGGGCATTTAGGTTGTTTCCGCCCTTGGCTAATGTGAATAGAGCTGCAGTGAATATCGGTGTATGCGTCTCTTTTTGAGTCTCTGCTTTCAAGTCTTTGGGGTATATACCTAGGAGTGGAATTGCTGAATCACATGGTAGTTCTATTTTTTAGTTTTTCTGAGGAACTGCCAGTTTTCCACAACAGCTGTGCCATTTTGCAATTCCACCGGCAATAGATAAGGGTTCCATTCCCATATTCCAGCCAACATTTGTTATTTTGTTATTTATTTTTTTTTAATCTTAGCCACCCTAGTGGGAGTGAAATCATATTTCATTGTGGTTTTGATTTGCATCTCTCTGATAGCTAACGATGCTGAGCATCTTTTCCTGTCTTGGGTGGCGATTTGAATGTCCTCTTTGTGAAATGTCTATTCAAGTCCTTTGCGTATTTTATGATTGGGTTATTTCCCTCTTTGTTAAGTTGTTGAAGTTTCACATATACTTTGGTTATTAGATTGTCAGATATATTGTGTCAGATACATTCTCCCACTTGGTAGCTTTTCTTCTCACTTTTTTTGTAAAGTCTTTTGGTGGACAAACGCTTTTAATTTTTATGAGGTCCCACTTATTTGTCTTTTGCTGTTTGTGCTTTTGTTATTGTATTAGATAACCCACTGTTGAAAGCTAGGCCTGACAGCACTGCCCCTTCTTGTTCTTCTAAGAATTTGATGGTTTTACTTTGCACATTTAGATCCTTAATTCATTTTAAATTTGTTTTTGTGTATGGTGTGAGGCATGGGTCTTGTTTCATTTTTCTGCATGTGGAAATTCAATTTTCCCAGCACCAATTTCCCTCATTGAATGAACTTAGCACCGTTTTCAAAAATTAGTTGACCAAAGATGTGTGTGTCTATTCCTGGACTCTCAATTCTATCCATTGGTCTATGTGTCTATTGTTATACCAGTACCTGATTACTGTACCTGTGTAGAAGGTTTTAAAATCAGGAATTTTGAGTCCTCCTACTTTGTTCTTCTTTTTCAACATTGTTTTAGCTATTCAAGGCCTCTTGCCATTTCATATAAAATTGAGGATTAGTTTTTCTGTTTATGTAAAGAAGGTTGCTGGAATTTTGATTGGGATTGTGTTGAATCTATAGATTGCTTTGGGTAATATTGGCAACTTAAAATATTAAGTTTCAAATCCATGAACATGGAACATCTTTCCATTTATTTAAGTCTTCTTTTATCTCTTTCAGCAGTATTTTATAGTTTTCATTGTATAAGCTGTTCACATCCCCAGTTAGATTTATTCCTAGGTATTTTATTCGTTTAGATGCTATTGTTAATGGAATTATTTCCCTAATTTCCCTTTCAGATTTGTCATTGCTGGTGAACAAAAATCCATCTGATTTTTATTTGTTGACCTTGTACCCTGCAGCTTTGCTAAATTCCTCTACTAGCTCTAGAAATTTTCTTACAGGGTCTTTTGATTTTTCTATGTATAGGATCATGTTTTCCATGAATAGAGATAATTTTACTTCTTTTCCAATCTGGATACTGTGATGGGTTAATTATTTTTGTGTGTGGCCTTTCGAGCCATGGTCTTGTAACTCCCACCCAGATGATGGGGGGAGAGGGGGCTCTGTGATAGGGTAAGTGTGGCCTACCAAGGGGACTGGTCAGTAATGCCTTAAAAGAGGGCCTGCCAACATCAAAGGAGAACAGCCAGGTGAGGAGAACACATCTTTTGAACCTGGGATCCCTGTGCTGAGAAACTCCTGGAAGCAGGAAGTGGAGAGAGAGAGAGACACCCCAAAACAATTACAATTGTAACATCAAAGATCACTGATCACAGAACACCAAAACAGATATAATAATGAAAAAGTTTGAAATATTACAAGAATTACCAAAATGTGACACAGAAACAGGAAGTGAGCACATGCTGTTGGAAAAATGGTGCCGATAAACTTGCTCGATGCAGGGTTGCCACAAAACTTCAATTTGTAAAAAATGCAGTATCAGCAAAGCACAATAAAAGGAGGTATGCCTGTACGTTGGAAGGATGAACAGGAGATATGGATATAGAGATTTGGGGAAAGCATTCCAAGCAGAGGAAATTATTATGTGTCAGTTAGCTGGAGGAAGCATGAGCAAGATGAGGCCGGAGAGGAGCCAGCGTATTGGTGGCCCTGTTGGTCATGTTAATACATTTTGCCTTTATCCCAAGAGTTACAGAAAGGTATCAAAGTGACACTATCAGATTTTATAGTAGACATCTCTTATGTGCTGTTTCAGATCCTCCCGGTCTCACTTTCCTTTAGGACTTCTGGTCATTTTTTTCCAGTCCCAGCTGCCCCAGTGGTGACCTAGTCTACGTAGATTTCAACCAACTTCCATGAAGACACAATGTGACAGTGTTCTGATCCATGTCCATGCCATGAACCTCTTGTCTTTATTTTTTTCAACCAGTAAATATGGGTCAATGCCTACAAAGTGAAAACTTGTATGCAGTACTTACCATAGGAGTTACTCTGTCTTCAAAGGGCTTACAAGCTAGTGGAATTTAGGTAGGCCTAGTGAGAACTAATGTGAATCAATGTGTTCAGCACACCACAGTAGAAGTTAAAAAAGTTTCTAAGGGAGTATAGAAGAGGAAGTGAATCCATCATAGCAATCACAAAAGGTGTTTGAAGGAGGGCTATCTGAGCTGGACTTGAGATGAAAAGGCTATCTGAACTCACTTCTCTTCTTTCATATCTCTTATATGCCATTAGTTAATGGCTGTTATTTTGCAAATGCTTTTTGTTGCAGTGTTTTAAAAATGTATAAAGCTTAAAAATGACAACTAATACATATATATGGATAATCTTTTCTGGTACACATTAATCACTAAGGTATTTTTAAGCTATGATCATAATTTACATCAGCTTTTATACACATATTCTATATTAGAAATAAGGCCCACTGATTTTCATTTTAAGTATTGTGTTCCCTCAACAGAAGTTTCCAAAATTGTTTATTTAACTGAATTAAAAAAATTCCTTTAAATAAATTAAAAAATATATTATTATTGTTTAAAGACCACGTGGGAAACCCTGGTGGCGTAGTGGTTAAGTGCTAAGGCTGCTAACCAAAGGATCGCCAGTTTGAATCCACCAGGTGCTCCTTGGAAACTCACGGGGCAGTTCTACCCTGTCCTATACGGTCGCTATGAGTTGGAATCAAATCAACGGCACTGGGTTTGGTTTTTTGGGTAAAGACCATGTGTAATATATTTAAAAAAGCATAGGACTAGACATCATTAAGATCTATATTCTAATCCCTAGTATGTCACTAAGGAGCCCTGGTGGTGCAGTGATTAAAGTGCTTGGCTGCGAACCAGTATGTTGGCAGTTCGAACCCAGCAGTTGTTCCACGGGAGAAAGATGTGGCAGTCTGCTTTCATAAAGATTACAGCCTTGGAAACCCCATGGAGCAGTTCTGATCTGTCCTATAGGGTCGCTATGAGTTGGAATCGACTCGATGGCAACATGTGTAGTATCACACCATCTGGTGCAGTGATTGAGAAAATCACTTCACTTCCATGGACCTTAGTTTCCTCATCTAGAAAAGGGTTTGGAATCAATGATCTTAATAACCTTTATGTTTTATTTCTTTCTGTCTAAATTCTCTTATTTTTTTTCCATTTATGATTTCAACTGGCTCAATTATTAAAATATCAAGAAACGGAATGACGCTTTTTGTGGCCATCTAGGAAAAAACCTTCTACAAATACTTTGGTCACAAGGGTGGATTCCAGAAACTAGTCATATGAAGTTTGCAGAACACTATGTTAGGCTCAATATGTGCTCATGACAGACCACATTGAGAAAGAGTGTCCTAAAATTACATCATCTTTAAAGAGTTATGTCTCAAGAGGCCATGTCAGTGGTCAAAACCTTGGCTGAACTTCTTTTTGATGCATTACTGACAGAAAAGTCATTACTCCTCAAACTGTAAAATGAGATCTGAGACATACCCTAATTAACAACAATAACAGCAAAACATACAAGGCCAGAGGTGCATTTCACAATGGAGAGATTAAGTGATTTAAATCTAGTAGAATAATTTTTGGCTACAGTGAGACAGACTTGAGGGGGACATGAAACTCTCTGAAAACACAGAGTATTTCAGTCCAAATTTAATTCTTAGTGCACAGGAACATAATGACAATTGTTTACTATGGTTGTGAAATCCGAATCTGTCAAAAATTGTTTGAACAAATAACCTTAAAGAATGAAAAGTTATATAAAAAGGGACATATTTTTTCTTGAATTAAAACAGGCTGTTTTTTGTACACTGAAGACAGTGACAGGCCCAGAAGCAACCCAGCGGCAAAGCTGACAGTGCTGGGTGGCAGGGCCGAGAGGAGGCCTGCATGACTGAGAGGGGCTGAGAGAGCTGTCCTGCACTGAAGAAGGGAGACTTTGCCTACATGCTTCATGATCCCGACCCTGAGTTGTAGCCTGTTGATCCTGATCCCAAGTTGTACCCTGTTCCTTAATAAACCACTTAACTCTAATAAATACATAAAACAGGTTGTTGAGATTTTTACCATTTTCTAGCCAGACTCCTCTTGGCATATGGAGTGAAGGAGGATCAGTATCGTTGGGTGAGATCTGGGTGTAGGATTCTACAGTAATGATGCCCAAGAGAAATATAATGTAAGCCATATATGTAATTTTAAGCTTTCTAGTAGCCACATTAAAAAAAGTAAAAAGAAACTAGTAAAATTAAATATAGTAACATCTTTTAATTAACCCAATACATCCAAAATACAATAATTTCTAATTGTAATCAATATAAAAATCACTATGAGCTATTCTGCATCCCTTTTTCATACCAAGTCTTCAAAACCTGGTCTGTATTTTACACTTACAGCACATCTCTGTTTGTACTCGCTACATTTCCAGTGCTCAGCAGCGAGTTCTGCACAGCAGCTGAAGTAACCTGAGTCCTGTAGCCCAAAGTTATGGGAACTATGAGCTTTACTCTCTTTTCTTCCTTCAACTGCCCTTTCCTTGGGCTTTTGGTCGCCATTTTTGGAAGATTATTTAGAAGATTCATGGCAGAGGGCATCAACCTAGGACGCTAACCTTCTTGTAGAGCAAGTAAAATCTGTCAACCACTACAGGCTAAAGAACAGAGAAGGTCTGAAACCAGGTAATGCAGTAAAGTGTTTTTCATAAAATCAGTCACAGATAAGACAGAAGGGTTCAATGTGAACTTCAAAGGGTATTAAAGCGAAGCAGATTCAAAGAGTAGCGTGGATCTTTTCCCTTTGGCCTTGTTATTAAACTAAGTTGTCTATGTTGTAAACTATAGATAATCTGGCCCAAGTTGTACCGATAAAAAATGTTTCACCCCCTTGTTTTCCCCCTTTTTCACATTACCTATTTCTTTGCTGAATAAACCTAAAAATCCAAACCCACTGCCATTGAGTCAATTCTGACTCACAGCGGTGAATAAAGAGAAAGATATTTGGGACAAATTGTATTTGATTTTATTGTCTTTGTTGGAGACTTGTAAACTTCTTTTGTTATTGGTGACCATTCAAAATTGAGAAGAATTGAAAATCAGGAAACTCTTGCTTTAAAAAAATTTTTTAAAACAAATTATGACTAGAAAAATTTAAGATCTTATGTAGGAAAAAAAAAAAAAGAGGGATGACCCTCCTTAAAATTTCACTATAAGTACCTATCTAGATTCTTATATTAGAAATCTGAGATTCTGTAATACCGCAAGTAGGCCTTGCTAAAAAGGAAAACTAATGCATGCAAAAGCCATACATAGAACCCATATTACATTAATACTTATATTTTGGGGCATATAGCAAAATATAGCATGGATTTTACCTTAACTAAAAATATAATTTTTCCTTTGGTGGAAAAAATGGAAATGTCAACTTGTCAGACGCCTTAATTAAAACATTATCTAAAGTTAAACAGAACATGAGATAATATTCCAGTTATTGTACATCATGTATAAACACGTTTTGTACACTATGAAAATTAAATTCCTTTATAAACTGAGGAGTAGAGAATAGAGCTAAGTGTTTTGCTGTTGTTAGGTGCTGCAGAGTCAGTTCCAACTCAAAGTGACTCTATGGACAAGAGAACAAAACACTACCTGGTACTGCGTCATCCTCACAATCGCTGCTATGTCTGAGTCCATCATTGCAGCCACTGTGTCAACCCATCTCACTGAGGGTCTTCCTTTTTCTCACGGACCCCTACTTTACCAAGCATGATGTCCTTCTCCAGAGACTGGTCCCTTCTGATAACATGTCCAAAGTCTGTGGGGCAAAGACTTGCCATCCTTGCTTCAAATAAACATTCTGGCTGTACTTCCTCTAAGACAGATTTGTTCATTCTTCTGGAAGTCCACGGTATATTCAACATTCTTTGCCAACACCATAATTCCAAGGCATCAATCCTTCTTTGGTCTTCCTTATTCATTCTCTAGCTTGGCACACCTTAGTTCTAAAGTGTTTTGGCTTTGACAAATGTTTGCCTTGCATGTGTCTGGCACTTTACAGGGTACTTGTTATTATGAGATTAATAAGTAAGACACTGTTTCTGCTGTCATGCATCTTACAGTTGAGGCAGGAACAGGCATGTAAAACTAATATATTGTTCAGTGCTTACATGTAACAGGTATACTCACTAAATTTTTGGTGAATAAAGTATTATCAGGGGACTTATGCTTCTGGTCAAGGTAGAGTAACAGGTACTGGATTTACTCTCCTGCTTGAACTCCTCTCCCCACCCAAACTGACAAAATAGATGAAACAATTGTTTTCAAAATACTGGACATCAGGCAATGAAGGAAAGTAATCCCAGAAAGGTGAAAACAGACAGAGTAAGTCATACAATTGCCCCAACTTACTGCCATGAGAAAGTTTCCTAGCACTGGCACAGGAAGGGGGGCGCAGGCGAAGTCTGGCAGATTTTCTGAGTTGATGAGATGGAGCTGACAGTAAAGAAAGGCCAAGGCAGCTAGAGTTCATACTGCAGAGTACTGGAGAGGAGAGACAGCTCCACAGAGAAAGAACCATGGAGATCTGGAGAGGGTCTCCTTCATATATTCAGTTCAGTACTGATTAGTACACAACTACTCAGCTGAATACATGCAATACGTATAAAGGCAAGAAAACTACCTAAGGCTGCAGAAATAACGACCTGGAAGGCTTACAGGTTACAGTGCATTACCTCTATTAGCATTCACACAGGGCTAGGAATACTGTCAGTTCCCACCAATAGGACTAAAATACCTCATGATTCACAGTTATTGGGTAGAATACACAGAATGTTCTTACCTTAGTAAGTTAGTGAGGAATAATTAGCCTGACTGAGCACTACTCTGGACTTGTTTAACAAAACTTACAAGCAAAACTCAAAAGGATCAAACTGTTCCTAAGCAACTTAACTGCATCTCCCCCCAAAAAGCTCAAGAATATTTATTAAAAAACCAACCAATCCTATTGCCACTGAGTCGATTCCAACTCATAGTGACCCTATAGGACAGTTTCCGAGGAGCATCTGGTGGATTCAAACTACTGACTTTTTAGTTAGCAACAGAAACTCTTAACCACTATGTCACCAGGGTTTCCAGAATATCTACAGGAATGCAAAAATATCCATCATCCAACTAGGTAAAATTCACAATATCTGGCATCCAATAAAAAAAGCACCAGGCATGCAAAAAAGCAAAAACCACCACTACCAATAATGAAGAGAAAAATGAATCCCTGAAACAGACTTAGAACTGACACAGCTGTTACGATTAGCAGACAAGCACATGAAAATAGTTATTATGACCATATTTCATATAGTAAAAAAGTTAAGACACATGGAAGGTACATAAAGGACCCATGTTGAACTTTAGAGATGAAAACTACAACGTCTTAGATGAAAAGCACTTGATGGGATTAATGGCAAATTAACACACAGCAATAGAAACTGGCCAAAATGAAAAATAAAAAGAATAAAAAAATTGGAAAGAGCACTAATGAACTAGGGGACAATTTCAAGTGTCCTAATACATGTAATGGTTTTTTGGTTTTTTTTAATACATGTAATTGGCATCCCTGAAGAAGAGGGAGGTTAGAAAAAATATTTGAGGCAATGATGGTTGAAGATATTCAAATTTGATAAAAAGAAATTTAGATAAAAACTATAAATCAAGAACCAAGAAGTTCAATGAACCCTGTCTTAGTTATCTTTGTTGTTGTTGCTAGTTGCCATCGAGTCGGTTCTGATTCATAGCGACCCTATCACAACAGAATGAAACACTGCCCGGTCCTGTGCCATCCTCACAATCGTTGTTATGCTTAACTCATTGCTGCAGCCACTGTTGTCAATCCACCTCGTTGAGCGTCCTCCTTTTTTCCACTAACCCTGTACTTTGCCAAGCATGATGTCCTTCTCCAGGGACTAGTCCCTCCTGACAACATACCCAAAGCATGTAAGAAGCAAGCCATCCTTCCTTCTAAGGAACATTCTGGTTCTACCTCTTCCAAGACAGATTTGTTACTTCTCGTGGCAGTCCATGGTATATTCAATATTCTTCTCCAACACCACAATCCAAAGGCATCAATTCTTCTTTGGTCTTCCTTTTTCAGTGTCCAGCTTTCACATGCATATAACGCAACTGAAAATACCATTGCTTGGGTCAGACACACCTTAATCTTTGAGGTGACATCTTTGCTTTTCAACACTTAAAAGAGGTACTTTGCAGCAGATTTTCCCAATACAATGTGTCATTTGATTTCTTTTTAAAATAATTTTTATTGTGCTTTAAGTGGAAGTTTACAGATCAAGTAGTCTCTCATATAAAAACCCATATACACCTTGCTACACACTCTTGATTACTCTCCCCCTAATGAGACAATTTTATTTTTTTTAATGAGACAGCCTGCTCTCTCCCTCCACTCTCTCTATTCGTGTCCATTTCACCAGCTTCTAAACCCCTCCACCCTCTCATCTCCCTTCCAGGCAGGAGATGCCAACATAGTCTCTTGGATCATGGACACCTGATCCAGGAAGCTCACTCCTCACCAGCATCCCTCTCCAACCCATTGTTCAGTCCAATCCATGTCTGAAGAGGAGGCTTCGAGAATAGTTCCTGTCCTGGGCTGATTGAAGGTCTAGGGGCCATGACCACTGAGGTCCTTCTAGTCTCAGTCAGACCATTAAGTCTGGTCTTTTTATGAGAATTTGGGGTCTGCATCCCACTGCTCTCCTGCTCCTTCAGGGGTTCTCTGTTGTGTTCCCTGTCAAGGCAGTCATCAGTTGTAGCCAGGCAACATCTAGTTCTTCTGGTCTCAAGATGATGCAGTCTCTGGTACATGTGGCCCTTTCTGTTTCTTGGGCTCATAATTGCCTTGTGTCCTTGGTGTTCTTCATTCTCCCTTGATCCAGGTGGGTTGAGACCAATTGACGCATCCCAGATGGCTGCTTGCTAGCGTTTAAGACCCCAGACGCCACCCTTCAAAGTGGGATGCAGAATGTTTTCTTAATAGATTTTATTATGCCAATTGACTTAGCTGTCCCCTGAGACCATGGTCCCCAGGCCCCTGCCCCTGCTATGATGGCCTTCGAAGCACTCAGTTTATTCAGGAAACTTCCTTGCTTTGGTTTAGTCCAGTTGTGCTGACCTCCCCTATATTGTGTGCTCTTTCAATTCACCTAAAGTAGTTCTTATCTACTACCTAATTAGTGAGTGCCCCTCTCCCACCCTTCCTCCCTCCCCCTCTCGTGACCACAAAAGAATGTTTTTCTCAGTTTAAACTATTTCTCAAGTTCTTATAATAGTGGTCTTATACAATATTTGCCCTTTTGCAACTAATTTCACTCAGCATAATGCCTTCCAGGTTCCTCCACGTCATGAAATGTTTCACAGATTCCTCACTGTTCTTTATCCATGTGTAGTATTCCATTGTGTGAATATACCATAATTTATCCATTCACCCGTTGATGGGCACCTTGGTTGCTTGCATCTTTTTGCTATTGTAAACAGTGCTGCAATAAACATGGGTGTGCATATATGTGTTCGTGTAAAGGCTCTTATTTCTCTAGATATATAGGAGTGGGATTGCTGGATCGTATGGTAGTTCTATTTCTAGCTTTTTAAGGAAGCGCCAAATCGATTTCCAAAGTGGTTGCATCATTTGACATTACCACCAGCAGTGCAGAAGTGTTCCAATCTCTCCATAGCCTCTCCAACATTTATTATTTTGTGTTTTTTTGGATTAATGCCAGCCTTGTTGGAGTGAGATGAAATCTCATTGTAGTTTTGATCTGCATTTCTCTAATGGCTAATGATCGTGAACATTTCCTCATATATCTGTTCCCTACCTGAATGTCTTCTTTAGTGAAGTGTCTGTTCATATCTTTTGCCCATTTTTTAATTGGGTTATTTGTCTTTTTGTAGTTGAGTTTTTGCAGTATCATGTAGATTTTAGAGATCAGACGCTGATCAGAAATGTCATAGCTAAAAACTTTTTCCCAGTCTGTAGGTAGTCTTTTTACTCTTTTGGTGAAGTCTTTGGATGAGCATAGGTGTTTGATTTTTAGGAACTCCCAGTTATCTAGTTTTTCTTCTCCATTCTTAATAATGTTTTATATATTGTTTCTGCCATGTATTAGGGCTCCTAACGTTGTCCATATTTTTTCTTCCATGATCTTTACCGTTTTAAATTTTATATTGAGGTCTTTGATCCATTTTGAGTTAGTTTTTGTGCATGGAGTGAGGTATGTCTCTTGTTTTATTTTTTTGCAGCTGGATATCCAGTTATGCCAGCACCATTTGTTAAAAAGACTGTCTTTTCCCCATTTAACTGTTTTGGGGCCTTTGTCAAATATCAACTGCTCATATGTGGATGGATTTATGTCTGAATTCTCAATTCTCTTCCATTGGTCCACGTATCTGTTGTTGTACCAGTACCAGGCTGTTCTGACTGCTATGGCGGTATAACAGGTTCTAAAATCAGGTAAAGTAAGGACTCCCACTTTGTTCTTCTTCTTCATTAATGTCTTATTTATCCAGGGCCTCTTTCCCTTCCATATGACGTTGGTGATTTGTTTCTCCACCTCATTAAAGAATGTCAGTGGGATTTGGATCCGAATTGCATTAAATGTATAGATAGCTTTTGGTAGAATAGACATTTTTATAATGTTAACTCTTCCTATCCCCGAGCAAGGTATGTTCTTCCACTTGGGTAAGGCTCTTTTGGTTTCTTGCAGAAGTGTATTGTAGTTTCTTTGTATAAGTCTTTTACATCTCTGGTAAGATTTATTCCTGAGTATTTTATCTTCTTGGGAGTTACTGTAAATGGCATTGATTTGGTGATTTCCTCTTCGATGTTCTTTTCGTTGGTGTAGAGGAATCCAACTGATTTTTGTATGTTTATCTTGTAACCCAATACTCTGCTGAACTCTTTTATTAGTTTCAGTAGTTTTCTGGAGGATTCCTTAGGGTTTTCTGTGTATAAGATCATGTTGTCTGCAAATAGAGATACTTTTACTTCTTCCTTGCCAATCTGGATGCCCTTTATTTCTTTATCTAGCCTAATTGCTCTGGCTAGGACTTCCAGCACAATGTTGAATAAGAGTGGTGATAAAGGGCATCCTTGTCTGGTTCCCGATCTCAATGGGAATGTTTTCAGGCTCTCTCCATTTACGGTGATGTTGGCTGTTGGCTTTGTATAAATGCCCTTTATTATGTTGAGGAATTTTCCTTCTATGTCTATTTTGCTGACAGTGTTTATCATGAATGAGTGTTGAACTTTCTCAAATGCCTTTTCTGCATCAATTGATAAAATCATGTGATTCTTGTCTTTTGTTTTATTTATGTGGTGGATTACATTAATTGTTTTTCTAATGTTGAACCCTCCCTGCATACCTGATATGAATCCCACTTGGTCATGGTGAATTATTTTTTGGATATGTTGTTGAATTCTATTGGCTAGAATTTTGTTGAGGATTTTTGCATCTATGTTCATAGGTCTATAATTTTCTTTTTTTGTGGTGTCTTTACCTGGTTTTGGTATCAAGGATATGGTGGCTTCATAGAATGGGTTTGGTAGTATTTGGTCCTTTTCTGTGCTCTGAAATACCTTTAGTCCTAGTGGTGTTAACTCTTCTCTGAAAGTTTGGTAGAGCTGTGCAGTGAAGCCGTCTGGACCAGGGCTTTTTTTGTTGGGAGTTTGTGGATTACCTTTTCAATCTCTTCTTATGCTATGGGTCTATTTAGTTGGTCTACCTCTGTTTCTGTTAGTTTAGGTACATAGTGTGTTTCTAGGAATTCATTTCTTCTAGGTTTTCAAATTTGTTTGAGTATAGTTTTTCATAGTATTCTGATATGATTCTTTTAATTGCATTTGGGTCTGTTGTAATATCCATCTTATTTCTTATTCGGGTTATTTGCTTCCTCCCCTGTTTTCCTTTTGTCAGTTTGGCCAGTGGTTTATCAATTTGGTTGATTTTTTCAAAAAACCAGCTTTTGGTCTTGTTAATTCTTTCAATTGTTTTCCTGTTTTCTATTTCATTTAGTTCAGCTCTAAGTTTTACTATTTGTTTTCTTCTGGTGCCTGTGGGTTTCTTTTGTTGCTCTCTATTTGTTCAAGTTGTAGGGATAATTCTATGATTTTGGCCCTTTCTTCTTTTTGGATGTGTGCACTTATTGATATAAATTGGCCTCTGAGCACTGCTTTTGCTGTGTCCCAAAGGTTCTGATAGGAAGTGTTTTCATTCTCATTGGATTCTCTGAATTTCTTTATTCCATACTTAATGTCTTCTATAATCCAGTCTCTTTTGAGCAGGGTATTGTTCAGTTTCCAAGTGCTTGATTTCTTTTCCCTGCTTTTCCTGTTATTGATTTCTACTTTTATGGCCTTACGGTCAGAGAAGATGCTTTGAAATATTTCAATGTTTTGGATTCTGCTAAGGCTTGCTTTATGACCTAATATGTGGTCTATCCTAGAGAATGTTCCATGTGCACTAGAAAGGAAAGTATACATGGTTGCTGTTGGGTGGAGTGTTCTGTACATGTCTACAAGGTCAAGTTGGTTGATTGTCACATTAAGATCTTCCATGTCTTTATTGAGCTTCTTTCTGGATGTCCTGTCCTTCACCAAAAGTGGTGTGTTGAACTCTCCTACTATTATTGTGGAGTTGCCTATCTCACTTTTCAATGCTCACAGACTTTGTTTTATGTATCTTGGAGTCCTGTCATTGGGTGCATAAATATTTAATATGGTTATATCTTCTCGGTATATTGTCCCTTCCATCATTATATAGTGTCCTTCCTTATCTTTTCTGATGGATTTAACTTTAAAGTCTATTTTGTCAGAAATTAATATTGCCACTCCTGCTGTTTTTTGATTGTCGTTTGCTTGATATATTTTTTTCCAGCCTTTGAGTTTTAGTTTGTTTGTGTCTCTAAGTCTAAGGTGTGTCTCTTGGAGGCAGCGTGTTTTTTAATCCATTCTGTTTTCTTTTTTAATCCATTCTGCCACTCTCTGTCTCTTTATTGGTGCGTTTAGTCCATTCAGGTTAATTATGGATAGGTACGAATTTAGTGCCATCATTTTGATGTCTTTTTTGGTGTGTTGTTGACAGTTTCTTTTTCCCACTTGATTTTATGTGCCGAGTAGGTTTTCTTTATATATTGTCCTTTCCTCATATTTGTTGTTGTTTTGTTTCTGCTGAGCCTGTATTTTTCCCTCGTATTTTATTTTGATGAGTAGGATAGTTTGTCTCCTTTGTGATTACCTTATTATTTACCCCTATTTTTCTAAATTTAAGCCTAGCTTTTATTTCTTTCTATTGCTGTATCTTCCTCTCCATATGGAAGGTGTATGATTACATTTCTTAGTCACTCTTTATTATTTTAATGTTGTCTCCTTTTATATAATAACATCGCTGTTACCCTGTTTTGGGCTTTTTTTTTTTTTTGGATTTCCCTGTCTGGGTTGACTTCTTATTGCTCTGCCCAGTGTTCTAGTCTTGGGTTGATACCTGATATTATTGATTTTCTAACGAAAGAACTCCCTTTAGTATTTCTTTTAGTTTTGGTTTGCTTTTTACGAATTCCCTCAACTTGTGTTTATCTGGAAATATCTTAATTTCACCTTCATATTTAAGAGACAGTTTTGATGGATATATGATTCTTGGCAGGCAGTTTTTTTCCTTCAATTTTTAAAATATGTCATCCCATTGCCTTCTTGCCTGTATGGTTTCTGTCGAATAGTCCGAGCTTATTCTTATTGGCTCTCCTTTGTAGGTGACTTTTCGTTTATCCCTCACTGCTCTTATAATTCTCTATCTTTGGTTTTCGCAAGTTTGATTATGATATGTCTTGGTGACTTTCTTTTCAGATGTACCTTATGTGGAGTTCGATCAGCATTTTGGATAGATATCTTCTCACCTTTCAGAACATCAGGGAAGTTTTCTGCCAACAAATCTTCAATAATTTTCTTTGTATTTTCTGTTATCCCTCCCTGTTCTGGTACTCCAATCACTCGTAGGTTATTTCTCTTGATAGAGTCCCACATGATTCTTAAGGTTTCTTCGTTTTTTAAAAATTCTTTTATCTGATTTTTCTGCAAATGTATTAATGCCAAGTGACTTATCTTCGAATTCAGAAATTCTAGCTTCCACTTGCTCAATTCTGCTCCTCCTTCTATTGAGTTGTCTAATTCTGTAATTTTATTGTTAATCTTCTGAATTTCTGATTGCTGTCTATGGATTTTTCCAGCTTATTAAACTTTTCATTATGTTCCTGAATAATCTTTCTAATTTCTTCAGTTGCTTTACCTGTGTGTTCCTTGGCTTGTTCTGCATATTGCCTTATTTCCTTCCTGATGTCTTGAAGGGTTCTGTATATTAAACTTTTGTATTCTGCATCTGGTAATTCCAGGAATGCACTGTCATCTAGAAGATCCCTGGATTCTTTGTTTTGAAAGTTTGTTCAGGTGATCATGGTCCTTCTTTATGTGACTTGATATTGGCTGTTGTCTTTGAGCCATCTATAAGTTAATGTATTAGTTTATGCTTGCTTACTGTGTCGTAGCTTCTTGCTTTGTTTTGTTTTGGTATACCCCTATGGGTTGCTTAAGTGAGCTAGATTGATTACTTTCGCCTTTGGAGCTCTGGTGTCCTGTCCCCAGCTGGCTAAAGCTGTTATCAGGTATATCAGTCTAGCAGTCCATTCAGTTTTCTTGTATGAATGCAGCTCAGGTTTCCAGGTAGCTGATCATCAAGTGTGTGGTATAGGTTCTGTCCTACAGTCTTAGAGGGGCAGGGGTGATTGGTGCATATACCCGTATCTGATTGCAGCAGGGGGTCACGCTCTGAACAAGGCAGGGGGCTGAGAACTGACCCCTGGGTGTCTCTGAGGAAGATGCCTCCCTGTTCCCTAGAGCGTGCTGGTGGGTGGGTTCTGCAGAGGGACCATGGGCACCCAAAGTTTTTGGTTGCAAGGACTGGGAGGTACCAGTTATCTTTGGACCTCTGTCGCAGGTGGGTGGGTCACCTGAGTGGAGCTACCAGTCCTTAGGTCCCTGATGCGGGTAGGTGAGGACCTTGTTTAATAGGCAATGTCAAACGTCAAACACCCACCTCGCCACCACACAGCTGAAACAGTTGGAGTTTGCCAACAACGGCCTATTCTCCCGAAATAGGCCCACACAGGTCCGTGCAGAAGGGAAAGGTGCTCAAGGTCCACGGACGGTTTATGCCTGGACAAGAGCTGCTTCTGTCCTGAGCTCCCCCAGTTAATAGACCTAGCAAATTATCTTTTATCCCAATTGCAATTTTTTTCCTTCCCCACGGCTCGGAGGATGGTTAGGTGCTCAACAGGGCCTATCAGAGGCCCAGGGATTCAGGTGCTGAAGCTGGCTTGGGGGTGGGGGGGGGGGGCGCGGGAAAAGATATGCAAATACTTAGCTTTTGCCAAGAGCGCCGTTCTTCTCAGGTTCCAGAGGTGTGAGTAGGCTGTGCGGCTGGCTGCTTCTCTCTGAGGGAACTGCAGCTGAACGCTAGTACCAGCCTGCTGCCGCCACTGCTGCTCCAGGAACGGTGCTTGAGGGCTCCCCTCGATTCAGGTCCAGTAACTCCTCTCCACTTCTGAAAGGTCTCTTCCCCTCCCGGCCCTCGGTTCATTTTCTAAGCTTGCCTTTGATGTTCAAGGCTCCCAGCTTGTCACAAATATACTCATTTCACTTGTTTGTTCACGTCTTTGTTGTAAAGTAGGCTCACCAGAAGCGTCTGTCTATTCTGCCATCTTGGCTCCGCCTCCTCGTTTGATTTCTTGATTGCTGCTTCCATGGGTGTTGATTGTGGATCCCAGTAAAATTAAATTCTTGACAACTTCAATCGTTTCTCTGTTTATCATGATGTTGCTCATTGGTCCAGTTATCTAGTGCTGCTATATAGAAATATCACAAGTGGATGGCATCAAGAAACAGAACTTTATCTTCTCACAGTCTAGTAGGCTGGAAGTCCAAATTCAGGGCATCAGCCCCAGGGAAAGGCTTTCTCTCTCTGTCGGCTTAGGAGGAAAGTCATTCTCATCAATCTTGCCCTTGACCAGGAGCTTCTCCATGCAAGAGCCCCAGATCCAAAGGACACGCTCTGCCCCCAGCGCTGCTTTCTTGGTGGTATCAGGTTCCCATGTCTTTGCTTGCTTCTCTCTTTTGTATCTCAAAAGAGATTGGCTTAAGACAAAACCTAATCCTATAAATTGAGTCCTGCCTCATTAACATAACTGCCGATAATCCCACTGCCTTAATATCATAGAGATAGGATTTACAACACATAGTGAAATCAAATCAGATGAAAAAATATTGGACAATCACACAATACTGGGAATCATGGCCTAGCCAAGTTGACAGATATTTTTTGGAGACACAATTCAATCCATGACAAACCCCAAGCACAAGAAACATGAAGAAAGACAGTAAGAAGCATCATAATCAAACTGCTGAAAATCGGTGGTAAAGAGAAAACCTTAAAAGCGGCCAGAGAAAATGAAACACTAAGTACAGAGAAATAAAGGATAAAACAAGGTTTCTCAATGAAAACAATACAAGCACGACAGTGAAAAATATCTTTAGAGTACCAAAAGAAATAAGCTATGAACCTAGTATTCTATACCTGGCAAAAAGTATTTTTCAAAAATAAAGTCGTTCTGGCATACTAAAGCTAAATGTCGTCCTCTGAGGTAGTCTGCAGGGAACTGCCTATCCACCTCGGGATTTACTCCCGACACCTCTCCTTGGTTTTAGAACTGTAACCAGACTATAAGGGATTAGTACAAAGTGGGATCCATGAACAGGTTCCAAACACACCAAAAAATTACAACATTTTGCCGATTTATTTTGACATAAATCTGGAGAATATGTATGTGAAATGATCTTAAAGGTGCTGGATCAGGGTGGAAGGAATATCATGTTGGATTAGGCTAAATTTAATGATATGGGTGTACTAAGCAGCAAGTCTGGATACAATGTACTAGTGGCTCTGAAATTGGTTGGTTAACTGGTGTCTGAAAGCAAAAGTGGACTACAGTAAATAAAACTAAAATGTGGAACTTTCTTGCTATACTGTAGAGGAAGATATCCAAAGGCTTAGTGACATAAAAATGCTACAATACATTTATTATGTAAGACCTGCCCACCCACTCTCTCTTTCCTGGGAAGGTCCAGAGGGATACCTCCTTCATGAAGGCTACAAGAAATACACTGGTGAGAAGAGTCTGGCATCCATAAAATGTTCTCTGACGACTGCTTTCTGCAGGCCATGAATCATAGTGCTATCAAGCTGATCTTCCTGACTTCAGTGAGGATAATAGATTTTAGGGTGACAGTGGAAAAATGGTAGCACTTAACTGCTAGAGAAAAGATGGGCAGGGTTCTTAAGTGGATATTTGTTACTTGATCATAATGTGCCTAGGACTGAAATAGCCTACTAAAGTCATATTTGATTTGTATTAGTAGAAATATTGTCTGGTAAACAATAGCAGGATTTGAGTTACTACAATAGAGCATCAGAGCCCCTCTGTCAATTCCTAGACTTGAACTAGTTCGTAGACCCAGGGCCATTCCCGTGAAGACAAGGCTGGGTCTCCTTAAGGACTCTGGTACACAGACAAAAATTATACTCTCAATCTACCTCCTAGCCTTCCCCAATGAGTGTATGGACATTTACTAGAATTTGCTATGACTACTATGCATTGGGGAAGGGAATTTGGGGGGTCGGGGGGTTCTGTATACAGGTTCTGAAATGACACTAATTCATGGAGGTCCCAAACACCACTATGATCTACCAGCCAGTGTAGAGTTTTCGCTTGGATCCTTCTTACTGTATCCCTTGTTGTGTGTCACCACTGAAGTCTCTGCTTCCTTAGCTTGTGTTCAGTTAAGTGTTTTGACAAGAGATTTTCTTGAACGACAGGATTCAGTGTTTGCTTGGTTGTTGTAAACCTTTGACTTTTGAGAATTCTGACAAAGTTAGCTCTGACAGCTTTTGTTTGGTTTTTGATTATTTCTTTGGAGGGGCAGGAGTTTGGAACTGCCTCATCTGTCATTTTTGACCTCACTACAGCAGAAACGTTTTGGAGCAAAACTATGCCGTCCTCTACAGATTACTAGTCTCCTTTGAGAAACAGCTTCTGGATTCCTACGGAACCTAGTAAAGAACAACAGACTCAGGGCCACGAAGTTAGCATGTAACCTGAGCTACCTATCATGGAACAGATGTCCATGAAACAGTGGCCATAGCACAATGGTTAAGCGATCAGCTGCTAAACAAAAGGTTTGAACCTACCCAGTGGTTCCAAGGGAGAAAGACCTGGTGGCTTGCTCCCATAAAGACTATAGCTTAGAAAATCCTAAAATTACAGCTTAGAGAACCCTATGGGGCACCTGGGGTTTTTATGAGTCGAAAACTGACCTGAAGGCACCTAACAACAAGCTATAAAGTTAAATGTACACAAAAGCACTCCAGTATCAAGCAGAAGTGGAATACACAAAATCAGGCCCAAACAAGCTCTAAAGGCACAAGTTGTAACAGCAAATGTCCTAAATACCTATGGCCAATACTCCTGCCACACTTCCTCCTTTCTCTCAATTCATCCTAGGTCTGTGAAGAGTGCTCTTCCAGCTGATTAAAGAAGGAAAATTTGGGCCTTGTTTACATATATCTCTGCATGATATGATGACAGTACCTAAAAGCAGACAGTTACAGAACTATAGCTCCACTCTTGGGTGGCTATGAAGGACAATAATGAAAGAAACCCCATTAGTGGGCAGAACTTTGAGCACTGTATTGGATTGTTAATTTTGCCTGGAAGGGGAGATGGCCAGAGGTATGACTGCATCTAATTTATGGGCAGTGGCTAATGGTTTAACTGGATGGCCAGAGACCTGGAAAAAAACACTGGAGATTAACAAGGAGGTCTGGGGAGAAGGTATGTGGATAGTCCTCTATGAATGATCACATAGTATGAAAATGTTTATATTCCACATGAACGCTTACCAAAGAGGAAACTCAGTGGAGGAATATTTTAATAATTAGGTGGACACTTTCAGTGTGAGTCAGCTTCCCTCCATAGCAACACTGTCCTTTCACAAGGGGTCCATGAATAAGTGGCCATGGTGGCAAGGTATGGAGGTTATGCATGGGTAACACAGACTTCCACTTACTAAAATGGATGTGACAACAGCTACTATTTAGTGACCAAAACCAAGCCCCAGTGTAGCCCAATTTCCTGGGGAGACCCAGCCAACCACACAAGGTGATTACACTGTACCATTTCCATCATTGAAGGGGTAGCACTTTGTTCTTATTGGAACAGATACCTACTCTAGATAGAGATTTGTTTCTCCTATCCACAATTCTGCTAAAACTATCATCTGTGGACACACGGAACATTTTGTTGATTGTCATGATATTTAATACAGCATTGCTGGAATGCTGATTGAGATTGCATTTAATCTACAGATCAATTTGTGGAGAACTGATATCCTAACTATACTGAATCTTCCACTTTGAGTTTTTATTATTGTGTAAATGAACCTGGCCATTTTTGTTAGTGTCTTGGTATTTGTTCATTCTGTATTTACTCATCTATTTATTTCAATATTTTAATTATCATATGTTCAAACTGGATAATTATATAAGTTTTTGGAAGGGCCAAAATCTGTTTTGATTGTTTCTGTTGACAGTAATTCATACTGGCTCATTTCCTTGTATGTTAGATCTTTTTTTAATTCTGAGTTCATACTTCATTGAATTTAACCTGTGGGAATTCTGACTGCCTATATTGGGAATGCGTTACTCCAGAAAGAACTTGGAGTCAAGGGTGGGGACCATGCTACTGGGTAGGGATTATTCCTTTTCCAGTGTCCAATTCTAATTCAAAAATCTCAGGTTCAGCTAGCTCTCCTTACTTGGGCCAAGGCTCAATTGTGGTTACAAACTCCCAATTGTTATTTACTCAGGGCTCTGGTTTCGTCTATTTGTTCTTTTCTCAAGTAGCGGGGAGGGGGCGAGCATATTAGAGATTTTCTTTTCTTCTTGGGAAATATCAACATAACTAAAATTATTTTTTTTGAAATTTTCTAAAACCCATTCTATATTGGTGAGAAAGTCTTTCATAGCACGTGGTCTAGTAAAACGCTGGTAATGGAGACCTTCACTGGATTTCTAAATTAAAAAAAAAAAAAGATAATTTATTGTTTAAAAATATTAGCTAAAAAAAGAAATTAGCTAAAATCTTGACAGATAAAAGGTTTTAATCCTATATCTGCTGAAATGGAAAGTGTTAAGGCCATGTTTTGTTTTGGTTTTTGTTGATAGATTTTTAGTAATCTCAGTTACAAAAAAATACTAAAATATGATTACTTCTTTGAAATGAGATGGTATGTTGGAATAATCTATAACCTCTGTAAAGCACTGCTTTGAAAAATTATCTTGGCATTGAAAGAACCTGATAAACAAAATAGCCCCTTGGCAGTACTCACATTCTATTTAATTTTCCCTTGAGAAGAGGAAAGAAATAATAACGTCTAGGTCACGAAAAGCAAAAGTCACTGAAGTTTTGAATCACCATCTAAAAATTAGTTCATTTCATTAATGTTTCTTTCTTAAAACATCAACACAGATGTTTGGCCTCTCTGTCTCGAAACTCTATGTTTTTCTAAAAAATGTTCAGAATGTCATGTTAAATCCCCACAAGTACATTGGTGTAACAAGAACGTAAGTATTAATAAATCCCAAGTTGGCAATAAATAACGCATTAAAATAAGAACATGACATCTGAGTCCATTTATAACTGAGAAGAACCTCTATATAATGTGCTGGAATGAAGCACAGGATCTATTTTTATATATATAAAGAGAATCGGGGAATTATCTAACTTTAGGGCTTCTACAGACCTTGATCTGTTAAGCCTACTCCTTCATTTTCTAGAACAAGAAAGTAACAAAAGACACGTGGCTTTTCTTAGGATATATTTACGATGTTTTATTCTTCTTATAAGAGTTTTCATTAACCTTCTACAAAAATGAGAATCTTTATTATAAAAATAATATATGCTTGTTATATATTTTATAAAATTTAAAAGTTTAAATTATAAGTAAAAATTTTTTCTAATCCTATTTTTCCAGAGAAAAACACTGCAAAGGATTTTGTGTAAATATTCTTCCAGATTTTTACTTTATTTTTATACATACACATATCTCACACACATACATACATGTAATTTTAGGTAAAAAATAGAATCATATTGTACTTACATAACTTCCTTCTTGTTGAACTTGTAATACATAATGGAAGTTTTTCCAGGTACTTCTTTCTTTTTAGTAGATGAACAGTATGCCAAAGAAGAGCCGTGCCACAATTATTTTAACAAACATCCAAATGGTAAACATTTAGGTTGCTTTCCATTTTTGGTACAATAAAATATTATAGCTAGTCTCTTAACTGCTACAGAATGTAATTCCAGTAAAAGTGAATCATTTCTTATCTTGTCAATTCCCTATGCAACCTAAAAACTGCTTGTTATTACATTTTTGATGCTAGATTGAATCACTGCAGATATTAAGCTAGAATTTCTGAGAAAGATACTCTGAAGTTGATTTTGAGAAGGTAAATGTGCCTTGTAAAAAGATTTAATTGCAGTACCCTAAGACATTCTCAGATAACAAGACAGTCTGTAAGTGAGGAGTAGGTATATACTGTAATTGAATTGCTCCCCTGCCTTATTTTTTGGCACTGCTGCAGTTCATCCATTTTCTCTGCCTAATTGTATTGTAAGAAAAAAAAGTATTGTAAGAAGACACCATAATTTATCTACCTATTCTATTGCCGATTCCATCACTCATCTGTCAGTCTGTCATACTGTGGTGGCTTACATGTTGCTGTGATACTGGAAGCTATGCCACCAGTATTTCAAATAACAGTAGGGTCACCCATGGTGGACAGGTTTCAACACAGCTTCCAGACTAAGAAATTCAAGCCAGATTCAGAAGAGGATGTGGAATGAGGGATATTATTGCTGATGTCTGATGGATCTTGGCTGAAAGCAGCAAATACCAGAAAGATGTTTACCTATGTTTTATTGACTATACAAAGGCATTCGACTGTGTGGATCATAACAAATTATGGATAACATTGCAAAGAATGGGAATTCCAGAACACTTGTGTTCATACGGAATCTGTATGTAGATCAAAAGGCAGTTGTTTGAACAGAACAAGGGGATACTGCACGGTTTAAAATCAGAAAACGTGTATGTCGGTTGTATCCTTTTACCATACTTGCTCAATCTGTACGTTGAATTACGGTGTTGGCAAGGAATACTGAATATACCATGGAATGCCAGAAGAACAAACAAATCTGTCTTGGAAGAAGTATGGCCAGAATGCTTCTCAGAAGCGAACATGGTGAGACTTTGTCTCATGTACTTTGGATATGTTATCAGGAAAGACCAGTCCCTGGAGAAGGACATCGTGCTTGGTAAAGTGGAGGATTAGCAAATAAAGGCAACCCTCAACAAACTAGATTAACACAGTGGCTGCAACAGTGGTCTCAAACAGCAAGGATTCTGAGAATGGTGCAGGGCTGGGCAGTATTTTGTTCTGTTGTATACAGGGTTGCTACAAATCGGAATCGACTAAACACACCTAACAACATCATTGTGGGTAAGCATGTTAGTTGTTTTCAATTTTCTTTATTTCAGACAACGCTGCTATGAACATTTTTGTACATGTTTCCTGGTGTATGCGGGAGCTCCTCTAGGATTGGAATCACTGGGTCACAGAGTATGTTCATATTCAGCTATATAAGCTAATGGCAAAATCTTTTCCGAAGTGGTTATATAATTTAAACTCTCATCAGCACTGTTTACATACTCCATTTGTTACAAATTTTTGGCAACACTTGTTGTTAAATCAGCTTTTTAAATCCTTGCCAAATAATGGGTGCAAAATGCTATTTCATTGTGGTTTTAATTTGTATTTATCGATACATTTCTTCTTTATTTTTTACGTCATCTTTTTATACATTTATTGTCCAAGTGAGTTTCCTTTTCTCTGAGATACTTTTACCCATTTTAAAACTGTGTTGTTTGTCTTTTCTTATTGATTTGTAGTTCTTTACAATCTGGGTACTAATTTGTCGGTAGTTACAAGCTCTGCAAGGATCTGTCCCTCTGAGGTTTGCATTTTACCCTCTTTAGGTTATCTTTGATGAACAGAAGTTCTTAATTTTCATGCAATCAAATGTGTCAATCTTTTTTTTATAGTTGGCATTATTTATGACTTAACAAATCTTTTCCTACCTTGAAGTCATAACGATATTCCTTGCGTTGTTGTGTTCTAAAAGTTCTAAAATTTGGCTTTTCATATTTAAGGCTTTAATCCATGTGGAAGTGATTTTTGTGTGTGACGTGAGATATCTGCACATTTTTTGTGTACAAGTTAATACACAGTAACCCAATTGTCTCAGTTCCACTTATGGAATCACCCATGTTTTTGCCATTGATGTGAAATGGCAACTCCGTCATAAATCAAGTTTTCCTATATGTGTGAGTCTGTTTCTGGGCTCTCTATTATGTTCTATTGGTCAACCTGTTTATGAATGTGCCAGTACCACCCTGTCTTAATTACTATAATCTTAAATTAATTTTGATATCTGAAAATGCAAATTTATACACTTTTTTTTTTTTTTTTTTTAGGAGTATGCTGACAATTCTTGGGTTTTTCTCTACCAAATTTATTACTTATACCCGGTAAATTTTGTTTTCTAATTTGCCAGTATTTAACATGCATTTTGTTTATTTTCTCGGGGGTTACAAAAATGGCTTTTGAAATCTTGTGGTGTCTTCACCTGGTTTTGGTATCAGGGTTTTGCTGGCTTCATAGAATGAGTTTTGGGAATATTCCATCCTTTTCTGTGCTCTGAAATACCTCTAGTAGTAGTGTTGTTAACTCTTCTCTGAAAGTTTGGTAGAATTCTCCAGTGAAGCTGTCAGGACCAGGGCTTTTTTTTTTGGTTGGGATTTTTTTAAAATCACTTTTTCAATCTCTTCTTTTGTTATAGGTTTATTTAGTTGTTTTACCTCTGTTGTGTTAGTTTAGGTAGGTAGATGTTTCTAGAAATTTGTCCATTCCTCTAGGTTTTTTAATTTGTTAGAGTGTAATTTTTCATAGTATTCTGTTACGATTCTTTTAATTTCAGTTGGGTCTGTTGTGATATCGTCCATCTCATTTCTTATTTAGGTTTTTTGCTTCCACTTCTGTTTTTCTTTTGTCAGTTTGGCCGATGGTTTATCAATTTTGTTGATCTTTTCAAAGAACCAACTTTTGGTCTTGCTAACTCTTTCAATTTTTCTATTCTCTATTACATTTAATTCTGCTCTTATTTTTATTATTTCCTTTCTTCTGGTGCCCAAGGGCTTCTTTTGCTGCTATTTGTGCAAATTGTAGTGTTAATTCTTTGATTTTGGCCCTTTCTTCTTTTTGGATGTGTTCATTTATTGCTATACACTGACCTCTGAGCACTGCTTTTGCTGTGTCCCAAAGGTTCTGGTAGAATGTGTTTTCATTCTCATTTGATTCTATGAAATTCTTTATTCTGTACTTAATTTCTTCTATAACCCACTAGTTTTTGAGCAAGGTGTTGTTCAGTTTCCGTGCATTCGATTTTTTTTCCTTGCTTTTTCTGTTACTGATTTCTACTTTTATGGCTTTATGGTCAGAAAAGATGCTTTGTAATATTTCCATGCTTTAGATCCTGCTAAGGCTTGCTTTATGGCCTAATACATAGTCTATCCTGGAGAATGTTCCATGCGCGGTGGAAAAGAAAGTATACTTGGCTGCTGTTGGATGAAGTGTTCTGTATATGTCTGTGAGGTCAAGTTGATGGATTGTGGCATTTAGATCTTCTGTGTCTTTATTGAGCTTCTTTTTGGATGTTCTGTTCTTCACCGAAAGTGGTGTTTCAAAGTCGTCTAATATCGTGGAGCTGTCTCTCCTTTCAATGCTCTTAGAGTTTGTTTTTTATGTATTTTGGAGCCCTGTCGTTGGGTTCATAAATACTTATTATGGTTATATCCTCCTGGTGTATTGACCCTTTAATCATTATATAGTGTCCTTTCTTATCCTTTGTGGTGGATTTTAAAGTCTATTTTGTCAGAAATTAATACTGCCACTCCTGCTCTTTTTCGATTGTTGTTTGCTTGCTGTATTTTTTTCCATCCTTTGAGTTTTAATTTGTTTGTGTCTCTAAGTCTAAGGTGTGTCTCTTGTAGGCAGCATATAGATGGATCATGTTTTTTAATCCATTCTGCCACTCTGTCTCTTATTGGTGCATTTAGTCCATTTACATTCAGCATAATTATGGATAAGTATGAATTTAGTGCTAACATTTTGATGTCTTTTTTTGTGTGTTTTTGCCAGTTTCTTTGTTGCACTTAATTTTCTGTGCTCAGTTGTTTTTCTTTATATATTTTCTTTTTCTCATTGTTGTTGATTTTGTATTTGCTGAGTCTTTATGTTCTTCTTGCTTTTTATTTTGATGTGCAGGATTGTTAGTTTCCTTTTTGGTTACCTTAATATTTACCCCTATTTTTATGAGCTTAAACCAATCTTTTATTTCTATCACCTTGACCTCCTCTCCATACAAAAGATCTATGACTATTATTTTTTAGTCCCTCTTTTTTGTTTTAATGTTGTCATCATCTACATAATGATGTCTCTGTTACCCTTTTTTGAGTGTTTTAGCATTATTTTTGTGATTTCCTATCTGTGTTGATATCTGGTTGCTCTGTCTTATGTTCTAGTCTTGGGTTGTTATCGGATGTTATTAATTTTCTAACTGGAGGACTCTCTTTAGTATTTCTTATAATTTTGGTTTGGTTTTTGCAAATTCCCTTAACTTCTGTTTATCTGTAAATGTCCTAATTTCACCATTATATTTGAGAGACACTTTTGCTGGATATATAATTCTTGGTTGGCAATTTTTTTCCTTCAAGGCTTTATATATGTCATCCCATTGCCTTCTTGCCTGCGTGGTTTCTGCAGAGCAGTCTGAGCTTAGTCTTAGTGACTCTCCTTTGTAGGTGACTTTTCGTTTATCCCTAGCTTCTCTTAAAATTCTCTCTTTATCTTTGGTTTTGGCAAGTTTGATTATGTCTCGGTGACTTTCTTTTTGGGTCTACCTTGTGTGGGGTTCGAGGAACATTTTGGATAGATATCTTCTCATCTTTCACAATATCAGGGAAGTTTTCTGATAACAAATTTTCAATAATTCTCTCTCTGTATTTCCTGTTATTCCCCCCCCCCATTCTGGTACTCTAATCACTCGTAGGTTATTCCTCTTGATAAGAGTCCCACGTAATTCTTAAGGTTTCTTCATTTTTTTAAACTTTTTCATCTGATTTTTCCTCCAATATGTTGGTGTCAGGTACTTTAAAAATACGGAATGCTTCATGAATCTGCATGTCATCCTTGTGCAGGGGCTATGCTAATCTTCTCTGTATCCTTACAATTTCAGTATATGTGCTGCCGAAGTGAGCACAGTTTTTGAAATCTTAATATTTAATTACACTTTCTCCTTGTGCAATAGGTTTGAGAAGAATTTTTGCATTAACTGTAAAGAATATGCTTCCAGTGTCATAGACTATCTAACAAAGAGACTAGGATGGGGAAACCAGATTATTTGCTTCTCCTAAATTGGGTCTTCGTTATTTTGGGAGAAGTTTATTTCTGTAAGATCATAAACATATTCTGAAGTCAAATGGAAATAACTTTTTGTATTTTACAGACACAAAGTATTTAGTAAATAATTCAGTAATTGATTTATCATTTAGATTGTTCACCATTCAGTGCCTGTTTCTTTAATGGTACAATTGAAAACTGACTGAAAAGGGCTGATGCGAGCATAGACATTAAGAGAATGTCTTATCTTCACTTACATATCTGGATAAGTGAACATTTTAAAAATGACTTTCCATTTTTACAGTTTGCATACAGAAATAGTGAAATAACCTAGTATTTTTCAAGAGAAAACAAAGAATGAATGAAAACCTCTTAAAATTTATGCCAAGTAATGACAGAAATGTTATGGCTATTGGCTCTTCGTCTTATTAGCTGTGGAAGGCTCAAGAACGTCATAGACTTGTAATTACTGAATCTCTGGGGCAGGGGGTGGGGAAGTATTCTCAAATAAAAGCAATAATCTGAAAGAAGTAAACATTACCTGTAGAGTACAGTTCATCATCTTTATTATGTAGTCAAACTGTTGATGGTCTAATATTGCCCGGTTTTGCTGGACATGTAAACCCAATTCATCTGTAAGACACTGTCTTGCTGCCTTTCCTTTCAGGGCTCTTAGGGCAGCAGGAAGTGTCTGAGGACAAGAGAGGTATAAGTGATTACAAGGTCCACTGGAAGAAAATAACTTTTAAAAAATCATGTTGAAAATTCAAATGCATCCTACAAGCTATTTAACAATATTATTAGTAGAAATAAACTACTAAAGAAGAGTTGATTTGATATTAAGAATAATTATAAAGTAGATAAATTTGCAGTTTTTTTATTTGTCACCCAGCATGAAAAATAAACAGAATTAGTTATGTGGCACATTGAAAAAGCACTAAATTTACTTTTTTAAAAACTCATCAAAACTTTGTATCTTCTTTATATGACTGGTCACTTCATCATGGCAAGAACAGAAGGAAAATTAAAAATGACAAGAAACACTGATTTCATACTTTAAAAGTGGTTGGCCATTTAATGACTAAGTTTTAATTTATAACCAAAAAGTTCTATAATCTCTTCTCATTTCAATATTATAATAAAGAAATAAAAAGGACTAGAGCAATAAAAATGAAGATCTCTAGGTTTAGGTATTAAACTCTTTTACTTTATCATGAGAACACTCACATGAAAACTTCCTTTAGTTCACCATTTATGGCCTATTTAATTTACTTGAATACAATAATAAGTTTATTTAAATTGAAAAAACTAAAAAAGCAGAACTAAAGAACAAGTGAGAAGGAGGGCAGAAGGCTGAGAGTGGGAGACTAGAAGAGTGTTATAGGCAGGTACAAGAAACAGAATGTGAAAGCTAAAAGCAAAGAAAGCAAAAAAAAAAAAATCTATAATCTATCACTTCAATCGTAAGAGAAAATGAAAAAAAAAATCAGACAAATAAATAAAAAAACACCCTCAAAACATAATGAGGTCTGGGGTCATTTAGTATAAGGGTAGAAACTTGTACATGCTTTACCAGCCCCTTGTAATAGATGTTCTGAACTACAACAATGAGTCACCAAGAAACGTTTACATTATGTTCAGCATGTTGTATTGAAAGAGGCAAAAAAAAAAAAAAAAAAGTGCTTTAAGGAGGCACATTTAAATTGAATACTACGGTTTCTACAATTTATCATATATTCTGACTAGATTCTTTGTAACAAATCAAATTATATTTAAAATATGAAATTTCGTAGTAATATACCAAATTAGGGTTCAAAGAATAATGCTTAAGAGTTTAAGGAAAATGAAAAAAAAAAAAAAATTACTACCAATATTTCTCTGGCAGCTATCTAAATAAGCCTGGCTTACAGTTTTAAATCTTAGACACCATTCATTTAAAATTATCAAAACAATGAAAGGCCATTTTATAAGGAAGGGAGAGAATTTAAGGAGAGCTCAGGTGGCAACCTAACATGTAAATCTGAAAGGGAAATAAGAAATGCATTTTATTACCTTTTCAGTCTCCAAAGTTTTATTTTCAAATATAAATGAGATGCAGTTTCTAACAACTTCCAGTCTCTGCGCACTGTTGAAAACTGTCATCACCTTATCCGTTATCGAAACTAGTAAAGGAATATAATGAAAACACAAATAAATTAAACTCCTCTGACAATTACAAAAGCAAGGGGAATATTATTTTAAGACTGTTTTTACATGATCAACACTTAGAGTTTATTTTTTCCCTTGTTACATGGCACTGAAGGTATTCCATTTCACTATTCTGATTCCATTTGAAGTGTCAGGCTAGTCAATAGCTTTTTGAGAATAATTTCACAGGATGGATTCTAAAAACACAACTCTCTCAGGCAAATTAATTCAAAGTAAAATTATATTAAGCATAGGTAAACATCTGTTTTAAACATTAATGATAAACAAACTGACAGGAAATGTTTGGGGGTACAGGACCGTGATAAAATAAGCTAACACTCATAATAAGCAAGAGGACTACTGACAGGAAAAGAAATGGATACTTCTGAGGTATTTGGAAAAAAAAAAAAAAAACCTACACAGCATAAAAAATTATATATTGCAAATTTGGGTAGAGGGAACTTGAAGTGAAGAAGCAGTGTAAAAAAAAAAAAAGAGAGAGAAATGATCATGGCCAAAAGATTGCTATATTGGCTTAGTAAAGTCATTTTTCAGTCCTGTGAACTTATATTAGCATCTTTTATCATAAAGCACTGGATAATTCTAGTCTATTATATTGGTTAAAATTACTTAAATTTATTAAAAGAATGCTGTTGTTGTGTGCTGTCAAGTTGATTCTCACTCACAGCGACACTACAGGACAGCGCAGAACTGCCTCATCGGGTTTTCAAGGCTATAATCTTTACGGGAGCAGATTGCCAGGTCTTTTCTCCTGCATAGCTGCTGGTGGATTCAAACTCCCGACCTTTCAGCTACCAGTCGAGAACTTAACCATTATGCCACTAAAAAACTAGGGCTCCTTTAAAGAATATTTTGGTTAGCAGCAGTAGATTGCTGTAGCTCTTAACCACTATGCTATCAGGGCTCCTAAAAGAATATTAAAAACCGAGGATATAAATGAAAGTAGTATCTGCAAAAAACAAGCAAAAAAAAAAAACAGTATAATTTACAAAGAACTATATGATTTGTACAAAAGAGGTAGTATCAATCATTTAAGCCAAAAAGAAACACTACTTATATTTAATGGCTGCTCTTGGGAATCTAAGGGTACTGTCCCTTCACCTCTTTCCATACCTAACAAGAAAGACTACCATATGTTACTCATTATGCCCCATTTGTTTCTTCAATACAAAACCTTATGTCCTTAAGTCATTTTAAAAACTTTATTTTGAAAAAACTATAGGCCCAGAAGTTGCAAAAACAGTACAGTGATGTCCCGTGTACCCATTACCCAGCTCCCCTCAATGGTGGGTAACATCTTATATAACTATACTGCTTAAACAGAATCAGGAAATTAATTAGAAGAACACAATTAATTAGACTACAGTCCTCACTTGAATTTTACAGTTTTTCTCAAAACATTTTTAATCATATAACTAATTTTCTGCATAATCATGACGGCTAAGTTGCTTATTTCACATGGCTCTTCTGCCTGAAATGCTCATTCTTAACTTTGGGCTCTCGGTGCCTCCCACAAAACCAGGAGTGGTCAGTGCCATAGGCTGAAATAGAAATCTATTTTTAGAGTACAAGACTTCTCAGAGTCTCCAAACAATACCATATAATTTATTGAGAAAGGAACATCTTTAAGTTAGGTTTATAAACTCTTAATTCTAAGTCTCTTTAAAAAAAAAAAAAACAAAGTCTCTTTAGTGGTATTTTAAATTTTCTTTCGTCTGAACCATTAGAATACCCACTTTTAAATAATGAGTCTGTTGACCATTGGGGAATTATTATTTTCCTTTGCAGAGTACAACTTCGTTCACTCCCAGAAGAAAGTTCTTCATTTGGAGCTACTGATTCCTCGGGGATTGGCCAGATCCTCAGTTGTGGCATTCTAATACTAGCTTTCTAATATTTGATAGCAACCCTGGTTTCTGGGCACTTCACTTCCCAGGACTTCCTTTCTAAAGCTTTGGCTTTCAAATGCTAGTTCCAGCCAATCACAAGTCCTCTGGTCCCTCCAGGGAATAGGTAGAAGCTAATTAACATGTAAAATTCTGAATGCCTCTTTTAAGTGACAGAGGAATTCTATACACATATTAAGTGGGCATTACATAAAATAAGCCCTGATGGTTTAGTGGTTAACAGCTTCGCTGCTAACCAAATGGTCGGCAGTTCAAATCCACCAGCCTTTGCTCCTTGGAAACCCTGCTGGGCAGTTCTACTCTGCCCTGTATAGTCGCTATGAGCCGGAATAGACTGGATGGCAACAGGTTTGTTTATTTATTTTTTTATGTGAAATGAAACATTCACACTTGTTATTTTCAGCACAAGGGAAACTCTGACTGATTCTGATCAACCCAGACAAGCCAAAAAGTTGGACAGAAGCTCCTGCTTTTGGTTGTTGTCGTTGTTTTTATTGCTGGTTTTATAGGAAGTGCCAGAAAGGCCAGATACTGAGTCATGTGTGCCTCTCTCCCTGCTTCCAGTGCATCTAAAAAAGAATTTGATCTGGATTGAAAATACTGAAATTAAAAAGATTACATAAAGATAGTGTAGGGACAACTAAAGCTCAAATAACATAATTCAAGCAAAATAAATTTTAAACAAGGTTCTGATCTGTCCATGTGGATATTTAAAGAAAGTACTTAACCAGTGTATGAATATTAAAATTACATGACCAGCCCTTTCAAAAAAGTAACTACTTATTCTAAGAGGTCTTCCTTTTCTATGTGAATATCCAGTCAACACTAAAGGTAAGCTGTTAAATTCTTAGGAAAATAATGGCAAATTAATATTATCAGTTACCAGCTTCCATAAAGTCAATTGCAACTCATGGCGACCCCCTGAGCGTCAGAGTAGAATTGTGCTCCATAGGGTTTTCAATGGCTGATTTTTCAAAAGTAGATTGCTAGGGTTTTCCTCCAAGGCACTTCTTGAATGCCAACCTTTCAGTTAGCAGCTGAGCATGTTAACCATTTTGTACTACCCAGGAAATCCAAATTAACATTACTACATAAATAATATCTTGCTATCCATTAATAAGAAAATCATGCTGACTTTCATTTCCAGGTATGATATAACAATCTGTAGCAAACTAAAACCCCTTCCAGGAGCAATTATCAAAGTCAGGGAAAATACAAAAACCATGTATTTAAAGATATCAGAGAGTTACAGAAGTACAAAGTACAAAGATTCCCTAGAGGACCTATAATTCCAGAGAGAGGAAAAGACTGGAGAAGTGAGTTAAGAACACACAGCCACACTAATTAGATAGTAGATAAGAACTACTTTAGGTGAAGGGAAAGACAGCAAACAGTACAGGGGAGGTCAGCACAATTGGACTAAACCAAAAGCAAAGAAGTTTCCTAAATAAACTGAATGCTTCAAAGGCCAGCGTAGCAGGGGCAGGGGTCTGGGGACCATGGTTTCAGGGGACATCTAAGTCAATTGGCATAATAAAATCTATTAAGAAAACATTCTGCATCCCACTTTGAAGGGTGGCGTCTGGGGTCTTAAACGCTAGCAAGCAGCCATCTAAGATGCATCAATTGGTCTCAGCCCACCTGGATCAAAGGAGAATGAAGAACACCAAGGACACAAGGTGATTACCAGCCCAAGAGACAGAAAGGGCCACATGAACCAGAGACCTACATCATCCTGAGACCAGAAGAACTAGATGGTGCCTGGCTACAACTGATGACTGCCCGGACAGGGAACATAACAGAGAACCCCTGAGGAAGCAGGAGAGCAGTGGGATGCAGACCCCAAATTCTCATAAAAAGACCAGACTTAATGGTCTGACTGAGACTAGAAGGACCCCGGTGGTCATGGACCCCAGACCTTCTCTTGCCCCAGAACAGGAAGCATTCCCAAAGCCAACTCTTCAGACATGGATTGGAATGAACAATGGGTTGGAGAAGGATGCTGGTGAGGAGTGAGCTTCTTGGATCAGGTGGACACTTGAGACTATTTTGGCACCCCCTGCCTGGAGGGGAGATGAGAGGGTGGAGGGGGTTAGAAGCTGGAGAAAAGGACACAGAAAGAGAGAATGGAGGGAGAGAGTAGCCTGTCTCATTAGGGGGAGAGTAATTGGGAGTGTGTAGCAAGGTGTATATGGGTTTTTGTGTGAGAGACTAACTTGATTTGTAAACTTTCATTTAAGCACAATAAAAATTATTTAAAAAAAAAAAAAAAACAAAAAAACCACACACATGCAGCCACTTTTTCCCTAGGGGATTTGTCAATATTGGGTACAGGCAAAAGGCTGAGAATCTTGGCTTGATTCTGGTAGATGGCTAGGCTGACTGGCAAAGTTTTTGGTGGTCATGTGGAGCTTAACTGACCAAAGAGGATGCATGCTGTAGTCTCTAAGTAAAACTCTAAGAAAAAGAGTAAACAAGTGAAAAGAACAATAAACAAATGTATAACTAACAAGTCAACAGAGATAAATTATGGAATAAAAAAAACTTTATTAATCTAAAAGAAAGCAGAGGAAAAATATACAACAGGAGGATCAAATGGAAAAAACAGTGAACTACATTAAAGCTAGATCAGAAATATCATTAAATAAATAGAAGTAACATACTAAGATTGTCAGACTGGTTAAAACAAAACAAAAAACCCCACAACCCTATCATACACTGCTTACAAAAAGCACAACTTAAACATAAGGACTCAGAGAGTTTGAAAATAAAAGGACAGAAAAATATAACTACACAAATACTAACCAAAAGAAAGCTGGTGTAGCTATATAAACATCAAAGTAAACTTTAAGGCAAGAAGCATTATTAGAGACAAAGAAGGACATTTCATAATGATAAAGGAATCAATCATCAGTATATCATTTGTAAATATATATGCATCCAATAAGTTAGCATCAAAACATATAAAGAAAATAATTGAAAGAACTAAAATGAAAAATAAGCAAATTCATTATTATAACAGGAGACTTTAACACATCTCTCTCAATGGCTGGAAAAAAAATTAGTAAAGAAAGATAACCCACAGAATGGGAGAAAATATTTACAAATCATGTAACTGATAAGGGACTTAAGACCAAAATATATAGAAAACTCTTACAACTCAATAATAAAAATACAAAAAACCCAATTTAAAAATGGGCAAAGAATCTAAAAAGGCATTTCTCCAAAGGAGATGTTTTTGTTAGTTGCCACCAAGTCGGCTCCAACTCATGGCAACCTTATATATACAGCAGAATGAAATACTGCCCAGTCCTGTGTCACCTTCATGATCATTGCTGTTTGAGTTTACTGCTGTGGCTACCAAAGAACATACACGAATGGACAATAAGCACATGAAAGGATATTCAACATGATTAGTGGATGTGGAGAAATTGGAACCCTCATATGTTTCTGGTGGGAATGTAAAATGGTGAAGCTACTTTGGAAAACATCTGGCAGTTTCTCAAAATGCTAAACATAGTTACCACATGACCCATCAGTTTCATTCCCAGATACATGCCCAATAGAACTGAAAACATGTCCACACAAACCCTGTACACAAATGTTCATGGCAGCATTATTCATAATAGTCAAAAAGTACAAACAACCCAAAAGTTCATCAACTGATAAATGGATAAGAAGATGTGCCTGTGGTATATATCCAAACAATGGAATATTATTGAGCCATAAAAGGAATGAAGTACTGATACATGCTACAATGTGGATCAACCTTGAAAACACTACGCTAAGTGAAAGAAGCCAGTCACAAAAGACCACGTATTGTATGATTCTATTTACATGAAACGTCCATAGTTTCAAATCCATAGAGGCAGAAAGTAAACTACTGCTTGACTAGGGCTGGGAAGGGGGTGGTTTGGGGGAAAGTAGGGTGTGACTGCTCATGGGTACAGGGCTACTTTTTGGGGTACTTAAAATGTTCTGAAATTAGACAGTGGTAGTGGTAATGGCTGATAGGAGTTCCTGGGTGGTACAAACATTCACGTGCTTGGCTGCTGACCCAGAGGTTCAAAGTTCAAAGTCACCCAGAGGTGATCAGAAGAAAAGCCTGGCAATTCACTGCCCCCCAGAAAGAAAAATCAGCCATTGAAAACCCAACGGAGCACAGTTCTACTCTGACTCAGATGGGGTCACCGTAAGTCAGAGTTGGCTCAACAGCAATCGGTTGGTTGATTAACTGTGAATATATTAAAAATCATTGAATTATACACTTTAAAAGAGTGGATTTCAGGGTATGTGAACTGTATCTCAATCAATTTACCAGAAAAAAGATACTTCAGCACAGAGTCTGAGTTAATGGTTATTCTTTGTAGGGGACTGGGGACAGAACAAGTTTTCAGGGTGTTGATAATATTCTGATTCTCGATCTGAGCTAGTTACATGAGCTAGTTCGCTTTATGAAAATTCATCAAGATGTTCACTTTATGTTATGTGCACTTTATTTTTTGTGTCTTATTATCTTGATAAAAGGTTAACTTTTAAAACAAACAGACAGACAGACAAATACATACCAACAGGTGGACCTGCTGGCACAACACATTTCTTTTCCACTCGTGTAGCAGGTGGTGCATTCTGGTTCTTAGCAAGACTTTCCTGTATTAATTCCTGAACCCGGGCTTCATTAATCTTTGGGAAGGGAAGAATATGAACTCGCAAGTGGGATCCTTCTGTTGGGCGTGGCACTTTCTGGAATGCCATGTGAGGGTTTGGATTCTCCTACAATATTAGACATAGGTAAAATTATTCAAGAATTAAAATAACAATGATAGAGTGTCAGGAAGGGAGTGGGAGCTCAGAGGGACACAAACTGAAATCAAGACTTATGAGTGACTATACATACATTCATATACATGCCATAAGATAACGGTACCAGAATCTTACTTGTTCTTACATGGCCTATCAGTGGAATCTGATATAGCTGACTACTCTTCTTTCTCTTCCATGAACACTTTCTTTATTAGATCTTCTTGCTGTAACTCTGTTGTTTTCTCATCTCTTTAATCTCTTAACTATCTGAATGAATCCCCATAGCCCAGTTCTTGGACTTGTTATCTATTTACACTTACTTGCTTCATGATCACATCCAGTCTCACATCTTTAAACCATAAAAAGACCAATGATTCACAAATGTATATCTCCAATCAGGCTCTTTCCTGAACTCTAACACCAAACCGGTTGCTATCAGTCGATTCCGACTCATGGCAACCTCATGTGTGGTGACTAGTGTGTCAGAGTAGAACTGTGTTCCATATGGTTTATAATGGCTAAATTTTTGGAACTAGAATTGCCAGGCTTTTCTTCCAACGTGCCTATGGTTAGACTCGAACCACCAACCTTTCAGTTAGCAGTCAAGTGCTTAACCATTTGTACCACCCAGGGACTCCTCTTGAACCTCAGACTCATGTATTAAACTGCCTTCACATAGTATTTCCATTTAAATTTAAAATAATATCTTAAACTTATATCCAAAATGGAGCTCATAGTTTCACCCACCTCCAAACCTGTTCTTTCTATCGTCTTCCCCATTTTGGTAAATTGCATATTTATTTTTCTAATTGCTGAGGTGAAAAGTCATTTTTAATGCCTTTGTCTAACACCCAGTTATCCATTCCTCTGAAAACCTGTGGACTTTACTGCTAAAATATGTTTATAATCTGACAAATTTTCATCATCAACACCTCTCATATTACTAAAATACCAGTGTCTCCTAACTGGCCTCCCTGTTTCCACACTTTCTCCAGAGTAAAATTCTAAGTCCTTACAATAACTTGCAAGGCCCTACACGATGTGGTGTTTCTACCTGACCTTGTATCATACAACTGTTTCCTTCATTCATTCTGTTCCAGTCACACAAGCCTTGTTGTTTCTGCCTGAGGGCCTCTGCACTTACTGCTCGCTGCCTGGAGTGCCCATAATCCCATGAATTTGTACAGCATCCTCCCTCCCCTCTTGCACTGCGTTACTCAGATGCTACTTTTTTCACCTTTCCTGGCCACCCTATCTAAAATTGTGTTCCCCCAATATACCCCTTACCTCCCTTATTATATTTTTCTCCTTAGCACTTATCACCCACACACATATGCATATTTTTTAAAACATGTCTATTGTCTATCCTCCCACTAAACTGAAGCTCCATGAAGGCAGCTATTTCAGTCTATTTAAAAAAATATATTTTTTGTCCTTTGCTGTATGCATCTAGAAACTGTCTGACACATAGTAAACATGCTAAACTACTTCCTACTGCATCCTAATGAGTGGGACACAAGTTTGGGCGTATGCTAAGATTGTAATAACTGAATGAAAGGTGTCAGCTAATACATTTATGACTCCTAGGGCTGGCAGGGACTTTCTTCCAGTCATCTAGTTAAGCAGGATTATATTTCAAATACTACAGGCAGAGTGGAATCTATCCTCTTTATAAAGCTCTCTAGGGAAGGCTGCTTTACAACCATTCTTAGACCAATTCTAGCATTTATTATCCTTTGCAACAAGAAAATTCCTTTATCTCACTGAGCCCACATTATTTGATGTTGTAGATTAAGCTCAGTACTACCCCATACATCCTTGAGACAGTTAAAAATAGCCACTGTCATCACCTATTGGAGCTGCTCTCCACAATTCTTTTTGGTTATGTGGCCCAAACCTAGGAAAAGGAAAGAATGGTCTAAGGCAGATGATATAGGTAGCACACCTCAGCAATATAATGGAAAGATCATTGCTTTAAGGGTCAAAAAGCCTGGGTTCTAGTTCTTGCTGTGTTTCTTCTTATGTGATGCTGGACAATAACTTAGCCTAAGGTATATACTTATGCTTATCTGACACAGTTCCTGAGAAGGTGAAATTAGATTAAAACCTAGTCTTGCCAAAGTAATCTTTATACACAGTTTATATTTTCCCCCTATGTCATTAGCAAAGAAAGAGAAAAATAAATAAGTAAATCCTATACCAAGTCTTCATGATCACTACTTTCTAAACCATCTATTGAAAAAAGTGTTCTAACTGGCCTCCCTGGGATTAACATGAACATCACTGGTCTATAGTTTCTGAAAGTGTTTGCTCTTTTCTGTTCTTCAGGTACCACTCCTATTCACATCTTGTCTTCTCAAAAATTATAACTATAAAATCTCTAAAACACACTGGGCGGGTTTCTTTTTTAGGCTGGGGAGGTAATTCACACACATCCTAAGATGTGAATCATTTAAAGTACATTCTTCACTACTTCTGTTTCTACTTACACTTATTTTCTTTTCTTTGTAATGAAGTTAAAATTTAAGTATAGAGGGACCCCGGAGGTCACGGTCCCCGGACCCTTTGTTAGCCCAAGACTGAGACCATTCCCAAAGCCAACTCTTCAGACAGGGATTGGACTGGACCATAAGACAGAAAATGATACTGGTGAGTAGTTAGCTTCTTGGCTCAAGTGGAAACATGAGACTATGTGGGTAACTCCTGTCTGGAGGCAAGATGAGAGGGCAGAGGGGAACAGGAGCTGGATGAATGGGCACATGGAATACAGGGTAGAGAGGAGGAGTGTGCTGTCTTGTTAGGGGGAGTGCAGCTAAGAGTACATAGCAAGGTGGATGTAAGTTTTTGTATGACAGATTGATTTGATTTGTAAACTTTCACTTAAAGCACAATTTAAAAAAATTTCTTTTAAAGAATACATCATGGATTGAATTATGTCTCCCCCAAAATATGTGTATCAATTTGGCTGGGCCGTGATTCCCAGTATTGTGTGGTTTTCCTATATGTTGTAAATCCTGACTCTACATTAATGAGGGAGGATGGGCAGCAGTTGTGTTAGTGAGGCAGGACTCAATCTAAAGATTGGATTGTGTCTTGAAGCAATCTCTTGATATATAAAAGATATGAGCAGAGAGACAGGGGGACCTCATACCACCAAGAAAGCAGCACCAGGAACAGAGCGTGTCCTTTGGACCCGGGGTCCCTGCACCTGAAAAGCTCCTCTACCGTGGGAAGATTGAGGACAAGGACCTTTCTCCAAAGCCGAAAGACAGAGAAAGCCTTCCCCTGGAGCTGACGCCTTTAATTTGGAGATTTAGCTTACTTTACTGTGAGGAAATAAATTTCTCTTTGTTAAAGCCATCCACTTGTGATGTTTCTGTTATAGCAGCACTAGATGACTAACACGGTATATTTTCCATGATGGAAATATATTCGTTATAACAAATTTTAAAACATGGAAAAATAAACGAAATCTTAATGATGACAGTTTATCCTCTCTAATTATATTTTATCTATCTCCCTTACTATATGTCCATCTTCCGTCTTGTTCCAAAAATGATTTAAGTTGGTTTACAAAAATAAAGATGCATATATTACTTCCAGTCAAAATTCCACAAATTTATCCTGGAGTGCAACAAGTTCATCCAAAATTTATAAAGTATACAGAGAACTGAAAAGAGTTGAAGCAATTCTGAAGAAAAGTCAGACAGTCAGGCTTTCCAGGTAACAAAACTTATAGAAACCTTTAATATTAATATGGTATGGCAATTAGAATTGGTAGCGAAATAAATAGGCTAATGGAATAGAATAGAGAACCCAGAAACAATATTATGTTCGAAAATGTGATATACACAGGTCACTTTAGAGTTCGGGGGGAAAGGCTGCACAGTTCAATGAGAGAGGTAGTATAAGGAAGAGTTTTATGGCATGGTCTGTGCCGTCAGACTGGATCTGTCTGGATTCAAAACTCAGCTTGGCCACCTCCTAGTAGTGTGACCTGCTACAAAGTCAACTCACTTACTTCTTTTTGTATTAGTTTCGTCACCTGCAAGGAGGATAATAATATAGTACCTACTTCATATGGCTATTCTGAGGACTGAATGAGCTGTTATAACAAAGTCCTTAGAACAGTACGTAGCAGATAGTGAACATATCGTGTTAGCTAGTATTAAAAAACTAGTTGCCGTCGAGTTAATTCCGACTCATAGCAACCCTACAGGACAGAGCAGAACTGCCCCCACAGGGTTTCCAAGGAGTAGCTGGGCGATTCGAATTGCCACCTTTTGGGTTAGTAGCCGTAGCTCTTAACCACTGCACCATCCGGGCTCCTAGCTAGTATTAGCACCACTGATTTTCCATGTGGGATAAACAAATAGCATAAACTTAAAGGAAATATTGATAAATCTGATTATATTAAACAAAAAACTCTGAACAGTAAAAATACCATAAAGAAAAAGATAAGCCATAAACTGGGAGAAGATACCAGAAATGCATATCAACAACAAAAGATTGGTGTCTAGAATAAATTTCCAAAAAGAAAAAAAAGTACACAATCAGTAGAAAAGACAGGTTAATCCAAGAATGGACAAAGGATTCAGAAAAAGAAAACCAATCTGTCCTAGAAACATTATCAACATCATTAATAATCAAGGAAATGCAAATTAAAACCAAAAGGAGATACCATACACTCATCAGGGTAGTAGAAATTAGTAAATCTGACAATTCCAAGTATTGGTCAGAACATGGAACAGTGGGAACACTGGCACAACTGCCTAAGAGCGTGAATTTACAACCACTTTGGAGGGTCATTTTTTTTTTTTTTTTTTTGGAGGGTCATTAATCAAATTTAATAAAGGCGGAGATGCATACCATTTCATCCAAAATCCATGTCACGTTATTTTTCTCAGAAAATTAAGCACATGTGTGCCTGGAAACATATGAGAATGTTCTGAACAGCACTGTTTGTAACAGCAAAAAACTGAAAACAAATATCTGCTAATAGGACAATGAATGAATAAGTTATGGTAAATTCACAATAGAAAATTACAGAGCAGTTAAAATGAATGAACTAGCAGTACATGAATTAATATGGATAAATCTCAAAATCATGTTGAGTCAAGTTTAAACAAATGCAAAACAACTATGGACTGTTAGGTAATAGACACATATGTAGTGACATTATAAAAATCAGACATGGGAATGAACGATAAGACCATGTTCAGGAGAATGGCTATCTATAGGAAGAGAGAGAAATAAGAAATCAGGGAAGTTTACACGGGGCACTTCAAACCAAGCTATGTTATTTCTTTAACAAAAAGAATCTCAAGTAAATAAAAAATGTAAAGATCTAATAACCCTGAGGGGTGAGCACACAGAAGCTTTTTATTTTTCTTTCTGCTTATATTTTAAAATTTTATTAAAATACATATAAAACCTAGCAATATAAGGAGAAGTAAGTAAAGTTAAAACATTGGGAAAAACCAAGCAATACTGAAAATCATTCCTACTGAAATGAACAATTGTACCTGTTTTTTCCCAAGCAGTGACTCTCTCACTGTCTTTGTTCATCTTCCTTTCCATTCATTTTGGATTTTTACCTTCCTAACAGTACCTTTGAAGTTTGTGTATTTATTTGTCCCTGGTTATTATCTTTTTTTTTAATGTTGTTTTAAATCTAAGTTCACAAGGAACTCACCAAAACAGTGATTTTAATGTATTTATCCACTTTCCCTTTTCCTTCACATATTTATTGCGACCAAGCCCTGGTGGTGTAACAGTTAAGTGCTACGACTGCTAACCAAAGGGTCAGCAGTTTGAATCCGCCAGGTGCTTCTTGGAAACTCTATGGGGCAGTTCTACTCTGTCCTATAAGGTCCCTATGAGTCGGAATCGATTTGATGGCACTGGGTTTGGTTTTGGTTTTGGTTTTGGTTATGTACCCCTTACCATCTCCATCCCCCATCCCAACTTCCTGGAATAAATCTAAAGGCTGTTTTCCAAAGTCTTTTGTGTTGTTTGCTGCTGCTGCTAAGTTGCCCTGACTCATGGCAACCCCATGCCCAAAGGAATGAAACGATGCCTGGTCCTGTGCCATCCCCATGATCAGTTACAGATAGGGCTGTTGTGATACACAGGGTTTTCATTGGCTGATTTTCAGAAGCAGATCACCAGACTTTTCTTTCTAGTTTTAGTCTGGAAGCTACACTGAAACCTGTTCAGCATCATGGGCAATACACACGTCACTACAGATAGACAAGTGGTAATTGTGTATGAGGTACATTGGCCAGGAATCAAACCGGGTCTCCTACATGAAAGGTCGGAATTCAACCACTGAACTACCACGGCCCACTCCAAAAGTCTAGGATATATTCATCTGAAAAGTATTTATTCATTACATGTTCTATGGCATGGTATCACGCCTCTAAATCTAAAAACCAATTCTTTCTCTCAAGATTCCTATCACATATCACCAACTACTTACATTTTCCTAATGTTAATATTAGTAACAGTACTACTCAATAAGGGTGTAAATACAAATCACTTATTAAAGAAAAGACTTTGCTATTAGTTATTAATAGAAGTTTTCTTCTGATAAACAATTTGAAACACTGTAAACCAAATTCTTACACAATTTTGAATAAGGCATTTTTTTATCCTGTCGAGGTCATTCCATAGTTATATAGATACTCTACACCAAAATGAAGACTATGGTTTAAAGTGACTAAATTCTTATACAGTCAATTATGTTTAGAAGGGCTCACTCCCCAGAATCTAATATTTGGTTTTCTGGCTGCTGTGTCTGTGCACTGCTGCCCTCTAATGGGCAGTACAGTAAACGTAAAGGACATTCACCACCTTCAGCCCAGTTTGCTCACATAATGACTTTTGATACGGCAAAGGTAACCAGTGGGATGTTTAAGGCTCACTGTATTATGGATATTCCTAGAAACATCTGCCTTTACTCATAACTCCAAATGCATCTGAATTGGTCATTTGAAGGTCACTGAGCTCATTAAAAACTGCAGCCCAATTCTGTTGTTGAATTATTTTCCAACAGAACAAAGCGGCAGCCAAATTTTCCTGTTTGATTCCACAGGAATGCAAATATAAAGTAATAACCAAGGATTTAGATAACTAAACACAGTGAACATGGCAACAGTTTTGTCCAAGGCAACCAAAATAAACTGCCTAAGAAAGCTGTCAAAATGTAATATCTTTTGGAGAGAATTCTGAATATAGATAATGATTTTCAAGGAATGGCCTCTGTAATCTTGGAGGTATGACGATTTTTTCAGACTTAAAAAAGATATACACACCATCTGGTCTAAAAACATGGATTTTTTTTGTGGTTTGGGGGGCAGGCTACGTAAGAATAACCCTAGGGTTTAAGGAAATCAAGGCTGAGAACGTACTTCAAATAAGAAAAAAACAAAACAAAACCTAAACCCCACAGTAAATTCAAAGTAGGCAACAGCCACATTGAAAAAAAAAGTTCCTACACAGTCACAGCACTGAATGACAGACCAATGTGATCTTCTTTTCAAGTAATATTTTACTGTGTTTAAGGTGAAAGTTTACACAGGAAATTAGGTTCCTATTTCTACACAACTTATTCAGTGATATTGGTTACATTTGTCACAACGTGTCATCATTCTCATTCATTTCATTCTAGTTGTACCATTTCCAGTACTCTAGTTTCCCTGCACCCTTACCTTCTCATCTTTGCTTTACCGTATTTTTGACCATTTGGTCTCATACAGACGATTTTTTAAAGAAGCTCATTACTCATGGGTGATATTCTTTATTTTATGAGCCAATCTGTTATTAAAAGATTATCAAGGGATAATTTTGGAAGTCTGGACTTTTTACGAATTTGAGCTCTGTTCCACATTTTTCTCCCATTCTATCAGGATCCATCTATTATGAACCTGATCAGAACAGTCAGTAGTGGTAGCTGGGTATCATCTAGTTCTTCTGGTCTCAGGGTAGATGAGGTCTATATTATGCCAATAAGCTGAGTTGTCCCACAAGACGATGGTCTTAAGCCTTCAAATCCAGACAACCAATCTTGTACTTGGTTATGTCTAAGAAGCATCAGTAACTGCGACCCCCATGCGGCTTATTATATCTGTGAATATACATCCATGCACACACACACGTTTATATACATATGCCTACAGATACATCTATCTGTACGTGCATATACCACATATTCATAAAAAACATACAAATGCCTATATATCTATTTGCGCACATCCACGTGTATTTTTTGGTTGTTGTTAGTGTTGCTGCAAAATTGTATTGTCATATCCTTTACCAAAAACATCCCTTCCTCTTGTGCATTTCTTACTGACATCATTTACCGTGGTGAAGCTGTATGCACTTCACCCACATTCAACACCACCTTTTCCATTACCAAAAATAGCAAGTATTTACTACTCTCCACGCCCCCCAGTCCATCCCTCGTAACCACCAATAAGCACTGGTCTCTGCGTATATATCTATTCTTGTCTTCTTATCAAAATATGATCATGTAATATTTGCCTTTTGTGATTGACTTATTTCACTTGGTATAATGTCCTCCGGATTCATCCACGTTGTGTTTCAAGGGTTCATTCTTTATGGTCAATGTGATCTTGTTAGAGGCTACTGAGTTCCCAGATTAATTTAGGTAAGTCATGGATTGAATTGTATTCCCCAAAAATATGTGTATCAATTTGGCTAGGCCATGATTCCCAGTATCGAATGACTGTCTACCATTTTGTCATCTGATGCAATTTTCCCATGTGTTGTAAATACTGCCTCTATGATGGAAATCCTGGTGGCATAGTGGTTAAGAGCTACGGCTGCCAACCAAAAGGTTGGCAGATCGAATCCACCCCGGCATTCTTTGGAAACTGTATGGGGCAGTTCTACTCTGTCGTATAGGGTCGCTATGAGTAGGAGTCCATTCGAGGACTACAACAGATAAGGTGTTTTTTTTTTTTTAAGTATGTTAATGAGGGTGGAGAGGCAGCAGTGATGTTAATGAGGCAGGATTCAATCTAAAAGATTGGATTGTGTCTTGAGCCAATCTCTTTTGAGACACAGAGAAGTGAGCAGAGAGACAGGGGGACCTCCTGACACCAAGAAAGCTGCACCAGGAGCGGAGTGCGTCCTTTGGATCTGGGGTTCCTGTGTGGAGAAGCTCCTAGTCCAGAGGAAGATTCATGATAAGGACTTTCCTCCAGAGCTGACAGAGAAAGACCTTCCCTGGAGCTGATGCCCTGAATTTGGACTTCTAGCCTACTTTACTATGAGAAAATAAATTTCTCTTTGTGAAAGCCATCTACTTGTGATATTTTTGTTATAGCAGCACTAGAAAACTAAGACAAGGTATTTAATAATTATCTAATGTGAACTAATTATACCTACAGCTGGTATGAGAGAGCAAGTTGCACAAATCCTTTCAAACATAGCAGAAGACAGTCTCACTATTACATGCTCAAAATATAAATGTACTCTCCAGAGTTGCCTGGCTGTATACATAATATTCAGTAAGTGAAAGATCCTTAATTTTTCATCCTCACAAGCATTTCATTGCTCACCCAACTGAATTAGCGCACTTAATAAAAATACATTTGTTGGACAACTTTAATTTCTGATGTGCACATTACCCTAATCGAGGCTTTTCAACTTTGACACAAAAGACATTTTGAGTCAGATAATTCTTTGTTGTGGGGGATTGTCCGTGTATTGCAGGATGTTTAGAAGCATCTCTGCCTCTACCCACAAGACAACAGTAGCGTACCAGCTCCAACTGTGACAACCAAAAATGTCTCCAGACATTGCAAATGTGCGAGGGGTGGGGTGGGGCAAAATCTGTCCCTGTTGAGAATCAATGCCATAATCTATAAATCCCGATGGAGGCTTCATACCCAAGATAAGTACTCTTTTCACAAGTACCAAGGGAGCATACAGAGACTAGCTAAGAGACCTACACTCTCATTTATCTGCTGAAATGCAAATAAAAAACACAACACATTTATTAGAATAATAAACCATCAAAACTAAAAAGCAAAAAAAAAAAAACAAAAAAACCCTGATTAATATGAGGTGTGAGGATATGGAACAACTAGAACTTACCTATATAGCTAGAAGAAATGCAAAATGGTACAGCTGTTTTAGAAAATAGTTTGGCAGATTCTTGTAAGTTAAACATTTAGTTACCATCTATCCCAGCACCCTACTCCTAAGTATTTACCTTTACCCAAGAAAAATAAGAACACATGTTCACACAAAAGCCTGTACACGATTACGGCCAAGATGGCGGACTAGGCAGACGCTACCTCGGATCCCTCTTACAACAAAGACACGGAAAAACAAGTGAATCGATCACATACATAACAATCTACGAACCCTGAACAACAAACACAGATTTAGAGACGGAGAACGAACTAATACGGGGAAGCAGCGATTGTTTCCAGAGCCTGGAGCCAGCGTACCAGTCAGGTACGGCACAAGCACAGAGACCTGCTCCACCCCCCTGAACTAACCCCGGGAGGGGGACCAGCCGGTTCCACGGGCGGCGTGGGACGCAGCCGGTAGGAGAAGTCCCCGGGAGGTAGTGACTGATCTTGGAGCAGAAAGAGCAGCATCCGAGCCGGGGAACCGTCCCGCAGGGATTTGGACTGGACGCAGGTACGCCATAAACACGGAGAGTTGCTCCACCCCCCTGAACTAACCCCGGGAAGGGGACCAGCCGGGTCGTGCGGGCGGCGAGGGACTCAGCCGGTAGGAGAAGTCCCCGGGAGGCAGCGACTGGTATTGGAGCGGGGAGAACAGCGTCCCAGCCGGGACACTCAGTCACGGCACAAGCATGGGGAGCTACTCCACCCATCTGAACTAACCCCGGGAGGAGGCCCAACTGGTTCTCGGGGGCGGCACGGCCACGTGGCTGGAGGGACGAGAAGTCCCCGGGAGGCAGCAACTGATTTTGGAGTCGAGAGTGCACCATCCCAGTAGGGGAGCCTTGACGCTGGGCGTGGGGCTGGAAGCGGAGGATCTGACCGTGACTCCAGAGGGCCAGACCCCCCGGGGGCAATCTCCACACAGACAGCACACATAGGCGACGCGCCCGCGGGAATCTCAGATATAATAGTCATTCCAAGCAAGACAAGCAACTCTGGCTATATTCTGAGGTGCTACTCTCCTATCTCTCTGTTCCCTCCCCCACCCTCCCCAGGTGGCTTCATTAACATCTGAATAGCCTGAGCCAGAGGGAGAACTCTGATAGGGATCTGACTGCAGTTTTTTTTTAGCGGATTTTCTGGAAAAACTAGTTTCCCAGTGATGGCTCGGAGACAACAATCCATATCAAACCACTTAAAGAAGCAGACCGTGACAGCTTCTCCAACCCCCCAAACAAAAGAATCAAAATCTTTCCCAAATGAAGATACAATCTTGGAATTATCAGATACAGAATATAAAAAACTAATTTACAGAATGCTTAATGATATCACAAATGAAATTAGGATATCTGCAGAAAAAGCCAAGGAACACACTGATAAAACTGTTGAAGAACTCAAAAAGATTATTCAAGAACATACTCGAAAAATTAATAAGTTGCAAGAATCCATAGACAACATGTAGAAATCCAAAAGATTAACAATAAAATAACAGAATTAGACAACACACTAGGAAGTCAGAGGAGCAGACTCGAGCAATTAGAATGCAGACTGGGACATCTGGAGGACCAGGGAATCAACACCAACATAGCTGAAAAAAAATCAGATAAAAGAATTAAAAAAAATGAAGAAACCCTAAGAATTATGTGGGACTCTATCAAGAAGGATAACCTGCGGGTGATTGGAGTCCCAGAACAGGGAGCGGGGACAGAAAACACAGAGAAAATAGTTGAAGAACTCCTGACAGAAAACTTCCCTGACATCATGAAAGACGAAAGGATAGCTATCCAAGATGCTCATCGAACCCCATTTAAGATTGATACAAAAAGAAAAACACCAAGACATATTATCATCAAACTCACCAAAACCAAAGATAAACAGAAAATTTTAAAAGCAGCCAGGGAGAAAAGAAAGGTTTCCTTCAAGGGAGAATCAATAAGAATATGTTCTGACTACTCAGCAGAAACCATGCAGGCAAGAAGGGAATGGGACGACATATACAGAACACTGAAGGAGAAAAACTGCCAACCAAGGATCATATATCCAGCAAAACTCTCTCTGAAATATGAAGGCGAAATTAAGATATTTACAGACAAACACAAGTTTAGAGAATTTGCAAAAACCAAACCAAAGCTACAAGAAATACTAAAGGATATTGTTTGGTCAGAGAACCAATAATATCAGATATCAGCACAACACAAGGTCACAAAACAGATCGTCCTGATATCAACTCAAATAGGGAAATCACAAAAACAAACAAATTAAGATTAATTAAAAAAAAAAAAAAAAGCCTGTACACACATATTTAGAGTGGTTTTATTCATAATTGCCAAAACTGTCCTTCAGGAGATCAACATATAAATAAAACTTTGGTACATCTATACAATGGAATACTACCCAGCAATAAAAAGGAAGAAATGAATTATGCTAAATGAAAGAAGGCAGACTCAAAAAACTACATACCGGTAGTGTGGAAAAGGTAAAACTGTACAGGCAGAAAACAGATCAGTGGTTGACAAGAGTCTGAGATGGTGGGAGGATGTGACTACAAAGGGGGATTTAGGGATTTTGGGGGGTGATTAAAATATTCTACATCATTATTGTGGTAGAAGTGGGTTGTAGGACTACATACATTTGTCAAAACCCATAAAACTGTGCACTATAAAAGATGAATTTTACTATATGTAAAGTATAACACAATAAACTTCACTTAAAAAAGAATTAATGAATTAAAAATGATGGAATGGGAGTGGGTATTTGATTTGGAGTCTATCCTTTTGAGTCAGTAGCCTCACTTCATTATAGTGATCTAAATATATTCTTTTTTGTCTTAATTTTCTAAGACTAAACACAATATTTCAATTCCTTCCTACAATGAAAAAAAATTCCCTGTATTCATGGTTTGCAAAGAGTACAAATATCACAGTGTGCATTAAAGTTGCCTGAAATTAATTTTCTGCAGAAATTTAAATGGTATAGATCCCGTTTGATTTAGGGTGTAGCTGTGAGCTAGGATCAACTTGACGATTTTTTTTTTTTTGGTATGTTGAACTTTGTTCTCCTTTTTGGATATTAACATGTATTGGTTTAATGCATACACGCATAAAGCACAATTAGAGATCTCATACATATTATTTTGTAAGAAAGTTAATGTCTTGTCAATTTTCCTTTGACGTCTAAGAAATTTGTCAGAGAGCCATTGTCAGACAGCCATTGTGTCAATCCATCTCGTCGAGGGTCTTCCTGTTTTTCACTGATCCTCTACCTTACCAAGCATTACTGTCCTTCTTGGTAAGGCAGAGGGTCAGTTATGTATTACTGTAGATGCATTTAATTGTGCTCCGGCAGAACCTGTACAAAGACCAAAAGGTAGTCGTTTGAACAGAACAAAAGGATACTGAGTGGTTTAAAATCACTATTCATTCAATCTGTATGCTGAGCGGGTTGCTATGAGTCGGAATCGACTCGATGGCACTAGGTTTTGTTTTTTTTTTCTAGGTATGCTGAGCAAATAATCTGAGAAGCTGGACTATATCAGGACTGGAGGAAGACCTGCAACATACAGATGACAAAACCCTGGTTGCTGAAAGCGAAGAGGACCTAAGCACTCACTGACGCAGATCAAAGACTATATCCTTCAGTATGGATTATACCTCAATATAAAGAAAACAAAAATCCTCACAACTGGACCAACAAGCAACCTCATGATAAACAGAGAAAATACTGAAGTTGTCAAGGATTTCATTTTACTGTACTTGGATCCACAATCAAAGCCCATGGGAGCAGCAGTCAAGAAATCAAACAACATATTGCATTAGGCAAATCTACTGCAAAAGATCTCTCTAAGGTGTTAAAAAGCAAAGATGTCACTTTGAAGACTAAGGTGCGCCTGACCCAAGCCATGGTATTTTCAATCACCTCATTTTTTTTCATATGCATGTGAAAGTTGGACAATTAATAAGGAAGACTGAAAAAGAATTAATTGCCTTTGAATTATGGTACTGGTGAAGAATACTGAATATACCATGGACTGCCAGAGAATGAACAAATCTGTTTTGGAAGAAGTACAGCCAGAACGCTCCTTACAAGCAAGGATGGCAATACTTTACCTCATGGACTTTGGACATGTTATCAGGAGAGACCAATCCCTGGAGAAGGATTATTATGCTTGGTAATGTAGAGGGTTAGCAAAAAAGAAGACGACCCTCAATGAGATGGGCTGACACAGCGCCTGCAACAATGAACTCAAATATAGCAACAACTGTGAGAATGGTGCAGGACCAGGCAGTGTTTTGTTTTGCTGCGCACAGAGTCACTATGAGTCAGAACTGACTCGACAGCACCTAACAACAATTGTAGATGCAAAATAAATCGAAAAACTGTACTATGTGAAACAGTAAAAGAGACACTCAATGGAGGTTTTATAAGGTTCTCATCTTGGCTTAATGTATTAGTTGCCTAGGATTGCCACAGCAAAGTACCACAAACTGAATGGCTTAAAAACAACAGAAATTTACTCTCTCAGTTCTGGAGGCTAGAGGAGACCACATATGTACAGGCATTCCTTGGCCTGTGGCAGCATAACTGTAATTTCTGCCTCAGTTTTCGCATGGCCGTCTTCCATGGCCGTCTTCCTTCTGTGTCTGTCTTCATGTGGCATTATCTTTCTCTTAAAGGATAAGAGTCACATTGGATTAGGGTTCATCCTACTCCAGTATGATCTCATGTTAACTAATTACATCTGCAACAACCCTATTTCCAAGTAAGATCACATGCTGAGGTTCCAAGGGTTAGGACTTCAACAAATCTTTTTGGGGGACACAAATAAGCCCATAGCAGCCTATCTTAATGTTCTCATTTTTTTGTGTAGTTAGTGGTCCTTTATGTCAAGAATCACAGGGATAGGGAAGATAAACAGTTAAATGTGCTCTCATACAAACGTTAAAGACTCTAAATGCCAAAGTGGACAAACCCCAGTATTATCTATTAGGAATGGAAAGAATAGCTATATAAATGTGCTACCAATAATCTTCAGGGTGTAAATCCTGCCAATATTTACACAATTTGTCTCTAATGGATTCAGTCCTTACTCCTCCTTGATTCGACCTTTCTATTCCCCTCCTCTACCAAGGTCACCAAATGCATTTTTTTTTTTTTAAGTTATCTAGGCAGTCCAGAAAGAAGAGCAGCTAAAGTCAATTACAATTCACCCTATTCATTTTTCTAAAACCTCACTACAAAGCAATATAAAGGAGTGGTGATAAGAGGCTGAAAATTAAGGTAGGTTTTGAGGTACTTTAAAGAGTAGTAAAGAAAAGAAGCTAAATACAATTCCACACATCAGTGTAATAAAGTATTTACAAACATCTGAATGGAATCACCAGGTCTCAAGTATAATCCAATAATAAGGAAACAGCCAAATCATATGGTTGGTTCTTGCTTAACAAAAGGGAATTTTAGAAATGTGATAAAATAACTGACTAGTTAAAAATAGAACCATCTGAAATATTTTCCTTGATTGACGCCATCTCTCTCTCTCCCCAACTTCCTGAATGGCCCAAGAAAGTAACTTTACCGTCATGTCCTGCTCTTTAACTCTGCAAAGTATTTACTTCAGGAATGTTGGTACTAATGCAGACTTTAGAATCTTAGAACAAGAAGGAGTCTCAGAAAGTCTGACGACAATCCATTGGGGTATTCTCAAATTCTTTCAGGTCATATATGTGTACCCTCTTCTCAAGAATATTAAGGAGACTCATGGACCTAGAAAATGCCCAGCCCTAGTAGGTGCTTAAGGAGCCCTGCTGGCACAATGGTAAATTGCTTGGCTGCTAACCAAAAGGTTGGTGGTTCAAACCCACCAGTCACTCCTCAGGAGAAAGATGTGGCAGTCTGCTTCCGTAAGAATTACAGCCTAGGAAACCCTGTTGGGCAGTTCTACTCTGTCCTATAAAATCATTATGAGTCAGAATCGACTCGACATCCAGGGGTTTGGTTGTGGGAGTAGGTGCTTAATAAATACACATGGAAAGAATGGAATTGATTGAATTAAATGAAATAGAATTGGATTGCAGGAAAAAAAAAAAAAAAAAAAGGTCCAACAAAGGCTCAAGAAATGCAGAGTAGATTTGAAGGGTTATTTCCATCTCTTACCTAGCAATATAATCCCTCATCATAATCACTTTAAAAATGTCATTTTAAATGGACAGAGGTTGCTTGTGTTTTACATTTACCTTTAAGAATGTATAATTACTAGATTTTTTTTTTTTTTGGCAGTGTTGTCAGTTCTGTGTTGGTTTAGTTTGAGCTATGCATCATAAAATTTAAATTATAGGATGGTAAGAAAGGAATTGGTTACATCGTCTTCACATTAAAGAGCTTGGCACAGATCCTTGCATACACTGGATGCTCGGTCATGTAATACAAACTTGTATCAGAAGCCCAGCTCTGGTCACTAACTGGCTATGAAATTTTAGCTTGCAGTGCTGAGACTGTCTTGTAAAGACCTAGGAAATAAACATTCAGTTGTTAGAGGGATCAGTCCCAGAGTCTCAAATGCTGACTCCTATTTGAGGTTTTGTTTTTCCTTGAAATCCATCGATAAATCTATCCTACTAGGCGAGGAAAAAACTTTCTAATCTTTGGCTTCCTCACATATAAACACCTGTCCTATCTCAGAAGGTTGTTTCCATGATCAAATAAGAAAGTACAATAAAGTGCTTTATAAAGAACAAAGTGTAACCTCAACCATTGGAAACATCACTATTTTTCCAATCAGAAATGAGCCAGCCTAATGGAGTGAATGAAACTGGATAGATGAAAATTCTTGGACTTAAAATCTGGATTCCATCACTTAATAGCCATATGATCCTAAGCCAATTATCCCCAGTAAAATGGGGATAATGACATCTACCTTACATTGTTAGTGGGAGAATTACGGATAATGTATGTAAGGCTGAACCCCATACCTGGTATGTTGTGCTAAACACTCAATATTTCTTATTAATGCCATAGTTTAACAGAAATTTCTCATGTGCTCATGCTGTACGTAAGTTCTACACAGCCACCATAAATGGCAAAGACCAGCACAGAACATGTGGCTTCCAACAGAATTTTTTTTGTTTCAGCATATTAATCAAAAAATATATTTATCATATTGGACACAGTCATACGTAGAATTTACAGTATTAGTCAAAAAGATTTTAAAATAACTTAAAATGTGGTCAGTCAATAAATGAAATAGAGATCCTGGCACGCAAGTAACTGGAAATCATTTATTATACTTTTGCTAGGCCAAAATGTCATGATTTAGAATGTGATATACTTAGGAATACGAAACTGCTTGTCAGTATAAGAACTAATAACCTACACTTAACAGTCAAAGTACCACTTGTGTTAAGTAATTTAAGATAGAAACTAAATTCATCTTTTGATAGGCACACGAATGCTATGGCTAACGATTTCTGCATGTGCTAGCCAATTATTGTTCCATTTACACAACAGTCAAAGCATATATATATACACACACACACACACACACACGGAGTAAAACCTGCGAAAGTTGGAACTTGTGTAAGGCGGAAACCAGTGAGAGAAGGAAAACTCAAATATTTTCCACTGAAAAGAGTGATTAGAAAAGTGGTAACACTATACCCTGTCAAAGGCAGAAAACTTGTAAGACCAAGAAAAAAAAAGGCATTTCTGTAGAGTTTCAGTTCTCACAGGTTTCACTGTATTTCCAGAATTTGTAATAAACCACTTGTAATTGATAAAACAGTACAAGTTAAGAATCTTCAAATTATTTACCAGCATTTACATGAGCACAATTTTAAAAACTGTATTTTGTTTGTTCTCCCACGGAATCCTTGAACTTTGCTTTGTTTTTTTTCAAAAAACAATTCTTTCCCCCAAAGAAAAATCACACACCAAATATAAAACTTAAAACTCAGAAATAACTGAATAAAATGAAACAAAGAAACATATTTTAGTATTCCTGGTTTTATCCAATTGGTTCTGAGATTACAAATGGGTATGACAAAGCACTAATGACTCAATGTCCAAAAATACTGACCTATTCAGAATAACTCAGTTAAAGAATACTTAGTGGGGCTATGATACTGACCCCAATTTCCATCCCCACCCTTCTTAACTCTATTTCCTTAAAAATAGGTCTCTCTCTGTTTTCTCCTGGAAGACCATAATTCCCACCTGCTCAACTCTAAAAAACTTCACAAGCAGGAGGAATGACCGGTGCTCCTTAGCCAAAACCCATTTTTCCGCATGTACATAATCTCTCTTCTTTAGGCTCTCCTAGGTTCTCTTCTTTCCTGATAATCAAATAATTATTTTGCACTTTACCACATTCCAATCCTTTTAATTTATTCCATTTTCTCTTTCCAGGGCTGGCTATCGCCCTAGAGTTTCTGAAGTTGCCTGACAACTTGTTTATTAAAATGGTCCAGCTTTTTATTCCCTGTCTGTTCAAAACAATGCAATTCAACAATTTCCGTGACCCAGCTGACAATCCCTGTTCCACGTTGAAGCAGAGTATAGTGGTCAGCTGTGAGGTGCTTCTGGTATCCACTTGAGCCCAATCTTTGTCTTAACTATGGTCAATATGCTCTTAAGAACAGAGAGACCCAAATGAAATTCATAATGAAGGCAAGTGACTAACCGGAGAATGGTGACTAAGATGTTTTCATAATGCAGTGATTGACAAGAAAGTTACTTTGAAAAATATGATCTATTTTCATGTACACTACCAACTATATTATCTTATAACTTGCAGTCCCAAAAATTTTAAGAGCAAAAATTTCACGAGAAAGAAGCTTTTCAGTTTTGCACATAAAACGTGTCTTAATACTTTTAAAATTAATGACTGTCTAAATAAATATATTTACTTACATTTTTGAATAGTTGCTCAGCAAGTTCTCTGACATGCTTTATCATCTTCAATGGGTTATTTTCTTCTACTTTAATTCGCTCTACTTCAAAGGCTACCAACTTGGAAAAAGAATCAAATGGCAAAATATCAACTCCAAAATATGCTGAATTAGAAAAATGTGTGATAATTTCATACAATTTGTAAGCCAAAAAATATCCAAGACATATACTATTATTAAAACAAAATACTTTATATTTTTACTGGGTGCTACTTCTCTTCTGGGGTTGCAGGGTCAATTGAGTCCTTCGATGGTCTGATGGTCTCTCCCCTGATGATTTATGGCCCTATTTCTTCTTGGGAAGTCATTTCTGGAATTCAGAGGGGCCTTTTCATCACCCAGTCTCACTCAGAGAATTCTCTCACTCAGAGAATTTCAGAAAGTCTCCCAATATTTCCCTAACTCACAAAATATGAGGCAAATGTGCACTATAATGAGCAAGTCAGGTTGCTGAGATTCTCATCCTAGTCTACAGACAATGTGATCTGGGACAAGGAACCTAAATTCCTGGGTTTCAGTTTCCTTGTCTCAAAAATAAGATGGAAGAACAAGATGACCTCTAGGCTTCTTCCAGTTCTCAGATTCTATAAATTTTAGTCCATTTCCCTATTAATGAATTTACTGGGAGAACTATGTGAGTATGTGTATGAAAACTTGGGGTGGGTAAAAGAGTGTTAACAGGAAACAAAATTGGGGAGGAAATTGATGGATGATTAAAAAAAAGTATAATAAGAGATTCTTTTAGGAGCTAATAGGTTCACTGGAGCATGTTTAAAACAAAAACCCATTGTCTTCAAGTAGATTCCAATTCATAAGGATTCTACGGAACAGTGTAAAACTGCCTCATAGGGTTTCCAAGGCTGTAATCTTTATGGGAGCAGACTGCCACATCTTTATCCCACTGCGTGGCTGGTGGTTTCAAGCTGCCAACCTTTTGGTTAGCAGCCAAGCTTTTTAACCACCATACCACCAGGACTCCTAGAGCATATAGTCATATAAAATTAGGACTTGCCCTATTCTAGGCCAGCATTCAGAAAGACTGTCAAACAAAGGCAAACAATTCTTTTCTTCTAGCATGTCTATTTGATGGGAGTATGGGGATAAAGCAACACACAATTGCCTCTCAAAGCTCCATTAGCCTCCCTACCCCTCAGTGTGGTAGGCTGCCTTTGTCTAAGTGAAAATGAGGATGCCTTTCCAAGGAGCAAATGTAATTTTCCTACAAAAGTACATTCCTATATAAACCAATTAAATGGCTACAGAGGATAGAAGGAGAAATTACTTAGGCCTGGTGCCTCTTTCCTCTTAGACCCTTGCCTGATGTATACATACAAACGACTCTCTCTCAAGTAACAACATCAATAAGCCAAAACCAAACCCACTGCTGTCAAGTCAATTCTGACTCATAGCGACCCTGTAGTACAGAGCATAACTGCCCATCGGGTTCCCAAGGCTGTAACCTTTACAGAAGCAGGCTGCCACATCTTTCTCCCATGGAGCAGCTGGTGGGTTCGAACTGCTGACTTTTTGGTTACCAACTGAGTGCTTTTAACCACTGTACCACAAGATCAATAAACAACACAACAAAAAAATCAATAAGACACCAAAAATCACCACTAAAGGAGAAACAAAGAAACTAGATGGACAATAAGGGGAGGCCCAATAGGAATCTTGGATAGACTTTTTGCCTTATCATTGTTTCCAATCTAGATGATACACATGTATAAAATATACAATAAAAAACAAGTTACCATATAGAGACATAAAATAAATCTTAAGGCAGACTAGTGGCTCTCACACTCATCTACTCTGAGAAAATTTGGAGGAGGTTGTGAAATAAGAGCAGAGCATGAAGAATAGAAGGTCATGGTTAGGCTGAGAGGTAAAGGGAGGGCACCAGGCAGGGGGAAGGACCTACGAAAATAATCAGAGGCTGAGGCAAGCAAGTTTTCCAGAAGTAATCAATCTGACTTTTTAGTTGTGATGAAGCTGCCAGAGGGAGTTACTTAGGGAACTTGGGATAGAAAGAGATTACACAAACCAATTCTGAACTGAATTGGTTACTATTCAGGAATTCTAACTTAGCCTCATAAGACATTATACACTGAGTACTTAGTTTAGGATCTAAAGCTGATATATATGCTAGTATTAGATAATCAATGATTAATAAATGATTATTGATTAGAAGGAACTGCCTGTCTAAGGACAATCTCTTCTAAATCACATTATAATTAACTAAAGCATTTGGTGCAGATCTCCATACTAATAACTAAAACATGTGCTGTTTATTTAATTCTTACTTGTGAATCATGAACTATCTCTACAGAGCATAAATGATCCTTCTCCGCTAAACCAAGGATCTTTAAGACCTTGATTCCTATCTTCTTTATACTAAATAAAACCACCCAGCATCAAACTATGACTACTATCCTCCACTATCTTGTTGGCTAGGGCTGTTTTTCTTTTTTAGACTTCAAGTAACTTTTAGATTTGTTAGTTCCAGTATACGCAGTGCTCTTTCAGAAATTGTAATGGAAATAATATTCATTGTTTTATCCACCAGAATGGGCTGCTGTGAACAGAGTTAAATGAAGATGCTTTAGAAAAAAGAGAAAGCACAACAAATGCAAAAGAGCATCTTTACTTTGAGTCACATCTGTCCTATTTCTTCCTTTATGTGGCCAGTTCTTAAAGACAGAGACTAAATCTGTCATCCACATATTTAATATCTCCCCCAAAAAAAAAAAAAAAAAAAAAAATTTTTTTTTTTTTTTTTTTTTTTAAGAGAGCTAAACTCACAGTGACCCTATAAGACAGAGTAGAACGGCCCCGTAGAGCTTCCAAGGAGCAGCTAGTAGATTCAAACTGCCGATCTTTCGGTTAGCAGCAAAGCTGTTAACCACTGACTGCACCACCAGGTCTCCAGGGTTTCTATGAGGTGGAATCGACTCAACTGCAATGGGTTTTTTTTAAGTAAGCTAAAAGGAGCCCTAGTGGTGCAGTGGTTAAAGTGTTCACCTGCAAAAGTTCGACAGTTTGAAGCCATCAGTCACTCCATGGGAGAAAGATGTGGCAGTCTATTTCCATAAAGATTACAACCTCGGAAACACTATGGGGCAGTTCTACTCTGTACTATACGGTTGTTATGAGCCAGAATCAACTTGATGGCAATGGGTTTTCTTTGGTCTGGAAGGGAGTTAGATGAGTGTCGATTATTGATCAGGAAGAGTGCCACTAAGCTAACTATGACTCAGTAGCACTGACAGACTAAATCTAACTGCAGTTTGAAGTCACATATCTGTATATCGAAATTAGACCTTTCTCCCTATGTACTGATAATCACTGCATTATTGCCTTTAAAAATAAGAGTTCTATATATATAGAATAAAATCATGTAAAAATTCTTAAAGGATTTTAATAAATTGTTTAAAAATTCAGCTAAAGATTTTTATGTACTTCTGACACCCTGTAATTCTATTTCTTCCTAAACTGCATTATACTGAGATATGACACACATATAGAAGATAATATTTAGATTTTATACTCACTTTATAATATATTCATGATTTTGATTAAGTATTTTAAAATAATACTTCCCTACTTTTAACTACTGATCTATTTTTGCCTGTAAATAATGCACTGATTTTATAAGAACGATACCTCATCAAAGAGATCACAGGATCTATAAGGAGGACCTCTTTCTGAAACAAAACCTGCAAATGCCATTCCATTGAGTACTTTAGTGAGGAAATCATTCTCAACCAAACCACGCTGCCCCAAGAAAGCTGTCTGTAAAGACAGAAAAGGAAAATGAATAGATTAATTTATCATTTAGTAGTGAATAAGATGATCAAAACAAAAATATAAAACAAAGATTAAATCAAGTATAAATGCCTTCATGCATAAATATGCAGTTATGAAATGTATTTCCCTTGGAAAGGGGTTTTTGCTCTGACCTGAAATATTACACATTTTGGAAAGAATAAAAATAAATCTGTCCATAAGGCGGGGGAGAAATCAGAAATTAATACTCAACTTTAAAAGAAAATCAATTTAAGTTAACAAACTCTAAAGGAAAGTATTACGTCAGTTCTATAGTATTACTAACAATTCCCACGTAACCCCACCAAGCAGAGATCTTAAATAACCACATTTGATAAATTAAGGTCAAAATGCATGGCTAGAAAGAGACAATTATGTAGTTTTATTAAATTAGAGTCCACTTTTTGGACAGATACAATATAATACCATATCTTACCTTGTGAAAATGTATTACTGGTTCTGCATGAATTCTTATAAGTTGTAGGCATGACCTATATCCTTGGAAAAGCTGTGCAAATAATCTAAGGAAAACTGCTCGTACTTCTTTATCCTGAAAATATTAAGAAGAAATATGTTAGGTAATTTAATTTCTTAAAACACAAAAGAAATATCATCAAGTCATCAAGTTGGGAAGAACCTGAGCAATTATGTACTAAGTCTGTCTGTGCTTCCTAAATAAAAGTCTCATTTGTAGCAACCCTGAGTGGTGAGTATCTTGTCTATCCTATTGTTGGGCAGCCTAAAATCTATTAAATAATTCTTTATATTGAACCAAACAAAACTTGCCTCCAGTATTTGCAATTTTCATCTTAGGGGAAACAAAAGTCACAGAGTCTCCCCCTTTACTATGTTAAAAAGGGTATATTTCCCAAGTCCTATGATTTTTATATCCAAAAAAGAATTACAGTCATAAATATAAAAGGAAAAAGAAAGCCAAAGGATTGGATTTAAAAAGCTATAAAGTTCTTCTGAAGTTTATACACTTATAAAAACGTATTCTTACACTAATGTGTTATGAGAAAAATCTATTTTAATAATCCAGGTTTTAATATAATCTCGATTTTAGAACTGTAAGGAAACTTACAGATTTATTTAGTGAATATTTAATTGATGAGAAAATGAAGGTCAAGATGCTTAAGGAACCTGTCAAAGGAGTTCAGCTCTATGAGTCTCCTTACTGGCCATAAAGCTTACCTCTAAGAAATGCACTGGGCAGAATGAAAAAGGGACATTTTTAGTAACACATTCACCCTTTTATGGCTTGTACTCAGAACTGTTCTTATCCTCTTATTCCTCAAATTTGATCTATCTTGTTATCAATGTTCTTTGTTTCCATTTTTGTAAATGTCCCTTTTTCATTCTTGCTTGGCTCTTTTAAGTTGATACTTGGAACAGTTTTCTAGGCTATAACTTAGGTTCTGATTTTTTGTCCTATACTTCCTCAAATTTTCTCAGGGCAACAGTATTAGCCCTACTCCCCTCCTGGCCCATGCATAGCCCTGTGACTTCTCCCTGAGCAGGATACAAGGTTAGTGGTAATTCTCCTAATTTCTAATTCGGTACATTTTTTATGTTACTGCCCATCTAACTCTCACTTCACTCAGCTTCTCTAACAAGCTTACAAATATAGCTCTCTTAAAAAGCATGAAACTTAAATATTAAACTTCTTACCAGCATTTTTGAGTGGGATAAAGCTGTTCGTGCAGGGGGAAAAGCATGATCTGCTACTTCCAAATCTGGGTGTAAAATCTAAAGCAAAGAAGTTTCATTATGTAAAATATCTTAATATCCATAAAATTTATTCTTTAATCCACTTGTAGTATTAAGACGAAAAAGTATTCGTATGTGAATTGTCATATATCCTATCTATGAAATGCAATGCAGTTAGCTGAGGTAGCACTGTATGTACTAGGAAAGATATCCAAGATAAAATATTTAGTGAAAAAACATGTTCTAGGAAAATACACATAGCATGGTCTCATTTATTTGAAAAACAAAATCAACCCTACATCTGTATGTGTATGTGCATATATACAAAAATCTAAAATTCTGAAGGAATACATACTAAATTACAAAATAGTAGTTACTTCTGGGAAAGGAATGGGTTGGGGTGGAGCTATTTGTCTATATAGTTGAATTTTTTAAACAACCATTTGTTTTTATGTTTCTTAGTATAATTAAAAATTAGCTAATTAATTAACTAATTGAAATACTGGAAAGAAAAAGCATAAGCTTATGAATCTCACAGTCCAGAGAAGGAAAAAGTATACTACAAAGTGATTAAAAAAAAAAAAACCCAACCCGTTGCCTCAAGTCAATTACAATTCATAGAAACCATATAGGACAGAGTAGAACTGGAGTAGAACTGCCCCCTAGGATTTCCAAGGAATGGCTGGTAGATTCGAACTACTGATCTTTTGTTAGCAGCCGAGCTCTTAACCACTGTGCCACCAGGGCTCCAACAATGTGATAGGTGCTATAAATATACAAAAATGTGAAGTATAAAGTATGATGAATTCAACATAGGGAAAGCTAAGAAAAAGAAAGTAACATTTGAGTTAGGCTTTGAAGGAAAGTAGGTTGAGAAGCAAGAGTGAAAGAATGATACGTGCAGCAGTTAACACTGAGAAAAGGATGAAACTGTATTAATATGTAGCAAGTATCTGTCTTTGTAGAATCATTCTGATATAGACCAAAGACTGAAAACAAAACTTAAAAACAACACTAAAATATCAGCCAGAATTACAACCCAATCACTACTACAGTGTAATAATGTCTTGGTGCCTGTGAGATCATTCATGATTATTACACCGTTCCATGTACTGTGTTGCCATTTGATTACAATTATTTATTGTACTTGTATGTCAAATCTCCTATGCACACCATCAAATATAATCTCTTTTTGGTCCTAGTTTGACAATATACTATACTCTTATCTCTTATTTGTAGTACTACACTGTAGCACATAAATCGCTATTATGTTTGACCACTATAAAAAAATGCATACTCAGTTTTACCAGAAATGAATTTTCATTGATCAGCATTTGGTAGCACAGGTGTTACAGGTTAAGTTGTATCACTGTACAGCAGGACAGCTGCTAAAATCTTTAACTCTGTTAATTTTGGTATTTAATCCTTGAACAATTATTAATACCAATATTAAGTAATTATTATTACTTATTTATTAAGTATGTATTATTAATAACAATTATTAATACCAATATTAAGTAACCACATACTTAATAATATAATAGATTTCTAAAAATATTATACCTTTCTTCAATCACTCAAATATTATCTTCTCAGCTTTTGCTATATTCATATACCACCTGTGCAATTATTTAATGTTTTTCTTTAAACTGTCTTTAAATCAACTCACCTCGTATTTTCCTAGGTGATATCTGTGAGATCACAGGTTTTATATGCTATTTTAATACACAGTATTAAAAATACATAATTATTAAAAAAAAAAGTTGCCCACATACCACCCAAAATCATCTCCATGCTTTACTTTGGTAAAGAGTGCCCTAGTCATCTTATGGATAAAACATTCATTCTATAATAAAGACCAGGAAGCCAGGGTCTAGAGATGGGATGGGATTTGCTCAATAAACACCAAGTGGCAGGAGGAAGACTGGAATTCAGGTCTCCTGAGTCCTATACCAGCGTTATTTCCACTCTATCACACCTTGTATCCTGGTTACAAACTAACTACATTAGGAAAAGTCAGTCTTCTCTAAATGTTCCCACCCTATAAATACCACTGTAACAATATAAAGACTAATGTAAGTCTGAAAGTTTTCTGAGAATTATATCCCTCTGGGTAAACCAAAACCTCTGAATTTCTGTTTAAGGAAAACAGTTTAAGCAGGCCAGACTAGAATATTATTAAAGAATAGTATGAAGGTCTCAGTTCTAGTAATGGCTTGAAAAGGAATGCAGAATTTCTAAGGTTCAATTTTCTGATGATAGATAAATGGGCACGTAAAAGGTGGCAGTAAAATAAAAAGTTCCATTTTTAAAAGTCAACTAAGGTAAAATAACTACAAAACAAAATTAAATGTGTTTCATGAGAAAATTTCAGGTCACAAGACATTTAAAAACATTACTGCAGGTAATGCTAAATATTTCGTCAGGAAGTTACACCTCCTATAATGATTTTAAAACGTTGGCAAAACAGTATCACACTGCTTTGCAAGTAGCACATCTACCAAAGAGGAATGAGATGCTCTACTCTAACAAAAGATTAGCTCTAAGAGGGCATAGGAGCTGACTTCTAATGGGAAATGGGAGGAGAACCAGGGATTTTGAGGCAGAACCTTATCTTGTTTCTGCAAGTATGTTCCCAATATATAAAACCCAAAACCAAACCCAGTGCCGCTGGGTCAATTCCAACTCATAGCGACCCTACAGGACAGAGTAGAACTGCCTGATAGAGTTTCCAAGGAGCGCCTGGAGGATTCGAACTGCTGACCCTTTGGTTAGCAGCCGTAGCACTTAACCACTAGGCCACCAGGGTTTCCTCCCAATATGTAGTAGCTGGTATATAGCGTTACTAAATAAATATGCTGGGTGAAAGAATGAATATAGAACAAAATATTCAGTTAAGGTTCAAAGTATGTTCTTTACATTAAAAAAAAAAAACCCGTTGCCGCTGAGTCGATTTCAACTCATAGTAACCCTATAGGATAGAGTAGAACTGCCTCATAGGGTTTCCAAGGAATGCCTCGTAGATTTGAACTGCAAACGTTCTGATTAGCAGCCAAGCTAACCACTAGACCACCAGACTATCTAGTAAATAGAGAATACTACCCTAAATACTATATTCACCTATTCATGTTTCAAGAACATACACCTCTCATTTTTAAATAATTACACTGACAGTGATACTTAATTTCAATTACCTTACTTTAAGATTTAAATTATTAAAATAAAAAAGGTTGCCCACATACCACCCCAAATCATCTCCATGCTTCACTTTGGTAAACAAGTAGCCTAGTCATCTTATGGGTAAAACATTTATTCTATAATAAAAACCAGAAAACAGAGGCCTAAGAAAAAAACTGTTATTAAAAAAACATGTCATACCAAAGAAAGAGCTGCTTGGGTCTGATGTAGAAGTGGTTCTGGGAGGGAGGAGAGGTGAATACATTCAGGAATTTTAATAGTGCCTCCATCCAAATCTGCTATGATTACATCTAACTGAAATAGATTAAAAAAAAAAAAAATTATAATTAACAAGATATATTTGTTGTTAAACAAATTAATCTGGCCTTTGTTAATTCAAAAAGAGAACCATATATGGGAAAGACTGTTGGCTATCCATAGTAATAAAATTATTGCTGGGTTCATGGCTTCTGAAGTACCTATATTTCCCAGCATCCTTTGAAAGAAGTATGACCCTGTGATTAAGTTTCTGGCAATGGAATGTAAGAAGTGATGTGATGAGCACTTTCAGGCCTTCCAGACAGGAGGTATGTAAGGAAGGAAAGAGTATGTTCCCTTTCCCCCTGCTATAGGCTAAAACTATGAACTGTTAGCAGCACAGCCTTGAGCACTCAGATGATGACAATGCTGAAGGGATTCTGGATTGTGAATGACTTCACAGAGCAAAATGGTTTATGAACTGATGCACAAGTGTTCAACAAAATATTACTTTGTTTGAGCCATTGCATTTTGTATGCTTTATTACAGTAGTGTAGCCATATCCTAAATAGCATAATAATCATTACACAGGAATCCTGGAAGAGCAATTAGTATACATCAAAAAGGTACTTGCCTAGGTACTTAAGAAAAAGCTGATTTTTAGGATTTTACAAGTCTATTTAAAAATAAGTTACATAAAAATGTAATAGAGAAACTAGCCAAGATTATTAAAGTTGTTATATTGATAATATCATTATGATTCATCCTAATCTGTTCATTAAAAATTAAGAAACCTACTTTGGAAACACTTGGTTTGTCCTAACTTCAGTGACTGTTTATACTTAGTGGTAATAAAATTACCTACAAACCATATGAGTATGCTTTCAATCAGTACTAATTAGTTTTACTGAATATGCTTATTGATTTATATCTATTTTTATATGGTAATATCAAAGTTAAGTAGAAACTAGGTATCCACATATAAGGTTAGGAAGAATGATTAATATCTGAATCAGGGTCCTGTTTATAATTACAATGTTGAATAGTCTTTTTGTTGGTTTAAATGGCACCTCTCATTTGATTACAACTATAATTACTGGATATGTACCACAGAGCTTACCTCTTTGCTGGCATTTAAAACTGCAACAGAAGCAGAATTATAAATCTTAAGGCCACTGTGGGTCACAGATATCATGTAGCCCAATTTCTCAATAAAGAATTTTTCTTAAAATCCCTGAAAGCATCATGTAATTCCTTCTATTCTATTCACAGTGCTTGGGAGTTCACTCCTCGCAGAAGGAAACCCATTCCATCACTGGGAATCTAGTAGTTGGAAAATCTTATATTGAACAGAAATCTGTTTCTATCTAAATACCCACTGGGCTATTTCAGTCATTTAGAGTCTTTATGCTGTATGAGTTTTAGATTGTCCACATTTAGAAATTATCGATAATACTGTCACAGTTGTTAATACTGTATTTTTTAAATGAAAGATTAAATACTTGCCTTTAGCTATCAAATAGTATCATAAAATTACCTGAGAAAATTTCCCTAGGGCCTCATAAGATACAGTTTCTCACCTCTTGACAATCCTGGATGTCGTTCTCGAAGTGCTTTATTTTGTTACAGTCCCTCTTAAAGTACGAACTGAACACATTATTCCAAAACTGACTTGAGTGTAGAATATTAGCTCCCCTCTTTGGTATTTCTATTCATATGGCATTCAGAATACAAGAATTTGGTAGGGGTTCATAGAGGTTGTGTTCTATTAAAACCCCTCAGACTTTTGCAAATGCTTTTTCCTTTGTTAGTTACCAGTCATTAAGTATTAATATGGGCCTCATTTTAAAGTATGAATAAATTAAGCACTAATAACAAAAGTATAAAAAGAATACTAATTAATGGATTATTTTATCTTCTTTCTCATATATAAGATGAGGAATATAGAATGATACACTTGTATGTCAAGGGCGGGGCATTTTAAAATATAAATAAATTCATTTTTAAAATCACCCATACTTGCTATAAAGCAAAATTAATATAGGAAAACTTTTCAATGACACTTTTCTTCTAACCAGCTTTTTCTATTGGGAATGCAACAGACTTGAAAAGAGTAATTAATTGAAATGCTATAGGACTACAAGAAATATGGTAGAACTGTAGCCTCAATAACTGGCAATTTTAAAAGTGAATACTTACAAGTTCATGGACATCAGTTTTAAAGATAGAATGTACTCCAATAATGAAAGGCGTTGGGGAACTCAGAACCTCCAATAGCTGAGCCGGGAGAATGGGAATATAAGGATAACTGAAAATAATAAAAATATGTATCAAATATATTTGTTTTTCCAAAATATAAATGTATTTTTTTCTTTATGCTGTATGAGTTTTAAATTGTCCACATTTAGAAATTATTGATAATACTGTCACAGTCGTTAATATTGTATTTTTTAAAGGAAAGATTAAAAAAAAAAAAACTTCACATGAAAGATATGATCAGATATAACAAGATGTAAAGTAACTGGAACCCAGTCCAGTTTCTAATCCTTATCCTTCCTGGGCAAGCAAAGTTCCCTTAGGTATCCTAATCTTGTTTCAGAAATTTTTTTCTTACACAGAAATATGACATTAGACTATAACATTGACTCCCTGATGGGGCTCCCCTTCCCAATACTGGGCAATGATTTGTTTATATAAAACAATCATTTAATTCCATTTTCTATACCTGATTTTTTGCATTCAATAACAATAGCAAAGTAAAAAATTAAGGTTTAGAATGTTCTAACTTATCTAGTAGGTTAAGAAAAGCACATAGTTAAAAAAATTTTTTTTAAATAAATTCTGGACAGTCTAAGATAATGTTTCCCCCCCGCCCAGTTTGTCTGAACTTAAGTATCCTAAAACAAACAAAAAAAGTATCTTAGATTTTATAATTATCAAACTGAATAATCAGTATTTTGGAATATAATATTCCACTTAGAGCACTATCAGGCATCGCTGGTTTGTTTTGTTTTTTTACTTATTATGGCACATTTTTAACATAACCCTCCAAAAATAAATGGAAAGAGAAAAAGTATAATGAAGCCCCACATAGCCAGTCCAACTCTGATATTTAGCCATGCATGGCCACATATATATTGCCATCTTCTTTTGTTCTCTTCTTTACTGCATTATTTTGAAGCAAACTTCAGACATCATATTATTTACTATATACAAATACTTCAGTAGGTATCTAAAAAAAAGGAGACTCTTGTTTTTATTAGAACCGTAGTACCATTATTACACTTAAAAATAATAATCCCTTAATACCAAGTAATCAGTCAGCACTAACTTGCTAAGACTTTCATCACCAACTATATTCAAAGAATGAAATGTTATTGACAATCATAAATATTCTTTTCATTAAATTAATCAAAACTCAGTAATGGACAATGTGAAAAAGTCTCCAATTTTAGCCTAGATTTCTGTCAGAATCATCAATCTGGTTAGCGATGTAACTTTGTAAAATATGTCTATGTGGTTTAAAACCACTGTTTTATAACATTTTGACTGATGCCCAATAAGTAATGCATGATTTGAAAGTAAATAAAAGTACAAGTAAAAAGCCTCACCTATACTTAAGAGGAAACATTAAAGATTCCAGGGCTCTACACGCATCACTAAGTCTCTGGAAACTTGCAGAATGGAAAAGAACTTTATTTTCTGTGAGGACTGCACAAAAGAGGCTGAGGACATTTTGAATTCCTGAAAACACAAGAGCAAAGACTTATAAAAAACAATTTTATATGTGTTGTCAAAAAACAGGACATAGACTTGGAATGCTATGGAAAGAAAAAGCCAATATCTTTGGAATCTCTGAAAGAAAGTATTTAAACTGTAAATTCCATATAACCTATGAGTATTTGTTTTCCTAAACTTTCAGTTTTGTCTCTCTTTTTCGAATCAGTTTAACAGTCTCTGAACATACTGTTTGGAAATATACTACCTTCTTCATCTTCACAGTCTGTTCTTAAACTCCTGTTTCAGATGCTGGCATTGTTCTAGTACTTTTTATTCCTCTTAAAGTCTTTTTAAAAATCTATGTTAATATAAGCATACCAGCTTTGTTGTTGTTGTTGAAATTTGTCTGGCATGTATTTTTCCACATTTTAACTTTAACCTTTTTTTTTTTTTTTAAACTTCTTGTAAATAGCATAAAGTTGTTTTTTAACGCAGTCTGACAACCTTTATATTTTAACTATATTAGGTATTTAATCACCTTTTATTTATTGTATCTTATTTTGTGCTTCTTATTTGCTCTACCTCTTCTTTTTCTTTCCTTATGATTTGTATTTATCCCATCTCTTCTTTTATCCCCTCTCTTAATGTGGAATTTATAAGTTTTGTTGCTATTTTTTTTGTGTTAATTCTAGAAAATGCAACGTGCATACTTATTAAAGTTAAATAAGTATATTGTTTCTTCTTTTTTATTTCTGACTCAAAACATTTTATATCAATTCAACCTTAATCACATGCACCCATTAAATCAAGAGTCTCCATTAGTTTTCTCAAAGTAAAATACTTCCTATATATCCCCCCGGAAACCCTGGTGACATAGTGGTTAAGTGCTACAGCTGCTAACCAAAAGGTGAGCAGATGGAATCCACCAGGTGCTCCTTGGAAACTCTATGAGGGGCAGTTCTACTCTGCCCTATAGGGTCACTATGAGTCAGAGTTGACTCAACGGCCATGGCTTTGGTATTTTGGCTTTATATATCCCTTTACTGGTGCTTGTTTCATCAAGTGACACATGTAAATTTCTTCTCAGTCCATCCTTAATTGCTACCCCCTTTTTTTATTCCCTACCTACCCCACATGATATATCAGAACCTGTAGTTCAGGTTTTTAATCTTATTTGACCTGGAATAATGCAATAGTTTCATAACTGGTTTCCCTAATCCAGTCCTTATTCTTTTCCTATCTATCCTCCAGTTTGCAGAAGGATGGACATACAGCACAAATCTGGTTATACCGCTTTTATGCCTCAAATCCTTCAATATCTCCCCCATCCTTTGGACAGTGATGCCAAATGTATTCTGTTCTACAGAAGTGTAATAGCAAAAGAAACTTTACTTGTTTTATATATTAATATTTATATACTAATCTCTCGGAGCCTCAGTGGGTAAAATGAGGATAATATCAAAATCTACCTTGTAGTGCTGTTATTAATAAATGAGATAACGTATGGAGTGCTCAGCATAGTACCATGGTAAATAATCAATATATATTAGCTGATACTGTTTACTACTATTTAATCGTTGTGGTTGTTACTATTAATTTCCTTTAAAGTTAGGATTCTGATGTTAGCAATATTTGAAAACATCTGACCTACAAGATTAAGGCTGAGCTCCATATCAAAATTCCTCCATGATCTAACCCCATCTTTCTAACCCCTTTGCCATCACCTATTACTATGTGATCAATACTGAACTCATTGAGCCATCAGAACACTTCCTTCAGTTTCATATCTCTGCCTTTCCGCTCATGTTCTCTGCCTAATGTTCCCTTCATTAAAATGTGAGTTCCTCAAAGACTACACTGGGCTTTATTCGCTGCAGTATTCTTCCTGCCTAGCACAGTACCTAGTATACAGTAACCCCCTCAAGAAACAAAACAAAAACCCACTGCTGTTGAGTTGATTCCAACTCAAAGCAACCCTATAGGACAAAGTAGAACTGTTCCATAGGGTTTCCAAGGCTGTATTCTTTTCTATTTTTTTAAACTGTTAAAAAGCAAAGATATCACTTTGCGGGCTAAGGTGCACTTGACCCAAGCCACAGTCTTTTCAATTGCCTTATATGCATGTGAAAGCTGGACAATGAATAAGGAAGACCAAAGAAGAATTGATGTCTTTCAAGTACGGTATTGGTGAAGAATATTGAACATACCACGGACTGCCACAAGAACTAACAAATCTGTCTTGGAATAAGTACACCCAGAATGCTACTGAGAAATGAGGATGGTGAGACTTTGTCTCATGTATTTTGGACATGTTATCAGGAGGGACCAATCCCTGGAGAAGGACATCATGCTCGGTAGAGAGTCAACAAAAAAGAGTAAGACCCTCAATAAGATGGACTGACACAGTGGCTGCAACAATGGGCTAAACATAGCAATGACTACGAGGATGGTGCAGGACTGGGCAGTGTTTCATTCTGTCGTGCACATGGTCGTTGTGAGTTGGAACCCACTCTATGGCACCTAACAACAACAATTCTTCACAGAGGCAGGCTGCCACATTTTTCTCCCTCAGAGTAGCTGGTGGATTCGAACCACCAATGTTTAGGTTAGCAGCTGAGTATTTAACTGCTGCACCACCAGGGCTCCATTAGTATACATGAGGCATTCAAAAATGTTTCACTGAACAGATAAGTGCTCTATGGGACACGAGTCCCCATTAAAAAACTTTAAAACTTTCATTAAAAGATGTAGAATAAAATCTTTATACCCCACAGAGGGAAAGCGTAAAATACACAAATCATAAAAGATTAACAAAGTAAATTATTTTAAATTAAAAGTTTGTGTCAAAACATAACACAAAAAAGTGAAGACAAGTGTCAGACTAACAGAAAATACCTAAAAAGTATATAAATGGAATAAGTTCCCCAAATATGTTTTTTTAAAAAAACAAACTACAAAATCAATTAAAAAAAAAAACATTAGAGAATAATATGAACTTATAATGTACAGAAGAAACCAAAATGGGTTCCTCGAAAACATATGAAAAGATACTGCAAACTCTCTAGGAATCAGAAAAATTCACACCACTAACACAATGAGATAGCATTCCATACCCATCAGAATAGCCAAAATTTCAGTCTGACACAATTTTAAGTTTTGACAAGGATGGGGAGGAAAAGAAACGACCATACATACTGCTGTGGGGAATAAAGATGCATGTACTCTATGATATAGTCATTACAGTGATTTGAGTAATTCTGTGTACAGTTATTTACTCTAGGAACTCTCTCACATGTGCCCAAGAAGACAAGCAGAGGAAGGTACATTGTTGCAGTATTTGAAATAATGAAAAATAGTAGAAACATCTTAAATGTGAGAATGGATGAATAAATTATGGTAAAACCATACTACTATTTTACTTCCTCTGACTGAAATAGAAAATTAAAAAAAAAAAAAACAATGTATTCAAAATTCACAAAACTATGTAAGTACTAAAGAAATCTAAGTAAAACTTTGAAGTGATACGCACGTTTTGGTAAGTTCGTGGAATTTATATTTGTGAATTTATTACAGCTTAAAATGAATGAGCTAGAGCTAAGTATTTGTCAACATGAATAACTCTCCCGAATATACCACTGAGAAAAAGTTCATAATAGTTATAGTATGACAGCATTTATGTAATGTTTAAACCAAACAAAACAGTACTGTATATTGCTTAAAAACCCAATACCGTCCAGTCGATTCTGACTCATAGAGACCCTACAGGACAGAGTAGAATTGCTCCATAGGATTTCCAACAGTGGATTCAAACTGCTGAACTTGTGGTTGGCCAAGCTCTTAAGCACTAAGCCACCAGGGCCCCACATATAAATAGGGAGTCAACATATAAACATACATCTGGGACTGTCGTTAGTTGCCACCAAGTTGAGTTTTGACTCATATCGAACCCATGTGACAAAGGAGAACTGCCCCATTGGGTCTTCTATGCCTAGATCTTCAAGTCTTTCTTCTGCAAAGCCGCTGGGTGGGTTTGCACCTCAACCAAGTGATTAACTGTTGTACCATGAGAAGAGGAAAAAACAAAATGGCTTACTATGCATATTAAACATGATATATGGTTTATTACGTCTGGGACTAATAAACACCAAATTTGGGATATTGTTTATCTCTGCAAAGAGTAGGTATGTGCAGGGTGTTTGAACTATAGTTATGGTATATTTTTTAAGCTGGATCATGGTACATGGAATATTTTTTTTAACTTTTGTTTGGAAATAATTTAAAACTTACAGAAAAGTTGCAAGAACAGTATATAGGACTTCGCCAGCCAGCATTTGACATTCTGCAGTAAGCAATACCCTCCCTTCGCTGCTCTCATTTACTTTTTTTTTTTTTAATTCTTCCTTTGCTTATTTATTCATTGTCACTACAGACTCATGGATTTCTAATTTTTTTTCCAACAGTTTGTAAGTCATTACTACCCTTAATTTTCTGGTGCGAAACATATCCCAGATTTACGCAGTGGGGGCCCCTTTAAGCCAGTATTTGTGTCCTTCTAACACAAACCCATCTTTTTTTTTTTTTTAAGTTCCTTCTTACTTTATGATTTAACAAAATCATCTAGGCTCATATTGTACCCACCCTGCCCCAGCCCTAAAGTCAGCCATTTCTCTAAGGTGTCTTGTTTCTTTTTGGAAAATAATGGTATGAGACCAAGATTCTGGGTGTTAGGGTATATACTAGATCATTGCTACTGGGGTATGTGATTCTAGGCTATTTCTCCAGATCAAGAATGGAAATAGATGCATGTATATACACAAATATGTGGTACACATACATACACACAGTGAACATATATACACACAAACATACAGACACATAAATTCATTCATATTTGAGAAATCCTGAGTTCACACCATTACTTTCAATACCAATTTACCCCCATAGGATTCCCCCTCCTCCCACCCCCATTTCATATTTTATGTTTGTGATGGTTAGGGTTGTGTGTCAACTTGGCTGGGCCATGATTCTCAGTGGTTTGGCAGTTATGTAATGGTGTGGTTATGTAACGACTATAAAACTGAAGTTATATAGTCAAACACTGTGTTTGTAAGTTACTTTGATTAGTTTTTTTCCCTTCAATGTGGTTATGTTATTCATTTGAAATACAGCAGCATTTGTTTCCACTTGCTTTTAGTTTTAAGATTTTCTTTCTTCCCATTCTTATTGACCTAATTTTTCTGAATATGTAAGAGATTAACATACTTCCAGAAGTCATGATTCAAGATGGTATACTTAGAGAAGTGTCACTCCATTCCTGAATGAACACTATTACAGCAATGTTAATTTCCTGGTTTTTATAATGTACTATGATTATATAAAACAGTATCATCTGGGAAGCCGAATAATACCTACAAGTGGCCTCTCTACTAACTTTGCAACTTCTTATGAATCTTAAGCTACTTAAAATAAAAATATTTATATTAAAAAAAAAGCCTGTGGCTGTATTAGTTTCCTCGGCTGCAGTAACAAATGACCATAAACTTCCAGACTTAAATCAACATAAATTTATTATCTTATAGTTCCGGAAATCAGAAGCCTAAAATGGGTCTCATTAAGCTAAAATCAACGTGTCAGAGAGCTGTACTCCTTGCTGGAGGCTCTAGGGGAAAAACCATTCTCTTGCCATTTCCAGCTTTTAGCAACTGCTAGCATTCCTTGGCTTGTGCCCCCATCCATCTTCAAAGCCGGCAATGACCACTCAAGTCTTTCTCACACAGTATCACTCTGACTCTTTTGCTTCCCTCTTCCATCTTTCAAGGACCCTTGTAATTACACTGGGTCCACTCAGGGTAGGAGCTTCCTAAAGGAACTGAGTTCAATTTTGAATGATGGGCAGAAGTTGGTTAAGGAGACAAGAAGACCAAAGCATTCAAAGATGATAGAAGACCACACACAAAGAAAGTAGAGGACAGATGGAGCAAGAAGCAATACATCTACAAGTAGCTCTGCCAAGAGCCAGATCATGAAGAATTTGTATGCCAAGAGGAGGAGTCCAACCTTTTTTTCCTGAAGACTCGGAAAAGAACTTACCCTTCTCTGCTCCTGTCTGAATCCTCTGCCCTACTCCACAAAAAAGATAACCCATTCACAAATAGTCCATCACAGTCAGCATCATTTAGTGTCAAAGAAATTGTGAAGAAAAGGGCATGCAGTTGTGAGGGACACTCCCCTACCAAACTCAGTAAAAGGAATCAATTCATGATATCAAAGGGGAACACATTACACTCTTCTTACTAAGGCAGGATATATGTCTCATATTTTAGAAATGAGTTAGAGAAATTATTCTAGTGCTTAAGGAGTAAGATTTTCATTATCCAATTATACAGAATAATACAGAACAATTTGCCTGTATCTAACTAAGGTGTAACTTGAATTTTGTATTCTTAAATATTACGTGCTTTCTTAAGTTTAGATAATTAACAATCTTAAGTATTTTAAGAAATTTAAATTATAAGTTTATTCCTAACTAGCAATGTTTGCTGCTGTGTTCACAGCCACGTACTTATTTAGAAATTCCATTTCTTTCAAGTAAAAGTCATAATCCGTTTTCAGCATAACCCTGAATTGTTTTCTAGGCTTCTGCAGCCCAATATTTGTCCAATGCTGTACAACCGCAGTAGAGGAGACAATATAAAAACAAACAGTCCAGTGATAATTACTACTGATTTCATTACAATAGTACATACACATCCTGTTGATTATTCAAATAGTAAAACATTCTGAAAAATTACTTCCTGATCTTAACTTTTCTTGAGGGGTTAAAGTTCTAAAATTTATAATACCAAATATCAACATATTTTTTTTCCTGTTTTGAAAAGAAAACCTTTCTCTGGGGTCCTCCCCTTCTCTGAGTAATAATGATATGTTGCACAAATAGAACACTGCCTCAGCTTTCCAGTGTATACAGTGAGGAATTGAACACCATGCTTTCAAGACAGGATATATTTCAGAAAAGCTTTGTAATCCAATACAGTTCTTTCTGGTCATCAGTCAACAACAGAGAAAACAATATAGTCCTGGTCATGGCTTAATATGAGCCATAAAAAGGGAGATTTCTCATTCTTTCAACCTATATTTATTGAGTATCTACTATGCTTCTGGCACTGGGAATACAGCAATAAGCAAAAACAAGACCCCCACCTTCACAGATTAACTGTAGTTTTTGTAACTATCACTTAGAAGTAGTATTAGTATTTGTTACAAATTTAGCATATTATTTCCAAATAGGTTAGCTATAACAAAGCTTCTAAGTAAAAAAAAAATAAGAATATGGCTGAACTGTGCAACTGAAAAGGATATAGTTTTGAGGTTAGGAACATAGGCTTATCCCCTTGAATAAAGTACATTTTATGCATTAATTAGTAGGGATTAGCAATTTGGGAACTTAACACACTGACCACAAAGCATTCAATCTAAAACTGTATATCCCGAATAGCAACCATAAAAGGACAACTCAACCAAAACTTAGTATAAAAAGGTACAACACATTTTCTTTCTTCTTTAACACTGTAACTGGTTTGTGGGTCTAGGGTAATCACTTCAGATTATTCCAAGCCTAAATCGTCCAGATTCCTCATCTGTGCCTATTCTGATCTATCAGTTTCTTATCTACTTTTAATTCTAAATTTAAGAAGCAGGAAGCAAAAGAAGCCTGTGAAATAGAGTAGCAGACAATACCAAAACCAAACCCCCTTTCAATGATTCCTATTCATAGCAACCCTATACAACTGAGTAGAACTGCCCCATAGGGTTTCCAAGGAACTGTTGGTGCATTCAAACTACCAAGCTTTTGGCAGTCAAGCTTTTAACCACTACACCACCAGGGCTCCTAGCAGACAATGGATAAATAGTCAGTAATTGGAGAATTAAAGCCAGGAATCAACGAGGAGGAATTACATTGGCAAAAAAGACACTAATAGAAACACCTTTCTTCTTCCTTCACCTCTTTTCCTCCACTATTAAACCTTTACAGTGATGCTAGTATATGTCAGAAGCTGTTAAACTCTAGGGCTGGGTACAAAGAAAATTAAGGCATGCTTTTAGGAGCTCACAGTTCAGTGAAGATGACAAGATTGATCAATAAACATTTAAAACACAACAAAATAGAGATATGTACAAAGTGCTACAGAGCACAGAAAAGAGGGCAATTTGTTCTGCCACCATTTGGAAGCTAAACAGTGGAGTGGCCACATTTTAGAAAAAAATTAGTATCTGAGGTGTCTGGGGTCTTAAACACTAACAAGCAGCCATCTAAGATGCATCGATTGGTCTCAACCCACCTAGGTCAAAGAACGAATACCAAGAACTCAGTTATTATGACCCCAAGAGACAGAAAGCACCACATAAATCAGAGACTATATCAGCCTGAGACCAGAAGAGCTAGATGGTGCCTGGCTATAACCGATGACTGCCCTGACAGGGAACACAACAGAGAACCCCCTGAGGGAGCAGGAGAGCAGTGGGATGCAGACCCCAAATTCTCATAAAAAGACCAGACTTAATGGTATGACTGAGACTAGAAGGACCCCAGTAGTCATGGCCCCCAGACTTTCTGTTAGCCCAGGACAGGAACCATTCCCAAAGCCAACTCTTCAGACAGGGATTGGACTGGACAATGGGTTGGAGAGGGATGCTGGTGAGGAGTGAGCTTCTTGGATCAGGTGGACACTTGACACTACGTTGGCATCTCCTCCCTGGAGAGGAGATGAGAGGGTAGAGGGGGTTGGAAGCTGATGAAATGGACACGAAAAGCAGAGTGGGAGGGAGGAAGCAGGCTGTCTTATGAGGGGGAGAGTAATTGGGAGTATGTAGCAAGGTGTATATAAGTTTTTGTGTGAGAGACTGACTTGATTTGTAAACTTTCACTTACAACACGATAAAAATTTTAAAAAAAGATATGGTAAAAAAAAAATTAATCTCTGAAGTGCTCAAAGAGCAAACTGAAATTTCTGACAAGAGAACTGTGTGACAGTGAAAAAACACACTTAATGGCTTTCTTAATTCAGATTATTTGTATTAAATGAAGGGAGATGCTGCAATGCAAAGATAGAGCTATTGGATAACAGAGTTTGAGCACCATAAAAGAACAATGGGGAAGACAGTTTTGGATCAGGATCCTTCTGAACTGTGATCAGATATCAAATAGTAACCATGTACTTTATTTATGTGTAATTCTAGCAAGTGTAGTATACCAGTCAGCAAGGATCCAATTGGTCAATAACTGTATTTTGTATTTTAAAAATGGTTTTCTTTACAGTCTTTAATTTTGAAAACAAAAGCAATCACTTCCCTAATAATATCCTGACTACCAGTACCAGTAGCTGCCATCAAGCTGATTCTACCTCGTGGCAACCCCATGCGTGTCAGATTACAACTGTGCTCCACAGGGTTTTAGATGGCAGATTTTTCAGAAGTATATCACTAGGCCTTTCTTCTGAAGATCTCTGGATGAACCTGAACCTCCAACCTTTTGGATAGCAACTGAGCACATTAGCTGCTTGCACCACTCAAGGACTACTCCCTACAGTCCTGTAAAAAACAGCATGGGGGAGGTGTCTGACTTCCTTCAACCCCATAGGGGCGAAGGAGAACCAAGGTCAACAGCCCAAGGCTGATTCCTATAAGGTGGAGGTCAGATACGCCTCCTCTCTCTACCACCTTTACCAATTCTGATACCAACCATCCCTCACACAGCACTCTCTACTTCTCTGCTGGGTTCGATAATTCATTGCAATGGCCACACAGAACTCACAGACCATACTCACAATTATGAGGTTTATTAGGAAAGTAACAGTTACAATTCAGGTTCAAGAACACTCAAGATACAGTTTTTCCATCAGGATAGCCTCTTCCCACCCATGCTCACAGTCTCAGCCTCTGCCCAAAGGCACTCAGCTTTCTCTCTCCGTGGGCTGGGAACCCCACTGCACAGTCTCCTGCTGCTGGGTCTCTCCTTCCTTGGTGGTGGTGGGCTCCTCCTCCCTGCTCTGGAATTGGCTCTCTTTTAAGGCAAAACTGACCAATCCCCGTGGTGGGCCACAATTACCCCATCACACAACCACCTGGGTGGGAGTTACAAGCACATTGCTAGAAAGGCCACACACAAAAATAATTAACTGCACAGCAAACATATGCTCAGGTTTCAAAAATATCTTACTATTTCATAAGGTCTTCCTTTCGTGACTCTACTGTTACATATGCTCTACCTTTTGCTGGGAATGTCCCTAAAGAGAACAGCTGATATTCAAAATTGTAAAAATAAATAAATAAATCATATAGATAGTTGTACTAGAACACCAAATATCCTATTTCTTCCTTTCCCACCTAGGGCACAATATGCTGTTCATAGTAATATATCTACTCCTCACTTATTGACTATTCCATTATCTGACATTTCACATTTACAACAATAGTAAAAAATCTACTACCCAACAGTGTTATGCATTAACGACATACATCTGACAGAAGCAAACACTACGGTGCAGGGCGAGAGTAGCACTGACTGTCATGGTTAAGGTTATGTGTCAACTTGACTGGTCCATGAGTCTCAGTGGTTTGGCAGTTACATAATGGTGTAATTTGGCAGTTATGTAATGATTCAATCTGGCCGTTATATAATGATGTAGTCATTCTCCATTTTCACATAATGACCTGGTCTCCAGAACTTAACCATGTTGATAAGTGAAGAGTAGGTATAGTCCAAACTCTGTGTACTCAAAATCTCCAACTATCTTTTTAACCTCATATTCTGAGAAAGAAAATGGCTACTTCATTTTTCCCAATTATAACTGAGACTAAGACTAAGGCATGTAATAACACTATATGAGTAAGATACATTTCCCATTGACTACAACAGAAAACTTTGAGTAAAGACAGAAACATGATCCAAGGCACTGGATTTTGATCATTTATGGAAAAAGCACAAAAATCATTCAATAATCAGGTGGTTCACAAATTCATCAATTTACTAATCATCATATTCTTCTTAAAAGTGCTGCCTTTAAAGAGAACAATTCACACTTCCTAAACCTTCATTCTTTCCTCTGGCATCTTTTCACCTTTCTATTTCGGAACATAAATTATTTTTAATACTCCTGCAAAAGTTAGTATCACTTTAAGAATAACTATATAGAATTACAGATATAAGCTTTTCCAGGTAAAGGCAAAAGAAAGACACTAAAGGGTTTCCACTAAAACATTTAAAAACAAAAAGACCTGAATAAAAAGTTATGGCTATAATCAACATTTTAAGGATTTTTATGTGTCAAATAAAAAGAGTGTGTGTAAGGTAAACGGAAAAAGAAAAAAAACTATAGTTGTTTTAATAATTTTTTAAAAAATCTATATTTAATATCAAAGAGAATCAATGCAGAAATACTGATCTAATAGTAGCTAATGAAAAACTGGCTAAAGTTAAATATGGGGAAACAAAAAGAAAGTATGCACACAAAAGTATAAATATGGGGAAACAAAAAGAAAGTATGCACACGAAAGTATAAACACAGGATAGTACAGACTAATGGACTAACGTGGTTTAACTATGGAAACAGAGTGACAATAAGCTTAAGGTCAATGATCATTTTAGTCTGTGGTTTGAAAAATGTCTAATAACAAGTATCCTTTGAAAACTGGGGAATAAGTATTCTAAAACCAGTGTGTTTTCAATTAAATTCCAAACTACGGGTGAAGAGACATGACAAAAAGATGTCACGAGAATTTTCCAAGTTAAATCAAAGTAATTAGCTGCAAAAGACAGCTTATATCCTGTAAATACAATCTTATTACCACAAAAAAAAAAAACAAACACCATTGCTTACCACATTTAAAACAAAAATCTTCAGGTAAACAAAAATACTTCCCATAGACTGCAAGGAGAAACAAATAAAAAAGATGGCAAGCAAGAGATGAAGGTGATTGACAGGAAATCATGGGGGGTGATAGGAGGAGATGGCAGAAGTCCACATAATTATCTCAGGCAAACACAGAGGGCTCTCCAACTGTGAAAAACAAATTCATTATCGTAACAATCCTTAGAAAAACCAGGGAAATGCTATCATTACATTTAGACCTTTCACAGGAAAACTAGTCAAGGCTACAAAAGAAGCTTATAGTCTTATCTGCTTCCTGTCTGTGCTTTGTAAAATCCACTATGACCATTCTGCCCCCAACCCAGGTAGTGAACTCTGATAACGGTCTAATACTGGCCTTCAGCAACAGTCCAACCAAAATGACTGCTGATAAGAGCATGCCTTTGGACACAATTATCACCACCACATGCTTTGGAAAACACAACTCTGCACACAGCACTGTTTTTTAGATGCATCTCTTTCTTTGTCCTTCCTTATCTTTTCACTATTCTTTCTCTGAAAAAGTGAATCTAGAATATGTGAGCAAAAAATAATTATGTTCAACATAGGAGAGAGTAAAATAATAAAATCTGATTTTCAAATGACTTATCATGTATTCTGGCATACTTCATGTATCCACAGAACTTCTAATGAGATATAACTGCCATTTTCTTCATGTCAAGTGTGTTTATTCATTTATTCAACAAACACTGATGCCTCTGTGCCCTAGGCACTGTAAAAAAAAAAAAAAAAAAGCACTGTACCAGATAAAAAACCAAAAAACACAAACCCATTGCCATTGAGCTGATTCTGACTCATAGTGACCCTATAAGAAAGAGTAGAACTGCCCCATAGGGTTTCCAAGGAATGGTTGGTGGATTTGAACTGCTGACCTTTTGGTTAGCAGCTGAGCTCTTAACCACTGCGCCACCAGGGCTCCTTGCCAGATAGAGGGGACACAAAGAATAATAAGACAAGGCAGTTCTTGGAAGCTTGTAGTCTGGTAAGGGAAAATTACCTATAGATAAACAAGAGAAAAAGCATAGGATAGAATTTCCATGCTGTCCTGAAGACACTGCAGAACCACTATATTAACTCCGGACTGCCTACCTCTAGACTTTTTGCTGTATGAGAAAAAAAAAAGTCTCTGATTTGTTTAAGCCATTGTCCTCTTTTTATTCTTATGGTTTTATTATGCTTTTAATAGAAGTTAGGTACGTACATAAAAAAATTAAATAGTTTTACAAGTTTAAAAAATCTTTTTTTGAAAAAATAAAACATAGATATAAATATAAAAATATATATATACACACAAATCAAATGTACGGCTTAATGAATTATCACACAAACACCACCCATGATGTCAAGAAAGAAAACTCTGCCAGCAACCCTAGACACCCCTTCCATGTGCTCCTAACTACAACCCCCTCTCTCTCCACTGCCACAAATAATCATTACCCTGGGCTTTATATTAATAATCACTTTCCTGATTTTTCTGCAGGCAGTTTTATCACCCAAAAATGCAGATATTATACTTTAGTCTCACTCTATTAAAAATCAGATGTCTTTTGAAAATCTCTTTTGATCTAGTAATTCCTCCTCCATTCTTTTCCTTACAACAATTTATTAAACAACCTGGGACATTTGACCTATAGAGTTTCTGACAGTCTGGAATTTTGATAACTGCATTCTCTTGGTGTAGATCAATGTGTTCTTCTGTCTTCTGTACTTCCTGCAGTCAGACTCAAGTTTAATCCTGTTGGCAAGACTATCATTAGTGTTTGGCAAGACCAGGCACATAAGATCTGGTTGTTTTTGTGGTAATAGCTGTTGATGTTTACTCTATATATTTTCACTTGTTGGGTGTTGTAAAAGGATGATATTTTATTTCCTTTCCATTTATTAATTAGAATATTTTTAAAGAGAGAAAATTCTCATCATCTACTATCAAGTTACCCTGTACTATCATTCCATAAACGCAAAGCAGAATAAATACTTGATTCTTTTCCTTTATTGATAAGTTTTAATTACATTAAGGTTTAGTTGAGATGACCCAGTGAGTAGAAATTTTCACTGTGTAAAGAGAAGGAAGATGTTATTTTTTAGTTGGAACTTCTGGAGGAAGGCAGATTTGATGGGGGAAAATTATTACTTTGGGATTGGTATAACCATTCATCGTAATTAGGATATTAGAAGACTCAACTTTCATTTATGCTAATTTCTTCTAAGGCCTTCTAAATTTGACTGATTGAAGCCAAAGCAAAAGAAAAAGGATGGGGCCATTAATGCAAAAAGCATTATAAGCTACAGAGCTGTGCAAGGAGTAAAATTCAACCTGAGATCAGAGGGAAACAAGAGGGCAGAATTTTTATGCAAGTAACTAGGAATTCCACGCAAAGGCAAAATATGGGCGCCAGTGAAGATAAGGCTTCAACATAGCCAGAAAAAGACAATCACAGATGGAGAACAATGACAAAGACTGGCACAAAAAGAACTGGACACTCGTAGGGAAGCACAGGAAAAGGATGAGTAACAGATAAAGTAAATAGCAATCTTTCTGGGCAGCCCTGGCCAGAAACCACCTCAGTTTTAAGTTGTTATGTTACTCCTTAAATGTAGTACAAGCTGCTCAATCTGTGATGGGTACTTTCTAGTGTACTACTCTCAATTCTTCATCCTGGCCATTGCTGGAAAATGACAGATGAAGTCCAGAGACACACAGTAGGATGAGGGAAGGGGACTTTTAGCTCCATCTAACAAGGTTTCTACAAAAGCAATTCATATAAGGAAAAGCAAAATATACTATCTATTCATCTTTTAAAGCATAAAAAAAAAAGGCCACTTTCCAAAAGTCTAATTAAACTGAGCAAAAGGGGCCTAAGTTAAAAAAACAAAAGCAAACAAACAAACACACACACCCAAGAGGGAACACTAGGTTAGGTTACAGTCGTCACTGACTCTATTTCAGCTCACGGTGACCCCACACGTGTCAGGGTACAGCTGTGCTCCACAGGGTTTTCCGTGGCTGATTTTAGAAGTAGATCACCAGGCCTTTCTTCCGAGGCACCTCCCGGTGCAGCCAAACCTCCAACCGTTTGGTTAGCAGCCAAGCATGTTAATCATTAGTACTACCCAGGGAGTGCTAGGTTATATTACAACCCACAAACTATTTCTTAATCTATGATAGGTGATGCAAGTTTACAACAAGTCTTTGTTTTTCATAGGCTTCTGCGAAAGGACACTGGGAATGGGAAAAAGACATACCCAACTGCTGGAACAGAAGAGCCACACTAGCGCCTGTGACAGGAAGACTATCATGTAAAGGAGTCTGGATCAGTTGTCTATCTCCTGCACCCAAGGAAAAGAGCTTCTACAGGATGGGGAGAAAAACACACAAACACATACACATAAATTATTTCTTTTCAGATATTTTCTTTTGTCTTCTTAAGATAAAATACATAGTTTTCCACATTATGGGCTCTGTGAATGTGTTTCTGTGGTAACACCTACTGGCATTTTAGTCTTTAATATTTCCGGTCAACATGTTTGATGAAGAATTGAGATAACTTCAGAATAATGAATGGAAAATAAACAAATTAAGCTCTTATGGCCTCTATTTTTCAGCTTAGTCACTCAAACTGATGCCACAGGGGATGGGCCTTTAACAAACAATAAAAATCCATCTTAAGTTCAAATTTAGACGAGATGGCCATATAAAATCAAATTAAGAGATGAAAAAGACAACATATCCCAGTTAGTTTGTATCCATGTCATATCCAAATGAAAATGATATAGGAATATTCAGTAGTTCAAAGCTGAAAATTTAATAGAGATAAGTCATAAAAATCATTGACAATTATACTTGATTTAAAAAAACAATAAAATGTAAAGTCGGCAAAAAATTCCATCATAGTAAAGGCTCATAAACAGTTCTGCTTCTTTAAAGTTTAGGTCCAACACTGACCAAACTCACATTTGATATTCTGCTGTTGGAGCAGGAGTAGGAGAGTGAGGGAGGAGAGAATGGGGGCGGGGGGGGGATAAAAATGTAAGACTAACAAAAGACACTGGGGAAGACAGAACATAGTTAAAAAGGCAAAGGGCAATGAAAAAGGATGCCAATTTCACTATAAGTAACACCTTTGTCAGAGTAAGGGGAAACAATGTGATTTTTAAAGGGCTGTTCTCAATCATATATAAGAACCAAACCAAAAACCCGTTGCTGTCAAGTTGATTTCGACTCATAGCAACCCTATAGGACAGAGTAGAACTACCCCGCAGGTTTCCAAGGAGGGCCTGGTGGATTCGAACTGCCGACCTTTTGGTTAGTAGCCATAGCTCTTAACCACTATGTCATGAGGGTTTCCATATATAAGAACAAGCAAAATAAATTATTGACTAATCATTTTTAGAGTTTAAGAGTATTTTAAATATGGTGGCCCTAACCATAAACCAAACAAGTTGCCATCAAGTCGATCCCAACTGATAGCAACACTATAGGGCAGAGTAGGACAGGGCTCCATGGTGGCCCTACAGACACTAAATAACCATAGCAGCTGAGGTTCTTACTTTTCTACTTCAGAGACAACTAAATAGGTAAATCTCAAGGTATAAAGAAGATGAAGAACATGTGACTACTTTGAGAAAGTTTTATTTCAGTAAAAGAGTTTAATTCCTCATTTATCAATCTCAATTAAGCTATGACAAAATCCTTGGGAAATTTTAAGGTATGGATTATACTTTCCAGTTAAGATTTGTAATTTTGGACAATGGTCAACATTACTGTTACTAAAGGTAGCAGACTGAAAAAAGAAAAATAAGCCCTCCTTTCAAAGCTTAACTGCAAACTATTTTATTAAAATTTAAATACACATACCAAAAATGGTTTCAGAATCAGGTGTAGTGCTGTTACCCAGGGAAATTAATAAAGAAATGAATCTATTCAGAAGTAGTTGTAATGTTATAAAAAGTTGTGTTGAAGGTTTTCTTAAAGTTATGTTCTAATTTTTATCACTCAAATTTTTTTTATTTAATAAAAATTAAGTGCAACTATATAGAGGAGGGAAACCCTGGTGGCGTAGTGGTTAAGTGCTACGGCTGCTAACCAAAAGGTCAGCAGTTCGAATCCACCAGGCACTCCCTGGAAACTCTATGGGGCAGCTCTACTCTGTCCTATAGGGTCGCTATGAGTCGGAATCAACTCGACAGCAGTGGGTTTGCTTTTTTTTTTTTTTTTTGATATAGAGGAGTAAGAGAGATAGTGCACATTTTAAAAGTTGTTTTAAAAAGTATATTTCAAAAAATGCAAATTACAGTTCAAGTTACATAAAATATGACTTCTACTTATGCTACGTGAAAGGTGAACCATGTGCTAAAATTAACCTCATGACCTATGAAAATTATGGAATCTCGGGTCTCTAGAGGGCAGACCATAGAGACGATGCTTAACTAAACCAGGATCCTCTTTAAAACAAAAATATGTAAAGGATTCTTTCTTTCCTTTTCTTCACAAATTAAATTAGATGGGGGTCGGGGGAAATGGAATACTCTCTCTCCATCTCCCTTTCTGTTCTATTTACCTGAGACCCTCCAGCCGTGGGGACAAGGCATGCACAAAGGTTTGCAATGAGGCTTTCTAAGGGGACATTCAGACTGTCCACATATACAGTATAGATCAAACCCAGGCAAGCCTGCAAAGAAAAAGATTCATGTAATTACTTCATGGAAAAAGTAAACACTAAAAATAAATTGTTGTGACATCTGCTCCTAGGAAAATTTTTCTTTGAACACAGTAAAGTATATTCTACAGTGAACACAGAATAAATTTTAAGTAGCAAATGTTATTAAGTTTATTAAATTTTCCTCTAGAACCAGAAGCTCTAAATGAGCTTCTGAGATAAGTTTATAGAGAGCAGAAATACATAATTTGTAAAACAGGTGCTTGTGCTCAGATAACCACTTTAGCAAATCTGTAGAGCTAAAAAACTCTTTTGCCTCAACATACTTTAGAAAACCCAAATTTGAAGATAAGAATTTAGAAAGTTTGTTTTGAGACTTACTAAATTCAGAACATTTATTCCACAGAATACTTTAACTTATGTGAATTATTACAAAGGACAGCAAAATAGATAAATTAGAACACAAGGTATAATAAAATTACGTTTAAGCTTAGAAGAAGGTAGGTGGTAAAATGGAACATGAAATACAATCTTTGTAAATATTTCAGTTTACTGCAATTCGTGACTCCAAAAAATTAGTATTTGTTAGGAGTTACCCATTGTCACTGAAATCTTGACATTAATTTTTTCCACAACATATATAATCTCAACAATACATAAAAGTTTTCCAGAAATTACATATTAGTACAAATGTTTATAAATAAAATTGTTTCTTATATTTGAAAATTCTGAGTGTCTGGAAAAAGAAAATACCTGGTATTAAATGTTATTTTAAAGCTATGTTGGCAGTAGTATAATCAGAATAATTTAAAACCTCAAATAGCCATCCTATTCACTCAGAAGAATGTGGATAAACATACACTAAGTTTTATACTAATAATATATTTTAAATTTGCTATAGGCAATCAAGTTATTTCTTTAGGATTCATAAATTTAGGATTCCATAAACATGGAACATATTTTCAACAAACACTATATCCTTAGAAGTTTAAATAGTTATATTAACTTCTTCAGGTTGTCATGTAATCCATTACAAATTTTTGTTCTGCTCATACTAATTTTATTTTATTGATGAATTCCTAAATTGATCTAAAGATATCTTAAATATAAAGAACTCATCACCATGGTTCACCCAAAACAGATTCACATAATAATACAAACAATAATGACAACTATGAGTTCTTTACCCTAAAAATTTCTGGATAATCTAATCTGGATACCAACACCAGACTTTTAGGAGCAAACACTTCTGCAGGCTGAATTAAACCAGACACTTCCTCTTCACCTTCAATCTCTTCCTTCTTTGTTCCCTAGAAAAAGAGATGCTGTAATGAATAGAATTTCCTAAGTTGGTAACTCGTAAAAGACAGACATACTAAAACACCTTCAAACAATATAATTTACAAAATATCCAACTAAAAATAAAGAATATACTCTGAGAAGACTCTAAGAGACAAGTAGACAAATTATAAAGCACAGAATACTTACTCATTTTTGAAAAGCTCCTTAAGCTCCAGAGGTTTATGGTGTGAGGTACAAGTAATCAAAGGTAAATAATACATGTTCGAATTATTTTAAACAGTGACCCAAACAATTAAAAATGACACTCACACTTATAGAAAGTCAGTTTTCAAGAGAAGAAAAATCTGTTTTAGAAATAAGACACTAATTTTCAGTTCTGTGTTTCTGCCTGTCCCAATCTTTCAAACAAAACTGACAATCATTTCAGATTCTAAGGTTGGCAGAATGCTCAGTGCTCATGGAGGAGGCGCAATCAACTCTAAATTCCTTTTGCTCATAAGCCACAATGTTGTTATTTTGAGAAGAGAGAATTTTTACACACAAAACTAAGTTTCAATGATTAAATGCTCGTTAACGAAATAAACTTTGAAAAAGGTGATTCTCATTTATGAGTTAACAATTTCCTGGGTACCTACTTTTCCCATAATACTATTATCATGCAATGTCAAGTTTTAAAACATGGTAAGGTAATAAAGCATGCAGGTTTCTTTCTAGATGATATTCTAAAACTGCAAGACATTTCGCCTGACAAGAATCTCCCTTTCTCTTTCTTTTCCACTAATTACAGACTGAGCTTAAAGTTTATCTTCCTCACAAATGCCTTTCCTTGCCTGATTTTTCTTTTTCTTACTTCCCAGCACTGGCCACCAACAAATTAATTTACTTTTACTTATTTCTCCTCCCAAACCTCTCCCCCAAGGTGCCACACTTGAATATCCAGCTGTGTGCTTGACATCTCCACTTAGATGAATAACCATCATCTCAAACGTGCCCAAAATGGCTCTAGTCTTTCTCCCCAAGCCCCAGTCCTCCTGTGGTACACAGTCCCTTATCTCAGTCAATGACAATCCTATCCTTCCACTGAGGGCCTATGTACTTCCTTGTTTTTCCCTTTCCTGGAATACTCTTTCCACAGATATCCTAATGGCTAATTCCCTCATCTTCGCTAGGTATTTATTAAAGTGTTATCTGCTCTGTTAGGTTTTCACTGTCCCCCCTACCTTTTTTTAAAAAATGAAACAAAACTTATGTGTAAAAACAGGACCTGTTATATAAAATGGCATGGCCACTCTTCTTGAAATCGCAATGCCCTAATATTCCCTAATCCCTTTCCCAGATTTATTTTTCTCTATAGCACTTGTCATCATCCAACATATTATCTGTTTTACTTACCTTGTTTTTGTTTGTCTCCCCAACGAGAATACACTGTATAAAGGCCAGGATTTCTGCCTTTTTTGTTCACTGGTGATCTCTCAGTTCCTATAACAAGGGCTAGGTGCATTAAAAAAATCCAGTGCTGTTGAGTCAATTCTGACTCATAGTGACCCTACAGGGCAGAGCAGAACTGCCCCATAGAGTTTCGAAGAAGAGCCTGGAGGATTTGAACTGCTTACCCTTTGGTTAGCAGCCGTAGTACTTAACCACTATGCCACCAGCATTTCCATGGTAAATACTTAATATTTGATTAATGCATACATGCAAAGACAAATTTTCTTGGAATGGTTTTCTGGGTATTTCACCAAGGAAGTCTTTCCTCCCTTTTCATGGAGACCAAGAACTGTATTTTCTATCTCCTTTAGAGCCCATATAGTTTCTAGTACAGTGCAATATAACCAAGTACTAGATGTCTGTGGAATGCAGAGGTATATCCAAAGGGAACTGTCTGTTTACTTTTAATATGTGCAATAAGGCCCATATGCTCTTGAAAGATTTTCATTTGTTACAAAGAAAAAGCTAAAATTAGGTTGGTTGGTTTCTGGAATCCTTAGAAATAATAAAAAAGTGATGACTATGAATCTACCAAAGATTTCCACACTTAATGAATCATATTCTTCATAGATTACTAGCAAATTCAAAATGACAAAAGAATGACTGAAATTCCTGGAAGAGATAAAGCTATTCACATTTTTATGAGATTGTGATAAATACCCTAGAGTGCCATTAGAAGTCAGCTTGAGTAAGTAGATAAACATTGCAAATAAATGACTATTAACCTACTTTGACTGAAACAAAAAATAGAATGTTTTGGTCATTTCTTAAGACTTTTTAAATTAAACACTTACTAAATGGAACAGTTATTAACAACAACAAAAAAGGTCCAACACAATGCAAATCAATGTCAAGTAAAAACAATTCCATTTTTATTTACATCACTTTTTATTACAGATGCTGACTCTTACAGTATAAATGTGCTATAAATCATAAGATGTTATGCTTAACTCCAATAGCTCTTACAGAGTTCAATGTCTCAAGTTTACAGCAAAATTCATACTCCCCTTTTTAGAGTAAAATATACTAATATGATTTTAAAAAATGCAAAAACTGTACACTATTACATAATATAGTTTTTGTTCTAAGAGACAGTATTAATGGTGTGTTTGGATTTTTGTATAAATGCTCAAGTTATCACACAAGAGGAATACTGATTATTCTATGTAACTGCTACAGGATCTTTTGTATAATAATTATATAATGATTCTGGCTTTGTGTTTTACAGTAACAGATTTTCACATATGTGAAAAGATGTGGGAAACCTGAAAATGAGCAGGAAATTCCAAACAGGCTACGAATGTAAAAAATGTTACAATAACACTTAGAAATTTAATATTTTGTGGTATGAAATATTTTCACTAGTTTTTATCTCATTTGCAAACCTTCTTCTAAGCTAATAAGATTACTCCTTTAAAAAAAATTTTTTTTTTTTTTAGGTCCTATTAAAGATACAAACTTACCTTAAACACCATTTACTAAATTGTCTCACACTGACTTACAGTGTACCTCATCTTTTATACACATTATAATCATATAGTACAACTTGCCCATTTGTCAATTCTTCATCTGCCTATTATTACTATGGACCACGTCTGCTGGGGGGATTCCCAGCTTCTGTGTAGCTCACATTCCCTAGAACAGCACCTAGAACAGTACCTGGGCTTCAATAATATGGAATAAATTAGTTTTTTTAACCATATCAATCTATGCTGAAAACTTTACAGCCCTCCAAAGATATCCTGAGACAAAAATGCTAAGATTACTAGACTGCTGATTTTACAGGATGATGCTATATATAAAATAAGTTTAAATTTTAAGAAGTTTTTCCTATCCATCACTCAACCTCATCTTTGTTGCATTCCTGACTCTTGGTTCCCACATCAAACCAACTGTCAAGTCCTGTCACTTCTACCCCGCTAAAAGTTGTTGTACCCAACATCTACTGTGTGCTGTTGACTTTCAATAACATCATTTTCACACTAAAAATCTCCCTACAAAATTTCTAAGCAGTTTAAAAAGGAAAATACATGTAATTATGCAAGTAAAAAATTTTCAATTCTGCATTTCCTTTTTGAAATGCAAGTAATTTACTCTAATGGATCATTATATAGAGTTGACTCACTTAAGCAATTTAAAAACTTTAAAACTTTCCAGAATTGGAAATAAAGGAGTCTAAGTCATTGCAAAATTCCGTAAGGATTAAAATTCCCCCAAAAAGCTTCCTCATTTCTTGCCAAATAATTTGTTAATCATATTATACACATTATAAAATCCAGTTCATTTTTGCATTGTTCTGGACAATAATGAATACATGAGAAATACACATTTTAGAATGGCAAGCCTTCAGAAAAATCAAATCACTAGTCTTTAGTTCACAAATCACTAGTCTTTCAGTTTACCTCTAGCAAAAAGAATACCTGCAGATTTTCGCTTTCAATAGCTCCTGGGCTCTACAGTATTTCTGAAGGTAGGACAAATTCGACTGTAGGGCTATTATATATTCAACCAGAAGGTCTCCTATTTTAGTGGCAAATGCTCTGGAAGTTGTTTTTAAAAAATGTAGTCAAGAAATGGCATTTTCCATAATGCTTTCTGCTAGAAGCTAATACATGTTCCTTAGAAAAAGGGTCTCCTAATCAAAGAATCTTAACACAATAAGTTAAATCAAGTTAAAAAGGTTTCTTTACTGTCGTATAAAAATGGCGTGGGGGCAGCGTCGGACCTCCTCCAACCCCACAAGAAAAAAAGAGAACCAAGATCAACAGCGCAAGGCTGACTCCCATGAGGCAGAGGACAGACAAACCTCCTCCCTTAGCCATCTCTACTAATTCTATGTGTAGCCAATCAGTTGAAAGGGAGTTTTCTTAGGGGTGTAGCCTGCATCCAACATTAGTCAACTTTCTGGCAAGGCTCACGGGCTTTTGCTCGCATTGGACCCTGCAGTTGACTCCTGTTCATCTGACCTCCAGTTCTTGGGACTTGAGCTAGCAGCTTACCTGCCATCTTGCCTGCCGATCTTGGGATTCGTTGGTCTTGCAGCCTGTGAGCCAGAGCCCTGCTGTCTGACTTACCAATCTTGGTAAGCCTGTGGCTATGTGAATGAAGAAAAGCCTCCAGCCTGACCCAAGGACTTGAGACATTCCAGCCTCTACAATAGCATGAGCCATTTCCTTAATATAAATCTCTCTTTATATGTATTTATACGCTTTACTGGTTTTGCTTCTCTAGAGAACCCAGCCTAAGACATCTTAGATTAAAGAAGTATCAATCATATGCAATGTTTGGACTCTGAATTCTGGTTTGAATAAACTAAAACATTTTTGAGACAATAAAAAAACTGAGTAAAGACTGAACATTATATGAAATTAAGGAATTATCAAAAATTAAATTTTGTTAAATATTACAATGGCAAAGTGGTAATGTTAAAAAAAATCCTTTTCAGTTAGAGATACATACTGAACATACTTATAAGTGAAATGATATAGTGTTTAGGGTTTGCTTTACAATGTCCCACTCCCCAAAAGAAAGCAGAGATTTAGATTTTAAGACATCAACAAAATGTTGGTAATATTTAAAGCTGAGTAACACATGGGTCGCCATTAGTTGGAATAACTTTGACGGCAACTAACAACAACAGTATGTAATGGGTTCATTATACCACTCTCTTTACTTTTCTATATGCTTGAGAATTTCCATAATAAAACTAAAAGGAATAAAAACCTTTATTGAGCACCTACTATGTGTCAGGCATTGTACTAGGTGATGCAGATTCAGCAGCAAACCAAAGAGATAAAGTCCCTGTCCTAATATTCCTTTTTTTTTTTTTAATTGCGTTTTAAGTGAAAGTTTACAAATCAAGACTGTCTCTCATACAAAAACACACACACCTTGCTATGTAATCCTAGCTGCTCTCCCCCTAATGTGACAGCACAGCCAGCTCCTGCCCCCCTCTGCCTTCTCATCTCACGTCCAGACAGGGAGCTGCCCACATAGTCTCATGTGTCTACTTGAGCCAAGCAGCTCACTCCTCGCCAGTATCATTTTCTATCCCACAGTCCAGTCCAATGCCTGTCTCAAGAGTTGGCTTTGGGAGTGGTTCCAGTCTTGGGCTAACAGAGGGTGCGGGGGCCATGACCTCTGGGGTCCCTCCAGTCTCAATCAGACCATTAAGTCTGATCTTTTTATGAGAATGTGAGGTCTACATCCCACTGTTCTTCCGCTTCATCAGGGATTCTCTGTTGTGTTCTCTGTAAAGGCAGTCATCAGTTGTAGCTGGGCACCATCTCGTTCTTCTAATTTCAGGGTGATGGAGCATCTGGTTTATGTGGTCCTTTCTGTCTCTTAGGTTCATATTTATTTTGTGTCTTTGGTGTTCTTAATTCTCCTTTGCTCCAGGTGGGTTGAGCTCAATTGGTGCACCTTAGATGGCTGCTCACTAGCGTTTAAGACCCCAGATGCCACTCACCAAAGTGGGATGCAGAAAGTTCTCTTAATACATTTTGTTATACCAATTGACCTAGATGTCCCCTGAAACCATGGTCCCCAGACCCCCAACCCTGTTACTCTGGCCTTTGAAGCGTTTGGTTATATTTAGGAAACTTCTTTGCTTTTGGTTTAGCCCAGCTGTGCTGACCTCCCCTGTATTGTGCTGTCTTTCCCTTCACCTAAAATAGTTCTTGTCTACTAATTATACCCTTCTCCCTCCCTACCCTGGTAACCATGAAAGAATATTTTCTTTTGTGTTTAAACTTTTTCTTGAGTTCTTATAATAGTGGTTTCATATAATATTTGTCCTTTTGCAACTGACTAATTTCATTCAGCATAATGCCTTCCAGATTCCTTCATGTTATGAAATGTTTCACGGATTCATCATTGTTCTTAATCATTGCATAGTATTCCATTATGTGAATATACCATAATTTGATGGGCACCTTGGTTGCCTCCATCTTTTTGCTGTTATAAACAGTGCTGCAATGAACATGGGTGTGCATATATCTGTTCGTGTGAGGGTTCTTATTTCTCTAGGATATATTCAAAGGAGTGGGATTGCTGGATCATATGGTAGTTCAATTTCTAGCCTTTTAAGGAAGTGACAAATCCATTTCCAAAGTAGTTGTACCATTTCACATTCCCACCAGCAATGTATAAGTGTTCCAATCTCTCTACAACCTCTCCAACATTTATTTTTTTGTGTGTTTTGGACTAAGTCCTGTCCTAATATTCTTGTTGATGTAAGTGCATTATCTCGTCATATCCTTCCAGCAATGCTATGAAGTAGGTACTATTATTATGACCTTTTTTTTTTATGGGGGGGGGACCAGTTTGTGCTCAACTACTAACCTAAAGGTTGGCAGTTCAAACCCACTCAGCGGTACTGCAGATAAAGGCCTGGCGATATGCTTCCATTAAGACTGCAGCCCAGAAAACCCTATGGGTTGGCTCTACTCTGTAACACATGAGAGCACCATGAGTCAGAAATGACTCAATGGCAACAGCAATGGAATAGAGGGGTGACAGTGGTAGAACTCTCCTTCCACGTGAGAAACCCAGGTTCAATTCTCAGCTAACGCACCTCACATACAGCCAATACTCATCTTGCCAGTGGAGGCTCGTATGTTATGGTGCTGAATAGGATTCAGCAGAACTTCCAGACTAAGACAGACTAAGAGGAAAGGACTGGTGATCTCCTTCCGAAAATTAGCCAGTGAAAACCCCATGAATGGCAATTATCTGATCGACAACCAAACATGGGACAGGGCTGGGCAGTGTTTTGTTCCACTGTGTATGAGGTTCGCTATGAGTTGGGGGCCAATTCCACGGGAATTAAGAACAACAAAAGTCTATAGAGAAGAAAACTGAAGTACCAAGAGGTTAAGTAATTTGCCCACTGCTGGTAAATTATAAAACTAAGGTATGAGTCCAGAGTCTGACTCTGTTAAAACTAAAAGGGACTTTAGAAAAAATCTAATTCAACCTTTTCATTTGCTAAACAAGCAAAATGAGGTCCAGAGAGATTACAAGGTTGGCGTATAAACTATAAAAGATGATTGATATTTTTGTTCATTTAACATATATTTATTGGGCACCTACTAGGTGCTAGGCACTAAGGCTACAATGGTGACCTAAAACATACATTCTGGTGGGAGAGACCAAATGAAAAGAGGAGGAAACAAATGAGAAAAATCATGTGTTTGTGATAAGTCCTATGGGGACAGACAAGATGAACATAGAGTGACTGTGGGGAGGTGACTAATAAAACCTGGGCAAAGAAGTTCTCTCAGAGAAGGTGATACTGGAGCTGACATCTGAAAGACAAAAAGCAGCTAGTCTTCTGAATATTTAAGGGCAGAACATTCCAGAAAAAGGCACAGGCAAATGCAAAGAACCTAAGACAGGAACGAGATGGTATATATTAAGAAATAAATAGCCAGAATGCATGAAATCTAAGTAGGGGGGGGGGGCTATAGCAGAGGGAATTGGCCAAGTAGGTAGGGACTACATTGTCTAGACCCTTGAGGGCAAGATTTAGATTTTTATCCTAAATGCCAGGGGAAGCAATGGAGAGCAATCTCATTTACGTTTATAAAAGATCACTCTGACGCAGTATGGTGAACAGCATGTAAGCAGACAACAGCAGAAACAGGAAGGCAAATTAAAACTATATTTGGTAGATCATGCAAGATATATGGTGGAGTGGTAGTAGGGGAGACAAAGAAGTCAACTGAGAATTTATTTTGAAAGCAGAGTAGATGTGATTTGCTGATGGCTGGGGTGTGAAAGAAAGATGAAAGAAACGGAGGAGAAAGGATAAATACAGGTTTTTTGTTTGAACACCTGTGTGGGTGGGAGAAAGGAAAGGGAAGGAATGTGCCTGATACATATTAAAGGCTCCATAAATGTGAGTTCCATTCCCCTTTCAACCAGTATTTTTCCTATTATATAAAAACAGGGCAGCAAGAAGCTCAAAAGTGCCCGGTCCGTTCAAGGTCTGTTTAGAAATAATGGCTATTAAAACAATTTTTAAATTATCATAAATATATTGAGATGTGAGAATATATCAATATACAAACAAAACAAATTTAATGAGTATTAAATAGTATAATTCTTTTCATGCTAATTTTCAATACAGAGGAGAAGAAGTCTGGAACATTATGTTTCAAAAGGTTAGCAGTTGCTTCTGGGTCATGGGATTATAGTTGATATATATGCACATAAAAATACACACATGGAGAGAAAAAATTTTCGAGAATGTTCATATTTTTATTACATAGTCTTAAAAAGCAAATAGTAATATAACCAAACCCACTGCCATTGAATCAATTCCAACTCATAGTGACCTATAGGACAGAGTAGAACTACTCCATAGGGTTTCCAAGGCTGTAATCTTCACAGAAGCGTACTGTCACATATTCTTCTGCAAGGAGTCAGTGGGTTTGAACCACCAATCTTTTGCTTAGCAGTCAAGCACTTTAACCACTGTGCCATCAGGGCTCTTAGTAATGTACCAGTAGGTGCTTAGTTCTTAAACATTTACTACTTGGTTGGCCATGTAGTGGATGTAACAGAAGGAAAGGGTACTGCCCCTTCTGTCAGGAAATGTACAATCTAACTTAAGTGCTAAGACCAACACAGGTGAAATAATAGCAATCAGTGCAAAACAATACTGCAGCATTTTCTAACTCATATTTAAAATGCTTTATGAACTCTGAGAAATCAGTGAGGTCCATGGCAGTGGACCGGGCCTTAAAGGATACACAGAACAGTGAGAAGATAAAGGTGAAGCAAAAAGGAGAAATTCAACAGTAAGGGAAGTCAAGGCATCCAAAGAGTTCGAGCTTAGAAAAAAGCAGTATGCTTTGGACTGTGACCAACTTGAATGTAATATATACCTACTTTCACATTTAATCTTACTAATTTTAGCTATTTTGTACCTTTAAACAAAATGCAGAGGTATATTCTTATTTTTAATGCTAGCTAGTTATATTGAACCAAAATTTCCTGCCTATTTTGATATTAGGTGATAAATTAATATGCAATACATTTTAATATTAGAAGGATATGATAATAGTAATTTATTGATCCTTTTAAATTTTGGTATATTTTATTTCAATAATTCTTACTATATACCTTCTTTAACGCATCTTTTATATTCCAAATATAATTCCAAATAAATCAGGCTAACTTAATCATCATAAACCGACAAATATATGCTAAGATCACTAGCACTGAGATATATTCCTGCTCATCACTTATCCCTGAAACATAATAAATTCAAGTGCTAGATAGTAATCAAGATTCTTTGGCATATCTTATAAAATTATTAAAAGCATTTAGCGACCAACTTAAAATGTCAAAATTATGAGAAATACTATTATGCTAATCCTTATCTCTTGAGGAAAAGACATGAGTACAAACTTTCGTGTGAGGCTGGGAAATGGCAGATAAACTTCATGTTTGTTTTCTTCCTAACAAGGTTGTTGTTGTTAGGTGCCATCGAGTCGATTCCAACTCATAGTGACCCTATGTACAACAGAACGAAACACTGTCCGGTTCTGCGCCACCCTCACAATCATTGCTATGTTTGAGCCCATTGTTGCAGCCACTGTGTCAGTCTATCACGTCGAGGGTCTTCCTCTTTTTCGCTGACCCTCTACTTTACCAAGCATGATGTCCTTCTCCAGGGACTGGTTGCTCCTGATAACATGTCCAAAGTATGTGAGATGAGGTCTTGTCATCCTTGCTTCTGAGGAGCATTCTGGTTATACTTCTTCCAAGACAAATTTGTTCGTTCTTCTGGGAGTCCATGGTTAACTACCTCAAAATTGTTGTTGTTGTTGTTAGCTGCTGTACAGTCAGCCCCTGGCTCATGGCATCTCCATGCACAATGGAATGAAATGCTGCCCAGGCCTGCACCATCTCCATAATTGGTTTCAGACCAGACCACTGCAATCCATAGAGTTTTCCTTGGCTAATTTTTTAGAAGTAGGTTATTTGACCTTTCTTTCTATCCATTTTAGTCTGAAAGCTCCAATGAAACCTATTCAGTATCATATCAATACGCAAGTCACCATGACACATGGGTGGTAGCTTCATATGAGTATCATCTGCCAAGAATCGAACCCGGGATTCCCTCATGGAAGGCACTGAACCACCACCACTGCCCCACAAATAAAATACATCTCCTTGGAATTCCTGATGGGGAAGTTTATGTACTGGTCACAAAGATCAGATTTCAGTTTTATTTTCTTATGGAATGTCTAAACGTTTAATGATCACGTAATGCGGCATATTCAAATATCTTTGAATTTCCATAAAGAAACAGAACATCTGGTTACAAACAAATATCATGGAATAAATCCTAGAGATGCACATTCATCTAAAGTGTCCCTAATTTAGAAGATGACTCAGAACAGTATTCTGTGAATCATAATTTGGGTAAAAAAATTTAAATATACCTAATATGAGCAATATTAAAATATATCTTTAAAATCAGATTTCATTAAAATGATAGAATCATAAAAATAATACTTACAGTATTAGAAGGTACTTTAAATCTACTCTTATCTACTTCATTATACAAAATGGCAATCTCATGCCCAGAGAGATGAAATGACTTGACAAGGTTATACAACTCATTAGAGGCATAATGGGTTACCATAAGAGAATCATATGTGGATATCTGCACGTGTTGCAAAGTATCAAACTATAAAGTAAACTCAGAGTATACAAGTTCCCCCATTTTTTTTCTCTCAATTATGTTACTTATGCTAGTTTTCAGAAACCTTGGTGGTGTAGTGGTTAAGAGCTGCAGCTGCTAACCAAAAGGTCAGCAGTTTGAATCCGCCAGGCACTCCTTGGAAACTGTGGGGCAGTTCTACTCTGTCCCATAGGGTTGCTATGAGTCGGAATCGACTGACAGCAACGGGTTTGGGTTTTTTTTTTTAATGCTAGTTTTCAACAGACTTTTGTTAACTGAGGATTAGTCTCTAGAATATACTGAAGTATACAGTCGCTCTTTGGAAACACTATGGGGCAGTTCTACTCTGTCCTACAGTGTCGCTATGAGTTGGAATCAACTCTACAGCAACGGGTTTGGTTTAATGTTGTTTACATTAGTGGAAAGTCCACTTTCCACATTTCTTCTCTATTCCCAATTTCTACTTTAAAGTAGATTATCACTGATCAAACCTTCCTCAAGAAAACCAAGCTTTTTCCAACAAAATATTCATCATATTGATACCCATAAGACTGACAAATTGGGAAGTAAATGCCCATTAGGAAATTGATTAAATATATTTAGATTCATATATACATTCACATATTTAGTATTTGGCCATTAGTTATATTTATACAGAGTTTAGTGCAAAATATTCCTTATTGTTAGGAGAAAATGTGTCAAGCTATTATTTTTTCTATTCTCTTTCTCTTCTCCCAATATATTCTAAATTTTCTTTATTAAGCACAATGTTAACTTTGATGACCAGAAGGGTAAAAAGAAACAAAGAAAAAATGAGTAGACTGCTCTTCAGTTAAATTTATCAAATGTTCTGTATGTGATTTTCTCCACTGATCCAAGTTTTTCCATCTAGAAATCTGTTTAGAAATCCATTTTTATTAGTTTTTTTCTTGTAATTGCTTAATCATTTGGAGTTAATTGTTGTATAATGTTACAAGTATTTAAACTTATTTTGTTTTCCAAAGCTGCTCAACAACTATTTAATAACATTTGCTGAAATATACAAGTAGTGGTTACATGTTCAGGTACACTAGGGTCTGCTTCTGTTCCCAAATTTGTCTTATTCTTACTCTTAAACCAGTAACACACTGACGTAATTTTTACCACCTTGTAATGCATGTTTTAGTCTTTGGAGACAGATCCAAATTCTTTGACTTAATATTGGTATTTCTCTGAACAAGCCATTTACCATCATCTGTAAATGAGAAGGATAATACCTACTGAATTGTGTTCTTGTGAGAATAAAAATAAACTGCGTGTATATCAAGTAAAGTGAATAAAGTCTGTATAAAACTTTCAGTATAGTGCCTGGAACATCATAAGCAGTAAAGTCTTTTTCCCTATTTGTAAGCTTTTTTTCTGGATTGCCCCTTCTTTTCCCTGTACTCTAAATCTCTGATTTTCTTTCCTTTTTTTAAATGTCTACTGAGTCCTTTAACCTCTCTGAGACTTATTCCACCTGTCCAGTCTTCAATAACTAATTATTTCATTGAATTGGTACTTGGTTTATGGTACCTTGGCATTTTTTTTGTACTAAAATTTGGTTCTGCCTCCCAAGCTAGATTTTAAGCATACTGAGATGAAGAGGCATTATCTTATACTTTCTATGATTCTCCCTCCTTATTGTTCATCCTACCTCCCAAATTATCCTCATTCTATTCCTCTTTCCTTGATGAAATTTTGTTTCCTGGCATACCAAGTATCTCTACAGTGAACTACACAATTATCACTGTTTTAGACACAGGTTTATAAGCACATTAAAAGACTAAAAATATTGTGCTTGTAAACCTTCATCTAAATACAAAAAAAAAGACTTTAAAAATAAAAAATTATAGGAAAAATTCGTCTTTTTTTTTTTTCAGATAAGACTATAAAAAGCAGTATCATATCTATCGTATTTTACTGATTACGTAAAAAAAAAAAAAAAACTAGGATCACATTGCCTAGTTGAATAATTCTGGAAACATGGTATCAAAAGTTTAAAGCCAAAGTTTTGCTTGTGATTACTGATAGTGTTACTGTATCTTGGGAAGATAACAAAGCCAATATTTTTAAAGTTGCACAATTATACTTTGGATGGTGTGTGTCCCTAGGTTCTTCTTCTTCAGGCTTCCAAATAATGTGTCATAGTATGTTTGGTATGAAGTAATTCACCCCAAATGAGAGTTAAAATATCTATTTTTGAACTGATGACATGATCCAAAAATAAAAGAAAAACACATTTTTTAAAAAAGCACATAGTGAAACAGTTTATGCCACGAATGTGAACCACCTTACTGATGACCTAGAAAAAAAAAACTACTGGGTTTTATTTATTTGTTTATTTTTTCCAAATTCTACTTCATTGTTAGTGCCCTCTTTAGGACCAAGCACCTGGACATTAATAGCTTTCTGTTTCCAGCACAGAAAATCTGCTTTACCAATTTTGACCAGTATCTAGCACCTAACTGCAATTACATGAGAGCCAGAATTCTTACAACCTACTTCCATTTTCAGAACCTTGAAAAAAAAATCATATGAAGCACTGTAAACTATTGTTAAGTTTATTGTAAAAGCTAAATAAATTATAATTTTTGTCTATTTAAAACAGGAAATGGGGATAAATATCTGAGCTAAAAAGAAAAATCTCATTTCTAAACATTGATTCAAAATATACAGAAACCCAGGTCTTGGCTTCTAAATATTTTACCAACTCAAAGGAGCCAAGTTTCCTTGGAGAAAAAGCTGATTTCAAGGCTGAGGCAGGGAAGGTACAAGATGAGTCTGGATCTTCTTGTGATAACAGAAAGTAAAAAAGAGCTAAGGCGGGGCGGCGGGGCGGGGAGGGGGGGAGGGACAGGTAACAACTACAGAGTGAACTATAGAGTGGAGAAACCTGACGAGGTTACCAAAAGTCACATCATCAGTAAAAAGCAGATGAACATTAGTACTCCCACATGCATGCCCTAGAAGGACACCTTTGGAACTAAATAAAAAACATCCTATTCAAAGGAAGGACTCCATTATTTAAAATGTCAATGTCATAAAAGACAAAGAAAGGGTGAGATGAAGGAGAAAAAAGAGAAATGAAAATTAAATGCAATACATGATCCTAGACTGGATTCTGTACTGGGGGGCGGGGCGGGGGGAGGGCAGACTATAAAGGACATTTTTAGGTCAACTGACAAAAGTGCAATATGGATGACAGATTACATAAAAGTATCATATAAACGTTAAATTTTTTGAGGTTGATAACTACTGTTTATGTAACAGAAGGTGGGAAATACACAATGAAGAGTTTAGGATAAAGGGAGATAATGAATACAACTTTCCTTTAAATGGTTCAAAAAGTAAGTTGTAATAAATAAAGCAAATGGGGAAAAATGGGAAAGCAACATGGGTAAAGTATATATGCATGTTCTTTGTACTATTATCATAATTTTTCTGTAAGTTTGAAATTATTTCCAAATAAAAAGTTTGAAAAAATACCCAAGAATTCCTAGAATCTCTTTATGCATAGGTGGCATAGTAGTTAAGTGCTATGGCTGCTAACCAAAAGGTCAGCAGTTCGAATCCCCCAGGCGCTCCCTGGAAACTCTATGGGGCAGTTCTACTCTGCCCTATAGGGTTGCTGTGAGTCGGAATTGACTCAACAGCAGCGGGTTTGGTTTGGTTTTTTTTTTTTTTGGCTATACTGTTGTGGAAACCCTGGTGGCGTAGTGGTTAAGAGTTTGGCTGCTAACAAAAAGGTCTGCAGTTCGAATCCATCAGGCACTCCTTGGTAACCCTATGAGACAGTTCTACTCTGTCCTATAGGGTCACTATAAGTAGGAATCGAATCCATGCCAACAGATTCGGTTTTATCCTATCTTAATGCATTATTTTTCTATCAGTTTTATTTCGGGGGGTGGGTGGGAAGTGAAGCAGAGGTGGGGAGAACCTAGATAGTCACAGTTAGTTTCATCAAACAATTCTTGGGAGTTATGAAGAGGTACTCCCAGAAATATGGAAATTAGAGAAAATACTACATTACCCAGCATTAACTTAAAACTCTGAAGATCAACACGTAATGAAAGGCCACCTAAATGAGACAGAGTGACTCTCAGGCTGGAAAACGATCTTTAACTTATTTAGACTGAATTGATCGAAATGAGGATTTGGCAAGCCATTTGTTGGCAATTCTACCCAAGCACTGCCCAAAGCAAAGAAAACTATAGTCAGAGACTTCTAGTTTTCTGTTTCAATTGACAATATAATCTCTAACTTCAAACAGAAGCAATAGGCCATGTTGGTCTGATAGTCATTAAACATTTGACATCAATTATTCCTTAGTTTGATTCCATGACAAGATCCTTATGATTTTTACACGGCTTCCCACACAAGATCAGACAATAAAAAAGAAAATGTTCTGATAATGCATATTTTGATCTATGTAACCTTTTTACATATCATTATGATTAATAAGTTAGCTTGCTAGTTTTAACACATCACCCTAATGAAGTTGGATAACGTGAATTTACATCATGAAAGGTGATTTGTCTCCTCTTATGTTGACAAAATCAGATTTCTGTATCCAGAAAATTCCAATCTCGGAGTTCAATAAAAAACAAACAAATAAATAAATAAAACAAAAGTAAATGCTCTTTTATGAGGCCATTTCAGAAAGCCAGCCAATTCTTTTCCCCAGTGGTGAGACCCATTCATCAGCATGTAGCAGAGACACTGCAGATCAGCTTACTCAGCATCCTCCCAATCCCTTCTTGTACTACAGAGTCGAGAAAGCAAAAACCAAAAAAAAACCCCACCACATCTTTCTAACCACCTTGTAGCGGGGTAGGTTCTGCATGTAACCTGACTTTCACCAAGAAAACAACCATTGTAAGATTTAACACCAGAACTCAGCAGTTTGAAACAGTGGCCTCACATGGGAGATCAGAGTTTTCTAAGGCAACTACGGGCAAGGCTATACTGTTTGGAATCCAGCACCATAAGTGTCAAGGGGTAGAAGGTAGACAAAGCGAGGTTTCTACTAGTACAGCCCCAAGCTGAGTTGTTCCTAGTTTCCAAAATTGGTTCCCTCCCCACTCCTGCCCTGAAATTCAGTAACTTGTTCACAAATCCTTTCCTGTTTAAATTAGATGAAGCAGATCCAATTGTCTGAGACTAAAAATCCCAACCAATACCGCTCTGAAAGAGCAAGTGTTTTTAATTTCTATATTTCTAATCTATGAATTTTGTTCTGATCATGTTAATAATACTACCACTAATAATAATGAGTTAATATTTATTTGGGTTATAAACAATACAGTGAAGCATTATGACAGTGATTTATATACATTCTGATTAAATGCTCTATGCTGTGAAAGATCCCGTGGGGAAAGGGCAGGGAAAAATCATACATTCACAACAAGAGGAAACCAATTTTCTTAATAAACTCAAATCAAATAAATACTCAGATTATGATAAATATTTTAAAAGGGGACAATTAAGCCTGGACAGTAACCTCACCTGGTGGCCCTCCTTTCCAACATTATAATATTTCACACTTTGTAAAGTAGTCCATAAAACTCAAACCTGCAGTTCTAACAAAAAACAAATACAGCATTAAAAACAAAAAGATTCCTAAATGTTGTCCCTTTGACTGTACTTAGGCTAGAAAAGTAGTCGTACCTGGAGATTGATCTCTGCCTCATAGAAGGTTAGGCATGAGCAGTAATGACGATCCGAGTCAATATCTGTCAGGACTACCACAAAGAACGTTGGCTGCTTCCTCTCTCTGGACAGCTGCCACCCGCCAGGCTGACAAAACTAAGTGGAATAGGAAAAAAACAAAAAAAAATTATCATGTATTGGAAGTATAATCAAAATTCATTATTCATTTATCTCTGAAAAATGTTAAATATTCCATTAAAAAAAAATTCCAGTTGATGTGGTACACTACTTCAGTCAACATTAAAAAAAAAAAAAAATTCACGTAGAAATTCCTGAAGCCAAGCACTTTCAATGATGTGCATATACGGTTTATGAGGACAGTTGAGATTCTCCACAGATGCCACTCATTCTGAGACTTAGGTTGTCATACAAAGGAACATAGCACCAAAACGAAGGACTTCTCCTCTCACAAGGAGAACAAATCATGATATGAAATAGGTTGAAGATAAAATGCAAGGTTATCTATCACCTGATGGAAAACAGAATTGTTTAAAATATTCCTTATGAATCTAAGAATCTTCATCAGTGCAATAAAAAAGATACCCTGATTCGCAGTATTGCGCAGAGAAATAGAACAGAAATAGAAACGCGCTCACCAATATAGCAGCCCTCTATGCCAAATTACCTTCTGCTACCCTGCTTAATGGAAACCCTGGTGGTGTAGTGGTTAAGTGCTATGACTGCTAATCGAGAGGTCAACAGTTCGAATGCACCAGGCGCTCCTTGGAAACTCTATGGGGAAGTTCTACTCTGTCCTATAGTGTCACTATGAGTCGGAATCGACTCGACGGCACTGGGTTTGGTTTGGTTGTGGTTTACCCTGCTTAATAACTGTAATCCTAAGTAATTTATTTAGCTCCTAGTGCCTCTGTTTCCTCAGGTATAAAAAGGAGAATATTAGTACCTATCTGATAGTAGGGACAGCTTATCAGGGAAGCTTATATATGCTAATACATGCAAAGTGCTCAAAACAGCCCTTGGCACATAGTTGTCTGCAAATGTTAGCTATTATGATTACTAACCCTTTCAATCCAGCTGAGGTATCTATCACCATCTCTTTTACACTTGCTTTTCCCTTCCATATCAACCTTTTCGAAAACCTGTCCCTTCTTTCATTGCCTCATTTCCCCCTTATGTCAGCCTAGAGAGACATCAGAAAAGATCTGGATGTTAGTTACGTTCACAGCTTCTCTACAAACTTGACAAATTCTTCCAGATGCATTTCCTTAAGACATCATAAGAAATACATGAAGAAATAACATGAAAAATTTAGACACCTTATTTGGTAAATGAAAACATTTCTACTAGATTTTTGTTTTACAATAGTAATTTATTCAACAAATATTTATTGATCACTTAAGTGCTCATTTATCCTATGAAGCCACTCTCAAACTCACTGGTTTCTCTATCCCCTCCAAACCAAAGAAACAGGTAGTTCCCCTCCTGTGCTCCAAAACAACTGTTACATATTTTTACTACAATAAGTGAACAAAATAATAATAATCTCTTCCTCCTACATACTTCCTTGGAACTTCTTATCTAATCTACTAATCTGATACAGAAAAGCTGACTTGTATTTCTTTCTCTTCAGGTGTACATTTCTGTTTTAACAATCCATTTTATATACTAAGTTTCATGGCATTATGACTTAGGCATATTTGTGACCACCATAAGCTCCCCCAGCCCCCTCCAGAACTGCGCAGAATCACGGCAGTCCTCAGGTCAAAACTTTTTTGATAATAATACTCAGACATTAGTTGACGTTTTCATTTTGTGAACATTTACACTGATTTACATTGATGGCTATGGTGGGTAAAGCTGCTGGTGTCTTAAAGGGAATCAAAGCAGTAGGTCCAAACCAGTAGTAGCTGTGCTCTCCAAAGCTGTGCATTTGCAGTTCAATTTTTTAAAGTCAGTTTCACTTAAGAAGGCTCTTGATGAAGCAATAAACATTAACTTGACCCTCAAGTACAGAATCTTGTTTAAATAATCTGTGTTTCAAAATAGTAACGACATATAAAGCACTTTTATTGCATGTGGAAATATGATGGTTGCCTTGAGGAAGACACTTGTGCAATTGTTTAAACTGTGAGCTGAACTATTTGCTTTTTTTCAAAGAACATCATTTTTTACTTCGAAGAATAACTGACAAACAAAATATACAGACTTATGTATCTGGCAGGCATTTTTCAAAATAAGTATCATTTCGAGATAAAGATCTTAGAGTATTTGTTACCAATGATAAAATTTGAGCTTTCAAGCACCACTATGAGCCTGATGGCTTTGCAATATTTCATGATTTTCTGATGAGCAATATGGTAATGTTAACTAATGTGATTTTTTTTTTAATATTACATAATAAAATATGCCGACATTTATTAAGGTCTGCATAAATCATTGAACCTATAGTTGCCAAATGGCCAATGAACGATAATTGAAATTATGCATAGATAAAAGATCCATTCAAAGTGCAAAGTAAAACAATAGATTTCAATGTAACAGAGTATGAAAAGTTCACTGACACGGTTACAGATTCCACATTGCAACTAACCTTTAAGAACAAGTATTTGTCAAGTGTTGGTGTAGTTTCCACGATTACCTGAAAAGGCTTTTAAAATACTCTTTCCTGTTCCAACAACATATTTGTGAGACCTGATTTTCTTCATATGCTTCAACCAAAACAACGTATTTCAAGAGACTGAATGCTGAAGCAGATATGAGAATCCAGCCACCTTCTATTAAGGCAAATATCAACAGTATTTTTATAAAAATGTAAAACAATACCAATCTTTTCTTTGTTTTTTATTTTGGAAAATAGTTATTTTTTATAAAAATATGTTATTTAAGGTAGCCTGTTCACTGTTATTTTAAATAAATATTTTTGAAATTTTAGTTTAATTTCTAATATGTAAATCAATAGATAAAACCACATAAAACGCTTTGAGGGCCTCAAAAATTTGTATGAGTATAAAGGGTACTGAGACTCAAAAGTGTAAGAAAGAACTGCTATTCTCATGAGAATGAATATTAACATATAACCAGTCTTGGCTTAAGCTACTTGGATAACAAAAGGTATAATCTTTGGTAGTATCAAGGAGTTTTATCAGGTTACAACACTTAAATGTATCTCTCAAAATACACTTACTCTCTTTTAACAAATTTCTTTCCTGAATTAGGCTAGGTATCAAAAAAAAAAAAAAATGCTGTTGAGTCAATTCTGATCAAGGCAACCCCATGTGTTACAGAGTAGCACTGCTACATAGGGTTTTCTTTGCTGTCATCTTTTTTTGTGTGCGGGGGGGGGGGGTTCTATTTTTTTCCTTTTTTTTTTTAATTGTACTTTAGATGAAGGTTTACAGAAAAAAACTAGTTTCTCATCAGACAGTGCACACATTGTTCTATGACACTGGTTAACAACCCCATGACATGTCAGCACACTCCCTCCTCAACCCTGGGTTCCTTATTACCAGCTTTCCTGTTCCCTCTTGCCTTCCAGTCCCTGCCCCAAGGCTGGTGGACCCCTTTAGTCTTGTTTTGTTCTATGGGTCTGTTCAGTCTTTGGCTGAAGGGTGACCCTCAGGAGTGACCTCATTACTGAGCTGAAAGGGTGCCCCGAGGCCATATTCTCAGAGTTTCTCTGGTCTCTGTCAGGCCACCAAGTCTGGTCTTTCTTTTTGAGTTAGAATTTTGTTCTATATTTTTCTCCAGCTCTGTCCAGAACCCTCTATTGTGATCCCTGTCACAGCAGTCAGTGGTGGTAGCCAGCCACTGTCCAGCTGTACTGGACTCAGTCTGGTGGAGGCCGTGGTAGATGTGGTCCATTAGTCCTTTGGATTAACCTTTTCCTTGTATCTTTAGTTTTCTTCCTTGCTCCCGAAAGGGTGAAACCAGTAGAGTATCCTAGATGGCCACTCACAGCCTTTTAAGACCCCAGACGCTACTCACAAAAGTAGAATGTAGAACATATTCTTTATAAACTATGTTATGCCAATTGAGCTAGATGTTCCCCAAGACCATGGTCCCCACATCCCTCAGCCCAGCAATTCGGTCCCTCAGGGAGTTCAGATGTGTCTATGGAGCTACCATGGCCTTGCCTTGTATAGGCTGTGCTGGCTTCCCCAGTATTGTGTACGGTCTTACTCTTCACCAAAGTTTTCACTTATCTATTAAGTGTTTTTCCATCCTTACCCCTCCCCTCCCTCATAACCATCAAAGATTATTTCTTTTTGTATGTAAACCTTTTCAGGAGTTTTTACAGTAGTGGTCTCATAACATATCTTTCCTTTTGTGATTGACTTATTTAACTCAGCACAATGGCCTCCAGATTCATCCATGTTACGAGATCCTTCAAAGAGTCATCATTGTTCTTTATCATTGTGAAATAGTTTGCCAGGCCTTTCTTCCACAAAACTGCTGGGTGAGTTCAAACCACCAACCTTTAGGTTAGCAGCAGATTGCAAACCACTTGCGCCACCCTGGTATATCATTTTCTAAAATGAGTTTTAAAATCAGGAAAGAGGTGTCTGAGTTAAAGTTATAATAATAGAGCCAGTATCGCCAGTTCAACAAATTGCACTTCTGATATAAAGGGAATCAATCCTGAGAATACCAAATAATCCCCTTCTCATAAGGAGCCCTGGTGGTACAATGGTTAAACACTGGGTTACTACCTGAAAGGTTGGCAGTTTGAACTCATCAGTGGTTCTCTGGGAGAAATGAGCTGGTGATCTGTTCTTGTAAAGATTACAGCCTAGGAAACCCTATGGTGCAGTTCTTCTTTGTCCTATAGAGCCACTGTGAGTCAGAACTGACTCTACGGCACGGAACGACGACGACAATCCCCTTTTCTCACAGAGGTCTATCACTCATGTATAAGCTGATTATTAAGCTTGGTAAAAGCTACACACCACAGGACGATGACTATTATGTTTTCACAAAATTTTAAACTAAACTGCAGGTTTTCAGTAAGGATTAAACTAAATCTCTTTATATTAGTTCCAATTCTATCAAATATACTGACTTCTCAAATGGAAGTTACCTGTCATAGAGTGGAGCCTTGGTGATACAGTGGTTAAAAGCCTGGCTGCTAACCAAACGTCCAAAACCAAAACCAAACCTAGTGCCCTTGAGTTGATTCTGACTCATAGCGACCCCACAGTGACCCTATAGGACAGAAAAGAACTGCCGCACAGAGTTTCCAAGGAGCGCCTGGCGGATTCGAACTGCCAATCCTTTGGTTAGCAGCTGTAGCACTTAACCACTATGCCACCAGGGTTTCCAACCAAATGTCAGCAGCTCAAATATACCAGCTGCTCCTTGGAAATCCTACTGGACAATTCTACTCAGTCTAATAGGGTTGCTATGAGTTGGAATCAACTCGACGGCTAACAGATTTTGGTTTTGTCATACAGCAGAGTCCATAAATAAGAAGTAACCTTTTATAAGCAGATAGATGTGTTAATGAAATGAGCCATCAGATACTTTGCTGCTTAAAACTAGAAAAAGCAGTTTTTAATGTGCCTACTTTTTTCAAATATTTTTCACATACACATAATAAGAGAAAAATATAGAATAGCCATAAATGTCTATAGCATTACTGTGACTAATTTGAATAATCCCCGAAAGGTGAAATATTGACGAAGGTCCCTTGGATGACAGTCACTCTAAACATTTCTCAAGAACTTCATCACACCCATAAATTTACAGCTCAATGCATCGTGTTTTATAGTGCAATCTTTATACAGAAAAATAAGTGTCCTTTTTTTCTCTTGGAGTCTATAATAAAATTCCTTCTTCCAATGGAAAGTTACAGACACACAGCATCAAGAAGGAGATTATGAGAATTTAGATAGTAAGACTGTTACTTCTAAGTAAGTTACTTCAATGGTCTCATTTTCCTTAGTTTACATTGTAACAGTAATTCTGTAATAAAGTATTAACAATAAAGCTTTTGGGAAATCCCGAAGAACATTTTGCAGGTACCATAAGTAATTTTTCAAAACTAAGTTTAAACGTGGCCATAACTGAAAGAGTAATGGTAATTTTTGGTAGGCCTAGCTGGACATTTTTTCTAGGCTGTTGGAGAGTCAATTATACACTGGTTACACATGGGATCCCCTGCTTCACACATAAATAAATGCTATAAAAAGGAATTCTTTCATACTATAAATTTTAAAATATCATTAGGCTCATACTCAATAGTAAAATTTGAATTCTACATTCTTAAAATGAAATACATCATTATACAAATATTCAGAAAATAAACAATTTAACAGCTCACACAATTGAGTATACAAAAATATTTTTTTCAAAAGATGAAATGGGCCTAATCTGCAGCTAAATGTCTATTTATCAAATTCATTGTATCTTATGTATCTTTAAAAAAAAAAAAAATGATAATTTTTTTTTTAAGTATCTATTCATAAAAAAAATTCATAGGATTAAGAAATAGAGATCTGGGGGTAACACAAGATGATCCCACTATTTAATGAGGAGAACTTCTCATAAGATTTGAATCTGAAATTTAACAATGCTAACTGGTTCGGCCATTTCAAAGCTTTACTCAAAGTGTGTTGAGGAAGTAATAAATGATGAGGGAGTGAACACTACAATTCTTGAACCTGAGCACAAAATCACATTTCTGACAGGAATGTGAGAGGATGTTTAGACAGCTGGATACAGAATAGTCACTAAAAGACAGTAAGCAAAATGATAAGCAGTGAAAAAACAGGATAAGATCAAGATTTTACTCACCCTGTTGTCTTTATTGGCAAACAGGAAAAAAAAAATGCTACCACAGGTGCAAAACCTAAAATGTTCAGAATTGACTGTTATAACTGATTTGGCCTACATTTTGCCCTCCCTTTTTCAAGTTGCTGAGAAAACAACATCTATTTGGCGTGACGTTCAATGAACATGCCACACAAGCTGTAAAATAATAATTGTTCTAATATATACATGATTGTAAATATACACACCACTTATGTTTTTGACTACTCCCTAATCATTTCCCACTGACTAGGGGGATTCCTTTTCAGGATGTTATCAGTCTTTGTTCAGCTCCAGTTTCCTTTAAGACCTTGGCATAACCTGGAAACAAATAATACTTCAAGGTCACAAGGTTAGATTTGTTAGACATTGCTAGAATTTACACATTAATGTATTACAGACACTAACTTTATTTATTTGCTTGTTTATTTCATGACCCAAATGTATGAAGTAGATCATTTACAAATAGGCTACTCATCAGCAAACACAGTAAAAATCTAATAATCCCTCACATCTGTAAAATACTTTATATATAACTGTATCTTATAAGACTCATTCACAATGAAACCAAGGCTATAAGATGTTGAGGTTATACAGCTTGTGCATGTTACTGAGGCACAACTCAAATCTAAGTCTCTGAACCCTTTCACTGCAGAATTATCTTTATAAATCATCTTACAGATATTATTTTTTAATAGAAATGCATGGTAGAAAAAATAAAATGAAAAAGAACTGTACTTTGTAACATACAATACTTTCCTTATAATCATTTATCTCTGAATGGGGGTGTATGTGTATTTTTATATATAATGGGGCATACTGTATATACAGTTATGAATCCTGTTTTCCCCTACTTACTAAAACACATGCATTTTCAGAAGAACATATTTTTAAGGAAATCATATTTAATGACTGAATATTATACCATCATATAAATATACATCAAATAACTTAACCAACGCCCTATTGTTGGTTATTTAAAGTATCTACAATTTTTTTTTTTATAAATAATCCTGAGATAAATATAGTATTACATAAATCTTTCAAGGCACACCTCATTATTTTCTAAGGGAAAGACAACTGGTTTTGTAGACTATGAACAAGTTGAGTGCAAAAATGCTTAATTACCCTCGAATACCTTTTGAAAGGTTAGGTGACCCCAAGATTATTTTGTTTTGCTGATAGATTTCTAAAGAGGAAAAGAACTAATAACAAAGAACTGTTATTATGAACTGTATTCTGACCAAAAAGGAACAGATTTGTGAAATCACAGTTTAATGTAAACTTTAGCAGGCTGAACTTCATGTCTAGCCAGGCAACGGCAGTGTCAGAAGTGTGTTCTATATTTCAGATTGACATTCCTCAAAAGCTCAGAAAAAACACAGTGGGCATTAAGACTTTGGAAGAGGAGCTGATTTAAGATCTTGAGAAACTCTCAAATGTTTTGTTATTATACCGTAATGGATATCAAATATGTGTGCTTAATTTTAAAGGGCAGCTTTTGATGAAGTGTGCTTAAAAGGGTCTATTCAAAACAACGTGCTTAAAATGAAGCTTAATTTAAATGGGTCACCTATATTGGTTTTAATAAAAATTTACATTCAGATGTTACTACTACACAGTGTTGCACTGTCCTCATCAGTATAATAAAACCTCTATAATATATAAGATAATAAGATTATCTGCCTAGAGAATGCAAATTGATTACACACTGTTTGAATTGATAAAAGTACGTAGGCAGACATCAGAACGTAGAAAAATCATGTTTTCTTTGACACCAACAATATGCAATTACAAAAAAGACCCCATTCATAATCTTAACATGTTCTCGAAATTACAGGAGGAACTGATCTAACCTCTCAGTTTTGAATATTTTGGTAAATCAGTCTCATGAACAGCCCTGCAGATATGGCTTTAAATGTGTTAATTTCAAGAAGCAAACTCCGAAGGGAAAATGAACATTTGGAGTCGTTCCTAACTTCCAAGGTTTGAAGAAAATACAACTGCACATCAATTACAATTTTTAAAAAATCCCAAGATGACGAGCATAAAAGAAAAGTTATTAATGACTTCTGGTTAAGCATGGCAAATGAAACAAATGCGTTTATTTCTAAGACCTCCTGAAAATCTACCAAAATTACAATAAAAATACAAACAACAAAGAAATGGGAAAGGATGTAACAACAGATTTAAAACGTTAACAAGATTTTGGAAGCCAGAAAACTAATTTACATCACAAATTCCTAGAACAGACAGGGAGTGGGAAGTATCAGGTATGTATCAAGGGAAGGCCAAAAAAGGGAACTCAGTGGCCACAAAGACAAGACAGGGAGAAGAAAACTTCAGACACCTGAGAATGAATAAGAAATCACAAGTATTGAGAAGAAGAAAGAGATTATATATCAGAGAGTACTCACAGAATAATAAAGATGTAATAAAAAAGCAAACAACATCCCAGTAGGTGTGCAAAAGAAACGGAAAATGAGAGATAGAAAGTAAGAAACTAAAATCACTGCAGGAGTTCTAACTTTCAGTACGAGAAAATTCCGATCAGAAAGAGTGCATACAGAGGAGGAACAGTTACAAAGAAATAAAAAATTAAAAATTCCATATACCTAAGATAATAAATTAATTAAAAAAAACTTATCACACATCATCATGAAATTTCAGAAAATTAAAAGATAAAGTGAAAATCCAAAAAACTTCCAGAATGAAACAAGTATGTATTTTGCAATGGATCAAAAATCATAATAATAACAGGAATCTACCAATATAGTTAATAACATTAATAAATCTAATCAGAAAAAAATAATGAAATCAACTTCACAATGCAAAAAAATGACAAAATTCAATACCCATTCTAAATTAACACAATGAGGTCCATTATCACTAATACTGTTTACTAGACTTATTAACCAGAGCTATGTGGGTTTTGTTTTTTTATTACACAAGAAAAATACACAAAAATTGGAAGGTGAAATTATCACCATTTGCCAATGATATGCCTAGAAAATATAGCCTAGAAAAAGGAAGAGGATCAACTGAAAGAACTACTATGAACAGTAAAAGAATACAATAAGATAATAAGATATAAAATTAATATATAGAGGTAACTTCCACGTTGGGCCAAGATGGAGTAACAGGAACTGAATTTACACTGCAGACTGAAACACCTGAAAAAGCTGGGCAAAAATAATGGTTTGCAAGACACTGGATATTGCCTACAGAAAGTTTAAAGGCCACAGTGCAGGAAGGGGGAACAGAGGCAGAGCCTGGAGGACATACTTAGATGAGGGACCAAGCTGAGGCTGCTAGACAAACACAACTAGAGTTCATAAAATAGAGTGCCAGAGAGAAATATGCTGCACAAGAACCTGGCAAAATCTGCAGAGGATTCCTCTGGAGAATCCAGCACATGCTTATGGAAAACCACCTGAGGCTGGGAAAGAATCATCAGAAAGGGCTAGAGAAAACAGTGTCTGTTGCTTATACAGGTTTGGGGAAAGTGCTTATTCCCACCAGAAAAACTGGAAAAGTTCGTAATTATGCCATCCGAGTCTTGGGCTCACCTGGCAGTTTGAAAGGCTGAATCCTTTAACTTGTGAACTCTGATCTAGCTCCAGGTGGCTAGGATCTGAGGCAGAAATACTGCATGAGCAGCTGATATCAGAACTGAACAGAGACGGAAAGAGTGAGGATTTGTTACATCGTCATAGTTGGTATACAAAAACGCTGATTTGATTTGAATTTAACCACACCGGTAGTGTGTGATAAGTTAAAGATACCATAGCTTAAAAATGTAAAAAAATGTAAGATCCTACAAAAAAAACTAAACTTTAAATATAAAAACCCAAAGAAGTTAAGGGAAAAAAAGATATGCTATGCCAACATTGACCACGAAGAAAGCTACAGCAGCTATATTACTATCAGTGTCAATTTCAGAGCAAAGAATGTTAACAGGAACAAAGAAGTATTTTAAAATGATACATGGGCCAACCTGTTAAAAGGGCATAAAATCCTAACCATTTGTGTACCTAATAAACGCCCCCAAAAAACCCACTGCCATCGAGTTGATTCTGACTCATAATAACCCGATTAAGGCAGAGGAGAACTGCCCCATAGGGTTTCCAAGGCTGTAAATCTTTATAGAAGGAGACTGCCACATTTCTGCCCTACTAAGTGGCTGGTAGGTTCAAACTGCTGACCTTTTGGTTAGCAGCTAAGCGCATAACCACTTTGCCATGATAAACCGCAAGAAGAAAGAGATAAACTCTCTATTTTACTCAAAGATTTCACAATCCCTCTTTAACTTATAAATAAGTGATAGAACAAGTAGACATAAAACCAGTAAGGATATAGAAGATTTGAACAATACTATCAACCAACTTGACCTAACTGACATTTATAGAACACTCTTCCTAACAGTAGCAGAACATACACACTTCTCAAGCACACCTGGCCCAGATCATATTCTGAGCCATAAAATGAGATGCAATAGACATAAAGGATTCAAGTTATAAAAACTATGTTCACAGACAAGGAAATTAAATAGAAATCAAAAACAAGAATATCGCTGGAAAATTCACAATATGTGGAAACTATGTAACCTATGAGTCAAAGACGAAATCAAAAGGAAAATTTGAAAATATTTTTAACTAAATCAACATGTCAGAATTTGTAAGATGTCACTAAAGCAGTACGTAAGGGGGCATTTGTAGCACTAAATACTTAAAATAGAAAAGAAGAAAGATTTAATCAATGACTTCAGCTTCCACCTTAAGAAACTAGAGGAAGTCTGTGATGGTTAATGTTGTATGTCAACTTGGCTGGGTCATGATTCTTAGTGATTTTGCAGTTATGTAATGATGTAATCAACTCCACAATGAATCAGTCTGCCTGTCTTTCTCTTTACGTGTGTGTGTATGTATGTATACACTTCACTGGTTTTTGTTTCTCTAGAAAACCCAGCCTAAGACAAAGACTAAATTAAAATTCAAAGTAAGCAGAAAAATGGAAATAATAGAAATCAAAACAGAATTCCGTGAAATAGAAAACAGAGAAGCAACATCGAAAATCAACGAAAGCAAAAGTTGGTTCTTTGAGAAGATCAAAAAAACCTGATAAACTCTAGCCAGACTGATCACGAAAAAGAGAGAGAGAAGGAACAAATTGCTAATATCAGGGATGAGAGAGGGAAAATCACCAGAGATTCCACAGATATTAAAAGGATTATAAGGGAATATTACGAACAACCTTACGCAAATACATTTGACAACTTAGATGAGATTCTTTGAAAGACACATAGTACCAAGCTTACTCATGAAAAAATGGATAACCTAAACATCCCTATGTATATTAAAGAAATTGATATTTTTTTAAAAACCTCTCCACAAAGGAACTACAGTCCCAAATGGCTTTAGTGGTAAATTCTATTAAACATTTAAGGAAGAAATAATAGCAATTATATATACATTCTCCCCGAAAACTGAAGAGAACAGAATACTTCCAAACCTATTTTATAAGGCCAGAGTTACCCTGATACCAAAACCAGACAAAGACATTATAAGAAAACTATAGTCCAATACCCCTCATGAATACAGTTAGAAAAATTCTAAAACAAATTTTAGCAAACTGAATCCAACAATCTATTAAAAACCTAATCCATGACCAAGTAGGGTTTATCCCTGGAATGAAGGGTTGGTTTACATTTGAAAATCAATCAATGGAAATTTTTACATATTTACATAAGAACTGCAACATACGAAAAAAGAAAGATGATACGGCCATTTCAATAGAGGAAGAAAAAGCATATGACAAAAATTCAACATTCATTTCTATTAACAAATGGAAGCAATCCAAATGTTCTTCAATATATATGCTGATATATGCAACAACTTTGATGAATCTCAAAGACATTATACTGATTTTGAAAGAAACCCGGACCAAAAGGTTACATACTATAAGATTCCATTTATACAACATTCTTAAAAAGGTGAAATTACAGTAATAGAAAATGTATCCGTGATTGCCAAGGATTACAGGTGGTGGGAGGCTGTGACTATAAATGGATAGCATGAGGGAGTTTTTTGGAGTGATGGAATTGTTCTGTATCCTGATGACAACCCATTGCAGTCAACTCTAACTCATAGTACCCCTATAGAACAGAGCAGAACTGCCCATAGGGGTTCTAGGGCTGTAATCTTTAAGGAAGCAGGCTGCCACGTCTTTTTTCCCCCAGAGTGGCTGGTAGGTTTGAACCTCCAACCTTACCATTAGCAGCCAAGTGCTAACTACTGCATAACCAGGGCTCCATATCCTGATGACCAAACTCGTTGCCACTGAGTCAATTCCAATCTATAGTGACCCCACAGGACAGAGCAGAACTGCTCCATAGGGTTTCCAAGGAGCAGCTGGTGGATTTGAACTGCTGACCTTTGGGTTGGCAGCCAAGCTCTTAACTACTGTGCCACCAGGGCTCCTATCCTGATAGTGGTGGTTAAACAGATTTCAAGCATATTATTAAACTCATAAAACTGTACACTAAACAAAATAAAGTCAATCTCACTGTACAGTATTTAAACAAAAAAAAATTTTTTTAAGAACAATAGACATAATTATAGTATTTACTTCTTATGAAAAGTAAAAAATCACACATGGCCAAATTAGAGTAAGGCCAAATAAACCGGATTTTTCCCAAGGGTCTCTAAAATAGGGCCTGGGCTCTGTCACAACTGATGTTGTCATTTCCCTAGAAGCAGACCCTGAGTAAGGATTCAAGAGCAAGTAATTTATTTATGAAGTGATCCCATGAAACTCGGGTAGGGGAGTAAGGAAGTGTGACTGGGGAGAGAAGGCAGCCAATACAGTGTACGTTAATGAGCAAGCTACCTCTATGGGCAACTGGAGCTCAATTCTGATAGGGAACTCTGAGAGACAAGGTAGAACATACATTAGCATTACCCTACTCAGGGGTAAGGGAGCTAGACGTTTTTTTCCCTCATGTTACTCATCAATTAAAGGCCGATCCTTGCAGACATTAATTCCCCCCCAGTACTTCTAACCTGCCAATGTGTAAGGGAGTGGGGAGTAGGGAGGCAGAGCAGGTTCCAGGGGACAAAGACCTCAGGCTAAAAATCATAGGTGCTGGCAGTCAGAAGTCAGAACAATTTGCAAAGAAATGGAAGGTGCTGAGGAAAAATGAGCAGGGCACTGACAATATTTGCTCAAGATGGATATAAACATGCATACTTGGATATGAAGAGATTTATCTCTGAAATAAAACCCAAGAAGCTGCCTCTATTGGGTCAGAATAGGAAGGATATGTCGCTTCTTATTGTTTGGATATTTTCGCCACAAGCACAATATGGTGAAGGCTACTGCAGTCATCCAGGAGAGAGATGATGGCAGCTGAGATTGTGCTCATAGTGTTGGTGATAAAGAAAAATTGATGGATTATTTTGAAGGTACAGTTTGTAAGTTAGACATGGGATGTAAGGGGAATAGAAGGATCCAGAATGAGGTTTAGGACTTTGGGGTCTGAACAACTGAGTGATTACTGTAAGATGGAGTGAATAATACTGCCTTCTTCATAGGGTTGTTGTGAACATCAGAGTGCTTAAAACAGTGCCCACCAGGTAGTAAGTTAGGTGCTCAATAAAGGTTACCTTAAAAAAAAAAAAAGTAGGCTTTTATTTATATTTGTATATGTTTTTAATATTCCTCATGATAGTGAAATAAAATTATTTAAATTACCATTTTTGTTTTTAAATTATTAAAGTCCTTACTACATTGAAATTAAGGGACAGCTGTTTCTTTAACAAATGAATTACAAGGAAACTCAAAGGAAGGAGGAAACTATAGAGTAAGATAGATTTCAGAGACCTATTAACCAAATATAGTATCTGGATTCTGTCTGGATGATGATTAAAACAAACCAACTGTTAAGAAAATAAAGTGAAAGAGTGACACGGGCACACACAGATGGGGGAATATGAAGACTGCCAAATATCTGGTGATATTAAAGAATTACTGTTAATGTTTTAGGTATGATAATGCCATTGTGGTTGTAAAAAAAACCAAAAAGTTTTACCTTTTAGAAAGACATACTAAAATATTTATGAATGAAATGGCATTAAGTTGAATAAAATGAAATTATGGTAATTTTTCCATAATTTTTTTCAAATAAAAACAAAACTGAGGGAGGAACCCCACCTTATATAATGGTATATTGCCCAATGCTTATTAGCATTCTATATGACACATTGTTGTGTGCCATGGAGTCAATTTGACTCATAGATACCTTATATGACAGAAAAGGACTGCCCCACAGGGTTTCCTAGGCTGTAATCTTTATGGGAGCAGTTCAACAGGTCTTTTCTCTCGCAGAGATGAGTTCTAACCACCAACCTTTCAGTTACTAGTCAACCACTTACCCATTACGCTACAGGGCTCCTTATATGCCACATACCAAAAAAACCTGTTGCCTTCTAGCAGATTCGGACTCACAGTGACCCAGTAGGACAGAGCAGAACTGCCCCTTAGGGTTTCCAAAGAGCAGCTGATGGATTCAAACTGTAGATTCGAACTGCTGACCTTTTGGTTAGCAGTTGAGCTCTTAACCACTGTGCCACGAGGGCTCCAATATGACACATCAAAAGAAAAAAAAAAAAACCCATTGCCATCAAGTCGATTCTAATTCATTGTGACACACAGTAGATATCTGAAACATATATACTGAAAAAATGTCTAAATCATTCTTCTTAGAAAGTCCATCTGTAAGAAATGATAGGCTAACAAAAACATAGCCAACTTGACAAATAGGAACAATGAACAACCTGGAGGGGACTTAAACAAACAAGCTAGTAAGAATGGCAAAATAAGACAAAAATTAAAACAAAACGCTCTTCAATTTTTATAAAACTCTCACATATGACTTTTCACGACGTGGCACAGTGGTTATGTGCGACGCGGCTGCTAACCAAAAGGTCCACAGTTCGAATCCACCAGGTGCTCCTTGGAAACTCTCTGGGGCAGTTCTACTTTGTCCTATAGCGTCACTATGAGTCAGAATTGACTCGATGGCAATGGGTATTTTTGGTTTTGTCATTCTACAGATTTTACTACTCTTTAAGTTTGCAAGAGCTACATGCAGGTATGTATAAGGAATCCTGGAGGTGCAATGGTTGAGTCGTTGGCTAACTGAAAGATTGGTGGTTTGAACCGATGCAGCCACTCTGCAGGAGAAAGACCTGGTAATCTGCTTCCATAAAGATCACAGACAAGAAAACTCTATCACATGAGGTCACTATGAATCAGAATCGACTTAAAGGCAAACAACAACGTATGTATGTATACAATCCCATTCACCTACTTTTACTTAGTATTTTATCTAATTTCATTTAGGCTAGTTAAAAAAAAAAAAACATTTTAACTTAATTCTATTACCTGTTACTAGATATACGTATAATTATAGACCAGATACAGAGTTTTAAAAATTTAAAATATGCCCATTAAGCTCTTTAGATGACACAGGACCACGCAATGTTTTGTTCTATATGTAAGGCTGGTATGAGTCAGAGCCGACTCAACAACAAGCTCCTTAGATTTCCCCACCTTTTTTTTCCCTCTATAACGCACACACAGTTTCAAACACAAACTTACTTACCTGAAAAGAGATTTCTTGCTTACAGCCAGGCAAATGTTGTTTATACATATAACGTATATTAAATAGAATGTGTTAAATATAGCCACTTGAAATAGAGTCATTTCATCCTGGAGATTTCTGGCAGCTTTGTTAAGACATAATAGTTGAGAAGTTACAGGAAATATATCAATATTTCCTTAATATTAGGAAGAATCATTAATAATTACAGTCTAGCAGTGGAATTAAGTGTCTTCTAGAGAATGAGAACCCCTTTGCTGGACATTAAACTATCAGATATACTGAAAAAGTCATCATGGAGAAAACTAAACTTGATAATCTCATAGCCTTTGGCACCAGAAAAACAAGAACTGAGTCCTGATTCTGCCCCATGTTATGATTTTGTTATGATTTTGGTAAAGTTACCTAATTTCTCTGAGCTGTAGTTTTTCTCCAAGATAAAATATCTCATATTCTGCTGTTAAGATTAAGTGATACAATGCATATAGACATAGTGATTAATAAACACTATTTTAATAACCTTTGACATACCACACAGCTAGTACTTAAAAATACTAGCAATCAACATCATCTTCATTGTTACTGCTACTGCTATTATTATATAAGGAAATAGTAGGTCATTGATGAATGAACAGAGGAAATCTCTAGTCTGAGACATAAAGGATGGAATAACAGAGGGAACAGAAGGCCATTTGTTAGAGAACAGGATCCAGGTCTTATGTGTCAGTATGTATATGAGCAGTGGGAGTACTGATGGTGATGTCAGAGCTGATGGTAATTAATTCAACAATTAATTTACTGAACAACTATTATATGCCAAGCACTGTTCTATAAACTGGAAATAGACTAAGAAAGATAAAATCTCTACCCTGTAGAAGTTTACCTTCTGGTGATTCTGATGATGCATGGTTGTTTACGGAAGCAAGGTAATTCGAGAAAACACCCGAATCTGAAATATGTATATAGTAGCCAACTGACTCTTCTGTGGACCCAGACAAGAGTGTTAGAAATGGCTACATCCCTTAGACTACTGGTGCTGAAGTCTGCAAAGGAAATGACACTTCAAATTACAGTGGTTCCTGATAAAGAAACCACCAAATATTTGCGTAAATCTCACAAAACACCTGTAATTAAATCTTCATTTGGTAGCCAAGGATTTAAGTATGTTTTCAAGTATCAATTCAATCTGTGGCTAAGAGTTCAACGGCAAAAACAAAATAAGATTTACTGTACATGCTGACTGAGTGGAATACTCCACAACAGCTACCACTCTTCAAAACACAGGATACAGTATAACTTGTGATTTGGAAATAAATCAAAATATATGTCAAATAAACACTAATGAAATATGATTTAATCAGTTCAAAATTTATTATTTTTAGCTCTCATGAGCTTTATAAAAATATGTTTGGTATGAAATACTAACACTGTTTCTGATAAGATCTGTCTAACCAAGATGAGTATTATTTACCAAAACAGAAAAACAATGTTTTAGCCTGATAGGACACTTGGCTAGCTTTAAATTCTATCATCAATCAGTCATCCAAAATATTTACTGATTGTTTACTTAATGCAGCCTTTCTGAGAAAGGCACTTGCAGAATATTCACTGGCTGCTAAATATTATTGTTAGAAGCAGCAACCAGAGATGGGTATCTGTTTAAGCTGTTTATCTTTGGCTATTAAAAAAAAATGAGAGCAAATAGAACAAAATGTTCTACCATAAAAGCTCAGTCTAACTGTATCTGGATAATAGCAAAATGGGTGTTTCCTTGGAAATTCAGAGTCTTTGAAAAGGCGGCCTGGAGGCAATAATTGTATTATCAAAAATTAAAACACATTAAAAACTTTTCCCTTGGGGAAAAGAAAAAAAAAAAAAAAACACAAAAATCAGTCATTCACAGAAGAGAAAAAGACTGACTGCCACACAATAAGAGTACGCCTAGAGCCAGGGATCAGGACAAGTAAGAGTAAAGACTTAATAGTAAGGTCGAACCTACACATAAAAAAGAAAAAAAGGAACAGAAGAAATAGCCAAGTGGTTTCCAGTCAGATTAGCTTGTGGTAAAACGTTTGACATATAAAACAGAACAACATTACATCTGTGTTTATATAGCACCTTGGCATTTACACAGGGCTTTAAACCCTATGGGGCAGTTCTACTCAGTCCTGTATGGTTCCTATGAGTTGGAATCGACTCCAAAGGCAACAGGTTTAAATCAGAGACCGGCTCCTCGGTGAAGCCTTGGCTCACTGCCTCAAGTCAAAACAGCTCCTTTTTCTGGATTCTCATAATTCTTTGTTTATGCTTGTATTTGAGCATTTATCACAGTAGACCTTATTATAAGAGGGCAGTGCTAGTTCAGTCTTAAATTTCTCACCCTCCATGTGGGAGACCTGGGTTCGATTCCCAGATAATGCATGCAGCTGATGCACAGTCACCACCTGTCTATCAGTTGAGGCTTACAGGTAGTTATGATGCTGAACAGGTTTCAGTGCTGCTTCCAGACTAAGACGGGCTAGGAAGAAAGGCCTGGCAACCTTCAAAAATTAGTCAATGAAAACCCTGTAGATCACAACAGTCCAATCCTGTTGTGCACATGGGGTCAGCATGAATCACAGGTCAACTGGACAGCAGCTAACAATACCACCTTTACTACAACTGATTATAAACAGACTGTCTTCCCCACTATATTATAAATAACAAAAGCACTATGTTTTATTCCATTTTTATTTCCCTAGAATCTAGAAATACATATCTCTCCAAGCAGGTACACAGTAAACTTTGCTTATTTAACTCCATTATCTTCTCTAATGTCCACAACAATTCCATGAAACAACAGAAGTCAATATTCTTATGGATTAAGCTTTGTCACCTAAAAGGATATGCTGAATTCCTAGTCCCTGCACCAGTGAATGTGACCTTGTTTATGGAAAAAGGGTTTTTCTTTGCAGATGTTATTAGCTAATGAATTCATACTTGAGTAGGCTGAGTCTTCATCCTCATCCGGTCTGAGTGGCATTTTACAAAAGAGAAGGACGGTCACATACAGAGGAAAAACAGCATGTGACAATCTCTCTACAAGCCAAGGAACATCAAGAAACATTCCAGGCTACAGAAACTAAAGAAAACAAGGAAGAATCATCCCCTAGAGCCAATAGAGAGATAGCATAGCCTTGCTAACACCCTAAATTTGAACTTCCAGCCTTGAGAACTGTGGGAAAATAAATTCCTATTTTTAAATCAACCCCATTTATAGTATTTTGTTATGGCAGCCCCAAGAAATGACAACAGATATTAAACCTGTTTTATAAAGGAGGAAACTAAGGTACCAAAGGTTAAATGGCATGCCCAGATTCACATAGCTAGACTCTAAAGCCATAGACTGCTAAGATAATAACTTTAATTTGATTGGACCACAGTGCTTACGAGATCTGGGTAGCAGGACTTCATTGAGAATTCACGTACATAATTTGAGATGAAATCTATGCAAAAATATGCATATTCTTTCAAGATACTGGTTAACAACCCCACAGCATGTCAACACACTCCCTTCTCAACCTTGGGTTCGCTATTACAACCTTTCTAGTCCCCTTCTGCCTTCTAGTCCTTGCCCCTGGGCCAGTGTGCCCCTTTAGTTTCATTTTGTTTTATGGGCCTGTTTAACCTTTGGCTGAAGGGTGAACCTGAGGAGTGACTTCATTACTGAGCTAAAAGGCTGTCCATGGGCCATACTCTCCAGGTTTCTCCAGTCTCTGTCAAGCCAATAAGTCTGGTCTTTTTTTGTTAGTTAGGAATTTTGTTCAACGTTTTTCTCCAGCTCTGTTGTGATCCCTGTCAGAGCAGTCAGGGGTAGTAGCCAAGCACCATCTACTGTACTGGACTCAGTCTGGTGGAGACCGTGGTACTTGTGGTCCATAAGTCCTTTGGACTAACCTTCCCCTTGTGCCTTAGTCTTCTTCATTCTCCCTTGCTCCCAAAGAGGTGAGACCAGTGGAATATCTTAAATGGCCGTTCACAGGCTTGTAAGACCACAGAAGCTACACATCAAAGTAGGATGTAGAACATTTTCTTTATAAACTATGTTATGCCAATTGAGTTAGATGTTCCCCAGGACCATGGTCCCCACACCCCTGAGCCCAGTAATTTGGTCCCTCAGGGAGTTTGGATGAGTCTATGGAGCTTCCATGATCTTGCATTATACACGTTGTGCCAACTTCCCCAGTACTGTGTACTGTCTAACCCTTCACCAGAGGTACAACTTATCTATTATTTAGTGTTTTTCCATTCCCACTCTTTCCCTCCCTCATAACCATCAAAGATTGTTCCTTTTTGTGTGTAAACCTTTTCATGAGTTTTTATAGTAGTGTTCTATTACAGTATTTGCCCTTTTCTGATTGACTTATTTCACTCAGTATAATGCCTTCCAGGTTCATCCATGTTGTGAGATGCTTCGCAGAGTCATCATTGTTCTTTATCATAGCACAGTACTCTGTTGTGTGTATATACCATAGTTTGTTTACCCATTCATCTGCTGATGGGCATCTACGTTGTTTCCATCTTTTTGCTATTGTGAACAATGCTGCACTGAACATGGGTGTGCATATGCCTGTTCCTATGATGGTTATTATTTGTCTAGGATATATTCTTAGGAGTGGGATTGCTGGATCATATGGTATTTCAATTTTTAGCTTTCTGGGGAAGCGCAGTATCATTTTCAAAATGGTTATACCATTTTGCATTCCCACCAGCAGTGCACAAGAGTTACAATCTCCCCATGGCTTCTCCAACATTTTTTTTTTTTTTTCAACTGATGCCAGTAATGCCGGGGTGACACGGTATCTCACTGTAGTTTTGATTTCCATCACTCTAATGGCTAGTGATCCCAAGCATTTCCTTATGCGTCTGTTAGCCACTTGAATGTCTTCTTTGGCGAAGTGTTTATTCATTTCCCTTGCTCATATTTAACTGGACTATTTGTCTCTTTGTTGTAGAGGTGTTAGGTTTTCCTGCAGACTTTAGAGATTAGAACTTTGTCCGATTTGTAATACCTGTCTTAGTCATCTAGTACTGCTATATGAGAAATACCACAAGTGGGTGGCTTTAACAAAGAGGAATTTATTTTCTTACATTCCAGTAGGCTAGAAGTCCGAATTCAGGGCACCGGCTCCAGGAAAAGGTTTCCCCTCTCTGTCAGCTCTAGAAGAAGGTCCTTGTGATGTATCAGTCTTCCATTGGTCTGGGAGTATCTCCAGCAAAGGAACATCAGGTCCATAGAATGCATTCTGCTCCTGGAACTGCTTTCTTGGTGGTATGAGGTCCCCATGTTTCTCTCTTTTATATCTCAAAAGAGAATGGCTTAAGACACTACCTAATCTTTTAGACCTCATCAATGTAACTGTCACTAGTCCATCTTCTTACATCTCAGTGATAGGATTTACAACATATAGGAAAATCACATAAAACGGTGGACAGTCACATAAAATGGTGGACAATCACATAAAATGGTAGACAATCATACAATACTGAGAATCATGGCCCAGCTAAGTTGACAGATATTTTTAGGAGATACAATTCAATCCATGACAATACCAATTTTTTTTTTCCCAGTCTGTAGGTTCTCTTTTTACTCTTTTGGTGAAGTTTTTGATGAGCACAAGTGTTTCATTTTTAGAAGATCCCAGTGATATAGCTTGTCTTCTGGAGTTTGTGTGTTGTCAGTTATGGTTTGTATCTAATAAATGCCATGTATTAGGGCCTCGAGCATTGGTCCTATTTTTCTTCTATAATCTTTACAGCTTTTGGTTTTATATTTAGGCCTTTGATCCATTTTGAATTTGTTTTTGTATATGGTGTGAGGTATAGGTGCTGTTTCATTTTTTTGCAGATAGGCATCCAGTTTTGCCAGCACCATTTGCTAAAAAGGCTGTCTTTACCCCATGTGATGGACTTTGGGCCCATGCTGAAGATCAGGTGATGTAAGGTATATGGATTTACATCTCGGTTCTCAATTCTGTTCCACTGGTCAATGTATCTGTTGTTGTATCACTACTAGGCGATTTTGACTACTGTAGCTGTATAGTAGGATCTGAGGTCGGGAAGTATGAGTCGTCCTACTTTATTTTTCTTTTTCAATAGTGCTTTACTTATTCAGGGCCCCTTCCCTTTCTGTATAATGTTAATGATTAGTTTTTCCATCTCTTCAAAGAAAGTTATTGGTATTTGGATCAGTATTGCACTGTATTTGTAAAATGCTTTGGGTAGAACTGTCATTTTCGGAATGTTGAGTCTCCCTATCCATGAACATAGCATGTTTCTCTGTAGATCTCTTCTGGTTTCTTGCAATTGTGTTTTGTAGTTTTCTTTGTTTAGGTCTTTTACATCCCTGGATAGATTTATTCCTAAGTATTTTATTGGGGGGGGGGGTGTTTATAAATGCTATTGTTTTCCTGATTTTCTTTTCGTCATTCTCTTTACTGGTGTTTTTTTGTTTATCGTGTATCCTGCACTCTGATGAACCTTTCTACTAGTTCCACTAGTTTTATCGTGAAGTCTTTTGGGTTTTGTATGTATAGTATTATATCATCCGCATACGGGGACAGTTTTACTTCTTCCTTACCAATTAGGATGTGCTTTATTTCTTTTTCTTGCCTTATTGCTCTAGCTAGGACTTTCATCACAATGTTGAATAGCAGTGGTGATGAAGGGCATCCACATTTTGTTCCTGTTCTCAAGGAGAATGTTTTTAGCATCTCTCCGTTAAGAATGATGTTGGCTGTTGGTTTTATACAGATGCCCTTTATTACATTGAGGAATTCCCCTTCTATACCTATCCTATTGAGAGTGTTTATCAGGAATGGGTGCTGGACTTTGTCAAATGCATTTTGTGTCAATTAAGATGATCATGTGATTCTTTCCTTTTATTTATGTGGTGGATTAGACTGATTGATTTTAGAATGTTCATCCATCCTCCCACACCTGGTATGTATCCTATCTGGTGTATTAATTTTTTGATATGATGCTGAATTCTATTGGCTAAAATTTTGTTGCGAATTCTTGCATCTATATCCATGAGAGATATTGGTCTGTAATTTTCTTTTTTTGTGGTGTCTTTTTTTTTGCCTAGTATTGGTATCAGGGTTATGCTGGCTTCATGGAATGAATTCAGAAGTATCCCTTCCTTTTCTATGTTCTGAAATAGGTTGAGTAAGCTCTTCTCTGAATGCTTGGTAGAATTCTCCAGTGACGCCATCTGGGTGAGGGCTTTATTTTCTTGGAGTTTTTTTGTTTTTGTTTTACCTTCTCAATTTCTTCTCTTGTGGAATCTGTTCAGGTTTTCACCATCATTTTGTGTTAGTTTGGGTGGGTACTGTGTTTCTAGAAATTTGTCCATTTCCTCTAGGATTTCAAGTTTATTATAGGTTTTGATAGTACTGTTATGACCCTTTTTATTTCAGTTGGGTCTGTTGTAATGTCACTCATTTCAATTCTTCTTTGGCTTATTTGCATCCTTTCCTGTTTTTCTTTTGTCAATATGGCCAATGGTTTGTCAATTTTGTTGATAGTCTCAAAGTACCAACTTTTCGTTTTGTTGATTCTTTCTATTGTTTTTCTCTTCTCTATTTCATTTATTTCTGCTCTGATCTTTATTATTTCCTTTCTTTTGGTGGCTATGGGCTTCTTTTACTATTCTCTATTTACTCGTGTTGTGTGGGTAATGTTTTGATTTTCTCCCTTTCTTTTATAATGTGTTCATCTACTGCTACAAATTGACCTCTGAGCACTGCCTCTGCTATGGCCCACAAGTTTTGATATGATGTGCTTTCATTCTCGTTTGATTCTAGGAATTTTTTTATTCCATCTTTGATTTCTTCTATTACCCAGTGGTTTTTAAGCAGGGTTATTATTCAGTTTCAATGTAATTGGTTTTTTTTTTTTTCCTTGTCTTCCTGTTGTTAATTTCTACTTTGATGGAGTTGTGATCAGAGAAGATACTTTGTATTTCCTCAATGTTTTCAATTTTGTTGAGGGTTGCTTTGTGGCCTAAGATGTGGTCTATTCTGGAGAACATTCCATGTGCGTTGGAAAAGAATATGTACTTTGCTGCTGTTGGATGGAGTATTCTACATATGCACGTGAGGTTAAGGTGCTTGATTGTGTCCTGTATATTTGTTGAGTTTCTTTCTAGCTGTTCTGTTCTTTACCAAAAGTGGTGTGGAACTGTCAATTCCTCTTTTCAGTGCTGTCAGAGTTTGTTTTACGTATTTTGGAGCCCTACCATTGGCTGCATAGATACTTATTATGGTTATGTCTTCATGATGAATCATCCATTTTACCATTATATAGTGCACTTTTTTGTCTTTTTTGGTGGATTTTTTTTTTAATATATTTTATCTGATATTAGTATTGCCACTCCTGCCCTTTATTGGTAGCTGTTTGCTTGATACATATTTTTCCATCCTTTGATTTTTAATAAATTTACGTCTTTGTTTCTAAGGTGTGTCTCTTGTAGACAGCATATTGATGGGTCCTGCTTTTTTACCCATTCTGTCACTTTCTGTCACAGGTGCATTTAGGCCATTCATATTCAGTGTAATTATTGATAGGTATGAGTTTATTACTGTCATTTTGTGGTGCTGATGTTTTCTTTGTTCCTATTATTCTCACGTGCTGGACTGCTTTTGTTTGTGGATTTTTTTTTTTTTGTTCATTTCTTTTGTTTTTGTAGATTTTGTGTTTACTGAGACTTCATGATTTTCTCCTTAGTTTAATAAGTTTGTTAACATTTTTGTGGTTCCCTTGAAATTTATCTTTATCTTCCTAGGTTTGAACCAGTCTATCATTATTTGGTATCACCTTGCTTTCCTCTCCATTAGAAAGTTCCATACCGACACCACTTATTCCCTCTTTTATTGTTCTGACATTGTTTTTATTAACAGGTTAACCTCTCTTGTTTCCTTTTGTAAATCTTTTGGTTTTGAAGAGTTCTTGAGAATTCACTTCCTAGGCTGTTATCTGGCTGGTGCGATCTTACGTCCTAGATTCAGGCTGTGGTCTGATGTTATTTTTCTCAAACTGAAGGACTCCCTTTAATATTTCTTGTAAGTTTGGCTGGGTTTTTACACATTCCCTTAATTTCTGTTTATCTGGAAATATCCTAATTTCACCATCATTATCTGAATGTGAGTTCTGCAGAATATATTATTCTTAGTTGGCATTTTTTTCTTTCAAGATTTTATATATATCATCCCATTGCCTTATTGTCTGCATGGCTTCTGCCAAGTGATCAGAGCTTAGTCTTATTGTTCCCCCTCTGTATATGATTTTTGGTTTTATTTGGCTATACCTGAGCAGGAGGACTGTGCATTCTTTGTTGTTAGCTCATCTATGGGTACAATACCTTTCACATTCTCGTCCAATGGGCAGGGCCATTTGCTCAGCTGTGGTGCAGCAGGGTGGGTCTAGCTGACAGGGAACGGCTGGAATGGGTTATTTGTGGCACACACTGTGGCCAATAAGGCAGGCTAGGGGTCAGTGCAGGGCAGGTTCTAGTAGGTCACCCTTGGTGCTGCTCGGGGGTATGACGTTCAGTGCACAGACCAGACAGGCAAGAAGGAGGAGGAGCTATGGGTATGGGTATGGGAAAGAAGAGAGAGAGAAGAGAGAAACAGGAGCTCCCCCAAAAAACTGCTGATGGAGTCTGTCACTGGAGTAGAGAGACAGGAAACCAAGGAATTTTTTAAAAAAAGGAAAAAAGAAAGAGAAAAAATAAATAAATAAAAATTAAATTTAAAAAAGAAATGCCCCCAGGATGCCAACAGCAAAGGGGTAGTGGCCCCAAGCCTTAGGGCACAGCCTGTCTAGAACGGGTGGAGATGGCACACAGCACCAGGTATCCAGGACACAAGAAAAGAAGGAAAGTAGAAAGAGACAAGAAACTGAGACATGAAGAAAAAGAAAAAACGAAAAAAAACAGCGACAAAAAATAAAATTAAAATAGAGAAAATAAAGGCCTTCAAGAATTCCACTGGTGCAGCTGCGCAGACCAGGGTAGTGGCTGCAACACCATGCACTACAGCCGGGTAGAAGGGGTGGAAATGGCACACAGTGCCGGGTATTCAGGAGATAAGAAGGTAAGTAGAAACGAGTAACTGAGAAATGAAGAAAGACAAAAAGAAAAAGAAAATAAAATAGATATAAATAAATAAAAGAAAGAAAGAGGTGTCCCCAGGGATCCCAACTGGCACTGGCAGTACAGATCATGGAAGTGGCTCTCAAGTCACTCAGTATGCCCTGGCAAGAAGAGGCAGGGATGGAACACAGCATCAAGTATTCAGAGGACAGGAAAAGAAGGTAAGTAGAAAGGAATGAAATACCAAGAAATAATGAAAACCAAAATGGAAAAGTGAAAGCGAAGAATAAAAAAGCCCCAAGGGATCCCACCAGCATGGCTGCACAGATTGAGGGAGCAGCTCTCCAGCTAAGCAGTGCATCACAGCCTGTGGAGAAGCAAAGATGGCACATGGAGCCAGGTATCCAAAACAAAGGAGGAGAGGAGGGGAGAACCAGGGAAGAAACCAAAAGAAGCTGAAAAAAGCAACACCAGCAACAAAAACATGACACTGAAGGAGCTGGCCGGTGTGGGTGGGGTGAATCCAAGTGACACAGAGCTGGCACCTCCTGGCTGAGCAACTGTGGCTGGCTAGGAAGTAGTGGAGGCCAAGCAAGGGGAAGTAGGGTGAGTGGTGGGAAAGCATCTATTGCTTGTTACCAGGTGCTCTGTCTCCTGCTGGGAGCTCCATGAAGCTGCTTTCCTGTACGCCCTGTCTGCCGATCTCCAACAGAAATCCAAGACAATCTGTGCTGTTTTAGCTGACGGGGACATATCTCTCCTTGCTCTCTGTTCTCTCTCAATTCCTTATTGCACTGGGTGCTTGGTTGAATTCTTCATCTCTTCATTTGATGCTTAGCGTTCCAGGATTGACATTTGTCTCTGTTTTACTTAGTTTTTCCAATATTTGCTGTGAAGGGATGGCGTGGTGCTTCTGTCTATAGCGCCATGTTGGATCTTCCTGAGCCAGATATATCCTGAAATCTACTAACCTAGATCCAAAAAAAAAAAAAAAAACTCACTGCTATCTAGTCGATTCTGACTCATAGTGACCCTAGATACTTGACTGCAAATCAGGGTGGCATAATAATGAACCTATGATCACTGACTGTGCTCCCAAAAACATGGAAAGGACATACAAAATATTTAAACAGATTAAAAAAAAAAAAAAAATCCAAGTTCAAAAACAAGGCTGACATCTCTAATAGCCAGTAACAAACAAAAATAGTTAAAAAGTTTAACTTGACTAAAGGCTCAGGCGTCCTGAATCACAGATTCTAAACAAGAGTGACAGAGTTCAGTACCACACTAGTGCTTCCTTTAAAACAATGAGCTGGTTTAACAGAGGTCGCTAGTACACACACATACATGCACACACACACACAAGGGCCAACCTTCACCTAGGGCTTTCAGAAAACTGCCTACCTATGGAGAAAGGGAGAGAGGGGAGCATACACATAACCTACTAAACAGAAACTGAACCAAAAGTACCTATTGTTTCTATGAAAGGATCTTCCATGTTGCCAATATAACTGATGATATAATCACTGAAATTCTGTAATAAAACTTGGTTTTGGGTTGGGGACCAGTAGGGTCAAAGTGAAAGGTAACCAAATACTTAAAGATAGACAGGTATATGCGGGGAGGGGGAGGTGGAAGAGAAAAACAGTAAGAACGAAAAATAACCCCCACTCAAAATAAGTCAGTAAACCAATATTCAAAATCATATGAAGAAATTTAATGCTAAGAATTACAGCCAGAAAGATAAACAATCAGAACAGGAATCTGGGGAAAAGACTTGTTTTGTTTTCTTTTGTTTTGTTTCACAAATGGTGCTGGCAAAACTGGGCGCTCATCTGCAAATAAATGAAACAGGACCCATAGATCACACCATACACAAATACTAATTAAAAATGAATCAAAGACCTAAATATAAAACCAAAAACTATAATGATCATAGAAGAAAAAATGGGATCAATGCTAGAAGTCCTAATACACGGCATTAACAGTATACAAACCATAACTAACAACACACAGCTCCAGAAGATAAGCTAGATAATTGAGATCTTCAAAAAATTAAACACTTACGCTCATCAAAAGACTTCACCAAAAGAGTAAAAAGAGAACCTACAGACTGGGGAAAAAAAATTTGGCTATTTTTTTTTAACAAATCCAATAAAGGGTCTAATCTCTAAAATCTACAGGAAAATCCGACACCTCTTCAACAAAAAGAGAAATAATCCAATTACAAAAGTAAATGAACATACACTTCACCAGAGAAAACATTCAAGCAGCTAAGAGACACATGAGGAAGTGCTCTTGATCACCAGCCATTAGAGAAATGCAACTCAAAACTACAATGCGATACCATCTCATCCTGGCATTACTGGCACGAATAAAAACAAAACAACAAATGTCAGAGAGGCTGTGGGGAGGCTGGAACACTTATGCACTGCTGGTGGGAATGCAAAATTATAACAACCATCTTGGAGAACGATATGCTGCTTCCTTAGAAAGCTAGAAAGAGATATACCATATGATCTAAAAAACCCACTTCTAGGAATATATCCTAGAGAAGTAAGAGCCGTCAATGAAGAGACATATGCACACCTATGTTCCTTGCAGCATTGTTCGCAATAGCAAAAAGATGGAAACAACCTAGGTGCCCATCAACAGATGAATGGATAAACAAACTACGGTACATACACACAATAGAGTACTACACAATGATGAAGAATGCTGAATCTACAAAGCATCTCACAATATCGATGAATCTTGAGGGCATTATGCTGAGTGAAATAAGTCAGTCACAAAAGGACAAATATTGTAACAGAACGCTACTATAAAAACTCATGAAAAGGTACACACAAAAAGAAACAATCTTTGATGGTTACAAGAGAAGGGAAGCGTAGGAATGGGAAAACACTAGACAGTAGATAAGTGGTAACTTCAGTGAAGGGTAAGACAGTACACAATACTGGGGAAGCCAGCACAACATGTACAAGGCAAGGTCTGGGAATCTCCATGGACACACCCAAACTTCCTGAGGGACCGAATTACTGGGCAGAGGGGTGTTGGGACCATGGTCTTGGGAAACATCTAGCTCAATTAGCATAACATAGTTTATAAAGAAAATGTTCTACGTCCTACTTTGGTGAGTAGTGTCTGGGGTCTTAAAAGCCTGTGAGTGGCCATGTAAGATATTCTACTGGTCTTACCTCTTCGGGAGCAAAGGAGAATGAAGAGAACTAAAGACACAAGGGGAAGATTAGTCCAAAAGACTAATGGGGCACAACTACCACAGCCGCCACCAAACTGAGTCCAGCACAACTACATGGTGCCTGGCTACCACCACTGACTGGTCTGACAAAGACCATGACAAAGCTGGAGAAAAATGTAGAAAAAAGTTTCTAACTCACAAAAAAAGACCAGACTTACTGGCCTGACAGAGATTGCAGAAACCCCCAGAGTATGGCCCCTGGACACCCTTTTAGCTCAGTAATAAAGTCACTCCTGAGGTTCACCCTTCAGCCAAAGATTAGACAGGCCCATAAAACAACATGAGACTGAAGGGACAAACCTGCCTAGGGGCATGGACTAGAAAGCAGGAGGGGGCAGGAAAGCTGGTAATAAGGAGTTAAAGTTCAAGACAGTAGAGTAAAAAAGAAAAAAAAAAGAACACGAAACTGTTCAGTATGAAGTTAATTTTTTAAATAATTTTACTGTGGTAAAATATACATATAATAAAAACTTTCCATTTTAACCATTTTTAAGTGTACAATTCAATGACATTAATTATATACATATTGTTGTGCAACCACCAGTTCTATCCATTTCCAAAAGTTTTTCATCACCCCTAACAGAAACACAGTACCCTTTAAACAGCAACTCCCTAATTCTCTCCCACAAACCTCTGGCAACCACGAATAAACTTTTGTCTCTATGCATTTTGCCTATTCTAGATATTTCAAATGAGTGGGTCGCACAATAAAAATTACTTCACATAATATAATGTTTTGAAGGCTCACCCAGCTGTAGCATGGATCAGAACTTCGTTATGAAATTAACTTTATATTAATAAGTAACAAAAACTTTCACACCAATAATATAACAAAAACATTCATACAGAATGTTCAAAGAGATAAATGAAGTCAAAACTTAAAGTGAAAAGAAGAAATGATGAAAACAAAAGCAGGGGGAGAAATGTATGCACAAACAGAACCCAACGAGAAAACATGAAAATGAAAAATCACAGAAACAAAAATTCAGCTGATGAAATAAACTCCTGCAAAGCTGAAGACAGAATTCTTGAACTATAAGACTCTGATGTGTCAAAATGAAAAATGAGATCATGCAGGGTTGTAGCTCTTAGCAAATCATTGAGATTACCCAGTGACGAGGCCGCAAGCTTTATTATCTACACGGCAATTAGGACAAAGAGGAATAAGGAAACAGTGTCATGGGTCCATCTTCCTCAAACCCTCATTCCAGGGTGAGATGACAAAGGAAACCTCTTCCACACACAACTTGTGATGCGCCATAGGTCAAAGATGAAGGGACAAAAGGACTGTGAGCTTATAAAACTTAAACCAGAAGGGTATACGTGATGGACTGCACAAGGAAATGGGTAAGAGGACGATGCCTTTGTTCAGGCACAGCTGGCCTGGCCATCTTGTTACCAAGAAGGTGTCTTTGTTCACGTGTTAAACAGCATAGCCATCTTGTGACCAGGTTGCATAACCATAAAGAACATTCCTTCCCCTCTGGTTACAAGATTAATTTTGTTAGCCTGCATTTACAGTTTAATAATAAGTTGGGTTAAAATTCACCAGGAGAAACTGCTTCCCCTGGGGTGCATACTTAGTACAAATAAGTAATCATGGAGACAATGACAAGTGAAAGACACTGGGAAAGCAACTACCCAAAAAAAATCCCAAACCCAGTTCCTTCAAATCCAATGCTGATACATTCACCAAATCTCAACACAGAGAGTCAGAAAAAAATTTTAATTGAAAGCAGAGCTAAAAGACATATAACGTGGACTGAGAGGCTTCAAAATTAATGTAACATGCATTTCAGGAAAAGGGACCAAAATAAATGGTAAAGAAACAATAATTGTTGAAATTTTTTTAGAACAAAAGAAAACCAAATCTTCAGATTCAGCAAAAGAACAATGTAACTAGATATGTGGAGTCAACATCAAGAAAAAAATTTTGAGATTCTTATCTTTGATTTTCCCATTGCTTTCTATCCGTCCCCCACATCCTTCCAGTCTCTCAAATTTACACATTCTTATAAAAACTAAAACACTAAGTGTTGGGTGAGCTGATATCTAGTGGGGTCAGGAGAGTAGTTTCAGTAATCCAGCTGTAAGGGCTAGGGTTGTCAGATGGGAGTGGAACATGAAAATTCTATTACTAGGGTTCCAGAGAAAGTTCATTTACAAGTAGGAACAGTGTAGTCAGATGGCAGCTTTCTTCTTTCTCTTTATCTTCCACTTCCATCCAGTTCAAGTAAATTCAAGCAGTAAGCAAAGTTCAAAATAAGCACCCACTCAGTACAAGGCAGTGTACCAGATACTATAAAAGGTACAAGAATTGTCTGTAGTTCAAGAGTTTATCCTTTAGATAAGCAGACAAGATAAAAAATTAAAAATGAAGTAATATCAAATGTCCACTTCCAGCTAGGACGGAGTAACAGGTAGTGGGGTTTAATCTCCCACATGAAACTGATTAAAAATTGGACAAAATAAGGAGTCGGGGCCAAGATGGCAGAGTAGTCAGACACTTTGGGTGGTCATTCTTACAGCAAAACCCTGAAAAAACAAGTGAATCGATTACATACGGCAATCAAGAGCCCTGAACATCAAAGGCAAAGTTGAAAAATCAAACTGAGCAGTAGGAGGGAGAGATGGTTCAGAAGCAGCGAGGAGGTGCTAGAACTGACCCGGCAGGAAACACCACCACTCAGGAAGGACCCACTGGCACGAGCGCCGTGACGCAAGCTGTGGTGTTTGGGACAAGTTTTCCACATCAGGAGAGAGCAAGTGGACTCTAGAATTAGAGAAAGTGGTGCTCTCGGCAAAAGATAAATACTTTTATCTAATCCACTGCACAGTCCAAAAAAACCCCCTTTGTAAAGAACTCTCTTCCATTTAACTGATCCCTCCCCGCTCTACGCTGAGTCCCAAGTGGACTACTGTGACAGCTGCTTTCTGTGAGCTGGAAGGGGGACCTGCCGCACACCCTGAGCTATCCTCCTGGCCTTGGAGGGGGGAGAAATTAATAAAAAGGGGAAAAATAATCTGCCAGCTCCTCAAAGCTGGGAAATAAGGGCAGAAACAGCTCCTATGCCTAGGCACAGGCGTAAGTAGTCCACGGACTCTGAATGCCTTTCACCCCTGCACAGACCTTTGTGGGCCTATTTCAACAGCACAGACCCTCATTAGCACAGTAAAACAGGATCTATACCAGAAGTCTAACTTCAACTATTCCCGCTATATGATAGAGAGGCAGATTCGTGATGTTTAACACCGCTCTGCTTATTCAACATGGTCTTCGCCTACCCACATCAGAGGCCTAAGTACTGGTGGCTTCACCCACCCAACTAACTAACCCTCAACAGTGGTCCAAGAATAAGCGGTGCCTCCCAGTCCTTACGCTCAACAGCATTGGGTGCCCACAGTCCAGCTGCAAAATCTACCCACATACACACTCTAGGGAAGAGGGACACACTTTCCTAACAGACACTCAGGGGCAGTTGTCAGTCCCCTCCCTTGTTCAGCGTGTAACCCCCTACTGCAGCCAGATACCTGTGCTTACACCAATCACACTAGCTCGTCTAAGACTGTAGCCGAGGGCTTACAGCACACATTTGGTGACTGACAACCTGGACACCCAAGCTGAATCCCTACAAGAAAAGTAAATGGATTCCTGGGCTAATATACCTAGTATCAGCTCTAACCACCTGGTGATAGGACGTTAGAGCCCCAAAGGCACCAATAATCAAACTAGCTCACTCGAGCACCCTATTCAGCCATATGAAAACAAAACAAGACGTCAGGACACAGTCAGCAACCATAAAATAAATACAATAACTTATTGATGGTTTGGAGACAACAGTCAACATCAAATCACATAAGGTGGCAGACCATGATGGCTGCAGTAAGTTCCCAAAACAAAGAGTTCAGAAATCTTCCGGATGGAGAGAACTTTCTGGAACTACCAGAGGTAGAATGCAAAAGATTAATATACAGAAACCTTCAAGAGATCAAACAAAATGCATAAGAAGCCACGGAACACACAGACATGGCACTGGAGGAACGTAAGAAGATTAGAGAAGAGTATAATGAAAAATGTAATAAGCTGCAAGAATCGATAGAGAGACAGCATACAGAAATTTATAAGATTAAGAATTAAATTTCATAACTAGACAACTCAAAAGAAAGTCAAAGGAGCAGAATTGAGGCAATGGAATTCAGAATTACTGAGGTGAAGACAAAGCACCTGACACCAGCATATTTGATGAAAAATCAGATAAAGGAATTTTTTTTTTTAATGAAGAAACCCTAAGAATTATGTGGGACTCTATCAAAAGAAATAACCTACGACTGATTGGAGGACCAAAACAGGGAGGGATAACAGAAAACACAGAGAGAAATGTTGAAGATTTAATGGCAGAAAACTTCCCTGATATCATGAAAGATGAGGCGATATCTATCCAAGATGCTTACCAAACCCCTTAAAAGGTAGATCTCAAAAGAAAGTTACTAAGATATACCATAAACTTGCCAAAACCAAAGATATAGAACTGTAAGAGCAGCCAGGGATAAATGAAATGTTACCAAAAAAGGAGAAGTCAATAGGACTAAGCTCCGACCTACTCAGCACAAACCATGCAGGCAAAAAAGCAATGGGATGACATATATGAAAGGTTCAAGGAAGAAAATTGCCAGCCAAGAATTATACATCCATTAAAACTGCCTCTCAAATATAAATGCAAAATTAGGACATTTCCAGATAAACAGAAGTTTAGGGAATTTACAAAAATCAAACTAAAACTACAAGAAATACTAAAGGGAGTCCTCCAGTCAGAAAATCAATAACATCACATAATCCAAGACCAGAACACAGGACAGAGCAATGAAATATCAATTCAGATAGGGAAGTCACAAAACTAAATCAAAGCCAAAACGTTCAAAACAGACACCGTTATGCAAAAAGAGCAGCAAAAGAAGCCCTTTGGCACCAGAAGAAAGCAAATAATAAACATTGCAGCCCAACCCAGTAACCCAGAGCCGTCGAGTTGATTCTGACATTACTACAGCAGAATAGAAAAATAATTCAAAGAGTTAACAAGACCAAAAGCTGATTCTTTGAAAAGATCAAGAAAACTGATGAACCACTGGCCACATGACAAAAGAAAAACAGAAGAGGAAACAAATAACCCCAGTAAGAAATGAGATGGGCGATATCACAACAGACCCAACTAAAATTAACAGAATCGTAACAGAATGCTTTGAAAAATTGTACTCTAACAAATTTGAAAACCTAGAAGAAATGGACAAATTCCTAACTAACACAAACAGAGGTAGAACAACTAAATAGAACTGTAACAAGAGACTGAAAAAGTAATTTAAAAACTCCAAACAAACAAACAAAAAAGCCCTGGCCGTCTGGCATCTTAAAGGCTACAAAGCAGCCATCTAAGATGCATCAATTGGTCTCAACCCACCTGGAGCAAAGGTAAATAAAGAACATCAAAGACAACAAGGTAATTACGAGCCCAAGAGACAGAAGGGACCGCATAAATCAGAGACTACATCAGCCTAAGACCAGAAGAACTAGATGGTGCCGGCTATGACTGCCGATGACTGCCCTGACAGGGAACACAACAGAGAATCCCTGATAGAGCAGGAAAGAAGTAGAATTCAGACCTCAAATTCTCATAAAAAGACCAGACTTAATGGTCTGACTGAGACAAGAAGGACCCCAGAGGTCGTGGTCCCCAGACCTTCTGTTAGCCCAAGACAAGAACCATTCCCAAAGTCAATTCTTCAGGCAAGGATTGGACAGGACTATAACACAGAAAATGATACTGGTAAGAAGTGAGCTTCTTGGCTCAATTAGACACATGAGACTATGTGGGCAGCTCCTGTCTGAAGGGACGATGAGAAAGCAGAGGGGGACAGAAGCTGGCTGAATAGACACGGGAATACAGGATGGAAAGAAGGAGTGTGCTGACTCATTAGTCGGAGAGCAGCTAGGGGTACACAGCAAGTTGTCTATATATCTTTGCATGAGAGACTGACTTGATTTTTAAACTTTCACTTAAAGCACAATAAAAATTAAAATCAAAAAGCCTTGGCCCTGACAGCTTCACTGGAGAATTCTACCAAACCAAAGGTATTTCAGAGCATAGAAAAGGGTGGCATACTCCCAAACTCATTCTATGAAGCCAGCATAACCCTGATAAAACCAGGTAAAGACACCAACAAAAGGAAAATTACACACCAATATCCTTGATAAACTTGGACACAAAAATCCTCAACAAAATTCTAGCCAATAGAATTCAATAACATATCAAAAAAAAATAATTCACCATGACCAAGTAGGATTCATACCAGGTATGCAGGGATGGTTTAACATTAGAAAGACAATCAAGGTAATCCATCACAAAAATAAAACAAAAGACAAGAACCACATGATCTTATCAATCCATGCAGAAAAGGCATGTGACAAAGTCCAAATCCAATTCATGATAAAAACTCTCAGCAAAATAGGAATAGAAGGAAAATTCCTCAACATAATAAAGGGCATTTATACAAAGCCAACAGCCAACATCATCCTAAAAGGACAGAGCTTGAAAGCATTCCTCTTGAGAATGGGAACCAGACAAGGATGCCCTTTATCAACACTCTTATTCAACATTGTGCTGGAGGTCCTAGCCAGAGCAATTAGGCTAGAAAAAGTAATAAAGCACACCTAAATTGGTAAGGAAGAAGTGAAAGTATCTCTGTTTGCAGACGATATGATCGTATACACTGACAACCCCAAAGAATCCACCAGAAAGCTACTGGAACTAATAGAAGAGTTCAACAAAGTATCATGATACAAGTTAAACATACAAAAACCAGTTGGATTCCTCTACATCAACAAACAGAACTCTGAAGAGCAAATCGCTAAATCAATACCATTTACAATAGCCCCCAAGAAGATAAAATACTTAGGGCTAAATCTAACCAGAGAAGAAAAAGACCTACACAAAGAAAACTACATGACACTACTGCAAGAAACCAAAGGAGACCTACATAAGTGGAAAAATACACCTTTCTCATAGATAGGAAGACTCGACATTGTGAAAACGTCTATTCTACCAAAAGTGATCTATAGATACAATGCAATCCTGACCCTAATTCCAGTGGCATTTTTTAATGAGATGGAGAAACAAATCAACTTCATATGGAAAGGGGAGAGGCCCCGGATAAGTAAGCATTACTGAAAAAGAAGAACAAAGTGGGAGGCCTCACTCTACCTGATTTTAGAACATATTATACCACCACAGTAGTCAAAACGGCCTGGTACTGGTACAACAACAGATACATAGACCAGTGGAACAGAACTGAGAATCCAGACACAAATTCATCTACCTCTGAGCTGCTGATTGTTTGTCAAAGTCCGTTAAATGGGAAAAAGACAGTCTCTTTAACACATGTTGCTGCATACCTAGATATCTATCTGCAAAAAAATGAAACATGACCCATACTTCACACCATGGACAAAAAATAATTCAAAATGGATCAAAGACCCAAATATAAAATCTAAAACGATAAAGATCATGGGAGAAAAAATAGTGACAATGCTAGGAGCCCTAATACATGGCATAAACAGTATACAAAACATTACTAACAATGCAGAAGAAAAACCAGATAACTGGGAGCTCCTAAAAATCAAACACCTATGCTCATTCAAAGGCTTCACCAAAAGAGTAAAAAGATTACCTACAGACTGGGGAAAAGTTTTTAGTTATGGCATTTCTGATCAGCACCTGATCTCTACAATCTACACGATACTACAAAAACTCAACTACAAAAAGACAAATAACCCAATTTAAAAATGGGCAAAAGATATGAACAGATACTTCACTAAAGAAGACATTTAGGTAGCTAACAGATACATGAGGAAATGCTCTCGATCATTAGCCTTAGAGAAACGGAAATCAAAACTACAATAAGACTCCATCTCACTCCAACAAGGCTGGCATTAATCCAAAAAACACAAAATAATAAATGTTGGAGAGGCTGTGGAGAGACTGGAACACTTCTACACTGCTGGTGGGAATGTCAAATGGTACAACCACTTTGGAAATCAATTTGGCGCTTCCTTAAAAAGCTAGAAATAGAACTACCATAGGATCCAGCAATCCCACTCCTTGGAATATATCCTAGAGAAAGAAGAGCCTTTACACAAACAGATATGTGCACACCCATGTTTATTGTAGCACTGTTTACAATAGCAAAAAGATGGAAGCAACCAAGGTGCCCATCAATGGATGCATGGATAAATAAATTATGGTATATTCACACAATGGAACACTAGGCATTGATAAAGAACAGTGAGGAATCTGTGAAACATTTCATAACATGGAGGAGCCTGGAAGGCATTATGCTCAGTGAAATTAGTCAGTTGCAAAAGGACAAATATTGTATAAGACCACTATTATAAGAACTTGAGAAATAGTTTAAACTGAGAAGTAAATATTCTTTGATGGTTAAGAGAGGGGAGAGCGAGGGAGAGTGGGAGAGGGGTATTCACGTGACAGGAAAGACAACACACAATACAGGCAAGGTCAGCACACCTGGACTAAACCAAAAGCAAAGAAGTTTCCTGAATAAACTGAACGCTTTGAAGGCCAGCATAGCAGGGGTAGGGGTCTGGGGACCATGGTTTCAGGGGACATCTAAGTCAATTGGCATAAGAAAATCTATTAAGAAAACATTCTGCATCCCACTTTGGAGAGTGGCGTCTGGGGTCTTAAATGCTAGCAAGCAGCCATCTAAGATGCATCAACTGGTCTCAACCCACCTGGACCAAGGACACAAGGTAATTACAAGCCCAAGGGACAGAAAGGGCCACATAAACCAGAAACTACGTCAACCTGAGACCAGAAGAACTAGATGGTGCCCGGCTAAACCTGATGACTGCTCTGACAGGGAACACAACAGAGAACCCCTGAGGGAGCAGGAGAGCAGTGGGATGCAGACCCCAAATTCTTGTAAAAAGACCAGACTTAATGGTCTGACTGAGACTGGAAGGGACCCAGTGGTCATGGCCCCCAGGCCTTCTGCTGGCTCAGGACAGGAACCATTCCCGAGGCCAACTCTTCAGACATGGATTGGACTGGACAATGGGTTGGAGAGGGATGCTGGTGAGGAGTGAGCTAGTTGGACCAGGTGGACACTTGAGACTACGTTGGTATGTCCTGCCTGGAGGGCAGATGAGAGGGTGGAGGGGGTTAGAAGCTGGCGGAATGGACAGGAAAAGAGAAAGTGGAGGGAGGGAGTGGGCTGTCTCATTAGAGGGACAGCAATTGGGAGTATGTAGCAAGGTGTGTATAAGTTTTTGTGTGAGAGACTAACTTGATTTCAAACTTTCACTTATAGCACAATAAAAATTCTTAAAAAATGAAGGATACATCTACCATAGAATTCAGTCATTCAACTTTTAGGAATTTACCCAAGAGAAGTGAAATCATGTGTAAACACAAAGCCTTTACATGAAAGTTCTTAGCAGCTTCATAATGGCAAAAAATGGAAACAATTCAATGTCCATCAACATGTGAATGGATAAACAAATTATGGCATATACACAATGTAATACTACTTGGCAACAAACGATATGAATTATTGATACACACAACAAAAACAACTGTGCATCTCAAAATAATTATGCTAAAAGAATACCAAAAATATATACTGCATGATTTTATTTATATTAAATATTCTAGAAAATGCACTCTAATCAATAGTGACAAAAAGCCTGGGGATGAGAGACAGAGGATGGGGAGAGGTAACTTCTGGGGGCGATGGATATACATTCATTTTCTTGATTTTATAAAGATTTTATGGGTGTACACATGTCAAAACTCAAATTCTACACTGTAAACATGTACCTCAATGAAAAAAAAGATGTAAATTAATGTCTCTACTAAGTTTGAATACTTGAAATACTTGATCCTCTTAAGTAGTGAAAGTCCATGATTTTGTATATATTATGTGACTGATCAATTTTTAATAACTTTCTCCCAATTAAATTTTAATCTAAACTCTACCAAAATCATGGTAATAGAAAGTTTTTTTTTCAAAAATGAATTAACTACCTGTTTTCTGTTCATCTGAAAATGCTACTCATAAATCTTTTAAGGAATTAGCTTCAAGAATTTACAGGAAAAAAAATCTACTCAAAAGAGTGAAGCTCTTGAAAGCAAAAACGGTATTTTACTCATCTATTTATCATCATAGCCTAGGAGAATGCCTACAACAGAGTAAATTAAATGCTTACTCCGTGTATGAGTTAATTAATATGTCCAAATCACTTCTGCTCCTGTTCCTTCCTTAGTTACTCATTGGCAAGGTCTAATGTTCAGATTCATTATCATTTAGAATTGTCTCACTTCTAGGACTTTAAACTCTGAACCTCTACAGTCCCCGAGCCCACATTCACATCTTCTCACAATCTCTTACTCTTCCTTAAACTATAAATCCATTGCATAGTGTCTGCTAGTCTTCAGCCACTCTTTGCCTCACTAACCTTACTACTCATGTTAGATCACAAAGTAACAAGAATAAAAGAAACCAAATTTCTTTGTTCAACATTCAAAACCTTCTATAACCTGGCCCCTAAAAACTATGTGCTGATAAAACTTGCACTGTTTTGAAAGCATACCTGGGCCTTTCTTGGTTCTGGATCTTTTGGAGTTGAAAAACGTTGCTTCTTTGAATGTCAGTCTCATCCTCTATCTGTTCATCAAAGTACTATGTATCTTTCAAGCCTTAGCTCCATCTCACTTCCTCTATAAACATGGCTCTGATTTACCTTAATTAAAATAATTCTAACTCCTCCCTAAGGAGCCCTGTTGGCATAACAGTTAAGTACTAGGCTGTTAACCTAAAGGTTGGTAGTCTGAACCCATCCAGCAGCTCCACAGGAGAAAGACCTGGTGATCTGCTCCTGTAAAAACCACAGCCTAGAAAATCCTACGGGGCAGTTCTACTCTGTCACATGAGATCACTATGAGTTGAAAATCAACTCGGCAGCACGTAACAACAACATATAGGTAATTTCCATAAAGACCTGATGAACTAAAGTGAATGTTTCCAAATGAGTTAATAAGCACTCAGGCATACTGCCCCAGTGTACAGACTGAATGCAAAGTTATTTACTATCTAATGTTTATAACGCAGATATTTTTGGGTGGGCGCAGAGAGGAGGGGCTATATCTCCTGTTTTTCCCCCTTAAAAAGTATTAGTATTACCGACTAACAGGCATCCAACAATTACTTGCTGAAAAGTGCTTTCATTTCAGGATAATTCTATACTTTCTAAGTGATCCAGTGCATTTTGTATATGTGTGGTTTGTTGCAAAAAGAGACCTATTTAATGAAAGGTGAAACGGTCTAAAGCCAAGAAAACTGTAGATGATGAAATTTCAGTTCTTAGTAGATTTTTAGGGAGTTTTTAGGCTTTGCTTCTATGTTTCTCTTACTTGGAAAAGGTCCAGAGAGTATCAGTCCAATCTGGAGTAGTCTAAGTGGAAAAAAAAAAAAAAAATTTTTTTTTTAAGTAAAAGCTTACCTTGAATTATTTGTACTGTAAAATTTAATCACCCTAAAACAATTCTAATACGTGCCTAATATGATTTGAAAAAATACAGGAAATAACTTTTCCAATGACACACAAAAGTTAGTAATTTTAAGAAACAGAAATTAAAATAGCAAATCCCAAAAGAACAGTAAGGACCTAGGGCCCTAGAAAGATCTATCACTTGGCAATCAAAATTATGACTAACACCCTACTTTTTCTGGAGATAATATATGCTAAGTGATTTTATTCCTTCCTGGAACATAGGTAATTTTTATTGTTATATTTCGTTTTATAACGCCTTACTCTACAATGTAGAGATTTGCAAGTATAAAGCCTAGGTTGCCATTTTCCCCCAGGAGTCTGGATCACTACGATTGGGTAACATAGGAGGTTATAAGTGAAAAACTTTGGCCTGCTCTAAAATAGAGTCTAACTTTCCCCTACGATCATCAGAAAGAGGTATGTCCTGAGTCATTTCCTTCCCTTTGCTACCACGTAATCACATAACTCTATTATATTATTTATCACAGATCTGTTTTCTCTAATGTTCTGGAAGTAGAAAATTAATTCTGGCAGTTTTGAGTCAACTTGCTATATGTATAGAAGCCATGATTTCTTTCTATAATAGGAATCAGAGGGACTAGTAGAGGAAAAGAACAAAAAGACTCAAACAGGGAATGGTACAGATACATGCATTTATATTATAGGAATTAAACTAAATAAGCTTGGCCAACAACAAAGTGGGAAAAAAAAAAAAACACCATGAATGTAGTGTAGGCAATTCTACCTGATATTCCACTCAATGATCTGATACCCCAGAAGGAGCAATGAGAAATAAAAACCTGTTTTTATTTTATCTCAGGTCAGGCATGACTTTTAGGGGAAAAAATAATAATATCTTTGCAGTGTGTATGATTCAAGTATTTTAGACATAATTCAAAATTTTCAATCAATATCAACTCTAATAACACTAACAACTTCATCTAGTGTTTGACTGGAAAAACAAAACATAATTTCTTCCAAAATTGAAAAAAAACAACTGCTTTGGTCATAGGATTTAGTTTTAAATTATCTCTGCACTATACAGATAATTCATAATATTTCATTAGATTATCTTGACAATACAATATTTTTGCCTGATGTGCTAACTTTAGAACCTGATTCTCACATATGATTCTTTGGTATGCTGTAGCACTACGTATAATATTTAGTATAAGCTAAATTTTTTTTTCCAGTGTTATTTTTAAACCCAATAAATAATAGCTATGAAATTTCTATTTTTTCACTAAATTATAATGGTTTAACTGTTTGAGAAATAGTTACTTTTGAATATGTTCTTTTTTTTTTTTGGTAAGTAGAAAAAAGTACACAAAATACCTTTGAATACTCAGGAAATGCTAACATAATAGCTTGTAGTAGAAAAAAGTACACAAAATACCTTTGAATACTCAGGAAATGCTAACATAGTAGCTTGTAGTAGAGTGAAATCTTGAAAAACTATAGGGTAGTAAGTAAATAATACCAATATTCTTGTCACAAATAAATTAGAAATTACATACAGTAGCTAAACAGATGCAGGTATAAGTAAGACTAATTGGTCAAGCATACATTTCTGAAGGCACTTCTTAGAGCTACTTAAAAATTCCTATACATATTTTAACTTTTTATTCAAAATAAAACTTAAAATTTCTCATTTTGATTTAGAATCGCTCTCACTATATAAGTATGTGTTTGTAACAGTCACACCCAAGGGCATATGAAACTATGGGTGTGTAGCTGCACAGATTAAAATTTTTTTCCATAATACCAATGTATACAGATTATATTTGTATCATTACCAAATGATTTTTTGAGGAGGGTAGAGGCTAGCCCCATTAACAAGCTTTCTTAGACTCATGAACCATCAAAAAAAAAAAAAAAAAGTGTGCCTATTACAAGTTGCTGTATACTAGATCTGCCTATACACTCCCATTTTTAAGCAGCATAGCTATGGCCTTGCTAAGAAATAAAGAGAACTGCAACAGTCAAAACTATTATATTTGGTTTTTAAGTAGTGACAATATTATCACCCTTAAGTTATTATGTACATTTAAATGGCAAGAAAGAATTATTAACAATAAAACAATAGAATGTTGTCTGTACCAGCACTAAAATGACAATTTCTGAAATAAGATGTGAATGCTAGACATGCGCAGAGAATGTTAGATACTGTCTGCAGGTGAACTTAAAATCTAAAACATAGAAATAGTTTAATGAAAGCAGATATTAACCCCTAACCACTACCACAACACTATAAATTCTTCCTCCAAAGAAAAGAAATGTCACTAAACTACACAAGCTTATTTTTAAAAACTCAACTGCTGCTAGGTTCAATAAAATAAGAAAACCAAAGCACATGGTTGGTATATTTCATAAAAGTCATGTTCTATACCAACAAAGATTTAAGACGGAATTATCATTTGTAAAAGATGTTCACGGTCAGAAGAGGAAATACATTCTTGGCTTAGGAATTCAGCCATGGCCACAGACTGGCGGGGTGGGGTGGGGGTGGGGAGTAGTGTTATCTGATATTTGATTTAAAGTACAGTCTTACACAGTTGAACAAAATGTCTCAACTAAAACAGCTATGCGGGGGGGGGGGGTGTTAATCATGCTAGAATCAGAAGCACATACCTGAACAAATAAATGTTATCTTTATTTCAACCTGCCTCTCGTTATTCTTTAAGCTACTTTAAATAATGAACTACCTCAAAAGTAAATTGAACCAGGAACCACAGAATGTCCTTACGGTAGTTAGCTGCCATGTGTTGTCACGATTCATGGAGACCCCATGAGCAACATAACAGAACGCTACCCAGTCCTAGTACCATTCTCATGAACAGTTATGGATGGACCGTTGTGATCCATAGGGTTTTCACTGGCTCATTTTTAGAAGCAGATCACCAGGCCTTTCTTCCTAGTCTATCTTAGCCTAGAAGCTCTGCTGAAACCTCTTCAACATCATAGCAATACGCAAGCCACAACTGACACTGGTGGCTGTGCATGGGGTGCGCTGGCGGGAAATCTAACCTGGTGTCCTGTGTAGAAGGCAAGACTTCTACCACCGAGACACCAATACCTCACATAGAATTTCCTAACTAATTACAAATAAACCACACCACACTGATTCAACAAAAAGGAGGTTTCTATGAAGCAATCTCTTACACTTTTTAAGCATTTGGCTAAATATATTCTGTAGGCTTTCTAAAACCAGATAATTATTTTTTTTAATGCCAGCTAATTAATCACTAAATCTTAGGTATTAGTCTATAAGCAAAGGTTTAAAGCCAAAATTACTTCATGTTAATAAAAACTGCAAGTTGGAATTTTCCTTTTTCAATATAACATTTAGTATATATTTCCTCTTGAAACACACATTTACAATTATTTAGCAGCATTAGTCTTGTAATTCAAAGTTCTATAAGCACAGCAATGGAATTGAGCAAAAAGGTCTTTCATAGTTATATCTTTATCAACAGGGTAACCTTGAAAATGTCATCAGGAATCAGTCATTCAAATCTAAATTACTTGCCCTCAATTCCACAAGGCATTTTAAAACAATGCTATTATGACCATATATCTCACAAGCTTTATGATACTTAAAGTCATTATGCAAGTACAAAATAACGAAACTGTTCAAAACTTGGGACAAAGCATTCAAAGAATCTCATACAAGAGATGAGTATTGCTTTTCTGTTAGAATCTAAAGGCAGTTCAGCTGCACATTGTTGACAGTCATGCTGAATGTTTTCAACACCTACCAATGTAGGTCATTATTTTTTCTCATAATGCTTTAGGTAGAGAAGAAAATGTTCATAAAGTAAAAAAGAATTTGCTTTCCAAAATACAGAGTTTAAGATTCTCCCCCATCCGCCCCCCACCATCCCAGCCCTGCACTATTGTAGCCAGTACCTATAGAAACTGGGAGAAAATTGGACATCTATATAAAAAGAAGCCCATAGAATGTAAAAAGAGGAACTAAATTTCAAAAAATTTACAACATTCAGTCACATGGCCCCTCTAGAAACTATTAGTCTGATCTAATTTGGTTCTAGATTAAACAAAAACTAAGCAGTAAAATGGCATTCCTTTCCAGGCAACTACATGTTTATTCAGGCAGAGATCACAAAACAAATAAACAATTCCTATGAGTCGGAATTGAATTGACGGCAACAGGGTTTTTTTAAGCCCACAAAAGAAGAAGTTAGTAGAAAAGAAATCCTCACAACATTTTCTGGTAAGAAAATTAAGAATTAGAGAAAGTAACTTGCCCAAATTCTCATTAGTATTTCATGCAAAGTCTACTGTATCTGACTTTCCCATCATTAACTTACTCTTTAAAAAAAAAAAAAAAACCATTGTCATTGAGTCGATTCCAACACATAGTGACCCTATAGGACAGAGCAGAACTGTCCCACAGGGCTTCCAAGGAGCACCTGGTAGATTCGAACTGCTGACCTTTTGGTTAGCAGCCAAACTCTTAACCAATGTGCCAGTAGGGTTTCTATACAGAAAATAATGGTGCTTTTAAAAACAGGTGCATCTTAGACTCAATACAATACAGTAGTGATGGACAGATTGAAATAAACTTACTCTTTTAGTAAAATTTAATAGGGTTTACCACTTGGTTCTCTTGTTTCTTCTCTAGCCTTGTTTGACACCATACTCACCTGATCTGCATTTCTCACTGGCAGTTCCTTCTTTGGCTCATTGTCCCAAAACTCTAAACGCTGGAGTTCACCAGAACTGGGTGAGTTCAAAGTTCTCTACTCTTCTCTATGAAGACTCACTTCTTAAATAAAATCATGCAGTTCCAAGGCTTGAAGATTATATTTATATACATAGTGAAGAATCTTAAATATGCATCTCTATTAGCAAGAGAGATTAGCACGGGCTCATAAATCCAATTACTATTTAACATTTGCACTTGGAGGTCTACCAGGTATTTCAACTCAATATGGTCCAATCAAAATGATTGATTTTTTTTTTTACCCTCAATCATTCTCTCAGGTCCAAAAACCTAGAAGTCATCAAAGATGCCTCTGTTTCTCTCAAATGTGACATCAAGTACACAAGGCCAAGTGCTACTGGTTCCCTTTTTAGAAGATGAAATATATATCCGAGCTCAACTCAACACCTATGACATCTCTACAACTTTCATTCAGGGTATCAACATGTTTTAGGTGAATACTCCAAAAACCACCTAACTGGTAACACAGCTTCCAACCCTTGCCACAATACAATTCTTCCACAAAGCCAATGTAACCTGTTCAAACCAGAAAGCAGATCTGATCATTGTAACACTCAAACATTTTAAATGGCTTTCCCAAAATCACTCAGTAGACTTGCTTTTACTTCTCATTGGACAGAAATGAAATCAATATAAAGCACAATTTCAAGAGTAGGTAGGAAAGCAGCAATGAGGCAAAACAAGGGAAACTACCAAAACTTAATCAATCTCTTAATGATATCTTTAGAAGATGAGATTACCTAAATTTTAGGGAACTCTTTCACTTCTCTTCCTTTATGGTATAATCTGGGTCCTATTTTAAATTATGAAAATATTCTCCTATGTTATATTCTAGAAATTTGTTTTGCTTTTCACAATTAAAATTTAAGATCCATTTGGAATCAACGTTTTTGTCAGTTATGGTGTGAAGGAAAACCTGTGCATGTGTGTGCGCATGCTGCTGTCCCGCGAGAGCTTAACACAGTATTTGACAATTTAATACATATTTGATGAAATTGGTGAATATCCCCTAGGAGTAGGGTCCCACAAAACATGCTTTGTAAAACTATGTGATTAAAAAAAAAAAAATCACACCATAAGCAGCATAATACAGTGGGTCAGAATATGGATCCTGAAATCAGATGGATATATATATACATCTGCCAACACTACTGCAATAATACTTTTATAGTGAATATGTATACGTACGATTGTTTCTGGTCTCTCTATTCTCTTTCATTCATCTATTTGCCTATTCCTGTGCCAATACCAAAATATTCATTCTCAATTAAAAGAAACATAACAAAGGCTTCATATCCAGTAGTTTAAATCCTCGAATGTTGTATTTCTTCATGTGTATACTGGATTATCCTTGGCCCTCTGCATAGCTGTAAAAATTTTAAAATCAGCTTGTTAATTTCCCCAAAAGTGCTGGTATTTTAATTGTGATTAAATCTACCGATCTATTTGGGGAAAACTGACAATATGAGAATATTGAGTGAATTCAATCATGGGAACAGGTCTTCATGGTCTCTAGTCAAAGTATTAGGGTTTTCAGGTTGAGGTCTTGCATTAGATTTATTCCTAGGTAACTGGGTTTTTTTTAAATGTATAATGTGTACAACAACAAAAACCACAAATTAAGTGCTCCTTAAGTAATAAATCCTTATTTCCCCCTCCTCCTGGCCCTTGGCAACTACTAAAAAACCTCTGTCTCTATACATTTGCCTATTCTAAATATTTCATATGAGTGAGGTCATACAGTTTTTGTCCTTTTGTGTCTAACGTATTTTGCTCAGCATAATGTTTTCAAGGTTTTATTCATGTCACTGTTGTTAGGTGCCATCAAGTCAGTTTCAACTCATGGCAACCCTATATACAACAAAATGAAACACTGCCCGGCCCTACACTATCCTCACAATCATTGTTATGTTTGAACCCATTGTTGCAGCCACTCTGTCAATCCATCTCGTTGAGGGTCTTCCACTTTTTCACTGACCCTCTGCTTTACCAAGCATGATGCCCATCTCCAAGGACTGATGCCTCCTGATAACATGTCCAAATTATGTGAGACAAAGTCGCACCATCGTCACTTCTAAGGAGTGTTCTGGCTGTACTTCCTACAAGACAGATTTGTTCATTCTTTCTGGCAGTCCATGGTATATTAAGTATTATTCGCCAACATCATAATTCAAAGGCATTCATGTCATAGCTGTATCAAAACTTCATTACTGATTATGGCTGAATAATATTTGATTTTAAGGATATACTACATTTCATTTATCCACTTGCTGATGAACACTTGGGTTGTTTCCACCTTTTGGCTGCTGTGAACAATGCTGTTATGAACGTCGTTGTACATGTTTGAGTCCCTGCTTTGAAGTCTGTTGAGTATATACCCAGGAATAAATTAGCGGATAATATGGTAAGTCTACATTTAACTTTTCTGAGGAACTGTCAAATTGTTTTAGAAAGCGATTACAGCATTTTATATTCTTTCTAGCAATTCTACACATGGTTTTAATTTCGCCACATTGCTTCCAATACTTGTTATTTTCCATTTTTCTGATATTAGTCATCCTAGTGAGTGTGAAGTGGTATTTCATTATGATTTTGATTTATATTTCCCTAATAATTAATAACCTTGGGCATAATTTCATATTCTTATTGGCCAACTGAAAAACTGGAAGTCATCAAAAATGAAATGGACAACACAAAGACTAATATCCTAGGAATCAAGGGCGCTAAAATGGACTGGTGGTGACCATTTTGAATTGAACAATCATGGCCTACTATACAGAGACTGACAAAATGAAGAGGAATAGTGTCACATTCGTCAAAAAAAAAAAAAAAAAAAATTTTTTTTTTTTTTTTTTTCCAAAATCTATCCTGAGGTATGGTGCTCAGTGATAGGATAATATCCATATGCCTACAAAGAAGGCGAGTTTCTATAACTATTAGTCAAATTCAGGCACCAATCGCTAATGCCAAAGATAAGATTTTTACCAATTTCTGCAGTCTAAAATTGATCAAACAAGCAATCAAGATGCACCGGTAATTACCAGTTATTCGAATGTGAAAGTTGGAAAAAGAAGGACTGGTAGTTGAATTATATACTCTTGGTAATAGAAATGACACCAGAGATCACAGGATAGAACTTTGGGAGACCAACAACTTCTTCATTGCAAATAACTTTTTCAACAATGTAAACAGCGGCTACACATGTGGACCTCACCAGGTGGTGAGGAATACACAGGAATCAAACTGACTGCATCTGTGGAAAGAGAAGATGGAGAGGCTCAATATCATCAGTCAGAAGAAGGCCAGGGGCCGACTGAGGAACCAACCATCAACTGCTCATATGCGAAGCTGAAGAAAATTTGAGCAAGTCCACCAGAGTCAGAATATGACCTTCAGTATATTCCACCTGAATTTAGAGACCATCTCAAGAATAATTTTGGTGCCATGAACACCAAGGACCGAAGGCCAGATGAGCTGTGGAATGACATCAAGACATCATACATGAAGAAAAGTAAAAAGGCAGGAAAGAAAGAGAAGACCAAAATGGATATCAGAGGAAACTCTGAAACTTGGTCTTGAACATGGAGTAAATTAGGCAAACGGAAGAAATGATGAAGTAGAAGAGCTAAACAGAAGATTTCAAAGGGCAGCTTGAGAAGACAACATGAAGTATTATAATGAAATGTGCAAAGACCTGGAGTTAGAAAACCCAAAGGGAAGAACACACTCAGCATCTCTCAAGCTGAAAGAACTGAAGAAAAAATTCAAACCCTGAGTTGCTATACTGAAGGATTCCACGGGGAAAATATAGGAACAACACAGAAAGCATCAAGAGAAGATGGAAGGAATACACAGAGTCATTATACCAAAAAGAATTGGTTGTTGTTCAACCATTTCAGAAGGTAGAATATGATCAAGAACCAGTGGTACTGAAAGAAAATCCAAGCTCCACTGAAGGGAATGGCAAAAGACAAGGCTCCAGGAATTAATGGAATACCAATTGAGATGTTTCAACAAAATGATGCAGCACTGGAGGTGATCACCCGTCTATGTCAAGAAATTTGGAAGATAGCTTCCTGGCCAACCTACTGGAAGAGATTCATATTTGTGACCATTCCAAAGAAAGGCTATCAAACAGAAATTAGCGAACAATATCATTAATATTACATGCAAGTAAAATCTAACTGAAGATCATTCAAAAGCAACTGCAACAATACATGGACAGGGAACCACCAGAAGCTCAAGCCACATTCAGAAAAGGATGTGGAACAAGGATTGTCACTGTTGATGTCAGATGGATCCTGGCTGAAAGCAGAGAATACCAGAAAGGTGTTTGACTGTGTTTTATTGACTACGCAAAAGCATTTGACTGTGTGGATCATAACAAAGTATGTATAACATTGTGAAGAATGGGAATTCCAGAACACTTAATTGTCCTTGTGAAGAACCTACACATAGATCGAGAGGCAGTCGTTCGAACAGAACAAGGGGACACTGTGTAAAGTCAGGAAAGGTGTGCATCAAGGCTGTATCCTTTCACAATACCTATTAAATCTGTGGAGCCCTGGTGATGTAATGGTTAAGACTTTGGCTGCTAATCAAAAGGTTGGCAGTTCAAATCCACCAGCCACTCCTTGGAAACCCTATGGAGCAGTTCTACAGGGTCACTATGAGTCAGAACAACTCAACAGCACTTAACAATAACAATATTCAATCTGTATGAACAGTTCTTTTTCAAGATTGCTTTGGCTATTCAGGGCCACTTGCAATTCCATATGAATTTGAGAAGTAGCTTTAACACTTGTACAAATAAAGAAGGCTGTTACAACTTATTTATTTATTGTATTTTACATAAAGGTTTACAGAACAAACTAGTTTCTCATTAAAGTCAGTACACATACTGTTTTATGACAATGGTTAACAACCCCATGACATGTCAATACTCTCCCTTCTTCACCCTGGGTTCCCTATTAACAGTTTTCCTGTTCCCTCCTGCCTTTTAGTCCTTGCCCCTGGGCTGGTGTGCCCCTTTAGTCTTATTTTGTTTTATGGGCCTGTCTCATCTTTGGCTGAAGGGTGAACCTCAGGAGTGACTTCATTACTGAGTTGAAAGGGTGTCCAGGGGCCATACTCTCAGGGTTTCTCCAGTTTCTGTCAGGCCAGCAAGTCTGGTCTTTCTTTTTGAGTTAGAATTTTGTTGTACATTCTTCTCCAGCTTTGTCCAGAACCCTCTATCGTGATCCCTGTCAGGGCAGCCAGTGGTGGTTGCCAGGCACCATCTATTTGTACTGGACTCAGCCTGGTGGAGGCTGTGGTAGATGTGGTCTGTTAGTCCTTTGGACTAATCTCTCCCTTGTATCTTTAGTTTTCTTCATTTTTCCCTGCTCCCAAAGGGGTGCTGTTATAATTTTGATAGTTGTGTTGAATCTACAGGTTGCTTTGGGTAGTTCTGACATCTTATTGCTGTTGTTGTTAGGTGCTGTTGAGTTGGTTTTGACTAATAGCAACCCTATGTACAACAGAATGAAGCACTGCCCAGTCCTGTGCCATCTTCATAATCATTGCTATGCTTGAGTCCATCATTTTAGCCACTGTGTCAATTCACCTTAAGTGTCTTCCTCTCTTTCACTGACCCTCTACCTTACCAAACATGGTATCCTTCTTCAGTGACTCCCCCTTCCTGATAACATGCCCAAAGTACATGAGACGAAGTCTCACCATCCTCGCTTCTAAGGAGTGCTCTGGCTGTATTTCTTCCAGGACAGATTTGTTCATCCTTCTGGCAGTTCACGGTATATTCAATATTCTTCCCCAACACCATAATCCAAAGGTGGCAATTCTTCTTCTGTCTTCCTTATTCATTGTCTAGCTCTCGCATGCATACAAGGTGACTGAAAATACCACGGCTTGGGTCAGGCACACCTTAGTCTTCAAAGTGACATCTTCGCTTTTTGACTTTTAAAGAGGTCTTTTGACTAGCAAATAGCCATCTAAGACGTATCAGTTGGTCTCAACCTAACTGGAACAAAGCAGAATGAAGAACACCAAAGATAAAAGGAAAATATGAGCCCAAGAGACAGAAAGGGCCACATAAACCAGAGATTCCATCAGCCTGAGACCAGAAGAACTAGATGGTGCCTGGCTACCACCAACGACTGCCCTGACAGGGAACACAACAGAAAATCCCTGATGAGCAGGAGAAAAGTGGGATGCAGACCTCAAATTCTAGTAAAAACACCAGACTTAATGGTCTGACTGAGACTGGAGGGACTCCAGAGGTCATGGCTCCCAGACTCTTTGGTAGCCCCAAACTAAAACCATTCCCAAAGCCAACTCTTCAGACAAAGATTAGACTGGAGTATAAAACATTAAATGATACTGGGAAAGACTGTGCTTCTTAGCTCAAGTATGCGCATGAGACTATGTGGGCAGCTCCTGTCTGGAGGCGAGATGAGAAAGCAGAGGAAGACAGGAGCTGGTGGAATAGCATGGGAAATACAGGGTGGAGAGAAGGAGTGTGCTGTCACATTGTAGGGAGAGCAACTAGGGTCACAGAACAATGCATGTATAAATTTTTTATGAGAAACTGACTTGAATTTTAAACTTTCACTTAAAGCGCAAGAGAAAATAAATGAAACGATAAAGAGATCTTCTGAGGCAGATTTGTACAATGCAGTATGTCATTTAATTTCTTGACTGCTGCTTCCATGGACGTTAATTGTAGATCCAAGTAAAACGAAATCCTTGACAACGTCAATACTTTCTTTGTTTATCATGATGTTGCTTATTAGTCCAGTTGTGAGGATTTTTGTCTTCTTTATGCTGAGGCGTAATCCATACTGAAGGCTGTATTCCTTGATCTTCATCAGTAAGCGCTTCATGTCTTCTTCACTTTCAGCAAGGAAGGTTGTGTCACCTGCATACGACAGATTGTTATATAATGCCTCATTCTTCGTCATATATTCTGTCTTCTCAGATTATCTGCTCAGCATACAGACTGAATAATTATGATGAAAAGATACAAGCCTGACGCACCCCTTTCCTGACTTTAAACCACACAATGCCCCCTTGTTCTGTTCAAACGACTGCCTCTTGGTCCATGTACAGGCTTTGCATGAGCACAATTTAGTGTTCTGGAATTCCCACTCCACAAGCAGAGGATGTCTTTCTAAAAAAAACTTATTTAGGTCTTCTTTAATCCCTCTCAGCAATGTTTTATAGTTTTCAGTGAACAAGTTAAATTTATTCCTAAATATTTTATTCTTTTGGATAGTATTTACAGTGGATGGTGTTACGGATTAAATTGTAGCCCTGAAAAATGGGTGTTGTAACTCCTAACCCCTATACCTGTGGTTATAACCCCATTTGGGAGTGGGTTTTCTTAGTTACGTTAGGAGGCCTTATGAGTGTACAGTGTGTTTTAAGCCAATCACCTCTGAGATATAAAAAGAGCAGATTAGACATAGATCATTGAGCAGAGATGGATGCCACACAACATGAAGATCACCAGGAAACCAAAGAACAAGAACCTTCCCCTAGAGATGATGGGGAAGAAAGCCTTCCCCTGGAGCCAGTGTCCTGAATTTGGATTCTAGCCTCTTAAATTGTCAGAAAATAAATTTCTGTGGTTAAAGCTACCTATTTGTGATATTTCTGTTATGGCAGCACTAGGTAACTGAGAAGCTGGTATTGCTTTCTGAATTTGTTTTTCAGATTGTTCACTGTTGGTGCATCAAAAGGAAACTGTTTTTATGTGATCTTGTACCTGCAACTTCACTGAATTCATTTTTAGCTCTAATAGCTTTCTTGTGGATTCTTTGGGATTTTCTATATAAAGGATCGTGCCATCTGCAAATAGAAATAGTTTTACTTCTTCCTTTCTAATTTGAATCTCTTTTATTTTTTTGTGAGTCTTATACCTTTTTTGCCCTTCGTTTATAGTGTACTGTCTTTTTTTGTGTTTCACTGATTTTCTCCTTTTCATTAATACATATTTTTTTAGATACTTTCTTTGTGGTGACCGTGGGTTTCATTTAACATTTTAAATTATAACAACCTAGTTTAAATTGATACCAACTTAACTTCAATAACATACAATAAATATTCCCATACTGTTCCTCACCCTTCCCTATTTATGACCACTGCAGCCATCCTGTGTCTTCTGCCTCATACTATGATAAGAACACCATTATTTCTCATGTCTGAGTCTCAAAACATAATTTCTAAATGGTACTGAAGAAAGTGAACAACCACAAATTCAAAGCAAGATAGAAGAAATAAGGTTAAGAAAGGATGTGGAATTGAGAAAGAATAGTAGAACAAACTGAGCTGTAAATTTAACAAATGACAGAAGTTAAGGAAGGAGTTCCATTGCCCTGAAAGAAAAGTAAATCAGAAAGCTTAAAATTAGTACCCTGAACAACGTCTGGCACATAGACTCTCATTAAATACTCATGGGAAGATCAATGAATTAATAAAGCACTGACTCACAGAGCTACCTCATAGCAATTTTCAGGTGGTATTTACAGGCCAAGAAAAGTCTGGTACTGAGCTGGAATAAAGTAGGGAACAAAGAACCTCGAAGAAGGTTTCAAAAGCAAATGGCAATAAGTAACTTTTTTAAGTGACCGTATGTACCAATATAGCAAATCAGCTTTTCTGTAATAACACTAACATGTACATAAAATCAAATAAATAAATGTTTTCACCTTAACTCTCACACAGCAAGAACAAAAAATTTTACATGTCAATGAGAGAAAAAGTAGGGGAGGGAAGAAAGACTAAGAAAAGAGAAGAAGTAGTAACCCTCAAAGTTTGGCCCCATCCAAGACTCTTCCAAAATCTACAGTTCGGTCATATACTGGAAAATCCGCTGAAACACAAACATTCTTGCTATATTGTTTAAAAAAAAAAAAAATTTTTTTTTTTTTTTTTTTAGAAACCACTAAATTAGACACACATGGAAAATGCACTTTTTCTACTCCATGGAAAGTTCAAAGTAAAAAAATATGTATAGACAAGCAAATAGCTGTATATTTATCTACAAATAAACTTTGTTGTTATTATATAAAAAAAAAATCACATGTTAAAGAACCAAAATACAATACTTGAAAAAAATCAAACATCTTCTTTAATGAGTGGGATTTACTAAGCAACACCCTTTTGTTTCAGTGTATCAGGTTTAATTCCCATGACTAGCAGCTTGGTTTGGCAGTCTCAATGCAAAAGGCAAATAATTCATAAAAGTTTGACAATATTATTTTTAGTTCACATGTTTCTTGGATTGACTCCACAAATGCTTCTACTTTATGCTACTCTAGAGACTCCATTCAGACACAAATACATTTGTTAGCCATTGTGAGGCTGAAGGACACAGCCAGTATATATACCAACATATTCTGAGAATCTAAATTGATACATCTCATTTAGGCAGACATTTAGAAAACAATTTTAAAATGATTGTTGTTGCTTCTAAATCGAGTCAATGAAGTGTGCCAGTATAATTCAGACTACACAACACTATCTACCAGAAGTCTGTTTCTAATAATGATTAGGGAAGTCTTCAATGATCATGACCTGATAAATTTAACAATTTAATTGAGCTCTCTTACATAAAACAGTGTTTGAGAATGGTCACTTAAAACATCTTGCAAACAGTGTGAAGCACAAAACATTTTTATTTTTAATGAGGGAGAAATATATCTAAAGTTAGAACTTAACACAAACATCTGAATCAATTGTTTTCCCAACTACTTCTAAACAAAATATTTCAAATTCCACACAAGGTTCTATAAACCCATGAGTACTTGCTCTAATCTTGACACTGAATTTGGATCATCTCCATGGAGGAAATTCATGAACCAGATGTGAATTTATTCTTCCAGATGCATTTTTTATGCATGAAGAAAAAAATAAAACATTTCTTTACTGCCTTTATTTGAAGTCACTTAAAAATACTCTAAGATATAGAAAAAAAAAAAATCTTACAAATCCTGAATCTCCCATTACCATAATCATTCATTTACTGTACTATTATTAAATTAACTAAACTACATATACAGTTGATACATTATCAATGAACATTAAGGTAACTAGTAAACCAGTATTAGTTCACCTTTATGATCCACCATTTTTCTAAGTATTCAGTAGCCACACTAATAACATAAATTGTTTAAAACAATTTTCGTTTTGCCATTTTATGGAAATTAAAGAGGAAAAAAACATTTCTCAATTTTAACTAAAATGTTACAACTTCAAAATTTAAGATAAATTACTACACACAAGGAAAAAATGGATCTATACAAATGAGTAAATCACAGCAAAATCTAATTAATAATATGCCTGGATCCAATTGTATAAGTTTTTAACTATTTTATAATACCAACAACAAAATTAAAAAATTTAATAGCACAAAACCCAACCTGAATGATACTAAGAGCACAACTAACTAGAAACAAACAAACGTAGCTGGTTCCTTTGGTACATACATTTTTTCTGCCTTTCTGCTTAAAGTCAAATCAAGAATATGGATAATTTTATTAAGATAGTTAATTTAATCCAGGAAAAAGGATGAGCACGCATGTTAAATAGTTACAATAGTTGTAAGCAGGCATAACTTTAATAAATACTAATCTTGTATAAAAATTGCTTAGCATGCTAAAAAAAGCAACCAGTCACGCCTCAATGCAAATTATACAAGTATAAATACATACACACAAACACATTAAAGTGAGTTAAATTTTGTCCATCTTTTGTTTTTAATGATTTAATAAAAATACTAAACAATGATATCCTGGCAAAGAATGAATATTTTATTTTAAATTTAATGTTATTTTTGTTAGGTGCTGTCAAGGTGGTTCTGACTCACAGCAACCCTATGTATAATAGAACAAAACACTGCTGGTCCTGTGCCACCTTCACAATCGTTGTTAGGCTTCAGACCATTGTTGCAGCCACTGTATCAATTCGTCTCATTGAAGGTCTTTCTCTTTTTCTCTGACCCCCTAATTTATCAAGCACGATGTCCTTCTCCAGGGACTGGTTCCTCCTAATAACATGTCCAAAGTACGTGAGACGAAGTCTCACCATTCTCACTTCTTCCAAGGCAGATTTGTTCATTCTTCTGGCAGTGAATGGTACATTCAATATTCTTCGCCAACACCACAGTTCAAAGGTTATCAATTCTTCTTCAATCTTCCTTATTCACTGTCCAACTTTCACATGCATATGAGGCAAATGAAAATACCATGGCTTAAGTCAGGAGCACCTTAGTTCTCACAGTGACATCTTTGCTTTTTTAACACTTGAAAAAGGTTTTTGGCAGCAGATTTGCCCAATGCAGTAAGTCGTTTGATTTCTTGTCTGCTGCTTCCATGAGCATTGATTGTGGATCCAAGTAAAATGAAGTCCTTGACAATTTCAATCTTTGCTTTGCTTATCATGATGTTGTTTATTGGTCCAGTTGTGAGGATTTCTATTTTCCTTATATTGAGGTACAATCCTCTTTGATCTGTACTTGCTGATCTACATCAGGAAATGTACTCTTTGATCTACATCAGTAAACACTTCAAGTCCTCTTCAATTTCAGCAAGCAAGGTTGTGTTATCTGCTTACCGTAGGTTATTAATGAGTCTTCCTACAATCCAGATGCCACATTCTTCTTCATATAGTTCAGCTTCTCGGGTTATCTGCTCAGCATACAGATTAAATAAGTATGGTGAAAGGATACAACCCTGACACACACCTTTCTTGACTTTGAACTACGCAGAATCCCCTTGTTCTGTTTGAACAACTACCTCTTGGTCTATGTACAGGTTTTGCATGAGAACAATTAAGAGTTCTGAGATTTCCATTCTTGGGAATGTTATTCATAATTTGTTAGGATCCACACCATTGAAGGCCTTTGCATAGTCAATAAAACACAGGTAAACATATTTCTGGTATTCTCTATTTTCAGCCATGATCCATCTGGTATCAGCAATCATGTCCCTGATTCCACATCGTTTTCTGAATCCAGTTTGAATTTCTGGCAGTTCCCAGTCAATATACTCCTGCAACCGCTTTTTATGGTTTTCAGCATTATTTTTTTTTATGATTTTCAGCATAATTTTACTTGTGCATGACATTAATGATATTGTTTGATAATTTCCACGTTCTACCGGATCACCTTTCTTTGGAATGCACACAAATATGGATCTCTTCTAGTCAGCTGGTCAGGCAGCTGTCCTCCAAATTTCTTGGCTAAGTCAAGTGAGCACTTCCAGCATTTTATCCTTTTGTTGAATTATCTCAATAGGTATTCTGTAAATTTCTGCAGTCTTTTTTTCACCAATGCCTTCGGTGCAGCTTGGACTTCTTCCTTTAGTACCTACTGGTTCTCGATCATATGCTACCTCCTGAAATGGCTGAATGTCGACCAATTCTTTTAGGTAGAGTGACTCTGTAGATATCTTCCATCTTCTTTTGAAGCACCCTGCATCATACAATATTTTCTCCATAGAATCCTTCAATAGTCCAATTCAAGGCTTGAATTTTTTCTCAGTTCTTTCAGCTGGAGAAACGCCAAGCTTGTTCTGCCCTTTTTTTCTAATTTCAGGTCTTTGCAGATGTCATTATAATACTTTGTCTTCTTGAGCTGCCCTTTGAAATGTTCTGTTCAGCCCTTTTACTTCCACATTTCTTCCATTTGCTTTAGCTACTCGATATTCAAGAGCAAGTTTCAGAGTTTCTTCTGACATCCATTTTGGTCTTTATTTTCTGTCTTTTCAACGACCTCTTCCTTTCTTCGTATACAGTGCCCTTGACGTCATTCCACAACTTGCCTGGTCTTGTCATTAGTGTTCAAACATCAAATCTATTCCTGAGACTGTCATTAAATTCAGGTAGGATATACTCAAGGTCATACTTTGGCTCTTGTGGACTTGTTCTAATTTTCTTCAACTTAAACTTGCGTATGAGCAATTGATGGTCTGTTCCACAGTCGGCCCCTGGCCTTGTTCTGACTGATGATATTGAGTTTTTCCAACTTCTCTTTCCACAGATGTAGTCGATTTGATTTCTGTGTATTCAATCCAGTCAGGTCCCTGTGTGTAGTTACCATTTATGTTGGTGAAAAAAGGTATTTGCAACGAACTAGTTGTTGGTCTTGCAAAATTCTTATCATGCACTCTCTGGTGTTGCTTCTATCACCAAGGCCATATTTTCCAACTACTGACCCTACTTCTTTGTTTCCAACTTTCGCATTCCAATCACCAGTAATTATCAATGTATTTTGATTGCATGTTTGATCGATTTCAGACTCCAGAAGTTGGTAAAAAAAACCTTGAGTTTCTTCACCTCTGGCCTTAGTGGTTGGTAAGCAAATTTGAATAACAGTCATATGAACTGGTCTTCCTTGTAGGCATATGGATATTATCCTAATACTGACAGTGTTGTACTTCAGGTTAGATCTTGAAATGTTCTTTCTGACAATGAATGTGACACTATTCCTCTTTAATTTGTCATTTCCGGAATAGGAGACATATGATTGTCCAATTCAACATGGCCAATACCAGTCCATTTCAGCTCACTAACGCCTAGGATATTGCTCTTAATGTGGTCCATTTCATTTTTGACAACTGCCAATTTTCCTATATCCATAATTTGACATTCCACGTTCCGATTATTAATGGATGTCTGCAGCTGTTTCTTTTCATTCTGAGTTGTGCCACATCAGCAACTGAAGGTCTCAAAAGCTTGCCTCCCCCCACATCATTAAGGTCGACTCTAATTTGAGGAGGCAGCTCTTCCCTAGTTGTATTTTGAGTGCCTGCCAACCTGAGGGGCTCATCTTCCAGCACTGTATCAGACAATGTTCCACTGCTATCATGAATAGGTTTTCATTGGCCAATTTTATCAGAAGTAGACCTCCAGATCCTTCTTCCTAGTCTGAGTCTGGAAGCTCTGATGAAACCTGCCCACCAATGGTGACCCTGCTGGTATTTGAATTATACCGGTGGCAAAGCTTCCAGTATCACAGCAACACGCAAGCCACCACTGTACAATAAAATGACAGAACTGTGGTGGTTAAATTTAGTAACACGTTAATTTTCATAAAAATAGAATTATAAATGATTTCACAGAAATAGTCCTTGATTAAATGTAGAACACAACTCAAATTTCTGAAAAAGGCCAGACCTACTGGACCAATAGAAACTAGAGGAATCCCTGTGGTATTGCCTTATGATACCCTTTGAATTTGGTACTGAAGCCACTCCTGGAGGTCACCTTTCAGCCAAATAATAGATTGCCTTATAAAACAGATAATATCACCTGAGAGTAGTGGGTCCCTTAATCGACTATATGAGACCAAATGGTCAACATTTACCCAAAAGCAAAGGTGAGAAGGCAAGGAGGGGAAGGGAGGCTAGATTGATGGAAACAGAACAAACAGAATGGAAATAATGAGAATGCTGACACACTGTGATAATTGTAATCAATGCCAAGGAACAATCTGAATAAAAACTACTAAACTTACTATGTAAACTTTCAGTAAAAAACACAATTAAACAAAAAGAAACAGATTATGGTTACTCCAAGAACTCATATTCTAAATTAAGATCTAAATATTTTCCTAGGTATGAAATATTTTTAAAGTAATTACTTTTTAATTTAAGGAGTATAAACGATTCTATATACATATCAGAAATAAGTGTCAAGTAGTAAATAAGAATATATATGCTTTGGGATTCAGTAAAACTGCAGAAGCACTCAAATAACAGAAACAGTTCTTCTTTTCTAATATGATAAATTATGAGAAATAGATTATTTTACACCAAAACACACTTAACACTTACCAGTGTTATTCCAAGAACTCTTCAGCTTCTCTAAGAAATCCTCTCTGGAAATAAGTAACTGCGGTTGGATTTTAGACACAAATAAATTAAGGATAAAAATTTAACTTAAAACTGTTTAAAGAATATTTTCTACAAATTCTATCAAGGGCAAAATCTACTCATTTGAGAAGAAACCACTTAAAAGTTTCATTTCGACTTCAAATTTGAATGAAATAAATGTTACCCTGAAGCACAGAAAGATGAAAAGTGTCTAACTGAAGAAATAAAATATCAGTGAGACTAGCCATGAACTATAAAATGCCATATTCCATACATGATCAGATTGAACCACTGATTTCTAAAACACATCTCGCTCTTTCCCTTATTTAAACTCATGAAAGAAAAACAAAAAAATCCAAGAGTAAATCTGGCATATACCATCAGATAATGATAACTCTAACCTTTAATAAATCAATTAGCAAGCACATCTCCGGGGAGAAGAAATTAGTAGGGTGAAAAAACAGAATATACAACTAAAAAGAGTAAAACCAAAGAACTAAGATTAAAGAAAGCAAAATCATTTAAATCTGACATATCTCTTTAAATAATAAAGTGCATGAAAAAAAATGAGCATTTCTGTATTAATTGGGTCAATGCTGAAAACAGGCTGAAGAATAAATAAGTAAAAACTACATTCAATTTGTATACTTACAACGCAGATCACAGAAGACTTTTTTGTGTTATCTTTTCCTCTTTTTTTTTTAAAGTATTTTAAAAATAATTTGTATTGTGCTTTAAGTCAAACTTTACAAATCAAGTCAGTCTGTCACATAAAAACCCATACACAACTTGCTACATATTCCCAATTACTTTCCCACCATGAGACAGCCCGCTCCCTCCTTCCACTGTCTCTTTTCATGACCATTTTGCCAGCTTCTAAGCCCCTCCACCCTCCCATCTGCCCTCCAGGAAGGAGATGCCAACACCATCTCAAGTGTCCACCTGAACCAAGCACCTCATGCCTCACCAGCATCCCTCTCCAACCCATCGTCCAGTCCAATCCATGTCTGACGAGCTGGTTCAGGGATGGTTCCTGCAGTAGGTCAACAGAAGGTCTGGGGGCCAAGATCACCGGGGTCCTTCTAGTCTCAGTCAGACCATTAAGTCTGGTCTTTTTATGAGAATTTGGGATCTGCATCCCACTGTTCTCCAGCTCCCTCAAGGGTTCTCTGTTGTGTTCCCTGTCAGGGCAGTCATCGGTTGTGGCTGGGCACCATCTAGTTCTTCTGGTATCAGGATGATGTAGTCTCTGGTTCATGTAGCCCTTTCTGTGTCTTGGGCTCGTTATTATCTTGCTTTCTTGGTGTTCTTCATTCTCCTTTGATCCAGGTGGGTTGAGACTCACTGACGCATCTTAGATGGCCGCTTGCTAGCATTTAAGACACCAGATGCCACTCTTCAAAGTGGAATGCAGAATGTATTCTTAATAGATTTTATTATGCCAATTGACGTAGATGTCCCCTGAAACCATGGTGCCCAAACCCCTGCCCCTGCTTTGCTGACCTTCAAAGCATTCAGTTTATTCAGGAAACTGCTTTGCTTTGGTTTAGTCCAGCTGTGCTGACCTCCACTGTGTTGAGTGATGTCCTTCCCTTCACCCAAAGTAGTTCTTGTCTACTATCTATTCAGTAAATACCCCTCTTCCACCATCCCTCGCTCCCCCCTCTCGTAACCACAAAAGAGCGTGTTCTCAGTTTAAACTATTTCTCAAGATCTTATAATAGTGGTCTTATACAATATTTGTCCTTTTGCAACTGACTAATTTCACTCAGCATAATGCCTTCCAGGCTCCTCCATGTTATGAAATGTTTCACAGATTCCTCACTGTTCTTTATCAATCTGTAGTATTCCATTTTGTGAATATACCATAATTTATTTATCCATTCATCCGTTGATGGGCACTTTGGTTGCTTCCACCTTTTTGCTATTGTAAACAGTGCTGCAATAAACATGGGTGTGAATATATCTGCTCGTGCAAAGGCTTTTATTTTTCTAGGATATATTCCGAGGCATGGGATTCCTGGGTCGTAATGGGATTGCTGGGTCGTATGGTAGTTCTATTTCTAGCTGTTTACAGAAGGACCAAATAGATTTCCAAAGTGGTTGTACCATTTTACATTCCCACCAGCTGTGTAGAAGTGTTCGAATCTCTCCACAGCCTCTCCAACATTTATTATTTTGTGTTTTTTGGATTACTGCCAGCCCTGCTGGAGTGAGATGGAATCTCATTGTAGTTTTGATTTGCATTTCTCTAATGGCTAATGAGCGAGAGAAATGTTAGCCACCTGAATGTCTTCTTTAGTGAAGTGCCTGTTCATATCCTTTGCCCATTTTTTAATTGGGTTGTTTGTCTTTTTGTGGTTGAGTTTTAGCAGAGTCATGTAGATTTTAGAGATCAGGCGCTGGTCGAAGATCTCGTAGCTGAAAATTTTCTCCCAGTCTGTAGGTGGTCTTTTTACTCTTTTGGTGAAGTCTTTAAATGAGCATAGGTGTTTGATTTTTAGGAGCTCCCAGTTATCTGGTTTCTCTTCAGCATTTTTAGTAATGTTTTGCATTCTCTTTAGGCCATGTATTAGGGCTTCTAACGTTGTCCCTATTTTTCTTCCAAGATCTTTATCGTTTTAGATTTTATGCTTAGGTCTTTGATCCACTTGGAGTTAGTTTTTGTGCATGGTATGAGGTATGGGTCCTGTTTCATTTTTTTGCAAATGAATATCCAGTTATGCCAGCACTATTTGTTAAAAAGACTATCTTTTCCCAATTAACTGACACTGGGCCTTTGTCAAATATCAGCTGCTCATATGTGGATGGATTTATGTCTGGGTTCTCAATTCTGTTCCATTGGTCTATGTGTCTGTTGTTGCACCAGTACCAGGGTGTTCTGACTACTGTGGCAGTATAACAGGTTCTAAAATCAGGTAGAGTGACTCCTCCCACTTTGTTCTTCTTTTTTAGTAATGCTTTACTTATCCGGGGTCTCTTTCCCTTCCACATGAAATTGACAATTTGTTTCTCCATCTCATTAAAAAATGTCATTGGAATTTGGATCAGAAGTGCACTGTATATATATAGATAGCTTTTGGTAGAATACACATTTTTATAATGTTAAGTCTTCCTATCCATGAGCAAGGTATGTTCTTCCACTTATGTACGTCTTTTTTGGTTTCTTGCAGAAGTGTACTATAGTTTTCTTTGTATAGGTCTTTTACATCTTCGGTAAGATTTATTCCTAAGTATTTTATCTTCTTGGGTGCTACTGTAAGCAGTATTGATTTGGTGATTTCCTCTTCGATGATCTTTTTGTTGATGTAGAGGAATCCAACTGATTTTTGTATGTTTATCTTCTAACCTGATACACTGCTGAACTCTTCTATTAGTTCCAGTAGTTTTCTGGAGGATTCCTTAGGGTTTTCTGTGTATAAGATCATGTTGTCTGCAAATAGAGATACTTTTACTTCTTTCTTCCCAATCTGGATGCCCTTTATTTCTTTATCTAGCCTAACTGCTCTGGCTAGGACTTCCAGCACAATGTTGAATAAGAGTGGTGATAAACTGCATCCTTGTTTGGTTCCCTTTCTCAAGGGAAATGCTTTCACACTCTCTCCATTTAGAATGATGTTGGCTGTTGGCTTTGTATAAATGCCCTTTATTATGTTGAGGAATTTTCCTTTTATTCCTATTTTGCTGAGAGTTTTTATCACGAATAGGTGTTGAATTTTGTCAAATGCCTTTTCTGTGTCAATTGATAAAATCATGTGTTTTTTGTCTTTTGTTTTATTTATATGGTAGATTACATTAATTGTTTTTCTAATATTGAACCATCCTTGCATACCTGGTATAAATCCCACTTAGTCGTGGTCAATTATTTTTTTGATATGTTGTTGAATTCTATCGGCTAGAACTTTGTTGAGGATTTTTGCATCTATGTTCATGAGGGATATAGGTCTGTAATTTTCTTTTTTTGTGGTGTCTTTAGCTGGTTTTGGTATCAGGGTTATTATACTAGCTTCACAGAATGAGTTAGAGAGTATTCTGTCCTTGTCTATGCTTTGAAATACCTTCAGTAGCGGTGGTGTTAACTCTTCTCTGAATGTTTGGTAGAACTCTGCAGTGAAGCTGTCCGGGCCAGGGCTTTTTTTGTTGTTGTTGGAAGTTTTATGATTACCTTTTCAATCTCTTCTTTTGTTATGGGTCTATTTAGTTGTTCTACTTCTGTTTGTGTTAGTTTAGGTAGGTAGTGTGTTTCTAGGAATTCATCCGTTTCTTCTAGGTTTTCAAATTTGTTAGAGTACAATTTTTTGTAGGAATCTCATATGATTCTTTTAATTTCAGTTGGATCTGTTGTGATATGGCCCAGCTCACTTCTTATTCGGGTTCTTTGTTTCTTTTCCTGTATTTCTTTAGTCAGTCTGGCCAATGGTTTATCAATTTTGTTAATTTTTTCAAAGAACCAGCTTTTGGGCTTGCTAACTCTTTTAATTGTTTTTCTGTTCTCTAATTCATTTAATTCTGCTCTAATTTTTATTATCTGCTTACTTCTGGTACCTGACAGTTTCTTTTGTTGCTCTCTATTTGTTCAAGTTGTAGGGACAGTTCTTTGATTTTGGCTCTTTCTTCTTTATGTATGAGTGCATTTATTGATATAAATTGACCTCTGAGCACTGCTTTCGCTGTGTCCCAAAGGTTTTGATAGGAAGTGTTTTCATCCTCATTCGATTCTATGAAATTCTTTATTCCCTCCTTAATGTCTTCTATAACCCAGTCTTTTTTGAAGAGGGTATTGTTCAGTTTCCAAGTATTTGATTTCTTTTCCCTGGTTTTTGTGTTATTGATTTTTACTTTTATGGCCTTATTCTACCAAGTTATTTTTAAGAAATAACGAAGCACTGTTGTGGCTGCCTGAGATTATTCTTTGATAACAATGGACATGTTTAAAATGGTATGCTTTGTAAATCTTATGTATTTTTATTCTTTATAAAATATTTGCAGAGAATAAATTGTAAAACATCAACAAATAAACAAACTTGTTTCAACTGATGTATCTCTATAGGAATTATGATAGGTCAAATAGGAGAATAAAATTCCAAAACTTTTCTAAAAGTTTTAAAACATTAGTTAGAATATTACTACATTTATTCATCAATGAAATATTTATTGTAAGCCTACCACATGCCAGGTTTTTCACTAAGCGCTAGAGATGCATTTGGAAAACAAGTGAGACATGATCCTTGCCCTCATGTAGGTTTCATTCTAGAGGGGCAGTGAGACACAAATTAGTTACAACTGGGATGAGTACAACTGAAGAAAAGTTTCAATTTTCCATCTTCTGGAATATTTTATATAAGACAGAGTTGATTTATTATTTGATATTTTGGTAAAATTCATAGGTGAAATAACTGGAACTACTGCTCCTCTTAGTTTTTTTTTTTTTTTAACTAATGAGTATATTTGTATAACGGTTATAGTTCTTTTCAGATTTTCTATTTTTCAGTCAACTTTTGTAATTTACGTTTTTCTAGAAAACTAAAACTTCTAAATTTAATTCTAAATTTTCATATTTTTAGAATAAAGCTGTTCCAAGTTGCTATTATAATTTTTAAAATCTCAACATGTGCTCTCTGCATTCCTAATATCGTTAGTGTGTACTTCTTTTGTTTCGTGATTAATTTTGCCAAGGGGATCGTCCGAGTTCAAATACTGCCTCCACCATTTACTAAGTTATGTGGTCTAAGGTAAATCATTCAACTTCTCTGGGGCTCACTTTCTTCCATTTTGAAAAAGGAATATAAATACTACCACCTTCAAAGGATTATTGAAGGGAGTAAAGGAGATAATACATGTTAAGTACTTAGAACATACTTGGCATGTAAGTGTTAATGAATATTAGCTATTTTTACTAAGTTTGGATTTATATTTATGCATCTTGTTTGGAACTTAGGACACGTCTCAAATTGCAGATTTCATGTTTTTCTTTAATTCTGGAAAATTTATAGTCACTATCTTCCTTTTAGTTATTGTCTCTTATCTATTCTATTCATTCTTTCTTTCTGAAACTCCTATTAGACATAAGCTGGACCCTCTCATTCTATCTTCCAGGTTCTGACGCCCCTTACTTTTTTTTTTTTTTTTAATCTATCTCTGTGCTGTTTTCTGGATGATAAATCACTCTTTCAATTAACCAATCCCCTCTTCAAATGATTATACTCTGCTCACCCCTCAGCCAAAGATAACACAGGCCCATAAAACAAAATGAGACTAAATGGGCACACGAGCCCATGGACAAGGTCTCGAAGGCAAAGGGGACAGGAAAACTGGTAACGGGAAACCCAATGTCAAGAAGGGGAAAGTGCTGACGTGTATTAGGGTTGGCGACTAAAATCACAAAACAATATGTGCATTAATTATTTGATGAGAAACTAATTTTCTCTGTAAATCTTCATCTAAACCAAAAAAAAAAAAAAACCCATTGTGTCGAGTCAATTTCGACTCATAGCAACCCTACAGGACACAGTAGAACGGCCCCACAGAGTTTCCAAGGAGCTCCTGGTGGATTTGAACCGCTGACCTTTTGGTTAGGAGCCATAGCACTTAACCACTATGCCACCAGATGTTTCCAAACATTCACCTAAAGTACAATAAATAAATTTGGGGAGGGGAATGATTTTTGTCAAGCAGAATACTGGTGGCAGCTCATGAAAGTGGCTGTGGGCACACAAGGCATAGGATGTTAAAGGTCAGTGACAAGGAAAATGTGTGCCAAAGAAAACTGCCCAGCTTGCCATCTTTGCTCTGTTTACTAGAGCTGGGGGAAGAATCTGAATATGTTGTTTCAAGTAATATTTACTGAGCACTGAATGTGGTCCAGACCAATGGGGATCTCAAGGAGGTTCTAGTTTAGCAAGATAAAAAGTATGTTATGGATTGAATTGTGTCCCCCAAAATTGTGTGTCAACTTAGGTAGGCCATGACTCCCAGTATTGTGTGATTGTCCACCATTTTGTCATCTGATGTGATTTTCCTATGTGTCGTAAATCCTACCTCTATGACGTTAATGAGGCAGGATTCAATCTAGAAGATCAGGTTGTATCTTGAGTCATTCTCTTTTATGATATAAAAGAGAGAAGTGAGCTGAGAGACAGAGGGGCCTCATTACCACCAAGCAAGAAGAGCCAGGAGTGCATGCATCCTTTGAACCCTGGGTCCCTGCACTGAGAAGCTACTAGACCAGGGAAGACCGATGACAAGGACCTTCCCGAGAGCCAATGCAGAGAGAAAGCCTTCCCCTTGGAGCTGGAACCCTGAATTTGGAATTGTAGCCTCCTAAACTGTGAGAGAATAAACTTCTGTTTGTTAAAGCAAAAATAAATAAAGTTTTTTTTTTTTTTTTTTAATGATTATATTCTGCTGTTTCACATACTGAGAATTATGACATGGCACAGAAAACAACACAAAGGTTTGTTAAATCAAAGCATAAATCTATCCACTCACACTTTAAGTTTTTTCCATTTCTAAGAACTGTTTGTTCTATTAAATCTTCCTGTTTCTCTTTCATATTGCACACATTTCCCATTATGGCTCCTATTTCTTCTTTCACCTCTAATCATTTTAAACAAACTTGTTTTATAGTCTCTTCGAGATTTTTCCATTCTATTCGGTTCTTATTGTGCGTATTTTGTTGCTTATTGTGTCTGTCTTCTGCATGGTAGTTTGTTTCCTTTTATGGTTTATAATGTCTATAAACTTAAACAGAGGTTGTTTTATTCTATGGGAGCCTTATTCTTTCTGAGCTATGGAAATATACCTATAGGACAAGTTGTTGAGCGTTTGGTTTGGCCAGGACCCCAGCCACTGGAATGGTCCCAAATCAGGGAGATGGGAAAGGCATTCATCCACACCTGAGTTTGTATGAACTATTTACATATATGGAGCCCTGGCGGCCCAGTGGTTAAGAGACTGGATGCTAACCAAAAGACGGGTAGTTCAAATCCACCAGACACTCCTTGGAAATCCTATGGGGCAATTCTGCTCTGTCCTATAGGGTCACTATGAGTTTGAATCAACTCGACAACAACAGGTTTGGTTTTACGGGCATTTACATATATAGAGTTTTTTGGGGTTTTTTAATGTTACTCTAACTATGATATGGGTGATATTAATCATTTTTAATGAAATTCCTGGATTCAATGAGCAAATAAATATATGCCTCACAATCACTCTGGGAAAGAAATGGGGCAGAAATAGCTACCCCATTTTAAACATGAAGTTCTGAGGTTCAAAGCCGTTGGCTCTTATGCATACATAGAAATATACTACACTCTCACTTACTATTCTTTCACAGTACATACGTATCTGATTTCCTCTTATTGGTAACCATCTTTTTGGTTTCCTGCTAATTTTGGATATTAAATCCTATCACTCTCCCACCTTTTTTACTGCTTTAATTGTTAGTATACAATATTAATTGAGAATCCTAATCTACTAGACATATAACACTGCTATAAGCATTATGAAAATACCATATATTCTCAATTCTAAGACGTATTCTTCACACCTTAGTGTTTCTACAATCAGGATGGATCTTCCAACTAATGTCAAAAGAAATCTGCTGGCAATGATGCAGAAAATTAACTTATAATGCTACTGCAAACATGTTTGTGCACATAAAATATCTGTTTCATCTATGTATCACCTTATTATTTATAGATTCAAGTATGATTGAACTTTAATTCAAATTTGAATCCCTCCTTGTCTCTGAAATTTTTAAATAAGATCATAGTGTGATGTTTGCTCTGAAGCAGAAAGTAAGAATATACATTATAAAGCTGATTATCACATACCAGGTAAGACAAATACAGTCAAAAATGAGAAATCTCTAAGATTTTTTAATTTCAGTGCCAGGAGAAGATTTATGTACCAGAAAAAACTCAGATATTCTCTTGCAAATCTTCCAATAGATTAATTTTCTAAAACATTGCTTTTGTCACATTACGCCACCTTCATTCAAGAATTTATTATACCTTCTTGTTGCTCCTAATTCAAATACAAACTTATCTACACAACTTTCAAGGACTCCATTATCTGATTCCATATGTTTATGCAATTTTTGTTCCAATTTTTCCCCACTGCTAAGCCCTGAGTTCACTACTGCAGTCAGGTCAGTCTCTTTAAGCGAGTCTCTTTCTTAAAATCCTGTCTTGGTCCATTCAGTTCCCAGGTCCTGCTTCACAGCTAAAAAAACCCTCTTCACCCTTCAGGCTCAATTCAAGTTCTAATGTACTTCATTGTTGAGTTTTTTGTTTGTTTTTATTAGGAATATAAGGTTGCCATGTGTTGGAGTAGATATGATGGCAGCTAGCCACTATTTGCCAGGGACTGTGAGGCACTGGGTATTCGGCATCAAACAAGATAAACATGGCCCCTGCCTCCTGGAATTTACATTCTAGTCAGGGGAGACAGGTTAGTAAACACACAAATAAAAGATGGTCCGGCCTGTGGTGATGCCATGGAGAAACTAAAACAAGGTGATTAAGTTATAGATAAGGGTGGGGGCTCCTCTCAATGGTATGGCCTAGGGAGGCCTCCCTCAGGACATGGCATTTGAGCTGAGGCCTGAATCATACATAATAAAGTGTCAATGTGTCTTTTTTGTAGTAGATCCTTAGTATTTAATGAGGATAAAAGAATATTAAAACTAAATATGAATGGAACAACCATACCAGAAATAATAAGACTATTCATGCATTGTGAAGAACGTAACCAACGTCACTGAACAACTTATGTACAAACCGTTAAACGGGAACCCAAACTGCTGTGCAAACCTTCATCAAAAATACAATAAAACATTATTTTAAAAATTAAAAAAAAAAGCTATTATAGATTCTTGAATGAAGGCATAATGTGACAAAATCAGTGTTAAGAAAATTAACCTATGACTGGAAAGTCTGGAAGAAAATATCTGAGTTTTTCCTGATGCATAAATCCTCTCCTGGCACTGGAGACAGAAGGAGCCTTGGTGGGTGGCGCAGTAGTTAAAGCACTCGGCTGCTAGCTGAAAGGTCAGCAGTTTGAACTCACCAGCCGTGCTCCACAGGAGAAAGATGTGGCAGTCTGCTTGCATAAAGATTATAGGCTTGGAAACCCTATGGGGCAGTTCTGCTCTGTCCCTATAAGATCATTGTGAACCAGAACTCAAGGACAATGATTTTGTTTGGTTTTTACTGTAGCTAGAGACACTATTATGTAAGTTACTAATGGCACTTACCTATTTATTTGTTTCTAAACTATTTTTCCTTCCTAAAATGGGTTTTTTGGTTAACTTAGATCTTAAGAGCCTTGAGAAAATGGAAAATATCCATTATCCTCTAATAGAGGAGAGAAATTCTATTAGGAAAAAAAAGAAGGGTTTCAAAGATAGGAAACTAAATCTCAGAGAAATTAAATGAAGTGTCCATATCAGAGAGCTAAACAGCTCAACCTGGTCAAAAATCCAGTTTACTGATCCTTTCCCTTTAACAGTGCTGACACATGAAATAAGAAGCAAAACAAAAGATATATATCAAACCGCAGGTCCTATTTTGCATTTTAGCTTAATATAAAAAATAAAACCACAAACCGGATCCATTATATACTTCTGTTTCTTGCATGTTAACCCACTGCTATTCTTCTTTCCCAATCAGACTAAAAATTTATGAACTTTGTTGGAAAGCCTGGTGGTGTAGTGGTTAAGTGCTACAGCTGCTAACCAAAAGGTCAGCAGTTCAAACCCACCAGGCGCTCCTTGGAAACTCTATGAAGGGCAGTTCTACTGTGTTCTATAGGATCACTGTGAGTCAAAATCAACTTGAGGGCAAGGGCTTTGATGTTTTTTGGGGTTTTGATGCAAAGTGCCAATACAAATTAGGTGTGATTACTGGGAGAGGGAAGGACTTGCTTAGAGACACAAAGTTGTATTTAAACTTGGTAAAGCAGTCTTGGGACTCTCTCTTGGGCGCTATTTACACCTCCCCCCCGCCCCATTACAACTGTGCAATATGATTCCATTTGGGATTTCAAGTAAAGCTGGAATGCTGTATTCCCTGAAGAATGAATAGTGTTTAGTTTTAAAAAAAATATAAGGAGTGTGATACTTCTGGTCAAAAGTTCTCTTTCTGGAATTCATGACAAATGAAAAGAATTTTGGCAGTTCTTATAATGTCATTCTGCATCTCACAGGCAACGTGCAATTCCTCATGTCACTGTATCTTCGTTATTCACTGAAACAAGTGACATTATTACAAAGCAAGCTGGGGAAACAAACAAAGCCTCTCTCAGTTCCTGCCTTGATTCATTATTAGAATTCACCTTTTTTTCACCTTACCCACAATCCCAAATATTGAATGCCAAATGTTAGTCTCACTGAAAGACAATTTAAACATCAGCAAAATTGAATTCAGCCATCCTTAGTCATTGACTGATGACTCTACCCCATTCGTACATTTTTAAAGCAATACTTATGTCCTTCCCGGAAGTTCTTGCATTCCAGAGTACAACAAGGACTGGAGTACAACAAAGGAAAAATGCAAAAAGCCAAGTGTCAGGACAAGAGTTAGAAGCAAACACATACGTAGGTAAATCTGGGTCAACTTCCACCTCCCAATCACCCACATAGTAATATTTATAAGTAACTTTAAAGAAATATTATCTAATTTAAAGAAATTTAATTCTGGCTTAATATCAAACCTTAAAATGTGACAAAAATTGTGCCTCCTAACATATTTACAGAAAAGGCATTTATAAGGCAGTTTTACTAATTTTAATTCTGTAAAACATAATATTTAGTTGTACCATATATCCTGTTTTTCTAACGTCATATGATCATTGGTTTAAAAAAAAAGTTAACATCAATTTTTCATCCCCCATTTTAGAAAAAAAGTTAAATGTATCTGTTACCCCCAAAAATCAGAGATGATATGAACACTATTAAGTCACAAACACTACTAAACAGTTGTATACCCTCTATTTCTAAATTAACCGGAGTTCATTTAACAAATGACTCTTCTCTGTACTCCTACTGCTGATTACCTGCTGGAGCACAAATAAACAAAAAATAACATCTTCCTCTGTTAAAGTCACATCTGCAGGAAAAAGACTACTAAAAAAAGAACAGCTGCTGTTCCAAGTTAATATCCTGCCGGTTGATATTTTGCAACGCTCAGGGCTGAACAATGTTTTAAAGAAATAGTTTGAAATTCTCATATATTTATATGGAAATTCCTGGCTCCAACCATTTTTAACTAATGTAATTTACTGAATAAGACTTCCACTTTTTCTGAATTCCCAGGTTGAGCTATATTTTCTAAAACTCTATTAAAAATTTTTTTCAGTATTCCCTGCTCCCCTTTCTTTTGCATCACATATATTTACCATTTATGATTCTAATGTGTAAATATTAGTATCAACAACTAGAGACAAATTTCATTTAGAAAAATCCAGAAAAAAGTGATAATCTGGATACATGTACAGATAAAAAAGATGGAGGCATAAGAAATGATAACCATAATTGTACTTGACCTGTACTTAATCTTTCAAATAAACCAAAAAAAAAAAAAGATTAGGTTAAATAAATGTTTGTGCAACTTTATGTACGCCACTGGTAAGTTAAAGGAGATTTACAAATCCTTTATCAAATGATGTGTTGTTACCTTGTACGCACTGGTGAAAACCATTCATAGTAAAACTTGATATGTGTACTTCTAAAAATTTCTTCAATTATCTATTAAAAGCCTTCTCTAATTTCAAGTTTGAAAGCTGAACTAATGAATTATTGACAATTAAATTAGAGTTTAACAATATGGAAATAAAAAAACATTTAATCTCTTGGAATGAAATTATTTCCAGGATGTAAAATCACCTATCCAGTACCCTGCCTTTTAATTTCTTATGTCCTTTTGCTTACTTAGTGGCTCTTGACCTTGACTATACTATGGAATCACATGAGAGGCTTATTAAACTTTCAATGCCACAGCTGCATCCCAAATCACATAAATCAGAATCTCTTGGTAGGCAGGCATGAGTATCGATATGGTTTAAGCAACTTCCCAGGTGACTTTAATATACCACACCAAGGTAAAGAATCATTGTTTTAATTGTATACCAATTTCAATTTACATAGTACTTTCATTTTAATCCCCTAGACAGTCCTTTGAAAATAGATGAGTCAATGAGATTCATCATTTTACAAGAGAGTTGAACACGGACAGAGACCAAAAACAATTTGCCAAAGGTCACTCTGTAGTTGAGCATTACAGCTGGAACTCAATTCCACGTTTCACAACACCAAGTATGACAACACTTGTGTCCACCATAATAAGACTCTTTCCATCCCATGTATATACCCTAGTTATAAATTATTCTTATCTCTTCAAGAATAAACCCTTAAAGATCCCAAAAGAACCTAGCTTCATTCTTTTAGATCCTTCTTCTCTTGCATTCTTTAATAAAGGTTCTCAAACACATGCAGCCTAACAGATTTTGGGTAGATTAATAAAGGTCTGAAAATAAAATACATAAATTTAAATTCCAGTAGTCCAAAATGATGACAAATATATGAAATATGATATCAGATCTTGCCGTCAATTGCGGGGGTACTGTCCAGCCCAACCCCGTTGCTGTCTAGGCGCTTCCAACTCATAGCAACCCTATAGGACACACTAGAACTGCACCACAGGGTTTCCAAGGAGAGGCTGTAGATTCGAACTGCTGACCTTTCAGTTAGCAGGCAAGTTCTTAACCACTGTACCACCAGGGCTTCAAGGGGTACTGCCCACAAAAAGTTTATTCTAAACAATATTTCTGGCATTTAAGCTGAAATAAAGTCCACAGAATGATTTTTCTATTAAAACTGACATATTTTAAATACAACCATACATCAACCTGCATATTGCATTGGACAAATGTGCTGCAAAAGACCTCTTTAAAGTGTTAAAAAGTAAGGATGTCACTTTGAGGACCAGAATGCGCCTCACCCGAGCCATGGTATTTTCAAACACCTCATATACATACAAAAGCTGGACAATGAATAAGGAAGACCAAAGAACTGATGTCTTTGAATTATAGTGTTAGCAATGAATATTGAATATACCATGGACAGAAAGACGAACAAACAAATCTGTGTTGGAAGAAGTACAGCCAGAAAGCTCCTTAGAAGCGAGGATGACAAGACTTCATCTCATGTACTTTAGACATGTTATCAGGAGGGATCAATCCCTGGAAAAGGACATCATGCTTGGTAAAGCAGAGGGTCAGAAAAAAGATGAAGACCCTTAACAAGACGGAGTGACACAGTGGCTACAACTATGGGCTCCAACATAGCAACGACTGTGAGGATGGCACAGGATGGGACCGTATTTCGTTCTGTTGTACACAGGGTCACTAAAAGTCAAAACTGACTCAACAGCACCTAACAACAACATACTTTATTTTGAGGTTAAGAAAGCAAGGAGAAAAAAGCCAATATAAAGTTCCAATAAGATTATGTTGTAGAAAAATAACCCAATTTGTGTATTTGATATCTTCATTTAATAGTCTGTACAAAAATATGTTAAGTTATAATACACTTAGTAAGTCAACAAACATTTCTTAAACTTCTGGGTACTGTAAAGCGCACCTGGTATTAGGCTACAAGGAAAAGACATTTACAAATAGAAACATGTAGGAGGAAGACCCAGTTTGAAAGGTAAGATGAATTTTAGATAGAGTGCATTTGAGGTAAAGAAAACATCCAAGTAATAATGTCCAGTTAGAGGCAGGAATTGGCACTGAGAAGAAAAGATAATCATGCATAGAGAGGTAATGGCTGTAAGAAGATTAGGTAATAGACAAAACTTCCAGATAAGACTGAGTTAATTCTTCCATTCCAGACTCAGGGCTGCTTCTTTCCTAGAACCCTCCCCGATCTGTCCTTTTTCTGTAAGTACTACCTCTCCCTAACCAATTGTTTTTAAGAAAGGATCTAATACGAATTTTGAAGGTTTAAGATTTCTCCTGGAGACATTTACATATAAAGCTTTAACACTGTTCAGATATAGAAATATTTTTTTCATGTAATAAGGAGGGAGAAAAATCAGCTTAAGCTTCAGCTATAAGACAAAAGAGGTACAAAGGGGCTGGTACTCTCACAGAACTAATGAGCGAAGACCAGACATGTTGTGGGATGACATCAAGGACATCATACCTGAAGAAAGCAAGAGGTCATTAAAAAGACAGGAAAAAAAGAAAAGATCAAAATGGATGTCAGAAGAGACTCTGAAACTTGCTCATGAGCATAGCACAGCTAAAGTGAACAGAAGAAATAATGAAGTAAAAGCTGATCAGAAGATTTCGAAAGACGGCTCAAGAACACAAAGTATTATAATAAAATGTGCAAATACCTACAGTTAGAAAACCAAAAAGTAAAACACGCTTGGCATTTTTCAAGCTGAAATAACAGAAGAAAAACTTCAAGCCTCAAGTTGCAATACTGAAGGATTCTACAGGAAAAATATTGAACGACACAGGAAGGATCAAAAGAAGATGAAAGGAATACACAGAGTCACTGTACCAAAAAGAATTGGTAGACATTCAACCATTTCAGGAGGTAATATATGATCAAGAACCGATGGTACTGAAGGACGAAGTCCAAGTTACAATGAAAATACTGGTTAAAAATAATAATAATAATAAGGCTTCAGGAAGTGGTGGAATCCCAACTGAGATGTTTCAACAAACTACTGCAACGCTGGAAGCGCTCACTCGTCTATGCCAAGAAATGTGGAAGACAACTACCTGGCCAACCAAATGGAAGAGATCCGTATTTATGCCTATTCCAAAGAAAGGTGACCCAACCAAATTTGGAAATTATCAAACAATATCATTAATATCACATGCAAGTAAAATTTTGCTGATGATCATTCAAAAGTGATTTCAGCATTATACTGACAGGGAACTGCCAAAAGTTCAAGCCAGATTCAGGACAGAACATGGAACAAAGGATATCACTGCTGATGTCAGATGGATCTCGACTAAAAGCAGAGAATACCAGAAAGATGTTTACCTGTGTTTATCGACCATGCAGAGGCGTTCAACTGTGTGGATCATAACAAATTATAGATAACATTTCAAAGAATGGAAATTCCACAACGCTTAATTGTGCTCATGAGGAACCTGTACAAGAGGCAGTCCTTTGAACAGGACAAGGGAATGCTGGATGCTTTCAAGTCAGGAAGGGTGTGTGTCAGGGTTGTATCCTTTTGCCATACTTCTTCAATCTGTATGACTGAACAAACAATCCAAGCAGCTGAACTATACGAAGAAGAACATGTCATCAGGACTGGAGGAACACTCATTAACAACCTGCGTTATGCGATGACACAATCTTGTTTGCTCAAAGTGAAGGACTTGAAGCACTTACTGATGAAGATCGATGACTACAGCCTTTGGTGTAGATTACATCTCAACAGAAGAAAACAAAAATCCTCACAATTGGACAAATAAGCAAAATCATGAAAAATGGAGACAAGATTGAAGTTGTCGAAGATTTCATTTTACTTGGATCCACAATCAACACCCATGAAAGCAGCAGTCAAGAATAAAACCACCTATTGCTTTGGGCAAATTTACTGCACAAGACCCCTTTAAAGTGTTAAAAAGCAAAGATGTCACCTTGAGGGCTAAGGTGTGCCTGATCCATGGTATTTTCAATCACCTCATATACATATACACAAAAGCTGGACAATAAATAAGGAACACTGAAGAAGACTTGATGCCTTTGGATTACGGTATTGGTGAAGAAGATAGAATATACCATGGGCTGCCAGAAGAACAAACAAATCTGTCTTGGAAGAAGTACAGCCAGAACGCTCCTTTGAAGTGAGGATGGTGAGACTTCATCTCACATACTTTGGACATGTTATCAGGAAGGGCCAGTTCCTAGAGAAGGACATCATGCTTGGTAGAGGGCCAACGAAAAAGAGTAATACTCTCAATAAAATGGACTGACACAGAGGCTGCAATGATGGGCTCAAACACAGTAACAATTTTGTGGATGACACAGAACCAGGCAGTGTTTCTGTTCTGTTGTATACAAGGTCACTATGAGTCACAAGCGACTCGGCAGCACCTAACAACAAATGCATTTACATCAAGGATGAAAACAAATGCATTTACATCGAGGATGAAGATGGAGACACGAAGTCTCAACAAGCAGAGTAGTGTAGGTCAGACCTTCATACCTACACATTTGCATATTACTTGCAGGCCTCATTTATTTCAATATATGATGAAATCAATATTCATACTGAGTAGCCTTAGTCATCTAAAGAAGGTACATTACTTTAGCACTCTTAAAAATGTACATAGCTCCTAAGGAATACTTTTGCAGCTACACACATGCATGGACGCGCGCGTGCACACACACACACACTACACCTTGTCTGTAACTTTTTTTCTTATTTTTGCCAGCAGCTAATCAAACTTTGACTCCTTCACGAGTCACCACATAAGCAGCTCATTCTATTTGGCTTCATTCCTTCCTGCCTAGTCTTACCACTCCAGCCACCTGACTCACCTTTAGCAAACCCTCCCTACTTTCCCTACTGGCAGTGAAGAATGACTCAGGGTTAGAGTGTCACAATATAATACAAAACTGAATCCATGTATGTTCATCTTTAAAAAGACAACAAGGAAAGGTGGGTTTTGAGGAAAAGAGATGAGAATATGAAGGGAGACATGGGGTCTAGCTTACCAATATTTGCCATTTATTTAAGTAAAAAATACTCATTTCTCCTCTCTTAGTTTTTTTATGGCATATATTGTCAGGATATTATATACTATTATTACCTGTTCTGCTTTCTCCCTCTGTAATATCAATAGGGAAAACTGAAGGGTTTCCCTATTATCTGGGTCATTTGATAAAACCCCACGATAGGAAATCTTCTAAGAAAATGTGATATTTAAGTTTTTGTATTTGTATTTTTTTAAATCTATTTAAAAATTTACAAAAGAATTAAAACCACCTGTCCTCACTTAAAAAAAAAGATGTAACTTTTCTTCACTTAAGTAAACAAATGTTAATAGTGTGGTACATACCCTTTGCAAATGTCTCCTATATTGTTCAGGCCTAAGTATAATTACATATATGTAATCGCTTTTTAAATAACAATGTTATATTCATCTACATCTTGCTTTTCTCACTTTTCAGTATCATGGAAAGCATTCCAGACAGATCTACCTCATTCATTTCCATAGCTAAATACGGTGTATTTCCCTAAACCCGAGGCTATTCAGAAGGTTTTAAGTATTTTGCAATTACAAGAAACACCAAGAACATCCTTATTAGAAATGTCACCATTAATGTGTGAATATGCGTGCATAGTCATCGACACTTAAGTTTTAGACCTTTTATAGTTTGGCCAATCTGATAGCCAAAATCTTCAATCGTTGTTTTAATTTGCATTTTAAAAATTATAACCGAGGTTGAAAGCAGCTTTTTATAGTTACAGTAACATGTATTTCTTCTTCAACGGACAGTTTTTATTCTTTAACCATTGTTCTATTTGGTTTTATTATTAATTTCTAGGTGCTCTTTGAGAATATCAACCTTTTCTGTCTTTTAATTTGTTTTACAATGTCTACTACAGTACACTAGTGTCAAGAAAATTTGGAAATGAAAAGTTTAAGCCCATTCTTTCAATGTAATATTGGAGAACAGCTTCAACAAGGTCACCAAAGGATTATTTAATTCTGCAGGAAAATATACCTGTGCTTGACTTTGCTATTTACTATTTGATTAGAGCCCAGACACTGTTAAATTCCATAGAACTTGTAGATTTCTATCCTGGAGAAATAAACCCAAAGGTTTATTCATTATAGTGAACCATGCTTATGTTTCTAGAATAAAACCTATATAGTCATAGAATATTACCTTCTCAACACACTACTAGATTTGATTTGCTAATACTTTGTTTAGGATTTTCGCAGCTGTATTTTCTCTTTTGTGCCATTTTCATTAGGCTTTCTGTATTTCATCAGTTTTTCCACTATTTTTTTTTTCTGTTTGAGGATAACACATTGAATTTAGTGTAATAACTCCTTAGTTTCCTCCAATCCATGACAGCTTCTCAGTCATTTGTTGTTTTCTTTCCACAAACTTGACCATTTTAAAGAGTACTGACCAGGTATTTTGTGGAATGTCCCACAATTTGGGTTTGTTTGATGTATTTTCATGACTAGACTGGGGTTATGGGCTTGGGGGAAGAGTACCACAGAAGAGAGGTACACTTCTTATGACATCAGGGGTTACTAATATGATGTATTAGTGGTGATGTTACTGGTGATGTCCATCTTGATCATTTGGTTGTTAACAACTTTTTTCACTTTATCAATTGTCTTAGTTACCTAGTTGCCACAACAAACATTACTACAAGTAAGTGGCTTAAAGAACAGAAATGCATTGTCTCACAGCTTTGGAGACTAGAAATCCAAATGAGGGCATCGGCTCTAGGGGAGGGTCCTTCCTTATCAACAGCCCCAGGAGTTCCCTAGCTTTCCTTGGCATCACCCCCTTGTGCCTGTCTCTGTGTATGTTCTCTTTTTATAAGACACCACTTACAAGTGATTAGTTTAGAACCAACCCTATTCTGATATGACCTCATTAACATAAAACCTTTAGTTCCAAACATGATCATATTTACAGGTACAGGGATTAGGAATTAAACACATATTTTGGGAGGGAAACAATTCAATCCATAACACATTGTTATCAGTCTGTTCAGGTTTTGTGCCTCTTCTTGAGTTTCACTGTGATAATTTATATTTTGTTTTAAAAAAAATCACCTGTCTCATCTAGATTTAGAAAACTGTATTTGTTTAAAACAGTACAAAATATTTTACTCATTATTTTTATGTCCTCTAAATCTGCAATTACACTGCCTTTCTCGATCCTAATGTATTTTACTGTTTTCTTTTTTTCATTTAGGCTCTTTTGAGGCTTGCCAATTTTACTCATCTTTAGTTTTGAGTTTTATTATCGGGTATACTTCTGTTTTTCTAATTTACTGCCAACTTTAACTCCATTATTTACCAGAGAAGCAGTACCATATTTTCATACAATTAACGTGCACCTTCTACGTTTGTTTGCCAACTGCTCCATCCCCACACGAAGTAGTTTCACAAGAGTGCTGAGCTAATTTTTTTTACAGCAACATGTAAAAAAAAATTGGCATAGCAGTGTTTACGAAAATACCTCGCAGGGAGAGGAAGTGGTTGGCAAACATAGAAGGTGCGTGTTATTTACGTTAAAAAAAATATGGTATTTGGATCTTCACAGCTGGTCAGCGTTTTAACAGATCAAGAAGTGAAGAAGAAGAAGACAAAGAGAATGAGGCAAATGAGTAAAGCAACAGAGGATTGAAAAACATGGAAAATGTAATCTGGCCTAGCTACAATATATAATACATGTGGAGTGGAATAAGAAGAACAGATGTAAGCAACGTTGTACAGGTGGGAATATAATATTATATTCAATAAACAGATCCCTACTACCAGAAATTAAAGGTCATTCATAACTAGTTCAAAATGTTTATTACTTATTATCTCCCACCACAATCTGACAAAGTGTCTGGCTCTCAAAAAAAAGTTTAAAGAATGAATGGGCAAACCATCTCCCGTCACATTAGTCTTGTCCTCACAATCTTCTGAAAAAGCCCTGCTAATTCCCCCAAAATGCTTGCCCCTTTTTCTCATGCTGTTTTCTCTCTGAAAATGCCTCTTCCACTGCCTCTGCACTCAGTCTCTCCATTTCAATCTTATCCATCCTCCAAGGATCAGTTCTCCTTCATGACGTTTTTGCCATAATTGCATGTCATAGTTCTCTCTCTACTTTCTGTCCAAATATCCTTTTGTGCCAAAGTATGTCACCTGACTATAATCAATTTAAAGCATCTTATTTATTAACATAATCTGTTGTTGTTGTTGTTGGATGCTGTCGAGTCGGTTCCGACTCATAGCGACCCTATACACGACAGAACGAAACACTGCCCGGTCCTGTTCCATCCTTACAATCGTTGTTATGCTTGAGCTCACTGTTGCAGCCACTGTGTCAATCCACCTCGTTGAGGGTCTTCCTCTTTTCCGCTGACCCTGTACTCTGCCAAGCATGATGTCCTTCTCCAGGGACTGATCCCTCCTGACAACATGTCCAAAGTATGTAAGACACAATCTCGCCATCCTTGCCTCTAAGGAACATTCTGGCCGCACTTCTTCCAAGACAGATTTGTTCGTTCTTTTGGCAGTCCATGGTATATTCAATATTCTTCCCCAACACCACAATTCAAAGGCGTCAATTCTTCTTCGGTCTTCCTTATTCATTGTTTGGCTTTCACATGCATATGATGCGATTGAAAATACCAGGCCTTGGGTCAGGCGCACCTTAGTCTTCAGGGTGACATCATTGCTCTTCAACACTTTGAAGAGGTTCTTTGCAGCAGATTTGCCCAATGTAATGCGTCTTTTGATTTCTTGACTGCTGCTTCCATGGCTATTGATTGTGGATCCAAGTAAAATGAAAAAGCTTGAAAACACCTTAAGAGGTAGGGATTTATATCATGTTCCTTTTATATCCCAACATGGCCTAGTACAGTGTAAGTAACAGGAAACAGAAAGAAAAATATTTAGGAGTTCAAGCTTTGCTGTCACTAACTCAAAAACCAGTTCTACCACTTAATAGCTCATATGATGCTAGTAAAGTTATTTAATATCTCTAAGCCTCAGTTTTCTCATTCGTAAATCTGAAAGAGTAAAAGTATCTATACTTTATAACATTATGTGAAGATTAAATAAAATAATGAATGTAAAAAGAACATTGCTGTTTTAAGCTCCCATCGAGTCAGTCCCTACGTACAACAGGATAGGACCACTGTGATACATAGGCTTTTCACTGGCTGATTTTTTGAAGTAGATCACTAAGACTTTCTTCCTAGCCCATCTTAGTCTGGAAACTCCACTGACATCTGTTCAGCATCGTAACAATTAGCACTCAACAAAGGTTAGCTTTTAGTATTACTATTACAAAGTTCCTGATGTTATTCGGTATAACTGGTGTTCAGCAAGTTTCTAATAAATTAAATCATAAATAAAACTTTCAAACTATGGTAATTCTACAGCACATTGATTCTAAATGTTAGAAAACAGCAGGAGAAACATACTTGTTTGTTTCCTACTCCATTATCTTCCTAACTAGACTAGCTACATAAGATCAGGGATTATGTCTATCTAAAGTACTACCATATCGAAAGCACCTACCAGAGATCACGGGAGAAACACACTGTGCACAAATTGGGCATCCAAGTAACTGCTGAATAAATTAGTGAAATAACTAATATTTTATAAAGTCCAAAGAGTTTACACAGATGTTTACATCACTAACACCAGCTGCTTCACCCTTTCCCCTATCCACCCCCCCAAAAAAAACCTCAGCCTACGGAAAACATAAAAATGCTTAATTTCCTATTACCAAATACAGACTTAAATCTGCATCTATGAATAAAAGAAAATGACCCAAATAATGGCTGCAGTATTAAGTTCTGCATTCAGAAGTTTATTATAGTGTTTTCAGGTACCCAGGAAAGACCAGAAAGCTAGGTATTATAAGTCACAAAGGACACTACAGCCTCTAATTGAGTGCAGGCGGTGCTCTTGACAGGGATATTTACAGAAACAACAAACTTAAAGAAGGTGGCAAGAGACAATCTCTTTCAGTTTCAAGCACTGCTTTTTGTGCTTGCTGGTTCCCTTTCACACTTGTCTCTCTTTCTCTGTGTGTGTGTGTGCGCGTGTGCGTCTGTAAGGGATTTCAAATACCCAATGATTTTGAAAAAAGAAAGGTATCTGGTTCCCTTAGCTTATGCAACAATTATACTAATCTGCAAGAAATCCAGAAATTATTTTTCAATAAAAACATTAAAATTTTATCATTAAAACAAATCATCAAAATTGTAGCTTTACACTGAGCTTCTAAGGTGCTGCTCCTGTTGATAAAATACTAGACATCTTTCTTGTCTTGAGTACGTATCATAGTTTCATAGCTGTCCTCACAAATACCTGTAAGTACAGGGCTAGAAATCTCATCATACAGAAAATCAAATAAAGCATCTATCCACCTCTCCTTCATCAGATAGCTGATATGCCATCTCAAAAATAACCTTAAAAACAGTCACCACCAACCTTATACAAGACTTGCATTCAACAAGAAACCGTGCCATATCCCCTGAAGTCTTCTTAAAACCAAAAAACCGTTTAGCTTAACTAGTAATAAAAAAAAAAAGTCTGCCTTGAGCATTATACTCTTTTAAGAACTATCTATATGGGATCAAATCGACAACAGCAACTTATACAGGTTAGAAAGAACAGAAGTGGAAATTATCCATCCTTTTTAAGCTCTTAAATTTTAAGATTTGCAGTTTAACACCATTCCTTAGAAACACCACTCACCCCTTCCCCCTAGATTTCTGCCTATTTTTTTTTTTTCCTTGCTAATACTGAAATTCTCATATGGACGCAAATACTGAAGTCATCCTCATTAGCAGAGGAATAACCTAAGTCACAGGCATAAATTGCACAGTTTCTGAGCATTTTAGACATTTCTCATAGCAAAAAGCTCGATCAGGAGAGTCAATTTTATAACCTAAAATACTGGACAAGGCTTTATATTTATTATCAAGCACCTGCCATTTAGATGTAAATTACTTTTCTTACCTTCTACAGAGATTTTGGAATACATTTTGGCTTTGCATTTTTTCAATATTTAAGGGGACTATGTTGTCAAGGGAGCCCTGGTGGTGCAGTGGTTAAGAGCTTGGCTGCTAACCAAAAGGCTGACAGTTCAAATCCACCAGCTGCTCACTGGAAGCACTATGGGGCAGTCTTACTCTGTCCTATAGGGTCACTATAAGTTGGAACAGTGGTATGTTGTCAAGTGCTCCTGCAGACTGAAAGGAGAACAAACCCTGACACTGAAACTAATCTAAAAACAAGGGTCATAGAAGAAAAACTCTTACATCAAAAAAAGCTACAATTTCTAAGAACAGCAACCTTGCTTTTCAAGATTAGTTATTTTGGGTCAAAATATTTTTTCTTGCGATTTAACCAAATTCCAGAGCACTGGGGGTGCAGTGGTTAAGAGTTCGGTTGCTAAAATAGCTGCTCCTTAGAAACCCTAATTGGCAGTTCTACTCTGTCCTATTCGGTCACTATGAGTCGGAATCGACTCAACATCAACTGGTATTCTAGTACCTGAATTACAAAAGTTATATTATGCTGTTTCTTAAAGAAAAAAGCTTCTTGTATAACTATCATGAAATCACTATTCACTAAAGAAACAACTTCTGAAATGTGAATATCATAAATGACAGAATAAAATGCTATAAACCATTGACTACTTGGCCTTAATGATATTTATATCTGTACATAAAGCACTAAACATTGTGATGGTTATGTGCATACATTTAAGCTTTTCCTACCACATTCATGTTCTGCATGTTCAATATAACTACTTAATGCTCTAGAACAAGGGATATGTGTGACAAATGTTTTCTGAGTTAACACATATAAGTATAAATAAACTTTAAACACATTCCAGGAAGTTAGGATGATGTGAAAGAGAAAAAGTTCCATAGCCATTCCACAGTTATATAGAAAATGAACATAATCATTTTCTATACATTCTTCTATGCTTAAAAAATATTTATGGTCTCGAGGCAGAGCCAACATGGCACTATAGACAAAAGTGCTATGCCGTCCTTTTACAGCAAAGACACGAAAAACTATGCGAAACAGATACAAACGTCAATCCTGTAACCCTAAGTACCAAATGAAGGAAGAAAGAACTCAATCAAGCACCGAATGGACATGGAAAAAATAAGACTAAAAAATTTACAACAGGGAACAAGAGACGTCAATCTGTAAATGATAACGTCAGAACAATAAAAGAGGCAATAAATTTTCAAATGGAGAGGAAATCAAGGCATTATCAAGTAATAAAAGACTGGGTTAAACTTAGAAAGACAGGGGTAAATTTCCAGGTAACCAAAGTTTACAAACCTAGTCATCAAAATAAAGAAGAAAAACAAAGTCTCAGTAAATACAAAATCTACAAAAATGAAAGAAACAAACAAAAAAAGCATAAAAAAAGGAATTCAGCACAGAAGAGTAAGAGAAAAAAAGAAAACACCACCACAAGAAAAAGCACTTGAAAATGACAGGAATAAACTCACACTGATCAATAATCATACTGAACATAAATGGCTTAAACGCACCCATAAAGAGACAGAGAGTGACAGAATGGATAAAAAAAAACAGGACTCATAAATATGGTGTCTACAACAGACACATCTTAGAAACAAAGACATAAATTTATGAAAAATCAAAAAGATAGAAAAAACATATCAAGCAAAGAGCTGCCAAAAAGAGCAGGAGTGGCAATACTAATGTCAGATAAAGTAACCATAAAAGACAAGGAAGGGTATTATATAATAATTAAAGGGACAATCCACCATAAAGACATAACCATAATAAACATCTACATACCCAATGACAGGGCTACAAAACACATGAAACAAACTCTTAACGGCACTGAAAAAAGAAGCTGACAGTTCCACAATAATAGTAGGAGACTTCAACATACCATTCTCAGTAAAGGACACAACATCTAGAAACTCAGTGAAGATACTGAAGATCTAAAGGCCACAATCAACCACCTCAACCTCGTACACATATGTAGAATACTCCACCCAAGAGTAGCAACGTAGAAATTAGTAACAGGAAGAGCAAGGAAAAAATCAAATACACGGAAACTGAATAACACCCTTCTTAAAAACCACTGGGTGACAGAAGAAATCAAAGATGGAATAAAACCCAAAGACAACTCATCAGACATGGAAGGGACTGGAGAGTGGGTAGGAGACAGATGCTGATGAAGCTATTTGTATCAGGTGGACACTTGAGACTGTGTTGGCATCTCCTGTCTGAAAGGGGGATGGGAGGATAGAGAGAGTTGGAAGCTGGCAAAATTGTCACGAAAGGAGAGACTGGAAGGGCTGACTCATTAGGGGGAGAGCAAGTGGGAGTACGGAGTAAGATGTATATAAACTTATATGTGACAGTCTGACTTGATTTGTAAACGTTCACTTGAAGCTCAATAAAAGTTAATTAAAAAAAAAAAAAAGAATGATGAGAACGTATGATACAAAGCTCTTCATCCCGGTTGAACAAATAGAAAGAGAACAGCAAAAGAAGCCCACAGGCACTAGAAGAAAGGAAATAATAAAGATCAGAGCAGAAACAAATGAAATAGAGAAAACAATGAAAGAATCAACAAAATCGAAAGTTGATTCTTTGAAAGGATCAACAAAATTGACAAGCCTTTGGTCAAAGGGACAAAAGAAAAGCAGGAGAGGATGCAAATAACCCAAATAAGAAATGAAATGAGGGACATTACAACAGATGCAACTGATATTATTAAAAGGATCATAAAAGAGTACTCTGAAAACTATACTCCAACGAACTTGAAAACCTAGAGGAAATAGACAAATTTCTAGAAACAAACTACCTACCCAAACTAACACAAACTGAGGTTGAAAATATGAACACACTCATAATAAGAGAAGAGATTGAAAAGGTAATTTAAAAAAATTTCCAAGAAAAAGTAGCCCTGGCCCAGATGGATTCACTGGAGAATTCTACCAAATATTCAGGGAAGAACTTACACAGTAACTACTCAACCTATTTCATAACAAAGAAAAGGAAGGAATACTTCCAAATTCATTGTATGAAGCCAGCATAACCCAGATACCAAAACCAGGGAATGACACCACAAAAAAAGAAAGTTACAGACCAATATCTCTCATGAATATAGATGCAAAAATTCTCAACAAAATTCTAGCCAATAGAATTCAGCATCATATCAAAAAAATAATACACCAGGACCAAGTGAGATTCATGCCAGGTATACAAGCATGCTCTTTGTTATCAAGTTTATTCCAACTCATAATAACCCTAAAGGGAGCAGAACTGCCCCCACAGAGTTTCAAAAGAGCAGCTGGTAGGTTCGAACTGCCAACCTTTTGGCTAGCAGCTGAGTTCTTAACCACATCACCACCACTGCAAACCCTGGTGGTATAGTGGTTAAGTACTATGGCTGCTAACCAAAACGTCAGCAGTTCGAATTCACCAGACACTCCTTGGAAAACTCTATGGGGCGGTTCTACTCTTTGCTATAGGTTCACTATGAGTTGGAATCAACTCAACGGCAACAGTTTTGATTTTTGGATACAAGGATGGTTCAACATTAGAAAACCAATCAACATAATCCACCACATAAATAAAAGGATCACATGATCATCTCAATAGACACAGAAAAGGCATTCAACAAAGTCCAACACCCGTTCCTAATAAAAACTCTCAATAAAATAGGTATAGAAGGGAAAGTCTTCAACATAACAAAGGGCATCTATACAAAACCAACAGCAAACATTCTTAATGGAGAGAGGATGAAAACATTCCTCTTGAGAACAGGAACAAGACAAGGGTACCTTTTATCACTACTTCTATTCAACACTGGGCTGGAAGTCCTAGCTAGAGCAAGAAGGCAAGAAAAAGAAATGAAGGGCATTCAAATTAGTAAGAAAGAAGTAAAACTGTCCCAATCTGTGAATGATATGATACTATACACAGAAAACACAAAAGACTCACCTAATCTTCAACAAAGACCAGAAGTCCATCAAATGGGGAAGAGACAGTCTTTTTAACAAATGGTACTGGCAAAACTGGATGTCCATATGCAAATAAATGAAATAGGACCCATACCTCACACCGTATACAAAAACTAATTCAAAATGGATCAAAGGCCTAAACATAAAACCAAGAACTATAAAGATCATAGAAGAAAAACAGCGTGAACACTAGGGCCCTAATACAAGGCATTAAAAGGATACAAACCATAACTAACAATACATAAACACCAGAAGATAAGCCAGATAACTGGGATCTTCTAAACCTTAAATGCTCATGTACATCAAAATACTTCACCAAAAGAGTAAAAAGAGAACCTACACACTGGGAAAAAATTTTTAGCTGTGACAAATCCAACAAAGGTCTTATCTCTAAAATCTATTGGAAAATCCAGCACCTTTACAACAAAAAGACAAATAATACAAGTAAAGAATGGGCAAAGGATATGAACAGTCACTTCACCAAAGAAGACATTCAAGCAGCTAACAGACACATGAGGAAATGCTTGCAATCACAAGCCATTAGAGAAATGAAAAACAAAACCACAATATGATCTCACCCCAACAAGGCTAGCACTAATCCAAAAACACAAAATAATAAATGTTGGAAAGGTTGTGGAAAGACTGGAACACTTATGCACTGCTGGTGCGAATGTAAAATGGTACAACCACTTTGGAAAACACTTTGGGCTTACTTAAAAAGCTAGAAATAGAAATACCATAAGATGCAGCAATTCCACTCCTAGGAATATACCCTAGAGAAATAAGAACTGTCACAAGAAAACACATGTGCACACCCATGTTAACTGCAGCATTGTTCACAATAGCAAAAATATGGAAACAACCTAGGTGCCCATCAACAGATGAATGGATAAAAAAAGTTATGGTACATACATACAATGGAATATTATGCAACGATAAAGAACAATGATGAATCCGCAAAACATCTCACAACATGGATGAATCTGGAGGGCATTATGCTGGGTGAAATTAGTCAGTCACAAAAGGACAAATATTGTATGAGACCACTCTTATAAGAACTCAAGAAAATGTTTAAACACAGAAAAAAGCATTCTTTGATGGTTATGGGGGAGGGGAAGAAAATTCACTAACTAGATAGTAGAAAAGGATCAACTTCAGTGAAGGGAAGGACAACACATAATACAGGGGAAGTCAGAACAATTGGACCAAAGCAAAAGCTAAGAAGTTCCCTGGAAACATCCAAACACTTTGAGGGACAGAGGAGCTGAGGCCTGGGGAACCACAGTTTCAGGGGACATCTAGGTCAACTGGCAATAACAAAGTTTATTAAGAAAATGTTCTGCATCCCACTTTGGTGAATGGCATCTGGGGTCTTAAAAGCTTGCAAGCAGCCATCTAAGATGCGTCAATTGGTCCCATTGCACTTGAAGCAAAGGAGGAAGAAGAAAACTGAAGACACAAGGAAAATACTAGCCCGACAGACTAAAGGACCAGCCTGAGAACAGAAGAACTAGATGGTGCCCGGCTACCACCAATGACCACTCTGACAGGGAACACAACAGAGAGTCCTGGGCGGAGCATGAGAAAAGTGTGGAGCAGAACTCAAATTCACCTAAAAAGACCAGACTTAATGGTCTCACAGAGACTGGAGGAACCCATGAAAACTACGGCCCCTGGAATATCTGTTAACCCTGGACTGAAACCATTCCTGAAAGCCTACTCTTCAGACAAAGATTAGATAGGACTATAAAACAGAAAATAATACTCGTGAGTGTGCATCTTAGTTCAATCAGATATACGAGACTAAACGGCGGTTCCTGCCTGGAGGCAGGATGAGAAGGCAGGAAGAGACAGAAGCCGGTCTAAAGGACACCAGGAACCCAGGGTGGAAAGGGCGAATCCGCTGTCACTTTGTGGGGATTGCAATTAATGTCACAAAATAATATGTGTATAAATTTTTGTATGAGAAGTTGACTTGAGCTGTAAACTTTCACCTAAAGCACAATTAAAAAAAAAAAAAAAACGACGCATTGTATTAGGCAAATCTGCTGCACAAGGCCTGTTTAAAGTGTTAAAAAGCAAAGATATCACTTTAAGGATTAAGGTGTGCCTGACTCAAGCCATAGTATTTTCAGTCACCTCATATGCACTCGCCAGCTGGATAATGAATAAGGAAGACCGAAGAATTAATGCCTTTGAATTACGGTGTTGGTGAAGAATATTGAATATACCATGGACTGCCAAAAGAAGGGAAACGCTGGTGGTGTAGTGTTTAAGTGCTACGGCTGCTAACCAAAGGGTTGGCAGTTCAAATCCGCCAGGCGCTCCTTGGAAACTCTATGGGGCAGTTCTACTCTGTCCTATAGGGTCGCTATGAGTTGGAATCGACTCGACAGCACTGGGTTTGGTTTTTTTTTGGTTTTGGCCAAACGAAGGAACAAATCTGTCTTGGAAGAAATACAGCCAGAATGCTCCTTAGAAGCGAGGATGGCAAGACTTCTCACTTACTTTGGACATGTTATCAGGAGGGACCAGTCCCTGGAGAAGGACACCATGCTTAGCAAAGTAGTGGGTCAGCAAAAAAGAGGAAGGTCTTCAACAAAACGGACTGACACAGTGGCTGCAACATTTGGCTCAAACATACCAAAGACTGTGAGGATGGTACAGGACCTAGGAGTGTTTCATTCTGTTGTACGAAGGGTTGCTATGAGTCGGAACCAACAGGACAGCACTTCACAACAACCAGAAGTTTTAATTTACAGTATTAATTCTGGCATAACTATATGGACTTGATTATACTCTAAAACAAAAATTTTAAAAACAGTCTTCATGAAAGACAGAGTTCTCTCCTGCAGAGTGAAAACTTAGGACAGAAAACTCTTAGTGTCTTTTCAGGAACAGAACACCATTTTCATTCCCTGACCAAATATCCAAATAGAAGGAATTCAATAGGTTAAGATTAGTTATTTCTAGAGAGTGGAATTACTGATTACTTCCACTTTCAACTTTATATATTTCCTTATACTTTGAGCTTTATAGGAAAGAACGTACAATTAAAAAAAGGTGTTTTCAATTTAATGAAAAAGAAATAACTGATCAAAACAAATAACAAAATTTTAATAGCTAATAAAAATTCATACAAATTTACATGATCAAAAATACAGATAAATAGGCAAAGGAAATGAGATGATTCACAGAAAGAACTATAGTTAGAAAGTTGAAAAGATATTTAATCTAAAAATATTCAAGGATATCATTTACATTTTATAATGAAAATTCCTAATAAAGGAACCATGGTGAAATTTATGTAACAAACTTAAATAACACTTTTATTCATTGCAACCGTTTAGAAATGTCAACTATATAGCCAGTTCTAGGCACTTTACATAGCATTTATAAGCTCATGTAATCCTAACCACAATTCCCCTAATAAAAGTATGATCCCTGTTTAACAGATGAGAAACACTGAAGGTCAAACATGTTAATTAGCTCAAATAAATTATATCACGTAGCTAGAAAGTTGGAAACCTATCTGATGCCAAAATCTATGTGCTTTCACTCCATTACAACGCAACCTCTTTAAAGATAAATGCAAATTATTGCCATTTTAGGATTTTTCTTTTTAAATTTTAACTTAACATTTTTATAAAATAATTTCTAAAATTGAAAAATATTACTACCTCTTTGCCACATACAGATTTTTACAAAATTATCATATAGTACATGCTATTTTATAATCTGCCTTTTCACTCAAATACATTGTAAATACCTTTCCAAAATATTTATCTATAGCATCCTTCTTAACGGTTGTTTAGTATTCCAGTGTATACCAGTATCATAATTTTTTGTTATTTTTAGTTTTTTCTCTATGTCAGTTTTTTTTTTATTAAAGTACTTTTTAACAAATGTCCATCATTAAAAATCGTTACTTATTTGTGTATGTATGTAGGTAGGTAAGTATGTATGCTGTGGATAAACATAAAAAAAAAATTGTTTTAAATACTAAAATTAGAATAACAATATCTAAATATAATCAACAATATACTCTCAAAATCTAAAATTACTGAGTAATTCAATTGATCTTTCTGAGACTTAATTCCCTGATTTATAAAATGGCAATAATATCTCTCCTACCTAATTAACATGGGAGTTCAGAGCAGTCATTTGCAACATGCACTGCCTGTACCCATTAGGGCAAGAGAAGAAATTTCATTTGCATTTTTATTTAACCCTGTTTAATATCTATTTTCTTATTTTATAATATATACTCTATATTAGTATAGCACCAAAAACCAAACCCATTGGCATCGAGTTAACTCTGACTCACAGCAACCCTGTAGCACAACATACGTACATAAATAAATCACACATTACGGGGGATATATCTCAAATATTTTACTGACAGAGTATTTAAACAAAAACATTTAGAAATCATTGATTTAAAGAAGAGGTATGCAATCTACAGCCCACAAGCCCAATACAGTTTTTGTAAATTAAGTTTTATTGGAACATAGCCACATTCATTTGTTTATATATTTTCAATGGCTGCTTTTGTGCAACAACAGCTAAATTGAGTAGTTGTGACAGAGACCATATGGCCCACAAAGCCTACAATATTTACTATCTGGTCTTTTAAAGAAAAAAATTTGAAAACCTATGGTTTAGAGGAGCACATAAAATAACTTTTGGTGAACATACTATGCAAACTGTAAAACAATAATATACTGGGCACATGGCTACAAAATGCTGGCCAAGCTTACAGCCTCCTTCTAAAGCATTCCCTTCCACAATGATATCATGTGACCCCCTCACTACTCCAGCCACTACTTACTAGGTTCCCAATAAAAAGCCAGCCATTTTATAGGTGACCAGTAGACTAAGAAGTAGTCTGAAAAGTAAAGTCTGCTCAGCAGAGACAACAGTTGACAAATTAGACCAGACGCTCTCTCCTGGAGAGTTTAAACCTGACACAAGAAATGTCAAGCACCTTGCAGCAGCAGGTATAAGCCACAGTAGCAAAAGCTAATAGGGAGGGTAGAGAAAAGCTGGTTGGTAGTAATATAACCAGTAGTACCAAAGATTTATTATCAACGCTAGGAGCCTTATTACATGGCATAAACAAACTATAAACCAAGACACACATAAACACCATAAACGTGAATACACACCAGAAGATAAACTAAATAACTGGGAGCTCCTAAAAATTAACCACTCATGCTCATCAAAAGAGTAAAAAGAGAACCTACAGACTGGGAAATAATTTTTGGCTATGACATATTCAACAAGAGACTGATCTCTAAAATCTAGAGAATACTTTAATACCTCAACAACAAAAAGACAAATAATTCAATTAAAAAATGGATATGAACATATACTTCACTAAAGAAGACATTCAGGTAGCTAACAGACAAATGAAGACATGCTCGCTATCATTAGCCACTTGATGTTGTGGTTAGGTGCCATCAAGTCAATTCCAACTCATAGCGACCCTATGCATAACTGAACGAAACACTGCCTGGTCCTGTGCCAGTCTCACAATTGCTGCTATGCTTAAGCCCACTGTTGCAGCCATTGTGTCAAATCCATGTCCTTGAGAGTCTTCTTCTTTTTAGCTGACCCTTTACTTTACCAAGCATGATGTCCTTCTCCAGGGACTGATCTCTCCTGATAACATGTCCAAAGTATGTGAGACACAGTCTCGCCATCCTTGCTTCTAAGAGGCATTCTGGTTGTACTTCTTCCAAGACAGGTCTGTTCTTTTGGCAGTCCATGGTATATTCAATATTGCAAGTCAAAACTATAATGAAATAACATCTCATCCCAACATTACTGGCACTAATCAAAAAACAGAAAATGACAAATGTTGGAGAGGCTGCAGGGAGACTGGAACTCTTAGGTACTGCTAGTGGGAATGTAAAATGGTATAACCACTTTGGAAAATTATATGGCACCTCCTTAAGAAGCTGGAAATAGAAATATCATCTGATCCAACAATCCCACTCCTAGGAATATATCCTAGAGAAGTAAGAGCTGTAACATAAATAGACATAGCAAACCCACGTTCACTGCAGCATTATTCACAATAGCAAAAAGATGTAAACAATCAAAGTGCCCATCAACAGATGAATGGATAAACAAATTAAGGTACATACATACAATGGAATACTACCCAATGATAAAGAACAATGATAAATTAGAAAAACATTTCAAAACATGGGCGAATCTGGAGGGCATTATGCTGAGTGAAATCAGTCAATCCCAAAGGACAAATATTGTACGAGACCACTATTATAAAAAGCCAAGAAAAGGTTTACACACAGAAAAAACCAATCCTTAATGGTTATGAGAGAGGAGACGGGTGGGGAGGGAAAACCATTAACAAGATAGTAGACAAGTGTTAACTTTGGTGAAAGGATAAACAACACACAATATAGGGTAAGAGAGCACAACTTGACCAAAGCAAAGTCATAGAAGCTTCCTAGACACATCCCAACACCCTGAGGGACCGAGTTACTGGGGCTGAGGGCTGGAGACCATGGGCTTTGGGGACATCTAAGTCAACTGGCATAACATAGTTCATAAAGAAAACATTTTACATCCAACTTTGGTGAGTAGCGTCTGGGGTCTTAAAAGCCTGCGAGCAGCCATCTAAATACAGCTATTGGTCCCATCCTGGCTAGGGCAAGGGAGAATGAAGAAGAACAAAGGCAGAAGAAAAAAATTAGTACAAAAGACTAATATGCCATACGAACCACAGCCTCTAATGGCCTGAGCCCAGAGAAACTACATGATGCCTGGCTACCACCACCGACCATTCTGACAGGGATCACAGTAGAGGGTCCCTGACAGAGCAGGAGAAAAATGTAGAACAAAATCCAAATTCACAAAAAAAGAACAGACTTACTAGTCTGACAGAGGCTGGAGGAGTCCCCAAGACTACGGCCCCTGGACACCCTGTTAACTCAGAACTGAAGCCACTCCCAAAGTCCACCTTTCAGCCAAAGATTAGACAGGCCTATAAAATAAACAATAACACACGTGAGGAACGTGCTTCTTAGTTCAATCAAGTATACAAGACCAAATGGGCAACACCTGCCCAAAAGCAAAGCTGAGAAGGCAGGAAGGGGCAGGAAAACTGGACGAATGAACATGGGGAACCCACACGGAATGCTGACACATTACAAGGATCACAACCAATGTCACAAAACAATTTGTGTGTAAATTTTTTAATGAGAAACTAATTTGTTCTGTAAATGTTCACCTCAAGCATGATAAAAGTGAAAAAAAAATTTTTTAGTATCAAATATACCATTAGTGGCAAAGCCTTAATAAATGTTTCCTGCTTAAGGGAATAATGGAAAAACCCAGGCACTAAAACTATGTGATATCACAAATTAATGGTCAGTTCCCAAACTAATTCTTTGAGAAGGCTAACTGAATAGCTTTTTATAGGCTTATATGAAATTGATCTTTGACTATTTCTGAATTCTCATGACACCTGTCTACTGAAATTCCCTTCTTCCTTATTTCCACATGTATCATCCCCATTAAGCCCCATTACCTAAGGTAACTTGATTCTTCTGCTCCTGTCAAACAGGACATCCTAATCAAATCATACAAATATAAACTATAAAGTACATTGATTCATTATAAAGTATCACTCCCTGCAACAATAACTTATAAAACAAAAATAATAGATTTCTGGGTTGAGAATTAAATAACCTTGTACTTGAGGATGAGGTTTGATGGACACAAATAAGTAATTTAAATACCAGAACTTACTCCCAACCCACTGCTGTCAAGTCAATTCCGACTCCCAGCGACTCTACAGGACAGAATAGAACTGCCCCATTGGGTCTCCAAGGCGGTAATTCTGTAAGGAAGCAGACTGCCACATCCTTCTCCCGCAGACTGCCTGGTGGGTTCAAACCACCAACCTCTTGGTTTGTGTCCAAGTGCTTTAACCACTAAGCTACCACGGCTGCTGCTGAAATTACCAGGTATACTGACATCTAGTTCAACAACTACAGATGCAATTCTTTTGCCCCCTGAATTAATTCATTCTAAATTGAAAAATCAGTTGAGAAATAAAAAGGGAAAGAAAAAAGCTTGTATTTCCTTTCCATACTATAGAAACAGAGAAAAGAAGAGGGAATGTACTGAAGCGCACATTTAATAAATTATCATTAAAATTTATTATAAGTGGGCTGAAATGGCCTAAAATCTATTTTAAAACATAAATATAAGTTTTAACTACATGGATAGTCCTTGTTTAAATACTTAAATTTATTTCATTGAATAAGACGATCTAGGCTACAAAAACTGTTTTTCAGCTGTTGAATTAAAAATATGTCATATTGAAATAATTACCTTTTAATTCTATCTTAAAACAAATGTCTTGAATTTTGCACCTGAACAAAACAGTTCAAACTTCACAAAAACTCCAAAGAAAAACATTCTCTAAATATGGCAGGTATGAGATGTTTTCAGTCCCCTGCCCTGGCCCCCAGGTCTGTATAAAAAGGTTAACTGCTAAGTAAAATGAAGAACATGCATGAAATGGGAGGATGAATGACCAAATAAGGATAAAGGCATAACTGGAGCAATTACCTAATGTATTATTAAATTCACAATCAAACATGACTTACACCTTCTGGAATTGGGGTGAAACCATTATAGAAACGCCAGTCAGCATTTCTTGGATGACTCCTAGATAACTAAAGGGTTCCTCCCAACTTCTTATGCGAAAGGTTGATATGCATCTCCTTTGGAGAAGAACATATTTATATGTTATCACTGAATCTTATATTCCATGATCTGTAACTTCCAAGGAATATAATGCTAGATGAAACTTTTTCAGAGAGATAATTTATACCTGGATCATGAAAGGACTTTTCTTCCACAATAAGGAGAACGAATTTCATTCTGCAGATAGTAGGATGTCACTGGAACTTTTGGAGAAAGGGAAGAATGACAGAATCAGATTGGTGTTTAAATATTATACCTGTGGCAACAGTGAAATGGAAGCAGTGATAAACTAAGGGAAGTAAGACTAGTTGGGAAACTGTTATAAATCATCAAGAAGAAGGATAACAAGAGTCTCAAACGTTAGTTGTAGAAGCCGAAGTAGATCAAATTCTGGTCATGAAGAAAGGATTCAATAAATTTAAAACTACTGAAATCAGACAAACGGTATCCTCTGACTACAACAGAGTTAAATTAAAAATATAATAAAAGAAAGTTATCTACAAAATCCCAAAATACTAGGGAGCTACCTAACACAATTCCAAATAACCCGTGGTCAAGAAATAATTCAAAGGGAAAATTGTGAAGTATTTTAAACTGAATGAAAATGAAAAGACAACTTATCAAAGCTTTTGAGATGCAGTTAAAACAGTATCTTCAGGATAATTTACATCACTAAAGAATAAAGATCTCAAGTGGAAGACCTCAGCTTCCACTGTAAGAAATCAAAAGAGAGCAAATTAAATCCAAATTAGGAAAAAGAAAAAAAAACACAGATGAGAATGAAAATAAATGAAATGGATAACAGAAAAAAATCAATGAACCAAAACCTCATTGAAAAGATCACAATAAAATAGATGGATCAGGAAAAACAGAGAGAAAGAAAGCATTCGGTTTTATAGTTTTAGATTTTACATTTAGGTCCACGGTCCATTTTGAGTTTATTTTTTAATATACTGCTGATACGGGTCAAAATTTCATTTTTTTAATATGGCTATTCAATTAGTTCGGCACCATATTGTTGACAAGCCTACCCACCTTCGTTAAAAAAAAAAAAATCGTTTTTCTATATATGTAGGGGTCTATGTCTATACTTTCTATTCTGTTCCACTGATGGAATTTTGTAATGTTGTCTATCTTGACACCAATGTTATATTATCTTGATTGCTATAACTTTATATTACACTTATAAATCAGCTAGTGTACATTCTCCACTTTGTTCCTGCTTTTCAAAGTTCTTTTATCTATTATAGGTTTTCACATGAATTTTCACAAGAATTTAAATTCCAACTATTCACTGTTGAAATGTAGAAATACATTTTTGTATATTAATCTTGTGCTGAGAGGCAGTCATTTGAACAGAACAAGGAGATACTATGTAGTTTAAAGTCAGGAAAGATGTGCATCAAAGTTATATTCTTTCACCATACTTATTCAAACTGTATGCTGAGCAAATAATCCGAGAAGCTGGGCTATATGAAGAAGAATGGTGCATCAGGATTGGAGGAAGACTCGTTAACAACCTGTGATAAGCAAATGACACAACCTTGCTTGCTGAACGTGAAGAGGACTTGAAGAACTTACTGATGAAGATCAGAGACTACAGCATTCAGTATGGATTGCACCTCAATATTAAGGAACCAAAAATCCTCACAACTGGACCAATAAGTAACATTACGACAAAGGAAAGATTGAAGTTGCCAAGGATTTCATTTTACTTGAATCCGCAATCAACGCCCACAGAAGCAGCAGTCAAGAACTCAAACAACGTTATTGCATCAGGCAAATCTGCTGCACAAGATCTCTTCAAACTGTTAAAAAGCAAAGATGTCACTTTGGGGACTAAGGTATGTTTGAACCAAGCCATGGTATTTTCAATTGCCTCATATGTGTTTGAAAGTCACACGATGAATAAAGAAGACCAAAGAAGAACTAACTCCTTTGAATTATGGTATTGGCAAAAAATACTGAATACACCATGGACTGCCAGAAGAACGAACAAATCTGTCCTGGAGGAAGTACAGCCATAATGCTCCTTAGAAGTGAGGATGAGAGACTTCATATCATGTACTTTGGACACGTTATCAGGAGGGACCATTCCCTGGAGAAGGACATCATGCTTGGTAAAGGGTCAGCAAAAAACAGGTAGACCCTCAGTGAGATGGACTGACCCAGTGGCTGCAACAATGGTCTCAAGCATGGCAACAATTATAAGGATGGCGCAGGACTGGGCAGTGTTGGTTCTGTCGTGCATATGAGTTGGAACCGACTCGACAGTATCTAACAACTATTTTGTATTCTGCAACTCCCCTAAATTCATTTATTAGTTCTACTACTTCTTCTGTAGATTCTTTAGAATGTTTCATTTACACATGTTCACGTTATTTACTGTTTTCTGTATTTTTTATTCTATTTTTCTCACCATGAAATACTTTCGATATTTCCTTCTGACCTATCTTCTAGTTCATTGATTCTCTCTTCAGCAATGCCTAACATGCTGCTAAACCAATCCTCTGAGTGACTCATTTCAGTTACTGTATTTTTCTTTTAAGTTTTATGATTTATTTGTTTATTTAGTCTTCAGTTCTCTGCCAAATACTAAATCTTTTTATTCCCTTAAACATATCAAGCACAGCCATGTCTGATAACGCCATTACTTAATGCTCTGTGAGTCTGCTTTTACTGTTACTTCTCTTAATTTTTTGTCACATTATCTTGTTTCCTCAAATGCCTCATCACTTTGGACTGAATGCTGAGCACTGTATATTTTTTAAAATGGGGAAATAATTTGAGAATTTGAATGATGTTACCTTCCTCAAAAGTAAGTTTATATTTTCTTTTGGCAGGCAGCTAGCCAAAAGGACTTAGAAATTGCAGATCACCTTAGTCTGGTGAAATTATTCAAGGCTAGGTTTCAGGCCTGATGAGAGTTGATCAATTTCCAGTTCATTCATATACCTACAATGTAGCCTATTAAGATAGTAACACTTCAACTAAATCCAGAAACTTAAGTAAGTTAAAAGAATAGAAGTTACCCAGCTTCTGATGCCATCTAAATCACAAAATTCTGACTATTTTGTTATTGAAAGCTCTCTTGAAAACTGAATATTCCTATGGAAACCCTGGTGGCGCAGTGGTTAAGAGCTATGGCTGCTAATCCAAAGGTCAGGAGTTCATATCCACCAGGCGCTCCTTGGAAACTCTGTGGGGCAGTTCTACTCTGTCCTATAGGATCGCTATGAGTCAGAATTGACTCACCAGCAATGGGTTTACTACATATATTCTGCTTTTGTGTTTATCTCTAACTATCTACACTTTCCTTTTAATTGTAATGAAAAGTAAAGTCATTTACAGTGATACACAATCTTGGTTAACCGGAAAGAAAATAACACTAGGCAACAACACCTTTTGGTAAGAGCTGTAAGTCAGTAACTGTTGCACTATAACTCAGAAATGCTTCATACACAGACCACATTTAATCCACAATTTAAAATTATTTTCCCTTGCAATAAAATATCGAAATGTAAGAGAAATACAAAAGCCATTTCTAGAGACATTAAATTTTGTAATATTTGCATTACAAATATTTGGAATACTTGTTTTACTTGGATCCACAATGAATGCCTATAGAAGCAGCAGTCAAGACATCATATCCAATGCAATCAAATGACATACTGCATTGGGCAAATATGGGCAAAAGACCTCTTTAAAATGTTGAAAAGCAAAGATGTCACTTTGAGGACTAAGGTGCGCCTGACCTAATCTGTGGTGTTTTCAGTCTCCTCATATGCATGTGAAAGCTAGACAGCAAATAAGGAAGACTGAAGAAGAATTGATGCCTTTGGATTATGGTGTTGGCAAAGAACATCCAATATACTATAGGCTGCCGGAGGAACAATCAAATCTGTCTTGGAAGACTTACTCCAGAATGCTCGTCCAGAGCGAAGACGGCGCTAGTCTGTCTCACTTACTTTGGACATATTATCAGGAGGGACCAGTCCCTAGAGACGGACATCATGCTTGGTAAAATAGGTAGTTAGTGAAAAAGAGGAAAATTGTGAACAAGATGGATTGACACAGTAGCTTCAACAATGAGCTCAAACAAAGCAATGATTGGGAGAATGGTGCAGGACCCAGCTGTGTTTCATTCTCTTGTACAGAGGATTGTTATGAGTAGGAACTGACTTGACAGCACCTAACAACAACCAACTACAATGACATGTTCTTCAGACAGATAATATTAAAGTGAAATAAATAAACTTACAGAGTTTGAAAGTATGTGTTATGAGTTGAACTGTGTCCCCCAAAAATGTGTGTCAACTTGGCTAGGCCATGATTCCAAGTATTGTGCGGCTGTTCTCCATTTTGTGATCTGATAAACCTATGTACTGTAAATTCTAACCTCTATGATATTAATTAGGCAGAATTAGAGGCAGTTATGCTAATGAGGCAGGACACAATCTAGGGAATTAGGTTGTTTATCTGGAGTCAAATGGTTTTGAGATATAAAAGAGAAATGCGAGCAGAGAAAAGAGGGACCTTATTCCACCAAGAAAGAAAGGCGTGGAGCGGACCATGGTATTTGGATCTGGGGTACTTGCACTGATGAGTTCCTAGACCAGGGGAAGACTGACGGCAATGACCTTCTCCCAGGACCAACAGAGAGATGATGCCTTTCCCTGGGGCTGGTGCCCTGAATTTGAACATTTAGTCTCCTAGACTGTGAGGGCATAAATTTCTGGTTGTTCAAGCCGGCCGCACGTGGTACTGCCGTCATAGCGTACTGGGTAACAGCGTGTACCGTGTTCTTGGTTCAAGATGAGCAAACCTTGCATGCAAAAAGATATATTGTCCATATTTTTTTTAAGGGCGATATAAAATGAGAGTTACAGGTAATGCAAAACTAAGTAACTCTACTAGTTCTCTGTTAAAATTTTCCATCTCCTTTTTCCCTACTTCAGAGACTATTTAAAAAGAAAAATCACATGCAGGGTTATATAGCTAAACAACTTCTATTATTTCTGACAATTTTGCACTCCATCTTGTCATTCTAAAACAAATGAACTTTTTAGATTTCTCCATAAATTCTCTTTTTTCCATGCCTACTGGTGTTTATACACTATAGGAATATTTACAAACACTAATTTCCCAAGAGTTTTATACTATTGATATCTTTTAAAAACATCGAATTTGTTAAGCTACATTTGCTTTACCAAAAATAACTGAATATCAGTTATATAGATAAAACTCATTTCTAGACAGAGTAACTCTTCCAATTGCCAAAAATGAAAAAATGCTAAACTAGTATGAATGGAAGTGATTCATAGTATCCTAAACTAGTAAGATTGGAAGAGATCCATATTTATGTCTATTCCAAAGAAAGATGATCCAACAGAATGCAGAAATTATCGAACAATATCACTAATATCAAACGCCAAGTTCTGCTGAAGATTTTTCGAAGGCAGCTGCAGTAGTATGTTGACAAGGAACTGTCAGAAATTCAAGCCGAATTCAGAAGAGGACATAGAACAAGGGATATTATTGCTGATGTCACATGGATCCTCACTGAAAGCAGAGAATACCAGAAAGATGTTTACCCGTGTTTCATTGGCTATAAAAAGGCATTTGACTGTGTGGGTCATAACAAATTATGGATAACATTGAGAAGAATGAGAATTCCAGAACACTTAATTGTGCTCATAAAGAACCTGTACTTAGGCCGAGAAGCAGTCGTTCGGACGGAACAAGGGGATACTACCTGCTTCAAAGTCAGGAAAGGTGTGAGTCAGGTCTGTATTCTTTCATCATTCCTATTCTTTCTACAAGCTGAGCAAATAATTCGAGAAGCTGGCTACATGAAGAAGAAAGCGGCATCAGGATTGGAGGAAGGCTCATTAACAACCTGCATTATGCAGATGACACAACTTGCTTGCTGAAAATGAAGAGATTTGAAGCACTTACTGATGAAGATCAAGGACCACAGTCTTCAGTATGGATTATGCCTCAACATAATGAAAACAACAATCCTCACAACTGGACCAATAAGCAACATCATGACACAAGCAGGAAAGACTGAAGTTGTCCAGGATTTCATTTTACTTGGATCTACAATCAACACCCCATGGAAGCAACAGTCATCTACTGCAAAAGACCTCTTTAAAGTGTTAAAAGGCAAAGATGTCACTTTAGGACTAAGGTGAGCCTGACCCAAGCTGTGGTGTTTTCAACATCTCATATTCATGCAAAAGCTGGACAATGAGTAAGAAAGACTGAGGAAGAATTGATGCCTTTGAACTATGGTGTTGGTGAAGAATATTCAACACACCATGGACTGCCAAAAGAACAAAGCAAATCTGTCTTGGAAGAAGTACAGCCAGAACGCTCCTTTGCAGCAAGGATGGTGAGACTTCATCTCACATACTTTGGACATGTTATGGGAGGGACCAGTCCCTGGAGAAGGACATTATGCTTGGTAAAGTAGAGGGCCAGCGAAAGAGAGGAAGACCCTCAATGAGCTGGACTGACACAGTGGCTGGAGCAATGAGCTCAAGCATAACAATGATTATGAGGATGGCACAGGACTGGGTGGTATTTTGTTCTGTGGTACATGAGGTTGCTGTGAGTCCAAGCTGACTCAACAGCACCTAACAACAACAGTATCATTAGAAAGCAGACTCTTCTAATGTTAAAAGCTTTCCTTTTCACAGAAAACAGTATTTCCTATATTCACCTAAATATTTTTAGATACAACATGTCTAAATTTTCATATAAATGTAGGTTCTTTTGAGGTATAACTGCAAACTACCACTCATTCACAACCACGCCACTACACTTCTTTTTTAAAAATAAACAACAAAAAGCAAAAAAACAAATCAAATTCCTTTATCTGATTTGATCTGTTAACACTCGTAAGTAAAAATGATTTAAAGGCCTTCTCACATTGTCTTTTTAGACATTCCATTTTGGATAAAATGGACTCCGATACAAGTCCATTCTGCGACAAAGATCCAATGTCCAAGAGCATTTAGAAGCAGAAACACTGGTGAGTCTGCATATATTTTGAGCTCTTTCTGGAAACTCCCTTTGCTCTCAGACTTCTTCCACAATGACAAGGAAAAGCAAAATGGCTAGATACAACAGAATTATGAACTTCAAATAAATTATAAATACTGTAAAATCAGTCAACTCAATGGCAGTAAGTTATATAAGGTCAACATTTTGGTTTTAAAAAAATCAATTGCAGAAATATATTATTGGGAAGATATATATTGGTAACCAATCATCTAAACAAAAACTCAAGGGGGAGTGGTGACTACAAGGCCAATATGTGTGCTAGGGCAACAAGGCATAAAACCAAAACCAAACTCATCACCACTGAGTCATTTCTGAGTCTCAGCGGCCCTATGGACATAACAGAACTGCCCCATAGGGTTTCCAAGACTGTAATCTTTACAGAAGTAGACCGTCACATCTTTCTCCCGTGGAGCAGCTGGTGAGTTTGAAATGCCGAACTTTTGGTTAGCAGCTGAGCGCTTAACCGCTGTGCAACCAGGGCTCCTTACAATAAGTTACAGTTTTTTTTTTTTTTAAAGGCAATACTGTAATGCAATCTTTGTTACATTAATGAAAGCAGCATCCACGGCAACGGAGGAACATACGTTAGCCATAAAAAAAATTATGTAAGATACAGTTTAAAATAATAGTCCAAAGTAAAGATTCCCAGAGACAAGCAGCTAGGAAACAAGGCATACTCACATCACATCATCGCAGAAGATTTGTCTGAGGACATAAGAAACATTAATTCTCATGACCTTAACATCTTCCTATGTGATAACTTCCAAATCTATATCCCCAGGGCTGACCTTAGAAACGCTGGTGACGTAGTGGTTACGAGCTACAGCTGCTAGCCAAAAGGTCAGCAGTTCGATTCCACCATGCAATCCTTGGAAATCGTACAGGGCAGTTCTACTCTGTTCTATAGGGTCACTATGAGCTGGAATCAACTCCATGGCAATGGGGTTTTTCTGGACCTGGTCCCTGGGCTTCAAATGCATATCCACCTGCCTACTGTGAATACTAAACAAACCTTAGTGATTTTGCTCTGAAGTTAAGGAACATGTATCTAAGAGAATATATAGACATTACCATGCTTGGCAAGGTTAGGGACTCTGAATTAGGAGTGTGATTAAACTACTTAAAGACAGCAGTTCTCAATCTTATTATTTTGACTACCACAGACATGGACATATCCAGAGTCATGCATTCTTTCCACAGCAAGCTAAATACCCCTAATGACCACAGCATGAAGCCTCAAAGTACTTACCATTACATTAACCTTTCTTAGAGAAACAAGCAAAAAGCAGTTGTTTATCAATTGGATTATGTGGTTCAAAATGTAAATCCTAACCTCTATGCCTATTGTTGTAATCCCCTTTGGGACTGGGTTGTCTTTGTCATGTTAATGAGACAGGATTAGTGTAAGGTATATCTTGCATCAATCCCTTTTGAGATATAAAAGAGATCAAACAGGCAAGTGAAAGCAGGGATGCAGGAAGAGAGATCCCAAGCCACACCAAGATCACCCAGAAGCAGAAGCTCAAAGAGACAAGGACTGTCCTCCAAAGCCGACAGAGACGGAAAGCCTTCCCCTAAAGCCAGCACCCTGAATTCTGATTTCTAGTCTTCTAATCTGTGAGAGAATATATTTGTTTGTTTAAGCCATCCACTTGTGGTATTTCTGTTACAACAGCGCTAAATAACTAAGAAAGAGAATGACATTTCCTGGGATTGCTACAAATGATAGAAATTCTTTTTATGTTCACAGGTTTTATAGCGAAGTCACAGCATTAGTTGGGAAATGACAATAACAATTAACACAGTGTTTATTGTGTACTAGGCACGATTCTAAGCTCTTTATGTATATTAATTCATATATACCTTCATAATGAGCCTATGAGGTAGGTACTATTTTTATCCCTTTTCAGCTCATAAAAAGAGGCACAGGGCCTTTAAGTAATTTGCCCAAGGTCAAGAGTTACAAAGTAGTGAAGCCAGAATAAAAACCCAGGTAGTGTGACCCTGAAGTTCATCCTCTAGTCACTTTACCAAAGTATCTTTCTTGTTTTTACACCTTACATTCATTTGGAAAAGCCAACCTGAACAAAGCTAAAATTATTTCTACCTTATCATTATTCAACGTATTGTTACTGTCTCAGTCACCCAAATTCAAAACTGTGAGATACCTTCTGGTCCATCAGTGAATTTCATATTCAATTAGTCATCCAACCAAATCCTATCAATTAGATACTCCATTTTCACACATACTGTCATCATTCTGGCTATTCTACAGCTGAAAACTACATTAGCTTTTCAAGAAGCTAATAGCTCATCTACCCCATGTGTCTGTCAGTTTATCGTACTGTGGGGGCTTGTGTGTTGCTGTGATGCTGGAAGCCGTGCCACCGATACTCAGATACCAGCAGGGTCACCCATGGAGGACAGGTTTCAGCTGAGTTTCCAGACTAAGACAGACTAGGAAGAACGACCCGGCAGTCTACTTCTGAAATGCATTGGCCAGTGAAAACCTTACGAATAGCAGCAGAACATTGTGCGATATAGTCCTGGAAGATGAGCCCCCCAGGTTGGAAGGCACTCAAAAGGTGACTAGGGGAGAGCTGCCTCCTCAAAGTAGAGTCGACCTTAATGACGTGGATGGAGTAAAGCTTTCAGGATCTTCATTTGCTGATGTGGCACGACTCAAAACGAGAAGAAACAGCTGCAAACATCCATTAATAATCAGAACCTGGAATGTACAAAGTATGAATCTAGGAAAACTGGACATCGTCAAAAATGAAATGGAATGCGTAAACATTGATATTCTAGGCATTAGTGAGCAAATGGACTGGCACTGGCCATTTTGAATTGGACAATCATATAGTCTACTATGCTGGGAATGACAACTCGAAGAGGAATGGTGTTGCATTCATCGTCAAAAAGAATGTTTCAAGAGCTATCCTGAAGTACAACACTGTCAGTGATAGGATAATATCCATACCCCTACAAGGAAGACCAGTTAATACAACTATTATTCAAATTTACGCACCAACCACTAGGGCCAAAGGTGAAGAAATAGAAGATTTTTATCAGCTGCTGAGTCTGAAATTGATCGAGCATGCAATCAAGATGAATTGATAATTACTGGTGCTTGGAATGCAAAAGCTAGAAACAAAGAAGAAGGCTCAGTAGTTGGAAAATATGGCCTTGGTGATAGAAACAATGCCAGAGATCGAATGATAGAGTTTTGCAAGACCAACAACTTCTTCGTTGCAAATACCTTCTTTCACCAACATAAACAGCGACTATACACATTTTTTTTTTTTTTTATACACATGGACCTCGCCAGATGGAACACACAGAAATCAAATTGACTACATCTGTGAAAAGAGACGATGGAAAAGCACAATATCATCAGTCAGAACAAGGCCAGGGGCCAACTGTAGAACAGACCAACAACTGTTCATATGCAAGTTCAAGCTGAAACTGAAGAAAATCAGAGCAAGTCCATGAAAGCCAAAATAGGACCTTGAGTATATCCCACCTGAATTTAGAGACCATCTCAAGAATAGATTTGACGCACTGAACACTAGTGACCGAAGACCAGACGAGTTGTGGAAGGACATCATCCATGAAGAAAAAAAGAGGTCACTGAAAAGACAGGAAAGAAAGAAAAGACCAAGATGGATGCCAGAGGAGACTCTGAAACTTGCTCTTGAACGTTGAGCAGCTAAATCAAAAGGAAGAATTGATGAAGTGAAAGAACTGAACAGAAGATTTCAAAGGGCCTCTCGGAAAGACAAAGTAAAGTATTATAATAACATGTGCAAACAGCTGGAGATGGAAAACCAAAAGGGAAGAACACGCTCGGCGTTTCTCAAGCTGAAAGAACTGAAGAAAAAATTCAAGCCTCAAGTTGCAATAGTGAAGGATTCCATGCGGAGAATATTAAATGACGCAGGAAGCATCAAAAGAAGATGGAAGGAATACACAGACTCATTATACCAAAAAGAATTAGTCGATATTCAATCATTTCAAGAGGTGGCATATCATCAGGAACCGATGGTACTGAAGGAAGAAGTCCAAGCTGCTCTGAAGGCACTGGCGAAACACAAGGCTCCAGGAATTAATGGAATATCAATTGAGATGTTTCAACAAACAGACGCAGCACTGGAGGTGCTCACTCGTCTATGCCAAGACATATGGAAGACAGTTTCCTGGCCAACTGACTGGAAGAGATCCATATTTATGCCTATTCCCAAGAAAGGTGATCCAACCAAATGTGGAAATTATACAACAATATCGTTAATATCACACGCAAGCAAAATTTTGCTGAAGATCATTCAAAAATGGCTGCAGCAGTATATCCACAGGGAACTGCCAGAAATTCAGGCTGGTTTCAGAAGAGGACGTGGAACCAGGGATATCATTGCTGATGTCAGATGGATCCTGCCTGAAAGCAGAGAATACCAGAAGGATGTTTACCTGTCTTTTATTGACTATGCGAAAGCATTCGACTGTGTGGATCATAACAAACTATGGATAACACTGCAAAGAATGGGAATTCCAGAACACTTAATTGTGCTCATGAGAAACCTTTACATGGATCAAGAGGCAGTTGTTCAGACAGAACAAGGGGATACTGATTGGTTTAAAGTCAGGAAAGGTGTGTGTCAGGGTTGTATTCTTTCACCATACCTATTTAATCTGTATGCTGAACAAATAATACGAGAAGCTGGACTATATGAAGAACAACCGGCCATCAGGATTGGAGGAAGACTCATTAACAACCTGCATTATGCAGATGATACAACCTTGCTTGCTGAAAGTGAAGAGGACTTGAAGCACTTACTAATGAAGATCAAAGACCACAGCCTTCAGTATGGATTACGCCTCAACATAAAGAAAACAAAAATCCTCACAACTGGACCAATGAGCAACGTCATGATAACCGGAGAAAAGACTGAAGTTGTCGAGGATTTCATTTTACTTGGATCCACAATCAACACCCATGGAAGCAGCAGTCAAGAAATCAAAAGATGCATTGCATTGGGCAAATCTGCTGCAAAGGACCTCTTCAAAGTGTTGAAAAGCAAAGATGTCACCCTGAAGACTAAGGTGGGCCTAACCCAAGCCATGGTATTTTCAATCATATCACATACATGTGAAAGCTGGACAATGAATAAGGAAGACCGGAGAAGAATTGACGCCTTTGAATTGTGGTGTTGGCGAAGAATATTGAATATACCACGGACTGCCAAAAGAACAAACAAATCTGTCTTGGAAGAAGTGTGGCCAGAATGCTCCTTAGAGGCAAGGATGGCAAGACTGCGCCTTACATACTTTGGACATGTTGTCAGGAGGGATCAGTCCCTGGAGAAGGACATCATGCTTGGCAGAGTACAGGGTCAGCGGAAAAAAGGAAGACCCTCAACGAGGTGGATTGACACAGTGGCTGCAACAATGAGCTAAAGCATAACGATCGTAAGGATGGCACAGGACCGGGCAGTGTTTCGTTCTGTTGTGCACAGGGTCGCTATGAGTCGGAACCGACTCAACAGCACCTAACAACAGCAATAGCTCATCTCATACAACATTATTAATAAAACACTCAGGTCTTTTTCACATGAACTGCATGCAGGTCTCTAACATCATAATTTTATGGAACATAATTTTAATAAAATGTTACGTTTCCCCATGAACGTCTACTTTATTAATTCAAGTACATCATCTCAGCCTATATATTAACTATCCCTTCCCAATATATACCAAACACAAATTGGGTAAGCAAAAGTTTAAAGTAAGCTGAAAAGGAATCACAATACTAATGGAGAACTGACTTGAAGGCAATGGGTTTAGGGGTTTGTCGGGGGGGGGCTTAAAAACAGTTCACAGAATACAATATATCACAGCACTCTTCAACCTTTTTCATCTCATGCAACATAGAAGATGATATTTACACAGCATAGCATAGTAAACAATAAGACTGCTCACAGTCAGCAGCAACTAGCCACAGGGCAATAGCTGTGACTGCTCCAAAGGCTGACTGAACTCAACATTCCAGCACACTTAGGGCCCTGCCTTGGCAAGTTTCACACTCTGCTACCATAGCTTCTCTACTTTCTCATTCTAACTTATTCCAAGCCAGAGAGTCCTCCAAAGTCCTGAAACAACCCTGAAGGTCTCTCATATGGATTCCTTGCTTCCCAGATCCCTCTGAGCCAAGAAAGTGCTATCTTCTATCCTTTCTCTTGAGAGACAGAAAGAAATAGCTAATTCTGAACTACACTTTGGGCCCTCCTACTTTATTTCTTTTTTTTTTTTACTTTATTTCTGTTTTTAATCTGAAAGAAATGCCTCTTCTAGCTGATCGGTCACTGATAACATGAATGACTTTAGTCTTTACGTGAGCTCTTACACTCACATACACTCATACTACCTGAATCAAAGGGCTACGGTCACGAGATTATAAAACATACTGCTATTGGTACTTGAAACTTGTCACAGATACTAATCAAGTATGATATGGAGTTAATTGACTTTACATTACTTGATATATTGCAATGTTTTCATATCCTTAAGGTACTGGAACCAACACCCTGAAAAATGTTTGCCAAAACAGTAGCAAGAATTCATGGCTCCACTAGCAAAACAGCTGGCACTAGACCCGAGTCTACAATATGATCTGTTGCGAAGCTAGCCAAAAATAATTTCCAAAGACTTGCCAGAGCTGGAAATTCCTTTTGAAAGGCAGAAGGGAGCTTAATAAAGATACTAAAAGTACAATGCCACAATATAACATCCAGCACTAAACAGAACCAGATCCCCATCTTAGTCACTTCGAGTAGATCATGTTAGGTGTCCAGAATCTCACCTTTGGCATAATGTAACTAAATGGGATGATAAGACTACATATTACGCCCTGCATATGCTCTAGAAAATCCCATTTTATTACGTTGAGAGACCTATATATGTAACTTAGTGACATATTCGAACATTTTAGGACCACCAACTCCTGAAAAAGGAATTTGAATATGCATACACTTTAATATAAATTTAGTAAATACGCTTTTCAGAAGAAAAAAAACCTCATGGTATTTCTAAGTACAGTAATAACTGGACGTTTAGCATACACCAGATTAATACTCTTATAAAATTGTGGAAAAGAGCAAGATTTGTGAAGATGATGTGTATAAGACTATGAAGGTATGAATACATACAAGAGAAAGTTCACAATCACTGCAAATATACACATAGGCTAAGCTCTATGAGGGCAAGGGCCACTGTATTCCCAGCACCCAACACATTGTCTACCAATATACTACGCACGAAGAAAATACATAAGGATGAAAGAATCACTAGAGGTATTTAAAGGCTAAATGACCACTTGGCAAGGGCGTTACATTACAGAACGATTTACGCATCAGAAGGGACACGGGAGTTTGGCCAGGAAAACTTTAAAGTCTCATCCAAACTCTGAATGCCCATAATTTTCATCATTACCCCACTGATGACTTTAAATGGCAACTATACATACGAACCTCACCGGACTGAATTAATAGGAATCAAATTGATTACATATGTGGAAAGAGGCAATGGAAAAAGCCCAATATGATCAGTCAGGAGCTGACTACAGACTAGACCATCAATTGCTCATATGCAAGTTGAAGCTGAAGGTGAAGAAAATTAGAACAAGTCCACATGAGCCGAAGTACAACTCTGAGTGTATCCCACCTGAATTTAGAGACCATCTCAAGAATATATTTGACAAACAGCATTAATGATTGAAGACCAGAGGATTTGTGGAATGACATCAAGGACGTCATAAGTGAAGAAGGCGAGAGGTCATTAAAAAGACAGGAGACAAAAGGCCAAAATGGATGTCAGAAGAGACTCTAAAACTTGCTACTGAATATCAATTAGCTAAAGCAAATGGAAGAAATGATGAAGTAAAAGAGCTCAACAGAAGATTTCAAAGGGCAGCTCAAGAAGCCAAAGTAAAGTATTATAATGACATGTGCACAGACCTGGAGTTAGAAAAACAAAAGGGAAAAACACACTCAACATTTCTCAACCTGAAAAAACTGAAGAAAATATTCAAGCCTCGAGTTGCAATAGTGAAGGACTCTAAGATTAAAACACTAAGAGACGCAGGAAGATTCAAAAAAAGATAGAAGGAATATACGGAGTAACAGTATCAATAAGATTTGGTCAACGTTCAGCCGTTTCAGGAGGTAGCATATGATCAAGAACTGACAGTATTGAAAGAAGTCCAAACTACGCTGAAGACACAGGCGAAAAAAAATGCTCCAGGAACTGACTGAATACCAATTGAGATGTTTCGGCAAACAAATGCAGCGCTGCATGTGCTCGCTCATCTATGCCAAGAAATTTGGAAAAAAACTACCTGGCCAACCAAGTGGATGAGATCTACATTTATGTGTATTCCAAAGAAAGGTGATCCAACAGAATGTGGAAATTAATGAACAATATCATTAATATCACACACAAGTAAAATTTTGATGAAGATCATTCAAAAGTCGCTGCAGCAGTACATCAACAGGGAACTGCAGAAAATTCAAGGCAGATTCAGAAGAGGATATGGAATGAGGGATACCGCTACCGATGTCAGCGGGATCTTGGCTGAAAGCAGAGAATACCAGGAAGATGCTTACCTGTGTTTCATTGACTATGCAAAGGCATTTGACTGTGTGGATCGTAACAAATTATGCATAACATTGCGAAGGATAGGAATTCCAGAACACTTAATAGTGCTCGTGAGGAACCTGTACATAGATCAAGAGACAGACGGTCGAACAGAACAAGGGGGTGCTGTGTGGTTTAAAGTCAGGAAAGGTGTCAGTCAGGGTTGTATCCTTTCACCATACTTATTAAATCTATATGCTGAGCAAATAATCTGAGAGGCTAGACTATATGAAAAAGAACGTGGCATCAGGATTAAAGGAAGACTCATTGACAACCTATGATATGCAGATGACACAACCTTGCTTGCTGAAGGTAAGGAGGACTTGAAGGACTTACTGATAAAGATCAAAGACCACAGCCTTCAGTATGGATTACACCTCAACATAACCCAAAAACCTACTGCCGTCGAGTCGATTCTGACTTATAGCGACCCTATAGGACAGAGTAGAACTGCCGGATAGAGTTTCCAAGAAGCGCCTGGTGGATTCGAACTGCTGACCTCTTGGTTAGCAGCCGTAGCACTTAACCACTACGCCATCAGGGTGTCCACACCTCAACATAAAGAAAACAAAAATCCTCACAACTGGACCAATAAGCAACATCATGAAAAATGAAGAAAAGATTGAGGTTGTCAAGGATTTCATTTTTCTTGGATACACAATCAACACCCATGGAAGCAGCAGTCAAGAAATCAAACACACAAAATAATAAATGTTGGACAGGTTATGGAGAGACTAGAACACTTATGCACTGCTAGTGGGAATGTAAAATGGTACAACCACTTTGGAAATCTATCTGGCACTTCCTTAAAAAGCTAGAAATAGAACTACCATACGACCCAGCAATTCCACTCCTTGGAATATACCCTAAAGAAATAAGAGCCTTTACACGAACAGATACATGCACACCCATGCTCAATGCAGCACTGTTTACAATAGCAAAAACATGGAAGCAACCAAGATGCCTATCAACGGATGAATGGATAAATAAATGATGGTATATTCACACAATGGAATACTATGCAACGATTAAGAACAACGATGAATCTGTGAAACATTTCATAACATGGAGGAGTCTGGAAGACATTATGTTGAGTGAAACTAGTCAGTTGCAAAAGGACAAATATTGTATGAGACCACTATTACAGAACTCTAGATAAAGTTTAAACACAGAAGAAAATATTCTTTGATGGTTACGAGGGTGGGGAGGGAGGGAGAGGGATATTCGCTAACTAGATAGTAGACAAAAAATTATTTTAGGTGAAGGGAAGGGCAACACACGACACAGGGGTAGTCAGTACAACTGGACTAAACCAAAAGCAAAGCAGTATCTGAATACAACCAAACGCTTCTAAGGCCAGGGTAGCAGGGACAGGGTTCTGGGGACCATGGTTTCAGGGAACATCTAGGTCAACTGGCATAACAAAACGTATTAAGAAAACATTCTGCATCCCACTTTGGTGAGAGGCGTCTGGGGTCTTAAACATTAGCAAGCAGCCATCTAAGATGCATCAATTGGTCTCAACCTACCTAGAGCAAAAGAGAATGAAGAACACCAAAGACATATGGTAAAGAGGAGCCCAAGAAACAGAAAGGGCCACATAAACCAGAGACCACATCAACCTGAGACCGGAAGAACTAGATGGTGCCCAGATACCACATATCACTGCCCTGACAGGGAACACAACAGAGAATTCCTGATGGAGCAGGAGAACAGTGGGATGCAGATCTCAAACTCTCATAAAAAGACCAGGCAGATCTCAAATTCTCATTAAAAGACCAGGCTTAATGGTCTGACTGAGACTGGAGGGACCCTGACAGTCATGGTCCCCGGACCCTTTGTTAGTCCAAGATTGGAATCATTCCCAAAGCCAACTCTATAGACAGGGATTGGACTGAACTGTAAGATAGAGAATGATACTGGTGATGAGTGAGCTTCTTGGCTCGGGTGGACACTTGAGTCTTTGCAGGCAACTCCTGTCTGGTGCCGAGATGAGAACAAAGGGGTTAGGAACTGGTTGAATGGACACAGGGAACACAGGTTGGAGAGGAGCAATGTGCTTTCTGATTAGGAGGAGAGCAGCTGGGAGTGCATAGCAAGGTGTGTATAACTTTTTGTATGAAAGACTGGCTTGATATGTAAACTTTCACGCAAAGCACAATAAATAATAAAAAAAAAAACTAAAGGTATGGCAAAGAAAGAAAATAAACAAAAGAAATCAAACAACACATTGCATTGGGCAAATATGCTGCAAAAGACCTCTTTAAAATGTTAAAAAGCAAAGATGTCACTTTAAGGACTAAGGTGCGCCTGACCCAAGCCATGGTGTTTTCAGTTGCCTCATATACATGTGAAAGCTGGACAATGAATAAGGAAGACCGAAGAAGAATTGATGCCTTTGAATTATGGTGTTGATGAAGAATACTGAACATACCATGGAGTACCAGAGGAATGAACAAATCTGTCTTGGAAGAAGTACAGTTAAAGGAATGCTCCTTAGAAGCAAGGATGGCGAGACTTCATTTCACATACTCTGGATGTGTTATCAGGAGGGACCATTCCTGGAGAAGCACATCATGCTTGGTAAAGTAGAGCATCAGCAAAAAAGAGGAAGACCCTCAACAAGATGGGCTGACACAGTGGCTGCAACAATGGGCTCAAGCCTAACAACAATCATGAGGATGGCAGAGGACTGAGCTGTGTTTCATTCTGTTGTACACATGGTCGCTATGGGTCAGAACCAACTCAACAGCACCTAACAATGACAACAACAACAACAGCTACTAGTCAGCCTTTCTACACAAATCCTTGTCAAGAAGGAAAAAGAACCCCTGCTATATTGGTGATCTTAAAGAAGAAAATTAGCCTTATTTATATATTTCTATGTTTAGAAACTATAAATTATAAAAATATTCCTCTAAAAAGAACGACTAGGTCTATGAATTGTAAGAATAAATTCCAAAATGCTGAATTACATATTATTATGGATTGAATGGAGTCCCTCAAAAATGTGTATCAACTTGGCTTAGCCCATGATTCCCAGTATTGTGTGACTGTCTACCATTTTGTCATCTGATGTGATTTTCCTATGTTTGTAAATTCTGCCTCTATGATGTTACTGAGGCTGAATTAGAGGCAGTTGTGTTAATGTGGCAAGGCTCAATCTACAAGAATAGGCTGTATCTTCAGTCAAACTCTTTTGAGATATAAAAAAGAAGCGAGCGCAGACAGACGGGGACCTCACATCACCAAAAGTAGTACCAGGAACAGAGTGCATCCTTTGAACCCAGGGCCTCTGTGCTGAGAAACTCCTAAACCAAGGGAAGATTGACGACAAGGACCTTCCCCCAGAACCGACAAAGAGAGATTTTCCCCGGGAGCTGGCACCCTAAATTTGGACTTCTAGCCTTCTAGACTGTGAGAGAACGAAATTCTGTTTGTTAAAGTCATCCACTGGTGGTATTTCTGTTACAGCAGCACTAGAAAGCTAAGACACACATGCTAACTAATAATTAGGAAGCAAAGTCCCTGGTATCAAAAGTATATAGAATTACGTTTCCCTTACAAGCCCCAAACTGAAAAGTTCAGTATCAGTTAAGAAACTGCCCAGTTACAGATTACTTTTGAGAGACATAAGCATTCTTATACTTACATTTAACTTGCTTTAATACACTGCAAATATGACTCTGTATCTCTTTACCCTTTTTTCTTTCCTTTTAGGAAATATAAATGTTTTTGAAAGTTTTGTATTACATACAAATAGGTGGCTTATTAAATGTGTGACCTATTTGATTATGGAAAATCATAATCATAGTCATGCAGAATTCACATATCAGAATAATTTTTGGCTGATTTAAACCAATAAATTAATATCTATCACTACTTTGTATTAAAGATATCTTCTGTAAACTTTCATATGGTTAAAAGTATATAGTTACAATCTGCTTGGTAATATTAAAAACTTGGAAAACTGATGAAAGCTATCTAATCTAGCTCATTTGTTTTCCTTAGACACTGTCTGGCAAGCAAAGACTGGTAACTTGTTGCCTTGATTGTTCACAAACTAACGGATCATAACTACGCTTGAAGAAACTGCGTTTTTACTTTTCCATAGTATTTATTATTTTCATGTACCATGTAATTTACTTACTTATGATGGTTACTGCCAGGGTGCTACCTCATCTTCATCAGATCTCAGAATTTTCCTTTAATGCAGCCACTACCAGGAGATAGCACCAAAGAAAACCAAACCCCTTGCAGTCCAGTTGTTTCCGACTCATAGTGACCCTGGGGGAAAGAGCAGAACTGCCCCATGGCGTTTCCAAGGAGTGGCTGGTGGATTCAAACTGCCTATCTTTTGGTTGGCAGCTGAACTCTTAACTGCTGCATCACCAGAGCTCTGGGGATAGCACAGGGAACATTCAACATTGGAAACCACAGTTAATTCATAAATTGACAGCATTTCACATCCAAGTTTTATAGCAACTTATTCCTCTTTCCAAAGTAAGTACATAGTACTGAGTAGGAAAAAAATACTGATTTGAAAATCAAGCTACCTTTAATGAAACCTTTCAATCAATTATGAACTCAATAGCAGAATCTAACTTTTTCATTAGAAGACTATGGCCATTATAATCAAAACTTTTCCTAACTCCACAGATACTACAGGTGTTTCTTGTACATATGGTCCATCTTTTAGAAGAAATAAAAAAGCTGCCAACACCTTAAGGACCAAGGATTCGTTTCATCAAACTCTTCTGATTTTAATATTAAAACACTTTTCTATAAGTGTCTTTCCAATACCAGTTAAGCCTTCCTAATTAGAATAAGACTTTTCCTATTAATTTTTAATTTGCAAAAGTAGTGGGGAAAAAAAGCTTTTAAAAAGAATCAGCTTGCCCTATATAATGCAAAAATATTTTTATTTCAGTTTAAACAAGCTTTAGAAGAGAGTTAAAAGACTAGGGTTTTATTATAATATCAGCCACTATTAAAAAGATGTATAACCATGGGCAAGTCATTAAATCTCTCTAGATTCTAATTTCCTAATTTTTAAAATGAATGGAGATAAATTTTAACGTTGAAAATTTTAAATCATTTAACTCAAAAACTGTCATTTTTCTTTCTTTAGTTCCCCAAATACTGACTTTATACAAATTTTCCCAAACTTTTGAGATGGTATGTCTAAATTTCCACATATATTTAGGTGTCTGGATAATTCCTGGCCTTACTAACTTAAAGTATCTTTCTTAAGCTAGTCAGAATTAGCTGTTTAAAGAAATAAACTTGACCAAGGATTAATTATCTTCATGATCAACTTATAAAATATTGGCTCTACTATTACCTTTTATTATATTTAAAAAATATATTTAAGGAGATGCCAAAAATCATTCCTATCATCCTATTTCATGGGCATATTTCAGTGTAATGCAACAGTAAACTGTTAGTGAACATAGACAACGTACATAGAAACACTACGTAAATGTAAGTATAGAATTACAAGGTGTGTTTAAAGGTAAAGAAAGTGTAGTGATGATAACAATTTGCTATAATACTAGATACCCTCCACATAACTGTAAGATTTATAATTGACTAATAAATTTTTAGTCTGCAAAGACTAAAAAACTTTTCTTCAGTAAATATACATATCTGTGTTATTCTGTCATCTTAATAAGTCTCTTAGCCTAAAATTTTGTATACTGAAGATATTGATATTAGTGACTTTTTCTAGACACACAAGTACCACTAGAGGCCACCAAATACTTCATTTTTAAAAACTGATGCCTTTGCAACTTATAAAAAGGAGACGACCATGCACAGTAATATTTATAACTGGGTAAAGTTCCACATGAATCCTCAGAGCACAATATAAACCCAAGCCAAAAGACCTGAACATACTTCATATAGGATATCTGGATCACTAAAAAAAAAAAAAACTAGATTAGACCAAGAATCTGGGTAGGGAAAGTGGTATAAATACTCATTCTTTAAATACCTTTGAAAATAGATTAAGTGACCTAAACAGTTGATGCTCTTTCTAAATAGCTACTGCCTTTTATAATCAAATTAAATATCTACGTACAGTTAATATGGAGATATATAAAGTCCCAGACCTGTCTTACACAAAGTCTTCCACTGATAATTTTTTGTTAATATCTAAAGTTGGCTACTGTCTACAGCAATCAAACCTTAAAGAAGTCCTGTTGACAAAGTCATTCCACAGACTTGAATATACCCAAAATTCTGGCTTGAAAAAGAAAATCTGTCATCAGGAAGAATAGATAACACCTGGGAAAACTTTGCTCTGAGTTCCTAAGTGAATTGCTCCTATATTTTACCAAGTCCCCTTATTTTTCCCAGGTTTTCCTACTTATTAAAGATGAACATCAAAAAATAGAAGGCCCTAAAATGGTACAACCACTTTGGAAATCGATTTGGCACTTCCTTAAAAAGCTAGAAATAGAACTACCACACGATCCAACAATCCCACTCCTTGGAATATATCCTAGAGAAATAAGAGCCTTTACACAAACAGATATATACACACCCATGTTCATCGCAGCATTGTTTACAATAGCAAAATGTTGGAAGCAACCAAGATGTCCATCAACAGATGAATGGATAAATAAATTATGGTATATTCACACAATGGAAAACTACACATCAATAAAGAACAATGATGAATCTGTGAAACATTTCATAACATGGAGGAATCTGGAAGGCATTATGCTGAGTGAAATTAGTCAGTTGCAAAAGGACACATATTTTATGAGACCACTATTATAAGAACTAGAGAAATAGTTTAAACAGAGAAGAAAATATTCTTTGATGGTTATGAGAGTGGGGAGGGAGGGGAAGAGAGGTCTTCACTAATTAGATAGTAGATAAGAACTACTTTAGGTGAAGGGAAAGACAACACAAAATACAGGAGCAGTCACCACAACTGGACTAAACCAAAAGCAAAGAAATTTCCTAAATAAACTGAACGCTTCGAAGGCCAGCGAAGCAGAGGCGGCGGTCCGGGGACCATGGTTTCAGAGGACATCTAAGTCAATAGGCATAAGAAAATCTATTAAGAAAATATTCTGCATCCCATTTTGCAGAGTGGTGTCTGGGGTCTTAAACGCTAGCAAGTGGCCATCTAAGATGCATCAATTGGTCTCAACCCACCTGGAGCAAAAGAGAATGAAGAACACCAAAGACACAAGGTAATTATGAGCCCAAGAGACAGAAAGGGCCACATAAACCAGAGACTACATCAGCCTGAAACCCAAAGAACTAGATGGTGGCCAGCTACAACCGATGACTGCCCTGAGAGGGAACACAATAGAGAACCCCTGAGGGAGCAGGGGAGTAGTGGAATGCAGACTCCAAATTCTTGTAAAAAGACCATACTGAATGGTCTGACTGAGACTAGAAGGACCCCAGAATTCATGGTCCCCAGACCTTCTGTTAGCCCAAGACAGGAACCGTTCCCAAAGCCAACTCTTCAGGGATTGGACTGGACTACGGGACAGAAAATGATACTAGTGAAGAGTGAGCTTCTTGGATCAATTAGACACATGAGACTATGTGGGCAGCTCCTTTCTGGACAGGAGATGAGAGGGCAGAGGGGGTCAGAAGCTGGCCAAATGGACACAAAAATAGAGAGTGGAGGGAAGGAGTGCTGTCTCATTAGAGGGAGAGCGACTAGGAGTAAATAAGCAAGGTGTACATAAGTTTTTGCATGAGAGGCTGACTTGGTTTAAAACTTTCACTTAAAGCACAATAAAAATTAAAAAAAAAAAAAAAAGAAGGCCCAAGTGGCATTCAGAGATTTTGCAGATCCAAGGTAAACATATGAAACAAAATAGGGTTTCTTGCTATCTCATAACCTACTGTTTTGCACAGTGGTGCACTATTTTTCAAGGGTTTCTAGGTACTCCAGAAAAATTTTAGTCGTGTTTTTGGTGGTGTATGTAAAAAAATTTTTACTTAACCAATGCTCACAAAGATGTTCTGCTACATTTTCTTTTTTGAAGTTTTAGCTTTTACATTTAGTCTATATCCATTTCAAGTTAATTTTTGTGTATGGTATGAGGTAGGGTCAAAGACGATTTTTTTTTTACCCCATATGGATATCTAGTCTAGCATCATTTGCTGAAAATCCTATCCTTTCCATGACCTTGGCCACTCTGCTGAAAATCAATTTATCATGTATGTGTAGGTTTGCATCTAGTAGAACAATCCAAAGATTGTTCCATGGATCTAAATGTCTATCCTTAAGCCAATACCATATTGTTCTGACTACTGAGCTTTACAGTAAGCCTTGAAATCAGGTAGTGTAAGTCTGCTAACTTTGCTCATTCTTTCTAAAACTGTTTTGGCTACTTGCTATACAAATAATGTGTCTTGGGAGATCTACGCATGTCAGTACATAAAGTTCTATCTCATACTTTTTAACAGTCACATTATAGTCCACTGAATGGATGTGGTATCATTAATTCAACCAGTCCCCTCCTAACAGACATTTAAATAGTGTCCAATCTTCTGCCATGAATATATGCATTTGTATAGGCAATCATACAAATCAGTTTTTCCAGGAGAGTCTCACTTTATGCCTGTTTTCCCAATTCACCTACTTTCACTCTCAAAAGCATTCTGGTTTGAATAATATGTTACATAGTTACTCTAATGTCAGTTTACCTATAGGACAAATTAGTATAAGTGAAATTAGGCAAGAACTAACTTTGATTCAACTTCTCAGACTATTTGTTACAAGAACATATTCCATGTTAGAAACCAAAATATGGGATACCTCTACTTCGAGACTTGTAGGTTATAGGTTATAAGAATTGCAGTATAATCAAATACATGATTAGGATCTGTCTTGGTTATCTAGTGCTGCTATAACAGAAATACCACAAATGGATGCCTTTAACAAACAGAAATTTATTTTCTCACAGTCTAGGAGGCTAGAAGTACAAATGCAGGGTACCAGCTCCAGGAGAAGGATTCTCTTTGATGATTCTGGGGGAAAGGCCCTGTCATCAATTTTCGCCCAGGTCTAGCAGTTTCTCAGCACAGGAACCCGAGGTTCAAACGACGCATTCCACTTCTGTTTTCTTCTTGCTTGATGGTAATGAGGTCCCTCTCCTCTGTTTACTTCTCTCTTTTATATCTCAAAAGAAACTGACTCAAGATACAACCTAATCCTGTTGACTGTGTCTCCCTCGTTACATAACTGCCTCTAATCCTGCCTCATTAACATAACAGAGGTTAGGATTTACAATACATAGGATCACAAAATGGAAGACAACCACACAATCACACAACACTGGGAATCATGGCCTACACAAGTTGACACATATTTTGGGGGGGCACAACTCAATCTATGACATTCCACCCTTAGGCCCCCAAATATTTATGTCCTTGACACATGTAAAACACTTTCGCCCCATTATATCATCCCAAAAATCTTAAATCAACTCCAAAGCCAAATTCCACCCTGGGACAAAATTCCTCTTCATCTATGAAATCTACAAGTTATCTGCTTCCAGAGCACAATGGTGTGACAGGCAGAAAGTAGACATTTCTATTACAAATGGGTGAATTTGGAGGGGAAAAAAATACACACACTAAGTCAGAGTCGACTTGATGGCGGCGGGTTTGGTGTTTTTTTGTTTTTTAAGCAAGTCAAAAATTCAGCAGAACAATTTACATTAGCTCTCAAGTTTTGAAAATAATCATCTATTCTCTGAGACCATCTAGGCATTGGCCCTGGCCTTCAGACTCTGTGTGTTAGCCATGCTCTCTAGATTTTGGACAGAGGCCTCTCAGCCCTGGGCTTAAGCTCCGCCTTCCAGGCCCAGTGAAACAACAACTCTGCTCCCTCAGCTCTGGGCAACCCCATTGTCCCAGTACATCTGAGTGGCAACCCTACCCCCTTGGCCCTGGCAGGCCCCATTCTTCTGTCCCTTGGGCATGGTAGCCCCGCGCCCTCAGCTTCAGGCAGCCCCATTCTGCTGATACTCATGAAAGGCAGTCCCACACTTCAGAACCAAGCTGGTAAAGATCTGACTCTCTGAAACCTAGGAAGCTATGGCCCCACCTTTTGAGACCGCAGGGGTTGTAGCCACACATCTGAGACTGAGGTAGCTCTGCTTCCTGTGCCTCTCATCTATTCAGCTTCTGCTTTCTAGTCCCTTGGCCCCTCGGGCCTCTTGGGCCAGCCTGGCCTCCGCCCTGCTCAGACAAGTGTTTTAAAGCTCTTTAGCTCTATCGATAGGTGCCTGGAGGTACCGCACTCTGTCAGTAAACCTCAGCTGGAAGGCACTTAGCCCTCTCGCCCCATGGGTTGTTAAGCCTAGCTTCACCAATAAGTACCAAGGGGCACCCAACTCTGCCAGAAAGCCTCCTGTCCAAAGGCACTTGGCTCTCTTGCTCCATGGGTCAGCTCCCATTCCATCTCACACCAGTCTTCTGGTTCTGCTGCTGCTGCTTCTTGCTGTCTGGCCATCTCCAGTATTACAGCTCTTCTGACTTCCTTCTGAGCTCTCACTAGAATTGTCTTTCATGTCCATAATTCCACCAACAGTCTCTTCAAGGCAATCTAGGCTTTTACTATTAGGCATTTTAAAACGCCTCCAGCTCTACCCATTCCTCAATTCCAAAATCGCTTCCACACTGCAGGTATCTATTAGAGCAGCACCCCACTCTTGGTACCAAATTCTGTCTTAGTTATCTAGTGCTGGTATAACAAATATAACAAGTGTTTAACAAACAGAAATCTATTCTCTCACAGGCTAGGATGCCAGAAGTCCAACTCCAGGGCACCAGCTCCAGGAGGTGGCTTATTCTCTCTGTAGACTCTGGGTGAAGGTCCTTGTCATTAATCTCCCCCTGGGTATAGAAGTTTTGAATAACCCATAGGTATAATATGGCTGACAATTACATGAGAGATAAGCAGCAGTATTCCATGTGGTAATGAAGGACAGGATGTTTGCAAACGACATGAATTTGCAGTGGGTCAGGATATTGTACTTCTGCATCTTCCTTAGAATGTTCATTATGGCCTCAAAGCTTCAAAAGTGGCATAAACCCAGAATGGCAAGAAAATCTTGTATAAGGTGGTTCTGACAGCAGTGCTAAAGTAGTTGACCATAGAGACTGGGTAGGGGAAAGGTTCCTTAGCACAACTGAGATCAATGCACTAGTGAGATGAGCAGAATTGTAACTGAAAGTCTAGTACAAGATAACAAATCATTTAAGTGAATATAAAGAATACAAGAAGAGTAACACCAAGGTTGATAGAAAATGCTGTCCCATACCTATCCTCTTGCTCAAAGAGCTTTAAAGATTCTAATGCCTCAGATGTACCCTCTAGGCTCCATCAGGTTCTCTGACATGTGGTTTTACTACTTCAGCAAGGCAAAAGTGGGAAACAAAAATGTGAGCAAAAATCATCAACTTTTCAGCTTAAATCCCATTGATATTCACTTGCTTTGTTCTGAACTTAACTTAAAAAGTCCTTTTTGTAGTCCTTAGCATATTTTAAAAGCCATGTTTTAATACCTCATAGCAATATTCTTATGTTTTCAAGCCTCACCTTTATGCAAAATCAGACTGTTTCCATACATTTTTTACACCAAGTTCTGCATCATCTTTAAATCTGAATTCATCACCAAGTGCCCTACCCCAGCACAGTGGCTTTAGATTCTACCTCTAGTACTTTTCATTTGCACCTTTTATAATTATGTATATGTTTACTTTTAGCTGGCTTCTTGAATTTTTCAAATCTCTCTGGCTGGCATATTTTCCAACTTACCTTTATTCTAAATTACATATACAGCTGGCTTTTTATACCTACATGCAGGAGCCTATATTTTTACCTACTATATTTCGTCTTCTTAGATAAAGCGTCCATAAATCCAGCCTTTTAAGATCTTTGTGAACAATGATTCTGTCATCCAATATATTCACTCATGTTCTCTCATTCTCCCTTCATGCATATTTTTATATAAAGAGGGGAGACAATTATCTTCCAACCTTTCTAAACTCAGTTCCATGACCAAACAATATTAATACTAGGTCAGGTGGATAAGTGTTAACCCATATATTCACTGTATTTTAAACAGTTTAAAGAATTAAAGCATCAAGGCCGAGGACAGAAGCTGGCTGAATGGACAGGGAAACACAGGGAGGAGAGAAGGAATGTGCTGTCTCATTAGGCGGAGAGCAACTAGGAGTACCTAGCAAGGTGTATATAAGGTTCTGTACGAGAGACTAACTTGATTTGTAAACTTTCACTTAAAAAAAGAAAAATAAAAGAATTAAAGCATCAAATGATACTTATACTTACTTATCTTCCATCAACTATGGTCCCGTACTAAGGCACATCTACAGAATGCTAAGTACAAGATTTTTTTTCTTTTCTCCTCAATTTATACTTAATTTACAGGAGACAAAATTCATATTGAAGGTACTTAAATCACTAGTCTTTAAATTAAGAACTGAAATAATGGCTTAAGAGTCTCAAATTTAGAAATTCTAATGTAATGTCTATTTCTCTTTTACTCAAGCCACAAAATTATTTAACACAGTACTTTAGTCTTCTAAGAAAACCTAGGAAGATCTACAAATGCCTCAGTACTGGCATTCCCTAGTGCAGATTAAGGCATATTTTCTGAATTGTTATATAAAAAGATATATTCCAGAGACAGAGCATCTTTAAAAAGGAGCTAGTGCCAAACAATGCTATTTTTCTAATGTCCGAGACCTAGCCAATGAAAACACATGCTCCCATAATCAGAAATAGATTGTCAACCATAGAATGCCTCAGCAAAACAATTCTTTAATGTTCTTTGAAATACTGTCACTAAAATTAACTGAAACTTTATTTATATGACTGTCTGTGGTTTCCCTGTATGCTTAAAAAGCACAAGAAAAGAATAAAAATATCCTAGAATTGGAAAAGTAGTAATTATGTTTGGTTAAACTTATTTTTAAAATTCTTCCAAATTGAAGTTCACCATTTCTCAATAGAGGAAAAGAAGAAAAGACAAAGGCGGCAATTTCCTTATTTAAAAGAGTAAGTTCAGCCATCCTCTAAATTAAAATTTGGATTTGGTTTGTTAGTGAATAGATGTTCAAAATTCTTTTCTCTAAGTCTTAAAATTTAGTCTACAGGCTGAACACAATTACATTTTGTTTAGAATTTAAATATATCAAATACGTGCTGCCTAGGGGAGAGAGGTGGCAAGAGAAAATAATTTCAATATAATACTATTCTCTGAACTCAGATTTCTCATCAGATGAAATAAATAAGTAAAGTTGGTCTCTATTCAAAGGAGTCCTGGTGGCACGGTATTTAAGCACACTGCTGCTAGACAAAAGATTGGCAGTTTGAAACCACCAGCCGCTCCAGTAGAAAAGGATAGAGCAGTCAGCTTTTGTTAAAATTTACAGACTTGGAAACCCTGTGGGGCAGTTCTACTCTATGCTGCAGGGTTGCTATGAGTTGGCATCGACTCATCAGCAGTGGGTTTAGTTTTGGTTTTGGTGGCCTCTATTCAATAACTCAGTATTCTCTTAGTAGTTCTCAACCTCAGTTCTTCCAAATTACAGAAACCTATTTTCAGGTTCTGCATGTACACTAAAATACAAATGCCAACTATTGCTTAAAGTGTCACTTCCAGAATACTCAAATCTAGGCTAAGAGTAAGAGTCAAAAGACGTGAGTTTGAATCCCAGTTCTGCTACATCCTACCTGTCAGACTTTGGTGAAATCTAAACTTTCTAAGCTTCAGTTTCCCTATCTGTTTTAATACCTATCACCTAATTTATTGGAGTTAATCTTAGCCTATCATTTTTATATAACTGTTAGGTATTAATATTAATGTTATATGCTAAGTTTTTCAAACACCTTGACAGGGGTAAGATTTTGTTTTCTGTCAATCACTGGAAAAGGATCACTACCAGCCTAGAATAAAATCAGTAAGGGACTGAGCCAGGCCACCTTCAAATAAACTAAAACTTAATTATGTCCATCACTGGTCTTAAAGCTACAAGACTTACTCAATATTTCAAGGTATATCACAGTTATTCATGCTATTGGCTATTCATATGCAGAAACATTGCGTATTTCTAATACGTGCAATAATAACACAAGGCAATAAATAAGAAAAAAACAAAAAATTTACAGTAAATGATTCTACTTTGTTAAAAATGGACTTTGACAGCTATAAGATAAAGTACTTCTGTACTTCATAAGGCATAACAGATGTTAAGGAATCAGAATTGGTATTAATTATGGAAAAGTTAAAAGAAAAAAAATCCAACATAATTCAGTAGGTCTTTGGAATTCTTTAAAAATTAATCCAATTGAAAAAAAATCTTTGAAATGCTAAGATTTGGTCAAGAAGTGATCAAGGAAAACCTTAGAGAAGGAAAAGTTCTACCTATGCCTTATCACTTCTATTTCACCAACTCCACCAGCACATGACTCTACTTCTTACTGGAGAGACACTAACAAAACCCCAGGAGAGACACTAACAAAACCCCAGTGGAGAGACACTAACAGCACTTCAATAGGCCAAATCTTCATACAAAGAAAAGAGCTATCCATTTACTAACTAGTAAAATCAATATGTGTCTCTTCCTCACTACTACAAAAACATCAGTAGCATTGCAAGTATCTATTCCTTTGGATTTCAAAACACAAAAATTATCCTTTCTCAGACCTAGCTAAATAGCTGGTGGCAAGCCATTATCTTCCTCTCTCTGCATCCCATAATGTCTGTTCTTACTGAAATTTATGTGGTATTCACTGTTCATATTGTCAAACTGATGCCGTTTATCCTGCCGCATTTTTTTGTTATTGTGCTTTAAATGAAAGCTTACAGCTCAAATTAGTTTCTCATACAAAAATTTATACACACATTGTTAAGCGACCCTAGTTGCTCTCTCCACAATATGACAGTACACTCCTCCTTTCCACTGCAGATTTCCCGTATCCATTCAACCAGCTCCTGTCCCTTTCTGCCTTCTCATTTCACCTCCAGACAAGAGCTGCCCATTTAGTCTCATGTATCTATGTAAACTAAGAAGCACACTCTTCACGAGTATCATTTTATGTCTTATAGTCCAGTCTACTCTTTGTCTGAAGAGTTGGCTTCGGGAATGGTTTTAGTTCTGGGTTAACAGAGACCGGGGCTATGTCTTCTGAGGGTTCCTCCAGTCTCACGCATATTATTAAGTCTGATCTTTTCACTAGAATTTGAGTTCTGCACCCCACTTCTCTCCTGCTGTCATGGACTCTGTTGTGCTTCCTGTCAGGGCGGTCACTGGTGGTAGCCAGGCATCATTTAGTTCCTCTGGTCTCAGGCTGATGGAGTCTCTGTTTTATGTGACCCTTTCTGTCTCTTGGGCTCATATTTTCCTTGTGTCTTCATTCTTCTTTGCTCCAGGTGGGCTGGAACCAATTGATGCATCTTAAATGGTCGCTCATTAGCTTATTAAGACTACAGATGTCACCCACCAAAGTGACTAATTTCACTCAGCATAATGTTTTCCAGATTCATCCATGTTATGAGATATTGCACGAATTCATCATTGTTCTTTATCAGTGCATAGTATTCCATTGTGTGAATACACCATAATTCGTTTATCCATTCGTCAATTGATGGGCACCTTGGTTGTTTCCACCTTTCTGCTATTATGAAGAGTGCTGCAATGGACATGGGTGAGCACGTATCTACTCATTTGATGACTCTTATTTCTCTAGCATACATTCCAAAGAGTGGGACTGCTGGATCCTATGGTACTTCAATTTCTAGCTTTTTAAGGAAGTACCAAATTGATTTCCAAAGTGGTTGTACCATTTTACATTTCCACCAGCAGAATATAAGTGTTCCAATCTCTCCACAACCTCTCCAACATTTACTATTTTGTGTTTTTTGGGTTAAAGCCAGCCTTGTTGGGGTGAGTCGGTATCTCATTACAGTGTTGATGCGCATTTCTCTAAAGGCTAATAATTGTGAGCATTTCTTCATGTATCTGTTAGCTGCCTGAATGTCTTCTTTGGTGAAGTGCTTGTTCATATCCTTTGCCCGTTTTTTAATTGGGTTATTTCTCTCTTTGCTGTTGAGGTTTTGCAGTATCTTGTAGATTTTAAAAATTAGACTCCGATCAGATACGTCATAGCCAAAAATTTTTTCCCAGCCTGCAGGTTGTCTTTTTACTTTTTTGGTGAAGTCTTTGGATGAGCATAAGTGTTTGATTTTTAGGAGCTCCCAGTTATCTAGTTTCTCTTCTGGTGTTTGTTCACTGTTAGTAACATTTTGTAGTCTGTTTATGCCCTGTATTAGGGTTCCTAGCATTGTCTCTAGTTTTACTTCCATGATCTTTATCGTTTTAGATTTTATATTTAGGTCTTTATCCATTTTAAGTTAGTTTTTGTGCATGGTGTGAGGTAAGAGTCTTGTGTCATTTTTTTGCAGATAGATATCCAGGTATGCCAGCAACATTTGTTGAAGGGACTAACTTTTCCCCAGTTAACGAACTTTGGGCCTTTGTCAAATACCAGCTGCTCATAAGTGGATGAATTTATGTCTGGATTCTCAATTCTGTTCCATTGGTCTATGTATCTGTTGTTGTACCAGTAACGGGCTGTTACGACTACCATGACGGTAAAATAGTTTCTAAAATCAGGTAGTGTGAGGGTTACTACTTTTTCAGTAATGCTTTACTTACCGAGGACCTCTCCCCTTTCCATATGAAGTTGGTGATGTTTTCCTCCATCTCATTAAAAAATGCCATTGGAATTTGGATCAAATTGCATTGTATCTGGAGATCACTTTGGGTAGGACTGACATTTTCACAATGTTGAGTCTTCCTACCCATGAAGAAGGTATGTTTTTCCATTTATGTAGGTCTCTTCATTTGTTGCAGTAGCATCTTGTAGTTTTCCCTGTATAGGTCTTTTATGTCTCTGGTTAGATTTATTCCTAAGTATTTTGTCTTCTTGGGGGCTACTGTAAATGGCATTGATTTGGTGATTTCCTCTTCAAAGTTCTCTTTGTTGATGTAGAAGAATCCAACTGATTTTTGTATGTTTATCTTGTATCCTGAGACTTTGCTGAAATCTTCTATTAGTTCCAGTAGTTTTCTTGTGGATTCTTTGGGGTTTTCTGTGTATAAGATCATATCATCTGCAAATAGAGATACTCTGAATTTTTCCTTACAAACTTGGATGCCCTTTATTTCTTTTTCTGCCCTAATTGCTCCGGCTAGGACCTCCATCACAATGTTCAGTAAGAATGGTGACAGAGGGCATTCTTGTCTGGTTCCCATTCTCAGGGGAAACAATTTCAGACTCTCTCCATTTAGAATGATGCTGGCTGTTGGCTTTGTGTAAATGCCCCTTATTGTGTTGAGGAATTTCCCTTCTATTCCTATTTTGCTGACAGTTTTTATCATGAATGGCTGTTGGGACTTTGTCAAATGCCTTTTCTGCATGGATTAATAAGATCACGTGGTTCCTGTCTTTTAATTATGTGATGGATTACATTAATTGTTTTTCTAATGTTGAACCATCCCTGCATATCTGGTATGAATCCCACTTGGTCGTGGTGAATTATTTTTTTGACATGTTGTTGAATTCTGTTGGCTAGAATTTTGTCGAGGATTTTTGCATCTATGTTCATGAGGGATACTGGTCTGTAATTTTCTTTTTCTGTGGTATCATGTCCTGGTTTGGTATCAGGGTTACGCTGGCTTCACAGAATGAGTCTGGGAATATTCCATCTTTTTCTGTGCTCTGAAATACCTTAAGTAGTAGTGGTGTTAACTCTTCTCTGAAAGTTTGGTAGAATTCTCCAGTGAAGCTGTCAGGTCCAGCGCTTTTTGTTGTTGTTGGAAATTTTTTAATTACCTTTTCAATATCTTCTTTTGTTATAGGTTTGTTTAGTTGTTCTACCTCTGTTTGTGTTAGTTTAGGTAAGAAATATGTTTCTAGAAATTTGTCCAATTCCTCTAGGATTTCAAATGTTAGAATACAATTTTTCATAGCATTTCGTTATGACTCTTTTAATTTCAGTTGGATCTGTTGTGATATTGCCCATCACATTTCTTATTCAGGTTATTTGCTTCCACTCCTATTTTTCTTTTTTTCAGTTTGCACAATGGTTTATCAATTTTGTTGATCTTTTCAAAGAACCAGTTTTTGGTTTTGTTAACTTTTTCAAATGCTTTTCTATTCTTTACTCCATTTAACTCTGCTCTAATTCTTATTACTTGCTTTCTTCTGGTGCCTGAGGCTTCTTTTGCTGCTCTGATTCTATTTGTTCAAGTTGTAAAGTTACTACTTTGACTTTGGTCCCTTTCTTCTTTTTGGATGTGTGCACTGACTGCTATAAAATTGACCTCTGACCACTGCTTTTGCTGCGTCCCAAAGGTTCTGGTAGGATGTGTTAACATTATCATTTGATTCTACAAATTTCTTTATGCCATCCTTAATTTCTTCTATAACACAGTAGTTTTTCAAGCAAGGTGTTGTTCAGTTTCCACGTGTTTGATTTTTTTCCTTGCTTTTTCTGTTACTGATTTCTACTTTTATGGCTTTATGGTCAGAAAAGATGCTTTGTAGTATATTCTGATGCTTTGGATTCTATTAAGGCTTGCTTTATGACCTAATATACGGTCTATTGTGGAGAATGTTCCACATGCATTGGAAAAGAAAGTATACTTGGCTGCTGTTGGGTGGAGTGTTCTGTATATGTCTATGAGATCAAGTTGGTTATGGCATTTAGATCTTCCATATCTTTATTGAGCTTCTTTCTGGATGTTCTGTACTTTACCAAAAGTGGTGAGTTGAAGTCTCCTACTATTATTGTACAGCTGTCTATTTCTCCTTTTAATGCTGTTAAGAGTTTGTTTTTTAATGTATTTTGGGGCACTGTCATTGGGTGTATAGATACATATTATGGCTGTGTCCTCCTGGTGTTGACTCTTTAATCATTATATAGTGTCCTTTCTTCTGTATCCTTTGGGTGGCTTTTACTTCAAAGTCTACTTTGTCAGAGATTAATATTGCCACTCCTGCTCTTTTTTTGATTGTTGTTTGATTGATATATTTTTTTCCATCCTTTGAGTTTTAGTTTGTGTCTTTAAGTCTAAGTCTTTAAGCCGGCAGCATACAGATGGACTGTGTTTTTTTAATCCATTCTGCCACTCTCTTTCTCTTTATTGGAGCATTTAGTCCATTCACATTCAGTGTAATTATTGATAGGTATGACTTTAGTGCTGTTATTTTGATGTATTTTTTGTGGGCATGTGTTTTGACAGTTTCTTTGTTCCACTTAATTTTCTGTCCTGAGTTGTTTTTCTTTATGTATTTTCTGTTCATCCTTTTCATTGTTGTTGATTTTGTATGTGCTGAGTCTTTGTTTTTCTTGTTTTTTATTTGGATGTGTAGGATTGTTAGTTTCCTTTGTGGTTACGTTAATATTTACCTCTATTTTTCTAAGTTTAAATCAATCTTTATTTCTTTATATCGCCTTTACTTCCTCTACATATGTAAGATCTATGACTACATTATTTATTACCTCTTCTTTGTTTTAATGCTGTCACTTTTACATATTGACGTCTCTGTTTCCCCATTTTCAGTGTTTTAGCTTTGATTTATTTTTGTGACTTCCCTGCCTGGGTTGATATCTGGTTGTTCTGTCCTGTGTTCTAGTCTTAGGTTGTTACCTGATGTTACTGATTTTCTAACCGGAGGGCTCTCTTTAGTATTTCTTGTAGTTTTGGTTTGGTTTTTGCAAATTCCCTAAGCTTCTGTTTATCTGGAAATGCCCTAATTTCGCCATCATATTTAAGAGTCAGTTTTACTGGATGTATAATTCTCAGTTGGCAATTTTTTATATATAATTCTTGGCTGGCAATTTTTTTCCTTCAAGGCTCTATATATGTCATCTCATTGCCTTCTTGCCTGCATGGTTTCTACTGAGTAGTCAGAGCTTAGTCTTACTGACTATCCTTTGTAGACGACTTTTCATTTATCCCTAGTCACTCTTAAAATTTTCTCTTTATCTTTGGTTTTGGCAAGTTTGATTATGCCTTGGTGACTTTCTTTTGGGATATACCTTGCATGAGGTTCAATGAGCTTCTTGGACAGATATTTTTTCATCTCTCACAGTATCAAGGAAGTTTTCTGCCAACAATTCTTCAACAATTTTCTCTGTATTTTCTGTTATCCCCCCCTGTTCTGGTACTCCAATCACTTGTAAGTTATTCCTCTTGATAGAGTTCCACATAATTCTTAGGGTTTCTTTATTTTTTTTTTAATTCTTTTGTCTGATTTTTCCTCATATAAGTTGGTGTCAAGGGCTTTATCTTCAATCTCACTAATTCTGACTTTCATTGCCTCAATTCTGCTCCTACGATTTTCTATTAAGAGCTGTCTAATTATGCAATTTTATTGTTAATCTTCTGAATTTCTGTTTGCTGTCTCTCTATGGATTCTTGCGGCCTGTTAAATTTGTCCTTATGCTCTTGTATAACCTTCTTAAGTTCCTCTATTGCTTTGTCTGTGTGTTCCTTGGCTTGTTCTGCATTTTGTCTGATCTCCTTCCTGATCTCTTGTACAGCTCTGTTTTTTAGTCTTTTTATTTCCCAGAAATTATCTTCCTCCAGAAGGTTTCTTGATTCTCTGTTTTGGTTGTTTGCTGAAGCCATCGTGATCTGCCTCTTTATGTGATATGATATTGACTGTTGTCTCTGAGGAAACCCTGGTGGCGTAGTGGTTAAGAGCTATGGCTGCTAACCAGTAAAGGTCTGCAGTTCGAATCCACCAGATGCTCCTTTGAAACCCTGTGGGACAGTTCTACTGTGTCCTTTAGGGTCATTATGAGTCAGAATCAACTCTATGGCAATGAGTTTGGTTTGGGTGGTTAGTCATCTCTGAGCCACCGATAAATTATATTTATTTTATGTTCCCTTACTATTTCCTAGCTTGTTTTGTTTTGTTTTGTTTTGATATGCCCAAATAGGCTAGTCGTGTCAGTTTATTTGATTTTTGCCATCTTTGAATCTCTCACATCCTGTCACCAGGTGGTTAGAGCTGTTACTAGGTCTGTAAGCCCAGGAGTCCGTTTACATTTCTTTATGGATTCAGCTCAGGTGTCCAGGTAGTCAGTCACCAAGTGTGTAGTGCAGGCTCTCACCTATAGTCCTAGATAGGCAGGACTGATTGGAGTAGCCACAGGTATCTGGCTGCAGTAGGGGGTCATGCACTGAACAAGGCTAATGGCTGCCCCTAAGTGTTTGGGAGGAAAGCGTGTCCCTGTTTGCTAGAGTGTGTAGGTGGGTGGGTTTTGCAGCCAGACTATGGGCATCCAACGCTGTTGGCTGTAAGGGTTGGGAGACACCACTTATTCTTGGACTCCTGTTGCAGGTGGCTAGGTGGCATGGGTGGCGCCACCAGTCCTCAGGCCCCTGATGTGGGTAGGTGAGGACCCTGCTTAACAGGCAGAGCAATGTCAAATGTCACATATCTGCCACTCCACCTTATAGCTCATATACACTTGAAAACAGGTTTCAGGTATACACCCTGTTGTACTGTGCTACTGATGGCCTTTGGTGTTGAAATGGGCCCACACGGGTCTATGCAGGGGTAAAAGGCATTCAAAGTCTATGGACTCCTTATGCCTGTGCCTAGGCAAAGGGGCTGTGCCTGCCCTGAGCTCCCGACTTACCGGAGCTAGTGGATTATTTTTCCCGTTTGTTAATTTGTTCCCTCTCCCATGCCAGGACAATGGCTCAGAATATGCAATGGGTCCTATTTCCAGCCCAGTGGACACAGCAATCACTGAAGCAGGCCTGGGACTTGGTGCAGAGCAGGGAGGGGACAAGTAAATGGGAGAGAGGTTCTTTCCAAAGGGGATGTTTTTTAATCCACACGGTAGCTCAGAACCATGTACTTATCTTTTGCCAACTGAGCACCACTTTTCACTGGTTCTGGAGGCTTGAGTATACTCTCCACCACTCAGTATTTACCAATGTGGAAAACGCATCCCAAGTGCCACTGCTTGCCTCACCACACACGCCAGGTAATCCAGCCTACAGGGTGCCCGTTCCTGCTGGGTCAGGTCCGGCAACTTGTCATTGCCTCTGAAACATCTCTTCCTCCCCCACCACTCAGTTTGATTCCTCAACTTTGCCTTTGATGTTCAGGGGTCCTATATTGTCATATATAATCAATTCACTTGTTTTGGGGGGTCTTTGTTGTAAGAAGGACCACAGGAGTCATCTGGCTACTCCACCATCTCGGCCTCACATTTTGATGTGAGGGGAGGCAAGGGCTCACAAAAAATTCTAAAAATTCCCCAGCACCAAAATTTTCCCCTCTCAGTTATCACTGAAAAGGATGTTGAAACAGATGTTTAAGAGCTTTTATAGTACAAATACCTGGTTATTCACACCCTAAGACCAAGGCAGTAAGGGAAGAGAAGGAATACAAGGGGCTTTCCAAAAAGTTACATACCCTTGAATCCTCATATTTTTTCCCCATTTTTAATGCCAAAATTCAAGATTTACCATCTTTGTGGGCCTGTGGAACCCACAACCTTCTTTACACAACTGGGTTACACAATCAAAACTAAGCATTCGATGATGCATCTTTTATTTTCAGTTTAGCAGAACTAGGTAGAATGAGAAAATTCTCAATTTTCAATATCAGCTTTATTCTAATAGATACTTCTGATCCATGCTAACAAGAGAATGAACAATTCTTCCTCTGAGGGAGAGGCTGTGAGATGTCAAATAAACAGCAACAAGGATAACAATAAAAAAACCAGCTAGCTCATTTACTGAATGCTTATTTTATGCAAGACTTTGTTCTAAGCATTTTATATATATTCATGTGCATTTTTTCCCCATTTTTATCTTCACAACAATTCTATGAGATTAAACCCCTTTCCTTCGAGACATTTCCAACTTAAAAAGGCCCCATGCATTATAGAGTAGAACTGTTCCACTTAGTTTTCTTGGCTATAATCTTTTACAGAAGCCATTCTTCCGTCACGCCATGTGGTGAGTTCAAACTACCAAACTTTAGGTTAGTAGTGCAGCACAAACCATTTGCACCACCCAGGGACCTTCCCTATGAGATCAGTACAATCATTCTCCTCGTTTTATAGTTGAGGACTCTAATGCTCAAAGCGGTTAAGTAACTTGCCAAAAGTCACACAGTGTAGCTGGGATTTCAACCCAGATGGTCTGCTCCAGAGCTTGCGCTCTTAACTATCATTTTATACCAAATGTTCTCTCATCAAGAATGCTTGGAAGATACCATTCATACATATATACTTACAAGTGTGTGTGTGTATATACACATGATGTATAAATAAATAAATATACACAGACACACACTCCAGTATTTTTGGAGAACCAAACTTTATAGTCATATTATGAAACACTTTACTGATCATCTTTCCACACCCTCATTTTACCACCACGAATCTGCCACCAGATATTGTGCCCTGGGCATCATAAATTATGTTCAACATTTTAAATTCCTTAAACATGGCTGACAAAAAAAAGTTAAATTTCTCTACGATAAAGCAACCTACAGATTCCGTAGTTAAGAAGGAAAGAATTCAGATTTGTGATTTCGAGACCAAACTCAAATCCTGACCAATCACCATTAAACCAACCTCTAGTTATTTGTGTTTTTTGTTTTGTTTTCACTAAAAGAAAAAAAAAAAAAAAACTGGAAATTTCAGAAAAAATATAATGAATATTTGCTTAGTAATACACTAGCACTGAAGCTACTAGGCTAAGATTTTGACTGAAGAAACAGAGGGATTTTTCAGCATCCAAGTACATAAAGATCATCAATTTCATCTTTAATATTAGTAAGAAGTTTAAATGGGAAAAAGAAGAGCAAAACAGGCATTCTAAAATCAATATACTCAAAGATTATTGTACATTGGGGTTAGAGGAAAGAGAAGTATTCCTAATAATATCTTGCGGCTAAATAATCAAATTATTTAACAATAAATATAAACTGGCATAACATAGTTCATAAAGATAATGTTCTACATCCTAGTTTGGTAAGTAGCACCTGGGGTCTTAAAAGCTTGCAAGTGGCCATCTAAGATACAACTATTGATCTCTTCCCATTTGAAGCAAAGGAAAGTGAAGGAAACTAAATACTTAAGGAAGTAATCTGCCCACAGGACTAATGGCCTGCATGAACCACAGCCTCCTCTAGCCTAGACCAGAAGAACTAGATGGTGCCCGGCTACCATTACTGACCACTTTGACCAGGGTCACAATAGAAGGTCTGGGTTAGGATGGGAGAAAAACGTAGAACAAAACACAAATTCATAAAAAAGACCAGACTTACTGGACTGATAGAGACTGGAGGAACCCCAGAGACTAGCACCCTAAGATACCCTTTTAACTTGGAATTGAAGCCACTCCCAGAGGTCACCTTTCAGCCAAATAATAGACTGGCATATAAAATAAACAGTAACACCTGTGAGAAACGTGCTCCTTAGAACATTCAACCATACGAGACCAAATAGGCAACATTTGCGTAAAAGCAAAGATGAGAAGGCAAGGAGGGGTAGGGAAACTGGAGCGATGGAAATGGGGAAGGTAGGGTAGACAGGCGAAGAGCACTGACACATTGAGGGGACAGCAACCAATGTCACAGAAAAATTTGTGTATGAATTGCTGAATGGGAAACTAATTTGCTATGGAAACTTTCACCTAAAATGCAATAAAATGTTTAAAAATAAATAAATAAATGCAACATAAAAAGACACCTGAAAATACGGAACAAGAAATGCATAATTATAAAAGTGCAATAATGCAACACAGATTTACCAATTCAATTCCCTGTGGAAAAGGTGTATCATCCCAGTCCTTCTGTGGAAATCTCTGGATTATTTTCCCCAGACCTTCTCCTGATCCTGTTAATAAAATGCAAGTGAATTAGTTACAGGGCAGTAAAAAATCCGAAAACTCATTATATTAATACTTACTTCTAAACAAATATTTATTGAATAAATTGATATACTGTCTAATCCTCTTCAACTTTAAAACAGCTGAAAGTCTTTACCTTCTAAACATAATACTAAAATGGCAGGCAATCTCCATCCTATAAACAAAAAAACAAACCCAATGCTGTCCACTGTCTAGGTAGGATTTCTCAGCTTAGTATTATTGACATTTTGGGCTAGATAATTATTTGTTGTGGGCAGCTGTCTGGTACACTGCAGGATGTTCAGCATCATTCCTAGCCTCACCCCACTAGATGCCAGTAGCACCCTTCCCCTCAGTATCTAACAACCAAAAATGTCTCCAGACATGGCCAAATGTCCCATTGCCCCCATTTGAGAACTTTGGCCTAGAGCACTGTTATTACAAAATTATCCCATGACACCAAAGAGTGGGTCAACTTGTAACGCAACTTTGGGGACATAATACGTAAGTAGCTTGGGGATGGAAAATATATGTCAGAGCTAAATTGCTTTTTCCTATACTTTTTAAAGAGCTTCACATGATTTCACACTCTATCTACATGTTGTCCCAGCTTGCTCTGAAGTAATACCAACAACACTTCTCTTTTTAGATCCTATGTCTTTTACTCATTGTATTTAGTATATTTCTCACTTTCTGTTTTGTTTTGTTAGTGTATAAACCAAAAACCAAACCCGATGCTGTCGAGTCGATTCTGACTCATAATGACCCTATACGACAGAGTAGAACTGCCCCATAGAGTTTCCAAGGAGCGCCTGACGGATTCGAACTGCTGACCTTTTCGACAGCAGCCGTAGCACTTAACCACTACACCACCAGGGTTTCCTTGTTAGTGTATACATACCATAAAATGCAACCATTTTAGATTAACAGTTTGATGGGCATTTATAAGCTCTCAGTGAAAACAATTTCAGTAAAATTTTTTAAAACTGAAAAATGGAAATTAGTCAATTGTGTTATATTTTTTTAAATGTTCAAGGAGTTTCCTCCAGAAAAGATTTTCAAAAAAAACTTCAACAATATTGGCATAGTCTGATTAATTTTTTTTTTTTTCCTCAACTGGAGTCAAAACTTCCAAAGTCAAAAAAGTCTTGGTCAAAACACGCTATATACACCTCACTGACACACTGGCACTAGTCATTCTATTCCATTCTATCCTAAAACAACCTGCTTGGAAAGTCAACATTGTGCCTAGTGGATGTTCTTCCCTCCTTCACCTCAGAAGAATATCATCCCAGAGAAAAGCATGAAACAAAAGCACAATGCTAGGAAATCAGAACTTCTGGCCTTCCAGGTACACATAATTAAGGCGTTCTTCTTAACAGGGTAGAAGCTGCTCAACCAAAATTTAACTTTACCATAGGAATAGTAGGCCATATTCATCTTGCAGGTCCCAAGTTTCCCATCCTTAATTTATAAAATCTGGTTTTTAACAAATGACTTTTTTTTTTTAATGCTGTTTTATCTTTCCCCTGAAAACTAGTATTACAATAATCAAACAAAAACAATCAACCAAAAATTCAAAGTTCACCAAAATAAGTAGATCTAATTATGCCAATACAGACCAACTTTCAAAGAATAAGGAAAATAAAAGCTGTTCATTCAGTGAAAAGAAAGCACACAGGAAATCATTTTACAAAAGGCTTTCATATTTGATCCATTTAGAAGTTAATGAGAGAAGTCTGTTTATTTCAACTGAAACAAGCCTTTTTGTGGTTATTCAAAAATTTAGGTAGGAATGCAATGTGATTTTCCAATTTTCCAGTAAAATCTCTTATTATTCAAAAGGTTTATTTGGAACACAAACTATTTCTTTCCAGAGTTAAACTTAGCAAAGAGCCCAAAGGCTTTCAGAGAAATGAAAAAGAATGTATTTTAAAATTGAGCAGAATACATAAAGAACAAATATACCACTAAAAACAATAAATTAAAGAGACTCAAACACTTGAATACCAATGTTCATAGCAGCATTATTCATAATAGCTAAAAGGTAGAAACAATCCAAGTGTCCATCAACTAAAAAAAAAAAAATCAAGAGATGACTATAAAAGCAAAATGTGGTTTATATACATACAATGGAATGTTATTTAGCCATTAAAATACTGAATACATGCTACAACATAGATGAACCATGAAAATATTTTGCTAACTGTTAAATAAACAAGATTCAAAATGGTCAAATATTGTATGATCCTTCTTATATGAAGTATTTAGAATAGGCAAATTCCATAAAGTCTTTACTGTCCTCCATCCACCAGAAAAACTCCTGAACCTTGAAGGCCTGCTTGAGGCATTTTCTCAAATACGTTTGTTGTTGTTGGGTGTCATATTCAATTTTGACTCAAAGCAACTCCATGTGACAGAACAGAATTGCCCCACAGGAGTTTTCCTGGCTGTAATCTTTACAGAAGCAGATCACCAGATCTTTCTCCTGGGTGGGTTTGAACCGCCAACCTTTACGTTAGCTGCTAAGCACTTAACCATTTATGCCACCAGGGCTCCTTCAAACATGTTACCCCTCTCATATAATTGACAAATCCTTCGTGTAAGCCCTCATTATGCCTGGTATTCCCATAGCACCTAGATATTATAAATTAAATACAAAAAAGAAAACCAAACCCATTGCTGTGGAGTTCATTTCCAACTTACAGTAATCCTATAGGACAGAGCGGAACTGTCCCAAGAGGTTTCCAAGGAGCGGCTTGTGGATTCAAGCTGCCAACCCTTTGTTTAGCACCCCAGTGCTTAACCACTCAAAAAGATGTGTTGGCCCACTTAACCAGACTAATAATGTGTTTAGTCTTCTGTTCTACTTCCTAGTTTGTTGCACAGTGCCTGAGGCCTTAAAAGCTGGCAAGTGGTCATCTAAGGCACAACCGTTAATTTCTATTCCCCTGAAGCAAAAGAGGAACAGAAAGAATCAGGAGTAAGAGGAGGATATGGAATGCAGAACAGAATTTCAAACTCTCATGAAACCCAAATTTTCTAGTATCATGAGGGCTAGATGAACCCTTGAAACTATTACCCTGAGATAATTCTTAAACCAAAAATATCCCCTGAAGTCTTATAACCAAACAATAGTTTACCTTAACTAGTAAAGAATGTCAGCCCTGAGCATTATGCTTTTTTAAGAGCTATCTATTTAAGATCATACTGACAAGAGCAACTCGAAAGATTAGATAGGAACCTTGGGGGCCAGTGAGATTATGTTAATGGGGGAGAAACAAATCAGAAAAGGGAGGTGAGAATGTTTGCACATCTAGAAAAATATAACCAACGTGACTTGAACTATACATGTAGAAACTGTTGAATTGGTGTATGTTCTGCTGCATATATTCTCAGCAAAAACAAAAATAAATAAATGAATGAATGACTAAATAAATATGTTAGAATCCTAACCCCTATACCTGTGGGGAGGTGCCCTGGTGGAGCAATGGTTAAGCACTCAGCTGTTAACCGAAAGGCTGCGGCCAGCCTTTCAAACCCACCAGCTGCTCTTCAGGAGAAAAAATCTAGTGATCTACCTAGGGAACCCTATGGGGCAATTCTACTCTGTCCTATAGGGTCACTATGAGTCAGAATTGACTCGGCACACATCAGCATACCTGTGGGTGTAGTCCCATTTAGGAACTGGGTATTCTTTGTTATATTAATGCCCCATTTCAGTGTAGAGTGTGTCTTAAGCCTAATCACATTTAAGATACAAAAAAAAATAAAATAACAGATTGGGAACAGAGAAAAACCAGCACAAATTAGGGAACACAGAAACACATGTGGGGATGGCAAAGACCTCAGAAACACCGAGTTTACAGAGGCTAAGACAAGAATCTTCTATCACTTAAAGCACAATAAAAATTAAAAAAAAAAAAAACCTTCTCCTAGGATAAACAAACAGAAGCTTTTTCCCAGAGCTTCTGGTTGTTGTTAGGCGCCCTTGATTCAGTTCTAACTCATAGCGACCCTATAGGTACAATGCCCAGTCCTGCACCATCGTCACAATCGTTGCTACGTTTGAGCCCACTATTGTAGCCACTGTGTCAATCCTCCTCATTGAGGGTCTTCCTCTTTTGGGCTGAACCTCTACTTTACCAAGCATGATATCCTTCTCCAGAGAATGATCCCTCCTAATAACATGTCCAAAGTACGTGAGAGGAAGGCTCGCCATCCTTGCTTCTAAGGATTCTGGCTGTACTTCTTCCAAGACAGATTTCTTTGTTCCTCTGGCACTCCATGGTATATTCAATATTCTTCACCAACACCATAACTGAAAGGCATCAATTCTTCAGTCTTCCTTATTCATTTTCCAGTTTCCTCATGTATATGAGACAACTGAAAATACCATGGCTTCGGTGAGGCGCACCTTAGTCCTCAAAGTGACATCTTTGCTTTTCAGCACTTTAAAGAGATCTTTTGCAGCAGTTCTGTCCAATGCAATACATACATCATTTGATTTCCTGACTACTGCTTCTATCAGTGTTAACTGTAGATTCAAGTAAAATAAAATCCTTAACAATGTCAAACTTTCCTCCATTTATCATGAAGTTCTTACTTATTGGTCCGCTTGTGAGGATTTTTATTTTCTTTATGTTGAGGTGCAATCCATACTGAAGGCTGTGGTCTTTGATCTTCATTAGTAAGTGCTTCAAGTCCTCTTCACTTTCAGCAAGCAAGGTTGTGTCCTCTGCATAACGCAGGTTATTAATGAGTCTTCCTCCAATCCTGATGCCCTGTTCTTCTTCATATAGTCCAGCTTCTCGGATTATTTGTTCAGCATACTGGGTATACAGACTGAATCACTATGGTGAAAGGATACAACTCTGAAGCAAACCTTTACTGATTTTAAAGCACACAGTATCCCCTTGCTCTGTTCGAGTGCCTGTGTCTTGGTCTATCTACAGGTTCCACATGAGCACAGCTGCAAACATTCATTAATAATCAGAATGTGGAATGAAAAAGATATGATTCTAGAAAAACTGGAAATTGTCAAAAATGAAATGGAACACTTGAACATAGATATCCTAGGGACTAGTGAGCTGAAATGGGCCAGGTTTAGATGTTTTGTATCAGACAATCATATGGTCTACCAAGCTGGGAATGACAAATTCAAGAGGATTGAAGTTGTCAAGGATTTCATTTTACTTGGATCCACGATCAACAGCCATGGAAGCAGCAGTCAAGAAATCAAAAGACGCATTGCAATGGGCAAATCTGCGGCAAAACACCTGTTCAAAGTGTTGAAGAGCAAAGATGTCACCCTGAAGACTAAGGTGCGCCTGACCCAAGCCATGGTATTTTCAATCACATCATATGCATGTGAAAGCTGGACAATGAAGAAGGAAGACCAAAGAAGACCTGACGCCTTTGAATTGTGGTGTTGGCGAAGAATATTGAATATACCATGGACTGCCAAAAGAACAAACAAATCTGTCTTGGAAGTGCAGCCAGAATGCTCCTTAGAGGCAAGGATGGCAAGACTGCGCCTTACATACTTTGGACATGTTGTCAGGAGGGATCAGTCCCTGGAGAAGGACATCATGCTTGGCAGAGTACAGGGTCGGCGGAAAAGAGGAAGACCCTCGATGAGGTGGACTGACACAGTGGCTGCAACAATGAGCTCAAGCATAACAAAAACTGTAAGGACGGCGCAGGACCCGGCAGTGTTCCGTTCTGTTGTGCATAGGGTCCCTATGAATCGGAACCGACTCGACAGCACCTAACAACAACAACAACATCCTGAAATACGATGCTGTCAGTGATAATATCCATAGACCTACAAGACCAGTTATTAGACTACTGTTCAAATTTATGCACCAACCACTAATGCCAAAGAAGAAGAAACTGAAGATTTTTACCAACTTCTGTAGTCTGAACTGATCCCTAGAGCTAGCACCCTGAATTCAGAATTCTAGCCTCCTAAACTGTGAGAAAATTAATTTCTGTTCATTAAAGCCACCCACTTGTGGTATTTCTGTTACAGTAATAGCACTAGCAAACTAAGACATTAACACAAAGCAATTATTTGTTTTATGCTTGATGCTCAATCACTATGCCCTTTTGAAAGCAGGGCCCGTATTTAATTCATTTCTGAATTGCCAAGAACTAGTTTTTTTTTTTTAGTGTTGACATTTTAGAACCAAGCAATTCATAAACCAAATTTAAATATAAATTAATCTTTTGTATACTATATAAATACTATAATAGCTAAGATTTTCTCAGTCCCTATAAAAAAAATAATCATTTTAAGATAAAAATCTCTCTGTCCTATAACGTAAAAGTCATAAACATAAAAGTTGGAAATAAGCCACTAAGATACACCTAAGGAAAAAAAGGGGAATGTGTCTTTACATGAAGGAAGGGAACGCTAGTCCCCAAATCTCAAGGTTATGATGGAAATATAGGGGTTATTTGCCTCACATTCCAATTCAATGTTTGAATAGTTTCTCCAGTACCCTCCAAACAGTTGTTCATCTGCTGCCTTAACATCTTCAAGTGAAAATGAAATCACTACTTCCCAAATTATTACAAAATTCTTCTATATGTGGAAATTGCACTTCAGAATCCAAGTCTCCCAAGGAATGAGGTTTTGTTTTTGCTCAGGTCAGTCGCCCTCAGATCCAGATCCATCCAACATTTATCCTGCAGTTACTATGCATACGGCATTTAATCCTAAGAACCTTTGAAACAGAAACATTAATCTCCATTTCATACATAAAGAAAACTCTGATATCAGGTAATGTTCCAAAAGTTGTATTATTTAAGTAACTGGTAGACCATGAATGTGAATTTACGTCATCTTGAATCCAGTACATACTAATGCTTCTCAACTCCAGTCCAGTGGCTGGTGTCCTGATGTCAACTGACTCTAAGCCTCTTCACGGGCAATATTCTCAATCCTCCATCCTTATTCCAACAACTTTTGGGATGGCATGGGACTTCTGATTTGCAAGCTTTAGTTACTGTACCATGGAAGATGTGTGGGACTGCTGCAATTAACCCTCTTTCAACACAGAACTTAATCTGGGTATGCCTCTAATAGACGGGGGTCTAGTTCTAGGATCCTGGCTCTCTCCTATTCCTCCTATTCTACCAAGAGAAACTAGACCATCTCAGGGAAAACTCAGAGATACAATAATTAATATGTGATGTTCTCACTGTAGCAACAAGCTAAAACCCTCTCCCACAAGAAGTCTTTTAACTGCTTAAAAGTATGATTTCTATTTCCCTTCCTATCTTGTTCAAAGATTTTTTATTTCTCAGATCACCACTACATTAAAGACATCAACAATTATTGATAAATGGAAATAACCCAAAATATGAATATCTTCCCACAGCTGATAGCTTCAAATCAATCCAAGAAAGTCTTTAAAGATATACACCACTGTATCATGTTCTGAAAAAAAATCAAAAAAAAAAAACAAACCCCGAACCCATTGCTGTTGAGTAGATTTAGATTCATACACACGCTACAGGACAGGGTAGAGCTGCCCCATAGAGTTTCCACAGGGTGGCTGGTGGATTCAAACCACCGACCTTTCGGTTAGCAACGGAGCTCTTCTTAACCACTGTGCCACCAGGGCTCTATGAAAAGAATACTACATTGCTAATCAGGAAATCTTAGGCTTGTCTTAGGTCTGTCTCTAACTAGTTCAGTCATCTTCAGCAAATTCTCTAACATCTCTGGGCCTCAGTCTCCCACGTATAATGTGATCTTAAGTCACTTTTGGCTCTAAAATTCTATTCATCGTAAATAAGGCACCAGAAAATGTGAAATGCGTGTATCTACCACTACATGGCTTAAAATTATGGTTGCTGACTAAAATCTCCTCCAGATAGTTTACATAGCTAGGAAAACCGTACCAATTAAAACTAAGCCTCAATAACTTGAATGCTGACAAAGAACTCCAGACTACCACCTAAACACTCTTCTTTTGTATGATGAAGAATAACATCTCTTTCCGGACTTTTCAAGTTATCTTACACCAAACTGAATATCACAAAGACATGCTTATTGTATAATAATGAGAAATCAACAACCTTAGAAATGAAGAAGGAGTTGAGGAGATGGGGAGAAAAAGAACATAGAATAATGGGAAAGGAGAAGGGGAGAAGAAGAGAAAAAGGAGCTTTTTCTTTGGAAATTTCTTCAGTATCTGTGCATTTCAAGGTATCATAGGAATGTATTACCATTATATCACATAATATTTAGCCCTGTGGATAATACCGCAGAAAAAATTTCCATATTAAAACTTCAGACAATTTTTTTTTAGGAGTAGCTTAATAAACACTGATATTCTGATAGTATCTATAAGACACAGATACTTTTAGAATAAAGGGAGAACTGCAAATTTAAAACACAATTCCTCTCTACTGTGACTTCGTATATTATTTTTGCTATGTTATTTAAGTTTCCTTCAGTTAAAGATAAGGTTATTAAGTGGCATGTGCTAAGCATAAGAATTTTAAAGTACTGAGGATGAAAGTTTTTGATTAAACAACAGCAAAAGCTATCATGTTTATCTTCTTTAAACAAGAGATTCACATTAGTCTTACAACGCAACCAACTCATGCAACTCATTCAACAGGTAACTATCAAAGGATCCCCTAACCATACGTCAATAAAGGGGAAGGCAGAAATACCCCTAAGTTCTTAAAGGATCTTCAGCGACCTGTGCCTTGCAAATCAATCAGCCCTCTCCCTTTAAAGAAATTAAGATGACAAATTTCTATTCTTCCCGAACAGATTTTAAACATGTCCTCTACCTTCAATGATCTCCTCTCCACAAATACATATTCTTTCCCATTTCCAACTCCCTGTTTCTAACTCAAGGTTCACCGTTGAGTACAACTACAGCACAAATAATCCAACCCTTATGTTTTCAGTTCATCTCTTTTCAAAAATCAAACTTTCCACCCTACAAAAAATAAATAAAAGTTGTTTAAATGGCTAAACAAGTTATAAGGCTGGTTAAAATATATTTTACTACAGATTGTTTTCCTTGAGGTTTCACTATCCTGAAAACATTGTGTTCTCTTAACAGACAAAACAATCTTTTTCAAGCTCCTAATGCCATATACACACCCTACTGAACATTTCCACAAGCACAGCAAGTTAACCACAACCAAAATGATTTGCCATAATTTCTACAAAATCTTTATCTCCTCCCCCTTCATTCCTTATCTCAGAGACTGACACCCTATCCATCCACACATTCTGGGTCTCAGTTAGGATTCGGTTTACCTGTATGTGACAGAAAACCTAAAATGTCAGTAGCTTAAGAAGTTTATTTCCTTTCATATAAAAGAAGTCTAGAAGCAAAAGTCCAGGACTGATGGCAGATCTGTGGTCTCAGGGATCCAGCTTCTCAGGTTCATTGTTTACTATCTACAGGGCCTGGCCCTTGTTCTCATAGTTTAATATGGCTGCTGGAGCTCCAAACATGACAACCATGTTTCAGGCATAAGTTGAGAAGAAGAAAGAAGGGCACAGTCTACTTAAGCAGAATTCCTGAATGAACAATTTCATTTATATACCACTGGCCAAAACTTAGTCATGTAACCATGCCCAACAGCAAGAGTCTCTTAGTTAAGTAACAACTGAGCTGCTAAAATTTTTTTTGTCTCTACAAAAAGAACAGATATTAGAAGCAACGGATAGTTTCTACCAGAGTCTGCCCCTTAGTCTGACAAGCGTCAACACATTGGGCAGAGCTCTCTCTTAACCGTGAACATCGGGAAGTCCCCAGGTATAAAGACAGGGCGGAGGGTTATGGGAGGGATAACAGTATAAAAGCTCTCTTGCTTATGCAATTCATATGTGGTTTCAGGACCTGCTTGTGCCCAATTCCAGAGATATCACTTCTATTCGACGGCACTGGGTTTTATTCAATGATAGGATGCTGCTAGGCATGCCCTCCATCGTGGGGACAAGTATCTCATGTCGCTAGTAGCCAGTGGTTGGGCTTTCATTCTCTATCAGATCTAACAGCAAGCCAGCAGCTTCTATCTTAAGTAGAATATTTACCTGCCAAAGAGGATATAGCTTAGTTCAAAACCAAGGGCCCTCACTGTGTTTCTCCTATGAGGACCTGACACAAATTCCACAGGGCAACCTAATGGTAGTGAAGCAGGCAGTCATGAAAGGGATATTAAGGGTTATTAACCACAATAATAGTTGTTTTTCAGAAAAGTCTCCTCTTGCTACATTTTTGTTACAATTTTTACAGCACTTCACCATGATTTGTAGAATCCCCAGGGTTCTTGTCTTCTCCTGAGGCCGAGACACAAGCTCACTGACTCCGAATCTACCCGCTATATGACCTTCCTGGGGTGGCAGCAGCGAACCGTTGCCATGTTTTCAGGGCTGTGCGCAGTATTTTTAGAGCCGTGCACAAAAACCCATTCACTAAAATTATGCAGACTGCACGTGCATCACAAGACTGAAGATCCTCCCCTCACTGTTCGTGCGTATGTACGTCACTCCCTATAGAAGGAGCAAATCTGCCCTGGTTCAGGAAGCTGGCAGCCTTAGGTCATGAGACCCTGCCTGTCTCCAGTTTGCAAACTGTGAATAAACCTTTCTGCTCTTCGAAACCTGTGTCTGGCTGACTTCAATTCACTAGTCTGCTTGACAGGAACCTATTAGTTGCCGGCTTCATTTGGCACCCCAGATGGGACTCAGTGGAGACTCTGGCTTGGAGTAAGTTAGGTCCTGAAACTTCCTCCAAAGGGTGCCGTTGACCCTCCATTGGGTCCAACCCCAAAGCAGAAAACCTGTGAGTACCTGGTTGGAGAACAGAACCGTTCTGACAGCCCCACGAAACAGCTACCTATTTTAAGTTTCATTTTGGAGTAGCTACCAGGTGGTGGATTGTGTCCTCGGAAATGGGTGTTATTAGGCCTTGTGGTGATCTCACTGTGTCCTGGGGCTGTGTCTCCACCTACATGAGGGCACAGATCTCCATCTGGTCTTTTGTCTCGACCCCTGCATGTCTTTTTGGTCGGGATCTGGTTACTGGATCTGGTTAATTGTCTTTGTATCTTGGGACCCCTGTTTGTCTTGTGTGTTAGCTATGAAGACTCGACTGGCTCAGGTCCAGGACCCTCCCCACACAGGACAGTTTTATCTCCCTGTCTCTTCTGAGGAGTATACCGAAACATTCTTTCTAATTTTAGATACTGATTCATGTATAAGACCCTAACTTAGTTGCAACAAAATATACCCCTTACAAATACTGGCTCTGGAAGGTGTGGTATTTGAATTGCGTTGCCTGAGATTATTTATCAAGGTAACCGAGCTCTGCACCTCCGTATAGCCAGGCCCTCTCGAATACTGGCCAACTAATTAGAAGGGATAAGATCTATAAACAAGTTGGGCGCCAGTCAGTCCACCCCTAAACCGCCCCCCCTTAGAGTGCATCTTGACCCACTGGAATTTTTTTTTTAACTGGTGACACCAAGAAGAAGCATTTGGGGTTCCTCTGTGGCACAGCTTGGCCTGAATACAGCTTAGAAGATCAGGAGAAGTGGCCGGCAGAGCAAAGTCTGAATTATAATACCATTTTGCAATTAGATTTGTTTTGTAAGAAAACCCCTACGTGAGATGAAGTACCTTATGTTCAAATGTTCATGACTCTGTATTATAATCAGGGATTACAACAGCAACGAAAATTAATGGTTCAGATTAATCAGAAGTCCAAACAAGTTCTCAAGACACAAGAGTCTGAGGTTGTGGTGGGACTGCCACCCCCATATAACCCTATTTACCCTCAGATTCCCCAAGTGGTTCCCACCAACCCCGGCCCTGGGGCCTCAGGAGCAGCCCCTGCCGATCCTGGGATGTCAACTACCACAGCCTCCACCAGGCAGAATCCAACACAACTAGATGGTGCCCAGCTACCGCCACAACTGTCCGACAGGGATCACGGTACAGTGTCCCAGCCAGAGCTGGAGAAAACTGTAGAACAAAATTCTAACTCACAAAAAAAAAAAAAAAAAGACCAGACTTACTGGTCTGACAGAGACTGAAGAAATCCTGAGAGTATGGATCCTACTAGATACCCTTTTAGCTCCGTAATGAAGTCACTCCTGAGTTTTACCCTTCAGCCAAAGATTAGACAGGCCCATAAAACAAAACGACACTGAGTGGGCACACCAGCCCAGGGACAAGGACCAGAAGGCAGGAGGAGACAGGAAAGCTGGTAATGGGGAACCTAAGGTAGAGAAGGGGAGAGTGTTGACATGTCGTGAGGTTGGCAACCAGTGTCAAAAAATAATATGTGCATTAATTGTTTAATGAGAAACTTGTTTGCTCTGTAAACCTTCACCTAAAATACAATTTAAAAAAAATTTTTTTAATAAAAAAAAATAAATGTCTCCAGATATTGCTAAATATCCCCTGTGGGGCAAAATCATCCCAGGTTGAGAGGCAAGGCTTTAACCCCTGCAATAAAGTTAAAAAATAGCCACTCCTCCCATAATTTTTATATTCTTTTGTCTCCTAATATGCAGCACCACTGAGTCCAACCAAAGCCTTGCTTTCAACAGGTACTTCATTCCAGGTGACCACAAGCAACAACTTAAGTAACTTTCACCACTAGGTGCCACGGACTAATTACCAATGACCCTTCCATATTCCTGTGTCCTTGAAGATCTGTTACCTATAACACTTTTGGTACCAATTACTGTATTGGTCCAAGATCAGACCTCAGAATCCACTCACTATAGATAGTTTAAGCAAATAAGAATTTAATACAAGGATCAGATGCTCACAAAATCTTTAGGAAAAGTGGAGAGACAAGTCGTGGAAACAAGTCCTTGCCCACAGAACCACTGTGCTTCAACCACAATCTGGAGAGATACCACCATCATTGCAGGAAGATGGCAAACAGAAGTTGCAGTAGAAGCTGCAGAATTAGAAAGCCACCTGCTAAATCAGGAAGTTGCCACACAAGCTGCTAGCTCAGAACCATTTTACCTCTCTCACAATCCATGCCAGCAAAATCCAAGCCCACAGTCTACCTCTCTTCCCATGTGATTCCATTCCAAATCAAAGTGCATCTGAAGGGTAGAACTTAAATCATGCCCAGAAACAAAGTAGCCTACAGGGGAAAAAATGAGTTGGTCAGGAAGACAATTAAGCACTCCCATTTTGGAAGTTGCATTTCTCACTGTAATTTTGGATACCGAATTTCTCCAAGAAACACACTGAGTTTTAACCTATCAGTAATATTGTTTCCTGAACCTCAACTGATGTAAACAACCATATTTCTCACAAATCACATGCCAACGTAAATAACACACCCATACATATACCGCACATGGCGTGGTAGGAAAATAATGCAGGAGGGAATCATGAGGTTGTCAAAAGGCACATAATGCACACATTATTTCTGTAAAAGTACAGTCGATTCTAGACCAAGGTAAATGACACCTTGTAGAAATCTGTGTAAACATCTGGCCTTCCCTAAAGGGGGATCCCCTACATCAATAACAACCATGTGCCTCTTACGATTTTGAACTGCAATATTACCCCACACTCACTGCCAACAGTTTCGTTTTGGGGTACTCATCGTTTCTTTCATGGACTACCACAATTGCTTCCTAAGTATTCTGAAAAAACTCCCTAATTATTCTAACTACTCGGAAGCTCTTCCTGACTTCACTGTTGCCCGCTCCAAACCATTTTCCTCAGCGCTGCCAAAATTTGTACAGCATGGTACTCCAGTTAGCTAACTTCTCAGCACATTCAGGATAATGATCGAATTCCTAGTAATCTAAACTTAAGCTAACTCACACCTATGTCCTTATAAGCATTCTAGTTTCAAAACTTGATTATAGCTCTCACCTATCTGCCTTTGAACAAATTGTCCCGTCTGCCTGAAATGCTCCTCTTCAACCACATCCCACTTCCCCCATCACCAGGTTAACTCTCATTCATTTTACGGTATTCAGTTCAAGTATCATCTTATAAAAATGTTTCCTGACACCTAGTACCCCAAGACTAAGCCATCATATTTCTATGCTCCTTTTTGTACTTCCATAATATCTTATATACACTCCGACTAAAATCTTTAAGGGAAGAAATTCACAGAGGTATGTCATCTTCTCCAACAGGATTTAGCAGCTCTAAATTGAATCATTAGGCTCATTCAAGGTTAAGATCATTAGACTGAAATAATCAGGAGAACAAGAAAGGTGGATAAGATAAATTAAAATGAATCACTCTGGAATTCTAACTAGGGAAGGAAGAAAATGATGCTAAGAGAGGGCTGAGGGATTATTTCATTCCATTGTTGGAAAAATTTAAATTCTTTTAACACTTTGTTTTTCTTTACAGTGAGTTAAAATCTTTTTTAAACATTCTCACCAATTGATGTCACCTGCAATAACAGAGACTATGTCTATTCTTTAAAACAACAGCTTTCCAGCTTTCAGAAGACAACAATCATAACTTTCTCATTCCCATCCCACCTATTTCCTCTAATGAAACGGAGTAATTTTCCCATTACAGATTGCTTAAATCCTTCTTACACGCTGTCCAGGTACAGCTACACAACTTAAGAAATATGGAAGAATAGCTCACAATAAACATTTCTAAAAGGATTTAAAAAAAAAAAGTAGAAAGAAATGAGAGACAAAATGAAAAGGCGATTATTTAAATTATGTAAATAAATCGACATCTAAATTAGTATTTTTTAAAATCACAATGAATAATATATGAGAAAGATAGGCAGGAATTATAAGTATACAAGTCATTCTTGACTTATGACAGGGTAACGTTCCAACAGCTCTCTTTTAAGTCAGTTCTGACTTAAGTCAAATACTTCATGGTTTTTGCTTCCCCCGCCCCGTCCCGCCCCATTGTTATTGGCTTTTATTATCAGTACTTTTAAAAACCTGATCTTTGGCTTTCACCTTGAGAGTAAGCACAAGGATGATAACATCAGCAAATTATGCGCTGCAACACTGTATGTAGTAAAAAACATAAAATGGAAAAAAAAAAAAAAAGGATAAATCTAAGTGTGGGTTCCCTGTAAATCAAACACATTGTAAGTTGGGGACTACCTATACTAATTACCTGATCTTTCACATTAAGGAGTCAGCAAACACTATTCACTTGATAATTCAAGAAACAGAATTTTAATAATATAACTTAAAATAATAAAGTACCTTCTGTTGTTCTTCTTAGGTGCCTTAGAGCTGGTTCCAACTCACAGCGACCCTATGGCACAAGAAAACAAAACACTGCCTGGTCCTGTGCCATTCTCACAACTAGTGATATGCTTGAGCCAGTGTCAACCCATCTCATGAGGGTCTTCCTCTTTTTTGCTGACCCTCTATTTTACCAAGCATGATGTCCTTCTCTAAGGACTGATACCTTCTGATAACATGTCCCAAGTATGTGAGATGTAGTCTCGCCACACTTGCCTCTAAGGAACATTCTGGTTGTACTTCCAAAACACATTTGTTTCTTCTTTTGGCAGTCCATGGTATATTCAATATTCTTCCTTATTCACTGTCCAGTTTTCACATGCATATGAGGCAACTGAAAACACCATGGCTTGGGTCAGGCTTAGCTTAGTCTGCAAGGTGACATGTTTGCTTCTCAACACTTTAAAGAAGTCCTTTGCAGCAGATTTGCCCAATGCAATGCATCTTTTGATTTCTTGACTGCTACTTCCATGAGTGTTGACTGTGGATCCAAGTAAAATGAAATCCTTGACAACTTCAATCTTTTCTCCATTTATCATGATGTTGCCTATTGATCCAGTTGTGAGGATTTTTGTTTTCTTTATGTTGAAGTGTAATCCATGCTGAAGGCTGTGGTCTTTGATCTTCATCAGGAAGTGCTTCAAGTCGTCTTTACTTTCAGCAAGCAAGGTTGTGTCATCTGCATAACACAGGTTGCTAATGAGTCTTCCTACAATCCTGATGCTGCGTTCTTCTTCATATAGTCCAGCTTCTCGGATTATTTGCTCAGCATACAGACTGAATAGGTATGCTGAAAGGATACAACCCTGACGCACACCTTTCCCGACTTTAAACCATGCACTATTCCATTATTCTGTTCAAACGACTGCCTCTCGATCCATATACAGATTCCTCATGACAGTAATTAAGTGTTCCGGAATTTCCATTCCCCACAATGTTATACATGATTTGTTATGATCCACACAGTCCAATGCCTTTGCACAGTAAATAAAACACAGGTAAACGTCTTTCTGGTATTCTCTGCTTTTAGCCAGTATCCATCTGGCATCCCTGGTTCCACGTCCTCTTCTAAATACAGCTTGAATTTCTGGCAGTTACCTGTGGAAATACTGCTGCAGCCACTTTTCAATGATCTTCAGCAAAATTTTGCTTGCATGTGATATTAATGATATTGTTCAATAATTTCCACACTCAGATCACCTTTCTTTGGAATAGTCATAAATCTGAATCTCTTCCAGTCGGCTGGCCAGTAGCTCTCTTCCAAATTTCTTGGTACACACAAGTGAGCACTTCCAGCACTGCTTCTGTTTGTTGAAACGTCTCCATTGGTATTTCATGAATTCTCGGACCCTTGTTTTTCGTCAATGCTTTCAGTGCAACTTGGACTTCTTCCTTCAGTACTATCAGTTCCTGATTATATGTTACCTTCTGAAATGACTGAATCAATTCTTTTTGGTATAGTGACTCTGTGTGTTCCTTCCAACCTCTCTTGATGCTTCCTACATCGTTTAATATTTTCTCCGTAGAATCCCTCACTACTGCAACTCGAGGCTTGAAATTTTTCTTCAGTTCTTTCAGCTTGAGAAATGCTGAGTATATTCTTCCCTTTCAGTTTTCTATCTCCAGGTCTTTGCACATGTCATCATAATACTTTGTCTTCTCAAGTTGCCCTCTGAAATCTTCTCTTCAGCTGTTATACTTCATCATTCTTTCCTTTTGCTTTAGCTACTCTACATTCAAGAGCAAGTTTCAGAGTCTCTCCTGACATCTATTTAGGTGTCTTCTCTCCTGACTTTTTGATGATCTCTTGGTTACTTCATTTATGATATTCTTGATGTCATTCCACAATTTGTCTGGTCTTCAGTCATTAGTGCTCAACGCATCAAATCTATTTTTGAGATGGTCTCTAAATGCAGATGGGATATATACTCAAAGTCCTACTTTGGCTCTCATCAACTTGTTCTAATTTTCTTCAGTTTCAACTTAAACTTGCACATAAGTAATTGGTGGTCTAATCCACAGTTGGCCCCTGGCCTTGCTCTGACTGATGATATTGAGCGTTTCCATCGTTCTCTTTCCACAGATGTAGTAAATTTGATTCCTTTGCATTTCATCTGGCGAGGCCATGTGTAAACTCACCGTTTATGTTGTTGAAGAAAGGTATTTGCAATGAAGAAGTCTTTCGTCTTGCAAAATTCAATCATGCGATCTCTAGCATCGCTTCCATCACCAAGGCCATATTTTCCAACTAACCGATCCTTATTCTTTGCTTCCAACTTTCGCGTTCCAATCACGTAACTATTAGTGCATCCTGATTGCATGTTCAATCAATTTCAGACTGCTGAAGTTGGTAAAAATCTTCAAATTTCTTCATCATTGGCCTTAGTGGTTAGTATGAAAATTTGAATAATAGTCGTATTAACTGGTCTCCCTTGTAGGCGTTGTACTTCAGGATAGATCTTGAAATGTTCTTTTTGACGATGAATGTAACGTCATTCTTCTTCAAGTTGTCCTTCCTGACATAGTAGACCATATGACTGATCGATTCAAAATGACCAATACCAGTCTACTGCAGCTCATTAATGCCTAGGATAATGAAGTTTATGTGTTCCATTTCATTTTTGACGATTTCCAATTTTCCTAGATTCATACTTTGTACATTCCAAGTTCCGATTATTAATGGATATTTGCAGCTGCTTCTTCTCATTTTGAGTTGTGCCACGTCAGCAAACAAAGGTCCCAAAAGCTTGACTCCATCCATGTTATTAAGGTCAACTCTACCTTGCGGAGGTAGCTCTTCCCCAGTCATATTTTGAGTGCCTTCCAACCTGAGGGGCTCATCTTGTAACCTGACAACATTAATATAGCAAACAAAATCCAGAAAGTAGAGAGAGAAGAATGACTAGTTATAAATTTACTAAATTCCCATCTTCCATATTGGAGAACCATTTAAGTACTCTCTAGAGTTGTTCAAAATATTAATTCTTCCATTACATGTCTACTGACATTAAAAAAACTGAAATCTTACTTTGAGGAAGTAAGACTAAAGTAGGCAACAGACAGAATACCTTATATTTTATGTTTTTCTGTCCTGTTCAAACCCTTTGTAGCTAAAAATGAAACTTACTGTACATATGTTGTTGTTGCTGTCATTAGGTGCCATCAAGTCAATTCCAACTCATAAGACCCCACGTACAACAGAACAAAATGCTGCCCAATCTTCATAATTCTTGCTTTGTTTGAGTCCACTGATGTAGCCACTGTGCCAATCCATGTTGCTGAAGGTCTTCCTCTTTTTCACTGACCCTCTACTTTATTAAACATGATATACTTCTCCAGGGACTGGTCCCTCCTATTAACATGTCCAAAGTACGTGAGATAAAGTCTCACCATCCTCACTTCTAGGGAACATTCTGGCTGTACTTCTTCCCTTCTGGCTGTACTTCTTCCAAGACAGATCTGTTTACTCTCCTGGCACTCCACAGTATATTCAATATTCGTCATCGACACCATAATGCAAATGCATCAATTTTTCTTTGGTCTTCCTTATTCATTGTCCAACTTTTGCACACATATGAGGCAACTGAGAATACCATGCCTCGGGTCAGGCGCACCTTAGTCCTCAAAGTGACATCTTTGCTTTTTAACGCTTTAAAGAGATCTTTTGCAGCAAATTTGCCCTATGCAATACGTACTTTGAGTTCTGGACTGCTGCTGCCATGGGCACTGACTGTGGATCGACGTAAAACAAAATTCTTGATAACTTCAATCTTTTCTCTGTTTATCATGATGTTGCTTATTGGTCCAGTTGTGAGGATTTTTGTTTTCTTTATGTTGAAGTATGATCCATTCTGATGGTGGCAGTCTTTGATCTTCATCAGTAAGTGCTTAAAGTTCTCTTCACCTTCAGCAAGCAAGCTTGTGTCATCCGCATAACACAGGTTGTTAATGAGTCTTCCTCCAATCCTGATGCCACGTTCTTCGTCATATAGCGCTGCTTCTTGAATTACATGCTCAGCATATAAACTGAATAAGTATGGTAAAAGGATACAACCCCGATGCACACCTTTTCTGATTTTAAACCATGCACTATCCCCCTGTTCTTTTGAAACGACTGCCTCTTGGTCTATGTACAGGTTCCACACGTGCACAATTAAGTGTTCTGGAATTCCCACTCTTTGCAACATTATTCATAATTTCTTATAATCCACACAATGGATGCATTTGCACTGTCAATAAAATACAAGTAAACATCTTTCTGGTATTCTCTGCTTTCAGCCAAGGTCCATTTCACATCAGTAATGATATCCTTCATTCCACGTCCTCTTCTGAATCTGGACTGAATTTCTGGCAGTTACCTGTCAGTGTACTGCTGCAACCATTTTTTGAATTATCTTCAGCAAAATTTACTTGCATGTGATATTGATGATATTGTTCAATAATTTATACATTCCATTCGACCACCTTTCTTTTTTTTTTTTATTTTGTACTTTAGATGAAGGTTTACAGAACTAGCTTCTCATTAAACAATTAGTATACATATCGTTGTGACATTGGTTACCAATTCCACGACATGTCAACACTCTCCCTTCTCAACCTTGAGTACTCTATTACCAGCTTTCCAGTCCCCTCCTGCCTTCCAGTCCTTGCCCCTGGGCTGGTATGCCCCTTTAGTCTCATTTTGTTTCATGCGCCTGTCTAATCTTTGGTGAAGGGTGAACCTCAGGAGTAACTTCATTACTGAGCTATGAGGGTGTCAAGTGGCCATACTCTGAGGGTTTCTCCCTTCTTTATCAGGTAAGTCTGGTCTTTTTGTGTGAGTTAAAATTTTGTTCTACATTTTTCTCCGGCTCTGTCCAGGACCCTCTATTGTGATCTCTCTCAGGGCTGTCAGTGGTGGTAGCAGGGCACCACCTAGTTGCGCTTGACTCAGTCTGGTGGAGGCTGTGGTAGTTGTGGGCCATTAGCCCTTTGGACAAATCTTTCCCTTGGGTTTGTTTTTATTCATTCTCCTTTGCTTCCAACAGGGTGAAACCAGTGGAGTATCTTAGACGGCTGCTCAGAAGCTTTTAAGACCCCAAATACTTTCACCAAAGCAGAATGGAGAACATTTTCTTTATAATTATGTTATGCCAATTAAGACAGATGTTCCCCAAGATCACGGTCCCCAAAGCCATCAGCCTAGTAATTCGATCCCTCAGGGAGTTTGGATGTTACTACAGATGTATCACCTTGCTCTGGAATGGGCACAAATACGGATCTCTTCCAGTCAGTTGGCCAGATAGCTGTCTTCCACATTTCATGGCATAGATGGGTGAGCACTTTCAGCATTGCATCCATTTGTCAAAACACCTCAACTGGTATTCTGTTGATTCCTGAATAACAGTCATATTAACTGTTCTTCCTTGTAGGTGTATGAATATTATCCTATCACTGACAGTGTTGTACTTGAGTATACATCTTGAAATGCTCTTTTTGACGATGAATGCAACACCATTCCTCTTCAATTTGTCATTCCCGGCATGGTAGACCATATGATTGTCTGATTCAAAATGGCCAACACCAGTCCATTTCAGCTCACTAATGCCTAGAATATCAATCTTTATGTGTTCAATTTCATTCTTAATGACTTCAAATTTTTCTAGTTTCATAGTTCGTATATTTCACATTCCAACTGTTAATGGATGATTAATGGATCTTTGTAGCTGTTTCTTCTCATTTTAAGTAGTGCCACATCAGCAAATGAAGGTCCTGAAAACTTTATTCAGGTCATTAAGGTCAACTCAACTCTGAGGAGGTAGCTCTTCCCCAGTCATAGTTTGAGTGCCTTCCAACCTGAGGGGCTCATCTTCTGGCACTACCATCAGTGTTCCACTGCTACCCATAAGGTTTTCACTGGCCAATTTTTTTCAGAAGTAGATCGCCAGGTCCTTCTTCCCAGTCTGTCCTAGTCTGGAAGCTCTGCTGAAATCTGTCCACCATGGGTGACTCTGCTGGTATTTGCAATATCAGTGGCATAGCTTCCAGCATCATAGCAACTTACAAGCCACTGCAGTAAAACAAACTGACAAACAAGTAGTGGAATGCATATAATACGGAAGAAAATAAGTAGTAAAATCTATGATTACATACTCAAGAAAATAAAAAGCAAATGAAATGACCACTGATAACTTTAGATAGTTTCCTCTATTAGCCCTAATGTATTATGCTATGAAATCACAACATGCGCACTGCTACAACTCAGAGATAGTGATACCTCTACCATAGGAGAGTATGTCCTGCTGCTTCCTGGTAATATTTATGAAGGAAAAAATTCTGAGCCCTAGAGACACGTGACTCCATTTCATAATAATAATCTCTGAGAGGAAGGATAACTTCCAATCATTCTAGACTTCTCCTGTTCATTAACCCTACCCACACATAAAACAAATTTGTTAACCAGACCTGCTGCTTCTACCTCTAAATTCTCACTCAAATTCAACCACTCTTCTCTATGACCACTTCCTTAACCAGGTAACCAGTTGCTATCAAGTCTATTTCAGCTCATGACAACTCCATGTGTTGTTGAGTAGAACTAGGCTCCATAGGATTTTCATGGCTATGACCTTTCAGAAACAGAGCACCAGAACTTCCTTCCAAGGTGCCTCTGGGTGGGTTCGAACTGCCAACCTTGAGGATACCAGCCAACCATTTAACCACTGCACCACCAGGGCTCCTTTGAGTTTCCCTTAGGACTTCATAATTTCTGGCCTGAATTGGCACCCCCACCTCCAATTTCTCCCCCTTCTTTACATTGCTACCAAAATAATCATTCTAACATGCAAATTTGATTATGTGATTGATAGAAAAATGCCCTCAAGTCAACTCAGACTCATGGCAACCTATGTACAACAACAAAACGTTGCCTGGTCCTAGTCATTGTGATGGCTAAGATTGTATGTCAACTTGCCTGGACCATGATTCTGAGTGTTAATATGTGATCACTCCCCATGATGGGATCTGCTGTGAGTGGCCAATCTGTTCAAAGGGAGTTTCCTGGGGTGTGCGGCCTGCACCCGAGTATAAGCAGACGTCCTGGCTTTTTGCTTGCTCTGGATCCTGAAGCTGGCTCTTGTTTGTCTGACCTCCAGTTCTTGGGACTTGAGCTAGCAGCTTACCTGCTGAACTTGAGATTCGTTGATCTTCACAGACTGTGAGCAAGAGCCCTGCTCTCCAACTTACCAATCCTGGGTTCAACCTATCAGCTATGTGAATCAGGAGAAGCCTCTACCCTGATACACAGACTTGGGATGTTCCAGTCTCTACAACCATGTAAGCCTTTTCCTTGATATACACATATATATACATATACGTATACATATACATATACATGTACATATACATGTTTTTGCATTTCTAGAGAACCCAGCCTATGATAGTCATACTCACAATCGCCTTCATGGTCTAGTGCATTGTTGCAGCCACTGTGCCAATCCAGCTCACTGAGGGTCTCCCTTACCCTTGCTGGCCCTCTACTTCACCAAAAACGACATCCTCCTCCAGCATTTGATCCCTCCTTGTGATGTGTTCAAAGCAAGTGAGTCAAATAATGTTCTGTGGTGATCCATAATGTTTTCACTGGCTAATTTTCAGAAGTAGATCACCAGGCCTTTCTTCCTAGTCTGTCTTCATCTAGAAGCTCCACTGAAACCTTCTCACTATGGGTGACCCTGTTGGTATCTGAAATACCAGTGGCACAGCTTCCAGCATCACAGCAACACAAAAACTACCACAGTAAAACAAACTGACAAATGAATGGTGGGATTATGTGATGTCCACATTTAAAACATATCAGTGGCTTTCCACTACTTATACCTTAAAGTCCAAACTCCTTGGAATAACGTTCAAAGCACTTAATGATCTGGCTTCAGCCCAATCTCCCTGGCCTCATACTCTGGCACTTCTCCATATACACAGTATGTTCTAGCACACCAAACTACTTGCAATTCTTCTAAAGGGTCATCCATTCTTAGACCCCACATATTTATTTATGCTCTCCTCTCTTCTTCCTGGGAGGTCCTTTATTCTGTTCTTCACTTGGCATACCCTTATTTCTCATAGATACAACACAGAAATTACCTCCACAGAACGTCTCCTTGTGTCTCCTGAGAGCAGGTTCTGCTAGCGTCATAGGGGGTGGCTAACACTCCAGTATAAACCCTACAGTCTTACTAGCTTAAACAACCAGAGGACAGAGTTCAGTAAGCCACAGATCCTGGAAAGTGAAAGAGGAATCTCAGAAAGAATGAAGCCAGAAAGGAAGAGACACAAAATCCATGCACAAACTGCACAAATTTCTGCTTGACCCCTGAACCACACATGCAAGGGGTAGACTATAAGCAGCCAGCTAAGGATAAAAGAACTGAACTGTGAGCTACCATCAAAGAGACAGAGCTTGCAGTCTGAGTCCAATTATGATAACTGCCTGCTAAACAAAACCATTAATATTCTTTATATAGAAGAATCCAGAGTCTCTATGACTTAATAGTTGCAATGTCCAGGATACAATCCAAAATTCCTTGACACACATAAAATCAGGAAAAGATGGCCCGTTTTCAAGAGAAAAGATAACCAATAGAGACTAACTCCAAAATGATATAACTGTTGGAATTAGCAGTCAAAGATTTTAAGCAATTATCATGGGTATGCTCAATGACATAGGAAAAAATGTGATTATAATAAGTGAAAAGATAGGAAGTCTTAACAGAGCAACAGAAACAAAAAATAGTAATAATAACCAAAGAGAAAAAAATATCTGAAATAAATTCACTGGATGGTCTCAATAGCAAAATAAAGATGACAAGTACATCAATATAATTATCAAATTTGAAGAACAGAAAATAGATTTCAAGAACAGAAAAACTATTTAGGAGGAAGAAGGAAAAAAAGAGAGAGGAACAGAACCTCAGAACCAGCAGACCTGCACATAAAATGCTAACGGAAATTCTTTAGGCTGGAGGGAAATGATACTAAATAGAAACTCAGGTATTCAGAAAGAATAAAAAGAGTGTCGGAAGTATCCTGAAATACAGGTGTGCCTTCATTAATTCAACAAATATTTATTATGTACCTAGGATAGTCAATGTCCCTTAGGCAATAAATGTGTTTCATTAACCTTGTATATAAATCACTTTCATGACTTTATGCTATATTTTCAGGGACATTTTCTTTATCAGTAGTTCTCTATACTCTTCTCAAACTGGGTATTTAAAAGTTTTATTTATTTTATGAAATCAAGAGTCCAAATAAAGAGAACAGAGTAGACATACAATGTTTAGTAAATATTTTTATTTTCTCGCTGCCTACAAAATGTGAGAAGCTGGAAACACTAGCACAGATTATGTTTCCTCCTTGTCCTATATTCACTTTTTCAATAAACCCTGTCATTCCTATCTCCGAAACAGATCTTGAATCCATGCACTTCTCTCAATCTCTAATGTCTGTACTCTAGATCAAGCCACCATCACTGCTTACTTGGATTACTGGTCTCCCCTACTCCCCATCCATTATTCTTACAACAGTCAGAACAAACTGGATCATGTCACTCCCCTTCACTGGCTTCCCACTGCACTTTGAATAAAAATCTAAACTTACTAAGCTTACAAAATCTGTATGATCTAGTACGTGTCTACCTCCACCTCACTCATCTCATCCTAGTCTCATCTTAACTCACTGTACGCCAGCTATCAAGGCCTCCTTTCAATTCCTTGAACGTGCCATGCTCTTTTATACCTAAAGTTCTTTGTACATAGTATTCCTTCGAAGTGGTTCATTCCCTCTACCTTGCCCCCGACCCAGCTATTCACATGGCTGAGTCCTGCTAATCCTTCGTGTCTCATTTTATATATTGCGTACTTCGGAGTGCCTATCCTGATCATCTTGTTGGAAATACGTCTTCCCTAAAGGGGTGCACCAGCCCTGGGGCAGGGACTGGAAGGCAGGAAGGAGCTGGTAATAGGGAACCCAGGGTTGAGAAGGGAGAGTGTTGACATGTCCTGGGGTTGTTAATCAGTGTCACAGAACAACACTTGTACTGTTTGATGAGAAACTAGTTTGTTTTATAAACCTTCATCTAAAGTACAACACAGATAGATTAGATAGATAGATTAGACAGACAGTACATAGATAAAAAATATTAAAAAAAAAAGAGGAGGAGGACCCAGTAGTCTACTTCTGAAAAAAATTAGCCAGTGAAAACCTTATGAATAGTAGCAGAGCATTATATATAAGTGCTTTAAAAATCCTAATTATTCAAAGTATGGATTTAGTAGGTAATGACATGCTGCCCAATTTGCAAATTGACTGCATAGCAATCTTTTAATGGTGTTCTGGGCTATTTATTTTTGACAGAAATGCTCTCCCTGCATGCATACAGAATGACTGCCTGGAATAAACCCTACATTTAAAAAAAAAAAAATAGGTCTTCCCATTATTCTCTAACATTGCGCTTTTTTTTTCCTTTACAGCACTTGTCATGAACTGCAATTATGTATTGTTTTTTTCTTGTCTGAGATTCCTACAGGACTATAACTCCAGAAAGCAAGGCAAAGTCTGCATAGTCTACCAGAATGCCTGATAGCCAGTACAAGAATACCAAAAAAAAAAAACCACTGCCACTGAGTTAATTCCAATCGATGGCAACTGCATATGTTACAGAATAGAACTGCTCCATAGGGCTCTCTTGACTGTAGTTTTTTTATGGAAGCAGTTCACCAGGATTTTCTTTAGCAGAGCCACTGGGTGGACTCAGACCGCCAACCTTCAGGTTAGCAGCCAATCACAAAACACTTGTGCCACCAAGGGACCTTCAACAAGAATACACAGGGCACTCACTTTTTTTTTTCTTTTATCATGTTAATTGGAAACCTGAACTGGGCTCAGATTTTCACACATCTCAAATATTGTTTCATTTTAAATCATTCATCAGCGATCTTAGTTTACTATCTTTGTGGGAGTAAGGAGACTAACTTGACAAATATATGCTCATACAGAATTTTTTATTAAAAATGCAGCATACCATCATTTCCTTTATTGTCCCTAAGAATCTATGTTACTCAAAATTAAGATGAAAAACACTTGTTAGCTGCCATCATGACAGCCCCTGATTCATGGAGATCCCATGTAAAACAAAACAAAACGCTGCCCAGTCCTGTGCCATCCCCCCAGTCAGACCACTGTGATCCAACAGTATCTTCACTGCCTGATTTTCGGAAGTACATCACCAGGCCCTTCTTCCTAGTCCACCTTAGTCTGGAAGTTTCACTGAAACCTGTTCAGCATCATAGCAACACACAAGCCTTTACTGACAGACAGTTGGTAGCTGTACATGAGATGCGTTGCCCAGGAACTAAACCAGGTATCCTGCACGGGAGGCAAGAATTCTACCACTACTGCTCCTGCAAAACACTTAAACTTAAATAAATTAAACGACTGTCAATCTTCCAAACTAACCCCCAACAGAAGTCTATCTTAAAATATACTAAACTGAACATATTACTGATTCTTCAACAATTTTAACAAAAACTAAAACATTTCTACTTCTATAAGAAACACCCAAATAGAATATTAAATTATGCCAGATAAATTAAAATTACCTTTTTATTAGATGCATTTATTTTGAAAACCCAATTCCATATCAAAAAAGCAGTTGTCTAAGTGATATAAGAATGTTCTTAAGAAAACGGTAAACATCTAAATCCTAGACAAGGAGTACTGTCTGCCCCTCCCTAAAGACTAGTCATAAAGGTTACATTTGTGCTATTATAAATAGAAACTTATTTCCTAATAATTGTTCTATTTTTATTTCCTTTATTATCTCTACAAGTGCTCCAGATGACAATGACTATATCATTTTTTTAAAAAATAGCTGTTTTGTTTTCATTTCTTTAATTCTACCGAAGGCAGTCTTCAATGAATCCATTCTGCTATGTAAGTTCTTAAAATAACATTCTGTTCAGTGAGTGTACTTCTATCTAACTACCCCAAGGGAAACTATTTCCACTACTTCCCAGAAACATTTCATCATTCTAGATTCAAACATTTTTAGTAAATTAAAATTTACTATGAGGCTGACAGATGATAATGCCTGATAATGATCAGACTGATAATACCCAGAGCTGATGAGGTGATTTTAAAACACAAAAAAAACACAACACCAACTATACCCTGCTGCTAGAAATGTAAACTGATAAAATTTTACCAGTACATTTCAGAAGCTTTAAAATACACATGTCTCTTGAACCACAATTTTTATTCTTAAAATTTTATCCTAAGAAAATAAGCAGTCAGGAGAGATGCATAAGCTTGTTTGCTACAACACTGTTTTAGAATATTAAAAAAATTTAAATGACCTACAAGTCATTTGGTTATTTGACACTGGCAATTGGTCCAGGTCCAGTCATAATAGACAGAAATCATTTTTTAAAAAAGACAGCATATAGCTGCTAAAAATAGGATATATCTTGCTGTGTATATTCTCAAAATATAATTTTTTTAATTTATCATACATATTTATTAGCATAGGAAAATGTCCGAAACATAGTAAATGGGGGGGGGGAGGGGTGCAATCACAAAACAGCATTATAGTGTGAGTCAATATTTAAGAAAGAAAACATGTTTTCTGTGTATCCGGTACACATTAATTTTTAAAAATCTGGGAAGTATATACACCAAAATGTTAATAGAATTACCTGTAAGTGGCAGGATTTCTTATTTATATTTTTATATTGTCTGAATTTTTTACAATTTTTCATAATGAACATCTTCTATTTTTATTAGAGGGGGAAAAAAAAAGATGATTTCATTTGGAGTAAGTTTATTTCCCAACTATCACACGCACTTTGAATTTTCCTAAGTACTGGTGACTGGAATGCAAAAGTTGGAAACAAAGAAGAAGGACTGGTATTTGGAAAATATGGCCTTGGTGATAGAAACAACACTGGAGATCACATGCCAGAATTCTGAAAGAGGATGTGTATCATGGACTGAATTATGTCCCCCAAAAAAGGTGTGTATCAATTTGGCTGGACTATGATTCCCCTATTGTATGGTTGTCCTCCATTCTGTGATTGTAATTTTATGTTAAAGAGGATTAGGGTGGGATTTTAACACCACCCTTACGCAGGTCACATTCCTGATCCAATGTAAAGGGAGTTTCCCTGGGGTGTGGCCTGCACCACGTTCTATCTTGCAACAGATAAAAGGGAAGCAAGCAGAGAGTTGGGAACTTCAAACCACCAAGAAAGCAGCTCCAGGAGCAGAACAAGTCCTTTAGACCTGAGGTTCCTGAGCTCCATGCTCCCAGACCAAGGGAAGACTGATGACAAGGACCTTCCTCCAGAGCTGACAGAGAAAGAAAGCCTTTCCTTGGAGCTGGCATTCTAAATGCGGACTTCCAGCCAGCTGGACTGTGAAAGAATAAACTTCTCTTTGTGAAAGCCATCCGCTTTTGGTATTTCTGTTATAGTAGCCCTAGATAACTAAGACAACGTGGAACAAGGGATATCACAGCTGATGTCAGATGGATCTTCTTCATTACAAATACTTTTTTTCAACAACATAAATAGTGACTATATAGGTGAACCTTGCCAGATGGAATACACAGGAATCAAATCAACTGTATCTGTGGAAAGAGATGATCGAAAAGCTCGATATCATCAGTCAGAAAAAGGCCAGAGGCTGACTGTGGGGCAGATCATCAACTGCACATATGCAAGTTCAAGCTGAAGTTGAAGAAAATTAGAACAAGTCCACGAGAACCAAAGTATGACCTTGCGTATATCCCACCTGAATTTAAAGACCATCTCAAGAACAGCTTTGAACACTAGTGACCGAAGACCAGACGAGTTGTGGAATGACATCAAGGACATCATAAATGAAGAAACCAAGAGGTCATTAAAAAAACAAGACAGAAAGAAAAGACCAAAATGGATGTCAGCAGAGACTCTGAAACTTGCTCTTGAACGTAGAGTAGCTAAAGCAAAAGAAAGAAATGATGAAGTAAAACAGCTGAACAGAAGATTTCAAAGGCCAGCTCGAGAAGACAAAGTATTATAATGAAATGTGCAAAGACTCGGAGTTAGAATATCAAAAGGGAAGCACACATTCAGCATTTCTCAAACTAAAAGAACTAAAGAAACAATTCAAACCTCAAGTTGCAATATCGAAGGATTCTACAGCAAAAACATTAAACGATGCAGGAAGTATCAAAAGAAGATGGAAGGAATACACAGAGTCAGTATACCAAAAAGAACCGGTCAACATTCAACCATTTCAGGAGGTGGCATAGGATCAAGAACTGATGATACTGAAAGAAGAGGTTCAAGCTGCACTGAAGGCGCTGGCAAAAAAACAAGGCTCCAGGAACTGACAGAATACCAGTTGAGATGTTCAACAAATGAATGCAGTACTGGAGGTGCTCACTTGTCTATGCCAAGAAATTTGGAAGACCGCTACCTGGCCAATCAACCGGAAAAGATCCATATCTGTACCCATTCCAAAGAGTAGTCTAACAAGATGTGGAAATTATCAAACAATATCATTAATATGATACACAAGTAAAGTTTTACTGAAGATCATTCAAAAATAGTTGCAGCAGTACATTGACAGGGAACTGCCAGAATTTCCAGCCAGATTCAGAAGAGGATGTGGAACGAGGAATAGCAATGCTAATGTGAGATGGATCCTGGCTGAAAGCAGAGAATACCAGAAAGATGTTTACCTGTGTTTTATTGACTGTGCAAAGGCATTCAACTGTGCGGATCATAACAAATTATAGATAACATTGCAAAGAATGGGAATTCCAGAACACTTAATTGTGCTCACACAGAACCTGTACATAGACCAAGAGGCAGTCATCCTAACAGTACAAGGGTATGTCGCATGGTTTAAAGTTGAAAGGCGTGAATACTTATTCAGTCTTTATCCTGGGCAAATAATCTAAGAAGCTGAATTATATGAAAAAGAACATGGCCTGAGGATTGGAAGAAGACTCATTAAGACCCTGCAATATGCAGATGACACAACCTTGCTTCCTGAAAATGAAGGGGACTTGAAGCACTTAATGATACAGATCAAAGACCATAGCCTTTAGTATGGATTACATCTCAACGTAAAGAAAATAAAAATCCTCACAACTGGACCAATAAACAACATCATGGTAAATGGAGAAAAGATTCAAGTTGTCAAGAATTTCATTTTACCTGGATCCACAATAAACACCCACAGAAGCAGCAGTTAAGACATCAAATGATGCGTTGCATTGGGCAAATCTGCTGCAAAAGATCTCTTTAAAGTGTTAAAAAGCAAAGATGTCATTTTATGGACTGAGGTGCGCTTGACTCAAGACATGGTATTTTTAATCTCCTCATATTATGTGAAACCTGGACAATGAATGAGGAAGGTCAAAGAAGAATCAATGCTTTAGAATTATGGTGTTGGGGAAGAATACTGAATATACCATGGACTGCCAGAACGAACAAATCTGTCTTGGAAGAAGTACAGCCAGAATGCTCCTTAGAAACGAGAATGGTGAGAGTTTGTCTCACATACTTTGGAGATGTTATCAGGAAGGACCAGTCCCTGGACAAGGACATCTTGCTTGGTATAGAGGAGGGTCAGCTGAAGAGAGGAAGACCCTTAACAAGATGGACTGACACAGTAGCTACAACAATGAGATCAAGCATAACAACGACTGTGAGGACGGCACAGGACTGGGCAGTGTTTCACTGTGTTGCACACAGGGCCACTGTGAGTCGGACAATGTCCTGCTCCTATTCATAAGGTTTTCACTGACTAATTCTTTTCAGAAGTAGACTGCTGAGTCCTTCTTCCCAGTCTGTCTTAGTCTGAAAGCTCAGCTGAAACCTGTCCTCTATGGGTGACCCTGCTAGTATCTGAATACCGCTGGCATACCTTCCAGCATCTCAGCAACACTCAAGCCCCCACAGTACCACAAACTGACAGACAATTGTGCTCACGAGGAACCTTTACATAGATCAAGAGGCAGTTGTTCCGACAGAACAAGGGGATACTGAGTAGTTTAACGTCAGGAAAAGTGTGCATCAGGGTTGTATCCTTTCACCATACCTATTCAATCTGTATGCTGAGCAAATAATCTGAGAAGCTGGACTATATGAAGAAGAATGGGGCATCAGAATTGCAGGAAGACTCATTAACAACCTGCGTTATGCAGATTTACACAACCTTGCTTGCTGAAAGTGAAAAAGACTTCAAGCACAGCCTTCAGTATGGATTGCACCTCAACATAAAGAAAACAAAAATCGTCACAAATGGACCAATGAGCAACATCATGATAAATGAAGAAAAGACTGAGGTTGTCAAGGATTTCATTTTACTTCGTTCTACAATCAACAGCCATGGAAGCAGCAGTCAAGAAATCAAACAACACATTGCATTGGGCAAATCTGCTGCAAAGGACCTCTTTAAAGTGTTGAAAAGCAAAGATGTCACCTTGAAGACTAAGGTGTGCCTGGCCCAAGCCATGGTATTTTCAATCACATCATATGCATGTGAAAGCTGGACAATGAATAAGGAAGACCAAAGAAGAGCTGTTGCCTTTGAATTGTGGTGTTGGCGAAGAATATTGAATATACCATGGACTGCCAAAAGAACAAACAAATCTGTCTTGGAAGAATTACAACCAGAATGTTCCTTAGAAGCAAGGATGGCGAGACTGTGTCTTACATACTTTGGACATGTTGTCAGGAGGGATCACTCTCTGGAGAAGGACATCATGCTTGGCAAAGCACAGGGTCAGCGGAAAAGAGGAAGACCCTCAACGAGGTGGACTGACACAGTGGCTGCAACAATAAGGTCAAGCACAACAATTGTAAGGATGGCACAGGACTGGGCAGTGTTTCATTTCTGTTGTGCATAGGGTCGCTATGAGCCGGAACCGACTCAACGGCACCTAACAACAACAACATGAGTCGGAACCAACTCTACAGCACCTAACAACAACAATAACAAGTCCTTTTACTTCTGTAACAATATAAAGTCCTTCAGGCAAGGCATCTTCTTTGTGCCTGTAAGCTGTTTTCTCTGGTAGGCAGCGATGAGGTTGTGTTGTTTTATTCACATTCCAGCCCCAAGGTGATCAAGAGTATGCATTTGAGATCTAGGTAGCCTCAGTTACTTGAAGTTAGGAGTACAGTCTATGACACAAAATACTTAAAATATATATGGTCCCCCACAGTCCCTTTAAGTAAATATCTTCAACCAAAGGAGCTAACTGGTCATATACAAAGACCTATTTTTAGTACCGATTAAAGGAAACAGGATAGGGTAAGGAAAGTCTCCTCACCATGATGCAGATCTGACAAAGTTTCAGCCAGCCCAACATAGAGCTCTAGAGAAAAACTGCCTGTAGAGGAGTTCCATGTTGGGCAGAAATGGCAAGGTCCTAGTACTCAAGCTGTGATCAGTCCTTACTGGGGGATGCTTGGGAAGATTGTGGTCCTAACTAGAAAGCTGAGGCACAACCTAAAGTCTCTTAACACCAATTACCCTCCCTACAGCTGAATTCTAAGCTCTTTTTGAAAGAAAATATAACTCCCATCTCAGCTTCTTCCCAAAGGACCCAAGAGACAAATTATTTAATACTGAATATCAACATTATTCATCACAGGTCCAAATCTAAAACTGTACCTCAATACAAACACTGATTTATCTCATTTATATACTTCCTTGGGTTCTTCCATAGGTACTCACAGGGTGACATTTAGAAAATACTAAGATTTTTAAAAAACAGGTATGCAGAAGAATTTTACTGTTTTTACTTAGGATGGCAGTGGAAGTTGTTGTTTTTACCGCTACTTTGATCTTACAAATGTTTTACCCTGATCCCAAAGATGCATTTTTTTTTCCTGAACCAATTGCACTAAGTCAGTGACCTAACTTGATCAACTTTATGTACTGCAGAATTTTTTTTTTTTTGCGGAATTTAAGGCTAGACGGATTTTTTATCATGTTCGTTCTATAATAATGATGTAAGTTTATTTTATATCCATATCAAATTTTAGAAATGTTAGCTTCTATCATGATGATTTTTTTTATTTTTCCTCGCTTTCTGTCATAATAGGTTCCCTTTACTTAACCAAGTCTATTTTTTCCAGGTCAAAATTTAGATATAAATGTTGCCAGAGGAGTTTATTTCTACCAGATTTTCATCAACAACAAAAATTTTGCGTGTGCAGTTATAGCTAATTAGACTTTGTTTTACTTCTACCCTATCAAATGGTAGGATCAAAAATTATTTGGTATCAAAATCCCCTACTTCTTAATTCTTTTCATTCATATTCAGGTCACAACTCAAACGTCATCTCAAACAGATCATTCTTTATTTTTTTTTATGAAAAGGATGTGAGCATTCAAAGCATAAAGAACAATGGGAATAAGGTTGGTGTTCTGGATGAACACAAAGAAAACTAGTGTGGCTACAGTTGAGTAAAAGAGGGAATAAAAGCGGAACAACCTCAGCCCAGATGTGACGTATCAGTTTCTTCATGTTTCAGTGGCTAAAATTAGTTACATGGTCCTTCATATGTGCAAGGAGGGCTACAAAGGTAGTATTTCTGCGTGCCAAGGAAGGAGAAACAGATACGGATGAGCACTGGTCATCTCTACTACAAATACCTTAGACTACTTATAAAGACTAAAACCAGTAACCATTATAAAGACTAGATGAGGTAATATCAAGTACGTGGCTCATTCTCAACACGTGTGAGTACTGAATAAATGACAACTATTTTTTTGTTTGTTTTTCATGAATACACGCTAACTGTTGTTATCAGTTGCCACAGAGCCAGCGCCAATTTATGGTGATTCCGTGAACAACACAACTAAACATTGGTCAGTCCTGTACCATCTTCACAATTGTTGGCATGCTTGAGTCCACTGTCGCAGTCACTGCATTTTCTGTGTACCTTACAACTTAAGGGGCTCAATCTTCCAGTGCTGTATCAGAGAACATTCTGTTGTGATCCACAGGATTTTCACTGGCTAATTTTTGGAAGTAGATTTCCAGGCTTTTCTTTCTAGTTGAGACAGTTAGGGTTAACTGTGCTGGTGGAACAAAAGAGCTGTTAAAAGATTACCATCTAGAAGTTGAGTAAACAGGAACCACATCCTGTCAACATGAGACAAGACTGAAACTTCTCAGTGTTTTTCTAGTCCCCTCCCCCTTTACAGGCTCCCACATGTGCAGAAGAACAAAGTGTGACCACTGTTTAACCTTCCTTAGCCCTCCAAAGATGGCGATATAGTGCCAAAGATCAGCACGCTTGCACTATATCCTATAATAAGTGATGCGAAGGGCTGCCAAGAAGACTCCATCTTGAATACCAGCAGGTTCCATCTTGGATTCTAGATGCACACGCAACCTAATTAACATGAATCACTGCTCTAAGAAGTACCCGCCCCTTGAAAGAACCCCACTAAATATTCATTACTGTTTCCACCGAACCCACATAAGCCCTAGCCTTGCTCCCCTTTTTGAGTCAGCCTTTTGGAGAGGCTTAGTCTCCTGCTGACTCCTTTTGCTTGACTCAAGCAAAATAAAGCTTGCTGAAGATAAAGTTTGTCTTTCATGTGTATTCTTACTTGGGAAAAGACAAGGACTCTTTGTGTCAGATTGGTTATTAGTAACAAAATCTGTCTTAATCTGGAAGCTGCACTGAAACCTGACCACCATGGGTGACTCTGCTGGTATTTAAAACACTGATGATATAGATTCCAGCATCCTAGCAACACTTAAGCCACTGAAGAACAACAAGCTGACAGACAGGTGGTAGACATGGTAATCACACTTCCTTTTTCAGGTGAACATGAGGCATGTTTTAAAATCCAGTGAGAACCTGACCAACAGTAACACCAAGCTATAGTTATCAAACTTCTTCCCTTTTTTGAAAACTGAGAAAACACTTCTCCAGTTCTTCACAACTCCACAACCATCACTGACCAATTCTAGAACTATCATTGACAATGCCCCAGAATTTTATAAACCCATAACAGGAAATCTGAATCATTACTGGATCTAGATATTCATCATCCAACATGGATGCATCTAGATATTCATCTAGATATTCATCATCCTTATAAAATAATGGTTCTCACATGACTACAAAGAGTACAAAAGAATAAATTAAAATGCCAACAAACATTTGACAAAATATTTCATTTAAAAAGTGTAACTCTTACTTCTACTAATATATATTCAGTAATTTGAAGCAACTTTCATGATGTAAACAATCAGAAAAGCTGGACAAAACATTAAAATTGACTGATTAAAGGCTTTAAAAAGCAAGCAATGCAAAAAAAAAAAATTACACAGCACAGATCCAAGAGGAAAAGAAGGAAACCCAGAGGTAAGACCAGTATTTTGGGCCAGTTTTTCCTTAGGGCATCTGGCTACTCTGCAAAGACAGCTGAAGGTTATGAAGATAAGCAGAGCTTTTGACAAGCTCATAGAGAGAGTGACCCTTTGCCGCTGAGTACATTCCGATTGATAGTGACCCTATAAGACAGAGTAGAATCACCTCACAGGGCTTCCAAGGAGTGGCTGGTGACGTCAAACTGCCAACCTTTTGGTTAGCAGCTGAGCTCTTAACCATTGTGCCACCAGGGTGCCATAGAGAGGAAAAAGCCAAAACCAAACCCACTGCAGTCAAGTCAATTCCGACTCATAGCGATCCTAAAGGACAGAGTAGAACTGCCCCATTGGGTTTCCAAGGAATGCCTGGTGGATTCAAACTGCCAACCTTTTAGTTAGCAGCCTAGCTCTTAACTACTACACCACCAGGTTTCTGATAGAAAAGGAAGCTTTGCTAAATACTCCATGCTTGGAGTCCATACCCTTAAGGGCTATTCCCTAAGAAGGAGTAAACTATGTCTAGGATTGAAGCCTAGCCTCAAATCACTTCAGTCCTTAAAACGGGGTTAAGGTGGCTAAGCATCACTGGAGTCCTAAGGTGGCGCCAACAGTTAAACACCTGACTACTAACTAAAAGGCTGGCAGTCCAAACCTACCCAGAGGCATCTCGGAAGGCAGGTCTAGTGATCTACTTCTGAAAGGTCACAGCCTTGAAAACCTTATGGCACAGTTCTACCCTGTACACAAGGTCACCAGGAGTCAGAATCAACTGGATGGACACTAACAACAACAAATTATAAAAGCAAATATGAATCCTCATCATAAACCTTAGGTTATTTCTACAACTTCCCTATGTACAATGTCCAACACTCAATCAAATATGATCAGACATAGAAGGAGAGATTACCAAAAAAAAAAAAAACAAGATTCACAGGGATCCAGACAATAGTTATCAGAAGGAGACTTCAAAATAACGGTGCCTTATGTCCATGTAAGACTTACACAAGAATGTTCCTAGCAGCTTTACTTCTAACAGCCAAAAACTGCAAACAACCCAATGTCCTTCAATAGGTGAACAGATACAACAAATCGATCTATAACCATACCTCTAGAACTGTGACCATGTTAATAACAAAAGAAGAGGTATATGGAAAATGTTGTCATTCTTAGGTGTTATCAAGTCGATTTCAACTCACAGTGCCCCATGTGACAGAGAACTGCCCCATAGGGTTTTCTCAACTATAATTTTTTACCAAACCAGATCCCCAGATCTTTCTCCCACAGAGCCACTGGGTGAGTTTATACTACCAACCTTTCAGTTAGCAGCTGAGCACTTAACCACTGCACCACTAGGGCTCCTTACGTAGAAAATACATATATGTAGTTACTTCTCTATGTATAGAATATCTGTGGGAAAATACACAGGAAACTATTTGCTCCCCAAAAGGAAACTGGGTAAATTTGATACTTAAAACCCCACCCAGTGCCTTCGAGTCGATTCCGACTCACAGCGACCCTATAGTATCTAAGTAAATTTGATACTTAGATATTATGAAATTGTTGAAATTTTAATTACATTTTCAGTGTCCAAAAGGAAACTGGGTAGCTGGGAGGCAGGGATAAGACAGTTCTCACTGTCTAACTTGGGAACCTTTTGAACTCATGAGGCTTCATTATCCATTCAAACTAAATTATTTTAAAACATATGTATGCAATTACCACCACCTTTAAGGTAAATGTCAAACAAAAAATTTCCATTGATACAATATTGAGTTATTTCAGCTTTGGGGATTAAAATCTGAAATGATGATTCTTGTTCTTTGCCACCAAGTCGATCTGGACTCATGGCAACCCCATGTTTTTTGGAGTACAACTGTGATCCATAGAGTTTTCAAGGCTGTGGCCTTTCAGAAGCAGACTGTCAGGCCTTTCTTTCCCAGTGCCACGGAGTACGTTCAAACCGTCAAGCTTTTGCTTAGTACTAAGCAGCTAGTATTGAGCGCTTAACCATCTGTACCACCGAGACTCCTTTAAATTAACGATTGTTTTTGTGTTGTGCTGTTGTTGGGGAGCCATCAGGTCAATTCCTACTTATAGCAACCCCTTGTGACAGAGGAGAACTGTCCCCATAAGGTTTTCTTGGCTGTAATCTTTACTAAAGCTGATCGCCAGGTCTTCTCCCTCAGAGCCACTGGGTGAGTTCCAGTCGCCAACCTTTAGGTTAACAGCCATGCACTTAAATGCTGCATTACCAGTGCTCCTTGAATTGATGACTAGACCTGTGCTATTTAAAGTGTGGTCCTCAGATGCATCACCTGGAACTTGTTAAAAATGTTCAATTTTTACGGTAGTTGTTACAAGGATATATCTTTTTTATTTATATATACATACATATTTATATTGTATATAATATATATTTGATAAAAATTGTTGCTTGAGCCATCTAAGATGTATCAATTGGTCTCAGCCCACCTGGATCAAAAAAGAATGAAGAACACCAAGGACACAAGGTGATTACGAGCCCAAGAGACAGAAAGGGCCACATGAACCAGAGACTACATCATCCTGAGACCAGAAGAACTAGATGGTACCCGGCTACAACCAATGACTGCCCTGACAGGGAACACAACAGAGAATCCCTGAGGGAGCAGGAGAGCAGTGGGATGCAGACCCCAAATTCTCATAAGACCAGACTTAATGGTCTGACTGAGACTAGGAAGACCCCGGTGGTCATGGCCCCTAGACCTTCTGTTGGCCCAGGACAGGAAGCATTCCTGAAGCCAACTCTTCAGACATGGATTGGACTGGACAATGGGTTGGAGAGGGATGCTGGTGAGGAGTGAGCTTCTTGGATCAGGTGGACACCTGAGGCTATGTTGGCATCTCCTGCCTGGAGGGGAGATGAGAGGGTGGAGGGGCTTAGAAGCTGGCGAAATGGACACGAAAAGACAGCGTAGAGGGAAAGAGCAGGCTGCCTCATTAAGGGGAGGGTAATTGGGAGTGTGTAGCAAGGTGTATATGGGTTTTTGTGTGAGAGACTGACTTGATCTGTAAACTTTCACTTAAAGCACAATAAAACTTATTTTTTAAAAAAATTGTTGCTTGTACACTTAAAAGTGTGAATTTTATCATATGTAATTTATACCTAAATAAAGTTAATTATTTTTTTTAAAGAAAGAAATGCAGAATCTCAGGCCCACCCCAGACTTATTGAATCATGATCTATATTTTCGACAACCCCAGGTGACTCACATGCACATTAAAATTTGAGAAGCATACTGTTTTGGAGTATTGTAAACATTAACATAGTTTTTCATGGTAGGCAACGGTCATTCAAGACCTTTTTTTTTTTGGTATGTCTCTCTAAGAGACTATAAACTCTGTAAGGACAGGGGATCATGTTCGTTTTGTACACCACTGTCACATAACAGGCACTCAAATATTTCCTGAGTGAAAGAAAAAATGTCTCACATTTCTTTACGATTATTAGTAAATTTTCTCTTACTATTTTTACCTGAATCTATTTCTCTTCCAGTTTAATATCTACCCGTCTTACTCAAAGGGTAGGGCTGAGAGCTTATAGGGAAAAAATTCAGAGCATATCATGTTGTTATGACAATGAAAAAAAAGAAGAAAAACAGTATAAGCTCTACCCGATAAAGCAAAGAGTACAAATTGTTCAGACTCTTTACTTTAAGATATGTTATCTTAATCTTAAAAATACCTTTCTAGAGTTGACTTGCCTTATTTACAAAGCAAATAAATCTGGCAAAATAATTAACACTCAGAAAATTCTGAAATTTAAAAACAATTCTGAAGAAATTTGATTGTGTCTTATAGTCAATAAACAAAATAAAACTACTATATCTCAAAATTTTTTGTTTCAAAAGTTTTAAAATAAAGAAGAGATGCCATCAAAGAAACAATAATTAGCAATGCAAACAGAGAAAGGAAAAACCAGTAGAGGGTAAAACAACACAAGATTGGAAGTTGAAAAGCAGATGGACAAGTTTAGATGGACTAGCTCAACTCAGAACACTAAATCCTAAACCATCAGCAGGGGAAGACAAGAAGGTACGAGATTTACACTTCATAACCCTCTACAGGCTCTGCATTGGCAGTACCAGATACTTCTGGAAATAGACGGTGAGTGAGACCTATCTGAAAGCCTGTTTAAAAAGCAGAGTGACTGTCCCTCCTCCATCCTAGCAGAAGACTGGAAGCTTGCCATCAAGAAGCAATAAAGTAAAAGATAACTGGCCTAGGGGAATACTTGGCAATTGAAAATAGCACTATCATGCTGAGAGGAGGAAGAATTATGTAAAAGGTCATGCGCTGAGTGCTGAAATCCCAAGCAATTTTCTCCTCCTTGGCTCCCAAAATTCTGGTAACCAGACCTATTCCTCCCAGGGAAAAAATGGGAAAACCCTTCTCTGGAAGATGTGACCAACTCAAGATAAAACACCAGGGAGGTCATCATATGAAATAGTCCAGCAAGATCACCCAATAGTTAAGTCCATAGTTTAAAGACTCACAATGGGTACAAGATGAGACAGCTAAGAAAAGCCTCTAACACAGAAGATCAAAACCAAAACAAATAGGGAAAAGAAAAAAAGGAGGGAATTAAAAGGATTATTCAAGGAAACAAAAACATTAAAAAAAAAAAAAAAAAGTAATATCCTTAGAGAGATAACAGAAGACATTTCATCTATAAAAAGCAAGGACAAAATGTTACAAAAAGAAACATTCAGAGACAAAAAGAGCTATTTAACTAAAAAATGACAGTACAAATGAAAGCGTCAATAAAAGAAAAAGGGGAAGTAAAGATAGATAAACAACAACAATCAGTCCAGGAGGTCCAACATCCTAATAACAGGAGTTGCAGAAAGAGAGAGTACAGATCATGGAAAATGGAAAAACATAAATTCATAGGCTTCCCGTTTGGAAGAGACTACTGCATGCCCAGAATAAGAATACAAAAAGATTTAACTCAAGGGATGAAACTGTAGGAAATCAGGATAAATAAAAGATCCCAAAAACTAAGGGGAACCTGAGTACCATACAAAGGACTGAGAATCAGAGTAGCACTGGATTCCTCAGCAACCTTAGAATCTAAAAGACAAGTGAATCAGGAACTTCAAAACTTCTGAGGAGAAATTATTTCTAGCCAACCCAAACTATCAATAAGAATAAAAACAATTCGAACTAAAAATGCACAAACTCCAGAAGATAAACTAGATAACTGGGACCGCCTAAAAATCAAAGACTTATGCTCATCAAAAGACTCTTCCAGTAGCTAGGTGTATATAAGTTTTTGTGTGAGAGACTGACTTGATTTGTAAGCTTTCACTTAAAGCACAATAAAAATTTTTAAAAAAAGACTTTTCCAAGAGAGTAAAGAGAGAGAGAACCTACAGACTGGGGAAAAAAATTCTTGACAATGACATATCTGATAAAGGTTTAATCTCTAAAATATATAGAATACTTCAACAACTCAACAATAAAAAGACAAACAACCCAAACAGAAATGCCTTCACCAAAGAAGGCATTCAGGCAGCCAATAAACACATGAAAAGATGCTCATGATCATTAGCCATTAGAGATGCAAATCAAAACCACGATAAGATACCATCTCACCTCTGCAAGAATGGCACTGATCAAAAATTCACAAAACAATAAATGCTGGTGAGTCTGTGAGATTGGAACTCTCATACACTGCTGGTGGGAATGTAAAACAGTACAATGACTATGGAAAACAATATGGCACCTCCTTAAAGAGAAATACTATACAATCCAGCAATCACAGGCCTAGGAATTTATCCTAGAGAAACAAGAGCTGTCACATGAATAGACATGCAAATCTATGTTCACTGCAGCATTATTCACAATAGCAATAAGATGGAAACAACCTAAGTGCCCATCAACGGATGAATGCATAAACAAAATTATGGTACATATATACACAGTGGAATACTACCCAATGATATAGAACAATGATGAATCTGCAAAACACCTCACCACATGGATGAATCTCCATTATGCTGAGTGAACTAAGTCAATCACAAAAGGATAAATATAAGACCACAATCATAAAAACCAAGAAAAGGTTTATATACAGAAATGAATAATCTTTGATGGTTAGGAGGGAGAGGAGGGGTACGGAGGGGAATCCACTAACTAGATAGTTAACTTTGGTGAAGGGTAAGACAATATACTACATAGGGAAGTCAGCACAACCTGCCCAAGGCAAAGAAAGACACTCAAAGGAAGACAAGAAGAAAAAAAAACCAGGCAACCACCATAAACACTACAGCATATACATCCCTACAACAACAGTAAAACAAATAATAACTTACAAGCAGATACATACATAGGTATATATACTGAATAGGGGAAGGAGGGTATATAGGAGTATACTGACATACATGTACAGGTTAGGCTGTGAATATTTTTACATACCTATTTATACGTACAGCATGTATATACATATATATAATAGTGCACAAAGGGGACACAGTCATAGAAGCTTCCTAGACACATCCAAACATCTTCGAAGGACCGAGTTACTGGGGCTGACGGCTGGGAAACACGGTCTTGAAGGACATCTAGGAAAAAGGCATAATATAACTCATAAAGTCAATATTCTACATCCTACTTTGATAAGTAGCATCTAGGGTCTTAAAAGCTTGAGAGTGGCCATCTAAGGTACATCTATTGGTCCCATCCTGTATGGAGCAAAAGAAAATGAAGAAAAGCAAAGTATTACTCCAAGAGACTAATACACTACATGAACCACAACTTCCACCAGCCTAAGCCCAGAAGAACTACCACCACCAACCACTCTGACAGGGATCACAACAGAGGGTCCCAGACAGAGCAGGAGAAAAGGCAGAATAAAATTTAAATTCACCAAAAAAATCAGATTTACTAGTCTGAAAGAGACTGCAGGAACCCCCAAGACTATGGCCCCCAGACACTCTGCTAACTCAGAACTGAAGTGACTCTTGAAGCCTACCTTTCAGCCAAAGATTAGACAGGCTTATAAAACGAAAAATAACACATGGGAGGAACACGCGTCTTAGATCGATCGAGGCCAAATGGGCAACACCTGCCAAAAAGCAAAGATGAGAAGGCAGGAAGGGACAGGAAAACTAGACAAATGGAAACGGGGACCCCAGGGTGAAAAGGGGGAGACAGCTGATACATTGCGGGGATTGTAGCCAATGTCACAAAACAATTTGTGTATAAATTTTTGGAAGAGAAACTAACTTGCACTGTAAACTTCCACCTAAAGCACAATTTAAAAAAAAAGAAAGAATAATATTTCAGATACTCAAAGAAAGCAGGAACACAAACAGAAACCTGTACACCAGCGTTCATTGCAGCAAAAGGTGGAAACAAGTAAAATGTCTATCAACAGATAAATGGATAAGCAAAATGTGGAATATACATACAATAGAATATTACTCAGTCAAACAGAAATGAAGTCTTGATACATGCTACAACATGGGTGAACCCTGAAAACATTATGCTGAGTGAAATAAGTCAGTCACAAAAAGACAAATATATGAGACCACTATCATAAAGAAACAAGAAAAGGTTTACACACAGGAAAGAAAAAAAAATTCTTTGATGGTTACCAGAGATGGGAGGGGGAGAGTGGAAAAATGACCAAATGGATAAACCTGTTGCCATCGAGTGGATTTCGACTCATAGTGACCCTACAGGACAGAGTAGAACTGTCCCATAGAGTTTCCAAGGAGTGCCTGGTGGATTCAAACTGCTGATCTTTTGGTTAGCAGCCATACCTCCTAACCACTACACCACCAGGGTTTCTGAATAGACAGGAGACACATGTTAATAATGATGAAGGAAAAGGCAATACACAATATGTGGGAAGTCAGTAAAACATGACCAAGGGCAGAACACTGAGAGGAATGAAAGGACAAAGAGCAACGATGATTAACTACTACAGCATAGACAATCCTGCAACAATAATATTAACAAACAGTAATTTATGAATGGATACCTTGGCAGGTAGAAATGCCAAGAGGTATGGGAGGATGTTAGGGAACATACCCACCTGCAGATATAGGTTCGGTGGTGGCTATTTCTACATACCTAACTCTAGGTGCTGCTTATATATTAATACAGACAATAGAGCACACAAGGGCAACTTCTTAGACATAACAACTCACAGGACCAAAATTCTGAGGCTCAAAGGTGAAGGACCTTAGACTCAGGGAACATCTACATCAATTGGCACAACATAGTTCATAAAGACAATGTTCTATATCCGACTTCGGTGAGTAGCATCTGGGGTCTTAAAGGCTTGCAAATGGCTATGTAAGATACAACTATTGGTCTCTTCCAGTCTGGAGCAAAGGAGAGTGAAAAAAAACCAAAGACTCAAGGGAGCAGATCAGTCCAAAGGACTAATGGACCGCATGAACCACAGCCTACAGGACCCCGAGACCACAAGAAATAGATAGTGCCTGGCTACCACTACCGACCACTCATACTGGGATCACAAAGGAAGAGTCCTGGACAGGGTCACAGAAAAACGTAGAACAAAAAACCAAATTCACAAAAAATATCAGACTTACTGTTCTGACAAAGACTGGAGGAACCCCCAAGACTAAGACACCCTCCTGAGCTGGAACTGAAGCCATTCCTGGAGACCACCTTTCAGCCAAACCATAGACAGGGCCATAAAATAAACAATAACACCCGAGAGGAACGTGCTCCTTAGAACAATCAATTACATGAGATCAAAAGGGCAACAACTGCCCAAAAGCATAGATGAGAAGGCAGGAAGGGGTAGAAAATCAGGAAGAAATGGGAAACTTAGGATGGAAATGGGGAGAGTGCTGACACATTGTGGGGAATGAAACCAATGTCACAGAACACTTTATGTACAAACTTTAAATGGGAACCTAATCTGCTCTTGAACTTTCACCTAATCCACAATAAAAAACAAAAAGTCAAATATTGTATGATCCCACTTACATAAAATAGGCAAATGTATGGAGACCAAAGTCTATTAGTGGTTACCAGAGGTGGGACAGAGGAGGTAAGTGGAAATCACTGCTTAAGGAGGCATTGAGTTTCTGTTAACGGTGGTAGAATAACTTGGAAAAAGGATAGCGGTAATAATGGTTATGCAACATGATGAACGCAATCAATGTCACAAATAGTGCATGTAAAAACTGTTGAATTGGCAAACGGAGGAAAATATAGAACAAAACTCAAATTTTTAAAAAGTCTAGATTCACTGACCAGTTCAGACTAGACGACCTCTCAAAACTATTGTCTGAACTTAACTTTGAACTTAAACTACTCCCAGAGGTCACCTTTCAGCTAAATAACAGATTGGCTCATAAAATAAAGAATATCATCCATGAGTACTGTGCTACTTTTAAAAATCACCTATATGAGACCAAACAATCAACATTTACTCTGAAGCAAAGATGAGAAGGTAATGGGGGCGTGGGTGGCAGGGAAACTAGATTAATGGAAACAGAACAACCAGAATGGAAATGAGAATGTTGACACATCACGAAAAATATAATCAATGTCAATGAACAATCTGTACAGAAATTGTTCAATGGGAATCTAATTTGCTGTGTAAACTTCCACCAAAAATATTGTTTTTTAAAAACTGTTGAACTGGCAAATGTTTGGTTATACATATTTTTACCACAATTAAAAAATAAAAAGGCCATGTCCATGCCTCTAAAAAGAATATGAAGGTTAAAGCATATCCAGGGTGTTTCCTTTTCAATAATGGAAGCCTTGAAATTCAGACTTTAAAAAAAAAGTAATACAAAATTTATTTAGTGACATGGATGTATATTAGTTAAGATTAAATTGGGCTGTGACTGTAAACCTCAAGCAACCATAGCTAATAATTTAAATTATTTCTCCTCCATATAAATTAAGAAATCCAGGGCAGGTATGCAAGATCCAAAATTACCTTTTCATTCTATAATTTTCAACACACAGCTTTCACTTCCTGGTCCAAGATGGCTGCTCAGGTTCCAGCTATTGCATCCACCTTCCAACCAGCAGAAAAGAGGGCAATGAAAGTTGTGTCTCTTCCTTTTAAAAAGACGTCATAGAAGTCACATGTGACCTTATACTTGTCATGTTATTTAATACTCAAATACATCACACCAACTAGTTGCATGAAAATTGGGACATGTCTTTATTTCAGGTAGCCATCTACCCAGCTATAAACCAAAGGTAGAAATAGATACTGCAGGAGAAGTAGCAGTTCCTGCTACAGGAAGCAAATACCAAAAGAATCAGTTTTAAAAGTTGCCAGAGTTTACCTATGGGGAAGAGAAAAACGGTAGGAGAGATGAGAGAGGAGTGGTAAGGAATACTGTTTTTTTATAAGAAACTTTATAGAACTATTTGACTTTTTAAAACTTGTACATACATAATTTGACAAAAATAAAATCTTAGGAAAAAGACAATGATGGGAGAAAAGGAGTGGAAATAAAGTCGCAACTTTTCTTTCTGAAAGTCTGTCTTTTTCTTTTGGGAATGATGGTGCAAGAACTGTAAAAGATCAGAAGTAAATCCTATCCGCATATTAGTACGTGGTCTTTAAGGCAGTGATCTTGACTGCTTAGAATTTTTTTTTTTTTTAACTTCTTTTTGTTCCTGGCTCTGTGAGGAAAAACAATTTTATGGTAAAGAATCTCTGAATCACACAATCTTTTAATACTTAAGTGAAAAAAAAAGTACTAATCTACAAATACAAAAAGCCCAATGAGTACTTCAGAGAAGTCTGCAATAGTTTTTGCTAAAAGGAGGACTTTCTCTTATAAGGGTAAGAATCACCATTGACCTAAGATATTACTGCATTAATTCAGTCTGTCAGTGATTTAAGAGAATTCACAGATCAAGATGCTCCAGCAGAAAAAAGAGATTTGGTCTTTTGTCCCCCTTATCAAGTTGACTCTAGATAAAAAGCCTAGGTAAGCACTAGCTGAAAAATCTACCTGTTTATCAAGTTCTTTAGAGGAAATAATTATAAATATTTCGATGGCACTGGGTTTTTTTGTTTGTTTGTTTTTATTTGAAATACAAATAAAGGAGAAAAACAGGAACACATGGCAGTAAAATTAGATAAGTTAATGTATTACCCTGCAGGCATTCCTTTCTCATAAACAGGGTAAGGCTGAATACTATTAGACTTTCCTAGTTTAGGGGCAACAATATTTTAATGTTTACTTAGATTGACCACATATTTCCTCTCTCATTTTTTAGATTTATTGTCATCTCTAACCATTTCTAAATGCTTATGAACAATGATGATCAATTTCGATAAAAGCCTCCCTTTTAGACAAAAAACAGTTGGACTAATTCAAAGTATAGAAACAAAACCATGGTCTAAGAACTTAAGAGGGTTATCTGAAATCATGCATAGCTCATGGGTGACAGAGCCATAAACTCTGGTCTCCTCAGCCCAATACTGTACTCTACCATATTATGAGGCAACTAACTATGTCAAAGGAAACCCTGGTGGCGTAGTGGTTAAGTGCAACGGCTGCTAACCAAAAGGTCAGCAGTTCGAATCTGCCAGGCGCTCCTTGGAAACTCTATGGGGCAGTTCTACTCTGTCCTCTAGGGTCACTATGAGTCGGAATCGACTCGACGGCAATGGGTTTTAACAATGTCAAAACAAGAAAGTGGCAGGATTTCAATCAAGTTCTCTGATCGATAATGCCAGAAGCAAACTACCTGATCCTCCCACCTGTCTTAAGCCCCCTTCACATCAAGTAGGTGAAATACTGTGCTTTACTTAAAGGATATGGGTAAAAGCATCACGCAAAATGGGCTTTTTTTGGCTTCCTAAACTACATGCAGGTTCATTCAAGTCACTTCACAATGAGAGTTTCGTGTAAGAACATGTGGAAAGTGTGACAGCACAAGAAAAGTCTCCACAATCAGGCTTGACTGAGAACTGAAACACTCCTGAGGATAAAATAAAGTTGGGATCCCATTAGGAGCTATAGTTGATCATTGTCATAATAATTCAGTTTCCTGACTCTGCTTCTACTATAACTCTGGTTATGCCTATTCTTCCTCTCCACTACGACTGCTCTCTCTACTATGTGGTTTCTACTCTCCTGCAGCTTCTGCTTACTGCCTTGTCTAGCTATCTCATGTTCAAATTTCCTGAGGAAAAGGATGAGACTGAGTCAATTTGTCATTTTTTACTACAGAATTAATTAACACAGTTCTTGGGCCAGGCCAATTTATAAGCCACCAGCCTACCTATACATCACTAATACCAAGCCCTAGCCCAGTTAATTACGGCAGTGTGGAAAGGACTCACCTCTCAGGTGTTACTGTTTATTTTATGCGCTTGTCTATTGTTTGGCTGGAAGGTGGTCTCCAGGAATGGCTTCAGCTCCAGGTCAGAAGGCTATCTTGAGGCCATAGTCTTGGGGGTTCCTCCAGTCTTTGTCAGAACAGTAAGTCTGGTCTTTTTTGTGAATTTGATTTTTTGTTCTACATTTTTCTCCCACTCCGTCCGGAACCACCTGTTGTGTTCCCAGTCAGAGCAGTCAGTAGTGGCATATAGGCACCATCTAGTTCTTCTGGTCTTGGATGCTGTGGTTCATGTGGTCCATTAGTCCTTTGGAATAACTGCTCCCTTGAGTCTTTGGTTTCTTTCACCCTCCTTTGCTCCAGACTGGAAGAGACCAATAGTTGTACCTTATATAGCCACTCGCAAGCTTTGAAGACCCCAAATGCTACTCATCAAAGTAGGATGTAGAGCATTCTTTATGAACTATGCCGTGCCAGTTGACATAAAAGTCCCCCAAGTCTATGGTCCTCTGCCTTCAAACTTAGGAACTTCATTCTGCAAGGTGTTTGGTTATGTCTAAGAGGCTTCCCTGACTCCGCCACTTGTGTGCCCCATTGTCTATATTAATATATGAGGAGCACCTGCAGTCATGTATTTAGAAATATCCATCAACCAACCCTGTATCTGCTGGTGGGTCTGCTCCCTTACACCCTCCCTCACCTCTTGGCATATCTATCTACCTGTGTATCCATTCATAAATTACTGCTTGTTAAAACTATTGTTGCAGAATTCACTATTCTATAGTAGTTACCGTAGTTGCCCTTTATTGCTGCATTTCTCTCAGTATCCTCTCTTGCCTTGGTCATGTTATGCTGACATCTCCCATATTATGTATTGCCTTTCCTTCTGCCAACATTAACACATGTCATTCCATCTTCTTTTGATGCTTCCTGCATCATTCAATTTTTTGCCCATAGAATCCTTCAATATTGCAACTCAAGGCTTGAATTTTTTCTTCAGTTTTTTCAACTTGAGAAATGCCAAATGTGCTCCTCCCTTTTGGTTTTCTAATGCCAAATCTTTGCACATTTCACTACAATACTTACTTTGCCTTCTAAGAGCCATTCTCTGAAATCTTCTGTTCACTTTACCTACTCTATGTTCAAAAGGAAGTTTCAGAGTCTCTTCCGGCATTCACGACAAATGGAGAAAATGCTGAAGTTGTCAAGGATTTCATTTTACTTGGATCCACAATCAACACACATGGAAGTTGCAGTGAAGAAATAAAACAATGTATTGCATTGGACAAATCTGCTTCAAAAGACCTCTTTAAAGTGCTAAAAAGCAAAGACGTCACCTTGAAAACTAAGGTGCACCTGATCCAAGCTATGGTATCCTCAATTGCCTCATATGAATGCAAAAGGTTGACAATGAATAAGGAAGACGGAAGAAGAACTGATGCATTTGAGTTGTGGTGTTGGTGAAGAATATTGAATATTCCATAGACTGCCAGAAGAATGAACATATCTGTCTTGGAAGAAGTACAGCCAGAATGCTCCCTAGAAGGAAGCATGGTGAGACCTCGCCTCATGTACTCTGGACACATTACCAGGAGGAACCAGTCCCTGGAGAAGGACATCACATCTGGTAAAACAGAGGGTCAGCGAAAAAGAGGAAGACCCTCAACAAGATGGACTGACACAGTGGCTTCAACAATGGGCTCAAACATAGCAATGATTGTGAGTATGGCGCAGATCTGGGCAACATTTCATTCTGTTGTATACAGGGTCGCTATGAGTCAGAACCAACTCGATAGCACCTACCAGCAACACATAATGTAATAACGTCCTATTACAGAAGAATAATTGCCCTGACACCCAAATATTTTCTAGTAGAAACACAGGTAATTTTACAGGTCACCATTCATTATTTACTATGTTAGATACTGGGCTAAGTACTTGATAGGGAGTATCACAGATAAGCAAACTGAGGCCCAGAAAGCTTAGGTTCTTCTCTAAGGTGACATCCAATAAATCTGATGCCAAAGCCCATGTTTTTAACCATCCTCTTATACTGTCAGTGACTGCCAGGTAGAATCACTAATAGCATTTTATAACGTTAATGAATTCTACCCTCCAAAAAGAAAATATTAAACTGTTAACGAAATGCTTCCCAAAACACTGTTGAACAAGACTACATGCAAGGAGAGTTCTGTGATCAATTAAGTACGGGAAACGTTATATTAAAAAGAGATAATCAAACTTCCATATTGCAGGACTTCTCAGAATTTTTGTATGTCAGTCCACACTGTGAATCTCCAAGAAGTAAATACATTAAGCAGTGTCCCATATATAATTAGCCAAAGTTACAAGTTTCACAGGCCATTTTCTGGAACTAATGTTTTGTGGAATGCACCTTAAAAAATGCTTATGTAGATACGGGACAATACGAGTTAGGTTTTTACTTAGAAAAAAAGGGGTAAATATTAAGGTAACCACAAAGAGGTATAATAACTCCATAACTCAAAATAAAAACCAACAAAAACGTAACGACTCAGCAAACATAAAGTCAAATACTATGAAAATGAGGATCACACAGTTTACAAAGAAAAACGTCTCAGCACAAAAAAGTAAGTGGAAAAATGAAACTGTCAACAACACACATAAAAAGGCATCAAAATGACAACACTAAACACTTATCTATAATTACACTGAATGCAAATGGACTAAATGCATGAATAAAGAGACAGAGAGTCTCACACTGGATAAAGAAACACGATGGGTCTATATGCTGCCTACAGGAGACACACCTTAGACTTAGAGACACAAACAACCTCAAACTCAAAGGATGGAAAAAAATATATCAAGCAAACAATAAGCAAAAAAGAAGAGGAGTAGCAATATTAATTTCTGACAAAATAGACTTTAAACTTAAATGCACCACAAAGGATAAAGAAGGACACTACATAACGATAAAAGGGACAATTGACCAGGAAGATATAACCATATTAAATATTTACGCACCCAGTGACAGGGCTGCAAGATACAGAAATCAAATTTTAACAGAACTGAAAAGTGAGACAGACACCTCCACAATTATAGTAGGAGACTTCAACACACCACTTTCGGAGAAGGACAGGACATCCAGTAAGAAGCTCAATAGAGACAGGGAAGAACTAATTACAACAATCAACCAATTTGACCTCATTGACTTATACAGAACTCTCCACCCAACTGCTGCAAAGTGTATTTTTTTTTCTAGCGCACATAGAACATTCTCTAGAATAGACCACATATTAGGTCATAAAACAAACCTGTGCAGAATCCAAAACATCGAAATATTACAAAGCATCTTCTCAGACCACAAGGCAATAAAACTAGAAATCAATAACAGAAAAACTGGGAAAAGAAATCAAATACTTGGAAACTGAACAATACCCTCCTGAAAAAAGACTGGGTTAGAGAAGACATCAAGGAGGGAATAAGGAAATTCATAGAATGCAACGAGAATGAAAATACTTCCTATCAAAACCTCTGGGACGCAGCAAAAGCAGTGCTCAGAGGCCAATTTATATCGATAAATGCACACATACAAAAAGAAGAAAGAGCCAAAATCAGAGAACTGTTCCTACAACTTGAACAAATAGAAAGTGAGCAACAAAAGAATCCATCAGGCACCAGAAGAAAACAAATAATAAAAATTAGAGCTGAACTAAATGAATTAGAAAACAGAAAAACAATTGAAAGAATTAACAAAGCCAAAAGCTGATTCTTTGAAAAAATTGATAAACCATTGGCTAGACTGACTACAGAAATACAGGAAACAAATAACCCGAATAAGAAACGAGAAGGACCACATCACAACAGACCCAACTGAAATTAAAAGAATCATATCAGATTATTACAATAAATTGTACTCTAACAAATTTGAAAACCTAGAAGAAATGGATGAATTCCTGGAAAAACACTACCTACCTAAACTAACACAATCAGAAGTAGAAAAACTAAATAGACCCATAACAAAAAAAGAGATTGAAACGGTAATCAAAAAACTCCCAACAAAAAAAAGCCCTGGCCCGGACGGCTTCACTGCAGAGTTCTACCAAACTTTCAGAGAAGAGTTAACACCACTACTACTAAAGGTATTTCAAAGCATACAAAATGACAGAATACTACCCAACTCATTCTATGAAGCCACCATATCCCTGATACCAAAACCAGGTAAAGACATTACAAAAAAAGAAAATTACAGACCTATATCCCTCATGAACATAGATGCAAAAACCCTCAACAAAATTCTAGCCAATAGAATTCAACAATATATCAAAAAAATAATTCACCACGACCAAGTGGGATTTATACCAGGTATGCAAGGCTGGTTTAATATTAGAAAAACCATTAATGTAATCCACCACATAAATGAAACAAAAGACAAAAACCACATGATCTTATCAATTGATGCAGAAAAGGCATTTGACAAAGTCCAACACCCATTTATGATAAAAACTCTCAACAAAATAGGAAGTGAAGGAAAATTCCTCAACATAATAAAGGGCATCTATGCAAAGCCAACAGCCAACATCACTCTAAATGGAGAGAACCTGAAAGCATTTCCCTTGAGAAAGGGAACCAGACAAGGATGCCTTTTATCACCGCTCTTATTCAACATTGTGCTAGAAGTCCTAGCCAGAGCAATTAGGCTAGACAAATAAAGGGCATCCGGATTGGCAAGGAGGAAGTAAAATTATCTCTATTTGCAGATGACATGATCTTATACACAGAAAACCCTAAGGAATCCTCCAGAAAACTACTGAAACTAATAGAAGAGTTTGGCAGAGTCTCAGGATATAAGATAAACATACAAAAATCACTTGGATTCCTCTACATCAACAAAGAGAACATCGAAGAGAAAATAACCAAATCAATATCATTCACAGTAGCCCCCAAGAAGATGAAATACTTAGGAATAAATCTTACCAAGGATGTAAAAGACCTATACAAAGAAAACTACAAAGCTCCACTACAAGAAATTAAAAAGGACATACTTAAGTGGAAAAACATACCTTGCTCGTGGATAGGAAGACTTAACATAGTAAAAATGTCTATTCTACCAAAAGCCATCTATACATACAATGCACTTCCGATCCAAATTCCAACGTCATTTTTTAAGGTGATAGAGAAACAAATCACCAACTTCATATGGAAGGGAAAGAAGCCTCGGATAAGCAAAGCATTACTGAAAAAGAAGAAGAAAGTGGGAGGCCTCACTCCACCTGATTTCAGAACCTATTATACAGCCACAGTAGTCAAAACAGGCTGGTATTGGTACAACAGGCACATAGACCAGTGGAACAGAATTGAGAACCCAGATATAAATCCATCCACATATGAGCAGCTGATATTTGACAAAGGCCCAGTGTCAGTTAATTGGGGAAAAGATAGTCTTTTTAACAAATGGTGCTGGCATAACTGGATATCCATTTGCAAAAAAATGAAACAGGACCCATACCTCACACCATGCACAAAAACTAACTCCAAGTGGATCTAAGACCTAAACATAAAGACTAAAACGATAAAGATCATGGAAGAAAAAATAGGGACAACCTTAGGAGCCCTAATACAAGGCATAAACAGAATACAAAACATTACCCAAAATGATGAAGAGAAACCAGATAACTGGGAGCTCCTAAAAATCAAACACCTATGCTCATCTAAAGACTTCACCAAAAGAGTAAAAAGACCACCTACAGACTGGGAAAGAATTTTCAGTTATGACATCTCCGACCAGCGCCTGATCTCTAAAATCTATATGATTCTGTCAAAACTCAACCACAAAAAGACAAACAACCCAATCAAGAAGTGGGCAAAGGATATGAACACACACTTCACTAAAGAAGATATTCAGAGAGATAACAGATACATGAGAAAATGCTCTCGATCATTAGCCATTAGAGAAATGCAAATTAAAACCACGATGAGATTCCATCTCACTCCAACAAGGCTGGCATTAATCCTAAAAACACAAATAATAAATGTTGGAGAGGCTGTGGAGAGATTGGAACTCTTATACACTGCTGGTGGGAATGTAAAATGGTACAACCACTTTGGAAATCTATCTGGCGTTATCTTAAACAGTTAGAAACAGAACTACCATACAACCCAGAAATCCCACTCCTCAGAATATACCCTAGAGAAATAAGAGCCCTCACACAAACAGATATATGCACACCCATGTTTACTGCAGCTCTGTTTACAATAGCAAAAAGCTGGAAGCAACCAAGGTGTCCATCAATGGAGGAATGGTTAAATAAATTGTGGTATATTCACACAATGGAATACTATGCATCGCTAAAGAACAGTGACGAATCTGTGAAACATTTCATAACATGGAGGAACCTGGAAGGCATTATGCTGAGTGAAATTAGTCAGAGGCAAAAGGACAAATATTGTATAAGACCACTATTATAAGATCTTGAGAAACAGTATAAACTGAGAAGAACACATACTTTTGTGGTTACGAGGCGGGGAGGGAGGGAGGGTGGGAGAGGGTTTTTTACTGATTAATTAGTAGATAAGAACTGCTTTAAGTAAAGGGAAGGACAATACTCAATACATGGAAGGTCAGCTCCACTAGACTGGACCAAAAGCAAAGAAGTTTCCGGGATAAAATGAATGCTTCAAAGGTTAGCGGAGCAAGGGCGGGGGTTTGGGGACCATGGTTTAAGGGGACTTCTAAGTCAATTGGCAAAATAATTGTATTATGAAAACACTCTGCGTCCCACTTTGAAATGTGGCGTCTGGGGTCTTAAATGCTAACAAGCAGCCATCTAAGATGCATCAATTGGTCTCAACCCACCTGGAGCAAAGGAGAATGAAGAACACCAAGGTCACACGACAACTAAGAGCCCAAGAGACAGAAAGGGCCACATGAACCAGAGACCTACATCATCCTGAGACCAGAAGAACTAGTTGGTGCCCGGCCACAACCAATGACTGCCCTGACAGGGAGCACAACAGAGAACCCCTCAGGGAGCAGGAGATCAGTGGGATGTAGACCCCAAATTCTCACAGAAAGACCATACTTAATGGTCTGACTGAGACTAGAGGAATCCCGGCGGTCATGGTCCCCAAACCTTCCATTGGCACAGGACAGGAACCATTCCCGAAGACAACTCATCAGACATGAAAGGGACTGGACAGTGGGTAGGAGGGAGATGCTGATGAAGAGTGAGCTAATTATATCAGGTGGACACTTGAGACTGTGTTGGCATCTCCTTTCTGGAGGGGGGATGGGAGGATAGAGAGAGTTGGAAGCTGGCAAAATTGTCACGAAAGGAGAGACTGGAAGGGCTGACTCATTAGGGGGAGAGCAAGTGGGAGTACAGAGTAAGGTGTATATAAACTGATACGTGACAGTCTGACTTGATTTGTAAACGTTCACTTGAAGCTCAATAAAAAAAAAAGGAAAAAAATGCTTATGTAGTAAAATATTTCACATGACCACCTTTTTCTTTGGTAATTTGACTTAAACTAAGTCATCCAGCGGCTCCATGGGAGAAAGACCTGGGGATCTGCTTCTGTAAAGATTACAGCATAGAAAATCCTATCAGGCAGTTCTACTGTGTCACATGGGCTCGCTATAAGTCATAATCGAGTTGATGGCAACTAACGACAACAGGACAATCTTCCAAAATCTGACAACCCATAGCCCACTTCTAGGTGAAAATGCCATGGCCATGTTAAGGGCCAGTGGCCATGTTTTGGGTCATGTGACTTCACTCTTGTTCAGAGATGAACAGACAGGATAGACACCAAAGGACAACCCATTCACTAATGTGATCTGCCTCTGAAAGATTAGCTGGGGCAGTAAGATTTATCTCAAAAAATGGGAAACAAAAAATAAAGCAGAAGGGCCAGGAGAACCACATAGTGGCAAGAATGCAAACGAAATCATAAAGGAGTAGGAAACTAGTAGTGAACAAAGGAACTGGCCAAGAGAAAAAAGAGATTTGGGGGAGAGCGCAGACATACAAAAATAAGCAAGAGAAAGACTATGTGTCTGCATTTAGGACTAGTTCTAAAAAAAACTGTAAATTGAGCCCTTGAAATTGCTATGAGATCCCTGTTGTGCCCTTATAGTAAATCCCATTTGATTGAGCTAGCTCGAGTAGCTCTTTTCCTTGCAACAACTCTGTTTAAATTTAAACTATAAAAGTTTAATTCATTTCACTGAAACAGTATAGGTCAGTTGTTAAGATTATAGATTCTACAGTTGGAACGTCTGGGATTGAATCCCAGATCCACTACTTACAAAATGTAAAACTTTGGGCAAGTTACCTAACCTGTCATGGATTGAATTATGTCCCCCCAAAAACGTGTCTATCAACTTGGTTAGGCCATGATTCCCAGTATTGTGTGGTTGTCCTCCATTTTTGTGATTGTACTTTTATGTTAAAGAGGATTAAGGTGGGATTGTACCACCTTAATCAGGTCACATCCCTGATCCAATGTAAAAGGAGTTTGCCTGTTGTGTGGTCTGTACTACCTTTTATCTTACAGGAGATAAAAGGAAAGGGAAGCAAGCAGAGAGTTGGAAACCTCATACCACCAAGAAAGCAGCGCTAGGAGCAGAAGCATCATTTGGACCTGAGGTTCCTGCGCTGAGATGCTCCCAGATCAAGGGAAGGCTGATGACAAGGACCTTCCTCCAGAGTCAACAGAGAGACAAAGCCTTCCCCTGGAGCTGGCATCCTGAATTCGGACTTCTAGCCTACTGGACTGTGAAAAAATAAATCTCTTTGTTAAAGTCATCCACTTATGGTATTTCTGTTATGGCAGCACTAGATGACTAAGACATTATCTAAAGCCTCCAATTCCCATCCATAATCTGGAAATAAAAAGGGTTATCCCAACTCAGTAAGACTGTAAGAATTAAATGAGATGTTTATAAAGTGCTCAGCGCAGTGCTTTGTACACTGTTGTAATTAACTATGACTCCGACTCATGGCAACTCCATGTAAAACAGAACAAAACACTGCCCAGTCCTGCATCATTCATACAACTGCCAGCAAGTTCAAGTCCATGTTGTAGCCACTGTGCCAATCCACTCCACCAAAAGTCTCTCTCACCCTCCTTGGCCCTCTACTTCACCAAACATGATGTCCTACTCTTGCGATTGATCCCTCCGAATGACCCGTTCGAAGCAAACAAGTCAACAATGGTCTGTTGTGATCCATAAGGTTTCCATTAGCTAATTTCTGGAAACAGATCATTAGGCTTTTCTTTTGGAAACAGATCACCAGACCTTTCTTCATAGTCTGCCTTAGTCTGGAAGCTCTGCTGAAACCAGTCCATTATGGATGACTCTTTTAGTATCTGAAATGCAGTTGGCATAGCTTCTGATATCACAGCAACAAGCAAGCCGTAACAGCACAACTAACTGACAGGTGGTGGGCTTTGTGGAAAGAAAGCACTGAATAAATGCTAATTAACACTCTTATTAATTCACGCACAGTTTTTCTCTACCTCAACATGAAAACCTTGTCTTTGGAACATAACAAAGAAAGAAGAAAAAAATCCTTATTTCTGGATATAAAAACCTGGTAAATATTGTTTTAAAAAAATTTACTAGTATACTGTAGCCACAACACCTTAGCTCTAGGGAATCTCTCACCCTTTGTACTTTTTGTAGAATAATAACAAATACTTTGAAAATATTTTTGATTTTAATGAAATAATTTTTCCACAACAGGGTGAAAAATGTTACATCAATGCCAGATACACCCTATCTAAAGCATCAACATAACAATTTTTAAAGACAACAAAATAAACCTATTTTATAAAATAACAATTTCTTTTTTTTCTAAGATTATTATACCTGGACTGAATATACAGACCTGCTGTAATAACATGAAATACAAAAGGAACAAATACACAGCAATTTCTATTGATGTCTTTCAATAACAATCTCGAATCCAAAGATAAGGCATCTTATTGCCATTTGCTAACTGAGTTTTCAGGCCTACTAATGTATGAATCATTTTAAATTCACCCCATATATTCAAGTAGTTGTAGTCCCTTGGTGGTACAAATGGTTAGGTGCTCAACTGTTAGTCCAACGGTTGGTGGTTCGAACCCACCCAGAGGCACCTCAGAAGGCAGGCCTGGAGATCTGCTTCCCAAAGGTAACAACCTTAAAATTCCTATGGAGCAGTTCTACCTGCACGCATGGGGTTGTCATGAGTCATAACCAAGTTGACAGCAACTAACGACAACAACATTCAAATAGTTATTTGGTATAATTCATTATTTTAAATTTCCCTTATTTTAAAAATCATTTATCTATATCATTCTCCTCTGATTCAAATAATTTGGGTTCTCCTGCTTAACAGCAAAGAAATTAGATCAACCTCAGAAATTATATCAAAATTTTAAAAACCCACAATGTTTTGTTTTGAATTAGTTTGCCCCTCCACGATGTATTGTTAATAAAATAAAAAATCAATATTATTTTCATTTCAAGAAGATTAACTAGTATTCATCTTTAACAAGTAATTGAATCTGTGTCCACTAAGGGCGCAATTCACTATAAGAAAAATACTTTTGCACTACTATATATGAAGTGGAAGTCTGGTAGCGTAGTGGTTAAGAGCCACAGCTGCTAGCCAAAAGGTCGGCAGTTTGAATCCACTAGGCGCTCCCTGGAAACCCTATGCGGCAGTTCTACTCTGTCCTACAGGGTCGCTATGAGTCGGGAATTGACTCGACGGCAACGGGTATATATGAAGTAACAAAAAGTAATAATTTAGGCACATTTATGCAGTAGTCTTACAATGTGGCCATAACGACAGCATTATATAAAGTCTGTACTATTACATTATTTAAAGGTGATGTGAACGTTTAATGTATCATTCTGTAAAATATTTTATGAAATCTATACAGAGCTAAAAGATATATTTAAATAGACCTGAGAAAAAGCATCTTCGTCATTTCAATCTTTCTTAAAAAAAATAATATTCAACAGCTAAGATACACAGAGGGCCTACACTAAAGCTTTTAAAAAGAGAAATTATATTAAAACTTTTCAGGGCCTAAAAGGTTTTTTTCCTGAAAGAAACTTTCAAATTAACAGGAATATTGCCTTCAAAGGTCTACAAAATATCTGACTGACAAAACAAACATTAAACATGTAGCCTAATTTTTTAGCAACCAACCAGACATGTTCACATGGATTATCCATTGTTACCAACCTTATCATCTTTTCACAAAAAGCATCCCATTCTAGACTTGAATAAGTAAAGGGACATAACACACACAAGCCTTAACATTGTACTCTACATTCCCAATGAGCTGACTTACTTTCTGTCCTCTGAACTTTTTTTTTTTAAAAAGGGCTGCTGTCAAGTCAATTCTGATACATGGCAACCCCATATGTGTCAGAACAGGACTGTGTTCCATAGGGTTCCTCAATGGCTGTTTTTTGGAAGTAGATTGCCAGGCCTCTCTTCCAAAGCACCTCTGTGTGAACTCGAGCCTTCAACCTTTCTGTTAGCAGCCAACCACATTAACTTTTTGTATCACCTTGATCCATTTTTCTTTTCCCATTTGTGTCCAGTTCTACTTCTGGGATAGCTGAGTAAGCTATTGGATCTGATCTTCTCACAGATAACAGCTATAAATGCTGCATAAAATCTTAAAAAGTTAACAACATAAGCCTACTGGAGAATGAACATAAGCAGGCAGATTCTGGAGGGGAATCAACACTTACAAGAAGGGACCGACACAGGATGAGTGGTGTGTTTACAGCTACGTTAGCCTGAGAAGTGGCTAACGTAGGCACTTGTAGAACTAAAAGACCACAGAAAACCCAGTCTTTCTGCCCAAAAGACAGACTTCAGAACGACTACAATTCCTGTAAAGTAAAAGGGAAATCCCGAAAAGGAGAGACCCAAAAAGAGGAGCCACAAATTCTCCAAATAAATTCTACCCAAAATCTCTGACTAACCCCTGAACGACGAATATACAGGGCAGACTCAAAGCTGTTCAGATACACAGAAAAGACATAAACTGAAAAATGAGCTGCGGCCCAAGAACATATTTGTAATTTGAATCCAATCAAGTTATAAGGCCACTAAAATAAAAATATCAATATTCATCAGACAAATAGAATTCACAGTCTCTACAACATTTTTTTTTTTTACAACATAACATCCAAAATGTGCAGAATACAATTCAAAAATTACTTGGTGTGATGGTTAAGGTTGTGCGTCAACTTGGCTAGGCCAGCATTTGCAGTGATGTTGTGATCACTTCTATGATGAGATTTGATATGATCTTATCACCTCCATGATGGAATCTGCTGTGAGTAGCCAATCAGCTGAAAGGGAGTTCCTTTGGGTATGTGGCCTCTACTGTATATAAGTGGGTATTCTGGCAAGGCTCATGGCCTTTGCTCATTCTGGATCCTGCAGCTGACTCCTGTTCATCTGACCTCCAGTTCTTGGGACTTGAGCTAGCAGCTTACCTGCCACCTTGCCTGCCAATCTCGGGATGTGTCAATCTCCGCAGCCTGTGAGCAGGAGCCCTACTCTCCAACCCGCAGATCTTGGGTTTGCCAGTCCCTGCAGCTACATGAAATCAGGAGAAGCCTCTATCCTGCCCCACGGACTTTGGACATTCCAGCCTCTACAACCACGTGAGCCATTTCCTTGATATAAATCACTCTGTGTGTGTGTGTGTGTGTGTGTGTGTGCGCGTGCGTGCACTTTACTGATTTTGCTTCTCTAGAGAACCCGGCCTAAGACACATGGCATACAAAGAACGAAGAAAATGTGACCCAATCTCATGAGAAAAGAAAATTAACTTTCAGAGATGACATAAATGTTGAAATTAGCAGAAAATGACTTTAAATCAGCTATTACCACTAAGATCAGCGACATATAGGAAAACATGCTCACCATAAATGAAATATAAGAAATATCATCAGAGAAGTAAAAACTGTGCAAAAGAACCAAATGGAAATTTTAGAACTGAAAAATACAACATCTAAAACAAAAAATCCATTGTATGGGCTTAGAAGAATGGAGATGACAGAGCAAGAAACAAACCAATGAGCTTGCTTCTTGGATAGAAAGTATCCTCAAAAAAGATGAAAGAAAAAGATTAAAGGGGAAAAAAATGAATGGAGCCTCAGGGATCTGTGGTACAATATCAAAAGGTCTTACAAATGTTTAATTGGAGAGGAAAGAAAATGTGGCGGAAAAAGTATTTCAAGATATATAATGGTCCAACCTAAACCAAATCCACTGCCATCAAGTCAATTACGACTCATAGCAACATTATGGGGTTTCCAAGGCTGTAAATCTTTATAGAAGGAGACTGCCACACCTTTCTCCTGCAGTGCAGCTGGTGGGTTCAAACTGCCAACCTTCTGGTTAGCAGCTGATCACTTTAACCACTGCGCCACCAGGACTCCTTATATAATGGTCAGACATCTGCTTTTGCACAAAATCAAGTAATAGGGATCAGGTTTACCCATCCACCAGAAACTAACAACTCAGAGAACAAAGAAGAAATGGAAAAAAATAAGAGAAACAACAGTTTTCAGACACTGGACAACAGGCAGCAGAAGACACTGAGCCCTGTGAAACAAAGGAAGTGAGCCCAGGACTGCTGCCTGAAGAAAGCTGAACTGCAACAGCAGAGCTGGGAGCCTAGGGAGTCTAAAGCAGTGGGGTTCACAACACAAGGTACTAGAGAAGAAAGTGCTGTAGGGACAAAGAGCTAACTCGGGAGATCCAGGCACTTCAGATGAGTACCAGTAAGCACACATGTGTAAGGAAAAACCTCAGGCTAGAGAAAGAACCACTCAACAGGAGGAGTGAAAACAATCCTCAGGATTCCCAAAGAGCCAGAGTGAAACACCTTGTAATCCACATGCCATCAGGTAGAATACTCAGCAGTAGGGTGAAACCAGCCTCTAATAACAGTGTTGTGGTCTTGCCTGTTGTTGTTGGCTGCTCGCGAGACGGCCTCTGACTCGGTAGCCCCAGGCACAACAGGGTTGGACGACTGTGATCCACAGGGTTCTCACTGGCTGATTTTCAGAAGTAGATCTCCAGGACTTTCTTCCTAGTCCTTCTTAGTCTGGAAGCTCTGCTGAAACCTATTCAGCATCACAGCAACGTGCAGGCCTCCACTGACAGATGGGAGGTGGCTGCGCTTCAGGAGCACTGGCCAGGAATCAAACCCAGGTCTCCCACATGGTAGGAAAGAATTCTACCACTGAATCACCACTGATCCCATCTGGTCTCACCTAACAAGTCTTAAAAATAAGCCACAAAAGGACAAAGTATTTACAAATAGCTGTTTCCCGGAACGAATTTCAAGAATATTTCTAGGACAAACTCAACTATAAATGCATGAGCAGCAGAAGAAAAATTAGATTACTGCAACCTCTTAAAAATTAAACACGTATGCTCATCAAAAGACTTCATTGCAAAAGTAAAAGACAACCTACAGACTGAGAAAAAATATTTGGGGTGTCTAATCTCTAAAATGTACAGAAAACTTCAACAACTCAACAAAAAGACAAACATCCCAATTAGAAAAATGGGCAATGACCATGATCAGACGCTTCATCAAAGACAACATTCAAGCAGCCAATAAAACATGAAAAGATGCTCAAGATCATTAGCCATTAAAAACCCACTGCCGTCGAGTTGATTCCAACTCATAGTGACCCTACATGACAGAGTAGAATTGCCAGATTAGCCATTAAAACCAAAAAAAAAAAAAAAAAACCCGTTGCCATCAAGTTGATTCCAACTCATAGTGACCCTACAGATGCAAATCAAAACTACAATAAGATACCATCTCACCCTTGCTAAAACGGCACTGATAAAAAAAACAGCAAACGCTGGCCAGGAGGTAGCAAGATTGGAACACTAATCCACTGCTGGTAGGATTACAAAATGGTACAACCACTACTGAAAATGGTATGGTACTTCCTAAAAAACTAGAAACAAAACTATCTTATGATCCAGCAATCCCACTCCTAGGTATAGACCATAGGGATCTAATAGAAGAGACAGGGACAGACATATGCACACCCATGTTCACTGCAGCACTATTCACAATAGCAAAAAAAATGGGACAACCTAAGCACCCAAAATGTGGATGGAATACTACGCAACCATAAAGAATGATGAGTTCTTGAAACATATAACATGGACGAATCTGGAGGACATTATGCTGAGTGAAATAAGCCAATCACAAAAGGACTAATATTGCACAATCTCATTTTTATAAAAACACAATATGTACACATACAGAAAACAAGGTTCACTTGTGGTTACCAAGGATGGGAGGGAGAGGGAGAAGGAGGCGGAATCATTCTCTAGGTAATAGACACTTATTATTTTTGGTGATGGGAAAAGGAACGCTGAATATGGGTAAAGTGTGTACAGCCTGACCAAGATAAATAATGTCACTAAGAAGTACACAAGAATAAGAGATGTTTTGTTAAATGCTATAACATACACAATTTTATGACAACAACCAAAAAACATATGTATGGTTACATATGTAAGTATGTATTCATACATGTATATAGGTAGGTATATGTGTATATATGTGTGTGCATATACGTGTTATGTGTGAACATGCATATATATTCATATACATAATAAAGCACATAAGGGACACAGTCACGGATACTTCTTAGATACAACCAAACACAGAAGCGGTTTACTGGGTTTGAAGGCTTAGCACCATAGTCTCATGAGATAACTGAGTCAACTGGCATAATTTAGTTCATAAAGTCTATGTCCTACATCCTAATTTGATAGGCAGCATCTGGGGTCTTAAAAGCTTGCGAACGTCCATCTAAGGTACAACTATTGGTCTCTATTCATGCAGCAAGAGAGAAAAAAGGAAATCAAAGACTCAGAGAAGAAATTAGTCTACACGGCCAACAGCCTACATGAAACATGGCCTCATCTACCCTGAGATCAGAAGAACTGGATGGTGTCCAGTTACCACTGCCAACCGTTCTAATCAGGACCACAGTAGATAGATCCTGGTAGAATGGGGAAAAAATGTGGAACAAAACACAAATTCTTAAAAATGCCGGACTTACTGAACCAGTTAAGACTAGACAGTCCTCCTGAAACTATTACCCTGAGATACCTTTTAAATTTTGAACCAATATGAACAGATGAGTGGATAAACAAATTATGGTATATTCACACAATGGAATACTACACGATAAAGAACAACAGTGAATCTGCGAAACATCTCATAACATGGATGAATCTAGAAGACATTATGCTAAGTGAAATTAGCTGCAAATGGACAAATATTGTACGAGACCATTATGATAAGAACTCAAGAAAATGTTTAAACACAGAAGAAAACATTCTTTGACGGTTACAAAGGTAGGGAGGGAGGGAGAAGGATATTCACTAATTAGACAGTAAGACAAGAATTATTTTAGGTGAAGGGGAGGGCAACACACAATACAGGGGAGTCAGCACAACTAGACTAAACCAAAAGCTAAGAAGTTTCCCAAATACAACCAAACACTTCAAGTGACAGAGTAGCAGAGGTGTGGGCCTGGGGACCACAGTTTCAGGGGACATCTAGGTCAACTGGCTTAACAAGACATTCAAGAAAATGTTCTGCATTCCATTTTGGTGAGTGGCAACTGGGGTCTTAAAAGCTAGCGATGGCCATCTAAGATACATCAGTTGGTCCCAACCCACCTGGACCAAAGGAGAACAAAGAACCCCAAAGACACAAGTATTAGCCCAAGAAACAGAAAGGACCACATAAACCAGAGACTCCATCAGCCTGAGACCAGAAGAACTAGATGGTGCCCAGCTACCACCAATGACAGCCCTGATAGGGAGCACAACAGAGAGCCCTGACAGAACGGAGCAGGAGAAAAGTGGGGAGCAGAACTCAAATTCTAGTAAACAGACCAGGCTTAATGGTCTGACTGAGACTGGAGGGTCCTCAGAACACACGGCCCCTGGACTCTGTTAGCCCAGAACGGAAACCATTCCCAAAGCCAACTCTGCAGACTAGCTTTGATACTGGTCAGGAGTGTGCTTCTTAGCTCAAGTAGATACATGAGGCTCAATGGGCGGCTCCTGTCTAGTGACAAGATGAGAAGGCAAAAAGGTATACAAGAGCTGGCTGAATGGACATGGGAAATCTGGGATGGAAAGGAGGAGTGTGCTGTCACATCATAGGGAGAGCAACTAGGGTCACCTAACAATGTGTATATAAAGCTTTCTATGACAAACTGCCTTCCATAAAACAAAACAAGACTAAAAGGGGACACCACCCCAGGGTTAAGGACTAGAAAGCAGCAGGAGACAGAAAAGCTGGCAATCAGAAACCCAAGGTAGAGAAGGGAGAGTGTTGACACTTCGTGGGGTTGTAAACCAATGTCATAAAACAATACGTGTACTAACCTTTCACTGGGAAGCTAGTTTGTTCTGTAAACCTTCACCTAAAGTAAAATTTAAAAAAAAAAAAGTATGCCTTGAGCATTGTGCTCTTTCAAGATCTCTCTACATGGGATCAAACTGACAATAGCAACTTGAAAGATTAAATAGGAAACTCAGGGTGTAATAACTTCATGCTAACGGAGAACAACTCAGTAAAGGAAGGTGAGAATGTTTTGCACAATTCAAAGAATATAATCAATGTCACTGAATGGCAGGAACTGTTGAACTGGAGTATGTTTTGGTGTATACATTCTTAACAAGAATAAAATAAATTTAAAAAAATTTTAAAGGGTCACATGAAAACTTTTGGGGGTGATAGAGTTGTTCATTATCTTGAGTGTGGTAAAGGTTTCACAAAGCTATACATATGTCAAAACTTATCAAACTATATACTCTTTAACTGTACAGTTTACTGTAGTCCAAGTATTTCTCAATAAAGTTTTTCTAAAATAGACCAACAGAACAGAATTGAAAACCAAAACAGAAACCCACACTTACACGATCATTTGATTTTTTACAAAACTGACAAAATAATCAAATGGGGTAAGTAAAGTCTTTTCAGCAAAAAAGAATATCTGTATTTTAAAAATTAGCCTCAACCTTCACCTCATAAAAAAAAAAAAATTTTTTTCATACCATGTACAAAATACAAACTTAAGACAGTAATGTACTTACACAACGTATCAAGATTTTAAAGGAAAACAGAGAATATCTTTGTGACTTGGGGCAGGCAAAGGTTTCTTATACGACTCACAGAAAGCAAAATCCAAAAAATAAACAAATAAATAGATTTCATCGCAATTTAAAATGTCTACTTACATTAAAGGAGCCCTAGTGGTACAGTTGTTAAAGTGCTCAGCTGCTAACTGATGGTGGTACAAACACACCAGATGCTCCATGAGAAAAAGATGGGGCAGTCAGCTTCCTAAAGATTGTTGCTGTTGTTGCTAGGTGCCACTGAGTCCCTTCCAACTCTTAACAACCTTATATGTACAACAGAACAACACTGACCACACCTTGCACCATCCTCACAATTGTTGCTATGCTTTAGCCCATTGTTGCAGCCACTGTGTCAATCCATCTCATCAAAGAACTTCCTCTTTTTTGCTGACTTTCTACTTTATCAAGCACAATGTCCTTTTCCAGGGACTGATCCCTCCTGATAACACGTCCAAAGTACATGAGACAAGTCTCGCCATCGTTGCTCCTAAGGAGCATTCCGGCTATACTTCTTCCAAGATAGATTTGTTGGTTCTTTTGGCAGTCCATGGTATATTCAATATTTTTCGCCAACACCACAATTCAAAGGCGTCAATTCTTCTTCCATCTTCCTTATTCATCGTCCAGCTTTCGCATGCATATGAGGCAATTGAAAACACCATGGCTTGGGTCAAACACACCTTAGTCTTCAGGGTGACATCTTTGCTTTTCAGCACTTTAAAGAGGTCTTTTGCAGCTGATTTTCCCAATGCAATGTGTCTTTTGATTTCTTGACTGCTGCTTCCATGGCTGTTGATTGTGGATCCAAGTAAAATGAAATCCTTGACAACCTCAGTCTTTTCTCCATTTATCATGATGCTGCTTACTGGCCCAGTCATGAGGATTCTGGTTTTCTTTATGCTGAGGTGTAATCCATACTGAAGGTTGTGGTCTTTGATCTTCATCAGTAAGTGCTTCAAGTTCTCTTCACTTTCAGCAAGCAAGGTCATAACATCTGCATAACACAGGTTCTTAATGAGTCTTCCTCCAATCCTGATGCCGCATTCTTCATATAGTCCAACTTCTCAGGTTATCTTCTCAGCATACGGACTGAATAAGCATGGTGAAAGGATACAACCCTGACGCATACTTTCTCTGAATTGAAACCATGCAGTATTCCCTTCTTCTTTTCAAAGGACTGCCTTTTGATCTATGTAGAGGTTCCTCATGAGTACAAGTAAGTGTTCTGGAATTCCCACTCTTCCCAATGTTATCCATAATTTGTTATGATCCACACAGTCAAATGCCTTTGCATAATCAATAAAACACAGGTAAACATCTTTTGGTATTCTCTGCTTTCAGCCAGGATCCATCTGACATCAGCAATAATATACCTCGTTCCATGTCCTCTTCTGAATCTGGCTTGAATTTCTGGCAGTTCCCTGTCGACATACTGCTGCAGCCGCTTTTAAATGATCTTCGGCAAAATTTTACTTGTGTGTGACATAGTGATATTGTTCGATAATTTCCGCATTCGATCGGATCACCTTTTTTTAGAATACGCATAAATATGGATCCCTTTCCAGTCAGTTGGACAGGTAGCTGTCTTCCAAATTTCTTGGCATAGATGAGTAAGCACTTGCAACGCTGCATCCATTTGTTGAAACATCTCAATTGGAGTTCAGTTCCTGGAGCCTTGTTTTTTCCCAATGCCTTCAGCGCAGCTTGGGCCTCTTCTTTCAGTACCGTCAGATCCTGATCATATGTTACATTACGAAGTGCTTGAACGATGACCAATTCTTTTTGGTATTCCTGAAGATTACAGCCTTGGAAACCCTATGGGGCAGTTCTACTCCATCCTATGAGGTTCCTATTAGTCAGAATCTACTCCACAGCAATGGGTTTGGTTTTTTTGGCTACTTACCATCAAAACAGCATCACTGAAAAGATAAAAAGGCAAGCCACAGACCTGCGAAAATATTCACATCTGGCAAAGGACTGGTATTCAGGGTGTATAAAGAACTCCTGCAACTCAATAATAAATTGACAAATAACCCAATTTTTAAAATGAGCAAATGATTTGAGCAGACACTTCACCAATAAGCACCCCAAAAAAAGAAAAATGACCAACATCTTTAATCATCAGAGAAATCTAAAAATTAAAACCACAATGAGATACCACTAGAATGGCTAAAATCAATATGACTGACACCACCAAATACTGATGAGATTGTAGAGTAACTGGAGCTCTCATACATTGTCGATGGGGATGGAAGTCAGCACAACCACTTCTGGAACAGGTCTGCCAGTTTCTTATGAAGCTAAACATACACCCAGAAATTCAACTGCTAGGTATCTACACAACAGAAATGAAAAAGATATTTTCACAAAAACATTCATGTAAGAATGTTTATAGCAATTTTATTCATTATAAGCGAACAATGAAAACCATCTAGATGCCTCTCAACAGAATGGATAAACAAACTGTTAGATATTCACACAGTGGTTATCTACTCAGCACAAAAAAAAGGAACAAATTTCTGATATACACACAATGTGCATGTATCTCAAAAATATTATGCTTAGTGAAAGAAGCTTTACATAAAGGAATACGTGCAGTATGATTTCACTTATATGAAGCTCCAGAACAGGCAGAACTAATTTATGGCGGAAAACTATCAGAACAGGGATTGCCTCTGATAGGGTGGGGATGGGAATTCACTGGGAAGGGACATAAGAGAACATTCTGGGGTGATGGTAATGTATCATATCATCATAGGGCGTTGCATTACACAGATACATGTATTTATCAAAATTTCAGGAACATAAAGATTTCATTACATGTAAATTTTCCATAAAAAAAAAAATTTAATTGACCTCTAGTTAATGATACACATGCCAAAGCAGTGGGGAGTATAATGATACCAACAACACACTTTGAAATGCATCAAAAAAAGATGGACAAAGGAATGAATAGATGCACTAATACATAATAAAACAAGTATACTAAAATGTTAGGTAGTGGGTATATAAGTGTTCACTGTAAACTTCTTTCAACTTTGTTGCAGGTTTGAAAATTTTCATAATCAAATGTTTTTGAGGGTAAAAAAAATAAAGAAAGCCTACTCAATCTTCAAGGTTCAACTCAAAATCAAGTATTTTCATGAGCCCTTTCCTGTCACCCTCAGCCTGATGCCTTTGTCTACTCTAGTCTCACTGCCTATAGCACGTATCTGGCAACTTTGTATTAGTTATCTTTCCACTTACTTGTCTTGTATTTTCAAAATAGACTATAAGCCTCTTGGGAGCTGCCCCCCAATAGTGGGGATAAAAAAAGAGTTTAGTAATCTGTTGATTATACTTTCTGTATAAGCATAAATTCATTTGTGAGCTATAATCTCCAAAAGACAATCTGTCAGTCAATTAAAGTATAAACATACAGCTATAAGCACGCATACATATGAATGTCAATAAACATTTCTCAAATAAATAAATGCCTAAATAATATATCTGAGGATCCCCCAATTCCAATAAAGGCTTTGTGACACAGTAGTAGGAACACAAGTCTTGGACTAAAACACACCAGGATTCAGATACTGACACCACCAACCAAAAACCAAGCCAAACCTGTTGCCATCAAGTCAATTCCAACTTATAGTGACGCTATAGTTTTTATTTATTTATTTATTTATTTTTATAGGACAGAGTAGAATTGCCACATAGAGTTTCCAAGGGGTGGCTGGTGGATTCAAACTGCTGACCTTATGGTTAGCAGCTAATCTCTTAACCACTGCACCACCAGGGCTCCACTGTAACCACTATACAACCTTGAGCAAATCAGTTAATGTTTTCAACTCATGGTACCTTCACCTACCTTACACGGCTGTAGTAAGAAATTAATGAAATTAAGACAAATACAGTCCAGCACATTGTAAGTGTTTGGTAAATGGTAAACATTATCAGCAGAAATTACACATCCCATCCTTCAAGGAATTAAAAAAGACCAGAAACTATTATCATATAATCTTCTCCTACTTCATATGACAACTTTAAAAAATGCCACATACTTTTCAAATTTTCTTCATTCTTCTACAACCAAATTCCCCAAACACATAACCTGAACAGTAGCAAGAAAATGAATTTTCTTTTTATAACACAGTTTTTGGGTAATACAACTAACTTGTATTTTTAAAAATCTTCAGTATTTTACCATCCTAAATGAATTTACTCTTCTGTTCCCTCACATTTTTTTCCTCATTAAAAAAAATGAGTTTTATTAACTAACTCTAATCCTGTGTGGATTTTGGTTTACTCAAGCTAGAATTGTTTGGTAAAACATCTGTCTTAAAAGAAAAACAAGTAACATTCTTTTCATATTCCCCAGGACCGCACGAGACAATTATATAAAGCATTTGTAAAATTCACTCCAGTCCCAACTGCTACTTTCCACTGCAAATTAATTTCCATATTATTATTTTCCAAGTTTGTACCAACACCTGATTTCTCTAAAATGTTACTAGGCTTAGTTTAAGTTGGAAAAAATAAAGAACATACTTGGACCTACAAGCAGATGTCATTAACTATAAACAGATTTTTTTTCACTTAAAACTTGCCCCCAAATTAGTTATTTTCTTTAAACAAGAATCTCCAATCTTGAGTTTTTAAATCTTATATTCTGAATGAATTATAACCACAGAATATCTGCTTGCAGGAGAAAATAACCTGAGATGTCAAGTTCCCAAACAACTGTTTGCTTCAAATCACAGTGCTAGATGACCCTGTAAAATAATACACAAAGAGCTACAATGGATCAAGGGAAAGTTGACATCTACAGAATGGTCTCATTGATGGAAAAATGGGCCTTTCCAGGGAAGACATGAATTCTTTCTCCCAACTTAGTCTGTTAGGGAAATCACTGAAAAGAAAGTCCTACAAATCTGTCTACTGGAGAAATAGTAAATAACTGTTTATCCTTGCCGCTGTTTGTGTTTAATATTCAAACAGGCTCTTTAAACACAGCAGGGAAAATACACACTGGTAGCCTCAATTTAGTCACAATTTCCTACCTCAGTCATCCCAGGTTGTATAATGCTCCTTAGAAGCAAGGACGGTGAGGCTATGTCTCACATACTTTGGACATGTTATCAGGAGGGATCAGTCTCTGGAAAAGGACATCAGGCTTGGTAAAGGGTCAGCGAAAAAGAGGAAAACCCTTGTCTTAGTCATCTAGTGCTACTGTAACAGAAATACCACAAGCGAATGGCTTCAACAAACAGTTTATTCTCTCAGTCTAGTAAGCTAGAAGTCCAAATTCAGGGCATCAGCTCCAGGTAAAAGCTTTCTCTGTCGACTCTGGAGGAAGGTCCTTGTCATCAATCTTCCCCTGGACTACGAGTTTCTCTGCGTGGGAACTCTGGGTCCAAAACACACACTGCTCCTGGTGCTTTCTTGGTGGTATAAGGTCTCCCTGTCTCTCTGATTGCTTCTCTCTTTTATATCTCAAAACAGATGCCTCAAAACACAATCCAGTCTTGTAAATTGAGTCCTGCCTCACTAACACAACTGCCACCTATCCCACCTCATTAACATCACAGAGATTTACAACACATAGGAAAAGCACATCAGATGACAAAATGTTGGACAATCACACAATACCGGGATTCATGGCCTAGCCAAACTAATACACATATTTTCTGGGGGACACAATTCAATCCATGACAACCCTCAACGAGATGGATTGACACAATGGCTGCAACAATGGGCTCAAGCATAACAATGATTGTGAGGGATATGCAGCACCGAGGAGTGTTTCATTCTGCTGTACACAGGGTCACTATGCATCGGAACTGAGTTGACGGCACCTAACGACAACAGTCATTCCAGTGGAAAGAGACAGACTTTCTTATTAGTTCCAAAATAAAAGACCCAGAGATGACTCTAATTGGTCCAGCTTGGAACAGGGTGTGGGAGCAACTATGATTGACGCTCTCCCTGGGACAACACTAAATAGAAGACATGATTCCTAAAGGAAGAGATATTGGACAGAAAATTAACATATGTTCAAATAAACATACATATCCTTTGGTCTAGCAATTCTACTTCTAGGAATTAAAACTTGCACTATTATAGTGTGCCAGACCATATTTTAAGTACTTTACGAGAATTAATTTAATCTTCATAACAGCTCAATGAGATCAAAACCCACTCCTGTTGAATCGATTCCAACCCACAGCGCCCCTATGGGACACAGCAGAACTGCCCCATAGGGTTTCCAAAGAGCTGCTGGTGGATTCGAACTGCCAACCTTTTGGTTAGCAGCCAAGCTCTTAACCACTGCACCACCAGGTAGATACTACTATTTACAATTATTCCTTTTTTTTTTTTTTAATGGATGCAGAAACTGAGACACAACAAAATTAAGTAACTTGTCTAAGGCCAGAACTACTAAGAGGCAAAACCAGGAATCAAACCCAGACCATCTGACTCCATCCCACATTTTTAACTACTCAACTTTACTACCTCTGTTTTATCTACTTATCCCAAGAAATTAAACTTAGAATAACCAAAATGTCTACTCATAAGAGATTAGCTGCTAAAAGTATCACATATACATTAAATTTCATATTGAAATGATAAAACACTTTATAATAAAAATTAATGTTATATATGTATTTAGAATGTTGGAAAACACCAATAACATATAGTTAAGTTTTAAAAACTCAGCATAAATAAAACAGATGCTATGAACTTGTTTTGTAAAAAGTGTAATAATAATGACACATACACAGGTACACAGATGCACACTTCTGTGATTTTTACCCCTGGGAAGATGTATGTTAAACTGCTGACAGCACACCACCTCACACCCACTGTTCTTGTTTTGTGCCACAGAGTCAATTCCAACTCATAGTGACTCTATTTGACAGAGGAGGCCTGCCCCATAGGGTCACTATGAGTCGGAACTGAAATCCAACTAGGCTGAAATCTTTACAGGAATACATCACCAGATTTTTTCTCCCATGGGACAGCTGGTGGGTTCAAAGGCCGACCTTTTGGTTAGCAGCCTAGCGCTTAATCATTGCACTATCAGCACTCTTTTCACATTCACCAGGATGGCTATAATCAAAAAGATAATAGCAAATGTTGGCAAGGTGTGGACAAATTGGAACCCTCAGACATTGCTGGTGGAAATGTAAAATGGTGTAGCAACTTTGAAAACAGTCTGGCAGTTCCTGAAATGGCCAGACATAGAGTTATTAGTGTTATTGTTGTTGTCGTTAGTTGCCATCGAGCCAGCTGCAACTCACAGTGACCTTACGTATAACAGAACGAAATACTGCGCAGTCCTGTGCCATCTTCATAATCTTCAGTATGTCTGAGTCCATTGTTGTGGCTACTATGTCAATCCATCTCACTAAGGGTTTCCCTCATTTCACTGACCCTCTACCAAACACGATGCCCTTTTCTACATGGTGTGTCCAAAGTAAGCAAGCTGAAGTCTCATCGTCCTCACATCAATTTGGTTGTATTTCATCTAAGACTGATTTTTTCATTCTTCTGGCAGTCCACAGAATATTCACTACTCTTCTCCAATACCACAATTCAGATGCATAAATTCTTCTTGTCTTCCTTTTTCACTGTTCAGCTTTCTCATGCATTAGGCAAATGAAAAGACTATGGCTTGGGTAAGGTGCACCTTAGTTATCAAAGTGACATCTTTGCTTTTTAAAATTTTAAAGAGGTCTTTACGACCCAGCAATTCCTAGGTATCTACCCAAAAAACCAAAACCCACTGCTGTTGAGTCGATTTTAGCTCATACCGACCCTACAGGACAGAGTAGAACTGCCCCATAGAGTTTCCAAGGAGCACCTGGTGGATTCGAACTGCCGACCTTTTGGTTAGCAGCCATAGCACTTAACCACTACGCCACCAGGGTTTCCGATATCTACCCAAGAGAAATAAAAACATACATCCACACAAAAACTTGTATACAAATGTTTATAGCAACATTATTGATAATGGCCAAACGTGGAAACAATCCAAATGCCCATCGACTCATGAACAGATAAACAAAATATGGTACAGCCATACAGCAGAATATTATTCAGCAATAATAAAGGTAAATATACTAAAAACCACTGAATAGTATATTTTAAATGGGTAAATTGATAGGACATGAATTACATCTCAATAAAGTTGCTTTAAAAAAAAACGTTACCAGTATCTCAAGTGATATGAGTAATGAGACTAATGGTGATTCTTTTTCTCGTTATCTATAATTTTTCTAATATGAAAATGAATTACTGTATAGCATAAAAAAGCTTTATATTCCCAAAGAAAACCAAGTGATGTGCTGTGATATAAGACAAGATTCACAGGTCTTAAAGAGCTCCAAAGAAAAGGGATCCAACAGAATGCAGAAATTATCAAACAGTATCATTAATATCACATGCAAGTAAAATTCTGATGAAGATAATTCAAAAGCAGCTACAGCAGTACATCAACACGGAACTGCCAGAAATTCAAGCCGGATTCAGAAGAGGACGTGAAATAAAGGATACCATTGCTGATATCAGGTGGATGTTGGCTGAAAACAGAGAATACCAGGAAGATGTTTACCTGTGTTTTACTGACTACGCAAAGGCATTTGATTGTGTGGATCATAGCAAATTATGAGTAACACTGTGAAGGATGAGAATTCCAGAACATTTAATTGTGCTTTTGAGGAACCTGTACGTAGACCAAGAGGCAGTCACTCGAACAGAACAAGGGGATACCACACGGCTTAAAGTCAAGAAAGATGTGTGTCAGAGTCGCATCCTTTCACCACACTTAGTCTGTATGCTGAGCAAATAATTCGAGAAGCTGGACTATATGAAGAAGAACGGGGCATCAGGACTGGAGAAAGACTCATTAGCAATCTGCGATATGCAGGTATCACAACCTTGCTTGCTGAAAGTGAAGAGGACTTGAAGCACTTACTGATGAAGATCAGAGACCACAGCCTTCAGCATGGGTTACACCTCAACATAAAACAAAAATCCTCACAACTGGATCAATAAGCAACATCATGATAAACGGAGAGAAGATCGAAGTTGTAAAGAATTTCATCTTACTTGGATCCACAATCAACGCCCATGGAAGCAGTCAAGAAATTAAACAATGCATTGCACTGGGCAAATCTGCCGCAGAAGGCCTCTTTCGAAGTGTTAAAAAGCAAAGATGTCACTTTAAAGACTAAGGTGTACCTAACCCAAGCCATGGTGTTTTCAATCGCCTCATATGCATGTGAAAGCTGGACAACAAATAAGGAAGATCGATGAGTTGATGTCTTTGAGTTATGGTGTTGATGAAGAATACTGAATATGCCATGAACTCCCAGAAGAACAAACAAATCTGTCTTGGAAGAAGTACAGCCAGGATGCTCCTAAGAAGCAAGGATGGCAAGACTTCATCTCACGTACTTTGGATGTTATCAGGAGGGACCAGTCCCTGGAGAAGGACATCATGCTTGGTAAAATAGAGGGTCAGCAAAAAAGAGGAAGACCCCCAACAAGATGGACTGACACAGTGGCTGCAACAATGGGCTCAAGCATAAAAACGATTGTGAGAATGGCGCAGGACTGGGCAGTGTTTCATTCTGTTGTACACAGGGTCACTATGAGTCGGAACCGACCCAAAGGCACCTAACAACAACCTCTAAAAAGTTCTCAGACAAAAAAAAAAAAATTTTATAGGGAAAATCCTATCCTATTCTGGTATATGCAAATTCAAAAATCAATTAAAATGCCGTATATAAAGTGTTCTGATAGAGAAATGCACGGAATGCTAGGGAAGCACATAGAAGCACCGTGTTTAGAAGAATAAAAGGAAAGAAGGGGAGAAGAAAGAAATGGTCAGAGAAGGTTTCCTGAAGGAGATGACATCTGAGCTTAATAATTAAGGAGAAACAAAGAAGATCAATCTAGACCAAGGGAGCAGCAATTGAAAAATCAAGGAGAGCAATTTTGATTCCTCAGAAGAATGGCAAGTAGCTTACTATAGCTAAGGCTTACTTATTTGCCAATTATCAGCTACTCACACAATTTCCTTAAGTCTTAGGAATTTCTAATTTCTCCAACAGCTTCAAGCCTCATGACCCACAAGTATAAATAACCCCTGGCAAACATACTGACTTTTTAAAAATTATTCATTAAAAATAAACAATTCCTAGTGAGCCTCTGGTTCCATGGAGGGTGCAAACAGTTAAGTGCTGGACTACTAGCCAAAAGGCTGGCAGTTCAAACACACTCAGAAGTGACTTGGAAGAAATCTTCTGACCTGGAGATAGCCTTATGAAAGGTCACAGCCTTGAAACTCTATGGAACATCCTTGTACTCTGCAACACATGGGGTCACCATAAGTCGGAATCGACCCGACAGCAACTGGCTTTGTTTTTGGTTTTTAGTGAGCATCTGTGTAACATGTACAAAGAAAGAAAGACCAGTTACACTGTTTTGTTTTGGCTTTTGAATTAGATGCTTTGATAACTGTTATGGATGGATTGAACTGTGCTCCCACAAAATACATGTTAGAATCCTCATCCCTATCCCTGTAATGTAATGTAATATAACCACTGATTATAATGCAATCTAATGCAATGTAATCAACCAATCAGTTGAGGCCATACCAGTGTAGGTTGGATCCTAAACGTAACCACTTCTAAGTTATGTAAAGAGCAGAACAGACACAGAGACAGCACACATATACTGGGGAAGGTAGATGTCATGTGAGGATCGCCAAGAACCAAGGGATGGCCAGGCTAGCAACAAGGATGAAATCGACATGGTCGAGCCCCTGATTTGGACTGTTAGCCTCCAGAACTGTGAGAAAATTAATTTCTGTACTTTAAAGTATTTGTGTTACAGCAGCACTAGGAAACTAAGATAGCAACTAATTATTCTCTTTAATCATTAGTAATAGAAAAACAGACCTCATATACAACGGAGTAAAAAGAAAGGGATAGGACAGTTTCAGAAATCATAACTTCGATTTAATGGTACAAATTAAATCAGTCCAGGATTTACATGTTTTTGGACTCAAGCTACTATTTTTTTAAAACTGCTTCAACTAACATTCATGCTCACTGAGTAATAAAAATGGTATCATTATTTTTTCAGATTAAAATCAAACAGGAAAGATTACAAACTACGAATTAAAAACAAATATCAGCACATGGTTATACAGAACTTATTTTTCTTTTAAAAGTAACAGGAAAGAACACACGATGCTTATTTAGCTGTGCTTTGATCTGTACATTAATGTATCATGACCACATTTCTAGGTAACATCAGAGTTTTGTCAAGGCTGGGACCATGCGTAGCAAACAGGTACAAATACAAATGCATGTGCATACCTCTTCTTGGGCTGCATTCTAATATAGCAGACCAACTGGGACTGCAGTTTAAGGCTGTAAAATCGGTGTGGGGGCAGTGTCTGACCTCTTTTAACTTCACAAGGGGGAAGGAACATCAAGATCTAAAACCCAAGGCTGATTCCTGTGAGGCGGAGGTCGACATGCCTCCTCTCTCTCCACTATCTTTACCAACTCTGACACCAATCGTCCTTCCCACCGCACTCTCTACTCTGCTGGGTTCAATAATTCATTGCAATGGTCACACAGAACTCACAGACAATACTCCTATTATGGGGTTTATTAGGGAAGTAACAGTTACCATTCAGGCTCAGGAACACTCAAGATACAGTTCTTCCATCAGGACAGCCTCTAGCCAGCCATGCTCACAGGCATGCCTCTCCCTGGCCCTAGGCCTCTGCCCAAAGGCACTCAGTTTTCTCTCTCTGTGGGTCCGGAAGCCCAGCACCATCTCCTGCTGCCTGGTCTCTGCTGCCAGGTCTCTCCTGCCACTGCTTCTCACCATCTTCAGGGTTATAGCTCACTCACTTCTCTCAGTCTCCTATTTCCAGAAGCTTCTCAGTGCAGAGATCCTGGGTCCAAAGGACATGCTGGCTCCTGGTCGTTCTTCCTTGATGTTAGTGAGATCTCTTTCCCGCCTCTGTGGTGGCTCATTTCAAACCCAGCAGGATGGCAAAACTAACTAATTCCTTTGGTGGGCCACAATTACACTATCACATAGCCCAAGTGATTGGGTGGGAGTGACAAGACCATGGCTAGAAAGGCCACACAAAAGTGATCCATCACACCACAAAAGCCTATTGGTAAGGAATGGAATATCTCCTGAAGCACAGCCTGGTGTCGATCATCCAGGAAAGAGATCCTTGAACAGAAAACTAAAACCAGCAAATGTATCTGACAGGAATGCATTGCTGTTTGGCCCCCATCTAGGGCCTAAGCTTACAGAAGACATGTTAAAAGGAAAGATAATCTTCATAATACGACAGCAAGCCAGAAACCAGGCAGGAAGGTATCCCTTTGGTATCCCTTTAGGATATAGGTATACCTTGCAAACCAGGCGACCAACTTAAAAGTTACTCTTTTGTTTCATTACCCTTTTATTTGTTTTAAGCCTTTAGAAAAGTCTTATTTCCATGTTTCATCCCTCTTCCTGTGTCTCAGCAAATAATGGGAAAACGATTTGGTAGAAGGAAGTTATATATCTGCCAGCATATTTTTGAAAAGGGCATTTCACAAGATCACTGAAGAGATGGACAAGTTGGAGCTCTGAGGTCAAGTCAACCCAAAGTGGAGGCTTTCCTTCCACTGCCAACCCGGGAGGGTTGGGTTTTGTCTTAAGAGAACTATAAAGTTTCTATACAGGTTCTTGGAACCAAATTAACTGTGACAAGGTGTGAAGAGATAGGTAGTACAGTCAAGAGTCAATAAGTTTCTGTAATGTTTGAAATTTCCATAATAAGTATATATTACTACATTAAGCAAGATATAAAACAGTTTAGCAACAGACAGGTCAAAGCAGGAATAAACTGATACAACACTACCAGGACAGTTATGAGTCAAAACTGTATAGAAAGACATGAAGCGTTTCTAAATCAACTGCAGAGAAGAATTAATTCAAGAGCCAAGCAGAAAGGATCAGAAAGCAGGTCTACAAGGAGGTAAAATAAAGATGTGAGTAAAACAGGAAGCACAATTTTTTTTTAATATTTTATTTATTTTGTTGCTGTTGAGAATACATACAGCAAAACATACAACAATCCAACAGTTTCTACATGTACAATTCAGTGACACTGATTACATTCTTCAAGTTGTACAACCATTCTCACCCTCTTTTTCTGAGTTGTTCTTCCCCCATTAACATAAATTTACTGCACCCTAAGGTTCCTATTTAATCTTTCAAGTTGCTGTTGTCAATTTTTTTTTGTATGTTGTTTTTGTTGTATTTTAGATGAGGGTTTACACAGCAAATTAGTTTCTCATTAAACAATACCCACATTGTTTTGTGACATTGGTTGCTCCACCCCCACAACATGTCAACACTGTCCCCTTCTCAACTTTGAGTTCCCCGTTACCAGTTTTCCTGTCCCCTCCTGCCTTCTCGTCCTTGCCCCTGGGCTGGTGTGCCCATTTAGTCTCGTTTTGTTTTGTGGCTCTGTCTCATATTTGGCTGAAGTGTGAACTTCAGGAGTGACTTCAGTACTGAGTGAAAAGCGAGTCCAGGGGCCGTACTCTCAAGGTTTCTCCTGTCTCTGTCAGACCAGTAAGTCTGGTCTTTTTGTGTGTGTGTGTGTGTGTGTGTGTGTGTGTGTGAGTTAGAATTTTATTCTACATTTTTTCCAGCTCTGTCCAGGTCCCTCTCTTGCAATCCCTGTCAGAGCAGTCAGTGGTGGTAGCTAGGTACCACCAAGTTGTGCTGAACTCAGTCTAGTGGAGGCTGTGGTAGCTGAGGTCTATTAGACCTTTGGACTAATTTTTCCCTTGTGTCTTTGGTTTTCTTCATTCTCTCTTGCTCCGGATGAGAGTACTACCAGTGCAGTATCTTAGACGGCTGCTAGCAAGTTTTTAAGACCCAAGATGCTACTCGCCAAAGTAGGATGTAGAACATTTTCTTTATAACATACATTATACCAATTGAGCTAGATGTTCCCTTGAGACCATGGTCCCTAGGCCTCACCCCAGTAATTAGGCCCCTCAGGGAGTTTGGATGAATCTCTGGAGCTTCCATGACCTTGCCTTGGTCAAGCTGAGTAAGCACCATTTGTAGACAAAGGAGACCAGTTACCAGTCTCAAACCAAAGGTAATTTACCTGCTTCCTATGAAAGTGGGCACTTGTCCAAAGGTGTTATCCTCATTTACGCCTGCAGTTATGAAAACACAAGATGGCTTTATGTGTCTTTAGCAGCAAAGCCTAGATCCTAAGACCGAAAAAAAAGGTATTTTATTCCTTAAGAGCCTAATTCTTTGGTGGGGCATCTCAGTGGGCAGGTTACCCATCCCCATGACTTCCTACCACACAATATAAAACTAAAATACTTTATTTGTTGGAAATATTGAATGTTGTTTTAATTTCCATGTTCTTACTTTCTAAGACAAAGTACATGCCTTTATTAAACTAAAATTACTTTTTATTTATATGACTTTTCATTAGCTTTTATTCTGATTTAATGGCCATTCAAAAAAAAAAAAAAAGTCTCCAATCTTCCTCAGTTAAAAGGCTGCAACAGAAACTTAAAACCTAATACATTAGAAGAGGTTAAACAAAAGTTGATTTCTTGGGCAGTGTGTAACATTTTAACAATTCACTGTTTTCAAAATAATCCTTTAACATAAAATGAAATTGTATAGGCTCTATCTATTTTTTATTGTATCTATCTGCGAAGGTCCACTAAGTCACGCCTTAAAGCAACATTTAAAAGAGTGTGAATGGCAACAATGTGAGACTTCATTGTTACCTCTGCATTTATGTGGTATTCATAATACTACGTGTCCCCGGGTGCCACAAATGGCTAAGTACTCAGCTATTAACCAAAATTTTTGCAGTTTGAATCTACCCAAGGCCACCTCAGAAGAAAGGCCTGGCAATTTACTTCTAAAATATCACAGTCATTGAAACCCTATGGAGTTCAGTTCTGCTCTGAAACACAAGGGGTTGCCATGAGTCAGAACCAACTCAAGAGCAACTAGCTCGGGGGGGGGTTTGTTTCATAATACTGCAGATTACAACTGGCTATAACTTTTCAAAACTTGAAAATTCTCTTCAAGTTTTAATTATGTTCTTGGCTTTGTTAGGTGCTGTCAAGTTGGTTCCAACTCACAGCAACCCTATGTACAACAAAATGTGTCATTCTCACAATTACTGCTATGTTTGAGCCCACTGTCACAGCCACTGTCAATCCATTTTGTTGAGGGTCTTGCTTTTTTCACTAACCCTCTATTTTACCAAGCATGATGTTCTTTTCCAGGGTTATAGTTATAATCAAATAAAGTATTAAATTTAAGAAGCTTAAGAAGTAGCAACTTTTTTTTCTTGAGAGTATAGCTTAAGAGCTTTTAAACAGTTACCAATTCACATAGTTTAACTCTTACTTTGCACAAAAGACTTTGCTGATAAGAGGGAAAATATTTTTTTGCCAAAAAAAAAGCAGCTATATTTTCCAATAGAATAATGTTTTCAAAAGCAGGTTCATCTTCCTGAATGCCAAAGTTCTCCTATGGACACACGTTTGTACGTTCCTAGGTAGCAGGCCTTTTAGTTTTGTTTTGTTTATTTATATTGATTTCCCATGGCTGGCTACTAAAGTATCAAGTATTTCAACTCCAGAGATGAAGTGTAGAAGGGCAACAAAAAAAAAGTGACTGGCCTAGGAAAATAGTTGAAAAGAAATCTATTTACCTGTTCTAATATAATCTTCATTTATTACTTATCAAACCTCCTTTTCTGGTCCCAATATTCCAACCAAATTGAGGATGTCTCATTGTTTATCAGTTTTAATGATGATATTCATTACCTTGGGTACAACAACCTGTAACACAAATTAACCTACAACTGGAAAACAAAATTGCTGCTCAAAAAGTTACCTCAAGAGGTTTATTAAGTTTCTTAGGGAATCATTATTTAGATACTAGTACCTACACTTGAAAAGCTTATCCTGAAACTCTTTCACTCACCACCACTATCTTTTTTCCACTACCTCCCTGTCCATCCATGTCAAGTTCACCTGTAGACTTCTGCTTCTGTAACATGCCTAGGCGACTTGTCACTTCCCACAAAGCTCCAACAGCTGATCAGGAACATGTCTTGATGTACACCACTACAGAATATCTCCAAGATTAATGAAATGCCAACTTTATTTTCCAAAGAGCACTATCTTTAGAAGACAGAAGTCAGAACTGGGCTGATGTATTTGTATCCTGTATACCTGTCACTTGAGATCCAAAGTCCTAAGGAACTTTAGTCCCATACCTATCCCCTTCTTCTCCAGTATGAATTGCTCTCATTGTATTGGTTTCCACTTTTCTGCCTTCATGTATACTCAGATCTGTCCTACACACTTCTTTTAAACTCTCATTAGACCTATTTCTGCAATTCAGTTCAACAGACACCTCTTACTGAATACTAACAAGCCAGACATCTCTGGGATACAAAAAATATTTTTACTCAGAAGAAAAGCATTCAGTTTTCCAACCAGACATTCTTACCTCTCAAAATCAGTTTACTCAAACACATGGTCTTCATCTGCTGCCTCTATTTCTTATCCTTTCTCCTGCTTAAAGTTCTGCAATTCTATTTACGACACAGCATTCCAGCTAAAACAACTCTGGGGTAAGGCCATCCTGAATAAAAGGTTAGGAAACATGGGTTCTAATCCACGACTTGCCATTCAACAGTTGTGTAACCATTTGCAAGTTAACAATTGGGGGGTGAGGGCACAATGGTTCCCTTATCCATAAATTTGGTTAAATTAGATAATCTGTACAGTAGCTTTAAAATTTCACAAAATGCAAAGCTCTTCATTAACTCTGCATCTCCCTGATCTCTATCTGCCACACCTGACTCTGAGAAATATTCTCTCATTTTCTATGACTCTAGATTTTGAATCTCTCTTACCTCTGTGTATCAGTATTAACATTAGCTACATGCAACAGACAACCCAGATTTATAGTGGTTTAAATATACAACGCTGTAGTCTGCCATGTTAAGAAAAAAAAAAAAATCCAGAGGGCAGCTTTAATGTATGTTTTGAAATCAGGGAGAACTCATACATCCCTGACTCCAAACATACTATAAAGCTACAGTAATCAAAATTACTGCCGCCTATTATTGGTATAATGATAGACATATAGAACGATGAAATAAAATTGAGAGTCCAGGAATAAACCCATACATATATGGTCAACTGATTTTCAACAAGGAGGCTACGTCCATTCAATGGGGAAAGAATGTTCTCTTCTAGTCTCATGCCTCAACACCACATAAGAAAATTAACTCAAAATGTACTCAAACCATAAAACTCTTAGAAGAAAACATAAGGTTAATGCTTCAGACCTAGTTTTTAACAATGAATTCTTAGATATGACACCAAAAGCAAGAGTAACAAAAGGCAAAATAGATAAAGTAGACTTCATCAAAATTAATAACATCTGTGTATCAAAAGACTTTATTAACAAAGTGAAAGACACAACCTACAGATTGGGAAGTAAATTTGGGGGAACCATATATTTGATAAGGGTTTAATTTCCAGAATATATAAAGAACTCATACAATAATAAAAAAAAAAATGAGCAAAAGACTTGAATAGACATTCCATCAAAGAAGATACATAAATGGCCAACAAGCTCATGAAAAGATGCTCAATGTCATTAGTCATTTAAGAAAAAAAAAAAAACCTGCTGCCATCTAGTCAATTTCAACTCACAGGGACCCTACAGCACAGAGCAGAACTGCCCTATGGGGTTTCCAAGGAGCAGCGTTAGGGAGATGCAAATCAAAATCACAGTGAGATACCACTTCACTCCCACTAGGATGGCTATGATCAAAAAAAACAGAAAACAACAAGTCTTGGCAAGTATGTGGAGAAACTGGAACCATCACCCACTGCTGGTGGGAATATAAAATACTACAGACTCTGTGGAAAATATCTGGCAGTTCCTCGAAAAGTTTAGCACAGAACTACCATACGACCTAGCAATCCCAATCCAAGGCATATAGCCAAAAGAATTAAAAGCAAGAATGAAAACAGAAACTAGTTGTACAGCGATATTCACTGCAGCACTGTTCACAATATTCACAATAGCCAAAAGGTGGAAACTACCTAAATGTCTATCAAAACATAAATGGATAAACATACGCACACACACATACACACACGTGTGTGTGTGTGTATGAATATCACTCAGCCATAAAGAGAAATGAAGTCCTGATACCTGCTACAACATGGATGAACCCTGAAAACATTATGTTGAGTGAAATAAGGCAGATACAAATGGACAAATATTGTATGATCTCATTTATATGAAATATCTAGCAAAGGCAAATGCATAATGACAAAAGTTATTAATGGTTACAAAGAGTGGGAAGGAAAGGGTAGGGGAAGCCACTGCTTAAGGGGTGCTGAGTTTCTGTTAATGGTGGTGGAAACAGTGGTGACGGCTGCACAACAGGATGAACACAATCAATGTCACTGAAATGCACATATAAACCACGTTGAACTGGCAAATGTTTTGTCATACATCTTTACTACAATAAAAAACCTTTTTTTAAAAATGAAGGGTCCTATTACCCCCAAAGAGAGGAATGGTTACTGTGGAAAACCAAAAGTCTCTCCCAAGCTCTCCAACCACTTCTTCTATGGCTCCTTTTCTTTTCCATCCCCTTAACAACGATGTTCCCTAAACTGGTCCTGTATTTTTCTGTCTCTATGCCCACTTCCTGATGGTACCCACAAAATGTCATAGCTCCATCTACTCTAATGATTCTCGAGTCTTTGTGTCCAGTCCCTACCTGTCTCATCTTCCAAAGTCTCCACTTGGGTGGCTATAAAACAAAACCCATTATCTTCCAAACCGACAAAAAGGTAAGTAATTTTAAAATAAAAACATTTTTAATCATCCTATTGAAGTTGTATCCCAGACCCTCAGGTTTGTAATTCTGAAGTCACTTCCAACTCCTCTTTCTACTTTCCAGAAGCCACGACTTGAAGTTTATATTGAGCTTAAAAAAAAAAAAAGAAATGAAATAAATTGGACTACATTAGGTTTATACAGCATATGACCTAGAACATGCATTCATCAAACTGGCTTTGGCCCCCACAACTCTACTATAATGTTCTAAAGTCATTATCCTAATTATCAAATCCACGAGTCTATTCTTAGTCCTCATTATATAAGACTCTTCAGAGCATTTGACATTTATTCACCAGTCCCTCCTCCATAAAATTCTCTACACCCTGTGTTTCCATGGTACCACACTATCTTAATTCTATCGCCACACCTGTGACCACTCCTCTTCAGTCTCCTGGCTGTTACTGCTCTATCTCTGGAATATTGATCACCCCCACCAGCTCCATTCTTAGGCCACTCTTCTTTTCACTCCATACACATTTCCTGAGCCATCTCATTCTTTTCTTCATATCCAACAATCAGATGAACATTAGTAATTGCCAGATAAAATCTTTAATCTTCACTTTTCTCCTTGGCTCCTGACCTACATACCTAAACACCTCAATGACATCTCTCCCTTGATTAAAGACAGGCACTTTTAATTTAACATGTCCTAAACTAAGCTCAGCTCAGCATTTCTTTCCCTCATCCAAATAAATTTCTTCTTCTGAAGTTTCTGTTTGAAATTCACAGAATCATCACCCGCCAATGACCCAGAGTAGAAATTTTGTTATCCTCAACTACTCTTTCTCTTTTACCCCCCACATTCATTCATACCAATTTTTGATAATTTGGGCTTCCAATTTTCCCTAGAATCCATACCTTCCTTTCCATTTCCACGGTAAAAGCTGTTGAGTTGTCTCACACTGTTGTTTCTTCCTCCGATCCACTGCCATCTGAGCCTTATCGACATTGTTTCTTTCATTTTGAGAACACCCCACCCCATTTTCAACATACACCAATGTCTGCAGGGTCAAGGCTACCCCACAGTCCACAGGGGCAAGGCTAAATTCCACAGCCTGATAGAGCTTTTCACACTTTCAAGCTCACTCAAAAGCAACCTGTTGAATACAGAATTGGGGGGAAGGGGAACCTGAGCTAACCATGAATTACAATAGTTCAATAATGACCAATTATCAATTTTTTAAATATGTGAAACTGTGATATTTCAGGAATTATCCACGAATTTGTTTTTTAGCTTATCTCATTTATAGTGTATTGCTTAAATAAACTGATGAAATACCTAGGAAACATTTCAAATGCTTTCTCTAATATATTTACACATGTTAATAAGAACAAAGACTACAGGAGCCTCAAATTATAAGGATACTTGATTCCAGGTTAAATACCATCTAGATAAAAGGATTAAAGTCTAAATGTATTAACGGGCAGAAGACATAAACAAAAAGAAAAAATTAGAAGCACGTCAGGAGACTAATCCAAGTGATCACCATCATTTTTCCTTGAACAAATCTCAGTAAAAGAATAAGAAAGTAGAAACAATAAGGAAAGTAAAGATAGTTGGCTAAATAACTTCACCCTTAGAAACAAATGATATTTCCCAAATATTATGGCAGAATACATATGTGAAGTCAGGAAAATAAGCAAGTTTTAATTGCAAATTATCAAAATCATCAATTAAAAAATGGGCAAAGGATATGAACAGACACTTCACCGAAGAATACATTCAGGTGCCTAACAGACACAAGGAAATGTTCATGATCATTAGCCATTAAAGAAACACAAATCAAAACTACAGTGAAGTCCAACATCCATCCCAGATAAAAGATTCCAATAAAATAGGAATAGATGGGAAATTTCTCGACATAATAAAGGGCATCTATACAAAACCAACAACCAACATCATTCTCAATGGAGAGGGGCTGAAAGCATTCCCCCTAAATATAAAACCTAAAACAAAAAAGATCATGGAAAAATAGGGACAATGCTAGGGGCCCTAATTAAGCCATAAACAGAACAATGAACCATAACTAACAATGCACAAACACCAGAAGATAAACTAGATAACTGGGAGCTCCTAAAAATTAAACTCTTATGCTCATCAAAATAGTAAAAAGAGATGCTAGAGACTGGGAAAAAATTTTTTGGATACAAGATACCCAATAAGGATCTAATCTCTAAAATTGATAGACTACTTCAATACCTCACCATCGAAAAGACAAATAATTCAATCAAAAAGTGGGCAAAGGATATGAACAGATACTTCACCAAAGAAGACATTCATGTAGCTACCTGACACATGAGGAAATGTTCATCATCATTAGCCATTAGAGAAATGCAAATCAAATCTACAATGAGATACCGTCTCATCCCGACATTGCTGACACTAATCAAAAAAAATGGAAAGCATTCTGTTAGCCCAAGACTGGAACAACTCCCAAAGCCAAAACTTCAGACAGGGATTGGACTGGACTATCAGATAGAAAATGATACTGGTGAGGTGTGGGCTTCTTAGTTCAAGTAGGCACAGGAGACTATGTGGGCAGCTCCTGTCTCAGGGGGAGATGAGAGTGCAGAGCGGGACAGAAGCTGGCTGAATGGACATGGAAATACAGGATGGAGAGGAAGAGTGTACTGTCTTATTAGGGGGAGAGCAACTAGGAGTATACAGCCAAGGTGTATACAAAGTTTTGTATGAGAGGCTGACATGGTTTGTAAACTTTCACTTAAAGCACAACAGAAAAAAATGGAAAATAACAAATGTTGGAGAGGTTTCAGGAAGACTGGAACTCTTATGCACTGCCTGTAGGAATGTAAAATGGTGTAACCTCTATGGAAAACAATATGGTTAAAAAGCTAAAAAGTAGAAATACAATTCAATCCAGTAATCCCACTCCTAGGAATACATCATAGAGAAATAAGAGCCATCACATGAATAAAAAAAAACCAAACTCCTTGCTGTCGAGTCGATTCCAACTCATAGCAACCCTACAGGACAGAGCAGAACTGCCCCAGAGGGTTTCCAAGGAGTGTCCGGTGGCTTTGAACTGACAACCTTTTGGTTGGCAAGAGAACTCTGAACCACTGCATCACCAGGGCTCACACAAATAGACATATATGCAAATCCATGTTCACTGCAGCATTATTCACAATAGCAAAAAGATGGGAACAACCTAAGTGCCCATCAACCAATGAATGGATAAACAAACCATGGGACATACACACAATGGAATACTACACCACAATAAAGGACAGTAACAAATCTGAAAATCATTCACAACATGGATGAACCTGGAGGGCTTTAAGCTGAGTGAGATAAGTCAAGCAGAAAAGGATGAACAGTGTATGAGACCACTATTATAAAAACCCAAGAAAAGGTTTACAGCATAAAGAAACAATCTTTGATGGTTACAAAGGAGGAGAATAGGGAGGGAAAATCACTAATTAGATAGCAGACAAATGTGAACTTTCGTGGAGAGAAAAACACACAACACGGGGGAAGTCCGCACAACTTGACCAAGACAAAGTCATAGAAGTTTCCTAGACACATCCACACACCTTGAGGAACTGAGTTACTAGGACTGAGGGCTGGCAACCATGGTCTCAGGGAACATCTAGGTCAATTGATATAACACAGTTAATAAAGAAAATGTTCTACACCTTACTTTGGTGAGTAGCATCTGGGATCTTAAAAGCTTGCGAGCAGCCATCTAAGATATATCTCTTGGTTCCATCCCATACAGCGCAAAGGAGAATGAAGAAAACCAAACACACAAGGAAAACACTAGTCCAAAGGACTAATGGACCACATGAACCACAGCCTCCACCAGCCTAAGCCCAGAAAAAACTAGATGGTGCCCAGCTACTACCAACAACTGCTCTGACAGGGATCACAATAGAAGGTCCCGGACAGAGTGGGAGAAAAATGCAGAACAAAATTCAAATTAATGAAAAAAGACCAGACTTACTAGTCTGACAGAGACTGGAGGAACCCCTGAGACTACGGTTCCAGGACAACCTGCTAACTCAGAACTGCGGCCAATCTCAAAGTCCACCTTTCAGCCAAAGATGAGTCAGGCCTGTAAAACAAACAACACAGGCGAGAACATGTTTGAATCAAGTACACGAGACCAAATGGGCAATACCTGCCCAAAAGCAAAGACAAAAAGGAAGGAAGGGACAGGAAAACTGGATGAATGGACCCAGGCAACTGGGGTAGAAATGGGGAGAAGGCTGACACATTGCAGGGAGTGCAACCAATGTCACAAAACAATTTGTGTATAAATTTTTGAATGGGAAACTAATCTGCGCTGTAATCTTTCACCTAAAGCACAATAAAAATTTTTTTTTTTTTTTTTAAGTATCAAAATCAAACTGTCATAACAACCAGTGATTTTCCTTAGAGGAAATGCCTGGTAATCTACTTCTGAAAAATCACAGCCTTCAAAACCCTGTGGAGCACAGCTCTACTCTGCAACACATGAGATCACCATGACACAGAATCAACTCACTGGTTTGGCTTTATATACTGGTAACAATTTCAATTTAGTAGAAGAATATGAAAATTACAAATTATACACATTGATGAACCTTCAAATATATAAAGCAAAACTTGACAGAACTACACTGAATAACTGATAAATTTCCATTACAATAGATGATTTTAATATCTTCCTGACATAAATGACAGACGGGGTGGGGGTGGGGGGAAGGGACAATGAAGTTACAAAAGATTTAAACAACATCATGTGGACATTTTAACAAGGCTACATTTTTACACAAGAGTACAAATTTGTTAGAAACATCTTCCACTCCTAGGTATACATCCATATGACTTAAAAGCAGAGGCTCAAACAGAGACTTGCACACCAGTGTTCACTGCAGCACTATTCACAACAGCCAAAAGGTGGAAACGACCTAAATGCCCATCAACAGATGAGTGGATAAACAAAATACGGTACATGCATACAACAGAATACTACTCAGAAAGTCAGAGAAATAAAGTCTTAGTACACGCTACAGTATGGATGGAGCTTGAAGACATTACGCTGAGTGAAAAAGTCAATCACAAAGGGACAAATATTATATGACCTCACTTACATAAAAAAATAAGAAAAAGCAAATGTATAGGGAGCAAACTTTATTAGTTGTTACCAGGGGCAGGAGTGAGGGGAAAACGGGGATTTACGGTAATAGAAAAATGGCATTGATTAAGGGTAGTGTTGCACAGCCAATTACTGCAACTGCTGTCAGTAAGTTGTACACCTGTAAAAAGTTGAATTGGCAAAGGTTGTGTGATAGATGTACTTACAACAATGACAAAAAAAAATGAGCTGCTGAGGCTGCTTGTGTACAATGAAAAACTTCATGGGATTTGGTTCCTTAGTTTGGAGGATTAGGGTCATGGTTTCATGGGACATAGAGTTAACTGGCCTAAGATCATGCTTAGTATTTCTGTTCTACCTCCTAGTTCATCGCATAGTACCTGGGGTCTTAAAAGCTTGCAAGTGGCCATCCAAGGCACAACAATTGGTCTTTATTCACTTGGAGCATGGAGGAAGAATGAGAGTCAGGAGTTAGAGGAAGATATGGAATGTATGGCTAACTGCCTCCATGAATAGCTGCTTCCTTTGCCATGAAACCAAAAGAACCGGATGGTGCCCGGCTACCATTGCTGAACATTTTGATCAAAGATTCTACAGAAGAATTCTGATCGAAGGGGGAAAATACAGAACAGAATTTCAAACTCTCACAGAATCTAGACTTCCTGGAGCCATGGAGGCTGGGTGAACCCCCGAAACTACTGCCCTCTGTGATTTTCTTTAAACCTTAAACCAAAAGTATCCCATGAAGTCTTCTTAAAACCAAACATTAGTTTAGCTTCAGTAGTAAAGAATTTCTGCCTTGAACACCGTGCTCTTTCAAGATCTACCTATATAGGATCATACCGACAATAGCAACTCAAAAGATCGGACAGGAAACTTTAGGGGTAGTGAGTTTATGTTAATGGGGGAGGAACAACTCAGAGAAGGGGTGTGAGAATGGCTGTAATCAATGCCACTGAATTGTACATGCAGAAACTGTTGAAATGGTGTATGCTTTGCTACATATGTTCTCAACAAGAAAATAAAAAAATATCTGCAAAGAAAAAAAAAAAATCACTGGTTTTCAAACTATGTTCTCCTCACCAAAACAGTATTATAAAAAAAAAAAAGAAAAATTTTTCTTTTTTTAAAGAACACAAAATTGAAAACAAGTTAAATACCCAATAATAAAGCAACTGATTAAGTTAAATTGATATATTCATAAAATGTAGTAAGTTAGCCACTGTTGATGATATTTTCTTAAATTTTATAGAATAACTTTTCCTTATGTTATTAGTGTTAAAAAGAAATAATAGTATAGGCATCTTCTTATCTTCCATATAGTTTTTTTTAATTAAACTTTTCATTTCGAGATAATTACAGGTTCACATGCAGTTGTAAGAAACAATACAGAGAGATTCCAATACACTCTTTACCCAGTTTTCTCCAGTGGTAACACCTTGTGGAATTATAGTACAGTATCACCGAACACTGATACAGTCTACCGATCTCATTCACATTTTCCCACTTCTACGTGTACTCATTTGTGTATGTGTATATATTCAGTACTACGCAACTTTACCATACATACAGGTTCATACATTCACCACCCAGTCAAGACACTAAACAGTTCTAACACCCCAAAGATCCCTCCTATTGCCCTTTTATAACCATACTCATTTCTCATCCCTATTTCCTTATAGCTTTTTTGTATTTTCCATATTTTAAACAATTGTGTGTTCATTCAATGCATCTTTATTACATCTAAACCAAAACAAACTCACTGCCAACAAGCCGACTCTGACTCACAGCAACCCTGCAGGACAGAGCAGAACTGCTCCACAGGATTTCCAAAGAGCAGCTGGTGGATTCGAACTACTGAGCTTTCGGTTAATAGCCGAGCTCTCAACCACTTTGCCACCAGGGCTCTTTTTATTACACTTCTACTGCAAAAGACCACTCTAAAATCTTAAAAAGCTAAGATGTCATTTTGATGATTAAGGTGCACCTGACCCAAGCTATGGTATTTTCAATCACCTCACACGCATGCAAAAGCTGGACAACGAAAAATACCAGTAAATAAATTAAAAAGAAAAAGGAAGCCCAAAGAAGAACTGATACATTTGAATTATGGTGTTGGCCAAAAATATTGAATATACCATGGACTGCCAGAAGAACAAACAAAACTGTCCTCGAAGAAGTACAGCCGGAATGCTCCTTACAAGTGAGGATAGCAAGACTTCGTCTTACTTGCTTTGGACATGTTATCAGGAGGGTTCAATCCCTGCAGAAGGACATCATGCATGGTAGAGGGTCGGAGAAAAGAGGAAGACCCTCAAAGAGATGGACAGAGTGGCTGCAACAATGGGCTCAAACAGCTACTATTGTGAGGATGGCACAGGACCGGGCGGCATTTCATTCTGTTATACATAGGGTCACTATGAGTCAGAGCAGATTCAACAGCACCTAACAATATCAACAAGTGCCAGGCCCTCTTCTTTGTATGCAATTCAAACAGCATGTATTAACTATATTTTCCAGTTTGTAGAAGTAATTTTTTAAGAGATAAGGTTTTTTTTTTCTTTTAACCCAATTTTAAAATAGAAATATGGAAAAACTCAACTAAAAGTATTACTAATTACAAACACACTTTAGGAACAAAAATAATGTGTGGTTTGAATAATTCCAAAAAAATTCCGGTATTAAACACAGAACATTTCAGTAGCATATTGTCATAATATGATTAGCTTTCAGATAAATTTAGATAATAAAATCACACTAACTTCTGAAGAAAGCTTAATAATAAAGGTTTATACTCTTCACTTATAATTCAAACAAGTAAAAGGATTTAGTGGATTTTCTTCCAATAAGTTTTTACATAGGGTTTTATGCAAAAAGGCTACTCTACAGATACAACTCAAGACAATGAGGTATTCAGACAATTAATTGAACAAATGTCTACGAAGTATCCACATTAAAAAGTCTGTTCTTCAAAAGACATTATTAAGAAAACGAAAAGACAAGGCACAGATTGGGAGAAGATATTTGCAAAACACCAGATAAAGACCTGTATCTAGAATTAAAAACAAAACAAACAAAAAACTCCAACTCAATATGAATTCAAACAACTCACTAAAAGAAGAGCAAAAAATTGATAAGCACCTTACAAAAGATATACAAATGGCCAATAAATACATAAAAAGGTGCTCAACATCATTATCCACCAGGAAAGTGCAAATTGAAACCACATGAGATACCACTACACACCTACTAAGCCAAGCCAGCTGCCATGAGGTGGATTCGGATTCATGGCGACCCCACGTGTGTCAGAGTAGAACTGTGCTCCATAAGGTTTTTGATGGCTGATTTTTAGGAAGTATAAAACCAGGTCTTTCTTCCAAGGAGCCTCTGGGTGGACTCAAACCTCTAACCTTTTGGTTTGCACCAGAGCATGTTAACAATTTGCACCACCTAGGAACTCCTTAAACCCTCTTACATAGCTAAAATAAAGCAGTTTTTAATAAGATAAAGATTAACAATACAAAGTGCAGGCAAGACTGTGGAGCAACCACAACTGTCACACGCTGCTGGAAGAATGCAAAATGGTACCTCTAGTCTGGAAAACAATTTGGCAATTTCTTGCAAAGTTAAACAGAACACTTATGGTACAGATGATAAATATAACCTAGCAATTCTTCTCCTACATATTTACCCAAAATAAATTAAATCATCTGAATGCTCAAAGACCTGTATGCAAATATTCAGCACAGTTTTGTTCATAATAGCCAAAAACTGAGAACTCAAATGTCCACCAACTGGTGAACGAATAAACAAATTCTATTATATGCTGCAATGAAAAGGAACAACTGCCAATACGTGCAATACGGATAGATCCCAAAAGCATTACACAAAGTGAAAAAAGCCAGACATAAAAAAATGACAGAATTCTACTTACATGACATTCTGGAAAAGAGAAAACCATAAGAACAGAACTCAGATCAGTAGTTGCCAGAGGCTAGGGGAGAAATGACTACAAAGGGACATGAAGAAATTTTTTGGAGGGAAAGAAACATTCTATATCTTGTGCTAGTGGCTACACAAATGTACACATTTGTCAGAACTCATCGAACTGTTCACTTAAAAGGGTGAAATTTTATTGTATGTATTGTATGTAAATTATACCTCAATAAACATAACTCAAAAAAAATTATCCAAAGTAAAAACAGTGATACATTTCACTATCAAGATTCTACCCCTTACACAAGCTTCTGGATTTTCTAACTGGGGAAAAAAAAAAAAAAAACTTCCCATTCCCTGATGTAGTTGTGGGAAGGGGAGACCAGGGCCCAAGTGAGCTGAGGAGGGAGTCCATGTGATAGGTAAACAGCCAAAGGTGTTGAGTCTGAGCCCAAGCACTGTGAGGAGGGTGTCAAAACAGAGGGGCAACCTGGCATGGGGCATCAGAATGCAAATAGAGTGAGGAGGATGTCTTCCTCCTCATATGGAGGCAGCCCACTATGGGATGTCAGAGCCTGAGTCCGGTGAGAAATGTGTCCACAAACAGTGGGGAGGCCGACACGGGGAGTCAGAGCCAGAGCAGGCGGGGCAGGGGGGTGTCCCTGTATTGGGGGCATCCTGGTATGGGCTATTAAATCCTGCATTTTAAAATGGGTGAGGTACTGGCGGCAGGGAGCAGAATGCGGAATCTGTGCCCCAGCAGGGAGAAGAGGAACCCAGGGATAGGAGGGGGTGGTGGTAGAGACGAAAGATTGATAAATACATTAAGGATAATGGAAGCCAGATTCCTCACCATCAGAGGAAAAAAAAAAGTCAAGTCTGACCAATGGCAGCCCCATGTGTTGCAGAGCAGAACTGCTCCATGTGGTTTTTTTGGCTGTAATCTTTACAGAAGCCAATTGCCAGGCCTTTCTTCTGTGGCACAGCTGGGTGGGTTCAAACCACCAATCTTTAGCAACAACTATCTGCATCACAGAAAATTACAAACATAAAAAGGACACTAGAGTGTCAGACAGAAAACACAGGTATTGGTGTGAACTTTAGTTTTTCAATATACAGACATCCCAAATGCCAAATCCATTGCTACTGAGTCAATTCCAACTCATAACCCGTTATCTATTGCAGTCAAGTGGGTTCCAATTCATAGCAACCCTATAGGACAGACTCAAACCGCCCCACAGGATTTCCAAGGTTTGGTGGGTTAATCTTTAGGCAAGCAGACTGTCATATCTTTCTCACGCAGAGCGGCTGGTAGGTTTGAACAACTGACCTCTCAGTTAGCAGACAAGTGCTTAACCACCACGCCACCAGGGCTCCTTAATATATATACCTCCATAAACAAATAAAGATAAGTAGATGTAAACGTGCATATATGTGTTAGAGTGTGTGTGTGTATATGTATATATGTATATACATATACACACACACACATACATACCCCAGCACTGTCCATTAAGAATGCCTGGTTGGTAGCAGTAACAACTCAACATCAATGAACACCTAACACTGGAATCTTAACTTCTCAATGTTATCCTCCACTAAAAGGAACCAGGGCTCCCTAGAGAAATGGCTGATTCCAGGCTCAGTATAGAAAAAGTACAAGCCCAGAACATTGCTGTGCCAAAAAAAGGCTGTGCCAAAAAAGGGCATGCTCAACGAATGATGGGGACATGTCATAAGGACACAGGAGCTGGCTGAGTGGACTCTCACAGGCCAAATCCAAATAAATAGTAACAAAATTATCAACTGAAAAAACAGAAAGCCAAGAATCCATACAGACATTAATGAATAAATGCATACACTATAAGTTTGATGAGGAACAAGGTATTTACATAGGTTCAAAGTACTCCTCCCAAAAACTATGTATTAATTGTTGTTGTTGTTGTTGCTAGCTGCCGTGGAGTTGATTTCTACTCATGGAGTCAATCTCCACTCGTATAGATAGAAAAATAGTTTTGTTTTGTTTTGTTTTGTTTTCTATCTATACGCAACTATTAAATGTTAATGGACAGGCTGAAATTGCGCATCATCTGGAAAGACGCAATGAGAGTACGGCATCACTTCCGTGATATTCCTGCCCAAATGCAAAACTTGTATCTAATTCTGAAGGAACAGATGATCCCAAACTGAGGGTCATTCTACAAAATAACTCATCTGTAATCTTCAAAAGTGAAAGGTCATAAAGTCAAGAGAAGATGAAGGAACTGTTTCAGATTGAAAAAGACTAAAAAGACACGACAAATAAAGGCCACATGAAATTCTGAGCTGGACCCTCCAGTAGAGATTAATGGCAAAATCAACAAAACTTGAAGCGATCTGAGAATTAGATGGAGCACGGTATCAGTGTTAATTTCCTGATTTTGACGATCACATTGTGATTATGTAGGAGAATACCTTGTTTGTAGAAAATGCACATTATGGGATGACAGGGCATCTGGTCAACAACTTACTCTCAAGCGCTTTAAGGGAAAAAAGTTCTCTGTACTGTACTTTCAACTCTTCTGCAAGTTTGTGATTAGCATTGCAAATTTTTTTTAAAGTAGAGGGAAATAACGTAACTAAACACTAAACAAGTGTGGTCATTTAGCTAAAAGCTAAATAGTGTGGTTCTCCACACTGTTAATCTCAGTAGGAAAGACACCATGCTATGCAAAATTACTAGAAAATAATTTGAAATTTTGAAGCCAAAAATTATAGTCAACCCCTTCTCTTAAAATATGACCCCAGTCAGGTCATGAGGGAAGATGAAAGAATGTAAAGGTTCCCAGTGAATAAAGTTATTAAGGAGAGACCAGAACAATGGTATTCTGGCACTACTAATGGCTGTAACCATCAGCAAAACAAAATCTCAGCATCTCCTCTGAAAAATGAAAGGACTGTATGGCTGGTATTTAAAATTCCTTGTAAATGTGAGACTAGGATTACCCAGAAATAAAAGTGCTTCCCTAGCTCAACTTGTTATTATATTACGCTTCTCTACATACAAATACAAAAATAAACGTGCATGAACCCTGTGGAAGTCCAGCGATTAAAGTGTAAACTGCAATACATTTGCCAAATTGTTCCTTATGAAAAAAAAAATTTTGTGACACTGCTCCACGAATGAGCGAAACACACTAAAGTGAAACAAGATCACTCTCAGGGGTCAGCTGGCTGTCCTTACTTAAAAGATAGTGTTCAGACTCGTTCTGAAATGACCATCACTTTTGTCCTAAAAGAACTTCCTAGAAACGTTTAGAAGTGGACGGTTCCTCTCCCATTCCCAGGCATCAACCGTTCACTGGGGCGGTTACTAGGCCCCGGACAGAGCAGGGATGAGTTAGCACGGGACTCTCAGCACTTCCTTTTGGAGAGGACAGCCCCCTACGTCACTCGTTACTCGGGATGCAGGACAGAAGTTTATCCCCGAGCAACTTAGCACAGTTGGCTCCCTGTAGTGGGGTTAGACTCCCAGGCCCATTCCCGCCCGCACCAGGGCGCTGCCCCTGGTACCAGGCCCCCTCCACAGAGAAGGTCGCGGCCCCAGACTCGCCCCTAGCTGGCCCAGCTGGTCCGCCCCGGCCCGGGTGGACACGGCCCCGGCCCCTCCCCCTCCCCTCCCCCTCCGCCCTCCCCCTCCCCTCGTGCCGGTCCTCACGCCCACCGAGAGGCTCAGCCCCGCCGACAAGGCCGACGCCGACAGAGCGCTCCGCCGCGGCCGGGCCCGGCCCTCTCCGCCTCCCGTTCGGGACGCCCGGCCCCGCAGAGCCCACTGGACAGCTGTCGGGGGGCGGGGAGGCCGGGGGCGGCGCCCGCCCCACACCCTTACCTGGCTTCTCATGGTCGTAGCCTACCACGATGAAGTAGTCGGCCAGCCGGGCCATGGCCGCCGCCGCCGCTCCCGGGAAGCGGGTCCCCGTCGCCGCCCACGCCGCCGCCGCCCATCCGGCCCGGGAGGGCTCAGCATTTTCCCTGCAGCTGCAGTAGCGGCAGCAGCGGCACTTCAGCCATGTTTGACAACCGAGGCGCGCTCTGCGCCTGCGCCGCGCCGCGCGCCCGCTCCTCCCCGCCCCCACGCGGGCTGGCCCGGTGGCCCCGAGCCGGGGCGGTGAGCCCACCCCTGCCGTCTGCAGGCCGCTGGGAGCGCGGGGCTCGGGGAGTGGGCGGCCGGGCGTGTCCCGCCGCGCGCTGCCACCGCAGCTGCCAGAGGTGGTGTACTTGGAGGCCTGGCTGCCGCTTCACGACCCACCTCCCCTCCCCTATTTTTCCTAAAACAGGGGGTTCTTCCTCTTGTAGCCTTTCTGTTTGGATCTGCGAAGAAGGGACGGGGAGGGTTGGGGGACCCCTTGTAAAGTTTGCCTCTTCCTCTACCCCCCCTCCCCAAAAAGAAGATTCTCCCGCCCTCAGCTGGAAGTATGGAATTTGCCCCGCCCGGGCTTTCGCTGCACGTTTCCTGTTTATGTTGTGTGGATGGGAATTTTAGGAACATGCCACGGAGCAGGCTGGGGGAAGGGGGAGACTTTGGCGCAATCTTCACGGGCGCCGCGGCTGCAGTGGTGGGTGGGTAGGAGGCGGTCGGCATGGGCTTCCCCCTGAGCGCCTGGGGGAGCTGGATTCCACTCAGCAAGGCGGCATCCCCGGGATCCTCCTGGGCTGGTCCTCCGGAGGCCGAGGGAGGAGGCCTGTCTTCCCCGGGGAACCCCGCCCGTCTCGGCTTTCTCTCCTAGCAGCGGTCCTAGGGCTCTGGCACACGGAGCAGGTGGTGACTTCCAACTTCGCCGATCAAACACGCAATAAAATGAATTAATGGTTCTCGTCTAGGTCGCTTAGTTTCCTTCCTGCACCTCTTATCGATCATTTTGCTTTTGCCTAGATGGACACCATGAGCTTGCTTTGCCATTTGTTAGTACTGTTAAAAATAAAATCATGTATTAATTCAAAAGACTAACAAAATATTTGATTGTTAATAAACAATTTACAAATTGGAGAAACCTTATTCACGCAAAAGAAACCAATTCCAGAGAATGGAGAGTTCACAGAGACTTAAATAACTTTTGCTTGAAGAATACAGGTTTCCATGATGATGTATTTAATGGCTACTGAGTTAACATTAAAAAGGTAATTTCATGGAAGAAATACCCCTCCACCCACCTGCAGTCCCGAGACCTCCAGAAATTGAAATTAAAGAATCCAGAGTCTTTCTCATTTAATCACAGGTTAATGGTTATATTATGGTCTGCTCGTTGAAGAGCCATTTTGAGTGAGAAAGAAAAAACTGCTGGCAGATCCATAGTGGGTCAGGAATTTTTACGTTCCTGCATAAGAAAAGCCCTCTTGAAATAAAAGTAAAATACCTGTTTTTAATATAAATTTGATTTTGCAGTACCTTACGAACTTTTAGTAGCAGAGTGTTACAGGTAAGTGATAGACTAAAGTTTGAGGAATCTTTATCGGTTAAAGTGTGATTATCTTCGTGGTGGCTTATCACTAAACCAAAAAACCAAACCTGTTGCCGTGGAGTTGATTCTGACTCAAAACGACCCTAAAGGGGGTTTAGACTCATAACATTTACATGTAAGAGCTCTTGCAAAGCATGGTGAACGTTTAAAAAAAAAAAAAAAATACCTTAGAGTAGAATCCAATACATGGTGACCACCATGTATGTTAGCGTGGAACTGTACTCCTGGGGTTTTCAATGGCTGAGTTTCAGAAGTAGATTTCCAGGCCTTTCTTCCAAGGTGCTTCTGGGTGGACTCCTACCTTTGCACTACCCAGAGACTCCTTCCTTATATTGTAGGTGCTTAATAATTTTAATGAGTGAATATGCAGTTTTCCCCCAACTACTATCAGGAAGCTGCCTTAGCTGGAACTCTGGACTGGAGTCCAGAGATTGGTACCTCTGTTGCTGCAGGATTTCTCTGATTGACCATTTCCCCCTCCCTGTGCCATACTTTCTTCATCTACAGATTAAGAGGGTTTGGCTGAAAATACACAAAAGGAAGACTTTAACTCCTGGAGCTCATTTGTAAATTGCTAATGGTCAAAATGAACTACCCTGGTGGCAGACGTGAAAGGAGAATAGATTGATCTTGACAATAATTAAAATTAAAAAAAAAAAAATCACACTTCCTTATAGAAATCATCTCTATAACTTTCCTGAATGCTCATCATCCAACTTGATCACTTTCGGTAAAGAGTAAACTTACTTCCTTGGGAGGCAGCCCGTTCTACTGCTTAACAGCTCTGTTGTTAGAAAGCTCTTCCTTATTATGTCGTAGTTGTCCTCCTGTAACTTCCCCTGACTCGGCTCTCTGAAACTACCCACAGAACATAGAATCTATCTTTGTATGAGAGTCCTTCAGATTTTTAAGACAGCTCTCATGTTCCTTCTCCCTTTTACTTCTTTTTTTGATTGAGGTGAAATTCACATATAAAATTAACCATTTTAAAGTGTGCAATTCAGTGGCATTTAGTATATTCACAGTGTTGTACAATCAGTACTTCTGCCTAGTTCCAAAACATTTCCATCACCCCAGAAGAAAACCCTGCACCCATTAAGCAGTCACTCTCCATCCTCCCTTCCCCCAGCCCCTGGCAACAACCGATTTGCTTTCTGTCACTGTGGATTTACCTATTCTTGATGTTACATATAAATGAAATCATACAATATGTAACCTTTTGTGCCTGGTGTGTTTCACTTAGTATAATGTGTTAAAGATTTATTCATGTTGTAGTGTGTATGAGTATTGTATTCCTTTTTATGGCTGAATGGAAACCCTGGTGGCATAGTGATTAAGTGCTACAGCTGCTAACCAAAAGGTTGGCAGTTCGAATCCACCAGGTGCTCCTTGGGAGCTCTATGGGGCAGTTCTACTCTGTCCTACGGGTGGCTATGAGTCGGAATCAACTTGACAGCAATGCGTTTTTTGGTTACGGCTGAATAATATTCCATTGTATGTATATACCCATTGCCAGCAAGTCAATTCTGACTCATAGCAACCTTATGGGACAGAGTAGAACTGCCCCATAAGGTTTCCAAGGAGCAGCTGGTGAATTTGAACTGCCGATCTTTTGGTTAGCAGCCAATCTCTTCACCACTGCACCACCAGGGTTCCTGTATGCATATGGCATATGCTTATCCATTCATCTCTTGATAGACATTTGGGTCATTCCCACCTTTTAGCTACTATGAGTAGTGCTACAACGACCATTCCCATACAAGTATTTGCTTGAGTACCTGTTTTCAGTTCTTTGGAGTATATATATACTAGTGGGAATTTCTGGTCATATGAAAATTCTATGTTTAACTTCTTGAGGAACCACCAAACTGTTTTCCACAGCAGCTGCACCATTTTACACTCCCACCAGTAATGCATAACGATTCTAATCTCTCCACATCCTTACCAACACTTGTTCTTTTCTAGGTTATTATTATTACTGCCATCTTAGGAGTCCCTGGGTGGTGCAAACGATTAAAGCACTCAGCTGCTAACCGGGAGCTTGGACATTAGAGTCCACCCAGAGGCACCTCAGAAGAAAGGCCTGGTGATCTACTTCTGAAAAATCAGCCATTGAAAACCCTATGGAGCACAGTTCTACTCTGACGCATGTTGGTGGTGATGGTGGTGGCGGGTGGTGGTGGGTGGTGGTGGGTGGTGGTGGTGGTGGGTGGCGGCGGCGGCGGTGGCGGTGGGTGGTGGGTGGTGGGGGCGGTGGGTGGTGGGTGGTGGGGGCGGTGGTGGTGGTGGCGGTGGGTGGCGGTGGGTGGTGGTGGCGGTGGGTGGCAGTGGGTGGTGGTGGCGGTGGGTGGCGGCAGCGGCGGTGGCGGTGGGTGGTGGGTGGTGGTGGCGGTGGGTGACGGTGGTGGCGGTGGGTGGTGGGGGGGGTGGGGGTGGTGGGGGGTGGTGGTGGTGGTAGAGGAGGATGTGTAAAGGCATCCACTGCATCTGTGCTTTGCTTTTCAGGCAACAGCTGCCAGGCTGCCAAAATTGATAAGCCCTAACAAGGCAGCCTGATTACTGAGGCCGGCTGAAGGCCAGACCATCCCCTGAGATAACCACCATCACCTTTCACCAAAGAGTGAGGGAGTAAAGCTACCCCAGATTTGTTTCACTGAAGGCTGGCAGGAGCAGAAAGGGAGGAAGAGAATGCAACACTATGGTGATGTATACACAGCAGATTTTTTCTTTTTTTGCTTTAGAAGACAAAATGGAGCTGATTACCAGTGAGCATGGCTTATCAGCCCGTAGTTCCTGCATCAAACCTGTCTTGGGGGTAGTGGTTGATCTGTATAGTCATTTCAAGTGCTTCCTGTGGTTAGCCACTACAGTTGAGAGAGGCAATATGAGATTTGACCAAATGTTCACAGACACATCTGGGCCTCTTCAAATTGTCTCTACTAACCCATACCAAGTGAAAGTGAAGAGGACTTGAAGCACTTACTGATGAAGATCAGAGACTACAGCCTTCAGTATGGATTACACCTCAACAGACCCATTGCTGTGGAGTTGATTCTGACTCATAGCAACCCTACAGGACGGAGTAGAACTGCCACATAGCGTTCCCAGGGAGCTACTGGTGGATTTGAACTGCTGGCTTTTCCTTCCTGATACCATGTCCAAACTACATAAGACAAAGTCTCACCATCCTTGCTTCTAAGGAGCATTCTGGCCATACTTCTTCCAAGACAGGTTTGTTAGTTCTTCTGGCGGTCCATGGTATATTCAATGTTCTTCATCAATACCACAATTCAAAGGCATCAATTCTTCTTCAGTCTTCCTTACTCACTGTGAGGATTTTTATTTTGTTTATCCTCACAATTGGACCAGTAAGCAACATCATGAGAAGCAGAAAAAATAGTGAAGTTGTTAGGGATTTCATTTTACTTCGATCCACGATCAATACCCATGGAAGCACCAGTCAAGAAATCAAATGACATATTGCATTGGGCAAATCTGCTGCAAAAGACCTCTTTAAAGTGTTGAAAAGCAAAGATGTCAGTCACTTTGAGGACTAAGATGTGCCTGACCCAAGCCTTAATATTTTCAATCACCTCATGTGGTTGGGAAAGCTGGACAGTGAATAAGGAAGACAGAGGAAGCATTGATACCTTTGAATTATGGTGGTGGGAAAGAATTTTGAATATACTGTGGACTGAGAGAAGAACAAACAAATCTGTCTTGGAAGAAGTACTTCCAGAGTGTTCCTAAGAAGCAAGGATGGCGAGTCTTCGTCTCATGTACTTTGGACATATTAGAGGAGGGACCAGTCCCTGGAAAAGGACATCATGCTTGGTTAAGCAGAGGGTCAGCAAAAGAGAGGAATACCCTCAAGGAGATGGACTGATAAAGGCACTGCAACAATGGGCTCAAGCATAACAACAACTATGAGAATGGTGCAGCTGGGCAGTGTTTTGTGCTATTGTACAACGGGTCACTATGACTCAACAGCACCTAACAACAACAACAACCTATAACAAAGGAAAATGAGTAGATGTGGTGGGAAACTTCCTGATCAGTTGCAGGATCTCCATCCACTCAGTTCCTTAAGCAAAAAATGTGATAATTGTTACCCTTGACACCTTCTTCTCTCTCAGCTCCACATTCATCACTCAGTCCTATTGATCCTACTTCCTAAATATGTTCACTTCTCTCTACTCTCATTGCTACCACATTAGTCTGAGATGCTATCACCCCCCGCGCCCCCCCCCGCCACTTGACTATTGCAGTAGCTTCTTAACTGCTTCATTGGTAGTTTCACACTTTTTATATAGGTAGAATTTAAGGACGAGATTCTGATTTAATAGGCTAGTCGCCTTGTCCTAAAATTAAACTTGTAGAACAAACATACTATTTCTACCTTGAGTATGTATTTGGGGTGTGGGGATGAGGCTTCAGGGGTGAATGTTGGACATTGTCCTGCAGTTGCCTTCACATATGTGATGAGAGGAATGATTGAATCTCGATACTCATTCGAGGTACCCCCTGACATTAGCAGCTATGGTATATTTGGGTGCTGCGAGAGTTTACAGGCTGCTTTTACTATGATTGCATGTTTACTTGGTGAGTAGGACCAGCTACATCATTTGTTGGGTCCAATGCAAAATGAAAATATAGGACCCTCTGCCCCTGTTCAAAAATTAATAAGAATTCCAAAACAGCGACAGCAGGACATAAATCCAAGTACAGGGCCTTTCCGAGCAATGGCCTTGTGGGACTGAACAGATTGCATGTTCATGAAACCAGCTCTGTTCATGCAGTTTAGGGTGGAGTAGAGGAAGGAAGGGGAGGGTGTTAAGGATTATGGGCAGACTATGTTCTCTCCAAGGAGCCCTGATGGTGCAGTAGTTAAGCTCTCAGCTGCTAACCAAAAAGATCAGCTGTTTGAACCCACTGGCCGCTCCTGGGTAGAAAGATAATTGCATCTGCTTCTGTAAAGATTACAACATTGGAAACCCTATGGGGCAGTTCTAATCTGTCCTGTAGTGTCACTAGGAGTCGGAATAGACTCGATGGCAATGGTTTTAGGTCCTCTCCACTCGTTCCAGGGTGTCCCCACTGAGTTGCTTCCCTTCTTGCATTTTTCTAATCACCTACCATATATGTATCATTTAAATATATATATGATTATGTCTCTCCCATCTTCAAACCTTTCAATAGCTTCCCATGTCACCATGAATAAAATGCAAAATCTTTAACATGGCTCAAATGGTCCTACTTACTCTGACCCCAATGACTGCTTTAATCTCATCTCATGCCACTCTTCTCCCTCACCCAATAGATTTCAGCTCCAGTGAAATTGGCCTCCTTTCGTTTCCTTTAATGTACTAAGTTCTTTCCCAGCTCTGAGACTTTTGCACATGCTGTTTCCTCCATTTGGAACATTAAACCAAAAACCAACTACCTTCAAGTCAATTCCAACACATAGCGACCCTATAGGACAGTAGAACTGCCCGATAGGGCTTCCAAGGCTGTATGTAATCTTTACAAAAGCAGGCCACCATGTCTCTCTTCTGTGGAGCTGCTGGTGGATTTGAACCACCAATCTTTGGGTTAGCAGCTGAGCACTTAACCACTGTGCAACCAGGGTTCCTTATCTGGAACATTAGGTTCCCCTAATGGAGCCCTGGAGCCCTGGTGACACAGTAGTTAAGAGCTTGTCTGCTAACCAAAAGGTTGGCAGTTTGAATCTACCAGCTGCTCCTCTGAAACCATATGGGGCACTTCTACTCTGTCCTATAGGGTTGTTATGAGTTGGAATTGACTTGACAGCAAAAGGTTTAATGGAGCCCTGGTGGAGCAGTGGCTAAGCGCTCAGCTGCTAAGTGAAGGGTCACTGGTTCGAACGCACCAGCCACTCCGCAGGAGAAAGATGTCGCAGTCTGCTTTCATAGAGATCACAGCCTTGGAAACCCTATAGGGAAGTTCTACTCTGTCCTATAGGGTCCTTATGAGTCAGAATCGACTTCACAGCAACAGGAGTCTTACCACAGAATCTTACTACTGTTTGTATTTATTCCTATGAGGATTTGTTTATGTCTGGCTACCGCCACCGGACTGGGAGCAAGAACAGTGTTTACACCGATAGGCAAACAGATTATATGCCCTGCACCTAGCACAGCGCTGGGCATGTAATACTTTATTTCTTGTTAAAGGAATGAATGAATTTTCAAATCATGCATAGGAATTGGTTCATTACAATTGTTCTCATCTGATTGTGCAGGATACCCACCAGAAGGCAGTTAGCATGATAGTTGCTATTATTAACACCATTCTCTGTTCCTAGGGATGATCCCAAATGGTCTCTTGTTGTTAGGTGCCCTCAAGTCCATTCCAACTCATAGAGACCCTATGTACAACAGAATGAAAAACTGCCTGTCCTGCACCATCCTTACACTAGTTGCTGTTTGAGCTGATGGTGCAGCCGCTGTGTCATCCCATCTCCTGGAGGGTTTTCCTCTTTTTAAATTTTTTTTGTTGTACTTTAGATGAAGGTTTGCAGAGCAAACTAGTTTCTCATTAAACAGTTAGTACCCATATTGTTTTATGACATTGATTAACCACCCCATGGTGTGTCAACACTCTCCCTTCTCAACCTTAGGTTCCCTACTACCAGCTTTCCTGTCCCCTCCTGCCTTCTAGGCCTTGCCCCAGGGCTGCTGTTCCCCTTTATTCTCATTATTTTTTATGGGCCTGTCCAATCTTCAGCTGAAGGGTGAACCTCAGGAGTGACTTCACTACTGAGCTAACAGGGTGTCGGGGGCCATACTCTCAGCGTTTCTCCAGTCTCTGTCAGGCCAGCAAGTCTGGTCTTTCTTTTTGAGTTAGAATTTTTTTTTTTTTTAATTTGTATTGTGCTTTAAGTGAAAGTTTACAAATCAAGTCAGTCTCTCATACAAAAATTTATAGATACCTTGCTATATACTCCGAATTGCTCTCCCCTCAATGAGACAGCACACTCCTTTTCTCCATCCTGTATTTCCATGTCCGTTCAGCCAGCTTCTGTCCCCCTCTGCCTTCTCATCTCCCCTCCAAACGGGAGCTGCCCACATAGTCTCCTGTATCTACTTGATCCAAGAAGCTCACTCCTCACCAGTATCATTTTCTATCTTATACTCCAGTCCAATCGCTGTCTGAAGGGAATGGTTCCTGTCTTGAACTAACAGAAGGTCTAGGGACCATGACCTCTAGTCCTTCTAGTCTCAGTCAGACCATTAAGTCTGGTCTTTTTATGAGAATTTGAGGTCTGCATCCCACTTCTTTCCTGCTCCCTCGGGGGTTCTCTGTTGTGTTCCCTGTCAGGGCAGTCATCCGTTGTAGCCGGGCACCATCTAGTTCTTCTCGTCTCAAGCTGATGTAGTCTCTGATTTATGTGGCCCTTTCTGTCTCTTGGAAACCCTGGTGATGTAGTGGTTAAGAGCTAAAGCTGCTAATCAAGAGGTCGGCAGTTCAAATCCACCAGGCAATCCTTGGAAACTCTATGGCGGAGTTCTACTCTGTCCTGTAGGGTAGCTATGAGTTGGTAATCTACTTGACGCAGTGAGTTTGGTTTGGTTTTTGGTTTCTGTCTCTTGGGCTCATAATTACTTTGTATCTTTGGTGTTCTTCATTCTCCTTTGCTCCAAGTGGGTTGAGACAAATTAATGCATCTTAGATGGCCGCTTGCTAGTGTTTAACACCTCAGATACCACTGAGTTACAATTTCATTCTGCATTTTTCCCCAGCTCTGTCCGGAACCGTCTATTGTGATCCCTGTCAGAGCAGTCAGTGGTGGTACCTGGGCACCATCTAGTTGTACTGGGCTCAGTCTGGCAAGGCCGTGGTAGATGTGGTCCATTAGTCCTTTGGACTAATCTTTCCTTTGTATCTTTAGTTTTCTTCATTATTCCTTACTCCCGAAGGGGTGAGACCAGTGGAATATCCTCGATGGCCACTCACAAGCTTTTAAGACCCTAGATGTTACTCGCCACAGTAGAATGTAGAACATTTCCTTTATAAACTGTTATGCCAGTTGAGCTAGATGTTCTCCGAGACCATGGTCCCCACAGCCCTCAGCCCACCAATTCAGTCCCTCAGGGAGTTTGGACGTATCTACAGAGATTCCATGACCTTGCCTTGTACAAGTTATGCTGACTTCCCCAGTGTTGTGTATTGTCTTACCCTTCACCAAAGTTACCACTTATGTATTGTCTAGTTAGTGTTTTTCCAAGTTTTTTTCCAATTCCAACCCCTCCCCTCCCTTGAAACCATAAAAGATTGTTTCTTTTTGTGTGTAAATCTTTTCATGAGTTTTTACAGTAGTGGTCTCATACAATATTTGCCATTTTGTGATTGACTTATTTCACTCAGCATAATGCCCTCCAGATTCATCCACATTATGAGATGCTTCACATATTCATCACTGTTGTTTATCGTTGCTTAATACACCCTTGTCTGTATGTGCTACAGTTTATCCAATCATCTGTTCATGGGCATCTAGGTTGTTTCCATCTTTTTGCTATTGTGAACAACGCTGCAATGAACATGGGTGTGCATATGTCTATTTGTGTGACAACTCTTATTTCCCTAGGCTATATTCCAAGGAGTGGGATTGCTGGATCATATGGTATTTCTATTTCTGGTGTTCTAAGGAAGGGCTGCATCGTCTTCCAAATTGGTTGTATCATTTTGCAGTCCCACCAACAGTGCATAAGAGTTCCAATCTCCCCGCAGCCTCTGCAACATTTGTTATTTCCTGTTTTTTTTTTTTTATTTATGCCAGTAATGAAGGGGTGAGATGGTATCTCATTGTGGTTTTGATTTGCATTCCTCTAAAGGCTTTGACTTTTAAAGGCTAGTGATCAAGAGCATTTCCTCATGTGTCTGTTGGCTGCTTGAATGTCTTCTTTGGTGAAGTGTCTATTCATTTCCTTTGCCCAATTTTTAATTGTATTATTTGTCTTTTTGTTGTAGAGGTGTTGGATTTTCTTGCAGATTTTAGAGATTAGACCTTTGTCTGATTCGTAATAGCCAAAATTTTTTTCCCAGTCTCTGGGTTCTCTTTTTACTCTTTTGGTGAAGTCTTTTGATGAGTGTGGTTTTTATCCTGTTAATGCCGTGTCTTACGGCCTTTAGTGTTGATCCTATTTTTTCTTCTATGAACTTTATAGTTTTTGGCTTTATATTTAGGTCTTCGATACATTTTGAATTAGTTTTTGTATATGGTGTGAGGTATGAGACTTGTGTCCTTTTTTTGCAGATGAACATCCAGTTTTGCCAGTACCATTTGTTAAAAAGATTGTCTTTTCCCAATTTGATGGACTTTGGGCTGTTGTCGAAGATCAGGTGACCACAGGTGGATGAATTTACATCTTGGTTCTCAATTCTGTTCCATTGGTCAATGTATCTGTCATTGTACCAGTACCAGTCTGCTTTGACTAGTGTAGCTGTATAGTAGGTTCTGAGGTCAGGTAGTACAATTCCTCCTACTTTATTCTTCTTCAGTAGTGCTTTACTTCTCCGGGGCTTCTTCCCTTTCCATATAAAGTTAATGACAAATTTTTCTGTCTCTTTAAAGAATGTTTTTGGTATTTAGGTGGGGATTGCGTTGTATTTGTGGATTACTTTGGGTAGAATTGTCGTTTTCACAATATTGAGTCTACCTATTCATGAGCATAATATGTTTTTCCATTTATATAGATCTCTTTTGGTTTCTTCCAGTAGTACTTTGTACTTTTCTCTGTATAGGTCTTTAACATCCCTGGATAGATTTATCTCTAGGTACTTTCTTTGTTTAGGGGCTATTATAAATGGTATCATTTTCCTGATTTCTTTTTCATCATTCTCTTTATTGATGTATAGGAATCCAACTGATTTTTGTATGTTTATCTTGTATCCTGTCTCTCTGCTGAATCTTTCTATTAGTTCCAGTAGTTTTCTCATGGATTCTTTTGGATTTTCTATGCATAGTATCATATCATCTGCAAATAGGGACAGTTTAACTTCTTCATTACCAATTTAGATGCCCTTTATTTCCTTTTCTTGCCTTATTGCTCTAGCTAGGACTTCCAGCACAATGTTCAACAGGGGTGGTGATAAAGGGCATCCTTGTCTCTTTCCTGTTCTCAAGGGGAATGTTTTCAGCCTCTCTCCGTTAAGAAGATGTTGGTCATTGGTTTTGCATAGATGCCTTTTGTTATGTTGAGAAATTTTCCTTCTATACTTATTTTATTGAGAGTTTTTATCAGGAATGGGTGTTGGACTTCGTTGAATGCCTTTTCTGTGTCAATAGAGATGGTCATGTGATTCTTTTCTTTCCTTTTATTTATGTGGTGGATTACGTTGATTGATTTTCTAATGTTGAACCATCCTTGCATACCTGGTATGAATAGTATTTGGTTGTGGTATATCATTTTTTTTTTATATGGTGCTGAATTCTATTGGCTAGAGTTTTATTGATAATTTTTGCATCTATATTCATGACAGATATTGGTCTATAATTTTCTTTTTTTGTGGTGTCTTTGCCCGGTTTTGGTATCAGGGCTCTGCTGGTTTCATAGAATGAATTTGGAAGTATCACTTCCTTTTCCATGTTCTGAAATATTTTGAGTAGTACTGGCATAAGCTGTTCTCTGAATGTTTAGTAAAATTCTCCAGTGAAGCCATCTGGGTAAGGGTTTTTTTTTGGGGGGGGTTGGGATTTTTTAAATTATCTTTTCAATCTCTTCTCTTGTTGTGAGTCTATTCAGATTTTCAACATCATTTTGTGTTAGTTTGGATAGGTAGTGTGTTTCTAGAAATTTGTCAATTTCCTCTAGGTTTTCAAATTTGTTGAAGTACAGTTTTTCGTAATAATTTGTTATGATCCTTTTTATTTCAGCTGAGTCTGTTGTAATATTCCCCATTTCATTTCTTATTTGGGTTAATTGCATCCCCTCCTGTTTTTCTTTTGTCAGTTTGGCCAATGGTTTGTCTATTCTGTTGATCCTTTCAAAGAACCAACTTTTGGTTTTATTGATTCTTTCTATTGTTTTTCTATTCTATATTTCATTTATCTCTGCTCTGTTTTTTATTGTTTCCTTTCTTCTTGTGGCTGTGGGCTTCTTTTCCTCTTCTCTTTCTATTTGTTCAAATTGTGTTGCTAAAGTTTTGATTTTGTACCTTTCTTCTTTTTTGATGTGTGCATCTGTTGCTATAAATTGACCTCTGAGGGCTGTCTTTGCTGTGTCCAGAAGGTTTTGGTATGATGTGCTTTCATTCTTGTTTGATTCTAGTTTTTTTTTTTTTTTCCATTTCTGATTTCTTCTATTACCCAGTGGTTTTTAAGCAAGGTGTTACTCAGTTTCCATGTAATGGATTTTCTTTTCCTTGCTCTTCCTCTTGTTAATTTCTACTTTGATGGCTTTGTGGTTGGAGAAGATACTTAGTATTACTTCAGTGTTTTGGATTTTGTTGAGGGTTGCTCTGTGACCTACAATGTGGTCTATTCTGGAGAGCGCTCCATGTGCTTTGGAAATGAATGTGTACTTTATAGCTGGTGGATGAAGTATTCTATATATGTCTATGAGGTTAAGTTGGCTGATCGTGCCCTTTAGATCTTCTATACCTTTGTTGAGTTTCTTCCTAGATGCTCTGTCCTTTATTGAGAGTGGTGTGTTGAGGTCTCCTACTATTATTGTGGAACTGTCGATTTCTCTTTTCTGCGCTGTTAGAGTTTGTTTTATGTATTTTGGAGCCCTGTCATTGGGTGCACGGATGTTTATTATGGTTAAGTCTTCATGATGGATCATCCCTTTAATCATTATGTTTGTCTTTTATGGCGGATTTTGTCTTAAAGTCTATTTCGTCTGAGATTAGTATTGCCACTTCTGCTCTTTTTTGGTAGCTGTTTGCTTGATTTTTTTTTTTTTTTCCATCCTTTGATTTTTAGTACATTTACGTCTTTGTTTCTAGGGGGTGTCTCTTGTAGAGAGCATATTGATGTATCCTGTTTTTTTTGTTTGTTCGTTTGTTTTGTTTTTTAATCCCTTCTGTCACTCTGTCTCTTTATGGGTGCATTTAGGCCATTTACATTCAGTGTAATTATTAATAGATGTGAGATTATTGCTGTCCTTTTGCAGTGCTTTTTTTTTTTTTTTTGTGGTGCTGACATTTTCTTTGTTCCTCTTACTCTCCTGTGCTGAATTCCTTCTGTTTGTGAATTTCTTTTTCATTTCTTTTTTCTAGATTTTGTTTTTATTGAGACTTTATGTTTTTCTTCTTTATTTTGATGAGTAGGTTTGTTAACTTTCTTTGTGGTTACCTTAAAATTTACCTTTATCTTCCTGGGTTTGAACCAGTCTGTTATTACTTGGTGTCACATTGCCTTCCTCTCCACTAGAAAGTTCTATATTTACACCATTTATTCCCTCTTTTATTGTTCTGACATTGTTGTCATTTACAGATTAACCTCTCTGGTTTCCTGTTTTGTTTTGTTTTGTTTTTTTCCGGATAGTCCATGAGAGTTAATTTCCTATGTTGGTATCTGGCTGGTACAATCTCGCATCCTAGATTCAGGCTGTGGTCTGATGTCGTTTGTTCTCAGACCAATGGACTCCCTTTAATAATTCTTGTAAGTCTGTTTCGGTTTTTACATATTCCCTTCACTTCGGTTTATCTGGAAATGACCTAATTCCACCATCATATTTGAGCGAGAGTTTTACGGAATATATTACTCTTGGTTGGCAATTTTTTTCTATCAAGTTTTTATATATGTCATCCCATTGCCTTTTTGCCGGCGTGGTTTCTGCTGAGTAACCAGTAAACCAGAGCTTAGTCTTATTGTTTCTCCTCTGTATGCGACTTTTTGTTTTTCTTGAGCTGCTCTCAGGATTTTTTGTCTTCAGTTTTAGTGACTATGACTCTGACATGCCTTCGTGGTTTTTCTTTTGGGGCCTATCCTATATGGGGTTCATTGAGTTCTTGGATGGTCAGCTTTTTATCTTTCATGATTTTAGGGAAGTTTTCTGTCAGCAATTCTCCAATGATCCTCTCTGTGTTTTCTGTTTTCTCTCCCTGATCTGTAACTCCAATCACTTAAAAATTTTTTCTTTTGTTTGTATCCTACAAAATTCTCAGGGTTTCTTCATTTTTCTTTGTTCTTTTTTCTGATTTTTCTGCAAACATATTTGTATCGAAGTATTTGTCTTCAATTTCACTGATCCTGTCTGCCATCATTTCAAACCTGCTGGTCAGCCTTTTTCTATGACAGTCCATTTCTGAAATCTTGTTGTTTATCTTTTGAATTTCTAATTGTTGTTTTGTATGCTTTCTAGTTGTGAGTTTATTTTGGCATTTTGTTCCTGTATTATTTTCCTGAATTCTTCCATTTTTTTGTCTGTATTTTCCACGAATTTGTCTATTTTTTCCTTATTTTTGTTGCTTTTGGCTTTTACTCTTGGATAGCTCTGAATATTAGACATTTGAATTCCCTGTCAGGCAGTTCTAGTGACTTTCCTTCTACTGGAAAGTCATCTGGTGTCTTATTTTGGACGCCTACTGGAACCATCCTGTCCTTTTTTTTTTGTATGTTTTGGTATTGTCTGCTGTCTTCAGGACATTCAGTAGTTATTTTCTTCATTTATTGGTTGTAGATCTGTTTGTTTCATCCTGTTTTTTTGTTTTATTTGGTTATGTCTGAGCAAGTGGGCTGTGCATTCTTTGTTGGTTGTTCATCTGTGGTCACAATACTTTTCACCTCCTTGTCCAGTGGGCAGGTCCAGTCACTCAGCTATGGTGCAGCAGGGCATGTCCAGTTGAAGGGGATGGGCTGGGATGGGTTGTTTGTGGTATGTACTAGGACCAACAGGGTTGGCTAGGAATCAGTGCTGGGCAAGTTCCTGTAGGTGGTGCCTGTGCTACGTGGGGTGTGAAAAGAGTATATCTTTTGTTACCAGGTGCCCTGTCACCTCCTGGGAACTTTGTGAAGCATATTTCCTGTCCGCCAGTCTCCAATGTAGGTGGGGTGAATCTAAGCAGCCCAGATGCTGCACTTCCCGGCTGGCAGAGCCACCGCTGCCAGTCAGGAAGAGCAGAGGTAGAGCAGAAGGGTGAGGATGGTGGGCTGGGAAAGCATGTGTCACTGGTTACCAGGTGCTCTGTCTCCTCCTGGGAGCTCCATGAAGCTGCTTTCCCATGTTCCCTGTCTGCCAATCTCCAATAGGAGCCCAAGATGGCAGACCCGTGCCACATTAGCTATTAGGGAACCTCCACTCATATCTCTCCTTGCCCTCTGTCTCTGTCAGTTTCTTATTCTGTTCGGTGCTTGGCTGAGTTCTTTACGTCATCATTTGACACTTTGGGCTCAGAGCAATGTTTGTCTCTGTTTTATCTAGTTTTTTGGGTCTTTGCTGCGGAGGGACAGAGTGGTGCTTCTGTCTATAGCACCATGTTGGCCATAAGTCCTCCCTCTTCCTTTTTTTCACGGACCCTCCACTTTACTAAGCACAATGTCCTTCTCAAGAGATTGGTCCCTCCTGATAACATGTCTAAAATATGTGATATGAAGTCTAACCGTCTTCAATTCTAAAGAGCATTCTGGCAGTACTTCCTCCAAGACAGATTTGTTTGTTCTTCTGGCAGTCCACAGTATACTCAATATTCTTCCCCAACACCATAATCGAAAGACATCAATTTTTCTTCAGTCTTTATTATGGATTGTCCAGCTTTCTCATGCATGTGAGGTAATTGAAAACACCATGGCTTGAATCAGGCATACCTTAGTTCTCAAAGTGACATCTTTGCTATTTATCACTTTAAAGAGGTCTTCTGCTGCAGACTTGTGCAATGCCAATGATTTCTTGACTGCTGCTTCCATGGGCATTGATCGTAGATGCAAATAAAATAAAATCCTTGACAAATTCCAGCTTTTCTCCATTTATCAAGATGTTGCTTATTGGTCCAGTTGTGAGGATTTTTGTTTTCTTTATGTTGAGGTTTAATCCACATTGAATGCTGTAGTATTTGATCTTCATTAGAAAGTGCTTCAAGTGGTCTTCACTTTCAGCAGGCAAGACTGTGTCACCTGCATATCGCAGGTTTTTAATGAGTCTTCCTCCAACCCTGATGCCCCGTTCTTCTTCACATAATCCAGCTTCTCTGATTATTTGGTCAGCATGCAGATTGAGTAAGTACGGTGAGAGTATACAACCCTGATGCACGCCTTTTCTGATTTTAAACCACGTGATATCCCCTTGTTCTGTCTGAGTGATTGCCTCTTGGTCTAAGTACAGGTTCTATATGAGCAGAATTAAGTGTTCTGGAATTCCCATTCTTTGCAGTGTTATCCATAATTTGTTTTGATTCACAGAGTCAAATGCCTTTCCATCGTCAATAAAACACAAGTAAACATCTTTCTGGTGTACTCTGCTTTCAGCCAAGATTCATCTGATATCAGCAACGATAACACTGGTTTTATGTCCTCTTCTGAATCTGGCTTAAATTTCTGGCAGTTCCCTGTCAATGTACTTGCTGCAAACATTTTTGAATTATCTTCATCAAAATTTTACTTGTGTTTGATATTAATGATATTATTCAATAATTTCTGCCATGTAGCTGTCTACCCAATTTCCTGGCATAGATGAGTGAGCACTTCCAGTGTTGCATCAATTTATTGAAACATCTCATTTGGTATTCCATCAATTCCTGGAGCCTTGTTTTTTGCCAATGCTTTCAGTGCAGCTTGGGCTTCTTCCTTCAATACCATCAGTTCTTGATCATATGCTACCTCCTGTAATGGTTGAATGTTGGTACAGTGACTCTGTGGATTCTTTCCATATTCTTTTGATGCTTCCTACATCATTCAATATCTTGCCTATAGAATCCTCCAATGGTACAACTTGAGGACTGAATTTTCTCTTCAGCTCCTTCAGCTCGAGAGATGTTGAGCATGTTCTTCCCTTTTGGTTTTATATCTTCAGGTCTTTGTGCATTTCATTATAATACTTTGTCTTCTGAAGCTGCCCTTTGAAATCGCTTCAGCTCTTTCACTTCATCAAATCTTCCATTCGTTTTAGCTACTAAGCATTCAAGAGCAAGTTTCAGAGTCTCTTCTGACATCCACTTTTCTCTTATCTTTTTAATGACCTTTTGCTTTCTTCATGTATGATGCTTTGATATCACCCCACAACTCATCTGGTCTTCAGCTATTCCATGTTCCAATTATCAGTAGATGTTTGCAGCTGTTTCTTCTCATTTTGAGTCTTGCCACATTAGCAAATGAAGTTCTCAAAAGCTTTACTCCATCCATGTCATTAAGGTCAACTCGACTTTGAGGAGGCGGCTCTTCCCCAGTCATATTTTGAGTGTTTCCCAACCTGAGGGGCTCATCTTCTAGCACTATATCAGTCAAATCTATTTTTGAGATGGTCTCTGAATTCAGTTGGGATATACTCAAGGTCATAATTTGGCTTCCGCAGACTTGTTTTAATTTTCTTCAGTTTCAACTTGAATTTGCATGAGTAATTGATGGTCTGTTTTGTATTCGGCCCCTAGCCTTGTTCTTACTGATGATACTGAGCTTCTCCATCATTGCTTTCCACGGATGTAGTGATTTGATTCCTGTGTACTCTTTCTGTCAAGGTACATATGTATAGTTGCCATTTATGTTGTTGAATAAAGGTATTCACAAAATTCTATCATGCTGTCTCCAGCATCATTTCTCTCAGCAAGGCCATACTTTCCAACTTCTGATCCTTCTTCATTTCCAGCTTTCGCATTCTAATACCAGAAAACGAAACCCATTGGCGTTGAGTTGATTCCGACTCATAGTGACCCTATAGGACAGGGTAGAACTGCCCTGTAGGGTTTCCAAGGAGCGCCTGGTGGATTCGAACTGCTGACATTTTGGCTAGCAGTTGTAGCTCTTAACCACCCCACCGCAGGTTTCCTTCGCATTCCAACCACCAGTAATTATCAATGCATCTTGATTGCGTGTTTGATCAATTTCATTTCTGGCATTAGCGGCTGGTGTGTAAACTTGAATAATAGTCTTATTAATTGGTCTTTTCAGGCCTATGGATATTATTCTATCACTGACAGTGTTGTACTTCAGGATAGCTCTTGAAATATTCTTTTAGACAATGAATGCAATCCATTCCTCTTCATTTTGTTATTCCCTGCACAGTAGACCATATAATTGTCTGATTCAAAACAGCCAATACCAGTCCATTTCAACTCACTAATGCCTAGGATATCGATCTTTAGGTGCTCCATTTCATTTTTGTTGACTTCAAATTTTCCCAGATTCGTATTTTGTACATTCCACATTCCAATTATTAATGGGTGTTTGCAGCTGTTTCTTCTCATTTTGAGTCATGCCACATCAGCAAATGAAGGTCTCAAATCCATGTAATTAAGATTGACTCTACTTTGAGGAGGCAGCTCTTCCCCAGTCGTATTTTGAGTGTTTCCAACCTGAGGAGCTCATCTTCTGGCACTATATCAGACAATGTTCCACAGCTATCATAAGGTTTCCAATGACCAATATTTTTAGTAGATTACCAGGTCCTTCTTCCTAGTCTGTCCTAGTCTCAAAGCTCCGCTGAAACCTGTCTGCCATAGTGACCCTGCTAGTATTTGAAATACCAGTGGCATATCTTTCAGCATCACAAATCCATCCCAGCACGACAAACTGACAGATGAGTGGTGGCCAAATGGTGTAATCATTTCTTTTATCATCCATTCACTAATGGTAATCATTGTGCCATTGGTGGTAAATTTCTCTGTATGTCATTTCATCTTGTTCTGTTATAGCTGTTAGTGTAACAAACTTCTCTACTTTTTCCACCTTGTCTGTGTTCTCTTTCATTTGTCCTGCAGCTACTTATCTTTAAGTTTCAGGGAGGTCTGTCTTATGGCTTTATCATGTACAAAGACTGACCGTTTCTGTATGTCTGCTTTCTGCATGAGCACAATAACAAGGCAGAAAAGCATTACTTTTCCTCAGGCTGACATCCTGGAAAATATCATGCCCTAAAGAGAGAGGCTATGTCCCTGGGTGGTGCAAGTGGTTTGCACTTGACTACTAACCTAAAGGTTGGCAGTTCGAACCTACCTAGCAGTGGTGTGGAAGAAAGGCCTGGCAATCTTCTTTCCTAAGGATTACAGCAAAGAAAGCCCTATGGAGCAGTTTTACTACCAGGGCTCACCATGAATCAGAATCAACTCCACCACAAAGGGTTTGGTTTAACGAGAGAAGCTAATAGTCCTGCCTAACCCCATCTCTCCAAGCAAAATAGGAATTGAAGATATAAAATCAAAGCTTTTTCATCTTTACGAGAAATTCTCAACTTGGCCAGCCCCCTGAAATTGCATGCCTGCTTTATACTTAAATTGGTTTATGCATTTTTCTGGAAATGATCAGTATTTTTATTAGCTCCTTAGAGAAGCCAGGGTTTTTTTTTTTTTAAAGTGCTCTGAGCCTTGTACCCTCTTCCCTGTGTGAGTGACCATATCCAAAAGGCTGATTGTGTCCTTTCTATAAACCACTTTGTGTTCTGACTCCAGGAGGCTTCTTGAACCTTGTTTTCAAATGAACTCTATAAACCAACCCTCTGCTTAACAAAGGCATTTTGAAATACATGAATAATAAATACATCATAAAAATCCCTGTTTGAATAAAGAAGCATCAGAGAAGTTATGCAGTTCACTTAGCCACTGTTTTAGTTACTTTTATTAATATCATTAATGTTACTTATTGTTTCTTATTACTTTTCTAAATGACCTGAGTGCGGTCTCACAGGCTTTAGGGACCTTGCTTATGTGTTAAGTGAAAAAACAGTACACAAATGTTCTTTAACTCCAAACATTATTAAGGGTGAAGATTGAATTTAAGGCCTAAAAGTAATTCAATTGGAATGTGAAAAAACAGACACCATTACGTAACAAGCCCTTAGCATATTTGTACTTATGTCTGTATACATGATGTCAGCATACATACATTTATTACAGTGCTTTGGGCTTGGTTTATTTACCAACTGGCCTCTTAAAATTCTTGGGCGCACACACAAAAAATGGATCTTCATTAACCAGGATTTTTTTTTCTGGCCAGCGAGATTTTAAAGATGTTTTTTCCTTCGCTTCCTTCCTTCCTTCCTTGTAGTGTCCACGGTTAATGTGAATCTACAATCACTGCAATTTAGATGGATGCAACTCCATTTTAACAAATCACCAGGAGAATAACTCCCAGTGCAGAGTTTTCCTTCTAGATCTGATCATTGAACCAAAAACGCATTCCCGTGATGTTCTTGGTCTTTAATCATGATTAAGTAAGCGAACCGGAGATTTCACAAGGTGGGGGAGGGGCGAAGGGCGAATAGATCCCAAGATTTGGCAAATTCTTTATATTTTTTCCGACTTAAACCTCTGACCCTTTGGAGAGTACTGGCATCCCTGCAGTCCACCCACGCAAACGCGCGCGCTCACGCGCGCGCGCACAAACACGCTTTCGAATTTAAAGGTGTTCTAGCAAAATCCTCTGAGTTGCCAGTCTGAGACTTTACTTAGATAAAGAATTGGCGGGTTCTCAAGTTTCAGGTCTCTAGGTGCCAGAGCGACAAAGCGCACCAGCGCTGATAGGGCGCGTGCCAAGGCTCTCAGGTGGGAATTCGTGGCACTGCGAAGCGGTCGCTGGCGTAGGCACTAGAGCCAGGTGCAGCAGGGCCGAAATTCCACTCTTGGGTTCTCTTGCCCTGAAGCCGCCAGCAGCACAAAGCCAAGTTTGTTCCAAGAACACGCTTTTCCGCGCTTCTGCAGCCAGAGCAAGAGCTCGATTTCCCGGACAGATCCAGGGGCTTTCCTGAAGGATTCAGAGAGGAGGCAACCAGACACAACCCCAGCGTCCTCTGTAGATCCAACTCCCTACGGCTGGTGGGGACTGGAAGGAACGAGTCCAGATCACGGGACCTTCCCTGGTTGTGAGCCAGCGCCCAGCTGTCCTTGACCTCCTCTGCAGCCAGGGGCGCGAGCCGGAGAAATGAAAGTAAAACCTGTCCTGGCCCGGACCCAACTGGAAGCTGGAGACAAGTAGGACGCAGCCCGGGATAGACGGCCCATCCAGGGCCTGTGCGAAGAGCCCGACCTGCAGAGGAAGAAGTGAAAGGAAGAGATGGGAAATGGGGGACGAGTGAGAAAAACAGGCCACAGGCCCCCAACAGAGTAATAGCGCAGTGCAGACACCCACCGCCCCACCCGCTCTGCTGCGGAAATTGCCCTGCGGCCAGACAGGCGGCCTGAGCCGGGTGGAGTCGCCACGCTGCGCCTGCATCGCTCCTGGTGCCCCAAGCTCTTATCAAAACCAGAGCCAGGAATCTGTTCCTGGCCTTTAACTGGAACGCAGGTCCCTTCAGGGGACTCCCTCAGGGAAGAGTCAGAATAAATAACCCCGGCGCCGCCATTCCTTCCCTAGGTGCAATGTCCACGGCTCAGTCCTGAGAGCCAGAAGGCGGCTGAGCTAGCAGCGCACGGCCCAGGCCGCGCTGTGGCCAAGGTCCGGGCCGCCTAGCGCCCAGGCTCCTTTGCACTGGGTCTGAGAACCAGTATGGAAGAATGGGCAGGAAACTTAGAGATATGCTGGGGGCAAGTTTGGAGATGGGGAAACCGGAGAGAGACATGACTCGCCCACATTCACACAGCGAATTGTCCTAAGAATGAGGACTAGAAGTTGGTCAGCAGCGCCCGGTGGTCTCATGCCCTAGGCTTCTCAGTCTGGGTGTTAGAGTTTAGGACCTGAGGCTGACTGAGGTAGTAGGTGATATGACACTAGAGACCTGCATGCAAGAAGTAGGGAGCCCTTCGAGGCTGAGCCTTCAGTTTGGTCCCCAGATGGGAAGTATGAAAGTGAAGTCTAGAAGCAGCCATGGGAGAGTACAGGTGACAAACGTGTTTGGGGTGATTCATCATGAACAGGCACAAATCTTTGGGCGAGGGCTGGTATTCTCCTCTCCCCTTTGGCGAAGCGATGACCCCAGCCTAGAAGAATTCACACAGTGCCCCAGTCTTCAGTGCTTGCTTGAGGACCGAGTGAGATCTCTATTGCTTACTAGCTCTAATGTGACTTTGGGCAAGATGCTTCCCTTCTCTGAACTTCAATTTTCAACTTAGTGAAATGGGAAAAGTAATGTTACCTTCCTTGCTTAACTCAAGGGTTGGTATGGGGATCAGAGAGGATGAGAATGTGGCAGTGCTTTGTAAACTGTGGCGGTTAACATGCGTGAAGCATTAGTGTGCTCCCTGGCAGTCAATCCTCACGTTTACAGTGGGTGAGTGAAGGCTCCGAGGGCAGCCGGCCAAACTCTCAGGTTGTAACCTTATAAGGCATAATTGGATTCCAAAGGGGGGGCGGTGGTGGAATGAAACGACATCTTCTTCATTTTGGTCATTCCTATATTTCCAAATAGGCATGTAAAATCTGAAACTTAAGATATTGCCCCCCTCCAAATTCCAATTCTCGAATCAGCCTTTCAAAGCCTTGACCCTACTGCGAAATCTTACTAGCCCATCCCCGAATCCTGGAGTCTCCGCAGTTCTCAGGGGGCTGGCGAGCCCCGCTCCTCTTGGCTCTGCTCTGTGTCCTGCCCCTGCAGCTCTGAGCGAATTTGGGGTCGCAACCAGGTCAGAAGCCAAGCCGGCAGGGGGCGCGGTCCCACTCGAGACCACAGGTCCCCAAGTCTGAGGCTCCGACCACCGCGTGGTTACCCCGGCTGGCTCCTGCAGCACCAATCCAAAAGCCCTGCACTCTGGGCTGCATAGGTCCTTGTTAGGGACCTCAAGAGGTTGTATTGGCCCTACTTCTCCTGGTCTTGAGCCCTGAACCCTATCTCAGAGAGTCAGAGTTATGACAGTTCTTACACTAATCTCCTGGATCCCATCTCTGAGCCCTCGGGCACGCTCGGGCACGAGGGACCCCCAAACCCCATTCTCACTTGCAAGCAATGCGCGCGCCAGAATGCAAGAGCGCGCGCGCCCGAGCAAAAAAAGGGAGGGCGCGTGGGCAGCCCAGGCCCCGCCCCCGCGCTCTTATAAAGCGGAGGCAAGAGAGCTGGCCACTCAGTGGTTTCTTGGTGACACCAGGCAGAAGAGCTCGAGCCTTGCGACCTCTTGCTTCTCACCGCAACCAGACTTGGACGTTGAGGTTTTGCCACTGCCAGAGCGACGTCTCGGACTTTCTCCTCCCTATTTTTGGCAGATCCTCCCTTAGCAGGTAGGTGCCGTAAGCCCCGCGCGTTAACGGGGTCCCTTGCTGAGGCCGGAGGTTGGGAGCGCTGGGTAAGGGGTAAAACGCCCTTTGGAGGGTCTTCTGAGGGGTACACCCCAGTTTCGGGGCCAGCTCCAGCGCACAGCGATTCAGTTCCCTTTACTCCGTCAGCCAAGTCCCGGGAAGTTGAGCAGGAAACCTCTGGGAGCCTGGCGCTGTGCAGCGGCCTCCCCCGCGGGTCTGTCACTCGCCGGCTGGTGCAAACGCCGCTGGCGCTTTTCTGCGCCCCAGGGAGATAAGCGTCCGATTGCCAAGCCAAGCGCGAGCTGAGTCCGCCCGCGCCGGGGCCCCCACCCTCCCTTCGTGTCCCTCCGTGGCAACGCGACTGGCCCGGGTGCTCACACTCCACTTCTCTCTCTCCTCAGGGTCTACGCATCGTCGCCGGGATGAAGCTGGTGCCGGTAGCCCTGATGTACTTGGGCTTGCTAGCTTTCCTAGGCGCCGACACTACGCGGCTCGACGTGGCGTCGGAGTTCGGCAAGAAGTGAGTTCCGGGCAGCGCCTTCCGCAGTCCTAGTACCTGGCGGACAAGGGAAACTGGCCATTGGTCCCAAGGGGTTAGAAGTGATCCAGGGCAGGGATCCGTCGCCGGGGTCGGCCGCTCCGTCCGGCGCCGGGCAGGGTGCGGGCCAGGACGTCGCCCGTACGCGTGCGAATCTGGTTTGCTTGTGTTTTCTAGATGGAATAAGTGGGTTCTAAGTCGTGGAAAGAGGGACCTACGGGTGTCCAGCAGCTACTCCACCGGTCTCGCTGACGTGAAGGCCGGGCCTGCCCAGAGTCTCATTCGGCCCCAGGACGTGAAGGGAGCCTCTCGAAGCCCCCAGACCAGGTAACTTTGCTGGGAGCCGCCTGGGGGTGGGGATACGTGGGCCGGGAGACCTCTTGGTCCTGGGGATAGTCAGGGCTGGATGGCAGATCAGAGGGCGGGAGCCGTTTTCAGCAGTTTTCTTGGGTCCTAGAACGCTCCCATTCTTGGCAGCTTGGGCCAAAGTCCTACTTGATGGGGTCTCACGTTGCCCTTCTACCCCTCCACAGCAATCCGGACACCGCCCGCATCCGAGTCAAGCGCTACCGCCAGACCATGAACAACTTCCAGGGCCTGCGAGGCTTCGGCTGTCGCTTCGGGACGTGCACTGTGCAGAAACTGGCGCACCAGATCTACCAGTTCACGGACAAGGACAAAGACGACGTCGCCCCCAGAAACAAGATCAGCCCCCAGGGCTACGGTCGCCGGCGCCGGCGCTCCCTTCCCGAAGGAGACGGGCGCTGGACTCTGCTGTCGCTGGAGCCACAGGCGCGCGGAGCTTCAGCCTCCCGTGCGCACCGAGTGCTCACCGCCCTACTCAGGATTTAAGTGCCTGTGGCAGCAGTGAACAGCCGCGCAAGCATCCCGCGGGATCGGGCTGAGACAGTCTTGCAAAGACCCCCGAGTGGAGGAGGCACAGTCTGGCGAGTCCTGGCTTTGCAGGGGTCCCTCCTCCTCGCGGGGCAGCACTCCCTTCGCCCGGATCCGGCCCAGGTGCCCCAGGGGGGCAGAGGAATTGCAGGGAGTGTCTCTCAGGCTCGTGGAGAGGAGAAACAGAAATAAATGCTGAGACTCCCGGGGCAGGGGTCTGAGCCACTGCCGTGCCCGCCCACAAACTGATTTCTCACGGGGTGTCACCCCACCGGGGCGCAAGCCTCACGATTACTTGAACTTTCCAAAACCTAGAGAGGAAAAGTGCAATGCGTGTTGTACATACAGAGGTAACTATCAATATTTAAGTTTGTTGATGTCAAGATTTGTTTTGTAACTTCAAATATAGAGATATTTTTGTACGTTATATATTGTATTAAGGGCATTTTAAAGCAATTGCATTATTCTCCCGCCCCTTTATTTTAATACGAGAATGTCTCAGCGAGGTGTAACGTTGTTTGCTGTGTGGATTGTATGTGTGTGTGAAAGAGAGAGACTGATTACCCCCTGGGGAAGAAGGAAACACAATGTCTCTGTATAATCTATTAACATAAAATGGGTGATATGCAAAATAGCGAACCAATAAACTGTCTCAATGATGATTCATTCTCGGCTCAAGCGTCTTGGGAAGGGTGGGTGTCCCTTGTCCGGACCGGCTCCGGAGCCGTAGGGTCCCTCCGCCTGGTTTCAAAAAATACGACGGCCGCGCACGACGAGTGCTGGCCCCTCTGCCGTGCTGAAACCGCGCGGAATGAACTGTCACCAGCTCGGCTGTCCGTGTGGGGCACGCGGAGCGCGTGCCCTGGACGCGGGTCAGGACGTCGTGGGAACGCCCGAGGTCACCGCCTCGCGTGGTGGCTGGACCAGGAGGGGTGGGGTGAGCCCTAATGTAGAGGCGAACGAGGACTCTTCGGTTGCGCAACAGAGTCCCAGATTTACGGAGTTGCTCAAGGAACCCAGCGCAAAAAGGGCCTGTGGGAGTTGGGGTGGTCTCCAAGGCCTTCTAAGTGAGGGGTTTCCCCAGGCTGCAGCGGGGTGTTAAAGTTAGAAGCTCCCCCAGCAAAGTGTCGGGACGCCTCCGGGGAAACCACAGCTGGACCTGGTCAATAACCCCAGTCTTCTCTGGCCGGAGAGCCCAGGGGGCCAGCGAGCTCATAAGCGAGGCTGCAGCGCCCCCTACCGGCCGCCGCGCAACGGGCCCACGAACCTTCAGGCAGTACGTGCGATTTAATAGATCCTTTTTTTTTTCCTACGTGGGAGTCAGCACACAGCCTTAATAACAGAGTTAAAAAAAAAAGAAGTTCGCAGATGCCAACCAGGGCCGGCCCCCTCCCGCCCCCCGCCAGACCTGCACGGCGGCTCCGTGTTCTGGGACAGTGACTCAGCGCCCACACGCTGCGCAGCGTGCAGCTGCTGGCCGGAGGCGGGCGGGACGGACGTGCCGCCGGAACCGTGCGCCTCCGACGGCCTGAGACCTTCATTGTTCCGCCTTCCCTCGCTGCTCTCCTCTTCCTTCCTCCTTCCCAAGCTTTTTTCATTTTTTTTCTCCACTTCTCTCTCACCTTCCTTTCGCCTCCTTGCTTTATGCTTTGTTATGTTAGAAGGTTGATCCCAGTTCTGGTGATAGAAGCTGAACACCAAGACCTCACTGTATGACTAGAAAGGACAGGGGTGTAGTGGAACGGTTAATACAGAAGGAAGAGAGGTGGTAGAGGGAGGCGAGATACCTGCCTATGGAAGAGGCACCCCTGTTTTTTTATTTCCTTGCCCCATTTGTCTCATCCAGTATCCTGAAGACCCAGGATGGAGATCAAATGCTTGCCCTTTCCAGACCCAATGCTTGTCCTTTCCAGAAAGTTTGCCTGGTCTCTCCATTGCAAACCGTGGCTGGAATGTTGGTGCTTCTAGTGATCTCAGAAACCTTCCTCACTAAGAAAAGCTTGAAGGTGAGTTTGGAGAATGGAAATGTTTCTGGCAACAGCCCCCTCCTGGGCCTTTTGCTTCTATTGCATATCACAGGACTCCCTCAAAGGGGCTGGGATGGTGAGTTCCTTTAATGCACACTGAAAGGAGTGGGCCCTAGGTCTGAGGTCCTGAGACAACAGGATTATGAAGCAGTTTAAATTGAAAAGAAAGTAGACCCTGGCACATGGAATTTCCCTAGGGCCATGCAAGGCCTCAATTTTGGGCACTTAGCTGTTGACAGTGTCAATCCTCAAATAGTTCATTTCCCTGATTGATCTTAACAATAATTTTGTGAAATTCACCGCAATTAAGGGGATACAAATGAAGCAAAAGATCATTGGTGTCCTCAAGGGCCTTTTTACAAATATTCACTTGGATTGCTGGGCCAGGCACTGCATAAGGTACAAGGCATGTATGAATGAAAGAGTGAATAAAAATTCCATTCGTGGAATTTCTGTGCCAGTGTGTGGTTCCGGGTGGTCTAAAGGGGCTACAGAAACTACAGAGAGCCGCAAACACTTGCACCTCCCAGACAGTGGCTCATGATTAAACCATAGCCGCAGAGCTCTCCAGCCAAACCTCACTCTGGCTGGGCTTCAGGCTGCAGACAAAACTGCCAAAGGCCAGTTGGGCACTAGCTTAGGGCTGTTTTGAGCAGGGGACGGGCATCTAGCCTCCTGCTGAGGGAGTCTTATGACTTCAGGGAATCCAAAGCAAGTGAAGGAGATGGTTCAGCTCTGAGATAAAGGGGCAGCTGCTCAGCTGGAGTCCTTCCCAACTGGAAATCCTGTGACTGGACACATGTCTGAGGAGACAGAGACCCTCCTGAGAACAGTCTTGTTTGAGTTCAGGATTGACTAAAGGTCACCATCAAACCCTGGGGCCCTTCACTGGAGGAGTTCAACTTAACTTCTAGAGTTTTTTTGTTTGTTTGTTTTGTTTTGTTTTTTAATTAGGTGCGGAAACCTAGCAGGATTGGGCTCCCTGATGCCGACAACGCATCATATATCAACAGTGATGAGTCACTTGTGAGCTGATTTGACCTGTCCGAAACTGAGAAGTTGTCACAGCTTTTTATCTTTAGCTACTGTTCCTGGCTGTGGGAATGGTACCATCCATTTGTAATCAGACACGCAGTACCAGGCGATTTCTTGAAAAGCCAACACCTTGGCTGAACAGCTAAGGGTGGAGGGCAGTGATGAGGAGGGGTGAAAATGGATTCTTTCCTTAGCACCTCCTTTGTGTCAGACCTTCTCCTAGCCACTTTGTATACCTTATCTCCTCTGGTCCTTACAGCAGCCTTGTAAAGTAGGTGTTGTTATCTCTGCTTGTAGACAAGGAAATTGAACTTCAGAGACATAAAGTAACTTAGCCAAGGTTACACAGTGAGTAATAAGTGGTGGAGTCTGGATTTGCACCCAAGTGCTGTGGGCTATTTTAATGCTATGAAGACATACGGAGTAAAGTAGGATAATTTTAACATCTGGATTCTCAAGCCAGATGTCCCCAAATGCCCTCTAATATAGGGATGGCTTAGGTAGGTGATTTACACCTGTGGTTGTGAAACATTTACATGAGGGCTGGCAGGCTGGGAAGGAGAGCTGCTTCAGCTGTGAGCTCCAGTGAGTGCAAAATAAATAAATGAAGTGAGTTTTAATATTTCTTGGTCCCGGTTTGAAGCAGGGATTATAAATCAGGAATAGCCATTTTTTTCCCGCCTGAGTTAAGCCACTGACCTCTTTGGTTTTCATTGCTAAATATAGTTAGAACATACACTGAAGGCCTCAAGAGCTAGCTTCTAAGGAAAGGCCTTCTGAGCTATTCCTGGCCAAACTCGGTCCAACACTAGGTCTTGAGTCGCCTGGAAGAACACCTGTGTCCACAAGGTTACAAATAGTGTTTCCACCCTTGAGGTGGAACCTTTTGTCTTTGGCTCAAGGAATCTTTTCAGAGGGTGTTTTGAGCTGATTCTAAGAGTTATGAGTGCTGCCCCTCCTTCCTCAAGCCCTGAAGGAGAGGGCCTCCTTATCCTTGTTCCCACAGAGGTTTCTGCCAAAGTCAGATTGGAGGCTTGGTCTTCATTTGCATGGAAAGAAGGGTGAGGCTAGATAGCTATCTGGTGGTCCCACTGGCCTTATTCCAGAGCTATTTTGGAACATTCTGGAAAAACAATAAAATGACTGTGGCCACACAGGCAGCTGACTTTAGTAGGTTATTGTACATTTATTTAACAGCAGAAAGAAGCTCTGAGTAGTAAGATGAATTTTTAAAACATAAAAAAATGCATTTTACTAATTATACAATGTTTTTTCAGTATAGAAAAAAAGAAATAAGACCTTTCATACCACTTCAGAGATAACCACTATTAATATTTTAGAATACATCCTTTTAAATGTTTTTATACATTATATGTGTACACATATAAACTTTTTTTTTCTTTAAATTGACCTCAGGTGCAGAGAGCTGAATCAAACATGCTCCTCAGTTTAAGGCAAGTTGTCACTATCAGTCTGTGCAAGTCCTCTTACTTGTTTTATTTACATTATATTTTCTCAATTCAGTGTCCCTTCCCATCCTTCATAGGGATCCTCTTTGACATGCTTTATATACAGTAAAACCTGTGAAAGCTGGAACCTGTGTAAAGCAAGAGCCTGTAAGAGAAGGAAGACTCAAATATTTTCCACTAAAATGAGTGATACAAAAGTGGTAAGTCTGCACGCTGTCAAAGACGGAAAACTTACATGACCTGGAAAAACAAGGCAGTCCTGGTGCATTTCCAGCTGTCACAGGTTTTGCTGTACTTATATACATAAACTCTTGTAAAATCTCTTGTTTTGTGACTATGTGTTTTTAATATACAAATATATTGTTTTAAAACTTTTGTTGTTCCCTACTTTATTTACTCAATTCTTTAAAAAAAATCTGTCCCTGTACATTGTTTCTTCTTATTACCACATAACACTCTGTAGTATGCACCTACCACATTTTACTGTTGTCCCTTAATGAGGAACGGTTAGGTTGCCTCCAGCACCCCTCTGCCAAAAATAATGTAATGAACATCCCTTTTCATGCCCCCCTATGGATCGGAATAAGAATTTCTTGGGAACATATGTCCAGGAATGGCATCACTTGGTCCAAAGGCTTCTACATACCAATTATGCTGAATTCTGTGAGATTGCTTTCCAGAGTATCTATGCCAGTTTGTATTCCCACCAGCTATGTGTGTGAGTTTCCATCTCCCCATACCCTTGTCAGGAATCCATTTTTCTGATCTTTGTCATCCTGATAGGTATGTTACCAATCGCCAATCTAATACAAAGAGTCCTTGTCTTTCCTGAGTAAGAATACATGCAAAAGACAAACTTTATCTTCAGCAAGGTTTATTTTGCTGGAGTCAAGCAAAAAGAGTCAGCGGGGAACTAAGCCTCTCCAAAAGGCTGACTCAAAAAGGGAAGCAAGGCTAGGCTTATATGAGTTCTGTGGAGACAATAGAGTAATGAATAGTTAGTGGGCTTCTTTCAAGGGGCGGGTACTTCTCAGAATGGTGGTGCATTTTAATAGGTTGCACAGGCATCTGGAAGCTAAGATGGAACCCCCTGATATTCAAGATGGAGTCCTCTCGGCAGCCCTTGGCATCACTTATTATGGGATATAGTGCAAGTGCGCTGATTTTTGGCACTACATCCTCATCTTTGGAGGGCTAAGGAAGGTTAAACAGCCGTCACACTTTGTTCTTCTGTGCATGGGAGAGCCTATAAAGCAGGGAGGAACTAGAAAAACACTAAGAAGGAGATAGTAATTCATGGGTTGTTTTAACCTTATCTCATGTTGACAGGGTGTGGTTCCTGTTTACCCAACTTCTAGATGGTTATCTTTTAACAGCTCTTTTGTTCCACCAGCACAGTTAACCCTATCTGTCTCAGGTATAAAGTAGTATGGCACTATGGTTTTAATTTCCATTACTCTGGTTACTAGTGAATTTTAGCATATCTTCATTTATTTGTTGATCATTTGGACTTTCTCTAAGGGGCCATGCATTAAAAAAAAAAAAAAAAGGTGGAATCATGTTGGTCTGTAACTCTTTTCCCCCACATGGTATATTTTGGGCATCTTTCCATATCAATAAATATGTCTCTACCACATCATTTTTATTATCTGTACAGTATTTCATCATATGAAGATATAATTTGTTTAACCAGTCCACTGCTGTTGGACATTAAGATTATTCTCTCTAAGTTTTTACCATTAAAAAAATTCCCCAATATCTTAAACGCTAGCAAGCAGCCATCTAAGATGCATCAATTGGTCTCAACCCACCTGGCTCAAAGGAGAATGAAGAACACCAAGGACACAAGGCGATTACGAGCCCAAGAAACAGAAAGGCCCACAAGAACCAGAGACTACGTCATTCTGAGACCAGAAGAACTAGATGGTGCCCGGCTACAACCAATGACTGCCCTGACAGGGAACACAACAGAGAATCCCTGAGGGAGCAGGAGAGCAGGGGGATGCAGACCCTAAATTCTCATTAGACCAGACTTAATGGTCTGACTGAGACTAGAAGGACCCTGGTGGTCATGGCCCCTAGACCTTCTGTTGGCCCAGGACAGGAAGCATTCCCGAAGCCAACTCCTCAGACATGGATTGGACTGGACAATGGGTTGGAGAGGGATGCTGGTGAGGAGTGAGCTTCTTGGATCAGGTGGACACTTGAGACTATTTTGGCATCTCCTGCCTGGAGGGGAGATGAGAGGGTAGAAGGAGTTAGAAGCTGGCGAAATGGACACGAAAAGAGAGAGTGGAGGGAGAGAGCGGGCTGTCTCATTGGGGGAGAGTAATTGGGAGTGTGTAGCAAGGTGTATATGGGCTTTTATGTGAGAGACTGACTTGATTTGTAAACTTTCACTTAGAGCACAATAAAAATTACTAAAAAAAAAATTCCCCAGTAAACATCTTGTGTGTTCATCTTCGGGCAAGTTTCTGACTATTTTTTGGGATAAATTCTTATAGAAGCAAAATTACTGAGTCAATGGGTGTTTTAGTCATCTAGTGCTGCTATAACAGAAATACCACAAGTCTATAGCTTTAACAAAGAAAAATTATTTTCTCACAGCCTAGTAGGCTGTAAGTCCAAATTCAGGTGTCAGTTCCAGAGGAAGGCTTTGGTTCTCTGTCATCTCCGGAGGTAGGTCCTTCTCATCGGTCTTCCCTGGGACTAGGAGCTTCTCCATGAATGAACCCCAGGTCCAAAGTATGTGCTCTGCTCCCGGTGTTTCTTTCTTGGTGGTATGAGGTCCCTAACTCTCTGCTTGCTTCCTTTTTTATCTCTCCTAAGGTAAAAGGTGGTACAGGGCACACCCCAGGGAAACTCCCTTTACATTAGATCTGGGACATGACCTTAGGAAGGGTGTTACAATTCCAACCTAATCCTCTTAACATAAAATTACAATTGCAAAACGGAGGACAACCACAGAATACTGGGAATCATGGCCTAACCAAGTTGTCATATATTTTGGGGGGACACAATTCAATCCATGACAATAGGTATGCACTTTTTGTTGTTGTTGTTAAGGATTTGATACATATTGCCAAATCGCCCTCTGGAAAGATCAATTTGTACTTCTACTGACAGTCTGTAAATGTCAAAAAAAAAAAAAAGCTAACATTAATAATAATTTTGTTGTATCATTTTATAACCAGTCCCTGAAAAAAAAACAAAAACCAGAAAACTGTAGCCTTTGGAGGGTTCTGAATTTATTTGAGTGTCTCAGTTCCTTTTCTTCTGTCCCTAAGCAAGCCTCTTTGTTGCTAAGAAGAGGAAAATCCTCCCCAAGGCTCGGCAACTGCTTTTCAGGTCAAGCTTTCCATTCTGGTTTTTAGTTTAGTTACCTTGGTTTGGTCTTCTGTGAATTTCCCATGTTTTCTTGGGAGTTCAGCTATGCATTTAAAAAGATGTTAATTATATTTTATCTAGCATTTCTAGATGCTTTATTTATTTTTTTTTATTGCAGGACGATTTTCAGTTTAGTCTGTCATAATGTCAGACATAGAAGTCAGCATCAGCTGTTCTCATTATTATTTTAATATAGGTCGTTGATCACTAGTGAGATTAAATATTTTTCATGACTTTTTTTTATTATTTAGATCTGTTATATATTGTTTTTTGAAGTTATTGATCCTTTTTTTTCTGTTGGGCCATTTATCTTTTTTCCTATTGATTTGAAGTAGTTCCTTACTGATTAAAAATATTAAAGTTTTGTCATGTACATACATAACATTCTTTTTTTTTTCCTTTTTTTGTGGAGTGTGGTTTATTTTTTGCCATCTAAAAATTGTAAATATTAATCAAACATCAAGTTTTTTAGTTTCTGCTTTTGTTGGCTTGCTTAGGAAGTCCTTCTCAGCCTCAATATTTTTAGAATATTCATCCCTATTTTTTCTATTACTTTTATGGTTTCACTTTTTAGTTTAGATGTTTCCATGCAACTGGAATTTATTTCAGTATATGATGTGAGGTAGGGGTTTAACAATTTTTTTCCTTTGTTGTCCAACACAAAAACTGAGTAATGCATCTTTCCTTCAGGATTCAAGATGATTCCTCCATCATATGCTGCAGAGGTTTTCAAGTTGTATTCTGCAGAGTCACAGAGTTCCCCTGTTACTTCTGCAGTTTCCTAGGGAGACAAGGGGAAAAAGCCAAAGAGCTAGACTCTCCAGCTCCTGGTGGAGCAGCTTTACTCTTTTGTTTCTTTGTTTGTTTTATATGTTGGGGCTCCATGTTAGATTTTATTTGAAGAAAGAGTTCATCTACCTGCAAACCAGTAATATAATAAATTCTTAAACAGTAAGTATTTATTCTGTTTCAGGTCCTTCTTTTCTCTTCCATTGCTCAGTCTGTCTCTTCCTGCACCAGTTTAACAATTAAAAAATTATTATGAAAATTTCCAAACTTCCACAAAGATAAAGATATTAATATAAAGAATCCCTGTATGCCCATCATTAAAATCCAACAATTATCAAGCTTTTCCACACTTGCTTTTCCTATCCCTTCTCCTTTTGTGGTGTTTGTTTTTGTTTCTTGGCAAAGTATTTGTTTTCTTTTTCTTTATTTCTCCTTTTTCTTTCCTAGACATAATATCATTGCACCCAAACACACTTCAGTATGCATCTGTTAAAAAAAAAAAATGAATTAATTAAAAAAAGAATGTTTTAAACTCTATCAGCATTGAAAAGTGAGATAGACAGCTCCACAATTATAGTAGGAGACTTCAACGCACCACTTTCGGTGAAGGACAGGACACCTAGAAAGAAGCTCAATAAAGACACCGAAGATCTAAATGCCACAATCAACCAACTTGGCCTCGTAGACATTTACAGAACACTCCACCCAACAGCAACCAAGTATATGTTCTTCTCTAGTGCACATGGAACATTCTCTAGAAGAGACCACATATTAGGTCATAAAGCAAGCCTTAGCAGAATCTAAAACACTGAAATATTACAAAACATCTTCTCTGACCATAAGGCCATAAAAGTGGAAATCAATAACAGGAAAAGCAGGGAAAAGAAATCAAACACTTGGAAACTGAACAATACCCTGCTCAAAAGAGACTGGATTATAGAAGACATTAAGAATGGAATAAAGAAATTCAGAGAATCCAATGAGAATGAAAACACTTCCTATCAGAACCTTTGGAACACAGCAAAAGCAGTGCTCAGAGGTCAATTTATATCAATCAATGCACACATCCAAAAAGAAGAACGGGCCAAAATCAAAGAACTATCCCTACAACTTAAACAAATAGAAAGAGAGCAACAAAAGAAACCCACAGGCATCAGAAGAAAACAAATAATATAAATTAGAGCTGAACTAAATGAAATAGAAAACAGAAAAACAATTGAAAGAATTAACAAGACCAAAAGCTGCTTTTTGAAAAAATCAACAAAATTGATAAACCACTGGCCAAACTGACAAAAGAAAAACAGGAGAGGAAGCAAATAGCCCAAATAAGAAATGAGAGGGGCGATAATACAACAGACCCAACTGAAATTAAAATATACTATGAAAAACTATACTCAAACAAATTTGAAAACCTAGAAGAAATGGATGAATTCCTAGAAACACACTACCTACCTAAACTAACACAAACAGAGGTAGAATAACTGAATAGACCCATAACAAAAGAAGAGATTCATAAGGTAATCAAAAAACTCCCAACAGAAAAAAAGCCCTGGTCTGGACGGCTTTGCTGCAGAGTTCTACCAAACTTTCAGAGAAGAGTTAACACCACTGCTATTTAAGGTATTTCAGAGCATAGAAAAGGACGGAATACTACCAAACTCATTCTATGAAACCACCATATCCCTGATACCAAAACCAGGCAAAGACACTGCAAGAAAAGAAAATTACAGACCTATATCCCTCATGAATGTAGATGCAAAAATCCTCAACAAAATTCCAGCCAATAGAATTAAACAACATATCCAAAAAATAATTCACCATGACCAAGTGGGATTCATACCAGGTATGCAGGGATGGTTCAACATTAGAAAAACAATTAATGTAATCCACCACATAAATAAAACAAAAGAATCACATGATTTTATCAATTGATGCAGAAAAGGCATTTGACAAAGTTCAACACTCATTCATGATAAAAACTCTCAGCAAAACAGGAATAGAAGGAAAATTCCTCAACATAATAAAGGGCATTTATACAAAGCCAACAGCCAACATCACCGTAAATGGAGAGAGCCTGAAAACATTCCCACTGAGATTGGGAACTAGACAAGGATGCCCCTTATCACCGCTCTTATTCAACATTGTGCTGGAAGTCCTAGCCAGAGCAATTAGGATAGATAAAGAAATAAAGGGCATCCAGGTTGGCAAGGAAGAAGTAAAAGTATCTCTAAAATCTACATGATTTGCGGATGCCATGATCTTATACACAGAAAACCCTAAGAAATCCTCCAGAAAACTACTGAAACTAATAGAAGAGTTCAGCAGAGTATCGGGATACAAGATAAACATACAAAAATCAGTTGGATTCCTCTACACCAACAAAAAGAACATCGAAGAGGAAATCACCAAATCAATGCCATTTACAGTAGCCCCCAAGAAGATAAAATACTTAGGAATAAATCTTACCAGAGCTGTAAAAGACTTATACAAAGAAAACTACAATACACTTCTGCAAGAAAACAAAAGAGACCTACATAAGTGGAAAAAAGTGCCTTGCTCGTGGATAGGAAGACCTAACACTATAAAAATGTCTGTTCTACCAAAAGCGATCTATACATTTAATGCAATTCTGATCCACATTCCAAAGACATTTTTTAATGAGTCGGAGGAACAAATCACCAATTTCATATGGAAGGGAAAGAGTCCCCGGATAAACAAGGCATTATTGAAAAAGAAGAACAAAGTGGAAGGCCTTACTTTACCTGATTTTGGAACCTATTATACCGCCACAGTAGTCAAAACAGCGTGGTGCTGGTACAACAACAGATACATGGACCAGTGGAAGAGAATTGAGAATCCAGACATAAATCCACCCACATGTGAGCAGTTGATATTTGACAAAGGCCCCAAACAGTTAAATGGGGAAAAGACAGTCTTTTTAACAAATGGTGCTGGCATAACTGGATATCCATCTGCAAAAAAATGAAACAAGACCCATACCTCACTCCATGCACAAAAACTAACTCAAAATGGATCAAAGACCTAAATATAAAATCTAAAACGATAAAGATCATGGAAGAAAAAATAGGGACAATGTTAGGAGCCCTAATACATGGCATAAACAGTATACAAAACATTATTAAGAATGCAGAAGAAAAACTAGATAACTGGGAGCTCCTAAAAATCAAACACCTATGCTCATCCAAAGACTTCACCAAAAGAGTAAAAAGACTACCTACAGACTGGGAAAAAGTTTTTAGCTATGACATTTCTGATCAGCGCCTGATCTCTAAAATCTACATGATACTGCAAACACTCAGCTGCAAAAAGCCAAATACCCAATTAATAAATGGGCAAAAGATATGAATAGACACTTCACTAAGAAGACATTCAGGTAGCTAACAGACATATGAGGAAATGTTCACAATCATTAGCCACTAGAGAAATGCAGATCAAAACTACAATGAGATTTCATCTCACTCCAACAAGGCTGGCATTAATCCAAAAAACACAAAATAGTAAATGTTGGAGAGGCTGTGGAGAGATTGGAACACTTCTACACTGCTGGTAGGAATGTCAAATGGTACAAACACTTTGGAAATCAATTTGGCGCTTCCTTAAAAAGTTAGAAATAGAAGTACCATAGGATCCAGCAATCCCACTCCTTGGAATATATCCTAGAGAAATAAGAGCCTTTACATGAACAGATATATGCACACCCATGTTTATTGCAGCACTGTTTACAATAGCAAAAAGATGGAAGCAACCAAGGTGCCCATTAGTGGATGAATGGATAAATAAATTATGGTATATTCACACAATGGAATACTATGCATCGATAAAGAACAGTGAGGAATCTGTGAAACATTTCATAATATAGAGGAACCTGGAAGGCATTATGCTGAGTGAAATTAGTCAGTTGCAAAAGGACAAATATTGTATAAGACCACTATCATAAGAACTTGAGAAATAGTTTAAACTGAGAAGAAAACGTTCTTTTGCTGTTACAGGGGGTGGGGGGGTGGGAGGGGGCATTCACTCATTAGATAGTAGATAGGAACTACTTTAGGTGAAGGGAAAGGCAGCACACAACACAGGGGAGGTCAGCATAATTGGACTAAACCAAAAGCAAAGAAGTTTCCTGAATAAACTGAATGTTTCAAAGGCTAGTGTAGCAGGGGCAGGGGTCTGGGGACCATGGTTTCAGGGGACATCTAAGTCAATTGGCATAATAAAATCTATTAAGAAAACATTCTGCATCCCACTTTGAAGAGTGGCATCTGGGGTCTTAAACGCTAACAAGCAGCCATCTAAGATGCATCAATTGGTCTCAACCCAGCTGGATCAAAGGAGAATGAAGAATACCAGGGACACAAGGCGATTAGGAGCCCAAGAGACAGAAAAGACCACATGAACCAGAGACTACATCATCCTGAGACCAGAAGAACTAGATGATGCCCGGCTACAACCTATGACTGCCCTGACAAGTAGCACAACAGAGAACCCCTGAGGGAGCAGGAGATCAGTGGGATACAGACCCCAAATTCTTATAAGACCAGACTTAATGGTCTGACTGAGACTAGAAGGACCCTGGTGGTCATGGCCCCCAGACCTTCTGTTGCCCCAGGACAGGAACCATTCCCACAGCCAACTCTTCAGACATGGATTGGACTGGACAATGGGTTGGAGAGGGATGCTGGTGAGGAGTGAGCTTCTTGGATCAGGTGGACACTTGAGACTATGTTGGCATCTCCTGCCTGGAGGGGAGATAAGAGGCTGGAGGGGTTAGAAGCTGGCGAAATGGACATGAAAAGAGAGAGTAGAGGGAGAGAGCGGGCTGTCTCATTAGGGGGAGAGTAACTGGGAGTGAGTAGCAAGGTGTATATGGGTTTTTGTGTGAGAGACTGCCTTGATCTGTAAACTTTCACTTAAAGCACAATAAAAATTATAAAAAAAGAGAATGTTTTCTTACATAACAAAAATATTATTATATATTATTGCAGTTAACATTAATTCTGTGGTATCTTTTCATAATCAAATTTACCTGTTTCAAAATGGCTTTTTACAGTGATTTGTTCAAAACAGGCTCCAAACATGGTTGTTACATATCTAAAGTTACTTTTATCTAGAACAATTTCTCTCCCTTTGGTTTCCATATTATTGACTTGTTGAAGAAAACAATGTTTTAATAATTGTCATTTAGAACTTTTACGATCCAGATAAATCTGGATTCTCCACTCCGCCTGTGTAGGCTTAGCCAGAACACCCTGACCTGCTTTACTTGGAGTGGTCAATGTTGCAGTATTTCTTACATAAAGAGAGGACAATCTTAAAACGTTAATCTTCCTGCTTTTCTTTGGTACACTTTTTCCACTTGACCTTTTCTGTAGTAAGTCAGAGGCGTTGCCTCGAGGACAATTAGGATTGGTACAACCGGAATACGAAGACAAAGAAACAGAATAAAACGGTCAATATTCAGTTTTCTGACTTTTAAAATACCCTCTTGAAGTTCACATCAAAAACAATAGTTTTGAAAGCCAAAACTTTTTATTTGCAGAGAGCCAGGCTTTGTTGAGCGGAGAAAAGCCTCTTGAGAATCAAAAGGGAAGACTAGGAATCATCAGAGATTGAGTTTTACCCTAAGAACATATTGGAAAGAGACTAGAGGGAGAGCCAGACTAAGCCCCCTTCACCCCAGGGACCTCTAGGCTGGGGAGAGCAGGGGCCTACAAGGAGATTGATGGGAGGCCTGAGGGGGAGGAGTCCCACAGAGAGGAGGATGTGTGAGCGGAGATACTGCTGATCAGCCGCAGGAACCCCGTGGAGGCCAATCAAATGCCTGGAGCTCATCTCCTGCCCTTTGAGCAAGTCCCACTGTTGCCTGAGCTGAAGGGCCATGCTAGCTGTTCTTTCCATACTGCTTGGTGGTCTTTCATCCACAACAGTCTGCAGATCACCCTTAGATGGCCCAGCAGAAGTGACACTTGCCTTTGCCCAGAGCCATTGCTAAGCCCTATCCAGGTTGCCCCACATGGCAACCAGAGGACATTAATAAACCAACCTGCCCTCTGCTTCTTGGATCAAAAGAGGGGCATTTATAACACCAATGGGGTGATAAAGCTGAACAGATAGCCACTCACCACTGTATATGGGTAGGTTTGGACACTGGGAATGAGTCCCTGGGTGGCACAAGTGGTTGAGCACTGGACTTCTAACTGTAAGATTGGCAGTTTGAACCCACCCAGAGGTGCCTCAGAAGAAAGGCCTGGTGAACTGCTACTGAAAGATCATAGCCTTGAAAAGCCTATAAGGTGCAGTTTTACTCTGCGCATGTGGGGTCATCATAAGCTGGAACCAACTCAAGAGCAGCTGGTTGGTTTGTTTGCTTTTGAACACTGAGAAGACTCATTCCATTACATTCACAAGTCACATATGGAATGGGATCTCCCAGCCTGGTTTTGCTTCAGTGTTCTGAACTAACCTGTTGTCTTCACCTGATGGGTTTGTTCCACCAGTTAGAGCAGTCATCTTTAACCTCTTCTGCATGTTAAAATCACTGGGACCCTATCCCAAACCAATTGAATTAGACTTTCTGTGGGTGGGGCATAAGACCATTGTGTGATTGTGGCTACAGTTTTATCTTTGTGAGGCCACTTAACTGTTCAGTCCAGGCATTATCACTCTTCAACTGTGTAAAAATTGCAACCCAGTGGTCCTAACAACTAATAAGAGTTCATTTTTTTGTTTTAGATTGGGGGTTGTATCCAGTAACAAAGCCAGAGATAGAAGGATTAACTGCAATCAGAAGAGGCAGGTGTTTGGAGAAGAGAACAGCTGCAGGTGATGGGAAGAAGGCCAGCCAGGGTGAGGTAACAGGCAACAGGTGGCTGTTCTGTAAGGAGTTGGCATTAAGGAGGAATAGGAGGCAGTCAGAGGGCATCAAGAATGCAGAGGGCCCTGCAGTGGGTGGCCTAGGAGCAAACTACAGAAAGGGTCTAGGGAGGCCCAGCTGTAGGAAGCAGAGGACTTCAATTACTGTTGTGGAAGACACTAGCAAGAACAGGCAGGACCATAGTCCTAGAGACACAGTGTCATGCCGGGTCTAAGCACCAGGCACAAAACAAGGGTTGGGGAATCAGGACTGGGCCACTGATTCAGGGCAAGCTGGATTTCATTCATTCATTGAATCAATCAACAATATTTTATTGAGTTTCTACTTAGTGTTTGCCGTGTTTCCTGGCCTGTATATTCTGGTAATGCTGTGGTCCAGATGAGAGAGATATTGGCTCAGATTAGGAGAGTAGCATTGAAAAGCAATTTAATCCTGAAACAACCCAACATGGAGGTGATACTCCTTAAATCTCCTTGACCAGGCATGTACCTACTTGTTGAGGGTTCCAGAGACTTCGTTTTCAGAGAGAGGGAACTGTGGGAGTAGGGAACAGGCAGGTTATTTATAACTAACCCAGGTGTATGATTTTTCTCTGCAGGAGAAAGCAAAATTTCAGTTTATACAAAGTTTTCACTGGCACCTAGGTTGACAAACTTAGGTGTTTCATTTGAATGTCTCCATCTCACGTTCTTTAACGTGTAACATTCCAATGTTATCTTAACTTTATTGGTTTTTCTAGAACAACAAAGATTCTTTCCCAAACTATCTTTCAATGGAAAACTCAAGCGTTTCCAGGCAATTAACTCCAACATCTGTGCCACTGTAGACAACCGTCAGATAAACTTCCCTAATCCGTATCACCTCTGCTCTCCCCACCCTGTATGACCTTGAACACGGAACAAAACAAAAACAAAAACCTTCTGAATTATTTTTCCCGAAATAAGCATCCCTTCCAAATTTCCCTGACTGATTTTCCACTAAATGAAAGACAAATCGTCAACACTGAGTCAGCCACCTCTTATTAAGTCTTTCGAAAGCTTTCAGAGTAAATTGTCCTGTTAAACATCTTGATAAGTAGATAATGGGAAATATTTGCACCTATATGGCCCCTGTTGATCTCTTTGCAAATTCTGATAAGTGGGGACTGCTTGGACACAGGCATCCAGGGGTGGATGACCCAATAAGCTAGGTAAGCACAAGTAAGCCTGTGCTTACCTAGCTTACTAGGTCATCCACCCCCTTCAAGGATTGTAAATTTGAAAAGAGGCTTTGATTCTGTAGGAAGATGCTGTAGGGTTGGGAGAGATACAGATGCCAGCCATACTCCTAGAAGCAGAGTCTTTGATGTGGTGGAAAATGCGAAGCTGTTCACTACAGATTAGTAAGTAAGCACAAGTAAGCCTGTGCTTACCTTGCTTATTGGATAATTGGCCCCTGCAGGCATCCCTGTCTTTATTACTGTAGAAGACTCTTTCCTCATAGCATTGTTTGAAAAATTAAAATGACACAAGAGACCAAGATGTCCTAGTTGATTTACACTCTGGCGTTGTTTTCTTTGGCAGGCAGCATGGGGGAATAGTAAAGGACACAGGCTCTAAAGTCAGAAAGCCTTGAGTTTGCACAAGACTCTCTCTCCTCCTACCCCTGTCATCGTGGGCAGTTCACTTAGCCTGTTGAGTCTCAGTTTCATTGGTTATAAAACGGGGACAATAATATTCACCTTATAGGCTTGCTGTGAGGATTAATGAGACAGCGTACAGGAAAGCATCAATCCAGCACCTGGCAGGGTATAAAATGCTCATTAAATGGCAACTCTTTTTAATAATAACTATAAAAAAAAGCACCTGCTCTTTCTTCACGCCATAACGTAAAGTTGAAGCAGTGGATTAATCATCTGTTTGTGTGTGCGTGTGAATTTTTATTTTCATTTTAAACAAATGGTTTATGGTCATATAAACATAACTTAAAATTTTTATTTTATTATTATTTTTAAGTAATATTGTGTTTTCAGTAAAAGTTTACACGACAAGTTAGGTTTCCGTTTAAACAATTACTACGTATTATTCAGAGACACTGGCTACATTTTTCACAATGTTTAACATTCTCATTAATTCCCTTCTGGATGTTTTGCTTCCAGTACTCTGGTTTCCCTGCCCGTATCCTTCCATCTTTGCTTTAGAGTAATCGTTGACCACTTGGTCTCATACAGATGATTTTTAAAGGTGCACAGTACTCGCTGGTAATAGTCTTTGTTTTATGTGCCAATCTGTTATTAAACATTTTTAAAAGGAGGCGACTGAATCCAGAATCTCTGCTCCTCTCTAATATTCTAAGATTATATTCAGGAAGAAATGAACATTGAAGAGCAGAAGAAATTAAACCACCTTTTCTGACTAGTTCCTCTGGAAACTCAAGCTGTGCTTCACTAGTCCTTCCAGTTCCAAAGCTTATAGGATCATGTCTGTTAAGAAAGCAGGGTTTGGAGGAGGAGGCCTAGGCAGAGAAAAAAAAAAAAATTTTTTTTTTTTAAATTCAAGGCTGCAAAAACAGTTCTTTCTTTAGGGTAATATAATGAGAATGAAGGGACTTTTGACTTTTTCAAGATGTTTTTTAATGCAAAATACAAGGTATGGACCCAATCTTGTTTTCTGATGGATTCTTAAAAAAATCTGGCATATTAATGACTTCACTTAAAAGCACTGAAGATGGGAGCCAGAAGGAAAGTTTTTCTTTCTGAACAATGACTGAGAAGGGAATTCTAACGAATATTTTGGCACACATATCTCATTTTCTGGCTGTTTTAGGACCCAAGAGCCAGTAGGTCACAATTGAAGCCAATAATGGCAACTCCAGACAGTTACCCAAATATTTTCCTGGTGCTGTCAATTCTCTGCATTAAATGATTTAACATCGTCTTTGGGGACTGTAGAACATACACACAGAGGAAGAATTAAATGTTGATATGAATTCTGGAACATTTGTTGCAAGTTGCCCCAAAAGATGTTTATGACATTCAAACAAATTATAGAATGTTTTCCTTGGTGAATAATTTTAAAGTACCCTTTCTGTGCAGAGAACTCTGAAGTTTGTCTTTAAGCACTCAGAACAGGATCACATTTTCCATAGGAAAGAAAAAGATCATGTGTTTGGGGCTGAAGCCCCATGTTTTTGTGAATAAATGACCTTCTCCTACCCCCACTGCACCTTTCAGGGACATTCTCTTTGATCGCTAGGAGCTGCTAAAGTAGCAGATACAGTTATATAACTTATGAAAGGCCAAAATCTTCTAGGTCAGTGCCACTTCCAAAAAGAGAACCCACAAATATATCTGCTTTCAAGATCTGTTTAGGATCTTGGAAATGAGGTCTTCAGTTTTGTCTTTTTTTCCTTAATGAGTTTTGTACTCTGCAAAATCCTTCAGTGCCACCTCCCTCATCAACTCCAAATTTAAGCAGTAAGAGTTTCCTCCTGGTTGGAAATTAAGCAGCTCAGTCTAAAGTGTATCTGAGAGTGTTTTAGAGCACCATTTTGGAATGAAATAAACTGACCAATAAACTTCACTTCTTAAAGGTAAAACTAAATTTGCTCTGCAAAAAAATTCAGCAAAGCTTGGGTTCCAAACTCAAAGGCTGTACTGTGCTGTGGCAATGGAAACTTTCCAGCCACAACTTGGAAGCTGGGAGCCAAACACAATACTAAGGCAAGGAATACATTTGAGGCCAAACCAGACAGTGGTCTTGGCACTGCCTGCTCTGAAGCTCAGTTACAACAGCTGTGGGGTGGTGGTGTAGTCTTCAGGGGTCTCTAAGTCTCTAGGTGTACCAGACACCAGATCCAAAACTAAACCAAACCCACTGCGGTCGTGTCGATTCCGATGCAAAGCAACCCTATAGGACAGAGTAGAACTGCCCCATAGGGTTTCCAAGGCTGTAAATCTTTACGGAAGCAGACTGCTACATCTTTTTCCTGCAGAGTGGTTAATGAGTTCGAACTGCCCTTTCAGTTAACAGCTGAGTGCTTTAAACCACCGCACCACCAGGGCTCCAGGGACTAGATCCCATAGCCCTTTTCCATCGAGTCAATTCTGACTCATAGTGACCCTACGGGACAGAGTAGAACAGCCTCATAGGGTTTCCAAGGAGCGCCTGGTGGATTTGAACTGCTGACCTTTTGGTTAGCAGCCAAACTCTTAACCAGTATGCCACCAGGGTTTCTCCAGAGACTAGATAGATGGTAAAAATGCTGGTATACTCAATTTTTAGGCATTGGTATTGTTGTTAGTTGCTGCCGAGTCAATCCAACTCATGGTGACCCCATGAGTTCAGAAGGAACTGGTCCACAGGGTTTTCAAGGCTGGGACCTTTCAGAAGCAGATTGCCAGGCCTTTCTTCTGAAGTGTCTCTGGGTGAGTTTGAACCATCAACCTTTAGGTTAGTAGTCGAGCACTTAACCATTTGTGCCACCCAGTGACTCCATTCTTAGTTATACTTCCTTTTTATCATGGACAGATTTCTTTGACGGTCTGATCATTGTGAACGAGCAACTCCCTGACATTGAGCAAGTGACTATGAGACTCCCACCCACAACCTCTGCCGCTGTGATCAGGTCATCCTGTGACAGGCACCTTCTGCCTGACCTACAGAACCAGGCAGGGCTCTGGCTTGGGGAAGGGAACTTTTTTGGGTTCTCTCGTCAAAAACCCCAGAGCCCACCCAAAAGGACTCTCTACTCTGCACATTTTAAGATGGCAGTGCGCCCGTTTCTGGGCCAGCTGACTGACTCAGAGATGAAGAGATTATTCCATGACATTTTGTTTTCATTCTAGTCCAAAGGGTAAAAAATATAAAACTTTGCTGCCACCTGCTGTTTTTTTAGGGATAAATTCTTAAAATGATTCTAGGATGGTTGTGTGCTGGTTTATTTTAGCAAAGTGCCTTGAGGAATTTGGGGGATTTTGGAACATTAGTTTATATAGTTGAGTACCAACTGGACTGCCATTTCCTAGGATGGACTGTGGGGCCACATGGGTGATCTTTTTTCAGGTCAATAAGTCCTTCCTGCTCCATTCTTTGGTATGAGCTTGCTGGGGCTTAGGAGGGAAGGATAAACTCCCTGACCCCAGACAACCTCCCAAAGGAGCTCATGCAGGGCTCTGTCCAGTGACATTCCTAAGGATAGCCTGGGGTTCCTGTAGGCTTGGACGTTATTTCTTCATGGATGTCAATGACGTCATGAAAGCCATAGATGCAGACAAATTCTCTGAGCCCAGACTGTTCACCAATGGGTGTGTCAGGGAGTAGTGCTAGCCGGAAGTGTTCTCAGCAGATGTGGTTGTAAACTGTGGGCTGAGGATCATTTGTGGTGTCTGCAAAGATTTCACCTTTTTATTTCTTGGGGAAACTGAGGCACAATACTAAGCACAACACTATGTTCCTAAGGAAGAGGGTCCCCAGACTAGCGATGGCTAGCCCAGTTTGAATCATTCCCACCTGAAAATACTTGAGCTGGAGTTAGATGATGAGAGGAGGGAGGGAAATATGGCTCCTTGCCGCAGAGGTAAAAAGCATGGGGAGAGTTAATAGTCATAAGTTTACATTGACCTGATAAAAGCCCTTAGTCATTTTATTGGAGGTGCCCAGAGGATAGAGACTTTGTCTTGTAGTAGCTTGTTGTTGCTCCAAATCAGAAAGTGGGATTTTCCCATTTGCTGTCTCCGGGAAGATCGATTTGTATGTAAATGAGTTCCCTTCTATTGCTGTCTTTTGAGAATTCTTTCGAACAAGATCTTTTTATTGGCAGAGATTAATGAGTCTACCAAGTGTGCCTTCAGGTACTTTTAAATGCCCCCTTTTTTTAATGCAAGATCTGGGACTTTTTAGATGGTGTCTCAGTTATCTAGTGCTGCTATAACATTATCATGTGGCTTGGAAGCTCTCTTCCCCATCTCTGCTTGCTCGCATCTTGTTTAATCTCTTATATCTCAAAAGAGATTGACTCAAGATATACCCTACACTAATGGTGCCTCGTCAACATAACAAGGAGAACCCATTCCCAAATGGGATTATAACCGCAGGCATAGAGGTTAGGATTTACAACACATGTTTTGGGGGGACATAATTCAATCCATAACAGATGGACACGGAATGAATTAGGAAACAACCTTGATCTTTCCCCATCAAAGAGAAACTGTGCTGAGTGGTACTGACGAGCATTGAAGGTATGCGAGGGCCTATCAGTCAGTACCTGGCATTACAACTGGCACATAGTAGCACATTTGTTGAATGAATGAGGAAACTTATCATCCATTTTCCCTCCCAGAAGTTCTGTAAGACCAATAGGTGAGGAATGGGGGTAGAAAGGAGCAGAAGAAAGAGTCTCGGAGTTAATAAAGTGGGAAGCCTCTGGGTAGAGTGAACTGTGGGAGCCAAATGGCTACTGTAGGACCAAATCCAATTCTGTATGAGCTTCAAAATATATGTGTATTAGTTACAAAGTAAACACAATTCTTGGAAAATAATCAAACAAGAAGGTTATAGCATACAAAATTCCTTCTCTTCCATTCTCTAAATATTACCATTGTTAATATATTACACAAGCTCGACTGTGTTTATACCTCATGTATTGTTTATGTCCCTGTTGTTTTCCCTTGAATTTTGTAACTGCTTTGGGAAGGTTCCAGCCTGTCTCAACTGTATGAAGAAGAGCTCAAGGAAGGGGTTTGTATAGCACACACTAAAAAAGTATCAGGATCTCCCTGCAATAGTGGTGGGGGTGGGGGGCTAATGCAATAGTGGCAATGGGAAGTGACGTGGGAGACCTTGGGCAGGAAGAAAAATTCTAGGAGACGGGGTTGGAGTAGCAGTTTCAGCCTCCTTTCCCTCCTGGAGATTCTCTTGACAGTTTTCAGGCCTTGAAGTTTCTAGTTTTTAGTTTAGGAAGGGAAGAATTTCTCAAAAAAATTATGAAGTTGGTGCTTACTTGTATCTTGAACCCCCCCCGACCCCTACATCTATTATCTATAGATTCCTTGTTTTTTCTAGAAACCCAGTCTTAGCTCAAAAGTCAGAGTTAGAAAACTCAAATGGATTCTGTACTTTGGGGTGGGGAAGAGTATAGTAATTGTAGAGAGGACTGAAAATGGCCATAAGACAGGTCAGATGACCAGGACTTTGAACCGGTTCTTCCCGGTTCAGTCATGACTGAGGAAGTGAAACTTAAACAGACCAGAATTTTAAAAATTTGGGTGAACTGGAACAATAACTGGAACAGGAAAAAATTATGAGTTGAAGCCCTGCTAGAAACCTAATCTCCCTCTTAGAGAACCAGGGCAATGTAGGCGTTGCATAGCAACCAAATCTCTTGCCCATCAGATTTTGAGCGGAGTTGGAAACAGCAGTGCACTGCTCAAAGATGGTGGCCAACTGTGCTACTTTGAATGTGTGTGTTTTCCACAGCTCTGGCAATAATCCGATCTCAAGGATCCGGCTCCCAAAAGGTCTCACTATGCCTCTTCTGAGTCTCCCATTCCAGGGCTTAGACCCCTAATTTTTCCTATTCTAGTTATTGTTTCTGATCATCCAAATTGTAAAAATTTAGGAATGTTCTGGTTTCACTTAACTGGCCATGAGTGAATTGGTTCTAACTAGTTTGAAGCCCTTTAGGTGACTGGTAAACTCCGCCCTTTACAAGGCTATCAGAGCTCTATCCTGACAAGTGTTATTTTGTAAGGGTATTAGGCTCCTGGTCACTAGAATAGGAGCCCTTGTGGCACAGCGGTTAAGTGCTGCTCAGCTGTTAACCAAAAAGTTTATGGTTTGAATTCATCAGCTACTCTGTGGGAGATATGCTTCTGTGAAGATTACAGCCTTGGAAATCCTATGGGGCAGTTCTATTCTGTTCTATAGGGTCGATAGAAGTCAGTGTTGACTTGATGGTCATGTATTTTTTGGTTTTTGGTCGCTAGATAGGGGGCAATGCACCTCAAGTGCAGTTACCACTCATTTGTCAGTGGAGCTTTTGTGTTGTTATTATGTTAAACAGGTTTTAGTGAAGCTTCCAGTTTCCAGACTAAGGCAGATTAGGAAGAAAGGTTTGGTGATCTACTTCTGAAAATCAGCCAGTGAAAACCTTGTGGATCAGACAGGTTTGATCTGCAACTGATCATGGGGGTGGTGCAGGCCCAGGCAGCATTTCTTTCTGTTGTGTACAGGGTTGTCATGAGCTGGGGGCTGACTGGATGGTAGCTAACAACGACAACTGGTCATTAGCTGAAAAGAACAACCACATTTCGCAAACCTGTCCTCTGATGAACACACATACTCCTGCTGGATGGTGTCAAGGCATCTTTGTTTCTTGAGTGTTTTAGATACCAATTCTTGCCCTTTCTGTTGTGCCTAGTAACTAAGATGCTGTCAAGAAAATACAGCAGGGCTTCTACGAGCTTAGAAAGAGCATTTTAAAATATTGCATTAGCCTTTTGTCCCTTCAGTCTGTTTTTCCTAGAACAAATGTAATCTTAGTCGCTACAAATTCTGTTTAAAACAGCTTTTCTGGTGAGTCACCTAGAGTTAAGCTGCAGATATGGTATTGTTTTAACCATGTCAAGCTGGAACTGTTAGCCAAGTTCTAGTAACTACTCACTGGGGGGAGTTGGTGGTGTGCTCTCACATGTGTTTTAAGGAGGATTCTAAACTGGCCAGAGAGAAAGAAATGCCTCAGATGAGCAGGTCGGGGTTATGAGAAAGGCCTGAAAGAGCTTCGGAAATGTGACGCGTGGTCTCTGCAGCCTCCGTGTTCCTTATAACCTGAGACACATGAGGGTGCTGCCCTTCAACCACACCCTCCTGCTGAAGTGGACAGAAACTTAGGAAACTCTTCAGGAAGCCATGCAGAAGGGTCGAAGGACCCTGCAGATGCTCTGAGGAAGAAATTAAAGCTTTAAACAGAGCACCTTGCCATGACTTGAAAGGTCATTATCTAGTTCACACTTACATCAGACTCTAAATATTGTCAGAAAACGGATATATTTGCCAGGGCTGCGAACAGTAAAATTACTCAAAATAGACCACAGAAATCTTCAAGGCCGGTGCAGCCAAGGCAGGTCACGGTATTCAAACCCGATGCTGCTTTGTGAGAGACCTCTACGGGAATGACAAACAGCAGCTGCTTATAGGAAAATTTATACTCACGGGCCCTCCAAAATTGCAAAAACCTTTCAAGTCACATGAATGGATGCAATCTTGTCTCTCCCCCTTCCACCAAGTGGAAGTGGGGCTGAAAGGGGGAAGCTCCTTCTCCTCAGTCAGACACCAGCTGTACTTTGACCTCTGAATGCTCTGCCCTTCCCCCTCTCCATGATGCAGCTTGGTGGCTCCTTAGCACTGAGCAGCAACTATCAGCTTTGCCCTCCTGCTGGTCCCACCCTCTGCTGGCTAAGGCCAGGTCACCTCCTGCCAGGCAGCTGCTGGGTGAAAGTCCAGAGCAGCTCTCCCGAATAAACAAGTCAAACAAAGGCAGTTCCCAGCACTGGATGGGGCTGTACTCCAGAAGACTATTTGCAAATTTGTCATTTGGAACTCGGAAGACATTCCCCAGGAGGAGAAATGTTATGCATGTGGCAAGGTTCCCAGGTTAGCCCAGAAAACTGATTTAACCCAGAATGGACTTGGAAAAAGTGCTCTCGAGTGGTAACAGGTATGTAGTCTCTTCCCTTTCATTTATAGGCATTTGCTGACCTAGGCATGGTGCCAGTTACTGTGGAGGATTCAAAGATGCCTCAGTTTTGTGGGGTGAGTTGATTTAGCAGCTCCTGGGCACCAACACTGTGGCTGAGACCTTCCCAGCTTTATGAAACCCCCGCTCTGCTTTCCCACCTAGATGCTTTAGGCTGAGGGTGATGGGTTGACAACTCAGGCTTTTCTTTAGCTAGATTCTTCCAGATAGCCTGGGGTAGAGCCAGACAGGCTTAGGTGAGAATTCTAGCTCTACCACTTACACAGATGTATAGCCTCTCTGAGCTTCAGTTTTGCCTCTACAAAATTGGGATAATGTATGCTTTTTATGCTTAAGAGGGTCCTGGGTTTGTCTTCCAGAATCTATTCTCCTTCTCTTGGTAACTACCATGACTTTTGTTAGGGTTTCCATATCTTCTCACAACAGACCACTCCACTCCTACAGACTTCCAAAAAAACCAAACCCTTTGCCATCAAGTCAATCCTGACTCATAGTGACCAAATAGGACAGAGTAGAACTGCCCCATAGGGTTTCCAAGGAATGGCTGGTGGATTTGAAATGCTGACCTTCTGGTTAGCAACCCAACTCTTAACCACTGCACCACCAGGGATCACCTAGAGGCTTAGGCCTACTACAATCCTATTTCCAGGCCATCATTGTAGACCCAATGGTAAGAGCTGGGCTAATTCAGGTCAACGAGCTTGCTGAAGTTTGCTGGTTATTTCCAGAAAAAATAATGTTCCCTTTCTCCTGCTGGGTAAGAATGGGAACATATTTGGTTCCAGTAACCACTGAAAGCTGCTCTGAGACTATGATGGGAGCCAGCCCTAGATGGATGGAAGAGTAGAGAGATAGAAGACAAAGAGAGAACGACTTGATGAAGTTGTTGAGCTGCTGAATAGACCTACCCTGAGCCTACTGCTGAATTGACCTACCCTGAGTTCTACTTCTGTTGTTCCAAGTGTGAGCCAAAAATGTCTCTCATTGTACTATTTTGAGCTGAGCTTCCTGTTTCTTGCAATGGAAAGCATCCTAACTGATACACTACAACACAGTCTTTACCACGGGTATTAAATGAGTTAGAATACAGTATTTAGCCCACAGCCTGATTTATAGATATACTTCCCCCTTCAGCCCAAGAGCATTAGTGGAATAGATCACAGTTTCTCAGGCTTTGGTTGGGGGTTGCGAAGAACTGGGTCTGGCTCTGTAGACCCCCATCAGATCTTAGCCTGGCTTGGGAGCTTAGATATCTTGCCTGGGCTGGGAGGTGTCCTTGGTGGGCTGGCTCTAGTTTTAGAATCAGTCCCTTTGGAGGGAGTAGGCCTTGTAAACCTGAAGCTTTCCTCACCTCTGGGCAGGTATATATATACAATGAGGGGTGTGGTGCAATGGATCACTTTTATGTGGCCTTTCTCATCATGGCCTTGTAATTCCCACTCAAGCTATTGGGTTAAACCTCCCCTCCAAAAAAAAAAAAAAAGACACTGCCTTAAGTCGATTCCGACTCATAGTGACCCTACAGGACAGAATAGAACTGCCCCGTAGATTTTCCAAGGAGTGCCTGGCAGATTCGAACTGCCGACCTTTTGGTTAGCAGCCGTAGCACTTAACTGCTATGCCACATGCCACCAGGGTTTCCAGCAATTGGGTAGGACTGTGTAAAGAAGGTAATTGTGGTCCACCAAGGGGATTGGCCAATTTTGCCATCCCCCTGGGCTTGAAAAGAGCCATCGCAGACATAGGAAGGAGAAAACCCCACCACCACCAAGGAAGAACAGCCAGGAGCGGAAAGCAGGTCCTTTGGACCTGGGATCCCTGTGCTGAGAAGCTCCTGGACCCAGGAGACAGAGTTGTAACACTGAAGACAACGAAAAGTGGTGGCAGAGAAATGGCAGCAGGAGAGACCAGCAGGAGAGACTGGTAAGAGAGACCGGCAGGAGACGGCACAGTGGGGTTCCCAGCCCACAGAGAAAGAAAGCTGAGTGCCTTTGGGCTGAGGCTTACTGGCAGAGTGGGGTGCCTCTGGGCGCTTTTCGGCAGAGCTAAAAGAGCTTTGTAATACTTGCCTGAGCATGGGAGTGGCCGAATGCCAGAGAGAGGTATGCTGGCAGCCTGGCTGGGAAGAGGCTGTCCTTATAGAACAGCTGTATCCTGAATGTCCCTGAGCCTGAATTGTAACCCATTACTTCCCTAATAAACCCCATAATTGTATGGTCTGTAAGTTCTGTGTGGCCATTGCAGTGAATTACCGAACCCAGCACAGAAACAGAGAGTGCCATGGGAGGGACTGTTCATATCAGAATTGGTAAAGATGGTAGAGAGAGGAGGTATGTCTGACCTCTCCCTCATAAGAATCAGCCTTGGGCTTTAGATCTTTATTCTCCCTCCTCCTTGTGAATTTAGAGGAAGTCAGACACAAATTCCAAGCCATTTTTACAGGACAGTTGGGTGACAAAGAGGGAAGGAAGTAGAGAATCTTTATTTGCTAAGGAAATAAGGAAAAGATCTTTTGGATCAGGGTTAATTCTTACTTCCGTTTCCTCCTCTCTTCTTTACACTTCTCACTTCCTATTTTCACTAGAGGTGGAGAAGAATGGTAAGTCAGAGTTAGCAGAGATACCAGTTTTCAAACTAAAATGTGAATTTAGACTCTTATAGGAGGTTGGCAAGTCTGGTCTCTTGGAGTCTTTGCATGAAGAATAGGAAGTCTAGGTGGGGAATCCTGGGTCAAGGACAATGAGTTGTGTTGTGACTGTGGCTGGAGGGAAGGAGTCATCTTGGGTCACACAGTGGCTGTAAGTCGGATTTCCTGTCAATCTATCACCCCCAGATTTAGGTCCAAGTCCCTAGGGAGAAGAGCATGCAAGAAAAGAGTAAGTTAACAAAAAGCTGGCCCATTGAAATCTCTGTAAGAAACCTGGTTCACATGACATTACTGCTTTGTATTCTTGGTATATAAGAAGGGTACAGTTTATTTGACCCATTTTAGCATACCGCTTTTGAGATTATGCTAGGACATAGAACGGAGAAAGTGTAACAAAACATTACTTCACAAAAACAGGTCAGAGGGTACCATATTCCAACAGTGAAATGGAAGACTAGAAGTGAAAATAAAACTCCAGTGTGATTTGACTAGAATAGGATCCAACTGCCACCCCCTTATCTGGACACTGGATTTATGACTGCGGTCAAGGATTGCCCTCGCCTTTGTTTTTGTCAGTCGCATTCCACTAAAGCCTCATAATGAATTCATGGTCAATTAAAAGCCCAGTTTTTTTTTACATGAACTGCTGCCAAACCAGGAATCCCCGTGAATTTGTATTACTGATTTTTTAAAGAAAATACAGAATTTTACTATGATTCTTGTTGAATTCCATGTTGTTCAGATTGTTTCCTATTTTGTTTCTTTCATTGATTAGCCATTACTCTAAACTTTGTGTAACTTCTTCTTCATTCAAGTCATATATAAAAATGTTGACTAGGGCAGGGTACAAGAGGGGTTCCTGTGACTCTGTGTGGATATCTTCCTACCAGGGACACCCAGTTATTAGTCAACCCTCTATATTTATAGCTATTTAGTCATCTGCAAAGCTGTCTAACAACACTTTCATACCACTCACACTCCCCGCCTTATCCATCACAGGTTCATGAGAGCTATGCCCAATGTTTTACTGAAATCAAGTTACCCTGTCTTGGGCATTTCGGCCCCTAGCAGTCTAGCACTGGCACAATACCTCTCATTAATGTTTATAGAATTAAGGTCAGTTCCCCTGATTCATCAGCCTGATAACCATATATTAAAAAATGGAGTCCTTCCACTATTATAAGAACCCTAGAAAAAGAGCCAAAATGCGACCTTGAGTATATCCCACCTAAATTTAGGAACCATCTCAAGAATAGATTTGACATGTTGGACACTACTGACCAAAGACCAGATGAGTTGTGGAATGACATCAAGGACATCATACACGAAGAAAGCAAGAGGTCATTGAAAAGACAGGAAAGAAAGAAAAGACCAAGATAGATGTCAGGGGAGACTCTGAAACTTGCTCTCAAACATCGAGCAGCTAAAGCCAAAGGAAGAAATGATGAAATCAAAGAAGTGAACAGAAGATTCGAAAGGGCAGCTTGAGAAGACAAAGTATTATAATGACATGTGCAAAGAGCTGGAGATAGCAAACCAAAAGGGAAGAACACGCTCGGCCTTTCTCAAGCTGAAAGAACTAAAGAAAAAACTCAAGCCTCGAGTTGCAATAGTAAAGGATTCTATGGAGAAAATATTAAATGACGCAGGAAGCATCAAAAGAAGATGGAAAGAATACGCAGAGTCATTATACCAAAAAGAATTAGTTGAATTAGTTGACGTTCAGCCATTTCAAGAGGTAGCATATGATCAGGAACTGATGGTACTGAAGGAAGAGGTCCAAGCTGCACTGAAGGCATTGGCAAAAAACAAGGCTCCAGGAATTGATGGAATACCAACTGAGATGTTTCAACAAACAGATGCAGTGCTGGAAGTGCTCACTCATCTATGTCAAGTATATGGAAGAGAGCTTCTTGGCCAACTGACTGGAAGAAATCCATATTTATGCCTATTCCCAAGAAAGGTGATCCAACCGAATGTGGAAATTATAGAACAATATCATTAATAACACGTAAGCAAAATTTTGCTAAAGATCATTCAAAAGCGGCTGCAGCAGTATATTGACAGGGAATTGCCAGAAATACAGGCTGGAACCAGAGATATCACTGCTGATGTCAGATGGATACTGGCTGAAAGCAGAGAATACCAGAAGGATGTTTACCTGTGTTTTATTGGCTAGGCAAAGGCATTCAACTGTGTGGATCATAACAAATTATGGATAACATTGTGAAGAATGGGAATTCCAGGAGACTTAATTGTGCTCATGAGGAACCTGTACATAGATCAAGAGGCAGTTGTTTGGACAGAACAAGGGATACCGAGTGGTTTAAAGTCAGGAAAGATGTGCATCAGGATTGTATCCTTTCACCATACCTATTCAATCTGTATGCTCAACAAATAATCCGAGAAGCCAGACTATATGAAGAAGAATAGGGCATCAGTATTGGAGGAAGACTCATTAACAACCTGTGTTATGTGGATAACACAACCTTGCTTGCTGAAAGTGAAGAGGACGTGAAGCACTTACTAATGAAGATCAAAGACCACAGCCTTCAGTATGGATTGCACCTCAACATAAAGAAAACAAAAGTCCTCACAACTTGACCAATAAGCAAGGTCATGATAAATGGAGAAAAGGTTGAAGTTGTCAAGGATTTCATTTTATTTGGATCCACAATCAACACCCACGGAAGCAGCAGACCAGAAATCAAACGACTCATTGCATTGGGCAAATCTGCTGCAAAGGATCTCTTTTAAGTGTTGAAAAGCAAAGACGTCACCTTGAAGACTAAGGTGTGCCTGACCCAAGCCAATCATATCACGTGCATGTGAAAGCTGGACAATGAATAAGGAAGACCAAAGAACTGACACCTTTGAATTGTGGTGTTGGGGAAGAATATTAGATATGCCAGGGACTGCCAAAAGAACGAAAAAATCTGTCTTAGAAGAAGTGCAACCAGAATTCTCCTTAGAAGCAAGGATGGCGAGACTGCATCTTACATACTTTGGACATACTGTCAGGAGGGATCAGTCCCTGGAGAAGGACATCATGCTTGGTAAAGTACAGGGTCAGCAGAAAAGAGGAAGACCCTCAACGAGGTGGATTGACACAGTAGCTGCAACAGTGAGCTCAAGCATAACAACGATTGAAAGGATGGTGCAGGACCGGGCAGCGTTTCGTTCTGTTGTGCATAGGGTCGCTATGAGTCGGAACTGACTCGACAGCACCTAACAACAACAACAGCAGAAAAAGTTTAAACATAGAAGAAAATATTCTTTGATGGTTATGAGGGTAGGGAGAGAGGGAGAGGGGTATTCATCGATTAGATAGTAGACTAGAACTATTTTAGGTGAGGAGAAAGACAACACACAATACAGAAGAGGTCAGCACAAGTGGACTAAACAAAAAGCAAAGAATTTTCCTGAATTCAGCTGAATGTTTCCAAGTCCAGAGTAGCAGGGATGGGGGTTTGGGGGCCATGGTTTCAGGGGACATCTAGGTCAATCGGCATAACAAAATTATTAAGAAAATGTTCTGCATCCCACTTCGGTGCGAGGCATCTGGGGCCTTAAATGCTAGAAAGTGGCCATCTAAGATGCATCAATTGGTCTCAACCCACCTGGAGCAAAGGAGCATGAAGAACACCAAAGACATACGGTAAACATGAGCCCAAGAGACAGAAAGGGCCACATAAATCAAAGACTACATCAGCCTGAGAATGGGAGAACTATGTGGTGCCCGGTTACCATAGAGCACTGCCCTGACAGGGAACACAACAGAGAATCTGTGATGGAGCAGGAGAGCAGTGGGACGTAGATCTCAAATTCTTGTAAAACGACCAGGCTTAATGGTCTGACTGAGACTAGAGAGACCCTGGAGGTCATAATCCCCCGACCCTTTGTTAGTCCAAGATTGGAATCATTCCCAAAGCCAACTCTTCAGGCAGGGATTGGACTGAACCATAAGATAGGTAATGATACTGGTTAGAGTGACCTTCTTGGCTCAAGTAGACACAGGAGACTATGTGGTCAACTCCTATCTGCAGGCAAGATGAGGGGGACAGGAGCTGGTTGAATGGACATAGGGAATACAGGGTGGAGAGAATGAATGTGCTGTCTCATTAGGGGGAAAGCAGCCAGGAGTACATAGCAAGGTGTGTATAAGTTTTTGTATGAGAGACTGACTTGATTTGTAAACTTTCACTTAAAGCATAATAAATAAATAAATATAATTAAAAAAAATGAGTCCTTGCAGCGGCAGCACATGTACTAAAATTGGAATGATACAGAGAAGATTAGCATAGCCCCTGTGCAATCTGCACAAGGATGACATTGAGACCACTACTGTAGAAACCTGAGAAAATGTGTACACACAGAAAGAAACAATCTTTGATGGTTATGAGGGAGAGTAGCTGTGGGGAGGGGAAATCACTAAGTAGATGGTAGACAAGTATTAACTTTGGTGAAGGGAAAGACAACACACAATACAGGGGAAGCCAGTACAACTTGACTAAGGTAAAGCCATAGAAGGTTCCTAGACAGGTTCAAATACCTTGAGTGACCAGGTAACTGGGGCTGGAGGCTGGGGAACATAGTCTCGGGGGACTTCTAGGTCAATTGGCATAACATAATTCATAAAGAAAATGTTCTACATCCTACTGTGGTGAGTGGCGTCTGGGGTCTTAAAGCTTGCGCATAGCCATCTAAGATGCATCTATTGGTCCCATCCCACCCAGAGCAAAGGGGAATGAAGAAAACAAAAGAAGCAAGGAAAATATTAGCCCAAAGGACTAATGGACCACATCTACCACAGCCTTGGCCAGCCTGAGCCCAGAAGAACTAGATGGTGCCTGGCTACCACCACCGACTGCTCCAACAGGGATCACAGTACAGAAGGGATGGCAATAGAGGATCTCGGATGGAGCTGGAGAAAAATGTAGAACAAAATTCAAATTCACAAAAAAACCAGACTTACTGGTCTGACAGAGACTGGAGGAACACCCGAGACTATGGCCCTCAGGCACTCTGCTAACTCAGAAGTGAAGCCACTCCCAAAATCCATCTTTGAGCCAAAGATTAGACAGGCGTATAAAACAAACAACGCATGTGAGGAACATTCTTCTTAGTTTAATCAAGTATACGAGACCAAATGGGCAACATCTTCCCAAAAGCAAAGACAAGAAGGCAGGAAGGGACAGGAAAACTAGACGAATGGACATGGGGAATCTGAGGTGGAAGAGGGGAAAGTGCTGACACATTGTGGGGATTGCAACCAATGTTACAAAACAATTTGTGTACATATTTTTGAAAGAGAAACTAATTTGCGCTGTAAGCTTTCAACTAAAGCGCAATAAAAAAAAAGAATACATGGCAAGGTTAATTGATGAGTCACTTGGGTACTTTGTGTTCTTTCCATTCCTTTTATCTGTTTTTGATAAAAATGTAAAAATGGCACACATTACAGAAAAATAAAATGTAGGTTATGACTAATAATACTCATTTTTCCAATTATCATTTTTCTTTTATAAAAAACAGTAATTTGCCACTTCGTGTTTTTAAATCTATTTTGACCACCTTCTATGACTGTTTAGAATTCAGTTGTATGAACCTCATTCTTTTCTAAGTGCTGACAAATTGTGTGTTTAATTATTTTAGACTTTGACAACACAGTCATTTGTCTTTAAGTTATAAAATTCATCCATTTCTTCAAAATTGTATTGAGCACCTGCAATATGCCAGATCTTGGGTCAACACAGTGAGGAGTTAAAGGAGAAATTGTGGAAGGTACTGGCCCTTCAGGTACAGGCCATTCAGAGGCTTGGCATCTAATAGGAGTCACAGAACCAACATAAAAATAGTGACAGAGCAAGGCTCCATGTATTAGGGCTGCTGCTGAGGAGTGTGCCATGTGCTCTGGGGCCTTGGTTAAATGCAGAGAAAGATAATTCTGGAAGTGGAGGGATGGTTGTGGTGGTGGTGGTATCCTTGGAGCTTGGATCAGCAGCCAAACGATGTCCAGACACCTAAGGCTCCCATTACAGCTTGAGTCCTTCTGCTGACCTTTGAGTTAGGACAGCTTAAACTGATTGACTCTCTGCCTTCAAACAATGGTCAGTTTTTTTCTGGAAGAGGTACTTTCTCTGGGTAAGGACTTCATGTCCCTTCCCTATTTCTGTGGTCATTGGAAAGGCACAGGGTCTTGGTCACAGAGACCCTAACAGAGGAAGGAAGAGGAAAAAGCCAATAAAGGAGAAGCCAACTGTGGCAAACAGACTCTTAAGGTGGTCTTCATGATCCTTGCCTCTGGTATTCACACCTTCATATAACCCCCTCTTCTTGAGTATGGCCATGACCTGTGACTTGCTTCTAACCGGTAGAACATAGCAAAGGTGACGGGATATAGGTGATTATGTCATTATGTTGCATAAGATCATAGTCCTATGTGACTACCTTACATAGTCTCTTGGTCCCTTGTTAGTTATGAGGAGGCAAATGGCCATGTTAGGGAACTATGCCAAGGAACCGTGAGCAGTCTCTAAGAGCTGAAAGTCTCTGGCTGACAGATACCAAGAAACTAAAGCCATTTAATCCTATAATCACAAGGAACTGAATTCTGTCAGCTGAGTTCTGAGTGAGCTTGAAAGCAGATCTTTCTCCATTCCAGCCTCAGGTGAGACCACAGCCCTGGCCAACACCTCGATTGCAGATTTGTGAGATCCTAAGTGGAGGATCCAAGAAGTTTGGAAGAAAGCTACCTGGCCAACTGACTGGAAGAGATCTATATTTATGACTATTCCAAAGAAAGACGATTCAACCGAATGTGGAAAATGCAGATTATCATTAATACCACAGGGAAGTAAAATTTTGCTGAAGATCATTTAAAAGTGGCTGCAGCAGTACATTGACAGGGAACTTCCAGAAATTCAAGCCAGATTCAGAAGAAGATGTGGAACCAGGGATATCTTTACTGATATCAGATGGATCCTGGCTGAAAGCAGAGAATAACAGAAAGATGTTTACCTGTGTTTTATTGACTATGCAAAGGCATTCACCTTTGTGGGTCATAACAAATTATGCAAATGGGAAAAGAATGGGAATTCCAGAACATTTCATTGTCCTCATGAGGAACCTGTACATAGATCAAGAGGCAGTTGTTCAAATAGAACAAGGGGATACCGTGTGGTTTAAAGTCAGGAAAGGTGTGGATCAGGGTTTCATCCTTTTCACCATGCTTATTCAATCTCTATGCTGAGCAAATAATCAGAGAAGTTGGTCTACATGAAGAAGAACATGATATCAGGATTGGAGGAAGATTCATTAACAGATGACACAACATTGATTGCTGAAAGCTAAGAGGATTCGAAGCACTTACTGATGAAGATCAAAGACTACGGCCTTCGGTATGGATTACACCTCAACATAGAGAAAATAAAAATCTTCACAACTGGACCAATCAGCAACATCCTGATAAATGGAGAAAAGACTGAAGTTGTTAAGGATTTCATTCTACTTGGATCCACAATCAACACCCATGGAAGCAGCAGTCAAGAAATAAAACGACATATTGCATTGCGCAAATCTGCTGCAAAAGACCTCTTCAAAGCGTTAAAAAGCAAAGATGTCACCTTGAAGACTAAGGTGCGCCTCACCCAAGCCATGGTGTTTTCAATCACATCATACGCATGTGGAAGCTGGACAATGAATAAGGAAGAAGAACTGATGCCTTTGAATTATGGTGTTGGCAAAGAATATTGAATATAGCAAGGACTGCCAAAAGAATGAACAAATCTGTCTTGGAAGAAGTACAGCCAGAGTGTTCCTTAGAAGCAAGGATGGCAAGACTATGTCTCACATACTGTAGATATGTTATCAGGAGGAACCAGTCCCTGGAGAAGGACATCATGCTTGGTAAACTACACGGTCAGAGAAAGAGGAAGACCCTCAACAAGATGGATTGACATAGTGGCTGCAACAATGGACTCAAGCACAACAACAATCGTGAGGATGGTGCAGAACCAGGCAGTATTTTTTTCTGTTGTATGTAGGGTCGCTATGAGTCGAATCTGACTTGATGGAACCTAACAACAACAAGTGGAGGATCCAGCTAAGCCATGGCTGAATTCCAACCCAAAGAAACTGTGAGACAATAAATGTGTGTTGTTTTAAGCAGCTAAATTTGTGATAATATTTTTACATAGCAATAAATGACTAATATACCACTGGCTGTTCTCTTTTGCCTTCTGTAAAGTCTACAGGAGAAAAAAAGGCAAGAGGGGAGAGTTTGGAGGGGAGTCTCAGCAGTCTCAATGAAAAGAAGTGACTAGACAATGGACTTCTGTGTGAAGCTCTACCATGTTCATTCATTTGCTAAAGGATGTTGAATTGGATGTGTGGACAAACACATCAAGATATATGTAGGAGCCAGGTTTCAGGGATGGATTTGGAAACCACCTTAGATATGTTAAGCAGAGAAGGGTTTAATGTAGGGAGTTAGGTACTTTCAAAATCATTGGAAGAGCTGGAGTAGCTGGAGTCTGAGATTGCTGCCAATTCCTTCAAGAATACACTGCTGTAGCGTGATCTTGGGACCAGGAAGTTGATGCCTCTTCTGTTGTCTCTGCCATGGCCACCACAGTTGCCTTTCAACATCCAGGAAGGTGGTGACCAGTCATTGAAAAGTTGAGATCAGCTGCCTATTTGACTTTCTATACCAATGACTTTGATTGCTGGAAGAAAATGGCTCAAGAAGATGCCCTCTGTTCCACTTATGCCTTCCAAATTTCACAGCTGCAAGGGAGCTGTGGTTTTTTCTTTCCAGCCTCTGTAACACCGGAAGGCACAGAGAAGGGATGCTGAGGACTGTAGGTATATTCAGCACAATATGCTAGATATCAGATACCAAAACATGTGCCAAGACAAATCAACCTGTAGGTATTCAAAGCAGATACCTAAAACTGATAATATAATTCATTAAACTTTTTACCCACATTAAAGGTATAAAATTCATGGGAAAGAGAGAATTTGTAAAGAGAATTTCTTGGAAAAGTTTCACAGTGAGTTTTATAGACATCTATCCCAAGGAATTTCAAGAATCAGAATAGGCTCGATGGCAACTAGACAACATCCCAAGGAATAGGGCTGAGCGCTTCTCTCATCACCTCAGGTCAAGAGAGAAGGAATTCAACAGGATTACTCTGACCCTTGATATATATCCCGTTGCCAGTGTGGGGATGGACTTCCATCTGACTTTTGCCTAGAAAATTTAAAAGATAGAGAGGGTTTGGCTAGCTGCTCAGGCCTTGAGAGTGAAGAAGAGATAGGTGGTTGATTTGGGCAGCTTACTTTTCTAGACTGTGTTGTGGCAGAGAATGTGTGAGCATTTCAAGAGCTGTAGAATGTCACAGGAGGAACAGTCAATTGGGAGAGTTTAGAGAGGCACTCGAGTTGAATCGCTGAAGAGTTAGCTAAGCTGAGAAGGGCAGAGTATGGCATTACAGGCAGAAGAGAGAGCATGTGCAAAGGCTCAGAGGCACAAAAGGGCCTGGGATGTATAGGGAAAAGCAAAATGTTCAATGTGGCTGGGGTGTAATTTAGGGGACAGGGAGCACAAGAAATTGGCTTGGAAAATGCTCTAAGTACAAGCTGTGAAGGGCTTGGTATGCTGTGCTTTAGGGTTTAGTCTTTATCCTTTAGGAACTAGGGAATTACTATAGGGTTTTGTTTATTATGAATAGATTTTATTTTTTAGAACAATTTTAGATTTACAGAAATCTTTGCACTGTATGCTCAGTTTTTTTCTATAAATCTAAAACTGTTCTAAAAAACATCCTCCCAAGAGTTTCTCCATTATCGTACATCAGTATGGGACATTATTTACAATTAATGAACGAATATTGATACATTATTATTAATTAAAGTCCATCTCTTATTCAGATTTAATTTTTACTTAATGTCTTTTTTCTAGGAGCTCATCAAGGATACCACATTACATTTAGTTGTCTTACTATCACAATTATAAAAAATACATAACTCCTTAATATGGCTTACACAGCCCAACAGGATCTGGACCACAGGGCACTCTCTGCCCTCATCTCCTGACACTCTCCTCCTTGTTCTTTATGCCCCAGTCCCATTGGCTTTTGTTTTCATTTCTTGAAGGCACAATGTTTGCTCCCCCTCAGAACAATTTGGTAGGTTTTGCTTTATAGGCCAAGTAGCGGATGAGTTGAGCCTAAACTGAAGGAAGAGGAGAAGGTTAGAGAGATATATATGTAGTAGAGTTGACAAGGTTTTTGGCTGATTGGCTATATGGAATAACAAAAAGGGAAGATTTGAGGACAGTTTGGAGATTTGTAATTGAATGACTTGTACCATTCATGGAGATGGGGAATACAAGAATTTGGAGGGGGAGGATCATGAGATCATGATGACATACTAAGTTTGATTAGTCTCTGGGACACTGAGGTGTTCTTGTCCAGCAGGCAGTTGGAAATCATGAGTCTTTAGTTCAGGAGGAAAGTTGGAATGAGAGTAACTGCCAGACGAGAGATTATGATGGGGGCTCTGATTATTAATTCAACTGGGATAAACCCAAGGGACATATTTGCAGTAATTCAAACCCTTGGCAGTAAATAGTTTAATGTGAACTTCAGGTCAGCAGAAAAATTAAATTTATTTTGGAGACTCTCAGGCAAAAGGAGGCCAGGACTTTTGGGAGGATTTTGTGGTGATTCCACTCGCCAGGCCTAAGCTAATGACTGTTTTTTTTCTACTGGAGTGAAATTTTGGGACTTGAAAAGCTGCTTATTAACTAATTAATATAGCCTCAGAAAAAGTAGCAGAGAGGTTTGGGGTTTGGAAATTACAGAAGTAGAACATTCATGACAGACATTTTTGGTTGGCTCACTCAGCCATTTCAACCACCTTCTTCCTTGCCGCCTTCTACTACGGAGGCAGGAAAGCAGCTTACACAAATTCTCAGACTTCCTTACAACCTAATGTGGCCATGTAATATAGTTTGGGTTAATGAGAAGTCCCTGAGGTGGGCTTCCATTTCTAATATAAGGCAATGAGTTGTGAAGAGAAGCCTTTTGCCTTTCTGCCTTCTTTCATCAAGGAGCTAAGATTCAATGCCTGGAGGCAGTGGCCATTTTGTTACCAAAACAATGAAAGCTGAAAACTAAGAATGGTAGAATAGAAGGATAGAAGGAGCCTGATTCCTTAATGACATCTTGTAGCAACTATACTGGTCCTAGTCCCACTTCTGGATTTTGTATAACATGAGAAAAACTCTTTACTCCTTTAAACCAGTAAACCGGCTCTCAAATTTAGCTGCTTATTGGAATCAACTCCTAATGTTTAGGTCACACTGTATACCACTAATTGGATAGGAATCTCTGGTGGTGGGATCTAAACCTTAGTAGTTTTTAAAACTCCCCAGTGAAGGGTCCTGGTCAAATAAAGAACTAGTGTCTGAAAATTAGCCAGTGAAAACCCTATGGATCACAACAGAATATTGTCTGATACAGTGCTGGAAGATGAGCTCCCTAGGTTGGAAGACACTAAAATACACAGTAGCCACAATGATGAACTCAAGAATACCAATGATTGTGAAGATTGTGTAGGACCTAGTAACATTTTGTTCTGTTGTATATAGAATCACCATGAGTCAAAGCCAACTCGATGGCTACTAACAGCAACAACATTGTTGGACTATTGTTTCAACACATGACTAAATTACAATTGTGTTTAACTAAGAATAACAAAAAAACCATCAAACATTGTTTTAAACCACTGGTTTTCAAACTTGGTTACGATATATATATTTGTTTAGGCCTACTTTTTTTTTTTTTTTTTTTACTTAGATGGTGCAAGACTGGGCAATGTTTCATTCTGTTATGCATAAGGCCGCTATGAGTCAGAGCTGACCTGATGGCAACCAGCAACAATGATCACTTTTAGCGAGCCTGTTTCTCTGATCGAACTCTGACTAAGATATCGTGACCTCTCTATGTTGAAACTCCTGTCCATTATCTAAAAGCTGTTGGTAAAATCTAATATAACATAGAAGTGGCTAAGTGGAGACTAGGAAAGAAGAGAGGGGGCTTTGCCTATGTTTTTGATGAGATGATTTCAGGAGAGGAGATAATCCAGTACAGTGAAGGCAATATGGTCAAAAGAGATTGAGAAAAAATCCAGAAGGAGAAACACGGAGCAAGAGGAAATGGGTGACAACCGGGGAATGCATGCAGCAATTTCTTGTCCTCCCTCTCCCCAAATATTCACAAGTATTCTGGAGGGAACCAAATATCCTGTAGATATATGCTGGGTAGTGAACTTTGTAGTTGACTCCTCTAAACCTATTCTGTTCCTGCTCCAGAGACGGGCCCTATTTTGACTAAGCCCGTTTGTAGCAATCCAATTTCCCTGACTAGTGATTGGTTCAGGCATAGGCTGGGCTAAGCCAATTTAGACCAAGACGAATTTTACTGGGGGCTTTTGGGAAATAAATATTCCCACTTCTGGAAGAGCCATGGGAAGTCACTTTCTCCTGATGAACCTAAATAAGGAGTTATATAGCGCTAATTGTATGACCGCTAGGGGAATAGTCTCTGTATGAAGCCAACAGTATGGACAGGAGAGCAGAGACGTGGAAGAACCTGGATCTTTGATGACACAATTGAGCCTCTAGATCAATCAATCTACAGCCTGGGACCTTGAGGTTCAATGCCCTGGAGAAACAAAGAGAAGAGCCTTGAAAGCTGATTCCAAATATCTAGAATTTCTCAGATCAGAAAAGAATATCATTCATTCTATATGGATCTAGGGGACAGAGTTATAACTGAAGGAAAGAAGGAAGGAAAATGAGACTTTTGAGTACCTACTATATCCCTAGTACTGAGCTGTCTCTTATAGAAGTAACAAGAAGCACTAACAGTAAGAGTCCTGCCAGAATGGGATAGCTTTTCTTGGGAGGACCGAGATCCCAAGAGCTAGACGTGTTCAAACTATCAAGGTCTGGAGGTAACCTTGATAATTATCTTTGTCAAATCCGCTCCTGGCCTCAGAAAAATTCAAGGTTCTGTAAAAAGAAAAACCCAGTGAGGAGAACCCACTCGAAGCCTAGGGTAAGACCCAAACTTGCTCAGAGGACATTTTACAGTCCATTGACTTAGGCAGTGAGAGGCTCTGGTGAGATAAAGAGCTTGCTTTCTACTCTAGGAATATTCCTTCCTTATACATAATTCAAAATGAGAAGAAATCATATGGCAGGCCATGCATCTTAATTTTTGATCCAGAAACCATGGCCACTGTTTTCTAGTGTCTGTTTCTCTAGTGTCTCCTTTCCTTCAAGGAGTCTATTCAACTGATAGACTTTCTTACTTATCATTGTGGAGTTGCCTTTCATTAGCAGATGTGTATGTCTTATGGGGCTACCCAAGATAGGAGGGTTAGAAAGGACCAATACATTATCAGAAGATAGAAAACTATAGCAACTTTGAAGTCCTTCTTGGTACAGGAAATCAACTATATTACTATCTTCCTCTTTTCCCATCTGTGTCTTTTCATCAATTTAGAAGTGATTCTTCTTATGCACACTTCTGGCAGTCTCAGGCTGTACCTACTTATGGTTAGTTCAGAAGCACGGGGGGATGAAATTAAGCCACAGTCTCTTTACAGCATCTGGAGGCCCAGCCTTAATGACTGGCATCCCATGTAACCCTCCAGGTACCCTTTGCTTCAGTAGGACCCAACAGTCAAAGCCTCAGAGAGGACTCCTGGAGGCTGGTGTGACTCATTCATCAAGACCAAGTCTGCTGGATTAGACCTGTATTTAGTAAGGGTCTTATTAGTTGAAAGGAATTGTTGTTGTTAGGTGCTCTCAAGTCGGTTCCAACTTGTAGCGATCCTGTGTACAACAGAATGAAACACAGCCCAGTCCTGCGCCAACCTCACAATCATTGCTATGTTTGAGCTCATTGCTGTAGCCACTGTGTCAATCCATCTCATTGAGGGTCTTCCTCTTTTTCGCTGACACTTTAGTTTACCAAGCATGGTGTGCTTCTCCAGGGACTGGTCCCTCCTGATAAAAGTAAGTGAGACGGAGTCTAACCATACTCGCTTCTAAGGAGCATCCTGGCTGTACTTCTTCCATTCTGGCTGTATTTCTTCTATCCTGGCTGTTACTTCTTTCATTCTGACTGTACTTCTTCCAAGACAGATTTGTTTTTTCTTTCAGCAGTCCATGGTATATTCTATATTCTTTGCCAACATTGTAATTCAAAGGCATCAAATCTTCAGTCTTCCTTATTCATTGACCGGCTTTCGCATGCATATGAGGCAATTGAAAATACCATGACTTGGGTCAGGCATAACTTAGTCCTCAAAGTGACATCTTTGTTTTTTTAACACTTTAAAGAGGTCCTTTGCAGCAGATTTGCCCAATGCAATACTCATTTGATTTTTTGACTTCTGCTTCTATGGGCATTGATTGTGAGTCCAAGTAAAATGAAATCCTTGATAATTTCAATCTTTTCTCCATTTATCATGATGTTGCTTACTGGTCCAGTTGTGAGGATTTTTGTTTTCTTTATGCTGAAGTGTAATCCATACTGAAGACTGTAGTGTTTGATCTTCATTAGTAAGTGCTTCAAGTCCTCTTTACTTTCAGCAAGTAAGGTGGTGTCATCTGCGTAACGCAGGTTGTTAATGAGTCTTCCTCTGATCCTGATGCCCCGTTCTTCTTCATATAGTCCAGCTTCTTGGATTATTTATTTGCTCAGCATACAGATTGATCCTTTCACGTTAGCTAGTCTATATTCAAGAGCAAGTTTCAGAGTCTCTTCTGATATCCATTTTGGTCTTTTCTTTTTTTAACTATTGTTCAAATTTTTTGTGTCTTTTAAGTGAAAGTTTCATTTAAAATTTTTATATACAAATTGTTTTAGGACACTAGTTGCAATCCTGGCAATGTGTCAGCACTCTCCACCTTATCCTTTGCACCCTGGATTATCAGTGTCCATTCACTCAGTTTTCCTGTCCCTTGCTGCTTTCTCATCTTTGGTTTTGAGCTGGTGTTGCCCATTTGGTCTTGTATACTTGATTGAACTAAGGATCATGTTCCTTACCTGTATTACTAGTTGCTTTATACGCCTGCCTAATCTTTGGCTGAAAGGTGGCGTTCAAGAGTGGCTTCAGTTCTTTTTTTTTCTTTTTTTTCAAATGTGTCTTAAGCAAAGTTCGCAGTTCAAGTCAGTTTCTCATACAAAAATTTATACACACATTGTTACGTGACCCTAGTTGCTCTCCCTATAAGGTGACAACACATCCCTCCTTTCCACACTGTATTTTCCGTGTCCATTTAACCAGCTCTTGTCCTCCTCTGCCTTCTTACTTTGCCTCCGGACAGGAGCTGCCCATTTAGTCTCATGTGTCTTCTTGAGCTAAGAAGCACACTCTTCATAAGTATCATTTTATGTCTTATAGTTCAGAGTTGGCTTCAGGAATGGTTTTAGTTTTGGGCTAACAGAGAGTCTGGGGGCCGTGTTTTCTGGGGTCTCTCCAGTCTCAGTGAGACCATTAAGTCTGGTCTTTTTACTAGAATTTGAGGTCTGCACTCCACTTTTCTCCTGCTCCATCAGGGACCGTCTGTTGTGTTCCCTGTCACGGTGGTCATTGGTGTTAGCCAGGTACCATCTAGTTCTCCTGGTCTCAGGCTGATGGAGTCTCTGGTTTATGTGGTCCTTTCTGTCTCTTGGGCTCCTATTTTCCTTGTGTCTTTGGTGTTCTTCATTTTCCTTTGTTCCAGGTGGGTAGGGACCAATTGATTCACTTTAGATGGCCACTTGCTAGTTTTTAAGACCCCAGACGACGAGTGGCTTCAGTTCTGAGTTAGCAGGGTGCCCAGGGGCCAAAGCCTTGGGTGTTCCTCCAGTTACCATCAGACCAGGAGGTCTTTTCTTTCTTTCCTGTCTTTTTAATAACCTTCATGTATGATGTCCTTTATGTCATCCCACAACTCATCTGGTTTTCGGTCATTAGTGTTCAGTGTGTCTAATCGATTCTTCAGATGGTCTCCAAATTCAGGCGGGATATACTCAGTGTCGTGCTTTGGCTTTTATGGACTTGTTCTACTTTTCTTCAGCTTCAACTTGAACTTGCAGATGAGCAATTGATGGTCTGTTCCACAGTCAGCCCCTGGGCTTGTTCTGACTGATGATACTGAGCTTCTCCATCATTTCTTTCCACAGATGCAGTCGATTTGATTTCTCTGTCATCTGTCTGGGGAGGTCCACAAGTATAGTCACTGTTTTTTGTTGTTGAAAAAAGTTATTTGCAGTAAATAAGTCATTGGGTTTGCAAAATTCTATCACGTGATCTCTGGCATTGTTACTATCGCCAAGGCTGTATTTTCCAACTACCAATCCTTCTTTATTTCCAACTTTCACATTCCAATCACCAGTAATTATTAGTGCATCTTGATTGCATTTTTGATCAATTTCAGACTGCAAAAGTTGGTAAAAATCTTCAATTTCTTGATCTTTGGCCTTTGCGGTTAGAGTGTAAATTTAAATAATAGTCATATTAACAAGTCTTCCTTGTAGGTGTATGGGTATTATCCTATCACTGATAGTGTTGTACTTCAGGATAGATGTTGAAATGTTCCTTTTCACGACAAATGCAACGCCATTCCTCTTCAATTTGTCATTCTGGCATAGTAAACCATATGATTGTCTGATTCACAATGGCCAATACCAGTCCATTTCAGTTTCCTCATGCCTAGGTATTCATCTTTATGTGTTCCGTTTCATTTTGGATGATTTCCAATTTTCCTAGATTCATACTTTGTACATCTCATGTTCTGATTATTAATGGATGTTTGCAGATGTTTCTTCTCATTGTGAGTCGTGCCACATCATGAAATGAAGGTCCCCAGAGGTTTGTTTACTCTGTCCATGTCATTAAAGTCAACTCTACTTTGAGGAGGCAGCTCTCCCCGGTCATGCTTTGAATGCCTTCCAACCTGAGGGGCTCATTTTCTGGCACTATATCCGATAATGTTGCCCTGCTGTTTATAAAGTTTTCATTGGCTAATTTTTTTTAGAAGTGGACAGCCAGGTCCTTCTTCCTACTCTGTCTTAGCCTGGAAGCTCTGCTGAAACCTGTCCACCATGGGTGACACTGCTGGTATTTGAAATACCAGTGGCATAACTTCCAGCATCACAGCAACATGCAAGCCACCACAGTATGACAATCTGACAGATGAGTGGTAGAAGAAATTAAAAAAAAAAAAAGAACCCAAACCCGTTGCTGTCAAGTCGATTCTGAGTCATAGTGACCCTATAGGACAAAGTAGAATTGCCCTATAGGGTTTCCAAGGAGTGGCTAGTGAATTAGAACTGCTGACCTTTTGGTTAGCAGCTGAGCTCTTAACCACTGCACCACCGGGGCTCCTGTAGATGGAATGGTACCCCAAATAAAGCCAGACTTAAAAAATAAACAAACAAGAAATACACATACAGAAGTGTCTCCTAGAACTCAAGGACATGATTGCAGTAGGCCCTCAGGAATGAAGTGGAACCAGGCCCTCAAATGCTGACCCAACTCTCCATATCCTATCTCTGCTACTCTCTGCACAACAATTTCATTCTTTATTCTTATTTCAGAGTGATCTCCTCTGGTCCAGAATTCATGTGGCTGAAAACATGGCCGGTAGTGCTTACATACAGCTTTAGCTACCTGGAGAGAGACTGACTCTATTTCCTGTTCCAGTGGCAAACTTTTTGGGGAAGGATTCTGATTAGTTAGCTTGGTTCAAGTGCTTGGGAGAGAGGTCATATTGTGAAAGCATTATGGATAGGTTGGGGATGGGTGGGGAGGTAATTGTGAGAAGGTTTTTTTCCAGAAGAAGGGGTCTAGGTTGATAAATTATGGAGGTCTACTAAATAGACCAATTTTTCTGTCTGATCATAATCATAATAACAAAAGTAAATTTAAAAATAAATAATAACTAATATTTATAGAGCTTACTATGTTCTGGAATATATATGTGTTTACACACACACGTATATATGTATATATGTATTTTTTCAGTTAGTCCTCACAGTAACCTGTGAAGTAGGTAATACTTAAAAAGAGAAAACTGAGAGAAGGCGTTCATAATAATAATAGAATAACAGGTAATACTAACTGATCACTGCGTACTATGTGCTAATTGCTTGTGTTAAGCCATTTTGATACATTGTTATTTAATCCTACCACAGCTGTATGAGGTAAATCTAATCTTTTTTTTCAATTTTACAAATGAGAAAACTGAGACTTAGTGTTAAGTACTAGTACAAGTAAGTAGCTGAGCTGGAACTTGAACCCAAGCTACCTGTTCCCAGAGTGTGTTTTTGCAGCATGACGCCTGAGTCCTTTTCCCTAGTTCTCCAGGCCTCTGCTTTATTCACTAAACATCACCACAAACCCAGGGTGCTGGTTGGGGCCTTGAAACTTTGCATAGGTCATGCTGGCTGCTTTTTCTGAACTGGATTTTGTCCTGGTTTTCATGCGTCTGACTCTGTGGGATCAATTGGCCCTAGGCCTCAGTTTTCTTATATGCAAAAATGAGTTACTATTAGAATTACGGAAGTTCTATATTTTGTCTATCATGTTCACTCGTAATCCCCTGCACCTGAAACAGTCCTGGGTACTTGACAACTATTCGTTAAATGAATGGGAGGAACTGAGACTCACAAAGGTCCTGCAACTATTAGGTTTTTGTGGAGGGTTAGGCAAGTGACAGGGGTGATGCAGAAGGGCTTTTCAGAAGCTGTGTATATGGGGGAGAAAGAGAGAGAGCATGTGCAAACTCAGTCACAAGACAGTTAAAGAGAGGAGAGAGGAAGGAACAAATAGGGGAGTTTGTTTAAGATTTACCAGTGGTCTGCAATGTAAATGTCTACTGTCTGTCCTCATGGAATTGGCAATAAAATCTATATTACTCATCATTGCTTTTAGCAGTGGATCTATCGAGCCCTAATCCCGGCTTCAAGGTAAATCCAGTGAATGGTGTGGGGCTGGGCACACATGGGTTACAGTTAAATGAGATAAAGTAAGTGAAATCTCTGGCCCAGCACTCGGCGCATAGAAGGCACTCGGAAAATGTCTGTTTCCCTGGGAGCCCATGACCTTGACTGACCTCCTGTGTCTCCCTCACCACAGCACAGGGTTTGGCATACAGAGAATTCTCAGAATGTTTGCCTCCCTGCCAAGTGGGTTTTCCAAGACTTCTGCATGATCCCATCAGAAAACACTGAGGTAAGGAGACTTATGTGCCACTTCACTCTATGCAGAATTTCTTCATGCCATGTGAAGTGGGAGTGCAGCTGACACACATACAAACACGCTCACACACTCACAAGAGAAAACACTCTTTAGCCTGGTTGAGAGACTCCTGGGTAAGCACTGATGTCATTTGTTTTCACAGAAACTGTAACAGGCTTCCGAGTTAAGCATTTGCTCAGCTGGCCTATGCTAATGATGATGGTTGCTTTGTGTCATTGCCTGTTGATGATGGTCATAGTCACACAGTGTACCATGAATGCCAAAACATTCCTGGGTAAAATGATTTTGTTGGAGTGAGCTGCTACAGAGGTCTGGCGGGGTCATGCTGGTTGCCCCACAAACACTGGCTCCGGGGATTCTACTCCAGGTGTAGTAGCAGGGGTTGTCATTATTAGTTGCCGTCGACTCAGTTCCTAGTCATGGCGACCCCATGTATATAGAGTAGAATTGCTCGATAGGGCAGATCACTGAGCCTTCTAAAAATCCCCTCCACATCTTCCCTATAGCTTGCTTAGCAACCACCTCCCTTCAAAAAAAATAAAAAAAACCTACCCAGTTATCCAAAAGGCAAGAATACCCTATTATTCTGAGGCACCTCTGGGTAGGTTCGAACTGCCAACCTTCAGCTGAGCACTTAACCATTTGTGCCACCCAGGGACTCCTGTAGAGGGGTAGAACAAAGGAAATGGCAACTAGTTTAGGCCCCCACCACAGATGCTCTCAGAGTTACCATAGATATTTTAATCAGGATGTCCCTTTCACTTGAATCAGAGCAATGCAATTTCTATATTTACTTGTTTGTGCTTTCTACCAGACTGTGCAACCTAGGAGGGCGGAGCTTGGACTTGTTCATCATTATATGTCTGTTGCTTAGTACAAAGCCAGGGCACAAAAGAGGCACTCAGCTCAAGCGTGGGGAACGGAAAAATGACTATGGCATCCTTCTCTGAGTCTTCTATTTCCAGGTTTTTTTTTTTTCTTTATACCCTTTCTTTGGCATGGGTCCCTGTTCACTGCAGGTGTCTCCTAAGAACTTGTGTCCCTATGTTTCCTTCTCATCCTGGAAACGGAAGTTTGTTTTGAAGGCTGCACTATTGTTTGTCCTGCTCGTAATTCCGAGCTGAATGGACTGATTTGTTGTGTGCTTGGCTGGTCTTCACACGGCATGTTTTTGTGATACGTAACACTTCCTTTCAGGTCAAATGTGGCCTGGTGAAGTAGCAGGCACGAGAGCACTTAGTGCAGCTGGTGTTCTAATTTCAAACTTCTCACTTTCTAATAGTATGAATTCAGGCAAATTACTGAATTCCATGGGACCTCAGTTTCCTCTGTCCATAAAGTGGGTATAACAAGGTGAATTTGGCCGGGATTGGGCCCAAAGATGTTTAGGTCTTGCAATAAACAGAAACTGAAAGAGAACTGTCATTTAAAAGTTGCAGGCAGGTTTGTGCCTTCTAAAAGACGGAATTTTTAGGAAAATGACTCCTATGGGCATTATGCAAATGTACAGCAAAGATCGTACTCTGGAATGGGGAAGGTTTGAGACTCTGTGGCACCAAGAAATGAAAATGTTGGGCAAAATTGTGTAAAACGTTGTCATCATATTAGGTGGAATCGAGCTCTCCAAATGATTTCCTTTGGAGCAATGTTTACTTCCTAAGTATGTATTTAGACTGCCATCTGTCTCTTTTATTATTGCTTGCACTTAGAAAATGGATGAGCCATTTTTTAAGTAGTCAATCGTAGAAGCTCAGTCACCGAAACATTGAAGATGGCTGTATTACCCTGGTCATAAGCTCATGTCAGAGAAAAGAATGTGAAAAAGAACTTAACTGGGCTTTGTGGGGCTCGGCATATGGGGCTGTCAGTATCATACACACTGTGTTCTATGATCAGATGGTTTTCCGATATTGTCTAGAAGCTGGAGTTTTCTGTGAAAGGGACACCTCGATTCTCAGGACTCTTGGAACAAGGTCAATCCTAAAGCAGGAAATAAAGACTCAGGAGATGAGCCTTAGATTGGAGCATGGAGAAGTAATTGCCTCCTTTATTCGGACCTTGAGGATTTAGAGAATCAAGAATGTCCCACTCTGGGGAGGTAGGTTGGCCCTTGTCCCATAGCAGCATCAGAGAGGAGTCAAGGAGTCCAACCTGGGGCCTGGGGCATCTCAGCAAAAATACTGGATTTTAAGTTTCTCTTTGTTGTAATCCTCTTTTCTTATCTCATGTCTTTATTAAAATCTTGTTAAAAGTTTCAGCCTAGTCATCTGTGTTATCACAATGGGGGTGTAGGGGAAGGGTCTGTACAGCCCATGCTGGGGTGAGCAGTGGGCTTAGGGAAGTTGTACCTAAGGGAAGCAGGTATTCAGACACAGGAGTCCCCCATGGTGAGCCAGGCAGCTGGCTCAGGTAAAAAGTACAGAAGAAATATATGCACTCCCTATGGATTGTCAGAAATAACTTTGGAGGTTAGCTCAATAAAAGCCTGGGTTTCTTAAATCAAGTAAGATGGGGGCTCAGCAAGCTACAGTGATTGGGGCATTAAATAGGTGCATTAGTTTACCAGCTGGTGAAATTTGACATATTTGAATTACATCAGGATACTAGTACCTACTTCATTCAGGTCTAAAGGGTCTGGTATTACAGTTCGGTCTCACTGAATGTAGCTATTATCATCCCTAGCAGGTTGAGTTGATCAGTCTCTGAGATACCTTCCTACTCAGAAGTTCTAAGAGTCTATGGGGTGTTAGAAGCACCACTGGAGTCTGCCTGGCTTGAGTGTCCATTGGTTCTTCCCACCACATCCTCCTCATTCACTCTCCTGTTTCCCTTCTGCTTGCATGAAGTATGAGACAACGCTGGACTGTTTCAGAAGGTGCACCCAATGCAACGTTGCAATTCATTAGGAGTCATCCTCAAGTGGAGAGACGCTTATACTTCAGATAGTCAGTCACATTCTTGGAAATCATTGTTCTGAACTAGCCTTTGTTGAAGGAGGGCCAGCTCCCATATATCTTGTAACATGCTGAGATATGGTTTGAACATTTCTTAAAAGACATGAAGGAGGAGTGCAAACAAAACCTTACTTCAAAACAGCAAAACAGTATAAATCAATAAAGGGCATCCAGATTGGCAAGGAAGAAGTCAAAGTACCTCTATTTGCAGATGACATGATCTTATACACAGAAAACCCAAAGGAATCCTCCAGAAAACTGCTGAAACTAATAGAAGAGTTCAGCAGAGTATCGGGATACAAGATAAACATACAAAAATCAGTGGATTCCTCTATACCAACAAAAAGAACATCGAAGAGGAAATCACCAAATCAATGCCCTTTACAGTAGCCCCCAAGAAGATAAAATACTTAGGAATAAATCTTACCAGAGATATAGAAGACTTATACAAAGAAAACTACAGTACACTTCTGCAAGAAACCAAAAGAGACTTACATAAGTGGAAGAACATACCTTGCTCACAGATAGGAAGACTTAATATTACAAAAATGTCTATTCTACAAAAGCGATCTATACATTTAATGCAATTCCAATCCAAATCCCAAGGACATTCTTTAATGAGATGGAGAAACAAATCACCAACTTCATATGGAAGGGAAAGAGGCCCTGAATAAATAAGGCATTACTGAAAAGGAAGAACAAAGTGGGAGGCCTTACTTTACCTGATTTTAGAACCGATTATACCGCCGCAGGAGTCAAAACAGCCTGGTGCTGGTACAACAACAGATACATGGACCAATGGAAGAGAATTAAGAATCCAGACATAAATCCATCCACATATGAGCAGTTGATATTTGACAAAGGCCCCAAACAGTTAAATGGGGAAAAGACAGTCTTTTTAACAAATGGTGCTGGCATAACTGGATATCCATCTGCAAAAAAATGAAACAAGACCCATACCTCACTCCATGCACAAAAACTAACTCAAAATGGATCAAAGACCTAAATATAAAATCTAAAACAATAAAGATCACGGAAGAAAAAATAGGGACAATGTTAGGAGCCTTAATACATGGCATAAACAGTATAGAAAACATTATACAGAACATAGAAGAAAAACTAGGTAACTGGGAGCTCCTAAAAATCAAACACCTATGCTCATCCAAAGACTTCACCAAAAGAGTAAAAAGACTACCTACAGACTGGGAAAAAGTTTTTAGCTATGACATTTCTGATCAGCGCCTGATCTCTAAAATCTACACGATACTGCAAAAACTCCACCACAAAAAGACAAAAAACCCAATTAAAAAATGGGCAAAAGATATGAATAGACACTGCACTAAAGAAGACATTCAGGTAGCTAACAGATATATGAGGAAATGTTCATGATCATTAGCCATTAGAGAAATGCAGATCAAAACTACAATAAGATTTCATCTCACTCCAACAAGGCTGGCATTAATCCAAAAAACACAAAATAATAAATGTTGGAGAGGCTGTGGAGAGATTGGAACACTTCTACACTGCTGGTAGGAATGTCAAATGGTACAACTACTTTGGAAATTGATTTGGTGCTTCCTTAAAAAGTTAGAAATAGAAGTACCATAGGATCCAGCAATCCCACTCCTTGGAATATATCCTAGAGAAAGAAGAGCCTTTACACAAACAGATATATGCACACCCATGTTTATTGCAGCACTGTTTACAATAGCAAAAAGATGGAAGCAACCAAGGTGCCCATTAGTGGATGCATGGATAAATAAATTATGGTATATTCACACAATGGAATACTATGCATCGATAAAGAACAGTGAGGAATCTGTGAAACATTTCATAATATAGAGGAACGTGGAAGGCATTATGCTGAGTGAAATTAGTCAGTTGCAAAAGGACAAATATTGTATAAGACCACTATTATAAGAACTTGAGAAATAGTTTAAACTGAGAAGAAAACATTCTTTTGTGGTTACAAGATGGGAGAGGGGGGTGGGAGAGGGACATTCACTCATTAGGTAGTAGATAAGAACTACTTTAGGTGAAGGGAAAGACAGCACACTATACAGGGGAGGTCAGCACAACTGGGCTAAACCAAAAGCAAAGAAGTTTCCTGAATAAACTGAATGCTTCAAAGGCCAGCATAGCAGGGGCAGGGGTCTGGGGACCATGGTTTCAGGGGACATCTAAGTCAATTGGCATAATAAAATCTATTAAGAAAACATTCTGCATCCCACTTTGAAGAGTGGCATCTGGGGTCTTAAACGCTAGCAAGCAGCCATCTAAGATGTATCAATTGGTCTCAACCCACCTGGATCAAAGGAGAATGAAGAACACCAAGGATGCAAGGTAATTACGAGCCCAAGAGACAGAAAGGACCACATAAACCAGAGACTACATCAGCCTGAGACCAGAAGAACTAGATGGTGTCCAGCTACAACAGATGACTGCTGTAACAGGGAACACAACAGAGAACCCCTGAGGGAGCAGGAGAGCAGGGGGATGCAGACCCCAAATTCTCGTTAGGCCAGACTTAATCAATCTGACTGAGACTGGAAGGACCAGTGGTCATGGCCCCCAGACCTTTTGTTGCCCCAGGACAGGAACCATTCCCGAAGCCAACTCTTCAGACATGGATTGGACTGGACAATGGGTTGGAGAGGGATGCTGGCGAGGAGTGAGCTTCTTGGATCACGTGGACACATGAGACTATGTTGGCATCTCCTGCCTGGAGGGGAGATGAGAAGGTGGAGGGGGTTAGGAGCTGGTGAAAAGGACACGAAAAGAGAGAGTGGAGGGAGAGTGCGGGCTGTCTCATTAGGGGGAGAGTAATTGGGAGTGTTTTTTTTTTTTTTTTTTTAGCAAGGTGTACATGGGTTTTTGTGTGAGAGACTGACTTGATTTTTAAAGTTTCACTTAAAGTACAATAAAAATTATTAAAAAAAAAAAACAGTATAAATCTTTCTTGAAATTCACACATGAGCAGATCAGGCCATGCTATGGGACAAGGCTAAAGAGCCATGTGCAGATTGTATTTTCCCAATATGTCTGGCCAGAACAACATCTCTTCTCTCATGGACTCTTCCTATGATGACACTTTGACCCTCTTTCTTTTGAGAGATGGGGGTCTATGTTCCATCTCCTTGAATATGAGTAGGCTTGTGACTTGGGTGGAAGTAATGTTATGTGACTTCTGAGTCTGTGTCATAAATGATAATATAGTTCCTGCTTGATTTTATGGGATGCTCACTCTTAGAACCTGTATTAGTTATCTATTGCTACATAACAAATCACTCCCAAATTTAGCAGTTTAAAACACACACATTTATTATTTAACTCACAGTTTCTGTGAGTCAGGAATTCAATTGTGGCTTAGCTGGATCCTCCAGTTCAGGGTGTCTCACAAGGCTACAATCAAGGTTTCAGCCAAGGCTGGGGTCTTATCCAAAGGCTCAAATGGGGAAGGATCTGCTTACAAGGGCACTTGTGTGGTCATTGCAGAATTCAGTTCTTTGAGGGCTCTTGGACTGAAGCTCTCAGTTCCTTACTGGCTGTTGGCCAGGGGCACCCTCAATTTCTTGCCATGTGTGTCTTTCCAACATGGCAACTTGTTTCATCAACGCTGGCTAATAAGACAGAAGTCACAATTTTTTGTAAACTAATCATGGAAGAAATATTCTCTCAACATTGCTTTACACTATTGGTTAGATGCAAGATACTCAAGGGGAGGGGACTACACAAGTCCATGAATACCAGGAGGTAGGAATTATTGGGGGCCATCTTAATGGCTTCTAACCACAGAACCTAACCACTATGCTATGAGAAAGCCCAGTGGGAAGGCCACATGTAGATATTCCAGCTGACAGTCTTAGCTGAACTTCCAGCTGACAGCAAACATCAAACAGCAGACACACGAGTGAAAGAGCATTCAGATAATTCCAGCACTTAGTTATTGAGTAACTCTCAGCCTTTGAGATTTCCCAGCTGAGGCTCCAGACATAGCTGTCCCTGCTATGCCCTTTCTGAATTCACCAACAATCTGGTTGTTGTTTTATACCACTAAGTAGTAATTGGAATAAAACGCATGTCTTAAAGCTTCATTGCTTACCTCGTCACCTGATTTGACCATGTGAAATGTCCATATTGCACAAGTTTTGCAACTGGATTGGTATCACATTTCGGCTCAAAATTTGTAACCTGAGAATAATACCCTAAGGGTCCACACAGTTTTAAAAACCTTGAAACTTCCTGGTTGCCATAGACTCTACTTTCTTACTGGCTCATCTAATAAGAGCAGCACCCACTTTGGATGGATTTCCTGTAGCAGAAGTTTATAACCTACCTTCAAAGGGCAAAAACACTCGAGTTTTCCCAGGCTCAGTTCTGGGATACAGCTCAACTGTCATGGCCAAGGGCATACTCCTGAAGCAGACAGGATGTTCTAAACTTTCTCATCAGTCCATTTTGAATAGGATAATTATAGTGGTTGGTCTGGCATGAACCATGCATCAAAATAATTCTGCATACTTTTGGTTTGCAGATGAGTGTTGAGGTGGAAAAAATTTTGAATTATCTTAACATCTGGCACTAGAATTCCTCTATGAGAAGAGAGTGTATTTATTTGGAAAAAGTTTGATAGAGAAGCAGTAGTGATAGAAAAATGCTGCCCTGCCCCCCCAACACAGCCTCCAAGCATAAGGAAAGGAATTTTTTTCTGACTTTGGAGAGAGAGAGAGAAGAGGAAACAACAGAGGAGAGGAAAGGGAGAGGAGACAAAGAAAGCAGAGGAGTATGTGAAGGTAGGTGCAGTGAGGGTAGGTATAGTTTTGGGGCTAATAGAGGAAACCAATCATAAGCAGGTGGCCAAAATGGACCAAAGAGAGTGGGAATGTCCCATGAGGATTTTTAGATTGTCTGTTTTACAATGAGGAAACCCTGGTGGCGTAGAGGTTAAGTGCTACGGCTGCTAACCAAAAGGCTGGCAGTTCGAGTCCGCCAGGTGCTCCTTGGAAACTCTATGGGGCAGTTCTACTCTGTCCTATAGGGTTGCTATGAGTCAGAATAGACTCGATGGCAGTGGGTTTGGGTTTGCGTTTGGGGTTGTACAATGAGTGATGGAACGCCCTTCCTGTGATCCTCAGCATTTTCAGCAAAGTAGACTAATCTTACACATGGCTTGTATAAGGTTTTTTTTTTTTGGTTTTTGTTTTGCCACTGAAAGGACTAAATTTTGTGTCTGGACTGATGTGTATACCAGAGCTTTGAACTGGTTTGTTCTGATTCAAACCTCTGCTGAAAATTTGCATTTCTAACAAGCTCCCAGGTGATGTTAATACTGCCGGTTAGGAAACAATTCTGAGAACCACTGGTAGAGACCAAAACCAAACAAAACCCACTGCTGTTGAGTCGAATCCGACTCATGGCGACCCTATAGAGCAGAGTAGAACTGCCCCATAGAGTTTCCAAGGAACACCTGGCAGATTCGAACTGCTGACCTCTTGGTTAGCAGCCACAGCACTTAATCACTACACCACCAGGGTTTCCACTGGTAGAGAAGTGACTCTCAAAATTTACTACACATAAAGATCACCTGGGATCTTGTTAAACTGTAGGTTCTGATTCAGTATACCTGGGGATGGAAATGCAAATTCTCAGTAGGGGTTCGAACGGGAATGAACTGGTTCAAAGCTCTGATATGTACAAGAAAGATATACTCAAAGAATATTAGTCCCTGAGCTATATCAGGACATGAGAATATAAGTGCCCAGGGTATACACAGAAATTTTAGAGAAAGCTTTGGACTTCCATAGGCTGTGGTGGGTGTGGGTTTTGAGCATATGTTACCCGACCTTTATGATACAGGGAGGTTCAAGCTGACATGTGGGCTACTTGAGCATCTACATGTGTCAGGCCCAGCCTAGTTCCTGGTCCTGTGTCATTCCACCATTTTCTATGCCTGATCCTGCTCCAGGACCCTGGGCCGCTCTGGAGAGACAAGAGGCATTTAACTAGATCCAACCTGATGGTCTGGGGGTTCCACATAAAGTCAGCTTTGCTGCTCATACTTCATACTTTCCTGAAATCATGCCCCAGTCAAACACTGGAATCCATCTTATTCTCAAATCCTGGGACTTTCTCTTCTTTCCGATCCTGGGAACCCCAGGACCTCTGCCTTAGAATCTATCCCTAAATTTCTTCTCTGGTGTTCTACCCACTAGTTTCCTACCAGGATTAAGGAATGATGCAAACTTGTTGTTTGAACTTTGAGAGGTCATTTTTACTCTCCGGCCCTTGGTTTCCTCACATGTAAAACATTGTGATTAGGAAGATGATTATTAACTCAAGCAGGCTTGGACACGAGTTATACTGGCTCCTGAGCAACATGGACTAGACGGGATGGGTTCCAGGAGCCAAGTGGTCCTGGCAGGGGCTATAAAGTGTGTGGTGATTTCTAATCAGGCTGAGGCAGTGGTTGAAATCTCAGGACTCCATCAAGTGTCAGGGTGGAGTCATGCAGCATAAAGTAGACACAAGCATAGTATCTTGACTTTCAATACTCAGGCCACTGAACACACAAACTCAACCAGTGTCTGTGGACTGTGGAGCAGGATCCAGCCCCACTGGAGGAGGATGCTGACCAGGCTGGGAAGGGACTTAGAACGACAACTATGACACAAATAATGAGCAAGGCTCAGTTTCCAGGGGGCAATGGAAAGAAGGGGACAGGGAAACTGAGGCTGAAATTCAGGCATATGGTCTGAATCAATATAACTGGCAGGTTATGACTAGTACACCATGGAGGTTATTTTTGGCTTACCGGTTTGTAGGTTTAAAGGAAACAAGATTATTCCTTGACCCTTTTATCAGTTGTTACAGTTGAGATTTCCTAGGGCCTCCCTTTTCTACTCAAGGCTGCCCCAGAGACCTTTACCTGAATGAGGATAAACCTGCCTATGAAGAGGGATAGATTTCTGATATCAGATTCCTCCAGGCAAAAGGTTCTAGGGTTCCACAAACAATCTCAGACGTGTCGGGGGGGGTCAAGAAACATCCTGGTGAGGACAAGCTGTGGCATCCTTGGCACTCCTCAGAGAGTACAGGCCAGCGCACGTCTGGTTACACCCTTTACATCATGTGTTTTGGATCAGTTCTTGAGCACACATATTTGTGGGGTTCACTTCAGGGTGGGGAATAGGAGCCACAGTGCTTGACACATAGTAGGGCTTCAATAAGTGTTGGTTAAATGAATGAAAAATGGAAGCTGAATAAAACAAATATGAAAGACTGATGGCGGGAAGAAAGGAGAGAATAACACTGATCCTGGGAAATAGTCTGATTTCCCTTGTGTGAGCCTTACCATCAACAACTCAGTGTCAACCTTTCCCCCATAATAAGAAAAATAATTCTCAAAACACATTTTCACTTTATAGATTGCCAGGGCTAAGGAGATGTTCCTACCCTTGACCCAGTAATCCCACTCTTGGGATTCTATCATAGGAAAATAATTCAACAAAAACAAAAAGCCAAGCACACAAAGGTACTTATGACAGCATCATCTAAGACAGCAGAAAAATGAAAACAGTCCATGTGTCCAACGATAAGGCACAGGCTGAGTAAATTTTGGTCCATATACTCAGAGGGACATTCTGTAGTCATTAAAATGATCATTGTGAAGATTATGCACCAAACATGGAAAAGGCATAAAAAATAATTTTATAAAAGAGAAGTATACAAAATGCCACATATGTTATTAGTACAAATGTGTTAGCGTTCTCCCTTGTCTTAACCAGTTTGATTTTGTCAGGTTCCTATCACCGTGGTTAAGTTCTAAAAGGAAGACAAAAGATTTCAAATATCTAAAGTTCCCCACCCTTTCTCTGATTGTAAAAACGATACATACTAGAATTCTGGGGAAATGGTGGCAGTGAGGCAGTACAGGTTTTGGGTCTTCCTGAATCACCACGTAAAAGACAGACAACTAGTCAGCAAAACTAAAAACCTAGGAACAACATTTATAACAAAATGAAGTGACAAAATGCAAGCACCAACAGCCACAGATGTGTTATGGGCGTCTGTATGAGAGAAAGCAGAGGGAAGCAACAGGCATCTGATGCACTGAGAAATTTTGAGAAAACATCAGATGTGAGGGAAAGCATGGAGGGTTAATTTGAGAGCAACAGGTAAAACTGGAAGGAATGTTGCCCATTCCAATAATACCCACCACCCAGTGCCGTGTCAAAAGGCTTGTGGTAAGGCCTGAATAGGCAGGACTGGAGTACCCTAGGTCCCATGAGCATGAATTCTTGAAACTGAAGAGCCAGTATGCCATTCAAAGACAGGGCCCTACACTAAGGGAAACTTCTAGGAGAGGAATAAATATTGAATAAATTCAGGACAAAAGAGAAGGTTTAGATAAAAGTAGGGAAGGAGAAAAGAGCCATTAAATTTCAGAAAGAAAACTATAATTAAAAAAAAAATAAACTTTTTGTCTTAGAATGCAAGCTGCTATTTTTTGACCCTACATGAAAACAACAAAAGAAGTAGCTCTGTGAATTTGGAAAGCTATTTAAACCAGAATACAGGAAAACTAAATTCACACTGACATGACCAACAGGAAAGTATCTAGGTTAAAATACTATGAGAAAAAGGAATAAGCATCATAATGTCATCCCTAACAGGCGCTGAGAATGTGCCAGAGAGACATACTCAAAAAGCAGATCAAAATATAATATTCTATTTCAAAACAAGAGACTAAAGAACAGCATAGAGAGGAATTAGAAATTCAAAAATGAGATGATAGAACTAAAGAATTAGAAATAACATAAAAATTATTAAAAAAATCAAGATGAAATACAACAAATAAAGGCTTAAGAGAAATAGACTGAGAAAAGAGGAAGATTTTCTTTAAATAAACTTTTTATTTTGGAATAGTTTTAAATTCATAGAAAATTGTAAAGATAGTACAGAAAGTTCCTATATACCCTTCGCCTAGCCTACCTAATGTTACTATAACCGTGGTGCATTTGTCAAAATTAAGAAATTAACATTGGTACAATATTATTAACTAAACTACAAACTTTATTTGGATTTTTCACTAATGTTTTTGCACTAATGTCCTGTTTCAGGATTCAAAGTTACTTACTTTGGAAAGCAAATATATACAAACATTTACAACATAAAATTCATAATGCCTAGCATTTAGAACATTATCAGTTGTGAGAAGAAGTAGGAAAGTGTGACCCATAAGGAAAAGAACCAGTTGATCGAAACAGATGTAAGTATTAAAGAAATAATGGAATTGTCAGAAAAGAACATTACAACTGTTACAAATATGCTGAAGTATTTAAATAAAAATATGAACATAGGAAAGAAATGATAGATATAAAAAAGAATGAAATGGAAATTTCAGAGCTGACAATTATAATGTATAAAATGAAAAATCCACTGGATAAGTTTCAGATTAGACACTGAAGAGAAGATCAATGAACTTGAAGACAGAGCAATAGAAACTATACAAACTGAAATAGAGAGAGAGAAAGAGAGTGAGAAGACTAAAAATGATAAAGAGGACTTGAGTAATCTATGGGACAATAACAAGCGGAATAATGTGTGTGTAATTGGAGTTCCAAAAAAAGAAAGGGGATAAATAACGGTAGAAAAAGTTTCCAAATTTGAAGAAAACTGTAAGCCCACAGACCCAAGAAGTTCAACAAACCTCAAGCAGGAAAAGCATAAAGTAAACAACATCAAGACACAATGCAATCAAATTGCCGAAAGCCATTGACAAAGAAAAAAAAAAAACAAAAAACCTTTAAACTCAGAGAAAAAGAGGCACAGTTTACATACAGAGGAACAAAGATAAGAATGACTTTGTAAACAAGCCATTGTTTTTAACAACATCTTCAAAGTACCGAAAGAAAAATGTCAACCAAAAAATTCTACGTCCAGGAAACATATCCTTTAAAAATGAAGGTAAAATAAAGACTTCTTCAGACAAACAAAAAGCTTAGAGAATTTGTGGCTATCACCTGCACTGCAAAAATGTTAAAAATGTTAACGGAATTTCTTAAGACTAAAGAAATATGATACCACATGGAAATTTGGATCTACGTAAAGGAAAATAAAAAAAATAGAGTGGAGAAAATAGTAAATATGTGAGTATTTATAAAAGAATTTTTTCCCATATTAAAATTTTATTAAAAGATAATTCACTGTTTTAAAAATAATAACGATGTTTTATGGTTTTAATGACATACATAGAAGTAAAATATAAAAACCATAGCCACAGATGGGAAGAGGAAATAGAAGCACATTTTTGAAAGGTTTTATATTATACATGAAGTGGTATAATATTATTCCAAGGTAGACTGTGATAGGTTAAATATGCATATGGAAAAATGAAACAAACTAGAAGGCAATATAAGACAAAAGGCAAAACAATGACAACAGTAAATGACATTCCAAATAACTATAGCTAACAATCCTAAAGTATTTTTTTTTTGTTTTTAACAATTCTAAAGTAGAGATAAAATAGCAGACTACAAAGCACTCAAGTAATCCACGAGAAGTCAGGAAAAGAATACAAAACAACAGCAAAGAACAAATGGGACAAGTAGAAAACAAATAGCAAGATAATAAACTTAAATCCAAGCATACAGATATTTACATTAAATATAAATGGTCCAGATGCCCCAGTTAAACACAGAGACCCAACTTTGTGTACACAGAAGGATTAAAATGAAAAAGGATAAAAAAAATACCTTGTAAATACTTAAAAAAAAACAACTTATAAGAAAACTGGAGGGGCTATATTAATATCAAACAAAGCAGATTTCAGGGCAAGAAATATTACCTAGGACAACAAGGGACATTTCATAATGATGAAAAAGTTCAATTCATCAAGAAGAGATAACAATTCTAAATGTGTACATATCCAATAACAGAGATTCAAAATATATGAAGCAAAAACTGACAAAGGTAAATGGAGAAATCAACAAATCCAAAATTACAGTTGGAGACATCAATACTCTTCTCTCAGTAACTGATAGAATAGACAGATAATCTGTGAAGATAAAGAAGACTTGAATACCATCTACCAACTTGACCTAGCTGACATTTATAGAAACAGTAACACCCAACAATAGCAGAGCACATATTCTTTCCAAGTGCACATGGAATTTTCACCAAGCTAGAACACATTATGGGCCTTAAATAAGTATCAATAAATCTAAAAGAATTGAAATAACATAGAGTATGTTCTGTTCTCTGACTAGAAATGAATGAAATTAGAAATCAATAACCAAAGATATCTGGAAACCCCACAAATAATTGAAATTAAATGACACGCTTCTAAATAACCTTCGAGTGAAAGAGGAAAGTACAAGGGAAATTGTATTTTGAACTGAATGATAATAAAAACACAACAAATCAAAATTGGCGGTATGCAGCTAAAGAAGAGCTTTCAAATAAATTTCAGCTTTAAATGTTTATATTAGAAAAGAAAGAGCTAAGCTTCCAACCTAAAAAAGAAAATTGAACATAAAATAAGTAGTTGAAAGGGAATAATTGGTAGTGGAAATCAGGAAAGAGAAAACAAGAAATAACAGAGAAAGTCAATAAAACACATATCTTGTTCTTTGAAAAGATCAGTAAAATTGATAAACCTCTAACTAGACTAACGAGAAAGAGAGACAAATTGCCAATATCCGGAATGAAAGCAGGGACATCACTTATAAATCCTACAGATATTAAAAAGAAAAAAAAAAAGCCAATTCATGTCTATAAATTAGACAACTTAGATGAAATGGACAAAAATTATCAAAATACAAAAATTATCAAGTTTGACATAAGAAGAAATAGAAAATCTAAATACCCGTATTTCCATTAAAGATACTGAATTTGTTATCAAAAATCTTTCTGTAAAGGAAATGCCAAACTCTGATGGCTTAACAGGTGAGTTCTGTTACATATGTAGAAAGAAAGAATATCAGTTCTATGTAAATTCTATGTAAATTATTTAAAAAATAAAGGAGGTACACTATTCAACTCATTTTAGGAGGTCAGCATTATCCCTCTACCAAAACCGAACAAAAATGTTACAAGAGAATTACCATATTTTTAAGCAAATAATGTGTGCCTTCTTTGTTTGCTGACCGTGCCCTCCCCCCATGAGGTATTTTCATGAGCACTGGTATGCTAATTTTTTTACAACTACATGTTTTACATGTAAAAAAATTAGCATAGTGCCCTTACGAAAATACCTTGCAGGGGGAGGGCATGCTTGCAAACAAATGTAGAAGGCACATGTTATTTGCATAAAAATAGGTACAGACCAATATCGCTCGTGAATATAGATGTAAAAATTATTACTATTTTAGCAAATGGAACCTAATAGTATATAAAAAAGATAATATATCATGACTGAGTGGGATTTTTCCCCAGCAGTGGAAGGTTGATAACATCTGAAATAAAAAATACATTAATATCTGAAGATCAATTAACTGTTCACACATACTTCTCCTAGTTTTTGTATAGTTTTGTTTTGCATTTACATTTTTAAATAATCTGGAATTTACTTAGGGGTACGTTGCCAGGTGAATATAACTTTTTTGGAAAGAGTTATTATTTTCAACACTGTTTGTTGCATCAGTTGACATTTTTTCATTGATTTCTGATGTTTCCTAAATCATGTATTAAGTTACCAGTTTGCATGTTTGTTAGAACTTGTGCCAGCATTATAATTTCATAATGTTTAACAACAGTAATTTAAAAGTACATTTTGTATCTGGCAAAGTAAAAAGTCTCTTCAATATTTAGGTTGATTTATATGTTTATATATTAAATATTTATATTTAATTCACATCTAATTATGAATTTGTTTTTGTTTCTGCTTTTTTTAAAGCTCTTTTTGCTTATTATTTTTTTTCTAGAAATTTTCTTGGAATTGTAAGACATAGCATTGATAAATAATGACCTGTTCCTGCTTTCTTTATTTCATTGGCCTTAGCTAGCTTCTAAAACGATATTAAATAGTAATGACGAAATTGAGTATTCATTCTTCGTTACTGATTTTATTGAAACAGTCTATAGTATTTCAATTTTAAGTAAGATATTGCTACTCTTCATTATGTTAAAAGTTATCCTACTGTTTCTAAATTTTTTAAGGTTAAAAAAAGGACCAGAAACGGATATTCAGTTTTTTCAGAATATATGTTTAGGTGATTTATTTTTCTTATTGAATATTCAGTATATAATAATATATTTTCTTATTTAATATTCAATTGGCTATATAATATGCATAATATTAATACATTTCCTAATGTCAGACCTGAATTCAAATATACCAAGGATCATGAAGATGGCACAGGGCCAGGCAATAGTTCTTTCTGTTATACGTAAGGCTGCCATGAGTAGGAGGTGACTCAACATCAGCTAACAATAACGACAACGTAATATTAATACAGTTCCTAGTATCAAACCCTCCTTACATTGCTAAACTAAACCTTGCTTGCCTATTAGGGATGATTTTTTTAATGCGCTTTAATTCAATTTTTTAAAGAATTTTCTGACAGTATTCAAAAGCAAGACTGATCTGTGGTTTCTTTTTGTGTATGAACTGCTCTTGATGGGTTTTGATATCAGGGTTACGATGACCTCATAAAGTGAACTGGGCAGCTTCTCTTATTTGCTTCTTTGCCCAAATTCCTCTCCGCTTTCTAGGCCCCAGGAGATCAGGGCTGGCCAGTGTTCAGACCTGCTCCAGGGCCCTGATGACCTCCAGCATGTCCTCAGCTCTCTTCTTGACTCTTGCTGGTGTTGTCTCTGGCACCTCTCGGCATCTCTGGTCTAACTTTCCAAAGTGCTCCCTGAAGCACTACTGCCCCCACGCTTCAACCTAAACTGGCCTCTGCATGACCCCAAGGGAGGGGATTTCCTTGGCCGATGGAGATTCCCCACGTGCCCCTCCCACTTCCTCCAGGAGCTCTCCCAGCTGCAGTCATTAGCTCTCTTCTGGGCTCTGCCTGCAGCTCTCTGCTGCCCTCGCCTGCCCTCTGATCACCACATCTATCCCTGTTGTGGCTTTCTGAGCCAGACCACTGAGAATGGGACTCAGTTCCAAGGCTTCAGTGCTTGGAGATGTCTTGAAGCCGAGGGGGGTTCTCTAGAGCAATTAGTTTGAAGGGGCTGCTGCAACGAGATAGTTGTTCTGGCTGTGTCTGAAGAAGGGAGTGCCAGAATACACCCAAAGCCTGGGCCCTGCCTTTAGTGGGGAGACATGAATCACATATCCGCCAAAGGGCAACCCCGTGCTGCCTTTTTCTGATCTTGAGAAGCCCTGGTATGGTCTGGCTGGGCGGGTCTGTGAGCCCCACAGTGGGGAGAGGATAGCATTCAGTCTAGAACTTTGTCCAACATGAATATGGTGTCTCCAGAGAGAGCTGTGGCACCAGGAGATGTCTATACACTCACACACACTTCTGCCCTTCTCCTCCCCATGTTACTTTTCTCTCTTTTCCTGCCCCATGAGATAATTGGTATTTCCAGACTTTCCATTCACTTGTCCCCTGCGAATGACACCAAATGGAGAGGCCTGAGCCATGTAGTGCAATATCTGGCTCAGGCAGATCACTTTTCCTGTCACTCCTCACCCCTACCCTAGCACCATCTAAGACCATGGGGAGACACTTTTGTAATACATAGTTCTTCACTACTTAGTCCCATCTAGTATTTAAGGAGGGAGTCCTGTTTGTGCAGTGGTTAAGGCACTTGGCTGCTAACCAAACGGCTGGTGGTTTGAACCTACGAGCCACTATGTGGGAGAAAGATGTGACAATCTGCTTCTGCCCCTATAGGGCAGCTCTAGTCTGTTCTATAGGGTCCCTATGAGTTGGAATGGACTTGACAGCGGTGGGTCTTTTTTTTTTTTTTTTTTTAGTGTTTAGGAAAGGAGCCCTTGTGGCACAGCGGTTAAACACTTGGTTGCATTTAACCACTTCTAAGATCCATTTATAGATCTACTCTGTCCTATAGGGTCGCTATGAGTTGTAATCTACTCGACAGCACTGGGTTTTTTTTCACTGGGTAAGATTAGATTGTAAGATTGCAGTTTCCATCTTGGTCGTTCTTTTTCTCTCTTGGATAATTCTCTCTGGGGAAAGCCATGTTGTGAGCGGCTCTATGGAGAGGCCCATGTGGGAAGGAACAAAAGCCTCTTGCCAACAGCCCCATGAGTGAGCCTGAAAGCAGATTGTCCAGACCCAGTCAAGCCTCAGGTGGCTGCAGCCTCGGCTGACTCCTTAACTGCAGCCTCATGAGAGACCTTGTCTTAGTCATCTAGTGCTGCTATAACAGAAATACCACAAGTGGATGGCTTTAACAAAGAGAAATTTATTTCCTCACAGTCCAGTAGATTAGAAGTCCAAATTCAGGGTATCAGTTCCAGGGGAAGGCTTTCTCTCTCTGTCAGTTCTGGAGGAAGGTCTTTCTTGTCAGCCTTCCCCTGGACTAGGAGTTTCTCTGTGTAGGAATCCTGGGTCTAAAGGACTTGCTCTGCTCCTTCCTTCTTTCTTTGTGGCATGAGATCCCCAACTCTCTGCTTGCTTCTCTTTCCTTTTATTTCTCAAGAGATAAAAGGCAGTGCAGGCCACACCCCAGGAAAACTCCCTTTACATTGGCTCAGAAAGGTGACCTGAATAGGGGTGGTGTTACAATCCCACCCTAATCCTCTTAACATAAAATTATAATCCCAAATGGAGGACAGCCACAAAGTACTGGGAATCATGGCCTAGCCAAGCTGATACATTTTTGGGGGGACATAATTCAATCCATGACAGACTAGAAAGCCCTACTAAGCCACTCCTGAATGCCTGACCCCATAATAAATGTTTGCTGTTTTAAACTACTAAGCCTGGAGTAATTTATTATTTACTTACTTTTATTGAACTTTAGATGAAGGTTTACAGAACTAGCCTCTCATTAAACAATTAGTACACATATTGTTTTGTGACATTGTTTTGTGTCGTGCTAACCCCATGACATGTCAACACTCTCCCTTCTCGACCTCGGGTTCTCTGTTACCAGCTTTCCTGTCACCTCCTGCCTTCTAGTCCTGGCCCCTGGGCTGGCGTGCCCCTTCAGTCTCATTTTGTTTTATGGGCTTGTTTAATCTTTGGCTGAAGGGTGAAACTCAGGAATGACTTCAGTACTGACCTAGAAGAGTGTCTGGGGGCCGTACTCTCAGGGTTTCTCCAGTCTCTGTCAGGCTAGTAAGTCTGGCCTTTTTTTGTGAGTTAGAATTTTGTTGTACATTTTTCTCCAGTTCTGTCCAGGACCCTCTATTGTGTTCCCTATCAGAGCAGTTAGTGGTGGTAGCTGGGTACCATCTGGTTGTACTGGACTCAGTCTGGTGGAGGCTGTGGTAGTTGTGGTCCATTAGTCCTTTGGACTAATATTTCCCTGTGTCTTTAATTTTCTTCATTCTCCCTTGCTCCCAAAGAGGTAACACCATTATAATATCTTAGATGGCCGCTCATAGGCTTTTAAGACCCCAGACGCTACTCACCAAAGTAGGATGTAGAACATTTTCTTTATAAACTATGTTATGCCAATTAAACTAGATGTCCCCCGAGACCATGGTTCCCACAGCCCTCAGGCAAGTAATTTGGTCCGTTAGGGAGTTTGGATATGTCTGTAGCACTTCCATGACCTTGCCTTGTACAAGCTGTGCTGGCTTCCCCAGTATTGTGTACTGTCTTACCCTTCACCAAAGTTACCACTTGTCTATTATCTATTTAGTGTTTTTCCATCCCCATCCCACCCCTCCCTCTTAACCATCAAAGATTGTTTCTTTTTGTGTGTAAACTTTTTCATGAGTTTTTATAGTGGTGGTCTCATGCAATATTTGTCCTTTTGTGATTGACATATTTCACTCAGTGTAATGCCCTCCAGAGTCATCCATGTTCTTTATAGTTTCATAGTACTCCATTGTGTGTATGTACCATAATTTGTTTATCCATTTACCTGTTGATGGGCTGGAGTAATTTATTATGCAACAAGAAATAACTAATACAGGGCAGGTACTAGGGAGATTGTGTTTGGGATGTCAAAGCCCGAGATGATAATGATGATGGATCTCTGATTAGCCTAGGCTGTGTCTCTGCTCTGGGGTGGACTTGTTGCTTTGGCTGGTGATCTGAAGGGTCAGGCTTCCGAGATGCCTTTGAGCATGGTTGCTGAGGGGACTCCCTGGACAGCACTCCACCTAGGAAGAAGGAGCTATCAGATATAAATATAGTTGGTATCTATCCCTTAGAAATGCCCCTTGACTCAGTGTCAAGAGACTCATTCAGGCCTGAAGCTTGTGATGGACGGGGAGTTCTAAGTAAAAACTGAAACTATTTTGCAAAGAATATAACGTGTTGGTGTACCAGCCACAGTCTTTGAAAATACCTTTGTGGATGAGACCCCAGGGAGAGAGTCTGCATGATGCGGTGAGAATTCCAGTACATCTGTGGTGGCATAGGTGTGAACAGCAGCAACAAAATCTAGGGCGCTATAGTGCAGCAGATGCTTCAGATACAGGTTTGCTTGTGAGCAAAAATACCTCTTGTAAGACACATTCTCCAGAAGTGCGGTCCTAAGTTATGTAAGGGGGAGCAATAAGCTGATGAAATCAGAATTACTACTGTCTAAGCATAAGCATCTTCAGTCATGCTTGTAGTCTTGGGGGGCTGGGGAGATCTGGGTCTAATAATAGTAGCAACAACATATATTGTTCTACTTATTAAGTATTTATCGTATGTCTGACTCTAAACTCAACAATTCAAGTACATTGTATTTTTTAATTAATAAATTTTATTTTGTTGTTAAGAATACACACAGCAGGACATGTACCAGTTCAACAATTTCTACATGTACAATTCAGTGACACTGATTACATTCTTCAAGTTGTACAGCCATTCTTACTCTTCTTTTCCAAATTGTTCCTACTCCATTAGCATAAACTCAGTTTCCTATGTAACCTTTCAAGTTGCTGTTGTCAATTTGATCCCATATAGATAGTTCTTAAAAGAGCACAATGCTCTAGGCAGACATTCTTTACTAGTTAAGCTAAACTATTATTTGGCTTTAAGAGGATTTGGGGGGATATTTTTGGTTTAAGGTTTAAAGATTACCTCATGGAAATAGTTTTGAGGGTTCATCTAGTCCTCATGGCTCCAGAAATTCTGGAGTCTGAGAATTTAAAATTGTGTTCTGCATTTTCTCCCTTTTAATAAGGATTCTTCTATAGAATCTTGGATCAAAATGTTCAGTAGTGGTAGCCAGATGCCATCCAGTTCTTTTCATCTGGTGGCAGTGGAGGCAGGTGTTCATGGAGGCAATTAGCCACACATTCCATTTCCTCCTCCCATCCTTGACTCTCCTTCTTTCTTTGTTGCTCAAGCTAAATAGAGACCACTTGATGTGAGTTGAATGGCTGCTTGCAAGCTTTTAAGACCCCAGGCCCTACGGAATGAACTAGGAGGTAGAACACAAGCACTAAACACATGATTAGGCCAATTAACTGAGATGTTCTGTGAAACTATGACCCTAAACCTCCAAACCAAAGAACCAAATCCCTTGAGGTTTTTGCTTGTACATAGCAGCCTCAGCCTACTCTTTTTTTGTTGTTGTAAATGTATCTGTCACACAACTTCTGCCAGTTCGACTTTTTCCAGGTGTACAACTTACGGACAGTAATTACATCAATCAGCTGTGCAACCCTACCCTGAATCAATGCTACTTTTCCATCACCATAAACCAAAACTCAGTGGTCCATATGCAATAACCCTCTCTTCCCCTTTCCCTCCCACCCCTGGTAACCACTGACACACTTTAGTCTCTATACATTTGCCTGTTCTTGTCTTTTTATATAAGTGAGGTCATACAATATTTGCCCTTTTTTGATTGACTTACTTTACTCAGCATAATATCTTCAAGCTCTGTCCGTATTGTAGCATATATCAAGTTTTCATTTCTCTTTCTGGCTGAGTAGTAGTAAGTACATTATATTTTTAAAGGTTTGAAGTAACTTGTAAGGTAGGTATTATTCCCATTTTACAAATGAGAAAACTGACATTACATAACCTGGTTCCAGCAATGGCTTCCTTCAAAAGATGAACCCCACATCACACAGGAAGGCACTACCACTCTTAAAGGCACAGTTCTCTGGTCCCCCCCACCCATGAGACATGGAGCACCCAACTCCAGTTGTACTCTAAGCACATGGAGATCTGGCTCCTTTGAGAGACAGTTCCCCTGGAAGAGAGCCCATGGCTTGGCCCAGCCCAAGGCTCTTGGCTGCAGGGAGCTGACCTGCTTTTACCTACTGAGTCAGCAAACTGTGCAGATAATTTATAATAGTCATTAGCAGAGTGCACTGGAGGTGAAGCATGAACCTCCTGCACTTCAGCTCTGCACAGATCTGTGCAGGAGCAAATAAGGGTCTCATTCCTGAAAGCAATCTAATTAACATGAATTAGGGCCCTGCCACTTCAAAATGGAGTTTTAGGCAATTGCAAAAGGAGAAATGGGGAATCGTCATCAGTTAAAATGGGACCTGATGGAAGGAAGTGACTGATCTAATGAGGTTTATTGTGGGTCTGTGCAGAATGTGAATCATCAGGATGGAGAAGTGGGTGAGCAGATGATACACAATCAGGTCAGGGCAGAGGATGGCCACCAGATAAGGCTGTCACAGAAACTCTACCTGTGGCCACTTCTAGTGAAGTGAGATCGGTGGCCAATGTAGCCATGACTGTACTTTATCCACAGTCTCTGCATGTATATGTATATCCACCACCCACGAGTCACTGTCAAGTCGACTTCAACTCGTGGGGACCCCGTGTGTGTCAGAGCAGAGTTATGCTCCATAGGGTTTTCAATGGTTAATTTTTTGGGAGGTAGATCACCAGGATTTTCTTCTGAGGTGCCTCTGGGTATACTTGAAACTCCAATCTTCTGGTTAGCAGCTGGGTGTGTTAACTGTTTGCACCACTCAGGGACTCTCTCTCTGTGTCTCTCTCTCTACACACACCAACACACACACACACACACACACACGATTAATAAAGAGCAGTATATAGTTGGTGACACATTGGTGGTTCAGAGGTAGGATTCTTGCCTTCCGTACAGGAGAGCCAGGTTCAACTCCTGGCCAATGCAGTTCATGCATAGCCACCACCCAACTGTCAGAGGAGGCTTGTGTGCTGCTATAATGCTGGATAGGTTTCAGCAGAGTTTCCAGACTAAGATGGACTAGGAAGAAAGGTCTAGCGATCTGCTTCCAAAAGTCAGCCAGTGAAAACCCTGTGGATCACAATAGTCTGATCTGCAACTGATCATGCGGATGGCTCAGGACAAGCCAGCGTTTCATTCCATTGTGCGTGGGGTTGCAAAGAGTTTGGGGCTGACTCAACAGCAGCTAACAACAACGGTATATAGTTAATAATGTAGGCTTGATTCAGGTCTTTCAAACGATCCTTTTTGTCATCTCTACAACATCCTGGGTCACAGAGCCCATTCAGGTTTGTTCAGGAGGGAGGCCTAAATGGGTAGATCCACCAACATTGTAGTCGTCATTCCAGAGCTAAGTGAAAATCCCAGATGAGCTGCCTTGATTCCTGTCTGTCTGGGTCTACACGTTAGACCTGCAGCCCAGCACAGAAAGCCAGCAGGGCAGAAATGGCCCTGGGTTCCTGATGTCCTGGTGGGAAAATCCAGACTCTCTTTGCTCCTGACCAGATCAGCTGCAGATTCCCTGAGAGCCTGGGAGCCTGGGACCCTGACCTGGCTCTCAGAGAGAAGCCCTTCCAGTGACAAGGTTGTGACGAGTTTGGGAATGAGTTTGGGAATATTGACTTCTTCTGAAGGGTGTGAGGCCTTGGAGCTGGGGAGTGGAGCCATGGAACCTACTTTTTGCTCACTGAGAAAGGAAAGATCTTTAGAGCAACAGAGCTTGCCTTAGAGGTGAGAAACTCAAGGAATATCTGATCCCCAGACTCTTTTGGAGGTTTCTAATTTTCTCCAAGGCTCTGGTGTGGTATTTAAGAGTATCCCTTCTGCCTAGATCGCTTTCCTGCCCCCAGACCGGGGAGAATTCTCTACCTCTGATCATGTCACGCCTTACGCAGATTTAAAAGTGGTTCCTGTTATATCCCATGGCGAGTACAAGCAGCCTTCCCCCATTTCCCTTCTTTCCTTCCTTACCTCAGCTCCCTGAATACAGCTGCCTCTGTCCCTAGATTATAATTCCCTAGGAGGGCAGACTCCATGTCTCATTCATTTTAGGAGCTTCTACACTTCTCTTTGCCTTGGCCTCTCCATTTGCCTTGCATATAATACAGGATGCCACCAAGCGTTTGTTAAAAAACCCCTGTCCCCAAAGCTCCTCCTGGCAGCACTATCTTCTCCTCTTTGTCCTACAAACCAATTGCTGTGGTTTTATGACTTTGCACTGTCAGCCAAGGATTCTTAAACTGCAGTTTATCTTAGTATGTGGTCTCCAAATTCTTGTTTGATTCGTCTCTCTCTGGAAATCTCCCAGATAAATCACAGCCAGTCATATCCGCACTACACCTCACCCAGAATAGCCAGCATGAGGGCAGAGTTAGAAAGGCCTTGGGAGAGCATCCAGGAAGCCCTTGTATTATAGATGGGAAAGCAAAACTCCTGAGAGAGAAGGGACTTGCCCAAGGTCATGGTTCTGAATTGGGGCCAGAAGTCAGCTCTCGTGCCTCCCAGGGCTTGCAGGGCTCTGCATGTTGGACTGGTGGCCTCCTCCTACATGCTGCCTGAGGTTTTAAAAAGAGCCTTTCTCTGGCCCTTGCCTTTCAGGCCATCAAATTCAAAAAGGCAGTTTGATAGCTCAGCCAAAAGGGTCTGGTTCAGGGGAGGAGTGTTCGGGACTTAAGAGAGCTGGCCCAAGGGAAGTGGAGACAGTAACTAACTGTCCTCTTGATATTGCCCCTATGCAATGACTTCTACTGTTTAATCCGATGTATAAATAGTGTTTTGCTGGAATTCACCCTGAACATGAACTTGGTGAAGGGTTCACGGCCATTGGAACTCACCACCCACCACATCTAACAGTCTTCTGGCAGAAGGACTGTTCTGTTTCTGTGGCCTCTCGGTAATGTTTTTCTCATCAGCAGAGGCTGATTCCTGCCAGTGTCCTGACCGAGGCCTCCGGCCACATGCCATACAGAGTGCTGGAGGGGAAGGAGGTAATAACGCTGCTCTTTTCTAGACGCTGCTCACTTGATCCTCAGTGAAGCTCTGGGTGGCAGGCACGGAAGTCCTTATTAGTCCCGAGTTTACAGGAGAAGACACGATAGACCAGAGAGGATGAGTGACTTACCTAAGGCCACACAGCTAGTGAGTTACTGTGATCAGGGAGACAGTGGTTTAGTGCCTGTGTTCAAATTCCACTTCTGCTGCTTACTCTGAAGGCCATGTAATCCAGGCTTCCCTACTTGCTAGTTTTGGGACTTCGAGTAAGTTACTTAACAACTCTGTGCCTCAGTTTAATCACCTTTTAAAATTAAGAATATAGCCTGTCTCTCTTTGGAATGTTGGGGGATTAAATGAGACAATATATGTAAAGTTTTTAACCCTGTGCCCAGCAGGGATTAAGTGCTCAGTAGGGTTAGAAATTGTTACCATTATCAAGTCTGGCTTAGCTATGAGACATGTGCCCTCCAAGCTCACATGGGGATCCTTCCTAGGGATCTCTAGGAAAATGAATTTCAAAAGTCATAGTGTTGCAAAAGCCTTAGAGATTATCCAATTTGTCCGCTTATTCAATTTTATTATTATTATTTTTTAAATCTGACATTTGAAGGTCGTCGTACATAATCACTATTGGGATGCATAGTAATTAGGCACACAAGGTCAACAGTTCACATAAATGGTTGAAATTATTATTATGTCTATGTAGCCAAATAAAAATTTTAATTTCTCTTTTTTTGTTATTTTTTGTGTCTATGATAGACATCCATATCATGACATTTCTGTTACACACACCATTTAATCCTGATCACATGCATTGACAATAACTCGCATTAAGAAACAAAAAATAGAAAAAAAAAGTATTACTTGTAATATTCAGGAAGTGGAGGAGGGGAGGTGAGAGGAAGCATAAAAGTGCTAATTTCCTTCTCTTTCATAGCAGCCAGTAAGTGCGTACTGCCTAAAATGGAAGCATGTAAAATAAAGAAAAAAGACTCCAGCCTCTTAATGTTTTTCATGACATATTTTCTTACCCTTGGAAGTATCACTGTATCTCTTGTGGAGAATAAACACACATATGAAGTTCAGCGATCCCATTAGCTTTACTTTAGTGTCTTTGCATCCTGTTAAATTCATGTAGAATAAAATTTTATAACTTTTATTAATAAATAGTGTATAAAGCATAATTCCTTTTTAATAAGTTATTTCTCTATATCCATTCATCCACCTAATTTGCCTTCTTAGTTTCCTGCCTACTTATTCTCCTTTCTGTGTGTATAAAGCTAGAGAGGGAGCTGCAGTGATGTTCACTTATGTGAATTAACTGGGGTTATTTTGGAGTGGAGGGATCTTCAAGGTTTTTAAAAATATCTTTATGTTTGTCTACATGGTTTGAGTTCTTTAAAATAAGCATGTGTCATTAAAAAAAATATATATTTTAAATAGGCAGCTCCTGTCCAAAAGCAGGATGAGAAGGAAGGAAGGGACAGGAACTGGTTGAATGGACGCAGGGAACCTGGGGTGGAAAGGGGGAATGTGCTGTCATATTGTGGGGATTGCAACCAGTGTCACAAAACAATGTCTATAATATATTTTTAAATAATTTTTATTGAGCTTTAAGTGAACGTTTACAAATCAAGTCAGTCTGTCACATATAAGCTTATATACACCTTACTCCATACTCCCACTTACTCTCCCCCTAATGAGTCAGCTCTTCCAGTCTCTCCTTTTGTGACAATTTTGCCAGTGTCTATAAATTTTTGAATGAGAAATTAACTTGAGTTGTAAGCTTTCACCTAATGCTAAATTAAAAAAAGAAGGAAAAAATATTATTTTTTAAAAAGAGAGAAAGGCAATGATCCTGGATTTCCCCCCAACATTTGGGGTTTCCTTGCTCTTTCCGCTCTACCCCACCCCATATACTCCAGAACCAAGGCTTCCAGGATCATCCAATACCCATGGTGCTCCCACCCCAGGCTCCTACTCCCAGAGCTTAAGTCAGGGTCCTTAGTGCTGGAGCACTTGAGAGGCAGAAACTCAAGGAGGCTATGGATGACCTGGCATGGAAGTATACAACTGAGAGAAAGAGGGACGACGGCTTGGAGGACAAGAGGATAGGACTCTCTAATCTCAGGCATTTCTTCGTCTTACATATGAGAAGACCAAATCTAGAGTAAAAAAGTGACTTGTCCAGAGTCACGTAGTCTGCTACAAGCATCCTCCCTTCAAATGTAACCAATATTTTTCTCCAAACCCTATGGATAAGGAGAGGTGGTAGGGCCTTAGGCCCTTACTCTTGGTGTGGAAATGGGAGAAGAGAAGGGCATGTCAAGACACGGGAGAGGGATTGGGGCTACAACCTTTCCCTCTCCAGCAACTAGTTCTCTGTTTTCCTATTAGGTCAGCCAGAGTTGGCATCTGTAGAAACAGCAGGAAAACCTGGAGGCAGCTACAGCATCCATGCATAGAATGTTCAGAATCAGAGAAAAGAAGTCCTGGGCAGATATTGTGTCTGGATTTGAGTGAAGTGGAGAAGATTTGAAAGAGCCTGGTAGCCAATACTTGTCTTCCCAGCAGCATCTGGGGGACATGGCCTATGTTTCTGTAAATTATCAAAGTGATTTACATTTCTTTGAGGTTAGAGGTGGCAGTGGGGGTGGGGAGGGAATACTCACCATTCTTGAGGGCAGCCCCTGTCCAACTCCATGAAATTGTCAGCACCTTTCTGGTGGACAGCTCCATATTAACCATCAGAATCTTCTTCCCATCTCAATGGGGCCATTAGGCCATTGGTATTCTGTGACTGATGACTTGTCCTTTTCTATTTCTTTTTTTTCTCTCTCTTTTAAAACCATGTTTCTTAAAAAATTCACTGTGTTGTAAAGGAGTTTCAATTCAAAGGTATTTATTCTTTAAGACACACAAAGCAATGTATAAAAAGGAATATTGAATTGGTAGGAATAAAGACTCCTTTATGTAATAGCCTGAGTGATTGAGTTAGAAACCGCTTGGGGATGTATGTGTCATAGCTCAGGAATCTTCTAACTGGTGACTGGATTTTCAGAACCAAACCAACATCGAGAACACATCATCTTACAAGAATTGTTTTGGTCTATTTCCCAACGTTAATGCAATATGGGAGAGGTTAGTTGGACACTAGAATCTCAGAATTTCATGGATAGTTTAATAGTTTAAGACTGAAGTTGGGAATAATTTCTGTCCCAGAGAGTCAAGAATTGTGATAATCATTCCCATAACCAGCAATCTAAATGACTCAGGTAGAAGAGACAAGCCTAACAGGAAATGGAGGCCCTGGAATTGTAAGCAGCCAGGAAACTGAAGTGCTTGAATGTACACAAAGACTTTCCTACTAAGAGTGAGCAGGAAGGTTTGGAAAAGTGCAAAGTTATCTATTACTTCCCTTAATAGAAGTGGAGCAAAGACCACGTCACATGCGGGCAGGAGAGGCTGGTTGACTTCCATTAGTCTTCTTATGAAGCAGCCTTTACCTGGGAAAGTCACCTTGGCCCAGAGTCTGGTCCTCAGGTTGGCAGACTTGGAAATACAGTTTTGTTAGTACGGAGAGTGGCTACATCTGGAGCAGGACAGGGTTTCACTGTTCAAACTCAAAAGAAGTTGATGTGTAAACTACACATTGCCAGTTTTTTCACTGGCATTGAGAAACAGAATTGCCTGGGGAGTGGACATTTTCTGCCTCTAGTCAGTATCCCCTCTTCCTATAGGAAAATCATCTGCGCAGCCAGGTCATTATTATGAGGTTGCTTGGTGAGCTTGGAATCAGAATTAGGTCAGTTAGTTTTATGACAGTGGTGTTTGATGACAACAGGTTTTGATCAGCTAGCTCCCATGCGTCTTTGATCAGACGCTGGGTTGGGTCAGGTTTAGTTCCTCCAAAAACAGATCTTGAAGCAGGGATTTGAGTGCAAATAGTTTATTTCAAAGTAGTCCCAGGAAACACTGGTAGTGGAGTAGGGAAGTGAAATAGGGAAGGGAAGGAAGTCAATACAAGGTGTGTTATTAAACAAGTTACCACCATGAACAACTGGGGCTCACTGGGGACTCTGGGAGACTGTATAGTATGCATCTTAGTGTTATCCTGCCCTAGGGGGCAAGTGATCTGGGCTATTTATCCAACAACTCTCGTAAGCCACTGGTTGAGGGATACTCCTGGTCAGAGGGTGGAGTGGGTGGTTAATTTGCGGACATATCCTGCCTGCTACATATGTGAGCAGAATGAACCCTGGTGAGCACAGAAAGCCTTCAGGTCAAGAGACATAGGTTCTGACAGAAGTCAGGTCAATGGACACAGAAATGGACAGTGCTGAGGGCATATAAGTGGGAGTACTGATAATATCTACTATACCCCCTGCCCATCTCCACACTGTGGTCACTCAGAAATTGGGCACTGTTTCTGCTTCCTTTCACACTCATCCTTTTTCCCTGTACTTTTATCTCTGACCAACATCCTTTATGATTGGTCCATTCTTTTTTTTTTATATATTTGGTTTTGCTCTTCCTATTCCTGTGACCCCATGAACTGTCTGTCTAGTTTTATTTATAATGTGGGGATTTTAATAGTTCAATTTTGAGAATTTTGGGAGTGCCTTGCTGATGACCACATGAACTGCTTAAAGAAGGAGGGGTTGGGGGAAGACAGATCAGTGATTAGAAAAGGAGGAACATTTAGAAAAAAAGAATTTATTTTGAAATTTTTATGAAACTTGATAGCTGATCTTGAGTTCAACTGGAAGAGAAAATGCACAAACCAAGCCAAGAACATTTTGAAAAAGAACAATGCTGAAGAATTTGCCCTATCAGATATCAAAATATACTCTAAAGCTACAGTGATTAAAACATTGTGGGATTGGCACAGGAACAGACACTCCAATGGAATGGAATAGAGAGTCCAGAAACAGACTCATCTGTATGTGGGTGTCTTGTTTGTAATAGTGCTGCTATAACAGAAATACCACAAGTGGATGGCTTTAACAAAGAAAAATTTGTTCTCTCACAGTCTAGGAGGCTAGAAGTCCGAATTCAGGGTCCCAGTTTCATGGAAGGCTTTCTCTGTCGACTCTGGGGGAAGATCCTTGTCATCAGTCTTCTCTGGTCGAGCAGCCTCTTAGATGCAGGGGTCCCGGGTCCAAAGGATGTACTCTGCTCTCGGCGCTGCTTTCTTTTTTTTTTTTTTAATTAATTTTTATTAAGCTCCAAGTGAACATTTACCATTCCAATCAGTCTGTCACATGTAGGTTTACATACATCTTACTCCCTTCTCCCACTTGCTCTCCCCCTATTGAGTCAGCCCTTTCAGTCTCTTGTTTCGTGCCAATTTTGCCATCTTCCCTCTCTCTCTATCTTCCCATCCCCCCTCCAGTCAAGAGTTGCCAACACACTCTCCAGTGTCCACCTGATTTAATTAGCTCACTCTTCATCAGCATCTCTCTCCCCCCCACTGACCAGTCCTTTTCATGCCTGATGATTTGTCTTCGGGGATGGTTCCTGTCCTGTGCCAACAGAAGTTCTGGGGAGCATTGTCTCTGGGATTCCTCTAGTCGCAGTCATACCATTAGGTATGGTCTTTTCATGAGAATTTGGGGACTGTATCCCATTGGTCTCCTGCTCCCTCAGGAGTTGTCTGTTGTGTTCCCTGTCAGGGCAGACATCGATTGTGGCCGGGCACCAACTAGTTCTTCTGGTCTCAGGATAATGTAGGTCTCTGGTTCACGTGGCCCTTTCTGTCTCTTGGGTTCTTAGTTGTCGTGTGACCTTGGTGTTCTTCCTTTGCCTTTGCTCCAGGTGGGTTGAGACCAATTCATGTATCTTAGATGGCTGCTTGTTGGCTCGGCGCTGCTTTCTTGACGGTATGAGGTCCTCTTGTCTCTCTTTTATATCTCAAAAGATATTGATTTAAGATACAACCTAATCTTGAAGATAGCGTCCTGCCTCATTAACATAACTGCCTATAACCCTGCCTCATTAACATCATAGAGGTAGGATTTACAACACATAGGGAAATCACATCAGATGACAAAATGTTAGACAATCGCACAATACTGGAAATCATGGCCTAGCCAAGTTGGCACACATTTTTGGGGGAATCAATTCAATTCATAACAGTGGGAATTTAGTATATGATGAATATAGTATTTCAAATGAGTGGCTAGGGGGAGGAGAATAAGTATGAATGGAGTCTCTATGTGGAATACACAGTTAACACTCTTGGCTGCTAACTGAAAGGTTGGCAGTGTGAGTCCACTCAGAGGTGCCTGGGAAGAAAGAAAGATCTACTTCCAAAGAATAAATCATTGAAAACTCTATAGAGCACAGTTCTACTTTGACACACACGGAGTTGCCATGAATTTGAATCAGCTTCATAGCAACTGATGATGCTGGTTATGATACATTAAATAGTGTTACTAGATGTTCATTTGGAAAGAATTAAGTTATATTCTTATCCCACACATGTACAAAATTAAATTTCAAATGGATTATACAACTAATACTAAAGAACAAAACCAAAGCATTTCAGGAAAAAAAGAGAATATTTTTATAATATTAGGATGAGGAAGGCCATTCTATGCAAGATCCAAAATTTAGAAGCCTTACTAAGAAAAAGATGGGCAGATTTGACTATATAATGTTGAAAAGCTTTGTGCAAGTAAAGACACTATAACACAGTTAAAAGCACAAAATAAACTCTGAATTTCTCCCCACCTCTCTCTAGTTTCTGTCTTCCTTTACAGATCTATGGATCTCTCCACCGCCCAGTCCTTGTCTGTCTCCAAATCTTGGCTCCCTCTTTCTGAATCTCTGATCTTCCCTCTTTGGGTTTCTCCCCACCTCATCTCTGTACCGCCCACTTTGGGTCCACATCAGGCAAATCTGCTGCAAAAGACCCCCTTTAAAGTGTTAAAAAGTAAAGACGTCACTTTGAGGACTAAGGTGTGCCTGACTCAAGCCATGGTGTTTTCAATCATGTCATATGTATGTGAAAGCTGGGCAATGAATTAGGAAGATCAAAGAAGAATTGACGCCTTTGAGTTATGGTGTTGGCGAAGAATGTTGTATATACTACGGACTGCCAAAAGAACAAACCAATCTGTCCTAGAAGAAGTACAACCAGAATGCTACTTAGAAGCATGGATGGCGAGACTTCATCTCACATACTTTGGACATGTTACAAGAAGGGACTAGTCCCTGGAGAAAGACATCATGCTTGGTAAAGTAGAGCATCAGGGAAAAAGAGGAAGACCCTCAATAAGATAGAGTGACACAGTGGCTTCAACAATGGGCTCAAACATAGCAATGATTGTGAGGATGGTGCAGGACCAAGCAGTGTTTTGTTCTGTTGTACATAGGGCCACTATGAGCCGGAACTGACTTCACAGCCTCTAACAGCAACGACAACATTTTTTTGCTCATAAGATTGGCAAAAATTTAAAAGATGATAACATCCAGAGTTGCTGAAATAGATGCTCTTGTACATTATTGACAGGAGGGTTAATTAGTACAGACTTTTTGAAGGGCAATTTGAAACATCTACCAACATTTAATGGATCCCTGTGTGTTTTTTTTTTTTTGTGTGGTACAGTCAAGTGCTTGACTGCTAGCCGAAAAGTTGGTGGTTCAAGACACATGAAGAAATGCTCGAGATCACTAGCCATTAGAGAAATGCAAATCAAAACCGCAATGAGATACCATCTCACCCTGGCATTACTGGCACAAATAATAATAATAAAAAAAAATGACAAATGTTGGAGAGGCTGCAGGGAGATCGGAACTGTTACGCACTGCTGGTGGGAATGCAAAATGATACAACCATTTTGGAAAATGAAATGGCACTTCCTTAGAAAGCTAGAAATAGAAATACCATATGATCCAGCAATCCCATTCCTAGGAATATATCCTAGAGAAATAAGAGTCTTCACACGAATAGACATATGCACACCCATGTTTATTGCAGCACTGTTCACAATAGCAAAAAGATGAAAACAACCTAGGTGCCTATCAACAGATGAATGGATAAACAAACTATGGTACCTATACACAATGGAGTACTAAACCAAAACTACACAAAAATAAAGAACAATGGTGAATCTGTGAAGCATCTCAGGATGTGGATGAATCTGGAGGGCATTATACTGAGTGAAATAAGTCAACCACAAAAGGATGAGTATTGCATGAGGCCACTGCTATAAAAATTCATGAAAAGGTTTACACATAAAAAGAAACAATCTTTGATGGTTATGAGGCAGGGGAGGGGTGGGAATGGAAAAACACTAAATAGACAATAGATAAGTGGTAACTTTGGTGAAGGGTAAGACAGTACACAATACTGGGGAAGCCAGCACAACTTGTACAAGGCCAGGTCATGGAAGCTCCATAGACACATCCAAACTCCCTGAGGGACCGAATTGCTGGGCTGAGGGCTGTGGGAACCATGGTCTCGGGGAATATCTAGCTCAATTGGCATAACATAGTTTGTAAAGAAAATGTTCTACATTCTGCTTTGGTGAGTAGTGTCTGGGGTCTTAAAAGCTTGTGAGTGGCCATCTAAGATGCTCCATTGATCTCACCCTTTCAGGAGCAAGGGAGAATGAAAAAAACTAAAGATACAAGGGAAATATCAGTCCAAAGGACTAATGGACCACATCCACCATGGCCTTCACCAGACTGAGTCCAGTACAACTAGATGGTGTCCGGCTACCACCACTGACTTCTCTGACAGGGATCACGATAGAGGGTCCTGGGCAGAGCTGGAGAAAAATGTAGAACAAAATTCTAACTCCCCCAAAAAAGACCGGGCTTACCAGTCTGACAGAGACAGTAGAAATCCTGAGAGCGTGGCCCCTAGACACCCTTTTAGCTCAGTACTGAAGTCACTCCTGAGGTTCACCCTTCAGTCAAAGATTAGACAGGCCCATAAAACTGAAAGAGACTAAAGGGGCATACCAGCCCAGAGGCAAGGACTAGAAGGCAGGAAGAGACAGGAAAGCTGGTAATAGGGAACCCAAGGTCAAGAAGGGAGAGTGTTGACAAGTCATGGGGTTGTTAACCAATGTCATAAAACAACATGTGAACTAACTGCTTAATAAGAAACTAGTTTGTTCTGTAAACCTTCATCTAAGGTACAATTAAAAAAAAGAAAAGTTGGTGGTTCAAACCTACCCAGAGGTACTTCAGTAGACAGGACTGGCAATCTGCTTCTGAAAGGTCACAGCCTTGAAAACCTTACGGAGCAGTTCTATTCTGCACACATGGGATGGCCATGAGTCTAATCAAATTGACAGCAACTAACAACACCACCACCTACAATATTTAAAATGTGCATATCCAGCATGTCTCCTTCTAGGATGCTGGCTTACAATATACTTCATTATGCACAGGTAGATAGTTAAGATATTCATTACAACCCTCTCTCTGTGAAAGAAAGGTGCCAAAACACACATCCATGCAGGTGTGTATCTTCAAGATACATGCAAACTCATAATTGTAGTGACAGCTAGGGAGGAGTAGGATTTACATGAAGGTGTGAAGCAACTTTTTACTTTATGTGCTTTTATGTTGTTTTAAACTATTATAGCAAAAATAATAAAAAATAAACCTTATATGCTAGTATTATCTTTATCAATTTAATATAAAAATATTAAAGACACTCAACGTTAAAATATTGCTTTCTATATATTTTTTGGATGCTGTGGTAGGTCTGTAAATATTTTGCAATGCACAGATCTAACGTGATAGTTTATACATTTAAATATATAAATTTTAATAACCAAGAAGTAATGGAAGCCTCTGAAGAGTCAGCCTTACAGGTAAAGTCCTTTGAAATAATTACTTCTAATTTAAGATTGGGATGAATCTGCACTGGAAGTTAGCGTATTACGATGGTTTTAGATTCAAGTAACAGAAAACCCCAATTCAGCTGGCATATACCTTTTTAGGGTTTATGATCTCATAAAGTGACAAGTCTGGAGGTAGACGAGTTGTTCATTGGTTCAGCATGGTATCAAGGATTCAGATTCCTTCCATCTTCTTACTTTCCCAATCAGAATATCAGTTTTATCCCTTGAACTAGCTCCTGATGGCTGTTGCAGGTTCGGCATCGCATGGAGCTCTGTGAACTTCCAGATGAAAAAGGAAATTGTTTATTTCTGTATATTTCACTTTAGAGCAAAAAAACCTTTCCCAGAAGTCTCTTAATAGACTTCTTTATGTTTTGTTGGCCAGAGCTGGCTCCAATGCCTACTCCTAAACCAATCCTCATGCCATGATTGGCTACATTAAATCTTAAATTAAGATTTAGTCACATGGGGGGAGGTCTAACACCTGAAAAAGACTCAACCAGGAAGAATTTATAAAGAAGCTTGTGAAAAAAATGATAAGTTTTGCTTTATGAAAACAGAGAGTTCTTTTATCCATAACGCTAAAGGCCATCTAATTAAATGTTAGAAACCTACGTGCTGTGTAATTATACAGCTATAGATAATTTTTCAGGCATAGCTATAGGCATAGCTATACCCACTAAAAAAACCCACTGCCGTCAAGTCAATTCTGACTCATAGCGACCCTATAGGACAGAGTAGAACTGCCCCATAGAGTTTCCAAGGAGCGTCTGGTGGGGCATAGCTATGTGCATGAAAAATTAGTGTTATGGATAAGAGAACTCTCTGTTTTCATAAAACAAAACTTACCATTTTATTTCACAAGCTTTATAATGCCTATAGCTATGCCACCAACCGTGGTGGTGTAGTGGTTAAGTGCTATGGCTGCTAACCAGAGGGTCAGCAGTTTGAATCTGCCAGGCGCTCCTTGGAAACTCTACGGGGCAGTTCTACTCTGTCCTATAGGGTCTCTATGAGTCGGAATCGACTCGTCGGCACTGGGTTTTTTTTTTTTTTTTATAGCTATGCCTTGAACTATAACTTTTAGAAGCAGCTTGTCTTGTTTTATGTAATTTTATCTATTTAGGTGATTAGGCTCACTGAAGCACTTGAAACTTATTCTTTCAGAAAGCAATCAAAGATTAATGAACATGTACTATTTCTAAGACTTCAGAGGTCTTGCAACCGTGGCTCACTGATCTTGTGATTGTCTTAGCAAGGTTTCCATTCTTCATAATGCTATCTTGCAAGATTTATGTATGCTGATATAATCATCAACCACTCAAAATTTTTTTGTTCAAAGTTCTTGGTGAAATTATATATAAAAATCTTAATTAATTAGGTAATGATTTACTGTGCTGCTCAACTTTAAAACTGCCTATTAAACCTGCATAGCAATCTGTTCACGGTGTTTTGAGTTGTTTATTTTTGATAAGCTCTTCCACTAAACACTATCTGTAATACTGCTCTATTATATTTGAGTTATTTATTCAGAACGAAAGGAAATTCTGCCATTCGTGTTAGAGCAGTCACACAGAAACCTGAAATACTCTAAACGGTGTCTTTGTTGTTTATAAACAAAAATGGTTTTCACAGTTACCACCCTAATAATTATGCCAATTTCCTAAGTGTAATCTACACCGGTCTATTTAATTTAAACACTTAATCCTCTTCCCACATAAAAAAGTGAATTACCTAATTTGTATTTACGTAGATTACATTTTGTTGTCTAAATCGAGCCTTTTTGTTTGTTTGTTTGCTTTTCTGTCAGCCGTTGAGGACACTGAGAAAACTGCTCTGCCCTCCCTGTTCTCCTTGACTGAGATCTGACCTCTGTGTCTGGGCTATCGTCATGATACTTCCTTCAGCACCTGTGCACTAGAAGGAGGACACAGCTGAAGGGTTCTTTGGGATCTGACTGTCCTCAGAACACTGCGGAAATGCCACTTGGCCTGGAGCAGAGTAAGTGAGCTGGTCAAAGGGAAATGTCCCCGTCAACAACAGCTGGCATTCTAATTGTGATTTCTCTGGCAGCTCTGTGAATCCATGTGCTCCCACTCACCTTCCCCTCCCCCATGCACAATGTGATAGGCTCTTCAGTGCCCACCACCTGGAGCAAGTGAGGTCCAGAGAGGCCAAGGATATAAGCAAGGAGGATAATGGCAGGACTTAAAATCAAGTGTCAGTCTCCACACATTCCCAAAATGGTCCTCCCTCAAGCCTCAATGAGGCCATTGCTTCCCTGGAAAGCCCCTCCCCCCACCCACCCTGCATGTTCCTACAGCCCTTGTATATTCCCAGTTATGCCAGGTTGGAAGAGTCTCTGTAACTCCTTAGCTATTCTGGTAATGCCTGTAACACCATCAGAAACAATTCTTACTGTCAGGAGTCCAGGAACACCTGTGGAGTCCAGAGGACGCAGTGAAACATTTATTTAATTTTCTCATCAAATAATTTATTGGTCAATAGAGAAGTCGCCCTGGATAGACAAATGAACCTTCCCTTTGCTTGCAAGTCTCCCTCCCTCTTTACCTCCCCAGCAATCACTCCATTCTAGGATAATGGCATCTTATTCAGAGATCTCCAGTAGAGAACAAAGCTCCGTTCCTCACTGCAAGGAGCTTACCAGTTACTCTGGAGGAACAGACAAACTAAACAATCCTAGAACTGTCTGGTTGCTGCTTGGATAGGCTGACACAGGGCATGGTGGGAGCTCAGAGGAAGGATCTCAATCCAGACTGGGGCATCAGGGAAGGCTTGAAGTTCTTTCTAGAAGCTGTGAAGCCCCTGGCCAGAGAGAGGGAGAGGGCAAGAGGAGCTGGCCTATGGTGGGGCCAAAAAAAATCTTGGCTATTTTCACCAGCACCTAGCCGTTAAGGGGAATGAGAAGCCTCAGTTGTAGCTCTGACACTGTTTTTCTTTCTTCTGGAGAGCTGCCACGTGCCGCCACAGAAAGCATTTCACGGGTAGATGCGTATTATTGCAATGTGTTTATCTAGGAAACCGGAGCCCAGCTCTAGCATCTGGTTTTCAGCACAATCCTGAGTGAAGTCCAATTTTCCAGTTGGGTTAATAAAAATAAAATGTGGGAAGTTGTGAGCTGGCCACATTAGGGGTTGAGCCCTGGGCTCATGCAGGGTCATGATCACAGAGCCGGAAGGGCTTGGACAGGTCATGGATTCCTTGTGGACTAGCCATGAGGCCAGCACCAAACACAGCCTTGCACAGGGTGGGAGGAGTTGCCCAGCCTGTCTCCAAAGAGCACGCCTCATGGAGGAATGGATATCTTTGGATTCTGTTTCAACCTGACGCAAGCTGACTGAGCACCCATTGTGGGCAAAGCACTGGGGTGGGTGGAGGAGTGGGGGCAGGGGGGTGCAGATGTGAACTCATGCCTGACCCTGGCCTCAGGCCAGTGGGGGAGAGAGGACTGACCAGACCAGCACAACACAGTCAGCCCAAGGAGCAGGACCCAGGACAGCCCTGTCAGCTCTCACCACTTGGAAGCTGTCAGGTGACCTGGGGTCAGAGAAGGACGCATGTTTTAAAAGTTAACTTAAAAAAGATAGCAGCCAGGTTTCAGAGAGACCTGAAACACAGAACTAAAAGTCCACACAGGCTTGCTCTGCCTCTCATTCCTATCAATCTTGCATGTTTGTTTATTTTTCTCTTTGCAAATTGAGTTTCTCTGCTCTCCCGGACACGTGGCAGAAAACACGCGTGTCCCATAGCTCCTGAGTTCACACAAATCTTTTTCTTTCCCAATTCCAAACTCCCTGGGAAAAGGTGTTAACTGGCCCTGGTGGGTGACAGGCTCACTGGTTGGTGACAGGTTTACTCTTGGTAAAATCAGCTACGACAAGGAGTCAGTGACAACTGCAAATGTGGCTAAGGGAGTCCTATCCTGAGATTCCGTGCCTGGGGCTCTTATTTGTGTAAAGTCCTTTATAGTTAAATACAAATCACAGACAGCTTCTACTTTGACCTCATCTCTATACCTTTGTGAAGGAGGCAGGGCAGGGAAATGGAGGCTAGCCCATTGACTAGCTAGTGTCTGAGGCAGGGCTGGACCCAAGGCTCCTGACTCGTAGCCCAGTGCTCTTTCCACTACACCCTGTTTTTCTGGCCCTGTTGTGAGGTCAGCAATTGTGAAATAGACTGTGCCTATGCCGTTTCCCTTGGGAGCAGCTTCAGAGTGAGCAGTACTGATTAAAAAGAATTTTCTTGGCAGCCCTTGGAGTGCACTGGGAGCCAAGCACCAGTGGGGTGGCTAATTGCAACCTTGGGGAAGCTAATAGAAGGTGTGTGTCATAGGTCCAGGACAGGGCGAGCTCTCACAGGGATGCAAGGATCCTGGGGAAGGAAAGCCCTTTACACTGTTTTTTTTTTTTTTTTTTTTTACCTGGAGGCTGCTTCACAAGACAATGTAGGGAAGCCCAATGCAGGGCAGGGAAGAGGTGCCTCTCTCTCCCGAGTCCCAGGTCAAACTAGGGCTTCAGACCCATAATCAACCCATTGCCATCAGAGAGTCAGAAAATGGTCTTTGGTGAAGAGGATTTTTCTCAGGATCAGAGAGGTGGCCCTGAAGCCAGGCCAGAGAAGTTCCTAATGGATCTCAAGAAGAAGGAAATTTGGTGTCTCTTGGATCATCCTTTAAACCTACTGGGCAATGACATTTTGCTCTCACTCTTCGTGTGGAAAGTGATGCTAATGCTGTCCAGGGAGCTGGCAGTTTTGTCTCTGCCTTGCTGCCCCCTGCTTCTATTTCTCTAGAAACCTCACAACTGGAGTCACTGATGCTCTTACCTTTAGGCCAGAGCCCATCCCAGGCCCTGAGCCAATCCTGACAGAAGCCTCAGTTCCCATTCCATGTGGCTTGGACTCAAATCTATTACTGGTAGACCTGGTGTGGGGAGCACAAGGTTGGAGCCCTGTGTGGGGCCTTCCTGCCTTGCTGTGTTGGTACATCCATTGGACTGGGCTACTTCCTTGGCCTTTTCTTCCTACTTTGCTTAATTATACTGCCTGAAACTCGGCCTGCCTGGGGGGGTCTATACCCACTTGAAATCTATGGGCCTGCTGCCCGTTCCTGCAGTCACTGATGAAGGGAATCCTGGACATCATGATGCAACTTCATCTCATCCGCCATCATCTCTGCCTACTGGACTGGCTATCTCTAACATTGATGCCAACCAGAAATGTCCTCTGGACAGTCTGCTGGGCTGGACCCCTGGGATTAGGGTTAGTGAAAATGCACTCTGTTTTTTCTTACTCCTTCTTGGCCCTGCATACTTCTTCTGTGAGCTCATTTAAATAACACTTGATATGGGCTGTGCTTTCTGTCCCACTGGGCTCTGCCCAGGAGTCTTCTCCCCTTTCCATTGTCTCTTCTGTTAGTTGCAAGGGGGTTAGGAGTCCATGGGCAGCAGCCTTCCCCCAGGGAATTGGTCCCCCCCGTGTACCAACAAGGGATGTTGACATTTCAGAACCAAGTCTGTCATGTAGACCTTTCCCAAAGTCTTATGAGTTTTCCTGCATTAACTCATCAACACATGAGATTAACCTGAGTCCAAGCAGCTCTGCCTAAGGTGAAGGAGACTATATCCCTCACTCCTTCTGATTTTAATTTTCTGTCCTATAAGGTGGGCAAATGTCACTCAAGTACAGTCAAGGCTGACCTTTCCTAATTTCTTTCTCACTCCAGATGCTGAAATGATATTGTCTACATCTCTAAACTTGGGTCTATAAAGTTCCTACATTTGCAGAATCTATTTTGTCTAATCATCTCCCCTCTCTAGGACATGGTTTCAACTGTCTTTTGTCTGAGGCTGAAATTCCATCCACCAATCCATTCATCCACCCATCCATCCAGCCACCCACCCACCGACCCATCCACCCGCCCACCCACCCACCCGTCCACCCGTCCGTCCGTCCGTCCATCCATCCATATCCAGTCATTCAATAAATACTTCTGTCAGGTTGTGTGCTAAGTAGTGAGAACACAGGATCAAACAACTCAGAAGTGGCTTCTTCCTTCCAGGAGCCTTGTAGCCCCTCCTCTATTTTCCCAGCACCTCTCCATTGGAGTCACTGACATGCCCACCTCCAAGCCTGGGCTTGTCCTTGTGGGGATGATGGGAAATAGTGGGGATGCTAACAATAATCATATAAACATATACATAACTGCTAACTGGCTAAATGGGACAGCAAAAGAAAATGAGAACGAATTTTGGGGGACCTATTTAGAAAGGCGGAAAGCCTGGTGGCATAGTGGTTAAGAGCTATGGCTGCTAACCAAAAGGCTGGCAGTTTGAATCCACCAGGTACTCCTTAGAAACCCTATAGGGCAGTTCTACTCTGTCCTATAGGGTCACTTTAGTTGGAATAGACTCAACGGCAATGGGTAGTAGTAAGTAGTGGTATTTAGAAAGGATGTTAGGAGTAGCTTTCTAAAGAGGTGAACTTTAAAACTGAGATCTGAAGGACACAGTGGAGCGCCGAAAACGTACAGACAGCAGGAAACAAAAAATGCTAAGGCCCTGAGGTGGGAAAGAAAATATGGTCCAAGGACTGAAAGAAGCTCAGTGGGCTGAAATACAGTGAAGGAGAAAGTGGCACAAAATGATATCAAGAAGGCAGGCAGGAAACGTTAACGCACAGTGTTTGGCCTTGGAGAGGAAGTTGGAAAGGGAGGAGGACTTAAACAGGGAGTGACACGATCTGATTTACCATATTTTTAAAAGATTACTGTAGATGCTATGTGGAAAATGGAGTGGAAAGGGGCCATGTGGAAAGAAAGAGACCAACCAAGAACTATTATAATTGTTCAGGTGAGAGGTGATGGTGGCTTAATCTAACGTGATGGCCCTGAAGACATATTTTGGATACAGAACAAACAAATTGGCAAGAAAAGCTCAATATATGACCCCCATGTTTCTGGTTTGAGAGAACCAGAGTTAACAGTAGTGCCCTTAACTGAGATCAGGATACTGGAATAGAAGCAAGTTTGAGGGAGGAAATCAAGAGTTCAGATTTGGGCACGTTCAATTTGAGATCTCCTTTAGACATCCGAGTGAGTCAAGCAGGCAGTTGGATAAATGAGACTGCAGTTCAGAGAAGAGGTTTGGGCTGGAGTTAAGTAAATCTGAGTTGTCAGCACATGGGGACAGATGAGGTGGGAGGGATACTCTTGCATCAGTTCCCCAGGGAACTCTGCATTAGAGCTAAGGTCTTTCATGCAGTTTTGAGTAAAGAAGTCAGTGGTGGGGGCCCTAGGATACCTTTTTAATATTAGGGCCCTTGGGTCCTGTAGGGCCAAGACTGTGCTCAAGAAGTGATATAACCATTGCAGGAGAACTTTCTCTTCTCCTCCATGACCAGCCTTTCCTAGGATCGTATTAAATTCCAGGGATTATTCTTTGCTTTGCCTTGCAAACAACTACTTTCTATGTAAGCCCTCTCAGAAAGTGACAGATCACGGAAAAATTCTCCTGCATTTGGATACAGCAAAGGCAGAGACAGCACATCGTGCTCTGGGCTGTGGAGGCCATCCCTGGGGATGCACCACAGGCAAAAGAGCTGGAAAATGGATGCAGGTAGCCAGGCTGAGTCATCGCAATTTTTCACTCCTGGGAAACCCACGCATAGCTTCACGCGATGTGGAGGGAAGGCAGGGAGTGCACTTGGATGTGTCTGATACTCAAGGCAGAAAGGGAAGAATTGGAAAAGGAGGAGAAGATGTCATTTCTGTGGGGAAGGAGAACACTGGCTGCTTCTCTGGCTTCCAGGAGGAATGTTTCCTGCCTAGGGCTCTGAACTCCCCCTGTGGCTGAGCTATCTGGAATAGAGGGCTATAACTTGATCCCAGGGAATCCCTAGGAGAGGTTCCTGCTGTCACCATTTTTGGCTTTAGAGGACACACTTAAGGAAGCAGGGTTCTTTCTGATTAAACCCTTGCTCCTGTTCCCCACGTGCAGGGTTTTCTGAACTTCTTCAGGGATGAAGTACCTTAACTTTCTCCTCTTGTTTCTGCTCCTAATTTGCTTGATTTACTTCTCTCTCTGCTTGGGCTTTGTCATATCTTTGTTTCTGGACTTTCCCCCACTCAGTGGAATGAAATTGTGAGTAGAGGGTGACAGTTTGGTCTTTAGTTGTAGATGTCGATGGTGTAATGCATGAAGTTAGTGAGGAAGGAGCAGAGAAGCTTACAAGTGCATTGACCCCAGAAGGTATTTCTTCAAAGGGGGGACTACAGTGGTGATGGGCAGCCTGGAGGATAAGGAGAAAAGGAGCAGCTGTCTTCATGGGGACATTTGTTAAAAGACAATTTTCAAAGTGGTATGTTGACATGACAGTGGTTAAGATCATAATGAAAAAAAAAAAATTAATGGGAGCAATGTTGAAAGCATAACCAAGTGTTTTCCCCTAAGGTTAAAATCAGTTCCACCTCTGGGTGTTGAGACAGTGTCACTAGGATGCAAGCTAGCAATTGTTGAAAATTCAGTCATGGAGGCCTTTCTAGGGGCAGATTTGTGGCCCACCAGTGGCTGACAAAGAGACTCTGAGCATTAGAAACCATCCCACCTGGAGTTGGCTCAACGGGAACGGGTTTGGGTTTTTTGCTTTCTCATGAGTTTTAGAAAACTACTATGTCTCCTCTGCACAAAAACTCTAATGGCTTCCCATCTTTCTCAGAGTAAAATCCAAAGTTCTTATCATGGACTTAAGACCCTACATAACTTGATCTCCCACTACTTCTGCTACCATACTTTGCCTTGTTTGCTCACTCTATTCCAGCCACACTGGCCTCCTTGCTGTTCCTTGAACATGCCAGGATGTCGTGTCTCAGGGTCCTGTACTTGCTATCCCTCTGATTGGAATGTTCTTCTCTTGTTCAAGTGTTACTTTATCAAAGAGGCTTCCTCTAAACATCCTTACATAAATAAGATACCTCCCTCATTTGCCTCCTTACTATCCAATTCCTTTTACTCTTCTTTCATTTTCTTCATAGTTCTTAATTACCACATACCATCTATCTGTTTATTGTTTATTGTCTGTCTCTACACACTTGTATGTAAATATTTTGTTTGCTTCTGTGTTCCTAAAGCCTAGAACAGTATCTGGCACATGTAGGCATTCAATAAATATTTGTTGAGTGAGTGAATTAATGAACAAATGTGGTGAGGGTAAATGTTTGGTGACTCTTTAGCCCTGCTATGTAATCTGCAGAGAGAATGTCATGCTGACCAATGCTTTCTTTAAATTAGATAATTGTCTGATAATCTTGTCTCATCAGTGCAGAGAACCTCCTGGGTGTTGGGCCATGAGCCAGCCTATTCCTGGAAGGATTGCTAGGAGCAGGGACAGGCCAGCAGGGTGATGCTCAAGTTGGTAACTTGGGCAGTTGTTGTCTGAGAAGAGGGCTACACAAAACCTGGGGCTTCCACAATTATCTCACACCTATTTGATTTCCCTCAGAATGAAGCTCAGGCTGCTTCCTTCTCTGTGGAAGAAGTAGAGGAAAGGGGACCCACCGTAGCAGCAACATACACACTGGTAGACCAATGCAGTATCTTAGAACTGGAAGAGGTTTCCAAGGTGGCCTTATGCTCTTTCTCTCCTCAGTCTCAATTCTTCTGTAGCATGTTATACCATTGAGCATTGGGGTCCCAACAAATGGGGTTAAAAAGGGGTGCCAGAGCCCTGCTTCTACCCTGGTCTGGTCCTCTCCTAGTTTGGTCCTCACTCTATACCCACAGCTCTGGGGCCTTGACTCATTGTCTAGCTTTTCCCCTTCCTTCCTTCCTTCCTTCGCTCATTCTGAGCTCCAGGGGTAAAAAGAGAGACATAAAATCTCTGCTGTCATGGAGCTTACATTCAGTGGGAAGTCTGTCAATAAACATGTATCATTAAATGTTTAAAAATTGAGACTCTGGTAAGTACTATGAAGAAAATAAAACAGGATCACTGGATTTGTAGTGATGGGGTCTGTTGTTGTTAGGTGCTGTTGAGTCAGTTCTGACTCATAGCAACCCTATGCACCACAGAATGAAACACTGCCCAGTCCTGTGCCATGCTCACAATCGTTGTTATGCTTGAGCCCATTGTTGCCGCCACTGTGTCAATCCATCTCATTGAGGGTCTTCCTCTTTTCTGCTGACCCTGTACTTTACCAAGCATGATGTCCTTCTCCAGGAACTGATCCTTCCTGACAACATGTCCAAAGTATGTAAGACGCAGTCTTTGCCATCCTTGCCTCTAAGGAGCATTCTGGCCTCACTTCTTCCAAGACAGATTTGTTTGTTCTTTTGGCAGTCCATGGTATAGTCAATATTCTTCGCCAACACCACAATTCAAAGGCGTCAATGCTTCTTCGGTCTTCCTTATTCATTTTCCAGCTTTCACATGCATATGATGTGATTGAAAATACCATGGCTTGGGTCAGGCACACCTTAGTCTTCAGGGTGACATCTTTGTTCTTCAACACTTTGAAGAGGTCCTTTGCAGCAGATTTGCCCAATGCAATGCGTCTTTTGAGTTCTTGACTGCTGCATCCATGGCTGTTGATTGTGGATCCAAGTAAAATGAAATCCTTGACAACTTCAATCTTTTCTCCGTTTGTCATGATGTTGCTCATTGATCCAGTTGTGAGGATTTTTGTCTTCTTAAGAGCCTTTCTGAGGAGGTGCCTTTGAACTGAGAATGTGTGATGAGAAGCAGTCAGTCAGACAAAGATCTAGGAAGGAATCTCTCAGACAGATCAGCAAGTCCGAAGGCCCTGAGTGGGAGCATGCTTGGCTTACTGGGAGCATGCTTGGCTTACTGGAGGATCAGAAAGAAGACCACTTTGCTAGGAGCTTGGTGGAAGAGGGAGATAGTGATATGAGATGGTGTCAGACAGAAAGATAAGGGCCAGGTCATAGGGGTCTTGCAGGCTGTAGTTAGGATCCAGGACTTTATTCTAATTTCATGGAAGCTGTTGGAAAGTCTCAAGTGGTGGTATGGTATAACCTTATTTACATTTTACAACATGTCACTCTGGCGACTGTGTAGAGAATGTACCAGGCAGGGCAAAAGTGGAAGCAGGATGACTGTTAGGGGTTTTGCAGCCATGTGGCCAGAGATGATGGTGGCTTGGACCACTGCAACAACAGTGGAGATAACAGAAAGACAAATTTGGAGCGTTTTTGGAGTGTAGAAATGAGAGGTCCTGTCATGGATTGGATGCGGGCAAACAGAAGAGTGGAGGATTTTCTTGTTTTTTTGCTAAGCTAAAAAAAAAAAAAAAAATTTTTTTTTTTTTTTTTATTGGTCCAGCCACAAGTTTTCTCCTCCTCCCACCTCTCAAGCTGAAACAGTCACTTCCTCCTCTCTCTCTCACAGGGCCTGAACTCGCCGTATCATAGCACTTTGTCTGCTCACCCCCGCCCTCAGGAGACCATCTCTGGGTCCTTGGCACAGCTCCTGGTGGCAGCTCCTGTGGGTGTTGAATAACTATCTCCCGGAGTGGGGCTCTCCTGCCAGTGGGTTTACAAAGGGACCCTTTCAAGGCGTGTGGTGCCGGGGACCCCAGCGAAGAGTATAAGGGGAGGGAGTCGTGGTGAGAGGCTGGCTGGGTGTCTCTTCTCCGCCTTTTCTTTCCTGCCCGCCCGCCCTCTCATCTAAACTCAAAAGTCCCCTCCGGCTCTCTCATTCTCTGCTTCCAGGAAAAGGTGATAGATAGCTCCAAACCAGATGGTGGCCTCAGACGGCGAGGCGCAAGAAGCCCCCAGACGCCCATTGTAGTTGCGGGGAAACCGATACAGCAGCATATTCAAGCTCGGACCAGCTAGCCAGCAGGGTGCAGCCGGGGGACCGCAGTCTTTCCAGTCTGGCGGAGCTTCGCCGCGGGCGAGTGGCGGCGGCGAAGGGCGGGCTGCGCAGCGCCGAGGCAGCGGCCGGGGACAGCAGAGGGCGCCTGAGGACTTGCAGCGAGGCGTCCAACCCTGCCCCTCCCTCCCTGTGCCTCAATGCATCAGATGTGCGAACAGGCGCAGAGAGGGGAAAGAAGTAGTTTATGGTTCCAAAGCGAGTTCCCGGGATGTTGGGTTTGCGCTGTCACTTTCCAGCTGTGTGATACAGTGTCAGTCCCAATCTTAGCTTTTACATTTCTAAAACGTGGATTAAAAAAAAAAAGTGGATAATAATAGGAGAATCAAATGTGAAAATGTTCTGAAAAATGTGACTAGCTATCCCCCCCCCCTTTTTTTTTGGTCCACATCTATCACTGCTAGAGGCTGGGCTATCTCTAAGACTTCAGTTTCCTGATTTCTAGCCTCATATCCATCAAACATGTTCCACAGAGCTAAGAATGAAATGCTCTATTTGGATGGTAAATACTCAACCACCCACTGTAAATATGATTGCTTTGACTCCTACTGGGCTTTTTTACTGTATGACCAGGGTGCAGTAGAGAGTAGGCTGGAGACAATAAAGAGGAATGAAAAATTTCTCTCCCCCAACCCTCAGGAAGAGTCCATGACTTATTTAACAAATATTTACTGAGCGCCTATTTCTGTCAGGCTGTGTTCCAGGCTCAGGGACTACAGTGGTGAGCCAGACAGAAACTCCCAATCTTTCTTTCACCTTTGATGTCCTGAGTTGTTCTGGCCTAAATTAGTTTCAGGTCACCCTCAACCAGGAGTGAGAAGGCCTCTCTTCTCCACCCTCAATCCCAGTCCCTGCCCTTAGTTAATTACGGGAGGGAGCCTGGTGCCTTGGGACAAAATGCCAGGCTAGGCAGTGCTACAGCTGAGGCCTTCAGAGGCCCAGGGGCAACACCTCCCCTTGTCACTTCCTCACATCTTCCTCAAGAGTTGCAGTCCCCTGCCCCTGAGTTCTGGGCTTTTTCAGGGGTGGGCTGTCCTCAGAGTCTGGCTGGACTCACCCAGAACACAGAGCAATTTAGCTTTAGATTGGCTCCCTCTGCCCTTCTCTACCTCCTTCTCAGAGAATTCGCTGTCACTAAAATTCCTCAGACTAAATTTAAGGTGCCAGCTTGAGCCTCTCTGAAATTTCCCAATTGCCTGTTCTAACTGATTGTGTCCCAGTTTCTAATCCTCAGGTCCTTGCTTTTTTTTGAGCCCAGGAACCCTTGCCTGGAGTCTCTGAGAAGCGGAGCTATGTCTGATAATCTCTGCAGCATCAGACAAGGACTGGGCTTGTGCCGGGGCCCCACAATGGGAAGTTTGGTCCTGCTTCTGCTACTCACTTGCTGTGTGATCTGGGACAAGTCTTTCCCTCTTTGGGCTCAGTTTACTTGTCCATCCATGCATCCATCTATCCATGCATCCATCTATCCATGCATCCACCCACCCACCCACCCACCCATCCATCCATCCATCCACTTATCCATCCATCCCTCCAACAAGCCTTATGTCTACTCCTCATCTTCTGTTGGATAAAGTCTCAGCCCCTTAGCGTGGCATTTAGGTCTTTCACCATCTGAGCCATCTAGGAAGCAGCTGGATGACAGAGTTTGGCTTCCTGAACTGCTCTTTTTCTGCCTCCTGCCTTAGCAGCCTTTCTTCCACATGCCACACCTGGAGCTGCAGCTTGTCTCCTGTGCCAGGCAGGAGGAGTACAGTCAGGGCACCTTAGCACAGAGAAGTTCTCTCTTCCTGGGAATTCTGGCTGCTAAAAGGCTCCAAGGGTTTTAGAAGAGTGTTACCTAGTCCCTGAGTTCAAGGCTAAACTTGGGAGTAAGGGAGGAACCATGGAGAGGCAAATTATAATAAGAACCAGGGAGGGCCAGCTGGCCTGGACAGTCTCAGGATGGTAGACCTCTGGGTCAACAGCCCAGGGAAGAGAAGGAAAGGCAACGGGCAAAACTTCCCTATAAACTGAGACAAGGAGAGACCTGAATATGACCATGGGTAGATTGGTTTGACTCAGGAATGGGGACTTGAGGTTGCTGCTGTCTTGGTGGCTAGACTTTAGGGGAGACCACAGCCTGGACATATTGGGCACGTGTCCTGTTCCATCACTATAGCCACAGTGATTGGTTCCATGATTGGCACGTGACCCAAGAGAAGTCTATCAGAGTGGATTCCAGAGCTTGATCAGGAACTTTGGGGAAGAAACCTGTTCTTTTCCCATTAGACTTATATCTGGGACCATGAAGGCTTGGAGTTGCTAGTAGTTATTTTTCCTGAGATATAAACCCTGAGATTGAAGCCAAAAGGGAGCAGAGCACAGGCAGATCTAGGCGGGGTGATGACATTATTTGAGCACTGTATCAAGTGCTTTGCTTGAAGCTAGAGGTGTCTGGGCCTTTTTAGATTCATGGGCCCTTTTTTTTGCTTAAAGGATCTCTGGTGGCATAATGGTTAAGTGCTCAGTTGCTAACCCAAAGGTCGGCGATTTGAACCCACCAGCCACTCTGCAGGAGAAAGATGTGGTAGTCTGCTTCCATAAAGATTTACAGTCTTGTAAGGTTATGGAAGCTTCACAGACACATCCAAACTCTTCAAGGAACTGAATTACTGGGCCGAGGGCGGGGTACCGTGATCTTGGGAGATATCAGGCTCAACTGATATAACATAGTTTATAAAGAAAATGTTCTACATCCTACTTTGGTGAGTATTGTCTGGGGTCTTAAAAGCTCGTGAATGGCCATCTAAAGTACTCCACTGGTCTCACCCCATCTGGAGCAAGGGAGAATGAAGAAAACCAAAGACAAAAGGGAAAGATTAGTCAAAGGACTAATGGACCACAACTACCACAGCCTCCACCAGACTGAGTCCAGCCCAACTGGATGGTGTCACAATAGTCCCAGACAGAGTGGAGAAAAATGTAGAATGAAATTCTAACTCACACACACACACAAGACCAGACTTACTAGTCTGACAGTGACTGAAGAAATCCTGAGAGTATGGTCCTGTCAGAGCAGTCAGTGGTAGTAGGAAAAAATGACCAAGTAAAAGAGCAGAGAAGAAGGTTTTAAAGGGTGGCTTGAGAAGAAAAAATAAAGTATTATGATGACGTGTGCAAAGACCTGGAGATAGAAAACTAAAAGAGAAGCACGTGCTCCGCATTTGTGAAGCTGAAAGAACTGAAGAAAAAAATCAAGCCTCGAGTTGCAATACTGAAGGATTCTACAGGGAAAATATTAAAACAACACAGGAAACATCAAAAGAAGATGGAAGGAATACACAGAGTCACTATACTAAAAAGAATTGGCCAACGTTCAACCATTTCAGGAGGTAGCGTATGATCAGGAACTGATGGTACTGAAAGAAGTCCAAGCTGTGCTGAAGGCATAGGCGAAAAACAAGGCCCCAGGAATTGACAGAATACCAATTAAGATGTTTCAACAAATGGATGCAGCCCTGGAAGGGCTCACTTTGCCTATGCCAAGAAGTTTGGAAGACAGCTACCTGGCCAACTGACTGGAAGAGATCCATATTTATACATATTCCCAAGAAAGGTGATCCAACTGAATTCAGAAATTATTGAACGATATCATTAATATCACACACAAGCAAAATTTTGCTGAAGATTATTCAAAAGGACCTGCAGCCGTACATCAATAGGGAACTGCCAGAAATTCAAGCCAGATTTAGAAGAGGACATGGAACCGTGGATATCATTGCTGATGTCAGATGGATCCTGGCTGAAAGCAAAGAATACCAGAAAGATATTTACCTGTGCTTTATCGACTATGCTAAGGCATTTGACTGGGTGGATCTTAACAAATTATGGATAACATAGCAGAGAATGGGAATTCCCAAACACTTAATTGTGCTCATGAGGAATCTGTACATGGATCAAGAGGCAGTTGTTCAAACAGAACAAGAGGATACTGCATGGTTTAAAGTCAGGAAAGGCGTGTGTCAGGATTGTATCCTTTCACCATACCTATTCAATCCATATGATGAGCAAATAATCCAAGAATCTGGACTATATGAAGAAGAATGCAGCATCAGTGTTGGAGGAAGACTCATTAACAACCTGCATTATGCAAATAACACAACCTTGTTTCCTGAAAAAGAAGAGGACTTGAAGCACTTACTGATGAAGATTAAACACCATAGCCTTCAGTATGGATTACACCTCAACATAAAGAAAACAAAAATCCTCACAACTGGACCAATAAACAACATCATGATAAATGGAGAAAAGATTGAAGTTGTCAAGGATTTCATTTTACTTGGATCCACAATCAACAGCTACGGAAGCAGCCGTCAAGAAATCAAAAGACGCATTGCATTGGGCAAATTGGCTGCGCGAGATCTCTTTAAAGTGTTAAAAAGGAAAGATATCACTGTCATGGATTGAATTATGTCCCCCCCAAAATGTGTGTATCAATTTGACTGGACCATGATTCCTGGTATTGTGTGATTTTCCTATATGTTGTAAATCCTGCCTCTATGACGTTAATGAGGGAGGATGGGCAGCACTTGAGTTAGTGAGGCAGGACTCCATCTATGAGATTGGATTCTGTCTTGAGGCAATCTCCTGGGATATAAAAGAGAAGCGAGCAGAGAGGCAGGGGGACCTCATACCACCAAGAAAGAAGCACTGGGACCAGAGTGCATCCTTTGGACCCAGGGTTCCTGCACAGAGAAGCTCCTAGTCTAGGGGAACATTGCTGAGAAGTCCAACAGAGAGAGAATGCCTTTGCCCTGGAACTGACTTCCTGAATTTGGACTTTTAGCCTACTTTACTGTGAGGAAATAAATTTCTCTTTGTTAAAGCCATCTATTTGTGGTATTTCTGTTATAGCAGCAGTTGATGACTAAGATAGTCACTTTGAGGACCTGATTCAAGCAATGGTGCTTCCAATCGCCTCACATGCATGTGAAAGCTGGACAATGAATAAGGAAGATCGAAGAAGAGTTGATGCCGTTGAATTATGTTTGTTGGGGAAGAATTTGAATATACCATGGAATGCCAAAAGAATGAGTAAATCTGTCTGGGAAGAGGTACAACCAAAATGCTCGTTGGAATCAAGGATGACGAGACTGTGTCTTACATACCTTGGACACGCTGTCAGGACGGATCAGTCCCTGAAGAAGGACACCATGCTTGGTAAAGCAGAGGGTCAGCAAAAAAGAGGAAGACTCTCAATGAGATGGATTGACATGGTGGCTGCAACAATGGTCTTAAGCATAACAACAATTGTAAGGATGGCACTGGACCAGGCAGTGTTTCATTCTGTTGTGCACAGTGAGTTGGAACCAACTTGATGGTACATAACAACAACAAGAACAATTTTTACAGGAGCAGATCACGAATTGGCTGGTGGTTTCAGACCTCTGACCTTTCAGTTAGCAGCTAGGCTCCTTAATTCATTGTTTTTCCTCTGAGACTCAGCTACAAAGATTATCACTAGAGGGCAGGAGAGATCTCTTTAGCAGACAGGCCACTGTTGCTCCCACAGCCCAGGCTACTGCTGCTCCCACAGTTTGGGGCAGTGCTGCCCAATCTTTTCCCTATCACAGCACACATAGAAAATGAGGATATGTGTACGGCACACTAGGGTAAACTGGAGGGGATTTAGGAATAGTACATAGGATTTTGGAATCCGCGGGTGGTGTAAATGGTTAACGAGCTTGGCTGCTAACTGAAAGGTTAGAAGTTTGAGTCCACTCAGAGTTGAAAAGAAAGGGCTGGCAATATACTTCTGAAAAGTCAGCCATTGAAAATCCCATGGATCACAGCTCTACTCTGACACACAGGGTTGCCATAAATAGGAATCAATTAATGGCAACTGACTATTGGTTATATGGGACTTAATGAAAAAATTCACATTTTTAATGTTATATAATTATAATAAACTACAAAGTAAAGGGGAAAATTAAATATTGAATTTATATAAAATTCTACATAAAAGCTTGTCATACATTTTATCTGTAAATATGAGCTTGCTTCCATGAATGTCATGGATTGAATTGTGTCTCCCAAAAATATGTGTCATCTTGGCTAGGTTGCGATTCCCAGTATTGTGATTGTCCACCATTTTGTCATCCGATATGATTTCCTATGTGTTGTAAATACTACCTCTGTGATGTTAATGAGGCAGGATTAGAGGCAGTTATATTAATGAGGCAGGACTCAATCTATAGGATTAGGTTGTGTTTTAAGTCAATCTCTTTTGAGATATAAAAGACAGAAGTGAGCAGAGAGACAGGTGGACCTCATACTACCAAGAAACTGGAGCCAGGAGAATAATGCATCCTTTGGACCCCGGGTTCCTGCAGGTGAAAAGCTCCTTGACCGGGAAAGATTGATGACAAGGACCTTCCCCCAGAGCCGACAGAGAAAGAGACCCTTCCCCTGGAGCTGGCACCCTGAATTCAGACTTCTAGCCTCCTGGGCTGTGAGAGAATAAATTTCTGTTTGTTAAAGCCATCCACTTTTAGTATTTCTGTCATAGCAGCGCTAGATGACTAAGACAATGAACATATCTTTTCATATCTAATTTTAGGCTTGAAATGGAAACATGAAATTTCTGATAAAAAAATCTGGTCAGAATTCTGATCATTTTGAATAATTACTTCAAATTCTCCATAATTATCATTGACAAGGAATTTGGTTTTCATAAAATGGTGATAAAAATTTTTAAATAACTTTATTCAAAAACTTATAGCAGTTGGAATTATATTTAAAAAATTTAACAGAAGTGGAGCCAAGATGGTGGACTAGTCATATGCACCAAGCCAACCCTCTGCAACAAAGACCCAAGAAAACCAAGTAGAACAGATGCAGACATAAATCCAGAAACCCTGAACTTCTAATGAAAGGAGAAAGTATTAGATCAGAAGCCACTGAGAAGAAGAAACCGATTAAAGACAACGACCAGCAGAGATATGTAGTGGGGGTTCCCTGCTGACCAGCACAGCACAGTGCAACCATCTTGAGATAAAGCCCAAAACCCCACACAAAGAACACAGAAAGGCACCTTCATGGAGCTCCCAATAGAAGACACAGGAATGGTGCGGACACACCCAGAGTGAACTAAGGTCCCATTTGCTGGCTGCAGCTCAAGAAAATGCCCAGACACTCTCACATGGTAACCAGAGGAGCATGTTCCTACAACTCCCACCTTTCTTTTGAGTAGTGGCAAGAACCGCTTCATCCCAGCAACCCCAACTGCCGGGGACCACAGTAGAAATACTGCCTATCTTTCCCCCTCTATCTAGACCCATTGGCCCCTTCTTTAGCTCACTCTCCCACCTTCTACCTCTCTCTTCCCACGGTCCACACCCTGCTGTGCTGCAGCCTAGTGACCCAGCTCTACACACCTGCCTCCCCGCTGGCCAGTCTGACTGAATCACAGCAGAGCAACCTGGACCTGCACCCCCTTCCCCCCACCAGCTCCCAGAGCAGCAGTGCAGCCAGGCAATCCAACTCCATGCCTACTCCCCCCCATTCCAGCTGGCTCCACCCTGCTGCCCTGCAGCTATGCACCCCATGCCCACACCCCTCCCTCTCTACTGGCTCTGCCCTGCTACACTGCAGCTGAGCAATCTGGACCCATGCTCTTCCCCCCGCCCCCAGCTCCACCCTGCTGTGTTGGAGCCAGGCGACCCAGCCCCACATCCCTCCCTTCCTGCTGGCCCTGTACAGATGCCCCACAGCTGAGTGTCCTGGCCCCATGTCCTCCTTACCTGCTGGCCCCACCCTGCTGCATCACAGTGGAGCAACTTGCCCTGCCCATCTGGACAAAGTGGTGAGAGCTATCATGCCCAAAGAGGAACAAGCAACAAAACATGCCCAGCCCATCTGCCCAAACATACCAAAATGAAACAAAAAAGCAGGACAAAACAAACATACAATCAATAAACAAAGAAAAATAATACCTGAATGTCTTAGAGACAGCAGACAATATCAAAACATAAAAAAACAGGACAAAACAGCTCCAACAAATGACCTAAATAATCAGATGACCTTCCAGTAGAAGAAAAGACAGTGGAACTACCTGATATGGAATTCAACAGACTAATATTTAGGGCTCTCCAAGAGATTAGGAAAGACATCAAGGAAAACACAGACAAAACTGAGGAAAAAATAGGCAAAATCATGGAAAACACAGACGAAACCAGGGAAAACACAGTCAAAATCAAGGAAAACACAGACAAAGCAATAGAATAATTCAGGAAAATAATATAAGAACAAAATGTCAAAATAAGCAAACAATTAGAAATCATACAAAAACAGCAACTAGAAATCCAAGAGGTAAACAACAAAATTTCAGAAACGGACAACTCAATAGCAGGTTTTAGGAGCAAATCTGAAAACTATGGAAAACAGAATCAGCAAGATTGAAGACAAATCCACGGTTGCCACTTTGAGGAAAAATCAGAGAAAAGAATGAAAACCTAAGAATCATGTGGGACACAATCAAAAGCAAAAATTTGCATGTGATTGGATTTCCAGAACAAGGGGAGAAAATGGAAAACAGGATTGTTGAAGATCTGCTCGCAGAAAACTTCCCTAATATCATGAAAGACAAAAAGCTGACCGTCCAAGAAGCTTAATGAACCCTATATAGGACAGACCCCAAAAGAAATTCACCAAGATATATCATAATCACACTTGCCAAAACCGAAGATGAAGAAAGAATCCTGAGAGCAGCTAAAGAAAAAAGAAAAGTCACTTATAGGGGAGACAATAAGACTAAAGGCCGATTACTTGGCAGAAACTATTCAAGCAAGAAGGCAATGGAATGACATATGTAAAACCTTGAAAGAAAAAAACTGCTTACTAAGAATGACATATTCTGCAAAACTCTTGCTCAAACACAACGGTGAAATTAGGACTTTTCCAGATAAACGAGAATTAAGGGAATTTGTAAAAACCAAACCAAATTTACAAGAATATTAGAGGGTGTGCTTTGATTAGAGAACCAACAACAACAGACAATAACCTGAGGCTAGGACAAAGGACAGCATCAGCCAGATACCAACCTAGGTCAAGAACTCCCAATAACAAAACAGAACTAAAAGATATAAAACAGGGAGCCAGAGACGTCAATCTGTAAATGATGACAATGTCAAAGCAATAAAAGGGGAATAAACAACGTAGGTATAGAACTTTCAAATGGAGAGGAAATCAAGGTGATATCAACTAATAAGTGACTGGTTTAAACTTAGGAAGGTAAGTGTAAATGTCAACACAACCACAAAGATAGTTAACAAACCTCCTCATCAAAATAAAAAGAAGAAAAACATAATGGCTCAATAAACACAAAATGTATAATTATGAAAGAAATGAAAAGAAATTCCACAAACAAAGGGAACTCAGCACAGGAAAGTAAGGGGAACGAAGAAAATGTCAGCACCACAACAAAATGACAGCAGTAAGCTCACACCTCTTGATAATCACACTGAACGTAAATGGCTTAAATGCACCCATAAAGAGACACAGAGTGACAGAATGGATAAAAAAAACATGGCCTATCAATGTGCTGTTTACAAGAGACATACCTTAGACACAAAGGCATAAATACATTAAAAAATCAAAAGATGGGAAAAAAAAAAACATATCAAGCAAATACCCAAAACCCAACCAGTGCCATCAAGTCGATCCGATTCATAGCTACCCTATAGGACAGAGTAGAACTGCCCTGTAGAGTTTCCAAGGAGCGCCTGGCAGATTCAAATTTGCAAATAGCAACCAAAAAATAGCAAGAGTAGCAATACTGATCTCAGATAAAATAGACTTTAAGGCAAAATCCACCATAAAAGACAAGGAAGGACATTATATAGTGATTAAAGGGACAATCCTCCAAGAAGACATAACCTTAATGAACATCTATGCACCCAGTGACAGGGCTCCAAAACACATAAACTCTAACAGAACTGAAAAAAGTAATAGACAGTTGCACAAAAATAGTAGGAGACTTCAACACACTGCTCAGGTTAAAGGACAGAACATCTAGAAAAAAGCTCAACAAAGATACAGAAGATCTAAAGGCCACAAGCCATCAACTTGACCTCATAGGCATATACTCCACCTAACAGCAGCAAAGTAGATATTCTTTTCCTACACACGTGGAATATTCTCCAGAGTAGGCCATATTTTAGGCCACAAAGCAACCCTCAATAAAATCCAAACTATTGAAATAATACAAAGCATCTTCTCTGATCACAATGCCATAAAAGTAGAAATTAATAACAGGAAGAGCAAAAAAAAAAAAAAAAAAACTGGGAAACTGAATAACACCTTGCTTAAAAACTACTGGGCAATAGAAGAAATCAAAGATGGAATAAAAAATTCCTAGAATCAAATAATAATGAAAACACATCATACCAAAACCTTTGGGACAGAGCAAAGGCAGTGCTCGCAGTCAATTTATAGCAATAAACACACACATCAAAAAAGATGAAAGGGCTAAAATCAAACCTACAATTGGAACAAATAGAAAGAGAACAGCAAAAGAAGCCCACAGCCACCAGAAGAAAGGAAATAATAATGATCAGAGCAGAAATAAACGAAGTAGAGAACATTAAAAACAATAGAATCAACAAGACCAAAAGCCGTTTCTTTGCAAAGATGAAAAAAAAAAAAAAAAATCAGCAAACCATTGGCCAAACTGATAAAAGAAAAACAGGAGAGGAAGCAAATAACCCAATAAGAAATGAGATAGGGAACATTACAACAGATCCAGCTGAAATAAAAAGGATCATTACAGAGTATTATAAAAAGCTATAATCTAAAAAAAAAAAAGTTTTTTTTTTTTTTTTTTTAACAAACTTGAAAACCTAGAGGAAATGGACAAATTTCTAGAAACACACCACTTACCTTAACTAACACAAACTGAGGTGGAAAATCTGAACAGACCCATAACAAGAGAAGAGATTAAAAAGGTAATTAAAAAAAAAAAAAAGCCTAGTCCAGATGGCTTCACTAGGGAATTCTACCAAATATTCAGAGAAGAGCTCACACTAGCACTACTCAAACTATTTTAGAGCATAGAAAAAGAAGGCATAGTCCCAAATTTATTCTATGAAGCCAGCATAATCCTGATACGAAAACACCACAAAAAAGCAGAGACACCACAAAAAAGAGAAAATTACAGACCAATATCTCTCATAAAAATAGATACAGAAATTCTGGATAAAATTCTAGCCAATAGAACTCAGCGTTGTATCAAAAATATAATACACTATGACAAAATGGGATTCATACCAGGTGTGCAAGAAGGTTCAACATTAGAAAATCGACCAACATAAGCCACCTTATAAATAAAACAAAAGGAAATCAAATAATCATCTCAATCGATGCAGAAAAGGCATTTGCTGAAGTCCAACACCCATTACTGGTAAAAACTCTCAATAAAATAGGAATAGAAGGGAAATTCCTCAACATAATAAAGGGCATCTATACAAAACCAAAACAAATTTTTTTATACAAAACCAATGCCCAACATCATTCTCAATGGAGGGAGGCTGAAAGCATTCCCCACCCCCTGCCCACCCTCCGCGGAGAACAGGAACAAGACAAAGATGCCCTTTATCACTACTCCTATTTAACATTGTGCTGGAATTCCTAGCTAGAGCACTAAGGCAAGAAAAAGAAATACAGAACATCCAAACTGGTAAGGAAGAAGTAAAACTGTCCCTATTTGCAGACGATATGATACTATACAATAGAGAACTCTAAAGATTACAAAAGAAAACTACTGGAACTAATAGAAAGATTCATCAGAGTAGCGGTATACAAGACCAACATACAAAAATCAGTTGGATTCCTATACACCAACAAAGAACTACAAAAAGAAAATCAAGGAAAAAATACCTTTTATAAAAGAACCTAATAAAATAAAATACTTAGGAATAAATCTAACCAGGGACATAAAAGACCTATAGAAAGAAAATTACAAAACACTACTGCAAGAAACCAAATGAAAAAAAAAAAATGAGACCTACATAAATGGAAAAACATACCATGCTAATGAATGGGAAGACTCAACATTGTAAAAATATCAATCCTACCCAAAGCAATTTACGGATATAAGCAATCCCAATCCAAATACCAACAGCATTCTTTAACTTTATATGGAAAAGAAAGAAGCCCCAGGTAAGTAAAGCCTTACTGAAAAAGAACAAAGTAGGAGGGAGGCCTCACACACCCGATCTCAGAACCTAGTATACAGCCATGGTAGGCAAAACAGCCTGGTACTGGTACAATGGCATTGAGAACCCAAAAGTAAATCCATCCACCAATGGTCAGCTGATCTTTGACAAAGGCCCAGAGTCCATTAAATGGGGGAAGAGACAGTCTTTTATTATTTTTAAAAAATATTTTATTGAGCTTTAAGTGAAAGTTTACAAATCAAGTCAGTCTCTCAGACAAAAACTTATATACACCTTGGTATATACTCCTAGTTGCTCTCCCTATAATGAGACAGCACACTCCTTCCCTCCACTCTTTCTCCTGGTGTCCATTTGGCCAGCTTCTGACCCCCTCTGCCCTCTCATCTCCTCTCCAGGCAGGAGCTGCCCACACAGTCTCGTGTGTCTACTTGATCCAAGAAGCTCACTCTTCACCAATATCATTTTCTATCCCATAAAGAGACAGTCTTTTTAATAAATGATGCTAGCAAAACTGGATGCCTACCTGTAAAATAATGGAACAGGACACATACCTCACACCACACACAAACACTAATTCAAAATGAGTCAAAGACCTAAATATAAAACCTAAAACTACAAAGATCATGGGAGAAAAAATAGGGACAAAACTAGGGCCCTGATATATGGCACAAATAGGATACAAACCATAACTAACAATGCACAAATACCAGAAGATAAACTAAATAAGCAGGAGAGTCTAAAAATGAAACACTTAAGCGTATCAAAAGATTTCACTAAAAGAGTAAAAAGAGAACCTACAGAAAAGGAAAAAAATTTTGGCCATGACATATTCAACAAGGGTCTAATCTCTAAAATCTATAAGGTTACTGCAACACTGTAACAACAACAACAAAAAAATCCAATTAAAAAAATGGGCAAAGGATATGAATATACACTTCACCAAAGAAGACATTCAGGCGGCTAACAGACACATGAGGAAATGCTCGAGATCATTAGGCATTAGAGAAATGTAAATCAAAATTACAATGAGATACAATCTTACCCCGACATTACTGGCAATAATAATAATAAAAAAAAAAACCCAGAAAATAACAGATGTTGGAGAGGTTGTGGGGAGATCGGAACTCTTACGCACTGCTGGTGGAAATGTAAAGTGGTATAACCCCTATGGAAAATGATACGATGATTCCTTAAGAAACTAGAAATAGAAATACCGTATGTTCCAGAAATCCTGCTCTTAGGAACATACCCTAAAGAAATAAGAGCCATCACACAATAGACATATGCACACCCATGTTCACTGCAGCATTATTTGTAACAGCAAAAAGATGGAAACAACCTAAGAGTCCTTCAACAGATGAATGGATAAACAAATTATGGTACATACACGCAATGGAATACTATGCGATGATAAAGAACAATGACGAATCTGCAAAACATCTGACAACATGGATAAATCTGGAAGGCATTGTGCTGAGTGAAATAAGTCAATCACAAAGGGACAAAACTGTATGAGACCACTATTACAGAAATTTAAGAAAAGGTATACACACGGAAAGAAACAATCTTTGATGGTTACAACGGAGGGGAAAGGTGAGGAGGAGAAATTACCAACTAGATAGTAGTTAAGTGGTAACTTTGGTGAAGGGAAAGACAGTACACAGGGGAAGTCAGCACAACTTGACTAAGGCAAAGACAGAAATTTCATAGACGCATCCAAACACGCTGAGGGATTGAGTTACTGAGCTGAGCGCTGGGGACCCATAGTCTCGGGGGGCATCTAGATCAATTGACGAAACCATAGTTCATAAAGAAAATGTTCTACATCTGACTTTGATAAGTAGCTTCTGGGGTCTTAAAAGTTTGCAAACGGCCATCTAAGATACATCTACTGGTTCTGTCCCATTCCATCTGGAGCAAAGGAGAATGAAGAAAACCAAACACACATGGGAAATGTTATGGACCACAAGTATTGAAGCCTCCACTGGCCTGATCCCAGAACTAGTTGGGGCCTGGCTACCTCCATCTACAGCTCTGACAGGGATCACAATAGACAGAGTGGGAGAAAAATGTAGAACAAAACTCAAATTCACAAAAAAATACCAGACTTACTAGTCTGACAGAGACTGGAGGAGCCCCAAGACTAGGCCCCCAGACACCCCTTTAACTCAGAACTGAAGTCACTCCTGAAGTTCACCCTTCAAACACAGATTACACAGTTGTATAAAACAAACAATAGCGCACATGAGGAACGTGCTTCTTATTCTTAGCTCAGTTACGTGAATGAGACCAAATGGGCACACCAGCCCAAAAGCAAAGACAAGAAGGCGGGAAGGGGCAGGAAAATGGGACAAATGGAAAGGGGGAACCCAGGGTGGAGAAGGGGAGAGTGTTGACACATCACGGGGATTGCAACCAATGCCACAAAACAATTTGTGTATAAATTGTTGAAAGAGAAACTAATTTGCTCTGTAACTTTCACCTAAAGCTCAATACAAATAGTGTTGGAACAATTTACTAAATTGAAAAAAGGTTTTAAAAATGATTATAATCATATCTTACTCCACACAAAAGAAATAATCCCAGTTTATTAAGATCTAAATGTGAAAAGCAAAACTTTGAAATGTTTTCATATTAGACCTGCTGTGGATTGAATTGTGTCCCCCCAAAATGTGTGCTGTAAATCCTAACCTCTGCCTGTAGTTATGGTCCATTTTGTGAATGAGTTGTCTTTGTTATGTTAATGAGGCAGCATTAAGGTGCATCTTGAGTCAGTCTCTTTTGGGATATAAAAGAGATTAAACAAGCAAGTGCCAGAAGCCGAGATGGTGGAAGAGAGATAACGAGCCACACCCAGGCTGTCCAAGAGCAAAAGCTCAAAGAGAGAAGGACCTTCCTTCCTGAGTTGACAGAAAGAGCAAGCCTTCCCCTACAGTGGGCACCCTGAATTCAGATTTCTAGCCTCCTAAACTGTGAGAAAATAAAAATCTGTTTGTTGAAGCCAAAAAAAAAAAAAAAAAAAGAGAGAGAGAGAGAATATAATAGCCTTTTCTCTTCTTTCATTGACATGCAGCATTGAAATTTCTTGCGATGAGGCATTGGATTTAGCATTCATCAGATCTTTTCAGTTCAAATGTTTCAAAATAATGATGAGGCTCTCATTTGCAGGATACACATACATTTTTAGAACAGTCACCCTGCAGCCAGCTTGACTAAAAGGGCTCAGCTGTTGCAAATGATAAAAACAAACAGATAAAAACAGACCATATACATAGAGTTTCCATTGTCCTGACTTGTCCTGAAGGGTTCTGATTTATGCCTCCGGGCTCTGACTTGACTTGACTATTCATAGCACCTCCTTTGGTGGTGGTGGTGGGGTGGGTGTACCAGTTTGGTGTTGCTCCATACAACACAGATAAACCTCAAAAACGTTATCCCGAGTGAAAGAAGCCAGACATAAAAAAGCACATGCCGCATGATTCCATTTATTTGAAATGCTAAACCAGGCAAAACTAATTTGTAGTGACTGAAAGCAGATGAACAGTTGCCTGGGGCAGTGGGAAGGAGAGGGGAGAGGGTGGGAGAGGATGACTGCAAAGTGGCACGTGGGAACTTTCCGGAGTAAAGGCAAGGTTTTCTATCTTGATTGTGGTAGTAGTCACACTGGTGGATCACCTGCGTATATATTTGTCAAAACTCGTAGTACTGTGCATTTAAAATGGGTACGTTTTATTGTATGTAAGTTACATCTCAATAAAGTTGATTTAAAAAGAAGAAAACAAAGTGTGCCAATTCAGACAATAAATAATATGGTCGTGTGAAGAAAGAGATTCAGAGCTGCCATCTGGTACTGTGCCCAGTAGGAGCTCCCTCCTGATCCTCTTGCTATTGTCTCTGACCCTGTGATCTATGCTCCCTGGGCACCTGGAACACAAATTCCTCCAGCAGCTCCCCTGACCTTGTCCACAATGGGCAGCAGCACACAATGCAGCTGGTTGTCTAGGGACATGTCCAGGTAGTGGTGGCCTCCCTCACGTCTTGGAGGAAGAGTGGTATCTGTTGTTGATTACTGTGCTTGCTATCTTTGGGAGCCGGCTCTCCGTTCCCAGTCCTATAAAGTTGCCATGACACCAATTCTGGCCGGAGGAAAGGAGCAAAGAGATTAGCACTCAGGTCAGCTAGAATGCCTTCAGCTGTAATGAACAAGAAAAGAGGCTAAGGTTGGCCTTAACAATAAGGAAATATCTTGGCTCCCATAACTGGAAATCAGAGGTACAGGAAGTTCCTGGACTGGTGGATTTGGAGGATCAACTCTGTCATCAAATATCCAAAGACTTTCTGTCTCTGGTGGACACCAAATACTCACCGACCCAATTTCTCTTTTGCCAGAGCACACGACTAGAGTGCATTTCCCCAGAGGCTACCAGCCCAAGCACTCTAGCTGCGCTCTCACTTGAGGGCCTTGGGCATTTTGCTATAGACCTCTGCCCCATTGGGGGTACTCCCACTGGGAAACTGGCTTAGGCAAGGTACCCTTGCCTGTCCCTTAGGCTTATTCATGAGACTGGAGTCAGAAAGGGGGAGGATCTGATGTAGGGGAACTAAAGGCAGGCCCATTTCTTTGTCCCAGGGGATTGTGGGAGGAAGAAGAGAGGGAGAGACAGAGAAAGGGGAGAGAGTGAATGAGAGAAAAGTGAGAGCGGTCAGACTTTGCAGGCTTTGGTCTAGAGCTGGCCTCGACTTTTCTGTGAAAGGCTAGACAGTAAATATTTTAGGTTTGCAGGTCATATGGTCTCCAACTACTTAGGTCTGCCACTGTAGCATGAAAACAGCTACAGATGAAACATGAGTGAATGAATGTGGCAATGTTCCAATAAAACTTTATTTTTGAACACTAAAATTTGAATTCATGTAATTTTCATGTGTCACAAAACAGCATTCTTCTTTTGATTTTTTCCCCAACCATTTCAGAATGTAAAATGTAAAAATGTGACAATGTGAAAAACCATTCTTAGCTCACATGCCTTGCAAAACAGGTGATACACTGGACTTGGCCAGAGGGCCATAGTTTGCTGATTCCTCTTCTAGAGAAGCATGTTAAGTATGAGGGAATGGGAGGCTGGAGGGCTTCTGGACAGGGATGGCCCATAGATTTCTGGGTTTCAGCATAGTTAAAGAAGCCACAGCCTTTATCTTTTCTCAGTTTCTGTGTGTTTTAGATGGAACCCAAAAGTTCCCTCGGCCCCTGAGGGAGCTAATATATTTTATCTTTCTTATGGCAATTCCCAACTGTAATATACAAATACATTGTTTGACTTCCAGTCATTTGAATTTGACTTTCATATAAATTTTCAGAAATCATTAGGCATGGCACAAATAAAGTAATAAAAATAGGCCATAAATGGACCAATGATAGAAGTGTGTTAGGAACCAAGGATTATTAGTAATCCAATTCTGTGTCTTTGAGGTCTAAAGAAAAGGTGTGTGTGGGGTGACTACCTGAATAAAATTCCAGGCTAGAGCCCCTCCAAGTACCATTATAAGGGGCTAATTCGACAGTGGACCTAGGGTCCGTTGCAGTCACTTTCCCTGGTACCCAGAACAGGCAGGTCAGGTACACAGTACCCCTGGGGGAGGGCTGGAATAGGACCTGGCTCTGTGCACACATGTTGCTTACACCTGGATACCTTTAGCTCATACTGCATTTCACAGATACCCACAGCCAACTGGGCCCTTTGCTTCTTTTCTTCTCCCCCTGGACCCCACTTCTTTTTCTTGTTCTGTATACTTATTCTTGCTTTCTTTATTCCCTTCTCTTCCTCCTTGTCAAAAACACAGTCCTTTTGGTCTTGCTCTTGGGGATTTCTGTTGAAATCAGAGATGGTAATATTGGACAGCTCCTGATCTTCTCACCTGGGACAGTTGAGGGGGCTCTGCTGGGCCCACTGTTAGTGAATTGAGTGGGGGAATAGCAGTTTGGCTCATGAATAGCTAAGCTTAGATGACAGCCTGGTTGCCCAGGCAACTCTTCTTGCTAACTGTCCTGTTAAAATTCCTATCTCGAGCTAGCCTTCAAGGTCCTGCTGCTGGGATAGTATGGCCATTGGAAAGCTGATGGCCCTGATTTCTTCCCTGCTCTCTTCCCTCCCTCCCTCTGCTCTTCCGCATTCACTAGGCACCTTTCCTGCGTAGGCAACAGACTGTAATTATGTTTCTCAGGCTTGCCTCCCCTTAGGGGCTGGGCTGTTCTGTGTGCGTTCTTCGCAGGTATCCCTCCTGGGCCTAGTGCAGGATCAGGCCCAGTGTGGGCCTTGATAATATCTGTGGGCCATAATTGAATCAGCAGTTCACTAGTGGGATCAGCCCCAGGTCTGGCTGGAAGCTGGGAGTTGTAGCCAGCCCCTGCTGCCATGTCCTCTATTGCCCTGGGAGGCTGCTTGTCACTGTACTCCAAAACACTGTTGTATTTACTAACATAGCTGCAAGTGGGGTGAGGGTAAAGGAGGGAATCCCTGTAATGCCACAGGGCAGAGAGAGATGGAATATGATGGGACAAGGTCAGGTTGAGAGAAAGGGACATTTGGCAGGGACGGGCAGAAATGTTGACACGGGGCAGAAGCAGAAAGAGCAGGAAGCAGAGTGCAGGAGGAGAAGGAGATCTGTGGCTCAGCCTTGGCGCTGGGTTTCCTGCTGATGACTCCACAGCTGGGACACATGAGGGCCCTCCTTTGTCAAGGGAGGCTGAGAGATGCCCACCGCCCCTTTCCCAGGGAGAACTGGTATATGAGAGCTTGTTCCCTCCCCATTCCTGGGGATTAATTAGGTGGCCTGGGAGACCCAGGCTCTCATCTTCTCTGGCTTCTTACTAGGAGACCAACCGAAACCAAACCTGTTGCCTTTGAGTCGATTATGACTTGTAACGACTGTATAGGACAGAGTAGAAATGCCCCATAGGGTTTCCAAGAAAGGCATGATGGATTCAAACTGCTGACCTTTTGGTTAGCAGCCAGACTCTTAACCACTACACCACCAGGGTTTCTCTTACAAGGAGAAGGAGTTTCAACTCTCAGGTTTCCTCTACTGTGGGCTCCAGAGGATAATTGGTGTGGAAAAGCGCAACTGAGGAGTCCAGAAGGGATTTCTCCGGGGTCCAGTGTTTTGTGAATTGAGTGAGGTTCCTGGGGGGCCTTTTCTTTCTTTTCTTTTCAATTACCTTTTGCTTTCTTTATATATGATGTCCTTGATGTCATCCCACAACTCATCTGGTCTTTGGTCATTAGTGTTCAATGTGTCAGGTCTATTCTTGAGATGGTTTCTAAATTCAGGTGGGATGTACTCAGGGTTGTACTTTGGCTGTTGTGGACTTGTTCTAATTTTCTTCAGCTTCAACTTGAACTTGCATATGAGCAATTGATGATCTGTTCCACAGTTGGCCCCTGGCCTTGCTCTGACTGATGATATTGACCTTTTCCATTGTCTTTTTCCACGGATGTAGCCTACTTGATTCCTGTGTATTCCATCCAGCAAGGTCCACGTGTATAGTTGCCATTTATGTTGTTGAAAGAAGGTATTTCCAATGAATAAGTTGCACTGATATCTTCTCTGAATTCCAACTGCTTACTAGACATCTCCTTTGGAATGCCTAACAGGCATCTCAACTTGGGTATGAACTGGGACTTTTGATTCTTCCCCTGAACATGGTCCTCCTTAGTACTCTCCATATAAGTAAATGACACACTCATATACTCAGTGGTTCAAGGCAAAAAGCCAAGATCATGCTTGATTCCACTCTTTCTTTCTCATCTCCCATTCATTATATCAGTAAGCCATGCCAGCAGTGCCTCCATGTTAAAAAGTTAATGTGTCCACTTTTCTCCATCTCTACCACTTACCACCCCTGTAAAGGCCACCATCATGTCTTGCCGGGACCATTGCAATTGACTTCTGATTGGTTTCCCTACTTCCTCCAACCCTGCCTCCCCTGCCCCCACACCTCATGATCCACCTACCACACAGTAGCTAAAATGATTCCATTAAAAAAAAGTCTACCGGGTTATGCCACTCCCTTACTTAAAATTCTCCAGTGATTTCATGTTGCTCTTAAAATCCAAACTTCTTATCAAAGCCTCTGCTCCTCTGCAAACTCATCTCATATAATCTTCTCCTTTTATAGGCTGCAGCCAAATTGGAATTTTGTTGCTCTCCCATTCCTACCTCAGGGCCTTTACACTTGCTGTTTCTTCTGCTTAGAATGCTCGCTACAGCCACAACTTCTCATCATTCAAGTGTAAGCTCAAATTTACCTCTTCAGATAGGCTTTCTTCGTCTATTCTATCTAGAGTAGGCACTCTTCTTCCCAAATCATTCTCTAGAACACAACTTAGCTTTGTGTTTTAAAAAATTAACTTTGTGTGATTGTTAAGGGTGTGTCAACTTGGCTGGGCCATGATTCTCAGTGGTTTGGCAGTTATGATGTAGTTTGACAGTTTTATGATGATGTGATCATTCCCATGATGAGATTTGATATAAAGTGATCACCTCCATGATGGGATCTGCTGTGTGTAGGCAATTGGTTGAAATGGAGTTTCCTTGAGGGTATGGTCTGCATTGAATATTAGTGGACTTTCTGGCAGGGCTCGAGGGCTCTTACCCTCTCTGGATCCTGCAACTGGCTCCTGTTTGTCTGGCCTCCTGTTCTTGGGACTTGAGCTGGCAGTTTGCCTGCAGTCTTGCCTGGCTATGTTGGGGTTTATTGGTCTTCACAGCCTGTGAGTAGGAGCCCTGCTGTCTGCCCTGCTGATCTTGGCTTTGCCAGCCTCCATGGCTATGTGCATGGGGAGAAGCTTCCAGCCTGACCCGAGGACTTGGGACGTTCCAGCTTCTACAACTGCATGGGCTGTTTCTTTGATATAAATCTCTCTACATAGACATTTGTGTGCTTTGCTGGTTTTACTTCTCTAGAGAACTCAGCCTAAGACACTCTGTGAGGAAGGACCCTTGTCTGTCTTGTTCTTGTGTGTGTCTCAACCTACCACAGTGCTTGGAATACAGCTGGTGATCAATAAATATCTGTGTACTAAATGAATGAATATTTCTGCTAAAAGGACTAAGAGCAGAGATAGTTTCCAGGGACGGGGGCAGAATGGGCACCCCAAGCATGTCTCGTGAACTTTTGCTTCCTTTTCCACATTCTAGGCCAGAGTGTTACAGGAAGTCTGGCACTTTTAAAAAGGACCGAAAAAAAAAAAAAAAAAGCCATTGCCGTCGAGTTGATTCCGACTCATAGTGACACTATAGGACAGAACTGCCCCAAGGAGTTTCCAAGGAGGGCCCAGTAGATTTGAACTGCTGACCTTTTGGTTAGCAGCCTAGCACTTAACCACTGTGCCACCAGGGTTTCCTCAAAAAGGACCAGTGAGCAGAAATTAAAGGGCAAATGTGAAGGTAGGAAGGGGCAGAGAGTGTGGTACAGCTCAGCAAAGGTGCAGCAGATGCTGCTCTGAAAAGATTTTGCTCAGTCCTTCTGGCCCAAGAAGCACGGTTTTTCCGTTGTGACATTCTTTAACTTCCCAGGCAACTTTCCTTCACAGCGTTTTGCGTAATCTTCCATGTGGTCAATAAGCTCCAGCAAGTGCCGTTGTGTGGGGTGGGACTCAGAATGTTGGGGAGGGCACGACGCACTCTTTGCATCTGGTACTGATTCTCGGTTTTCCTTTGTGTGGGAGCCTTCAGGGCGGTGACACACAGGATGATTCTTTGTGGCTCTTTTTAAAAAGAAAGATTGAAAGAGGTCCATTTTGACTCTAAGTTAAAACTGAAATCTGTGGCCTGGATTTCAGAGCAGATGTCAACACACAAATTCTTCCCAAGAGTTTGGGCTGTCATCTGGGAAATGACTATCACAGTTTCCTTTCCTTTGTGTTTCTCCGTGGTTATTGAGGTTTTTGGTTTGGGGAAACAACAAAAGCAAAAATAGCAACAAACATACGGAAAAAGAGGAGGTGAGGTAAAACTCGAACCTTCTGAAGGTCCCTTTATTAAATTTCCTTTACATGCCTTGAGGCCCTAGGAGGGATTGCAGAACTTCCTAAGTTTACAGTACTAAGGAAGGCTGGGTGGGCTGAGCTTTTGAGACCGCAGCATTCCCTTCCACCAGCCAACATAGAGCCCAGGGCCGGCTGCACAAAGGCGAACAAGGGAGCAGCACCTGCCCCATGGAGAGCACAGGTCAGCCACGCCCTGCTGGAGGCTTCCGCAGAGGCCCCCAGCCTCCTTGCCCACATGCCTGCAGTTCTGGGGCTCTCATTGCCACTCTTTCAGCTCCACAAGGAAGAGGCAGCAGAAGAAAAATGCTTAGTCATCTTGCAGAGACTTGGCATCTCCTAGCAACACATTTCTAGTGACTTAAAAGCACAGTTGGCTGGAAGGTTCCTATGTCATGTTGTCAGTGATCTGAGTACAGCACTTCTTGTTTCTTGGGCCTTTTCATGTCTGACCCAATTCTTAGTCCATAGCTGCTTTTTAATTAGTCCATGGGCTTATGTTATGTGGCACACCCACATAGCAATGACGTTTGTCAGGTCTCCTTCTCTAACATTCAGGCTTGTTCTATAGCCTCTAAGGGGTTGGGGACAGCAGTTGCCTGGTCTGCTTAACCTGGGCCCTGGGATCTAAGAAGTGACTGTCTGTTGGAATCCACCTGGTCTAGGTATCTTTCTGTAATAACCCAAAAACCCAAACCCATAGAGTAGGTGTCTTTTATTACCATGTCTGGAGAGAGGTTTTCTCCTGGGACTCTCTAAAGACAATGACAACACACAAAGGTTAGTCTAGAATGACTGGCTTGACATTAGGGGATGAGAACTATACAAACTGACTTAAGCAAATGTAGATACACAGGTTACTACAAAGAGAATGAGGTGTTGTTCAGTTATTGATACTAATCCCTCTCTTCTAGGGGATAACTATAGCTTGATGTGGCCAAGAAAGTCATCTCTGTCTTGATTCTGTTGACTTCCTTTTCTTTTCTTGTCTCAGCATTGTTTTGTTTCTTATTCTCTTGTATAGCCCAAGCTGTCTGCACACTACATCCTCTGCACTGAAATGTTTTGTTTTCTTAAAATGGGGTTTAATATTAATAGTGGAGAATTCTCAGTCTCTCTATCCACAGTCACTCGAAGTTCACAGTAAAGGAGAAAATCTTCACTAGTTATATTTTTGAGGAGGTTTATTCTTATCTCTTTAAGATACCAGAGACTGCCTTTGGGCCACGGGGCCAGCAGAACACGGAAGTGAGACCCTAAGGCTCACTGGCTCACAGCTTTGAACCTGAACCCTTCCTGACAACTCCACTCTGTGTTCAGGCTTGCTCCTGATCCCTCCAGTTCCTGACCTGGCATATTTTTATGTTTGGCATCACTTTACCTTTCGCATCTGACATTTGGTCCACTCTGCTGGTTTCATTCTGACTGTGGTCGCTTGGGTAAAACTCTCTTTCCAACCTTGCCCCCAAAGCCCCTCCTTAGCCCAGGTCCCTCTAGGTGGCTCCTGCCAGCTTCGTTCAGTTTGAAGAGAAGGACATAGATATATCTGAGCGTCTGTGCCAGGCTCCAGCTGTGCCCAGGCTTGGCTGTGCCTCCCACTGTGCCATGCCATGACAGTGCGGACAGTTGGTGGGGGTGGATGCTGACCTGCCAAGGGCTCCTTACGGCAAGAAGTCATTGACTCTGCACCCTTCTAGTCTCCTACCATTAAGCACCCCCATCTGTAGCCACTTAGAGTTTTGGTGTTTAACCATTTCATGACTGCATACATGGGTCACATGCTTATATTACCTTCCCGAGAGCCCCATTTTAGTAATAATATTCCTCACATTTGTTCACATGTTGACTTATGGTCAACAGAATACTATAGTATGTTCATGGGTATCATCCCTTTCCATATTTCCTTTTACTGCTTTCTTTTGCAAACAGGATTCAGGGCCAGCTTATCCATTAAGCATGTTAGGGCCCATGGCCCTTGATACTTTTAGGAGTTCATGAAAATATTTTAATTTTAATTTCTTTCAAAATTAGTAAAAAAAAGAGTACTAATTAATATGTAACAATTAATGCAATCTGGATTCTAGTTGTCTTTATGCCAATGCATTAATAAAGTATCATTTTTAATATTTTTATGGAGGAAGGGGCTCACGAATGGGCTCAGGAAAGCCAAAATGTGGCCCTGACAGGATTGGTGCTCTACATCTGGTATCAATACCAACTTGCTGTGTAAATTTGGGTAAGCCTCTTAACATACTAGAAAAATGGGAAGAAAAATTTCTACATTCATTTCCCAGGGCTTTCATTAAGACAAAGGAATGACTCTGAAGGTCTGTCAACTTTTTAGAAGAAAAGCTTCTACAGTGGGTAGCACAATTTCAGTTGCAAGTAACAGGTATCCACCTCAAACCAGCACAGACAAAAAGGAAATGTATTGTCTCTCATAGCTAAAAATTCCAGGTGTTGGCTTCAAGCATAGCTGGTCGAAGGAACCAAAACAGTATTGTCAGGAATCTATTTCTCTCTTTTCCTTTATCTCTTAGGCCTGCTTCCCTCTATGTTGGATTTGTTTTCTATCACACTTTTCCCACATGTTGAAAGATAGTTTCCAAAGACTCCAGGCTTTTAGGACCTTAAGCTTTTGACCTCAGAAAAAGACAGACTCTTCCCAGTAATCCAACTAATTCCTTAAAGGACTTCAATCGGTCATTGCCTGGGTGTCTTGAGTGTTCCTCTGTCCAGGGGATGGGATACTCTGGCCAGCTTGGTCATTTGTCCCCCTTTCCCTTGATTGTTAGTCCCACTTGATTGTCAGTCCCACAAAACTCACTTAGAAAGGGGGCGGGGCAGTTTCCAAATGAAGAAACACAAGCAGACCAAATAACATGCCCATTCTAGGACTGCGTCAATCCCAGGCATTATTAATATTATCTCTCCTGTGGGATGTTAGAGCTGATAGAGATTTACTCAGACCCATACTTAACTTCCAGATCTAAGTCCTGTGGAACCCTCATTGGGGTTTAATAGAGACCATATGGACTTATTAAATTCTCACAAAACCTCTGAGATATTAGCTCTGCTTTTACAGATAATAAAGCCCAAGCCCAAGCCCACTGCCGTCGAGTCAATTCTGATTCACAGTGACTCTATAGAACAGAGTAGAACTGCTCCATGAAGTTTCCAAGGAGTGCCCTGCAGATTCGAACTGCTGACCTTTTGGTTAGCAGCCATAGCTCTTAACCACTACGCCACCAGGGTTTCCCAGGTAATAAAATCAAGCAATTATTGAGAACTTGTCTTGCACCAAGCACTGTGCTGAACACCTTACATATACCCTGTTACCCGTTGCCATCGAATTGATTCCGACTCATAAAGACTCTATAGGACAGATTAGAACTGCCCCATAGTTTCCGAGGATTGCCTGGTGGATTTGAATTGCCAACCTTTTGGTTAGCAGCCATAGTTCTTAACCATTATGCCACCAGGGTTTCCACCTTACATATATTATCTCATAAAAATCCTGTGAGGTGCTGTAACTTGTAAGCAACAGAAACCAACTCTGGCCAGCTAAGTAAAAAGGGAATGTATTGAAAGGAAAATGGATATATCATGGGATAGGAGGGAGCACTGAACAACCAAAACTTGGAATGACAGGAACCCATTTGTATCCATTTTTGCATGCTGCGTGAAGGTAAATTTGGGAGTAAACCTGGTACAGTCCAAGCGGCTCCTAGTTCCTGTTGTCTCTCTTCCACATTTCACTTTCCTGGGGGGGGGGAGGGGCAGAGGAGAATCTTATTGTCCCACTTTGGGTCACGGGTCTGTCACTGGAACTATAAGGTTGAAGGCAATGTAGCAGAGGCATAACCACTGGGGGTCCTCAACTTTGCATAATGTTCTCAGAGAAAGGGAATAATGCTAAGCCAGCTGGCCACCCAAAAGGCTATCGCTGCAAGCAAGTAGTTGTATCAGTCAGGGTCCTGGCACCCTTGAAAGTGGGTAACTGAAGAGGGCTTCATCAGGGGATTAAGTGGGAAGTTTTTAGGGAAAGCAACAAAGGATGTTGTGGTATTTGGGGGCCAGTAACAGTGGGGAGATATTACCATCCTATGCCTGAAGGGGCAAGAGGAGGATTAGGGTCTAGAATCCTCCAAGAAACTGTAAGGAGGAGGCTGCTTTGGGAGAGGGCCACAATCAACCCTCAGCAACACAGCTGCACGAGAGCCAGGGGAATAAATAGCAAGATCTCTCTTTTCTCTCACTGTCCCATTTCTTGGACACAACTGGAAGCCAGAGGAAAAAGGAGCCCCTTTATACTGTTCATATAGGTGAGCTTCCCAGAACACAGAGCAGGGTGGAGAAGGGTAGAGAATGGATAACCTATTCCAACTCATAGCAACCCTATAGGACAGAGTAGAACTACCCCATAGGGTTTCCAAGGCTGTAAATCTTTATGGGAGCACACTGCCACATCTTTTTTCCATGGAGCAGCTGGTGGGTTCGAAATGCTGACCTTTTGAACTACTGACATTTCGGTTAGCAGCTGAGCACTTAACCACTGCACCACCTGGGTTCCTGGAGAGTGCTTAAAAAAAATATATATTTTTTTTTTTACAGAGGGGCAAATAGAGGACATCTGGCACATTCCAGCTTACAGATGAAGAATACGGTTTGGAGTAGTGACTTTAACACAGTTAATCTAGAGGAAGAAGTGGGGTTTGAACTCGGTCAGTCTGACTCTGGAACCTGAGGTTTTAACCACTCCACTTTATCATCTCCCAGATGAAAATAATGACTTCAAACACTGGATTGACCACACAAAGCTCCAGGGATTTACTTTGCCTCTCTGGTTTCCCTTGCAACATTACCTCGTAGCTGTAGCAGAAAGAGCCCATAGCCCAGCCATTTCAGAATGGTACTGCGAGACCCACGATTGAGGGTTTCCCTTCTAATCCCTGGGGTTCACAAAGCCATGTGGTTTGAAATAACAGTATCAGCCGAAGTAGAGTCCAAACTTCTTGCCACCATACAGGCAACTCCGCTCTGCTGTGAATACAGATAGCTTGAGATTTAAACTGCACTTCAATTAAGCCTCTCCTCTCCCAGGCCTCTGGAGAGGGTTCTCAGGCCTGGAACACTCACTTGTGAGAGGTAACGCCATTATCAGAGACCTCCGTCTTATAAGATAGGGCCATTAGCGTCTCATCTGTCTGGCCGTGTACTTTCTTGCCACTGCTTGGAGCCCTCAGACAAGCACATTTCCCGGGGCTGGGTGCAGGGGAAAATGGGGAGTGACTGCTAATGGTTACAGGATTTCTTTTTGGGTAATAAAATGTACTGGAATTAGAGACGATAGTTGCTCAATTTTGCAATATACTAAAACCAGTGAATTGTAAACTTTGAAAGGGTAAATATTATGGTGTGTGAATAAAACTCCAATAAAAAAAAAGGTCAAAAAGTAGAATAAAATTGGCTTTTTTTTCAGCAGAAATTGAGAATAGAGCCAGTCCAGAATATTGAGGTCTTTAGGGATGGAAAATCTGACTGCTTTTAGATTCCAAATAATAAGAAATGGTAATTTAAAAGACTTTCTGAGTGCCAAAGTTCCAAGAAAATGTCTCATTTGATTAAAGTGAATCATGAAAAATATTCAGTTAAAGGTGTAGTCTTCTCACCATTGTTCCTGCTAGCCTCAAGGTATTCACTGCCACATTGCAAGAGAAAATATGAAGGCAAGAAGGTGAAAGAATAAAGCAAACCTTAGAACTTAGACCTAGGTATGTCTGGATAAAAAGAACATTGAGTGTGGACATTGGCAGATGGCACCCACTGGATGCAAATAGATCAGAAGTTTACCAAATTTTTGAGGAAACTGTGTTGTCAAAGAAACCACAAGCCTGTGTAAACATCATGAGACCATTAGTGGAGTCTTACAACAGCCTTTGTCCGGAAGTTACACAGGCTGAGGAGAGTATTCTCCCCAACTCCCTCTTTAGACGTGGACAAGGAGAATAAGGGTCAAAGAGGAAGCTCCTCAGGGAGTGGTTCCAAGGACCACAGAGAACAGTGGATGAGGGGGCTTCTGCTCCAGGGTAGTCAGCCTTTACCACGTCTGCGCAGTGGTGTTTCAGCATTGTTACAGACCAGTGACTGCTGTGTGTCTCTTTCTTCCCCTTTCTAAGTGGAAGTGATTACTGAAGTTATTCTATTCTTGTTCCATCACTGTGAACTTTTATGTTGGTGTGAGCATGAGGCAGACAACTTACCTTTTATTTTTCTTCATATTTCCCCCTTTATTGATGTAGAAATTATATACTCAATTTTTCTTCTTTAATGGTAATCTTCAGGCTTTTATCAACTTAAAGTCAAAAGTCAGTTTCTTAACCCGCCTTTATAATCCATAGCATGTGATCACCCTCCACCTGACATACCGTGTTTTTACGCAAATAATGCGAGTGTTATATATTTTTTGCCAACTGCGCCCTCCCCCCACAAGGCACATTCATAAGTGCACCGTGCCATTCCTTTCACAGCAACATGTAAAAAAAAAAAAAAAAAAAATAGCACAGAGTGCCTACCAAAACACCTCACAGGGGTAGGGGAAGGGAGGGGTGGGAGGGACAACTCACATTTTTAGTTCAGAGGTCTTCAACCTAAGAGAAGCCACATCTGTTCCTGATGCAGAGAACTACAGAATGCAATGACAGATTAGACTTTGGGGTGTAAAGAAGAGTTGAAGGTGTTTCATTTATGGGAAGAAGGGAAAAAAAAGGGGAAAAACCAGAAGGGTGTACTATGGTAGAGAGTGTTGTTAAGTGGCATTGAGCCGGTTTTTGACTCATAAAGGTAGGTTATAATCTTTATGGGAGCAGATCACCAGGTCTTGCTCCTTGGGAGCTGCTGGATGAGTTCGAATTGCTAACCTTTTGGTCAGGAGCCAAGGGCTTAACTAACCATATGTCACCAGGGCTCCTATTTAAAGCAACACATGGGATGTTATTCCTGAAATCAAACCCAGGCCACATGGGTAAAGTGCAAAATCCTAACCACTAAACCACCAGGAACTAGGAGGCTGTTGTTGTTAGCCACCTTCGAGTTGGTTCTGATTCGTACGACCCTGTGTACAGCAGAATGAAATGCTGCCTGATCCTGTGCCATTCTCACAATCACTGCTATGTTTGAGGCCATTGTCGCAGCCACTGTGCCAATCCATCTCCTTGAGGGTCTTCCTCTTTTTCGATGACTCTCTACTTTACCAAGCATGATGTCCTTCTCCAGCAGCTGGTCCCACCTGATAACCTGTCCAAAGTACATGAGACAAAGTCTTTCCATCCTTGCTTCTAAGGAGCATTCTGGCTGTACTTCTTCCAAGACAGATTTGTTTGTTCTTCTGGCAGTCCATGGTATATTCAATACTCTTCATCAACACCATAATTCAAAGGGGTCAATTCTTCTTCAGTCTTTCTTACTCATTGTCCAGTTTTCTCATGCATATGAGGCTATCGAAAATACCATGGCTTGGATTAGTCCTCAAAGTAACATCTTTCCTTTCTAACAGTTTAAAGAGGTCTTTTGCAGTAGATTGGCCCAATGCAATACGTCCTTTGATCTCTTGACTGCTGCTTCCATGGGCATTGACTGTGGATCCAGGTAAAATGAAATCCTTGACAACATCAATATTTTCTCCATTTATCATGATGTTGCTTACTGGTCCAGTTGTGAGGATTTTTGAGTTCTTTATGTTGAGGTGTCATCCGTACTGAAGGCTATAGCCTTTGATCTTCATCAGTAGGTGCTTCAAGCCCTCTTCACTTTCAGCAAGCAAGGCTGTGTCATCTGCATATCATCTGCAAGATGTTATGAGTCTTCCTCCAATCCTGATGCCGTGTTCTTCTTCATATAGCCCAGCTTCTCGTATTTTTTGCTCAGCATACTGATTGAATAAGCATGGTGAAAGGGTACAACCCTGATGCACACATCTCCTGATTTTAAACCATGCAGTATGTCCTTGTTCTGCTTGAATAACTGCCTCGTGGTCTATGTACAGGTTCCAAATGAGCACAAGTAACTGTTTTGGAATTTCCACTCTTCGCCATCCTAAAAAAAACAAAAACAAAGCTCGTTGCTATTCTGTCAATTCTGACTCAGTAGTGACACTATAGGACAGAGTAGACCTGCCTCCCATACGGTTTCCAAGGAGTGTCTGGTGGATTTGAACTGCTGACATTCTGTTTAGCAGTCGTAGCTCTTTACCACTATGCCACCAGGGTTTCCAAACTCTACTCAGGTATCCTAATTTAGATGTACCAGTTGTTTGCTGCTGGGACCCCACAGATACAGAGGCCATTCTGTTGATGGCTCTGGGAAGGTCATCTGGAACACTGGCTCTCAGCAACTAGCTCTGGAGATGGAAGATGGGGAAAGGGGCTTAAATGGAGGACCCTTGAAGTGAGGAAAGCACACAAGGTAGGGACATAGACTGTGATCTCATTGATATAATTCAGTACATTTAGGCCTAACTCACTGGGATGGGTAGAGATTAGGAGGGATGGGGTGGTGGGATTAGGAGGCAAGGAAGCTAGAGTAAGAATTATAACCTAGGACAATTGACATCCCAGATATTATTCCACTTGCTCTCTGGAGAAGAGCTGAACAGGAGGCTAGACCCTGGGACAGAATGAATAATTAAAGCTACAGCCGCCTAAAGAAGAGATAGAGCGGGTGGCACCTGGGACTGGAGTGCCTGACACCGGGTTTGGCACTGGTAGCCGTCTGTATAACTTTGGTGGGAGAAATGAGAAGATGCTTACCAAATAGCTAAGGTGACTAAGACTGGCATTTCCATTCTTTTCCACTGACTTTCAGAATATACTCACATGGAAAGAATGTTTGAAAGAGATAGAGCTGGAAATACTCAGAAAACACAAGGGATTGGGGGAGGGTGAGCATAAGGAATTTTAAAGCCGGTTTGTTTTAAATTTAATAAATGCTGGAAAGGTAGATTTAAAAACACCATTATCCTGGAGCACAAAATCTGGTTTTATTTGCTTAATCCATGTGACGCTTTCTCTTAATAAAATAAGGAATCTATACGTATTGAAAATTGAGCTTTTATTGTGTAAACGTAACAGAATGTCCCCTCACACACGTGTGACAGGGATGAAGTGGGGAGAAAATGACTACAGTATTGTCCTTCTAAGTCCCCTGGGGCCTTTGCATATGCTGTTCCCCTTCCTCATACCTTGAAAGAAGTCCTGTTTTCTTGCTATACCCTGATATGGCTACAGTGTTTTTCCTTCACAGCACTTACCACAGTTTGACATAAGGTTTTCGTGTGGTCATTAGATTACTGTCCTGTCTTGCTCACAAGCCTGTGACCTCCCAGAAGGCAAAAACTGCATCTGTTTGCTCACCATTGGTGTTCTAGGACCCACTGCAGTGCCTGGCCCCTGCTGGGTGCTCAGTTGATATTTCATGGATGGTTGAGTGAAGGACTTTTAAAGCATGCCCAATTGAGACTAGTTTCCCAAGCAAAAGAAGGTGAAGCTGTGATGATATGTAGCCCTGCCAACCGTGGGTCTCAGTTGCCTGTATTCTCTGTGTGAAGGCCTTTTCTCTAAGCCCATACTCAGAGAGGAAGCACGTGATACCAGCATGGTGATCACCATCATGAGGAAGAATAGTGAAGAATTTAATCAGGTTTAATCATCCTCACAGCTAAACAACCGCTACATTGACTTCCCTGAAACTAACAAAAGGTTTTTGCTTAACGCTGTGGTCTTTGGATCCTGGAAGGGCTGCTACAACTTGCAAATATGGGGCTCTGAGACAGGACTTGGGGCATTTCTGAGATGGTGTTATGAATTGAATTGTCCCTCCTCCACCCACCAAAATATGTATAAAAATCCCCGCCATATGCTGTGATGATATTATCATGTGATTAAATCCATTGGCCCCGGGTAGAGCAGATTACCTTCCATGAAATGCAGTGTAATCAACCATCAGTTTAGGTTATACCAGTGTAGGGTGGATCCTGAACCTAATCATGTCTGAGTTATAAAAAGAACAGAATAGACAAAGATACACACACACACACACACACACACACGTGCGTGCACACACATGCACACGCAAGGAAGGCAGACTCCAGGTGAGGATCGTCTACAAGCCAGGGAACCAAGGAACTCCTAGGACTACCTACAAGGACACAATCTACACAGCTGAGACCCTGATTTGGACTTTGAACCTTCAGAACTATGAGAAATAAATTTTCCTTCTTTAAAGCCATCTACTTGTACTATTTGTGTTTCAGCAGCACTAGCAAACTAAAACAGGTGGTGAAGATAGCTAAACTGCTCTGTGTTCATATACATATTTTTCTGTTATCTTTGATGGGAGATTTTAGGCCTGGTATAATCGCATTAAGGAGCCTTGGAGGTACAATGGTTAAAGTGCTCAGCTGCTAACCAAAAAGTCAGAGGTTTGAATCCACCAGCGGAAAAAGCTCTGCTCCTGTAAAGATTACAGGCTAGAAAATCCTATGGGGAGGTTCTACTGTGTCCTATAGGGTCATTATGAGTTGAAATGGACTCAATGGCACATAACAATAACAACAACAACAACATAATCATGTTAAACATGAAAATCAAAGGCAGTTATATTTGGTAAGAAAGGTGGAGTTATGTGCGAGAGAAGAAATACTAATATCATTGATTGGGGTGTTGCAGGGCAGCTCGGCGTGACCCATGAAAGGTAAGTGGAAGTGTACTATGGAGGCTTCACTGGGATGGTTGGCATAGGCTCTCTGCGTTTCATTCTTCATCCCTTCCTCCCTCTTGCTTCATGAAGCATGGATGTAATGGCTGGAACTCTAGCTGTAGACTGTTCTTAGCAAAGGAAAACAAAATAAAAACAAACCAGCTGCTGTTGAGTCAATTCTGATTCATGGAGACCCCTATGTGTTACAGAGTAGAACTGTACTCCATCTGGTTTTCATGGCTGTGACCTTTTGGAAGTAGATTACCAGGCTTTTATTCTGAAGTGCCTCTGGGTGGGCTCAAACCACCCACCTTTCAGTTGGTAGCCAAGTGCTTAACTGTTTTTCCCACCCAGGGACTGTGATAACAAAGGAAGAGGACTGTTAATTTCCATAAGGATGAGGGTCACACTCAAGGATGAATGAAGAATGGTGGCTGGAAGCAGTCTGGGGATTTGTGGAGCAGCCAGGATTGCCAGCTCTGGACTATTGAGTGAAAGAGAAAGAAACCTTTCTCCTGTTTAGGTTATTGTTATTTTGTGTCTGTGTTACCCTCAGCTGAACATAATCCCAACTAATACATCTGTGACTACTGAATTATTGTCACAAGCTTTCACCGTGTTTATCTAGAAAGGATGTGAATTTTGCCACAGATGACTGGGAGTTGATCTGGCTAATGTGGGGTGTTATAGATTGAAGCGTGTCCCCCCCGCCCCCCCAAATGTGCTGGAATCCTAACCCTTACACTTGTGAATGTAATCTTGTTTAGAAATAAGATTAATTACATCACACCTGAGTAGGGTAGGTTTAAATCTAATCACTTCTGAGTCAGTGAGATCACAGTTAGGCTCCTTCTCAAAAAACAGTGATTTAGAAACTTGTGCTTTTCTCTGATACAATGTAAGCTGTCCGCATATCTGCCGATGTCCCTGGTAGAATCCGCAGACCTCTGGATGGATTGGGGGCTGACTATACTGATGAGGACTGATGGTGGCCAGTCTGCTAGAGTCTGACACTCAGCTGTGGGATAGTTTAGCTACGAACTCTTGCTCCTAGTTTAGCTTTGACCCTATTGCTCATTGTGATGGTTGAGCAGGTGCTCCTGAACCAAGGACAGGGAAGAGGACAGCCTGGGATTGGGAGTGCTAGAAGGTACAGCCAGGGAGGGGAATAAGTCTGGTCTAAAAGGGAATGCATGGGTGGGTGGGTGGGTGGGTGTGGCGGGGGGGGGCTTATTTTTCTAGTGCTGTTGTAACAGAAATACCACAAAGTGGGTGGCTTTAAAGAACAGAAATTTATTTTCTCAACAGTTGAGGAGGCTAGAAGTCTGAATTTAGGGGATGGCTCTAGGGGGAAGGCCCTTTATCTATTTTGGCTTCCAGTAGCCTACAATCCTTAGAGTTTCTGGGCTTATAGATTCATCTACCCCCACCTTCAGGTAGCCTCTGTCCTCCCCCTGTGTCTGCCTGTCTCTGCATCTAGTCTGCTCTTCTTATAACTTTGGAAGTGATTAGGTTTAGGACACACCCTACACTGATGTGGCCTCATTAATACAACAAAGAAAACCATACTTCCAAACAGGATTACATCCACAGGTATTGGGGTTAGGATTCCAACACATATTTGGGGGGACAAAATTCAACCCATATATAGGGGCAATGGGAGAGACTGTGTATCTGGGAGGCAGAGAACACAGCCTCATCTGAGGTTCTACTCTGTCCATCTCCCTACCCACCCCTCCCCAAATAATTTGAAATCCGAGTTTCAAGCTATAAGGCAAGAGATGGAGGGGTCTGGGGGATAGATGACTTGGGAAGCTCAGACAATGGGTTAAATTTGCAAGACTGTGCGAGGCTGTGATTCCGATCTATAAAAGTTCAACTACAGAGATTCACCAGAATGGTGTAATGATTGGGCTGATGGTAGCATTTTGAAGAATATGAAAGAACCACAAATATGGGAATGAGCAAGTGATGAGCTACAGCAGTAAACCAGTCTCTCTACTTGTGTAGCCTAGGATGCTCTTATACAGAGTCCTGGAGGGAAGGCAGGGATAAGAAGCTGTTCTTAGATGGGGAAGAAAAACAAAAATCAAACCTGTTGCCTTTGAGCTAATTCAGACTCATGGTGACCCCATGTGTTCCAGAGTAGAACTGAGTTCCATAGGGTTTTCTAGGCTGTAATCTTCATAGAAGAAGATTGCCAGGCCTTTCTTCCATGGAGCCACTGGTGGGTTCAAAGCCCCAACTTTAGGTTATTAGTTCAGTGCAAACTGTTTGCAACACCTAGGGACCTTAGATGGAGCAGGAAAACTGTTAACTCCCAGACTTCAATTTTATTACAGAAACCGTGTGCCTATTAGCAGACAGGCGTGCCCTGGGGAGCACCAGCCCACTGCCTGCCCTTGGACTACAGAGAGTTTTTTGGTCATATGCTGTGGGCCTCAAGCCTCAATCTTAATCTCCCTCCCATTGACCCTCCTTTGTCTCCAGTCCAGTGGCAATGGCTGAGGATCTGTAAGCATAAGGCCCCTAAATCTGTTGCTGTTGAGTTGACTCCAACTTATGGTGCCTCGTGTGTGTCAGAGCACAGGTGTGCTCCACGCGGTTTTCAATGACTGATTTTTCTGGAATAGATCGTCAGGCTTTTCTTCTGAGGTGCCGCTGAATGGACTGAAACCTTCATCCTTTCAGTTAGCAGCCGAGTATATTAACTGTTTGCACCACCCAGGGACTCCCCAAGGCCCTTGATTCCTCTCAAAGAAATTCAACACCATTTCTCCTCTTGAGCTTCCTCCTCCTCCTGGCCTGGGTGTTTTGCCCAGAACATCCTTCCCCTACTTTCTGTCACAACAGCTCCATTTTCTATCCTGACTGAATATGTTTTGTGTCTAGGGCCTAGTTCTCATTCACAATAATTTTCAAAGGGCTCAGGTTTGGTTCTCTTCTTTCTAGAGCCTATTTCAGAAAGAAGGGACCGGCTATTAACAGTGCACGCCCACTGTCAGTAGGTGAACTCTGGACAGACTCCAGCTTGCCTGTACTTCCATATGCCACAGTATCAGGGTGGGCTGGAATGCCCTTTCATGCTTGCTGCCAGGGAAACTGCCCTGGACGCCTATCTTCCAGCCACCATGTACTCCTGATGTACCTATTTCTGGCCTGTTGTCAGCCCATATGCCATGGTTTCAGTCTGCTCAATTAGTAGAAAGCCCCAGAGCACTTTGGTTTGAAAACTGGCTGTATTGGATAAGGCGCTGTTGAAGCACTCTCAGAAGCAAAGCCTCTCTCCTGTTGCCTTCTGGGGGAAAAGTTTGGGTTCTGTAGCCTGGTGTCTGTAACAGGAGGCAGAGAAATTGGGTATTCAGAGGTCCCCATGTCCATCTTGAATGTGTGTACACACTGGGGGACAATTACCCAGAGGAAGTATTAGTGGTGGTGGGGTGGAAGGAGAGATCTCCAAACACTTAACTTCCACAAATGCTTGAGTAACCCGCACCCCCCAATAGTGTTAGAAGTCTGGGTACTGCTGGAGGTAATCTATAGCTCTGGTCCTGGGTGCTCTTCAAGGTGTTCAGAGATTGGAGCATGGAGCTGAGGCATTGAACTAATGGATTAAATCAGTGGTCTTCAAAGCAGAGTATTCAAGATGATTCATTACAATGCAATAGAATACCCTGGCAGCATAGGTCTTAAGAGCTATGGCTACTAACCAAAAGGTCAGCAGTTTAAATACACCAGGCACTCCTTGGAAACCCTATGGGGCAGTTTCACTCTGTCGTATAGGGTTGCTATGAGTCGGAATCGACTCGACAGCAATGGGTTTGGTTTTTTTTTGGTATTTAAATCTAAAACTAAAGAAATTAACCCTTACCAATATTTACCACATGGATTGACACAGGCACTCTAATTCAGCCCATGCGTCAGGTGGCCATGTCATGTATCATACCTGAGGTGCTCTTAGGGAAGAGAGGGAGTTCAACAACACGGGAGAGGGGAAGGGTGGACTGTGACACTCTCTCTGGTTGGTTTGCTTTCCAGGGTATCATGAGATATTATGAATTATTTGACTTCATGTAGTAGACTACAGATTATATTATCTGGTTTTAACTTAACTAATTCTCACAAAAGGGACAAGTGGTTTAAAAATAGTCCTGCAAAGAAACCCATCGATTGCAAATAATATGAGCAAAAACAAACTCAGAAAGTTGGCAGAGCCAACAATTTTCCTGTTACTAATACAAGATCCATTATGATGACATAATCAGCTGTGACAAGGGAGTTGACCAAGAAAAAGTTCAAATTTATAAAGAAAACTATTTGAAATATAGATTTACATCACTATCGTTAACAATCAACCTAAGGGTATATTGGGCCTTGAGGTATCAGCTAATGATCATATAAATATGCTACGGTGATCAGCAAGGCACGTAAATTCTATGCACCCAGAGCATGAAAAAAAGCTCTACGATTTTTTTTAAAATGGATATTGCAAGTCATGCAATACTTAATTGTGTACTTTTGTGAAATTTCACTCAATGTAATGAAAATGTCTAGAAATCTCTTTTGAGGTTTCACACTTAATAAAAAACCTGTTTCCGCTGAGTCGATTCCAACTCATAGCAGCCCTATAGGACAGAGTAGAACCGTCCCATAGGGTTTTCAAAGAGCGCGGCTGGTGGATTTGAAATGCCAACCTTTTGGTCAGCAGCCAAGTGCTTAACCACCACACCACCAGGGATCCTTCATACTTAATAGTAAGAGGCAGAAAGTCGGTCAATATCATTGGAGAAAACAGCTGTTCTATTTGCTATGGTAAAAGTGACTGAATTAGAATAGAAAGAAGATGGCAACACATAAAAATTCATTGTGCTGAAAGAGACATAGAAATCGTTGCTGAAGATTTGGAGAAAAAGTTTTAGATCAAATGATGTGTGGTGGGAGGTTCGCTATACAGTTGGATGAAAACTGCTCATGTTTCACCTTTGCTAGGTATTTTTCAGTGATGAAATCCATAATGAACTACTTCTTGGGATCTACTAAAGGAAACATGTGTTTGTAACTGTGAACGACTTATGTAGTAAACATGCTATGATTTTTTTAAGTAAGAGGAATCACAGAAAGAACGGGCTGCCTTGACTAGGACACAAAACTGGGAATGGGGTGGGAGGAGGGACCATAGGTGAAATTCATCAATCACATCATTCATTTAGGAGCTACCACAGTAAAGAAGCTGTAGATACTACAGGATGCCAATAATGTGATTCATTTGATTTTTAAAAAGACCTTAAAATACAGTAGAATCTTTACTATCTTTTGCAAGGAGATGTGGAAGGAGACCATGAAAAATTTTATATTACACGAAGGTTTACTGATTATCTTAAGGCAAAGAACTTAAAAGTTGTGAAATTTAAAGACAAAAGGACAAGTGTTTCAAATTTGCTGACCTCTGCTGAGTTGGCCTGTGATTGTCACGAGTATGTTACACAGCAGAAAGAAACCCTTGTGTACACACATACACTTCTCCTCCCCCTCAAAAAGAAAAACACATACACAAACACGTCTGTCTTAGCTATCTAGTGCTGCTATAACAGAAATCCTCAAGGGGATGGCTTTAACAAACAGAAATTTATTCTTTCAATCCAAGAGGCTAGAAGACCAAATTCAGGGCACCAACTCCAGAGGAAGATTTCTTTCTCTGTCGGCTCTGGGGAAGGTCCTTGTCATCAATCTTCCCTTGGGTCTAGGAGTTTCTCAGCACAGGAACCCCAGGTCCAAAGGATGTGCTCTTCTCCTGGCTCTTATTTCTTGGTGGTATGATGTCCCTTTCCTCTGTGCTCCATTCTCTCTTTTATATCTCAAAAGAGATTGACTCAAAATACAACCTAATCCTGTAGATTGAGTCTTGTCTCATTAACAGAACTGCTTCTAATCCTGCTTCATTAGCATAAAAAACCCAAACCAAACTTGTTGCCGTGGACTCAGAGCAACCCTATAAAACAGAGTAGAATTGCCGCACAGGGTTTCCAAGGAGCAGCTGGTGGATTCAAACTGCCCATCCTTTGGTTAGCAGAACTGTCATCCCTTTGGTTAGCAGTTGTAGCTCTTAACCACTGCGCCACTAGGGCTCCTAGGATTTATAATACATAGGATAATCACATCAGATCACAAAGTGGTGAACAATCGCACAATACTGGGGATCATGGCCTAGCCAATTTGATACACATTTATGGGGGACACGATTCAATCCATAACAGTGTACTTTTGGGAAAAGATATTTTAGCAATGGATTGGAGAAGTAATTGTACTTCAAAAGAATCACGTTATGGGGAAAGCACTTTGGAACTGTTTCCATTGTCATGTGGTTTTCATGCCAAAAACTATGTGTGTCAGTGTCCCTTATAAAGACTCTCATAGCCACAGTCTTCAACACTTCAAAACATACATTTTAAGCCATTTTACAATCTTCCAAATAAAGAATTTCAAGGGTTTTAAAATCACGTTTGTTAAAAACTTTTGTGTGAACGACTGATGAGAACATGATTGATAACATTGGCTTCATGGACAAAGGACAGTTTTCCAGTGGAATTTCACACTTGCAAAATTGGTGAATGAGATTAAAAGAGTGAAAATAACAATTTATTAAGTGCAAAGATGATAAAACTTCCCTTTTTAGCAATGACAGCCATTAGTACCAAGTATTGAAACTAAATGAATTTACAAGGACACTTTCTAGTCTCAAAAAACATTAAACTAAGATTTATTAAAACAATCTTTTAATTATGTTGCTTGTACTAAACAGGTTATTACTAACAATTCTAAAATGACAGCAAAAAGGTATGTTGTACCACTAATTAAAAATGAAGTAAATAATTTCACAATACTGTCTTGTCTTTACATCCTTCAACATTTTCATGTCATGTACTTCATAATACATAATATATTAATGTGCCTATCATTTATAAATGAATAAATTGTAAAAATCAGGCTATGAGTTCAAAATATTTTTACTGTTTTGGGTGTGCTATCCAGGAAGTTTGGAGACCACTGAATTACAAGGCAGAAGGAATAAAACTTGGTACTTAAATGTGATAAGTATGCAAAAGTAGCTGGGATAGTTTCTTTCCCCACTTGGTGACAAATTAGTTGTGAGAGATCAAAGGGACAAAGAGTGGAGGATGGCTCCCAAGTATAGCCTGGGAGTAAGTGCCTGGCAGTTCACTCGCTATGACTAGAAACAGGCACAGGAGCAGGTTCTGTGATGTTCCTGTGGAGGAAATTCGGAGTTTGGGTTTGGACACATTCCCATGGAGATATTTCCGAGGAAGTTGGATATACCATCTGCAGCTCTGGTGCATTCTGGGCTGGAGAGGAAGTTCAAGGGACATCATATAAGGGATTGTTACCACCCCCGTGTTGGAGATCCCCAGCATGGGCCAGGGAGCTGGCAGTGGTGAGACCCTGAGGAACACCACACTGAAAAGCAGAGTCCTGGCGACGCAGTGTAAAGAGCTGGCTGCTAACTAAAAGGTCTGCAGTTTCAATCCACCAGCTGCTCCTTGGAAACCCTATGGGGCAGTTTCATTCTGTCCTATAGGGTCGCAATGAGTCGGAATCGACTGGATGGCAACGGGCTTGGAAGCCAAAAAGATACAAGCACCGAGATATGTGGGAAACTCGAAGAGAGAGAGGCCAGAGCCAACTTAAGCATTTCAGGAAGGAAGGCGTGGTCAGCAGGTTCAAAGGCTGGAGAAAGGTGAGTAAGAGAGGCTATAAAGCACCCGCTGGCTGTGGCAACTAGGAGGTCATTCGGACTTTGAGGGGTGGTGTAGAAGCCAGAGAGCAGCGTGCAGGAAAGGGAGCGTGTGTGTATGTGTGTATGTGTATGTGTGTGTGTGCGTGTGTGTGTTGGGAAGGGCGGGAAGGTGAGCCAAGTGACCTGAAGGACGTCCGGGAGAAAACCGAAGCTTGATGGTTGGTTTAGCTACAGTGAGTCACCTGTTTGCGGCCGAGACCCCCCCCCCCCCCCGCCCCAATCTCACCTTGGGAAAGTACTAGTCGGGGAAGCGGCCTGGGCAAAAACCAACACTGTGGGGCGTGGTCTTGGAGCCCGGCTGTAGCAGGGGAGGCCAGGTCCGGGGAGCCTGGTTGGCAGCTGACCCCGGGCGGCAGAGCGGGCCCAGCCGAGCCCAGGCGGCGGAGGGCGAGTTGCGCGAGCGGCTTCCGGCCGAGGAGCAGGACGGCCGCCGAGCCCCTGGCGCTCTCAAGTTTCCTGTTGGCAGCGCGGCCCGGGCGCTTCAGGTAGCGGCGGGCAGGCCCGGTTGGCGGGCTGCCGCAGGGTAGACCTGTGAGGCTGCGGCGTTCCGCGCCCCCTCTCCTGCCCTCTCCTTTTCTCTCCTCCTCTGTGCGCCCAGGTGGGGCACGGGCTCGGGCGGCGCGCAGCTCGCAGGCTTCTTCCCTGCCGAGACGGCCCTCTTCCCATCGCTGAGCCGGACTCGGGCTCTGGGGCCGAGGTCCCGCAGCGCTGCGCCCTCTGAGCGTTCGGCTCCCGCCCCTGCCGCGGTGTGCGCTGCGATTTCCTGCTGAGCGCAGGCTGGGGGCGCAGCCTGGCTGGGGTCGGGACCGATCTGGTCTCAGTGCCCGGGAACCGGCTCTGCGGCACTTGCTGTACTCCCTGCCCTGCGCCGCCACCTGCGCGCCAGCCCTGCGGCCGCCCCCTTCGGGCCCACGGCATGGCCCTGTCAGCCGAACCTGGTGAGTGCGCGGGATGCTGCGCTGCTGACCTTGGGCCCGCGGCCACAGCGGCCCAGGGCGGGCGTGGGGAGCGCACCAGGGTCAGAACGGTGGCTCGGGCTTCCACCTCACAGAGACGGTGGCGCCAATCTCAGGCTCGTCTCTCGCCGGTGTCCGTGCCCCTGCCCTGCAGCTGCAGTGGCCTCCGCTCTAGCTGTCTCAGAGGTGCCTGCAGCCTCCTGGTTCCCTGGAGGCCTGGATTGCATCCGCCAGGTTTAGAGAAATTAAGGGACCCAGGAACTCCTGCCACTTAAGCGTTGGACTAGTTTTTAGGTGCTTAAGGACTGGCCTGATGCAGAGGACTGAGGGCTTCTATCTGGAGGCAAGGGGATGGACAGGATGACGGGGTGCCAGGGTTGTCTGAGGCCTTCATCGTCACCTCTTTGGGTCCCTCGGACTAGGGCAGTAGACTGCCTTCAGCTCTGGTAGTCTCCTTTCTGCCTTTGAACTTCCTGGTAGCTGCTTTGCCAGCAGAGCTGCTAATGGCTCCTCTTGGCTGGCAGAGGCCTCTCTGGGGTGAGTTTTGAGAGGCCCTGGAGCAGGAGAGGCCTGCTAACAAGAGTGTCATTTTCCTAAACTGTAGGTCCTTGTATATGGCTGGAAGCTTGGTGTTGGAAAATTAGCAAAAGAGCCGGGTGAGCGCTGGAGCACTGGGTGAGCCCTTGTTGGCTATGTGTGATCACCAACATTTGGCCATCTTCAGGGAAAAGCTGGCTGTAGCTGGAACCCTCAGAGGAGAAATTCCTCCCCTGCTGATGAAATATCATTGCTGAGTGGTAGTCACACCATTGAGCCAGGCCAACAGAGTCTTGGTCAGCTCTCACGTCTCAGAGTGTTGGCAGCAGGTCTGGGACAATTGGCCTGGCCTGGCTGCAGCTCTGAGGGGTCTGGCTTGCTCTGAAGATGATGGGATGGGTTGCCCTCTCTAAGAATATTGGTGCTTGCTGGGTGGGTCACAGGGAGACTCTCTGATCTCTCGGCCTTAGCCTATAGCCAGCTCCGTTCTCACCTATTGAACTCAGATCCTAGATAACGGATGAGGGGTTGTCAGCTAGGCCAAGAACTTCTTTGAGAGATGAACCTGTTTTTCTTGTCCTTATTCTTGCTAGATTACTCTTCAAAAGGCTTCTAAATCATTTCCCAGGTCTCGAAATTGCCATGGGCAGATAAAATATAGCCTTACCGTTAAGCAAGGAGATACATTTTCTCCCCCAGAGCTACTCATTGGCCTTACTGGTTCTTCCACTAAGTTTATGAATCCCTTAGTTCTTCAGGATGCTGGCTACATATCTAGAACAGAAGACAACGAGCTTTTGATATATTAGGGATGAGAGCATGGGAGGATGGGCTTATGGCCGAAGTCCTGGCCACACACGGTCACCAAGAAGTAGCATTCACAGAGGAGGCTTCACATCTAAAGATGGATTTCTCGTTCCTGCACCCAGGTAGGAGCTTGGGAGAGGGCCTGGCATGCAATAAACCAGAAAACCAAATCCGTTGCCGTCAAGTCGATTCCAACTCATAGCAACCCTATAGGACAGAGTAGAACTACCCCGTAGAGTTTCCAAGGAACGCCTGGTGGATTCGAACTGCCAACCTGTTGGTGAGCGGCCATAGCTCTTAACCACTGCGCCACCAGAATTTTCTGGCACACAGTAAAAAAAAAGAGCTTGATAAATAACGGTGAATAAAAGGGTTCAGTGTCTAGGTGAAGCTTCATGCTCATTCCCCCGCATTGGACTCTCTCTTGTACCTTATGTGGTGATGATGACGACAACAGCGACGTTGATAGATAACACTTACGAAGCACATACTATGTGCCAGGTACTATTTTAAGCACTTACTTTAAATACTGATTTAATTGTCATGGCAACCCATTTCATAGGGAATAATCCTGAGAAACAGGTAGCCTGGCTTGAGTCCACATACTGACTTTTGAGATTGTCATAGGTATATTCATCAACTTGACTCATTCACTCATTCATTTATTTTATGCATTTGTTTATTCAACAAGTAATTACTGAGTACCTATCATATCACAGGCATGGGGATACAGTAATGAATGAGACAGGTAAGGTCTGTCACTGAGCTGATATTTAGCAGATGAAGCCCTTTGCCCAGTTCTGTGAGTCATATCGGCTTCAGAAACAAGAAGGAAAATGGACCTCTATAGGCAAGTCCCTGCCATCCTTTTTGGGGGGCATTGATATCTTTCTTGATGGGACATAATTTGATTCTAGCCTTCTGTGTCTTTTGGGGCTTGGAAGGGGCACTTAAGTGATAAAGGTAAACATAGTCTGGTCTCCTGGGCAGGGCTACCTGTGCGATGCGGGCCCTGACCCTGGTTATCATAGATTGTCTTAATGCCCATTCAAAAGGGAAACAAGGCTTTGAGCTTGGGATGTGTGCTCCTCTGGCCAAAGAGACTTCTAGGCCAGGAGGAGCAGTGACATGTTAGGCTCAAGGTGGAATTGTGAGGTCCTGAGCAAAGCTTGACCTCCTGGAACAGAGCCACAGTTTCTTCCTAAACTGCCGCTGTTCTGGAGAGTCTCCCATCCCTTTGGCTTCAGCCAGACCCTTGCTCATTGTTCCAACCTGTGCCATCTTTGTGGGGCTGCTGCCTGTCTCTGTCTGGAGCTGCTGGGGTGTGTCTCACACCCATAGCTGGGACTTTTGCCAGAAAGTTGTAAACCTTAATGAGCTCTGAGAAAGCAGCTTTCTCAAGGTTGGAAAACGAAGGCTCAAAGTGGAAGGCATTTGCCAAAGCCGGGGGTATTAAGAAAGGTTTTTTTTTTGGTATGGTGGTGGTGTTGGAGGACCAAATAAGTGTGTTGGGTTAAACAAAGTTAAGGAGATTGTACATGACTATGGTTTGTGGTATTTTCCAAGCACACACCACCTGACCTTTTGTGTTCTACACTGCACTTTGGGAAATGCTTGTTTAGACTAAGTCTATCCAGGCTCTGGTTAAAGGTGCAGAATTAAATTCCTTGAATGTGTTGGGCCCAGCTATGCTTTCAGATCCCTGGGGTAGGATGCTCCCACTGCAGCTCCGCCTTCCCCCAAAAACCAAAACCAAAACCACTTCAGCCCGTCCTCCCTTCTGGCAGAGCAGTACTGAGGGCTTGGATTTTTTTTTTTTTTTTTCTCTGTGCTGTAAACCCGTTTAATTATTTAATGAATAAATATTACTCTCCCTTTAGGTTGCTTGTAGCCTACTGATTGCACTGTTTATGAAACAGCTGTGAGGACAGGTGGGTCGTCATCGCCGGGCAGCTAAAGCCCAGCAGAAGCCTGAGGATTGTGTGTCAGCCCTGTAATCCTGCTCTGTGCACTCACAGGAATTGTGATGTGGGCTCGGGAAGGCACAGCCTCACGATTGGATGCGGGGAGGTGACTCAGGCCCAAGTCAGGGCTAGAGCTGGCCTCCTGGTAAACAACTGACCTATCTTCCCTGGGCTCTTTTCCCCAGGATTTCAACAGATCACAGAAATAGCCATTTTGCTCACGGTTCTTTCCCAGGCCCAAATACTATTTATCTAAGTCACTGGGAGGCTGTGTGTCTGTTCTGAGCCTTCCCCACAGTACTGTCCTTTTCCTAAAGGGCAGGTGAAAAGGGGAGGTTTGCGCCCTGTGATACTGCTTTAACCATCCTGCTTGGTTTTATAGAGCTGCTTCTGTGGGTCACTTGATCCGGCTCCACCTTCCTCAGGGAGAGCAGAGCTGCTGGCGGCAGGGTGGGAGTCCAGCCAGAGCTCAGGAGGCTGCTCAGCACTGGAGGCCCACGTGGGAGCCGCCAATGGCAGTAAGAAAGGGAGGGAGCCAGGGGTGGGCTCAGGAGAGTTAGGTGAGGGGCTCTGGAGAATTTGTCAGGCTGTCTTCTGCGGCATTTTTCAGTGAAGAAAGGAAGGCGTGGGACAAGGGCATGCCAGCTTTCCATCCTTGCCTGCCCCTGTCTGCTGTCTGCCTCTGCACTGAGGTCTTCCTTCTCCCAGGGTCTCCGTCCTCTCCTGAGGAAGGAGAGAGCAGTTCCTGGTTCTTTCTTCTTTTAGGTGGGCAGGAGAGGGGCTTGTATTGGCAGCTGAGCTCTGAGCTCCGCCTGCTGGTCCTGGGCTGCTTTGTCAGGAGGGTTGCTTTGGGGGTCCTGAGGGGAGGCGAGGCAGGCTGTGCCATAAAATTGCCTGGGTAAGATGAACTAGTTGCCTGGCCAGGCCTGAAGTGGTGTTCCAAGCGGAAGCAACAAGGTGATGGTATCGCACGTTGCCACTCAGTTTTCAGGAGAAGCTTGGGCGGGGGTTGGAGGGAAGCTGTTGCTTATCTTCTGGGTTGGTCAGTGTAGTTGAATGTACTATTTCATCAGGGGCAGTAGTTTTTAGTTTTTTGATGAGACCTGTGAGCAGGGCCAGGCACTGCATTCAGGATACAACAGCCGTTGTGCCTTGGATAACTGCTATTACCTGGAGCCTTTAGGACTCTTGGAAATTTTCCATTTGCATTTCACACTCACGGAAGAATTTCCAGCCCCAACTTTTCCTGCTCTTGCTCACTGCTGGTCACAGATATGCAAAGCAGAGACCTCCCACCGGAGCAGCAGTGAGCAGCGCAGATAGGACCCAGCTAGCTGCACTTACACACTGACTCAACTCAGCCGCCTGTTGGGCAGCACACAACACCTGGGCTCCAGTGCGTCGCCTGTGTAACATCCTTGATCAGTCATGGAGTCTCCGGCACCAGGCTCAGGTCTGTGTCATGGGTTCTGACGATGGGAGCATGGAAAGAACAGGAACAGTGTCCTTTGTATAAGGAGGGGACTTCAGAGGCACTGTGCTTCCTTTCTGAAAGGGCTGTGATGCCAAGAAATGTTACTGTCTATTGAAATTGGTTGTGTTTTAGAGCTTTGTAACTTTGGGGCAGTTTTTCAAGCTGAATGGAGGGTGTCGCATGTAACAACGAGATAAGCTATATCACTAGCTGACTGACGTTGGTAAATTCACAGTTAAGCCTCCCAAGCCTGCTGGCTTCAGCTGACAAACAGCGGAAAGCCAGGCATGAAAGGCTGCTGGAGTTGAAGCTCCCCTGGGTGTTTGTGGAGTGGGCCCTGTCAGCACGCCCGGCCTTCTTGTTCTCTGTGAGTGTGAGAGAAGAGACAAGTTCAGAATGGGAAGGGTGGAGGGGGGGTGGTGGAGGGAGCTGTTGCCAAGGATGTCCAGAAGGTAGCAGATGTGCAGTGGCCTTGTAAGGCCCACTTTCTTTGTGCAGCGCCCCAGGTGGGGTTACTTGGTCCGTACTAAGTTATGGAATGAATTCTCCACTGATTATTTAAGACACTGATTCTAGGAGATTCATATGGGTTCTGTGAAAAAAGTGTAGGGAATGCTACTTTACGATTCTTTAATGAGCTAGTATGTTTTGTGGACCTCAGAGTGAGGGGCTGTGGAATGCAGCATCTTCCTAGTAAATTGACCACGGGACCCGTTTTCCCAGCAACAAGTATTGACTTCGCCTGGGACCCAGCTAGAGAGCCCAAGTGGTACAGAGGTTAAAGCACTCATCTGCTGACTGGAAGGTCAGCGATTCGAGCCTTCCAGCTGCTCCACGGGAGAAAGACGTAGTGATCTGCTTCCATAAAGATTTACAGCCTTGGAAACCTTATAGAGCAGTTCTCCTCTGTCCTGTAGGGTCACGATGAGTTGGAATTGACTCGATGGCAATGGATTTGGGTTTTTTGGTTTGGGACAGACTGATTTAAGCTATGAAAAAGGAAGATGTTCTGGTATTTTGTAGAAAGATACATTCTGAAAAGTATGTTTAGTTGACTTGAGCAAGTTAAAAATGTTTTATGGAAAAACATGTCAGAATCTGGCATAAAAACCCTCAGACACAAAAAATACCCAAACCAGTTGCCGTCAAGTCAGTGTAGAGCTGTGTTCTGTAGCGCTTTCAATGGCTGAGTTTTTGGAAGAAGATCACCGGGGCTTTCTCCTGAGATAGATGCCTCTAGGTGGACTTGAACCTTCGACCTTTTGGCTAGCAGCCAGGCTTTTGTTAACTTGAGTATACCACCCAGGGACCCCCTAGACATAAACGATCCCCCAAATGCCCATTTCTAAGGGGGAAGCATGGTGGAGTGCGTCTGGGTCAGGCCAGGGTATGTTTGTTGAGTAGAAGCGGGGAGGAAGATGGTGGTGGTGTTAGTCTATGCAGGATGGGAGCTAAAGCAGAGATGGGTCTAGGTGGTGTAATTCCCTTTGGGCTGGCCTCTTTCTGGTGTGGGGTAGATGGCAGAGGACACTAATTGCCAAAAACTGCTGCAATAAACAGTTTGATTTGTTTTTCAATTTTCCCTCTTTTTCATCAAGTCTTAAATCTATTCATTTTCTTTTTATCTTCTTTGCATTTATCAAAAACTATGTTAAAATAGCATTAATTATGAAAATAAGACACCCCCTTCCACACAGGCAGTCCCGCCATCTGGCTCTTTTGAGTGTCTCTCTTGCAGCCCTTGTCCATAGCAGACCCATTTTTGAGTAATCAAAGTGCATTTTTGATGCATTGGTTGCATTTGTTTTAATTAAGTAATGGATATGGTTTTGTGTATTTGCTTTTTCATTTACCAGTATTTCATAAGATGTTTTCTGTGTAACTGCTTATCCTTAGACTTATAATTTTGGTTTCTTAGCATTTTTTCAAATGAATAAGCTCTATTTTGGACATTTTAAAGCTATTTATATAAAGAGCTCAAGTAAACATCGCTGTGCTTTTTTTTTTTTTTTACTTCCGTTGGATTCTTAAAAAACCTTTTTCTAAGTTGGAGTACTTGGTCAAATGATGTGGCTCTTTATGGCATTTGCTGCCCTCTGCTTGGGGACTGTTTGATGTCTGCTTCTGAGGATGTGAATTTTGGAACGATGCACTTAACCACTGGACTTAGATTTGGGGGTGCGGGGAGTCCAACTTTGTTCCAGCCTAACAACGCACCCTGTCTTTCTAGTTCTTCGTGCTGTTCTCAGCTGTCCTGTCCCTTGTCACCTTCTTCTCTGAGCCTGTGCTGTGTGGCTTCCAGCTTCCCCTTCTCTCTGCTCTCAGGACGTGGAAATTGCCACAGTAGTCTCTGTTCCTCGTTGCTCTTTCCGAGGACAGGGTTTTGCTAGCTCGGTGCCTGCTGCCGTAGACCCTTACAGTTGCGTGCTGAGGTTCCTCTTTCCTCACAGCTTCCTCCCACTCAGCCCCCTCAGGGTGAGAGAGGCCCAGGAAGGGCATATCCCTGGGTGTGGAGAGAAGGAGGAAATCGGTTTTACAGTCAACGGACCACTGAGAAAATTTTGACCACAGTTACTAGCCTGTTTCCTCCTTCCTTTGTCATGAGTTAGACCCATGTGCAGTAGAGAAGACCAGAGAAGCAGCCTCCCTGGGCACCAGAAACCTCTCCTGTACTTCAAATTATGGAAGTTAGACTGAGAGGACCTTAGAGACCACTTAGTCCAATCCCTTTATCTCACAGATGAGAAAATTGTGAGGCCCAGAGAATGACTGTCCCAAGATTACTCCATGGGTCCCTCCTCCCTGTAATGGCTTCATCTCCTCTGTCAGACAGCAACTGGACACTGTCGCACCTTCATCCTTAGTCTGTTTGGCTGACAAAACCACTTCTCTCTGTGGTAACAGGTGGACAGGAAACTTCTAGACCGGCTCCTGCTGAAGGTGGCTTATTGAAAGGATGTGGCTTTCATCCATTCCACAAGGGTCATGCTGAGGACAGTGGGGAGACTCTGCCCTGACACCCAAACGGACAAAGAGAAGCAACACAGCATAGCGGTGAAGAGGGCAGACTTGGGAACCGGGTGCCTGGGTTCAATCCCAGAGCAGGGGCTCAGAGAAGAAAGGGACAGGGGACAGGGTAGATAAAGGCTGTGAACAGCACAGATCTCTGCCCACTTATTAAAAGTGTGACCTTCAGCAAGTTAGCTCTTATGCCTCCATTTTCTTACCTGTAAAGTGGGGTTGGAAACTCTGTTGGCATAGTGGTTAAGTGCTATGGCTGCTATCCAAGAGGTCGGCAGTTCGAATCCACTAGGTGCTACTTGGAAACTCTATGGTGCAGTTCCTTCTGTGCTATAGGGTTGCTATGAGTTGGAATCGACTCAACGGCAGTGGGTTTGGTTTGTTTTTTTTTAAAGTGGGGTTAATAGTGTTAACTAATATGTATAAAGCGCTTGGCAGAGCGTACATAATAAATACTATATCCAAACCAAACCAAGCCCAGTGCCCTTGAGTCGATTCCGATTCATAGTGACCCTATAGGACAGAGAAGAACTGCCCCATAGAGTTTCCAAGGAGCGCCTGGCGGATTCGAACTGCCGACCCTTTGGTTGGCAGCTGTAGCACTTAACCGCTACGCCACCAGGGTTTCCAAATACTATATAAGTGTTAAAAAAAAGAAAGGAAGAAAGGAAGGGAGAAAAAAGAAAAGAAGAAAGAAATGGGGAGATTTAGGCCTGTTACTGATAGTAAGGAGCCAGTATGCAGAAAGGCGGATGAGGGAAAGCTTCTTTCGAGAAGTGCATTTTCAGCTGGACTGTGAAAAGTGAAGAGTATTCCTTGTTTCAAACCCTTTATTTTATTTGCTACGTCTTGTTCGAGGGTTTGGAGAGTGGTAATGTGAATGCAGGTCCCTTCTTTCCAGAAATGGCATTGTTTTTTGTAACAAAGAATGCAGAATTGGATTCCCCGTGGCTCTGCTGTAATCTTGTGGGACCTCAGGCTAGTCGTTAAACCCTGTGGGCTTCAGTCTTCCCCTTTGAGAAGGGCGTGGCGGGGGGCTTGATCACTGTTGCATCAGTAACTCAGCCTCCTAATAGCCTGGAGGAGGGAGGGTTCTGAACTCTCTCCTCTCCCTTCTCAGTCACAGAAAGAAAGCAGGAAGGCCAGGGCTGCCTGCCTGCCGCAGTCTGGGGATTGAAGCGTGCTTAGTTGGACAGTTCCTTCTTTGACTTCTGGACATTTACTTCCTCATGAAATATCAGTGGCCCTGCACTTGTCACATCCAATGGCTTGCTGAGTGAAATTTTGAAATTGTCACGCTAGGTTTGGTCTGGGAAATTCCTGACCAGACAACTGACCCCAAGAATGGGGGAGGTGGTGGTTGGCTCTACCTTCATTGCCTCCTTCTCCCCCACACTGGTGACTCAGACCGTCCTGTCGTTCATGAAGGTTAATGCCTGTTTTTTCATTGCTAGCTGAGATGCCACGCCAGTTCCCCAAGCTGAACATCTCTGAAGTGGACGAGCAAGTCCGGCTCCTGGCTGAGAAGGTATTTGCTAAAGTTCTCCGAGAAGAGGACAGCAAAGATGCCCTATCCCTCTTCACTGTCCCTGAGGACTGCCCCATTGGGCAAAAGGAAGCCAAGGAAAGGGAGCTGCAGAAGGAGCTGGCGGAGCAGAAGTCTGTTGAGACCGCCAAAAGGTTTGTCTCTAAGACTGGGCTTTTGGGGGCACATAGTTAGTTATACAAACCCAGGGCCGCTGTGGGTGCACTCTCTGAGATGAGGTACCTCATAGGAACCGGCATGTCCCTGGGAGTGGAGGGACCTGAGTGGGGCCTCACACCTGTATTTTTGTGATTATTTCTTAACGAAGACCATTTAATTCACCACTTATTTCTTGAAGGAGGTCTCTTGTGCCTCTGATTGAAAAGCTCGAAAACCACTTTCTATTGCTACTTTAATAACAAATCATGTGCACAAATAAACACCATTTCCAGATTGCATTTCAGTTTTCTTTTTGGGAATGTGAGGATTTCTTGGGACACATCAATGTTACTTCTTTTCATTCATCATGTGGACACATATTTTCTACAGCTTACTGTTTGCCAGGTGCTGTACTGAGTGCCCCATAGGTTTCCAAGGAGCACCTGGTGGATTTGAACTGCGGACCTTTTGGTTATCAGCCGTACCTCTTAACCGCTATGCCACCGAAACTCTAGGGGGCAGTTCTACTCTGTCCTATAGGGTCACTATGAGTTGGCATCAACCCAGTGGCACTGGGTTTGGTTTTTGGTTTTGTACTGGGTGCTGGGGATGCAATAATGAACAAGACAGATACAGTCCCTGCCCTGTTGAGCTTACAGTGAATCTAGACAATAATTAAGTAACCCAAAACAAACCCACTGCTGTCGAGTTGATTCCAACTCATAGCGACTCTATAATTAAGTAACTGGACAAATTAATTATAAGTTCTAACTGAAAAACAGAAACCACTGGGGTGTCGGAAACAGGATTTTAATGTCGGGAATTGGTTACACAGTCGGTGGAGAGCTGAGAAGTCATATGGCGGAGAGAGAGGGAACCTAGAGATTGGATACACTAGGTAGGAGCTTCCACCCCTAGGCTGGAGAGACCATGGAAAGAGGTGGTATTGCTGGAGCCCAGAGTGGGGCACCCTGGGGAACCTGACCTCTGGTGGGCCTGTTTGTTGCCATGGAGAGAGACAGCAGCTGCGAGACAGCTCCCAAGCTGGAGATGGAGGCGGAAGATACTCTAGCTTTACCCTTCCTGTGTCTTCCAGTTTCTCCCAATATCTCCCCTTGGCCAAACCTAGTCAGAAGCCAGCTGACCTACACCTAGGAAACTGAGGAGAGGGTGAGGAGCAACGAATGTGGAAGCAAACAGCCCAGCACAAGTGCTATGAAGGACATTATTAAGGAGGGGAGAGAGAAAGACAGAAATGAGGGGTGTCTTTTTTTGATAGGGTAGTCAGAGAAGATCTCTCCAAAGAGATGACATTTTAGCTGAAGCTGTGAAGAGCTGGGTGAGAGTCTTACAGGTAAAGGAGTCAGCCAGGAGAAAAAACCTCAAGTATATTTGAGGAGACCAGTGTGGCTAAAGAGAAAAGCATAATGACATAAAGCTGGAGGGGTGGACAGACCCAGTGGTGTGGTCAACCCTAGAGGGTACAGAAGAGCATGTCTGTGGAGACCCTAGTCCACACTACACTGGCTTAGCAGAAGGGCTAATTTTATGGCTGAATGATCTGTAGTACCTTCTGTGTGTTATGAGTTGAGCATTTTAGCCTCTTACAGTGAGAAGAGAAGGAGTCCTAGCATTTTTTTTATTGCCAAGAATAATAAGTTCCTGAGGTCCCAATTTCCACTGCAGATGGAAACTCTCTAAGTCCAGATGGTGCTCCCTGGTTTCCAGAAGCTCCTCTGCAAAAACTTCATTTCCTACCTATTTACTAGGTTATGGTGGCCTTGGTTTCCTTCCATCTGCCCTTCTGACTGTAAGCCTCTTGAGGACTGTGTAGCCCTCTGTGTCTCTAGGGTCCAACCCAGGACTTAGCCTCTGTTGATTAGGAGTGAATGTCTGGCAGAAGAAAGACCTCCTGCTGCCCCCACTGTCATTACAAATAGTACACCCAAGTGGCTGTAGCTCCTCAGACCACTATGCTTTGCCACTCACTTGTACGCTGTGTGATCTTGGGCAAATTAGGAAACCTCTCTGTGCCCCAGTTTCTTCCTCCTCTATAAAATGGGGTTGATAACAGTAGTTACCTTCTTGGGGTGTTGTGAGGGCTGGGGACTACCACTGCTGAGTGCTTACTGTGGGCTAAGTGCTAGGCTGTGCAGTTCACATTCATTCTTATATAATGCCCACATCAAGCTTATCAAGTTGGTGTTCTTATTATCTGAATTTTGCAAATAAGGAAACTAAGGCTCAGAGAAGTTAAACTTGCACAAAGACTCATAGTGAGTAAGTGACAGGGAAGAAACTGGAACCCACATCCTTTGAATATAGAGCCCACACGTTAACCACAAGACTATTCCATCTCCAGTTAGGGATGGGTCTTTGGATCCTCAGTCTGTAGACACCGGAATGACACGGCACAGTGCATTTCCTGCTACGGCTCCCCAGGACATAATTGCTGCTTAACAAATAAAATGGAGGAAAGCTAGGCTTAAGTTCCTTTTCTGTCTACTGGCTTCTTTTCTGCCACAGGTCAGACGTACCAGTGCCCTCTGGGCCTGTACATCCCTGATTTTGTCCTTCACTGTCACCCCAAATATTTTATCCAAATATTACATTAACAGTTTCATGGAGGACACCCTCTCCACAGCTCCCCCTCCATCCCGCCATCCCCCTACGTTTCTGAAATATAAATGGTCATATGGGGCCTTCCTAGCAGGAGCCTACAGGCTGGGAACCAGGGGCAAGCCTGCAAACCCAGAGTCTGTAGGTTTGTATTCAAACTAACACGAGACTGGGCTTCCAGTTACGAAAAAGCTTTCCCTTGCCCCGGCCCCTCTAAACCCGAATATTCCTGGCAAACAGAGAAGGCTTTTCTTTGCCCCAATTTTCTTTTCATTTAAAAAAAAAAAAACTCTATTCTGAGTCTAATGTAAATGCATAAGCTAGAACCATGGCAATAAAACAGCTTTTTACAAAAAGAAGAAAAACTTGGGCTGTGAGCAAGAAAGATGAACACCTAACTCCCAGGCTTGTTGTCCAGGATTACAGCCACTGTGAGAGCTGTGCTGGGCTCAGACATACCACTTCCAGGACCGGCTCTGGGGGACCAGCACTCAAAGCTGCTCAGAAAAGCACTCACTCTGCACGCCAGGCAAGATCAGGAGGCCTGTGGCCAGGTCGCCACTGGGACTCTCAGGTGGGGTCAAGGTCCACATAATGAAGATATTAATAGGACCTGCCTTATGGGAGTTAAATGAGCTAATACACATAAAATGCTTAGCACAGTGCTTGTAGCATCATTAGGGTTGTTGTTTCTGTTGTTATTATTTCGCAGCCAACAATCAGGGAGGAAACAGAATCATTATGAAAAACAGACACAAGAATGCAAAGCACAGCAGTCTAGGGTCAGAATGCTTTTAAGATCGTGACTGGATTGCCGTGTCACTGATGTCCACAATCATGACCCTGAGCCACCAAGAAAACTTGAAATTATGTTCATCATGCTCTGATTAAGAATGCAGGAATTGTGTGTATCATTAAAAAAAAGCCACACTCCTTCCCCCCCCCCCCCGCCAATTTTTTAAATTAGGTATAAATGGGGCAAAACAGTTACCTGAGAGTGGTTTAAGCAAAATAGATACACAAATAAAAACCAAACCTAACCCATTGCTGTCGAGTTGATTCTGACTCGCAGTGACCCTACAGGACAGAGTAGAACTTCCCCATAGGATTTCCAAGGCTGTGAATCTCTATGGAAGGAGATTGCCACATCTTTCTCTCAGGGAGCGGTTGATGGGTTTGAACTGCTGACCTTTTGGTTAGCAGCTGAGCACTTAACAACTGCACCACCAAGTCTTCTTATAAACTGAGCATAGCACAGCTAAAATGTTAGGAAAACCATTTTATTTTATGAAATTTCTTAAGTAGGAGTAACTGTTTTATTCAGGGCCTTTGTCAAAGGAGCTTCCTTTGAACTAGTCAATTCATCTGCTTTTAAAGTTAAGAATAGAGATTATAAAACTCAGCTGAAAAGGTGGTAAAAAGTGTACTTCATTTTGACCACTGGGGTCTGTAGGGAGGAAGGGCTGCTGGGAAGGACTGTGGAAAGGGAGGGATGGAGGTGAAGCAGGGGAGAGAAATGGAGAGGACACTCAATGGAGAGAGTGGGGGCAGCAATAGGGAGGGGGAGCTTGTGCAGAAGGCAGCATAGGGAGAGGCAGAGATGAGGCTGTGAGTGTACACCTGGTGGGCTGCAAGGCGTGTGAATAAATCCACGCGCAGCTGGTCACAGAGTGAGAGTTCTCTGTGGGCCCAGCACCGCCATACACATGTCTTAGAATGGCCACCATGCAGCTTGCACCAGCCAGTTGTTTCCGTGTCCGCCTTTAGGGTAGGTTGGAACCTCTGGTCTCAGTCACGGAGCAGTGCTTGCTCTCCAACTACTCTCTCACCTCCGTAGGCCAGGGGTCCCAGCCTCCACATGAACCAATGCAGTGGACGGCGTAAGCAAGAGGAGCAGGTGAGCCTGCAGGAGTGGAGAATGCCTGCCCCACCTCATGGCGTTCATGTTCACATTTTGTGACTCCTGCTTTGAACCTTTAGAGGAGTAATTTTCATCTGGAGGGGCGCTGTAGGGGCTGCAGGAATCACCTGAGAGTGTGTGTGTGTGGGTGGTGTGTATGTATGTAGTGTGAGTGGTGTGTGTGTGTAGTGTGGGTGGTGTGTGTATGGTGTGTGTATAGTGTGGGTGGGGTGTATGTGGGTGGTGTGTGTGCGGTGTGTGTGTGTGATTGGTGTGTGTGGCCTCAAACAATCCTTCCCATCCTAAAATGCCCCCCCCCCGAATGGCGCAGAAGCCTTCCCTGTCCCTGCTGCTCCACTGTCCCACCTCCAGTCTGGATTAGGTGTCTTCTCTGGGATCCGAAAATATCCAGGGCATCTCATCACACCAAACATAGCGTATGATAACACACTGTTGAACTGTCCGGGTCCATTTGTGCCATCGCACACTCAGCCCCTGGAGTCAGGGACTATATTTTATCTACCTGTTTATCCCCAGGGCCTGGCACACAGTAGCTTTTGAATGAAGTGGGGCCACACACAGGCTCACTGTATGCATTTGAGAGCCTTTGGTGAAAGGTATACTCTGGTGTTCCTTCCTGCCTGGAAGTTCTTTTGGACTTGACTACACAGGGCAGTGGGCTTCTGAAGGCTCCTGGGAAGATGTGCATTGTTTTCTAGAAAAGCAAAGAGGGCCCTGAGGGTTCTTGAGTTTAGCTTACAAATCAGACATTATAATTAACTGGAAGGCTCTGGGCATCTGGGTCCCGGGAGCTGAAGAAGACTTGGGAGTGTGGGAGGGTGAGTGAGAGGGAGCATAGTAAATGGCAGGGTGGGACGTGCTCCCATGAGGGCAGCCAAGGGCCACAGAGCTGGCAGGGACATCATATAGGTGCTGGGAGATGCTGTGACAATGGCCCATGTGACCAGAAGTGACTTGTCCTAAGGGCCAGATTCAGCAGGAAGGTCCCTATGGCCCAGGAGGAACGGCCATTTTGGGGATGACAAAGCTGCTTCCTGACCCTTTGGCCCCTCAGGCTTGGCCTGGAGCTGAGTGTCCTCCCTGACCTCTCCCTGCCAGCTCCTGGGCAGGAGGAGTGTGTTTCTGCCAGGTGTGCGTGTGTGGGCGGGGGAGGAAGGGTAGCAGGTGCCTCTGAATGCCTGTCATGTGGCAGAGGGAGCTGGCTTACTCTGGTGCCCCAAGGGCTAGCAGGAGGTGCAACATGTGGGAGTATGGACAGACAGATCATGGCCTATGTCAGGAAGTGCTTTCTAAGAGTGTCGGCAGATCATGACTTGTTCAACTTTGTGTTTATGTGCCTGGCACTGGCCTGGCCTAGATGAGTGCTTGGTAAATGTTTATTGAATAAATGGTTAAATGCTGATGTCTTATTCAGGAATGTAGTGAGCTGTCTGTCACCAGGGGTGCTCAAGTAAAGGCTGCCTTAGCTAGAGGGTTGAGTTGGGTAGTCTTCAGCGTCCTTTCCAGCCAGGAGACCTTACGTTTCCATAATTCAGATAAAGCCTATGGTGACTTCTTTTTTATTGTGCCACTTGTGGGGCTTCGGACAGCTTTGAAAGGGAAAGAGGGATGTTTGTGCAGGTATGTATCCACACACACACCACATATATGCACACACAACACACACACACACGCATACACTACATATGCATATACATACCACACATCTACCCATATACCACACACATACACATATGCCACACATACATAGATATACACACACACCACACGTATGCGCACACAATGCACATATATACACACACTATATATACATATAGACACCACACATCCACACATACGCATACAGCGCACAAACATACATATATACACCTACCACATATCCACACATATAAAACCAAAAGCCTAACCTGTTGCTGTCAGGTCGCTTCCAACTCATAGTGACCCCGTAGGACAGAGTAGAACTTGATTCCAAGGCCGTAAATCTTTATGGAAGCAACTGCTGCATCTTTTTCCAGTGGAGCAACTGGTGAGTTCAAACTGCTGACCTTTCGGTTAGCAGCCGAGCACTTAACTACTGTGCTACCAGGGCTCTCTAGTGACACTATGGTGACCCTATAGGACATACATACATACACATATACACACACCACACATCTGCACATACACACACACACACACACTTTCCACCTTCATTGGCTGAGCCTCAGCCATATAGAATGGATGCTAGATACGGGCCTATGGTAAGCAGAATTTCTAAAATGACCCCCGAAGATGTCCCTCCCTAATACCTGGGCCCTGTGAATATTATGAGATCTCACTCCTGTGATTGTTATTTTAAGTTGACATTAAAACAGGGAGATTACCTGGGTGGGCCAAATGTGATCACACGAGCCTTTAAAAGCAGAGAGCTTTCTCAGGCTGATAGGAGCAGGGGAAACCAGAGAGAGTCAAAGCACCAGAATAATGTGCCACTCCTGGCTTTGAAGATGGAGGGGGCTGCGTGCCGGGATCAGAGACAGGCCTGTAGGAGCTGAGAGTGACCCCTGGACAACAGCCTGCAAGGGACAATGGACCACAGTCTTAGAGCCACATGGAGCTGAACTCTGTCAGTAACCTGAATGAGCTTGGAATTCTTTCCCAGAGCCTCCACATAAGAGCTCAATGTGGCTGACATTTTATTTTGGCTTCTAGATATCCTGAAGATAGAATCCAACCAAGCCTGCCCAGACTTCTAACCTACAGAACTGTGAGCTAATAAATGGATGTTTTAACCCAGAGGTGCTCCAGAAGAAAGGCCTAGTGGTCTCCTTCTAGAAAAATCAGCCACTGAAAACCCTGTGGGGCACAGTTTTATCCTGACACACATGGGGTCACCATGAGTTGGGCTTGACTCTACTGCAATTTTTTTTTAAGGCACTAAGATCGTGGTACTTTGTTATGCAGCAATAAAAAACAAATAGCCCTCTCCTTGGGCTTCATTTAACCTTTCTAACTTCCTGAGTAAAAGCTCAGTGGTTAGCTTCTGGTTATTCCTTTCTCCTGGCCAAGGTGAGCGGTCCCTGAAGAGATGGTCCATCTATTGTTAAACCTATTTGTTGTGCCTACAAAGTTTGAGCCCCTGGCCCACAAATGTTCCTATGTGACGATCTGGAGGTCACCTGAAGACCAAGGCTGTAGCCATAACATGTGTCTTTGTCTTCAAGGAGAATTCTTGAACACCTGCTGGTGGGTGCTGGCTTTTTCATGGGGGCAGAAAAATAGGGACATTCCTAGGACAATGGTAGAAGCCTGAGTGGTGCAAGCAGTTTGTGACTGACTGCTAACTGAAAGGTTGGCAGTCTGAACCTGCCCAGTGGCTCTGAAGAAGAAAGGCCTGGCAATCTACTTCCATAAAGATCACAGCCAAGAAAACCCTGTGGAGCAATTACACTCTGTAACACATGGAGCTGTGACACACGTTGTTGCCATGAGCTGGGGGCCGACTCATGGCAGCTAACAACAGCAACAGGACAATTCTTGTGGGTTCTTGGCTCAGGTAGCCTTCCAGCTTTCTGATCATGATGGGTGCTCTTTTTTTTTTTTTTTCCCTCTCTTACCTTCACCTTTCCCTGTTGCTTCTCCGTGATAGGGCCAGGCCTCAGGCAGCATTGGCTGAAGCATAGAGAGGTGAGATTGGCATAGACATAAAACCAATGACGTGGTGGGCACGTGAGTGACACAGAAGCCTCATGAGACCTGGCTGAGCCTGTCAGAACGTGAGCAGAAACCCAGATTAATGGCTCTTCCTGTGGGTGTGAATGTCCAAAAATGCCAAAAGGAGAACCTCACCTTTCAAGGCAAATCTGCCTCTGAGGAATGATTGCCTGGCATGAGTTAGCGTCTTCCTCTGGGCAGGATGCTTGGCTCAGCTCCATTTAATAGATGGCAGGCCAAAAAATCCTGGGTCAGGATTCCTGAGATCAGTCTGAATTTCCAAAAGCAGCTGAGTGCATCTGTTATGCAGGGCCAGAGACAGGGCAAAGGGTAAATGAAAAGGGGCCAACTCCATCTTTAGGGTATAAACAGCCCAGTCCCTAAAGAGGTGCTAACACAGGGTGGGCGTGTAAGACCCAGAGGACCATGGCAAGTGGTGGGTGTAAAAATGGGAAGAGTGCTGTGGTTGATGAAAAATCATCAGTGGGTCTGTGAGAAGGAGACCTGGCCAAGAGCCAGGAGGAAGACAGCTGCTTGGGGTAAGCCATGAGGTTGATTTGGAGATCAGTTGACTTCTCTAGTAAGAGATCTCCAGTATGATCTTGGTGTCTGGAGAGGAGGGCTTAAGTGGGCTCTGATGGGTCACAGTTGTCATGGAGTCCTTTGTGGCGAGCGGAAGCCTTGCTTGTGGTGGGATAATACCAGGCGGCTGCTGGGTCACTCTGGCACAAGGCAGTGCAAAGAGTCAGCTAGTTTCTGGCATTGGACACTGTTGAGTGGCAATGCTGGGAGCCTGGGTTCCATTTGGGGACAGAAGTCATCATGTGTGTTGATGACTTCACCTCACTGCTGGTTAATCCCCTTTCTGGGTGATCCCAGAACCTGTAGTGATGTTATTTGAAACGGTGCTATTTCATTAACGAGGGAGGTGGAGTCATCACCAACCAGCCTGGTAAACGAGCATGAACTTGTGGCATTTTATTATTACTATTTTTTATTGTGCTTTAAGAGAAAGTTTACGATTCAAGTCAGTTTTTTATACAAAATCTTATACAAACATTGTTATGTGACCTTAGTTGCTCTCCCTCTTGTGCGACAGCACAATCCTTCTCTCCGCCCTGTATTTCCCGTGTCCATTCAACCAGCTCCTGTCCCCCTCTACCTTCTCATCTTGCCTCCAGACAGGAGCTGCCCACATAATCTCACGTGTCTGATTGAGCTAAGAAGCACACTCCTCACCAGTATCATTTTAGGTCTTATAGTCCAGTCTAATCTTTGTCTGAAAAGCTGGCTTCCAGAATGGTTTTAGTTTTGGGCTAACAGAGAGTCCGGGGACCATAACCTCTGGGGTCCCTTCAGTCTTAGACCATTAAGTCTGGTCTTTTTACTAGAATTTGAGGTCTGCATCCCACTTTTCTCCTGCTCCATCAGGGATTCTCTGTTGCGTTCCCTCTCAGGGCAGTCACGGTGGTAGCAGGGCACCACTGGTTCTTCTGGTCTCAGGCTGAAGGAGTCTCTGGCTTGTGTGGCCTTTTCTGTCTCTTATTTTCCTTGTGTCTTTGGTGTTCTTTATTCTCCTTTGCTCCAAGTGGGTTAAGATCAATGGATGCATCTTAGATGGCCACTTGCTAGCTTTTAAGACTCCAGATGGCAACTTGTGGCATTTTAAACCAACCTTGTGTTTACCTCCCCAAACAGTTAGTGAAATCATCATCTTTTGGTCCTGAGGTGACAGGACCAGAGGGACCTGAAATTGATGCTGGTCAATTCCCTCCCCATACCGGAGATTCAGATGCATGCCTGCAGCAGCAGCCAGGGTGGCAAACATCAGGCTTGAGGAGGGAGCTGCAGGGCTGGCTGGGCCGAGTAGGTGCCAGGGAGGAAGGAGGCCAGGGTCTAGTTGCCACCTTGCCTTTTGACTTTGTATAAGCTCTTTCTCATCTCTGGGCTCTTGACTTCTCTATAAAACAAGTTGATTGGCATGATCTCTTCTGGCTCCAACGCTCCAAATTTCTAACTCTGCGAAATATAGTGCGATTGTCTCTCTGTGACCCTGTTCATATTCCTTCCTGAGACTGTTCATATGTCAGGACTTAGAATTGGGTCATCTGAAGATGGAATTCCTAGGTGGTGCAAACAGTTAATGTGCTCAGCTGCTAACCAAAAGGTTGGAGGTTTTCGAGTCCACCCAGAGGCACCTTGGAAGAAAATCCTGGTAATCTACTTCCCAAAAATCAGCCATCAAAGGCCCTCTGAGCCCAGTTCTACTCTGACACACATGAGGTCTCCATGAGTTGGAATCGACTCAACTACAACTGGCTATCTGAAGATAGCATACTTTTCTCATCGTGGGGGAAGCCTGGTTCATTTGATGTCCTCCCTCCTCACCTTTCCTGCCGTCTGGTATGTTATGGCCCCTGCAGTGTAGTTGTCTGCCTGTCCGTCTCCTGTCTGTCTGTTTCCCAGCTGCCTGTCTTCTGTGATAGTTGACTACTGTAGTGCTCTTAGTGATCTCAGGTAGGGGTATCTGGAGGGCTGGTCTCGATCTCATCCCAAGAGATGTGTATAAGATGAAAGCATAAATGTTTGGAAACTTCTTAATGGCAGGGGCAGCACCAGTGATTCATCATAGCAAAATTATCCCACCATGTACATAAAATTATCCTGCTCTTTATCATTGCTCAGAGAACCCAGAGCAATTAGCTATTGATGTCTTCCATTTTTCCTTGTCCTTGGTTTTTAGAAAGAAAAGTTTCAAGATGATTCGGTCCCAGTCTCTGTCTCTGCAAATGCCAACGCAGCAAGATTGGAAGGGCCCTCCAGCAACCAGTCCCACCTTGTCTCCCGTCACCCCTGTGGTCTCTGGAGCTGCTTTCCAGCTCACGCCAGCACTCTATACCATGCCAGAGTTCCAGCGGGTCACCATCAGTGGGGATTACTGTGCTGGGGTAAGGTGTCTCCCCCTCCCCACTGGCTCCTCTGGGGATCTGTGTGGGTGTTGTGTGTGCCTTGTATGCACAGACCAGGGGCCCCTCAGATCATTAGGGTCATGCCCACCCCTGAAGCCTGGCCCAGTCTGGTGGGTGTCTGGAAGGTGGCAGGGAGGAAGCACAGGAGTCTAGATAGAAGGAGGGCCCTGGCAGAGGTTGTGGGGTATGGGTGTGTTGGGGGAGCTGCCCATTCCTGCGAGGAGGGCCTAGGGCTGCAGACTGACACACTGGCTGTGATCTGTAAGCTCTATGCATTCTCTAGGCCCAGAATGCTGTCCTTTGTCCCTGTAGTTCATAGAGAAAGGTGCCAGCCTGGACACTTCAGTGCTCCCAAATATTTAATGGTTCAAAGTCATGGTTTGCATGAAGTCAGTTATTACTGATTCAGCTTTTTTTTTTTTACCTACTGAAGTTCAGAAATACAGGCTAGAATCCTCTCCCCACCTCCCAACCAGGGAAAGAGGGTAGGTAGAGTTTTAGCTGTATCTATGATGATTCATTTATTCCAAACATATAGAAGTACTGAGCGGGGAAAGAAGGAGTCATTGCTCTGGGGACACTGAGCTAAGGGTGTTAAGGGTGATGGAATTTTGAAAACTGATAGTGGTAATTGTTGCGAATACAAATGTAATTAATGTCACTGAATTATACATGTAAAAAATGTTGAAATGACCAATGTTTTGTTATACACACACACACTTGCTACAATAAAAAAGGTACAAAACAATTATGAAAAGTATTGATATTATTAAATCTGGAAGGTAGGTATATGGGCATCTATTATATTATCTTCAGCGGTGGTCTATATGTTGAAAATATTTCAAAACTAAAAATGATTTTCTCTCTCTTTTTTTTTTTTTAATAAAACCAGGAGAGGAACCTTCCAGGCCCTTTCCCTCCCTGCTCTGTGCTCCTCCCTCAGCTGTATCACTTGTCCCCTGTTATGACTGTCTGTTTACCTACTGTTTCCCCAAGCACACTCAGATTTCTGAGAGACTCATCCTTCCCAAATAGATTAAGATGAATGAGATCATGGGAAGGTGGGAATTTGTCTCATTCACCTTTGACTATGAGGCAGCTGTGGGAAAGCGATAAGTCCATAGGTCTTGGGGAATCAAGCAGCTCAGAGTCTGAATTTTGACTCTGCGACTTCCTGGCAAGTTATTTATGCTCTTTGGGTCTCAGTTTCCCCATTTGTGAAGTGGGTTACAGTGAGAACAAAAATGAAATCTATGGAAAGGGCCTGGCAGATAACCCATGTCAATAAGTGTTTGTTGACTGGATGACCTGGGGTGATTATCCAGATTTAATCGGAAGCAGGGGGTTGGCAAAGCAGCAGGCTGAGCATGCAGAAGTTTTTCTTTTTAAATTTCACATCTGAAGAACTCACGTATTTTCTCAACTGAAAATGATGGTATTCGTCCTCTTCAGAGGATAGAATTCTGGCTTTGTCTTTTCATGTGTCAGGTACAACAGCAGGTATGCGGTTTAATTGGCAGCACAAGTGTGCAGGCTGGAGTCCCTGCCTGCTCCAAGCTACCCTAACTTTCTTCCTGTGTTGGGGTCCCAGAGATCACTCCCCGGATGTGCTGGGAGGATTCACAGGACTCAGCGTATAGTTTTACTCACGGGTATTATTTATTACAGTGAAAATCAGTGAAGGGAAAGGGGTGAGGTTCAGAAGAAACCAGGGATATATTTTAAAAAGTCCTCACCAATGGAATCACACAGGATGTACTCAATTCCTCCAGCATCGAATTGTGACAATACGTGTGAGTTGTTGTCTGCCAGGGATACTCATTAAAGACTCAACACCTGGGTTTTTATTGGGGACTGGTCATGTGAAAAAAAAAAAAAAATTTTTTTTTTTTTTTGGTCATGTAGGCACCCTCTGCCCAGCACCTACCAAAATTTTAGACTATCAGAAGGAAAGCAGGCGTTCAACAAAAACTATATTGTTTGTACAAACAGTTTAGGCACAGCGAGCCTGTCTTATCAGTTAGGAATGGTGGGAAGCCTCCTGAAATCCAAGTTCCCAGATGCCTGGCAAGGGTCCACCTTGCAACAGGCCTTTCTAAGGGGAGCAAGCTCAGACTTGCATGGTTAACTGTTTTCTGCACACCTCCCTCCTGCAGATCACCGTAGAGGACTACGAGCAGGCCGCCAAAAGCCTGGCCAAGGCCCTGATGATCCGGGAGAAGTATGCACGGCTTGCCTACCACCGCTTCCCACGGACCACAGCCCAGTACCTGGGTCATCGGCAAGCTGACACTGCCTCTCCAGAAGAGGGCCTCCCAGGTATGGTGCTGTGGTTGGAGGTGGAGTCCCAAATGTAGGCATGACCCAAGAGTTGGTGAGGACTCTTTGCTGGCTGGATGCTTTTCCCCCAGATGGTGTTTTAAAGGCAGGATGCTGGTATTGACTTCCCCTACACTCATGTTTGTTGGTTTCCCCAGGGATTGGCTTGTTGTGCACTGTTTGCCTAGCCCTATATAGAGCTGAGCTGTAGAAGTTAAGAGAGAAAGAGGTGAAAGATAGTCTCTGATCTTAGGGAATCTACCAGGCAGACAAAATAATCTCATGTGGAACATTAATACAGCACAATCAGACAGTGAAGGCTGAATTGGTGGTGGGGTGGGTTGGGGGGTAGGTCAAAAGGCATGTTCCAGGAACAGAGAAGAAGGCTCTGAAGTAAAACATACCTGCATTAAGATCTTGGCTCTGCCACTTTCTTGGGACCTTATGCAAGATATTTCTCCAAACCTCAGTTTCTCAATCTGTAAAGTAGGACTACTAATAATATCTATTCCTTGGGCTTGATGTGGAGCCCTGGTGGTACAGTGGTTAAGCACTCAGCTGCTAATCAAAAGGTTGGTTTGAACCCATCAGCTGCTCCATGGGAGATAGTTGTGGCAGTTTGCTTCCTTAAAGATTAAAAATCCTATGGTGCAGATCTACTCTGTCCTATAGGGTTGCTATCAGCTGGAATCGACTCTACGGCAGTGGGTTTGGTTTGGTGGGCCTGTTGTGGCCATTAGATGACAGAATGCATGTGAAGCTCTTAGTGCAGTTCTGGCATTTAGGGGGTGTTCAGTACATGGTAGCAGCTTTTGTGCTGTGGGGCTCAGGGAAGGGGAGATCAGAAGGGCAGGGATGGTTTCCTGGCAGAGTCTATTTGGCCTGTGAAGGACCTAGGAGCCATAGAGGCTGTACGGTAAGTAATATAATGAAGGAAACAGGAAACCTTGCTCTTGAAAGTTGGTGGTAAGGGGACGATGGGGGGCTGGCAGTCTGTGCCAATGCCTGGGCCCCTGGCTGTGCCTGGGTATATTTGGGTAATGCCAAGTTGTCCTCTTATCTCCAGCTTCCTTAAGCTCCAGGGCCTGGACTTTGAACATCTGTTACTACCTGGGGCTCTGGGCAAGTCTCAGCCCTTCTCGCCCCATTTGCCTATCTATCTGAGGGAAGCTGATCCCACCACCCCTTGCTTTGGCAATGACAGAGAGGAATGACTGCCAAATACTCTTCATACAAAACAGGATATCTGGGATCCTGGGCAGGAGTATGGTGAGGTGGAGCAACCTCCAGGAGTTCAGATTGAGGCTTCCCTCAGGCCTTTGTAAGCCTGCCTGCTTCTCACAGGCTGTCCTACGTGACCACTGGCACACACAAGGGACTACTGAGTTGGCCTGTGGCCGTGCCTTCTGGGGAGACATCAGTGCCCAGTTCTGTGCTGCTTCAGCCCCACTGTGACTCCTCATATCTGCTCTTGTGGGCAGTCTGTTCTGAGCACTGATGGAGGACGCCCAGGCAGGTCATCCTCCTTGGTTGCTTCCTTCGATGAGAATCCCAGGGTTTCTTCCACCCCAGGCTGGCAGCTCAGCAGCTGGATCCTGTGTGGGATTGGCTGATCTGCAGAGAATTGAAGCCCCCAGTTCTGTTGCCATTTAGCAACAACTCATTCCTTGGCCAGAGACAGAACTTATCAAGAAAACTTATTATGATAGTAATAAGAGTAAACCAGAAACCCATTGCCATCAAGTTAATTCCGACTCATAGCAGCACTATATAGGACGCGGTAGAACTGCCCCACAGGGTTTCCAAGGCTATAAATCTTTACGGGAGCAGAGTGTCACATCTTTCTCCCTCGGAGTGGTTGGTGGGTTTGAATTGCCAACCTTTTGGTTAGCAGCCGAGTACTTAACCACTGCACCATGAGAGCTTGTTGTAATGAGAAAAATTTATGTGTCAGGCCTTTCTGTTTTCAAAGCATTTTCTTGCACACGAATTACACCTGTCACACAAGCCCTGTAAAACCCAAACCAAACCTGCTGCCGTTGAGTCAATTCTGACTCATAGTGACCCTATAGGACAGAGTAGAACTGCCCCACAGAGTTTCTAAGGAGCGCCCAGTGGATTCGAACGGCTGACATTTTGGCTAGCAGCTGTAGCACTTAACCACTACTCCACCAGGGTTTCCACAAGCCCTGTAAGGCACGGATATTATCTTTGGATGAGGACACAGGATCAGAGAGGTAGTGCGGTTGGCTCAAAGTCTCATAGCTGGGAAATAGCAGAGATGTTTCCTGCCTCCTGTGGGCTAACTCAGCTGCACCTGTAGGGAGCAGACTGCTCTGTCATTGGCATGCCCTGCTCTGCAGGAGAGATGTCCCCTATTTCGTGCCCACCCAGAGACTGGAGGAGGGTGGCTTCTCATCTCACCCCTTGGCTGTCCCAGGAAGCCCGTTGGCTGTCCCAGGCTTAGGAAGATGTAGGAGGACAGGGACAATTATTCCCACTGGGCAGTCCCAGGTGCTGTCTGTTCTCTTACTGGGAGAAGACACAGCTGCCCTTTCTAACATCCCTGAGGGCACTGGAAACTGAAACCCATTTCAATTCCATTAAAAAAAAGAAAAAAATTATTGAAGTGCCAGCCATGTGCCAGGGACTAGTCTAGTGCCAGGGGCTGTTGTAGACAGTGGGGATACAGCAGGGAACAAAACAACCCCAAGTCTCTGTCCTCAGGGAGCATCTGTTTGAGTAGGGAAGACATGTAATGCACAAGATGAATAAGGAAAATTATTTTACAGAGCATTTAGCACTAAGGAGAAGAAGTAAAGCCTGGAAGGGTGATATGGAATGTTGGTCTGTGAGGGGTGGTTGAGTTTTAGAGAGGGTGGCCAGGACAGGCCTCGCCGAGAATGTGACTTTTGAGCCCATGTGAGCTCAGGAGGTCAGGGGCACTTTGTCATCACTCAATCCTGTCTTGCAGACTTCCACCCTCCCCCGAAGCCCAAAGAAGACCCTTACCGCCTGGATGATCCACCTCCCAATCTGGGCTACTTGGTCCACATGCAGGCGGGCATCTTCTTCGTGTATGATAACGAGAAGATGCTGGAGCGCCAGGAGCCCCACAGCCTGCCCTACCCCGACCTGGAGACCTACACGGTGGACATGAGCCACATCCTGGCTCTCATCACTGATGGCCCCACGTAAGCCAGCTCCTCTGAGTCCCCCTCTCTTTGCATGGGTGCTAGTCTTTCGAAGAGGCTGACAAGGCCAAATAGATACCCCTCTGCTCCAGGCTTTCCTGCACTTAAACCATCCCAGAAAATGTGGCTTTTCCATTCCCTGGGGCTTTGTGGATTTCTGCAACAATTTCCCTTCACTGTCTCTCCCTGCTGCTCCTGGGTAGCTTGCTATTTTTCAGCAACTGCTATCTTTCAGCACAGGGAAGAGTGGGCAGGACAGATGAGCTGGCATCTTTTTAGAGCTGGTACTACCTGTCTGTTTTGTACATGTAAGCATGGAGCTTGTGTTTGCTAGTGGCTCCTGTGCACTTTAAAATGGCAGTCACTCTCTCCCCAGGCAGGATGGCAGCCTTGCTGAGAGTTACCAGCCCAGGGCAATACTATAGATCGTGGAGGCGTGATGAAGACTGTTGCTTCATGTATTGGGTTTCCCATGTTTCTAGAGGGGAGAGTGGCAGGGAGACTGCATACTTTGTGCCATGACTTCCATGCTGCTTCATGAGTTTGGCTTCAGATAGCCTGGTAAGCAGTTGTCTTCCTGAATTTGGCCCCTCTCTTTCTTGGTGAGCACTGAAGTTAGTCAGCAATAGAGATTCAGTATGCCCTGAGCCTGAGAGCCTCACAGCAGCTCTGCTGGGAGTGCCCCAGCAGATGTGAGGGTTCATGGGGAGGGAGAGGTGCCTCTGAGTGGTGCAGTGGTTAATGTGTCAGCTGCTGTCTGAAAGGTTGGCAGTTTGAAGTGCCTCGGAAGAAGGGCCTGGCGATCTACTTCTGAAAAATCAACCACTGAGCACTCTATGGAGCACAGTTCTACTCTGACACACTTGGGGTCGCCAGGAGTAGGAACTGACTCCCACAGCAACTGGCAACTGGGGGAGGGAGAGGGTGCCGGTTGTGGCTAAGGAACTTCTCTCTTGCTCCTGCCTTTTGAGTTTAGCTTGGAATGGATGCAGTTCCAGTCTCCACGGGAGGCAGGGTGGGATCTGAGGTGAACTGGGCATCTGGTCCTCACTGACTGCAGGGCAGAACTAAGACCTAGTAGAATAGGCCAGTTCCCAGGAGGCACTCAGCCAAGGTGAGGAGATTTTAGGAAAAGCCTTGGGAGGGAGGGGAAGATGGAGGGAACTGGCCATTTCAGGAGGTGTTTGAACAGTGGCTATCTTGCCTGGGAGGTTGTTGAGGGGAGTTCTGCCTGGGAAGAGACTGGTGAAATGACCGTTAAAGTCTCTGGGGCTTGTCTTAGCAGACAGGTGATTGCGCTGTTGACAGGGTCAGCAGCCGCTTTTTGTAAAAGTCCAGGTGATTGAATGTGAGGAGAGCAGCTGTTTGTCTGAGGGCACAGGGAAGAGGGAGGGGATGAAATATGGCTGAAGAGTCCCCGTGGTGTGGGTGTGGGGTTGTGGCGGGCACCTGGGAAGCTGGCCACAAGCAGTGAGCACCCCCAGGGTCTTTGTCAGCTGAGGAAACCCCTCCCTGCCCTTGAGATCCTGTGAATCTGGGGCCATGGGTCCTTACAGAGAGTTCCGTCCTAATAACACACGTCCCCGCATTCTTAATCTGCCTGTGATGCAAAATATCCTCCTCTTATCCATGTTGAGAGGTCCTCGGGTCTTGGGATTTGGGGTGTGGCCATTTGTCAGGAGGGGGGTACCCCTTCACTCCAAGGTCGGCAGGTCACGCCTTATAGTGTGACCTATTACTGACCTGGCAGAGGTTAAACTCTTTTCAAGGAATTAAAGGTGGTCTGGGGTAGATAGGATCCCTGGGCGGTGCAAATGTTAATGTGCTCGGCTACTAATCAAAAGGTTGGAGGTTTGAATTTACCCAGAGGCTCCTCCAGAGAAAGGCCTGGAGATCTGCTTCTGAAAAATCAGCCACTGAAAACCCTGTGGATCACAGTTCTCCTCTGACACGGATGAGGTCACTCTGAGTTGGAATTGACTCAGCAACTGGTTGTTTTTGAGGATAGGTGGGAGGAAAGAAGGGAGGAAGAAGGGAGACTTACTGAGCGTTCTTATGCCCAGAGTAGGCCCTTTCACACACTTAAACCAATTTAACCCTCACTTCATTTTTTTTTTCACCCTTGGGCACTACTATCTCCATGTGTATGCATGAGAAGCCTACGCACATAAAGCTAGAAGTGGAATAACCTGTATCAGGTTCCAAAGTCTGCTCTTACTGCCCCATATTTTGACGTATTACTCACCGGGTTAAAGAATTGTCTGAGTCTGTAGAAAGCTAGAAACCTCCTCACCCCTCCCTGGCACCCATCCTGCCGGAGCCCTGGTCCTTCCACCACAGGGTCTGTCTGGAGGTCTCCAAACTGGAGAGCTTGATAGTAACTTCTCCTCACCTGTGGTTTCTCCCCCTCCCCTAACCTGCAGGAAAACATATTGTCACCGGCGACTGAACTTTTTGGAATCCAAGTTCAGCCTTCACGAGATGTTAAATGAAATGTCCGAATTCAAAGAGTTGAAGAGTAACCCCCACCGAGACTTCTATAACGTGAGAAAGGTGCGTTAGCGGGCCAGTGTTCAAAATCAGGACCCCTCTCAGCCTCTGGGATGCCCTGAGCCCCTCGTGAAGCTAGTCCTTGGTGATAAGACCCAGACCCCTGGCTGAAGGTGGTATCATGTGCAGAAGGAAGACTGGAGAGATGCATTCCTTTGTCTTAGGCAATGGCTCACACAGTGCTTGGTATCACTCTACGTGGAAACATTTGTCCATGTTGTGTATTTGTTATTATGTTCCCTCTTCTTTGGTAAATAGAGGGTGGCTTGTTAATTGGTCATGAAAGTTGAAGCCAGGCTACTCTTAAAGTAGTGGACATATTTTAAATTCATCACGGAGAGGAAAAGCTTTAAGACCATTTTGAACTTGGTGCTAGTGGCTTAGCTTCCTTTAGGATCTGATGTGCTCATATCTCTTGGCCTGGGCTCATTGCACCCTCAGTCTGCAGGGACAGATGTGTGTGTTAAATGAATGTGGCCTCTGGCTCTTCCATTAACTTAATATATAGCCAGGCTATCATGGGCCAGGATCAGTGATAAGCACGGGGCGTTTTGTGGTGAACATGAATGAGTTCCTGTCTGCAAGAAGTTCCTAGTCTATTACTATTAGCGTGGTAAGTGTTGTGACACGAGTGCCTTCCAAGAGGCCAGACTGAGCTGACTTGAAGAGCGAGTAGGAGTCACCCAGGCAGAGGTGGGGTAGGGGTATGGAAGCGATGGCATTCTAGGCAGAGGGAACAGCATATGCCAGTATCAGGAAGGAGAGAGTAGGGTTGGTGGTTCTTTGTCTGCAAGCAGAGCTGCGTGGCTGGAGCTCAGGATGGGAGAGGGAGGGAGCGTAGTGGTGGGATGTGGCAGAGTGAGGCTCTAGAGGTGTGTGTAGGTTCGGGGTCATGCAGGAGCCCACAGGTTTCTCAGAGAAGCAGGGGGTTTGGCTGGGGTATGTAGTGAGCTGGGGAGAAGATGATAGGGGAATGGTGGGGATTAGGTTTTGTCTGGAGCTGAGTCACCATGAGATTGTCATTAGGGGCCTCTGTCCCAGCTCAGTTTCAGGGACCTCCTGAGGACCAACAGTCCCTTGGGTTAGCTTTTGATAAGGGAATGTGGGCCAAAGGAGGATGTGGCCCCTCTGGGAAAGTGCAGCTCAGGCCTCCCTGGCCTTCTGGCTGGGAGCACTCAGTAACCTAAAAGGAAGCCACCTTCAGGGACCGTCACATCTGTTGAGCACCATGGAGCCCGGAATGGACTCCCACTTGGATGGGATCAAGAGATTTAAGAAATGAGAGTTTGGTTTTAGTTCAGGGACTACAAGAGACCTGGGAAAGTGTCCTGGGAGTTTCCAGGTAGATACCACCTACCTGAACAGCCTGGAATTTTAACCTTCAAACACCATTTGTTCCTTCTTTGTGAGCCTTAGTTAGGTGTTTGTTCAATCAGGTGGGTACCTCAGTCACTATGTAATCTCCTCTCAGCCCTGCCCAGAATGCACCCTACACGCCCAGCACGTGCCCAAATGGGCGTCCAAGGAAAGTCCTCTCCCAGCCTTGTGCAGCCCTGCCCCTTCATATTAAGACATGTGACTGACTGCTTCCTACCACCTGGGGAGGAGCTGTCCTCAATTCCTACACTGACTCTGACTCCCGTGCATCTGTTTGCTTCTGAGGTGGGACCCAACGGGTGTGCCTGGACCCACCATCTGCTCTCTGGCCAGGATGTAGCAGAGAATCCTAACATGGGATTCTGATGCCTCTTGATGCCAGTCCTTGGGGTTCCTTGTTACTCTGAGAGTAAATATACTTTCTGCACAGAGAGGGCCTTGTGCCTGTGCTGTGACCTTAGTGACCTCCATCAGTCCGTAAACATGGCCCTGGATCTGCTCTGAGCCAGTCCTGTGTCTGCCTCTCCTGGGTAAGGGTGAGGCCTGCCAAGCCTGTACTGTGGTGGGGAAACTGGCTTCCTAAAATCCAGGATGCACTGGAAGGGCTGCCTCCATATGTCCAAGGTGGCTGCCTGTGTCATTGGGGCAGGCCAGTGCTGTGCTCTGAGGGCAGGAGGTGTGGCATGGCCATGCGCCTGTGTGATTGGTATTTGTTGAATCATTTTCATCATCATAGCAGGTGATGGGTTATGACACCTTGAGGCCCACCAGCAGGACTAACCAACGGGACACTTGTTTTCTGCTCAGAGCTAAGAAAAAGGGGCTGGGTGTGTTTGCTGCTTGGCGCTTGGGTAGGGTTAGACGTTTTCCACTTTGCTTTAAGTCCTGTCAGGGATAGCAAATAGGTTTCATCTCCTGTGCCAAACCTGATCTGTTGGGAGTGGCTCCCTGAACGCCTGCTGAAGCTTAGTGAAAAGAGCACTTAGTGATGTCTGTCATGGGTATGGAGATGGTCACTGTTGGCTTAGGTGCCAGGCATTGGCGCCTCTGTTTGGAAACTCTGCTGTTTGTTTAGATTTTGATCTTAGATGAGAGCAGGGAATTAACTTGAATCTTCTGGTGATTTGAAAACATTGACATCCAATGACAGCCTCTTTTACTTGTTCCTAAAATAGTCACCTTTGAGGTTGTTCTGGACTTCGGATTGGATGCTTCCTGGATTGTCTACTGGTTTTGTTCTTTACCTTGTGACTCATGGGGATTAGGACATGCCGACCCCCTGTGGTGTTTCACTGGTGAGCTGGAAGACACAACAAGGCCCAAAATGTACTGAGTCATGCTGAGGTACTTGAGCTAAGGTGCCCAGCTGAACTAAGCCAGGCTGACCTTCTCTTGGGTGTCCCTCATAAGTTCAGCCCTGTACCTGAGGTGCCTGAGCCTTGGGTGCTTGGGTGATGTTTTAGTTTTTGGTGCTTTGAGTTGTTTCATTAATCTGAGGTCCAGTGGTCTGGGAAGAGTGATAGGATAAATGGTAGGAAGAGCCCTGATGAGTGAATGATGTGGCTGATGACACGGGCTGTAGATCAGATATCTGGTTTGGCATGACTTGGAGATGCCCGTCCAGCCACGAACAGCAGTCCCTGGCTTGTGGTCAGCTTGCCTCCTCACCCCAGCCCTGACAGAGTGCCCAGTTGGCCAAAGCAGTAACTCCAGAGTACAATCTGGTGGCTGTCAGTACCTTGGCCTGCGAGCCTACTGTCACCCTCACCAGGGTCCTCGTTTAGGCCCCTTAGGCTCGTGGGAGGGAAGTTAAATGCTCACTTCAAGTCATCTCTCAGCTTAGCCAGGTCTCCATTTCTCTAGGGCTAGTGGCGGAAAGGAGTGCGTGGCACACTCCAACAACAGAAAGAGGTCCTGTGAGTGAAGCACAGTGAAAAAGTGGAAAGTGGGGACAAGGGGTACGGGGAGAAGGGTAGGGGCCAGTCATTTCAGCAGAGCCCTCATCTTAAGATTAATGAAGAGTAGGATAGTGGTTAAGAACTTGGCTGCTAACCAAAATGTTGGCGGTTCAAATCCACCAGCTGCTCCTTGGAAATCTTATGGGGCAGTTCTACTCTGTCCTAGAGAGTCGTTATGAGTCGGAATTGACTCGACAGCAATGGGTTTTATTTAGTAACACAATAAAGTTATATCACAAAAAAATTCATCCTAGCTTCTGTGTGTGGAGAATGGATTGGATCAGAGAAAGAGAAAAATGTGGCAAGACCAGTTAGGAGGTCATTGTGATAATTCAGGACTGAGGGCTAAAGGTTTAGCCTCTTGTGGCGGCAGTGAGGTTGGGGAGCACTGTATGGATCTGAGATCTATTTGGAAGGTACAGTTGATGGGACTGACTGAAGGCTGGGGAACAGAAGAGGGGAAGGCCAAGGATGACTCCCAGATTTCCAGCTTGAACAGTTGGGTGCAGGACACACCATTTCCTGGGATGTGGAAACCTGGAAGACTATCAGGTTTGGGCTGGGGCCAGAGATGGAGAGTCAACTTTTGATATATTAAACTTGAGGTGCCTTTGGTTTATCCAAGTGGAGATGTCAAGTAGGTAGTTGTATGCATAATTCTGGAGCTTTTGGCTGGTGATATAAATTTAGAAGTTGTTGGCAAGGGTAACTAAAGGCCTGCAAATGGATCAAATCACCTCTGGAGACAGTGCATAGTGAGAGGACAAGAGGACCCAGGACCAGGCCTGAAGACATTTCAGTATTGAGAGGTCTAGTATTCAGCATGAGTCTTCTGAAGAGTCTGAAAAGGAGAGGTCAGAAAGGCAAGCGGAAAACCAAGGCAACTTTGTGTCATAGGAACATGCAAGAGATAGAAGACCTGTGAAATTCCACAAGGTATTTTGAGACCCTGTTGAGCTCCTTTTTGGTGCCTTTTGCAAGGAAACTGCCTTTCCATGGAGTCTGGGGAGAAGTCCAAGCTCTCTTTGCATCCTGCTTTTAGGATTTGCTGTAAGATCTTTGGCCTTGGACCCCACGTCCTGGCTTGGGGTCAGTGGAGCTACTGCTTTTTGGATTTGGGTGCCCTGAGGTTTGGATGGGTGTAACCATCCAAGCCAAGGAAGTATGTGGTGGTGGCTGGTCTCTGATGCCTTTCATGCTCATTCACCCCTGCTTGGTGGTTTGCCTTAGGAATGCTCTGGGCATTCCAAGAGAGGTCAACGGGAAGAGTGGGATTTTGTGGAGCATTTGCTGGGCCCTCAGGGTTATACGAAGATGTGGGTATTGTTGAAACTATTGGAACCTACCACGCATATTCATTTGTTCCTTCATCTATCTATTCATTCAACTAATACTTTGTATCAGGCTCTGGGGAGGGCACTAGAGACTTAGGTACATTGGACATGGTTCCTGTCCTTGAGCTCCCAGCCTAGTGAGGGCGTAGACAGAAGAATGTTAGAGTGAATGAGGAGGACATATATAGGAATGGGACTGTCTGTGCTAGGCTTCCACGTCATGCAAGGGAAAGAGTTATCAGTTGTGTTTGAGGGATCAGGATTGGCTTCCAAGTGAAGGAAGTCGTAGGGAATTTCCAGGTGGATGAGATTCGTGGGGAGGAACAAGGCATTCGGGGCAGAGGAAGTACATGGGCAAAATGACATGGTATACAGTAGTGTGGTGCTTTGAGCACCTGTAAGTAGCTTTTAGTGACAGGAGCATAGAATCAGGAAGGCTAAGGAGCTTGGGCTTTATCTTGAGGATGATGAGGGCCACTGAAGATCTGTTAATAGGGGAGTGACCTATTAAATTTACATTTTAAAAAGACCTCTTGATGCCACAAGGCTAGAGGGAGGGAGACCAGTTGGAAAGCCTAGAGGAGAAATGGGAAGGGGTTCAGGCATTGGTGGAGGCTGCCTCCGTGGCCCTTAAGGTGCTGAGGCTCCATGGTTCCATAGTGGGGTTTGGGCATCTTGACTTTGTTGCTGGAGGCGGTGGCCCAGCTCATTGGCCAGTGGGCGCTGTGTTCCAGGTGGACACACACATCCACGCAGCTGCCTGTATGAACCAGAAGCACTTGCTGCGCTTCATCAAGCACACGTACCAGACGGAGCCTGACAGGACTGTGGCCGAGAAGCAGGGCAGGAAGATCACCCTGCGGCAGGTGTTTGACGGCCTGCACATGGACCCTTACGACCTCACTGTGGACTCACTGGACGTCCACGCGGTATGTGCACTCCTGTCCAGGGCCTCAAGCAGAAAGCAGCCCTTGCTGGGATCTTAGTCCTCTGCAATGCGGCCATGATTGTCCTTGGAGTGAGCCTGGCTTTGTAAGTGGCTCTTTCTAGCCTTGGAGCTTGTGAGAGGTGATATGGCCCAAGAGAATAACTGGGCTGGGGAGTAGCCATGGAGCAGGGGAAAAGAGCCTGTGACTAGGAGTCAGATAGATTCAAGTCCTAATCCTATATCTGCCCTTAGGCAACTCACCTAAGCTTTTATTTCCTTGCCTATGAAATGATGAGGACTTCCTTGGTGGTGCAAAAGGCTAACACCCTTGGCTGCTAACCAAAAGTTTGGTGGTTTGAATCCACCCAGAGGCCCCTTGGAAGAAAGGCCTGGCGATCTACTTCCCAAAAATCAGCCATTGAAGACCCTACAGAGGGCACAGTTCTACTCTAACACACACAGGGTCTCCATGAGTTAGTCAATTTGACAGCAACTGTTGTGTTTTTCTTTTTTTTATATATATAAAATGATGAGTTCCATGGGCCTCATTGACCTTACAAAGTTATTAAAACACTGAATGAGGTAATGTGGGGAAAGTGCTTGACAAAATCTAATTAGTAACAGGAAACACTATTACTGAGTGCTAAATGACCTGGTTCAGTATTGTCTGCTCACTAGCCGGCCGTTCTCCCAGCACAGTGCCTTGGAGCCTGAGGCCCCTTAAGCTGCCTTCACAGAAGAAGGGCTCTGTGGCTGACCAGGGGGAGGATACGTGGTCCTGGCCATGAGGAATTCCCGACTTCCTGCAAGAAATGACATAGAAGACATCTTTATGGTGGCCCACTGGTGTCTGTTAAGGCCTGGAGGGGGGATGTGCATGGTGAGTACAGAACAATGTGTTGATCTGGCTGGTGGTGGTCTCCTCCCTCCAGGGCCGGCAGACATTCCATCGCTTTGACAAATTCAACTCCAAGTACAACCCCATGGGGGCCAGTGAGCTGCGCGACCTGTATTTGAAAACTGAAAACTACCTGGGAGGAGAATACTTTGCTCGGATGGTCAAGGTGAGTGAGCCTCTTGCCTTTCTGAGCACTCTCCAGTGGGCAGGGGTAGGAGGCTGGCATACCTGTCAGCACCTGCCTTTAGAGGCTGGGGCCCTGCATGGCCTTCTGTCTCCTCGCTGGAGCATTCCTCACCCACCACCCAGCTCAGATGTGGGCTGAGGTGCCCAGGCTCCCAATGCTCTGGCTACGGCTGCCCTGCTGTATGCCGTGTGTTGCTGGGAAGAAGAAAGGGAGGAACTCACACCCAGCAGAGCTCACAGCATCCAAGCTCGCTGCCTGTCTCTGTTTGCAGCCTGAACTTGGATGGGCGCAGGGTAGCTCAGCGTGGAGATGCTTTCTGATGCCTGGCCTGGCTCTGCAGTGTGACTGGGTGTAGATCCAAGGCCTTCTTCCTTGGGAAGGTGCCTCTACTGAGACCAAGCAAGTGCTCACACGGCAGCACTGGGAGCTTCCCACCCAGAAGCAGCAGCTGGTGGCACAGACCTGGGGGTGGGTCTCCCATACAGCAGGGATGGTCTTGGGCTGACCCAGGCTCTCCTTGGTGCCAGGAGGTGGCCCGGGAGCTGGAGGAGAGCAAGTACCAGTACTCAGAGCCACGGCTGTCCATCTATGGCCGCAGTCCTGAGGAGTGGCCCAACCTAGCCCGCTGGTTCATCCAGCACAAGGTCTACTCGCCCAACATGCGCTGGATCATCCAGGTGCCCAGGATCTAGTAAGTGAGGCGGCCCCACTGGCTGCCCTCTGTCCTCTGGGGACACCAGCCTGTCCAGCATGGGCACTGAGTCTACACTAGTGAGGGTGGGTCCTGTTCTGTTAACAGCTTAGGCCTCTTCTCCCCAGAGATTTTCTCATGGAGAGGAGTGGCTAGCAAAGATGGTCTTGTGACACATTCCTTTTTCAAAGGACATTTTTGTGTAAAGCTGTGGTGGGAGCTACTGTCCCCCCTTCTTCTCACTGGAGGGTGAGGATAGACTGTTCTGTGGGTAAGCTCAGGGGTATAAAGTGACCCAGGTGGTGGTCCAGGTTGCTGGCCCTCTTCCTGGTATCACTCTGACCACCACTGTCCTCTCCAGCTGACTGGCCAGTGTGGGGCTCATTGCCCCAGGCAGGTTGGGGTATGTGGCTTAGGGAAACTGAACTGAGAGTCAGAGTCTGGATCACTGGAAAATTTAAGGACTCATCTCTTAGAACCTTGGTCAACCTGAATCCCACCACCTCACTCCCAGAGTGGCCTCTGGCTTGAGAAAGCTCTCTGACTGGGGTGGATGGGTGTTGAATTGGCAAACCAGTGCCTATTATTATGGAAATTGCTAGGAGCTGGAGGGAGAGAAGGCACTCAGGCCTAGTCTCTGACTCTACTCTGGGTGTTTAAGTGGGGACTCGAGGTGTCTGAGGAAATAACTGGGGCCGATCACAGACAGGCCAAGGGGGCTGTTGAACCTGCCTAATAAGCGAGTTTTCACTATCCCCCAGTGATATATTTAGGTCAAAGAAGCTGCTGCCAAACTTTGGGAAGATGCTGGAGAATATCTTCCTGCCTCTTTTCGAGGCCACGATCAACCCTCAAGATCACAGAGAGCTTCACCTCTTCCTCAAATATGTAAGTGTGGTGGTGCCCCAGGCAAGTCACCTAGTGGTGGAGGGAGGGAGAGGATTCTGGGTGTTTGGGTCATTTTCTCGTTGCCCCACCCTGGCTTCTCTTCTTATATTCTGACACCTGTGTGCCCCAGACATGGGGCTGCTAGCCCCAGGAAACTGAATTCCTAAAATAATGGAGCCTTGTCTAGGGAGGGCTACCCCCTTCTCCTCAGGGGCACCCCTGGGGGAAGAGTACTGGGGCAAGGCGTACCCCCCTACTGGAATGGGCAACCTTGGGGTAGAAGCTGAGGGTTAGTTTCTGGTCAGGTGGGGCTGGGGAGACTGGATCCTGCCCCAGGCAGCAACCAGGCAGCAGCTTTGGTATCTTCTTTAGAAATGCAGATATTTCAACTCTTCTGCTTATACCATTACAAAGGTCCTTACACCTTGTTAGTTGAGTTCAAGGAGCCCTGAAAAATATGTTTCTCTTCCATATTTGGTTAGTTATGGGAGAAGGAGAGAAGAGATGAGGGAGAGACTTAACCAGAAAGAGAGTGAGAGGGCAGGAACTGGTCATCCTCAGGGTGCCCAGAATGGAAGGGTGTGGACAGCGAGAGCAAGCTCAGTACCTGTTCAAGGTGATTTCAGACAGGGTGGGAGGCAGGGAAGATTGAGCCTGTGTGTGTGTGTGTGTGTGTGTGTGTAGAGGGGCAGGAAAGGGTTTGCTGAGGGACATCATCAAATTATGTTTTAGACAAAATCATTCTGGCTGTTGTGCAGAGAATGGCCCGGAACAAGAGGTAGCTGGAGGTGGGAGGAAGGGGCAAGAAGAGAATCAAAGGGCCTGTTCCAGCAGTGAGACAGATGATGGGAGCTTGGACCGGTGGTGAGAGGTGAGAGCTCACATCTATCAAGTGCTGGCTGCTCAGCCTAGCGATACACATCATGACATGATACCGTCCATGCCAACAATTTCCCCATTATTATCCCCACTTGGTTGTCATTAATAATAAGCAGAATTATGTGCTTGTCATGTGTTAGGCACATGAATTATCTCATTTAATCCTCAAATAGACCCTATGAAGCACTATCTCCAATTTGCACATGAAGAAATTAAAACAGAGGTGACAAAGCTAAAAAGTAGCAGAACTGGGATTCAAAATTAGGCAGGCTGAAGCCAGAGCCTGTGCCATTAACACCTAAAATGCACTGCCTCCCAAGTAAGGAAAGTGAGGTATGTGGTAACTTACCAGCCCGTGGTCCTGACCAGGTGGTAGGGCAGGACTCTGTGGGCAGAGCAGGGGGCTTGGTGAGAAGGGGTGGGTGGTAGGAATGACAGGACCTGGGCAAATACTGAAGGTGAGGAAGAGGGAAGAGGGAGGAGTCTAGGATGCCTCCCAGAGGGTTTGGCTTTGTAGGAGGGTGGATGTGGTGCCTTGCAGAGGTCACTGCCAACAGTGGGAGAAGAGCAGGCTTGAGGCAGGGTGGAGGAGGAATTGGAGTTTGGACATTTTTGTGTTTGAGGCCCGTGGGAGACCGAGGTGGTGGAGCTGCATCAGTTGGATCCAGAGCTCAGGAGAGGGCCTGCCATCATCCCTCTCCCAAAGGTGGAGAAACCAGGACGTAGAAGAGTTCAGGTGAAGTATGGTGCTAGTGGGCACAGAGCAGAGCTTGAGGCCCTCCCTGCTCTCCAGACCCATCCAGGGTGTGCTTAGAGCCATAGCAGGGATCCTGGCTCTTTTCTTTGACATATACGACTCTGTGATGGGCAAGATTCTGGCTAAGATGCTCATGGTCCCTTGCTCCTCTGGCCTCTACTGCCCATTTGGGCTGGAAGACCTGGCTGGGGTCTGAGAGAGCCCCCCAGTTTGGCCCAGTTGTGGAGTGAGGTGGACAGTCTTTCTACCACCTGGTGTTTGGAGGCCCCTTACCAAGCTGTTGCTGTGCCTGAGGAAAAGGAGGGAGATGAGTTAGCAAAACTTTCCCTATGTGCTGGCCAACAGGCTGTGTCCTGTGTCTTCTGTGGGTATGTTCTTGGTGGGGGCTTGATCTCTGGAACCAACCAGAAGGCTCTGGAAGCCAACCGGCCTGATGACCAGGGCAGGGCCACCCAGGGGCATAGTTTGGGTTCAAGTCGAGGTTTAACTGCAGTGGCAGGATGGGAGTTTCCTGAGGCGCCTCTCCCTTGGCTTAAGATAGTAGTCCCCAGTGAAGGCTTAGCGGTAGAAGTTGCCTCCTGAGAACTACAACCTTCCAAGGGGCCCTCCTGGAAAAGGGCACATGTTGGCCTGTTTGTGAGGCATCCAGGCTAGTTTCTGGTGGCCACACTTGGGACATGCCTTAGGGTATCCTCCGCCCTTAGCCCAAAGGAGTACAGATGCTGAGCCCACTTGGACTCAGAGCCTGGCCATCATACTTGGGCAAGTTCCTTAACTACCTTGGCTCTTGGTTTGCTCAACTGTAAAATGGGGCCAATCCACCCCTCACAGAGATGCTCTGGGTATTAAATTAGCTCATACACACAAAGTACTTCAAGTAGGGTCTGACTTATAGTAGGTGCATGGGAATACCTGTCCCCTTCCCCTCCCAGCTCTTTGTCGCTGTTGCCAACGGCAGTGGCTTCTGGGTATCCTGTAGCGCTGGCTTCCTCCTCTGCACTGCAGAGGGATGGGTAGTGGGTATGGCTCCATCACTGTTCCTCTGGCCCTGTCACCACTACCACGCAGGTGCTTGGCACTGTCCAGTCTGGCCTCCTGGGTGCCTTTGGAAGCCCTGGAGGGACAGAGAGTGGTGTTGTGCCCACTGCCCACCCCGGGAGGAATGTGGCCTCAGGCAGGCTTCAGGGTCGCTAGCTGAGATGCAAACCTTGAGAGAACATTTGGCAGCTGAGGTCTAAGCCCTGGGAGACCTGTTCTGCCTTGGCTTGATGCTCAGGATCCCTCCTCCTGCCCAGGTGACGGGGTTCGACAGCGTGGATGATGAGTCTAAGCACAGTGACCACATGTTCTCAGACAAAAGCCCCAGCCCGGAATTCTGGACCAGTGAGCAGAACCCGCCCTACAGCTACTACCTGTACTACATGTATGCCAACATCATGGTGCTCAACAACCTCCGAAGGTGGGTGAGCCAGCCCCTTTACACACTTGTGTTCATGAGCTAGCACATACACAAACATGTGTCTATGTACACTTGAACCAACACACATGTCCATGTGTCCACACACCTCAGGATACCTGGGCATTCCCCAGCATGCTACACGCAGGCACATATCGGTATCATTACATACGCATGCATGCCTGCCCACTATGACATGCATGCCGATATAAACATGCACGTTATGTACAATGCAGATACACACCGCACATGTACACACATGTTCATACAAATACACAATACTCACCAAACACACATACATATGTATATATGCAGTCTCTGTATGTACATAGCATGTGCTAACACACATACATGTTCATTGTACCACACACACCAACAATGTTCACACATATATTCTTTCAACAAATATTATTGTCTGCTATGTGACAGCATTCTTCTAGGCACTGGCTGTATACTAGGGAACAACAACAAGGTCTGTGCCCTCACGTAGCTTATATTCTTCCATGGATAGACTCCCACCAAGACACACATGGACAGAAGTTGGATGCCCAGGACACTGAGCTGCCCTTCTTCTTTACCAGTCTAGCATCCCTCCCGCTCCTGGCTGGGCCTTGGGAACTTTGCTAGCTCAGCCCAAGTCAGTGCTGGTTTATGGGTATGGAGGCTTTGAATGGGGTCATGATTAAAAGAAGATGGCCTGATATTGGGGAAGGTTAGCCCTGGACTGGGCTTTTGGAAATGAAGGCTAGCTCTGCCACTGACCTGTTCAATGGCATTGAACAGATGACTTCACTCTCTGGGCCTTGGTTTACCCATTATTGTAACAAAGAAGTTGGACTTGATGGATTCTCATGGCCTTTCCTAGTCTGAAGTTCTTTGGACCTGGGCTACAAGGTCTGGCAAGGGGGCTTGGGGGAAGAGGGCCTGTTTCTACCACTAGACTCCATCTCTTTCCCTCGGAGGTGGTGTTTCTTGGTTCTGGGAGGAATAGTTTCTGGGCTGCACTGGGTCAGCTGTGTTGGCCCTGCCATGGGTGATTGTCTCCCGTGAGGTGGGAATACCGGCCCGATGCCTGTGGGGCCCCAGGCAGGGTGGACCCATGGCCTATCTTCTCCTACAGGGAACGAGGCCTGAGCACTTTCCTGTTCCGGCCTCACTGTGGGGAGGCTGGCTCCATCACCCACTTGGTGTCTGCCTTCCTGACTGCTGACAACATTTCCCATGGGCTGCTCCTCAAGAAGGTAATAACTGGGCCCTCATAGAGGCCTGCCCTGCAGGGTCTGTCCTGCCCTGGGCTCCTCTGGGAGAAGTAGGGTCACCTGGGCTCCAGCTGTTCCTGGGAAGCTCCAGCCAGTGATGCTAGAAGGCAGTAACTTTTTCTGGGCTGGCCTGACTACAGTCACCTTTGTTTCATTTTTGATTATGAAATTAATATAATCAAACACATTACAATTTAGAAAATAGAGAAATAGGGGGAAGAAAAACCTTATTGCTATTACTTTAATAGAAACACCCAGTGTTACTTTTTAGTGTTTTCATTTCTATTTTTTTTCAGAGCATATTTTTAATGTGCTTATTATCATAAGGAAACCCTGGTGGTGTAGTGGTTAAGAGCTCAGCTGCTAACCAAAAGGTCGGCAGTTTGAATCCACCAGGCACTCCTTGGAAACCCCATGGGGCAGTTCTACTCTGTCCTATAGGGTCTCTATGAGTTGCAATCAACTCGACGACGGCAGCGGGTTTTTTAAAATTATGATAAGGAGCTCTGGTGGTGCAGTGGTTGAGCACTCAGCTGCTAACTAAAAGGTCAGAGGTTTGAGCCCACCAGCCGATCTGTGGGAGAAAGATGTGGCCGTCAGCTTCTGTAAAGATTACAGCCTTGGAAAACCCTATGGGGCAGTTCTACTCTGTCCTATAGGGTCGCTGTGGGTCTGAATCGACTCAATGGTAGTGGGTTTGCTTTAGTTTTGGATTATCATAATGAACATGGAATTTTGGTTCTTGCTTTGTCCCTTCATATTGTATTATAGGCATTTTTCTGTGCTACAGTGTAACATCTCTCCTCATCCTAAAATCTCTCTCCTTAATGCTAAAGGCTGTTGGGTGAATGGTCCACCCTCTGGATGGTCTCTAATCCACTTAACCAGTCTCCAGTTGTTGGACACAACAGAGTACATCCACTTTTTCCCTTGTGTAGATAATGCTACCCTGAGCTCTGCATTCAGCTTTCTCCGAATTCTGGATCACTTCCTTAGGAATGATGTTACTTAAAATGCTCCCCTGCCCTGGTTCCTGGAGAGGTCTAACCGCATGTCACATTTCTGTGGGGAGCCTGAGACAGCGGAAAACCACTCTTCCCATCCCTTCAGGGCTTATCTCCAGGAAATGGAGTGTTTATGTTCTCAACCTGAAAGTTTGGGGTTAAAGCAACACAACAACAAAAGTGGGTCACCTCCTTGGACTGACCCACTGGCACCTGGGGGAGGGGAGCTGAGTAAGTGGGTGGGGTCAGCCTGGGGCAGTGCAGCTGCTTTTCCTGCCCTGAGCTGGGCCCGATCTGGAGCCAACAGTGAGCAAGTCAAACAGTGGGCAGGAGGGAGGGCAGTCACCAGAGAGGAGAGGGACATAAAGGTGGGGAAGGGAGGAGGGTGCGTTTTGGCTTTGAGGAGCTCAGGCTTGGTTGAGGACTTGCACAAACACTGCCCAGACCCTGGTTTCCATTGGTGAATGCTTCTTCCCTCCCTTTTCCCTCTTTCTACCCTTTCCCTTCCCTCCCTCCCTCACTTGTCACATCAATTTGGTGGTTCTCTTGCAGAGTCCGGTATTGCAGTATCTCTACTACCTTGCTCAGATCCCCATTGCGATGTCTCCTCTTAGCAACAATAGTCTGTTCCTCGAATATTCCAAAAACCCTTTGAGGGAATTCCTGCACAAAGGACTGCATGTTTCTCTCTCCACCGACGACCCCATGCAGTTCCACTACACGAAGGTGAGGACTTTGGGGGAAACGGCAGTGGTGCCCCCAGCAGGTGTCCGTCCTGGCCTGCCTTCCCACTGCAGGGACCTGAGCAGGTGGGTCTGAAACCAGACCAATGGGTCCATGCCCAGCGTGCACAAAGCCAAACTCTCAGACGTTGTCTTTGAGAGGAAGAGTCTATTTTGCAGGCTAGCAAACAGGAACTCAGAGGTATCGACCTCGGATTGAGTACCACGATCTTCGTGAGCAACGTGCAATTTATACTTATTCGTTGGATCAGAGGTTTTACCTATTCACAGTTTCTACTGATTATTTTTTACAGCGTGGTGCTAAGACTCAGCATGGGATTAGCCGATGGACCAAAATGCTTTTGAAATGGGCTAGACTATTGTTGATGATGCATTTCCAGTGATTTTGGTTCCTTGACATGAGTCTTTTTATTCCTTGACATAAGTTCTCTTGCGTTATTGAGCATGTGTGGCAGCCCAGGGTTTTTTGTCAGTCATCGTGGTCTTTTCCTCGCCACATCTGGCTACTCTGAGCCGGTTAGATCTGGACTCTTCCGGGGCTTTCCAGAGGGTCTGAAAAACAACTTAGAGGAAGTGAGTGACATGGTGGTGGGGAAGAGACTAGGAGTGGCCAGATGCCTCGTGGTATAATATAGTGGAGTAATAATTAATTAGGTGTCTTCAGTGTCTTCAGCCTCCAGAGTCTCTAACAAGTCAATGCTGCTTTGGGTGTGGGGCTGGTGGCCCAGTGAGATGAGAGGTAAGCCACCAGTTAGGGAATATGCCTTTCAGGAACCCTCTCTTTGGGGTCCTTGAACCCTTAAAGGCACAAGTTCGCTTCTTTGCCCTTCTCTATTTTCCCCTTCTTTGACGCTTACCTAGCTCTGTAACCTTGGTCAAGTTACTTGAACTCTCTGAATCTTTTTCCTTCTTTGTAAAATGGGGATAAAATGGACTCTATCTCTACCTCTACCTTATTGTAAGTGTTCATTAAGATAATGAATCAAAGGGCCTAATATAGTATCTGCATATAGCAAGTATCCAAAATGTTGGCTGTTTTTTTTTACCAATATTATTGTTATTGTTGTTGATACTATTATTACACTTCAGATCTCTGGCCAAAGAGGAAGGGAAAGGTGATGTCATGCATGGGGACCAGCCATAAGTGTATTTAGCACATTTTGATGGTGTTGATAACACCAGCCACTGATTAGCAGAAATAGAAGAGCCAATGTCTTCTTTTTAGGACAGTGGTTCTCAAAACTTTTGGTCTCAGAACCCCTTTATACTCTTTAAAACTGAGGTCCTCAAGGAGCTCTTATTTATGTGGATCGTATCTACTGATATTTACTGTGTTAGAAATTAACTGAGAAATTTTAAAATATTTATTAACTCATTTAAAAATAACATTAATAAATCAATTAAGTGTTCATACAACTAGCAGTTTTTATGCAAAATAATTATATTTTCCAAAACAAAAGAAAAAAATTATTGAGAAGTAGCATTGTTTTACATTTTTGCAAACCTCTTTAATATCTGGTTTAACAGAAGATAGATCTCTTATCTGCTTCTGCATTCAATCTGTTGTAATAGACATTTTCACCAAAGTATATGAAGAAAATCCAACCTTACGCAGGTATATAGTTGGAAAAGGGAGAACCTGTGGATCCCCCAAAAGGTTTTGGGGACCCTGAGGCATCCTTGAACCATACTTTGAGAACCACTGTTCCAGGATACAGAAGCAATGAGGTCGAGGTCGGGAAGGGGTGATGGGTGGGCTGAGGATTAACACACATCATTTCACACCTCAGAAGATCAAGCACGACCACAGCTCAAACCCAAATGCTTTGGGGTTTATGCTATCTCACTACTTATACCACAACTATATCTCATTTTAATATTCCATCTCTACCTTTGGCATTTTATTCATGTTAACTTTTATGTTTGGACAGTCTTAAAGAAAACGGTATGTTAAAGAAAAAGCAAAGCTACAGAGCAGGTACTAAATACATGCATGAGAAGGGGGACTGTCACAGGAGGGCAGAGACTGGCATCCCCAGTGCCCAGCTCAGGGCTTCAAACACCATAGGCATTCACTGCAGGCCAAAAAACAAATGTGCAGGTGTTCTTTTTATATTTCTTTGGTAACCTGAGATTTCACTCAAAGAAGGTGTCGTTGTGTGCCGTTGAGTCAACTCCAACTCACAGGTGTTACGTTGCTTGATTATCAAGAGGCCAGTTATTGAAGGAAAATTAAATATGCTTGCTTTATGCTGGAGTACTGGTGGCACAGTGGCTAAGAGTTCGGCTGCTAACCAGAAGATTGGCAGTTCAAATCCACTAGCAGCTCCTTGGAAACCCTACAGGGCAGTTCTACTCTGTCCTATAGGGTCCCTGTGAGTTGGAATTGACTGGACAGCAAGGTTTTTTTTTGCTATGTGCTTAATGTTTCTAGCTTTGGAAATATGTTTACCATTGGAATGAATATTCTACCATCTAATAAATTTACTTTCGGGGGAGGGATCTAGGAAGCACTTATGGAAGAATATGCGATTGCAGCTCAAGTGTGGAAGCTGAGCACGTGTGACCTGTGTGAAATCGCCAGGAATAGTGTGCTGCAGAGTGGCCTCTCACATCAGGTATGGCGTCTGCCCATACTGCCCTCTGTCCTTCCCATCCTCTCAACAAATGTCCGGTGAGTGCCCATTGTGTGCCAGGCACTGAGGATCAATGATGAACAAAACAAACAGGGTCTTTGCTACAATGAAACTCATGTTCTAGAAGAATCCTTGGAAGCCTCCTAAATTTGACCCCATTACCTTTCTCAGATCTCTACTCAAATGTCACCTCCTTGCTCCTGATAGCCATTCTAAAATAGCCACACTCTTCCCTTCATTCTTTATCTCCTCAATCTGTTTTTCTTCATTACATTTATTACTACTGATATTGTACTATGTATTTAGGACACAGACTGTTTTGTTCAGCATTATATCCCCAGGACCTACAATAGTCCTTGGCACTTAGTAGGCACTCAGTATTTCTTGAATAGGTGAACAGTAACTAAATTGAATAAAAAACTGGGCATCAGTAATTTTTTTAAAGCTCCTTAGGTGTTATGGATTAAATTATGTCACCCCAAAATGTGTGTTGTAAATCCTAACCTCTACGCCTATGGTGGAAACCCTGATGGTGTAGTGGTTAAGTGCTACGGCTGCTAAACAAAGGGTCAGCAGTTCGAATCTGCCAGGCGCTCCTTGGAAACTTTATGGGGCAGTTCTACTCTGGCCTATAGGGTCGCTATGAGTAGGAATAGACTTGACGGCACTGCGTTTGGTTTGGGTTTGGATGCCTGTGGTTATAATCCCATTTGGGAATGGGTTGTCTTTGTTATCCTAATAAAACAGGATTAGTGTAGAGTGTATCGAGTAAATCTCTTGAGATATAAGAGAGATTAAACAAGCAAGCAGAGAGACAGAGATGAATTTAGATGTGCCAAGACACATGGAAATCTCCAAGGAACCAGGAAGCAGAAGCTGAAGAAACAAGGACCTTCCTCCAGAGCTGACAGAGAAAGCCTTCCTCTAGAGACCGCTCTCTGAATTCAAACTTATAGCCTCCTCAACTGTAAGAAAATAAATTTGTTTGCTAATTACAGCCATCCACTTGTGCTATTTCTGTTACAGCAGCACTAGATAACTAAGACACTAGGTGATTCTGATGTGAAGCCTGGATGGAGACCCATTGCTTTAGTTGGTATCTTGGGTCCCTGAGAACCTCCCCCGGCACAGGAAGAGGGCTGCCTTAGGTGATCTTCTTGTTGAATGACAAAGCAGAGAAGAGTTAAATGCTCGATTCTTTTTGTGTGGATGTGGTTCCTTGGTGTGCTCCTTCCCCTCCCCCCACACCTGACTGCCCCCTTATCAACTCTCAGGAGGGACGTCTTAGAGACTTAACACATTCACCATGCTCCTCCATCCCCAGCAGCTCTTGCCGTCCTTATCTTTCCCTTTGATCAGGAAAGCATAGCCAGGAACCAAGGTAATGAATGTGGTTGCTAGGGTGACATCCCTGAGGACAAGAAGGATAGGAAGAATTTTATAACAGCCTCTGGGGAAAGACAGGAGCCCTGATGGTGCAGTGGTTAAGAGCTACAAACCAAAACGTCAGCAGTTTGAATCTATCAGCTGCTCCTTGGAAACTCCATGGGACAGTTCTACTCTGTCCTATAGAGTCACCATGAGTTGGAATCAACTTGATGGCTATAGGTTTGACTTTTTTGCTATGGGTAAAGATGGAGCCCTGGTGGCGCAGTGGTTAAGAGCTCGTCTGCTATCGAAACGGTCAGCAGGTCGAATCTACTAACTGCTCCTTGGAAACCCTATGGGGCAGTTCTACTCTGTCCTGTAGGGTTGCTATGAGTCAGAATTGACTCGATGGCAAGAAGTTTTGGTTTTTTATGGGGAGAGGTCTTCAGTGAGGATCTGCTTAAGGGGGACTAGTCTGATTTTCTATGGCTGTTATAGGTGCCTATGTGGATATAAAAAGTAAATCTAAGGTATAAGGTTTCATTTGTATTTTTATTGGTCCACAGGAAAAACAAAAGTTTCTGGGACAAAATTATTACAAAGAAGGACCTGAAGGAAATGACATTCGAAAGACAAATGTTGCTCAGATCCGGATGGCATTCCGATACGAGACCTTATGCAATGAGCTCAGCTTCCTGTCCGATGCCATGAAATCAGAAGAGATCACAGCCCTGACCACATAGGCCCAGGACTGGACAGGCACTTCAACTTTTTGGTTTAATTTCAAGTTGGCTGTGACTAACGGTGGTCAAGATACCAAACTAGGACTTTCCTCCAGGGAGAGGATGCCTCTGAAGAACTTTCAAACTAGTGATTTTTGGTGGCACTGTTCACTTTAAGATCTAACATGCCCACTTCTGTTAGTATTTCTGAGTGATAGATGATGATGACTCCTTGGACATCAGGGAGTTGGGCACTTGTCTGAACCCATTACTAGTTTTCCAAATATTTCCTTTGAAACCGCCAGTGCTTGTATTGTTGGGGCCAGGATTTTCTGCGGTCAGATGCCAGGAGACACGGGGACTGTGTGGTGTTCTGCCGTACGTACTTCTCTATAGGCCCTGCAAGCTAGTTGGTAGTTGTTCATTTCAGCCTCTGGCTGGCTGCCTTAAAATCCATTTCAAAGCTCCCTTTCATAAAGGCGCTATTTTGAGAAAATTAAAATAGAAAATTTCCTTCTTGACAGTTTGTGTTTTTTTAAATGAATTTCTTAAAAGTGTTTTATTTAGGCCCCATTTCTATTTAGGAAGCCAAATGTTTCCTCATCTAAAAAGTGAGGGTTTGGACTAGATGTGTGGTTTTCACATGGCGTTCTGTGAAACCACTTCAGGGTCGGAGAGGGAAGGGGCGAGTGAGTTTCTGGGTGCTGCCCTTGTTTCTTCAAAGCGACTTTCCTTTCATCAGTTTTGTATTGGGGCTTCTGGATAATACTTTCCTTTGAACTAAGGACTCCTGGGGAAAAACTTTGAAAAGCACAAGACTAGGGGATCTCTAAGGAGTCCTGGTGGTGCAACAGTTAAGTGCTCAACTGCTAACTGAAAGGTGGGAGGTTGGAATCCACCAGCTGCTCTGCAGAAGACCTGGCGATCTGCTCCAGTAAAGATTTACAGCCTAGAAAACCCTATGGAGCAATTCTACTCTATTCTATAGGGTCAGAATGGACTCAATTGACTAGACAGCTTACAATAACAGATGATCTCTGTTCCTTTTAGCTTTAATATGCTATAACTGAAGCCCATCTCATTTTACTGTTAAGGCTGGAGAAGTGAAATTTGCTTAGAATTAAGGTCACACAGCTAATAAGTAAAAGACCAGAACTGTTTCTTTACTCCTAATCCAGTCATTTTCCTACTATTCCGTGAGGCCTCACAAATGTTAATTTTTTTTTTTAACACTGCAACCTGACACATTTTTCTTTTTAAAAGGCAAAATTTCTGTTTTTACTAAATAGAGACTTCAGAAGATATAGTGGTCCCAGGTACCACGAGGGAAGTATTTTTTAAGATCCATCTAAATTTAAGCTTTACCAATGTACTCTTCATCTGTGTTACTAGTGCTTGGTACATAGTAGGTGCTCAAAAAATGTTGAATAACTGAATGAATTTCTTTTGGCAGCTTTTAAAGTGTATGTGCGCCTGAAGGATGTGTATTTTGCAACAAGCTGCTCAAGGACCCTCCCAGCTATTTCTGTGGGCAAATTTAGCCTATGGGGAGTCCTTTTTAGTTATGACAAAGTTAGAAGAACCCTATTTTTGTGTGTGAAAATGCTTATTTGAATTTAGATTGTCTTGTCCTATAACCTTATAATGCTTGTCCCCTCGACTAGTCAACTTACGATAGGAACTTAGTCTTTTCACTAGGCAAACATATATGCCATCTCATAGCTAATTACGAAATTGAATGAAAATCCGGCATTTCTCTTAGGAATTCATTATTTTTCAAAGCCCCTATTTATATACATTTGCCCTAACACAACAAGTACTATAGATTGTCATTGTCATTTTTTGTACCAAGGATTTAAAAAAATTTATTGTTTGTCAGGACAGTGGCTCAATAAATTAAAACTGTTTCAATTTAATACTATTTAAAGCAAATGTTTGCTTTTTATTTTAAGACTGGGCATCATGAAGAGCTATCAGTAATAACTGCTGATTTATCTTTTACTAAGACTCAGGCATGGATGAGATTCACTAGAAAAACTCAGAACTTTCAAACTGAAGCTTCCTAGACCTAGAAGGTAAAGCTTTGCTACCTTTTTGGAGCCCTGGTGGCACAGTTAGGAGCTCGGCTGCTAGCCAAAATGTTGGCAGTTAGAATCCACCAGCTGCTTCTCGGAAACCCTATGGGGCAGTTCTACTCTGTCCTATAGGTCACTATGAGTCAGAATTGACTCACTGGCAACAGGTTGGTTTATCTGACTTTTTATTGAACTCTGCCCTGATACAGCTCATGAGCAAAGCCACACATGATCATTTCCTTTTCCCTGGATATTACTTTAGTCTACCCAGCCAGTATTTTTTGGATTTTACCTCATCAGCCAGCTTTTCAGACATTTTTTTCTATAGCAATTTGTACTTATATTACGTTGCTGTATGTAACTGGCCTCTTTGCGAGTGAATGCCTACTTTCATTTGTGTTTGTAGTTGGAAGCAAAGGCAATTATATATTGGCCTGCGTTTCTAAAATAATAGTTCAGAGTTTGAGGTATGTTACCCCTTACTTATTCTAAAATGCTTTTAGCTCCCTTTGTTACTTTCAACGGTATTGTTGAAATGACCAACATCATTGCTCTATGCCTCATGAAAACAAATCATGGTCCAGGGCTGCCATTTGTCAAGGCCTGTCCTGAGTCTTTACTTCCTCTTATCTTGGATTAAAACAAAAATGAAAGCACATCCCCCTGCCTTTCTCTTGTTTCTGAGTGTTATGTCGGTGAAAGAATATTCATCTTTTACTGGGTTTGTAGACAAAACTAAAGGTGATATATTGGTGATATAGCTAAACATTCTATACCTGAACTAACACTGAATGCAACTAGCTGCATTAAAAGAAACACAAATCAGACAAACGTAATTCCTTGGAAATCTTTGCACCTCGGACTGTTAAGGAATAAGTATTTTATTAGAAAGACATTAAGATGATAAGGTAAGACTATAAACAGCTGCAAGATTATAAAAATCTATGAGGAAACTATTATGCCTTTTGATAATAAAGTGTACTTCCCTATGACGATGATGTACAACAGAAACGGACGTCCCCTTCTCAGCATTCTAGATTCATTAGTATCCAGGTTCTAAGATGCTTCTCTAGTTACCTTCTTATATGTTGAAAATACTTCATAGGGTGCAGTATTTTATCAATGATTTTTACTGTTCAATAGGGTAAAGAGACATGAAAACTAATGAAAGTCTGTTGTCCACTGTTTATATTACACTGTCATTGTGTTGCCCATCATAAATGTGGACAATCAACCAGTTTCCTCAGTCTCTAAGTAGTTTCTTATTCCTGGATACACAAAGTAAGCTCAACTTAAGTTATGGGAGAAAAAAAAAAAGTTAAAATGCAAATTCTTCGGACTGCCTTTTAATGAATCCAACTCCCCAATGCCGAAAATCACTGAACCAGAAGTATTCTCAAAGCAGCCTTATGACCCAGGTATATATATATTAGGCATAAGGAATTGAATCCAATTTGAAATGGATTTTATAGCACACAAACATCACAAACTCTCCAAGCACAATATAAAATAGTCCTCTGGAATACAGACAGTATATAAGAATAAGAAATTACATAAGAAAAAAATCTCTTCAATTTGCTAAAATTTACTTGCTAAAGATTATTTATTGCACAATTTATCAGTCTGTCCTAAGAATAAACAGATATTCTTATTCTTAACATCTAATTTCAGTACATAGTCAAACTCATTTTCTCAAACTAAAGTTCTATAGCATTATAATACAAATAAACCCTTTGTTACTGAGTTAGGATAAGAAAAACCTTGTAACTTAACAAAACACATCCTTACACTTCATAAAACCATTTCACAAATCCTGGAAGGCACACATTACATTTACTAACATAGTAAGTGCATTTAAGTACTTGAGATTTAAAAAAGACAAAGCTGTACAGAATACAAAAAATATCCACTTCATCATTTAGACAAATTTACAACTTTTAAGATTAGCTATTACAGTAGAATCTACCTAACATTCATGTCTAAAGAGTTATCACCCAGTTTAATGGAGTGAGCACAGAACTAGTATGCTCATGTATTTGATAAGGCTAATAAAAACGTTATATCTCACAGTAGATCAGTCAGTGTCTTGGAGCTCACATTGTAAAATAAAAGGGTTTCGGCAATATCAAGTCACTGCAATCATTATTAAGCAGTTCCGTGAAGACTGAGGGATACTCGGGGACAAACCATTGGCTATACCTGGAAAGATCCAAAACTCTGTAAAGCAACTTTATTTTCAGAAACATTTTAAAATTAGGCAATCAATTAAACTCAGCGAGTTTGATCCAAAAGGAAAATGTAAAATCTTACAGCTGGAAAAGATCTCAGAGAATCATCTATCCCAAGCTTTTTAAAATACCCTTCATGAAATATTAATAATCCATGGTGAAGGTTTAGGGTTTTGCAAATCTGACTTCAATTAAACAAAAAAATTTTTTTAAGAAAGAAAATTTAAAAAATAATCCCCATCATACAAATGTGTTCTCACCAAATTCTAATACACCTGAGATCACCAATGCATTAATGTAACTGGTTGACTTTATAATTTTTAGTTATCATAGTATGTAAAGTTTATATACTGTATAATGAAACATATTAATAAAATATGACTTTTATACAGTGGGGTAGGGTATGTGTGTGTGTTTATGTATGTAGGGACTCTAAGATTTTACTTGGGAAAAATAAAGGTGAAATACTACCGAAATAAAGTATGAAAACCACGTAGGAATCTAAAACACGAGAAAGGCCCTTTCTAAGGTCACATGTTACCAGGTTAACAGTGACAGAGCCCCCATTACTCTGCTTTCATAAACAACTATAATGAGTATTTAGCCTTTGGTACTTAACTATCCCCATCATGAATGTGAGTAGATTAGGTCATCAGTAGTCTGTGAGCAAAATCAAGGTACCCTCCATCAGACATTTTTCCTAGAAGTAGATTATACAATTTGTATGCCTATTAAAATCCTAGGATCCAAAAATTCTGTCATCAATAAGCAGCAACTTAAAATTATGTAACTTAGTACTTAAAATAGTAGTAATTACAACTTACCAATTATAGTTCAGAAAATTTTCCTGGAATGTTAAAATGCTTTTTATAGGAGATGTCAGGTTTATGATATGCTGAAATGCTAATGTTTAATATAAAACAAAAATTCTGCTCAGCAAAAATTTTATAAGCGAAGTCTTAAAAAAAATGGTTGAGATGCTACTGGAGACATACTTCTATTTTTACTACTCTCTTTCAGAGTATTTCAAAGGAAATACAATGAAACAGAAAGCCAAATTATCTCCTAATTTTCAGAGGTGTTTTATGTACATATGGTGAAAAATTTATATTTTGTTTTCTTTCTTAATCTAAGAAATATGAACCTCAGACGCCTTCAAGTTAAGAAAATAAAAGCAACTATCAACTAATATTGAATGATTTATCATAATTTGGAAATAGAAAATTTAGGATCTGGGATGAAGAAAAATTTCCTTCTGAAACTCCAGTTAGTGTGAGCGTTATAAAAAGCCACTGAGAATCGTTTCCCAGCTGTAGGAAAGCATTTCCAGAAGAGCCAAGAAGATTCCCAAGCAGAAAGCCATTTGCAAGACAAGGTCATGCCCAACTTTATATTTATCACTCAAATTTAACAGCGTGGCAAAAGAAAAAAAAAAAAACCTTAAGAACTTTTAGTTAAAAATATGTAGCTTCATTGCTAAAGTTATGAAATTGTTGATTATTTCAAGTAAAAACATTATAGGAGCAATAATTAACCACAAGGGGGCATACATACTCCTTTGAGTCCAGCACAAAGACTAGCTTTAAGCAGTAATGTGCACTTTGACGTATTCTACATTTTTAGTCATTTAAATTTTTCTCTCAGATGGCTACATCTTTTTAACATTCAAGGTTTATTTTAAACCTAACTAAAAATATTCCAGAACACTCCTGCCCTGAAAAATAGTAGTGTTTCAGAAGCTTCTGGAAATGCTAATGTTACCTTAGCAAAGGATTCACAGAGCAATTAGTTCTAATACACATTAGAACAGATAGAAAATAATATAGTCTAAAACAGTAGCAAATTTTAGTTTACCACAAATGGAAGACATGGAAAGTTTATCAAAAGAAACAGGACAATTTGTCAGAATAGCAAAAATAAGAGGGTGGGAAAAAGTTTTCCTGTGTCCGTGCCACAATATCCCTGCATTCTTCCCCCATGACCAAAGTGTTTACGGCCCACAGTAGCAACAGAAGATTTTTATCCCCAGGTCATGGCCGATGGGGCTGGCCTGCCTCATCAGCCATGTTAAGAATATAGTTAGCCATGTCATCTTCAGTGGGTGGATCTGACACCACCCAAGATTCATTTGCACCAGTCATCTGTAGGCGACAGACAGGGCAACTCCTGTGCCGATCACTCCTATTAGAGAAGTCAAATAAAGAACACAGTTAACTTTTCATTTTCTTCTTTTTTAAAAATAGGGGTTTGTTTGAAAAGTAATACATGTATATGGCTATCTTAGTTATCTAGTGCTGCTATAATAGAAATACCACAAGCGGGCAGCTTTATTTTCTCACAGTTGTTGGTAGGTGCCGTCGAGTCAGTTCCAACTCATAGCGACCACACGTACAACAGAACGAAACACTGCCCGGTCCTGCACAATCCTCATAATCAAAGTTATGGTAGGAGGCTACAAGTTAGAATTCAGGGTGCTGGCTCTAAGGGAAGGCTTTCTCTCTCTGCTGGCTCTGGAAGAAGCTCTTTTTTGAGTTTCTGCTCCTGCACGATCTTCATGTGGCTTGCCATCTCTCTTCCCCCACTCTGCTTCTCTCGCTTGCTTGCTTAATCTCTTTTGTATCTCAAAAGAAACTGATTTAAGACATACCCTACACTAATCCTATCTTATTAACATAACAAAGACAACCCATTCCCAAATGGGATTAAAACCACAGGCAGAGGTTAGGATTTACAACACATTTTGGGGGGACACAATTCAATCCCTAACAATGGCTAAGAAATATATATTTTTATGTATCCATAAAAGTGTACGCAGTAAAAAGTGAATCTCTCCCCCCATCCCAATCTTCAATTCTCTTCTCCAGGGGCAACCACGGTTACCAGTTTCTTATATGTCCTCCTGGAGACAGACTAAGCATGAATGAGCTTGTATGTATATAACGTTATTGCCCTTTTTACTTGTCAATATATCTTGTAAACCATTACGTATCAGTACGTAAGAGCTGTCTATTCTCTCAAACATAATAATCCACTGTATGAACACGCCACAATTTATTTCGCCAGTCCCTCATAGAAGGATACTTAGTTTTTTTCCCAGTCTTTTGTTACTACAATGTTGCAAATAATATTCCTGTACCCATATAGGTTTTCTTTTACAATCAAGATTCCTTATAAGTCCAGTGTAAATGTTTGATTACTTAAATGGAAGCCATGACTCTAGAACGTCTTGGAAGTGGCAGAGCAGTAAGGCAACAGGAAAGGCTGTTAGTCATTTTTCTAAGTAATATCTATACAACTCTCAACATTATAACTAAGCTTAAAGGTTTGATAATAATTCCTATGATTCATAAGCAACAGGAAGATTTCTTTAAGAAACTATATAAAAATGGAGTTTTTCCAGGTTTAAAATAAAAGATAAATTTTATATGCAGAATAATTTTTCTGATAGGGGAAGAACTCATATATGATTAAGATTATGTTTTTCCAAAGGAATTTTTTTTTCTTCTCAAACATTGTTTTGGAAATTTCAAAAATATAATATTTGAGCCAGAAGTATCATGCAGGGAAAAAGGTTTTTCTCTTCATCTCTCAGTGAAACCTGAGACTGAAGTGATTAAATTATATCAACTGCTCTTTGGCTTTTGTGCAAAACTTTAGAAAAGTTGTTCCAAAAACCAAATGTGAAAGCGAGACCTGGCTTGGGTGATTTCTGGCACTTCACTAGGTAATTATATGTGCTGTACTGTGCACAAAACATCACAATTTAAAAATAAACCATTGAATTCCGCTTCCAGCCAAAAGGGACCAGATTTATATTCCCATTTAAAACAACTAAAACACTGGGAAAAATATATGAAACAATGGTTTTCAACACTGGACATCAAGCAACAAAGGACAGTGATTCCTGAGAGATGGAAACAAACAAGGCAAGCCCTGTAATTGCCCCATCTTACTGCCTTGACAGTTTCTGGGCCACAGCAAGTAAAAAAAGTAGGAGGAACCTAAATGAAGTCTGACAGTCTCCCTGAGTTGAAGAACAGAGCTGAGAATCTAGGAAAACCAAAACAGCAAGAGTTCACAGGACAGAGTATTGGAGAGGTGACTGCGGCACAGAGAAAGAATTCTGGAGGTCTGTAGAGAATCCCCTTTGAGGGTATTCAACAGAGTACTGATTCACGCATGTGTGTGAAGAAACCACCCGAGACTGAGGAAAGAATCATCCAAAGGGGCTAGAGGAAACAGTACTGAAAGCTCACACAGGGTCAGAATAATGTTTGTTCCCAGAACCAGACTGGAAAACCTCGTAATTCAGAGGGCATGGTGTGTAGTACTCTGAAGGGTCTTGACTCATTAAAAAACTTGACTCATTAGTGGGGAATAATTAGCCCGAAAATAAACACTACTCAGTCCTACCTAACAGCAAATCATGAAAGCAAGATCCAAAAGGATCAAATTATTTCCAAGTATCTATATTCCAGAGCAATGCTGAAGAATATTTATAGGAGTACAAAAATACCCAGCACCCAAAAAGGTAAAATTCACAATATCTGGCATCTACTCAAATATTGCGAGGCATACAAAGAAGCGGAAAAATACAACCCATAATAAAGAGAAAAATCAACCAAAAAACAAACCAGAACTGTTAGAATTAGCAGATGAGAAAATCAGAAGTTATTATAACTGTATTCCATATATTAAAAAAACTAGAGGAAAGAGAATACATTAGAGACATGGAAGATATTTTTAAAAAAACTCAAATCAAACTTGTAGAGATGAAATCTGTAACATTTGAAATGAAAAATACACTGAAGGAGATTAATGGTAAGTTAGACATTGCGGAAGATAAGCGAATTTGAAAAGACATGGCAATATTGACTAAATGAAACACTACCCATTGCCACTGAGGCAATTCCGACTCATAATGACTGTAATGGACAGAGTAGAACTACCCCATAGGGTTTCCAAGGAGTGGCTAGTGGACTTGAACTGCCGACCTTTTGGTTAGCAACCACGCTCCTAACCACTGTACCACCAGGGCTCCAAACAAATGAAACACCGAGAAAGGCTAAAAAACCAAAACCAAAACAGAAAAAAGGGGCGGGGGGATAGCATCACTGAGTACTCTGGGACAATTTCAAGTGGCCTAATGTATGTGTAACTGGAGTCCCAGAAAGAGAGGAGAGGGGACAGAAAAAATACTTAAGATAATGGCTGAAGTTTTTCCAAATTTGATGACACTGTCACCCAATCCAAGAAGCTCGATAAACCCCAAGCACAAGAAACATGAAGGAAACTAAGGCACAACATAATCAAATTCTTAAAACCTATGATAAAGAAGAAAATCTTAAAAGTAGTCAGCAAAAAAACACACATTACCCACAGAGGAAAAAAGATAAGGGTAACAGCAAATTTCTCATAGAAAACAATGCAAGCAAGATGACAGTGGTGCAACATAAAAAGTCAAAGTATGGAAAGGGAAAAAATACCGTCAATCTAGAATTCTAGATCCAGCAAAAATCTTTGAAAAATGATGTTTAGACATTCAAGAAAATCTTATGAAATCTATAAAAAAGCTACCAGAGCAAATGAGTTTAGCCAAGTTGCAGGATACAGGACAATATACAAAAATCTATTGCATTTTTATATACTAGCAACAATCAGAAACTGAGATTTAAAAATACCATTTAGAATAGAATCAAAAATATGAAACACTTAGGGACAAATCTAATGAATGATATGCAACATTGAAAACTACAAACAATTGCTGAGAGAAATTAAACAGCATCTAAATAAATGGAGGAACACACTGTGCTGATAGAAAACTTGATATTGTTAAGAAGTCAACTCTCCTCAAATTCATCTATTTATTCAATGCAATCTCAATCAAAATTCTTGCAAGCTTTTTGTAGAAACTAACAAGCTTATCGGAAAATTCATATTGAAATGAAAAGACCTAGAACAGCCAGCCAAAACAACCTTGAAAAAGAGCAAAGTTAGAAGACTAACACTACTGAATTATAAGACTTATTATAAAGTTACATTAATCAAGGTAGCATGGCATTGGCATGAAGATAGACAAACAGATCAAAAGAACAGAATTGAGAGTCCAGAAATAGATCCACATGCATCTGAACAACTGACTTTTGACAAAGGTGCAGAGGCAACTTAGTCAAGGAATCAGTCTTTTCAACTAATTGTGCTGGAACAATTGGGATAGCCATTTACAAAAAAAAAAAATTTTTGATCCATATCTCACACCATATATAAAAATTAACAAAAACCAATCATAGTCCGAAAATATAAAAGTTTTAGAAGAAAACACTTGTAACCTTGGGCTAGGATATGACACTAAAACCACCAACCATAAATCACAAACTCATAAATTTAATTGTCGAAATTAAAAACTTCTGTTCTTTGAAGAATATTCTTCAAAGAACGAAAAGACAAACCACAGAATGAGGGAAAAATATTTATAAATCATATCTGATAAAGGACATATATCTGGAATATATAAAGAACTCTCAAAATTCGGTAATACGAAAAGACCTGAATAAGGAAATCAGCAAAAGATTTGAATGGACACTTCACCGGGTATACAGATAGCAAATAAGCACATGAAAAGATGCTCACATCATTAGTCAGTAGGGAAATGCAAATTAAAACCACCACAAGATACCAACAAACACATTAGAATGGCTGAAATTAAAAAGACTGACCATACCAACTAAGTACTGGCAAGGATGTGGAGCATCCAGAACTGTCGTACTAAAAGACTTGTCCATGAATGTTCACAGCAACTCATCTGTAATAGCCCAAAACTGGAAACAACACAAATGTCCACCAAGAGGTGAATGGATAAACAAGCTATGGTATATTTGAACGATGGACACTATTCAGCAAAAAAAAGGAATGAACTACTCATACGTGGTACCCCTTGGATGGATCCCAAAATAATTATGTTAAATGAAATAAGCCAGGCAAAAAAAGGATATACACTATATGATTCTATTTATAAAAATTCTAGAAAATCCAAAGTATTCTATAGTGACTAAAAGCAGATAAGTAGCTGCCTGGGTGCTAGGGGCGGAGGTGGGAAGAAAGGTTTACAATGGGGCACAAGGTCAACTTTTGGGGGTAATGGATTTGTTCATTATCTTGATTGCAGTGATGGTTTTTATGGGTATATACACATGTCAAAACCTACCAAATTGTACACTTTAAAATATGTATAGTTTGTTGCATTTCAATTATAAATTGTCCTAAACGCTTGATTCTTATTTTGTACAACGATGAGTTTTATTAGTTGATCTTTAACGCTCCCTTCAGGTCTAATATCCAAGGGTTCATATTACTCCTAAATAAATATAGAGGGTAAGTGTAGACATAAGGAGGAAAAAAGAAGAAAAGGGAAATGTTTGATTCTAGTCTCAAGTTAGGCATGACTCTCCTTACAGCAAAAGTGTCAAAGAGACATCCCACATTTATAAACTTTAGGGTATAAACATTAAACTGTTTTTAACCAGTAAGCAGTAAATTCAAAGCAGTAAATAAAATCTCTCATACTTAACTGTAATAGTGTATTTTTGTACTTTTCAAAGTGTATTCATATACACTGTTAGGTATGCTTTCTGCATGCTCTCAATTCCATCTGATTCTGTAATGTTCTTAGAAAACACATACCTGTCAGTCACTAATACGTTTATTTCTATAATGTTATGATGTTTTTATAATGCTTTTAAACACCTATGTATATAAAAAAAAAAAAATGTATATAAGTCACTTATAATGTGAAGTTAGACATAGAGAATTTCTGAACTTAGAATAGACTCTTCAGCCATTAACTACAAGCCATTAGAAAGTTGTTCTAACCTTGTAAATAGGTACCTGAAAAAAAAAAAAATTTTTTTTTTTACCTGAAGTATGTAGTAAATAACTTTCTGAAACTGGACCGTGTACCTGCACTCTGTGATAATGGAATGTAACATTAAGCAAATTTCTATAAAGTAACAAAACACAAATATTTCACTGAACAGTTCCCATAATTTTTTTTTTTATTGTACTTTAGATGAAGGCTTACAGAACAAACTAGTTTCTCATAAACAGTACCCAAATTGTTTTATGACATCACTTAACAATCCCACGACATGTCAATATTCTCCCTTCTTGAACTTGGGTTCCCTATTACCAGGTTTACTGTCCCCTCCTGCCTTCTAGTCCTTGTCCCTGGGTTGTTGTGCCCCTGTAGTCTCGTTTTTTTTTATGGGCCTGAAGAGTAAACCTTGAGAGTGACTTCATTACTGAGCTAAATGGGTATCCGGGGGCCATACTCTCAGGGTTTCTCCAGTTCCCGTAATTTTTAATTAACTTGGCCTTGAAACATGCAGTAAACAAGGATATAAATTTGTCATACAACAATTTCCTAACTGGCAATAAAACATAATATGAATTAACAAAACATAAATATGTCATACAATAATTCTTTAACTGGCAATAAAACATACCAGTTATAGCCAAACATGACAGCACATAGGGTACATAAGCCCATGGATTTCTGCTTGTTTTTGGGAGAAGACAGAAGCAAAAGGTCTCTCTGACTCCCTGTCCCAGGACTGAGAAGCCTGCTGAGATACTGCTGTCCACAACTGACCTCAGACCCCAGCTATGGGGGACCTCCTCTGAGTTTGAGGAGTGGTCAAGTCTCCTCCCCAAGGCCACTTATTAAAGGTAAAAGCCTGAAGTCTAAAGGTTTGGACTCTAACATTTAAAAGAACATGATAATTGTTAACTCTGATTCTCCAATGCTAAATAAGTGTTGTAAGGTCTTACTTGTGTGCCTTGCCATGACTAACCCTGCAATAAACTAATGGAGTTTATGCATGACAAACCTGAGCATTTGTTTTTCATTCTTAAGATAAAACCCTCCAGGACATTATCCACCCTATTTGACCTTTGCCTATCCTAGGAAAGCAGGAGATAACTTACCATTTATCAATGCACTTCTGACAAAAGCTGTGAGCACAAGGTAGGATGAGGTCAGCTCTGCCATCCATGCAGATACAGCACTCCTCCTCATCAGTCAGCTGTTTCACCCTGCAGTGTGAAAAGTCAGTGGACACTCATATTCTTTGCTGTCATTATGCTTTATACTTTGTTTTCATTACCTCAAAAAACATTATCAAACATCTATGTGTTCACAGACTAAAGCACAATACGACTCATGTGCAAAACCAGACTAAATTAACATGTCTTTTAGGGACAGTAAATATATTAGGGAAAAAGTAGTATGGGGTAAATTTCATAAAGAAAGACTGGGTAAAAGAAAAATTCTGCAATGGTTAAAACATAAATATGAGCAAAAACTGGAAATACTCTGGTCTTTCTGAAAACATGAGCCCATTTTAATCATACTGAACTTGTGTAAATGAATTCAACCAACAGATGGTTTAGTTACTATGCAGGATTCAAAACTCTGCCACCAGGTGCTTACAATACTGATACTGATAGTGGGTAAATAGATAAAAAAAAATAGCTTGGTCCTAAGTATCAGGCGCTCTTGGAAATACAAAGAAGGTAGAAAACAAAGTCTCTCTCCTCAAAGAGCCCTTTCATCCACTTGGGGAAAAAAAGAGGTGTTGAGCCTTCTATTCTAGCCACAATTTAGAGTGCCCTCAAATCAGACACACGCCTTTGCACATGGTATTTTCTTTTCCTGTAATGCTCTTGTGAGTGTGGTAAACTCCAACCTCAGTAACTCAGCTCAAAACAGCATCTTTTCCGTGATCGCAAAACCAACATGGTCTCAACGAAAGCTCTTAAATGTTGCATTTTAATTGGCTGCTTAGTGGTTGGTCTCTCCATAAAGGGTAAGCTCTTTGAATACAGGGAGTTTGTCTCGGTTTTCAATAAATGTCTTTAAAGTGATTTTAATTTTCTTTTATCCTTTGTGCTTTTCTGTATTTTTAAAGGTTTTCTTTATTAAGCATGTATTATTTTTGTAATTAAAAAAAAAAAAAGAATTTTTCAAAGTATAAACTACTATAAACTTCTTAAAGGTAGGAACTATTTCTGGCATTTTTCATTCCCTCCTGTTTTTACAGCCCTGTGTAATACACTGAGATAGCACTTTAAAATTTGATATAAACATAAAACAATATAAATGAATGTCAAACATGCATTATGTTTAATAAGTACTAAGCAAAGAAAGAAGAGATTGGTATATTCCAAACTTGTTGGAAAGATGAGGCGGAAAAAGGACAGGATTTTGATACATGGAGGACATTCTAGGTGCATAAACAAAGCTGTGGAGGTGTGCGCACATACGTGTGTACATATGTAACAAGGAGACTGACAGGACGCTCCTGGGAAAAACTGAACAAAAAGACTGATTAAATACAGCAGAAGTCATCTCATCCTTGAAGGGTGAAATACTAAGTTTGACCTTATTTTGACAGGCAAACTAGAATCAGTGCATAATCAGGGGGAAATGAACCCCCACTCAAACAGTGCTTTGTGAAGACACTGTTTCCAGAAGGGACAGTCCAGAGGGAGGAAAACAAGTTAGAACTTTATGTTAGCAATGCACTGGGGAGATAACTAGGGCCTGGCCCAAGAGCCATTACAAAAGCAAACCATCAGGAAGCAGTAACAGATTAAATGTTACGCTTCAGTAACAAGGAAAAGAGGGCAGCCACTGAACTGAAATGGGAAAACTGAATGAAAGCCTTTACAGATGTGGATTTAATGTATTCGATTTTAGATATGATGCATTCAAAGTACTGATGAAAGAATATATACTACTACTACCTGTTGCCGTCAAGTCAATTTCAACTCATAGCGGCCCTACAGGACAGAGCAGAACTCCCCATAGGGTTTCCAAGGCTGTAATCTTTACAGAAGCAGCTTGCCACATCCGTCTCCCGCAGAGCGGCTGGTGGGTTCAAACCGTCAGCCTTTTGGTTCACAGCTGAGCACTTAACCACTGCGCCAACAGGGCTCCTTAGTGAAAATATATATTCAGTTCAACAATAAAGTGCCTTTTAGGTGCCACATACTGTACCAGATACTGGAGATACAAAGATTAATTAGGGTTTCTGCTTTTGAGGAGTTTAAAATCTGTGTCTACGGAAGTAGATTTGGGAATCATTAGCAGAGAATACAACTGAATCCATAAAGAGTGACCAAGTTTTCTGAAGGTCAGAGTGTAAAAGTGAGTAGAGGGTTAAGCACTTTACATATATTACCTCATTTAACTTTCTCAACAACAGTCCTATGAGGCAGACAGTACTGTTATCATCCTCTTTTAAAAGATGAAGAAATTGAGGAAAGAGAGTTTACACAACTTGTCCAAAGTCACACAGTTGGGGTAGAACCAGGACTTAAACACAGCCAGAATTTGGTTCTAGAGTCTGGCTTGTGCTGCCTCAAGAAAGCCAGATTTTGGCTAGTCTGAGGAATATCAAACCAAAGGTAAAACTTCATAATGATTAGAGTCATCATTTGATTATGAAAAGGCTTACTTCTCTGAGGCAGTGAGTCCCACAAAACTGAAGGTATTCAAGCACAAGTTGGACTACCACTTGGCAAAACGTGGGAAGTAGAGTCTTAACACTCAAAGTGTAGTCCTTGGATCGGCAGCATTGGCAGGCACCTGGGAGCCTGACAGAATCTCAGGCTTCTCTTCAGAACTACTGAGCACTGCAGTTTGAGAGGCACTGTAGCAGAGAATCTTTATGCACAGAGAGTACTAATGTAGAGGTTAAGAGTCTCTGTTCGGTCAATTTCTAGCTGTGGCACTTATTTGTCTAAACCTCAGTTTCTTCATCTAAAATTGGCCAGTAATTGTATTCCCATTGGGTTGTTTTAAGGATTTAATGAGTTAATACACATAAAGCACTCATCACAGTGCCTACCACCCTGTAAACCAAAAGCCAAAATCTGTTGCCATTGAGTTGAATCTGACTGTAAGTACTCAATAAATGCAAGCCACCATCAGAGGTAAAGCTCAACTAAATATATGCCTCTTAAGATCTCTTTCAACTTGGAAAGTTTTTCTGTGAACTAGAATAGCAGGGTATCACTAAAAACCAAAAAACATACAAAGGCAAGAAGCAGCCCTAACCTGCCAACTAGGTATTAAGTTTCCCAGTATTGAGGGCACATGAAGAACGGTAACACCCTTACCTCCTTCATTAAGATGACTGCAACAAGGAAAAAAGTATTACTTTCTTTTCAATTGCTACCAGTGAGCTTAAATATACTGGTAAGCACTATTATCAGCTTTCAAAACAATTGGGAAAAAAAAAGCCACCGTTCTGAAGAAAGAGAGGGAAAAAAAGAAGAAAATCAGACACGCGTCTTTTAACTACTGAAGTATACAGGAAAGATAAGCCTCTTCCTAAACACTGCCTACAATGTTCTAAAACTCATTCGGCATGTCAGTAACACTTGGTATAAGCCCAAACCTATAAAACCAAATATCCTATTTAAGATAAACAGGAAATGATAAATTGAAAATACAATTTAATTATAACACAGCATTTGGAAACCAGCTGGTTAAGGATGGACCAGAAAATGTAACTGTAAGTGGTACAATAAAAGAGAAATTCTTTTTAAGCATATTCTCAAATTTCAGGTAAAAGACACTGTCCATGCAGATTTCTGCTGTCTACCCCGTATGACAATAAGACAGGATGTCAACATGTCTGGAGTCACGCAAGTCTTTGTCCAATGAGGCCTTTACAGATTTAAATCATGGTCATGGTTGTCAAATGGCAACAGGTGGGAACATTCGTATGTCAAAAACATGATAGAGAAGGAAAAGAAAGTTTAGATAGAACAATAATATATTAGGCCTGAGTAAACAGGCACTAACACAGAAAACTCTGGCTGACTTCACTGTCTTCTGTTAACTCAGTATATGCGATATGTGTACCAACTGCTTGTTCATTTCTGAAGGACTGCCAAGTCCTGGAGCCAACATTTTTAATTTTAATGCTCCAATTAGCAAGGCTTTTTAAAGAAAAACTGGGATGAATTTGCAAGATTCTTAGAACTAATTCCCTGAAGGGCTTTCATTGTCTAAGAACCCAAATACAAGCAAAACATTACTAGGTGTGAGTTACTTTATCTTTAATTGTCACTCTTAACAATGTCTTAAAGCACAGAGTAATCTGAGACACACCAGAAACTAGACAAGGAAAAGTATTATGCTTTAAGAAGCTATGAAGAGCACTGAAAATAATATTAAAGAGATTTCAGTGGCTTGCAAATTGGAAAATCAGTGAAACACAGTAATTGTGCCTGTTATACCTTCCCATCCAAAGACTAGCCTGACAAGACGTTACAGATGAGGAGTTTCCATCAGGGTCTTCCGAGGTGGAGCTCTGTGCCAACACTCCTGCTGCTTGACTGATGATGTCTTTATAAAGCTGGATAAACTGGTACAAATTCATGATCCGTGATGCTTCCACAATTCCACTGCTTTTGTTAATCTAAAAGTACAAAGGAAAATTTTAAAAAGTGGATCTTTTTTTCTGCTTAATTTTTCAAAAACAAATATTTAGTCAAACATCCTACGAAATAGAAACTTCCAAGATTTGCAAATTACATAACAAGAGACCAAGAGTACAAAAGAATACTATGTCTCTTACATTTGTGGGGTTCAAAGTGCTTACAGAAATTTATCTAATACTTAAAATAACCCTGTAAGATAGTCATTATCCTGTTAAGAGTTGATGAGGTTAGGTGACCTTCCCAAAGTTAAGACATTAATTTTAGAGACCAGTACTGATAATTCTTTTCACTTTAAAAAATTTAACTTTATTTGAATCCAACAACCACTTGCCATTTTACAACTGAAACAGTGAGTTTCTTTCTTGACTATCTTATAAGTTCTATTTTATACCAAAACTTGCAAACTAAAGCAAGAAAATTACACAAAAGTAAATCCTAACAAAAAGTGATTCAATTTTTCCTGGAAGGCCATTTTGAGCTTTAGCAAGAAACTCATTTAACCATTCCTTTTTGCTGATGACATGAGCTTATCTATAGAAAACCTCAAAGAATCCACAAAAAAGCCACTAAAACTAAAAAATTCAACAAAGTAGCAGGATATAAGGTCAACACACAAAAGTTAGTCGCATTTCTATACATCAGCAATGAGCACTCTGGAAAGGAAATTAAGAAAACAATTCCATTTATAATAGCATCTAAAAGAATAAAATACTAGGTAGGATTAAATTTAATCAAAGAAGTAAAAGATTTATTCATGGAAAATTATAAATTATTACTGAAAGAAATTAAAGAAGACCTAAATAAATGGAAGGACCATCCATGTTCATGAATTGGAAGAAGACTTAATATCGTTAAGACGTCAATATTACCCGAAGCAATCTACAGATTCAATGCAATCTACATCAAAATTCCAACAGCTTTCTTTGCAAATACGGAAAAGTTAATCATCAAATTTATATGGAACTGCAAAAGCCCCTGAATAGCCAAAGCAATCTTAAAAAAGAACAAAGTAGGACACACACTTCCCCATCTGAAAACGTACTAGAAAGCTACAGTAATCAAAACAACTCAGCACTGGTATAATGATAGACATACCGAGCAATGGAATGGAAATGAGGGTCCAGATATAAACCTGCACATCTATGGTCAACTGATTTTCAACAAGGGAGCTAAGTTCATTCAATGGAGAAAGAATAGTATCTTTAGTAAATGGGGCAACTGGATTTCCACATGAATAAATAAATAAAGCTGAGCCCATACCTCATACCATATATAAAAAATCAACCCAAAATGAATCGAGGAACTGTATGTAAGAACTCAAAATATAAAATTCTTAGAAGAAAGTGTAGGGGTAGCTTTGGGACCAGTATTTAACAATGGATCCTTAGATATGACCCCAAAAGCATGAGCAACAAAAGACAAGATAGATAAATGGGTTTCATAAAAATTAAAACCTGTATGCATCAAATTTTCTTTTTATGCATCAAAGGACTTTATCAACAAAGGGAAGGGACAACCTATAGATTGGAAAAAAACAATGGGAACTATATATCTGATGAGTTTAATATCCAGAATATATAAAGAACTCTTATAACTTAACAACGACAAAACCGAAAAAAACCAAATCCTTTGCCATCGAGTTGGTTCCAACTTATAGTGACCCTATAGGACAGAGTAGAACTGCCCCACAGTTTCCAAGGAGCAGCTGGTGAATTCAAACTGCTGACCTTTTAGTTAGTGGCTGTAGCTCTTAACCACTGTGCCACCAGGGTTTCCAATAACAAACAACCCAATTAAAGAATGGGCAAAGGACTTAAACAGATATTTCACCAAAGAGGATATTTAAATGGCCAACAAGCACAAGAAAAGATGCTCAAGGCCATTAGCCATTAGGGAAATGCAAATCAAAACCACAATTAAGAACCCCTGATATTACGGCCCTTAAACATTCTTCAAACTTGGAAATGAGATCACTCTCGGAGATCGCATTATAGCCATACAATTTACAGCCCTATAAAATGAACAGTAACACCAGTGAGGAATGTACATGTCAGAACAATCAACTATATGAGACCTAAAAGGCAGCATTTGCCCAAAAGCAAAATTCAGAAGGAAGGTAGAGGCAGGACAGCTGGGTGAACAGACACCAGGAGCCCAGGGAGGAAGAGGGGAGAGTTCTGACACAGTGGTTAAGAGCTCAGCTGCTAACCAAAAGGTCAGGAGTTTGAATCCACAAGCCATTCCTTGGAAACCCTGTAGGGCAGTTCTACTCTGTCCTGTAGGGTCGCTATGAGTTAAAATCGACTTGACAGCAATGGGTTCGGTTTTTTTTTGGTGTGTGTGTATATATATTTATATATATATACTTACCACAAAAAAAACAAAACAAACCCTCATTTAATGAAATGGCACAAGTAGCCTAGAGATTGTGTACCTCTTCCTCCTCCAGTTACATTCTAACATGAGATTATATTTGGGGCAAGGGTAGGGGAGTAGGTAAGAAGAGATAACATTGTACTAACATTATTATTACACATCTTGGGGGAGTCAGACAGTGAGACACATATTCTTTTTTGAAATAGCTCAGGCCAGCTGGGTGAAGGTGCAATATTCCTGGATGAAGAACTTCCAGTAATCAGTGAAAGGTTGTTGCTGTTGTTCTTAGTTCCCTTCAAGTCAGGTCCGACTCATGGTGACCCGATGTGTGCAGAGTAGAACTGCCTCATAGGGTTTTCAAAGCTGTTATCTGTCAGAAGCAGATCGCCAGGACTGTCTTCCGAGGCACCTGTGGCTGGGTTTAAACCATCAATTTTCCAGCTAGTAGTCAAGCACTTAACCATTTGTGCCACCCGGACTCCTAAGACAGGTCTCACTGAGATTTGAACTCTGATTGCTGGATTCAAAGTCCAGAGTACTAACCGTTACACCACGGAGCCGGAAGTGAAAGATTAGAGACATATGAAAGACTTCCTTTCAGCACAGGAGATGGCATGAAAGACTGTGGGAGCAAATGAAATCAGAAAATATTAAGAAAGAAATAAAAGAATGTGAGGAGAGATATAAAGATAGAGGGTCTTAATATTATGAATGAGGTAGATTTCAAAATGTATTGATGAAACTGGGGATTAGAGAAATGAGGTAATTAGGTCACATATTTAAAAAAAATATAGGAATGTTTAAATATGTGGAACGAAAATAACAATAACATATATTGCTTACTATTTCAGATGGCAGTGAAAGAAAAGGACTGAGAAGTATTAATCAGACTTCACATTGTGAAAATGGCAGAACCACAGATAACAATGAGAAAGTTGATTTGGTTTTGGGAAGGTAACATCTATGTGGAGATGCAAATAAGAGACTCTATGAGGTAAAAAGTAAGTAGAATTCAGACAGGAATTTAGAGAGGTTTGCAAAACAGCCTTTGAAAGTTGAAGAAACTGAGCCAGTCCTCCTTCGGAACTACACAGTAAAGAAATTAAGGAATAATTCATATAAGCTTAGTACTGTAACAGGAAAGTTTCTCAAACTGCAACTATCACAACCATAGGATTCATGCAACTAATATTACTGAGTACCCATTATTTGAATGTTGTAGGTACTATCTGCACTGCTCTAGGCACTGGTGGCATAATGTATGTGAAAATCTGATTCCCGCCCTCACAGCAGTTACATGGCAGGCAGGAGAGAAAGACAGGTAAAATACAGATTGGGTTAGATAGAAATAAGCATTACAGAGAAAATTAAGAAAAGGAGTGCCGAGGAGCTATAGGGAAGACCTCACAGAGGAGGTGACATTACTTAAGCACTGCAAGAGACGCAGGAATGAGTCACATGGCTATGTAGGGGAAAACCATTCCAGGCTGAGAGAAAAAGAGTGTACCTATTAGGCAGAAGTGTACCTGGTAAGTGCCAGCAAGGAGCCCAGAGTGGATGGAACAGAGAGAAGAAGGAAGAGGAGGAGTGGTAAGAAGGTTAGACAGTGAGGTGGGGACTGAATATATAGGACTTTGATTATAATACTGGCTTGGGCTTTTATCCCTAGTACATGAGAATTCACTGGAGGGTTTTAAACCAACAAGTAATATAAAATGACTTACATTTCAGATCGTGATGTATAATAGACTGGTTGTTGTGCTGAGAAAAGACAGAATGCGAGCAAGGGCAGAAGCTGGGAGACCAGTCAGCAGGCTATTAAAATAATCCAGGTGAGAGATGACGGTGGCTTGGAAGAGGGTACTGGTAGTGTAGGTGGTAGGAACTGGCCAGATTCTGAATATATTTTGAAGGGAAATCTGCGAGGATTCACTTATAGATTGACTGTGGCATACGAGAGAATGAGAAGTCAAGGATGACTCCAAGGTTTTAGTCTAAGTAACAAGAAGGATGAAAATAATATAATTCATTAAGTTTCTTTAATAGCTACCTTAGTCCCTAATTTTTAATTAACCTATTAATTTTTCTAATATTATTCTCACAAAATATTCCACTCAAATATAATTTAGATTATTTTTTATAATGAACTAAGTATTATTTGAGGATAAGCATCATAGCAGATGGTGGGTAGCCAAGATAAGATCTCACTGTAAATACGAATGATTAAAGTTCAATCTTTTTAGTTGCTTAAGATTAAGAAATATGAAATTTTCAGTCTATCCATTTTTCATGTTGAACTTCAACTTTTTTTTTCCTAATACAAACACTAACTTTTCAGAGATTCTTTAGAAAACAACATACAGAGTAAAAATAAAAATATTCCTTTAGAGCAGATCTAAAATCAAGAGAAATCACACAAATGAAGCATCTAATTGCCTATGTCTTTAACATTTCTGTTTTTCTTGAATTTTATTTTAGGGAAGATGTTTAAGCTAACTGCATATAGATGTAAGGACTAGAGGCACTGGGGCAAAAGGAATTTGCCTAATAGTAAAATTAAACAGTAATTCTGTTTGCCAAAGAGAAGTAACAGAAAACTAAGGTATCAAATACCTGATACATCCACATTCCTTCCCATAGTTCTCTATAATTTATACCAGCCTCTTCAATGTGAGCTAAGTACTTCGTGAAATAAAGATGGAGATGGAAGATAATTTAGGTATTATACTGTAATGAATAAGGAAAGCTTCGACCTATCCCAACCCCAGTCATTTAAAATGAGAGCATGTCTTTACCAAGTTTATTTTTTTAAATTGTGCTTTTTAAGTGCAAGTTTAAAAATCAAGTCAGTCTCTCATACAAAAATTTATATACACCTTGCTATGTACTCCTAGGTGCTCTCCCCCTAATGAGATAGCACACTCCTCCTCTCCACCCTGTATTCCCCGTGTCCATTCAGTTGGATCCTGCCGCCCTCTGCCTTCTCATTTCGCCTCCAGACAGGAGCTGCCCACATAGTCTCATGTGTGTACTTGAGCCAAGAAACTCACTCCTCACCAGTATCATTTTCTGTCTTACAGTCCAGTCCAATCCCTGTCTGCAGAGTTGGCTTTGGGAATGGTTCCAGGCCTGAGCCAACAGAAGGTCCGGGGACCATGACCTCTGGGGTCCCTCCAGTCTCAGTCAGACCATTAAGTCTGCTCTTTTTACAAGAATTTGAGGTCTGCATCCCACTGTGTTCCTGCTCCATCAGGGATTCTCTGTTGTGTTCCCTGTCAGGACAGTCATCAGTTGTAGCTGGGCACCATCTAGTTCCTCTGGTCTCACTCAGCAAGTTTTTGTTCACTCAACATATGCTGAGTTCCTACCAAGTACAAAGTACGGAACTAGGGGCTCTAACAGATAAAACGACGAATGTAGACAGAGTTTCTGTCTTCAGGAGGTGACTGTCTGGTAGGGGAGCTAGGAATCTAAATAATTTTAACTCTTAACATAGATTTAATTATGAAATATAAACAAAGTGCTGCTGGAGTTTGGAAGGGAGAAGACTTTATGGATGAGATGGTATTTGAGGTGAACTTTTAAAGAAACATCAAGTTCAGACATGTAGAAATAAAAATGTGGCAGAAACTACTGGTTGATTAGCCAGATGGTACTCCCCACTTTCACTGCCTGCAGAACCCTGATTTTGTTTCGGTATCTACTACTCCCTAAAATGATTCAGGAGTCAATCCTGATTAATCTAATAAAAATCAATCATGGTAATCACATTCCCTCTGTATGTGTAGGTGTAAAAAGAGGATGTGAATTAATATTGACCGATGAGTTGGGAAGACAGAAGCTGCTGAGTCTCTGAACTAACTACTCCTGCGGCTGCCCTGTATCCGGATTTCTTTATAAGTGAGAGAATAAATACTATTTCTTGTTTAAACTGATTGAACAGGGGTTTTCTGTGACCTGCAGCTGACAGCAATTTAAATGACAGAAGGAATGAACATTCTAGTTTCGGGAACTCCATAAAAAGGCACTGAGGTAGGAAAACAATAGGTACATAGCTTAATTAGTTAAGCCTGGTGAAAATGTAGAATATAAAAGGGGACAGCAGTGAATAAAGCAGAAAAGTTAGGCTGCGGTCACAATGCAGAGGGTCCTGAATGCCAGGTTTTAGAGTGAGAACTATTTTGTAGGCAATGAGGAATTTTAAGTAGGGAAGTGACCCAAGAAGAATTTTGCTGTAGAGCACTGACCTCACAATTGCCTAAATTAGAATTAGAAGAGTCTGAAGGTGTAGTGATTAATTAAGAATCTAAGGTAATCTGGGCCAGAAGAAAAATGGCCTGAGCGGTAGTTATAGTCTCCTTGAGGCCATAAAATCTATTTTATTTATCATATTCCTATTGCCTGACATATCTTATATGCTCAAATACTACTTGAATAAACTGGAATAAACCAGGAGTGAAAAGTGGTAAAAGCAAAATCAGTAAGATCAGATGGCTAGCTTACTGTGGAAGAGGAAGCAAGAAATGGCCCTTTTCCCTACTGTTTTACATACATTTACCCATGTGCCCTTTGGAACTGATTTTCAAATAGTCTTGGAATATTAGGTGCACTGTAAATTCACAGCTGTGCAGGGAAGGAGTGTGGAAAATACCAAGCCTATCTGAATGGGCTTACCACGTTTTTAGCTCAATTCATTCTTCATTTCTCCTTTGTCTTATTCTTTTGCAAACTAAGAAGCTGCAGATTCCCAGAGTTCTTTTGTGGGGGTGCGTGACTTGTAACATTGTATAAAACCTCCAGAATTTAATATAAATACAATATGAACCCAATAACAAAAACAGAAAATGACTAAAATATGTGGTTGGTATATAATTTTTGAGCTTAGGAATTGAAATATAAAAAACTTAAAACTTAATTCTGGATCAAGTATTTCAATATGTATTCAGTTAATATGATTTGTAACACATAAATTATAAGCGGTTCCTCTGGTACTCACTAGCACAGTTAGCTATCTCTGTCATGAAAAAATTTTGAATGATGGTTATCTGGCAGCTATTATATATTGCTTTTTAACATTTTAAATTTTTCTTAAAAAATCAGTTAAGCAAATTTCAAAGTGGATAAACCCATCTGAACGGTATTAAACTGTACTGTGTATTTTCTCTAAAGCAACTGTAGACTTTTAACAGGTGCCACTCAACTTCAGGCACTTAGCCAAGTCTGCAATTAACATCTCCGTGTCCTTGCTTGTCTGACCGTCTTTAAAATTCTGTCACTACTTACATTGATGAAAACTTCTAATTTGATCAACTATCCATAATTGACTCTACTATACTTACAACACAGTGACGACAACATGACGGAAACATGGCGTATTATTTGGGCAACAACGTCCAGGATCCATGAATAAAAGAAGTATCTCCTGACCTAGGGGTTCTTTACGGGTTGGTCAGGAATGGACTTGAGGGTATTCATGAATGCCCAATTTATTATTTATATGCATATGATGTTTTGTTTGTTTGTTTTTAGAATAGGGGTTTAGATAGGGAGCCTAATAAAATTTGCTTATTTTCACCAAAAGGCCTATAGCCTCAAAAAGATTAAGAGCCATCTACTTTAATCCCTCCAATGATGGAAGAGTCTTTCAAGTGCTCTATGACAGGTGTCGTTATATTTTTAGCACAGCTGATATATTCAATTATCTAAAATTTAAAGGTGAACTAAGAGACATTGATTGCACATTGATAGTGAAAAATCCATTGTACAAATAAAGGTTGCTAAAAAGACTTCCTTATGGATTTTTTTTTTATGAATGAAATCCAGTGTTCCTTAAATAAATGATTTCTTGAGATAACTTTAATTTTTAAGGAGTCCTCTTACAGCTAAATAGGATGTCACCTTAGGATTCTACTGGCTGCCAGTCAGCTAAAACTCCAGAAGAAAGGAAGAAGGTAAGGTAAGGATGCTACCTCCTCTTGTGATTATAAAAGCCTATGCTATAGCAATGAGATCCAAACAGTGAGCTGGAAGGCAACAACATTATCAAAACTATGTTTCACAAGCCCATCAAAATATTAACATTTAGTATCATTATATTACATTACACTATTAAATGTGGTTCTAGCCATCAGAGTTGGAAGTCTCAGTCTCACCTTGGTACAGACCACCCGTACGGCTACTTTCCACAAGGCAGAGGAATCAGACCCAGGTTGTACTTCAAAGAGAAGATGTTTTTCCTGGCCAGCAGCCACTTTAGCAGTTCTGAAGACAAATGCATTTGTTAATTTCACAAAAAGTCATATAAAATAATGGAGGTATAAAACAAGATTCAAGTAACACTTTAAGACCGAGAAGGAAATTTGAAAACACACACAAAAACAAATACCAGCGATAATCATTGTAATAATTAGATTCTTAAAACATAAGTAAAGATACTGGACTGACAGAGACTTGAGGAATCCCCAAGACTACTGCCCTAAGATACCCTTTGAACTTGGAACTGAAGCCACTCCCGTCGGTCACCTTTCATCCGAATAATATATTGGCTTATAAAATAAACAGTATCACCCATGAGTATAGTACTTCCTTAAATAATCAACTATCTATGTTACCAAATATTGAACATTTACCCTAAAACAAAAATGAGATGCTAAAGAGGGGGAGGGAAGGTAGATTAATGAAAAGAGAAAAAACAGAATGGAAACAATGAGAATGTTGACACATTGTGAAAAACGTTAATTAATGTCGTGGAACAATTTGTAGAAAATTATTGAATGGAAACCTAATTTGCTGTGTAAATTTTCACCTAAAACACAATAAAATATTAAACAACAACAACAAAAGATTGATGCTAATGGAATTTCAGACAATGAGACTGACAGGAAAGGGAGAAGTGTCGGGTAAGGTCAAACACACACAAAACCACGAATGAAGAATGTTTTGAAACATATAACTTAATTTACAAGGTTTTTAAAGTCACAAGCATAGTGGAATATTTAAAAATTCCTTTTTGTCATATCTGTGTCTCATGAGCTTTAAATTTCTAACAAAGACATTCAGGAAAAATAACTTCAAGAAATCAAGTACTCAAAAAAACTTTTATCTGGTTTCACTTATCCAAATTTTGACTATTGCCTCAGTTGTATATAAAATGTGAAGAAATCTTGCTCTTGGTTGAGTGCTTATTTAGGCAACAACACAAACGTGCCTCTTTGAAAAAAATTTTTGTTTTATAATTTTGGGTTGAATCAAGCAAAACAAACGATTTAAAATACTTTAAACATTGCTCTACTACCCTGCCCTGGGAAGCCCTGGTGGTGTAGTGGTTAAGTGCTACAGCTGCTAACCAAGAGGTCAGCAGTTCAAATCTCGGAGGTTCTCCTTGGAAACCTTATGGGGCAGTTCTACTCTGTCCTATACGGTTGCTGCAAGTCAGAATTGACTCAACGGCATTGGGTTAACCTCCCCTGGCCAAAAAAAAAAAAAAAAACCAAACCCACTGAATCGATTCTGACTCAACAGCAACCCTACAGGACAGAGTAGAACTGCCCCATAGAGTTTCCGAGGAGCACCTGGTGTGTTTGAACTGCTGATCTTCTGGTTAGCAGTCCTAGCTCTTAACTACTACGCCACCAGGGTTTCTACCCTCCCCTGGCAGAGTAATTTTAATTTAGAGAGCCACAAGATTCTAAAGTAAAAATATATCACTTTTAGAGGCTGACTCAGTATCATGCTACCAACACCAATCTAAATCACTTCAAAGGCATACTTAAATACTGCAGCTCCCTTTTATCACTATTAATTAACATTTCTCTCTGAGCACCAGTGAGGATATCACACTCAACTAAGTGACTTACAGATAAATAAATTGAGGTCATCAAAAATTAACAACTAGCCCTAGGTAACAAAGTCTGCCACTGAAAATAATTCAGCCGTGCCGGTTCCCAGTTCTGTTTTCTAGCTACCAAGCCACACTCCCACTGTATAGATTTAACCTTACAGTCCTCAGACAGCACTGCACTGTGAAACGCCCAACTCTGACCCACAGGAATTGGTTTTAATTCTGGCCAAAGCCGGTCAGAAACACCCTGGGCTAAATAAATAAAAGGAAGGTATTCTTCACCTTCATCTCTATGGTACACAGTAAGCTTCGCTTGTGGACATTTTATCTAGTATCTTTAGACTGAGAGGCAACCGTCATAGAGTGGGCTTATATATATATAAATTCTTAGACTCTAGAGGGATGGTAAACGTCATTGATCACTCTTCATGAGTTTAAACAATAAATATAAAGACACATTCCATTCTTACGATACGGTTAAAATTCTCAACCCAATTTTACTCAAGAACATGTTCCTAGAAGTAATGCTTCAAAAAATTACCATTTGGATAATTAAAAAAAAAAAGTAGAAAGAATGCTTAAACCTATGAGTAACTACATTTTTATAGAACATCACAAATACTGAAATACAGAGTAAAATCTCCCTTCACTGTCCCCTTCCCCAACAACTCCCCAGCCAGACACAAGCAGAGTAGTATATATCCTTGTAGTTCATTTTCTATGCAATTACATAGCACAGTCGTTAAGAGCTCAGGGTGTTAATCAAAAGGTTGGTAGTTTGAATCTACCAGTTGCTCCTTGGAAACCCTATGGGCCAGTTCTGTTCTGTCCTATAGGGTCACTATGAGTTGGAATCATCTCGATGGCAATGGGTTTTGTATATCTAGGAGCCCTGGTTGCAGAGTGGCTAAGTGCTTGGCTGTTAACCAAAAGGTTGTTGGTTCAAACCCACTAGCCACTCCATGGAAGAAAGATGTGGCAGTCTGTTTCCATAAAGTTACAGCCTTGGAAATCCTATGGGGCAGTTCTGTTCTGTCCTACAGGGTCACTATGAGTCAGAGTCAACTCCACCACAGTGTGTTTGGTTTCAGTATATATATGTCTACCCATACAGGTTTTTTTTTTTTTTTTTTTTTCCATTAAATAAGTGAAATCCAGCGTACTTAAAAGAATTGGCCAGCTTTGGTTCTTAAAACCAATTCCTGTAGGTCAGAGTTGGGCGCTTCACAAGCGCAATGCTGTCTGAGGACTGTAAGGTTAAACTTATACAGAGGGAGTGTGGCTTGGTAGCTAGAGAACAGAACTGGGAACTGGTACGGCTGAATTATTTTCAATGGCAGACTTTGTTACCTAGTTAATTTTTGATGACCTCAATTTATTTATCTGTAAGTCACTTTGTTGAGTGTGATAACCTCACTGGTGCTCAGGGAGAAATGTCAATGAGCAGGAGCTGTAATATTTAAGTATGTCTTTGAAATGATTTAAATTGGTGTTGATATGATAGCATGGTATTGAATTAGTCTCAAAAAGTGTTATATTTTTACATTAGAATCCTGCAGCTTTAGAGTCTTTATGACTAATATCAGTAGACTCTAGCCATGTCTGTTACAAAAACAGTGTTTCTTTCTCCTTACCTAATGTGTTCTAGATTGTCAAGTATGTCTCTTGTCATCTAATACAGCTATCACAAAGCATAAGGGAGTAGATTCATGTATCTTACCCTAAACTATTAATAGTGACTATGACATTCTAAGTCCACATACTACGTAGTCCCAGACTACGACTGATTTTATTTGGCCTTTTTTAGTTTTAAGGAAAGGTAATGTGGAATAGGGGAAACAGTTTCAGACTTAGGAGAGCTGGATCTGCCATTAATACTTGAGTAATCGTTTTGTTGTTGCTGGGGGCCACTGAGTTGATTTAGAGTCACAGCAACCCCCTGTGACAGAGTAGGGTTTTCTTGATTGTAACTGTTATAGGAGATTGCCAGGTCTTTCTCCCATGGAGCGGCTGGGTGGGTTGGAACCGCCAATCTTTCGGTTAGCAGCAGAACACTTACTGTTTCTGCCACCAGGGCTACTTCAGTAATCATTTTAGATCTCAGTTAAGATGTCCACCATCAAGCAGAGTGCCCTGCACATAGTATGTGCTCAGGTAATGTTAGCTAGATTAAACAGACTAAAGACAGAACCGTGAAGATCTCATTTAAGAGGCAAATCCAAAAGAGATGTAATTATACCCCCCCAAAAAACCCTCATTGCTATTGAGTCAATTCCAACTCACAGCGACCTGTAGGACAGAGCAGAGCTGCCCCATAGGGGTTCTAAGGCTGTAATCTTTACGGAAGCAGACTGCCACATCTTTCTCCCATGGAGTGGCTGGTAGGTTTGAGCCACCAACCTTTTGGTTAGCAGCTGTGTGCTTTAACTACCACACTACCAGGGCTCCTTAATTATACCTCTAAAAAACCAAAAAACCAAACTCATTGTTGAGTCGATTCTGACTAATAGCGACCCTATAGGACAGAGAAGAACTGCCCCATAGGGTTTCCAAGGAGTAGCTGGTGGATTTGAACTGCCAACCTTTTGGTTAGCAGCCAAGCTCTTAACCACCGTGCCACCATGGCTGGAGAGAAGTTATACCTCAAGAGGGGTAGAAGATAGTTAAAAGTTACATATATAAATATATATAAAAGTCTGCTTTTTCATTTAATCAAAAATTAAAGTTATAACTTTAAAATATAAAACTCTTATTTATATTACTATAAATATAGTAATTACTATATTTACAAAAATGCTCTCAAAAACCATATATATATATATATATATATGAAGAGGGGTGGGTGTGGGTGTGGGTGGCTTAATAGAAAGAAGTGACATTTGCTCACCTGTCACTAGGGGAGAAATCAAATGACCAGTATTTTAAAAGCACAGCAGTCTAGGACCATTTAGGGTCCTACCATATTTTAATAGCTTCTATACAGACCAGTATAAAAACTGACAAAATACAGACCCTAATTCACAAATAAAAGGATAAATTGTTAGGTATGCAGTTTAAGAAGGCAGAGAAATTTATATTCCATTTTAGATAGAAATGGTGGCACAGTAGTTAAGAGCTTGGCTGCTCATCAAAAGGTTGGGAGTTCAAATCCACCAGCCGTTCCTTGGAAACTCTAGAGACAGTTCTATTCCGTCCTACAGAGTTGGAATCGACAGCAATGGGCTTAGGGTTTTTTTTTTTTTAAATTCAAAATAATTAAGTACGGATTTAAAAGGTATAACTAGAAAATACTAATAAATAAAATCTCATTCCTCAGTGATGACAAAATAACGGTTCAGTGAGCAAACACACAGAATTTTTTTTTTTTTAACCACCTGAATTGGTTCATGTACAGAAACATTCTTAGTGTTGCCTTTGACTATGCCAGCAACTTTTCTCTAGAGAGGCAAACTGGCATGTTCCCTTGTGCTACGCACCTATACAGTGCTTTCAAAAGGACTGAATTAATAGTGTATTAACGTCCATCCTATGGATCACAATGGTCTGATCTGGAACCGATCATGGGATAGTAGTGTAGGACAGGCAGCTTTTTGTTCAGTTGCGCATGGGGTTTCCATGAGTTGGGGGCCCCAACTCTACTGCAGCTAATAACAGCAGCAGTGTACAACTGCTAAGATGCTGGGTTGTATAATTCTAGAATTGCTTCAGTATGCTTGTGGTCTGTTTTCCAACTTCGATTTTAATTTTCCTTTGACCTCTTCTGTTTCCGTTATATAATTCAAAATAGCTACACAGAAAGCCTACTTACACAAGGTAATAAATATTTGCTAACTGCTGCTAAAACTGGTTGAAATTAAAGGAGTAAAGCTTATCATTAAGGTAAGTCTTATCAATTAATATCTCTGTCTCTTACACAGCCATGACACACGGGGCACACGTCAGAGAGAGAAAATCAAATGAAAAAGAGCAAAACTTACACATCATTAAGTTCAGCTACCCTCCCAAGAAATTCTTCATAAGTTAAGGAGCTACTTTCTCGAGCCAATGTGACATGTTTTGCTACTTTTTCTGGTAACTTGCTAATTACCAGTTGCGTTTGATCCGAAAACTGCTGTCCCATGATGAAATGATGTCTTTTAAAATCCAGAAAGAATGCTGCTTCATTCACACAGTTCCTGTCAAATATGCACAAAAGTTATTTTTATATATAATATAAAAGCACTGTACATATAATATACACCCACCCCTTAAAAAAAAAATAAAACAAGGAATACATTTAAGCTTACATGAACCTAAGGTGAAAATTTATGTAATGGACTTGTATTTTTAAAGACATATCTGTTTTTTCAGATTCACATAGCTAAATTAGAAAACAGGATTCACTTATGTTATTGGGAGGGTAATGAACCTCTAATTCCTTTAATTTTGCCAAGTCGAAAACCAAAAAAACAGACGTTTAAGTGATCGTATTTAATAGGAAATTTGTCTTATATAATTTTCCTAAGAACATTTTCTGACTACTTACCACAGGTCAGGCTCCAAACTAAGTGCTTTCCATTTATCATCTCATTTATTTCTGACAATGGCCCTAAGAGGTAGTTATTATTATATTCCTATTTTAAAGATAAGGAGTGGAGCTAAATGAGTTATCTAAGGTTACACAGTTGGTAAGTGGTAGAACTGAAGTACGAACTCCTATTTTTCAGATTCTAGTGCTCACATTCTTAACCACTACGATAAATTGGCTCAGATGTAACGATATCAGCTAAAAAAGTATTTGTCGTTGAATTATTTTATAAACGCACTTGTTTTTTAATTAAAAATATAAATCAAATAGATTTTTGGTTTAAAAAACCTGAGAAAATTAAAATACTAGGGAACGTTAACATCTCACATTTTCTACTTACGGGGGGAAAAAAAGACTGCTTTTTAAATCCTCCAGGTCCCCCCCCTCCCCGGGAAACCCTGGTGGAGTTGTGATTAAGAGCTATGGCTGCTAACCAAAAGGTCGACAGTTCGAATCCACCAGGTGCTCCTTGGAAACTCTATGGGGCAGTTAAAAGTTCTACTCTGTCCTACAGGGTCACTAATGAGTCAGAATCAACTTGACGACAGTGAGTTTTTTTTTTTTTTTAGGTGTTTTTAACTTGGAATTTATGCAATTTGTTTTCTAAATATGAAGACGCTATTTTAGTTAAAATTCTGGATTACTACTTTAATAATCTACTGTGAACGAATATAATCAATAATTCATCGAATTGGCTTTAAAATTTAATCACAAAACAAACATTTAATAACTGCTTCCTCTAAAATCTTGAAAGGCATAATCCTAAGTAACACGGCCGGAGAAGAGTTAGATGTGTTTATTCTAGATAGCTTTTCCCTTTGGTAAACAATGATTGACCAAAACATAAACTCTTGAGAATATGGTTAAATGGAAAATAAACTAAATTTTTAGTATTTAGCTATGGTGACATATTCTATAACTGAATGTGAAATCTCTATTCCACACCAATACTACTATTAATATAGCAAAGGCAGCTAAAATTTGTCGGCCACCTCCATTGTGTAACACACTCTTTTATCACTTTACATGAATTCAGTCATTTAAATCCCAATAACCATTTCAGATAAAGAAACAGGATAGCTGAGGAAACAAGCAGAGATTAAAGTAACTTGCCCAAAGTCATGTAGATAGTAGTAATTTTTTCCCCAGTTTTTAGAAATAAAATCAGAAAAAGCATTATAATTTTTAAAAATCCATCAAGAAAATCCGTTTTATTTACACATCACAGACCCCCATTTTCTTTCACCCACATTAACACTGGGCACACAACGGAGGTGAAATAGTAAGAGTTACTTTTACAGGAAAAGTTTTGCCAGTTAGTCTGCTTTTTCATTTAATAAAAAATTAAAGTTATAACTTTAAAATATAAAACCCTTAGATATTCACATTACTATACAGTTTACAAAAATGCTCTCAATAATCATAAATATATAAATTTTGTTTTAGCATTAAAATTTAATGTGCTATATTTTAGGTTTATTCTTCCAGCCACCTTAAATATAGGAAAAGTACAATTGTACTAAAAAAAGAAAAACCCAACAATTACTGTTCTGAATCTGAGCCTACTTGGCAACAGCAAATATCAAACCACAGAGATAAATGAAGGGAAGTTGTTGAGGGAGATCCAGGCCACTAAAAAAACATCTGTGAGGGAAAATTATATATTTTAAATATAGTCCAATGGATTCATGGCAACTGTATCCAAAGAGAAACAATTATAGATCTTAGCTTGGAAGGAGTCTCTAGGGTATTCAACATCAGATTTCTGGATTTCACATACTAGAAAAATCTCAAAGCAACATGGTGTTGCACATTTTATTCTAACTAAGGATGGTTTCCAAAAACATACAAAATAAAACCCAAATTTAACATAACCATCATTTCATTTGAAAAAGAGCTATTTATTACCTAAAATGTAGGCTATAATGCTAGAAAAATAGTCCTTCCCAAGAAGGGTGGTAACTTCACATTGATATAAACCACACTTACACATGTACATTATACACTGTCCTTATTTTTCTTGTTCTAATCCAAAACTGGTCAAAACTGCTCAAGCTGCAGACTGCTGTTAGGGAGCCATTGTGTTACCTGGACTTTCTAAAAATTCAATTCAACAAGTACCATGCTCCTGGTGCTGTGCTATGTCCTGGGGCTACAACAGTGAAGCCAGAGAAACACGGCTCTTGCCCCAAGGGAGCACGCCATTTGGTGGCGATGAGAGGGTAACCACAGATTAATACATAACAACAGAATGACCAGTGCTAGGCCAAACAAGTACAGGGTGCTGTGAGAGCTTATAAAAGGGCATTTGACTTAGTCTTGTGTCAGGGAAGTCCCTGGGAAGACATTTGAGATCAGGACAGTCGGGGTTGGCCAGGGAAGGGGAGTGGGGTCATGTCCAAGGGAGGACATTCTAGGCAGAGGTCACACTGATAAAGGAATACGGTGCCTCTTAGGTAATAATAATAAAAAAGGCCAGCATAGCTGAAACGGAAAGGCAGAGGGAGAAGAACAGCACCAAGATGGGTTGTTTAACATTTTATCGATGACCTGCAGAAAAGACTGCATGCCTGCCCAATCTGTGGATGACCGAAATTGGAAGGAATGAATAGCCACTGAATAACAGAATTAAGACTGAAATAGATACTCATTTAGTGAAACTAAACAAATTATATGTAACGACTAAAAGTTAAATCCTGAATATTTCCAAAGCCAAATACATAAAAACACTAATAGGAAAAGGTGCTTAAAAAGTTAAAATATAAAAGATCTGGGGGTTTTAGTCAAAATAAGTGGATAGTGTAATGACCAAAACAAACCAAACCCACCGCCACTCTGGGTTTTCTGACTCATAATGACCCTGTAGGACAGGGTAGAACTTCCCCATAGAGTTTCCAAGGACCACCTGGCAGATTCGAACTGCTGACCCTTTGGTTAGCAGCCGTAGCACTTAACCACTACGCCACCAGGGTTTCCGGATAGTGTAACAGGGACGCCAAAAACGCTAAAATAATCCTAAACTCTTGCTAGAAGCTGATATTCAGAGCAAGGAGCCTATTTACCAGCCCCATTTTACCCTGCACTGGTTAGACTGTATTCAGCTCTAGGCAGTCATACTTTTAAGGGTCGCTAATATCAAGTCCTGGTGGACAGTGGTTAAGAGCTCAGCTGCTAACCAAAAGGCTGGCAGTTTGAATCCACCAGCTGCTCCTTCTAAACCCTATGGGGAAGTTCTATTCTGTCCCATGGGGTTGCTATGAGTAGGAACTGATTTGGTGGCAACAGGTTTGGTAATATTGAGTCCACTCTGAGAAACCTCAGAAGAATGGGCTGGAGATCTACTGCTGATAAATCACCCACTGAAAACCCTATGGGTCTACTCTGACACACACGGGGTCACCATAAGTCAGGACTGACTCAAAGCCAACTTTTTTTTTTCCTTTTTTAAATAAATTAGAACATATTCAGAGTTTGGCAACCAAGATATTATAGGTCTAGAAAAGGAAACAAGGCTATTTATTCTAGATAATCATAGCTCAGTATAGGGCAACATGATAGTTTTGTTTAAATATTTGAAGAGCTGTCAGGTGGAAGAGGAAGTAAGATTTATTTTACACAGAGAACAAAATGGTCAATAAGTAGAAATTAGAGAGATAGACTTCAGTTCAATATAATTTTCTACCATTCACAATTATCCAAAAGTGAAAAGGGCTGTCTTGTAAAGTATGTGAGCTACCTCTCATTGAAAGTGTTTAAGATTAGAAGTTCATCTAAGGATATTACAGAAGACTTTTGTTTTGGGTGGGAAGTAGGTGACCTCTAACACAGTATTTTACTCCCAAAGTAAATCTTAACTTGCCTTTAGCTTTCTTGTACCAATCCAACCAAAATGCAATAAAGATTCTAATCTACCAGACTGAAATTTTAAATTGCACCTACATTTCTTAACAAAGAAAAATAAATTGTTTTTGAATACCCAGTCTGATATTTGATGTAAAACAGATAACAATTTAATCAAGGTACCCATCAAAATCATAGTTAAAAAAAAAAAAAAAAGACCCTAGTGGTTTGTTTATTGAGTTAGAAAGTATCTCCCGTCGCTTCTGCATTTATTTTGATCTGGGGTCCTAACTTTGATAAGGTTTATAATTTGAGGTAGCATCTTCACTTATCCTGTAATTGCACTTGGTACCCTGAAAATCTGAACACTAACTTCTTTGATTAAAAGGGAACACTATCTAGAGACTACCTAAGTGAGCCTAGAACAGTTTCTCAACCCGATTCAGTAGGGTGGGCCTGGAATTTAGGGTTCTGAAAATCATAAAATATTGATAAATATTAATGTCTATCACTAGCATAAATATATGACTGCGTGCTCAGAAGAACAATCTGTTGAGTATCCTCTGGTCACCCACCACAGGCTTTCCAGTGCCCCCCTTCTGTGCACATAATTCTATCACAGCACACATCGCCAGTTAGGTCCCTTTATTATCTCCCTCTGTGAGCGTCTAGATGATAGCAGTTGTGTTTTCACTTCTGGCAGCTATACAGGCACACAATAAGTGTTTACTGAGTAAAAGCAGTAAATACTGTTGACAGGTTTTAAAAAAAAAAATTACTTCCTTAGTATTCTTTTCACTCTCATTAATTTGTTCATTCAAATTACTAGCACTAACTTGGACAGAAGTAGAAGTTAGAGAAAAATACACAGAATAATAAAAAATGTAAAACTGTGAAAATGTATCAATAAATTAATGTTTACGTAAACTGGGCAACCATTGTTATTTGATATTACCAAAATACCTCCATCTGGATCACAGAATGGAGTCTGTGAGTAGTGCAAATTGTTAGCAGGTTTGGCTGCTAACCAAAAGGTTGGAGGCGCCTTGGAAGAAAGACCTGGCAATCTACTGTGAAAAAACAAATCAGAAAAAGATGAGAATGGCTGCACAACTCAAAGAATGTAATCAATGTCACTGAATTGTACATGGAGAAATTACTGAAGTGGTGTATGTTCTGCTGTGTATACTCTCAACAATGACAAGAATAAAATATTTTTAAGAAAGCCATTAAAAACTGTATAGAGCACAGTTCTACTCTGACACACATGGGGTAGTCATGAGTCAGAATCCACCCAACAACTACTGGCAAAGGTCACAGACTGTAGTATTGCACAGGAACATAATTTGCAAACCACTGACATTGAATTCAGCAAAAGACAAATCTCGGGCAAAGATTTCTCAAAGAATTCCACCACCAAAAAAACAAACCATAGAGTTTTCAAGGCCTGATTTTTCCAGAAGGAAATCACCAGGCCTTTCTTCTGAGGTGCCTCTGGGTGGACTCCAACCGCCAACCTTTTGGTTAGCAGCTCAGGGACTCCTCTCAAAGAATCAGAAGCTCTTAAACTATTGTGTCACCTAAAACATGGTTCCTTCTAGCAAAATACTGTGCTTTTCAAAAAACATTTGAAGGATTTTCTAAATAAAGAACAATTGTTATTTTGAAACTCATGAGAACACCAAGGATTCCAAAAATGCCACATTCTTTAGTGGGTGGTACACGCACTTGATCACTTCTTTTTTAACAAATGAATTGTTGTAGTTCAAATATTCTTTATATGAATATAAAAATCACATCATGGGCAATTGGCCAAAAAAAGAAAAAATGACTTCCAGAAAATTTAAATCATAACCCATTCACGGAAGGATTAAAGCAAGGCTGAAATGCCTGAAAGTGCAACAAAATGGCCAGCCTCCTCTAGTGAGGTAGTATTTAGGAAACCTCTTTGAAAACCTGCTTTCCATCAAATTTTTAACAACTCCTTTATCTACAAAAATACTTACAGTTTATAACTACCAATTATTTTTATTTTCATTGTCAAGTCAGCTTTAACGTCTGTGATAAAAACAAAGTACAAAAACTTGGTCCCTGAGGATACTGCTTACTTTATTACTCATTCCTTACTCAAACTCTAGATCTGTCAGGAGATAGCTGCTGTTCTTCAGGACAGGAAATTAATTCAGTTATAACAGATATCCACAGTGAAACGATTAGGCCACTTAGAGTCACTATAGAGTCTGGAACACCTGTTCTGAGCTTTAAGATCTTAATCAGGAAAAAAAAAGTTACAGAAAGAAAAACTACAAAAGGATAGAGAGTACTTGGAGATTAAGAATATGGATTTCTAACAGTACCACTGTGTTTACTAAATATACTTTATATTTGAAGAAATACACCACAGTTGTAAGAATTCTCTCTAGATCTGCCTTTTTGGGCGAAGGAAGGGAAGGGAAGCCCGTTAGTGTTTAGACAGTGAACCAAGAACATGAGGCTACATACATGCAATATAAAGTTTGCTTACACTAAATGACAAAGAGCTACCATATTACTTTGGAAACATACAATCATATCCTGGAGGAAAATATTCAGAAACTAAAGCCAGACACCACCAAAGAAAAGAAAAATCCATACTACTTTTGAGTTCTGAATTCAGAAGGCATCACTTGTCAGACAGGTGACTTCAACACAGAGGCGACTAACAGGATCTTTGGGCTGCTGCAGCTCAGCGATGAAATCAGTGATGAATTCTGAATGGATGAAGCTCATTTTTCAGCAAGAATGGGAGAGGGAAAAGTGGAAAAGAATAATTTGGGGCAGAAGATGCAAGAATAAAGCATGAAGTTTTGTAAATAACCCAGAGGGAAGAACTGAATCGTTTGGAATCGTGAAGTAGGGCAGGGTAGGGATATGGAAGTACACTGAAATTTAATTAAGGGGCTGGAAATAAATTCAACCACAGTAAATCCATATTTTGTAACACGTGACAAATAATTGAAGAAATAATCTCAAAATCTGTTACAAACGGCTTCTTTTCTAGAAGCTACCACAATTATTACCACAGAAACGCTGTTCTGTCTCAGCCAGGTCTCAAGGTAGCTAGTTCTACAAGAAAAAGCCTTTGAGGAGGGTAACGGCCTAGATTAATTTTGAAATGCATGGGTTGGCTAAATACACTGATTTGGTTATTTCCGGGGTAACTATCCAGACAAAGGGGTGCTAATCTGGAGTGTCCAGCCTGCGGGAGCGTAAACCCGTGGACTACCCCAGCGCTTGCTCATCTCACCTCAATCCCTCCCCGAGTGCACCTGGACTTTTAACCAACAGGTAAATCCAGCGGCAATATTCAAAAAACGGTTCTGAGCTCGGGCAGGAAAAGCTCTCTCCTGACTCCCAAAGCGGGTCAAACCAATTTCACCCCCGGCAACTGGTACCGCCGGGTTCGGTACGTTGAGTCCGTGGAAGCGCCTCCCAAGCCAGTCCCGCAATCGAAATCGCGGCCTGGAAAGGGCGGCCGGGCGGGGCCTATCTCCTCCCTGGCGCCCCGCTCTGCAGTCGAGGACCGGAGGGTTTTCTACTCCCAGCCCCAGGGTTGTGGAGCAGCTATAAAGGGAAGCGGCGAAAGGACAGCTGCGGAGCTCACCCCAGCTTCAAGGCATCGCGCTCCCGGGGGCAGCGGCGCCACCCCTGACCGCCGCTCAGACCCGCAGGCGGCGGCCTCTCGGTCTCGACCCGGTCGCACCTCAGTGACGCAAAGCCCCGCCCCAGCGTGTTGCCGGGGAGACGGTGCCTCAAGCTTCCTTTCCAGCGTTTAGTTCCGACTCTCACGCGGCGCTTCGCCTGAGCACGTTCGCGGCTAGCGCTCCGAGGCGGTCTGAGAGGAGGGGGTGCTGAGGGAGGCTCGGGAGAGACCTTGCCCGGCAAGCTCCTCGAGGCAGCGCCTCCATGGAATGGCCTTGGTACAGCCTGGCACGTTCCTGCCCTTGTTGGCGCCATCTGCGGAACGGGCTGTCTAGGGCCGAGCTGGTAACAAAGGCCGCACTGCAAGCTCCGGTTTGGGCTAGGGAATTCTATGCCACCGCTTACTAGGTCAACAGCCTCCCCTGATCGTAGGTGTACAAAGATCATCTCTTGTTTATCACAAAATGGGGTCAGTTAGGCTCACCACGTGGGTTGTCACGGAGTATAAATGAGCATTATGGACAGTAACTAGCACAGGGTCCAACCAAAATGGGGGTTGTGTTGATGGTAAGCCCTAATAAATGGGAGCTATTATTATTTCTAACACATATTGGCGTGTGTAGTCAATGATTGCCACCGTTCTTCACTAGTCATTTGTAGATTTAACCTGGGAAGAGCTAATATCTTCTAATTCTAAAGACAGATAATTCTTAAGAGGGTCTGGGACAGAGCTGGAGACAAATGTAGAACAAAGTACAAACACACACACACACACACCAGACTTACTGACCTGACAGACACTGGAGAAACCCTGAGAGTATGGCCCCCAGACACCCTTTTAGCTCAGTAATAAAGTCACTTCTGAGGTTCACCCTTTGGCCAAAGATTGTTGTTAGGTGCTATCAAGTCGGTTCTGACTCATAGCAACCCTATGCGCAACAGAATGAAACTCTGCCCAGTCCTGCACCATCCTTACAATCGATGTTATGCTTGAGCTCATTGTGGCAAAGGTTAGACAGGCCCATAAAACAAAACGTGACTAAATGGGCACACCAGCCCAGGGGCAAGGACTAGAAGGCAGGAGGGGACAGGAAAGCTGGTAATAGGGAACCCAAGATCAAGAAGGGAAGAGTGTTGACATGTTGTGGGGTTGGCAACCAATGTCACAAAACAACATGTGTACTGTTTAATGAGAAGCTAGTTTGTTCTGTAAACCTTCATCTAAAGTACAATAAAAAAAAAAGAAAAAAATTATTTACCATTTACTATGTGCCAAGCCCTGTTCTAAGTACTTAAATCAGTTGCCCTAGAGTCCACCCCAGCTCATGGTGACCTCATGTGTGTCAGAGTAGAACTAGAACTGTGCTCCATAGATTTTCAATGGCTGATTCTTCAGAAGTAGATCAACAGGTGTTTCTTCTGAGTTGCCTCTGGATTGGCTCGACCTCCAGCCTTTCTGTTAGCAGCTTAGCTTGTTAACTTTGTTCCACCCAGGGACTCCTCTAAGTACTTTAAAGGGGTCCATTCATTTCATCCTCATGGAAATTCTGTAAGGTAGGTATTATTCATATAGGCTTAGAGAAGTCAAATAACTTTTCCAAGGTCAAACAGCCAGTTTAAGGAGCAGAGCCAGATTCAAACACAAACAAATGAAACCCTTTTAATTCATGTTCTCAATTGCCTCAATAAGATGGTAAGACTTCATGAGGGCCCAGTCCATGTCTGTCTGTGCGTCATTGTCTCCCTGACAACCTGCATACTGCCTGGCATGAAGGCACTGCTCAATATTTGAATATTTGATGAATGTTTGAATACTGGGAAAACTAAGAGTTTAAAAATGAAGTATATATAATGATTTACTAAACTTAAAAAGGTCTAATTAAATTCAATAAGTTCCTGTAGTTCAAGCTAGTCTGGGCCTGGGAGTCAGGAAAATTACTCTGTACAAATTGCCTTCAATTAAACATTCTATTGGAGGTTCTAGTCAGTGGAATAAGATAAGAAAAAGGAGTAAAAGGCATCCAGATTGGAAAAGAAGAAGTAAAACTATATTTTCCATCTGGATGCCATTTATTTTTCTTGTTGTTTATTTGTAGATGACATAATCAACAATGTAGAAAATACTGTGGAATCTACAAAAAATAAATGTGTTTAGCAAAGTTGCAGGATACAAGGTCAATATACAACAGTCAATTCTATTTCTATATACTAGCAATGAACAGTTAGAAATTGAAATTTAAAAAATACCATTTAGCAGCAAAAAAAAAAAAACAAACTTAGAGATAAATTTGACCAATGATGTGAAAGACATGTAAATGAGAACCACAAAACACTGCTGAGAGAAAGAAGACCTACGTAAATAGATATACCATGCTCATGGATCAGAAGATTCAATATTGTTAAGATGTCATTTCTCCTTAAATTGACCTATAGATTGAAAGCAATCCCAATAAAAACGATAACAGGTTTTTTTTTTTTTTTTTTTGGTCAAAATTGCCAAGCTCACTTAAAACTTAAATGGAAATGCAAAGGAACTAGAATAAATAAAATTTTGATACAGAAAAACAAAGTTGGAAGGCTTATACTACCTGATTTCAAGACTTACTATAAAAAACTACAGTAATCAAGACAGTGTGGCATCAGTTTAAAGATAGGCGAACAGAGCAATGGAAAAGAATAGAGAACCCAGAAGTAGACCTATACTATATAGCCAATTGATTTATAACAAAGGTGCCTAGGCAATTCAATTCATTTGTAAACAAATGGTGCTAGAACAATTGGATAGCTGTATGCCAAAAAAAAAAAAAAAAAAAAAAGAACCTGATATTTACCTCGTACCACATACTTAAAATGGATCATACACCTAAATGTAGGAGCTAAAATTCTAGAAGGACGGAAAAACTTAGTGACCTTGGGTTTGGCAAAGACTTCTTAAACATGGCACAAAAAGCACAAACCATAAAAGAAAGAAAAAATTGTAACTTATTAAAATTAAACACTTTTACTTTTCAAAACACACTCTTAAAAAGGCAAGCTACAGACTGGAAGAAAATATTTGCAAAACATATAGTTGAAGGAGGACTTCTACTTAGAATATTTAAAGAATTCTTAAACTCAATAAGAAGACAAACAATCCAATTTTTTTAAATGAGCAAAAGATTTGAACACATAGTTCACCAAAGAAGGTAGACAAATTCCAAATAAGCACATGAAAAAATTTTAACATGGTTAGTCATTGTTATTGTTAGGCACTGTCAAGTCTGTTCCAACTCATAGCAATCCTATGTACAACAGAACGAAACACTGTCGGGTCCTGCTTCATCCTCACAATCGTTGCTATATTTGTGCCCATTGTTGTAGCCACTGTGTCAATCCATCTCATTGAGGGTCTTCCTGTTTTTTGGTGACCCTCTACCAAACATGATGTCCTCCAGGGACTAGTCCCTCCTGATAACATGTCCCAAGTATGTGAGATGAAGTCTTGCCATCCTTGCTTCTAAGGGGCAGCTGGCTGTACTTCCAAGACAGATTTGTTCGTTCTTCTGGCAGTCCATGGTGTATTCAATATTCTTCGCCAACACCATAATTCAAAGGCTTCCATTCTTCTTTGGTCTTCCTTATTCATTATCCAGCTTTGACATGCATATGAGACAATTGAAAATACCATGGCTTGGGTCAGGTGCACCCTAGTCCTCAAAATGATATCTTTGCTTTTTAACAATTTAAAGAGGCCTTTTGCAGCATAGTTGCCCATTGCAATGCGTTGTTTGATTTCTTAACTGCTGCTTCCATGGGTGTGGATTATGGATTCAAGTGAAATGAAACCCTTGTCAACTTCAATCTTTTCTCTGTTTATCATGATGTTGCTTATTGGTCCAGTTGTGAGGATTTTTGTTTTCTTTATGTTGAGGTGTAATCCATTACAGAAGGCTATAGTCTTCATTAGTCGTTAGGGAAATGCAGATTAGAACTACAAGGAGATATCACTGCATACCCTAGCCGCTAGAATGGCTAAATTAAAAAGACCATACCAAGTGTTGGCAAGGATGTAGAGCAACTGTAACTCTCATATACCCCATGTGGGAATGTACAATGTTACAACCACTTTGGAAAGGAATTTGGTCATATCTTATAATACCAAACATACACCTAACATATGGGCCAGCCATTTCACTCCTAGGTATTTACCCAAGAGAATGAAAGCTTGTGCTCATACAGACTTGTACATGAATATTCATAGCAACAGTGTTTGTAGTAGGCTCAAACTGGAAACAACCTGGAGACCCATCAACAGGCGAATGGAAAACAAAGTGTGGTACAGCCACATAATGGAGTACTACTCCACAATAAAGGAATTAACAATTGACACATTCAACAATGTAGGTGAATCTCAAAATAAATATGCAGAGTGAAACAAGCCAGACAAAAAAATATATGTACTGTGTGATTCCATTTATATATAAAAGTCTCAAAAATCCAAAGTACTTTATAGTGACAAAAAGCAGATCAGTGGTTGCCTCGGGTTGGGAGTAAGGGGATGGATGGGTGGGGATGAGTGAGAGGGCGGTATCACAAAGTGGCAGGAGGAATCTTTTTGGAGTAATGGATATGTTCATTACCTTGATTATAGTGATGGTTTCACAGGCGTATTCATATGTCAAAACTCAAGTTATATACTGTAATCATATGCCATTTATTATGTGCCAATTATACCTCAATAAATTTGTGAAAAAAAAAAGAGAGAGACATATCTAATTACACTTTAAAAGGCTCTGTATTTCAGCTTAATCTGAGCCTGGAAGTCAGGAAAATCACTCTGTACAAATTACCTTCTATTTTATAAAATGGGTCCAGTATTTATAATCTTTTTCTACCTCACGGAGAGTGTAGTAAGAATGGTACTAAAGGAGAGACTAAAATATTTTAAAATTAGTGTAACTAATGACATCTCTTGATAGTTCCTTCTCATCACTGCAGCATTTTTAACTTTGCAAAAGCATATTAGCTAGAATGTAAAAAAAGAAGACGAAAGTAATAAGGATTACTTTATTAAGAATTAAAAACTCGTAATAGAATATATTAGAAACCTCTATGGAATAGGAACTGTGATGTTATTTTGTAGAAGGAGAAGGAAATCTTTATTTTTCTTACATATAAAAAAAAGTGTAGGAAAGTATTTGTAGGAAGCCCTAAATACAAATAGTAAGATTTATGGAAGAAGAAACCTCTAAGTTAATTCTTTTATAAGAAGAATGATTCTTTGGTAATGCATCTTGTAATTCATGTGTATTCAGATTTTTCTAGTTTATGTAGGTATTTTCTAGTTAAAGGGAACACAGAAGTTCCAATAAAATTGTAGTAAACACTGTCCTGTAGTGAAGACCAGGAAATTTTAAGAAACTTTAAAAATGGCATATTTTCTCTAGGAAAGTACGTCCAATGCCTCTGCCTTTTTTTATAAGGTCACTAAACATCTGTGACAGGACTGTAGGAATATGTGAGGGAGACTTGGAACAGCTATGGATTGTAAACCTTTTTAACTTCCTGTATGTAATTCATTGAATCATAAAGTGGAAAAATCATCTGGTCTAATAACATTCTTCTTTTATAGATGAGGAAACTGAGATCCAAAGATGGGAAGTGACTCATCTAAGACTACAGAGCAAGTTAATTAAACTGGGTTAGAATCCAGATTTCCTGGCCAGTAGTCTAGTGCATTTCCCCAGGATTCATGGCTGCCTTTAATTGTATCAGTGTAGGATACAGCGGAACAAGCAGTCACCTACAATTAAGATTAAAGCTCCATCATCTTCCAGGATGCTGCACTTTGAGGTTTTTTATATCTCACTGAGCCTGCCCTCCTGGCTTCTACTTAAGCTGTATCCTCAGTCCTCTGCTTTTATTTTTAAGCATTTGGGGAGCTCATGTATTCTTAACTTCAACCATCACCTGTATTCAGATGATTTCCAAATCTAGATTGCCAGTTTTTATTTTTCATTGATATTCCAATCCTACATTTTTATGGAATATCTCCCAGAGGAACAAACGGACCACAGTGATAGCACCCTGAGCTCCACAACTTCTGATTCAAAATGACTCCAGCATTCCTTCTGGGCTTCCAGGCTAATCCTATACTTTCTTTAAAAATGTCTCCTGGTTTCATTTTTTTTTTAAAGTTCTCAGGCACCATTCCATATGTATGATCTCATTTAAGCTTCACTACAGTCTTAAAAGATAGATGATAAAAGGTAGAAACCATTATCATCTCAATTTTACAGAAAACAGGCTTAGAGAGGTGAAACAACTTGCTCAAGGTCTCATAGTTTATAAATGGCAGAACATGGATTCAAATCCATTTTGTCTATTCCAGAGCCTTAGGTTTTAGCTACTGCATCATACTTCTACCCTTGGGATTAACCCATTCCATACTATCATCTCAATCTAAGGTCCTCATTATCTCGCAGGTAGATCTAGTTAATACCCACAGATCAAAGAGAGAAGACCACTACTTAGGCCCTTTTCCTCCTTCACTCCCTGAGAACTGGGATGAAGCTGATGAAACTTAAAAGACTGACAAACCAGAGTTTCAAACTCATACAAGGCTAGGCAGGTGATGTAAATAAGTAAAATGGGCTGGGTGTGGAAAAAAGGTACCAGTATTACAAAATCCATAAGGAATGACACATTTACTTTAGCGTTAGGGTACAATAGAGAGTGGTGAGGACTGTGGTCAAATGGAGAAATGATCCATTTAAAGGGAGCAGCCACTATTCAGCATAACTTTTGCTATAAGGGAATATGGGTTCTCTATCTTCAGATATTCCTATTTTTCAAGGGAACCCAGAAATATAAATATGTGAAATCTCTTAATTTTTAATTCTTGGCAATTAAACCCAATTTTAAGGTAATACTCTGTGAGCCAACCAGTAAAGCCTATGCTGGCAGGTCATGACCGCTGGGCTAGAAGAATCATGGAACTGTGGGGTCACTGGCTAGGGGAAGAAGATATTAATAGTTTGAGAGGGAAGACTAGAGAGAGGGAAAGCTAGAGAAGCAGAACAAATGGGCTATTCTGAATCTCTGGCTCCCCTTGTGAACCCTGAAACAGGTTAGAATGTCAAACCTGAATCCCAAGTAAAGGACTGATTTATGTGTATGTACCTGACAAGCTTAAAATAAGACTGTTTGGGCAAGAATGGCCGCACATGGTGGTGTACATACTGTTGGGTTTACGTATGTTTCTTTTTTAACAACCAAAGTCATCCCTCTTTTGCAAACAACAGAGTGTGACTTGGTCCTTCAATTTTGTATGAAAGGTATAATGTATCTAAGTAAACAAGAGAGCAAAGAAGGTTTCTAATTGCTTTTATTTTTTCAGTCCATATATTTCTGCACCTCTCAGGCTCTTCTTGCTGGAATAGGAGAGCTAGTAATACATTTGTTAACGGCATAAAAAATGTGCTTTGATATGCAGAGGTAATAATGTACTTCTTAGGTATGTTAATAATAATTTAAGGTTAGGATGGTTGCCATTTAGAGAAAATAAAGAATAGATTAGTGTTAGCAAAATAACATCAGTTTTGGAAGTGGATAACATAGGTATATCAAAAATGTAAAAAAATCAGTTTCAGATAACATTCTACTATATGCAATTTTAAAAATAACATTCAATTACAGAGTGTAACACCTTGCACAGTGCCTGATATATAGTAGATGTAAATGTTTGTTGAATTTTATTATTTCTTAACATAGTAATTTTCCTCAGTAATAATTTCTGTTACTCAGATAAAAGTACAGCTTTTTTTATCTGAGTTTTAAATCTTAGTTTTTAAGAGAGTATTTTTTTTCTTGTAAAAATAGATTGTTTCTTCTAGAGAAAATAGCAGCAGTAATAGAGAGAGATTAAAGAAAGTGTGCGTATGTTATAAAAAGTGATTCCAACTCAAATTATTTGGAGAAGAATGCTTTGACCCTGTCTGTGTTTGTAGTTCCTGCTGAAAATATACTGTCAGTGTCTTTGGCTTCATTCTTTTTATCTATTTATTTTGCCTTTACAGAGATTATACCTCTAGTCACATGAATCTCCATGGCCTTCATTTGCTAAACTTTCCTTCCTTCCTTTTGCTCTTGCCTAGCTCAGAAAGACATGCCAGAGTGGTGTAAGTGTTTCTCTTTCTGATCTAAGAAAGGATCTGGGCTGTGAAGTCAGTAGAGAAAGCGTGGATGGACTCAGTGGCTCTTTGGCTCCCAACTCATCTATTCCCAGCCAGCGTAGAGGGTAGAGACCTTTTTGCAAATGTGTACTGATGAACTATTTTTGCTTCTTGGGCTTTGCAAAATTTCTTTCTCCCACTGGGACTTTATTAGGACATAATCAGGTTAGAAAGGCTGTGGAAAGCTTTGGAGGTAGGAAGATAGGATCCAGAAAGGATTATAGTAAGAAGAAGAGAGTTTCCTTTGATGAACTCCATAGTCTAAAGGCAGCCTTGAGCTAATTCCAGTTAGAAACCAAGGGTGGACTTTCTTCTTTGGTTCTTTGGCCCTCTTGGTTTCCTCAGCTGGGGACAGGATATTTAGGCAAGAAACAAGCCAGCCTTAGGTTTGTCCTCTCATTTCTCTCTCATCTAAACTTCAGCTTCCAGGTACCGCACTGTAGCTTTGGGTGGACTCTTGGAGTCTTCTGTCTTTTTACCCATTTCCTTTGATTCCTCAGTAGGGTTGCTATCATCACCTTTCTCCTTCTGCTTACTCTTGTTTGTAAAAGGGAAGGCCTTCACATACCTTTAGGCACAAACATAAAATTAAAGTGAGACTTTCATGTAGCACACATAGCAATAGACAGTGCTTTATCTGTGATGGCACATGTTGGCAGTGTACACTGGGTGCCTTCATTTCAGAGTGATGCTAATACACACATGCACAAATACTTTAACACATCCTCACCTTAATGGATTCATTTAAATAAAATAATAAGTTAACAAGCCTAACTTTAGGCTGACCTCAGAACCCTTGCACCACAACCAAGAATAAGACCAAATAAAACATGTAGTTTTTCCCCAGATGCCAATCTTTTCTTTTTTCTTAATTTTCAAAGGAATAGCCTTTGACCTATATCTAAAATCTGGATGAAATGCATATGCTGAAAAAGTAGGAAAGATTGGGTGGCTGGGAGGTGAGAGGTGGGAGATAATTTATAATGTAAGAGGACCGGCATCTCCAGTTTGACCAAGAAAATGCCAGTAATAAGACAGGGATATGACAAATTCCAAGACTAGCAATGTGCTAGCAACCCCACCTTTTCACGTAGCAGACTGCAAGACCAGCTGCAGCAGCAAAGAAGAGGAGAGCAAGTACCAGCAGAGCTGTGGGAACACCTGGAGGAAACAGAGATATGGCCTGTTGGTCTTTCACTTATACGTTGTCATGTGTTGCTCTTTTAAAGATGCATCTTTACAAATTATTGAAATAAGAGCTAGTGTAGGAGAAAACCCTTCTCTGAGACCACATACGGGTCACTCATGGTGTTTGGCCCATATCTGCTCCTTTGCTTCCTGCTCCTTGGCCCTGCCCCTCAGGCTTGCCTCTATTCTGTAAGTTACAGAATGACAGAAGGAGTTCATTTCCTCTCTGCAGAGCTAATTAAGTGCAAGACTCTCTATTGAAGAACAAACTTCCTAGTAGAAGGCCTTGAAGATATATATATATATATTTAAAAGAACTTCTACATATTAACAGATAGTGAATTACAGTAATTTATTTTTTAAAGTCTTTGAGGCTGTTCTAGCCTCACAGTATTTAGTTTAATTATTAAGGCTCTTTACAGCTCTCAAGTTCCATTACTTTTTGAACGTTGAGTTTGCATTAAGATTTTATTTGTATTTGCCAGGTCCTCAGTGACCAATCTAGAGACAGGCTATCTTGGATGTATTGCCTGTTATATACAAATACATAATACAGACACAGAAAGCTTTTACCTCCAAACTCAGCAACTTCATTCTTGAATGCTGCTTGACTTCCAATGTATGAATCACTTCCTGTAGCTGTGGCACTAGTTTCCATAAAAACTTCCGTTACGCAAATTAATTTTCGTTTCCGTGGAGTAGAAGTGGAAGCCGGTGTAGGAGCAGTAGTAAGAGCAGGGGCAGAGGAAGGGGATGATATTGAGTATGTAGTGTCACTGACGTTAATTTCTGTTGTGTATGTTGAAGTTTGAGTGTTGAATATGAGATATTTGGTGGTGATAATTTCTGGAAGGCATGAGTTAATCCGAGTATCTGTCACAAGAGGGAAGAATGAAACAAGTAAGTATTACAGAAAGCTCCTATCTGATTCTTCTGCCTCCAGTCTTACTTTCTTCCAGTCCCTCTACACTGTAGCAGGAACAATCTTACCAAGATGTAAATCTAGTCATATCGCTTCCTTCCTTAGAATCCTTCAGTGACTGCCCCCTCCTGTGTGGCCTATAAGGCTTTCCATGATCTGGCCCTGCTGACATCTCCAGTCTCATCTGATCAGTCTTTCTCTCAATGCTCCAGTCAAACTGAAATTCCTTTAGTTTTTGACATGTTTTCTCTCACATCCAAGCCTTTGGCTGCGATGCTTTCTTTACCAATTAAACTCTTTGCCTCCTCATTCTTTAGCTCTTACTCACAATTCAGGTCTCAGATTGAACGTTTCTTTCTCAGGCTGACTTGTTGATTAGATTGGGACCCTATGCATATGTCTAGTACCACCATATACTTCTCTTGTTGTAGTTTTTCATCACACTTTTCTCCACTGGGCTGTCATCTCCCTGGAAGCAGGAACCCTGTCTATCTTGTTCATCATGGTATATGTATTGTGCATGGTGCATAGTGCCTGCTCAATAAATATTAGAAGAGGAAAGGAAAAAAAGGAAAGGAAGGAAGGAGTAGATGGGATCAAATATACACACATGACACCACCTCAAGAAAAGGATCTTCCAAAGCCAGACTTCTCAGTGCTCATCAAAAAAAGTTAAAATAAAAAAAGTTAGCGGGGCGGGAAGAAGAGCAGGGATCTGGGTTTGCTTTCAAATGTATTGTTTGTGGCAGAGAGGAAGCTAACATTTGTTGAGTGTCTTACTCTGAGTCAACCATGGTACTCGATGTTTAAATAGTTATCCCATTATTTAACAATTTATCAGACACTAATTTATATAGGAGGAAATTGAAGTTCAGAGAAATTGAGTAACTTACCCAAGGTCCCATACCTAATAAATGGCAGAACCATGCAATATATTATTATAATATAAAGCTGCATTTATTTTAAATCCCTAGTAATCTGTGGCAGCAGTAGATAGCATCTGCTGGAATGTTAGCTATCAAGTACATCATTCCATTAACACAATTCATTTTTGAAAATTAAATAAATTACCAACCAAGGTCATGGATACTACTGATAAAACATTTTGAGCACACATACATTAAGTCAGTAGTATTCCACTGTATGTCTGTTTGTGCTACAATTTGTTTATCCATTCATCCATTGGTGGTCTACCCCAAACTTTTAGCTACATTTCCCGTTCTTGAGCATATGCTAAATTCTTCTCTTAGGAAATGAACGTTTTTGAATTATTGGTGGCAAAAAACATTGAATACAATATACTATGTTGGGAACTAGAAATACAGAGACAAATAAGGCGTGATTCCTGCTTTCCAGAAGTATTTTGATAAGGGTAGGGGGAGATTACTGGGGATCCACAGAGAAGATGGCATTTGGGGAGGGTATGGAGGAATGATGCATTCATTCAAGAAATATTCACTAAACACCTACTCTATGCCAGGCATTGTTCTAGGTGTCAGGGACATGATGCAAGTAAGACAAAGTCCCTGGTTTCAAGAAGCTTACATGCTAATGAAAGGATAGGGATAATAAAAAGGAAATAAAACATAAATTTCAGAGGATGATAAGTGGTGAAAAGAAAAGAAAATTAAACACGTAAGGATTAAACCAGTAGGGGTGAAGAATGGGGCATAGACAGGTGTGGATTAACCAGTAAGAAAGGTATGCACAGGTTTATAGTGAGCAAGGTACATACAGACTTAATTGTGTTTACTTACTAATCTGTAGTGCACAATTTCACATGGGTTTCATCATAATTGTGCGCTACAGATTACTGACGAAGCACAAGTAAGCCCATGTGTACCTTGCTTATTGGGTAATCTGTCCCTGGGCACAGATATTTTGGATAGGCTGATAAAAGAAGGCCCCTTTGGCGAGGTGATATTTAAGCTGAGACCTGGACGGTGAAAAGTAGCTAGTCATTGAAGATCTAGAACAAAAGCATTCCAAATAAAGAGAACAGAAAGTTCAAGAGTCTGAAGTAGAATAAACTTAGCATGTTTGAGGAATTAGAAAACCAGCAGGGCTGGAACTGAGTGACAGTTCATCTAGTATGGAAGAGGGAATAACATATTCTAGTTAATGGGAACAGCGTGGTCCAAGAGTCCAGAAGTTTGAAAGTGTCAGTATGTCAGAAAAATGACAAAGAACACGGTGTGGCTGGAGTGTAGGGTGTGTATACGATTGGGAATGAGAAAGACTGCAAGCAGGAGATGAGACTGGAAAGATAGACTGAGACCAGAGTATCAAGATTCGCGGTTATCATGTTAGAGCATTTGGAATTATTCTGTAGGGGAGAGAATTTTCAACTGAGGTCCACAAACCTCCCAGTACGGTATACAAAATGTTAATGAAGCCTCATGGTTTATATAATACTCTCAAATGGGAGGTCAACAAAAGCTGTAGAGCAGGGGGTAACATAATTATCAGTGGAGAGTGACATGCAGAAGTGAAGGAGTATAATTTGAGAGTAATTGCACAGAACTAGGAGAATCCAGAAGTATCTGGAACCCTAAAACTTAGAGATCTTCTAGAGGAAAGTGATTCTGAATCCTGGCTGCACATCAGAACCATTTGGAAACCATTTTAAAAATATTGATACCCAGAACCCACCCGAGGCCTGGTATGTTATATGTGGGCATCACCATGGAAGGTGTTTCATGGGAGTAGGATGGCACAATATTGTTAGCTCAAGATTTAAATCCCATCTCTGTCTCTTATTCGAAAGTAGAAATGATACACTTGTTTCATTTAACCCATTACCGTTGAGTCCATTCGATTCTGATTCATAACGACCCTATAGGGCAGAGTAGAACTGTCCCATTGGGTTTCCAAGGCTGTAATCATTGAATTTCCAAGACTGCCGCATCTCTCTCCTGTGGAGTGACTGGTGGGTTCAAACCATCGACCTTTCGGTTGGCAGCCGAGTGCTTAATCACTGTTCCACCAGGGCTCCTTTGTTTCATTTTCCTGAGGATTAATGAGATAAATGTCTAGGCCTAGCAGAATGTATGAGCAATAATAGATAAGGTGTATAAGAATTCATTTCCTTCGCCTATCTGTTCATAAGTGAGACTTGGATAAAAAGTGCAAGTTAGCCAGGTAATGAAGAGGATGAGTGTTGTGACAGAAGGAACCACACGAGCAAGGTCTTGAAACAGCATTGTGTATGAAACCATTAAAAGCATTTTGGTCCGATCCCCAAAGCTCACAAAGATAGCAATAAAGAAAATGAGTATAAGGGTTAGAGTAGGGTTCTGGTAGAATTAGGGTAACTCTGATCCCCAAACCTCACAAAAACAGCAATAAAAAGGAAAAAAAAAAAAGAATAAGGTTTAGGATTAGCATTAGAATGAGGATTAGGGCAACTCTGATCCTCACAAATTTGGCAAAAACACACACATTTTGGACATTCAAGCTTCTATCCTGAAAATACATCTCCATAAATATGAAATGACATATTTGCAAGGTTATTTAACTCAGTATTACTGGAAAAATATTGGAAATAAACCAAAAGTCCATCAATAAAGAACCTGTTGAATAAACTATCACACATCTACACAATGAAGTGTTGTACAGCCATAAAAACAACTGAGAAATATTTCTATGAACTGATACAGAGTGATTTCTAGGATTTAAGTGAAAAAAGCCATGTACAGAGTAGTGTATATGGTATGCTGGTTTTTGGTAATAAAGAAAGGAAAAGAAGACCACGTACATACTCACACACACACACACACACACACTGCAAAAAGCAACACAAAAGGATAAATCAGAAATGAATGAAAATGGTGGGTGTGAACAGGGTAGAAAGGTTGGGAATGAGACTTTTCTTAGTATATTTTTTTAAATATATTTTTGGCCCTTGAATCATGAAATTGTTTTACCTATTCAAGAAAATCAAAATAGGAGAAAATTCAAGCTCTAAAATTGATCACAAACAGAAGCAAAAGAACCTAATATATTTCAAAACGATTATATAGTCACACAAAGTTGTGAATTTCTTCAAATCGCTTTTACACACAATTCTCTGTGTGCAAAAGGAGTATCTTTGAAGAATTGAAAAAAAATTTGAAAGAAATTTAAATTTCACTCAGTAGGGTTATTACTTCTAATAATATTGATTCTATAATTTTTGAAATTATTGTAGGATAAGAAGATATATCAATATTTAATTGGTAACCAAGACTCCGCATATAAGGGAAGAGAGACACATATAAAACAAGGAAACAAGGTAAACTAAGAAAAAAAAACTTGAATTGTTAAATTTAGTTGGAAATAATAATATAAACTCATAATTAAAAATATATATTTCCTATCTTTCCACTAAAAAGAACTGAGAAGCAATGAAAACTCCAGTAGTACTGAAGTTGAGGATCCAGGTCTTGGTTTTGAATTTCCATCCTCCATCAAAAGGAACCAGGGCCCCTTGGAGAAATGACTGATTCCCTAACTAGAGCACAGAAAGTACAAATTGAGCCTGGGACATGTTATTATGTCAGAAAGGGAAGTATTCAAATATTAGTGGGATAAAAGACACAAGAGTTAAACAGAAGGGGCTCCCAGTGGCCAAACTTGGGACAATTTGAGCATCCAAGGAATAATCACGATTGTAAAATTGGTATAACACTCCGAATAAGTAAAATGCCATGAGTCCATGGTAAAAAGTGGAGGAAGGGATGAGACGGAAAGATTGATTCTTCCTTATTGAAGAATGCCAGCTAATACATGGACTAGGGAGGATAGATTGAGAAAATCGCCATTTTGCAACCCCTCCCACCCCCCACATAATAGCTGATTCTGGCAAGGATCATCAGTGGTTGCCTAAATCATTAAGAAAAAATCATTAGGTTGTCGGGGATCAGGATATTTGCATGGTGCCAAAATATCACACTATAGATTACTTAACTAATTGCAAAGGAGAAAACAAATCTTTATAATGTCATTGGAGATATCTGATGATAGTCACCAACTTAATCAAATAATCAAACAGCATAACTGATAGTGGGGACATCCTAACATTATATGCCTCTGCTGTGATGTAATTTGAAGTATACAATATCATCTATGAAGTATTCTTGCCAAATATATTGAACATGAATCGAATCAAGACGCTAGACCTAACATTCAGCACACAGGGATTATAGGGAATGGGAATACAAGTTAAAGGACACCATGAGAAAACAGACAAATCAAAGCTCTTTTCCCCTGGCTTCTTCTTGTTTAGTCCATAGGACTGGGTGTCATATCATCACACTGACAGCTGGCAGGAAGGCTAGGCTATTGGACAGGCATGGGCTGGCTATGAGATAATAAGTAGGCATGTGAACCACTAAATGCACTGTACACATTTGCTTCCTTCCCTTCTTCCTGTTTGTCTTATAGGATGGGTGGGTGGGTGAATGGGGTGGGGGAGGTTCAGTCTTCTGGGATGTCCTCTCCCTTTTTTTGCCAGTCACATTTTCCCTAATTCTGCCTCCTCTAGCCTGGTCAAGTAGGTTCCTGGGTGATGCAAATGGTTTGCACTCGGCTACCAACCAAAAATTTGGTGGTTCAAACCCACCCAGCAATACTGCAGCAGAAAGTCCTTGTGATATATGCTTCCATGAAAAGGTTACAGCCAATAAAATCCTATGGAGCAGTTCTACTCAGTAACACATGAGGCTGCCTTGAGTCAAAATCACTTCAACAGCAACAGGTTTTAGCCTGGTCAGAAAGATATTGTCTCTGCTGCCCCTCAAGGTGGCTCTTTCTAGACAAGTCACAGAGTTAGAGATACCAGGGGAAAACACTCCAAGTGGATGTGACTCACCAGATGAGTTGTAGCAATAGGCCCTGAACCTTTGATGATCTAAAACCTTCCAAGCCAGGACACCAATCCCATTCTTCCCACATTTGGGGTTTGGGAGAATCCGAGGGATGACCACTGAGGACCCATCTTCAACCCATCCATAGCTGTAACAGAATGCACATTAGTTGAGTGGACAAATGATTAGCAGTCATCATCTCTATTGCTAAACAAGAGCCTAGAACCAGGAGAACTCCAGCAATGGTACTGGAGCCAGCCATTTCTCACCTGCAAGTCTCAAAGCCATACTTCCGTGCTGTTTCAACCTGGGCTTTGCTGGCCAGAGTTAGGCCCAGTAGCCTACATGCCTCCTTGGCGTCTGTGAAATTCAGCTGCTCAGCTGTCTTTTTGCCCACAAGGGTGATTCCCACAATTCTGCATGGCACCAAGATGGAAACCTCTGCAAAGGAATCATAGATCCTCAGTGTGCTGCTGTCCTCATCCCCACCCACTGGCTCTCCTTCCTAGCAGAGCATTAATGTCTTGATTCATCAGCGTGGCTGGGAGTGGGGTCTAGAAAAAGCAGGGCACAGGCTGGGCATTTCCCAGAAGGGCAGCCTGCTGGGTTAGATGGTTGCTTGCTCTGGTACAAGCTGCAGATTTCACCAGATGGAGGTCCATCTTATCCTACTGCATTAATGTGACTTGTTTATCATGTAGGGGCTTTGGATACCAGTTCTTTGGATGGTTCTAGGTGATGCAGTTGCTGCAAGCCTTTCTAGAGTCTATAAAATGAAGGGTCTAAGACTTTAAGATAGAATTCAGAGCTCTGATTAATAGTAATACTCCAAATCAATGTGAGTTTTTATTGTTGTTAGTTACCATCAAGTCATTTCCAACCCATGGTGACCCTGTGTGTGCAGAGTAGAACTGCTCTATAGGGTTTTCAAGGGTGTGAACTTTTAGAAGCACATCACCAGGCCTGTCTTCCAAGGCACCTCTGAATGGGTTTGAACCACCAACCTTTCATCTAGTAGTGGAGCGCTTAATCATTTGAGCCACTCAGAGACTCTTAATGTGAGTGGGGATGCCATTATTTCTGAGATGGGCTGAAAATATTGCACCTGGAATAAAAGAATGTGGGCTCTGTCAGTTCCAAGTTGTCTCTGACCATTGGGGTGCGGGCTTACTCAGAAGTCCATAGAGGAGTGGGGCAGTGAGCCTTGTACTGACTTTGATCTGTGGCAGAGAAACTAAGACTTAAACTTAGAAGTGAGGATGGTGAGACTTCGTCTCACATACTTGGGGCATGTTATCAGGAGGAACCAGTCCTTGGAGAAGGATATCATGCTTGGTAAAGTACAGGGTCAGTGGAAAAGAGGAAGACCCTCAACAAGATGGATTGACACAGTGATTGCAACAATGGGTTCAAACATAGCAATGATTGTGAGAATGGTGCAGGACCGGGCAGTGTTTCATTCTGTTGTACATAGGATCGCTATGAGCCAGAACTGACTTGACAGAACCTAACAAAAACATCAACAATAGAGTTTTAGAGTCAGACCCGGGCTTGAATCTAGGCTGTGTTTCTAGCTAGCTTTGTGACCTTAGGCTAGTTACTTCATCTCTTTGTACCTCAGTTTCTTTATTTATAAAATTGAAAGAATAACTATATACTTCATAGAATGTGAGAATTAAATGAGTTAATTCTAATAAAAATGCTAAGCATACTGCCTGCCACATAGTAGGTACTCAATAAATCATAGGCAACATTATCATTATGTTATCTTCAAAGCATTTGGGTTTTAGTCTCCTAATGATTTATCCCTCTGGGGAAGATTAGGCAGCTTAACAGTTTAAGATGTGAATCATATATTTACTCATAACCTAATGGGGTCAAGAGAACTTTGGGTTCTGGGATTTATAGACCTGTATGAAATAGCCAAGTTGCATTACATTTGGGTACATTATTCCTATTGGCCTTCATTCATGAAAGTCAATGAAAGGGCATTTCAACCTCCTAAGTGATTGCTTACACATAACTGCATTAGATGCCCAATCAAATACTTTGACCACTTTCTAGGTTAGTGTTTAAAGGGAGTTTCTCCCTGCAAACATGGGAAGGAGCATTTCCAAGTTCTCCAAAACAACCATACTGTGCTCTGGAGCAGGAAGTAGAGGACAGGGATATGTACGTAAAGTACAGTATTTGAGGATGGCTTTGTTTGTGACCAGACCCTACTCACACCAAGAGACACCAGAGTCAACACCTTAACGTGAATGTCTGTGACTTGGGTGGCAGAACAGCTTCTTATAACTGTATGTACAAATATTCATACCCGTACCAGTAAAGACATTGATTAAAAAAAAAAAAACCAAACCCAGTGCTGTCGAGTCGATCCCGACTCATAATGACCCTATAGGACAGAGTAGAATTGCCTCATAGAGTTTGCAAGGAGCGCCTGGTGGATTCGAACTGCAGACCCTTTGGTAAGCTGCCATAGCACTTAACCACTACACCACCAGGGTTTCCCTGACATTGATACTAATACTAATACCAACACTGATCATCCGTTGATGTTACTACATGCCAGACACTATCTTTCGTTTAATTTATTGTGCTTTAAGTGAAAGTTTACAAATCAAGTCAGTCTTTCATACAAAAACTTATATACACCTTGCTATGTACCCCTAGCTGCTCTCCCCCAATGAGACAGCATACTCCTCCTCTCCATCCTGTATTCCCCGTGCCCATTCAAGTTGCTCCTGTCCCCCTCTGCCTTCTCATCTTGCCTGCAGACAGGAGCTGTCCACATAGTCTCATGTGTCTACTTCAGCCAAGAAGCTCACTCCTCACCAGTATCATTTTCAGACATTGTTTCTTTTAACAGAAAATTGAGGCTCGGGGAGATTAAGTGACTTTCCTAAACCCAAAGACATAGAGATACTAGGTGGCAGATTGGGGGCACAAATCCAATTACGCCTGACTCTAAAGCTCCAGTTCTATCTCCTACTGTTCTACACACACACGTGCACACACACACACACGTAGAGCTAAACTCTCCAAATACACTACTTGTCCTGGAGTTTTCCTCATTTAGCTACACACACACACACACACACACACACACACACACGGAGAGCTAAACTCTCCAAATACACTACTTGTCCTGGAGTTTGCCTCATTTAGCTCATGGGTGTGCTGTTGTGCAAACCTCTACGTCTGCTTCTTTGGGAACTGCCTGCAGAGAAGGTTTATTAATTACACCATAAAGAGGTTTTGCTACTCTCTCATCATACTTCATTTTTACTCTAAAAATTATTTTGAGTGATAACAGATCTATTCTCAGAAAATAGACCTAGCTTTGAATATTTCTTCTATTCTTTCCTGGCTGTGGGACATTGGGCAAGTCAGTAGTCTCATCTGTAAAATGGGGATGATTGTATCTTCCTCAGAGGATTTTTGTCAGAATTAAGCTAGATAACTTATACCTAGCAGAGGCAGGGCCCACAGTAGGCAGTTAGCAAACATTAGTAATTTTTATGCTTTTCTATTTCATTTAGGAAAAAAAACAAGCAGGGATTAGAGTCCAAGGGATACTCCAGTAACCCCTACAATAGGAGTTCTTAGGAGACAGCAGGCTAGTAGAAATAGTCTATGCTTAGGAATCAGACCAGAATTCACATCTAAGCTTTATTATTTACTGCCTGCATGACATTGGGAAAGTAACTTGGTCTCTCTAAACGTATTTCTTCATCTATAAAAATATCTTGTTGAGAGGCTTAAATGAATTTATACACACACAAACACACATACCTAACTAATCTGTGTGTCTATGTAACAGGTCCTCAAAAATACTACTCCCCATCCCATCCTTCCACCTTCATCAACCATCTTATTCCTCAGTCATAGTTCTGAATAACTTTTGGTTGTTTCCAAAAATTTAATTTCCTTACAAAACTTTGCTATTATTGAGGATGGTCCAAAGAGAGTGATAGAGTCGTTTTCAAAGGACAATTTCCAAAATAGCTTGAAAAATGGCAGCATTGTGGTAATAGTGTATAGTCTCCCAAAGGGGATTTCGAAGAGGACAAAACTCACCTGAAACTAACAGTTTTGGTATTTGGAAACAAACAATTCCTGTGACCTCTCTTATAAAATTAAATATAACAATATATGAATCAATTCTGGATCTCAGTTCTGTTCCCAACATATTTATACCCTAGGGCATCTTCCAGCATAGGAACGCACAATTTTCCTGCTAAAGTACTCAAATAAATATTCATTTGCCCAGAGCTGTAATGAGTGATTTGTGGTTACAACTTTTTGCCGATAGCGCAGAATGAGGTTTCCATTTAGGCATTTCAAAAATCCAGAAATCTCTTTATTTCAAAGTCATTCTTTTGGTGGAGAGCTTATGGCTAGCTTTCAAACCTATATTTTCAAAGATTTTTTTCTGTTAATTTGCTACTGATTGCATATTAAAAAGATTACATTCAATCTATAGTATATTGTGTGGATGGCAAAGGACTGAGCAGTATTTTGTTCTGTTCTACATAGGGTCGCTATGAGTTGGAACCGACTTGACAGCACCTAACAACAACATAGTATAGTAAACAGAAATTAAAATAATCATGCTGACACTTCCAAAAATACAAAATAGGCCAATATTTAGTGAAAGTTACCAATTTTTTCCTAAGGCTTATCGGGAGTTTTAAAATGTTCACAATCATGGTTTAATTCTTTAATGAACACTTTTAAGCTTACACGTGTTCTTCTTTTTCTAGCAATTAATGATACACTTAAAAAAAAATTGTCTCCTCAATGTTTTGTTTCAAAATATTCTGTTTAAAAATTTTCCATAACTAAAAATAAAAGTGAAAATGATGTAAAGATAAATGTACATCATTTCGTTGAGGTTGAGAATACGGTGAAAATAGTTCCGGCAGAGCAGTACTACCGATTAGATCTTCCATTGGAATTGAGAGTTTCCCCCACTCTCAGCAATATATAGTCCAGAGCTCAATAGCCTTAGCACAGTTCGCAAGATCTTGCCTCGCCATAGTGAAAAAATCTGGTAAGAAACCTACCTTCTACTCGCAGAGAGCTTTGGACCAGGATCCTCGTGGTCCAGATGTAGGCAAGGAGCAACACCAGGTTGAAGGCCTTAGACATTGTGTCAACCCCTTCAGAGCCAGGGAAGCACCTCAGATGGCCACAGTAACAGAGGGAGGCACTCAATCACCAGTATTAATGAAGACTTCCAGAAATATGTTGGGGCCCTCTCTGCTCCACCTCATAACTGAGACATCCGATTTCCCTGCTTTCAAGCTTCTGACTTGTCAAGGTCACTGGAGGAAATGAATGATGTCCCCTGGCCAGGCTATACTTTGTGGATGGCTCTCTGGAAAATTTAGCTAATGCTGACTCAGAAAACACACAAATGAGGAAGGCAGCACAGTGTGAACTGCTGAAGGTCTTCCCAGGTCTCATATTCCCAGCCACTGCCCTCCTCCCCTGCCAGCTCTGTTCTCACACCATTCAGCGTTTATTTTCTATGGAGCCCCTTCATTTATACGTTCCTAGTGATGGCTCTTTCTCTAAAGGAGGTTGAGTAAGGATTGTGTTTCTTTTTCTTATATAATCAGTGATTTTTTCCAGCTGCATAGCCTTGTGATCTGTGGGGGCATAATTCTGAGCTCATGAAAGTAAATGCCCATTTAAGTACTGCGGACAGAACCTTCATGCCTTTCCATGAATCCACCTCATTTAGGACTTCTTTCATACATTTGAAATATCTACACCACTACAGGTGATTCCTTCTTAAAAGAACCAAACACATACAAAAATTCATATTTACAAAACACAACCAGGGAAGCAATTAGTTCTCTTTATGAAAGGTTCTTGATTTTACAACAGCAAAAACCAAAAATCAAACCAAACCAAACCCGCTGCCATCGATTTGATTCCAACTCATAGCGACCCTTAGGACAGAATAGTACTGCCCCATAGGGTTTCCAAGGAGCAGCTGGTACCTTTTGGTTAGTAGCCAAATGGTTAACCACTGTGTCACCAAGGCTCCAGCAATCACCACAAGGGTCCTTTATTAATATGTTTCTCTTGGTATTTACGATCTGGTAGATAAAAATACGATTTAGATTTCACATTTCTCAGTTGATGAATGTGAGGTACATCTTTACTTTTTTTTTTAGCCAATGATTTTGTGTGTGTGTTTGTGTATGCCTTAGGAGAAAGTTTACAGCTCAAGTTAATTTCTCATACAAAAGTTTATACATATATTGTCATATGAACTAGTTGCAATCCCTATAACATGACAGAACACTCTCCCTTTCCACTCCAGGTTTCCCATGTCCATCTAACCAGCTCCTGTTCCTTTCTGCCTTCTCATCCTGCCTCCAGACAGGAGCCACGCATTTAGTATTGTGTATCCACTTGAACTAAGAAGCACATTCTTCCCAAGAACTATTTTACGTTTTATAGTCCAGCCTAATCTTTGTCTGAAGACTGGGCTTTGGGAATGGTTTTAGTTCTGGATTAACAGAGTGTCCAAGGGCCATGGCTTCGAGGGTTCTTCCAGTCTGAGTCAGACCTTTAAGTCTGATCTTTTTATGTGAGTTTGAGTTCTGCACCACACTTTCCTCCTGCTCTGTCTGGGACTGTCTGTTGTGTTCCTTGTCAGGTAGGTCATTGGTGGTAGCTGGGCACCGTCTAGCTCTTCTGGTCTCAGTCAGAGATTTTTGTTATGAAAGCATTCCACTTTTGGTTCAAATGTCAGGGTAGGCTGCTATAAAAAAAAAAAAAAATCCCTGAATCCCAAGGGTTTAATATGCTAAAAATTCTATTTCTTGCTCACGTCACAGCTCAATGCTGTGAGTGCCCATTCAAAGACTCAGCTTCTATCTAATGGTTCTGGCCTAAGAGTCCTCAACTGAATCTTCTGAATTTGGTAGGAATGAGGGGAATAAAGCTAGTGTGAAGTATTGGGGAAGAGGGCTTGTTTTTAGTGAACCAAATTTGCTTTCTCAGGGTTGGAGTAAGATTGTAGCTTAGTTCCGTGAAATCAGGAGGCATTTGGCTGCTGCCAGAGGTTTGGAAATGTGTTTTATTTTCAAACTCAAGTATGTGACACTCTACAGTTCAACATTAGCACACCTGTGTGAGGCTTAACAACATTAGGAACTGACGGCCAGTGATAACACAAATCCAACATCTCCCTCTTCATTGACTCTGCCAGGCTGTACATGGGGAACAATATATATGGGCTTTGCGGCAGGCAGAAAGCAAAGGTCCTTTTAGGTGATGTCAACAATGACACAAACACATCACTCTGCAGTTGAAGGTAGGCAACCAGGCTCCTAGGGCTAAGCAGAAATGTCAGACTTCAGAACCATTTTGAGGGGAACTTTTATTTCAGGTTAATGTCATTGTGGAAATCTAGGGTCTATTTCTATTTCGATGCTGCTTTGGAAGCAGCTCAACTGCTTCAGATTGATCTTAGCTTTTCAGAAAATAAATACCAATGAGTACTACTTTTCCAGTAATGCCCTTGTAAATGTGGCTACTCTTATGCTCCTCAACCTCCCTTACTCACAACTGGAATAGTATGGACATTGATCTGTGTCTGGAAGTACTCTTACGGCCTTTCTGCAGTGCAGCTGGAGGTTCAGGAGCTCACTGACAACTCCTTTCTGGCCATTGTCTCAAGTAGACAATGGGCCAGCTCAGCCTGGAAGGCTGAGATTGGATTATTGCCAGCCTAGAGTCCTGCCACATGGCCACACTCTCTGGAGCTCCATTGGCATTCTGTCCTCGGCTCTGAGGGCCTCATGTAGCTAAAGGTTCTTCAGTTGTCTTCAGTCCCACTGGGAGAGGCAGAGTGAACCATCTGCCCATGCCCCCAAAGTCCTTCTGCCCTGCTCTGCACCTCTTTACCTTAATGGCACATCCTTGGTCAACCCTGGCTTGGGCTTCTCTCACAGTGGTTTTCTAGCCACTGTAAAGGATGACTCTAAAAAGACATGCTGTTTTTAAGTGGGGCCTGCTCTAGGTGGGTCTCTCAGAAGGGAGTGACTGCATCAAGCCCAGCCCTTGCTAGTTTAGTCTCATTCCTGCTCTCTCACAGAGGAGATGGAGAAATATTAGAATAAGCTGAGGTTAATAAAGCTGTTGCTTTTCTCATTGAGATGGTGGTGGTGATGGCGTTGGTGCAAGGAGCATACAAAATATCAGCTGTCCTCAGCTTGCTCTCCACTACCTTGAATGCCCGCTTATTCTTTTGATCAGCATTTAATGATACCCTCCCAGGCATCAGCCACCATGCTAGGCACTTACCCAGAGACGGCCAAGACATGGTTCTTATCTTTAATGAACAATGTTAGGGGAGAAAGACACATAAATTATTGTGATATGCTGTAGTAAGGATCAATAATGAAAATATTAAAAAGTGCCAGAAAGCACAGAGGAGGATGTGACCTACTATGTTGGGTATAGTGAGGAGTATGAGGAGAGGTCATCAAAGATTGTATGAGGAGGATTATTTTTTGCACTTGGTCCTGAAGATTGAACAGGAAGTGGAATAAAATAGAACAGAATAGCAGAAGAAAAACTAGCGCGAGAAGGAACAGAATTGTCAGAGAAAACAGTTTAGTTTAAGAACCAGAAGTGGTTTGGAGTGGTTGAAGGGCCACTTTTGGGGAGGGTAGCAGCCCACACATGAGGCTACAAAATAGGAGGAAGAGGTCATATCCTGCGAAACTTGATGCCAAGTGAAGAAAGTAAAGCTTATCCTACAGGTGAGGAGAAGTCACTGAAGGGTTCTAAGCAGGGGATGACATTCTGAGATTTTTGTTTTAGAAAGAGCACCCCAAGACTCTGTTGTTTGTGAACTGGAAGGATGCAAGACTGGAATGTAAGGCATCCAGTTAGGAGACCTTTGGAGGTGGCAATTTAGTGTAGGGATTAAGAACGCAGCCCCTGGAGCCAGACTACCTGGACTTGAGTTCCAGCTCCATGATTTACCGGCTGGGTGTCCTTGGCAAGTTACTTATCTTTTTTGTGCCCAAGTTTTTCCAAATCTGAGAGTGGGAAGAGTACTACCCACCTCACGGTTTTTTTTCTTTTTCTTGAGGAGTAAGTGAATTAATACCTATATAAATCTTGGAACAAGGTTTGGTTCATAGGAAGCTCTTTATAAGTGTTAAAACAAAAACAAACAACATAAGCAACAAAAATAAAAGCAAAATAGTAACAATAAAAAATCAACACCCCCCGAAAAATGGATGAGAGCTGAACAAAGGCAGTGGCTGTAAAGGTAGAGAGAGAAGACAAATTGGAGATGGGATATGCTTCCTCAGTTTTATGCTAAACAATTAGGAGTGCTCTGAAACATATACTTGGGTTGGAAATCCTGTTTGAAGTGAAGCACTAAGGTGAAAGTGCACACTTGTATGTGGGCACATGGAGTAAGGCTGAAGCTGAAAATATACCATTTCTCCTCATTCAACTGAGAGGTGGGTTAACTGTTCTCAAGAGTAGAGAACAAATAAGGAGTAGGCTGTGCTTAGAGTGGCATTTGAAATGGAGACCAGCAAGTTCAAAACTGAAGCCATGAGTTTTCAGTGTTTTTCAAACATCTTTAGTCCATGTGAAGAGCTCATTGAATACAGGTGCCTGGTGACTGCCCCACACCTAGTGACAATCTGTGGGTTGGCTTGATGGGCATTTTCTTTATCCAGAGCACATGCCCATAGCATGTTTGGAGGGTTGTTGGCTTCGTGCACATGCATGTTGTGTGTGTATACAGATGCATATATATTAATTCACATCTTCCCATTTCATTTCAGACATTGAGCTAAATTCAGCTTATGTATTTTTCTGAGAAATCTTTCCTATTTCTTTAAAAAGAAACTCCAAATCCAAAGGTGAGAAGAGAGGCTGAGGGGTAATCAGTGAGAATGAGATGGGAAATGGGAAGATATCCACGTTGCAACTCCAAATTCCAGGTCTGATCCTTAGGGTCAGTGTCGGCCTTTAAGCACAATTCTTCTTGGTAACCGATTGTAGAGAAGAAAAATTGGGAGAGTGAGCTTTTTATTGTCCCCCTCTCAGTGACGGTATTTCACTTCTCCCCAGTCATCTGAGCTAGGGGCAGGAGACCCTCCCTTCAGCTAGAGTTCCTTGGTCAAGGTGACATCTTCATACACTAGATGCTTTCCCAGAGCAGTTTTGTTCATCTTCCAAGAACATCAGTTACCGTGTATGAATAGCTCCCACAGAGGTACTACATGTGAAAAGAATCCCTCTTCATTCCCTTGTGGGACTGAAGTGCAGCATGCCCACACCTGGGTCTGACACTATATTTGGGGCAAGGGGGTAGGCTGAGGGTATTGGAGCAGGCCACTGGCTAGGCATCAGACTTCTTATTGCTCTGTGGGCTGCTCATGCTGGAGTCCTGAGCTCCACCAGGAGTCCCTCTGGGCTGCTGAGCAAGTTGCTCTTCCAAGGGGGCCATCAGCCTGCTCCACACAAGAGTTATATGAATTGTAGAGCCCCAGCACAATAGTCAAGACCAGCATCGCTGCAGCCATCATCCAGATTACTTGCCAGTGCTGACACAGTTTGGGATACATGACTTGCAAGAAATGAACCAACTCTTCAAGTTTGCTGTCAAGTGAAAAAATAGGTGAATGGTTTAGTATATGGGGCACACAATATGGCTACAATATGGCTAGACACACGCTTTTCTGTTTGGGGATACCTTCTATGCTGTCTAGAGTTCTCAAACAGCTGCACAAAGAATAGCTTGGCAGCAATTATTCAAAATATCCCAGGCTTACGGAATAAGAATCTCCAAAGGTATGGCCTAGAAATCTATAGTTAAAAAATTTCCCATTTTAGCTAGCTTTAGAGGTCACTAGTCCATAGCCTTGATGTTGGGAGCTACTGGTATAGAAAACCCTTTAGTTGTTCTATCATTCATTTATCTATTCACACATGCCCTATTTACCTATGAGATGATCATTGATATCTGCACTCTCCCAAGCTCTGTGATAGGCTCCAGGATACCAGGTTGGCTGACACATACTCCCATACACACAGACAGGGCCAGCATCTTTTCTTCACTTAACTGAATTAGTGCTTAGTTCCAGGTTCCAACCTGATCCCAACCTCTGTACTCAGATGCATAATTTGGTGCTCTTAGTTCCACACCTAACTGCATCCAGAGTGGAAAAGCTGTGCTATACTCTCAGAAAACACATGATGTTCAGTGATAAATGGCAAGGAGTTAGACTAATCTCAAGAACTCACATCAAACCACCCTAAGAGCAACGAGATCACTGGTAACCTCCGGTGAGCTCTGGGTGGCTTATTCAAGGTGTTTTCTCAACCTTATTATGGTAATCTTTGTTCCCTGATTTCACCCTCCTCCTTCTCTTCCCTCACTGTCTCCCCATACTCTCCCTTCCTTTCTTCTCCCTCCTTTTTTTCTTCCTCCATTTTTTGCCTCCTTTCCTCCTCTTTTTCTTCTTGCTCTTTCCCAACTGCCTTTCAACCTTTCCTTTCTTTTTGTGGTATAGTAAAAAGACATTTGGCCAGACAGCACATTTTGAAGAATCCCTTCTTAGAGCTTTCTGGAGAACCCCTGGAAACCTTCATTAAGCTAGCATTTCCTCCTGTTTTTAAGCCCAAATCTATTTTAAAAAATATATGAAAAATGAGAATAGGGAAGATTACCAAGTAGAAGAAATGCGGAAAGTAACAGAAGGGCTTTTTGAAGATCCCGAGGCTCACAGAGACACTACCACATGTAGGCCATTTGTTGAGAAGTAGAGAGCTCTAGAGTTCAGAATTAGTAGAAAATAGATGTATTATGATGAACTCAAAGACTCAACAAATAACTTCCTAAGAAAGGGGCTAGATGCACAGCAGTGCCTGCCTTGGATACTAAGGCCACAGGGAAAATTGATTGGCTTCTTCTCTGTGTAGGAATTCTCTGACCATCATTTCAGGAACAACTAAGCAAAACAGTGAGCAAATTAGTTGATGTGAAAATCACTGGTTGTTTTCCCAACTGTCAGGAAGGGACAGCTTGGAAATGGAAGTTTATTTTCTTTCAGCCCTATTTAGATTCTTTATTTTTTATTAAGATATAATTGGATGCTATAATGGTATCTTCTTGGGGGGGGGGGCTGTATTTCCATGTTCCAAAATAAGCTACTAGACCTTTTAAGTGGCACTGCTAAGGAAGAGGTCAAGAACAGGCTTTGTGTCCCTTAGTTGATCATGCATTGCTAGTCTATAAAAGAGATTAGAAGTAGAATTAGGTTAGAAGTATTATTCATTTGGAAACAAATTTTTGGTTTTTACAAGTCCAACCCACCTACACCCCCATAGGGAGGGGTATGGTTACTTCTCTCCTTCAACTAGGCCTAGCAAGAAGAGCTTCAGAGATGCTGCTTGGACAGATTGATATGTTACAGTTTGGGTGACACGGTGGACTGGGGTGTGACTCACACATGAGAAATCTAAAGGGCAAGAATCTTGCCAAAGTGCTTTATGGCATCAGACTAGGGGGCCATGATCGCCCTTCCACTAATACTGGGCCAAAGGTATATATTTTCCTCACTGGATATAGTCAAGGGAAGGTAAGTTGGCAACAAGTGTCTTAAATCCTGCTTGGGAGAGCTACCTAGAAGCTGAGGAGACCTCAGCACAACAGCTGAATGTATACCTCTAGCTGCCCAAGGACTGAGAGGAGTTTTAAGTGACCAGCTTAAAAGAAAGCATTCAACCTCATAAAGGGGAATGCAGTTGAGAGAGCCCCAGCAATGGTGTAAGTGTGTGTATATGTTGGGGGGTGGGAGGAATGTTTGTCTCTGAAGGTCCTGGAAAGCACTACACTACAAAAAGTCAGCTTTAAACCTCTGGTAAGCATGGGAGCCAGCTCACAGTTAATACCAGTCAAGTAAGACTTTTCTTATCCCTTAATCTTGATTCCTTTTCTTAGCATTAACCCTGCAGAGGTCAGACACTGCATTAGCAAAGCTGGGGGTGGCGGGGTAGAAGTGCAAGTGGGGATATAGAGAAAGAAGCCAACCATGTGCCCCGTTCCCACTGCAGGATCCCTTCTAGGAGGAGACCAGAGCTAGCAGAGGGGAGAAGCTTGAGCGCTATAAGAAGTTTGGGCTTTTGATTATTTCCGGAGGCTGGCCATTTTAATTACTGAAATGAAGTTACTCTGGGGACTCTATTTATGAGTTGGAATTGACTCAGTGGCAGTGGGAAACCAACCAGAGGACTTCTGTTTTCTGAGCTATCGGAAAAGTAAAAGGACGTGCCTAAATATCATCCTAACCCCAGAGGGCAGGTTTCAACAGGTAGTGGGAGAAAAGACAAAAGTTTTCTGTAGCATTGTAGCAATTCCACTTGTTCCACGTATTACATAAATGCCAGAAGACTGTGTTCTCTATCTTAATATGGTTAAGATATTAGGCTGATTCATCCAGAGTTCATTTAAACTGTTCCTCCAAAGAGTAATGTTTATAACAGATTATATTATTATATATTATAATGGAGAAGAGACTCAGACAAAAGGCCTTTAGTATTTGATGTTGAACCTCTTGAATAAGGAGTCAACTATTGGGATTAGCCCAATGTTTTTAAAACTCACTGTGAGACACAGAACTTCTAGTAACTTCAGACCTTGTTTATTAATGAGATGCCAAAATTTCATATGGAATCATGTTTGAGTGCAGATGCCTGCAGGCAACCGAGTGATAAGGGACTCGGGAATGGATGAGGATCGCCTGGCCTTGAAGGTAACAGCTTTTGGAGTTAGTCTGGCTTGAGTTAGAAATGAGAAAGGGACCCTATAAACTGTGGGTGGGAAGTTTATATGATAGCAATATTCTAGTCCTCATGGAGAAGATGATGCATACTGCTGGGCCTGAAGGCTGAGGACTCTTCTGAGGGTTGTGCTCATGCCTGGGATCCATCATCCCAGGTACAGGCATGTTCCCAAAATGAAAAAGCAGATGCAGGAGAGAGCGTGTTTGGGAGAGAGAATGAGGCCTCTCAGGATCCATGATTATGAGGACACTCTAAGGTGATGGGTGCTAAGGGTGGCCGTTGCTATCTGCTGATGACCAGGAGCTGGGTAGAGAAGCCCCTAAGCAAAGCCTTACTTTCCCTGGGGTTTCATGAAATGGGAGGGAGCCACCAATCATCTGAGATCAAACTAGCTAGATAAAGATTGGACCTCTGTGCTTTGTAAACCATACTGTTTATATTCCATGTACTCTCTGTTTATTTCTCTTTTGTTCTTTCTCAGTGTTTGGAAGCGTTAGAAGCTCCTGCCTGTCTTAGCTGTATTCAGGGAGCCAAAGGAAGGGCATTAAATGGGGAGGAAGGTAGCGTAGTGGTCTGAAAAACAAGAACAGAGGACTCCCAAGAAGAGGTGAGACCTGAAGAAAGCAGAATCCAGCTGCTTGCAGTAGCAATTATGTTTTCATTGATCAATCTTGGAGGTCTTTCATTAGGGGAAGTGTGGGTGTATCCTAATACAGGCCCATTTGCAACAGTGAAGGATTTTCCTCAGCTCTCCTAGCCTGATCTTCTGTTGAACAATGGGGTTGACCTGTGCAGGCTGAGACTTCTCATCCTGGTTGAATCTTCCACGAACTGGGCTCTACTGGTGGCTCCTATGTGCGTGCGCTCACACACACACACACACACGTGCGCACATGCACGCGCGAGCGCACACACACGGTGCTTTGAGGAGCCCTGGTGGAGTATTGGTTAAGAGCTTGGCTGCTAACCAAAAGGCTGGCAGTTCAAATCCACCACCTGCTCCTTGGAAACCCTATGGGGGAGTTCTACTCTGTCCTACAGGGTTGCTATGAGTTGGAACCAACTGGTTGGGACCTAACAACAATGACAATGTGCTTTGAAGCATTTCCATCCGCCTTCTAATTGTTACTATCTTTTTTCTTTGCATGCATGTGATTTCCACAGTTAGCCAGTAATGAGGCACATACCCTACCCTCAAGTTCAGTAGCTGATTAGATAGTTAATCATTTTGGCTGGAGCTTCCCTGGATCTAAAGATAGCCTGGAGGGTCTGAAAGGAAAACTTTTGGTGAAAGGTTTCAAGGTTGCTATAACCACATTTAAAATCGAAATTCAAGACTTGTGGTTTGAATGTACTAATGGAGACGATAAGGCAGAATGGATGAATTTGGGGCTGTTCTGAAAATTCAGGACATTGATGTGGTCACTATATCCATATGGAAGAGTAAACTGCTTCTATAGGCACCAATTCATCTGTCCCTATCTATGCATGTACTTCTACGGTGTAGTCCTGGCCTGGTGGGGCTGAGGCCTCATTTCCACAATACCTCACTGCATAGAATGCCCTGGAACCAGGTGAGGCTATTTCCACTGTTCTGTATCCTGAAGGCTGGGTAGCACCACAGGTAGGACAAGATGTAGGACCTATTCTCTCTTTATCTACATGTTATATTTTTCCCTCTGGTTTAGGACATAATATACTTGAAATATAAAGATACATTTTTAAAGTAATCAATTATTTCCAATCCAAGTGAAGACACTGTCCAAATAACCACGCTTCTCTAGTCAGCATGGATGGTCTCTGTTGTAGACTCGCCTTTGCCAAAGAGCTGGATCTGTTCGCTGCCCCCGTGTGTTCTCTCTGCCCCTGTTCTTGCAAGAAACCCCTCTAGGACTTCAGTCAAGCTCCCTTGGACTTGGCTCTTTTGAGGGGATGGCTGGGAAATGAGATAACTGTGGCTGAGCCAGAAGGGACTTTAGTCAGGGTCCTTCACCCTTTCTCAGCATCTGAGAGCTCCTGATTGCTATCTGCTCTGCCCTTGACCACATCTCCTCACCTGTCAGCTCTTGCAAATATTTTGCTGTTAACTATTTTGGCTTTTTGAGATTTCTTTTACTTTCTGTCTCAATGTGAGGGCCCTCTTGATTTCTGTTGTTTCCTCACTTGGGCCCAAGACTCACTGCTGCCCTGGACTGGTGGTTCTAGGGATTTTGTGCAGTTAAATGAGCTGTGACCTACTTCAGCAGTGGCAACTCTTGGCCTGCCTGACAAGGGCTCCAAGTACAGGCTTCCCACCTGCTTTTCTGGTCCTTATTCTCTTCATCGGTTTCTTCTGCCTCTTCAGGTTCCTCAGGACTCTCACTCTTCTGTTCTTCCTCCTCCTCCTTCAGGTCTTGAAGTTCCTTAGTCTTCTTTAGGCCCTCCTGGTATCTGGAAGACAAAAGGGAAAGGCCAGGGCTGGAGCATCCTTTCCTGAGCTCCTAGGGGAGGGGCCTTGAGCACCTCCAATAATTACGCACTTCCTGTGGTTCCGCACAACAGGAAAAAGCTGGGAACTAGACTAAATCCTAAGGGAGCTCATGTCAGTACAATTTCCCCTTACTCCTCAGTCATCCTTCCTGTTTATTTGAAAGTGTGACAGTGACAAAACTGATAGGGAAAAATGTGGCTACAGGGTCTGCTGACTGGGTTCTTATCCAACCAAGTGTTCAATAGGGATAAGATTGAATTTGTTGTACAGAGGTATAACCTAGGAGCTTCAGTTTCTCACCTATAAAACGGAGAGGTAACACCCATCTCACAGAGTGTTGGAATGTTTTGAGGAAGTGCCAGGCACATGGCATAGCCTACAGAGGGTAACACCCATTCACAAACTTGTTGAGAAGTTTTACGGAAGTACCGGAAACACAGATTGGCCTAGAAAGGGTGACACCCATCTCACAGGCTTATTGTGAAGTTTCGTGAAAGTGCCAGACTCACAGCTTGGCATAGGGAGGGTGATCAGTAAATGCTTACAAAGCTGCTGGAGTTTATCCCATTTTGAGTATAAGGGGCAATTGTGGGTGAAAAGACAGGAGAAACCCTCTGATTTCCCTTTCCCAGGATTAATATTACTCTGAACAGACTGTTTGCTTGCCATAGAGTTGAGTGTTTAAGAACAACAGTTTGGCTGGTGCAGTGTCACCACTGTGTATGTGACTGCCACATAGAAGCCCAAGGGTTCTGTGCCAGTGGAAAGCGTCATTCTCTTCATGAGCCATGGGGAAGGGAAGCTCAGGATGTAATGCCTGGTCAGAGGTAATTCTCTATCTTGCGGCTTGGACTTGGCCCCTGCTCAGTGTGCTGTGTAGTCAGCAACTGACAAATGGCCAAAGATGCTAATGAAGCTCAGTTAGAGGAGGGAATGATTGGAAGTTGAGGGGACCCCTGTTTAAAGGAAGAAGGGATCACCAGAGCAATTCTATGAAGCAGAGCAGTGGCTGCTTCCGGGCATTGTTGGCAGCAATATGACAGCCCTGTGCACATGTCAGGAAACCTCGGGCACCACTGAGAGGAACCCAGTCAGGGCTCCTGATTTCCAGATTATTCTGGGCAGTGATGTTCTAGTGGCTTTCTGCCTAAAAAGTGGGTAGTCTAGTTATTGTCTAACCACACCCTCTCCCTGTTTCCTTCTGCCCTTCCTGTGGAACAGTATTGCTCTTTCTTATGTAGTTCCTTACTGGGGCAAGGAGGTCCTACAGCCACTGGTTGCTTCCCTAAAGTCTCTAAAAAACAGAAAAAAGCCTGTGGGAAGGTATCTTCTGCAACCTGCCAGGTGACCTCAGAGTGGCCAGGTCAGACTCACCCCTTGTTATAAGCTTCTTCCTCTATCCTGGCCTTGGTCTCCTGGCTAATCTCCTCCAGGCAACTTGGGGTCGGGATGGAAGCAGAGGCTTCACAATCTGGGTCTCCATTTGTCTTTCCGCTAGTTAGAAGAGGAAAGTACAGGGCGTCATTTCAGGGAAAGGTTGAGCATCTGAAAACAAACCATGTCTTTGGCCTGATTCCTGATCAAAAGTGAGGAAACTCAGGCTCTTTCAGTAGCTTGCAAATTCATTTCATTTTTTCTACCCTGAGACAAGATTTTATAAAGGCCCGTGTGTACTCCTTGGATTTTCAAACACCAAATACTACACCACCTGCTCCTTTTCTCATGCTGCCAAATCTACCTTTATTCTTATTCCAGGAGATTCTGCGAGCAGATGGACGACTACTGGGAGTTACCCAGCTCTAAGATGAGGAAGGTGGAGACAACCCAAAACATTCTGGGTCATTTCATTCCTCTAGTACATCTTTTGTTTCATGACTCCCCCTCATTCTTTCAGTTATCCATTGAGCATTGACTAAGTCACAGCCACAATGTAATGTGCTAGGGATAGATTAAAAAAATTAAGGACATGGTCTCCGCCAATACGGAGCTTAGCAGGGGAAAAAGAAGGAAAGAAAAAATACAAAATTAATTCCAAATTGTGCTACCTTTTATGAAAGAAACAAACTCTGTGCAATGACAAAAAATATCAAGGGGAGGATGTGCTTAAATGGAGTGGTCAGGAAAGGCCTCCCTGAGGCAGTGAAATTGAAGCATTAACCTGAAGGATGACAAGAGGTCAGCTGCATCAATAGAAGAGGGAAGATCATCCTAGGTAGAGGGCATGGGATATGTGAAGCCTTGAGACATGAGAGACATTGTGGTGGTTGAGGAACTGAAAAGAGACAGAATGGCAGGAGCTAAATTTTGGACAAGATAAATTTGCCATGCCTGTGAATTACTTAAGTGAAGATATCAAATTAGGCAGTTGGATATACCAAAGTAAGCCAGAGAAGAGCGGTAGGCTGGAGATATACACCATTTGGCATTATCAGAATGTAGATGATATTTAAAGTCAGAGTAATGGATAAGATCACCTAGAGAAACAGTATAAAGAAAAAAGAAGACCCAGGACCAAGCTGTTGGGGGGTCTCTGCACTTAGATCAGACTGAGAATAAGGATCCTAACAAAGGAGACTGAAAAGTAGCAGCAGAGAGGTAGGAGGAAAACCAGGAAAGTGTAGAGTTTGGGGAGCCAAGTGAACACAGTGTCAAGGAAAGAAGAATTAACTGTGTCACATATTTCTGAGAGTCTGGGTCAGATGGAGACAGAAACAGTGACTATTAGATTTTATGATACAGAAGTCAAGAGGAGCTTCCAGGAAATAGCAGGAGTCAAGGACAGATTGGGATGGACTTGGTAAAGAATGGGAGAGGAGAAAGGGGAAGACTTAGGCAAAATAATTTTATTGCGAAGGAGAAGAGGGGAGTATGTTGGGGGGCATATGTAGCTGACGAAGTGGGGTCAAGGGATGAAAGCTCATTTGAATGTGAATGGATATGATCCAGTAGAGAAGATGAGAGAAAGTAAATGACCAAAGGAACAAAGTCCTTGAAAAGGAAAGTAGGGACAGATCTTAGAAAGATGGAGAAACCCTTTCTTAGTTAAAACAAAGAGAGAGAGAAGATGAAGATGATGGATTAGGGATTTGGCAAAGGGAGATGAGAGAGCTCCTATCTAACAGCTTAAATTTTCTCTATGAAGTAGGAGGCAAGGTTATCTGCTGAGACAGAGAGAGAGAGGTAGAGAGGCCTAGGAAAGGTTTGAGGTGAAATGCAAAAGGGTAAGAGAGTCATGCAGGAGAGTGGGAAAGTGAATAGACTAGAGAATCATAGTAAGGTTGCTGGGCAGAGGCCTCTTGAGGTATGGGATCATGAGTTTGAAGTAAGTGTCCTAATGGCCATGTCTTTCCTATAAGTCCCACAGCCCAGGTAGGGGTCCAGAATTCCAACGGGAGTAATACTTCGTGGAGCAGCCCTTAAACAAGGCAAAACTGTGACCAGAGCTTTAAGCCAGGTCTCTGAAAGATCACAGCTGACACCCCTCTCTAACATCTGAGGCAGGGTTTGCAAGTGAGCCTTCTATCTTTTCCTCATTCTTGGCATTAGTTTTCCATGTCTTATTTTTCTTCAGACCTTGTAAAATTTACATTTTATCAGGCTGGAAACCAATACCCATTGTGAAGAAGAAAGATAATACTCTAAAAATACCAGCTATTCATAACATTTCTCCGTCTGCAAATTACATTATCCACTCCCTTCCATGTGACCCTTGCCTAATGGGCAGTTTCCTATTTGTCCAAATGATTGCAGCAGGGGCAGAAAAACACAGCTCTAGCCAAGGGCAGAGAAAGTAATTCTTTTATGAAATATATTTATATATTAGAAATGAAATATATAAATGTCACCATACCTTTAATTTCTTTTACCTATAGCTGTCAGCTCTAGAGGCTACTTAATGTCAAACATGTATAAAGGAGGGCACTGTAGAGGAAATAACTGGTCTGAGGTAAATCTGGGGTTCAAATCTCAACTCCAACACATGCAAATAACTCAACCTTCCTGAACTTCAGAATCCTCAACTGTAAAATGGGGATAATAACATATACCTGATGGCAGTGCTGTTAGAATTAATGAAAAATTGTAAGTAAACTTTCTGGAATATCATGCTTAATAAATGGTATCTATTATCATTGTAGTTGTTATGTAGTGAAGTCATTAGTAAATTTTGGGAGCAATCTGAAGCTCCTCCAAACCTGATCCACAAAAAAATTCAAGATGATATATTACGAGATTATTTATATCTTCAAGGGAGATCTTGATATATATGACTTCAGAGTCAGTGGGAACCTAAGAGTGAATAATTTAAAGTATGATTAAATTTACATAAAGCTGCTTTAATAAATTTCTCAGGAGCATGTATGTGCCATAACATACTCATGTGCCTTGGAGTTTTGCTGACCAAGTGACCATAAACAAGCCTTTCACTGTACTCAGGTCACTACTGTCTTGAGACTGAAACTCCTTCCTTGCAGATTTGGTGAAGCCAAGAAGCCCATTTCACCAACTTTAACATATGGATCTTCTATTTTGACTCACCCTATATAGGGTTGCTATGAGTTGGAATCGACTCGACGGCACTGGGTTTGGCTTTTTGGTTTTTTTATATTGGTATATAGATTTGATACATTGAACACTAAAGACCGAAGACCAGATGAATTGTGAAATGACATCAAGGACATCATACATGAAGAAAGCAAGAGGTCTGGGTTTTCATTAAAAAGACAGGAAAGTAAAAAAGACCAAAATGACTGTCAGAAGAGACTCTGAAACTTGCTCTTGAACCTCAAGCAGCTACAGCAAAAGGAAGAAGTGATGAAGTAAAAGAACTGAACAGAAGATTTCAAAGGTTGGCTCAAGAAGACAAAGAAAAGTATTATAATGTCATATGCAAAGAGCTGGAGATAGAAAACCAAAAGGGAAGAACATGCTCCGCATGTCTCAAGCTGAAAGAACTGAAGAAAAAATTCAAGCCTCAAGTTGTAATAGTGAAGGATTCCATGGGGAAAATATTAAATGACGCAGGAAGCATCAAAAGAAGATGGAAGGAATACACAGAGTCATTATGCCAAAAAGACTTGGTCGATGTTCAACCATTTCAGGAGGAAGCATATGATCAGGAACTGATGGTACTGAAGGAAGAAGTCCAAGCTGCACTGAAGGCATTGGCAAAAAACAATACCAATTGAGATGTTTCAACAAACGGATGCAGCACTGGAAGTACTCACTTGTCTATGTCAAGATATTTGGAAGACAGCTACCTGGCCAACTGACTGGAAGAGATCCATATTTATGCCTATTCCCAAGAAAGGTGATCCGACCAAATGCAGAATTATCAAACCGTATCATTAATATCACACTCAAGCAAAATTTTGCTGAAGATCATTCAAAAACAGCTGTAGCAGTATATCAACAGGGAACTGCCAGAAATACAGGCCGGAACCAGGGATATCACTGCTGATGTCAGATGGATCCTGGCTGAAAGCAGAGAGTACCAGAAGGATGTTTACCTGTGTTTTATTGACTACGCAAAGGCATTTGACTGTGTGGATCATAACAAATTGTGGATAATATTTTGAAGAATGGGGATTCAGGAACACTTAGTTGTGCTCATGAGGAACCTGTACATAGATGAAGAGGCAGTCATTGGACAGAACAAGGGGATATTCAGTGGTTTAAAGTCAGGAAAGGTGTGTGTCAGGGTTGTATCCTTTCACCATACTTATTCAATCTGTATGCTGAGCAGATAATCCGAGAAGCTGGAGTATATGAAGAAGAACGGGGAATCAGGATTGGAGGAAGACTCATTAACAACCTGTGTTATGCAGATGACACAACCTCCTTGCTGAAAGTGAAGAGGACTTAAAGCACTTACTGGTGAAGATCAAAGACCACAGCCTTCAGTATGGATTGCACCTCAACATAAGGAAAACAAAAATTCTTATAACTGGACCAATAAGTAACATCATGATAAATGGAGAAAAGATTGAAGTTGTCAAGGATTTCATTTTACTTGGGTCCACAATCAACAGCCATGGAAGCAGCAGTCAAGAAATCAAAAGACGCATTACATTGGGCAAATCTGCTGCAAAGGGCCTCTCTAAAGTATTGAAAAACAAAGATGTCACCTTGAAGACTAAGGTGTCCCTGACCCAAGCCATTGTATTTTCAGTCACATCATATGCATGGGAAAGCTGGACAATGAATAAGGAAGACTGAAGAAGAATTGATGCCTTTGAATTGTGGTGTTGGCGAAGAATATTGAATATACCATGGACTGCCAAAAGAACGAACAAATCTGTCTTGGAGGAAGTACAGCCAGAATGCTCCTTGGAAGCAAGGATGGCGAAACTGTATCTTACGTACTTTGGACATGTTGTCAGGAAGGATCAGTTCCTGGAGAAGGACATCATGCTTCGCAAAGTACAGGGTCAGCAGAAAAGAGGAAGACCCTCAACAAGATGGATTGACACAGTGGCTGCAACAATGAACTCAAGCACAACAATGATTGTAAGGACGGCACAGGTCCGGGCAGTGTTTCATTCTGTGGTGCATAGGGTTGCTATGAGTCAGAACTGACTTGATAGCACCTAATAACAACATACATGCCCATCCCTCCACCTGATTGTGATCATAGGGAAGGGACTGTTTCTGTCACTCAGTGGTGCTTGGCACACATTAGGAGCCTTTACGTATTTGTTGAATTGTACTGAATTCACTGTGATTCATCCAGTCCTAGCCTTCTATTAATCTTGTAAAATGGGTAGGTCCTCTCTGTAAATGGCTGCTTCCTGAGAACCCGGTATTTGGGTTGGGCTGAAGGCATCTCTACTCATGGCTGTAATCTGGGAGCTAAGCACAGCCTGTGCCCACCTTCAAGACTTCTGGGCCAAGCCCTCATAAAACCTTTTGTCCCCAGCACAAAGTCCTGTGTGCTTACTTCTGGAGTGATTCATTAAAATGAGGTTCACTGTTCTCTAATGTCTACCGGGTCAAAAATGTTTGTCCATGTGCTCAGCTTTCAAGGATGTGAGGGTTTTTTCCTAATATAAATGTATTGTTTGATAGGCAAGTATATTAGATTCATTTTTTTCCCATGTGGTAAACAACATTTGAAAGCAATCACAATACTTCCCAGTGGACAGATCTTACCTTCTTGGGCTCAGCAATGTTTCTAAGACACCCCCCTGCCATGGCTCCCTCAGGCACCCTGACCCAGGAGACCTGAGCTAGAAGACCCGCCTCACTCCTTTACTTAGTCCCAGGCTTCTGGGATCCACTACAAGTTTACTGGGGATAATTTTAGCTGTCACTCACTCCGGAATATTATCAGCAAGGAAGAGTAACATTATACAAATTTAATGTTGTGTAAAACCTTTAGGCAATTTACAAAGGTGTATAGAAACGGTTATTTTAGATATTATAGTTAAAAATGCTCTGTGATGTACTGGTATCATGTGACCCCTTTTACAAAACTAACCTTGAGCATCACCCATACCCATGGCTTTGCTGGTCACCTCAGGCAGTGGCTTTCTGTATACATTCTGTACTCACACCCCACTGCTGCCTCCTGCCACACCCACTCACCCACTAGGCTCTTTCACCTCTAAAATGTTCTTAAATCCATCCTCTTCTTTCCAGTCATACTGAACTTATTTCTGTTCTTTCAATGGTAGGGTGCATTAAGGGGTTAAGACCATCAGCTCTGCTATCTACTAGCTGTGTAACCTCGGGCAAGTGACAATCTCCCTGACCTTCAATTTCCTCGTTCATAAAGTAAGGATATTAATAGTATGCTTATTTTATGGGGTTATTATAAAGATTAAATGAGATCATTAATATAAATCAATTCATATGGCACCTAGAATAAAATAAGCATGCAGTAAATAATAGTAGTTATTATTATTCCTTGAATATGCCATGTGCTTTCTCCTCTCAAGGCCTGGAATGCTGTTAACCTACTGTTCACTTGTTGTCAGGTGCTGTCGAGTTGGTTCCAACTCATTGTGACCGTATGGACAACGGAATGAAACATTACCCAGTCCTGCTCCATCCTCACAATTGTGGCTGTTTGGGCCCACTGTTGTAGCCACCGTGTCAATCCATCTTCTAGAGGGTCTTGCTTTTTTTCACTGACCATCTGCTTCACCAAGTATGATGTCCTTTTCCAGGAACTGGTCCCTCCTGTTAACATGTCCAAAGTACGTGAGACAAAGGCTCGCCATCCTCAATTATAAGGAGCATTCTGGCTGTACTTCTTCCAAGACAGATTTGTTTGCTCTTCTCAAAGCCCACAGTATATTTAACATTCTTTGTCAACATCATAATTCAAATGCATCGATTCTTCTTTGGTCTTCCTTATCATTGTCCAGACTTTGCACACGTATGAGACAATTGAAAATTGTCAGGCACACCTTAGTCCTCAAGGCGACACCTTTGTTTTTTAACACTTTAAAGAGGTTTTTTGCAACAGATTTGCCTGATGTAATACGTCATTTGACTTCTTGACTGCTGCTTCAATGGGTGTTGATTGTGGATCCAAGTAAAATGAAATCCTTGACAACTTCAATATTTTCTCCATTTATCGTGATGTTGCTTATTGGTCCAGTTGTGAGGATTTTTGTTATCTTTATGTTAAGGTGTAACTACATATCCTTCAGGTTCTGATTTAAAAGTAAGTTCCTACAGGAAACATTTTCCGGGCCTCTGTTTCCCCCACCACTGGGTTAGGTTTGCTTGTTTTTTACGCATGCTATTTTTTTTTTTTATGCATATAGCAACCTGTACTTCCATATGATATCAGCTATCACATGGCATTATAATATGCTGCTTTCCCATCTGTCTTTTCCATTAGACTGTGAGCTCCTTGAGTGTATTCTACATGCCGGGCTCTTCCTACTTGTGGAACGGCTCTTGAGCTTTGTTCTGTTTTCATTTTTAAGACTAACTTTAAGCATAACTCTGTCTTAGTTATCTGGTGCTGCTATAAGAGAAATTGTTAAAGCGGATGGCTTTAACAAACAGAAATTTATTCTCTCACAGTCTAGGAGGCTAGAAGTCCTAATTCAGGAAGCCAGCTGGAGAACGTCCTTGTCATCAGTTTTCCCTGGTCTAGGAGCTTCTCAGTGCAGGGAACACGGCTCTTTTGTCTTGGTGGTAATGGGGTCTCTCTTCTCTGCTCATGTCTCTCTTTTATATTTCAAAGGAGATTGACTCAAGATACAACCTAACCCTATAGATTGAATCCTGCCTTATTAACATAACTGCCTCTAATCCTGCCTTATTAACATCATATAGAGGTTAGGATTTACAACACAGAGGATAATCACATCAGATCACAAAATGGTGGACAACCACATAATACTGGGAATCATGGCCTAGCCAAGTTGACACACATTTTTGGGGGACACAATTCAATCTGTAACAAACCCTTTACCTATATTTTTGTCTAAGTCTATACATTTCTAGATCCTTGGTGAGTGAAGAGCAGCTTATTAAGAAATGGCCTACAAGAGCAAGGCTCAGAATTCTCTCAAATCAAATTTGGCAGTACACTCAGCTCTCAGGTACTTGCTTGTGAACTAGCCATAGGCTATTTGATCTTCTGAGTACCTTTCTTGTGCTTGGCCAATTCCCTTCTTGCTTAGTTACTGTAAGCGTAGGAAATGTGAAAGCATTTTAACATCAAGCTGATTACAGCAATCTAGAAAGCAATGCATATTAAATGAATTATATTATTTCTCTTTAATAACATTGATACACCGACTAGAATTAACTGCATTTGGGTATAGAACAGAAACCATTAATTTATTTTCACTTTCAGATTGTATTATTGTTAGCCTCTTGGGAATCTATTAAATGTTTCAGCTTCATGTATTCTGATGGAAATCACTTAGCATCTTTTAGAAATCCAGAGGGGGAAGTTGTCATTAGTTCTGAATCCCTCCTCCTTTCAATACTCCCCCCCATTCCCTCCACCCCTTCCCAGCCATCTTTATAAAGGCTGGGTGTATTTCTAACAGTTGAGTCAGCCCACAGCATGGCTAATGTATCATGGTAATCTCTCTGCCTATCCCATAAGAGAGAGCTGCACATACCTTCCTGGGACTTCCTTGTTTGACTTGCCTTGATCCTCACATTGTCCCTATCATTCCTGGCTCAAATCCTTGGACTGAGATTCCACTATTAGTCCTGACTTGTTGCCACGTGGATTTGGGGCTGTTGCATTCTATCCTCATGTTAGTGCTTCAATTTCTTCTACCAAGATTAGCTCAGGTTCTTGATGATCCTCACTACCTTGGGTAGAAGCTCTCATTTGACCTGAGCATTGGTCCTACAGAGTCCAGGCCCTGCCTCATCCATGTCTATGGGGAGAGTGGGGACACAAACCTTCTGTCTTGACTGGCTCTTTGGGTCTAGAGATGAGAATAGAACCTTGTCGAGGACCCTTGTGGAGAAGGAGTTGGTGCACCTGAAGGCAGGGCTGGGAGGACAGGGAATTTTGATCAGCCCTGGTGGCACGGTGGTTAAATGCTTGGCTGCTAACTGAAAGGTTGGCTGTTCAAACCCACCAGCCCCTCCATGGGAGAAAGATGTGGCAATCTGTTTCTATAAAGATTCCGAAAAAAAAAAAAAAAAAACCAAAGCCGTTGCCGACAAGTCGATTCTGACTCATAGCAACCCTATAGATTACAACCTTGGAAACCCTATGGGACAGTTCTACTCTGTCTCATAGGGTCGTTATGAGTTGGAATCGACCCAACAGCAATGGGTTTAATGGGTTCTCACTCAGAGGCTGCAGTGGACCAATTTTGGAGAGATTCTGAGACTATATACTAGACACTATGACTTCTAGGGACTTGGTGAGATTCTGTATCCTTGGTTACTTTCACATGCTTGTTGACTTGTCACCCCTTTGCAATTTCCCCAGAGTGATGAGGAAAACAAACAAGCAAACAAAAATCCTCCACAATATAAAGGACCTGTAAGCTTATGGAAGATGAGAGAGGAATTGCTGGGGAAACTTCAAGACTAACATGTGGTGAGTCACTGAGTGATAGGTTGGTGGCTGCATATACTCAGAGGTGAGTTTGGGGATACCAGCTAAGTCTGGGGATGGGGAAATGGGGAGGTCATTTGTCTAAAAAGGGGACCAACATAGGCATTCCTTGCCAGGTCGAGGAAAACTATTCCAAAAGCAATGAAAAATGAAGGACTAAAGCTATCTCAAGGAGAGTAAGAAGGAAGAATAGAGGTGAATGTTCTTCCAAGTGAGGAAAGACACAAGAGGAAAGTTCTGAGAGGTGGCAGCTGCGATCCAGATGTTTTTTGGCAAGCAAATGAAAGAATTTGAAAAGCAAGTTATGAGTGCGTACAAATAGATTGCCTTTCTCTGACTGAGGATGAAAAGACCTGCAAATTGCATAGATGCCTAGAAAAGTTGGGAGTAGCAGACACTGTTGGTTTCTAATCCAATACTCACCTCAATTCCTACTTCCTAACAGCAACATGATTTTGCTCATGTTGACGAGAAGCTTCATGGAAAGCTGACCCTCTCCCCAACTCCAAGGGATAGTCTAAGACCACAATGAGAATCCAATTTCCAAAGTCTGTAATTGGTTTAGAAAGGAACCATGTTCCAATTTTTGCCAAAGAGGTAAGAGGGAAGACTGATGAAAGGCTTCTGGGTTCATTCCTATGAAAGAAACATGGGAAGAGATGGTCTCTTTCTTCCTCTAGATATTGTCATGTCTGGATGGGATACCTGGAACTAGCAAACATTTTCCATGAGTCTGATGATGAAGTCAACATACAAAGTGGGCAGAGGCAAAGAGACTGTAGAGAGACAGAGCTGGAATGCTGCTGTACCACACCTGGAATAGCCCTACTTCTGGACTTTTTAAGCCATTTTGAATGGGGCCTTCTTGTATCTGCAGTCCAAAGAACCCAACTAACAGAGAAGATTTCCATCTCCTCTGAGCTCTTCTTAAATTGTGGTAGGTTTGAATGCAGCTATAGCACTTTCCTGCCCAGTAATTTTGCAAACTGGATCTGAAATCCTTGTGGATCCTAGAGTCCCATTCTTTTCTCCTAAAATTTAATTTGCTTTCCATTGCATTTTGGGGGTGAGAAAAGGAGGAAGGAGCATGAGTTGGGGAAATTTTCCTCAGACAGCCCTAAAACAAAGAGAAATATCAACAAACTTACTTTTCCAAAAGTACGGGCAGTGCTGAGGTGACAGGTAGGTTGCCTTTCCCATTGGTTGATTCCGACTGAATGGAAACAGGAGACAGAGAATTGAGGATCAGTGATGGAAGGAAGAAGCCAGGGCTGCTAGGTCTCTGATGATGCTGGGGAGAGGCCGTTGCTCTTCTTTCCTTTCCTCCCCCTTCGCCATACTATGCAATCTGCCTCTGAGCCCAGACATTGGCACCTTCCCTCAAGCTTCCCCTGGCCTTCTTTCCTTAGTGTTGCTTCCTGCTGGTGCACATGCAGCTTGCACCTTCTCCTCTTCTGGGTTTCCTTGAGCTAAGAAAAATGTTTACATTTTGAGGCTCCATTCTTGAAGGGAGCAATCACTTTTTCTCTGTCCCTTGTTTACTGACTGTGAATACTACTCTCCCAAAAACGCAGGCCCTAAGTTCCCCAAGGAAGGGAGTATGGATGGATTCATGCGAGCCAATCACTGCCCTTAGAGATACAGCTCCAAGCACAATTCTCAGGAGAGGCTTGTCATCAGGGGCGGATTATCCAATAAGCAAGGTAAGCATGGTACTTACTCTGCCTGCCGGATCGTTTGTAGTGCTCTTTGATGTGAAACCCATATGAAATTGTTCACTACAGATTAGTAAGTAAGCACAAGTAAACCTGTGCTTACTTTGCTTACCAAGTCATCTGCCCCTGTCAGAGATTATAAATTTAAAAAGAGGTTTTGATTCTGTAGGAAGGTGCTATGGTGTTGGTAGAGAGACAGATGCCAGTCATACCTAGAAGCAGAATCTTTGATGTGGTGAAAAAATGTGAAATTGTTTACTACAGATGATCTGGTAAGCAAGGGAAGCACTGTGCTTACCTTGCCTAGCAGATAATCCATCTTGTCACTGCCCAAAACTCAGGCCATCAGAAATTTCTTCATGATATATTCCACCCGACTTTTACATTTTTTGTTGCAATGGATTTGGTTTCAACAGTGGTTCTCAACACTGACTGCATGTTAGAATCACCTGGGGGAGATTTTTAAAAGTACTGATCCACTCCAAAATCTTGGGATGGGGCCTGGACATAGAATGTCTTAATCCCCCCTCTCCCCCCCGCCGTGATTTTAATGTATAGCCTTGGTCTAAAGGAATATATACCTGGAAACTACACGTACACTTTTAGTTATAATATGGGAATAAGGTCTGTGAAAACACGCTAAGTAGCACCCCTGCCCCCAGCCTGCTTTTTAATTTTTTTCAGGTTGCTTTGTTCAGTGGGTGATTTGGGAGTTTAGGCTGATTTCATAAATCATTGCAATGTTTGAGGCAAGAAGAGACGAAAGAAGTTTAAGAGCTATTACTACCTATTGACACAACAGATCTTGAATCTACTTTATCTGTTGTTTACACAATCAAATTGTTTCCTTATAGAGTAAGTTATGGACAGAAACCACTGGAGAAAGAAGAGTTTTAGGTAGGAACAAGCTTTGTTAAAAAAAAAAAAAATTGAAACGGATATTTTTATGATTATTAGTAATACATGACTATTAAATACAAAAAATCACCAAGAAAGAAATAAAAGTTACCTTTTTACCACTGTCCAGAGATAACGATTGTTAATAGTTTCATATACATTCTTCCAGAATTTTTTTGTGTGTCCACACAGAAGCACATTCATTTTTGTTTAAACTACAAAATGAGATTATGCTGTATATATTTGTTTTTAACCATTTTTCATTAATAATAAATTATAGACTTTTTCATGTTAATAAATACAGATTTACAATCTAATTATTATTCTTAGTGGCTATATAGAAACCCATTATAGGGATCCATAATTTAACTAGTCTCTTATTGGACATTTAGGTTGGTTTCCATTTTTTCATTGTAATAAACAATGAGGCAGGATAACACCGGGTTTAAGAACTCAGGTTCTGGAGTGCAAATCATTCCCACCTTGGAGGATTGTGGTTTAAGCGTGAAAAGAGATCATTTGTAATGAACATTCTCCGAGTTGCCAAAACTTTGCTCAAAAGCATTGAACACCTCTTCTCAAAGCAGCGGAAGATGTGTGGCCTGGGTCTATATTGAACTTTTTGAGACTATATCCCAGATTCTATTGACTCCACCCCCATCTGGGTCACTCCCAAAGTGGTGTCCCTGAGGGAGAGGCAGAATATGGCTTCAAGGCAGGCATCATCATACTCACCAGGGCTGGTAAGGAGGGGATGGGTGATGAGCCAGGAGATTGGCCTGGCAGGTTGAGGGCATTAAACTTGGGAACCACAGCTACGCTGACCCTCCGGCGGGGCATGTTCTGTAGGAGAGAAGTGACTATGTCTACTCTCTTGGAGATGGCAACAGGCACAGTTCAGAAGGGCCTGAAAAATGCCTACTAGTTCCTAATGCTATAATAACATTCACTGAATATTATTGTTTGGGGTAGTGATGGTGTTGGGGGTTGGTGTGGAGAGTGTGACCAAAGCTGACACAAATTATCTGTTCATGGTGAGTGGTCTCTCAACATTTTCCTATTTTAGCTTATTAGATCCTAAAGAAATAGCACAGAAATGATCTCACAGTCTCTGGGTGGCAATACCCATTGCTATCCATAGCAATACCAAGGCTTAAAGGTCATTTCATGTTTAAAGGCTGTGTAGTCTATGAGCAAGGAAGGTGAAATGTCAGAGCTGAACTAGTGAGTATGGAAAGCTGAACAGAATCTCTCTCCAGAGGTTCTCTGGCATCCATGGATCCAAGAATGGATGACTGCTTGGGTGACTGCAGAAACATCTGTCAGACTCCTCTTGGAAGCCCTAGTATTCCTTGAACATGCATACCTTTCCCAGCGTAAGGGACATGGACCGCGCTGTGCGAGGGACCCCATCTTCTGTAGCAGAATGGAAAAGAGAAGAGAACTCAGGTAAGTTTTCAGACTAGGCTCCAGCAGGGAACAGATAGGTAGAAACTAAGCCAAGGGCCAGGGTCTTGGGGACACTGAGTTCGGCACTTCACCCTCTGAGATGGTCATCTGCAGACTTTGGTGCTTTTTTGGATAGGACCTTTATCCTAACTCCTCTGAGTACTGTAAGAAGCCCCAGTCTTTGGCTTCTGATCTCCACCCACACCACTACACAGTTTATGGGATATACCCTGAATAGAGTGTGAAAACTACCCGTAGCAATTCCAAGACTTACTGGGTCATTTCATATTCTCACAAGGGATGTATAGTCAGGGAAGCTATGGACAAGGATGGTGTGATGTTGGTAAAGAATGAAAACTTGCTGACAAAAGTTGATTCAATATGTCACCTACAAACTGATTCAGAACAAAGGAAACAACCACTCTAGGATTTTCTTCTCATTAGTACATACATTAAAAGATATAATTCATGTAAAGTGCTTAGCACCACACCTGAATAATGCTGCCACCAGGAAACATCTGGATATGTGCAGAGAAAGGTATTCACAAGCTCACTTCAGTTTGATTCAGTTTGACCAATATTATCTACCTACTGTATTTTGTACTGTATTTTTACCCAAATAACATGTGCACTATGTTTTTTGCCAACCACGCAACCCCCTTGTGTATTATTTTCCTAGGCATGCTACGTGTGTTATATGTGTGGGTGCATTATTTATGAAAAATATGGTACACATAGCTGTCTATCCCTCATATACATATATTTTAGGTTTGTCTCTTGAAAAGCACATAGCAGGGTATTTTTTTTAAATCTAATCTGGGAGTCTCTATTAACCAACTGGTTTAAAGTGGTTATATTTCATGTGATTACTGATATATTTGTATTTATTTTCATTTTATATTTTCTATTTACCTTCCTTTATTTGTTTTTCCTAATCCCTGCCCCACTGATATGGACGTTATATATTCTAGTTCTAATCTTTAGTGTAACCCCTGACAGTTTTTACATATTTGCTGGACTTTAAATGTAAAATTAATCAAGATCTCTATTTTCTTCCTGAATAAACCTCAGAACAATGATAACTCCCTCCAATCTTGAACTGTGCTGTTTTTCAGTATTTTAATTTCATCTTGTTTTTGTATTCCCAAATTATTCATTATGATTGTTTTATATAATGAATGCTTGTTTAGATTTACCCACTGTTTACAAATGTCTTTGATCACCATTCCTTCTTGCATCCTACTCCTTTCTATTGAGCTTAACTTCATTCTTCCTTAAAAACATCCTTCAGTAGTTCTTTCAGCAAGGGTCTATAAGAGGTAAACTTTCTTAGTTGTTGTCTCAAAGTGTTATGTGGTTTCTCTTAGTTGTGTTTTTATTTCTCTTCCTTGGAATTCACTGTGCTTTCTGAATCCAATGTCTTTCTTTAGTTCTACAAAATCCTCAGCCATTATCTCTTTGAATACTTTCTCTCCCCCATTCTCTCCTTATGGACCTCTTAATAAATATGTTTGGGACTTTCTCATTCTATGCTCCATATCCCATAATGTTTTTTTTTTTTTTCCATATGTTTAATCAGTTTATACTTCTGATCTGCATTTTGGGTAACTTCCTCAAATCTATCTGTCAGTTACCTAATTTTTCTTCAACTGAGCCCAATCTGATTTGAATGTTATATCAATTAGGGTAAGCTTTTTTTTTTTAAGTTATGCTACAATAATAAATATCTAGACGTTTTAGCGGCTTATTACAAAAAAGTTTTATTTCTAAGTTATGCTACAATAATAAATATCTAGAAGTTTTAGTGGCTTATTACAAAAAAGTTTTATTTCTTGCTTATGCTACATGTCTGCTTCTGAGTTGGTAACGGGCTCTGCTCTGCATTTCCTCACTCGGGACTCAGGCTAGCAGGGCTTCTACTACTCTGGAGCAGTGATGGTTACCATGTCTAAAGAAAGAAACTTCGGGCAGTTTGAACATGAGTTCTTAAAGGTCTCAGCTCAGATGTGACACATGTCACTTCTGCTCATATTTCATTGGCCCACCCAAGTCATACGACCATCTGTAACTTCAGAGGGATTGACACGGTGGCTACAGTGATGGGCTTGAGCATAGCAACAATTGTGAGGATGGTGCAGAACTGGGCAGTGTTTTGTTCTGTTGTACATAGAATCGCTGTGAGTTGGAACTGACTCCATGGCATCCAACAACAACAATTTCAAGAGTGCGGAGGGTACCCAGAAGACCTGAAATGTTGAGGAACAGCCTCAACTATAGTAACTACCACACCTATCTGCTGAGTTTTGAATTTCCATGACTCTATTCCTCATTTCTAGAAGTTCTTTTCTATTCTTTTTTGATAGCCGTTTTCTTTTATTCTTGTTTTCGATTCATTGTTTTTAATAATTAAAAAAAATTTATCAGATTATTTTCTGAGGTTCTTAGGGATATAATCCTATTGTTTGGTGTGTCCGATGATTCTTGCTCATGGTGGATTGTTTCCTTGTGTATTTTATAATTTGTATTGTGAACTCATCTTCAGTGAGGCTTTATTTAGAGGAATCTGTCCTGGGTGGAGAGTATGTCTCTCCAGAGTGACTAAGTAACTTTATGTTTGTTTTTCACAGTGTTCCTGAAGGCTCCATTTTGATGTTCTTTTCAGAATCTCCACATATTGCGTCACCATTTCTATTACTTTGGACATGTACTTTTCCTATGAGGAAGAAGAAAGTATTTTTTCCTACTAGAGGCCACGGTGAAACTGACAAACTTCCTTGTTTGTTTCTCTGCTGCTGGGCGATTGTTTTGTTCTTGTCAAGTTCTCTCTAAAGATGCAGTCCTTTGAAAGTCTTAACTTTCTGGGGGGATTTCTGCCATGGGAAGCTGACACCTCATCTCAGATTGCATGTGAATGCAAAAGTCAGCCCCTAGATAACTGAGGGTGGCATTTGCCCCCAAGGAAGCTGCAGGAGCAGCTTGGTTTCAGTTCTCTTTTCTTTTCCTGTATGTAGGGATTTCAATTTCTTTTCTTGTGGATTCAGCTATTCCTTTAAACTAATGTTGGCTCTATTTTATCCAGCATTTCTAAGTATTTGTGGTTGAAGGGTTTTCAAGTTTTCCAGTCAGCTAAAATAACAGAACCAGAAGATATTGTTTATATACGAAGAGTTCCAGCAAATAAAGTACCACTCTTACAAGGGGGTAAAGGTCATAATCAGATAATTTACAAACGTAAAAAAATACAAATATCCAATAAACATTAGGAAAAGCAAAGAAATGCAAATTAAAGCTATGAGATATCATTTTGGCCTATCAAAGTCATAAATATTTTTAAAAATAAAGAATAAGAATGCAGTTGATGGCACAATGAATTGAGCATTACTATAACCCATTCAATGGAAATATCAATGGGATTTACTTTTTTGAAAAGAACTTAGGAGGCTTATAAATATTTCTTTCCCTTGAGCTTATACTTACACTTTGAGAAATTTATCTTAAGGAAATAATCCAAAAGGCAGACAATCAGCACGTTTCATATTCAGAAAACAAAATAATGAGCGTTATTTAAATGTGCACCGCTTTTCTTGAAATCAGGGATATTTTCTGTCACTGTAGTTTTCAAAGTCACATGCATAGAAAAAGATTGCCAGGAGTCATGTAAAGGCTTAAAAAGCAAATACTGCTAGGGAATGGTCATAGAATATTTTATGGACACACATGCTGGGTGAGGGTGGGCCCCTCTGCATCGGCCCAACCTGAGGAATAGCTTGGAGGAAGAGATGGAGTGGGAACAGATGTCTAGAAGGCACTTATTCACCAATGAAGACTCAGCTAAAGTTTCCCTTCCTATTGCAAGCATTGTCTCATCCCCTCAGACTGCGTGTGAGACTCTGCACTGTGTTCCCCAGGGAAGTCACCTTCCTTCTGTCACAGCACCAGTCATACCACTCTGCCCTCCCCACAGGCTGGGAGTTCCTCTGGGCCAGGGACCATGTGCCTTTTATTCTAAATTCAAGTATCATATATGCCAAATCAAAGGCACTCAATAAACATCTGGGGAATGAATGAACGTGACACAGGCATAATTGTGCTCATTCCCTGGGTAAGGTGGTTCACAGGAGACCTTGCACCTTGCAGGACAATAATGCAAGAATTCACGTATTAGGATTTGTTTGGCAACAACTTCCCCAACTTCTAACACTGACAGAGAGTGGTTTGTTAGAGACCCAGAGACATATGGGTCAGGAGCTTCCCTGCCAAGATCCATAGCAGACAGCCTGGAACATGTATACACTGTCTTTGGACTCTGGGAAACATCACTGATATTCCCCAGGAAACTTGTGAAACCTCCTGTTTATAAAGGTTCCTCCATCTGTTATATTTTCTGTACTTTCCCTCCTTCTGCTTTTGGTAACACGGATGTTTGCATTTCACAGGGATTCCTATCACTAAAAGGTCTGTTTCTCCTGCTATTCACTTTCATCAGCCAGAGCTCAAACTCTGGCAGCTCCCAAGGAAACATCCTGGTCCAAGTACCATCATCTTCCTCCTGGACTGCTGTAAGAGCCTCCTCTATTCTATACTTCAAATTTTGCAATCCTCTAATCCATACTCTGAAATGAGAATAATCTTCCAAAAATAAAATCTGATCATGTCATCTTATGTAAAACTCAGCAATGATTTATTACTCTCCATTGCCTAGAGGACAAAGTCCTGACTTGTTATCATGGCTTGGTATGTGGTCTGGCCCTGGCCTACCAAGTCTTGCCTTTAACCTCTCATCATCACATCCCAACACTGTTTATCAAAACTGTTTATTTCGTGTTGTTTTTACCTCCAACCTCCACACCTTTGCACATGATGTTTCTTCTACCTGGGATGTATTTCCCTCTCTTAACTGAGAACTCCTATTTTTACCTTAAAACCCTTTCCAGGTGCCATCCCTCTGTGAAGCCTTCCTTGACTCTCTCAAGCAGAATTAGGTGGTCCCTCTTCTGTGCTACTACAGCAACTTGTATGTTGTTGTTGTGTTGTTAGGTACCGTTGACTTGGTCCCTCCTGATAACATGTCCAAAGTATGTGAGATGAAGTCTTCCTATCTTCACTTCTAGGAACATTCTGGCTGTACTTCTTCCATGATGGATTTGTTCATTCTTCTGGCAATATATTCAATATTCTTCACCAACACCATAATTCAAATGCATCAGTTCTTCGGTTTCCTATTCATGTCCAGCTTTCACATGCATATAAGGTGATTGAAAACACTATGGCTGAGGTCAGGTGCATGTTAGTTCTCAAAGTGACATCTTTGCTTTTTAACTCCTTAAAGAGGTCTTTGCAGCAGGTTTGCCCAATGCAATATGTTGTTTGATTTATTGACTGCTGTTTCTATGGGCATTGATTATGGATCCAAGTAAAATGAAATCCTTGACAACTTTAATATTTTCAATATTGTCTGCCTTTTGCACAATTTCCTAAAGACAGATTTCTCAGAGTATAAATACTAGCTCAAGGGAAAGAAATATTTATAAGGCTCTTAAATTATTTTTTAAAAAGTAAATATAATACTTGTATAGAACTTATAAAAAAGTATTTCTTTAAAATATTTGTCTTACCTACTAGTTGCTATTTATCTCAGTAATATCTCCTTTATCCAGGCTTTTCCTCCACTCCCACTACCCAGACTTCATCTCTCACCTAGACTGTTGTAGTAGCATCTTCATGAGTTTCCCTGTCTTTGGCTTTGCCCCAGTAATTGCCACACTGCAGTTAGAGAGAACCTCATTAAACTACATACATGATCATGTCACTTCCCTAATTAAAATCTTTGGTTGGGTTCCTAATAATAATTCCAAGATAAATTCTAAGTTCCTTACCATTTGCTGCCTAAAAAGGATGCCCAGAGCATAAAGACTTGTCACTCTCACATGGCCTGTCACTCACAGAGAGCTCTAGCAGCCTGTGGGCTATGTATGTGTCGGTGGTTGAGTACTCAGGTTAACTGTGCTGGGAGTCAGGAGGTCACTTGGGACCATTCATGCTTTCTGGTTCTAGCCTCCCAGGTTCACCAGAGCAACTCCTGCCAGGCTTCTGTGGGCAGGATTTGGGCAGAAGCAGGGAGCCTTGCTCAACCTGAAATAGGTCCCGGGGCTGCCATGATAGGTATGTCTGATCCTGGCCAAGAGCCATCACAGGCCTACACTGTAGGGCCAAGGTGGGGCTGGAGCCCAGATCCTTACCAGAGGGGCCACAGCTGCGGCTTGAATTCTGATTTGCAAGTTTTTTAAACTCCATGAGCTCTGCATGGTCTTTCTCGTACGTCCTCTTCAGGTTCTCCACATACTGCATCATCACTTCTGTGGCTTTGGACATGCGCTTTTCCTGCAGGGAAGGAGAGTGTGAGTGCACGGGTTGGTTGAATAAAAGGCTCCATGAGGACTTGTTTGCTCTGAGTGAGCCCCTGGGCTGGAATAACTGAAAGGATACAGGGACCAATCAGACATGACTCTGTCCCTTAACAGTTTGTTGTCCACGATGTGAGCTGAAAAATGGTCTCAGGTACCTGCACTCAAGGAGAACAAGAGAGCAGCACAACCACAATGCCACAGAAGATGAGAGGTGGGAGAGATTCATTTATGCTTGCAGAGAATAGTTCGGGGAGGCTTCATGGAGATGGAATGAAGTGGACATAGGGCATGGGCAGCATCTGGTCATGTAGATGTGGGCAAGAGGTATGAAGGGCATCCAGGCCAGAGAACGCCAAGAACAAAGGTTCAGAGGCAGAGAAGCATAGGACTTGTATATAAGTGAGGATATATTCTCCAATTGGGAATATTTTGGAGAGTAAAAAGGGGTGCTATTAAAAATTATGCTGGACAACAGGCATTAACCAGATTATCTGGACAAACCAGGATAGTACAGACCATCTTACTTATGTAGGAAGCAGCAAGCAGTTGGGTTTGTTCCCAAGAGGAAATGATGAGTCAGGGCTGGGTTCTGAAGAACCTTGAATACTAGGCTAAGGAATTGGAACTTATTCTGAAGGAAAAGGGAAGCCATTGAAAGTCCTACAGTAAGAGAGTGACATAATCAGGTCAGCAGTGGAAATAAGACTGTAGGCAATGAAACTGGGGGGCAGTGAGACCAACAAGGAAAGCAAGGACCAGTGCCTGAACTAGCTGTGTGGAACCAGAGAGGAAGGAGAACAGTGAAAGGCACAGAAGCTAGGGATGGGAAAGCCATGTGGAGAGCAGTAAAGACTGGGGTGAATGGCACGTGGACTGAGAAACATGTTTGAGAGGGTCGTACAAAATGAAGAAGGTGTTTCCCTGCTTCTGTTCCCTTGGGTCCCTCAGAGGAAAATGGTCAGTGGCTGTTTGCTGGAAGAGGTCCCCTGTAGCTGTGAGCTGAAACCAGTCACTTCCCTAGAGTCCTCCCTGTGTTGCTGCTACCAGCTGGAGTGACCCCCTGGGCGCTACTGCTGAGTCAGGTGCCCTGTCACACAGGGGTGGGACAGCTCAGCCGTTTGTCTTCCTTTCATCCCACAAGAACTGTTCAGTGATATTTCCCAGGAACACTAATCTCATACAACCAATGTGACAGGACATAGGTCCACAGTAACAGCAATGGTAATAACATCTCATTGCTTTACATGTATTACAGTAACCTTTGATGGCAGATTCTATTATCATCCTCATTTTATGGTTGAAGATGCTGAAGCTCAGAGAGCCTCAGTAACTTGGTGGAGCGAGGATTAGAACTCAGGCCATCTGATTCCACTGCTGGAGCAGGGCATGCTCCTGCGCTATGCGACTTCAGAGTGGCTGAGAGGGAGCCACACCTGAACCTGGACCCTAACTCTACCACTAAGTAATGGGTTGCCCTTCTGAGACTCAGGTTATTCATCTGGGGATAAGGATATTTATTTTACAGAGTTGCTGGAAGGATTAAATGAAGGAAAGAAGTTTTTCCTAAATCACGATTTTACCAAATACTAGTTACATGGGAGGTGGATATGTATTTTGTGGGGGAAATGAGGAGGTGATCATACAGTCAAATACATTTGGGGAATACATAGATAAAGTTAAACACGTCTCTACCATAACTGGTTGCTGACAAGTTGATTCTGACTCATAGCGACCCTATAGGACAGAGTAGAACTGTCCCGTATGATTTCCAAGGAGCGCCTGGTGGATTCGAACTGCTTGACCTTTTGGCAGCAGCCATAGCTCTTAATCACTATGCCACCAGGGTTTCCCTCTTTACTATAGGACTTCTGAAAGCCTTGAGTATGCCAGTGTATGTTATAAATCTCTAAGAAAGGAAGATAATAAGCAGCAATTCCCAAACTTATGTGTCCACAGAAAGCTTTTTTCCAAGCATTATCTCAAGCATTTAGTTGCCCACAAAAAATACTCTGAAAAACACCACAATAATGTATATAAGATGCCTGGCACAGAGGAAGCCATTGATAAGTGGCATATGTAGTTGTAGCTGGTCACGTTATTCCTGTAGTTACTGTGGGCAGAGCAGAGCCAGTCAGCGAGGCTGGGAGCGGGTGAGGCTTACCTGGCGGACAGCCCCCACCATCTCAGCTCGGCTGGAGAGGCGGGCAGCCAGGCGGTGCAGGACAGCGATGTCCTCCAGCAGCTTCTGGTAGGTCTCCCGGTGCTCACAGTGGTGCCAGAGTGAAGCTGAAGACTGAGGGGAGAGAAGAAGTCTCACTTGGGGTTTTGTGCACCCAGACTTGGGCTTATGAGCCCTGGGCCCCATCCTGGCTGAGAGGAGTGACCTCAGCAGGGTCCAGGCTAAAGCTTCTTCTGGGGATTAGAGAAGCCCAATATGGACACTTTATATCTGCCTGGCCTGAAAGAAGGAGTCACATCCAGGCCCCTAATCCCTGGGGAGGTCCCGCTACCACCCCAGGTCCCTAGTCCCTAGGGAGCTCGCATTACCACCCCAGACCCCCAACCCCATCCTGAGAGCTCCCAAGGGGTCAGAGGCCACAGCCCTGATGTAACCTGGCCTCCAGGATCTCTGTCTCAACTCCTCCCAGCTCTCTGAGGAAGACTCTATATCCAGCTCAGTGCCTTAGTCTGATTTCTCATTTCGGGGACTCTGGTGGGTAAAAAGTGGGACACCCAGCATGTCCCCTGGAGACAGTCCCTCCTCCAAGGATCCCCAAATTCAGGCTCCATAATTACCATAAGGGAAGCTTTGAAGTTTTCCAATTCCTTCTCCGTGTTCTCCTCTGTCAGGTTCCGTTCCCTTTCAGCCTGGCTAATTCTAGATTCCAGGGTGTAGCTGTCATTTCTAAAGGCCAAGGACAGTTGTACAAACACGTTCTGTTGGGAACAAGAGTGTAGGAGAGATGCTAGGAGGAAGGAGCAAGGCTGCAGGTGTGTTTCTTGCACAAGCATTCTAAAACAGCTCCTGGACCTAGTCAGCAAAGCATTCATGTGCAAGTGAAACTCTCACTTCACAGTAAACTACGCAAAAGATGGTGAAGTAGAAACCTGAAGTCCTTGCTAGGTCCTGATTGGGACTGAAAGACCAAATTAATTTTCCTGAAAAAGAATAAAGGGATGACACTTCGCTTTTCCCTAAGCTTCAAGAAAATAACATCCTGTATTTGGGTTTAGACTAACTCAGTCCAGTGCAGCTGGTTGTATAAGCAGTTTGGATTTATGCTGGGATTTATTTCATGGGGGTTTTGGAGGTTTTGCATGAAAATCTGTATTTAAAGAAACCCCATTTGAGTTTCAAGCTGTGTTGATTTGAAGTAAACTTCAACCAGCATCTAGCCTGAGCATTCCAAGTCCTACGTCAATAGCAGCTTTAAGTAGTTGCCAGGAGATTAAATAAGGCCAGGTATTTGGAATAAATATTACATGCCAAAAATCCAGCCTGTATGAATAAACTTTTAAAAGATAGTATTGACCAGACATGGAATTCCTAGAACAGGAAACTATTGGGGAGAAAAACTTGACAGATGGACTCCACAGAGGAAGTAAGCAATGGCCTTCACTTTTATAGTCTTCACCTGCCCTGCCTGAGTCAAGTGGGAACAGATTTACAACCTGTGGGATGCACCAACTTTGTCTGAGCTTCTGAAGTTCATGTAACATGACCCATGGCAGGCAGACATCTCCAGATACAGAACTGAAGGCAATCAACTGACCCAAAGATGATGGTGACATCATACTGAGAATGACTCCTTATTGAGCATCTATCATATGCCAGCACCGCTATCAGCTCTCTGCACCTTAGTTCATTTAATCCCACAACAACCCTCTGGAATAGTAAGCTGTTTCAGTTATTTAGTACTACTCTAACAGAAATACCACAAGTGGATGGCTTTAGCAAGCAGAAATTTATTTTCTCACAGTTTAGGAGGCTAGAAGTCTGAATTCAGAGCACTCTTTCTAGGAGAAGGCTTTCTTTCTCTATCAGCTCTGAAGGAAGGTCCTTGTCTCTTCTGAGCTTCTGCTCCTGGGCAGTCTTCATGTGGCTTGGCATGTCTCTTCCCCCATCTTTGCTTCTTTTACTTTTTTGTTAAATTTCTTTTATATCTCAAAAGAGATGGAATTAAGACACACCTTACACTAATCCTGTCTCATTAGCATAACAAAGACAACCCATTCCCAGATGGGATTATAAGCACAGGCATAGAGGTCAGCATTTACAACACATAATTTAATCCATAACATTCTACCCTTTGGCCCCCCAAAATTCATGTCCTTGCCACATGCAAAACACATTCACCCCATCACATCATCCCAAAGTCTTGAATCAACTCCAAGTCCAAAATCTCATCTTCTTGAATCACCTAAATCAAATATGGGAGAGACTTTAGGCATACTCCAACCTGGGGCAAAATTCCTCTTCATCTGTGAACCTGTGAAATCTAGAATACAAGTTATTTGTTTCCAAAGTAAAATGGTGGAACAGGCACAAGGTAGACATTTCCATTACAAATGGGAGAAATTGGAGGGAAAGAAGGGATAACAGGCACCAAACCAAACCTATTGTCATTGAGTCGAATTCCAACTCATGGTGACTCTATAGGACAAAGTAGAACAGCCCCATAGGGTTTCCAAGGTTGTAAATCTTTATGGAGGCAGGCTGTAGCATCTTTCTCCCACGGAGTGGCTGGTGGGTTCGAACTGCTGACCTTTCTGTTAGTAGCTGAGTGCTTAATGATTGCGCTGCCCAGGTTCCTCGACAGGCACCAAGCAAGTCCATAACCCAGCAGAACAAATTGCGTTAAACGATCCTCTCTTCTCTGAGACCATCTAGGCAATGGCCTTGCCCTCCAGAATCTGGGTGTTGGCTATGCCCTCTGGATTCTGGGTAGAGGCTCTTTGACCCTGGGCTTCTGCTCCACCTTCTAGGCCCTCTGAGATGGCAACTCTACTCTCTCAGCTTTAGTTGACCCCATTCTCCCAGTCCATCTGAGTGGCGACCCCACCCCCATGGCCTCAGCAGACCCAATTATTCTGCCCCTTGGACATGGCAGCCACACCACTTCAGCTTTGGGTGGTGGCCCCACTCTCCTGGTACACCTTAATGGAAGCCCCACACTCCGGAACCAAATTGGTGAAGATCGGACTCTTCGAAACCTAGGAGGCTGTGGCCCCACCCTTTGAGATCAAGGAGACCATGGCCCCACCCTTTGAAATCAAGAGGGCCCAGTTCCCCATGATTCTTCCAATAGTTCTGCTAATATCTGAGCTGCTCCAGGGATGGTCTTTTTCTTGGGAAACAGATGTAGCTCCTTTGGCCTGCTTCCTGCCTGTAGAATTCCAAGAGGCAGACACCATTCTTTCTTTTATTCTTTCTCTGTACCCTCCAGTCTAAGCTGATAGGTTTTCTGCTGTGGTGGTTGGTTAGATCCATTAGTCATAGGCTTAATCTCTTTAACAAAAGATTGTGTAGCCACATCCTTGGTGAACATACTAGGACATGAGTCCTTAGTTTGTACAACAGAATTTTTCAAGTCTAAGTTCTGTTTTCATTTTGCACAGCTTTTTTTTTTTTTTTTTAACTTTTATTGAGCTTCAAGTGAACGTTTACAAATCAAGTCAGTCTGTCACATATCAATCAGTTCATATACATCTTACTCCATACTCCCACTTGCTCCGCCCAATGAGTCAGCCCTTCCAGTCTCTCATTTCGTGACACTTTTGCCAGCTTCCAACTCTCTCTATCCTCCCATCCCCCCTCCAGACAGGAGATGCCAACACAGTCTCAAGTGTCCACCTGATATAATTAGTTCACTCTTCATCAGCATCTCTCTCCTACCCACTGTCCAGTCCCTTTCATGTCTGATGAGTTGTCTTCGGGGATGGTTCCTGTCCTGTGCAAACAGAAGGTTTGGGGACCATGACCGCCGGGATTCCTCTAGTCTCAGTCAGACCATTAAGTATGGTCTTTCTGTGAGAACTTGGGGTCTGCATCCCACTGATCTCCTGCTCCCTCAGGGGTTCTCTATTGTGCTCCCTATCAGGGCAGTCATCGATTGTGGCTGGACACCAACTAGTTCTTCTGGTCTCAGGATGATGTAGGTCTCTGGTTCATGTGGCCCTTTCTGTCTCTTGGGCTCTTAGTTGTCGTGTGACCTTGGTGTTCTTCATTCTCCTTTGCTCCAGGTGGGTTGAGACCAATTGATGCATCTTAGATGGCCGCTTGTTAGCATTTAAGACCCCAGACACCACATTTCAAAGTGGGATGCAGAATGTTTTCATAATAGAATTATTTTGCCAATTGACTTAGAAGTCCCCTTAAACCATGGTTCCCAAACCCCCGCCCTTGCTTCGCTGACCTTTGAAGCATTCATTTTATCCCGGAAACTTCTTTGCTTTTGGTCCAGTCCAATTGAGCTGACCTTCCAGGTATTGAGTGTTGTCCTTCCCTTCACCTAAAGCAGTTCTTATCTACTAATTAATCAGTAAAAAACCCTCTCCTTCCCTCCCCCCTCCCCCCCTCATAACCACAAAAGTATGTGTTCTTCTCAGTTTATACTATTTCTCAAGATCTTATAATAGTGGACTTATACAATATTTGTCCTTTTGCCTCTGACTGATTTCGCTCAGCATAATGCCTTCCAGGTTCCTCCATGTTATGAAATGTTTCACAGATTGGTCACTGTTCTTTATCGATGCGTAGTATTCCATTGTGTGAATATACCACAATTTATTTCCCCATTCATCTGTTGATGGACACCTTGGTTGCTTCCAGCTTTTTGCTATTGTAAACAGAGCTGCAATAAACATGGGTGTGCATATATCTGTTTGTGTGAAGGCTCTTGTTTCTCTAGGGTATATTCCGAGGAGTGGGATTTCTGGGTTGTATGGTAGCTCTATTTCTAACTGTTTAAGATAACGCCAGATAGATTTCCAAAGTCACAGCTCATTTTTAAGTTCATCTCTTTCCTCCTTCATTTTACTATAAGCAGCAAGGAGAAAACATGTGGCTTCTTCAAGATCTTGCTTAGAAATCTCATCAGCCAGATTTTCAAATTCACCACTTACAAGTTCTACCTTCCACCAAACATTTGAACATAATTCAGACAAGTTCTTTGCCACTGCATAAAAAGCATCATCCTTCTTCCATTGTCTAGTCACATATTCATCATTTTCTTTTAAAGCCTCATCGGTAGCATATTTTACACCCACATTTCTAGTAACATTCTATTGCTGGTGCCATATGTATTCACTAAAATGATGATAGTGCTCACCAGAATTGCCTTTGACATCCATAACTCTACCAACATTCTCTTCAAGGCAATCTAGGCTTTTACTGTTAGGCACCTTAAAACTCTTCCAGCCCCTCTACCCATTACCCAATTTCAAAACCACATCCACATTTTAGGTATCTGCTAGAGCACCACCCCACTCCTCATACCGAATTCTTAGTTATCTAGTGCTGCTATAACATAAATACCACAAATGGATGGCTTCAACAAACAGAAATATATTTTCTCACAGTGTAGGAGGCTAGAAGTCTGGATTCAGAGCACCAGCTCTAGGGGAAGGCTTTCCTTCTCTGTCAGCTCTGGAGGAAGATCCTTGTCTCTTCTGAGCTTTTGCTTCCGGGCAATCTTCATGTGGCTTGGCATCTGTTTTATGTCTCAAAAGTGATTGACCTAAGACACACTCTACACTAATCCTGTCTCATTAACATAACAAAGACAACCCATTCCCACAGGCATAAAAATTAGAATTTATAACACATATTTTTTTGGAAGACAACTCAACCCAAAACAGAAGTGTTATATCCCTTTTATAGGAAAAGATACCAAGATCAGAAGGTCATTAACTTGTTCAAGGTGACCCAGTAAGTGAGTAGCAAAGCCAGGATTCAACCTCAGACTGTCAGATTCCAAAATCTGTACTATTCCCACCACGCTAAGGGCTGTTCGTGCCCGTATACACCTGAGGACAGGATTTGCCATTAAACAAACTGCCCATGCCCCATCTTCACGGATATTGGAGGCAGGGGAGATATGAGCTCATAGGCCAGTGATGCTCTGCTCTGCTCTGCTCAGGCCTCAGTCCAGTTAAGTCCATCAATGATGATCAATGCTTAGTTCTCCACACCTGGGTTATCCTTTTTATTTTAATGTGACATAAAAAGTCTTGAATTCACTTGGAAGACTTGGCTCTAAATCTTGGTCTGCTAAGTAAGTAGTGGATCTGGGATCTTGGGTAAGTTACATATTCATTCAGTTTTCTCCTTTGTTGTAATTCCTGTTCTACCTGCTTCTCAGAATTGATGGGAGGATCAGCTGAAAGGATGAGTATAAGACTGTGTTGTAAAATATAAGTACAATATCTATATATAAGCTTATTTTTACTATCTGTAGTAGATATTTCATATTGGCTGTCCTCTTCTGTTATCCGGTCCATTGGGTCTCAGGAAAGGTATGTTCATTTTCTTGATATCAATGGCAAACCATGCTATGAAAACTAGAAAACCTGCCATCCTCCCAACCTGGAATGAAGAGATTCTGGAATCATCCACATTCTTCCTTCCTCCCTAATATCAACCCTAACATAAATGTCTTGGAAACTAACTAGCACTGGCATCAGCTGTCCTCATCATCTCACCTCTGATGCATTCTCTTTCTCCAACTACCCCATTCACCAGAAAGAACGGCAGATTCCTCTCAGTTCACTCATCACCCCCACTGGGACAGCATCTCTACAGGGACAAGGGAGCCCCAAGAAGAGTAATGGCAGAATCAGAGAAGGCTGGAGAGCTTGCAGCACAGCCTCCTGCCTCAGCTGAACTAGCTTCCTTATGTCCAAAACTCTCAGAAAGCACCTTCTTCCTCTAGGCCAAAGCTTGAAACTTGAAATCTGATCACCTTTTATAATTTTGAAATAAATTTATTTCAATTCCGTAGTTTCCCCACTGACTTTTTGTATGTAAGTCATACTTTTAAAGAACATAAACAATCCTTGAAGGAATGTGGAATTTCCAACTAACTTCTCACCCCTGACCAACTCTGTCAAAATCTTCCATGAACTGCGTTGGGGTTGGGGGCCTTAAAGGTTCAATAGGGCTGGTCATGGACATCCCCATGACCAGCCCCACAGTCACTCATTCCCATTTTATTGTGTAAAAATGTCAGGGCCAGAGGCTGGAGGAGGGAATGTTTTGAATAAGCCCAGTCAAGCACAGGCACTAAATTTCATAAAGCTCTTGAGTCACTTACCTCAACTTCCTTTTCAGTGAGTGGAGGGGCACTGTGAAAAAGAGAAAACACACAGATGAACTTTATCCAACCTATGAAATAAACCACAAGCTGACTTTGAATGACCAGCAGACCATTTGTATCCAGGAATGGAGTAAGCTGAGTTGCTGAGATGGAAAGTATGCAAAGTACCCTTTGTATGTGCTCTGTAATCTGTGAAATATTCGCCTCGATATTGACTCTTACAAAGGTAATGTGGTGAAAAATATTTGATCCCGAGGTGAGATCTCCAGCAGTGCCACTACTATCTCTGTGACTTTGGACAAGTTATTTCATCTTTCTAAGTTCCAGTCTGCGTATACATAAAATGGGAATAGTAATATCTACCTTGCAGGAATCTTATACGACTTATGTATGTCATGTATGTAAGTATATGTGTATGTGTATGTGTGCGTTTAATTCCCACATTCCGTAGGCACTCCAGAAATGTTAACTAATATTACTACTAACTCAGAATTTTTTTGAAGTCTTAATAAGAAAACGGATGAAATAAGAACTTTATAAACTGTAAGGTACTGTACATATCAGAGTTGGCATCATGATTGTTCTGGGGCTACTTAGGTCTGCAAAGCCGTATCCATTGTCCTTATCTCTCAAGGTTGTGCTGAGGGTGTCTGTGGGCCACATAATGGAAGATAGGAGAGGATGGCCAGAACTGTTCTCAAGACTGAGAAGCCCCTTTGACTGCTGGATTCAGAGGGTGGGCAGGAAAGGCCTAGCTGGTAGAGTGGTGTCACTCTGAGAGGCTCCTCATATGTGTTCCCTTAGAACCAGGCCTTCCCAACAGTAAGCAGTCCTTTCCTGTGCCTGCCTACTCTGCTGGCTTCTGCTGCTGTGCTCTTGCTAGTAACTAACCCTGGCCCCTTTCTGAAACCCAGACAATGTAAATAATGCATAGCCCCTTCCTGTGCTGAGGTGAGGAGGGCTGGGAGGTGTCCTATCAACGTCACAAGACTTGGCAACAGAGCCTGCCACCATTGAGACTCTCAGGAAACACAGCTTCCTCCCTCTGATGGGTGCAGAGGGACCCTGAGAGCAGAGGTAGGGGTCAGCCATCTCTGCAAGGGGCTGGTTTTCACCCCTGTGAGAGCCTTCCTGTCAGGATAAGGCAAGAGAACCCCATGACCAGGAAGTCAGCAGAGTACAGAACACGGGATAAACAAGCACAAACATGTGTGATAGCTATAATTCTTGCCACATCTCCACCCATCAGCCCCTTTACTTTGCAGGCTAACATAACCTTAACTGCCATGTAGAACATTCACATACTATCTAAATGGTTTATCAAAATTGGCTGAGTTTGCCTCTGACTCCTGGGTTTCTTTGAATATTATGTGCGCATTTTCCTAAATTATTAACCAAGCTTCTTTTTTCTATTGTCGATGACTCACACTTTGCATTTATGCTACAGAACATACTTTTTTAAAAAAATGTAGAATGCCCTAAGGACTCAGGGAGGTGGGGCTTAGGCAAGGAAGCCACGTGATGTGACCAGCTCCCAATGCAAATACCTGTACCTTGAAAACTGGCATAGATAACTGGGGGGTGGGGGAGAGAAAGGCAGAGCTATGGGCCTCCAGAAGGACCTGAGTTCAACTCCTGACTCTCACTTGTCAGCAAGTTGCTTCACTTCTGTTCCCTCACTGACAACAAAATAGAATACAACAAAGTCTTCCTTTTCTGCCTCACTGGGCTGTCACAAACACCAAAAGACACACAGCATATATGCATGCTCTGTAACTTGCAGCACTTACAAGTGCTTCTCCTTGGGTTTCCTGCCTCTGGACACACCTCTCTACCTTCCCCCAACTGCACCAACCCAGCCCCTGTCCTCTTCCAGCTGTGGTGCTGCCTGCTTATTGTTTGTTTCTAGCACTTTCCCTGATACTCATCTTGTTGCTAGGTCCCTCTGAGTATTGCCCTGGTGATTCTGTTTTAGATGACTGCAGTGAGGAATTTGCACACATCATACTCACTTGGCAAAATATGTTCTCCTTTCATATTTACCCTCAAAAGTTGGAAACTTTGTCATACCTGATTTATCCTACCAATGGTGTTTTCCCACAAACAGTTCAATCTCACAGGAGTTGGACTCAGCTGTAGGCCTCACCTGCAGTTACCCACCTAGTCCCTGTTGCTTAGTAGTCCCCTCTCTTGTCTCCTTTATACCCCAAATGATTCACTTTTCAATGCAGGTATCAAGGGCCTATTAATGCTAACACCGTCTTAAGCCCCTGCTCACATACAGTTCATTTAACTTGCTCAGGATCCTACCAGTGACTGTGTGATTATTACCCCTATTGTATAGATGAGAATGTGTAGGCTCAAAAACAAGGTTACTTTTTCCTCACGTGTGGAAGAAGCCTGGCAGGGATTCTAAGCAATCCTTCTTCATATGCTCCCAAATGTTCTGCATCTCTATCTACACAGATACCTGACCTAGAATCTCCCAGATATAGGTAAAGGGTACATCTGGGATTGAAATCTCTGTCTCCTGGCCCAAAGCCCACCACCCCCTGCTTCCATGAGCCTCCGGCACCCTCATTGGCTCTGCCCACCTGTGGGCCGTACCTGCTCCTTGAGTTGGAATTATCCCACCTGGCCTTTAATTATTCTTTTTGCTTTGGATGAATTGGAAACCCTGGTGACATAATGGTTAAGAGCTATGACTGCTAACCCAAAGGTAGGCAGTTTGAATCCACCAGGTGCTCCTTGGAAACCATATGGGGCAGTTCTAATCTGTCCTATAGTGTTGCTGTGAGTCAGGATTGACTTGATGGCAACGGGTTTGGGTTTTGGTTTAGACCAGTGGACACTGGCCTTTCTGGGGTCAGGGACCAAGGGTGATGCTGCTTAGTGTCCCACCTTGAATCTAATACAAGTACCACCCAATACAGGCTCTAATGCAGCCCACACCCTGATTTTACCTTCCAGGGAGAGACTTGTGGACCCTCAGTTTGCGCAGCAGCACGTCAGAAATATTGGGCATGACATCCAAGCCACTCTTTGACTCTTCCTCCTCAATAGCAGGGGAGAGTTCAGAAGGGAGCCCTGAAAAAAGAAAAAGAAGTACTTCCTTATAATATGTCTATTTGTAATCACAGTAGTACTGTGGAAATGAGCTGTAGGGGCAAAGAAGAACTATAACATTTATAAACACCTACTTATATGCCAGGGACTTTATAATTACTACCTTACTTTATTCCCACAATGAGCTAGAATTTAATCATCCCATTTTACAGATGGGTAAACCAAGACTCAGTAAGGTCCATTAACTTGTGCAAAGTCTCAGAACTAGTAAATGATACAGCCAGACTTCAAACCAAGGTCTTTCTGACTCCAAAGTCTGTGTGTTTTCCATTGCTCCCCACAGTATCAAACAGGCTGTTGTGCCTGGGATCACATGGTGGTTTCTGACAGCTGGAAGTTAGCTGGCTGTCCGCTTGCCTATAATGGTTGGGAAAGTCCCCACTCTTTGGCAGGCTTCTCAGGGGACCTGTTTTCCAACTATTTTTCCTCAAGTGAATTAAAAAGTTTCACCTTCTGTGTACTACCTAGAAATCAGCATCTGATTCCATACCCCCATGGATAAGAATACAAACAGGTATTTTCCAGGCTAAAGCTAAGGTCATGAGATCTTTTACAGATCTCAGAAATATAGATGCCACCTAGTCAACAGACCCAACGAACATCCTTTTGCTGCCTTCTAAAACTATTCAGGTCTGCTTTGAAGGCAGAAAGAACAAACCAAGTATTTATTTTTCATTAATTTTTCTCTTGTTTGAAGATAGTTCTTGTGCCTCTCAAAAGCTTCCTGCTCAGGCTCTAGCCCAATTTTTCCAGCTGCTCATTGTTGTCCATTATGGGCCATGGCCTCCAGACATTACCACCTGCCTGTATACATTCTTGTTCATTGCTGTCTGGATGTGCTTTAACAAGCTTTTAGCACAGGAGGATGCTGGCAAATGTCCATGGCATTGGTGTTTGTTATTCATGTAGCATATACTTTCTATGCCTTATTATCAGCTCACAGTAAATTTAGGGTTAAGTAAAACCTTCAAATCTTTTACATGAGCCTCATCCTGTACAATGGATACTCGCCATTTGCATGCAGGACTTTATATTTATCCGTGTTTTACTGTCTCTTGTGGGTTTTGGCCCAGCAGCTTTCCAATCTGCACAATCATTTTCCAGGATTATAGGTCAGACTAGAGATCATGGCTATAGGCATAGCTGTGGTAATCATCTAAAGGGAGTCAAGATTGGGAGCCATGTGAATGTAAGCCTCAAAGGGAGACCATGCAGAGAGAAAAGGACGTATAGTTTGACTTAAGGTAAAGAATGCTTAAATACTTTGAACTTTCCAATAGCAGAGTGGTGTTCCTGAGTTTCCTGTTACTCAAGGTATCCAAGCAAAGGCTGGAGGGCCCACCTGTTAGATATAGGGCAGTCAGGGATGCTTCTTTGGATATAAGATTGCACTAGGTAGTCTCTTAGTTACTGTCAGCCTTTGGGCTCTGTCTCCAGGATCTGATGTTTCTATATGACAGGTGATAAACCTTGTGGCAACTCTGGCCTCATTTTTCATCATGTATCCTCACTTTACCCAGCAGAAAGCCAATTAAGCAGTAGGCTCCGAAGAAAGCTATATGATTGATTGAAGCACACAAGGTCTAGTAATCACATGAAAGCCATCCAGGGACTTTTGGCTAGAAAAGTCCCTTTGGTTGAACAGCAACAACAAGAAGTAAATATGGCATTTAGCTCTGTTAAACACCATAGTAACACCAAAGTAACACAATAACAACAATAAAACATTTTAAGCCAGAGGTGGTGCCAACATGACGCTATAGACAGAAGCACCATGCCATCCCTTCACAGCAAAGACCCCAAAAACTAAGTAAAACAGAGACAAACATCAGTTCTGGAACCCTAAATTTCAAACAAAGAGATAAAGAATTAACCAAGTACACAATGGAATAAGAAACTGACAGAGAACAGAGAGTGAGGAGAGATACGGAGTGGTGATTCCCTATCAGCTAATGCAGTACAGATTTGCCATCCTGGACTCCTGTCAGAAATCAGTGGACAAGGAGTACAGGAAAGTAGCTTCCATCAGGAGATAGAGCACCTGGTAACCAGCGATACATGTTTTCCCACCCCCTACCCTTCCTTCCGCTCAGCCTCCACCACTTCCCATCGGGCCGAGGTCACTTGGCTGGGGAGGTGCTGGCTCTGTGCCACTAGGATTCACCACACCCACACCAGCTGGCTCCTTCAGTGTCATTTCTTTGTTGCTGGTGTTGCTTTTTTTTTTGCTTCTTTTGGTTTCTTCCCTCTCTCTCACCTCCTCCTCTTCCTTTCTTTTGAACACCTGGCTCCGTGTGCCATCTCTGCTTCTTCCTGACAGGTTGTGAAATGCTGCTCAGTTGGTGAATCGCTTCCCTTGTCCACACCACCATGCTAATGGGATCCCGGGGGGGCCACTTTTTTTTTTGTTTGCTTTCTAATCCCTAGGGGCATTTCCTTTTTTTTAAAATTTTTATTTATTTATTCTCTCTCTCTTTTTTTCTTTCATTTCTGGGTTTCTCATCTCTCTCTACTTTCCTTCTTATCCTGTTTCCTGAATACCTGGTGCTGTGTGCCATCTCTGCCGCTTCTGGACAGGCTGTGCCCCGAGGCCTGGGAGCCACTTCTCTAGTTGCCAGTGGGATCCCTGGGGGCATTCCTCTTTTTTTTTTTTCCTCCTTTTCTTTTTTTTTTTTCATTTCTTGGTTTCTTGGCTCTCCACTCCAATGGCAGGCTCCCTCAGTACTTTTATTTTTTGGCTCCTGTTTCTCTTTCCTCTTTCTCTTCTTTCCCATACCCACTTAGCTCCACACATCACAACCTCTCCCCTCCCTCCTGCCTATCTTAACTGTGCACTGAACATAGCACCCCCAGGCAGCACTGGCACAGACTACCAGAACCTGCTCTGCACTTACCCCTGGCCCCACTCTGTCAGCCCCAGTATATGCCACAAACAACCCATCCCAGCCCCTCCCCTTCAGCTGGACCTGTCTTGCTGCACCACAGCTGAGCAACTGGCCCTGCCCATTGGACAAGGTGGGGAGAAGAATCATGTCCACAGATGAGCAAACAACAAAGAAAGCACAGCCCATCTGCTCAGACATAACCAAATAAAAAAATCAGGATGAAACAAACAAGCCCAAAATCAATAAATGAAGAAAATAACTACTGAATGTCCTGAAGACAGCAGACAATATCAAAACATACTAGAAAAACAGGACAGGATGGTTCTAGTAGACATCTAAAATAAAACACAAGATGACTTTCCAGCAGAAGAAAAGGCACTGGAAATACCTGATAGGGAATTCAAATCTCTAATATTCAGAGCTATCCAAGAGCTGAAGTAAAAAGCAGACAAAAATGAGGAAAAAATAGACAAAATCATGGAAAAGGCAGACAAAACTATGGAAGAATTCAGGAAAATAATACATGAACAAAATGTCAAAATAAATTCACAACTAGAAACCACACAAACATCAATTAGAAATCCAAAATATAACAAAGATTTCAGAAATGGACCATGTCACAGAAGGTCTAAGGAGCAGGTTTGAAACAATGGAAGACAGGATCAGTAAAATTGAAGACAAATACTTGGCTACCACTTTGAGGAAAAATCAGAAAGAAGGAAAATGAAGAAACACTGGGAATCATGTGGGATATCATCAAAAGCAAACATTTGTGAGTAGATTGGAGTTCCAGAACAGGCGGAGAAAATGAAAAACACAGAGAGGATCATTGAAGAATCGCTGACAGAAAACTCCCCTAATATCATGAAAGATGAAAAGCTGACCATCCAAGAAGCTCAACGAACCCCACATAGGAGAGACCCCAAAAGAAAATCATCAAGGCATAACATAATCACACTCGCTAAAACCAAAGATGAAGAAAGAATCCTGAGAGCAGCATGAGAAAAACAAAAAGTCACATACAGAGGGGAAACAATAAGACTAAACTCCGATTACTCAGCAGAAACCATGCAGGCAAGAAGGCAATGGGATGACATATACAAAATTGAAAAAAAAATTGTCAGCCAAGAATAATGTATTCTGCAAAACTCCTGTTCAAATATGATGGTGAAATTAGGACATTTCCAGATAAACAGAAATTAAAGGAATATGTAAAAACCAAACCAGACTTACAAGAATTATTAAAGTGAGTCCTTCAGTTTGAGAACGAACAACATCAGACCACAGACTAAATCTAGGACACAAGATTGCACCAGCCAGATATCAACCTCGGAAAAGAACTTTCAAGGATTATTCAGAACTAAAAGATTTACAGCAGAGAACCAGAGAGGCTAATCTGTAAATGACAACGACATCAGAATAATAAGAGAGGGAGTAAACGGTTTAGGCATAGAATTTTCTATTGGAGAGGAAGGCAAGGTGAAACTAATAAAAGACTGGTTCAAACCTAGGAAGATAAGGGTAAATTTCAAGGTAAGCACAAAGAAAGTTAACCAATTTACTCATCAAAATAAACAAGAAAAACATAAAGTCTCAGTAAATATAAAATCTACAGAAACAAAATAAATGAAAAAAAAACTACAGAAAAGGGAATTCAGTGCAGGAGAGTAAGAGGAACAAAGCAAACATCAGCACCACACACACACACAAAAAGCACTACAAAATGACAGCAATAAACTTTTACCTATCAATAATTAAACTCACACCTATCAATAATTACACCGAACATAAATGACCTAAATGCACCCATAAAGACACAGTGACAGAGTGGATAAAAAACCAGGATCCATCAATATACTTGTGTATAAGAGACATGCCTTAGAAACAGATGTAAATTTATTTAAAAAGAAAGGATGGAAAAAAAATATTAAAGAGCTACCAAAACAGAGCAGAAGTGACAACACTAATCCCATAGAAAACACACTTTAAAACAAGATTCACTGTAAAAGTTGAAGAAGGACATTACATAACCATTAAAGGGATGATCCATCATGAAGACATAACCATAATAAATACCTATGCACCCAATAACAGGGCTCCAAAATACATAAAACAAACTCTAACAGCACTGAAAAGGGAATTTGACAACTCCACAATAATAGTAGGGGACTTCAACACACCACTTTGGGTAAAGGACAGAACATCGAGAAAGAAACTCAACAAAGATACAGAAGATCTAAAGGCCACAATCAGCCAACGTGAACTTGTAGATGTATACAGAACTCTCCACTCAACGGCTGCAAAGCACACATTCTTTTCCAATGCACATGGAACATTCTACAGAATAGACCACATCTTAGGCTACAAAGCAACCCTCAACCAAATCCAAAACATTGAGATAATACAAAATATCTTTTCTGATCACAATGCCATCAAAGTAGAAATTAACAATGGGAAGAGTAAGGGAAAAAAATCAATTACATGGAAGCTCAATAACACCCTGCTTAAAAACCACTGGTAATAGAAGAAATCAAAGATGGAATAAAAAAATTCTTAGAATCAAATGAGAATGAAAACACATCATACTAAAACCTTTGGGACACAGCAAAGGCAGTGCTCAGAGTAAATTTATGGGAATAGATTCACACATCAAAAATGGAAGGGAAAAAATCAAAACATTAGCTACCCAACTCCAACAAATAGAGAACAGCAAAAGAAGCCCACAGGTGCCAGAAGAAAGAAAATAAAAAAGACCAGAGCAGGAATAAATGAAATAGAGAATAGAAAAACAATAGAAAGAATCAACAAAACCAAAAGTTGGTTCTTTGAAAGTATTGACAAAATACTGGGCAAATTTATAAAAACAGTTGGGGATGCAAATAACCCAAATAAGAAATGAAATGGGGGACATTACAACAGACCCAACTGAAATAAAAATGACCATAATGGAGTACTATGGAAAGCTATACTCCAACAAATTTGAAAACCTAGAGGAAATGGACAAATTTCTAGAAACACACTACCTACCAAGGCTAACACAAAATGATGTTGAAAATCTCAACAGATTCATAACAAGAGATTGAAAAGTTTAAAAAAAAAAAAAAAAACTCCCAATGAGAAAGTCCTGGCCCAGACAGCTTCACTGGAGAATTCTACCAAATACTCAGAGAAGAGCTTATACCAGTAGCACTCAAACTATTTTAGAACATAGAAAAGGAAGGGATACTTCCAAATTCATTCCATGAAGCCAGCATAACCTTGATACCAAAACCAGGCAAAGACACCACAAAAAAAGAAAATTACAGACCAATATCTCTCATAAATATACATGCAAAAATTCTCAACAAAATTCTAGCCAACAGAATTCAGCATCATACCAAAAAAATACACCATGACCAAGTGGGATTCATACCAGGTATGCAAGGATGGTTCGACGTTAGGAACTTAACGTAATCCACCACATAAATAAAATAATCATATGATCATCTCAATCAATGCAGAAAAGGCATTCAACAAAGTCCAACACCCATTCCTGGTAAAAATTCTCAATAAAACAGGTATAGAAGGGAAATTCCTCAATATAATAAAGGGCACCTACACAAAATCAGTGTTATACAAAATCAACAGCTGATATCATTCTTAATGGAGAGAGGCTGAAAACACTCCTCTTGAGAACAGGAACAAGAGAAGGATGCCCTTTATCACTACACCTGTTGAACATTGTGCTAGAAGTCCTAGCTAGAGCAATAAGTCAAGAAAAAGAAATAAAGGGCATCTTTTAAATTGGTAGGGAAGAAGTAAAACTGTTCCTATTTGAGGACGATATGATACTATACATAGAAAACCTAAAGACTCCACAAGAAAACTACTGGCATTAGTAGAAAGATTCAGCAGAGTAGCAGAATACAAGACAAGCATACAAAAATCAGTTGGATTCCTATATGGCAATAAAGAAATGACAAAAAGGAAATCATGAAAACAATACCATTTATAATAGCCCCCCCCCCCCAATAAAATACTTAGGAATGAATCTAACCAGGGATGTAAAAGACTGATATAAAAAAAACTACAAAACATTACCGCAAGAAACCAAAAGAGATCTACAGTATCGGAAAAACATACCCTGTTCATGGATAGATAGACTCAATACTGTGAAAATAACAATTCTACCCAAAGCAATGTACAAATACAATGCAACCCCGATCCAACTACCAACAACATTCTTTAAAGAGATGGAAAAACTAATCATCAACTTTGTATGCAAAGGGAAGAAACCCCAGATAAGAAAAGCATTATTGAAGAAGAATAAAGTAGGAGGATTGGTACTACCTGACCTCAGAACCTACTATACAGCTGTGATAGGCAAAACAGCCTGATACTGGTACATTGACCAATGGAACAGAATTAGAACTCAGATGTAAATCCATCCACCTACGGTCACCTGATCTTCAACAAAGGCCCAAAGTCCCTCAAATGGGAAAAAGACAGTCTTTTTAACAAATGGTGCTAGCAAAACTGGACATCCATCTGCAAAAAAATGAAATAGGATTCAATACTTCACACCATACACAAAAATTAATTCAAAATGGATCAAAGACCTAAATATAAAGCCAATAACTACAAAGATTATAGAAGAAAAAACAGGATCAATGCTAGAGGCCCTAATATACAGCATTAACAGGATAGAAACCATAACTAACAACACACAAACTCCAGAAGACAAGCTAGATAATTGAGATCTTCTAAAAATTAACCACTTATGCCCATCAAAAGACTTCACCAAAAGAGTAAAAAGAGAACCTACAGAATGGGGAAAAAATTTTGGCTATGACAAATCAGACAACGGTCTAATTTCTAAAATCTACAGGAAAATCGAACACCTCTACAATAAAAAGACCACCCAATTAAAAAACAGGCAAAGGAAATGAAGAGACACTTCACCAAAGAAGACATTCAAGTGGCTAACAGACACATGATGAAATGCTCGAGATCACTAGCCATTAAAAAAAAAAACTTTTTTTTTTTTTTTTTATAGCCATTAGAGAAATGTAAATCAAAACCACAATGAGATACCAGCTTACCCTGGCATAACTGGCACAAATTAAAAAAAAAAACAAAACAGAAAATAATAAATGTTGGAGAGGACGTGGGGAGATTGGAACTGTTATGCACTGCTAGGGGGAATGCAAAATGGTACAACCATTTTGGAAAATGAAATGGCGGTTCCTTAGAAAGTTAGAAATAGAAAAACCATATGATCCGGCAATCCCACTTCTAGGAATATAGCCTAGAGAAATAAGAGCCATCACATAAATAGACATATGCACATCCATGTTCATTGTAGTATTGTACAGCTGCCCATCAACAGATGAATGGATAAACAAACTATGGTACTTATACACAATGGAGTACTAGTTAACAATAAAGAACAATGATAAATTCGCAAGGATCTCACAATATAGATGAATCTGGAGGGCATTATGCTGAGTGAAATAAGTCAATGACAAAAGGACAAATATTGTATGAGACCACTACTATAAAAATTCATGAAAAGATTTACATAAAGAAACAATCTTTGATGGTTATGGGGTGGGATGGGGATGGAGAAACACCAAATGGACAATAGATAAATGGTAACTTTGGCGAAGGGTAAGACAGTACACAATTCTGCCTTGTACACAACTTGTCCAAGGCAAGCTCATGTAAGCTCCATAGACACATCCAAACTCCCTGCGGGACCAAATTACTAGACTGAGGGCTGTAGGGATCATGGTCTGGGGGAACATCTAGCTCAATTGGCATAACATAGTTTATAAAGAAAATGTTCTACATTCTGCTTTGGTGAGTAGCGTCTGGGGTCTTGAAAGCTTCTACCAGGCTGAATCCAGTACTACTAGATGGTATCCCAGCTACCACCACTGGCTGTTCTGACAGGGATCACAATAGAGGGTCCCAGACAGAGCCAGAGAAAAACATAAAACAAAATTCTTTTATTATTATTATTATTATTTTATTGTACTTTAGATTAAGGTTTACAGAACTAGTTTCTCATCAAACAGTTAGTACACATATTGTTTTATGATATTGATTAACAACCCCACGACACATCAACACTCTCCCTTCTCAACCTTGAGTTCCCTGTTACCAGCTTTCCTGTCCCCACCTGCCTTCCAGTCCTTGCCCCAGGGCTGGTGTGCCCCTTTACACTCATTTTGTTTTACGGGCCTGTCCAATCTTTGGCTGATGCCTGTCAGTGTGGTCTGTGGTGGTAGCCAGGCACCATCTAGTTGTACTGGACTCAGCCTGGTGGAGGCTGTGATAGATGTGGTCCATTAGTCCTTTGGATTAATCTTTCCCTTGAATCTTTAGTTTTCTTCATTCTCCCTTGCTCCCGAAGGGGTGAGACCAGTGGAGTATCCTAGATGGCAGCTCAGAGGCTTTTAAGACCCCAGATGCTATTCACCAAAGTAGAAAGTAGAACATTTTCTTTATAAACTATAGAACAAAATTCTAACTCTCAAAAATAGACCAGACTTACTGGCCTGGCAGGGGCTGGAGAAACCCCAAGAGTATGTTCCCCAGTCAACCTTTTAGCTTAGTAACGAAGTCACTTCTGAGGTTCACCCTTTAGCCAAAGATTAGACAGGCCCATACAACAAAACAAGACAAAAAAGGCACACCAGCCCAGGGGCAAGGACTAGAAGGGAGGAGGTGACAAGAAAGCTGGTAATAGGGAACCCAACATCGAGAAGCGAGAGTGTTGACATATTGTAGGATTGTTAATGAATGTCATAAAACGATATATGTACTGTTTAATGAGAAGCTAGTTTGTTCTGTAAAACTTCATCTAAAGTACAATAAAAAAAAATTTTTTTTAAAGCAACCAAAACGATACCAAAACCAAACTACTCGATTCCAATTCATAGTGACCCTATAAGAGTAAAAAAAAAAAGACTAGAACTCTCAAATACAGGAGAGGGCAATAATCTTTAAAAATGATGACTAGAGAAGACAGAAATAGAGCTCCCACCCTTGATAACCTTTTTTTCCTCCTCTGAAGAATCAGGCTCTCTGGAAGGCTCTCCATTCCACCATAACAACACTTCAAAGAGCAAAAAAAAAAAAAAAAGAGGAACAAAAACAAAAGCAGCCTGTGCTGCCATTTCGCTTTCCTTAATAAGAAGGAAAAGGAAAAGCAGAATGATTGCAGTGTTCTCTCGGAGTTAATTGTCTTGAACAATATGGAGGGATTTACCAGAAAGTAAGACTAAAGAGAAGGAGCCTTGGTGCAGTGGTTAAAGTACTCAGCCGCCAACCAAAAGGTTGGCTGTTCAAACCCACTAGCCACTCCACAGGAGAAAGATGTGCAAGTCTGCTTCTGTAAAGATTTACAGCCTTGGAAATGCTATGGGGCAGTTCTACTCTGTCCTATAGGGTCACTGTGAGTCAGAAGCAACTCGATGGCAGTGAGTTTGTTTTTTTCTGTTGTTGTTAAGACTAGAGAGAAATAAAGCAAGCCCCTTTGATGGAGTGAGTGGCAGGAGATACATGGAAAGCCCCAAATCAAGCTTTTACTTCTGAAAAATATCACAGGGCCAAACTCCTTGGATTTTTCTATCTTTTCCTTCTCTTACCAGGCAGGGGAGTAGTAGTAGCTGCTGGGAAGAATTGGGTCAAGTTGAGAAAATAACATCTGGGGCAGGTTGTGTCTACAATTCTCCCCTGAATTGGTGAAACAATCCAAAACCTACTACTACCTACCCAAGAAAATAAGATATGTCCCCAATTTGGTATAATAAACCCGAGTTTTAAATTGTGAATGACTTACAGAAATAGAGCAGAAACCAGTCCCACAAATACTACTGCCCACAGCTCCATCACAACTTCCCCTTTCCCCGTACTACCCTGTTGTAACCTTTGGAACAAAGCAGACAAACATGAAATACCCAACCCTGAACTAAAGCTCTGAAGGCAAGAGAAAGATCTCAGATAGGGGTAGGAAGGAGTCAATGAAAATTTACCTACACAATATATCTGCGTAAAGAGAAGATCCAGGTGGAAATGTCCAGATCAAAAAGAAATAAAATGAGAACAATGGCATGCCAACTATGCACAAATGCTATAGCCAAAAGGGGAAGGAAAGAAGGCGGGAAGGTATAAGGGAAAGAAGGAAGGAAACATGCAGAAGGCAGATGTCAGGATGGAAACATAGCTGCAAGAAACATAAAAAATGTATGCCACAAATGTTTTGACTCTAGGAGAAATTAGAACCTGAAAAAAAAAAATGAAAATAAGTCAATGGTGAGGTAAGATGATCACACAAAGATGGAAGAGGATTACAATTTAAGAAAACAAATTGAAGACCAAAAATAACAGAACTAACCAAAAAATTAGAAAATATGGAACTAACCGATATATTGTAAATATGAAGAAATAAAACAGATACAGTCTCAAACTGAATTAGTAAGGTGGAGGGGGGCAGATTGAAATGAGCACAGGGAATGCAAAGAAGGAAAGAAAGATTAAAGTATTCAGAGATGGAATAACGGATCTGGAGTTGAGATACTGATGAGCAATCTATGAATTATGTTGTCTCTGAAGTAGAGAATCAAACAAATGGAACAAAGATATAAGAAAAAAATTTTCCTCAATTGAGGGAAAAACTGAGCCTGCAGACTGAAAGAACATACCATGCTAAAAAAAAAAAAGGTAAGGAAATGATTCCTCAACTATCCTCACAGAAAAATAAGCCACTTACAGGGGAAGTAGAGATCAAGGGGTACTGGAAATCAGCAGGTCTCAGACTTAGGTATAACATGAGTACAGTGGAGCAACATCTACAAAAGTTTGAGGCAAAGAGTGATCCAAGAATTTTATAACCATTCAAGCTGTCCTTAAAGAATAAAGACAATATTTTCAAACATGTTAAAACTCAGGGAACATAGCACCTCTGATCTGATTTAGGAAAACTATTGTAGGAAGTCCAGCTAAACAAGACAAATCAAAATAATAAACTCGGGAGTGGTGTTCCACGTTAAAGGGACTGGTGGGGAGCATGAAATCCTTTTCACATGCAAGTGTAAGGCTAAACAACTGTGGAAGTTATTGTTATAGAATAGAATGTAAATGCTATCACCTTGAAAATAGAAAAAGAATAACATTTGTATAGGTAGAAATGGAAAGGTAGGAAGAAATATGAAAATGCTTAGAAATAATGACATTCTCATCTTTTCCTGCAGGAAGTCAATAGGTACTACAACATTTGAAACAGGTAATGGAAATACCTCAATGACTCCAAACCATCAATATATTTCATAATATATATATTTTTTAACTTTTGGAAACTAATACATCTTTTGGGGAGGAAACAATTACCAAAATTCAGCAATCCCTACAGTTTCACTTCACTTTAATTGAAGTTCAATTAAACTTTAACACTTTTTACTTCAAAAAAGTACAGATAGCTTAAACTCCCTCCTTCCTGTATTTGTGGGGAAGGGGATATTTGGTGTAAGTATTTTTTTTACTATCTTCTTTGTATTTTTCACTCTTGGTTGAATGTTTTGATAATGGACATCATCAGCCATTTTTAACAAGAAAAATACAACTATTTTCTAAATACCTGCCTGTACTAGCTCATTCCAATTAAAAACATTTGTTTCTGGATATCTTAGGGATTTGGAAAAGTAATTTTTGGAGTTCTAGTTAAAGATGCTTTAAGCCCCAACATTGCCCCAATAGGCCAAAACTACTAGTTGGGGAATAACTTTCTTCAGATCTGTCTTCTCAGGAAGGCCTTCCCTGCCTGAGACTTAAGGGCTTCGAGCCCCGTATCGGGGGTGCCTAGAAGGACTGGCCCATTCAATGCACTGTTCTGCCCACACCTCTCTAAAAATCCAGGTTCAGCTATCTACCTACCTCCTAGACATTGCCACCTGGATAAGGATCATAAAAATCATTTCAGTGGTCCCCATTCATTGAACATCAACGATGCATTATGCCCACTTTCTCATCTATTCCTTATAATAGCTCTGCAAATTAAGTATTGCTAAGAACGTTTTCTGGAGAAACAGAAAACTAGGAAACTAAGTCTCAGCAATTAGATTCCCCAAGGTCCCAGTTACTAGTAGAGCCAGGATGCAAAGCCAGGACTGTCAGACTCTTGCTCAACGATATTTGACATGTCCAAACCAAACTCATCGTCTTCCTTCTTGAGGAAGGAGTTCCTCACAAGTGAGCAACTCCTCCTCCTGTGCTTTGAATCCTGATTAACAGCACCATCACCCACATGGCCATGCAGACAGGTACCTGGCTCCCCTCTTGACCCTATTCCTTCACGAAGTCCTGCCAAGCTGACCTCCAGAGAGGTCTTAAACCTTTCCTCCTCACATCCCCACCTGCTTATCTTGGTCTACAGTCTCATCACTCTCACCAGGCTACTTCCAAATCCTCTTAACCTGGTTTACCTGCCTCTAATCTCTCCCATTTCAGGCCAGCTTTCACAATCTGTTCAGAATTCTTCTAAAACACAGGGGTTTCTCTTGCTGCTAGGTATGGCCACACGACCACGTCATCACCAGTGCAATGGGAGCTGAAGAAATGTGTGCAACTGCTGCCCTACATTTTTTTTTTTTTTTAAACTTGCTTTCTCTGTACTTCTACCCTTTTTCCTCCCCACAAGCTGGAACACAGATTTGCCCACAATTCAGCTTTGACCATCTAGACAGGTATAACACTTCTGGGAATGGCAAAATGACAATGGAGAAGAAACTAGATTCCCCAAATTATCATGTGGAGTAGAGCCACCTGCTGAACTGAACAGCTCATCTCGAAATTGTTACTCAAGAGTGAAACATGCTTCTCTCTCCCATGTGTTATTAGATCTTTGGGGGCTTCTATGTCACACCAATTTATCTTAAAGTTAACCAGTAAAGAAAAATTGCAGAATACTTTAAAAGAGTACCGATACACAGAATTTAGTAGAGTATATAAATTTTTTTATATATATAAAAGAAATGCATCATGACCAATAAGTTTTATTCCAGGAACGCAAGGTTTATTTCTACATATGGAAAATTACTAATTAATATGTTAAATGATACATTGTTGTTGTTAGGTGCCATTGAGTTAGTTCCAACTCATAGAGACCCTGTAGGACAGAGTAGAACTGCCCCATAGGGTTTCCAAGGAGCAGCTGGTGGATTTGAATTGCCGACCTTTTAGTTAGCAGCTGAGCTCTTAACCACTATGCCACCAGAGTTCCTTAAATGATATAGTACATATGATTCTTTCAATAGATATCCGAAACATAATTGATAAAATTCAATATAAATCTTTAAACTTGGAAGAATGAATATTTCCTGTAAATAAAAGTACAGCTATTGAGTAAAAAGATACAATGTGGTCCTTGAAGAAAAACATTAAAAAAAAAAGTAATTAAAAACAGAAAAAAAGGCATGTGTTCTCCTCATCACTGTTATTGCATTAGAGTATCTTGCCAAAGTAATAAAACAGGTAGAGATACACACAGGTGCTCACATTCACACAAAGAAGACAAAAGGTGAATGGGATAAAATAAAAATAACATGGTTTGACTGTGAATTTGAAAAAGAGAAGTGTTTTATACAGTGGTCAAGAGCCTTTGGAGTTAGATACATCTGGATTCCACTCCTGGCTGTGGCAATTAATAACCATGTGACCTTTACCACCCTGAGCCTTAATTTCCTCGTTTGTAAAATCGGGATAATACGGCCCATATTCCAGGGTTGTTGTAAGCATTAAGTGAAACATTGTCAAATGCTTAGCATAGTACCTGGCACATAGTGATCCCTCTAGATATAGAAATCATGCTAGTTAATTGCTGTAGTAATCACGCTACCATTTGTAAATAGTAGTCATATTATACAATATGTTTAACAACCAAGCAGTATTCATCTATGCTACTAATTATCAACTAGAAAATCTAATGAAAAAGAACCTTCTTCATAAATGAACAAGCAAAAATGTTAATCATATAGAACGTGGCAGAACAAGAGATATGGAAGACCTATACAAATAATCTCAAATCTTTTAGAGGAAAAACTATATTAATAGAGGGACAAATAATGTGCCTGCATGAGAACTAAATGTTTACAAATTAAATAATTCAAAAGTCTATAAACTGTGAAAACAAACAAGAGCAGTTCTTCTGAATCTAATTTGTAGCTGGCTTTAGAGCAATCACAATTAAAATATAGTACAAAGTGGTATAAATTTCATTTAGAGAAACAGGCAGAAAAGAGGCAGACTGGAAGAATCTGGAATCCTTGAATCTTAGAAGGTTAGAGTTAAATGAGACTTATAAAATCATCTAGTCCAAGAGGAAACAGAGGCCCAGAGAGGTTGAGGAACGTATTTAAAGACTCCATTAATTGGTATCTGGACTGAGACATGAAATCAAATTTCCTGACTTCTTGTCCAATTGCTCTTTCCATTATTTTGCACTAAATCTCTGTATCTAGAATGTCAACAAATACTCTAAAAAAGAAGAGCAATGAGGGAAAACTAGTCCCATTGCATACTAGAACATATGATAAAGCAGCAACAATTGAAATGGTATATAGTATGGATCAGAATAAAACAGAATCAAGAGTCCAAAACCAGTCTTTGGTATATATACAGAAGTATGTAACATATGATTGTATAAACCATAAAATAACACAAATGTAAAAACTGTTAAAATATTATTGAGATTACAGGAAGTGGGGGTCTGGTGGTACAGTGGTTAAGAGCTCAGGCTGCTAATCAAAAGGGTCAGCAATTCGAATCCACCAGCCACTCCTTGGAAATCCTATGGGGCAGTTCTACTCTGTTCTATTGGGGCACTATGAGTCAGAACCAACTCGACAGCAATGGGTTTGGTTTTTGATTTTTTTGGAAATAAATCTTAAAATACCTATACCTTAAAATAAATTTCAAAGGTATTAGCAAAATAAATATGAATAAATCAAACTAGAGACAAACTAGTAGAAAATATATTTGTAACCCTAATTAAGGAGAAGTAATATTTTTATAATAATTGAAATAATAAAAGATATTTCAAAGGAAAAGATAGGCAAGAAAGTATCATATACTTTACAACTTCTCTGAAATAACACAAAACTTGTTAAAAAGCAACAACAACAAAAAGAATAAGCACTGAGAAAAATATAGCAGATGAAATTTTAATATCGATAATGTATAAAAAAATGTACATATTACCAACAAAAACAAACAAAAAACTAAAGACTCAATGGACATGTGGGCAAAGAAACAAGTAGCTAATTGACCCAGTAATAAAAATGGTAAATAAATATTTTTTAAAATTTATGTTGAACTTGTTAGCAAATTAATTGGAATAATAATGAAGTACTATTTCATACATGATTATTCACAATAATAATAATACATTATTGTCATTGTTGTTATTTGATTATCTGGTTCTTAACTATATTTTGGCTCATAAGGAACAAAAGCAAAGCAAAGCAAAGCCCAGTGCTGGTAATGCTTCAGAGAAAGATATACACTCAGTCTTTGTAGGCAGCTTTATAAACTGGTAGTAATTTGGTAAATGCAAATGTTTCTACACTTTGACCCAGTGAATCTCAAGTCTGAGAATTTATTCCAAGGGAATAACTTAAAGGAAGAAAGAATAAAACTGCAAGTGCAAAGTTTATAGTAGGGTTGTTAATCATAGTTAAAAGAACTATAAACATCTGACATACCCAACAATAGATATATCAAAACAAAGGGATTATGTACCCATTAAATGATAAATATTATGACAAGTCAAAATGTATGAAATTAGTTATTAAATTATGTTAAAAAGTAGAAAAACAGGAAGTGATATCTACCATCAAATCAATTGTGAAAAATTATAAATATTGACAAGTATTGGAAAGAATGTAAATTGTTACTTTTTCAGAATTTATGGGGTTGTGGGTGAAATTTTAAGATAAGTTTTTCCTAGTGTTTTTAATATGCTTTAATAAAGTTTAAAAGCAGAGATGTATATAGTACATTTTCAAAAAATTTCCTCTAAAGATTATTATTTTTTTTAATTTGGTGCTTTTTAAAATCTGGTGCTTCTTTTTAAAATTTGGTCCTAATTTTACATCTGGTGATCTGCTTGTTAATGTTGGATAGGTGTTAGTTACTGTATTTCTACCAGGGCTTCGAATGGCATTGGTAACACCATGGATAAACCATACAACAATCCATAACCAGAAGGCTGAGACTGACCATAGGCAGCATAATGCAGGACAAGGGTTTTCCAATGGTGCTCTGTGAAGCTGGGGTCCATGGAGGTGCCTGAAGGCTACAGGTGAAGAGAGAGAGGGCCCAGGGGTGCAGGACATAGCCCTCCTACTCCCTTCAACTGGAGCAGTCCCACTTTCCTCTCCACCACATATTGGCATTCTGCGGATTAGTTTGTATGAAATGTCGTGCAACTAAAAAAAAAGGTTTCAATACTACCCACGTGATGGAAAAAACATGAGATTTGGTGTGAGGAGATATTTGGGCCCCAGTTTCCTCAACTGCAAGATGAGAAAAAGAATATCTACCTCTTTTAGTTATTGGGAGGATTAGATTAAATTGGGAGAGCAAAGTGACTATACAATCATGCATTGCTTAACGTCCAGTATATGTTCTGTGAAATAGGGTGTTATGTGATTTTGCTGTATTTGGAAACCATGATGTACTTCATGATAATATTTTTGAAAGAAAATTAAACAGAGAGATAACACTACAACACTCAAGAGACATGCAATACACGAGATTGGATGCTGCTGCCTATGAGTCAAAGCATATACTATTGTACAGTAAACTTTTTATCTGTAAGTAGGGAAAGTTCACATTTAAATAATGGTAGAAAGTACAGTACATACATAAGCCAGTAACATAGGCCATTTATTATGACTATCGAGACATGTATTATAGGTTATATGGTACTGTGCCATTATACACCTGGCAGCACAATCAGGAAGCTGCTGCATTTGCTGTGTTTGGTTATGCCCACTATGTCCCATTCTCTGATAGGGATTTCTTAACTCGATTATGACCTTATGGGACCACGGATGTATATGCAGTCAGACGTTGCCCAAATGGATGTTATGCAGCACATGACTGTACTGTGTAAAATGCTATAGATAACTTATTTTTTATAATTAGATTAAAAGAAGTGGGATATAGGCAATCAAATACAATAGAGTAAGGAAGGAGGAGAGCTGGTGGGACTGACCCACTGTTTGAAGCACAGGTATGATAGGATTCAGAGAGGAAGGGGGGTGGCATGTCAGGAAGGAGACATGGCATGAACAAAGGCATAGAGGCAAGAGGGTGAGCACACACAGGGAGGAGGGTCTGGAGAAGAGGGAAGGGTAGGCAGGAGCCTGGCCATTGGAAATACTCATTGCTCTGACCTCACCCTATGGGCACTTATGGTTATAGCTATTGAATTTTTTTAGGTACCTATTTCAACTCCCCTGCCACATCTTATACAATTTCGTTCATTTTTTCATTCAGCAAATGATTATTTGGGGTACTGTTGTAAGCACTTTGAGATGAAGACATACACACACACACACACACACACACACACACACACAAAGATCCTTAATTTCTAGGGATAATAATTGCTAACACTTGTGTGCCGATTCTGACTCATAGTGACCCTATAGAACAGAGTAAAACTGCCCCATAGGTTTTCCTAGGCTATAGTCTTTTTTTTTTTTTTTTTAATAGCCTTTATGAAAGCAGATCACCAGGTCTTTTCTCCTGAGGAGCAACTTGTGGGTTCGAACCGCCAATCTTTCAGTTAGCAGCTGAGTGCTTTAACCATTGTGGCACCTGGAATCCTATGTAACACCTAGACCACACTTATTATGTACCAGGCACTGTTCTAGATGTTTTATAAATATTAACACATTTAATCCTCATGACAACCCTAGGAAGTAGGTACTATTATTAGTCCCATTTTTGATGGGGGGGGGCATCAAAAGGTTAAGTAGCTTGTCCAGGTTACATGGTGGGTCAGCAACAGAATGGGGATTGATGCTGGACAGCAGGCTTCACAGTCCCAGCTCCCTAGTGATGCTCAACATATGTATGCTGAAAAATGGTGCCGAGGAAGGATGCTGGGGGCATTGGGAAGCAGGGCTGAGTCAGTGGCCAGGTCAAGGAGGGTTACACTCTATCAAGGACATCAGGAGAAGTCAGCAAGGAGTTGAGGGCAGCACAGGGGGAAAGGGAGAGAGGTTGAATGTCTTATTTTTTGATGAGTATGACAGGGTGGATGGGGGGGAGTTGTGGACAGCCTGAAGGTTTGGGGGTGAAAAGGGGAATAGAAGTCAACTGGGAAGGAAGGGCAGGGGTTTGGACTTTGTGCCGACAGCAGATTAAAAGCAAGAGATGACTCTGATGCCTTTGAAAAGAGGAACCGATATATTTGGGTGGTTTTCTTGGGTGTGAGGGGAAATGGAAAAGGACGTGTCAAAAGTTCAGGCCTGGCTGACCCTCCAGATCATTGATTCATCAGCAAATATTCACCGAGGGCCTCCTCTGTGCCCAACACACACTAACCGCTGGTATGGACAAGGACTGCTGTCAGGAAGCTAATGGTTATATGTTTACCTTCCTTGATTCAGCACTCACAACTCCAGCCCTGGCCTGAGGGGAGCATCTGCCCCCTACCCCACCTACCTTTTTCTTGCTCAGCCGCTTCACTAAGGTCTGGAAGCTTGAGCCCCACTAAGTTCTGATTTCTCATCAGGATGTGCTCCTTTGTGGGAAAGGGAAAAGACAGTATTTCAAATGATGGCATCAGGCTGACTCTTCTCTTGATTCTATGGCTCTGTGGCCACTGAGTCTTGGGTGGAAGACACTATAGGTCAGCCTCCAAAGGTAGGGTAGACAGTCATAATATGGTAAGATCTGAGGGGTACCAGGAAGACAGCTCCTCTCCAAGCCTGTGGATGTACAGTGCCTAAAACTCACAATTAGTGGAACAATTCCTTGGGTTAAGAATTCTTAGCATGGTCTGCTTTTTAAATAAGCTGAGCACCTCAGGTTGAATAAACTGCTCAGATAACACTGTGGTTGAGCCTTGTAGAAGGCCTGGAGGACAAATAGGACTATAACTAAGGGCTCTGGGTATAAGAGGGTCCCCTGGGTATGTCTAGCCACTGGAAACAATCTTTGGTCTCATGGCTGTGTCCTGGGCTGGCTGGAGCTTCCTACCCTGTTTCTCCGGGCAGTGAGTAGCCAGTTCCAGGAGTTCTGACCTCCCCACCCACTCAGTTCCTCAATGACCTTTTATGGCATCTCTTGAATTTTTTAACTCTCCAGACAAATGAGGCCTGGGAATTGCCACCCTAAGGCAGCAGGCCCTGACGCCACTACCTTAGCTGGGGCCTCAGCAGTCACATCCCAGGAAGAGATGGAGGTGCTGACTGCACGTATGTGGTGCAAGTAGGCTCACACCTGCTCCAAACCAATTAAAACTAGACCAGGGCCCTCAAGGGGAAATACCTGACAGAGCCTCTCACTCCTTGTGACTTGTGCTATAAGTGGATTTTTATAGTCTCCTGTACCTAGAGGCAACTTGAGTCGTATTGTGCCCAGGTAAAGAGGGAAAGGAACAGGCCAGCAGAGGATGCCTGTAGCCCCAGTGGAAATCACAGCCAGGGTCATTTATCTGTTTCCTTAGAGAGCCAGTGGCCCACAGACACTGAATTGGGGGTGGAAAGGTATGCTCAGCTGCCGGGGTAGTAGTTAGTGAGAGCTGTAACCCTCTTTGCTGGGTGAGAGAAACCTTGGTGGTGTGACGGTGCCTGTTGCCTAGGCCTGGCCTCTGATGCCCAGGGGCTGATGAGCCAAATCCCTGGCAGCTGGGCTCCTTTGCCCTACCTTCTCCAGAGATCTGTGGCCGTGGCCTACCTCAGGTAGTCCCACCAGGCCCTGTGTTGATCTACTAGTCAGTTGGGCCCTTCTGGCTGGGTGGGGTTTTCTGTATAAAATCTTAAAACCAGTGGCCTCGCCTTGGTTCCCTCTGAGCCTCCAACTCAGAGCATCATGGGCGGTTTCTGAACAGAGCAATGGCCACAGTCTGTGTCCCTGCTGACTCAGAAATTCTCTCCCTGGTGCTTGAATGCTATCAGGTGCCTCTTTTCCTTGGACCTTCTGTAAGGCAGCCAGGAGGGCCTTGTTCAACTCCTCCTATGTGGGCCCCAGGCCCCACACTACGGGGTCCCAGCTGCCTTGGCCTGTAGCCTGGGTTGGCCTTCTGGGGAAGAGAGGAGTGCAAATTGCTTTCTCTGCTAACCCCTTCTTTCCCTCATACGCTCAGGGCTCTCTCCCCTGTATCTCTGGATACCACCAATCTCCCCTGAACATGGTGGCAGCCCCTGAATGACCACTGTGCCTGGTTGGATGGCCAGTGAAAGTGAGAGACACTATAGAAGTGAGAAGAAACTCACCAAAGGAGGAGCAGCCCCTGATGGCCATTACTATATTTGTGGATGGACTCGAGACCGTTTGTTAATAGGCATCAGGAAGGAAAGCATGAGCATTACAAAGGAAAAGCTATTTCATTCTTGCCTGGCCCAGTCCTAGGAGTGACAAGGCACTCCATCAAGGCATTCCTGTTAATGAACTACCAGCTCCAATTGGAGGAAGGAAACAGCCTAGGACTGAGGGGTCCATGTGTCTTCCACAATCCCATTTTCCCCTTGAAATGTGGCCTTGTGTGGTTACTATATCCCAGACTGACCTTTCCCTAGTAACTGGTGTAAAACAACAACAACAACAAAAAAAAAAAACAAAAAAAAACACCTGAATCTGGTGTTTAAGAAGGCGACTACACAACTAGGCCTGATTTCTCAGGGTGGGGAGTTTACGGTCCTGCAAGGCCCAAGTCCAGGCCAGAGCTGCCCTGCTCAAGGCCCCAGTCTTAGCCCAAAGGCCTTTCAGCCCAGGGAGCCCTGGAGCACACACCACCTGGCCCCCAGGAACTCACCTCACGGAGTTTGGTCAGTTTCTGCATCCTCACGGGCTGCACTTGTATCTGAAAGTCTTTGAGCCCAGGCACTTTGGCCAGCTTGCTGCTGGCTTTCCCTGAAAAACGCTTCTCTTCCTCTGCCAGTGGCAGCTTGGCAAGCACTTTCTGCAGCCGGGGGCTGATTTCTTCAGGGCCACTGTCCCAGGAGACCCCCCGCTGCAGGGGGGGCCGGGAGGCCAAGGGCCGCAAATCAGCTTTGGATGTAGCCTTGGGCCCTGTCAGCTCCCCAGATGAGCCTTTCCCCTGAGGGGATAGGGGGACTGCCCCTCCAGAGCCCAGGGCTGGGCTTCTCAGCAGAGGGTCACCCTCCCTGGCTGTCTTCTGGAGCTGCTTTCCCAGCTCGCTCTCCACAGGGCCTGGCTGGGGGCTGTTCAGGGCCGTTTTCCCGACACTGCCTGTGCCAGGAGCTGGGACCTTGGGTGTGGTCTCGGGGTGCTGAAGGGGATCGAAGTTTTCCTTTTGTTCTACTGCAGTCTCTTTGGACTTTTCAACCGTGGGGGAGCGAGGAGCCAGCCTGCCCTGCGACATTTTCCTCTGGTCATTCTGCTTCCGGTCAGCTAGCCCTTTGGGAACATTCTGAAAGAGACAAGATAGAGCTAGGACTCTGGAGGCAGCTTGGGGAGAAGGTAGGTAGGGTCGTTTCTGATGTGGGGCCTCTGTCCCCACAAACCTTGCTAAGGAACCCATTTGGATGTGAGGTGGGCTAGGCAGGGAGGGAAGATTCTTCAGTCAGGTCTGAGTCAGCAAACAAGCCTGAGACTTCTAAAACAGAGAAGACATTGGGATCTGCAATCCAAAACCAGCCACAAACTTCCCAAAGGCTAGGAGCTGAGGATGAGGCTGGAGTGGAGGACAGCCTGGGGAAGTCACAAGTTTGGCCCCAACTCAATTGCCCCAGATTTCAGTTGTAGCTCTGCCTGGAAAGGCCTTTAACTCCTTGGGACTTGGATTTCCCATCAAATTTGTTAACCCTCTGAAACTGTATGCAGGTGTGTATGTGTGTATGTGTGTGTTTCTGGGAAGAGAATCCACAGCTTTCACAAAATTCACAAAGCATTCAATGATCCAAAAGAGGTTAAGAATCACTGGACGAGGTGGTTCTTACAAAGGTGGTAAGAAGTTCTAAGATTCTGCACTCTACTTTCACTCCCCAAGGGAAACTTGCTTTGTGGGGAGTGCGTGGATCTGTGTCTGGGTATTTGAGTAGCTGTGCTTATGAGTGCACTGAAACACTTCCAGAGCATTTTATACCGGGTCCAGCTGTAGGTGAGATTGTGTTCTAACACTACCCTTGACGCACCTTGAGCACCTCAGCTCTGACCAGGTGCGGGGCCTCTGTATTGCTTATCTGCAAAGATAGGGTTTTCCCCGGCTGCTCCCAGTAAGAATCCCAAACAAGGTCTTGAGCTGTGTTACAATTTTCACTTGAGCTGACAAGAGCAGCAGTCTTGCCTGGCTGCTAGGCCTAGAGGTCCCTCTTCTCACTAACCAACAGCCTGACCAGGGGGTGCAGAGCGAAGACAGGAACCTCCACGGAGGTCGCTCCCACTGAATCCTACCTCTCTAGCCTTTCTACCTCAGACTTCCAGTCACGATAGGGCAGAGGAATCTGCCAGTTTCCCCAGCATCTCCCAGCCTTGAGCCTCTACTCATATATACTTGCAGGCTATCCAGGTACCAGCCCAGACTTCCAGGGGACTCTGGCTCTCACACCCAAATCACCCTAGTAGGGCAAACCTCAAACTCACAGACTCGCCATGGTGAGGTGAAGAGACTTCAGACTCATCCTCCTTGTGCTGGTAAAAGTAAACACAAGTCAGTCAGCAATGGATGAGACTATATTTTCCCTTGAAATACCCCCAAAGAGGCCCCTGGCAGTGGTGTAAATTCCTCCCTTGACCAACACCCTCATCTCAAGTAGACCATAGGGAGGCCTCCTGGATACTAGGAGAGAGATCCATTGGCACAGAAACCCTGAGTGGGGCCCCTGTTACCTGTGGTGGTGCTCCAGGTAGAGGGGTCTGTGGGCCACTGCATGAATCCAAACCTGAAATGGTCCAGATACTGGTGAGTATTGTCCAGCACTCCAGGCCCTCAGCTGTCCCTCCCCAGAACGTCCTTCTTAGCAATCTAGGCCTAGGAAACAGTAACAACACCATTTGTTGACTACCTCCCTCCCTTATGCCAGGTTCGGTGGTGAGTTCTCATTTAATCCCCACAGAAACCATGGGGAAACTGAGGCAAACCTACACAGCCAGGAAGTATCTGCACTGGAATTTGAACCCCAGATTCCTGATTTGAGCCTGAACTTGTCCCATAGCACTGACAAGGACAGGCTGCTCCCTCCCCCTGACACCCTGTCCTTTCCCCTCCTAGCCCAAGGGTGTGGCCCTGAACACAGGCTAATGAGATAAGAAACCAAAAAGCAAAGAATGGCCAGTAGGCTTTCCAAGTAAGCTGTGCGCTGGACTTCTCTTTGGGTCCTCTCTGGGCCTGCTGGGCAGAGAGAGAGCCTGTCATATTTCCCCTTCCGATAATATCACCCCCATCCTTACCAAGTCTGGCCATTCTGGGCTAGCCCCACCTCCCTACACTACCTCCCAAGCCCCAAAAGAAAGTACATCTGCCTCCTATGGGGCTGAATAGAGGTCCTGAATTGGAAGCCTGCAGGATAGAGGGAAGGTGGCTGGGAGGCATCTTGGTCAGTCAAGGGGAAGGGCTAAGCCACCATCCAAAGGGAGAAGCCAGGGCAAGAAATGCCTGGCAGGGCTGGACCTCACCTGGAGGGATGGGGACTGTAAGCGAGTTGCTCCGAGAGGATGCAGGGGAAGGTCCGGGGCTGAGGTTCGGGGAAACAGCTGAGGAGACACATACAAATTGGCTGGTATTCATCATAGACTTCAACCTAACGAAGACCTCCTTTCAGATATTTCTGACTCCTGGAAACTGAATCTGCCTAATTGGGATCAGTGGCTGATTCATGATGGCCATACAAGGTTCTTCCTACCATAGCCCAACCCCTCCCTGCTGCCTGCCCAACAAAGGGGGCCCTCAAATCATTCAGAAGGGTGAAAGGGGCTGGCACTCCTTAGCCTACCTGGCCTGACCTCGAAGCACCTTCCAGAAACTGAGGACCTGGCATTGCTTGTGAGGCAGAGCTTCAATGACTGTACTTCCTGCTGGATTTTTCAGGGTGGCTCTGATTTCAAATGCTCCCTTTCCCCTCCTAGGTTCAGACTTACCTAAAAACTGCTCTAACTTTTTGCTCAGAAAGAAGAGTCACTCTAGCTATAGGGGTAGCAGGAGGATTTCAGGGCCCAGGAAAATCTTCCTTCTAACTCAGAAATACCTGAAAGACCCCTCCTAACCCCCCATAGTACCTAGAATCCTTCCCAAGACCCACAGCTGAAGATCAGGAAGAGGAAGCCCAGTGACGGCCTCTTCAGGCCTTTACTGACTGAGGAGGTGGCCAGGAGAGCAGGGCTCCCTGGGGAAGGTAGGACTGTCACACAGAACCCATCCATGCAGGGTGGCCCAGTCTGTGTGTATGAGCTTCGCAGAGAAGGACTAAGGGACACGGAAGCTGGAAGCAGTAGGGGGTGGGGTGAGGTATTCAAGTTCATAGATATCAAATGGGTTGATGCTTCTTTACAAAACAGGAAACTACAAATGTCATCTTCAGGGCCAAAGAACGAAAAGTGGGAAAGCTTTCTCAGCTAGAGTTGTACAGGCACTTCTGAAACTAAGCAAGATTTCTCTCCTCTCAGTATTGTCTCTAGATGGCTCACTCCTCTTGGGGACCAGAAGCCTGGAGGCAGGCAAGTCAAAGGCAACCGCCTCGGAAGCTAGGCTACCACTACAATTGGGGCCAGGTGCTTCCTCCTGCACCCCTACCCCTGCCTTGGAGTGGCTCAGGGCAGCCTTCCTGGCCCTGCCCTACCTGACGGGGAGTCTCCTGGGCTGCTTCTGGACTTCCTTCCTCGGCGAGACAGGAATCGCTCACTCACTGTCTTGGCTTCTTCCAGCAGTGCCAGGTTTTTCTTCTTGTCCTCCTCGGAGATGCTGATATCCGGCAGCTGGTCATTTACCAGATCAATGATGTGCCCTGCAGGGTCTACAGAGGGAGGCGAGCACAGGGTAAGAGTCCCTGAATCCTTGGCCCCAGGCTGAGAGGCCCTGCCGCCCCAACCTCTGCCCAGGGATGCTGCTCAGAGCAGACACAGCAGCCAAACCCTGGCCATGCCCGTCCATAGACAGGCTGCACGCAGGCAGGGGTGGCTTCCTCAGCAGGCCTGGGCACTCTGACCTTTAGCCTGTGGCCATGGCATGTCCTCTGTCACAAATGGCCATGAAGCTACCTCAGACTCCTACACTGCACTGAACTTTAAAGAAAGGCCATCCAGGAGCCCCACCTGCATGCTATCTACCCCCGCTAGTGTGTTCTTACTTTGAGTCCCTGTTTCTTTAACAAGCTGGTGAACTTAAGGTGTGTGGATAAAGGGGACATTTCAAAGATCATGGGCCACAGACACAATCCTATGGCCACCTTACCTCCTTTCTTTCCTGTACTCATATTGTTTATACCTATCCTTCTCCCAAACTGCCCCTGCACCAGCAGCCCCTCTCTGGGTGAAGGACACCACTTGTCACCCAGCTACTCAGAGACATGAGAGTCACTCCACACTCCTCCCTCTTCTTCACTCCCTCCATGTCCAACCAACTGATCAAGTCCTGGCATTTACCTCATCAATATCTCTGGAACCTGTCCCCTCATCTCCATTCTTGGTCATTAGCTCTTACCTGAAAAATTACATCAGCCTCCTCATAGGCTCCCTTGCCTCCAGGCTATTCACTCCATTCCTCCCTCTGCTGCCTATTGGAGTAACCTTCCTAAGAGCTGTATCTGACCATGCCATTCTCCTGCCTTATGTCATCAAGGTTGTTCGTGGTGGTCACTGTAACATCTGAACATCAAACTGGGCCCTGTCCCACATACTCTTTCCTAGACCCCTCCATTCCAGCCACTCTGTAGTCGGTTCCTGTTTTTTGCCTCCCCGGCCTCTATTCACCCTTTTTCAGAGAGTAGCTCCTAACTTTTCCGTGAAGGAAACCCCTCTAACTCATCATTGCATTAGTTAGGGAGGAGCTAATCCCTCCGCACCTCACCCCCATGCCAGGAGTGGGAACATGTACCAGTCTTGGCCAATCAATAATTTTTTTTTTTATTGTGCTTTAAGTGAAAGTTTACAAATCAAGTCAGTCTCTCACACAAAAAGTTATATACACCTTGCTACACACTCCCAATTACTCTCCCCCTAATGAGACAGCCTGCTGTCCCCTTCTACTCTCTCTTTTCGTGTCCATTTCTCCAGCTTCTAACCCCCTCTATCCTCTCATCTACCCTCCAGGCAGGAGATGCCAACATAGTCTCAAGTGTCCACCCAATCCAAGAAGCTCACTCCTCACCAGCATCCCTCTCCAACCCATTGTCCAGTCCAATCCATGTCTGAAGAGTTGACTTTGGGAATGGTTCCTGTCCTGGGCCAACAGAAGGTCTGGAGGCCATGACCACCAGGGTCCTTCTAGTCTCAGTCAGACCATTAAGTCTGGTCTTATGAGAATTTGGGGTCTGCAATACTACTCTCCTGCTCCCTCAGGGGTTCTCTGTTGTGTTCCCTGTCAGGGCAGTCATCGGTTATAGCCAGGCACCATCTAGTTCTTCTGGCCTTAGGATGATGTAGTCTCTGGTTCATGTGGCCCTTTCTGTCTCTTGGGCTCATAATCACCTTGTGTCCTTGGTGTTCTTCATTCTCCTTTGATCCAGGTGGGTTGAGACCAATTGATGCATCTTAGATGGCTGCTTGCTACCGTTTAAGACCCCAGACGCCACCCTTCAAAGTGGGATGCAGAATGTTTTAATAGATTTTATTATTTGGCCAATCAATAAATTTGATCCCTTCAGCCACAGTGATTGGTTCAGGGATAGCCATGTGAGTCCAGAGAAGGTCAATCCTGGAAATTTTGTGATGTATATTAGGGAAGAAAACTCTTTTTCTACTGATGGGATATAAACCTGGAGTTACTGGTATGACTTGCTACCCTGTTTGAAGAGCCTGCCCAAAAAGAAAGCTAACACACAAAAAAGAAAACTTGAGAGATGGAATGCGACAATTACTAAATTGGGCACCTGGATCCAGCACTACCTAAAACCACAGCCCCTGGCTTTTATTTAGTTTTAGTTTTTTTGGTGTAAAATAGTTTGAGTTGCATTTCTATCATTTGAAAGAGTACTAACTAATATACATGGCAGAATATTCAGTTACCAACAGAGTGCTAGGTTGTGGCTCTTCTGCTCTATCATGTTGCTTCTTCCACCTGTAATGCCTTTCCTCCCTCATGTCTGTCTGTCCAACTCTCTAAGGACTCAAATACCATCCTCTCCAGAACACCTACCCAACCCTCCCCCTCCCCAGAGAGAATTGGCCCCCTTCTTCCCTCAGTTTCACTAGCACTTCTGTGAACCCATAAAACAAAACCCACTGCTGTCAAGTTGATTCCAACTCATAGCGACCCTATAGGAGAAAGCAGAGCTGCCCCATAGGGTTTCCAAAGTGCAGCTGATAGATTTGAACTGCCAATCTTTTGGTTAGCAGCTGAACGCTTAACCACTGTGCCACCAGAGTTCCAACACTTCTGTGAAGGCCCTTACAATATAGCATCCTGATCTTATCTGTCTACTTCTCGGGCTCCTTGTAGACTATGAGCTCCATGAAGGCAGGGACCAAGTCTGTATCACATCTATGGTCCCAGTGGCTGGCCCAGTGCAGACCCTGAGAAAACATTTGGGGAATGAGTGGGTAATGGGGCAGCCAGCCTTGTACTTGGCACACTCCTGCCTGGGTGAGTCTTTCTACTGGAGGCAGAGGGCTCTGCCGCCTGAGCCCCTGAATTGAACCTCACCAGCTGTTCTGAATTTCATATCTCTGTCTGACTCCTTCATCTTCTTCATGCCTGGTATTGCCTTTTTTTGCCAAAAGAAATTGAAATTAGATACCATACTTGTTCTGAGCTCAAACACAGAAGGGCTGATCTACTGTGCCCTGCTGGACTTGTTGGGATGGGGCTGCCTGAGGAGCAGGAGAAGGGAAGGGGCCCAAGCTTAGCCAAGCTGCCAGACCACAGCCTTCCTATTCAAATACACTTTTTGGTTGCAGAAATAAGATTAATTGGTCTAGTCCTCACCCACAGAAGTCAGTGAAGCTGTGGAAACCTTCAGGTGTCGGTGAGAAACCCTCCTGTGCGGACTATGAGCTCTGAAAAGATAGAACAGAGTCATCTTGGTCAGAGAATTTGTTCCAAACTTGGAAATAAGGCAAAAAGATATCTGTATATCCTTTCAAAGTTATATTTCCAAGTTCACGTAAGGGTCACCTGACTTTCAACTTGGGAGCCTCATAGAAATGCAAATTTTCAGGCCCTTTTAGAGGGCAGTTGTGGTTCAGTGGTAGAATTCTCTCCTTCCATGCAGAAGACCTGGCTCAATTCCCTACCAATATACCTCAAGTGCAGCTACTACCCCTTTGTCAGTGGAGGCTTGCATGTTGCTATGATGCTAAAGAGGATTCAGCAGAGCTTCCAAACTAAAACAGACGAGGAAGAAAAGCCTCTATGATCTACTTCCAAAAATCAGCCAGTGAAAACCCTATGGATAACAGCAGTAGAATCTGAAACCCATCATGGGGTTGGCACAGGACCAGACAGTGTTTCATTCATTGTGCATGGGGTTGCCATGAGTCATGGCCAACTTAAGGGCAGCTAACAACAAACCCAGACCTCCCAAATCAGAAACCCTGGGGGTGGGGCCCAGCAATCTATGGTTTGACAAGCCCTGCAGGTGATTCTGATGGATGGTAAAGTTTGGAAACCATTGCTCTAAAGAGATGTTACTCTGACTCATTATTTACTATTTATTAGGACACAGACTCTGAGTTAACACCTAACCTGTAAACAAGCTCATAAGATGTAAATGCTTCTTGTCTGGTACAGATGCAGATGACTTCTGTGTAGGAGAAAAGATAACTACAAAATTATAGTTTCATTGACCTATTTTATATCTAAATTAGCAATTGTATTCCAGCATTGTTTTCCTGACCACTGATTATATGTATATATACATTGCGTATATCCAACTGACTTTGTTTTGCTGCTTGATTCTCTCACTAATGAGTTAAATAAAATCTTTGACACTTGCTTAGTATATGTTTATATGAGAACTATTTTTTTAACTCTGGAAAGTATACTTTGACAACTTCACTCTAGCTTGACAATGCATTGGCTAGCACTGCTAAAAACCAACGCAGTGACAATCTTGTGCATATTGGCCAATGTCTCTTCCCACTTTGACCAGGAGCAGAATTCTACAATAAAGATTCACATCTTTCAGGTCTGTCTGCAAATATCTGGGGGACAAGTCTGCTATGGCTTTTGTTTTTCTTAAAGGCTAACAGATACAAAGGGCAAAATCCAGGAAATTAAAAAAAAAAAAAATTGGGGGGAAAATACAGTGGAAAAATTCCAAGTTCTCTCTCCCATTTTGAAAACCTGCTTGATTGTATTTTCATCAATAAAATGATACAAGAAAGAAGTAAAGATCTATTTTTTTAAAAAAGTATATAGCTCTTTGACCCCCATGTTCTAGAACATATTGTTCTTCAAAGCACAAGGATCAGGCACGAGGAGCATGTACCTGTTGGCCAGGTTTTTGTCAGTATCTCCTTCTGGTGAGCTGGCATCCCCAGTAAGGATGATTGCAGGTGGACTGCAAGATGTTCCTGCTGAGGGAGGGCCCTGGTAGTTTGGAATAAAAACAGAGATAGAATTAGGCAGAGGATGGTGGAACTTTCAGGCCTGGAGATGAAGCATTTATTCCAGCATCATGACACTCGGAGATATCTTGATAAGGGGATAAATGTAGTTTATCTGGACTATTCAGGGAAAAAAAAACAAAGATGGTTTCTTCTTCATCCCCTAGCAGGTGTCTCCCTCACTTAATACAGTCCACTTTTCACGCTCTAAAATCAGCCATCCCTTTGCTAGAAGTTCTCACTAACAATGTGGGAGAGGAATGGTGCAGAGCCCTCAGACTGTTACCAGACCTGGCTGATGGAGAGAGTAGAGGCCAGGAAAAAGGTCGTGGCACCATCCATTCCTGATATTGAGTCACAGTATTAAGTCACAAAATTCCTATAGTTGTGTAATTTTGACATTTTGATAATGATGATTTGTTCAATGAATAATGAAATGCAATTTGTTGTTGCTTTGAAAAATGTTTAAGTAAATATGTTTCTGAAATTAGAACAAAGTTATTGTCCAGTCCTTAGTTTTGAGGCATTATTTCATATTTACTGAATTAATAACATTCAAAATAATATCTTACGTTGGTGAAGGAGTCCTGGGTGGTACAAATGGTTAAGCACTTGGCTACTAACTGAAAGGTTGGAGGTTCAAATCTACCCAGTGGCACCTTAAAAAAAAGGCCAGGCAATCTACTTACAAAAAGTCACAGCCACTGAAAACCATATGGAGCACAGTTCTGCTTTGAAACATATAGGGTCACTATGACAACTGGGTTTTTTGTTTTGTTGGTGAAGTTATAGTGGAATTGTGCTGCTGATGGCTTTGTGAATTGTAAAGCCATATCAGGGGTATAATAAATATCTGCTGAGTGAATAAATGAATTAATGAGATAAAAACAATATGGAGTATACAGTAAAATTTATAATGATGCACCTTTAACATGTATTTTCCCAGTCTAAAAGCCATGGTGGTGCAGTGGTTTAGGGCTTGGCTGCTAACCAAAACGTTGCCAGTTGGAATCTACCAGCCGCTCCTTGGAAACCGTATGGGGCAGTTCTACTCTGTCTTAAACAGGGTCACTTTGAGTCGGAATTGACTCGATGGCTATGGGTTTGGTTTTTGGTTTTGGTAACTGGACTGGGGGTATAGGTAGGACCACATTAACAGGAATACACAGTATCTCTCTGGTTCTTTTACCTACCTGCTACTGCAGTATTTTTCATTTCAGAATTGTTCCCAGTTATATCTGGAAGACTCTCTAGGGTTGTTGCATATGTCCCTTCATCAGCTTAGCATGGTGCCTGCCATTTTCCTTCTCCTCAACCCCAGCCCCCTTTACGGACACGTGCTCCTCTGCTGCCAAGGCCCTCTGAATGCACTACAAACCCAAACAAACAAACAAACCCAAATCCGTTGCTGCAGAGTCAATTCCGACTCATAGCGACCCAACAGGACAGATCAGAACTGCCCCACTGGGTTTTCAAGGGGCAGCTGGTGGATTCAAACTGTTGACATTTTGGTTAGTAGCCAAGCTCTTCACCACTGCACCACCAGGGCTCCTGAATACACTACAGTCTATGTCAAAGATAGCATCTCCTGCTGCTCCTCAGCATGTCACATCATCTCCCACCATTGGTGTGCTTCCTGCAGCTTTAGAGCAGTGAGAGCTGGTTGCTTCCATTGCCATTTTCTCTGGAGGGCCAGGTCCTTTTGGAGCCCCTGGGCATTCAGCATTCTTACCTCCACTAGCCCTGATGCAACCACAGCCTAGGGGGCTGCCAATGGACAGGTGCCACACACAGACTGAGCTGAACTGTGTTCTTAAGCTCTCCATGTGTAGGTGTTGGTTCCTTGCAAGGTGGGGAGGAAGCTCTGTCTCCTTTTCACATTATACTTTGTAAAGTGGGTCTTACTTATACAGAGCTGTCTGGAAGACTCCGAATCCCACAATTTTCAGTGAACCCAGCTCTTTCCATTTTCACTTGCATCTCTTCCCTCTCTTGGCCTCACACATAAGACCATGTGAGCTGGCAAACAGTCTCTGAGGGAGAGTCTGGCCAGGGAACATTGTGTTGCTTCCCTTGCAGAAAGGGTGCTTTCATTTGGAAGCCCAAAGCCAGATCCCCAAGAAGACATTCCTTGGGCTCTATGTTCTTAACCAGGATCTCTTCAACAGGAGAGAACTGCAGTGGTTGAAGGAGGCAGAAGCACTTCTGAGCTCATGGAAGAGAAATTTGGCCAGGGTAGGAACCAGCGATGCCTACTGTAAAAGTCAAACAGTCATGGACTCAAATGTTTGCTCCTCAGCTAGCTACTATCTCTGTGTCTTTGGGGAAGTTATTTAACCCCTCTATGCCTAAGGATCAAAAAATCTAATTCATACACACACACAAAAATCTAATTCACAAGGTTGGTGTGAGGATTAACAACAATGTTGGTAAAGTACTTACCACATAACTGATATTTTCAATAAATGGTTGTATTACTTTCATGTTATTTTTCTCTCATTCAACAAATACTTCTTAGGTAGGTATCCACCATGTACCAGGAGTAGCTTGATCTTACAAATATAAGGGTCTCAAGGGCTCACAGTCTAGCAGGAGGTACAGAAAATTAAACTAATACTTATAAAAAATAAAAGAGATGGGCTATATTCTGTGGGACTCAGGTAAAAGAAAACTCCCTAGGTAGGGGAGTTGAAAAACCTATATAGAAGAGGGGACATCTGAGCTAGTTCTTGAGGGATATATATAAGCTGGGAAGACAAAGATATTAGGAGAGATATTATGGGCAAAGGGAACAGCATTAGCAAAGGACATAATTGGGAATTGGGAGACATCAATGTACCTGGAGCATGTGGTATAGAAGGGGTTGGGGTGGGAGCAAAGATGAAGCTAGAATAAGAAGTCAAACCAGCTTCTGAAGAACCTTGAATGCTACTCCAATGAGTTTGTCCATTATGGTGTTGGAGATAGGCAATTCTGAAGATTAAGCTTGAAAATAACAAGAAATGCTGACAGCAAATCTATCCATGAATTCATATGACTTCTATTGGTTGAGATAATGAATGTTGTTGTTAAGTGCCATCAAGTCAATTCTGACTCACAGCAACCCTATGTACTACAGAAGGAAACACTGCCCCATCCTGCGCCATGCTCACAATTGTCGTTATGCTTGAGCCCATTGTTGTAGCCACTGTGTCAATCCATCTCGTTGAAGGTCTTCCTCTTTTTTGTTGACCGTCTACTCTACCAGGCATGATGTCCTTCTCCAAGGACTGATTGCTCCTAATAACATGTCCAAAGTATGTAAGACTTAGTCTTGCCATCCTTGCTTCTAAGGAGCATTCTGGTTGTCCTTCTTCCAGGACAGACTTGTTCATTCTTTTGGCAATCCATAGTATATTCAATATCCTTTTCTAACACCGCAATTCAAAGGCATCAATTCTTCTGTCTTCCTTATTCATTGTCCACCTTTCATATGCATATGATGCAATTGAAAATACCATGACTTATGTTAGGCACACCTTAGTCTTCAAGGTGGCATCTTTGTTTTTCTACACTTTAAAGAGGTCTTTTGCAGCTGATTTGTCCAGGACAATGCATCTTTTGATTTCTTGACTGCTGCTTCTGTGGGTGATTGTGGATGCAAGTAAAATGAAATCCTTGACAACTTCAATCTTTTCTCCATTTATCATGATGTTACTTATTGGTGCAGTTGTGAGGATTTTTGTTTTCTTTATGTTGAGGTGTAATCCACACTGAAGGCTGTGGTCTTTGATCTTCATCACTAAGTGCTTCATGTCCTCTTCACTTTCAGCAAGGAAGGTTGTGTCATTTGAATAACACAGGTTGTTAACGAGTCTTCCTCCAGTCCTGATGCCTCGTTCTTCTTCATACAGCCCAGCTTCTCAGATTATTTGCTCAGCATACAGATTGAATAGGTATGGTGAAAGGAGACAACCCTGACGCATACCTTTCCTGACTTTAAACCACCCCTTGTTCTGTCTGGACAACTGCTTCTTGATCTATGTACAGGTACTTCATGAGCAAAATTAAGTGTTCTGAAATTCCCATTCTTTGCAATTTTATCTGTAATTTGTTATGACCCACACAGTCAAAAGCCTTTGCGTAGTCAATAAAATACAGGTAAACATCTTTCTGGTATTCTCTGCTTTCAGCCAGGGTCTATCTGACATTAGCAATGATATCCCCGGTTCCATGTCCTCTTTGGAATCTGGCCTGAATTTCTGTTGATATACTGCTGCAGTCACTTTTGAATGATCTTCAGCAAAGTTTTACTTGCATGTGATATTAATGTCCCAGAGGTATAGTCCCTCCATGAACACAGATATCCATCTTTCCATCAGGGGCTCCTCCTGGAAGAGATGCCCAAGGAGTTTCCCAAAAAGCAATAACTCGTTCTACGGATAGTATCACCTTGATGTGCTGATGGTGAACTGGCATGTTTTATCCTCTTGTCACATGGTCCCTCAGTTCCCATAACTGTAAAATGGTCAAAGGCCTTGTCTTAGGCTGGGTTCTCTAGAAAAGCAAAACTAGTAAAGCATATAAATATATATGGAGAGAGATTTATACCAAGGAAATGGCTCACTAGGCTGTAGAAGCTGGAAAGTCCCAAGTTCATGGGTCAACCTGGAAGCTTCTCCTGGCCCACAGTCTGTAGAGACCAATGAATCCCAAGATTGGCAGGCAAGATGGTAGGTAAGCTGCTAGCTCAAGTCCCAAGAACTGGAGGTCAGATGAACAGGAGCCTGCTGCAGCATCCAGAGTGAGAAAAGGCCACAAGCCTTGCCAGAAAGCCCATCTATATTGGAGAAAGGCCACACGCCCAAGGAAACTGCCTTTCAACTGATTGGCTACTCACAGCAGATCCCATCATGGAGGTGATCACATTATATCAAATCTCATCATGCAATTGATCACATCTTTATACAACTGCCAAATCACTGAGGATCATGGCCCAGCCAAGATGACACATAACCTTAATGATCACAGGCCTGGTCTGTCTCAGAAGATGTGATAATAAAAGGAAATGATGAATATGTAGGCACTTTGATCCGTGTCATACTGTTTACAAATATTCATTACTTCAGTCTACCATTAAAATGAGTGGTGGCTTTACTTTAAATTAACCAGGTCTTTCCATCCTTTGTTCACCAGGCTGCCCTGGTGGAGGCCAGGCAAGCAGCAGAGGGGTTGGGGGCTTCCAAGGGGCCAGAAGGGAAGCACGAGGATGTTAGGTCATGGTCTGGGGAGCAGGGTTCAGGGAAGCATCTGAGGTCAAGAAGCGGAGGCAGTGTATCAAAATGAAAGATGGTGAGCTGGGGTGGGAACGAGCAAGGCTAGCAGCAGGTGCAAAGCCAAATGGGACAGCTAGAAAGAGGGTGCAATAGGAACATTTTATACTATGTGAATTCTCTGGTGACCAAGGAGGGCTGAAGTTTGTCCATGGACTCCTCCTCACATCATTAATAGGTTTTCTTGATGTGTGGCCTCTTAGATGCCAGTTAAGGAATGACAGCCCCTGTAACCTATTCTCTTACCTTCAGAGAAGGCAAATTAGGGACCTGTGGGACTGTTTGGGAGCACTGGTGGCACAGAGGTTAAGAGTTTGGCTGCAAACCAAAAGGTCAGCAGTTCAAACCCACCAGCTGCTCCTTGGAAACTCTGTAGGGCAGTTCTACCCTGTCCTATATGGTTACTAGGAGTTGGAATCAACTCCATGGCAGTGGGTTTTTAGCTGGGACTGTTTGAAGGAGTTCTGCTGCTGCAATGGTTAAGCACTCAGCTGCTAACCAAAAAGTCAGTGGTTTGAACCACCAGCCACTCTGTGGGAGAAAAAATGTGGCAGTTTGTTTCCATACAGATTACAGCCTAAGAAACTGTATGGGGCAGTTCTACTCTGTCCTGTAAGTTGGAATCAACTCAAGAGCAACAAGTTTGGGTTAGTTTTTGGTGTCTGTTTGATATGAGCAGTGTTTACAAGCGTTTTAATTAGTTGCAACATTTCATATTCTGTAGAATTCACAATAAAGGTCTGGATTTCCTGCTTTTCTTGGAAAAGCAAGAGATCGAACCATCTTGGTCCTACATTTCTGGAGAGTAGTCCTTGGCTTGTTGTTGTTGTTAGGTGCTGCCAAGTCAGTTCCGTCTCATAGTGACCCTATGTGCTACAGAACAAAACACTGCCTGTCCTGCGCTATGCTCACAATCATTATGCTTGAGCCTGTTGTTGTAGCCACTGCGTCAGTCCACCTCGTTGAGGGTCTTCCTCTTTTTTGCTGACCCTCTACTTTACCAAGCATTATGTCCATCCCCAGGGACTGATCCCTCCTGATAATATGTCCAAAATATGTGAGACACAGTCTTGCCATCCTTGCTTCTAAGGAGCATTCTAGTTATACTTCTTTCAGACAGATTTGTTCTTTCTTTTGGCAGTCCATGGTATATTTAATACTTTTGCCAACACCACAATTTTTCTTCAGTCTTCTTTATTCATTGTCCAGTTTTCTCATGCATATGAAGCGACTGAAAATACCATGGCTTGGGTCAGGCACACTTTAGTCCTCAAGTTGACATCTTTGCTTTTCAATACTCCTTGGCTAGAGTCAGCTTAAACTAGCCTGCTTTAATCATTTATGCCAAAGGTGAGCACAACAAGCCTCTGAAATGCTTCCTAGTTAGCACAATGAGATTGGGAGTGGGATGAAAGTACCCCTCATTCCCTAAAATGTTGTACCAGGGGCCGATGCCCTCAGTATTGGCACCCGTGGGGAAGTGGCCTACAAGGCGCTGGAGCATGCTGCTTTCTGGTGTAAGTATTCTGTATCCTGGCCAAGGGTCCCTTAGCAACAAAGCTCTCTTGAGTTGGTTGCCATGCATGGGCTGTGGGCACCCTCACTTGGAGGAAGGTTGGTGCAGAGGCACCCACACAGAAATGCTGAAACATGCCATGTGTGGCAAGTGCCAAATATGTAACTACAGACACGCACAATCCCAAACTGTTTAAAAACCTGGAAGCATGAACCAAACGGGAAAATCCTCCAATCCTTTGATGGAGTATTATTTGTTCTCTCCTCCCAATGTGTGCAAAGTATACAAGTAATAAAATCAAAGTGTTCTTTCCCTAATCAGCTCACAGAAAGATTGTGCAAGCTCTGAGCAACTTCTCCCAGTTTTCCGAAAAATTTGTTTTTGAGGAGAACAATCATGTCTTATGCAGGTTGTTTTTCACTCTAACAGGAACTGGAGAGAAAGTAACCTAGGAGAAAATGTGGGAAGATACCAGGGGCTCTTTAAATGCAGTATAAATACGCATTCCTTCTCCCACTATGAGCTGCCCAGTAGAAGGCAGGGCCCCAAGAAGGCTGGCCAGGCAATAGGTCCAAATGTAGGGTTTGTCAGACAATTCTACCTGGCTTTTTTTTTTTTTTTTTTTCCAGCTCCTTCGCCCCCTTCAGGAGGGACTTTAAGGCCTGTCTTAGTCATCTAGTGCTGCTATAACAGAAATACCACAAGTGGATGGCTTTAACAGAGAGAAATTTATTTTCATACAGTCAAGTAGGCTAGAGGAAACACTGGTGGCATAGCGGTTATGTGCTACAGCTGCTGACCAAAGTGTCGGCAGTTCGAATCTGCCAGGTGCTCCTTGGAAACTCTATGGGGCCATTCTACTCTGTCCTATAGGGTCGCTATAAGGTCGCTATGAGTCAGAATCAACTCGACGGCACTGGTTTTGGTTTTTGTTTTGGTTAGTAGGCTAGAAGTCCAAATTCAGGGCGTCAGGTCCAAGGGAAGGCTTTCTCTCTCTGTCGGCTCTGGAGGAAGGTCCTTGTCATCAATCTTTCCCGGGACTAGGAGCTTCTCTACACAGGCATCCTGGGTCCAAAGGACATGTTCTGCTCCTGGCACTGCTTTCTTGGTGGTATGAGGTCCTCAACTCTCTGCTTGCTTCCCTTTGCTTTTATCTCTTGTAAGATAAGAGGGGAAACCCTGGTGGCGTAGTGGTTAAGTGCTACAGCTACTAACCAAAGGGTCGGCAGTTTGAATCCTTCAGGTGCTCCTTGGAAACTCTATGGGGCAGTTCTACTCTGTCCTATAGGGTTGCTATAAGTCGGAATCGTCTCGACGGCACTGGGTTTTTTTGAAGATAAGAGGTGGTGCAGACCATATTCCAGGGAAACTCCCTTTACATTGGATCAGGGATGTGACCTTAGTGAGGGTGTTACAATCCCATTCTAATCCTTTTTAACATAAAATTACAATCACAAAATGTAGGACAACCACACAATACTGGGAATTACGGCCTAATCAAATTGACACATATTTCTGAGGGACATAATTCAATCCATGACAAGGCTCTCAGGCTCTGGAGCCAGAATTGTTCATTACACAGCTTCTATTCACTACCTGTGTGACCTTAGACAAGTTACCTCCCCACTCTGTTCTTCAGTTACCTTATCTGTAGAATGTGGTATATTGTAATATCTACCTCACAGGGTAGTGACAAGAAGAAAATAGATTGATATGAAAATAGGTTTGCCAGATAAAAAACAAGATGCCCATTTATATCTGAATTTCAGATAAACACCAAATAATTTTTTTAGTATAAGTATATCCCAAATAGTACATGGACACACCTACATTTTCATTTGCTATATCTAGCAACTGTATATGAAAAGCTCTTAGAACAGTATCTGGTACCTTGTAAATGCTTGATAAATGCTAAATGTTATATTTCATTATCTCTGAGGTTGAGCTGATTACTTTGGAATTTGGTTTGAGGAATTATTGTGCTTAGTTCTGGGTATAATCAACTATTTGGATTAGGAGCGTTTACCCCACCTGGTCAGGGAGCCCACCGAGCTCCTCCCTGGGGCATCTGGCCACACAAGCCCAAATAATCAGTGACTCCCAGAAAAACCCACCTCCAAGGCTGCCTTCGCCTGGCACCTCTCCCTCTCTCAACCTTTGCTTCACAAACCAAGTCTTGATGCCTTTGGTGGGATAAGTGTCTCACTCTGAACCTTTCTGGGTTACAGACACATGAGACAAAGAAACAAATGTTGGTAAAGTGACATTCACTCCAATCCACTGTGTGCAAGGCCTTGTCCTGGTGTTTCTGGTGTATTTTCTCATTTAAGTCTCCCAGCAATACTGTGAATGGACCTGGGAATACGCACCTGCAAATTGGGGATGATAAAACCTCCCAACCTTGTAGAATCATGAGAAGGAAATGTGAAGATGAAGGTGAAGTCATTAAGCATGGAATAAGTGATCGATATATTCTTTTCCCAGTTCAGTCCCCACCTTACCAATGAAAAAACTGGCTTGTACAAAGCTTTGTGGCTTGTAAGTATACTCATTAATGTTAATTAAAACACCAGGCCTGTTGACTTTCACGGACTGCGTACTTCCCACTATACCACGCTGTGTTTGCCTTTAGTCTCATCACACAGGCCTTCAACTCTCCTCTCGTATTCCTCCAAGCTGTATCCTTCCTCACAAGCCTCTTCCTCCAGGAAGGCTCCTAGCCAGCTGGAGGCTGAACACAGCTAGGGGAAAGGCAGCAGGGGCAAACCATGCCCTTGGCACCCCTCCCACCCTTCGATTGGCCCAGCCCCTGGAGATTCATTTCCCTCCCCTGGGGTCAGCTGAGCACTATGGGGCTGGGCCAGCTCCTAGTAGGCTACTCTAGAATAAGCCAGCAGGTCACATTTTGTTCTCCTTAAATAAATCTTATAGAAACATTTAAATGTTTACTTCACTTATAAATTCCCAGGAATGCACAAATGGTTTCCTAACTGCCTGGGCCCAGGGATAAATATAGGCCAGTGTCATAGATGGGAATATTAGCTTCCTTTTTCCAATGTCACGTGAGTAGGCCTGGGCTAGGAAGCTCTAAGGAACAGCCCCAGCCTCAGCCCAAGCAGGAGTGGAAAGTTTAGCTCCTATAAAACAGGCCCTGGTAGGCAGCCTGAAAGAGGAGGATCTTTCCAGAAGGTAGTGTGGGTAATGGAGAGAGCATGGGCTCTGAAATTGGATACGCTTGGGCTGGAATCTTGCCTGGATGATCCCAGCAAGAAGCTTAATTTCTCTGAGTTTTATGCTCTAATCCATTATATGGAGCTAATGATCTCCATTTTTGGAGGTTGTTTCAAGCATTAAATGTAATAAGGCAATAATAATGATGATGACGATGATAGTGGTGAGGAGGGGTTATGAGGACTGTTGTGGCTACATACCCCATCCCTCTCTCATGGCCTGCAGGGTAAACGGAAACTGCCTCTGTAGAGAGAGGCCCTGGCCACAAAGAGGAGTTAGCTCTCTTGTAACAGGATAAAAGCACTTTCTAGGGACTTTCAAGAAAGATTATTCCAGTATTATTTCGAGAAGATTATTCCAGCGGCAAGTCCTAAGAGAACAAGAGAGAGTGGAAGCGCCTCTGCTGAGGTTTCCTGGACGCAGGGCTCCTCCCTGTCAAGGACTGAGGACCAGTTGCCTGGCTCCCTAGTGTCCACCCAGTGGAGGTGCCCACGTACCCAGGGTCTGCCCTGCCTCTGGTGGATCCTCTTTGCTGCCATTGTCTACTCTATTCCTAGAATCCAGGAATCAATAACCACTAGATTACCTTGTGTTCTTCGTCACTGTTATTACTCTCATGTGAACAGACTTCAGGAGTGTGCAAATGCACACAATACCCAGTAATCTTGTTCTTCACAGTGTATTACCCATCCATCTATCCATCCAGCCATTCATCCATCATCATCTTCTAGCCTCTTTTTCTCCCTCTCTCCCTAATAATTTTCCTACCTTCATTCATTCCTCCCTTCAATCCAGCCATTTAAGCATCCACTCAAGATACCAAAGAACCATTCATCCACCCATTTACCCATCTATCCATCCATCCGTCCGTCCGTCCACCCACCCACCCACCCACCCACCCACCCACCCATCCATCCATCCATCCATCCATCCATCCATCCATCCATCCATCCATCCATCCATCCATCCATCCATCCATCCATCCATCCATCCATCCATCCATCCATCCATCCATCCATCCTTGCTTCCCTAAGCTTCCATCACATTAGGATCTATGGTGAGGGTTGGAGTCACACACATGAAAGACATGGCCTCTGCCCCCAAGTAGCTCACACACAGTCTGGTAGGGGAGATGGGAAACAAAGAATGACATAAGGTACTCAATAACTCCCAACAAAAACTAAGGACAAACTATTGTAATATATGTTCCTTCTGTGTATAATCATCAATATTTCTAGAACACTTTCTTCTTTGTCCTAGACATTTCTACAGCTCCAATCTCACAGCTCTTGCTCTGCGACTGAACCACCAGTTCCTGGTGGAACTGTCTTCTTGAGCCATCCCAAGTTGTAGCTTCTTTTCCTTGGTGCGGGGAGCGGGGGTGGTGGGACATCAAGCAGCTGCTGTCTATGCCTAGTACCTCTGGTTCCAGGACACTTTCTTTACTGCTAGGTAGGGCTGAGGTGGGAGGTAAAGCTGGCAAGAACAACTTGGCAGGGAATTTAGGTTTAAATCTCCACTCAACCATGACACAACCACGAGACCTTTAACAATTACATAACCTCTCAGAGACTCAGTTTCTTCATCTGTAAAATAGAGATAATGATGTCTAGATTAGATGGATGCTATTAGAGTCAAATGAGGCCATGTAGCCAGTGCACAATAGATGTCTCCAATATTTTCTAGACCAGATCCTAATGCTTTACCAATAAGTTATTTGAGGACATTTCATTGAAGGTCTCAATCAAGGCTACTCTTGCAAAGGGTATGATGAGATACGTGGAAACGAGCACAGAGAGAACAAATTAAAAATCTTCAACTGGAGCACTCAACAGTACTGCCAGATTTCTGGTGATTAGAATATACTTACCTACCTCAGTTTTCTTATCTTTTAAATGGAAAAATAATCATAGCTACCCCCTAGAGTTGTTGTGATGTTAATATGTATAAAGTGCTTAGAGCAGTGCCTGGCACATACCAAAAAAAAAAAACCCAAACCCGTTGCCATCAAGTCGATTCTGACTCACCGTGACCCTATAGGACAGAGTAGAACTGCCCATAGAGTTTCCAAGAGGTGCCTGGTAGATTCGAACTGTCAACCTTTTGCTTAACAGCTGTAGCACTTAACCACTATGCCACCAGCGTTTCCAAATAGGATGCATGATTTAAGGGCTCTCATTCTGTGAGTTGGGGAGAGGGATATCCCTACTCTAGACAGTCCTTATTGGGTTTCAAGTGCTTTGCGTGCATTATTTATTTAGTTTTCATCTCAATCCTGACAGAGAATTAATTCTTTGGGCCCTAAGCCTTCTTCCCCAGTGAGAAAGCACACATTTCCTAAAGGGTCTCTAGGGCAGTGTAGACAGAACCCCAATCTGCTGACCAGTGAAGACAGAATCTGAACAGCCAAGAGGAGGTAAAATGGAGACAGAAACCAGCAATGTTTCTCAAGTAGTGATCATATTAAACTCTAGATATTCCCAGAAACAGCACAGCACAATTAGGTCCTTCAATTCCTGGTCAGAGAAGGTCGTGGGAGAATATAGCACAAATCAGACCACAGGGAATTGTCATTTAACTGTAAGTCTTCTGGAATTTGAGTGCCCTGAGAGCAGGTCTTGGTTAGTTGGTGCTCAATAAATATTTGTTGAATAAATACAAGTCAATTCCATATTTATCGAGCGGCTACCATGTGCAATAAGGACAATGAATAAGGAAGTGAAAGCTGGAAAATAAATAAGGAAGACCAAAGAAGAATCGATGCCTTTGAATTATGTTGTTGGTGAATATTGAATATACCATGGACTGCCAAAAGAATGAACAAAACTGTCTTAGAAGAAGTGCAGCCAGAGTACTTCTTAGAAGCAAGGATAGTGAGACTACGTCTCACATACATTGGACATATTGTCAGGAGGGATCAGTCCCTAGAGAAGGACATCATGCTTGGTAAAGTAGAGGGTCAGAGAAAAACAGGAAGACCCTTGGGATGGTTAAGATTGTGTGTTGACTCGGCTGGGCCATGATTCTCAGTGTTTGTATGTGATCGCCCCCATGACAGGATCTGCTGTGAGTAGCCAATCAGTTGAAAGGGAGTTTCCTTGGGCGTGTGCCCTGCATCCAAATATAAGTTGATGTTCTGGCTTTTGCCTGCTCTGGATCCTGCAGCTGGCTCCTGTTTGTCTGACCTCCACTTCTTGGGACTTGAGCTAGCAGCTTACCTGCTGATTTGGGGATTCATTGATCTTTACAGCCTGTGAGCAAGAGCTCTGCTCTCCAACCTACTGATCTTGTGTTTAGCAGCACCTGCAGCTATGGGAATCAGGACAAGCCTCTATCTTGATCCACAGACGTGGGGAGTTCCAGCATCTACAATTGTGAGAGCCACTTCCTTGATATAAATCCCTCTCTGTATACATTTATGTACTTTACTGGTCTTGCTTCTCTAGAGAACCCAGCCGAAGACAACCCTCAATGAGACGGATTGACACAGTGGCTGCAAAAATGGGCTCAAAGATAGCAATGATTGTGAGGATGGCACAGGACTGGGAAATGTTTCATTCTGTTACACACAGGGTCACTATGAGTTGAAAATCAACTCAATAGCACCTAACGACAACAACTACGTGCAAGTACGTAGTCATCCTTTTCCTGCATGCTCAAACAAATGTCATCTTGGTATAATGGGGTATCTTCTGGATTAGGAAGAGGAAGAAATTACTGTAATTCTAGCCCTGTTTCCTTGACTTATGGCTGTGAGACAGTGGAATCCAGGTCTTGCTACTTCCTTGTTATGTAATTTTGGACAACTAGCTTAACCTTCCCAAACCTTAGTTTACTGTTGGGTATAGTCATCTCTACCTTATAGGTGGTGTGAAGGTTAAATGAGATAGCAATGTGTAAAAAATTAAGCCTAGAATGCAAAAGGAGCCCTTTTCCCTTTGTTTGGATAAGACACCTGCTCTGAACTCTAGTCTCTGTTCTGCCTATATCACAGTGGTGCTGGAGGATCAATTGCAATGACATACGTGAAAGCATTTTGTAAATCATTTTCTGCTGTATTAAGGATTGAGCAAAGTAGTATGTATGAGCTGAGTACTTTGCCTAGTACCTTACATGTGATTTCTGGTTGCTGTGAAGTCAAGCTGCCTGGCTCAAATACTTAACTCTGTTATCTCGTGCACATTATTTTTTTCTCTCTCCTGTGCTTAAATTCTTCATCTATAAATGGGAATAATAATAGTACCCACCTCACAAAGGTATCATGAAAATAAACGACATAATGCATTCAACAAACCTAGCATGGTCGCTGGCCCACTGTAAAAAACTAAAACCAAACCCACTGCCATAAAGTGGATTCCAACTCATAGCAGGCCTACAGGACAGAGTAGAACTGCCCCATAGGGTTTCCAAGGAGCAGTTGGTGATCTGAACTGCTGGCTTTTTGGTGGCACCAAGGCTCCAGCACATGGTAAGCACCCGCAGTTTATAGATGAGGACACTGGGGTAAGTTGATAACTTACCCAGGGTTACATTCAGGGATGTGAAGCCCAGGCTCTTTCCACTCTGCTGTGCTGCTTACGCCTTGCGTTTCTAAGAACGAAAAGCATTTCCTGTGCCTTCCAGAACTCCCTGGCTGTTAGGAAACCCAGCTTGTTCACTCTCCTCCTCTGAAAAGACAGAACAAGCAGGGTCGGCCCAGTCCACTGACTGAAAGTGGTGAGTCAGGGTGGATCTCTCACTACACTGACACAAACAGGAAGAGAATTCCAGATTTGTTATGGTGGCAGCTATCATGGTCTCCAATTCTGGGCCAAAAAAGGAGGCAGCTGAGTGACTTTGGCTTTTTAGCCAGAGATTCCAGGAGCTCCACAAGCAGATCCCTTCCTGTTAGGGCCACACACAGAGGGCTGCTTCTCTAGAGTTCACTCCAACCTCATCTCAGTTACTTAAAAATTGGAGGTTGGGGAGACACCACCAGTTAGTTGAGTGCTACAATGCTCTTAAGACAAGACACTGCTGTATAATAGGGCTAAGCATCAATTTTGCCTGGAGGATCAAAAAGTGAAGCACAAAGTAGAAGCTTGGTGAGACTTGGAATGAGAGTAACGCATGTGTGTGGCCTAAGCCAGGCAATGGCATGGTGGTCACCAGAAGTCAATTTACATCAAATGGTGCTGTTTTTGCTGTGTGCCAGAAGGAAAAAAGGGAAGGGTTTGCACAGGAAGGGGTATGGGCAGCACAGTGCCTTGGCAGGACACGTGATATGGAATTTTGTTCACTGGCCCCACAGGCTCATGCACCTAATGCGGAAGTAGGCAGAAGCTAGTATCACTGCTCCTAGAAGGGGTTTGGTAACACCCAGTACCACAAGCTGCCTTTCTTTGGTGTTCACATGGCAGTGAGTTCTGCAAGGGTCCAGGATGGACCCTCTCAGACAAGTGGCTTTGGGAGCACAGGAAAATATCCCCTTGACCAGGCATCCGAGCTTGCACAGAGGGCACCAGAGGCAAAGTAAATATTTTTCGAGCTGAAGCTGAAGAATATTAGAACAAGTCCATGAAAGCCGAAGTATGGTCTTAAGTATATCCCACCTGAATTTAGAGACCATCTCAAGAATAGATTTGACGTATTGAACACTAATGACCAAAGACCAGAGGAGTTGTGTAGGGTACAGACTAAGAGCATGGGCTCCAGGGCCAGGCTGCCTGGGTTCAAATCCTGCAAGTTGTGTGATCTTGGAGGAAAATACTTAATTTCTCTGGGTCTCAGTTTTCTCAGTTATGAAATAGGAAGGATAATACCTACCTCCTAAGATTGATTGGACATTAAATGAGTTAATACAGTAAAATAGCATGCGATAAATGCTATATCAATGCTAGCTGTTGTTATTAAATGGCTATGTGAGTAATGGAGATGGGATGGGGGAGGAGGGGATGCAGTGGCTGCGAGGGGTGCTAGAGCAAAAGCTGTGAAAGATATAAGTCTGCTCATGAGCTTACATTGATCTGCCTCTGGGGCACCTGGAAATCCTTAGGAGGAGGATGGGAGTGGTCCAGAAAACTAGAACTAGTGAAATGTGGGTTCTTATGCTAACGTATCTGTCAGTTTGTTGTACTAGCTTGCGTGCTGCTGTGATGCTGGAAGCTACGTCACTGGTATTCAAATACCAGCAGGGTCACCCATGGCAGATAAGTTTCAGCTGAGCTTTCAGACTAAGACAGACTAGGAAGAAGGACCTGGTGGTCTGCTTCCGAAAAAAATTAACCAGGGAAAACTTTATGAATACAAGCGGAACATTGTCTGATACAGTGTGGGAAAATGAGCCCCCCAGATTTGAAGGCACTCAAAATACACCTGGGGAAGAGCTGCTTCCTCAAAATAAAGTTGACCTTAATGACACGGATGGAGTCAATCTTTTGGGACCTTCGTTTGCTGATGTGGCACGATTCAAATTCAGAAGAAACAGCTGCAAACATCCATTAATAATAGGAGCTTGGAATGTACAAAGTATGAACCTAGCAAAATTGGAAATTGTGAAAAATAAAATGGATCACATAAGCATTGGCATCCTAGGCATTAGTGAGCTGAAATGGACTGGTATTGGCCATTGTGAATTGGACAATCACATGGTCTACTATGCTGGGAATGACATATTGAAGAGGAATGGTGCCGCACTCATCATCCAAAAAAAATGTCAGGTTCTATCCTGAAGTACAACACTGTCAGCGATAGGATAATATTCACAGGCCTACAAGGATGACCATTGAATATGACTATTATTCAAATTTACAAACAAACCACTAAGGCCGAAGATGAAGAAATTGGAGACTTTTACCAACTTCCACAATCTGAAATTAATCAAACACACAATCAAGATGTATTGACAATTCCTGGTGACTGGAATGTGAAAGCTGGAAACAAAGAAGATCAGTAGATATGGCCTTGGTGATAGAAATGACGCTGGACGCTGCATGATAGAATTTTGCAAGGCCAATGACTTCATTGCGAATTCCTTTTTTCAACAACATAAATGGCTACCATAAATGTGGACGTAGCTGGATGGAATACACAGGAATCAAGTCAACTATATCTGTGGAAAAAGATGATGGAAGTGCTTAATATCATCAGTCGGAAGAAGGCCAGGGGTTTGACTGCAGAATAGACCATCAATTGCTCATACGCAAGTTCAAGCTGAAGCTAAAGAATATTAGAAAAAGTCCATGAAAGCCAAAGTATGATCTTGAGTATATCCCACCTGAATTTAGAGACCATCTCAAGAATAGATTTGACATATTGAACACTAATGACCAAAGACCAGAGTAGTTGTAGAATGACATCAAGGACATCATATATGAAGATAGTGAAAAAAAAAAAACAACCCAAACCTGTTGCCACTGAGTTGATTCTGACTCATAGCAACTCTACAGGACAGAGTAGGACTGCCCCATAGGGTTTCTGAGGAGCAACTGGTAGATTTGAACTGTCGTCCTTTTGGTTAGCTCTTAACCACTGTACCACCAGGGCTTCAAGTGAAGAAAGCAATAGGTCACTAAAAAGACACGAGAGAAAGAAAATACCAAAATGGATGTTAGAAGAGACTCTGAAACTTGCTCTGAAACACTGAGTAGCTAAAGCAAAAGGAAAAAATTACAGAAGATTTCAAAGGGCAGCCGGAGAAGACAAAATAAAGTATTATAATGACATGTGTAAAGATCTAGAGTTAGAAAAACAAAAGGGAAAAACATGCTTGGCATTTCTCAAGCTGAAAGAACTGGAGAAAAAATTCAAGCCTCATGTTGCAATAGTGAAGGATTCTACGGGCAAAATTCATGTCTGTCAGTTTGTCGTACTGTGAGGGTTTGCTTGTTGCTGTGATACTGAAAGCTATGCTACCGGTATTCAAATACCAGCAGGGTCACCCATGGTCGACAGGTTTCAGCTGACCTTCCAGACTAAGAAAGACTAGGAAGAACGACCCAGCAATCAAGATTTAGCCAGTGAAAATCTTATGAACAGCAGCAGAACAATGTTCAATATAGTGCCGGAAGATGAGCCCCTCAGGTTGGAAAGCACTCAAAAGACGACTAGAGAAGAGATGCCTTCTCAAATTAGACTCGACCTTAATGACGTGGATAGAGTCAACATTTTGGGACCTTCATTTGCTGATGTGGCACGACTCAAAATGAGAAGAAATGGCTGCAAATATTCATTAATAATTGGAACGTGGAATATATGAAATATAAATCTGGGAAAATTAGCAGTCATCAAAAATGACGCATTGTCTGGAGACTTAAACACTAGCAAGTGGCCATCTATGATACATCAATTGGTCTCAACCCACATGGAACAAAGGAGAATGAAGAACAACAAAGATATAAGGTAAAGATGAGCCAAGAGACAGAAAGGGCCACATAAACCAGAAACTGCATCAGCCTAAGACCTGAAGAACTAGATGGTGCTCGGCTACCACCGATGACTGCCCTGACAGGGAACACACAGAGAATTCCTGATGGAACAGGAGAACAGTAGGATGCAGATCTCAAATTCTTGTAAAAAGACCAGCCTTAATGGTCTGACTGAGACTAGAGGGACCCTGGAGGTCATGGTCTCTGGACCCTTTGTTAGCCCAAGATAGGAAACATTCCCAAAGCCAACTCTTCAGACAGGGATTGGACTGGACTATAAAACAGAAAATGATACTGGTGAGGAGTGAGCTTCTTGGCTCAAGTAGACACATGAGACTATGTGGGCAACTCCTGACTGAAGGCAAGATGAGAAGGCAGAGGGGGACAGGAGCTGGTTGAATGGACACGGGGAATACAGGGTAGAGAGGAGGAGTGTGCTGTCTCATCAGGGGGAGAGCAGCTAGGAGTACAGAGCAAGGTGTGTATAAATTTTTGTGTGAGAGACTGACTTGATTAGTAAACTTTCACTTAAAGCACAAAAAAAAAAAAAGAAAGAAAGAAAATGACACATAAACATCGATATCCTAGGCATTAGTGAGCTGAAATGGACTGGTATTGGCCATTTTGAATCCAACAATCATATGGTCTATTATGCCAGGAACGAAAACTTGAAGAGGAATGGTGTTGCATTCATCATCAAAAAGAAAATTTCAAGCTCTATCCTGAAGTGTAACGCTATCAGTGATAGGATATCCATATGCCTACAAGGGACACAGTTAATGTGACTATTATTCAAATTTACACACCAACCACTAAGGCCAAAGATGAAGAAATTGGAGATTTTTTATCAACTATGGAACATGCAATCAGAATGCATTGATAATTACTGGAGATTGGAATACAAAAGTTGGAAACAAAGAAGAAAGGTTGGTAGTTGGAAAATGTGGTCTTGGTGACAGAAATGATGCCAGAGATCGCATGATAGAATTTTGCAAGACCAATGACTTCATTACAAATACCTTTTTTCACCAACATAAACAGCAACTATACATGTGGACCTCACCAGATGGAATACACAAGAATCAAACTGACCCCATCTGTGGGGAGAGATAATGGAAAAACTCAATATCATCAGTCAGAACAAGGCCAGGGGCAGACTGCAGACAGACCATTAATTACTCACATGCAAGTTCAGGTTGAAACTAAAGAAAATTAGAACAAGTCCACAAGGGCCAAAGTACGTACTTGAGTATATCCCACATGAATTTAGAGGCTATCTCAAGATTAGATTTGATGCATTGAACATTAATGACCAAAGCCCAGACAAGTTGTGGAATGACATCAAGGACATCATACATGAAGAAAGCAAGAGGTCATTAAAAAGACAGGACGGGAAAAAAGACCAAAATGAATGTCAGAAGAGACTCTGAAACTTGCTCTTGAAAGTCGAGTAGCTATAACGAAAGGAAGAAATGATCAAGTAAAAGAGTCGAACAGATGATTTCAAAGGGCGGCTCAAGAAGACAAAGTAAGGTATTATAAGGACATGTGCAAAGAACTGGAGATGGAAAATCAAAAGGGAAGAACAGGCTTGTCATTTCTCAAGCTGAAAGAACTGAAGAAAAACTTTAAGCCTACAGTTGCAATTGGGCTCTATGGGGAAAATACTAAATGACTCAGGAAGGATCAAAAGAAGATAGAAGGAATGCACAGAGTCACTATACCAAAAAGAATTGGTTGACGTTCAACCATTTCAGGAGGTAACATGAGCAGGAACCAGTGATACTGAAGGAAGGCATCCAAGCTGCACTGAAGGCATTGGCTAAAAGCGAGGCTCCAGGAATTGACGGAATACCAACTGAGATATTTCAATAAATGGATGCAGTGCTGGAAGCACTCACTCGTTTATGCCAAGAAATCGGTAAGACAGCTACCTGGCCAACCAACTGGAAGAGATCCATATTAATGCCTATTCCCAAGAAAGGTGATCCTACCAAATGCAGAAATTATTGAACAATATCATTAATATCACATACAAGTAAAATTTTGCTGAAGATCACTCAAAAGCAGCTGCAGCAGTATATCGACGTGGAACTGCCAAAAATTCAGGCAGGATTCCGAAGAGGATGCAGAACCAGGGATATCATTGCTGATGTCGGATGGATCCTGGCTAAAAGTAGAGAATACCAGAAAGATGTTTACCCATGTTTTATTGACTATGCAAAGGCAATTGATTCTGTGGATCATAATAAATGACAGATAACATTGCGAAGAATGGGAATTTCGGAACACTTAATTGTGTTCATGAGAAACCTGTACATGGATCAAGAAGCAGTAGTTTGGACAGAATGAGGGGATACTGCACAGTTTAACATCAGGAAAGGTGTGTGTCATGGCTGTATCCTTATACCATACCTATTCAATCTGTATGCTAAGCAAATAACCTGAGAAGCTGGACTATATGAAGAAGAGTATAGCATCAGGATTGGAAGAAGACTCATTAACAACCTGCATTATGCAGATGACACAACCTTGTTTGCCAAAAGTGAAGAGGACTTGAAGCACTTACTGATGAGGATCAAAGACCACAGCCCTCCATATGGACTACACCTCAACACAAGGAAGACAAAAATGCTCAAAACTGGACCAATAAGCAGCAACATCATGATAAATAGAGAAAAGATTGAAGTTGTCAAGGATTTCATTTTACTTGCATCCACAATCAACATCCCATGGAAGCAGCGGTCAAGAAATCAAAAGACACATTGCATTGGGCAAATCTACTGCAAAAGACTTCTTTAAAGTGTTGAACAGCAAAAATGACACCTTGAAGACTAAAGTGTGCCTGACCCCAGCCATGGTGTTGTCAATCACCTCCTATGCATGTGAAAGCTGGACAATGAATAAAGAAGACCAAAGAAGAATTGATGCCTTTGAATTGTGGTTGGAGAAGAATATTGAATATACTATGGACTGCCAAAAGAATGAACAAATTTGTATTAGAAGAAGTACAACCAGAATGTTCCTTAGAAGGAAGGATGGCGAGACTATGTCTTATGTACTTTGGACATGTTGTCAGGAGGGATCAGTCCCTGGAGAAAGACATCATGCTTGGTAAAGTAGAGGGTCAGCAAAAAAGAGGGAGTCCCTCAATGAGATGGATTGACACAGTGGCTGAAACAATGGGCTTGAGCATAACAATTGTGAGGATGGTGCAGGACCAGGCAGTTTTTCATTCTGTTGTACATAGGGTCTCTATGAGTTGGAACTGACTCAGTGGCACCTAACAACAACAATGAGCAAAATACTGAAGGACACAGAAGCATCAAAAGAAGATGGAAGGAATATACAGAGTCACTGTATCAAAAAGAATTGGTCAACATCAGCCATTTCAGAAGGTAGATTATAATCAAGAACCGATGGTATTGAAGGTAGAAGTCCAAGCTGCACTGAAGACGTTGGTGAAAAACAAGCTCCAGGAATTGACAGAATACCAACTGAGATGTTTGAACAAACAGATGCAGCACTAGAAGTGCTCACTCATCTACATCAAGAAATTTGGAAAACAGCCACCTGGCCAACCAGCTAGAAGAGATCCATTTTTATGCCTATTCCAAAGAAAGGTGACCCAACAGAATGTGGAAGTTATTGAACAATATCATTAATATCACACACAAGTAAAATTTTGCTAAAGATCACTCAAAAGCAGTTGCAGCAGTGCATTGACAGAGAACTGCCAGAAATTCAACCTGGACTCTGTAGAGGACGTGGAACCAGGGATATCATTGCTGATGTCTAATGTATCCTGGCTGAAAACAGAGAACAACAGAAAGATGTTTACCTGTGTTTTATTGACTGTGGGAAGGCATTCAACTGTGTGGATCATAATATATTATGGATAACATTGCAAAGAATGGGAATCTCAGAACCCTTAACCGTGCTCTTGCGTAACCTGTACATAGACCAAGAGGCAGCTGTTTGAATAGAATAAGGGGATTCTGTGTAGTTTAAAGTCAGGAAAAGTGTGTGTCAGCGTTATATCCTTTCACCATACTTATTCAACCTATATACTGAGCAAAATAATGCAAGAAGCTGGACTATATGAAGACAAAAGTGGCATCAGGATTGGAGGGAGACTCATTAACCACATGTGTTATGCAGATGACACAACTTTGGTTGCTGAAAGTAAAAAAGACTTGAAGCACTTACTGATGAAGATCAAAAATTGTAGCCTTCAGTATGGATTACTCTTCAACATAAAGAAAACAAAAACCTCACAACTGGACCAATAAACAACATTATGATAAATGGAGAAAAGACTGAAGTTGTCGAGGATTTCATTTTACTTGGATCCACAATCAACATCCATGGAAGCAGCAGGCAAGAAATGAAACAACACATTGCATTGGACAAATCTGCTACAAAAGACCTCTTAAATTGCTAAAAAGTAAAGATGTCATTTTGAGGACTAAGGTGTGCCTGACCCAAGCCGTGGTGTTTTCAATGACCTCATATGCATGTGAAGGCTGCACAATGAAAAAGGAAGACAGAAGGAGAATTGATGCCTTTGAATTATGGTTTTGGCAAGGAATACTGAATATACCATAGACTACCAGAAGAATGAACAAATCCATCCTGGAAGAAGTACAACTAGAATGCTTCTTAGAAGCAAGGATGGTGAGACTTCTTCTCACATACTTTGGACATCTTATCAGGAGGGATCAGTCCCTGGAGAAGCGCATTATGCTTGGTAAAGTAGAGGGCAGGGTCAGTGAAAAAGAGGAAGACTCTCAACAAAACAGGTTGATACAGTGGCTACAACAATGGGCTCAAGCATAACAACAATTATGAGGATGGCGCAGCACCGGGCAGTGTTTCATTCTGTTATACATAGAGTCTCTACGAGTCAGAACCAACTCAACAGCACCTAACAACAACAGTAGCAGCTAACGTGAGCCTATTTGCACCCTCAGACTTGGAAGACACCTATGAGGAGGCCATGCTGTTCTATTGAGTATGTTTTATAATATGGTTGCTGGTCACAACCCAGGAAATCACTGATGCTCTAATCAGACTGCATCTGGGCCCCAGGGCCAGGCAGGGGGGAGAAGTGGCTGGTATGTGTCCATAGGAGGGCCTGGAGGAGGTTAAAAACTGTCATGGGAGCAAGACTGAGGGAACTGGAGGAAAAGAGACTCCAGGAAGGCCTAGAAACTTCCTTCCTGCATCTCAGGTTTTTGCCCCACTACAGGCCATTGTGGAGGGCAGAGCTGAGGGAGAATCACTGCGGAGGGAGATTCCAGCATGACCAGGAAGAAGAGCCAGTCAACCATGGCACAGACTTCCTTGTGAGGTGATGAGCTCCTGATATAGAGTTATTCCAAGATTCCCAAGACCCACCCCAGGAGATTCTGATTCAGAAGGTCTAGGGTGCCAGAGAGGATTTAACAAGTCCCCGAGGTGATTAGTTTGGGGCCCATTGCTATGGATGACTTTACCTGCCTTGGAAGAAGGTGCTTAGAGGTGATCTGGGATTCTTTCTATCTCTGAAGGTCTGTCATTCTGTGGTCCCTTAAGGTTACAGGCTTGTATCCTAATAGCTTTTATTCCTGCCAGAACCACTTATCTCCAAGTTTATCCATTTGAGCTCCTCCCTGTTCAAGGCAGAGCCCAGAAAACACTATTCAGGGCACAGCTTCAGAGAATGCATTGTTGGGAGGCTTCACTCTGAGATTTGTTTGTGGGTTTTGATTACAGCTTCTGATTTTTTTGAAACCTAAAGGGTGTGTGTGTGTGTGTGTCTGTGTCTGTGTGAGTATGTGAGTGTGCATGCACTTAGGAAGAAAAACAGGATCTAGTCCACAGCTTCTGTGTTTTGTGTGGGAAGGCTTCAGCTAGCGCTCTTGCCAGTGATGGGAAATGGGGGCGGGGGCCTGAGGCACCAGAACTAGGGCTGGACTCCGGGGAGCTGTGAACTCAGAAGGATGCTCTGTTCTTTGCCTCCTTCATGTAGTGGGAATTCACACGGTACCAGGAATTCTAGCTGGGTCCTCCTAGCCAGCCCCACTTCCCTCGCTGCCTGGCTTCCGCTGCTCCCAGGGACACAAACTCCAGCCCCTGGAGGCTCCTGCCTAGCTCACAAGGCCTGACTCTTCCTCTATCCCTAAGAAGCCCAATGTGGGTTGTCTGGTGGGTATAAGAGGGGGAGAAGCTCTTCACTGACAATGCTTCATTAGTCTCTGGAGAACTCAGGGAAGCCCAGTGCCTATGAGCAAAGGAATAAAAGAATGTTGGATCTAATGGGGCCCTAGTGGGGACAACTTCATGGTCCTGCAGTCCAAAGAAGATACTCAATGGCTGGGATAAATAGGCAGAGTCTTGGAGGGAGCAAATACCACTTGTCCTGGATAACAGATGAGGAATCAGAGGCACGGAAAAGTTAATAGACTTGCACAAGGTCTCTTGACCAGGATGTGCAGGAGCTGGTATTCAATCCCAGGTTGGTCTGGCCACAGAGTCTATACTCTTCAGTCCTGTGTCTTCCATAACAGAAACTGGGATTCCCAGCTCCTGGGTCACCTGAATTCCCCACGGGCTCTTTTCCTGCTAGGCTACAGCAATGCAGAAGCTATTGCTACTTGAAAACATTGTCTTTGATATCTTGATTTTCCATGAGCACAGAAATAGAATGGTGACATTTGAAGGGCCTTCAGAATTCTCTCCCTCATTTTATAGAAGACTGGTCCTGGCTCAAGGTCACAGATGAGTGAACTTGTGTAGAACTGAAATCTGGAGCCCTACTGGCTAACTAGGGCTCTTTTACACTCGACTGTGTGTCAAGCTTATGGATTCATTCCCTATTTGACCACCCCTAGAAATTTACCCTCACATCCAACCTAATAGAGCTGTCCATATGTGTGGATTGAAGCCACAATGGTCAGAAAAGCCAGCAAGTTTTTTGTCTTGTTTTGTGCCTCCTAAAGAGCAGGTTTGAAAGTCCTTTAAGTTAGAAAAGTTTGGAACCAGGAGGAACTGAACTCAATGTAAAAGGCTGTCTTCACGGAAGGTAGAGTTCCATCATTGTTTTTTTTTTTTTTCCTTTAGGAATACTTTTATTCTTGGGGAGCATGACATGGCAGCTGTTTGGGGGAGATGTCTAGGATTTGGGAGAAAGATTTTGCATGAGGATCAGGATCAAAGGCACCACAGTTGCTAGTGAAATGGAAGAGGTCAGAGGTGGCTACCGCAAAAAAGAGTCTGCTGAGGAGCAGGGTTGCTAAGGAACCAGAACCCCGGAAAGTCATGACTGACAGATCTGGGAGTAGTCACATTTGGAATCCAGTTGTGAGTGTTTTGCTCTGTGTTGTCATTCCCTTCTTTAACCCCCATGCTTTCCAAAGAGATGTTGATTAAACCTTATAGTCCACTGTTGCTAATGCTTTGGGGAATTGTCTATACTTGGGGAGGAGCAACAGCAGGGCACTCAGTTTTGGGGAGGTCAGAAGTCACCTGTGGAAGAGCAGAGCAGCTTTCTTGATTCACCAAAAGCAACTACGAGCAGCATTCACTGTGAGCCAGTAAGTCCCTAGGATGGGGGTACTCAATGAAACCCTGAGATGGGCTGGATGTGGTCAAAGCATTGAAGGTTTGACCCACTGCCACCTAGATGTTTAAGGAAAGTACACTACCACAAGGCTGCTGAGCTCTGCAACATCTCAATCCTATAGGCTTAGGATATGAAGATACAAGGGGCCACTCTTTAATGAATCCTTGTCATCTAAGTCCCCGAAGCTATGTGTAAGAAAACAAATGCTATCATCACATGAAAATATCACTCAAGATCTTCCCATTTATAAAATTAATGCTTACTGATATATTCTTCCCTCACTTAACTAGTTTCTATTCCCTCTCATTTAGCCCAGGACAGCTTGTATGACTATCAGATATAGTGGGACTATGCAAGTTCAGTGTAAACAAACTGCAAAGTTCATGAAGTCAAAGAAAATGATGTTGGAGAACTTCACATGCAAGCTCATGGCCACTTAGGGTCAGATAGAGCTGGATCAGTTAATAAATGAAGAAAAATTATGAGGATGGTAGCAAGATAGGTTCCTCAAATGGGAATGATTTGAATAACAGAGGATTATATAAAGATCCTTGGAGTGGAACACATGGCATCTTTAGGGCACTGAAACTATTCTGAATGAAACTGTTATGGTGTACACATACCATTTTGCATTTGTTAAAACCCTCATGGACATTAGGAACTTTAGTTAGTAATAATGTATTAATATCAATTTATCAGTTGTATCAAATGTACCACAGGAATGCAAGATGTTAATGATAGAAGAAACTGCATGAGGGAGACGGAGTATTTGGAACTCTCTGCTTTTTGCACAATTTTTCTACAAACCTAATACTGCTCTAAAAAATTAATTCTATTTAAAAAATGTCTAGAGATGGACAGTCCAGGGCTGGCATGGGCACTCTGTAAGCTCAGAGCCCTGGTCTCTTGCATCTTGCTACTCTGCCATCCTCAGTTAAAAAAAGTTCTTGGAAAATGGATGGAGTCCTTAAATATTAAAAAAAAAAAAAAAAAGAATCGCTTAATAAGGGTGCCATAAAGCAAATATGAAATGAAGGATATGGCATCATGTGAGTAGATTATTTTGTTGGTATAAAAAATAAATACACTAAAATCAAAATCAACACTTGATTCTTTGTTCATTCCAAAAATTATCTTATAACCTATAAGTCATAATATGTACAGCTAAAAACAACTTGTCATAATTTCATTTTCTCAATAAAATCTCAATGATACCTTTTAACTTATTCTCATCATTTTCTGTTTTACAATAAAATCTCAATGAAATGATTTTTTAGAACTATTTACTATGAAATTTTTATCTTCATTGTAAGCAAGTTCACTTTAAGTGGCCTTTTGTTGGCACCCTGACATGATGAGGCCCTCAGTGCTGAGGTTTCTCCTCTACATCTTTCTCTATTTTAAGGATAAGCCTACAGGGTTAGGGAGGTTATGAGGTCTCGGTCAGACACAGCCCAGAAAGTTCCACTCTCAGGATATGTGGGGGCCTCAATTAATCCCGACAAACTCAGGGTAATCTATTCCTCAGCATGAAAGTCACGCATCTTCCCCAAGCACCCATTGCAGGGTGCTCAGGCTGTCAGCAAACCCTTGGCCAGACTGGAAGTGTGGCCTCTGCCGGCAGAATTTGGATTGGCCCCCAGCCAGGCTACCCAAGGGCAAGGGAGGGGGCACTTACTTGGCTGGCTGTGCTCTGGGCTGCCTGAGGATCTCCGGGGGGCTCCTCCTCCTCAGGAACGTTGGGCATGGCAGCCTCCTTGCAGAGTGGCCGTGTGTGCCCAGAACCTCTGCTGCGTCAGCCCCAAGAATGCTCCGAGAGGCCTGGGCGCCGCAGGCTGGGGAGACGCCAAAAGGACAAGTCAAATCTGTTCCCATCAGTGTCCTGAGCTGGGCTCCATTTCCAGGAGCCACAAGCCAGAGAGAGGCCCAAACAGCATCAGCCTGCTTGAGTTTACATCAACACTGAAGGTCAAACTAGGCTAGGAGAGGGCACTTGGAATTGCATTTCCTCCTGCTCTCTGGCTTTGTTTAGAAAGTCAGAGGTGACCTTAGAAATGTGCATCTAATTTGGTTCTTACAATAAACAAAACTATCCCAGAAGGGAGAAGACTGCTTCAAACTCCTCAAAGCTGGTACTAATGGAGGACACTCCACTGGAATCAGATTAGTATTTGTGTACCATTTATTGAGCAAGGCACTATTCTAGGAGCTTTATCAGTGTCATCTAATTCAATCCTCGTGATGACTTCTGATATAATTATGACTATTCCCATCTTTTTAATAACTTCCTCAGAGTGGAAGCTACTTGCCCAAAACCATACAAAGAACCAAGCATTTGCACAAAGATTTTCCTGATTTTGTGACCAGGGCTCCTTCCACTAAACCACCTGGCCTCCCTTGGCTGTGTGGATGGAGAGTAAGGGATCATGTTCAGGACCTCATCTGTCATGTAACCTTCACACCCTTCAGCAGTTCCTCTGACCCTCAGTACCAGGCTCTTTCTCCTGAGTACAGCCCTCGCTGGGCCTGACAGCCCTGCTAATGTCACAATTCTAGAGCCTCAGCCAGGGTGGTTGCTGTGTGCCCTGTTACGGGGCCCCTATGGAGAGTTCACCCCAAGCAGCTCATAACACACCTTGGGCTGCTTCCCCAGAAGCCAGGCTACCCCCTCCCTATGGTGTGGCAACCTTGAGGTCTGGCTGGGATTGGCCCCAATCAGCATAATCTCATCCATCTGGAGCCAATCCAGTGATTGGCTCAGGGACAGACAATAGACCCAGCCAAAGCCAATGAGCAATAACTGCAACAACAGACTGAAACATACCATAATCATGAAGATGGCACAGGACTGGGCAACCTTTAATTCTGTTATAAATAATGTTGGCGCTAACTCGACAGGAACTAGCAACAATAACAAACCAATGAGCAGTTCTCTGGTCCCAGTGCTTGGTTCAGTTTCTGGAACCTAGATGCTTTCTCTTTCTCTGGCTGGTACAGCTAAAGCCATTTTGCTTCCACGAGGAAAACCAGACTGGGAATAAAACTGACACATACAGATGTGGGCAGAGTCAAGGAACCTGCAGAGAAATGGAGCTGGAGCCCTAATCAGAGTGCACCTGAAGCCCGAACTCTTTCTGGACTAGCCAGGTACGTGAACAACTAAATCTCCTCAGTGTTTTAAGTCAGTTTGGATTGAGTTTTCTGTTAACTGAAAATATCTATCTGCTCTTTCTTGGTTCTTGACAGTCAAAACGCACAGCATCATGATTCCCCCTCACATGCCAACAGAACTGAGCCATTGGGTCTAGCTACTCGGCTTCCTCTTAGATGAGAAGTCTAATAATGCCAGGTCTCCATCTGGAGCAGCAGAATAGTAAGGTAGAAAGAGCACAGGCTTGGAACTGGATAGCTGGATTTGAGTCCCCACTTTGCCACTCACTGGCCTTGGAAAGTTGACTTCACCACTGAGCCTCAATTTCCTTGTCAAGGAAACAGGTGAAAATGCCTCCAATGTAAGGTTGTTCTGAGGATGAAAGGAGAGTGCCCAGCACAGAGCAGGTGCTCACAGAGGCCACCTCCATGTATGTCTGCAGCCCAGGAAGCTTGGCACAAGTACAGAGGGCCCTGCCTGGCCTCTTCCCACCCCTACACTCCTTTAGGCCTCCTGCCCCTTATGAGAGCGGAGGAAGTCCTAAGTGACCTACAAAACCAACTAGCAGCCTGGTTCCACAACTTCAGAGCTCTCCCGAAGGAGCCACTCTGCTGATGAAGATGAAAACCACCAGACCCACAGATGACATCTTCAGACACTGTCCTTACCCACAGAGAGGGGGGTCGCTGGAACACACAGGGAGAAAGGAGGGACACTGTCATTTACTTAGTACCTGCTATGTACTGTGTGAGGTGCTGCTGACTGCTGGAGGCTGCAGCAGGAAAAGTCAGAAAGCCCCACCACCTCCCCTGATACTAGGTGTTCTTTCTGACCCCATAGAATGTGGTTCAGAAAGGCCCTAGAGCCAGAGAGCCACAGGACAGGCTATGATCTGGCATACCACACACACACACACACACACACACACACACACACACACCCCTGTTCTGTCCCTCTGGAATTAGCTCCCTCAGGCAGGCCAGGTGTTTGATTTATTGTGGATCCCCAGAGGGCTCATCAAAATGCTTGCTGATGCCATCCTCCTCCCATCCCGGGATTGGTCAATATGACCATCATGGCTTTTGACATTCTCTGTACTAGAAAGGTAGCCCCACTCAGCTCTGAAATAATTGAGTGACACCTACTGGACAACTCAAGAAATCTCATCTCAAGTAGAATATCCATAAACTATGTCATTTATTCATTCATTCGCATTTACTTTAATTTTTTTTTTTTTTTTTTTTTTACTCTACCAGGCCCTGTGCTAGATGAGGAAGGCGTGGTTTTGGCCCTCAAGCAGTATGGGGCCTAGTGATGGAAGGCGGTTGGAAAATGGTATAATGGGATAAATACTTGAAAGTGAGAAGTTGCGGGAGCACAGAGAAAGGGTCCCTAATGCTGGAAATTGGGATGGGTTGGGGTACTTGGTTTTAGTGAAGACTCCACGTTAGAAATGGTATTAAAGCTGAGGAATGAACACTCAAATGTTGAAAGGAATCTCTCCAGTCAGAAGAGCCTGAAGGGTGGGGGACAATGGCTAATGGGTAGAGGGGAGATGAAGACAGGAGGGGGAGAAGACATGCTGGACAGATTTAACCCAGCTCTTAGGAATGAGAGCTATGGGGCCAGGGCATGCTGTGTTTCCCTCCCAAATGGCTAACGTATGAAGAAATTGAGCATCAGGTTCACCCAAAGGTGGGCTCTGTGATTAGTTTCTGCCACTTTTATTTGGACTTCTGTAGCAGTGATATCAGTGGTATTTGGTAAAATACATTTTAACAGGGATTGAGGTAGAAAAAAAGTACCCATAAACCCAAATCCACCAGGGAAGTTGGCTATACCTCCCAGAAACCTCTTAGAACTACATGCGTGATGTGTCTGCAGGTCCAAGTGGTATTAATAGGAATATGGTTTCCAAAACATGAGAGGTAATAGTTCCACTTTTCCTTTATGTCTTAAATTCCACCAAATATCTTTCGCTGTGCATGTTAAAGATTTGGAAAAAATAGGGCATGTTCAGAAAAAAGGAAGCAGAATGCTGTAAGGATAAGAATTTGTTTTAAAAACTAGAGACCTTTAGTCTGGAGAAGAAAAGGTGCAGTGGGAAATAAAATCTCTTCTCAGATAAACATTCATGTGGCTCTATTGTTTCCAAAGGACAGACTCATGGCCAATGCCTAAAAGGTTAGATCAAGGCAAGGGAAAACTTTCTAGTGGCTGGAACATTCTGAAGATGAAATGAGCTTCTCTTTAAGGTAGTAAGCTCCCCACTCCTGGGAGAGTTCCAGTAAAGGCTGTGGCAAGGGTCGCAAGATTCTTAGCTCAGGGGGCCTTTTCAACCATGGAGTCCTGGATCCTTCCAAGTTACAACAAACCACAAGACTTGATGACCCCATTCCAGAGGATTCTGGGATCTTAAAAAAAAAAAAAAAAAACCCATTGCCATTGAGTTGATTCCAACACACAGCAAACCTATAGGACAGAGTAGAACTGCCCATACTGTTTCCAAGGAGCGACTGGTAGATTTCAACTGCCGACCTTTTGGTTAGCAGCCATAGCTCTTAACTACTACGCCACCAGGGTTTCCTCTGGGATCATAGTATTCCCAGATCTCATCAGAAATACCACATTTTCTAACCTCCACTTCCTTTCTTCTGCCTCCACCTCTCGCTCCTCAGAAAAGACCCTAAGTCAGTCTGTGGGTCAGAAAGCAAAACAAAACAGACATGAATTAAGTCAGACAAACACTAAGAGATGTCTGCTGCTGCCAGATAGCAGCAGAGTGGATGCTGGCTGAGGTCCCACACTTGACAAGGAGAAACCCCACACTCCTTGGTGGGAAGTCCCGGCAGCCCTGCTGGCCAGTCCATTCCCACGCTGCTCCTGCCTGTTTGCTTTCTCTCCCATCCATCATTATAAATCCACTGCTTAAAATAGCAAGGTAAAAGCAGAGTCCCGCCCCCAGGGTGACATCTGGGTTCTGGTGGAGCTCATGGGCACGCGGACTGCACATCCATCACGGCAAAGTTTAGAATGCAATCTCCAGGAAGTGGCAATCTAGAGCATGGGCCCATAAAAGGAAAAAATATTTAGAAATGTTTGGTCTCCAAGCTGCTCCTTCCATAACCCAATTTCAGGCCCTTTTCACTGCCTCTCAAACCTGGCCAGTAAAGGGTTAGGTGTGTCAGTGCCAACAGCCAATTAGCTCTTTTGACTCCAGTCCTTCTACCCCCAGATTAAGTATAACCTGGCCCATTTTACAGGAAGGTAAACTGAGGTACAGAGAAAGGAAGCAACTTGGCTGGGTCCAGTCACCTTTGTACCTGGGTAAATGATCCAAGGACCTCTGCTGATATAACTATCAAACATTTAATTAAGAGGTTAGAAATCTCTGAACCATTGGTAAACATTTTATCTGTCCTGGTCCTAGCCCTGCTTATGAAAGAAAGAAAACTAACATACTTTAGTGCATTCTTTCATTCATCAGTTATTTCTAGCTTTGCCTACTGAGTATCAGATACTATGCTAGGTGCATTTCAAAACCTATCTTATTTAATCCCCAGGAGATGAGTTTTATTATTTCCATTTTATATATCAAGGAGGAAACCCTGGTGGCGTAGTGGTTAAGTGCTACAGCTGTTATCCAAAGGGTTGGCAGTTCGAATCTGCCAGGCGCTCCTAGGAAACTCTATGTGGCAGCTCTACTCTGTCCTATAGGGTTGCTATGAGATCAAGGAACCAAGGTTCATGGAGGTTCAGCAGCTTGTTCAAGACCATACAGCTAATAAGCGGCAGACCAAGGATTCTAACCCAGACTAATCTGACTCCAAGGCCCATCATCTTTCTCCTCATCCATTCTGCCTACAACACCAGGAGTTTTGATAGAGCGTAGTAAAAGAACACAGCATGGGGCCTCTGACCCCCCCCACAGGAGAACTGGAGTATGTATTCCCAGCAGGACTATGGATGGTGGTAGGGGCAGGGGAGAGAAAGCAGCACTGACACTTTGGCTTATGGAGGCCATATAAGGGCATTAGAGTGGGTACACAGTTTGAAGTTGCATGATTCTTACTGTGTGGTCTGGCAAATCCATCCATCCATCGATCCATTCATTCATCCATTCATTCACTCACCATCCACCCATCCACCCAACCACCCATCCACCCATCCACCCAACCACCCATCCACCCATCCACCCAACCATTCATCCACCCACCCATCCATCCACCCATCCACTTGTCTGTCTGTTGACTTATCCACTCACCCACCTCATCTTCTGACTCTTCCATTCATACAACTGTCCATTGGTTTGTTCATCCAAACATCTATCCCAGAAAGTCCTATATCTGGTAGGTCAACAGCATAGGCTCTGTCCCTGGAAATAGCTAATGCAGGAAGGGCAGGAGAGGGCTGCTTTGACAGAGAGGCCATACGACCACAGGCGCGCCCATTTCCAACTGGGTGAACACCTCCATCCTAGAGACTTCAGCCAGCAGGATGTCCCAGCAAGCACTGGAGCAACTGTAGGAGTCACGGTATAGAAATTGTCTTTACAGAAATTATCCCCTTTCAACAACTCTGTGAGATGGGTAATGTAAATACCATTATTATTAACATTATTATTACTCCCATTTTACAGATGAGGAAATGGCAGCCCAAAGACTAGCCCAAAGTCATATTGCCAATGAGTGGCAGTGCCAAGAGTCAACTGTAGGTCTGTCTGACTCTCCAACTCCTTACAGGCCTGAGCTAACTAACTCTTAGCTGACATTCTTAGAAGGCACTAGCCTCTCCAACTGGCCCCAAAGATAACTTTCCCAGTGCCTTGAGACCAACCCAGAACAGATTACACTCCTCTCTGAAACCACAGTTCCAGGGCAGCGAGCTGCGTCCCAGAAGCATATCCAGCAAGCTGAGTGGCTCTCAGATTCCCTATTAATCTTCGGGTGTTGGAAGCCCTTCTGGGAAGTAATGGGTTAATTCAGACTCCACTGACCTTTCTGGAGTGACTCAGAATTCTCAGAAGGGAGTTTTTTTTGTTCTTCCAGCTTCAAATTTTTGCTTTCATTTTAGCAACACAAAGAATTTGAAAGAGATTAGGCTGCTATTAATACCACTGGTCTATCTCTAGATGAAGAACCCGATGGAGGGAATTGTTTGGGGTGACTGCACACACATATCCTCTCTCAGCCCCTCTGCAAATTCAGAGGATGAGGGGGAAGGCCACTGGAGATCAGCCGTCCTACCTCCTAGTCCCATTTTTACAGATGGTGAATTGAGACCCAGACAGGCGTAGGGTCTTGGCCAAGGCCTCTCCTGGGAGTGATGGGTGGAGCTGGCAGAGGTCCTAGAACCCCTGCTCCCCAGGCTCTGCTACGCATAGGTTTGCTTGTAGTAAAGAATAAGCAAATGTGTCCATGCTGGCCCTTAAAACAAACAATAATACAAATAGCTCAGCAATGTATATGAGACTAAATGGGAACACCAGCCCTGGGGCAAGGAAGAGAAGGCATGAAGGGACAGGAAAGGTGGATAAATGGAAATGTGGAACCCAAGTTGAGAAGGGAAGAATGCTGACACGTCATGGGGTTGGCAACTAATGTCTCAAAACAATATGTGTATTAATTGTTTAACGAGAAACTAATTTGCTTTGTAAACATTTATCTAAAGCACAATGAAATAAATAAATAATTCCCTTAAAAAAAAAATGTATCTGTGCTGTCCTTCCACAGGGCCTCCCAATCTTCCTTCTTCTCAGGGTTGCTCTCACAGGAGAGAGAGGGTGCTCCCCCTGCATTTACCCCAGAACAGTCCAGGGCAGACTTAGAAAACCTCCTCGGGCATCAGAGATCATCCCAAAGTGCTGAGTGGTGCCTCTGCAGATCCCTGGGCCTGGCCAGCTGCAGAGCCAAGTCCCGTACTTCCACTGAGCTTGAGTAAAGGTCCACCCCGTGACAGCCCCATCTTGCTTCCTTAATCTTGAGATGTTGTTTGAGGGCTTTGGAGCTTGGGAGTTTGAGTTCTAATTCTCGTTCTGCCTCTTCTTTGCTAGGTTAATGTCCCTGGGCCTCCGTTTCCTCATCTGTAAAATGGAGGTAACAGTATCTACCTTTCAAGATAGTTGTAAGGACTGAATGAGAAATATCTGCAAGGTGCCTGGCACGTGGTATTTACTCAGTGAGTTCCTTTCTCCTTCTCTGAACAGGGCAGCTGAGTTCTCTCAGCCACAGCAACACCAACACCTAAGCAAGGCCCAAATTTTCTGGTGCTCATGCTAGGTGGCAGAGTTCCTGGCTTTGTCTATTGCAAGTAAAAGAGACATAGTCACAGTGTGGACAGGGCGTCTCCTCTGGATAGACAAATAGATTAAACACAGTCAGACATGATTGGAGTTAAAATCATCAGAGGACATGCACTCTGGTGATGCTGACATTCATGGCTGTTGGGCAGCCAGTGGTTGCAGGAGGTGGGTTTAGAGTGCTTTGCAAACATTACTGGGTTGACCACAGTGCTGGTGGTCTGTCCCAAGTCTGTTTGGTTCCAAAGCCCCAGATCTTTCCATTGCCTCTGTGCTGACTCCTGAAGGACAGAGGTTTTCATTCCACAAGTGGAAGCCAAGGTTTAGCATGGGGAGTCCTCTGAAAAAGGGGCAGAAACAGTATTTAGCAGAGCAGGTGCTTAGGCTACAGTATACTGGATCGTTGAAGGAACGGCTGAAGGGAACACAGTCCACCCAGGGTGTCAGCAGGGCCAGAGGATTCTCTCCTGAAAGCAGATTCAGACTGAAGAGGAGAATATGGGAGGAGGGGTAAGTAGAGAAGGGTGAAGATGCAGAAGAGACTTACGGACAACAGAAAGAGCAGTGGGAGGGACTAGAAGGGACTTCCCAAGTGGTAACTACCCCTCAGCCCTATCCCCTCTGGTCCAGGGGCTAGGAGACAGGAGCAGGGGTCTAGTGGTGATCTGGACAGGCTATCTAGCACAGCCATTCCCTAAGTACCCCAACAATCCCAGGGGTCTGAACTCTCCTGGGAAACCCTCTAAGAGCCCAATTTTCTCTGGCCATGCTCTCCACTCCTGGGGATCTCCTACAGTCTTTGTTGGCCAAGGGAACCTTCCTCCATTGAGTCAAAAGGCATTCTAGCCCTGGGTGTGAGCCAGCATCTGCTCAGACCAGTGTCAGGGCCACATACAGGAGAAGAGCCCAGGCTAACTCCCGGAGGAGGAAGGCAGGAGTTAGCACAGTGCTCAAGCAGTGGAGCGAGATGGCACTTTAGAAATAGTAACTGATGCCCCTGGTATCTCCTTTCACTCCACTGCCCTTCCCCTCAGGCCAGTAGCAAGGCCATTCTGGGCTTTTTGCCTTGGGGGAGGGCTGTAGCAGCAGGTGGCAGAGAAAAGGGAGTCTGTTCCTGCCTTTTATGTCTCAAAGGGCCCTTAGGGAAATGGAAAGGGCTCAGGGCACAGAAAAAAAGATTTGGGAGAAAACATTCCAAGTAAGGGTAAGTCTTCTGTCCCCAAGACTAGCAAAAGATTACGGGGGTGAGAGAAAGGAGAGTGGAGTAGAAGCACTGAGACTATAGGCACTGATGAGTCCCTAAGAAAGGGGTCTGTGGCTTTTCTTCCCTGAAAAACCAGTTGCTTTCAAGTTGACTCTGACTCATGGCAACCCCACGTGTGTCAGAGTAGAAATGTGCTCTATAGGCTGGTTTTTTGGATATGGATTGCCAGGCCTTCCGAGGACCCCTGGAGGGACTTGAACCTTCAACCTTTCAGTAGCAACAGAGTGCATTAACCATTTGCACACAGGGTCTCTCTGCTTCCCTGAGGTAATAAAAAAAAAAATTTGGCAGGGGGAGGTAGGGGAAAATCCCCATGTGAAAGAACAAAGAAGTCTTGGGACCCATTTCCCAGACAGAATCCTGAGAAAAAGACCCCAAAGAGAAGAACTGGCTCTTTGGTATGTGTGGATAGATAAGGTCTTTAGACACCCTCAAAGGGTTTCACACTTTGGGCTGGAGGAGGAGGGGGGAGGGGACTAGCAGAATAATTCCTGTGCATCCATTAGCAGAGAGTCATCACAGTTGAAGGTGCCTAGAGAAGGATGATTTTGTGGTTACCTACTAACTCTGAGTAGGAATCGACTCAATGGCACTGGGTTCTGGGACTAAGTAAGGAATGACAAAAAGCGTGATGGACTTCTTGTCAAATGCCGGCTGTGACAGATGACACTGAAGATCAGGGCATCCCTCCTTGGCATTCTAGGAGCCCTTGGAAATTAGATGCCACTCTGAAGGAGTAGGGGCTTGAGGAGACCTGAAATGCCTGAGATCCAGGTTCTACATCCTGTGAAAAATGGTCAAGAAAGGGCCAGACCTTCCTCCCTCTCAACCATCTCCCAATCCACTCTGCACCAAGACAGGAAGTGAGCTAAAACATGTCTCCAAGTTTCCTTTCCAGCTTGTTCACTTCAGCAATTCTTTTTTTGAAATAAGTCCGCTTGAAGAAATTTTTTCTTCTTGGAAGTATGTGCAATTGCTCAATCGGAGGCAGTTCAAAGGCTCCGGGAATAGCAGAAATGTATCTGAGCCTCTTATTTAGCTCCTAGCAGAAATAAATCTTGCCCAGTTCTCTTTGTTCCAGGCAGTCCAGCAGCCTCTTTCCTGACTCACTCACTCAAGGGTGACATGAGTCATCATCCTGGGGTCAAGTACCACACGGTGTTCTCAGGTCTGCAAGGCTGGCCTGGGCACAGAGAGGTCAACAGGAAGGAATGAAGGACCAGGAGTCGCCTCCTGGGTCCTGGGCCTGGCTCTGTCCTCAACAGGTGTGTAACTTTGCGGAGACACTGAGCCTGTCTGAGAAGCAGGTGGATTTCTAGGCCCTTTTCAATTTGCATTTTGAAGGAGACTTTTCAGTGGATGTGTCAGAGCTGGCTTGATACCGGTTCACAATAACTTAGATGTTAAATTTCCAGAAATTTTATGAGCTGGTATTAAACATAAACATTATTAAATATGAAATTACATAAACTTATAATTAAATAAATTATAATAGAAAAGGAAATACATATTCAAAATATACACTTCCTAATTATTTTACTGGGAGTCCCTGGGTGGTACAAATGGTTAACATGCTTGGCTGCTAATCAGAATGTTGGAGGTTCACATCCGCCCAGAGGAATCTTGGAAGAAAAGCCTGGCAATCTACTTTTGAAAACTCAGGCACTGAAAACCCCCTGTAGAGCACAATTCTACGCTGATGCACATAGGGTCGCCATGAATCAGAATCAATTCAACAGCAACTGGTAAAAAATCATTTTACTACTATCTATGCTCTTAAGATTACATCTATTTTATGTTTGGGGGAATTGCTCTATAACGGTGGGCTACTATGCATTAGGAAACCCTGGTGGCGTAGTGGTTAAGTGCTATAGCTGCGAACCAACGGGTCGGCAGTTCAAATCCTCCACGCGCTCCTTGGAAACTCTATAGGGCAGTTCTACTCTGTCCTATAGGGTCACTATGAGTCAGAATTGACTTGATGGCACTGGGTTTGGTTTTTTTTTTTAGTTTTACTATGCATTCAGAAACCCTGGTGGCGTAGTGGTTAAGAGCTACAGCTGCTAACCATAAAAACATCAGCAGTTAGAATCCATCAGGTGCTCCTCGGAAACCCTATGGGGCAGTTCTACTCTGTCCTATAGGATCGCTATGAGCTGGAATTGACTTGATGGCAACGGATACTGTGCATTCCTTCCCAACTCCATGTTCAGAGATATTGAATTGGTAGCTTGACATTGGCCATGATGGGAGGGAGAATTTGTACCAGCAAATGCTACATATCAGGGCCTTTTCTACCCCAGAAAACTGGCTGTTAAACATTTCCCAGTACAGCCTCTCAGTCTCAATCAAGTCCCCTGCTCTTCATGCCCGCAGTGTGCAGAAGGACTTTAATATCACCCCAAGATAACATAGCTATAGAGACTTGGTCTCCAGTTGCCTTTGAACAACTCTTACCAGGTGTACCATGGGCTCCTCACGCTCACCACGTCCCCAGCTGAACCCATAATTTCTTCCCCTCCCCAGCCCTGCCTTCCTCTAAGTCCACTCCTCCTGTTTCCCAGTGAGTGACACCAAAGCTGGAAACCTAGGAGTCATCAAGTCTCCTCCCTCTCCATCATTCTCCACAGAATCCAAGTCTTTCCTGTCCATCCTAGCTCAGAACTGTCTTTGATCACTTCCCTCCTCCCCATCACCACTACCCCTGCTAGGGCTCTGTGTGACCTGAGTCACTGCAACAGCTTAATTGGCCTTCTTATTTCCAGAACACCCTTCCAATCCATGCTCCACAATGATGCCATAGAAGTCTCTTGAACTTCTCTTCTAAAACCTTTGAGGATGCAGGGAAGCTGGATGAATAGAAATGGAGAACCTAAGGTTAAGAAGGGGAGAGTGTTTGTACATTGTGGGGTTGGCAACCAGTGTTACAAAACAATATGTATATTATTGTTTAATGAGAAACCAGTTTGCTCCCTAAACCTTCATCCAAAGCACAATAAAAAGAAAAGAAAAGAAAAAAAAACCAGAATGGGAAAATAAAGAAAACATAGTACCTAAGTTTGCAGGGAGGGAGAAATGGAGTATCTCTTAAACTCTTATTGAAGGCCCACTGTATCAGGCACTGGGGTGGGGGCTGGTACGTAAACAGGACACATCCCCCTCCACTCCAGGAGCTCCCTGTCCTCAGGAATCAAAAACAGAAAGTGACGTAGGAGAGTACAATCTACATGTGGATGAGTATTCGTGCCTCTCCCAGCCTGTGTACTACAAGGAATATTGTCTTTGCTACTTTTGGTTCCCAGCCTTAGTTGATTGGGAGGTGAAGGGCATTTACATCGGAAAGGGCTGAGAGCCACTGGCAGAAAAGAAAGTGGTAAATTGGAAGGCAAGAAAAGAGGAAAAGGCTTGAGGCAGCACAACTGAGTGTAGAGAGTGTGTCGGGGGAGGTAATGAGGAAAGTGAAGGTGGGGCAGCTGGCAAGCACAATATTAGAAGATAAGCAGGGAAAGAGGGGTTTTATTTTTCAGGTTGGCTGTGTGTTACAAATGGAACCCACTCTGAAGTTTCTCAAAAGAATGGCAATAAAGTTGTAGATTTGTCTTAAAATAAATAAATAAAACCTTTGGGGATGCCCTTTGTCCACAGGACCCTTTATAAGTCAAGGTCCCAGTCACTCTCTCTGGCCTCATCTCCTCTTTCGGCCTTTATACAATTATGCCCCAGCCACAGTGGATCAACAGTCAGCTTCCAAACATGCCCTGCTTTTTCACACCCTTTGTACATATCCTCTCCCCTATGCCTGGGCTGCCTTCTATTCCTCACTGGATAAACTACTCATCCTTCAACACCCAGTTCAAATACCCCTTCCTTCATAAACCCATTCCTCCTCTTCACTCTAAGAGTCACTCCCTTCCCTATTTTCCCAGAATACTTTGCACAGTTCTCAACTCAGCGTTTAGTATATTGTCATTTCATTTTACGTGTGTCCATGTCGCCTTTTCAGCTAGAATTTGAACACCTTGAAAGCAGGGACTATGTTTTATTCATATTTTTATTTCCCACATCCAGTGCAGTCTGCATCCATCAGTTAGCTACCTCTGATATATACTTTGAGGAAATGTTTCTCTAGGCTTTATTTGCTAATTGATATAATTCAAATCAAGCCTGATACGCCATGCCAACTAAGAGCACTACCTGGGAAGTATGCTCTTCTTCTGCTCTCCCTTCCCTCATGTCTCTGTTGCTTTGTTTTGTAATCTTTTTGTTATTTCTGCTTACCCCACTGGGCCAGTGATTCCCAACATTTTTGCTACTCCAGTGCTACTAAGGTATATGACAAGTTTCTCTCAACTAGAGACATAAGTCTCCAGGGTGGTGTGAAGTATGAATAGTCCTCCAATTAATCCTGATGAGACTTCTCTTCTGGTCACACTATCCCCTCCCAACTTCCATTTGCCCTCCCCAACTACTCTTCGTTTAAGACTCATGTCTTAGATGGTGAGCTCCTTGATGGCAGGACAGCATGTGATTCATCTCTGTACACCTCACATCCTGCCCTTGGTCGGTCACAAAGGAGGTGCTCAATGAGGTTTTTTTGAATAAATGAATGAATGCATGAAAAAATATGTGTCACATGCTCTACCAAATAGAGAGGTTAAGTGTACAAACCTTGGCTTGTGAAGAAGCCTTGGGAGGCCCAGTGACCCCTCCAGGGCTGATTTCACTTGTGGCCCCATCGCAGCCTTGGAGTTCCTCACCCAAGAAGTAGGGAGGACTTAGCCTCTGTTTTCCTTTTACTGAAGCCACAAACATTCACCATCAGGGCTGTTGCACATGCAGGTGGATGGCGATGAGTGCCCCCATTCCCATCAAGCTTCCTCAGGTTAACTTCTGAGTTTTCTCTTGATGATGTACCTGGTTTCCTTCTTCCCTGCCACACTGATAAGGCAGGTTTCCCCCCAATGATTCCTCCAACTAAAACCTCACAAAGGGCAAGGCCTCCTCTTTTGACACTTTCGTGCCTCTGTTCTACCAACCAGGAGTACTATGTAAAGTGAATTTTAGGACTCACTTACCATTGGAACTTCCAGTTTTGAACTAAGCCTGTCAGGAAGCCACAGAGCAGCCCCACTGGCCCTTCCAACTCCACTTGCAAAGCTGGCTAAAGCCATTTGGTGGACTTAGGACCCATCAAATGCACACTCACTCTAGAGTCTGCTGCCATGCTACTTCTGGAACCATCTCCTTTGTAACAGAGTAGAGCCACGAGGGTGAGCAAGGTGGTCACAGCCTCCAAGCCCAAGTGAGGACACATGACCCAACTCCTGCTCTGACAAAGTAAAGGGCTCTGATATTAGGAGGTCCTGGCAATCCAGTACTGTACATGGAATCACCCATTCCTATGAGGCAGCCCTCTGGGAACTGTTGTCCCTTATTCCAGGGAGAAGACCAGAGGTATCGAGCCAACTTAACGAGCTATCTTAGTTTTCTAGTGCTACTGTAATAGAAATACCAGATGTGGGTGGCTTTAAAGGACAAAAATTATTTTCTCACAATTCTGGAGGCTACAAGTCCAAATGAGGATCTCAGCCTTGTCAATTCCTTCCTTACTGGTAGCCCCAGGCGTTCCTTAGCAATCCTCACAAGGCATCTGTCTTCCCTGTGTGTGTGTATGTGTCTGTTTTATAAATTTCTTTTTATAACTCAGAAGTAAATAGGTGTAGGACATACCCTACATTGGTATAGCCTCAATTACAAAACAAAGAAAATCCTATTTCTAAACAGGATCCTATCCATGGGTATAAGGTTAGGATTCCAGCACATATTTTGCAAGGACACAATTGAAGCCATAACTCAAGCTTTGATGAGACCCTGGCAAGAGCCAGTCCTGCCCACACTCCACATACAGACTCTCAGAAGCCAGCATGGGGGCTGATTATGAGCGAAATTCTCCTTGGATCTTCCCGCCTCTGCACCCGGATATGCCCAGTGTTCTCCGACCATTTCTTAGAAGGGGGACAAAGATGACAAAGAGGACAAAGACAGGCAATCTGGTGCTTTGTTCAGGACATGAGATCTGTTAAGGGTCCAGGTCGTCAGAAGCAACCCATCTAGAAAGCCAGGAAACAGTACCCTATCACCCTTCAGTCCCTTGGGAACTTCAAATAAAAATAAAACTTCTTCCTGGCTCAGAAATACTTCTACCCCCAACCAAAAAGAGAAAAAAAATTAACAGCCAGTTCCCAGGGTTCCTCTCTTTGCTAATTCTTCCCTTCCACTTGCCCTTCCCTTCCCCATCCCTTCCCAGGTTTGTTCTGAGAAATGACTGCTGGAGTCTATATGCAGGAACTGGTTTGGGCAAGTCAGAAGAAACAGATAGCTTCCACAGTGCCAAACTAAATCATTCATTTGTTCAGTAAATGTTTGCTGAATTCCTCTTATATGTTCGGTTCTGTCCTAGGCACTGGGACTGTGACCACGTATTCTTCAAGGTCTGCCTCCCCAAGGAACCCTTCTCTGGCCTCTATCAGATGCTGCATGCATGCTCTCTGGTTTACAACAGTATTGAGAGGCTGCCTCGGTCCAGCATGCCGTGGTTTCTGCTTCCTGTACATTAACTATATCTACCAGCCTGAAGGTAGGGAGCTTTTGTCTTAGGCTGGGATCTCTAGAGAAGCAAAACCAGTGAAGTATATATACATATATAGAGAGAGAGATTTATATCAAGGAAATGCCTCACATGGTTGTAGGGGCTGGAAAGTCCCAAGTCCATGGGTCAGGCTGGAGGCATCTCCTGACTCATGTAGCTGCAGGGGCTAATGAACCCAAGATTGACAGGTAAGATGGCAGGTCTTTGGCTCACAGGCTGCAGAGGCTGACGAATCCCAAAATCAGCAGGTAAGCTGCTAGCTCAAGTCCCAAGAACCAGAGGCCAGATGCAGGATCCAGAGTGAGCAAAAGCCCATGAGCCTTGCCAGAAGTTCACATATATTGGATGCAGGCCACACCCGCAAGGAAATTCCCTTTTAGTTGATTGGATTTTCATAGCAGATCTCATCATGGAGGTGATTACATTATATCAGATCTCATTACGGAAGTAATTACATTATTACGTAGCTACCAAACTACATCATAACTGCCAAACCACTGAAAGCCATGGCCCAGCCAAGTTGACATGCAACCTTAACCATTACAGTACACCCTTCATCAATTTGACACCTGTACACATCTCCCTAAACCATACATAATCTCTAAATGAAGACAATTGTAAAGTCATACTTGCACCTAACATGATACAACTAAAACAAGTACAACCAAAAAAGCACAGACCTGTTTACATGTCATGAAACAGGAAGCAAAAATTTTGTGAGTGTGTCACTAGGAGTAATATGAGCAGTGCCACTCCCATTTCCACCCTTTGATTCCTAGACCCGTGTATCCTGGCTATGGGAGAAACAGCACCATATATTGGACACTGGTTTAGAGCATATACAGCCTCCTGAAGAACATTGCCCCAACCCTGCAAAGTATTGCCACCTAGCTGGTGCCATAATTGTGTCTTTGCAAGGCCATTCCATTGTTCTATCAAGCCAGCTGCTTCAGGATGATAGGAAACATGGCAAGATCAGTGAATTCCATGAGCATGGGCCCATTGCTGCACTTCATTTGCTGTGAAGTGAGCCCTTTGATCCGAGGTGATGTTATGTGGGAAGCCATGATAGGGGGTAAGGCATTCTGTAAGTCCACGGATGGTAGTTTTGGCAGAAGCATTACATGGAGGGAAGGCAAATCCATACCCAGAGTAAGCGTCTATTCCAGTAAGAATAAAACACTGCCCTTTCCATGATGGAATTGGTCCAATGTAATCAACCTGCCACCAGGTTGCTGGCTGATCACCTTGAGGAATGGTAACATATCAGGGACTCAGTGTTGGTCTCTGCTGCCGGTAAACTGGGCACTCAGCAGTGGCTATAGCCAAGCCAGCCTTGGTAAATGGAAGTCTATGTTGCTGAGCAGATGCATAATCTCCATTCCTGCCATCATGGTCACTTTGTTCATGAGCCCATTGGGCAATGACGGGGAAAGAAGATGACTGGTTTCCACAGAACATGTCATCCTATCCACTTGATTGTTAAAATCCTCCTCTGCTGAGGTCACCCTTTGGTGAACTCAAATGAGATAAATATTTTCACTTCTTTGGCCCATTCAGAGAGGTCTCTCCACATAGCTCTTCCCCATACCTTCTTGTCTCCAATTTTCCAATCACCAAGTCCTGACCATCTAGCCAAACCACTGGCCACAACCCATGAATCAGTATACAATCACACATCTGGCCATTTTTCTTTCCAAGCAAAGTGAACAACCAGGTGCACTGTTCACAGTTCTACACATTAGGAGAATTTCCCTTCACCATTGTCCTTCAGGGAGGTCCCAGAAAAGGGCTGTAGTGCTGCCACTGTCCACTTTGGAGTGCTGCCGGCATATTGTACAGAACCATCTGTTATCCAGGCACGAGTTTTCTCTTCCTCAGTCAACCGATCATAAGGAACTCCCCATGAGGCCATAGGCGCAGGATGGGAGAGGGAAAATAATGTGACAGGAGTGGAGACCATGGGCATTTGGGACACTTCCTCCTGCAACTTACTTGTGCCTTCAGGTCTTGCTTAGGCCCGATTTCCTATATATCATTTCCATTAAACGATGCAGTGCCGCTGTGCAAGTCCGACTTTACGACTCTGTGGGTCAGACAACACCCAGTTCATGATGGGCAGCTCAGGCTCCATGGTGACTTGGTGGCCCATTGTTAAGCATTCAGTCTCTCCCGTTGTTGTGGATAGGTTCTGTCAAGTTAATTCCAACTCATAGCGATCCTATGTACAACAGAATGAAACACTGCCCGGTCCTGCGGCATACTCATAATCGTTTTTATGGTTGAGCCCATTGTTGCAGCCACTGTGTCAATCCATCCTCTTTTTTGCTGACCCTTCACTTTACCAAGCATGATGTCCTTCCAGGGACTGGTCCCTCCTGATAACATGTCCAAGGTATGTGAGACAAAGTCTCACCATCCTTGCTTGCAAGGAGCATCCTGGCTCTACTTCTTCCAAGACAGGCTTGTTCGTTCTTTTGACAGACCATGGTATATTTAATATTCTTTGCCAACACCGCAACTCAAAGGTGTCAATTTTTCTTTGGTTTTCCTTATTCATTGTCCAGGTTTTATACACGTATGAGGTGATTGAAAACACCATGGCTTGGGTCAGGCGCACCTTAGTCCTCAGAGTGATATCTTTGCTTTTGAACACTTTAAAAGAGGTTTTTACAGCAGATTTATAAAATTCTCAGGCACAGGGACCCTGAGTCCAAAGGATGTGCTCTTGAGAGATAAAAGGTGGTACAGGCCACACCCCAGGGAAACTCCCTTTACCTTACTTGAGTAAGGGTGGTGTTACAATCTTACCCTAATAACTCTCAACATAAAATTCCAATCACAAAATAGAGGACAATCACACAATACTGGGAATCATGGCCTAACCAAGTTGACACATATTTTTGGGGGGACACAATTCAATCCATGATATTCCACCCTTTGGCCCCCCAAAAATCACCTCTTTGTAACATGCAAAACATATTCACCCCATCATATCATAGCAAAAGTCTTAACTGCAAGTCCAAAATCCAAAAATTCCTCTTCATCTGTGAAATCTAGAATACCAGTTATCTGTTTCCAATGGTACAATGGCAGAACAGGCACAAGCTAGAAATTTCCATTACAAATGAGAGAAACTGAAGGGAAAGATGGCATAACAGGCACCAAGCAAGTCAGCAGAACACATTCCTTTAGAAGGAATATCTTGACATGCCCCACATAACTGGACCCCCAGAAATTTCACTGAGGTGGAAGGTGGCTGAATTTTTGCCGGATTAATTTCCCACCCTCTAGCACGCAGATTGCTTCCTGAAAGTGAAAAGGACTTGAAGCACTTACTAATGAAGATCAAAGACCACAGCCTTCAGTATGGACTGCACCTCAACATAAAGAAAACAAAAATCCTCACAACTGGACCAATGAGCAACATCATGGTAAATGGAGAAAAGATTGAAGTTGTCAAGGATTTCATTTTACTTGGATCCACAATCAACAGCCATGGAAGCAGCAGTCAAGAAATCAAATGACGTACCACATTGGGCAAATCTGCTGCAAAGGACCTCTTTAAAGTGTTGAAAAGCAAAGATGTCAGCTTAAAGACTAAGGTGTCCCTGACTCAGCCCATGGTATTTTCAATCGCATCAGATGCATGTGAAAGCTGGACAATGAATAAGGAAGACCGAAGAAGAATTGACGCCTTTGAATTGTGGTGTTGGTGAAGAATACTGAATATACCATGGACTGCCAAAAGAACAAACAAATCTGTCTTGGAAGAAGTACAACCAGAATGCTCCTTAGAAGCAAGGATGGAAAGACTGCGTCTTACATACTTTGGACATGTTGTCAGAAGGGATCGGTCCCCGGAGAAGGACATCATGCTTGGCAAAATACAGGGTCAGTGGAAAAGAGGAAGGCCGTCAATGAGGTGAAATGATACAGTGGCTACAACAATGAGCTCAAGCATAACAATTGTAAGGATGGCACAGGACTGGGCAGTGTTTCATTCTGTTGTGCATAGTGTCGCTGTTAGAACTGACTCAACAGCTCCTAACAACATGACAACAGCATGCAGATGTTTTACAAGTAAGTCCAGAGTCATTGACACTTTGTCCTTACTAGGTCCAACCAACATAATGCCATCAAAATAATGGACCAGGGTAACATCTTGTGGAAAGGAAAGATGATCAAGGTCTCTGCAGACTAAATTATGATATAGGGTTGGAGAGTCGATATACCTCTGAGGTAGGACAGTAAACGTGTATTGCTGACCTTGTTAGCTGAAGGTAAACTGCTTCTGGTTGTCCTTTGAAACAGGTATGGAGAAAAAGGCATTAGCCAGATCAATAGTTGCATACCAGGTACCAGGAGGTGCATTAATTTGCTAAAGCAATGAAACCACATGCGGAATAACAGGTGCAAATGGAATCACCACCTGGTTAAGTTTTCTATAACCCACTGTCACTCTCCAAGATCCATCTGTTTTTTGCACAGGCCAAATAGGCCAATAGGCGAGTCAAATGGGAATGTGTTGGGAATCACTACCCCTGTATCCTTCAAGTCCTTGATGGAGGCAGTAATCTCTGCAATTCCTCCAGGAATGTGGTATTGCTTTTGATTTATTATTTTCCTAGGTAGGGACAGTTCTAATGGCTTCCACATGGCTTTTCCTACCATAATGGCCCTTACTCCACATGTCAGGGATCCAATGTGTTGGTTCTGTCAGTTGCTGAGTATGTCTATTTCAATTACATTCTGGAATTGGGGAAATCACTACAGGATAGGTTTGGACCCCCTGGACCTACTGTGAGACAGACATGAGCTAACACTCCATTAATAACTTGACCTCTGTATGCCCCCACTCTGACCAGTGGGCCACAGTGACATTTTAGGTCTCCTGGAATTAGTGCCAGTTCAAAGCCAGTATACAGTAATCCCCCAAAAAGTCTAATTATTTCCTTTTCCCCAATGAACAGTCACTCTCCTAAAAGGCTGTAGATCCCTTTGGGGAAGCTGAGAGAAAGATTAACAGTATAAATTTTTGGCAGTATAGTGGGGGCCTTCCTCAAGGGGACCTGGCCTCCCTTCATTCAAGGGATTTTGGGTCTGTAAACTTGCTCACTTCCGGGAATTGATTGAGGGTTTGTGACTTTCTATTCTGGCAATTAAAGTTAGACTGCTGTTCACTTGACCTAGAATTCTTCTGCTTGTACAGATAAAGTAAATATTAGATTTCCTATCTGTTTCACTCCTAGGGACACCATGACTAAGTAGCCAACACCATAAGTCCATTTGAGTCCAACTACTCTGATTACTGCTTTGACTCCACTGACCTTGTCTTTGTCGATTGAGTGCTCCCTCTTGGTCCCTACCACCATGGGGTTCAATCAGCCCCATTGTAGCTAGATGCCCTAATTCAGTTACGGCAGTTCCCACTGCTAAGTCTGACTTACATAAAATGGCTATCCTAGCAGTCTTCAAAGATGCTAGGGCTCCCTTCACAAATTTGTTCATCGCTGTGGTACAAGGTGTGTTCTCTAGGCTCTCCCTGTGTGGGTCTGTGGGTCTAGCCTGATAAATCTACTCTAACATGCAAAAAAAAAAAAAAAAATTTCTTTTTTTTTTTTTATATGCCAGTTTCCCTAAGCTTTCAGGTTCCTTCTTCTGCAGTATACCAAGGCAGGTCTGGTAACTCAACTTGATTTAGTGTAGGTGACTGCATAATCCAAATTCAGTGAACCAATCAAATAAACTACTAGATTCTTTCCTAACCTCTCAGGGTGAAACACTGAATGAGGAAAGAGTCTGTGCTTAGTGGTCCCATATCAATAAACCGAAACTGATCTAACTTTATGTTCCTTGCACCATTATCCCATACCCTTAATAGCCATTCACACACATATTCCCCTGGTTTCTGTTTATATATACTAGAAAACTCAAGCAGTTCTTTTGAAGTGTAGCATACCTCCTCCTGGGTCACACTTTGTACTTCACCTTTTGGGGCTCACTGGGAGTTAAGTCTAGTTATAGGTCTAGAAGCAAAAATGAGTGGTGGTGATGTGTTCTGAGAACATTCAGCAACAGTTTGTAAGGCATGGTGCCCCAGGCAATGACTCAGATGCCTCTCCAGAGGATGACTCAGACAAAGGCTCTTTAGACACAGCTGGGTTAATCTGATCAGATGGAGGTTGAGGGGTAACGGTTTTACTGGGGAGGGTGGTTTAACAGACAAAGATGGAGTAATCGCTTCAGATGGGAGTAAGAGGGCTGCTTCTACTGACAGGAGTAATTCAATGGAATTTAGGGGCATATGATCCCCAGCTTCCTGATTATCTGCCTACATGTCCCCACACCAAGTTTCAGAATCCCATTTCTTCCCAATCAATGCTCTTACTTTAACTTCAGAGACCATTTGAGGTTGGGAATTATATTGGAATTGTAATTCAGCCACTCTTATGATAAGACTCTGGGTTTGGTTTCTGGCAATATCAGCTCTGTCACTACAAGAAATAAGGCTTTCTTTCAAGGCACTAGTGGAAACTTTGAAGTCATTTATATGGTGCATGAGCTGTGACTCTGAAGCCGTGAGATCATCTCTTTCTTTCACCATTTTGTCTACTGAAAGTAGGACCAACCAACAAGCTTCCTTATACTTCTCATTCTGACAAAATTGTGGAAAAGCATCAAACATGCGATCACCCAGAACCTCTCCTCTCACCAATACCTGACTTATTGGTGGTGATATTTTGCATATTTCTATTTCCACCTCACACCATGGATTAGCAGTGCCCTCTTTACTCTGAAAGCTGAGTTATTAATATTTTTAAGACTAACTAGGCCCAAAATTCAATTCAGAAAACTCATCCTTACAATTTTGTTTCTCTAGAACTACTCTCGGTACCAAATGTCTTAGGCTGGTTCAGAGAGAGTGAGAGAGATTTATATCAAGGAAATGGCTCACATGGGCATAGAGGCTGGAAAGTCCTGAGTCTGTGGATCAGGCTAGAGGCTTCTCCTGACTCACATAGCTGCAGGAGTTGATAAACCCAAGATTGGCAGGTAAGACGGCAGGCTGCTGGCTTACAAGCTGTGGAGGCTGATGTATCCCATGATAGGCAGCTAAGCTACTAGTCAAGTTCCAAGAACTGGAGGCCAGATGCAGGATTCAGAGCGACCAAAAGCCCTCAAGCCTCGCCAGAAAGTCCACATGTATTGGGTGCAGGCCACACCCACAAGGAAAGTCCCTTTCAGCTGACTGGCTGCTCATAGGAGATCTCATCATGGAGATGATTACATTATATTAGATCTCATTACAGAGGTAATTACATCATTACATAGCTGCCAAACTACAGCATAACTGCCAAGCCACTGAGAATCATGGCCCAGCCAAGTTGACCCACAACCTTAACCATCACAGATTTCTTTTGTGCTCCAGTTCTGTGGACACAGCACAGGTCCAGAGGAATTGCTCAGGCCCTAGTGGATCCCTCCTTTTGAAAGCAAGGATTCTAGGAATCAAAACTCACTTTTAATACAGTTTACTAAACACCCAGAAACCCTGGTGGCGTAGTGGTTAAGTGCTACGGCTGCGAACCAAAATGTCAGCAGTTCAAATCCACCAGGCACTCCTTGGAAACTCTATGGGGCAGTTCTACTCTGTCCTATAGGGTCGCTATGAGTCGGAATTGACTCAGCGGCACTGGGTTTGGTTTGGTTTTGGTTTACTAAACACCCAGCATAGTGTGTGTGTGTGTGTCTGTGTGCACGCGCGCGCATGCGCACACGTGTTATTCTTGAGCTCTCTCAGCTCTGTGAGGAAGGTTGGCTGAGGAACCTGGGCCTCAGAGAGGTAGAGTAACTTGTTTTAGGTTGCACAGTGAGGAAACAGTGTCGGGATTAAAAACTGGGTCTCCTGTGCCCAAAATGGGATCTTTGGCCCTTCCCAAGAGAGTACTCCTTCCCATTCTTCTCTAACCTCAGTCAAGAAGATGTTTTTTGTCAGGGGAATCTTGATTGTCCCAGGTCCCGGCCCTATCTCTGGGCCAGGGCAGCAGACAAAGAGAACAACTCCAGCTGAGACACAGTCCCTTTCTGAGGAACTGAAGTCCTTCTCACAGCATCCCCTGGGGTAGACAGGAAGCAGTTGTGATAATCTAAGACAAATGGAAGTGATAGCCCTTTCCTGTTGGGATGCAGCCCTCCCAGATTGAGTCCCCACCCCATTTATCTCCACCCTGGGAATCTCAGTTCTCAGAAGTCGTGGAAATAGGCCACACAACCTGGGGCTGGTTTTCAGGGTTTACACTAGCCTAATGTGAACTATAGGAGGCCAAAGGAAGAATTGGAGCAGGGTATCAGTGACAGGGACCTTCTAGGGGAGTGAAGAGCAGACTGTGATGCTAACCTGTGTGGGGATAAGTTTTGTCACCATTTGGGCCTTAGTCTCTCCATCTCTACAGTACAGGGTTGGGCTGAGTTGCCAATCTGTGCCACATTTTCTGCCACATGAGTTTGGGGTCCATATTGCCTATTAAGAACAGTCATACACTTTGAGGCTAGGGGCCTAACTGGTACCCCAGGACTGAAGGCAGCCTTTGGGCACTTTTGCATCATATTTCCCTGTTTATCGTGATTGGCTCAAGGATGACCATGTAACCTGATGAGAGTCAATAAGATACAATAAGACTTTGCTGGGCACCCTGGGAAACAAACTCTTAGTCTTAATTGCTGACCTTGAATTTAAGGGGGTGAAAGATCTGCAGAATCACCCTTGTAACAGTGAGGAAAGAACTTGCCTAAGAATGGGACCAATGTGAAAGGCTATGGGCCAGAAGAACTAGGTTCTACGGCTATCATCTAAGGTCCTGATTAAGCTGTGCCTGATATCCTTGGCCTTTTTGTTTTGAGAACCAGTCAATACCTTCTTTTGCTTAAGCTGGTTTGTGTTGGGTTTTCTGAGCACTTGAAATTGAAATAAAGAGGTCCAACTGGTACAAACAGCCTTGGCTTCAAAATGCACTTAAAGCTGGCTTTCTCAGCACAAAAGACCTTCTCTTACCTCACTGATCTGCTGCTTCCAGGAGAGTTTGAGTTGGAAAACCAGACTTACAGCAAACAAGCTTGCCCCAAGTTATTCCCTAACTAGACTTACCATGACTCTTTCCTCTGAAACTGCTCCTCCTTCTACATTCTGTGCCTCCATTAATGGGGCTCAGCATCCTCCCCAAAACCCTAGCCGAAACCTCTGAACCTGTCCCCTGATGCCTGTCCTCTCCCTTCTCCTCACTTAAACACATGTAAACTCTTAGGCATGAAAGGAGGGACTGGGTTTACCCAGCCTCTATGTTCCTGACTAAAAGATACTGATTGGACATCCAGACACGTTTCTTTAGCCAAATTTCAGCCTTCAAATGATTTTCAAACATCTTTGCCTCCTTGAGGTGGCCACATGAACTCACTCTTTCAGCTCCAAGTCAGGTGGAATCTGACTTCTAGCCTTGCCCAGGAGAGCGGATCCCAAGACCCTGGTTCTGAGAGGCTGTGTGAATGAGCTAGCAGCCTTTTTCCCTGAACTCCCACCCCATAGTTTGGGATGAAAACTCCAGTTTGCAAAACAAAAAAGCAGCTCACGTCTTGTCCACTGAAGCTTGGAGGGGGTGGGAGGAGTGGATATTGGCCAGGGTCTTCTTTTCACCCACAGAATCTGAGCTGAACTATATTTGCAATTTGGTCAACTCCAAAGACTACCCACTGAACTGAAGCTATGTTTACATGAAGCTATGGGTTAAAGTAAAACCGAGCAGTTCCTTTAATTATCCAGATCTATTTTTTTTTATGCAAACAGCTGCAAGTATGAGTCTTTAGACACAACTTAAGAACACACTGTGGTAAACAGTGATATGACATGGCCAGGGAAAGTGGGAGCCTGAGAATGGCTTTCCCTAGAGCTGACTCTGGTGCACTGAGGCATAAAAATTTCAGAATACTGCTACTTTAATAGGCTTGTGTAACAGTGGCTGCTTAGTGATACAAGACAGGAGGTATCCAAGAGGCATTTTTCACAAAGGGGAGCTGTCTTTCTGTATGGAGAGGTGGGGAGGGGTTGGAAGCGATTCCAAGGCATCAGAGGGAGAGAACCCATATTTAATGAAGCTCTACCTGGATCTTTGCATCCTTTACCTTATTCAATCCTCACAACAACCCTACATAGTATTATCTTCCCTTATTCAACCCTTACAATAACTCTACATGGTATTATTATCCCCATTTCACAGGTGAGAAAACAGAAGCTCAGAAAGATTAAGTAATTTGCTCTAGACATTGCAATTACAAAGTACTATAACCAGGATTTGAGCTCAGGCCTGTCCAAACCTGGGGTTCTGCTCAATACACCATGATGAACCTTCTAGGGCAATATAGAGCCATGCATCATCATCATCATCATCATCAATAACCACCACCAAAAAAGGAACACTGACACAGGACCAGAAGAGGTTTCTATCAGCCACATGGGGCTAAGGCTTCACCAGTTCATCACTGAGAAGGTATTTTCCTTGACATCAGATTCACATATGTTCTGTCTGTTGATTGCAGTTTGTTAGATGTGTAATATCTCTGATTAAATTACCTGTTTGGTAAATAACATAGAGTTCATTTGAGGGTTTAAGATGAGTCATTCTTGTGTTTATAGACAAGTTTTTTTCTTGTCTTTAGAGAAGTCTGAGTTAGGAGAAACTTGTGAGCAGGTTAAGGTCAGGGCTGACAAGGGAGATGCCTCAGCAGATTGCATTGGGTCCATCCTAGACTGTAAGTTGGCAGACAGATGAGCAGACCCCCGACTGGCCCAGGTTTTAGCTGCAGGCTTGGGAAATCACTGGTAATTGACAAGCATGTTATCAGATAACTCCGGCAACTACCAGATGCCTGAATGAACAGAGCCAGAAGCTCCCGCACCCTACAGACACTTTTCCAGGGAAGCCACAGGCTCCTAATGCCCCAGGTTCCCCTCTTTCCTATGCCCATAGTTGATGTTTCCTAATTGTAAAGTGCTTTTTTCATTAATGATGTGGTAGAATTTGGAAGAATATAGATAATTGTAATATGACAAGGTATGGTTACAGAACAGAAATCAAAAAAGCTTAATTTAGGATCATCTGGGATCCCAGGAGCCTCAAAGGCTTGAGACATTGTTCACATGGCCTTTACCCTGAAGCCCATCTCCTGATCCCGCCTCACAGTGCTCCAGTGTAGGGCCCTCCCTCTAGGACTAGCAAAGTTGGGAAAAAGCAAAGTTTCTTCAGGGCCCTGGACTGGAAGCCCCATTGGAGTGCAGCAGGCAGGCACTGAGGCTGGGTTACGCTTGGGGAGCAGCTTGGTGCTGACCACACCTGTGCTTGTGTCTAGAAGACCCAGGTGGTACAGAAACCCCAGAGCAAGGGGGAGGGAGCAGCAAAGGTGGTGTTTGGCCTCCACCCATGCTTTCCACATACCCTCTTGCTGCCTCAGTTATCCCCCAATTCCCTCCCCATCAAAATCTAGCCATCCTATGACCTATGCCCTCTGCATTCTACATTCCCAATAAGAGAAATTAACTGACCCCTGGAAGCACTGGTTCTCCTGATGAAGTAATCCATCTTCCACACAACTCAAATGACCTTTCTAAAGCATATCTCTAATCGTATTTCTCCCCTGATTAAATCACTTCAGTTTTTCTCTGTGCACTGATTCCCAAATCTGGCTGCTTACTAGAATCATCTAAGGTGCTTGACAAAATGCAGATTCCTAGGCCCATCCTAGACCTACTGAATCAAAAACATGTGAGGATGGGGCCCAGGAATCTATATAACTAATAGCATCTCAGGGGTGTCTGGTGTAACATACCCGGAAAACCAGAGCCAAGAACCCCTGGTCCATATGATGAAATCCAGGCTCACTGTCATGCTTGCAGGCCTTTTCTGTTCTGGGCTTGCTGACCTCTTTTGTTTCTTCTCCACCCACTGCCATCAAAATATCCTACACTCCAGCCTCAACCAACTACCCAGTTTCCAGAATATTCCACATACTTTGAAACCTCTGTGTCACTCCATTTGCCTAGAACATTCTTCTCTCCCACTTCTCTCTATGGCAGACTCTACTTATCCTTCAAGAACCATCTCATGATCCTCAACCAAATTAACCTCTTCTGCCCCATTTCCTTTCAGCATTTTAAATAGTTTAATTGGGAGCATAGGCTATATAGTCAAACAGGGTTGAATTTGACCCTGTGTCTCTCACTTGCTAGCTCTGTAACTTTGGCTCTTAAATCCAAGCGTTCTCACAAGTTGTTGTAAAAAATAAGTGTACACATATATGTGAATTTGTATTACAGTGTCTGCCATAGAGCCTTGCAGAGAGTAAACTATCAGAATGTTCTTTAGCGTTATTATTACTTGTATTCTCATATTATGATGTCATTCCTCTAACAAGGGATTCAGCAACTACGGCCCATCAGCAAAATCCTATCCACTGCCTGTTTGGAAAATAAAGCTTTATTGAAACAGATCCATTTATTTAGGTATTGCCTATGGTTGTTTCCACACTACAAGAGCAGAGTTGAGTAGTTGCGACAGGCACTGTTGGCCTGCAAAGCCTAAAATATTCACTATCTGGCCCTTTACGGAAAAGTTTGTCAGTTCTGCTCTAACATTGCAATTACTTGTTCTTGGGTTGGTATCCTCCATGTGGCTGACAGCAACTCAGTGGTGTTCATAGCATACTCTTAGTCATCCTTCAAAACCCAATCTTCCTCACTTTGTATCCCCAGCGTTTGACACACAGTTAGGGCTTGGCACATGTTGAACTAAATCAAATAATTCTTTAACCCAATTTAAATGTACACATTTCCTGAAAGCCCCTGAGGGGAATGGCAAGGCTTCCTGGGGGGCCAGAACTGAGGCAACAGGTATGTGCAAGTTCAATAAACCAGGTATACCTGGGAAGTAAAATCAGATATTTGTGGGATCTTCCCTGCAGCCCCAGTTCTGAGCCTGATTCTCCCTCCTGAGGCAGGGGAGTTCACTCTGGCCTCAGTGCATTAAAGACAGTCTTATTGCCTCCCACCTTACATGGCCTTGCAGTTGGAATAATTTCCCTGACAGAGGGGAGAAAAAGGTCCTTTTGGAAAATTCCCTTTCAAAGATTAGTCCACTCTCATTATCCAAGAGGACATAAGTGGGTGGTCCACATGGTCCAACGACCTTCATGGTCCTTACAGTTGGCAATTTGACATACCAATTTTTTTTTTTACTTACCCGTTTTTAATAAATAAGCTAATTTTCTCTGTGGATTTACATATTCTTTAGTTTTGATTACCCATGAAATTTACATTTCCTGAGCAAAGCATATTTTGGAAAGAGAACTAGGATTTCAAGTCAGTGAGACCATTTCTTTGTGAGCTGGTTGTGGAAAGATATAAGTTCTACTTGGACTCTACCACAAACTGCTCTGTGACCTCGGGCCAGTCATGCCCCTCTCTGGGCCTAGCTTTCAGTTTTCTATAACGACTTTCAGACTTTCAGTTCCCTGGAGTTCTGGCCAGAGGAATGGCCTCTCCCAACTCATGGTGGCCAACAGATGGCTTGGTGGAGCTTCCTTCCTCTTTCGTGCCTATGAGTGCCACTAAAGTAACACATTTCCTCCAGCCACCACAGCAATTTCTTCCTATTGCCCTTTCTTGGGGCTGAAGAAAATACTTTATCCCTGAAGCAGATTCTCAGAAGATAAGAAAATGCCACTGATGTGACTGGAAAAATCTGAGTTGGATGCAATGGAAACAGAGTCCTCCCCTGAGGCAGGATGAGAAGTGCATGGATTGAGGCCAAAGTCCAGCCTTTCCCTTCCCTGGGCCTCTGGGAGCTGGCAGCCCACCCCCTCTTTCAGAACACAATTCCTCCCTATCCCTCACCCTCCTTGCAGAAACCCCATGGGCCAAATGCTGAACCTACAGGATCCTGGTTATCTGGGGGTAGATCGGTCTTACTGTGGATTGAACCGACTTTTATTGATTTCTCTGTGGGTGATTTATAACTGCCTGCTTCCTAAAAGGGTTTGTGGCCTGCTGACAATAAAAATACTCAGTGAGCAAGAGAGTTAAAAATAAAGGCTGAAAAGGGGAGCAGAAACTATGCAGAGGAAAGAGGGAGATAACTCCACCAGCTGAGGTAGGATGACTGCTGGGTTTAGAAGCCCTGGAGGAAAATCTTGCTTTTCAGTTTCTACTGACATAATTAATTCACATCAGCAGTGCCTTGCTTTTGGCCATTGCAAGAATTACAGAGTGAGAAATAGTTGCACAGTGAGCTTCCAAAACTGACCCTTAGCTCAAAAAACCCCACCCACTGCTGTCAAGTCCATTCTGACTCATAGCAACCCTGTAAAAAAAAGAACAAAATTGAGTGAGCTTTTGCATTTAAGAACGTTAGAGTTCACTTCACAGAAGGACTCCTCATGTGAGTATGTCACCATACTGTTTACACAGCAGTGTCTGGAATTACTTTTTCTTTGGTTTTTAAAGCAGTCAGCGTAAATAGAGATTCTAGGTGTTATGTGCAAGTCTGAGTCTGGTAGCTGGTCACTGACCCTCTCCAATATGGTCATAGAATAAAACATGTAGAATCATACGTGAGAATCTTATAGCTCAGAGACAATAGACAATGTCTTTTAATTCTGGCTATAGGTCACTGTCATTTAGTGGATGTGGTGAATGAGTGATTTAAACAAATTCTATCTTCACTAGTTGCAACTGACCAGAGATCACACCTCTCAGAGGAAAACCAAGAGAGCTAATGATAGAATTTCTCGGCTGTAGCAGGTTTAACAGGAGCCCTGATGGCGCAGTGGTTAAGTGTTCGGCCGCTAACCAAAAGGTCAGTGGCTCAAACCTACCAGGCTCTCTGTGGAGGAAAGATGTGACAGAATGCTTCTGTTAAGACTACTGCTGTTCTTAGGTGCTGTCAAGTTTGTTCCAACTCATAGCGACCCTACGTACAACAAAATGAAACACTGCCCCATCCTGAGCCACACTCATAATCGTTATAGTTGATTCCATTGTTGTAGCCACTGTGTTAATCTATCTTGTTGAGGGTCTTCCTCTTTTTTGCCGACCCTCTACTTTATAAGCATGATGATCTTCTCCAGGAACTGGTCCCTCCTGATAACATGCCCAAAGTATGTGAGACGAACTCTTGCCATCCCCACTTCTGATGAGCATTCTGGCTGTACCTTTCTTCCAAGATATATTTGTTTATTCTTCTGGCAGTCCATGGTATATTCAATATTCTTTGCCAACACCACAATTCAAAGGCATAAATTCTTCTTCTGTCTTCCTTATTCATAGTCCAGGTTTCACATGTATATGAGGCGACTGAAAACACCACGGCTTAGGTCAGGCACACCTTAGTCCTCAAGGTGACATCCTTGATTTTTAGTACTTTAAAGAGGTCTTTTGCAGCAGATTTGCCCAATGCAATGCATCATTTGATTTCTTGACTGCTGCTTCCATGGGCAGTGACTGTGGATCCTAGTAAAATGAAATTCTTGACAACTTCAATCTTTTCTCCATTTATTATTATGTTTCTTATTGGTCCAGCCGAGAGGATTTCGGTTTTCTTTATGTTGTGGTGTAATCCATACTGAAAGCCATAGTCTTTGAACTTCATCAGTAAGTGCTTCAAGTTCTCTTCACTTCCAGCAAGCAAGGTTGTGTCATCTACATATCATAGGTTGTTGGCTATTAAGATTACAGCCTTGACACATAAAGACACAGAGACAAGACTGCAGCCAAAGAGAAAGACAAACTCACTGAGATGCACGTGCAAATCACTGACCTATTCTTCCATTTAGCAAATGTTTACTGAGCACCTACAAAGTGCAAAGCCTTGTTATACAGCAGTAAACCAGATGGACTGAGCCACTGAGCTCAGAGGTTAAAGGAGACAGACCAGTGACTTGGAAATTACAAGTGTTTTTCAAGCTAAAAGAACTGAAGAAAAAATTTAAGCCTCGAGTTGCAGTGCTGAAGGATTCTACGGGGAAATATTAAACAATGCAGGAAGCATCAAAAGAAGATGGAAGGAATACACAGAGTCACTATACCAAAAAGAATAGGTTGATGTTCAACCATTTCAGGAAGTAACATATGATCAGGAACCTATGGTACTGAAAGAAGAAGTCCAAGCTGCACTGAAGGCATTAGCGAAAAAAAAAAGGCTCCAGGAATTGGCAGAATACCAATAGAGATGTTTCAACAAACGATGCTGTGCTAGAAGTGCTCACTCATCTATGCCAGGAAATTTGGAGGACAGCTGCCTGGACAACCTACTGGAAGAGATCCATATTTATGCCTATTCCCAAGAAAGTGATCCAACCGAATGCGGGAATTGTTGAACAATACCATTAATATCACATGAAAGCAAAATATTGCTGAAGATCATTCAAAAGCAGCTGCAGCAGTATATCGACAGGGAACTGCCAGAAATTCAAGCTGGATTCAGAAGAGTATGTGGAACCAGGGATATCACTGCTGATGTCAGATGGATCCTGGCTGAAAGCACGGAATACCAGAAAGATGTTTACCTGTGTATTATTGACTGTGCTAAGGTATTTGACTGTGTGGATCATAACAAATTATGGATAATATTGCAGAGAATGGGAATTCCAGAACACTTAATTGGGCTCATGAGGAATCTGTACACGGATCAAGAGGTAGTTGTTCGAACAGAACAAGTGGATACTGCATGGTTCAAAGTAAGGAAAGGTGTGTGTCAGGGTTGTATCCTTTCACCATACCTACTCAATCTGCATGCTGAGCAGATAATCCAAGAATCTGGACTATATGGAGAAGAATGGGGCATCAGGACTAGAGGGAGACTCATTAACAACCTGCGTTTATGCAGATGACACAATCTTGCTTGCTGAAAGTGAAGAGGATTTGAAGCACTAACTGATGAAGATCAAAGACCACAGCCTTCAGTATGGATGACATCTCAACAAAAAGAAAACCAAAATTCTCACAACTGGACCAATAAGCAACATCATGATAAATGGGAAAAAGATTGAGGTTGTCAAGGATTTCATTTTACTTGGATCCACAATCAACACCTATGGAAGCAGCAGTCAAGAATCAAAAGATGAAGAACACCAAAGACACAAGGTAATTAAGAGCCCAAGAGGAAGAAAGGGCCACATAAACCAGAGACTACAATAGCCTAAAACCAGAAGAGCTAGATGGTACCCGGCTACAACCGAAGACTGCCCTGACAGGGAACACAACAGAGAACCCCTGAGGGAGCAGGAGAGCAGTGGGATGCAGACCCCAAATTCTCATAAAAAGTCAAGACTTAATGGTCTGATTGAGACTAGAAGGACCCCAGAGGTCATGGTCCCCCTTCTGTTAGCCCAAGACAGGAACCATTCCCAAAGCCAACTCTTCGACAGGGATTGGACTGGACTATGGGATAGAAAATGACACTGGGGAAGAATGAGCTTCTTGGATCAAGTAGACACATGAGACCATGTTGGCATCCCGTCTGAAGGGGAGATGAGAGGGTAGAGGGGGTCAGAAGCTGGCCAAATGGACACAAAAAGAGAGAGTGGAGGGAAGGGGTATGCTGGTGTGCTGGCTCATTAGGGGTAGAGCAATTTGGAGTATATAGCAAGGTGTTTATAAATTTTTGTATGAGAGTCTGACTTGATTTGTAAACTTTCACTTAAAGCACAATAAAAATTAAAAAAAAAAAAAGAATAAAAAGACACATTGCATTGAGCAAATCAGCTGCAAGAGATCTCTTTAAAGTGTTAAAAAGCAAAGATGTCACCTTGAGGACTAAGGTGCACCTGACCCAAGCCATGGTGTTTTCAATCACATCATATGCATGCAAAAGCTGGATAACAGATAAAGAAGACCAAAGAAGAACAGATGCCTTTGAATTGTGGTATTGGTGAAGAATATTGAACATACCAAGAACTGCCAAAAGAATAAACAAATCTGTCTTAGAAGAAGTGCAACCAGAGTGCTCCTTAGGAGCAAGGATGGCGAGACTACATCTCACATACTTTGGACATGTTGTCAGGAGGGATCAGTCCCTGGAGAAGGACATCATGCTTGGTAAAGTAGACGGTCAGCAAAAAAGAGGAAGACCCTCAACAAGATGGATTGACACAGTGGCTGTCAACGATGAGCTCAAGCATAGCAAAAATTGTGAGGATGGCTCAGGACTGGGCAGTGTTTCATTCTGTTGTGCATAGGGTCGCTATGAGTCAGAACCAACTCAACGGCACCTAACAACAACAAATATGGAGAATCAGAACTAGGATGTAGCAGTTCAAAATACTCGGGAAGTACACCAGGTACATGCACATACACACATGCACACAAGTGCACACATACTCACGCCACACCACACTCAACACACGCGATATTTTCAAGAGTAGAATCATTTTTGTAGGGTATGCCATTTCTCATCCTGAGGCAGTTAGAATTCTTGCTAGCAAAGATATTCAAATACTTGTTGTACTTTTAAAAATATGGGCACAAATGGGGACTACATCTTTTATCCTCGTGAACTCTCCAAGAAATGAGGTATAAGGGTATGGTTCCTTCCTTAGTCTGGAGATTCTCCGCACTCTTCCTCCTTCTTCAGTAACGACTGGCTTTTGAAACAGAGAGGAATGTGAACCATTACAAGCACACCAGCACTACTCCTCTGGGCTTTCAGCTGGAAAGTCCCCAGAACACACTGTGTTCCGCTCTTCTTTCATCCATCCAGACCTGGCCCAATAAAGACATCATATCTTGCACCTTTCCGTCTTGTGGCTTCTCTGCCCCTGATGGGCACGTGAGAAGGAATTTCAGTTCAAGAAGAGAAGTGGCTCTGTTCCCTGCAGGGGCCTGTTCCCTGCCCGATTCAGCCAACTTTGAAAAGGAAAGGCCAGGGAAGTTTCTGGATGTCTCTTGCTCTAACCCCTTCTCTCCTAACTCCAGACTTAGCTAGAGCCCAAGCTGCTCAATATTCCCAAAATAGCCTTGAGTCACATCCTAAGGTGATGGTTCACCCCTTCATATTAGTTCAGGAAGGATTCTCCTTGGAGAAGTTGGTGCTGGGTATTTTGGGCCAGCCCTGGAGTAGGAAGCGGGTGGGGCACTGGCCTACAGATCCTGAGCAGTCTGAACCAGAGCTGTGCTGGGAATGGGCTCCCTAAAGGTCTCCCTGGCTACCCACGATTTGGAGAAATAACGAATTTGTGTGTGCAGTTCAGGCTTCAAAAATAGCTGTCGAAGCATCTAAAATTGCCTTCCACCCTGAGCTGGGCCGGTCCCCTGGGAACATCAATTTTTAAAATATCCTGTTCACCCAGAGTGCCCTATATCAAACACCAATTGGAATCTGGGCAACTGTTACACTCCTGGTTCCTCCACTCCCGCCCAGTCCTCTCTACTCCGCATTGCACGCGCTGGTCCCCAAACAGGAAATGCTGATGATTTATGCCTACCACTTGCTGCTACCAAGTAGAAGACCTTTAACCTGGTACATGGAGGGGAATGGCAGAAAGGGCTCCTTGAAGAGGTGACCTGAGTAGCGCTCTGTCACCAAGCTGTGATTCAATTCCCAAAAATGGAGACTGGGTACCCTGAGCTTCTGACCTGCTGCAGATGCCGAAGGCAGCCATTCCCATAGCAGCTTGTCTCTCTCTGATAAAATTATTTAGGGGTCCCAGGGAATCTTATCCCCATGAAGACTTGTCACTCCAAGCATACCTCAGTGCTTTTATACTGTCTGTTTTTTTGTGGTCTATAACAAATGCTTTTTCATCTGTGATGCCTTCCCAAAGGTGGGGAGGCTGTGGTGGTCAAGTCTGTCTGCAGTGAATACTTTTAAATGACCACTTTTTCCAGGTTGCACACCACCCCCCATGTCTAGACAGTCATACCTCCCTTTCTTTTCCTCTCCCCCATTAACCATGATTCCCAATTGCCATGGGACAGGAGTGATGCAGGGAATGAGGTCTTCTCCTCTGCCTCCTGGAGACTGACCTCCAATCTTCTAACAATTAAGTAGTCAGAGTCTATAACCCCTCCCCAGGCTTTCTGCTTTAAATGCAGTTTAGGTGTCTCTCAGCTTGAAGAAAAGTGATTTGATCTTTACAACCATGTGCTTCAGTTCTGATTTTTTATGCTGTGACCCTCTTCCTGGCTTTCTTGTTGGCTCCACTTTGCCAGTGCAGAACAGAACAGAGAATCTGACAGATGGGTTAAGAGGGAGGATAGGTCAGTCTAAGCCTTGGTTTCCTCCTCTATAAAAGGGAGCTATTAGTTTCTACCTCTCAGTGATTGTGAAGATAAAATGTATAAACTACATGACACAGAGTTGGTGCTTTTGGAAATCTTTTTGGACATCTGCTGTTTTTGACCGCTTGGTACCCAGTTCCCCTTCTTGAGGTAACAGGAGCATCTTCATTATCCTTGTCCTTGGTGGAAGGTGTGACCCCAGTGGTAGTGAGTCAATCAGAATACCCCATGCCCCTGGATCTGGTGATTAATTGAGGAATGGACACATGATTCATACCAGACCAATAAATTCAATCTTAGGGCTTCTGCTGAGGGAGTTCTTGCCGTGGGGTTGTTGCAACGATAGGATGTAAGCTAGGAACTGTAAGTACCAACATGCCACCATAAGGCAGAGGCTACCTGAGAATAGGTTGAATACCAAGGACAGCTGAGAGCCAGAGGGAATGAGGCTTGATAGCATCATTTGAGCCCCGTGTGTCATGACACTTACTAGTGCCCCTAAACTTCTAAATTATTTGATCCAGAACATTCTGATTTTTGTTTAATCTGATTTGAATCAGTTTCTGTTCCATGCAGAAAGAATCCTGGCAAATGAAAAGCTGAATAGATTTGGTTTAAGCTAGCCTTTTCAAGCGGCTGTTGTTCTGGTCACCACCAGTTGCCATGGAGCTGACCCTGACTCATGGTGACCCCATGAGTGTCAAAGTAGAACTGTGGTCCGTAGAGTTTCAATGGTTGACTTTTTTGGAAGAGATCCTCAGGACTTTCTTCTGAGGCACCTCTGGGTAGACTCGAACCTCCAGCCTTTTGGTTAGCAGCTGTGGGCATTAACTGTTTGCACCACCCAGGGACCCCCATTGCTCTGGTCAGACCCTCAACACCTGCAGAGACAGTGACACAGCTCCTCTCCCTGCCTCATTCTCTCTCCCTTCAATCCATCTTCCACCACACTGAGTCTTTCTCAAATACAGGTTTAATTGTGTTACTCCTCAGCTTAGAAGTCTCCTTGACTCCGCACTGCTTGGAAAGCAAGTCTTGTCTCCTCCGCTTGGCCTTCAAAGCCCTCCACAATCTGACCCTAATTCCCTTCTGTGCTTCTCTTTCATGACCCTCTCCCCTGGCTCCAAGCATACTGTGCTCCAAACACATCAATCTATTCCCCATTGTGAAATGCTCCTCCACTCTCTCACCCCTGTGCCTTTCCCTGCAAAACCTTCCGCTTCTTCCTTACCTGCCCAAATCTCATCTCCTCAACTTCCAAGAAACCTTCACAGATGGCCCCAAAAAGAAAGAATCTCTCCCTTCCCTGGATTTACTCCCTTTTTATAGATAGTACCTGTCAGCCTGTATTATATATATTTTGTGAGCAGGAAGCATGTCTTACTAATTTCTGATCCTCGATGGGCCCTTGCCCAAGGTTTGCCCATCATGTTTGTTGTTGTGTTAGCTGCCATCAAGTTGGCTCCCAACTCATGGTGACCTCACGCACTAGTGAATGAAAGGCTGCCTGCTCCTGTGCATGATCAGTTGTCGATCAGGCTGTTGGGATGCATAGGGTGTTCATTGGCTGCTTTTAGAAGGTAGACATCCAGGTCTTTCTTCCAAGTCTACCTTAATTTCAAAGCTCCCCTGAAACCTGTTCAGCTTCATAGCAGCATGCAAGCCTCCAATGACAGATGGGTGGTGGCTGCACATGAGGTACACTGGCTTGGAAGAGAACCCCGGTATCCTGTATGGAATGCAAAAATTCTACCATTGAAGCACCACTGCCCCTATTTGCCCATCATAAGCCTTGGATAAAATTCTTGACCCTAGCTTCCAGCTGACAAATTGAATCCTTAGTCCTCTACCCTCAACCACACTCTAGGAGAAGAGATTCTAAACTCTGGGTCACTTTTCTTCTTCACAAGGAAGCCTCTTACACTTACCACCTCCAATCCTCGCCAACATTCTAGGTCTGATTGCTGACTTCACCTTGGGTGAGTGCATGGGCTTATTAAAAAAGAAGAATTTCATCTTGATGGTCTCCTCGTGCTGGCGGTTCCTAGTTTTTAATACTAACCCCTTCCTGTTGTTTAGAGCTTTCTAGCGTCTAGGCTATTTCAGATTCATGATTTAATACGCTCCTCACAAAAACGCTACAAGGTAGGTATCATTTTGTTCATTTTTTAAATGAAGCAGCTGAAATTCAGTGGGATTTGACAAGGTCTCACAGCCTTTACGGGTGCAGCTGAGACTGACTCCCAACACAGGGCTCTTTCCATGTCACACAGTGTTCCTCTCTCAAACTGCCTTTCTGTCCAAGGTCTCTTTTAAATAACCACCTTCTGAAATTTATTCTCAGATCCACCATTGTTTAGAAATGCCCTCTGCTACGTGACTGGTCTATGCTGGCACAGACTTCTGTACCTAATCTGCCAATTGCTACCTCACTTATAATCAAAACTCTTTTCCCTGGGGCAGATTCTGCCTGTGCCAAGGAGACTAACTTTTGCCTTTTCTGGGTTTTCTGTGGCCTAACTGGAATCCTGGGTTAATGCTGCCTTTTGATGTTGATATGAGGCTAAACCTGAGTGTGTCCCTCAGCTCTTTAAATATCCTCTCTATTCTCTTGTTCATCCCAAGAAGATCTTTTTCCCCCTTCTCAGGAGGAAACTCTCCTTTGGACTGAGGAGTCCCCTGACCTCCGTGGGGCAGAAAAGGGCCAAAATAACCGCCAGCCGGACACAGTGGAAGCTTCCAATGCTAGTATCCTAGTTCCATGTGGGACCAGGAGACTATAAAGAATAAGGCAACAATATAGACAACAAATAAGAGTAACAACATTCACTATTCATCAAAGGCTGATGCTTGAGATATATTTACTCACTCAGTACCCCAACTGCACTAGGAGGTAGACGTTATTTTGCAGATGAGGAAAACTGGGACTCAGTGTGGTGCTACAACTAGTTCCAAGGTAACACAGCCCATGGGTAGCTTTTCTCACTTTGGCTCACTGCTTGCCTCCCAGAGAGAAGCTTTTGGGCCATCCTGACCCACATGGATCTGCAGGGGCTCTCCAGATGCCATGTGATCCGCTCAAGTAAGAATGCCCCTAGACAGCTTTCTGAATATATGTTCCATAAAACCCTAGTTCTGGGCAATATTCTAAAGAGCTCTGAACGTAAAGGTTTCCATGTTTCAATACGCTTGGGGATATCGATCGAGATGGGTTTTTGTCCTATAGGCCTTTTCAGAGCCTTTAAGAAGAAAATGCAGAGTATAAATCTCCAATAGCAAAAAAATAAACCCGTTGCTGTTGAGTTGATTACAACTCACAGTGACCCTATAGGACAGAGTAGAACTGCCCCATAGGGTTTCCAGGAGTGGCTGGTGGATTCGAACTGCTGACCTTTTGGTTAGCAGCTGAGCTCAAGATCACACAGCTATGATGTGGCAGGGCTGGGATATGACCTTGTGCAAGATACTTTATCTTCCTGTGCCTCAGTTTCCTCACCTGTAAACATAGGTGATGATAATAATGTAGATTATATAATACACATAAACTTCCTAGAGCAATGTTTGGTACATAGTAAGTGACCAATAAATGTTAGCTGGCTTTTTTTTTAATATTGTGCTTTAGGTGAAAGCACAGTCTCATGTGTCTACTTGAGCTAAGAAGCACACTCCTCACCAGTATCATTTTATGTCTTATAGTCCAGTCTAATCTTTGTCTGAAGAGTTGGCTTTGAGAATGGTTTTAGTTTTGGGCTAATAGAGAGTCCAGGGGCCATGAACTCTGGGGTCCCTCCAGTCTCAGTCAGACCATTAAGTCTGGTGTTTTTACTAGAATTTGAGGTCTCCATCCCACTTTTCTCCTGCTCCATCAGGGACTCCCGGTTGCATTCCCTGTCAGGGCAGTCATTGGTGGTAGCCGGGTATCATCTAGTTCTTCTGGTCTCAGGCTGATGGAGTCTCTGTTTTATGTGGCCCTTTCTGTCTCTTGGGCTCATATTTTACTTGTGTCTTTGGTGTTCTTCATTCTTTGCTCCAGGTGGGTTGAGACCAATTGATGCATCTTAGATGGCCGCTTGGCAGCTTTGAAGACCCCAGACGCCACTCACCAAAGTGGGATGCAGAACATTTTCTTAATACACTTTGTTATGTTAGCTGGTATTTTTAATCCTCAAGAGCCTTGAAGAATAAATTTCCCATATTCCCTCAGAAGCATTAATCCACACCTGGAACTCCTTGTCCCCAGATCCATAGCAGCCTCTAATTTTATAAAACACCTCAGCAAAAATGGCAATGAGCCAGTTACAAGATGCTCATGATTCCCTAGGAATAACCCTTCTTAGCTTTGACAGCTGGGAAGGCCTACTTCTACCTTATGTTTTCTCCCTCACAGAAGGTCACACAAGAATCAGAAGACCTAAATTCTAAACCCAACTTACTCATTTACCAATCATATCCCAAGCTTCCTTCTCCATAAAAATGGAATGTAGCAAGACTTGTGTCCACGGATATGGCACAGAAAGGGTTAGGGCTAGAACCCTAAGTAGGCAGAGGCCTAGGATGGCCACTCTGACAAAGATAGGCAAAGTGGCAGGGAGGAGAGAAGGCAGTACTAATGACAGGCAGTGTTTTGTGCCTTTAGCGAAATGGGAAAGGGTTCTTATGCTTGGGTAGTGAATCAGGAAAATTAACACCAACTGCTGCAACAGGCAAACCCAAAATCTCAGTGGTTTGGAATCTACGTCTTGCTGACTTAAATAAATCTGGAGCTCATGAAGACAAAAGTGCATAAAGCCAATGAAAGTCATAACGCAAATCTGGCGGCAGGTGACAGAGGGAGGGGTTATGCCTCCTATAGTGCATAAAATTGTGAAACCAAGAGAATCAATGAAAGTGTACACAGATAACATGGCTCCACAATTCTCTGGGAGAATCAAATGAGATACAATCGGAGAAGGTACTTTGTAGGTACTAGTTAGCTGTTCAAATCATTTTCCTGGGTCTCTGCAGGTTCTCTAGATCTCCTCCACTTGTGGAGCTCTGAGGTGGTACCCAATGCCTCCTGGAAAACCAACTAATTGACATTGAGTTGCTTCCGACTCATGGCGACCCATGTGTGTCAGAGTAGAGCTGTGCTCCATTTTCAGTGGCTGGTTTTTGAGAAGTAGATCGACAGGCCTTTCTTCTGAGGCACCATTGGGTGAACTTGACCCTCCAACCTTTCAGTTAGCAGCCAAGCGTGTTAACTGTTTACACTCAGGGATTCTCCCAAATTCAGGTACTCATAAGGTACATCCCTTCCAGGGGACTGAAATTCAGTCCTTTTGTCTGTACTCCTAACCCATGTAGGACATAGAACATCTGCTCCTAAAGCTGGAGAGCTGGGGGGCAGCTGGCCCAGCAGTGTGGGGGAAGAGGGACCATGCTCCAGCAGCTGCCTTTGTTAGCACCAAATAGGAGACCATCATTTCTGATTTGAGCTGTAACTGTTTAAAGCTGAGTCAAGCGCCTTGTTAACAAGAAAGAACATGAATTGGCATTCCCTTTAGCAGTAAATATTTTCTTAAAAACACAGTCTTCAATTGACAATGAAACCTGGTGCCAGGTCTAGCTACCCTAAAGCACTGCATGGGCTTTTAGGAAATGAACAATAATAGCTGACTCTTCTAACACAACTTCGATCTTCTTCCTCACCATGGACACAGTGTCTGACACAACAGTTGCTCTGGGATGGCCTCACTCATGTCACTACTGGGGTGAATCCCTGGGCCTTGGAGGGTGAGCAGTTAACAGATGAGGACACCAAGGACTCAGAAAGGAGAAATTATTTTCTTAAGGGAACAAAATGATTTGGAGGCAGAGCCAAGCCTGTATCTTGGGAGCCACTACTCATATGACTGATTTATTTCAGCTTGGGAAGGGGCACCAGGGCTGGATGTTGGAAGACTTTCACTGTCTTTCAACCTGGAAAGGTGGTCCATTCATTCTTTCATTTGTTCATTCATTCATCCAATTTCCACCAAAAATCTGTTATAAACTTGCCACGGGGCTAGGCAACTCCCACCTTCCCCTAACACCTTTCTAAAACCCATACTCATCTAACCTTTTAAAAAAATCTTACAGGTCCAGCTTCTACTTCCTCCTGGCCTGGTAACCTCCTGTGGGAGTTTCTGTTTTGATGGGTTCTGTGCACTTTGCCCCAAGGGCAATATAGCTTGGCTCTGCCACTCCAACTACGTGATCCTGAGTGATTAACTTCACAAAACCTGGATTTTCTCATCAGGAAAATGGAGATAATACTATTACCTATTTCATAGGGTGTTGCAAAATAATGAATGCTAAGCGCTTAGCAGTATTTAGCTGGTGCTCAGTAAGGGATAAGCTGTTATAATAATAATAAATAAGTTCATTATTGTTATTAGTCTTACTGTTGTGATGTGAAACAAGTCTCTGGAGGTTTCAGCAAGTGGAACCTTCCCCTCCCTAATTCTGAAAAGTCAAGCTTTCTTTGCTTATGTGCCTAGGTATCTTCTGTGTTTTATAAACAGTAGGAGCCATGATTTAGGGATAATTTGCCAAGTGCTTCTGGGTCTAATGTGCCAGATACTGGAGGTCCATCACTGCATCCATCTTACTCTGCTGGCCCTGACTTCCTTGAGACTTCCTGTGAATACCAGATCTTCAGGAATGTTGCTATCCATGTGGACAGCAGCAAGGAAATAAGGCAGCCCTCCAATGCATAAACTGGTGAAAAACCCACATGCAATGGACATGATTAGTCATCTATGGCAGCATGCGAAGAATTTATTTTGCTGCTTTCTCTTTGCTTCTCCCTCTTTCATATTGGAATGTAAATATGGCTGAGGAGTTGGGAGGCTGGCCTGGGATTTCTAGAGAGCAGGACAGGAAGGTAATCACAAGTTAGTAACAATATGCATATGCATTGGAGAGACTTTTGCCCTCAGTATTTTTCCCTTCTCTAGAAGGGACCCCTACATACAAGGGATGGTTCCCCTTGGACATATCTATGCCCCCATGATCCTGTCCCCTGGTCATGATTGATTGATCCTGACCTAAGCTGGGCCTATCAGACTCTCTGTCCTGAGAACTTGGACAGAACTAAGAGCCACTGTACTCTGGTCAAGCTAGTGGTTGTGCCCTAGAGCTGTTGTCTTCATAGAGGAGCATGTATACCCAGGGAATGTGCAAGATGATCCAGTGGCTTATGGGAAGAAAATCTGAAACTGTCAAATTTTCGTTTTATTAAAAAAGTAGGAAACAAAATAAACTTTCCTCAATGTTTAAGCAGATTGAATAATGCCCTCATTCAGTCCACAAGTCAAAAGGTCACTGTCATGTCTGGTTCATGAAATGTCCTGAGGAAAGAGGGGGAATTCTACAATGCTAAGGAGCTGATGTACCCTCTCCTGTATTTATTTGCTTTCAGTGAAGTGGACCTACATCTCGTATGTGCCCAAGTAAGTGGATTAGTGGAATACATTTATCTAGTTTTAACCAAACCATCATAAAATGGGCATGTGGCTTAAAAAAACTCTTGCAAAAAAAATGTGCAGTACAGATAGTACTACTAATGAAACCACAAGTAATGCTCAAAAAATTATTTTGTAAACTGGTGGATAAAATTGAAAATTTAGTATCACAATCCAGTAAGCGCAGCCAAGGATGCCATTCTTCCAGGCCAAGGGTTCTGGGCTGGTCTTCCTCTGTCCTTTTTCCTTGCCTGTCCTGCCCCCAGATTCATTCTCTGCTCTGCTCTACCCTGAGCTCCAGAATGATCCAAGATGGCACTTATATGAAGTACCACTTGGGCTTCCTTGCTTGCTGGTTGAGTTTGGCCAGTGGACCAGCAAAAAGTAGGAGAGAGAGGTTGGGGTACGTCCTCCCCTGCTTCCTATTTGCTTCAGCCCTACATCTCTGGCAGTAGCTAGACTACCTACTACCCATTGCCATCAAGTCAATTTTGACTCATAGGAACCCCATAGTACAGGGTAGAACTGCCCCATTGGTTTTCCAAGGCTATAAATCTTTACAGAAGCAGAATGCCACATCCTTCTCCCACAGAATGGCTGGTGGGTTCATATTCCTGACCTTTGAGGTAGCAGCCAAGTACTTAGCCACTGCATCACCAGGACTCCTTAGTAGTGGCTGTATCCCTCCATAACTACAGCTCTTGCTAATTTAACCCTCTTCCCTGACTCCAGATCTCAACGGCTGCTGGTAACACTATTTCCTTCTCTTCCCCTTCTAACTAGGCTGGTAATGGCCTCTGGCTATTGCTAGTTTTGGGGTTCCTCACTATCACTTGTTGGTTCCCACACCTCCGTAAATAGTCCTTTGGTTAAAGATTCTTGAGCCGGCTAAGTTACATTTGTTTCCCTGCTAGGAGTCTGATTGATAAAGTATCTCTTTAAGCCATGATGGTCATTAAAGCCAGTGATTATCCAAAGTGCCAACCCAAGATTTAACAAAATAATGAAGAATAATCACTCACATTTCACTTAATAAAGAATACAGTTTTTAGAGAAAGCAAAAAATTATTGACACTATTTTTTTAAAAAATGATTTTCAAAATATTATTTCATCTTTCTCATTTAAAAAAAGTATTTTATACATTTTATAAACTAGCATATTAGTACAGTAGTTTATGAGTATGATTTAAAATAAATAAATACTCGCAAATTGGAAGTGCATGCTAAAAGAATTTTTTTTAACTTATGAGGTGCATCATCAAAAAAACTCAAAGACCTTTGGAGAAAGGATAGCAAGTTTCTGTTGCTGAGTCCCTAGCCTTGCCCTGGCTCTTGCCCTTCCAGAGACTTGGCTTTCTACTTCTTCCTTTGATTCTCTGAACTACCTTTCAATAAACCTCAGCTTTCTCTTATGTTAGCTAACATAGGCTTCTGGTACTTGGTAACCAAAGAACTTTAACCAATATAGATGAAATCTGATCAATTTCTTATGTGCTCCCTGGAGACAGGCTAGGTGAACACCACTACCTTCAGCAGTAATAACCACCATTTATAGAGCACGTTTTTACAGCAGACAAAAGAGACCCCAAAGAAAAATGCTCATCTAAACTTTCCAGAGGAGAGTAACGCATCTTGATCTCTGGGAAAGTCTTCCTGCTATGGGCAGGGATGGCTCATCAGGTGACATTCTGGCCTGGGTGAAAAAACCCTCAGGACTTTTGACCTTTTGGCCAAAATCTCCATCCCCAGGCATTTTGGTCATTGTAAAAGTTTATACCCCACCATACATTAGCATGTACACATTCAGAAATGTATACTTCAGTCTCTTGTGAGTTTGAATATCATGAGTTAGTCTCTAAATATACACTCAACTCCAGGCCACTGACCAGACTTAAGAATAGCTCCATCCTGGAACATCCCCAGACTTATGCACTTTAGGAAGGCCCCTTGGCATCCAGTCTGTCAGTTGCCACCTGACAACACTGAGCCTTATCATCATTGCCTTTCAACCTACAATAGGAACCAGTCAGACCTCAGCTAGGGAAATAGGAAAGCTATCTTAGGAAAGAAGCCCAGACAGCATTACATTCTCCCTAGAGAGTCAAATCTCAAAAGGTTGAAAATATTATGACAGAACTGCCCTTAAGGAAACCTGAATATTTGAGGGCCCAAAATAAAGGAGTCCCATATGTTCAAAGCTAGACTCCAATAAAATAATGAATATTTATTGAGTGCTTATATTCAAGTATTTTGATACAATAATCCAATTTACCTTCATAACAACACTTTGAGCAAGTAATATTGTCATCAGCCCTATTTTATAGGTAAGGGAAGTAAGGCAGAGAGAGGTTAGATCATTCCCAAGGTCACAAAGTAAGTAGTGGAGCTGGGATGTGAACTCAGGAGGTCTGATTGGAAAACCTAAAGTCCCAATCACTACTCAGCCTACCTCTGAGGCAGACTGGGAGACATGGCAACCTCTAGGAGCTTTTAGGGCACAAACCTTGCATAGTCACAAAAAGTGACTCAAGACTCACAACTGTAGGGCACAACATTTCTTACCAATAGAATGTTCATTAATCTAGACTTGTAAATGGAGGAAGTGACTTGCTAATGCAGGAAGTGACTTGTTAACGGACTTCTAAATAGAGAAAGGAACTTGTTAACGGACAAGGTTATTAGCCTGATAAAGAGTTTCACAAGCTGAAAGAAGACAAAAGAGAGGTGCAAAGCAGAGGAGGCCTACTGGGACAGCTGAAGAGCTTGGGCCTCTGAGCAGCATTATTGAGGGCCTTCCGAGGGCCTCCTAGGCTCAAACTGCAGGAGCAGAAACCAAGGGCTAGACATTCTCCTTTGCCCTGCTGCCCAGGTGTATAAGTCACAGGGAGTTGAAAAGGGATGGATGTCTGGAATCTAATGATTTGAGTTTTACTTTTCATTCTCTACTTACTTACTAGTTACTAGTTAGTGACCTAATCTCACTGAGTCAGTTTGCTCATAAACATCTCCCTTAGGTGGCTACAATATGGATTTAATGAGTTAAAAAAAAAAAATAGACATAAAATGCCTGGCTCATAGAACGTGCTCAAACAATGGTAGTTCCCTTTCCATATCTTCTCTTGCCTATCTGTATAGTAACCTAGAAGAAAATCTGTTTAAACCCGTTGCCATAGAGTCAATTCTGACACATAGAGAACCTAGAAGACGAGGGGAATTAAGAGGTCATTTGCTGCTTATCTAGAGCTACAAGGAAAAACTCTTACCAGATACCTCCAGTTGGCTGCTGTTTTGTCTAACGAAGAACTTCGCATCAAACAAGACCCCACCAGGCATCTCAGGATAAGAGAGGATAAGGTTCCATCAAGTGGAAAAGCCAGGAGCTAGGGTGCCCACCTTCACGGAACTCACCTGTGACAGGCCCTGCAGCCTCAACTCTCCGACTCACACTAGGGCATGGCCTAAGTCTCACTAGGTTCATCACCAGAGGGACCAGCTTTCAACAGGACTTGGACAAGGACCTTCCTTTGGCACTATAAGGAGGACGATGCTTCTTCCCCATAACTGATTGTTTCCTTCCGTGTGAAAGGAGCCCCAAGAGAGTAATACTTTTGGATTCACTTCAGGGGAATGGCTTACGTGACTGGTGAGCTCTGAGAAATGTTAACAGGAATAGCTCAGCCCTCTTCTTCTTCCCTTTCTCTTAGGAATGAGCTGCCTACAGAAAACACACTGTTCTACTCCTCTCCATGCTCTAAGACTTAAAGGGGGTTGCCTTCATGGGGGAGGGGAGGAACTACATGGGGCTGGGAATAAGTCTGCTTAATTCAATATTAGAAAGCCTACCTGCCTGCCTGTACACTTCCAATACTAGCTTTATCAGTCATTAGGATTATATTAGACTCTGAATTCTCGGAAAGTCTCAGAACTTAAGTGAAGGAAGGGGGTGTTACTTATTGGGCCTCCTGAAAGACCCCACCGGGCACCAACAGGCAATCATCTAGAGAATAAGCCTATCACTCTCCTTGGGGCATTAATGGAGGTGAGACTAGGACCATGAATTACAGATGGTCAGAGCCTCAAACCCAGTGCAGAAATCTCTTTGATGGAATCTCTGGAAGGGGGCAGACATGGCCCAGAAATAATAATAACTAACGTTTACTGGGAGCTAAGAACAGGCACTGGGCTAATGAATTTCGCCCTGTGAAGTAGGTGCTATCATTATCTCCATTTTACAGGAGAGGAAACTGAGATTCAGAGAGATGAAGTGCAGCTTGAGGTAATACAGAGACACAGTCACTCCAGCAGTTGCTCCTTCCACCAGGGCATCAGCTCCCCATTGTATTAATGAGGGAAAAGATGGACAACATTGAGCCCACCTCTGGACTCACAATCCAGTGTTCTTTTGATCACACCGATATGAGCAAACCATGTCAAGGGTGTCTTCAGGCTTTCTTCTTCTGAAGAACCAGGAACCCTGGGCTCTCTGGAAACAGCTCCTTTGTTCTCCTGTCAGCAGTAGAACTCCCTGTGGCCTCTGTATGTCCCTTCCTTTGGCAGTCACCATGTCTTCTGTGTATGACTCATTCTCTCTCACCAGCCCACAGATCACTAGCTTTTCCTTGGTTTCACTGGGATGGCTCAGTTCCCTCCAAACCATGCACACACTGATCTCCCTGTCCATAAAATCCCAATTTCCACCAAGTCCTCTGCACAGCACCCTCACAATTTTTGTCATGTTGTGTGTGGCACCTATATCTTTAATTAATTTTTTAAAATCTAACTAGCGCTGGGCCAAAAAGCCAAGGTTGAAAGCCCAGCTCTGCCATTTACTAGCTTTGTGTTGTGTTTCTGAGCAAGTTCTTTATTCTCTGTATGTCTCAATTTTCTCAACTGTATAATAGGGTTGTTACAAAGGTACCTATTTCAGAGACACCTACCTCAAAGGGTTGCTCTGAGTACTAAATGAAGTACTGCAGGTAAAGCATTAGAGAGCACTTAAGCACACCGTAAGCACTCAGTAAGTCTTAGCTACTATTGTCATTATTTTTATTTAAAAGGAAAATTTTATATCTCTACCGTAAATGGCAAAATCAGTACCACTTGCCACAAATAGAGTTATTATAAAAATAAATGAAACGAAAACAGTATTAAATTCTAGCTGTTGCCTGCCAAGGGCTCCATGCCTAAGGCCTGCTCTCGTTTTGTCAAAAAGGGAGACAAGCAAGTGTCAGAAAGATGGTAAAGACACACTCTGCTCAAACTAAGGTGACCAACTCATCTCGGTTTGCCCAGGACTTCCAGTTTTAGCACTGAAGTCCTGTGTCACTCCTCATTCCCGGGGAAACCAGCATAGTTGTCACCCTACTTCATTGGAAACTTTCTCTTTGGTCAGAAAGACTGAAAAGATTTTAAAAAAGGAGAATAACGTTCTCATGATATGATTTCATGCACTTAAGGCGGAGGTAGTACTGTACTTAAAATCATCTTGCAGAATAAGCCCCCACCTTGGGAAATATCTCACAAGCCCAGCTCTGAGAGCTGAGCTTCCAAACATCATAAACGTATGTAAAAGCCACCCCATGGTATGCGCCACTGAGAGAATGCATTTACAAAATGACCAATGAGAGGAGCACTGAGTAAACTGTCATACAGCTAAAATGACTCTATATTACATAACCATTGAAAAAATCTTATTTTTGAGGTATATTTCATGATATATAAAAGGGTGGCACAGGACCGGGTGGTGTTTTGTTCTGTTTCTTGTACATAGGGTCGCTATGAGTCGGAACTCACTCGACAGCAACTAACAATGACAGTAACAAAAGGATCCTGATAGAATGTTCAGTTAAAAAAAAAAAAGCAGACTACAAAATCATCATGCAATAAGACCCTAGTTTTATAAAATATAGAGAAATATAAAGACAGGGAAGAAACCTACCATAATATCAACAATACTTATTTCTGAGTGATGGAATTACGGAGGAATTTTTATTTCTGTATTTTCTTATTTATACTCATTTCTGTATTTTCCAAGAAATTTTAACAAGAAACGTACATTACTTTTACTGCTAGAATAAAGTGCGTAAAAATCATAAATTAAAAATTATTAGGAAATTTGTACACCAATATTCATTGCAGCATTATTCATAACACCCAAAGGTAGAAACAAGAGTCCATGAACAGATAAACGGATAAACAAAATGTACTATATACATGGAGTGGAATTTTATTCTACCATAAAAAGAAACAAAGTTTTGATACATGCTGAATGGATGAGCCTTGAAAACATTATGCTGAGTGAAATAAGCCAGACACAAAAAGAACAAATATCATATGATCCCATTTATATGCAATATCTAGAATAGACAAAGGCACAGAGACAGAAGGTAGGCTGGTGGTTACCACGGGCTGGGGGAAGAGGAGAATGAAGAATTAATGCTTCATAGGAACAGGCTTTCTGTTTGAGGTGATGAAAAAGTATGGAAACAAGAAGTGGTGATAGTTGTACAACATTGCAAATGTGATTAATGCCACTGGATTTTATACTTGAAAATGGTTAAAATGGCAAATTTCATGTTGTATATATTTTACCACAATAAAAACAAAATTAACAGGAAAAAAGTAACCAAAGTGGATTAATCCCAGCTTCGGTAAACAGTTTTTTATATGTGGCCACCTAGGAGGGAAGATTTTCTGACTGCCTGACTGATTCCCACTTTCCTTCTCCCCAGGAGAAGGCCCTGGCAAAGAAGGCAGGATCGTCCAAAGTTGTGGGCGCATGTTGCCTCTGCTAAGGCTCTGGGCCTGAAGGGCGCATCCAGTGAGGCTGCCCTGGGTTCTTGCCTGAACTCCGGGTCTGACCTCCAACGTCCATGGGACAAACTTAGAATTCTCTTTTCTTGACTTTCTCATCATTTGGACTGTGACCCTGGGACCTGGGTTACTAACTAGAGGCAGAAGGGCACCTAATGTAGTAAACACTACCTATGGACCTAGGTGGTCAGAGGTGGGATGCACACTTAGCAGCTGTGTGCCTTTGGGTATGTTGCTTCACCTCATTGAGCAGCTGTGTCCTTATTTCTAACCAAACCAAACCAAACTGTTGCCATTGAGTTGATTCCAACTCATAGCGACCCCATAGGACAGAGGAGAACTGCCCCATAGGGTTTCCAAGATGAAGCTGGTGGATTTGAACTGCTGACCTTTGGGTTAGCTGTTGAGCTCTTAACCAGTGTGCCACCAGGACTCCTCATCTCTAACATGAGAATTAAATAGTGCATGTAGCACAGATCCTGGTGCAAGGTAGGAGCTCAGGTAGTATCGATTTCCTTTCCTTTTACATGTAGCACATATACTGTATGCATGTACATTGCACACCTGTACACACATATCCATTATATACATATAACATATATGTATCTTTTAGATATACTACATGAGAACCACTTCTCCATATCCCTCCCCCCAACTCAAATAACTTCCCAAGGGGCAGGGGCAGAGTCTGGGGGGCTCCAAGCTCTCTCCTCCCATCTATCCAGGCCTCTGCTCCTCCTTTTTCAGCAAACAGGATTCCTCTGCTGACTGCCAAGTCCTAGGAAAGACAGATGAGGGGCAACCCAGTGGCTCTATGGGCCTACCCAGGAGAGGCGGTGGGGTGGGGAGGGGATGGCGAACTTGAGATTCCCACTTTGAATCCTGTCAAGCCAAATCGGAAGAATCTGATCATCTGGTACACATATATAATAAACCCAAGGCCTCGTTAAGCCACAGCACACTTTATAAACATTATGTCCGTTTATTCATTCAAAATAACTAATCTTGAGCATTTACTACACTCCCTTTATCATGCTGGGCACTGGGCACACAGTGAATGAGATGAGGTCCCTGCCCCCCAGGACTCAGTCTCTACTTGTGCTGGAGTGTGGGGTGCATTCATCCACCTTCATTACCAAAGCTCAGAGGAAAGAGACAGGGATTGTTTGGGAAGCTGAGGATCCCTATTATGTGTGGTTCAGCCCACCAGGCAAGGAACCTGGCTTCCTCTCACAGAGACTCACAGAACTTACCATGCTGCAAGTGTGAGCCCATTGGCCTCCCTGGGAATTTAGGATCAAGAAGATGTTACACACCCCTAACTGTCCTCACCCAAGATACTATTTAAATCCCCTGCTCTGACAGTTGGTGGCTCGGTGATCTTGGGCAAGTCATTTAATGTGCCTGAATGCTGGTGTAAATGTTGCCTGTAAATCTGAGGTGAAGGTACACATGTATAGGATTGCTGTAAGGAGCACATGAAATCATGTACAGAGAGCCTTAGGCACACAGTGTTGGAACAGTTTTTTCCCCCCCTCCTCCCCGCCCTCTCAGAAAGGGTACTGACTGGACACCAGCAGAGCATAGTGGTTAAGGGCAAAGACTCCACAGATGGGTTATTCGGGTCAAATGCTAGCTCCTCCTTTCACCAGCTGTGTGACCGTTCTGCACTAAAATGTCCCCATCTACAAATGTGGGTGGTAACAATAATCCTTGTTTTGTATGGTAGTACAGTAGTGAGTGAATTGCTATATATGAAGGGCTTAGAACAGTGTCTGACACATAATGAGAACTACATAAGAGTCTGATTCCCCTTCCCGCCCCCAGGAAAACATGTGTATGGGGACAATTGATCATGTTGTCACAATTAGCACATAGTTATACCTCCTAGATGATTTTACAGGGCAAGCGAGCAAGAAATTTCTCTTCCAATAAATGCCCGACTTACTACCAAGCATAGAGGAAGGTACATCAGATGTGAATCCAAAAAGCCACCCCAATACACATGCACGCACATATCACTGAACCATGGAACAAACAAACATGACAACTGAATTGTCCATTCAGTTAAAAATCATAAGACACTATTCAAGGCAGGCATGTAACCTCACCTTCAAAGCTGTGTTGAGGGGCAGGAGCAATACAGACCTGGGTTGGAGCTCTAGCATGCTCCTTCTGACCTTAGGCAAGTCACTTAATGGGAGCATTCTCCTTTATAAGTGAGAGGCAAGTATGGCTCTACCTGCCTTACTGGCATGTCATAAGGATCAAGGAGCCTCTGCTTGTCTGCCCTAGTTGGGACAACAATCAGGTCTTGACTCCCTAATGCTCTCCCAGCCTGACAGTCCTAGGCAACTTCCTTCTTTTTCCTGCAAGAGACTCAGGCAAGCCCTGGGACCACTTTAATTTCCCCAATAACCTGCCCCAAGAGTGTCGAGAACAGCAGCTGCTGAACTCTGGGGGGCTGGTGCACTGGCCAGGGGTCTCAGACCCTGTGGTGCTGTTTACGCAAACTTCAGAGCCTTTCTGGGCTTTTAAAACTGTTTACTGGGCAGGAGGAAGCAAGACAGCTGGTGCCTCTCTCTGGCCTGTGGTTTCCACCGGCCTTTCCTTTGGAGAAAGCCAACCTGAGTGTGGGTCACTCTGGAAACAGTTTCACCACAGAGCCTCTGAGGGTGAGCCGCACTTAGGGCACAGGCCAAGGCTCATGTACCCCTCTAGAGAGCAGGTAAATGGCACAGGCTGGCAAAGCTGGAGACAGAAGGAGAGTTGAGGACAGAGCATAAAAATGGGGTCTGAACCCAGAACACAGGATAGACAGGGCAGGAACAGGGGCAGGGGCAGGATCAAGGATGGAGACAAGGATGGGGGGGGACAGGGTTCAAGGCAGGGGGCAGATGGGGACAGAGACAGGTACAGAGTGAACACAGAGGAGGGCTGGGGAAGGGGTAGCAAGCGGTCGGGAGAAAACCAAGTATTCTGAGACCCCTCTTACCCCAGAGGGGCTCACAGGAAAGCTAGGAGTAGGGATCTCCAGTCATAATCCACCTTTTCACCCTAACCTGTGCATGCTTCCCAACAGCTAGCAAAAGGAGCATGATTTAGTTAAGATTGACAAGATTCACTTTTACTTACAAATTAAAACAGCAGTAATAAAAATACTCAAACTGGAATGCCACCCAACAAAGCCAACTCCCCTGGAAAGTTAAAGTTAAGCACCCCATCCCAGCACCCTGTACCTTTAAGGAGAAGGGTTCCCTCTGCTTCCCCACTGAAGAGGCAGGTTATTCTCCGATATAGCAATTACTTACCTAAAATTGAGTTATTCCCCTTTCCTCCTCTGGCCAGCCTCTCTTCACTCTGGGGAGCTTTTACCATTTAAGGTCAATGTTACATCTGGCTCTGGAGCTGAGAAGCCTCTCTCTGGCTGTTGAGTCTCGGCCGCCCGCCTCCTCGAGAGGGGCTGGGACTTAGAGCAGCAAGTTCCTCAGGGAGCCCCCTCTAGTCAGGCTCAGGGGGCTAATGGAAGGGGAAACCAACCCGACTGGCCTCAGGGCTCAGGGTAGGCTGCATCTTCGAGACAGCAACTTGCCCTGGGTCTCTCCCATGGGCACCCACATGGCAGATGGCAGTGCCCATGGGCAGCAGCTCATGCCGCTGGTCACTGTCTCTGGCCAGGCAGGGATGAAAAAGACTCTGCAGATCCAGTTCCCAGCCTGGAATCTCCAGCAAGCATGTGAGCCTGGACAGGACCCTGGCCCAGTGCCAGGAGAAACTGGGAACATTTCCTGTCTTGGGGAGCTGGGGGCGGAGGCTGCTCCCACCTTAAACCCTTGGTATTACCAGAGGGAAGGGCCTGGAAGATTCAGCTAATCCAAGATCTGGCAGCGGCCCCAGGCGCTGCAACTCCTGCTCCTTTACTGAACAGCCAGTGGTTTTAACGCTGCAGAGCCTCAGTCTCCTCATCTAGATAGTGGGAATAACAGTGATAATACCTAACTCAACAGGGCTGGTGATAGTATTAAATGAGACGACATGGGAGTGACTAGCACAATGCCAGCATCTCTTCATCTCTTAAGTGCTTCCTGCCCCTGCCCAGACACAGGTGAGGAAGGGCTGCGTCTCTCCTGCCAGTCCACACTCTATCCATACTTGTTCCTCACCCACCTCAGGGGCAGTGCCCACCTGGGACCAAGATCATAGAGTTCCAGTCTCAGGGCAAGCCTCATGGGGTTCCAGCCACCCTCTGGGGTTAGCGGCTTTACAGAACAGCCCCGGACAAAGTGCCAGATAAAGTATAGGCTGCCCCACTAAATTTGAATTTCAGATAAACAACAAATGCCTTTTAAGTACAAGTATGTTCCATGCAATATTTAGGACATAAGAAAAAAAAAAAACCTAAACCCGCTGCTGTTGAGTCAATTCCAGCTCAAAGCGACCCTTTGGACAGAGTAAAGCTGCCTGATAGGGTTTCCAAGGAGCAGTTGGTGGATTCCAACTGCTGACATTTTGGTTAGCAGCCGAGCTCTTAACCACTGTGCCACCAGGGCTCCATTTGGGACATACTTACACTAAAAAAAAAAATTTGTATGGGACATACTTATACCACACTCAAATGTTTACTGGAACATAAGCTAGAATGTAGGCTCATGAGAGCCGGGATTTGTATTTATTTCATTCACTGCTGGGTCCCCAGTGCCTAAAAGAGTGCCTGGCACAGAGCTGGTACCTAATAAATATCTATTGAATAAATGGGCCATTGTGCAACTTTGTTTAAAATGGTTCTACACGTAACCTGTTTACATATATTCAAAGACTATTGACTCTTAACTGGAGAGCAGGGGAGAGGAAATCACTGCTTGTTAGGAGAGAGATTCTTTAGGGAGTGGAGTGCATGCTGTCTGTTGTATTAACGAATACTTGGTTCTTTTTCATAGATGAAACCTGAGGAGGCTGTCCTAGGTACTAGTCACGCTTTCGCTCAGATGTCCTCACCTGTCCGTCTGCTGGGTACAGACAGTCGCCAATAAAGCTGTATAACAGTAATGAAGAGAATTGCAGTCTAGGGACTAGAAGGAATTTACCAAACTCTTTAGCATTGTTTCTCCAACTTCAGTGTGCATTTAGAATCCAGGAGTATGAAGCTCCCTGGACCCCTCTCAGAAATTCTAATTCATGAATCTGAAATGGCACCCAAGAATCTGCATTTTAATCAAGGACTTCAGATTCTTAAGTAGGTAGCTCCAGTGACCCTACTTTGAGAAATGTTTTCCAAAGGTTGATCTTGAGAAATCAGCACAGTTGTTAAGGAAGCCAGAGGCTGGAAGAGAGCCTAGGGCTACGCATGCTTGTGAGTGAATACATGTCTTTTTGTGTGTGTGTGCGTGTGTGTGTACAAAAAAATCGTATATCAAGCACCTACTATATTCCAAGCACTGTATTATATGTTTTACAGAAAAGCATGTTTGTATCCTCACAAGTGCCCTATGAAATAGAAGTATTATACTTTTCCTTCAAAAAGGAAACTGAGGCTCTAAGAGATAAATGACTTGCCTGATGTTTCACAGCTCAGTGCCGCAGCATAGATGTGAATTTAGGTATGTTGGCATAGTGTCTCATCTTCAGCCAGAGTTTCCTAAACTGAATTTCATGGATGGCTTGGGGTAGGGTTGGTCTCTGAGCTGTCTGAAATTGTATGCAAAACAGCGTGATTTGTGTTCCTCTCTGATAGAGGCCCATAGCTTTTATCAGTCTCACAAAGGGCTTACCAAAATAATTTTTTTTTAAATCACTGAGTTAACACAGAATTCATTAAAACACATTGCTGGTGGGTGTGTAAAACAGAACAAGCTCTATAGAGGACAATTTGGCACTATTAAGATTATAAAGTTCGTATCCTTTGACCCAATTCCACTTCTAGGAATTACTCTACAAACACACTCCCACACTTGGAAAATGACAAATGAATAAGATTATTCATTGCAGCATTGTTTATAAAGGCAAAAGGATTGGGAACAACATAAATGTCCATCAGTTGGGGGCCACAAAAATGGATGGGTGCAGCCGTAACAAAGGATGAGAAAGCTCTTTGGGCACTGATATGAAAAGCCTCCAAGAAATATTGTTAAGTGAAAAAAATTACAGAACAGAATCTATCAAATGCTACCATTTGAGTGAAAAAAGAAATATATATATATATATATATATGTAAGGAGCCCTGGTGGCGCAGTGGTTAAAACACTCGGCTGCGAACTGAAAGGTCAGAGGTTCGAACCCACCAGTGGCTCTGTGGGAGAAAGATGTGGTAGTCTGCTTCCATAAAGATTAAGCCTTTGAAATCATATCGGGCAGTTCTAATTTGTCCTATAGGGTCACTATGAGTCAGAATTGACAACGGCAATGGATACATATAGAAACATACTTATATTCATGCATACACACAGATACATATGTGTGTAGGCACAATCTCACTAAAATTAGCACAAGATTGAATAACATTAACATTAAATGCCCATGGGAGGGGAATTAAGTGGCTGGGACAAACACTATCTACTGAAAACCTTTTTATATATTTAAAATTTTGAACCATCTGAATGAGTTATGTGTTTACATTTATAAATGATAGTAAAACAAAAGCATTGCCATGAACAGGTATTTAATCAATTCACCTTCCAGCACTGCTTCCTCCAAGAGTTGAAGTGTATTGGCTTGAGCCTGACTAAAAGTAATTTTTTTTTAACTTTTAATTTTGAGAGTAATTACTGATTCACAAGAAGTTGCAAGAATAGTACAATGAATTCCAGGTATCCTTCACCCAGCTTCCCGCAATGGTGGCATGTTAAATTGCTGTAATACAACACCAAAACCAGGAAGCTGACATTGGTATATCACTGTTAACTAGACTACAAATCTCATTCTAAAGGTTAGTTTTTTAAATATAACCTTCTCATAGCTTATTCAGTCAAAAAGTGTTTATTGAGCACCTTTAGTGTGCTAGACATAGTGCTGGACAATGGAGATGTGGAAGGGACATCTAAGACCCATCCTCAGACCTGTCCCTGCCTCCATGGTACATAGACTAGTGAAGGCGACCTGTTACTCCAGCGGGAATAGCGTCATAGAGGCCCGGGACCCAGTAATGCACGACGAGTACTGACCACAGCTCTAAAAAAGGAACTGTGTCCCTTGCTGTCCTGGTCATGGAGCTTCACAGCTTGCCTGAAAGCTGACTTTTAATCCTTAAAAGAGCATGAGCAATTACTCGGGCTATATTTATCCTTGTTCCTGGAGCCACACAGGGATTTGGCCTCGCTGTACCAAAATCTTCAGCTCATCACTCTTTCCCATTGGAGACAATCCTGTGTCCTTAGCATAAAAGCCATGGGCCTGTGGAGGTTCACTGGCATACAGCTCGGGAAGGCTCTCCTGACAGACCATCTGACCCAAGGCCAAGGAAGAAGTTTAAAAGTCCCAGGCAAAACACATATCCTAGGACAAAGGGAAGCCAAGTAAAGAGAAGTAGCTTCCTGCCAAAAACACTGCCAGCTCTGGGATTGATTGCTAGGATGAACTCACTGGGAGTTTTGACTTTCCTGTCCCTTTTAGACTCAGGGACTCTGTATATGTCCAGCACCAAGTAGGCCCTGGATGAGTAAGTGCAAAAATAAATGGCCAAATCAGCAGGAGCTACATCCAGGCAACAATGACAGCTGTCATTTCCTGAGCACGGTGCTCGGCACTGTGCCAGCCACTTTACATATATGGTCTCATTCTGTCCTCACCAAACCCATGTGATGTTAGGCTTTCACCTCCATGGCACAGATGAAGAAACTAAGACTTGGACAGGTGAAGGATCTTGTCATTGTCTTGCAGTTTTTAAACAGGTCTTTCTGACTCTGATGTACTGTGGTGTCTGGTTGAAGATAGCAGACTTCTCTCCCTCCCATGATCTCATTAAAGTGATAGCAAAGGACTGTTTTAAAACGAATAAGTCCTTAGCCACAAACAGAATAGGAGGAAACCACGAGTGAACACATTTCTAAAGCTGGCAAGAGGATGGAGGAGTAATATTCATGAAGCAGGGAAAAGGAGGCCTCAGCCTAGCCCTAGATGACTCACAAAGAAAACCAAGAAGGAAATTCATCCACTCTGATGCCCTGAGAGGCTCTGGGCTTGAGAAGCCAAGCATATAGGGATGTATTAAAAGTTTATGGACGGAAGAAGAGGAGAAAAAAGAGCTAACTCAAGTAATTTTTGTACCCAGCATTTAGACTAGATGCCCTCAGGCTAAAGTCACAAAGCACTGTAAACAAATATTGAATAGGTTTCTTTTTCATAGACAAGGCTAGCAATTCTGAAAATACTTTCTGTGTATTCTAGGATTGAGCAAATTAGTAAATAAATTATGGATAATGAAAGTCAAGTTTCTCACTGTCAGAGGGAGTTACAAACATCGAAAAGGGTAGAAATAGAATGAGTCATGCAGTCTTGCATTTAAATTGTAGATACTGGAGTGAACTAGATGCACAGATACATAAATACACCAATATAGATGTATGTGGGTGTGTATATGTAAACATAAACATGTACACGTATTTATATTTAGATACCTACATACATGTACGTTTGTGTACACAGACATACATCTATTTCCTAACTCTGTCCGCTGGGAGAGCCTGGAAGTAATGAAGCCCCAGTAGCAATGAGGGCATTTAGCCCCCAGATCTTGGTTTATAAATACCATTCTCCAATAAAAGGAACCAGGGCTTCTTGGAGAAATGAATGATTCTAGGCTGGGACAGGGAAAGTACAAGATGACCCTGGAACACCTTATTGTGTAAGAAAGTAAGGAAGTGCTTCAAGGATGATGGAGACATGTCAAAAGGGCACAGGAGCCACTTGAAAAAGCTCCCATTGGCCAAATCTGAGACAACATAAGCATCAAAATTACAAATGATGTTAAAGAATTATAACCCACTCTTTTTTTTTTTTAGATAAAATAAGAATCTATGAGTCCATACTGACATAAACAAATAAAAGAAGAGAAGGAAAAGCTCTTCCTTGTAATAAATGTAGAAGAATGATGGAATTAGAAAAATTACCATTTTGCAACCATTGTACTTAATAATTGATTTAGGCAAAAATAACCAATAGATGCTAAAACTTACGGCTTCAAGTTTAAGGAATAACAGGATATTCACATAGTCTCAGAATATCTCCCCACAAAATATCTCCCTGTCTTAGTTATTTGTTGCTGCTCTAACAGAAACACCACAAGTGGACAGCTTTGACAAAGAGAAATTTATTTTTTCACAGTTTAGGAGACTAGAAGTCCGAATTCAGGGTGCCAGCTTCAGAGGAAGCTCTCTCTGTTGGCTCTGGGGCAAGGTCCTTGTCATAAATCTTCCCCTGTTCGAGGAGCTTCTCAGCACAGAGACCCCAGGTGCAAAGAACGTGCTATGCTCTCGGTACTTCTTTCTTGATGGTATGAGGTCCCCCTGTCTCTCTGCTCACTTCTCTCTTTTATAACTCAAAAGAAATTGGCTTAAAACACAATCTAATCTTATAGACTGAGTCCTGTTTCATTAACATAACTGTTGCTAATCCCATCTCATTAATATCATGGATATAGGATTTACAACACAGGAAAATCATATCAAATGACAAAACGGTAGACAATCACCCTATACTGGGAATCATGGCCTAGCCAAGCTGACAGATATTTTGGGGGGGACACAATTCAATCCATGACACTCCCCTTTAATCATAAAGAGGGAAAATAGTAACTTTACAGTGAAGAAACCTGACAGATACCACCATAGCCAAGTGAACAAAATTAACATAACAGTAAGGGGACAAATTGTACCTCCTGAAGGGATGCAATAAGAATACAGCTTCACTTCTGTGACATTCTTGCTAAAGATGCACAATCTGAATCAAATCATAAGGAAACATCAGACAAACCCAAATCTAACAAAATAACTGGCCTGTACTCTTCAACAATGTCAATGTTGTGAAAGACAAAGATCAAGGAGCTGTTCGAAATGTAAGAAGAAAAAAGAGATTGTAACAACTAATTGCAACAAATGACCCAGGTCTTCTTTTGCTTTAAAAGTCATGACTGGGACAATTGGCAAAATCTGAAGAACACCTGAAAGAGGCCGGAATCGACTCGACAGCAATGGGTAGACTGTGAGAGAATAAATTTATCTTAGTTAAAGTCACCCACTGGTGGTATTTCTGTGACAGCAGCACTAGATAACTAACACAGCTCACCTGTAACCTGGGCTTACCCACATCCATTAGAGTTTTCCATGGCTCACATATAAAATGATATTTGTTCTGCACACAGGGGTAAATTGAAAAGGCTGTTCATGACTACCAGTGGTCAGTTAGGGATTCTGGTGGCCCCAGACCCCACCAACATACCACTTCAGCTTAACTGTACCCCATTCATAGACACCCCCCTGCCCCAGAATGCTGGAGCACACCAAAGAGAAACTCAGCATTAGACACTTGCCACTTGGTGTTAGGATTTGTCTGCTTCCCCTACTTGGTTGTGAGGTCCTCAAAGACAAGGACCTGGGTGGTGCACCTCTGCAATAGTAACAACAGCCAATGACAACAATGATACATTGAGCATCTACTTTGTACTAGGCACAGTACTGAGCCCCTCATGTGGATAATGTCATTCAATCCTTAATAAACACCATGAAGTAGACATATTATCAGTATCAACTGCATCCCACCCTAAATATGGTGAAACGGAGGCTTAGGATGCTAAGTAACTTGGCCAAGGTTACCAGCTGTCAGAAGGCAAGCCTGGATTTTAATTCAGTCAGTTGACTCCAGAGCCAGCACCCAAAACCACTACCCCTACTGTCTCCTTGTACTATGGCCCAGTACCTAGGTTGGGGGCTATTCCAAAAACATTGGCTGAATTGAGCAGGGAAAAATGAAAGAACCAGTGGTGGAAGGCTGGGGAGACCGGGTCTAGGTCTTTAAGGAGAGATTTTGAAATAGGCTGTTCAGCCATATTGAAAACCACAATCAACACCCCTTCCCCCTCTCTTTGTCTTGCTAACCACAAGCTTGTTTTGAGCAGGAAGTCGCAGCAGGTAGTGGCTCTGTCCACTGACTAGCCCTAGCTACACCTTGAACCATGCACAGGTTGAAATCACATCCTTCAACTTACCCCCCCCCCACCCGGCCCCCAAATATAGGCATGGGAGGGCTAAAGGCAGAAAGTTCCAGGTACCAAACCCAACTCCCTGACACCGTTGGAAACAAAAAGCTCCCCAGTCCCCTAGTCAGCGAGCACATGACCTTATGGTCACTAGACCCCACGTGCTCCTTGTATGTGCAGACAATAAACTTGCCACTTTCTGTTTCCATTGCAATCAGTGTCCGTCTTATTTCAATCGGCTAATAAGACAGGACAAGAACCCGAGTGGCGTTCGGTTGCAATTTGAGCTCACTTATGGATGAGAAAAATGAGTCAATAGTGAGGAGGAGGCTGAAAATGAAGGGAGCATCGAGAACACCAGAAACAGGAAGGGTATGGTCCAGGAATCCAGGATGCTAGGTGCCTCATCCTTGCTAAGAAAGAGGAGAGCCTCCAGCCACAGCCAAATTGGGGACCTCAGTGAATAAAGCCAATGGAATGTGCCTGCTGGGCTGTGCAAGATTCCTAGAGGAGACCACTACCAGGCCTGCTCATGGAACGATACAGCAAAGCTGCGGAAGACTAGAAGATCTAAAAAAGCTCAAGGGAAGAGAGGTCTCTGCAGCCTGGAGTAGTCAAGAAGGGCTTCATGGAGAGTGTGGGAACTCAGCTGGACCTCAGTGATGGACAGAATAGGGAAAGTCAAAGGAGGAAGAAGGAATTCAAGGGTGAGCTCCAGGGGTAATGGGCTGTGCTGGGCCAACATGGCCAGAATGTATGGAGAAAACATTAGGACTTTCCAAATCGCAAAGAATAGAAACCAACTCCAGCTGGCTCAAATGTAAAGGGGGCTTGTGCCAATGACAACTTAAGCCTCATAGAACTCCAGGACAGGAGAAGAAGTACATCCAGACCTCAAAGGAGCAGAAATCTGTTAGGAACTTAGGCCCTTTTCTGGCTATCTGTTTAAGTGTATGTATCTCTCTCTCTTCCACAGTCCATGTGGTCTCTCTCTGCTTCTTTCTGTGTCGCTCTTCCTTTTCCTCTTTACTCTTGCTTTCTCTACACATTCACTTTACTATGTCCCAACATGGCCTCTCAACTCCAGCCCCCCACTCATCCACCCATACAATTACTTGACAACTGTTTTTATGTCTCCTGTTTCAGATGCTCAAAAGAGAGAATCTGCTATTACAAATCTGACAAAGGTCTAATCTCTAAAATCTACAGGAAAACCCAACACTTCTACAACAACAAATAATCAATTAAAAAATGGGCAAAGGAAATGAACAGACACTTTACCAAAGAAGACATTCAAGCAGCTAACAGACATAGGAGGAAATGATCACTATCACTAGCCATTAGAGAAATACAAATCAAAACCACAATGAGATACCATCTCACCCCAGCATTACTGGCCGGAATAAAAAAACAGGAAATAACAAATGTTGGAGAGGCTATTGGGAGATTGGAATTCTTATGCACTGCAAGTGGGAATACAAAATGATACAACCATTTTGGAAAATGATATGGTGCTTCCTTAGAAAGCTAGAAACAGAAATACCATATGATCCAGCAATCCCACTCCCAAGATTTTATCCTAGCAAAATAAGAGTCATCACATGAATAGACATATGCATGCCCATGTTCGTTGCAGCATTGTTCACAATAGCAAAAAGATGGAAACAACCTAGATGTTCATCAACAGATGAATGGATAAATAAAACTACAGTACATACGCACGATGGAGTACTATGCAAAGATAAACAACAATGATGCATCTGTGAAGCATCTCACAACATGGATGAATCTGGAGGGCATCATGCTGAGTGAAAGAAGTCAATCACAAAAGGACGAACATTGTATGAGACCAAAAATAACCAAAACCCTTTGCTGTCAAGTCGATTACAACTCATAGCAACCCTATAGGATAGAGTAGAACTGTCCATAGAGTTTTCAAGGAGTGCCTGATGGATTTGAACTGCCAATCTTTTGGTTAGTAGCCGTAGCTCTTAACCACTGTACCACCAGGGTTCCCTGTATGAGACCACCATTATACTATAAAAATTCATGAAAAGGTTTACACACAAAAAGAAACAATCTTTGATGGTTACGAGGGAGGGGAGGGGTGGGGATGGAAAAATACTAAACAGACAATAGATAAGTGGTAACTTTGGTGAAGGGAAAGACAGTATACGATACTGGGGAAGCCAGCACAACTTGTACAAGGCAAAGTCATGGAAGCTCCACAGATACATCCAAACTCCCTGAGGGACTGAACTTCTAGGCTGAGGGCTTTGTGGACCATGGTCTCAGGAGACATCTAGCTCAATTGCTATAACATAGTTTATAAAGAAAATGTTCTACATTCTAGCTTGGTGAGTAGAGTCTGGGGTCTTGAAAGCCTGTGAGCAGCCAACTAGGATACTCCACTGGTCTTACCCCTTTGGGAGCAAGGGAGAATGAAGAAAACTAAAGATACAAGGGAAAAATTAGTCCAAAGGACTAAAGGACCATAACTACCACAGCTTCCACCAGACTGAGTCCAGCACAACTAGGTGGTACCCGGCTACCACCACTGACTGCTCTGACAGGGATCACAATAGAGGGTCCCAGTCAGAGCTGGAGAAATATGTAGAACAAAATTCTAACTCACAAAAAAAAGACCAGACTTAACTGGCCTGACAGAGACTGGAGAAACCAGTCCCCCAGACACCCTTTCAGCTCAGTAACAAAACCACTCCTGAGGTTCACCCTTCAGCCAAAGATTAGACAGGCCCATAAAATAAAACAAGACTAAAGAGGTAGTTGTTCGGACAGGACAAGGGGATACTGATTGGTTTAAAGTCAGGAAAGGTGTGCATCAGGGCTGTATTCTTTCACCATACCTATTTAATCTGTATGCTGAACAAATAGTACGAGAAGCTGGACTATATGAAAAAGGATGGGGCATCAGGACTGGAGAAGACTCATTAACAACCTGTGTTATGCAGATGACACAACCTTGCTTGCTGAACGTGAAGAGGACTTGAACCACTTACTAATGAAGATCAAAGACCACAGCCTTCAGTATGGACTGCACCTCAACACAAAGAAAACAAAAACCCTCACAACTGGACCAATGAGCAACATCATGATAAATGGAGAAAAGATTGACGTTGTCAAGGATTTCATTTTACTTGGATCCACAATCAACAGCCATGGAAGCAGCAGTCAAGAAATCAAAAGACGCACTGCATTGGGTAAATCTGCGGCAAAGGACCTCTTCAAAGTGTTGAAGAGCAAAGATGTCACCCTGAAGACTAAGGTGCGCCTGACCCAAGCCATGGTATTTTCAATTGCATCATATGCATGTGAAAGCTGGACAGTGAATTAGGAAGACTGAAGAAGAATTGATGCCTTTGAATTGTGGTGTTGGCGAAGAACACTGAATATACCATAGACTGCCAAAAGAACGAACAAATCTGTCTTGGAAGAAGTGCAGCCAGAATGCCTCTTAGAGGCAAGGATGGCAAGGCTGTGTCTTACATACTTTGGACATGTTGTCAGGAGGGATCAGTCCCTGGAGGACATCAGGCTCGGCAGAGTACAGGGTCAGCGGAAAAGAGGAAGACCCTCAACGGGGTGGATTGACACAGTGGCTGAAACAATGAGCTCAAGCATAACAATGATTGTAAGGATGGTGCAGGACCAGGCAGTGTCTCGTTCTGTTGTACATAGGGTCGCTATGAGTCAGATCCGACTCGACGGCACCTAGCAACAACTACAACAAAGGGGCACACCAGCCCAGGGCCAAGGACTAGAAGGCAGGTGGGGACAAGAAATCTGGTAATAGGAAACCCAAGGTTGAGAAGGGAAAGTGTTGACATGTCGTGAGGTTGTTAACCAGTGTCATGAAACAATATGTGTACTGAGGGTTTAATGAGAAGCTCGTTTGTTCTATAAACTTTCATCTAAAGTACAATTAAAAAAAAAAAAAAGTTTAAAAATAAAATGTAGAAAAAAAAGAGAGAGAGACTCTGACCAGCCTAGACTCTGTTCCAGCCAGGCATGTTCAAGCCAAGTCACGGGCTACCTTTGGGGCAGATGTCTCTCTCTGATCAAATAGTCACACCTGGGGCCATCTGATAGAATGGCCCTCTCCAGAGACTGTGGGTAAAACACGCAATACAAGATGTCACAGACTAGGAGTAAGGAAAGGACTTCACATTTGCCAAGCACCAGCTATGAGCCAAGAACTGTGCTAGGTGACCTGTGTCACACCATTTAATGGCTCAGTGAGATGGATTTTATTATCCCCATCTTACAAATGAAGAAACTGAGGCTAATAGAAGTTAAGCAACTTGCCCAAGGTCACAAAGGTAAAAAATGGCTGAGCTTGAATTTAAATCAAGGTCTGTCCAACTCCGAAATTAATTCTTTTTCCTTGGGACCACTCTGCCAGGAAATTGTGAGTATTATAGTTGAAGACAACTTCACAGCAACTAACAACAACAAAGGAGCTTAGTCTAAGAAGACCACAGAGGTCCACCAGTCTTACATCCCATCCCACCTAGAGGTATCTGCTATAATAGACTTTTGTAATATTTTTAAGGCCCCTTATCTCTGAGAATCTAGTAAAAAGCTATGGACCTTCCCTCCAGAAAACATACACATTCACCCACACAATTTGACATGCACATACATGGGATTTACAGACCTCCTAAAGCCTATCTACTGGCTCCCACTTAAGAATCTTTGCTCTGCAGCACCCCTGACTATTGATCATTCACCCCCTACTTGAATGCCTTCAGGGAGAGAGAATTAATCACTTTATATGGCAGACCATTTCAACAATAAAAAGCTCTACGTAACTTCCTCTCCATAGGTTCCCCCTTTTTCCCTGTGGAGAAATGCTGAACCAGTCTTCCTCTTTACCTGGCAGCCCTCCAAATATCTGAAGACAGTGATCACGCTATACCCAAGTCTCTAGCCTAGGCCAAAAACCTGTTTGAACTCTCATCCCATACTTGTTTCTCCTCACTTAGCCAAAGTCCCTCTCACAATGAAATGCCCAGAACAGTATAGGGGACTTTCAGTGTCATGCAACCAGCAGCCTCTTTATTCAGGGGATTTTGATTTCTTATAGCCAAGAAACTAGACCTGTTTGAATTCAACTTACTACTGTGTTAGCGTTTGTAACAGCCATGTCATTACTTGGCTCATAAAAAACTCATGGTCCACTGAGACTTCCAGATCTTTATCACAAGAGTTGAGCCATCCCCACCTTGCTCTCTTCTAAACCATTCTGAGTAATAGCATGGTCTCAGTCTGTTCTTCAAACACAGGGTTTTAACGCTGGTGCCATAACACAACAGATTGTTTATCTCAGAGAAAGGGCCAAATCTTTCTTAGGGTGTCTCTTCTAGCTTCATATAGTTTTTCTTTTGGATGGAAAAGAGGAAGAGATGCAAAACAGAAAAGGATTTTTGAGGTTTGCAAGTTGACATTCCACCATTAGGTTAATGCTAACAAAAGCTCAATTTGACTAATCCTGAGAGGAACTTGATCTCCAGATACACTGGACTTCCTGGTTCAATGCCTGTACCACAAAGCCTTATTCCACAGCCTAGTTTGGTGTTTGTTTTTTTTTTTTTTTTTTAAGACTTTAAAGTTTCAAAGATCACATATTACTTTATAAAGAGCAAGCCCAAAAGTGGTTTACAGGCAGCTTTGTTCAAGTGAAAGCTAACTGAATTAAACAGAACAGTCCCCTTTCAAAGAGACTTTTTTTTAAAGGAAGAAATGCATTTGTTCCTCCTCATCTCCCTGAAGTCTAAACACTGCAGTGCCCCAGAACTGAGTGCTCAGACCTAGATTCTTTTCTATCTATGCTCACTCCCAAGATGATCTTATCCAAGCTCATGGTCTTAAATACCATCTATATACTGAAGACTTTGAAATGTTTTTGCCCAGCCTGGACTCCTCCTCCAAACTCTGAAGTCATATCCCCAACTGCCTACTCAACACTTCTGCCTGGGTGTTCCATAGGCATCTTCAACTTATCACAACCCCCACCCCTATACCAGCCCATTGGTGCTGGATCTTCCTTCCATCTTCTCCATTTCAGTAAATGGCAAGCCCAACCTCTAAATTGCTCAAGCACAAAATCTAAGAGTCATTCTTGATTGCCCTCTTTCTCCCCACCCACCCCACATATAATCTATCAGAAAATTCTGTTGACTCTGCCTTCAAAATCTATCTAGAATCCTACTACTTCTTACCACCTTCACCATTACTACTGTGCTCTAAGCCACTATCATTTTTGACCATGTAATCATCTCAATAGCCTCCTAACTGCTCCCTTGCCCCGACAAGGCAGGTGGGAGAGGGATTCTTTTCATTTATGAATCAAATCACGTCATTCCTCTGCTCATAAACCTCCAATGAATTCCTGTCTCACTCAGTATAAAAGGCCAGTATCTTGTGCATGGCCTAAGAGACCCTACTTAATTTGACCCCGGTCTCTCTGACCTCATTCTGTCTCACTGACCTCCTCATCCTTCCTCCCAGGTCAGGTCTGCCTCTGGGCTTTTGCTCCCATAGTTCCTCTACCTGAAATACTCTTCCTCCAGTTATTATCTGTTGGGCACTCCCTCCATTCTTTTGAGTCAAACATCACTTTATTCAGGGACTCATTCCATGACCATAATCTAAAGCATTATCCTCTACCCTGTGACTCTCTTTCCCCTCTTTTATTCCTTTATAGCAATTATCACTATCTGTTATATATTTGGAAACCCTGGTGGTGTAGTGGTTAAGTACTACGACTGCTAACCAAAGGGTCGGCAGTTTGAATCCAGCGGGCACTTCTTGGTTCTACTCTGTCTTATAGGGTCTCTATGAGTCGGAATCGACTCCACAGCAAAAGGTTTGGTTTTTGCTTTTGTTTTGTTATATATTTGTTTGTTTAATATCTATCCTCTGCCTGTAGTATGTGAAAGCAAGCACTTTGTTTCATCTATTTGTTGTATCCTTGGTGCCTGTGATAGTGCCCAACACATAGGTGAGCACTCAAAATATTTCCTGACTGAATGAATCAATGAATTTATTGAGTACCTACTAACCTACTAAGTGCCATTATAAATCACATTCTACAAATGAATCAACTGAGATTCAAAGATCTTACAGCTGGTGAAAGCCAAGATTTGAACTGAAATCTAAGGAAGAGATCAGTGTTAGATCTGGATGGGGTGTCAGGACTGGACCTCATATTAGAATCTCAAGTGGTATATCTGTTCTTGGGCTTGAGTATGCCTAGTACACTAACCTATTTGTGTAGCCTTGTATATAGCCTTCTGAAAGCCAGCCCACAGGGGCAGTTGGCCTCCTCCTTCTACTTGATAGACTAAGCTCTTGAGGTCCTACATGGCTTGTGGTTTTGGGGGAGTCATGATTGCCTCAGGGCCCAAGCCTATGAGAACATTTCCAGGCTGTTACTTGGCCTTCAAGTCAGACTCCTTTGGCTCCAAGATGTTTCAGGTCCTGGGAAAAATAGCACGAAGACTGCCTTTCCAGGATGATTCCCACTTGACACAGGTTAATCCCTATGTGACCACATGCAGGGACCTATTTCACGCAGGGGTGCCCCTGTCCCACCATGGTGTTCTACCCCGGGCACTTAGTCACTGTCATTTAATCTGAATGTAAATGGTATCCCTTTTTAAGCTATTTGAGTTTAATTCCTCTAAAATTGCACCATGAAACTGTAGTATTTAAAGAATTCTCTCCATAAAGGAAACTATACACATATGAAGCACCCACAGCACCTGGCTTATGGACACATTGATTCTCCAATATTTTCATATCATTCATTCATACAGGCATCCACCAATTCCACAAACATTTTCTGAGGGTCCCCTCCATGGATCAAGCCCCTGTGCTGGGTGCTAACGATCAGGAGTGAATTAGGCATAATCCTGGCCTCAAGAGTTTACAGTCTAGCACTGTTGCAGGCACCACAGATACTCAACAGTAAACAAAACAAAGTCCTGCTTTCACATTCTAGGGGAAACATCATCAATCAATCATCATTATCATAGCTGACATTTATATAGTACTTTCTAGGTGTTAGGTACTATTCTAAGCATTTTTATATATGAACTGGTTTCATCCTCATGATAACTCTAAGGTAAATACTATTCTTATCCCCGTTTTACAGGTGAGGAAACCGAGGTCCAGCAATGTTATATAATTTGCCCATACTCACATAAGTGGCAAAGTTAGGATTTGAATTCAGGCAACCTAGCTCTGGAATCCACACTCTCTTCCACTTTATGGTACATCCAAAAACTAAACATAATAACCTATACTGACAACAGCTATGGGAAGAAAGATTTTCAGAACAACACAGGCCCTAGAATGATTGGTGGTTGCAATCCAATGAAAGAGTCACAAACATTTAGGAAAACCACTCAGCCTTTCAGCTTCTGAGTAGCACCTTTTGAAAACATCTGCCCCAAAGTGCTAAAGATGAACATCTTGGGTATTGTATCAGTCAGAGTTCTCCAGAGAAACATAACCAATAGGATCTCTATGTATCTATGTCTATCTGTATCTATGGAGCCCTGGTGGCACAGTGGTTAGGAGCTACAGCTGCTAAACAAAAGGTCAGCAGTTTGAATCTACCAACCACTCCTTGGAAACCCTATGGGGGCAGTTCTACCATGTCCTATAGCATCTCGACTCGACAGTAACAGGTTTGGTTTTTGTTTTTGTTTTGGTATCTATATCTATATAGGAAACTCTGGTGGAGTAGTGGTTAAGAACTACCTCTCCTAACCAAAATGTCAGCAGTTCGAATCCACCAGGTGCTCCTCAGAAACTCTATGGAGCAGTTCTACTCTCAATTCGATAGCAACGGCTTTTTTTTGTTGTTGTTTTTCAAGTTCTTTTTTTTTTTTTTTTTTTTTATCTATAGGGTCGCTATGAGTCGGAATCGACTTGATGGCACTGGGTTTGGTTTTTGGTATCTACATATATCTTATAATAAATCTTAAGGAATTGAGTCTTGCCATAGCGGGAACTGGCAAGTCTGAAATTTGTAGGGCAGGCCAGCAGGCTGGAAACTCAGGCAGGATGTCCATTAAATCTTGAGGATGAATTTCTTCTCTGGAAAACCTATTTTTGCTCTTAAGGCCTTCAACTGATTGGATGAGGCCTACCCATATTATTGAGGGTAATCTGCTTTACTTAAAGTGAACTAATCATAAATACTAATAACATCTATGGAATACCTCTACAGTAACATTTAGACTAGTGTTTGACCAAACAACTGGGCGCCATAGGCTAGCCAAGTTGACCCATAAAATTAACTATCACAAGCATGTAGAAAAGTTTAAGAGGAAGAAAGGCAGATGAGGAAAGAAGTAGAGGGGAAAAGGAAAACAAATAAACAGGTATCAAGGATTTACTTTGTACCAGTACCACATAGGGCAGTTTATATACATCACTTATACTCAAAACCACTGTATGAGATAGGTGTTTAGCCAGTTTATAAAATGATTCTTTAAAAAAAACCTAAACCAGTTGCTATTGAGTCAGCTTCAGTTCATGGCAACTCCATGTGTGCCAAGAGTAGAACTGTGCTCCATTGGGTTTTCATGGCTGACTCTTTTGAAGTAGATTGCCAGACCTTTCTTCTGAGGCACCTCTAGGTAGACTCAAACCTCCAACCTTTCAGTTAGCAGCAAGCATTTTAACCATTTGTACCACCTAGGTTTAACTGAGGTTCAGACAGGTGAAAGAGCTTATCCAAGATTGCACTGATGCTGTGTGGCAGAGCTGGGCCTGAACACCCCTAGGCCCATGCTCTTTCCTTTAATCTACAGTTGCTTAAGCAGAATCTAATTTTCCCCCCAGAAAATCAAAAGCAGCCTGACCAAGTCTAAAGCCAAGTTCATAAAAAGAGATTATACTGGGCAATGGGATGGAGAGGGATGCTAGTGAGGAGTGAGTTTCTTGGTTGAGGTGAACACCTGAGACTGTGTTGGCATCTCCTGTCTGGAGGGGAGATGAGAGGGTAGAGGGGCTTAGAAGCTGGATGAAATGGACACGAAAAGAGAGAGTGGAGGGAGGGAGCAGGCTGTCCCATTAGGGGGAGAGCAATTGAGAGTATGTAGCAAGGTGTATATAAGTTTTTGTGTGAGAGACTGACTTGATTTGTAAACTTTCACTTAAAGCACAATAAAAATTAAAAAAAAAAAAGGAAATTATAACAAAATTGATCAGGCAAAGATGGACGAAAAGCAGGAATATCACTTCGGCAGGTCAGTCTTGACAGCAGTTTACCTGGCCAATTTCTCACATTCAATCAGTAAATCCATCCAACTTGTGGCTGAGTGTAAGGGAAAGAGGTTTTTCAACCAGGTCTCCTGGGGCAATGTGAAGGGCTAATATCAGCCACAGCCTTATTTTTCCTCCCCCACCTCCCTGGGATGCTGGGCCCTGTATGATCTGTATTTACTTTTTACATAATTCTGGGCGCAATATTCCACATGAAGGACTAATACCAAACGGGGCCATATTTCCCCTCCTTCCTCTCCTTGAATTCTAGGCCCTGAATGATCATTTATTTACTTTTCACAACATTCTGGGTGCAATTGTTCCATAGCCTCGGCACCTTTTTTATTTCAACAATGACAAAAACTGCACAAACAAATATCTGAGCATATCCTCCAAACATGGAGAAATGTCTGTGCTTCAGAATTCACAAATGCCCCATCCAAATCATCTGTTTTTGCAATCTTGAACTTTCACATTTAAAATAAACCATGTACTAGACAAAGAATTCACTTTGGATGTGAGCCTTCCTTTGTGATCCTCCTTCCTTCTAGATTAAGAACAAAAGACATCTTCTTAAAGCATCTGAGTCTGTTTTAGATTCTTCAAAAGCTAGTTTTGAGGAGTGCTAGGGACCTCCCTTGTCTTTTCTTGTTGGGAAACATGCCCGTTATTTTTTTTCTATGTGTTGAAAGCACCCTGGTATAGGAAAACTGCATGGCAGGACCCTGGGGTTGAGGAACCTGGGTAATGGGCTCTCCAAGAGCAGCAAAGGCCTGAGGAAAGTAAGTGGCCTCCTTGAAGGTACGGAGCCTTTGATCGCCATCTTGGCTCCATGTGTGAGCTCTCATCCCATGGCCCAAAGGGAGGCTGCTTGTGCTTTGAATTTGGACGTGAGAGATTGGGTTTGGGGTTCAGGTAAGCTAAGGATATGGTGTGAATCAGACAGGCTCTGAGAAACAACAGGCTCTGAGAAACGACAGTCTACTATTAAGCAAAACACAGCTGTGACTACAAGAGGTGAAGAAATCAGGTTCACCAAAGGGCAGAAACAGACTTAATACCAGCTAGCATCTGAGCTCCAAAAAAATCAAAGGACTCAGGGGTTACAGCCAAAGGGATTTCCTAGGAGGGAAAGAGCATGGGTCCGTAGGGTCTGTAGGGTCAGTGGAGGAAAACAAGAAGAGAAGGGTTTTACTCTTCTAGAAGTCTGAAGATCCACCACAGTCCTTAGGGAACTTGGGGCACACTGCACAGAATGGCCTTTAGTCAGTGCATGGATCCAAAGCCAGAGGGTAATATCCACGGCTTAATACTCATTCATTTATTTATTTACTCATTCATTCACTCAATAAACATGTATTTATCCTTGACTCTACTCTTGCTTCTGTCCAATTCAATCTCCTCAAAGCAGCCAGAGACACTTCTAAAATGCTAATCTGTTGCTTACACCCTCTAGCAGAAGGGGACCAGGTACCAGTGACTGAAAGGACTCTAGCCCCTTACATTAAGAGTTTCTCTAACTAAGCCCTCCTAAGTCAGCCCACTGCTGCCCTGTTTACTAGATCTAATGCTGATCTTGGATCCCTCACATACCTTCTATAGTTGTGTTAATATAAAATCCCATAGCAAAAGTTGAGGCAATGTCTCCTTTCATTTTGTATTAGAATTTTAAAAGTTAAAATTATTTTAACTCTCAAAGTCCAACATTATTTTTTGAGTTTTTAGAAGAGAAGAAAGGAGAGTAGAATGAAGTGAATGGTGCTACCTCATAGTGATCCCCGTTTACCACTTCACTATGCCTCGTAGACCCTCTCTCTGAGGCCTCCATATAACATCTACTTGTAATAGAGGGACTGCTTATGGAGACTTCAACAACAATGACAAAATGCAATCTCCGCTATGGCTAAAGGTGGGAATAGAAAACCACTTTGAGGTCAAATTATTTACTGTGGGAAAAAAGCAACTGAGTGACCCCCTTAGCAAATATAAGGCAAATCGGCATTTGTGCACAAGACGGGGACATAAAAGAAACTCCTGTAGCCTGATAAAGGCTACCTCTCTCAAGCATCCTTGGTACACTCAACCTGATTGAGCCCCTGATTCCTTCCTTTTGCAGGAACATTATTAGAATCTCATGTTTATTGGGAAGGCCTCAACTGAGTTCTGTGGGCAGAAGGGGACACCATGTACCTCAGGGGGAAGAGGAAAATACACTGTGAGGGTCTGGGCTGGTAATCCAGGCTCACGACAAGACTTAAGTGTTCATAGAAGAGGGCTGGTTTGGGGGGAGCATATAGCAAAGGCTGGAGGTCCCTCTTGACCAAGCTGCCCTGGCACAGCTGTGCGCTTTAGGTATAATGTCTGAGCTGAATGTATGAACTGAAAGAGCCGTAAGTCTGGAACCTAAATATAAAGCACCCCTGTGACCAAAGAGGGTATATCAGTCAGTTGCAGAAGGTTATGCTTCAGTAACTAACAGTCCCAAAATCTCAGTGGCTTATAACAATAAGGGTTTATTTCTTAGTCATGTTACACGCCAGCTATGGTTTGGCTGTGGCTCTACTCTATGAACTCTCCACTCCAGAACTCAAATTGAAGGAGCAACATTTACATGGGACATTGCCATTTTTGTGGCAGAGGAAAAAGACAGTCATAGCTCTTAAAGCTTCCAATTGGAAGTGGCACATGTTATTTCTACTTCTATTTCATTGTCTAAAGCAAATCATAAGACCAGGCTGGACATCAGTGGAGTAAGAAATACAATCATTTCAAAGGAGGGCCAAGCAGGAACAAGCTACCACAGAAGATTCTAGGCCAGTGAGGACATTATCATGGCAATAATCCAAGTCTACATGGGACCAGTTTTCAACTATAGCATCATATGACAGCAACAGAAACAGCTGCAGCAACACTATCATTGTAACAATGAGATGCTAGAGGCCTCTCTATGCCTGGCATTTGGCTGCAGGACTGTCCCTTTATACTGAGCAAGACTTTGAGGCTATTAGCAAATTCAAAGGAAGAGATGTCTCAAGTGGGAGATTCTGGGTTTTTTGCTGAAATAAGGGTGCAGAGATGCTGAGACTTTGATACCAGAAGCAGATATCCTAGACACTCAAGTTCCCTACTCCATGCCACTCTCTCAGGGAGAAGCCTTCCTGGATACAGCTGCTTTGGAGGAAGGGGTAGGGAAAATTAGCCATGACATTAAGTTCTAATTAACAGCACCAATATGGATTCAGATGTGCAGAAATTATAGTGGCCATGAAAGTTCTGTTCCACTCTGCTCACAGGCCTGCTCTCACCCACCTCTAACTTCCCTTTGACATTCTGCTTTCCCACTGCCTTTGGTGTGGCATAAAGAAGGCTCAGTTATAAGCTCTTGGCACTGCTTATACTCCACTCTCCATAGGACCCAGCTTTCCTACAGAACAGGGATGGTGGTGGAGGCCTCCCTGGGGTTGCCATTTTCTTCCCTTATGGGAAGAATCCCCAGTGATAATGGAATTTTTTGTGAGGCATGAAGTTTCTTTATAGTAACTTGTGTTGGAAGTAGGGTGAGAACTTGGCAAGCAGAGCTATTAGAGAAAAAGGAAAAAAGCTTTTGAGGATTGGCTCCTATATTGGCACTCGGAGGCTTTTGGGGCCACCCACAGGCCTGTCACTACGAGCGTGTGACTGATGTACCAGATATCTCAAGTTCACTACAGAAGGCTGAATGGTTATCATTTAATTCCACTAAAATCCCATCAAGAATCAGCGCTGTATAAGAACTCCTGACAAATAATGATCGCTTACCATTTAAAAATTCTCTTTATGAATCATGCTCATTTATTTCAGTTAATCCTTGCAATTACTCGGTGAGTTAGGTACATTTATTTATGTTCATTTTCCAAATGAGAACTCAGAGGCTGTAAAGATTAAGAAACTTGTCCAGGATAGTAAGTTTTCAAGCCAATATTTCAACTCCATCTGCCTGATTCTTGAGTCTCTGCTCTTTTCTCTGTACCACCCATCACTGCCTCAGACAGAAGGAATGTCCTTATGAGTAATGCTTCTGTGTTCCCGGACTCAAGTAAGTTATTCCTGGTAGTTGTACTCCAGTGTGGACATGCTCAGTTCACTGCTGTTGTCAACATAAATGGGCTTTCTGCTCACGTCACTCAGGACAGACAATACTTGGCAGATCCCAGATGGCCGCACAGGAACTGGGGTGGCTGACAGGTCAGCAAAGACTGACTGTTGAGGCCCAACTGGCAGAAGGAGGCAAGAGGGTGAATCCAGTATTCATGGGGCCTGGCAGGCTCAGTTATAGTTCTCCAGAGTGGGTGGCACTGGGCACCAAAGAAGCCCAGGAGAATCTAGTGTAAGCAGGCACCTGATGGGCAGTTATGTGGAATTTGGCCTGGAAGGATTAAGAGCAAGATAGGAGGTAAAAGTGCAGGGTCTGGGACTCAGAGACCAGAGAGGCTACAATTTAAGGTCAAAGGAACCCCAGAGCTGGGCAGATGGTAGGTAGAGAGAGGATACAGAAGTCCCAATGTCAGAAGGTTAATTTCCTTGGATCTGACTTTGGTGGAAACAAGGTAAAGAAGAGACTTCTTATCTAACTGCTGGAGAAATAACTACCCCTGTACACATGAAGCAAGTAGGAAAAATTCTGAACAAGGCAGTTCACCCAACTGCAGGCATACAGCCACCCTCAGCTTTCATTTGGATTTTCTCTGCCCCCATTACTGCTGATTCAAGTCCAAGGGTCATGAAAACCCTTTAACAGCTGCTGGGCAGAATACACCCTCTTCATTTCTCTTCCGGCCTGATAGTGTACCAACAGGCCCAGCAGATGTTCCTCAGTCACTTCCTCAGTTACCCTGCCACTATCATCTGTCTACCATTGGTTCCCCAAGTGTCTGGGGTCTCAGATATGGGATTATTCGCTTACCAAATGGGACCAAGGCCAGCCTTCAGGAAGTTGGTGGCAGGGGCTTATTTGAGCCATGCTCACCCATCTTTCCACTACACCAAGAGATTTCTTAAGTGTGGCATACCTATCTTTGGTGGGACATGGGTAAGAGTTTTAGACATCATTAAAATAAAAAATAAAATTTCTGGAAAAAACAAAATTTCTGGAACAGAAAATATATTAGCGGTTGCCAGAGGCTGGGTAAAAAACTATCCCCCCAAATTCTGTTCTTTGGCCCATTCCTTGGGGGGGGGGGGCTTTCTCCATGTTTCCACAGAGGGAACAGAAGAGGCTTTGGAGTTCATTTAGACCTGGGTACAAATTCCAACTCCACCATTTCCTAGCTGTGAGACATTCGGCATGTTTTCAACTTCTTTAAGCCTGTTATTTTATCTAACATAAATGGTGATAGTCCTTACATCATAAAAAAAAAAGGGAATTACATATATTTTTAGTTTACTTTTACATACAATAAAATTCACTGTTTTTTAGTGTACCATTCTGAATTTTGATAAATACATGCACTAATATAGTAACACCACAATCAAGATGCAGAATAGTTTGGTCACTCCCCAAAAGTCCCTACACTGACCTTTTGTAGTCTATCTCCACCCCTCACCCCCAGCACCTGGAAATCGCTGATATATTCTCTGTTCCTGAAAGTTTGTCTTTCCCACAAAATTTATTTTTCATAAGGCACATTAGAATACTTAACTAACAACATTAAAAATGCTTATCCATGCCCCACCAAAGTAGGTGTACCACGCTTGAGAAAATCTGGAACAACAGAAAAGAGTGAGAGACCTCATTTCAATCATAACTCAACCATTACCTAGACAAGTGACCTCAGACAAGTTACTTTACCCCTCTGGGTCTCAGTTGTCCTCAGGTATAATATCTTGTCTCTAAGTCCTGACTCCCTCTGAGGTAGTCACTGCTAGCATCCTTAGTTGGCGCCCTTAAGCTTATTTCTAAGGGTGGAACCCACAAATCTACCCCTTTCAATTTTGAACCCATGTTGAGAGAAATCTATATAGACCCATTCCCCGCTATCCCGCCCAGAGACTACTCCTCCTAGGCTAAAAGTTCCTCAGGATATCACCCCAGCAGAACAATAGGTGACCCCTTGTTCTAAGAGGGCAGGATGGTCTCTGAGGCTCCCCAGCATGGGTGACACCCATCCTCAGTAGGATTAGTCAGGGTTGGCCAAACCACAGGCAGGAAACCTGAATGAAAACAGGGAACTCTCAGCCTCACTTCTATCCTGTCCACCCTCAATTCCTTCTCCTTTTGTCCACCACACCTCAGTTCATAGGAAACAAAGAGCATGAGTCAACAGGCTATAGTTTTCAACCACTTTAATGGACCAGGGGAGGCAAGAGACTTGAATGTGCTCCTGGGTAGGATGGGAAGGATTTTCCCTCCCAAGGGAAAAAAAAAAAAAAAAATGCCTGGCAAGTTAGTTCTGGCTATTGGTAGGAGGTCTCAGTTCTTTGTCACATGGCCTCTCCATAAAATAAGGCTGTTTCAGTGTCCCCAAAACATGGTAGCTCCTGGCCTCCTCCAGAACCAGATTCAACAGTGATCAAGTCATGTCTTTTATGACCTAGTCTCAGAAGTCACACCATAACTTCCATCATGCTCTATTAGTTAGAAGCGAGTTACCAAGTCTAGCTCACACTGAAAGATAGGAGTATCAAAGAATTTGTGGACATATTTTAAAACTACTACAGTTATTACCTAAACCAAACCCATTGCCATCAAGTTGATTCTGACTCATAGCAACCCTATAGGGCAGAGTAGAACTGCCCCATAGGATTTCCAAGGCTGTAAATCTTTATGGAAGCAGACTGCCATACCTTTCTCCCATGGAGTGACTGGTGGGTTTGAACCACTGACCTTTAGGTTAGCAGCTAAGTGCTTAACCACTGCGCCACCAGGACTCCTTAGTTTTTACCTACCAGGCCTTATATTAGATGCTAGAGACAGAAATGAGTCATATAAAATTCCTGCTCTCAGGAAACGCAGCATAAAAAAGGAGACTAACATGTTACGTGGCTGGATTACAATACCCCTACTCCTCACTTATTGACTATCTTGTTATCTGACATTTCACCTTTACAACAATAGTAAAAAATCTACTATCCAACTAGTTTACACATTAATGACATACAACTGGCAGTAACAAATGCTGGGGTGCAAAACGAGAGTAACGCTGGCTGTGATGGTTAAGATTATGTGTCAACTTGGCTGGGCCATGATTCTCAGTGGTTTGGCAGTTATGTAATAATATTATGTAATGACGTAGTCATCTTCCATTTTTGCATAATGCAAATTTTCACATAACAACCTGGTCTTTGGAACTTAACCATGTTGATAAGTGAGCAGTGGATATAAACTGTGGAAATTCTGGGGTCTGGGATATAGGGAAACAGCTGTGAGACTGAATGCTCAGAGAGGGGATAACATTTGATATGGTCCTTAGAGTGTGAGTAGGAGTGTGTTAGACAAGGTGGACTGATGCTCAACACCCATTCCAACCTCCTTCTAAAAGGCCTTCTTGTACTACAGAAGCTGATAAGTTAAAACTACATTTCCCAGATTCCCTTGCAGACATCACTCTGGGTGGGATTTAGGTCTTTCCAGTAAGATGCACTAAAGCAAGTTTTGGGAGGCCAGAAGTCAAAATGGGCTAAGGTCCCATCCATTCTGCTATTTCTGCAGGAAGCTCACCATGGAGGTGTTTGGTTTCTCTGTGGCATACATGGCAGTGGCCCCAGGATTCAGACACTGACTCATTGGTGTTCAGAGAAAAGGGTGGAACATACTTTTGCTAATGAGGCTGTGGCTGGAGTGACATGGTTCTAGGGTGGCAGCCGTGCAAATTGGCTGGTGGCTTCCTGAAAGTAGAAAGGCTCAGGCCTTCCAGAACCCCTTTTAGAGTTGGGGTTGGAAGGACTCACAGCATACTGACAGCTTTCTTCAAAATCTTCCAATTTCTACTCCTCCCGGCCACCTCAACTTCAACTCTTTTTTTATTCTTAAGTGGGTGAGGGGTCACCTCATTGTAATCAGTCCATAAGAAATCTTTCTTTGGAAAGTGCAAGGATCTTGGAGCCTCAGCTGCAACTGAGAGTAAAACAGTTCCATTTTAAGAACCAATTACAAGTTAAAAACCAGCAAGTTAAAACTGCAATTCATTTGGCCCTCTCCAGTCTTTCACTGTCAACCTCACGGAACCCATCCACACACTCACATGCAAAGCTGTCAGCCAAATGGAAGTGTTGCTGGATTAATTTAAGAGATAAATGTGGGAACGTTAGAAAGTTTACAACTCAGGGTTGTTGGGAACCCAGCTTTGCTTTACTTGTGTTTGCCCGTGGTTTCTAAGCTGAAATGTTCAGCTCACCTCCCACCAGCCCCAGGCAGTGGAGACACTGACTCGTGATAGTTTTTATTGCTCTTTTCAGCTTTAATGCATCAACACCACATGCCAGCATCCAAGGGGCACTTGCTTTCCCAATACCACCAACCCCCACACTCACCTCCCCAGACACTCTAGGAGACTGACATCCCCACACTCACTTGATAAATATTTACAGCTTAAGAGACAACAAGCTGGAAAGCACTCTGTGGATCCCACCCACAGTGGAACTCACCTGCTGTCAGCTTGGCTTGTAAACCTCTTGAAGTGCAGGGCAAGGCGTCCTGGAAGGAGGCAATAAACATGCCCTGCTTGAGTCCTAAACTGGCAGAATCTTCAAACTAGAACCCAACTCTAGGTTTCTTGCATAGCCCTTGAGTCTCAGACTTCCATTGAGACACCCTCAATGGAAGACAAGCACAAGGACAAGATGGACTGGACTTTTAAAAGATGACTCTTTTTTGCATATCAGTAAAGGAACAGTGTCCAGACGTCCCCAAAAAAGGCTTCTTTTCTTTTTCTTTCATGCAGCTTCTTAACTTTTTTCTAGGCCCTGGAGCCCTTTGAGAATACGATTAAAGCTCAGGTACTCTCCCCAGAAAAATAAACACAGACACGTGCACACAACACAGTGTATGTAGTAACTTCAGAGACTGAAAGATGAGTTAGACCTAAGCCTGGATGCAGGAGCTGATGGTCTTGCAGATGAAGTTTAAACACACACACACACACACACACAAATATAGATGAAACAGTGATCACAGCTCTGAAGGATTGTAGAGCTTAAGTATTTTGAGAGTTGAGGGGAGGAGAGATCAAGTTGTAAGGTAAAGAGTCAAGGAGGACAAGGAGGAACCAGTCCTAAGTGCTATTCAGGTGTACTTGGGATGTCTGCTGAGGGCCTCTGCTCCTTGGCATCCAGATGAAATGGGCTTGGATTTCTGAATTCCATGGGCTGGGGAGCAGTATTAACAGTATTAATATTAATTGTATTAATAGTAGTATTAACGCTGATTCCCTGTGGGGGGACCTATGATCTCCCGGCCCCGCCTACCGCTTAAAACGCTGACGTGCTAACACATGACTTCTGTCCCACACTACCTCCTCCCCAACATGAAATCCAATCACTTCTCTGCTTTCCACAACAAAAAGATTCTATCACTCCAAGCATTTACACAGGCTTTACTAAAAATGTAGGGGAAGAGGTTCTAGAAAAGGGCCATGTCATACAGCACTTGGCCTTCTGCCACCCACTGAGTTCTCCCTTCTCTCCACTTTGGTCTCTTTTCTGTCTTTTTTCAGGAGCAACTAAAAAAATTCCTGAAGCCTTACTGTCAACTGACACCAGGTCCTGGGTGGGGATGAGGTGGGGGCTGGTGGGTGAGGGGGGCCTACCTTCTCTTCCTTCAAGTACTTACCAAAGCATCCTTCTAAGACACAGACAGTGCTTTCTCTAGGAGGAATTCGGCAATACAAATCTCTCTATCCCACATGTATTGGTTAGTTGAAGAGAACAAAATCCACTCCAGCTAGATTAAGCAAGAAAGGATTTATGACAGGGTATTAAATGTCTTACAGAGCTACTGGGAGGGATTTGAAAAAGACTTTAGGTTGAGCTTTCAGGAAGGCTTCCCCAAGGAAACCTGGGCCACCAAGGGAGCTGCTGGCTCCTCTGTGGTCAGGAAGCTGCTCTCTTTAAAACCAACGCTGCTCTTGTCACAAGGCCACTAGCAAAATGGATGCCCTCCACCTTTCAACGTCCATGAGGCTAGTGACAGGATAGCAGGATGTCTGCTCATGCTGCCACAGAGAACTCAATGAGTCCTGCAACTCCATTTGCCAGCAAAAACAGCAGAAGCGGCAAAAGTATGGTCTCTCTCTGGCTCCTGTTCAAATTTCCCTGCCTGAATCTGACTGGCTGAGCCTCAATGCCTTTTTGTACCCTGACAAGGAGCCCTGGTGGAGCAGTGATTAGAATGCTCAGCTGCTAACCGAAACGTTGGCAGTTTGAATCTACCAGCCTCTCCTGGGAAGAAAGGTGTGGCATTCTGCTTTCATAAAAACTACAGCCTCTACCCTATGGAACATTTCTACTCTGTCCTATACGGTCGCTATGAGTTGGAATTGACTCCACGGCAATGGGTTTGGTTTTCTGGATACATGTACTAGGAGCCCCTGGTTGACGCAAAAAGTTAACACACTCAAACCAAAAGGTTGGAAGTTTGAGTTCACCCAGAAGGGCCTCAGAAGAAAGGCCTGGAAATCTACTTGCAAAAAATCAGCCACTGAAAACCCTATGGTGCACAATTTTACTATGACACATACGGGGTCGCGGTGAATTGGAATTGACTCAATAGCAACTGGTTTATATAATAGGTAATTTACATTGTTACTTATTTAATTTCTACAACATGCTATGAGTAGTTATTCTCATCTCATTAAACGTATGGGGACTCAGGCTTACAGAGAATGACTACTTTGTTCCAGGTCTGGATAGATGCCTCCTAAGACAGTATGGGAAATTCTCACTCCCAGCCCCAGAGATCATATGAGCTAAGGCTCAGCCAATCGGATGCAGTCATGGGAAATTTGAACAAGTTCATCCACTAGAAATTTCAAACGTTCTGCACGCTCTCTACTTTGTCCTCTGTGCACAAGCTCCTGTTTTTTTGACCATCACTTGCTTCCACTGATCATCTCAGGAACCACCTCATCTGCCAGCTTTTCCCTGAGCCTGTCATCCCAGAGTGATTTTGTAATAAAGAATTTGGCTGGCTTTTGTCCCTGGGTTCTGGCAGGTGATCTCTAAATCCTTGGAATTTCCCAAGTGATAGAAGTGTTTTTGTTATTCATGGCGAGTCCCTGGAACCATACCTGAAAGTTTATGCTAACTAGGTAATGCAAGATATGATTAGAGGGTTGGAGCTTTGATATCAGCTCAACCTCTGGGGTGGGGAGGGGGGCTGGAGACTGAGTTCAATTACATGGCCAATGATTCAATCGCTCATTCATACATAATGAAACCCCACTAAAAATTCTGGACAAAGCTCAACCCTGGTTGGCAATATTCTGCATATTGTCACACATTAATGTGCTGGGAGAATGACATAATCTGATCCATGAAGAGAGGACAAGGGAAGCTTTGCATCTGAGATCCTTCCAGAGCCTATATGTCTCTCCCTTTGGTTGGTTCTTTTTCGTATCCTTTTGCTATAATAAAACTGTAATTGTAAGTACAGCACTGTTTCAGCAAGTTCTGTGATGGGCTGTTCTAGACAATTATCATTACCCGGAGTGGTATCGAGAACCCCAGAATTTGTAACCCAGTTGTCAAAAGTGAGAGTGGCCTAAGGGCCTCATACTTGTGGCTGGTATCTGAAATGAGGGCAGTTTGTGGAGGACTGTGCCCTTAACCTGTGAAGTTTGTCCTAACCCCAGGTAGTTGGTGTTAGAAGTCATTGCAGTGATATTCTGCTGGGCTAAGGTACCCACTGCCACCCTTCTGGAAGCCCACAGGCTGCCAGCTGCCTTCCTCTTGTACGAGTCTTTCACTATTTCCTCCAACATCATCAATAATCTTGGAACATAAGTTGTGCAACTGTTTCATAAATCTAATCCCAACCTCAGCCTCTGGGGAGTTGTTCTGGTGACCTCATCATTGCCCCCCACTCATTTGTCCTGAGAGTATTTTCCACCTTCCCTGTTCAAATGGTGGCTTTGGATTCAGTAGTCTGCCTGTTTCTGTTGCCTGCCATGCTACAAACTTGACTGAGCTCTCAATTCTAACCTCAGGGGACCCTCTGGCAGTTTCTCACAGCACTCAGACTTGTTTTCCTGAGATTTATTCATATGTGGGTCTCTCAACTGTCCCTTAATTCCTCAAAGACTTTCCTCAATACTCTGCAGAAAATAACTTAGGTCAGTCTCCTCACAAGCCTGCTGTAAGGATTTAAAGGGATAATTATGAGATTCCCTGATATATAAATCCTAATTGCTTTTTTCCTACTCCCTTCCTGTGATAGGCAGCTTCTGAAATAGTTCCCTATGACCCCATGTCTGGTGTAATCCGTGTGTGTGTGTGTGAGTGTGTGTGTGTGTGCGCGTGTGCGTGTGTGTGTAGAATGGGCCTAGTGAGTTGTTCTAACAAGCAGAATACTACAAAAGTGATGGGATGCCACTTCCAAGGTGAGGCTATAAAGGACTATGGCTTCCATCTTGCTTGCATTCTCTCTCTTGCCTTCTCAGCTTGCTGGCTTTGATGAAGCAGACTGCCATGCTGGAGAGGCCCATGTGGTAAAGTATTAAGGGAAGCCTCCAGAAAACAACCAGAAGGAAACAGACATATAACTGAGCTTAGAAGCAGATCTTCCCCTAGTCGAGTCTTGAAATGACTATAGCTCCAGCCAATACCTTGTTTGCAGCCTTTGAGAGAACCTGAAACAAAGGACCTAGATAAACCACACCCAGGTTCCTGACCTACAGATAATAAGTATTGTTTTAAGCCACTAAGCTTTGAGAGGAGCCCTGGTGGCACAGTGGTTAAGAGCTTGGCTGCTAACCAAAAAGTTGGCAGTTTGAATCCTCCAGCCGCTTCTCAGGAACCCTATAGGGCAGTTCTATTCTGTCCTATAGGGTTGCTATGAGTCAGAATTGACTCGATGGCAACAGTTTTTTTTTTTTTTTGTAAAGTTTTGAAGTAATTTGTTATGCCGCAATAAATAACTAACATGCTTCCCTTCTTAATATCATGAGTTCTATTTCTGGGCCAAAGCTCCCTCTGTGAGTGAAGAGGAGAAAGGAACATCCTTGTTTGCATCAGCACCTTAAAGTCTAATCTGCCCAAGGGAAAACATCTGGTAATTTAGCAAGTCAATAGCAGCTGGGCCTGCCTATCAGGTGGGGGCATCCTGACCTATCAGGTGGGAACATTCATCCTTGTGATGTGCGACCACACACATTTGTATGCCCTCCACCTCATGAGAGAGTTGTCTCCCTCACTCTAAAACAGAAGCAGTGATGCCAGGCCTCCTTCTCCATGGCCCCAGGAAGGGCCAGACTAAGATGAGGCAAGGAAGGCACCCAGGACACAAAATTAAGGAAACACTCACTGTTTGGCCCATGCACCTGGGATCAGCCCCTGAGAGTGAGTGCCTCCTTACAATTTGTGCCTCTGCTTTTTCTGTGGCCTCATCTTAGTCCTGGCCAGGCCCCAGGGCAGACCTAACCTGCACTCCTACCTAAGCCTTGACAATTCCTGAAATAGGTCTGGTCAGGCATGGTGGTCAGATTTCCTGCCACCTCCAGCTTGCCTTCTGAAACAGATGTCAGAGAGGGTACCAGGCTCTCTGAGAGCCAACCCTTCTATGCCAGTCTTCCTTCATTTTGGAGTCCTCAGTAAACTTTAAACTTCAGTTTGAAATCCCTCTGACCTGATGTCTCCGTGAGGGATGCTGGTCATTTGTCCTGTGAATAAGGAGCTCCTTTTTTTGGGGGGGGGGTCTCCTTTTTTACACTAAGAGGCAATGACAGTGATTGCACATGGCCAAGCTCACCCCACTCCCCACCAACTGCTCCTGAGGAAAAAAGAAAAACATTGTACGTGAGCTGCCTCCCTCTGCCCCTCAGTAAGTGTTTGACCATTGCAATTTCAATCAGAAGGAGCCTTTAGGATGTCTCCCCTGAGCCTGCTGAGCACATGAACAGCTACCATTTTGGAAGTGCTAATTACTGTACTAAGGGTTTTATTTGTGGTTTCTTGTTTGATCTACACAAAAACCCTAGAAGGTAGGTTTCATTAAACCAAACCAAACCCATTGCTGTCAAGTCAATTCCAACTCATAGCGACCCCAGAGAACAGAGTAGAGCTGCCCCACAGAGTTTCCAAGGAGAACCTGGTGGATTTGAACTGCGGACCTTTCAGTCAGCAGCCACAGCACCTAACCACTATGCCACCAGGGTTTTTATCAGGAATAAAACTCAGGCATCTAAAGGTTCGGTAACTTGTCTGAGGTTATAAAAAAGAGGTTATAGAGCTAATAAATTGTGCCCTGGGATTTGAACCCGGGTCTAGTTTTTTCTAGTTGGACTCTAGCCTGTGTGCCCAGCTACTGTGGTACTTTCCAGGGTCCAGTTGGTTTCTCCTTCCTACCATGTTCAGAACCCTGGAATAAGAGGTTCTCTGTCCTCCCCATTCCCACCTACACCCCTGTAAACGTACAAGAATAACTTTCCTCATATCTCTTTACCACCTCCCCAACCTAGTCCTAGAAACATCTCGGAAGCAGCCATGAGTGTGGTAGATGGAGTGCTACTCTGGAAATGCACACCAGGAGTTTTAGAGCCAGAGAGCCTTGGGCTGGAAGCTCAGTTCCACCCCTTTGTAGCTGTAAGATACTGTGTAGGTGACACTCTCTCTGAGCCTCCGTACATCACCTGAAAAAAAGGAAGCAAATAATGCTCACCTCACAGGGTGGATCAGAGGATTAAATGAGCTCATATAGATATAAAACCCTCATGTCAGCCAAGGTTTCCTGCCCTTTCGAATTCAAAAACATTGGCTTGAATTTCACAGCAGCCTCTACAAGAGACAAGATCCATTTAGAGATATATTCTCCCACAAATAGGAATTGTGTCACTTTCCTTAGAAGGCAAAAGAGGCTATGATTGGTCTAGGTTTTAAATAACATTTTCTCCTCTTTTATGTATATGAAGCTCTGAGGACTGTGCAAGGTCCACTGTGGTCACTTTGAGGTCAGAGGAAAGGAACAAAGAAACAGCCCTCCTTATTACAGCAAAGCCGAAGCCCTCCCAGGCCTTCCCACAGGAGCGTTCTAGTAGGAGCTGATCCATTCCAAGGTTTTCAGGTGTAAGAAACAGAAAATCCAACTTGAATGCCTTAAAAAAACAAGACAATTTATTAGTTCACAAAATCTAAAGTTCAGAGGTAGTGCGGGCCTCAGACACAGGTTGTTCAGAGGCCCCCAGTGTTTTGGGGGCTATAACTCCATTTGTCTGTGAGTCACCTCTGCTTCCCCAGTTAGTTTTTCCTAAACTGACCTTTTCTTGGGGTGGCAAGATGGCTACTGGCAGCTTTCAGGGCTATACGCTTCTTCATTCACACCTGAAGGACTGATATGGCTGCATGCCCACTCTCCTAAAACAATCATAGTGGCCAAGGGAATGTCATCTCTGAGCTATTCACTTGGGCAAAGGGATTGGGAGTAGGACTGGGATTATGCTGATGGGTTTAGACCAATTAGAAACCACCCCTGAAGCTAAGAGTTGATTCTGTCCTAGATTTAAACCACATAGCTATTACACATATGGGATGGAGGGGAGGCAAGGGAAAGACTGGAATGGCTAATGGATATGCAACCACAATATCCACTACAAAGACCCTTTATCAGTGAGCGTGTGTAGGGGGGTGTTGTGTGTGACTGTATGTGTGGTATGTCCGTGTGTGTGTTTGTGTGTTTGTCTGATGTGTGTGTGTTGTATTTATGTGATGTGTATGTGGGAGCATATGTGTAATATATGTGTATATATGTTGTGTGTGGGTATGAACATGTGTATGTATGTGAAGTGTTTATTTTGAGAAAACCATACCCTCTGAGTAAGTGTCCATTCTGTTCGGGACTTTCATTCTGACCTCTGCTGCTACCACCCTGCTGGCCCCTAGCGGGCACTGTGCTCCCTCTCTGACTCTGGCCAATGTTTGTGCAAAATCCGTTTTCCCCTAAGCACAGATGAAAGGTTGGAATTAAAAAAACAAAATACAACTTTACTCACAAAAAAGAAAAAAAGAAAGGAAATCAATTCAGGGATCATAAGAAACAAAAGTTATTTCTGACAATCTATGTCCCTGAGCCAATAATTACCTCCTACTTTCCCCGTGTGCTGTCTGCCTTTGAGCGTTCCCAACTCCCCGGCCTGGCACTAACTGACGGACACCATCTCATTTTCTGCTTTGCAGAACGGTCTCTAGAAGGCTTGTTTCCTGGCAGCCAAAGCCAAAAATCCCATTTGTACTTACCATTCCATCTTAGGGCCCTTCCTCCTCCACATACCTCCCACCCGTCTCAGTTCCAAGAGGCCCACAGTAAAACGACTTCATTATACTCTAATTATGTGGTAAGAATCAGCACATCTAAACACAAATAAGAAGGTTGCCTCAAGCTCTTCATCAGTGCGTTTTAGCCTCACGCAAAGGACTGACATAAGGCAGAAGGTCATCTCCTCTCCTCAAACCATAGTCTAGTGCCAGTTCCAGCTGTCTTGCCGGAGCTCAGCCCCTCCCGGCAGCAAAGGCTTCCCTCGGTCCGGGGCCCATTCAATCAAGCACAGCTCTCTGCTGCCCTCTGCTGGGGCCTTTCTTACTTAGCCCTGGAGCTCACCAGCAGCCGGGACCAGGGGCTTTCTACCAACTTAACCTTCATGGTTCCCTTTTGGTCTGGCCACTGGAACACAGCTCATTGATACCTAAACCCACACATCACTACTCACTTACGCTGGTTCCCATGAATGGTTACCTAGTCCTTCTGACGCTCAGGGGCTCAATTTAAAAAAAAGGGAGGGGGGTGTTAAAATTCCCAACTCACAGGGTCACGAACATTGAAAGGGCTTACTAATTCACTCATTCATCAAATGTTCATTGCATGCCTACTATTGGCTAGACAATGTGTTGGTACTAAGAACACAAAAAGGAATAAGAAAGAAGCTTTCCTTGCCCTAATGGAGCTTACTGCCCTGTATAAACAAATACGTAATTACAAATCATGAAAAAGGAAATAAATATGATGCTGAACCTACTTGGATGAGGAAAAGATGACAATTGAAGATGAAGGGGAGCCACACCTATGAATGGGATAAGGGGATTGGGGGTAGATCTTCCAAGCTTTAAGGCAAGAAGACCTTGTGAAGACCCTAAAGAGGGTGACAAAGGTTGAGAGTAGCTAAAGCTGAAACAGGGGTAGTAAACGTTGGCCATATTGCGAAGAGCCTCGTAGAGGGTGGACAGGAGTTTGGGCTTTATTCTGAGTGCACTGGAAGCCACTGAAGGGCTGGCAAGTGGTGTTTTGAGACAGCATCTTCCTGTTTTTCCTGCCCTGCCTCTGGCTGCTCTCTAGTCTCTCTTGCTGGCTCCTTTTCTTCTACCCATCTCTAAATGCTACTGTTCCTCAGGGCTTGGTCCTGAGTTCTCTTTTCTTCTCTTTCTACGCTCTCTTCCTCCTCTATCATCTCACTCATTCCTACAATTCTAAATAACCTTCAGACGTAGGTTGGTGTCTCCACCCTTAGACATCTCTTGCTCCAGATTCGCGTATCGAACTGCCTACATGCCACCTGCTCTTGGATTTCTCAGCATCTGAAACTCACCATCTCAACACTGCACTCTTAATGTCACCCCAGCACCATCTCCTTCACTCCCAAATCTGTTTCTCCTCTTAGTGTTCTGAATCTCAGCAAAAGGCACCATTATCCATGTGCTGACACTGTAATGTAAATAGGCCCGAATAGCATATTTTTAAAGTCCCTCAGTCCCCTATGTCATTTTTTCCATTTTAAAGTGTATACATTAATAAGGAAGGTAAATTTAAATGGTCCAGAAAGTTACAAAATGAAAAGGAGACTCTGGAATCAGCCGTGATTCCTTGCTCTCCCTCCACCTAAACTATCAATAAATTCTATTGATTCTATCTCGAGTGTTTCTCAAATTTGTCCATGTCTCCCCATCTCCACTGCCAACACCATATCCTGACCACCACAATTTCTGGTTTAGAGTGCTGCAACAGCCTCCTAACTGACCTCCTCACAGCTTTTGCTCTCCTCCAGCCCATTCTCCACACAACATCCAAAGTGAAGATTATATACTGTAAATGGGAGCATGTTACTTCTCGGTTTCAAATTTATTAACTGCTTCTCTTTGCTCTTTGGATAAAACCAAGCTGCATACTATCTGGGGTGCAAATAATTACTTTTGTGTTGGCCTTTCTAGCCATGCTCTTGTAACTCCTACCTAGGTGATTGTGTGATAGGGTAATTGTGGCCTACCAAGAGGATTGGGCAGTTTTGCTTTAAAAGAGAGCCAGTTCCGGAGCAGAGAAGAGCCCACCCCCAAGAAAGGAGAGACCAGCAGGAGATGGTGCGGTGGGCTTCCCAGCCCACAGAGAAAACTGAGCGCCTTTGGCAGAGACTGTGAGCCAGGGAGAGGCATGCCTGACACCACAGCTGGGAGGAGGCTGTCCTGACAGAAGAACTGTATTTTCAGTGTTCCTGAGCCTGAATTCTAACTGTTACTTCCCTAATAAGCCCCATAATTGTGAGTATGGTCTGTGAGTTCTATGTGGCCATTGCAATGAATTATCGAACCCAGGAGAGAGTTCTATGGGAAGGATGATTTCTGTCAGAATTGGTAAAGATGGTGGAAAGAGGAGGCATGTTGACCCCTGCCTCATAGGAACCAGCCTTGGGCTGTTGATCTTGATTCTCCTTCCCCTTCATGAAGTTGGAGGAGGTCAGACACTGCTCCCAAGACGTTTTTACACCAGGGTCTACAAGGACCTACAAAATCTGGTCTATCTTTCCAACCTTCTCTCAACGTTCTTCTCTCCCATGTTCGCTCTGCTCACCACACTGACCTTTTCTTAGTTCCTTCAAATGCGTCAAGCTGTTTTCTGCTTTAAAAATCTTTGTATACGCAGCTTCCTCTACCTAGAGTTCTCCTCACTCCCATCTCCATAAAACTGCTTACTGCTTATTCTTCAAATGTCAGCCTATATGTCACCTTTTCAGCAAGATCTTCTTTGTCCACTCCATCCTAAGTATGCCCATTTCTAAACTCACCAAATATTAAAACATATTTTAAACCTTTAATGAAGAAAGTAGTTTGATATGAGAGAAGAAACAGACCAAATTAATGGAGCAAAAGAAAAATCAGAAATAGATGCACGAGAAAATTTAATATGCCATAGGGGTAAGATTTTAAGTCATTGAGAAAATGAGAGATTAGTAAATGTATTAGTTTCCTAGAGCTGCTGTAACAAACCACCACAAATGACTGGCTTACGGCATCAGAAAATTATTGTCTTACAGTTCTGGAGGCTACAAATCTGTACTCAGGGTGACTGTTACATTGATTCTTTCTGAGGCCTCTGAGGGAGAATGCTTCCCACCTAGCTTCTTGTGACCACCTGTGATCCTTGGCTTACAGATGCATCAGTCCAGTTATGCCTCCATCTTCACATGGTCATCTTCCCTGTATCTGTTCTCTTCTCTTTTTATAGGGACACCAGCCATATTGGAGTAGGACCCACCCTACTCCAGTATAAACTCATGTTAACTGATAAACATCTTCAAAGACCCTATTTCCAAACAAGAGCCTGTTCATAGGTACCAGGGGTTAGGATGTTAACATACTTTGGGGGCGAACACAATTCAATGCATAAGAGCAAATAAATGATGATGGCACAGCTGGTCAGTATTGAGATAACAAAGCTAGAGTTTTTTAATCTCATTCTTTATACCGCAGTAAATTCTGGATGAATCAAGTATTTAAATATAAAAAATAAAATCATTAAACATCTAAAAACATGGATAAATGTGTTACTAACCTTAGAGAGGTGAAAGCTTTTCTGAGAAGGCTATAAAAGCCCTAAGCCATAAAGGAAACAACAATAAGTTTAATTAAGTAGCAATGTAACTTTGATATGGAAAAAAAAAAAAAACCTAAAATGAAATCAAAAGACCAAGTTCAAAAACAGGTAAAATCTATTTGAAATCTTTTTATCAAAGAGCTCTTTTCCTTAACTTAAATAGAACTGCTCTAAATAAATATGAAAAACGAACAACCCAATAGAAAATTATGAAACAGAAATAAACAGTTTACAGAAAAACAAAGTCAAAAGACTATATCTAAAGGTGCTCAGCTTCATGTATAATTAAAGAAATGCAAATCAAAATAGTAAGAAAACTTTTTTTTTTCAAACTGATAAAGGATTCTCCAATGCTAGCAGGTATATAGTTTGGATGGGAGGGGAGTATAAACTGATGTAATCTTGCTGCAGGTTAAACTGCTAAAATCTATCAAAATTTAAAAGGCATACCTATTTGCATATTAAATGATTTAGATATGGTTATACCCACAAAGGAATCACTCAGCTGCTAACTGAAAGGTTGGAGGTTCAAGTCCACCCAACAGTGCCTTGGAAGAAAGGTCTGGCAATCTACTTCTGAAAAATCAGTCATTGAAAACCTTACTGAGTACAGTTCCACTCTGACACATATGGGGTCACCATGAATCAGAACTGACTAGATAGCAACTGGGATACCCACAAAAATTCACTCATATATATATGTATATACATACATGAATTTTCTTGGCAAAATTTTTATAAAAACAAAACCCAAAGTGCCCATCAATAGGGAACTGGGTAAATGCATTACTAATCACCCACAAGACACAATACTGTACAGCAATTAAGGAGAATAAGGTAGATCTGGATGTGAGGATATAGGATGATTTTTTTAAGACATATTAAATGAAAAAAGCATGACATAGAGGAAAATGGGCCATTTTGCATAAATTATAACATTGACACATACATGGGTAAATGCAGTTTTTTTTTTTTGTTTTTTTTTCCTAGAAAGAATCACAGGAAACTACCGGTGGGTAGAGAAAATGGAGTGGGATGGGAGGGAACAAGATTCTCCCTTTTCCTTTTGTATCTTTCTGGAGTAAAATTGAAGGACTTTAAATTTTTCTAATTTGGATTTATGTTTTTTAACTTACGTTTTTTTAAAAAACTTGGTACCAAGTCATGTCAGTTATCAATTTATTGCCTCTCAACTCCAAATACACTCTTCAACCTATGCTCTTTGATAAACAACAGAATTCCTTTAAGCCTTTCTCCTTTAAACTAAGTATGAAGTTAAGGGCACTGGAGGAACACTGCAGGAAGATGAGGCTCCCCACCATTTCCGGGGCAAACCAAGGGTTGGTGGGGTGGGTGCGAGGGCAGACAGGCCGTAGAGCTAGTCCCAGCTACAGGCCCAGAGCACTGTCCTTCCGCAACCCTGCAGCCTTGACCTACCAATAACCTTTCTGCAGCCCTCTTGACACAGAAACCAGAGCCCCTCTACCCGCGCACTCTGAAGTTCTCTTATCCCTTGTGCTGGCGCTCTGACTAAAAGGGACAGAGAAAGAATGAAAGAAAAGAAAGTTGTCTACCTCTTGGAATTCTACAGGCAGAAAACAGGCCAAAGCAGCTACATCTGTATTCCTCCAAAAAAAGAAAAGGACCATCCTGGAGCAGCTTGACGATCAGCAAACTGTTGGAAGGAGCACAAGAAGCGGGGCCTTCTCGGTTACAAAAGGGTGGGGCCACTGTTTTCAGGTTTCGAAGAGTTGGATCTTCACCAACTCAGTTCTAGAGTGTGGAGTTGCCATTAAGGTGTGCCAGGGGGATGGGGTCACTGCCCAAAGATGAAGGGGCAGGGCTGCCATGCCCAAGGTATGGAAGAATGGGGCCTGTCAGGGCCAAGTGGGGTTGCCACTCAGGTGGGCTAAGAAATTGGGCCACCCAAAGCCAATGGAGCAGAGCTGCCATCCCAGTGGGCCTGGAAGGCAGAGTTGAAGCCCAGGGCCAAGGGGCCTCCACCCAGAATTCAGAAAGCATGGCTAACACCCAGAGTCTGGAGGGCAGGACCATTGCCTAAATGGTCTCAGAGAACAGAGGATTATTTTCAAGCCTTGAGAGCTAATGTAAATTGTTCTGCTGGGTTTTAGACTTGCTTGGCACCTGTTATCCCTTCTTTCCTTCCACTTTCTCCCATTGGTAATGAAAATGTCTACCTTGTGCCTGTTCCACCATTTTACTTTGGAAACAGATAACTTATATTCTGCATTTCACAAGTCCACAGATGAAGATGAGTTTCGCTCCAGGATAGACTATGCCTAAAGTCTAACCCATGTTTGATTTAAATGATTCAGAAGTTGAGATTGGAGTTGATTTAAGACTTTGGGATGATATGACGGGATGAATGTGTTTTACATGTGGCCAGGACATAAATTTTGAGGGACCAAAGAGTGGAATATCATGGATTGAACTGTGTCCTTAAAAAATATGTGTCAACTTGGCTATGCCATGATTCCCAGTATTGTGTGGTTGTCTTCTATTTTGTGATCTGATGTAATTATCCTCTATTTTGTTATATATTATAAATCCTAACCTCTTATGTTAATGAGGCAAGATCACTGTGAGGTATATCATCAGTCACAGCCTTACAAGAGGGTGTGACTCAAGCCACACCCTTACTCAAGTCACACCCTTGCTTGAGTCACACCTTTTATCTTACAAAAGATAAAAGGAGAGAGAAGTGAGCAGAGAGAGGAGGGACCTCACTACTACCAATAAAGAAGAGTTGGGAGTGGTGTTGAAGCCTCTACTGAGACTTCCCCCTGCTCTGCCTGCAGTTCCCCCCACCGCCCCCCCCCCCACCCACCAAGCCACAGCTTCTAACTGTGGCTTGACCCAACCACACTGCGGCCATAACCACTGTTTGACTTTGGTGCAGAGTCCTGCGCATGCACGAACCAAGATTTTGGCACATGCACAGGACCTGAAGAGCTGTGTCCTCGGTCTGTACTTGGACTTGAATGTCACCAACATGATTCAACATCCAGACCTCCGAATGTGGACACAGAGGGCTAAGGGCAGAGAGTTCCAGGCACCAAACCCAGCCCCCAGACACCATTGGAAATAAAAAGCTCCCCAACCCTCTTAGGCAGGAAGCACGTGGCCTTATGGTCACTAGACCCCATGTTGCTCCTTGTCTGCGCAATCAATTTCCACTTTGTGTTTCCCTTGCAACTGGTGGTATGGTGTCCGTCTTATTTCGATCAGCTAATAGGACAAGGAAACCCTGGTGGCGCAGTGGTTAAGTGCTACGGCTGCTAACCAAAGGGTCGGCAGTTGGAATCCGCCAGGCACTCCTTGGAAACTCTACGGGGCAGTTCTACTCTGTCCTATAGGGTTGCTAAGGAATCAACTTGATGGCATTCGGTTTGGTTTTTTTGTTTGTTTTTAATAGGACAGGACAAGAACCCTCATTTGGTTACAGATTTTGGCGACTCGGGCCAGAACTTGCAGACTCCCAAACCTGGGCAGTGAGCATCTGGATCCCCATAACCTCTTAAGGCATGGCCTGACCCCGTTTGGTCAGTAAGGAGTTTTGGGTGGCCACCATGATCCCCTTCCCAGGGAGAGGTCCACCGGGTCCCCACCTCAGCTTGGAAACAGAAACTGAAAACTGGATGGGAAAGGCCTCTGAATTAAGGTAAACGCACACGTGGGAACAGATTGTTCCACTGGTCATATGAGGGGGGCTAAAATCCCCCCTCAGGGGGGTTACAGTCCTCCCGGAGAACTAGGCAACAGCCCAGTCCTAAGACCTGACCCCAAGGGTTGTAAAATGAGAGAAATAGGGGTCATGGCCCCTGGAACCCATCCTCAGCCTAGCTGGGATCCCTCACCCCATCTGAAACCAAGGGTATCAGGTCACTCTGCCATCGGCAACGATCTTTGTCCATCTGTGATCACCCAAGGTTAATTGGTAGTTGATAGAGGGTATTTAAGTCCCTCAGAGGTCGCCCTGCCATTGCAACAATCTTTCTTTTGGAACACTCTTCCTCTTTCCCTTTCTTTCTGTCTCTGCTGACAGCAGAAAATACGTAATTTAATTTATGGTCATCGATTTTGGTTAAGTCCTGGTTTTGGTTTTTGGTTTAGGGGATGAACTTTTTTTTTTTTAAATTAATTTTTATTGTGCTTTAAGTGAAAGTTTACAAATCAGGTCAGTCTCTCATACAAAAATTTACGTACACCTTGCTCTATGCTCCTAATTGCTCTCCCTCTGAGACAGCACACTCCTTCCCTCCACTCTCTCTCCTTATGTCCATTCGGGCAGCTTCTGGCCCCCTCTGCCCTCTCATCTCCCCTCCAGACAGGAGATGCCAACATAGTCGCATGTGTCTACTTGATCCAAGAAGCTAGTTCTTCACCAGTATCATTTTCCATCCCATATTCGTCCAATCCCTGTCTGAAGAGTTGGCTTTGGGAATGGTTCCTGTCTTGGGCTAACAGAAGGTCTGGGGACCATGGCCTCCGGGGTCGTTGTAGTCACAGTCTGACCATTAAGTCTGGTCTTATTACAAGAATTTGGGGTCTGCATTCCACTGCTCTCCTGCTCCTTCAGGAGTTCTCTGTTGTATTTCCTGTCAGGGCAGTCATCGGTTGTGGCCGGGCACCACCTAGTTCTTCTGGTCTCAGGCTGATGTAGTCTCTGGTTTATGTGGTCCTTTCTGTTTTTTAGGCTCATAATTACCTTGTGTCTTTGGTGTTCTTCATTATTCCTTGCTCCAGGTGGGTTGAGACCAAGTGATGCATCTTAGATGGCCGCTTGCTAGCATTTAAGACCCCAGACGCCACTTTCCAAAGTGGGATGCAGAATGTTTTCTTAATAGATTTTATTATGCCAATCGACTTAAATGTTCCCTGAAACCATGGTCCCCAAACTCCCACCCCTGCTACGCTGGCCTTTGAAGCGTTCAGTTTATTCAGGAAACTTCATTGCTTTTGGTTTAGTCCAGTTGTGTTGACCTCTCTTGTATTGTGTGTTGTCTTTCCCTTTGCCAAAAATAAAACTTATCTACTATCTAATTAGTGAAGACCCCTCTTCCTCCCTCTCTCCCTCCCTCCCCACTCTTGTAATGGTCAAAGAATATTCTCTTCTCTGTTTAAACTATTTCTCCAGTTCTTATAATAGAGGTCTTACACAATATTTGTCCTTTTGCAACTGACTAATTTCACTCAGCATAATGTCTCCCAGATTTCTCCATGTTATGAAATGTTTCATAGATTCATCATTGCTCTTTATCGATGAGTAGTATTCCATTGTGTGAATATACCATAATTTATTTATCCATTCATCTGTTGATGGGCACCTTGGTTGCTTCCAACTTTTTGCTATTGTAAACAGTGCTGCTATGAACATGGGTGTGCATATATCTGTTTGTGTAAAGGCTCTTATTTCTCCAGGATATATTCCAAGGAGTGAGATTTCTAGATAGTATGGTAGTTCTATTTCTAGTTTTTTAAGGAAGTGCCAAATTGATTTCCAAAGTGGTTGTACCATTTTACATTCCCACCAGCAGCGTATAAGTGTTCCAGTCTCGGGGACATCCTGTTTGCATCAGTATTCTTCGTCTGTCTGTCTGGTGGGCACTCCTCTAGGTCGTTGGTTTTACATATATATGAGACTTTGTAGAAGAAAAGAGAGCTTTTAAATTGGGTCAGTAAAGAAATCAAACATGGCCAATAGATTTTACAATTCCTTGAGGTGGTGTCACTCCCCACCGCTCTGGCTGTGGTACACTGCAAAGGACATCAACAAGAAGATACAGTAGTGACCCAAGGCCACCAAAGGGCTGATTTGTAGGTGAAGCAAGCAGCAAGAACAGGGACCCCAATAGTAGTGACTAATTCCAGCTTGGCATAAGCTACAGAAGGGCTTTATAGTTGCAAAAATAGGGGTCGGACAAGGAAGAAACAACTGATGAGGCTTGGAGGAGTAAAAGGGTGGAGAGAAAGAAAAATGAAGAGAAAACAAAAATGTAAGAAGGAAGTAGAAAGATAGAGAAGAAAGGGAAGGATGGCTCCAGACTGGACTGTCCTGGGTTTCCAGGAAAAACCTAAATATAAATGTATTGATTTATTCTGCTACTGGATCAGGTTTTACAGTCTTGTGAACCGCTGGCTCTGCACCACCTGTCACTATGTATGGTCCCTCTCAATATTAAAGACCACTACTTTAAAAAAAAAAAAAAAAGAGAAGAGACAACAAGATCTTGGAAGTGTAAGAGGAGACTAAGCACCAAGAATATGTTCAAGAAAAAGATTGCAAGAAAAAGGTAAACTGGACTATTGAAGCCCACTAGGCCAAACCTTGCAAGAAGACCTAATTAGCATGGGCTACGACCCTTCCCTTGGCTCTGTTCAGGACTAGGGTTGCACCTCAAACCAAACTTAAGGTAAACCTTTTTGAGCTTATGAATTGGTGTTCCCTCTTCCATAACTTGTGGGAGGGCTTCATTACTCTGGGTCCTGAGGACACCTTGGAGGCTAGAGACATGCACAAAGCAAGCTCACTATTAAACAACATTTGTATTCTGTGGCAGCGGTGCTTGACTCTCTTTACAGGTACACAATGTGACAGACTCTTCCACAACCTGAAGTCTCTCTCTCTGTGTCAAGACCTGGAGCACTACAGACCCAGCAAGAGAACCCCCAGCACTGCAATCAAGATTGCCAAAAAGGGAGAGTGGATCCACAACTCTCGCACGGAGCCGGCTGCTACTCACAATACCGACCGACAAGCCCAGCAGAATAGTAAGAACTGGCAACAGTAATAACAGAAAAATTTAGGCTTCAAAAGATTTAAAGTGATAGGCAATTGTGTCAGTTGATTGCCATCCCCTGGCAATTGTGCAGGTTATTATTCATGACTCTGTTTAAGTTTGCCACCTATACGCAGCCTTATATCCTGCTTGTTTATTTCCTGTCTCTCTAGAAGAAAAACAGGGCCCCCAGAATGGCAGGATAATTATCTCATAAACACCTCAAAGCTCTCCACTTAAAAGATCACTGGCTCTGCTTCACTCCCTCTACCAGAACTAAAGACAATGTAGAGGCAGTCCCAGTCCAGGTGTCCCCACCTACTAAAAATACCACTAGATTCTCCATGCAATGGGTCTCCCCCGGGCCCATCTTTCATTAATTACAATAGGGACTTTGTCCAACAGACTATCCAGGGTCTCACTGACTCCACTGCTAACACCCCAGACAATTAGAACGAGACAGCTTATCTCCAGACTAATCTGACCAACCAAGTCTGTTACATGGAGATACCTACTGAGAGAAGATATCCAAGAATTTCCCAAGAACTTTTTATTTGCTCCTTGACTTTTGCTTGCCCAATAACTGGGGCCTACACCCCTCGGGCACACTCATTTCCTCCAAAACACATTTACAATGCCACAAGAAAAAAATACCAAAGCCCTGAGTGCCGAGTGTGCCAACCTGGGCTTTGCAGTCCCCAGGCCCCAAACTTGTGGAGTAGCACTAGGCTCAAATGAGCTGGTGGCACCCTCGGTGGCTGTGCCATCTCTGAATCTTTCTGTGCCCCCAGTGGATGTGTCTGAGTGTGTGGGTCTGGCTCGTGCCTGGGTGACCGCAGCCCGGCTTCTCATTTGTCCTGACTGTAGATGGATAGCTTCTTACCTCGGCCCTGTCACAACTACCAGTCAGTGTTCCCTAGGATTTTTGTTTCTCTGATGCACCAGTGTCTGCCTGTATTGGGCCTCCAGGCGAGCCTCAGGTCATAGACTAAAGAGGGCACTGGGTTTAATCCTAACTGGGGCAGGTACAGTAAAGGGCTCCTGGCCCCTTGCTGAGGACTTGAGTCCCTCCATAATAAATGGCTACACAAGTTCAACCAAGGCCCAGCTTCACAAGATATCTGGGATATAGTCAAGGCAACAATCTGAATTTAACACGGTGTCTTCCCCTTCTAAGATCCTTGGCCATGTTCGTCCTGCTGCTTGTATTCAGGCCTTGTTTGTTTAACCTTTTAGTAAAATTTGTGTCTTCCAGGCTTCAGAAGTTACACCTGCAAATGATGCTGCAATGGGGATATCACCCCATCTCCCCCGAGCAGGTTCCAGCTAGAGCCCAGTTCTATGCCAGCACCTCTGGCCAGCAAGAAGAAGCTATAGAAGATGAGACCTTCAGCTCTAAACCCCTTCTAAGATTAAAAAGAACCTGTTAGAGGGGGGATCGAAGCCTCCACCAAGACTTCCCCACGCTCTGCCGTGGTTCCCTGCCCTACCCCCCCCCCCCCTTGCAGCCCACCAAGCAACAGCTTCTGACTGCAGTTTGGCCCAACCATGCTGCGGCCATAACAGTTTGACTTTGGTGCCAGAATCCTGAGCATGTGCAAACCAAGATTTTGGCACATGCGCAAGACCTGAAGAGCTGCATCCTCAGTCTGTCCTTAAACCTGAACATCACCGACATGATTCAACATCTGGACCTCCAAATATGGACATGGGAGGGTAAGGTTGGAGAGTTGTGGGCACCAAAACCAACCCCTAGACGTCACTGGAAATAAAAAGCTCCCCAACCCTCTCAGACAGCAAGCACGTAGCCTTATGAGCACATTGCTCACTGTCTGCACAGACAATAAATTTCCACTTTGTGTCTCCCTTGCAACTGGTGGTATGGCGTCCGTCTTATTTAGATCAGCTAATAGAATGGGACAAGAACCCTCGTTTGGTTACAGTGTGTGTCCTTTGGACCTGGGGTACTGGCACTGAGAAACTCCTAGACCAGGAAGATTGATGCCAAGACACGTGGCGATCTCCAAGGAATACCAGGCCCAAAGATGCTGAAAGGAGACAAGGACCTTCCCCAAATGCCAACAGAAAGAAAGCCTTCTCCTAGAACTGGTGCCCTGAATTCGAACTTCTAGCCCCCTAAACTGTGAGAGAATAAATTTCCATTTGTCAAAGCCACCCACTTGTGGTATTTCTGTTACAGCAGCACTAGATAACTAAAACAGTGCTCAATGAATGTTTATTGACTGAGTGGAAAGCAATAAAGTGTAGTGATTAAGAGTGTGGATTCTGGACCCATACTCTCTGGGTTAATCCTAGCTCAGCCTCTTAATAGCTGTGTGGCCTTGGGCTGGTTACATAAAGGTACCTCAGTTTCCTCATCTGTAAATGGGGATAATAATAGTGGCTACCTCATTACGAGGACTGAATTAGTTAATATGCGTAAATACATAAAAGAGTTCCTGACACATACAAACTACTGGAGACGATTATCTGAAGGTTGAAATAACCATCTTTAAATATCTGAAGGACTGTCACTTAAAATACCCCATTAGGGAAAACTACATCAGAAGGAAAAACTAAAGGAAGGAAATTTTGGGCTCATCACATAAAAATACGAAATGGTTTAAGTTGTCTGCAGGTTACTACCAACAATCCCAGTTTGCCTGAGACTGTACCAGTTTTAAAACTGAAAGTCCTGTGTCCTGGGAAACCCCTTAATCCCAGGTAAAATGGGGTGACTGATCACCCTCGTTTCCCCCCAACAAGGCCTTCTTTAAGAAGCTGTCAGTCTCTGACAGGTTTGAACAAAAACTGAAGAACTTTCATGTAGAAGTTATTCCCGCATGAAGGAAGAACTTAGACTAGACGAATTTTAACCCAGGTAAAGAAGTATATTTTAACGGAAAAAGCATGGATCTTCAGATAGAAAAACACAGGCTCAAATTCTGGCTCTGCCACTTACTAGCTGGGTGATCTTGGGTAACTTATTCAACTTTCTGAGCTTCAGTTCCTTGATCTATTAAATAGGAATTCTCATTCCCAGCATGTAAGGTTGGTGTGAGGATTAGACCTAATGTATGTGAAGTGACTTGCACTGCGCCTGGCACGATGTAAGTATTCAAGAAATTATCATTTTTCTTTTTTAAGGTCCAATTTAAAGATTGAGCAGAGTCCTGGGTTCTCAAAGCTATGGCTCTCAAAGTGTAGTCCCCAGACCAATCGCATCAGTATCACCAGAGAACCTGTTAGAAATGTAAATTCTCCATCCCACCCCAGATCTACTGAATCAGAAAGTGGGGGTGTGGCCCAGAAATCAGAGTTTTAACTAATTGTCTGTCAGGGTGATTCTGACTATGCTAAAAAATTTGAGAAGCACTGCTCTACTAAGGCACAGTCCTGTCTTTGCAACACAGAGATGGAAATCTCTCTAAACTTAAAGCGCTCTCCCTTTATTCCACCATAAAAATAAAGTCATTTGAAAATGTTATTACTATTGGAAGAGAATTTTTTATAAACGAAACAAAAAGAATTAAAAATTTAAAAAAGTAGTGCTAGAACTTTGATACCAGTTTTTTGTTTTAAATAATTGCCTTTGTAAACAGTCCTCACCTGCATGAGCAGACTGCAGTCTCGGTGGGTATGTCAGCGTGACCTGGCTTTGGTACCTCCTCCCTCAAAAAGCACTGGTAAACTGGCTAAGTTTGGTTACAGTGTGCATGCCACAAACTTCACCAATCATAAATTACATAGTCAGGTTGATCTTCCACACTAATAAAGTGGAGTTAAGTGGATAGGACACTCCGTAAAGAATTTCTTAAATTGTGATAGCGTATTTCTTTCTGTATAAAATCACCCCAGAGGTAAGTAAAAAGAATTCTCACTAGAGTGCACATTTTATCTCTGCCCTAACAAGTTCCAGAACACAGTGGTGTACTTACAACATACACAAAGATAGACAAAGAATTAATCAGGTAAAAGAATTTTTAAACATCTCTAAACTGATTTTATAAACAAAGACCTTTTCGTATACGAAACCTAATTCAGTCAAAATAATCCATCTCTCCTTAAATTTGAAATACTTAGAATTTTTAGAATGAATGTATCATCTAGTTTAAACAATCTCTACTTTTTCAAGTTCTGAAAATATCTCCAAAGTATTTATTTAAATACTTAAGCAGAAAGCCTCATCTACACAAAGCAATAACATGCAAATTCTATGTTTATATTTGCTTTTGGAAGCAATATCCTTTGCTGTTCTTCTAATTGTGGTTTTTATAAAGCAATTCAAAATCTCTTTATTTGCTGAGCACTTATTAGGTTCCTTAACTTTGGGAGAGGGGAATATTCATAAACTGTATAAACATACCTCTTTAAGGAGTCTACAATCTTAGAGGAAGGCAAGTCTACATACAAAAAATATATACTGAAGAGAAAAGGGTAAAAGATTAGATAAGAGCTTTAAGAGGTGGTGTGTTTATGTTAACGAGGGAGGAACAACCCAGAAAAGGAGGGTGAAAATGGTTGCACAACTCAAAGAATGTAATCAGTGTTACTGAATTGTACATGTAGAAATAGTTGAATTGGTGTATATTTTGCTGTGTATATTCTCAAAAACAAATCAATAAATGAATTTTAAGAGAGAAAAGAGTAAATATACTGAGATACATAATGTGCTTCCAAAGTGTGTATAATTCAATGACAAGCAATGTTTTGTGTGTGTGTGTGTGTGTGTGTGTGTGTGCTTTACGTGAAAGTTTACAGAGGAAGTTAGCTTCTCATTAATCAGTTAATACACAAATTGTTTTGTGACATCAGCTGCCAATCCAGTGATATGTCAACACTCACCTGTTCTCGACCCTGGGAGCCCTGTTTCCATTCCTCCAGTTTTCCTGTACCTTTCTGCTTTCTCATCTTTGTTTATGGGCTGGTATGCCCATTAGTCTTGTACACATGGATAAACTATGAAGCACGTCCCTCACATGAGTTATTGTTGGCCCTAGAGACCTGTCTAATCTTTCGCTAAAGGTTGAACCTCAGGAGTGACTTCAGTATTGAGTTAAAAGGGTGTCTGGGGGCCATACTCTTGGGGTTTCTCCAGTCTCTGCCAGGCCAGTTAGACTAGTCTTCTTTTATGTGTGTGAATTTGAATTCTGTTCTACATTTTTCTCCCACTCTGTCCAGAATCCTCTACTGTGATCCCTGCTAGAGCAGGCAGTGGTGGCAACCAGGCACCATCTAGTTGTTCTAGGCTCAGTCTGGTGGAGGTTATGGTAGTTGTGGTCCATTAGTCCTTTGGACTAATCCTTCCCTTGTGTCTTTGGTCTTCTTCATTTTCCTTTGTTCCAGCCAGGATGTGACCAGTAGATGTATCTTTCATGGCTGCTTGCAGGCTTTTAAGACCCCAGACACTGCTCACCACAGTTGGGTGTAGAACAGTTTCTTTATAGACTATGTTATGGCAATTGAGCTAGATGTCCCCTGAGACCATGGTCCGCAGCCCTTAGCCCAGAAGCTCGGTCTCTCAGGGAGCTTAGGTTTGTCTTTGAAGCTTCTATAACTTTGCCCTGGTCAAGCTGTGCTGACTTCAGCAGTATTGTGTACTGTCTTACCCTCACCAGAGTTACCACTTATCTACTATCTAGTTAGTGTTTTTCCCTTTCTGCCCCTCCCCTCCCTCATAACCATCAAAGGTTGTTTCTATCTGTGTGGAAACATTTTCGTATGTTTTTATAATAGTGGTCTCATACAGTATTTGCGCTTTTGGGATTTCAACACCTAGCAATTTTCAGAGACAATAAGAAAAACAGGAAGGAGAGAAATCCTTGTAGAAGGATATTAACAAAGAAGGCTTCCTAGAGGAGATAGGACAGAAGATGGACATCAAAGCATTGATAGAAATTTTAATGCTGTGATGTGTTCACTTGTCACTGGCTTTAGTGTTATTCTTACTCCAATATTTTGCTCATGATACCTTCTCTGCTTGAAACATCATCCCCACAACTCTGCCTATTCAAATCCTACCCATCTTACCAGGCTGCCTCAAGTTCTATTTTTTTTTTCTTTCCTTCCTTTAACAAGATTCGATAAAAAATTCTTAAGAAAAGACTTTTTGCTTGTCTTTAAAAACAGTAAGAAAGAAAGGAAGAGAATAGTTTGAGAGTCTGTGTTCCACTTGAAGAGAGAAAATCCCAAGGGACAGATTAAATGGTAGCAGGTTCCAAAGTAGAGCTATAGAGACACATAAACACTGATGGAATGACTTCTCATCTTAATTGCATACCAATTCTACCAGATAGATGTGCCTCACCTGGCCCCACTAACAGATCACTGTACCCACATCTGAAGATTAAGTGATTTTCAACAGATAAAATGCTCAAAATAGTCCTAACACACAGTAACCATTCAATACCTGTGAGTTACTAATATTTGTGTAATTACTAATAGGGGAAGTATGGATCAATTAAGACAGAGAACAGACGGCCCCCCAAATCTACAAACAAAATAACAAGAAATAGGCCAGGGAGCCAAAACAAAGCCATTCCCCAGAACAATGGGGCAGGGTCCTTCAAAAGCAGGTGGAGAAAACCAGCCAGGGACATGCACAGAACACCCACCTGTGACCACTGTGTGACCTTCCACCAGGGTCAGTGAGGGGCTGGAGCAGCAGCCAGGGAATCAAACCCAGGAAGCGAGAGACTGCGCAGGCATGACACCCCATAACAAGTCCTGCTATGAATCCCAGAGGCCCCCCAGACAGGAGTCATCTTGGAAAGCTGCTGCACATGCACTGTGGTTAACCCCTCCCGTGCCTACGAATAAATATGAATCTTTTTCCTCCCAAGAACTTTAAAAAACCCAGGCCTGTCTTTTGTAAAACGGGGATATGCATTGCTTAGCCCTCCTTGTCTCCGCTTGCAAGCCTCTTCAATAAAGCTTTGCTCATGTGGAAAACTCTACATGCCTACCTGCTTTCTTGACCAGTGAGAGGCAAGAATCTTATTCTAGTAACACAGTCAGAAAGGTTAACTAACTTGCCCAGGCATCCCAAGGATACCACAAGCCTAGGGATAATTTTTATGCTAATTTCTTGCCTTAGGGGTTCCCATATCAAGTAACCAGTTGCTGAGGAGTGAACTCCAATTCATGGTGACGCCATGTGTGTCAAAATAGAACTGTGCTTCATAGAATTTTCGGTAGCTGCTTTTTCAGATGTAGATCTGCAGGTCTTTCTTCCCAGGTGCCTTTGGGGTTCAAACCTCCAAAAGCATTAACCATTTGTATTACCCAGGGACTCCTCCTATACCAAGTAGGTAATATCAAGCCTACCTGAGATACAAACCTCTGGTTCCAAGTTCTCAGGGGAGATTCTCTCCACCACCATCCACAACTATATACCCATAGACCAGACTGTCGTCTCCCTTTGTTGACAGGTAGTTTTTTTTTTTTTAAGTCCATCCTATTACTTAAAAACTCAAAACCCACTGCCAACAAGTCGACTCCAACTCATAGCAACCCTATAGGACAGAGTAGAACTGCCCCTTAGGGTCTCTAAAGTTGTAATCTTAATGGAAGCTGACTGTCACATCTTTCTCCTTCAGAGCAGCTGGTGGGTTCAAACCGCTGACCTTTGGGTTAGCAGCTGAGTGCTTTACCACTGCGCCAGCAGGGCTCCTTTCCATAAACACAGTACAATTAACACATTTACCATGTACTCAAGCTGGTTATTACTCTACGTGAAAACAGAAACCACTATTTTCCCAGTCAACAAATATATCTGTTACATGAATACTGACCGCCAAAGCAATCCATATGTGCCGTTGTATGTTCCTGTTTCAGAATGTGGATAACTTCATCCCCCTCCAAGAACTGATCAAAGTCAAGTTCAATAACCTAAACACAAAATATAGGTTTTAACTCCTTTGTTTTTTAATTCACATTTCTTCTTTGACTGCTGCTTTTCTTGAATGTACCTCAGTATGCAATCAGCTAGGGTTTGTGTTCAAACTGAGTACTGTTGAACTATTACGCGTTCACAACTGTTTAGTGGAGCACGTGACAAGTAGGTGCTACTGTAATATTAAAGTAAAAACACAGAGAAGCAAACAGGCCTTGCTAAACCCAAAAACCAAGCCCACAGCCGTCATCGGGGCAATTCCGACTCGCAGCAACCCTAGGCCTTGCTAGTTGTCCCCACATCACCAGAATCCGAAAGTGGAATGACTCACGTAATAGGTGAACAATGAACTAATGACTGGGTTGGATTGAGGAATGAATTTTTGTATTATTGGCAGCAAGCCTAGGGAGGAAGCAAGACTGGCCAGCCCCATCCAACAGAGGCTAAGCCTGGGGCTCAGAGGATTGACCAAAGCTTCCCAATCAGTCAACGGCCAGGCCCCGAACCCGCGCCTTATTCGTTCTCCGCCCACTCTGGGATGGCCGCATTCGTTACTCCGCCCACTTCAGGGCGGAGCCGCTTCGCCTACGGTGTTTTTATTCCGGCTCGCGCAAGTGCCGAGCTTATACTCAAAAGTCTCAGGGCTACAGAGGCTTTGTAAATTCTCAGTCAACCTACAGTCGATTCGCGAACGAAAGCCTCGGGAAACACGAGAGCCACAGGTAGAGCCACCACAGGACTCACCGGCCCGCGAGGAATCCTTCCGGGGCAGGGGGCGGGGCCGCCGGAAGTGGCCGGGCGCCGTCTGCTGCTCCTTGTTTGAGCCGCTGACGGGAAGGAGAAGCCCGAGCTCCGGCTGCGCCGCAGGGCGGCAGTCACAACTAGAGCCCGACCAACAGCTAGCCCCTGGAAGAGCCAGAAGCCAGGACTACGGGCTGCTGAGCGGCGGGGCTGGACGCCCGCTTGCCTTTTGATCTCATCATGTCGCGGGGCTCCATCGAGATTCCCCTCCGGGACACTGACGAGGTAAGTGTCGAATATGGGGGAGGTGGGAGCCGTGAACTTGGACGATCTCCCTCCCCCCTTCCCTTTCTCGACTTGGTTCCCGAAGCAAGAGGAATCCCCTCCCCCAGAAGCCCCTGCCGAAATGCCCGGCCAAAGCTCCGGTCACCTCTTTTCCCAACCCCTGCACCGTCTGAGGCTGGGTACACCTGCGTCCTCGCAGCCTCAGGGCCACTTCGAGAAGTCTTCTTCTTGAAAGTTCTCCTTCTGCCTGTTACCTGTTTGTTTTCGACAGAACTCCACTCTTCTCCCAAATAATTCAGAGGCGCAGGGGTGTGAGCGTGCCCGATAAACACTAAATCCCGCCACAGATTACAGAAGTGGGCGCTGATGTCACTGTGGTCTATCTAGTGTTTCTTGGGAATACATAGGATTTCGCTCCTTCTCCTCTTCAAACTCGAGTCTGTCATTGTGCACTATTTCCACCACACAGGACACGTAGCAAAACAGTCAAATGATCTGTGGAGTTGCCACAGCGACATAGGGACCTTAAGATATAGCTTATTAGAGTGTCTAAGGAGAACCTGCTACTGTGTACTGATGGAAGTAATCCTCTCTCCCTCACCCTTTAACCAGAGGTGGTCTATGACTTGCTCTCAGCTTTGGTATTAGGTCTTATTGGACATTTCCTATTACCATTTTTGTTTTATTTAGATTAATTTTGAGATATAATTCATATACCATAAAATTCAGTGGTTTTTAATATATTCACTAAGTTGTATAATCATCATCATATCTAATGCCAGAACATTTTCTTCTTATTATTTTTGTGCCCCATTCAGGAGTGTCTGTAACACACAGATGCTCCTGCCATGATTAGTGTGTACAGTGGCATTCAACTTTGCATTTGCGTATAAGGTTGTACTTCGCAAGTTGTCAGACCTACCTCATCAGTGTCCCTAGGTTGCTCGTTTGCACTTTATTTGAATTATGTGTTAAGCAGGGTTTTTGTGTTATTTTTGAGTAAGCAAAGTTTTTGTGGCATTTTGTCATTCTAGTGATTTGGGGACAACTAGCAAGATCTGTTTGCTTTTCTGTGCTTTTACTTTAGTATTACAGTAGAAGCTGCTTGTCATGTGCTCCATTAAACAGTTCTTAACACATAGTGAATAGTTCGCCATACTTAAATTGAACACAAACCCTAATTGTGTGCATTTTGAGGTACGTTCAAGAAAAGCAGCAAAGAAGAAATGTGAATTTTAAAAAAGAAGTGTTAAAACCTACACTTTATGTTTTAGGTTATTGAACTTGACTTCGATCAGTTACCGGAGGGGGATGAAGTTATCAGCATTCTGAAACAGGAGCACACACAACTGCACATATGGATTGCTTTGGCGGTTAGTGTTCCTTTAACAAATATTCTTACTTGTTGGTTGGGAAAATAGTGGTTTCTGTTTTCAGATATAGTAATATCCAGCTTGGGCACATGATAAATAAATTGTACTAAGTCTATGGAAGCAGTTTGTCTTACCATTTGTGGAACAGTAAGCCCGTTTTCCTAAATGATGTGTAGTCTGCTGATAAATTTGCTTGTGTGTTGATATAGGTAAAATTCACTTACGTGAGTACGTGATACTGAATATTAAATATTTGATTATGTCATGATTATTCAGTGAAACTGGGTTATGGTTTAGAGATAAGCTGAGAAAATACAATTTGCCATTGCTACTTAACATTGTTCTTGTTCCCCATAACAGTAAAACAATTCCCATAAAATACTCTAGAAAGTGATTAGGTTCCAAGGCTAACCCACAAAAGCTTTTTGGGTGAAATTTATCTCCGGCTTAAGTTCGTTGTCTGTGTTTGTTCCCCTCCTTCCATAATACGACCATTACTGGAGATTATCAGGAAAATCACCTCAGAAAGGCTAAAATATGCTCTGCCTCCTCCCCCCATCCGTCAGCACTAGCTGCATAAAGTTTTTTGGGATTTTTTGTTTGTTTTTCTGTTATGGAAATAGGTAGTAATACTGTAATCATTATTTCTAAGCAGGTGTGCCACAGGTCACGTTCATGTAAAGATACATAGGAGGGCACCTGATGTCTTGAAGAGTCAAAGAAGTAGTTCTAGAATTGGGCTTATATCCAGTGCTCAGGCTTATTAAAATTTACTTTTCCTTGGATGTGGATTTATAGAGATACACTTTCAGTGACAAGCAGTGCCTTCCTGAATTGAAGTACCAGGTTTTCTTATTACTTCTTATTCCATGGAGAATAAGCCATTAATCCTTGTGCATATTTTAAAATCAAAAGAGAACTTATAATGTTTTAGTACATGCACTTCATTTAACAGCACTTTTGTGAAGATTGGAATAATGGAGAATTAGCATGGCACCTGCTATGTTAATATAGGTGGTTACAGAGGAAATATGGGAATATAAGTTGTTACAGAGGAAAGAGTGTAGGCTTTGGAATTAGAGAGGCCTTTGTTCAAATCCCAACTCAGCTGCTAACTAGCTGTGTGATCTTTGACAGAGATGTACCTTCTGAGCCTGTTTCTTTATCTTCAGTATGAGGATGTTAGTACCTACTTCATAGGGTGGCTCTATACATTAGAGATGATGTGTGTGACGCTTCTAGCATAGTATGTGGCCCATGCCAAGTGATCAATAAGTGATAGATATTCCTTTTACTATTTATAAATACAATGGAAGTTACTTAATATGCCCAGATAACTTTTGGTAAATCAAGAACCAAAACCCAAGTTTTCTATCTAGAATTCTTTATACCTCCTGTTTTGCTTTCTCAGGCTTTGCTTGTTTGAAAATTTAGTTCGAAATCAACTATTGCTCGGAAAGAAGTAAATGGGAAGCATTTGTAGGGATCCTAATTTTTTTAACAGCTTAGTGAAGGCATACTTGAGCTGTGATCAGTGGCACATACTTGTGCCATTTGATAAGTTTTATGTATACATTACCTGTGAAACCATCACCACAATCATGATAATGAATATTTCCAGTCACCCCCAAAAACCTTCCCCCCACCACTGCATCCCCAGGCAACCACTGATCTGCTGTTTATCACTAAAGATTAGTTTGCATTTTCCAGAATTTTATATAAGTGGAATCATATGGCGTGTACTCTTTTTTGATCTGGTTTCTTTCACTCAGCATAATTATTTTGCGGTTTATCCGTGTTGTAGCGTGTTCATTCCTTTTTACTGCTGAGTAGTGTCCATTGCACAGCGACACCAGAGCTGGTTTATCTGTCCCCTGCTGATGGACGTTTAGGGTGTTCCCAGTTTGCCTGTTACAAATAAAGCTGCTGGAAACGTTCACGTAAAAGGTTTTTGTATGACCATATGCTTCAGCGATTCTAATTTAATTGCTTACTGCGTAGCTGGAATACTACAAGCAAGGAAAAACAGAAGAGTTTGTCAAGTTGTTGGAAGCAGCTCGTATAGATGGCAATTTGGACTACAGAGACCATGAAAAAGACCAGATGACTTGCTTGGATACACTGGCGGCCTACTATGTCCAACAGGCTCGGAAGGAAAAGAATAAGGACAATAAGAAGGATCTGATTACACAGGCAACCCTGTTGTATACGATGGCTGATAAAATTATTATGTATGATCAGGTAAAATAAGTTACGTTTCTTTGAATTTATGAAAGGGAGAAAAACGTACCACAAGAAAGCAAAATGTGTGTGATAGGCAATGAGATTTTTTTCTCAAAGAATTTTTCTTAAAATAATATGATTGTTCAAGAAAAAGCATTCCTCATTAAGATGGGAATTTCTTTGGTGCTTGTACTGTTGGTGTACTATGGGCAAATTTAGCATATAAAACGTGTTGAATTAGTAATCCCAACATCTCCAGGTGTATTTCAAGCAGATTTTAAGTAATTTGAACTTTTCTTGTTGTCATTGTTACTGGCACAGAGGACTTGCATTTCAGGATAGTTTCTCAATTTGCAATTAAGAATTGCTTGTTGGTAATTTAAACACATTACAGTTGCTGGAGGAATTTGTATGACACTCCACCCCTTTCCTATATGATTTTCATTTTATGTTACACGTTCATGATAAATTGTGATTAGTCCTTGGTAAACAAAAGCCTAAGGTGATTATATGACTTTTTCAGAACCATTTGTTGGGAAGAGCCTGTTTCTGCCTACTTGAAGGTGACAAAATGGATCAAGCTGATGCACAGTTTCATTTTGTACTCAACCAGTCTCCAAATAATATTCCAGCCCTTCTTGGTAAGTGATCTTCAGCAACCTTTTTCGAATCTATTTTTTTCACGTGTTGCCTAAAATATATCTCTTTGTAAGCTCCTTAGGAACTGGGCCTGACAGCAAAGTGGAACAGCTTTGTCTTTTCAAAAGTGAAACTATCTACAACAAATTATGGTTTCTATCGAAATTGCAGAAATAAAATACGTACCATTAAGAATAATTTTTTATTTCCTTCTAAAGACTAAATAAAACACTGTTTAGATAACTCCAGATTATTTGAATTATTATTTTATAGATACATAAAGACAGGAGTGTTCTATTTATAGGCATAAATTAATATACCCTGATGGTAAACAAGTTTTGCTATGAAATCATGTCACTATTTTTAAGCATTTAGGTCAATTAATGTAAAGCATATTAGGTTTGTGTTCTTTAACTAGACAGTATGTGCTTATTTTTTTTAAAAAATCATTACAGGTAAAGCTTGCATTTCATTCAACAAGAAGGATTACAGAGGAGCTCTTGCTTATTATAAGAAAGCATTGCGTACTAACCCAGGATGTCCAGGTAAGGGGAAAACTATTTTAGGTCTAATCTATGTGTGACTCAACTTAAAATATTGATGATTTCGCAGTAGTTTGTGAAGTTTGTTGGCTGGGTAGTAGATCATAGTATAATCTTTCTGCACTATACTATTTTTCTTTTCCAAAATCTTGTTTACTGAGCAAATTTTTCTTGAGCACTCTGTATGTGCCAGGCACTACCCTAGAAATTCAGCAATGAAGAAAAGAAAACAAAAGTCCCTGCCCTTGTGGAATTTATTCTCTAGTGGGAAAGATAGGCAATAATTAAGATAAATAATTACAATATATGCTATGTTAGATATTGATAAGGGCTAAGGAGAAAGAAAAAGCAGGAAAGGGATATGAGAAGTGTTAGGGTGAGGGATGCTTAGAAGAGATGACCAGAGACACATCACTGAAAAGGTAACGTTTGCATAAAGACCTAAGACCCATCCAGATATATGGGGAAGATCATTCCCAGAAAGAGAGAATAGGAAGTGCAAAGGTCCTCAGAATAGAGTGTGTCTATCAGGTTTGAGGAAGAGTGAGGAAGCTAGTGTATCTGGTACAGGGAGAAATAGGGTAAAAGACAGAGGGGATAGATCTACTGACTAGTGGAGGGGTTGGCCTTTTGGTATAACCTTGAAACTGGGTTATAGCTATAAGCAGAGCTCTGAAGGAATGGCAGTGTGTGCATATAATCAGCCACAATATTTAAAGTCTTAATGGAATTTTTTGTTTTCTGTTTAAAATTTGGTCTTCAGGAACGAGATATTGAAGGTATAGTTTTAACAGGGATGTTAGAAGAGAAAAAAAATACCAGTATTATAGGTGTTCTGTTCTCTGGTGAGGCAGGTATCCGTGATTGGGGGAGGGGAGTGGAGGATGGGGAGTGGTATAATTCAACCTCTAGTGAAACAAGATTTGTGGCATAGCAAGAGATTTTATAGTATGGTTGCACTATACTATAGAATTATAAAATTAAAAGCCTTAATTTAGGACTTTTGTGACTCATAAATAGAGATGGGTTAAATTTTTTTTTTTTTTTATTGAACTTGAACCTTTGAAATGCTTGTTTGAGAGATTGAATATCTGATTCTATGTTTTTAGCGGAAGTTCGTTTAGGAATGGGTCATTGCTTTGTGAAGCTTAACAAACTGGAGAAAGCTCGTCTGGCATTCAGCAGAGCCCTGGAACTCAATTCCAAATGTGTGGGAGCATTGGTTGGACTGGCTGTTCTAGAACTCAATAATAAAGAGGTATGTAAATCAAAAAATTACATAGTTCATGACTGATTTGTAGGTCCACAGTCCCTTATCTAAAACCGCAGGGGCCAGATGTGTTTCAGAAGTCAAGATTTCAGATTATAGAAAGGTAATATACTACCAACAACAACCAAAAACTGTGTGTCATTACGCATGTACATATATAGGCATATATGTATGTGGGTATGAATATATGGGTACAGATACATGCACAGATAGATGTATCTGTAGGCATATGTACACACGGGTGTGTATTTGTCTGCATGTATATTCATATAATAAACCATACAGAGGACACAGTTACAGATACTTCTTAGACATAACCAAACACTTTGCGAGATTGGTTTTCTGGGATTGAAGACTTAGGACCATAGTCTCGTGAGATAGCTCAGGTAATTTGCATAATATAGTTCATAAAGTATATGTTCTACATCCCAATGTAGTGAGTAGTGTCTGGGATCTTAAAAGCTTGCAAGCAGCCATCTGACATAAAACTAACCTGTTGAAAACCCATTGCCGTCAAGTTGATTCCGACTCATAGGAACCCTATAGGATAGAGTAGAACTGCCCCATAGGCTTTCCAAGGAGCAGCTGGTGAATTTGAACGGCCAACCTTTTGGTTAGCAGCCGAGCTCTTAACCACTGCGCCACCAGGCCTCCAACATACAACTATTGGTCTCAATTCACCTGGAACAAAAGAGAAAGAAGGAAACCAAAGACTCAGAAGAAAGTAGTCTACAGAGCTGTTAGTATACACGAACCGCAGACTCATCTACCTGAGACCAGAAGAACTAGATGATGCCCAGCTACCACTACAGACCATTCTGATCAGGGCCACAATAGATGGATCTTGATAGAACAGAAGAAAAACGTGGAACAGAACTAAAATTCTTGAAAAGTTCATACTTACTGGACCAGTTGAAATTAGAGGACTCCCCGACTGTCACCCTTAGATACTCTTTAAACCTTAAATTGAAATTATCCTTTGAGGTCACCTTTTAGCTAAATAACGGATTGGCTTTTAAAGTAAAGAATATCATCCATGAGTAATGAGTTTCTTTAAAAAAAAATTATCCATATGAGACCAAATGGTCAAAAATTATCTAAAGCAAAGATGACAAGGTAAGAGAGAGGGTACTGCAAGTGGTATATCCAGAAGGGAATGAACGAGGGTAATACATTGTTGAAAAATGTAACCAATATCACTGAATAATTTGTGTAGAAGTTATTAGATGAGAACCTCATTTGCCGTGTAAACTTTTACCTTAATCACAATAAAATATTGAAAAACAAAAAAGATAATATAGTGCATGTTTGTATAATATATAACACCTCAGTGAGATTAGCACTCCAAAGTCAGACTAATATTTTTGTGACAAAATGAGTGAATTTTCACACGAATTGTAATAACCTCACAATCCAGGTACAGTTTTGTCACCAGATGAGTTTGCTCCAAGATTATAGAATAAGCTTTGGAGTTTTTGGATTTCAGAATTCCAGATAAGGTATTATAGACCTGTATATCAGGTTGGAAGGAGACCTGGTAATGCAGTGGTTAAATGCTCAGCTGCTAACTGAAAGGTTGGCGGCTCGAACCTACCAACCACTCTGCGGGAGAAAGATGTGGCAGTCTGTTTATTATATCAGCCTTATAAGATGAAAGAAAGGGGAAAGGAAAAAAAGCTTTCTCTTAAAGAAGTCTATCTGATTGAAAAGGAAGCTCACAGTATGCGACTCCTTATGTGTAAATGTCCACAACAGGGCTACCAAGATTTTTAGGCCACAGCACTGTTGACATTTTGGGCCAGGTATAACACTCTGTTATAGGAAGCTATCCTGTGCATTGTAGGATGTTTGGCAGCATCCCTGACCTTTACCACTAGGTGCCAGTAAGTATCCCCCAGGTCGTAATAACCAAAAATGACATTGCCAAATGTTGCCTGGAGAGTCAATAACACTTCTAGTTGAGAACCACTGCCTTAGAGCAGTCTTCAAAAAGGGGGACTAGATTATCTTGAGTGGTTTGGATCAATCATGATTCACCCCTAGAGTTAAGGAAGAGGGAGGGAAGGATCTTTCCTTTCTAAAGTCAAAAGATCACCACAGGCTACAAAATCTGTATTCTCTTAGCAGGGTAAGAGTGATGGAATGGCTGTTGGGTAGTCCACAAACCTTGAGGGATAACGGAAAGGTTCCAAAATTTGATTGTGGTAAAGGTTGCACAACTCTGTGAATATACTAAAAAACATTGAATTGTATACTTTAAATGAGTGAATGGTATGTGAATTATATCTCAATAAAGCTGATAAAAATGCAGACTGTTTGGAGTATTTTCTATTATTTGCCTTGTGGATCCTTATGGATTAGCAGTAAATTATTTAAGAACATGGTATCAAATGTATTTGTTACATACACCCAATTTCAGAGGACGTGTTGTACCTTACCATGGGGTACTTTTACAGTTAAGTTTTTAAATGAAACTAAATTCTGTTTGTTATCTGTTTTGCATCCTAGTGGAAGTTAACTAACACAAGAGCCACATTTTGGCATCTGAATTTAGGTTTATATAATCTTATTTCCTGAGACTGTAAAGAAAACTTTGAAAAAGTGGTGATTAACTAATCGAACTTCAAGTGCCATTTAAGTAATAACCCCATTGTTTTTGTTTTCTTTCAGGCTGATTCCATCAAAAATGGTGTCCAGCTTCTTTCTAGAGCCTATACTATTGATCCTAGCAACCCTATGGTGTTAAACCACTTGGCAAACCACTTTTTCTTCAAAAAGGTAAAATGACTTTTAAAACGTTGTTTGCTTTTCCCAGAGAGTATGGCCCCTGGACACACTTTTAGCTCAGCAATGAGGTCATTCCTGTGGTTCACCCTTCAGCCAAAGATTGCACAGGCCCATAAAACAAAACGAGACTAAAGGGGTACAACAGTCCAGGGGCAAGGACTGGAAGGCAGGAGGGGACAGGAAAGCTGGTAATAGGGAACCCAAGGTCAAGAAGGGAGAGTGTTGACATGTTGGTTGTTAACCAATGTCATAAAACAATATGTGTACTAATTGTTTAACTGTTTAATGAGAAGCTAGTTTGTTCTGTAAACCTTCATCTAAAGTACAATTAAAAAAAGAAGTTTACTTTTAAATGCTGATTTTTGTTTTTCTGTACTGCAGTTGATGCTTGTTATAGATTGAATCTTGTCACCCAAAAACGTGTGTCAACTTGGGTAAGCCATGATTCCCAGTATCATGTAGGAATCATTCCCACCATCTTGTCATCTGAAGTGATTTTCTTATGTGTTGTAAATCCTACCTCTATGATGTTAATGAGGCAGGATTAGAGGCAGTTATGTTAATGAGGAAGGACTCAGTCTACAAGATTAGGTTAAATCTTGAGTCAATCTCTTGAGATATAAAAGAGAGAAGCAAGCAGAGGGAGGGGGACCTCATGCCACCAAGAATAAGAACCAGGAGGGGAGCGTGTCCTTTGAACCTAGGGTCCCTGTACTGAGAAGCTTCTAGACCATGGGAAAATTGATGACAAGGACTTTCCCCTGGAGCTGACAGACAGAGAGCCTTCCTCTGGAGCTGGCACCCTGACGTCAGACTTTTAGCCTCCTAGACTGTGAGACTTCTTCATTGCAAATACCTTCTTTCACCAATATAAATGGCGACTCTACAGATGGACCTTGCCAGATGGAGCACAAAGAAATCAAATTGACTACATCTGTGGAAAGAGACAGTGGAAAAGCTCAATATCATCAGTCACAACAAAGCCAGGGGCTGACTGTGGAACAGACCATCAATTCCTCATAGGCAAGTTCAAGCTGAAACTGAAGAAAATCAGAGCAAGTCCGCGAGAGCCAAAATATGGCCTTGAGCATATCCCACCTGAATCTAGAGACCATCTGAAGAATAGATTTGATGCACTGAACACTGGTGACCGAAAACCAGACGAGTTGTGGAATGACATCAAGCACATCATACGTGAAGAAAGCAAGAGGTCATTGGAAAGACAGGAAAGAAAGAAAAGACCAAGGTGGATGTCAGAGGAGACTCTGAAACTTGCTGTCAAACATCGAGCAGCTAAAGCAAAAGGAAGAATTGATGAAGTAAAAGAACTGAACAGAAGATTTCAGAGGGCAGCTCGAGAAGACAAAGTATAATAATGACATGCACAAAGAGCTGGAAATGGAAAACCAAAAGGGAAGAAGATGCTCGGTGTTTCTCAAGCTGAAAGAGCTGAAGAAAAAATTCAAGCCTCAAGTTTCAATAGTGAAGGATTCTATGGGGAAAATATTAAATGACGCAGGAAGCATCAAAAGAAGGTGGAAGGAATACACAGAGTCAGTATACCAAAAAGAGTTAGTCAATGCTCAAACATTTCAAGAGGTGGCATATGATCAGGAACCGATGGTACTGAAGGAAGAAGTCCAAGCTGCTCTGAAGGCATTGGCGAAAAACAAGGCTCCAAGAATTGATGGAATATCAGTTGAGATGTTTCAACAAACGGATGCAGCGCTGGAGGTGCTCACTCGTCTATGCCAGGAAATATGGAAGACAGCTTCCTGGCCAACTGACTGGAAGAGGAACAATATCAATGTCACACGCAAGCAAAATTTTGCTGAAGATCATTCAAAAACGGCTGCAGCAGTATATCAACAGGGAACTGCCAGAAATTCAGGCTGCTTTCAGAAGAGGACGTGGAACCAGGGATATCATTGCTGATGTCAAATGGATGCTTGCTGAAAGCAGAGAATACCAGAAGGGTGTTTACCTGTGTTTTATTGACTATGCAAAGGCATTCGACTGTCTGGATCATAACAAATTATGGATAATGTGAAGAATGAGAATTCCAGAACACTTAATTGTGCTCACGAGGAACCTTTACATACATCAAGAGGCAGTTGTTCGGACAGAACAAGGGGATACTGATTGGTTTAAAGTCAGGAAGGGTGTGCATCAGGGTTGTGTTCTTTCACCATACGTATTCAATCTGTATGCTGAGCAAATAATCTGAGAAGCTGGACTATACGAAGAAGAATGGGGCATCAGGATTGGTGGAAGGCTCGTTAACCTGTGTTATGGAGATGACACAACCTTGCTTGCTGAAAGTGAAAAGGACTTGAAGCACTTATTAATGAAGATCAAAGACCACAGCCTTCAGTATGGATTGCACCTCAACATAAAACAAAAATCCTCACAACTGGACCATGAGCAACATCATGGTAAATGGAGAAAAGATTGAAGTTGTCAAGGATTTTATTTTCCTTGGATCCACAATCAACAGCCATGGAAGCAGCAGTCAAGAAATCAAAAGACGCACTGCATTGGGTAAATCTGCTACAAAGGACCTCTTCAAAGTGTTGAAGAGCAAAGATGTCACCTTGAAGACTAAGGTGCCCCGACCCAAGCCATGGTATTTTCAATTGCATCATATGCATGTGAACACTGGACAATGAATAAGGAAGACCAAAGAAGAATTGACGCCTTTGAATGGTGGTGTTGGCGAAGAATATTGAATATACCATGGACTGCCAGAAGAACGAATAAATCTGTCTTAGAAGTACCACCAGAATGCTCCTTAGAAGCAAGGATGGCAAGACTATGTCTTACTTACTTTGGACATGTTGTCAGGAGGGATGAGTCTCTGGAGAAGGACATCATGCTTGGCAGAGTACAGGGTCAGCGGAGAAGAGGAAGACCCTCAACGAGGTGGATTGACACAGTGGCTGCAACAATGGGCTCAAGCATAACAACGATTGTAAGGATGGCGCAGAACCGGGCAGTGTTTTGTTCTGTTGAGCATAGGGTGGCTAAGAGTCAGAGCTGACTCAACAGCACCTAACAGCAACAACAACAGACTGTGAGAGAATGTCTGTTAAAGCCATCCGCTTGTGGTATTTCTGTTATAGCAGAACTAGATGACTAAGACAGAATTTGGTACTGGAAGAGAGAGGTGCTGCTCTAACAGATACCTAAAATGTAGAAGCAGTTTTGAAATTATGAGTGGATAGGGGCTGGAAGAGTTTCAAAGTGCCTAATAGTAAAGGCCTAGCTTGCCTTGAAGAGGCCGTTGCTGGAATTATGGCTGTCAGAGACAATTTTAGTGAGGACTCAGAAGGAACTAAGGAAAGCTGTTACACTGGAGGTGGTGCATATGGCAAGAAGCACCAGCAGAACCAGACCAGCTCATGACAGTGCTAGAGCCGCCCCATGGAGCAAGAGAGCTGAGTGCCTTTGCGTAGGCTTCCTGGCAGAGTGGGGTGCCTCCAGGCACTTAATGGTGAGCTAGGCTTGCTGACTCACGGAGCAAGAGAGCTGATTGCCTACTAGCAGAGTAGAGTGCCTCCAGTCACTTATCAGTGGAGCTAAAGAGCTTTGGAACACTTGCCTCAGCAGGGCAGACTCAGATGGCGAAGCCCAAGGGGCTGAGAAGCCATGGAACGGGGAAGCAGAAGCTAAGGAGACAAGGAACAGAGGAAGCTGAGCTGCCTCAGTCCCAAAGGGTAGAGCCATGATCTCTGGGATCTCAAAGGGTAGAGTCGCTATTCAGATGGACTAGGAGAATGGGGCCGCCCAAATTTGAGGGAGCAGAGTTGCTATTCCAGTGGGCCTGGAAGGTGGAGCTGAAGCCCAGGGCTGAGGGGCCTCGACTCAGAATCCAGAGGGTGTGGCCAATACCTAAAGTCTGGAGGGCAAGGTCATTGTCTAAGTGGTCTCAGAGAACAGAGGATTATTTTCATGTCTTCGGAGCTAATGTAATGTGTTCTGCTGACTTGCTTGGTGCCTGTTATCCCTTCTTTCCCTCCCGTTTCTCCTGTTTGTAATGAAAATGTCTAGCTTGCGCCTGTTCCACCATTGTACTTTGGAAGCATATAACTTGTATTCTCGATTTCACAGATGAAGAGGAATTTTTGGAATTTGCACTTGGAGTTGATTTAAGACTTTTGCTACAATATGATGGAGTGGATGTGTTTTACATGTGGCAAGGACGTGAATTTTGGGAGGCCAAATGGAAACCCTGGTGGCATAGTGGTTAAGAGCTATAACTGCTAACCAGAAGGTCGACAGTTCGAATCCACCAGGCGCTCCTTGGAAACCCCATGGGGCAGTTCTACTCTGTCATATAGGGTAGTTATGAGTCAGAATTGACTCAAAGGCAACAGGTTTGATTTGGTTTTGGTTTTAAAGGGTGGCATGTCATGGATTGCATGTGTCCCCCAAAAATATGTGTCAACTGGGCTAGGCCATGATTCCCAGTATTGTGTGATTGTCCACCATCTTGTTATCTGATGTGATTTTCCTATGTGTTGTAAATCCTACCTCTATCATGTTAATGAGACAGAATTAGAGGCAGTTATGTTAATGAGGCAGGACTCATCTACAAGATTTGGTTGTGTCCTGAGTCTCTTTTGAGATACAAAAGAGAAGCAAGCAGAGAGACATGAGGTCCTCATGCCACCAAGAATGAAGAACCAGGAGGGGAGCACGTCCTTTGGACCTGGGGTCCCTGCGCTGAGAAGCTCTTAGACCAGGGGAAGATTGATGACAAAGACCTTCCCCTAGAGCCAACAGAGAGCCTTCCCCTGGAGCTAGCACCCTGAATTTGGACTTCTAACCTACTAGACTGAGACAGTATGAATTTCTGTTTGTTAAACCCATCCACTTAGGGTATTTCTGTTATAGCAGCACTAGATAACTAAGATAATGCTGTATTTTTTTTTTTTTTTTAAAACTGGAAAGAAATCTAAAAATGTCAGAGTTTTTTTCAAATCAGTGTCTTTGTTCATTATGTTGGGGTGGGTTTATTCATTAATATATTCACTTAAAATTTACTGACCCTTTATATTCTACACAGCACTGGGATAGGGATGTGGAGGTCAGTGAGACATGGTTTCTGCACTTAGGAACTCAGTTCATAGAAAACACAGACTTGTAAACACATGTAAATGTGAAAATAAAGATCTCTGCCCAGACGCGGTAGAGAAATGAAGTGGTAGAGTGGCTAAGGAAGGTTTTCATGGAGATGGAAAAACTTTTGAACTAGATTTTCAGGAATGAAGAGGAAGTGACTAGGTAGTTGAATGGGTAAGGGCACAGATCTGTGAAATAGTTCACTTTAATAAGAGCATAGTGTATGGTTGACTTATGTAGTAAGTGATGGATTGGATCCAGATATGGGCACTTGTGAAATATAAGGAGTTTCGATGTAATTATGGTGAAACAAGAAGTCATTGAAGTTTTTGTTTGTTATTTTTGCATGTTGGTCATGGTGTATTTTTTAAATTGCCATTAATTCTTTAGAAGCAATATTTAAATTTCTTAAAATATTAAATTGTAAATTTTGTTGAGAAAGTTTTTATACAGAATCATGTAAGTTTAATCTTTCATATAGGGAAAGAAAAGTTGCTATCAAGTCGATTCCAACTCATAGTGACCTTATATGACAGAGTAGAACTGCCCCATAGTGTTTCCAAGGCTGTGATCTTTACAGAACCAGAGTGCCACATCTTTCTCCTGCAGAGTGGCTGGTGGGTTCAGACTGCTGGTCTTTCGGTTTGTAGTCGAGTGCTTAACCCCTGAGTCACCAGGACTCCTTCTTTCTTGTCGAAACCGTGTACTGAATTGTGCCAAGAACTTTAAACTAATAAAATAGCAGTTTAGGTAAAAGTTCACAAAACAGTATCAATGCTTATTAATACTGGCTACTATATTATTGCTGTTGTATACATTGAGTGCTTTCTAAATGCCAAGCACTGTTAAAAATGTATTACATGTATTATATAATATTCACAACAATGAGATAGATAATATTATCCTCATTTAAATTAATGCAGCGTTAATAGTCTGAGGTCACTCAGCTATTAACCTTGATACTTTACTCCTACTGGCTATAGAAGCAAGCATACTCTCCTTTCATAATGAGTTCTTGATTAACACTCTAACACTATGACTGTCATAGTACTAAACTTTTCAGGGTGGAGATAGAAATGTATCCTATAGGTAGGGACGTAGTGGGTAAGAGCTCGGCTGCTAACCAAAAGGTCAGCAGTTCAAATCCACCAGGTGCTCCTTGGAAACCCTATGGGGCAGTTCTGTTCTGTAGGGTTGCTGTGAGTTGGAATTGATTCAACGGCAATGGGTTTTTTAACAGGAGGTAAATTAGGCAATACTGTTTAAGATGAAAGTTACACAAGCTAGTTTGTTTTTCACTGAAAAAACAAAGGACTGATTCTAAGTATTTGTGTGTATATCTAGTAATAAGCAGTGTTGTGAGCAATGTTCACAGCTGCTATGACAACTTTTGAAAACCAAATGAGAATTATTCAGTTTTCACCCTTCCACTAGTTACCCTTCCACTGCTGAAGATTAAGGTTTTTTGTACTTAAGAACATGATCAGTATATATAGAACCTTATATAATGAGAATTATTCAGTTTTCACCCTTCCACTAGTTACCCTTCCACTGCTGAAGATCAAGGTTTTTTGTACTTAAGAACATGATCAGTATATATATAGAACCTTATAGATAGCATAAATGAAATATATAAGTCAAGCCAGTTAATTTGAGTGTTTCTGAACATTTGCTGTATGGTCCAGCACTGTGCCAGGTGATGTGACATTATCGTGCACCAAAGTTTACAAAACATCATTTTGCATAGGTTTTCTCAATTATTTATCATCACAGCAGCTCTGGAAGGTAGGTAGGATATTTGTATTTCTTTGTATAAACAAACGTAAGGCTCAGCAGTGTTAGACATAATTTGCCTAAATGCAGGCAGCTAACAGATAATGAAGTTAAGATGGAACCTTTAGTTCTCTGCCCACCACACCTCTTCTTCAAGAAGAATAATTTAACTGAGAAGAGAGAGTATGATTAATTAACATCCCAGACGCTTCAGTAATCTAGTGGTATGGTGGGTTTAAGGATGGAAGCTGTCAGCACTCCAGGAGCAATGAGCACAGGCTTACCTTCAGAAGCAGCTGAGAATTGAGCTAGACCAGGTTTGGATTTGCCTGGCCTCTTGATTAGGAAAGAGAAGAACCCAGAATGCAGAGTGGATTAAGGACAAAAACTGTGGGGGAGGAAACTACAAAAGTCTCAGCTGTGCTAAAGATGTAAATGAGGATTTTAAACTAGAACCAGTTTCTTTTCTAATCTTTAATAAATCATGTAAATGTTAAATTTCACATAAAAATATTCAATTTCCTGGAAGATTTGTCATGAATTATGGAGTAATGAAATAGGAAAATCAAAGTAGATGCCATAGTAAAACAAACACAACATTTGACCTTTACCCTCATCCCAGTGAATAATATATAGATCTAGCTAAAGGGTTGTGTAATATAGTTTAAAATGTAGAATTTTAATCAACTGATTCATATTCAGGCATCACCACTAGATAGTTTTGTGGCTTTGGGCAAATAATTTTCCTAAAGTTTAATTTCCTCATTTGAAAAACAAAAATAACAGCAGCTTTGTAGAATTTGAGGGATAGTAGTTAACAAAGCTCTACTTCAGATCATGTTTCTAATCAAATGAATAAAATGCACACCTGCTAAAATGAGAAAGTCGTTACCTATCCCTCATGTATTAACTCTGACTTTGAGACTCTGAGGCAATAAACTAGATAATCTACATTGAAGAAGGGTCTAATGGGAAGATCATGAGTCATAGATTTAAATAGATTTGAATTAAAACACAAATGCTGAATTTTTAGGTATACTTAAAACTGCTCTAAAAAATAAATTGTATTAAAAATAAATGAAAAGCAAAAACTCAAGCATTGGCGCTTGCTACCTGATGTAATAGAGCATTTCCTTTGGAGTCAGAAAAAAACAATTCAGGTTCTAGCTTTTCCACCTTAGACCACACGCTTCACTTCTTCAGCATCAGTTTCCTCATCAATGAAATGGTAATAATGATATTCTTTGAAGAGTTTTTGGTTAAGATAAGAGCCAATTTAAGTATCATAGCTAGAATAGCGTTTGGCACATAATGATGATGTTAGGTGCCATCAAGTCAGTTCTGACCCGTAGGGACCCTGTGCACAACAGAACGAAACACTGCCCAGGCCTGTGCCATCCGTACAATCGTTACGCTGGAGCCCATTGTTGCAGCCAGTGTGTCAGTCCATCTGGTTGAGGGCCTTCCTCCTTTCTGCTGACCCTGTACTTTACCAAGCATGATGTCCTTCTCCACAGACTGATCCCTCTTGATAACATGTCCAAAGTATGTGAGACGTAATCTCGCCATCCTTGCTTCTAAGGAGCATTCTGGCTGTACTTTTTCCAAGACAAATTGGTTCGTTCTTTTAGCAGTCCATGGTATAGTCAGTATTCTTCACCAACATAGTAGTTCTCAATAAATTGTAACTGCTACTATTACTCTTAATAAGAGATTTAAACTCTCTTAGTTTCACTCTTAGGAAAACAGGGCTGATCCCTCAAAGGATTGTTGTGATTAAAATAATATGTGTTCGCCTGAATTTTATCCGCAAGAATAATGAAGAAAAAATGATTTGTAATTCTAGAGACAATGCTGTTATTTTTAGTTCAATTAACAAATTCTCTCAGTGGAATTTGGGGAAGTCTCATACGATACCTTTTATGATGGAGATTGTTAGAATTCTGTTCTAACAATAGAGTTCACTCAATTGATTTTCCAATCTTCATTGCTTAGGATTATAGTAAAGTCCAGCACTTGGCTCTCCATGCATTCCATAATACAGAAGTAGAGGCTATGCAGGCAGAAAGTTGCTATCAGCTGGCTAGATCATTCCACGTTCAGGTAAGATAATTTTATGACTTCTCTAAATATCTAATTCTTTTTTTTTTTTTTTTTTAATGTGTAGATCTTCAGATCTTTTAAAAACTTTTGTGCATGTTATTGGTCTTGTTTTATCTTCATTTTTTAGGAAGATTATGACCAAGCTTTCCAGTACTACTATCAAGCCACACAGTTTGCCTCATCCTCTTTTGTACTGCCATTTTTTGGTTTGGGACAAATGTATATTTATCGAGGTGACAAAGAAAATGCATCTCAGTGCTTTGAGAAAGTTTTGAAAGCTTATCCTAATAATTATGAAACTATGAAAATTCTTGGTTCTCTCTATGCTGCCTCAGAAGATCAAGAAAAACGAGATATCGCCAAGGTGTGTTTTTTAAAAATCTTAGCTATTTTCTGTTAGCTATTCCTGACTATATCCTAGACGCTTATTCATTCCTCATTTCTTGTTATTGCTAGTAGAGACATGATAGAAGCAGCTTTCTTAGATGAGCTTGTTCTGTTTTTAAGTAACAAACGTTGACTTATTAAACAGGTTGTCAGTCACTTCTTGCTTTGACAGCTTATAGTTAGAATGCTTTAACTTAATGATTTCTTTTATCTCAGGGCCACTTGAAAAAGGTCACAGAACAGTATCCTGATGATGTTGAGGCTTGGATTGAACTGGCACAAATCTTAGAACAGACCGATATACAGGTATTTTATAATTTAGTATTGCCCTTCATCCCCTTCCTAACGTGGTATCTGTAAGCATGGTGTAGTGTTCCTCTTTCGTTTTCACTTATACCTTATTCTGTCCACCATGAAAATACAGGGTGCCCTTTCAGCCTATGGAACAGCAACACGAATCCTTCAGGAGAAAGTACAGGCCGACGTCCCCCCAGAAATTCTGAATAATGTGGGTGCCCTCCATTTTAGACTTGGAAACCTAGGGGAAGCAAAGGTAGGAAAATATAAATGTTCATTTTATACCTTGTCAAGCTGAGCACAACCTTTTTTAGACTTATCAGCTAAGGTTTTTAACAATGCAATTCTCTTTTCTTTCTCATAGAAATATTTTTTGGCATCATTAGATCGTGCCAAGGCAGAAGCTGAGCACGATGAACATTATTATAATGCTATTTCTGTGACAACATCATACAATTTAGCCAGGCTGTATGAGGCAATGTGTGAATTCCATGAAGCGGAAAAACTGTATAAAAACATCTTACGGGAGCATCCTAATTATGTTGACTGTAAGAATCTTAAACTGTTTTATGTAGTAACATTCCCACAACAGCAGCTAAAATTTAGCCTGAAAAAGAAAATCTTTCTTAGACCTAGCAGTGAAAAAATTTTGAGGGTCCTAATGTTCCCATTTCTTCAAGGCAGATTTGTGCCCTACGAATAAAAAATGTAGCTCTCCTTTAGTTTCCAGCTAGAAACTAGATGAAACAGCTAAAAGCCAGACTATAGTCAGGCCATATCTTACATACTAGTGACATTTTTCTGGAGAAAATAACAGCTTACATTTGTATGGCACTTCTTTGTTAAGCGGCAGAGCCAAGGTTAGAGTCCAGATTTTCTGACTAGTCCCTCCTAGTCCATGCTCTTACCAATTTGCCATATGACAAACAACTTTTTAAGAAAAGTAACTGACAGTGATGGGCATTGGAGAGAAATTGGAAACAGACCAGCTTCAAGGTTTTTAAGTAAGCATTGGGAATAGCATGGAAGAGAGAAATCTTAAAGGTTTGCAGTGAACCATAAAACTTAAATAGTGGCAGAGTTACTGTTTGACCTGTCAAGATTGTTAAATAGTTATATTGATATTTGATATTTTTCACCTGTGGAACTCTCCTAATCATTGTATGGATGTGTTAACAAAAACTAATTGTTTCAAAAGTTTCACTTTAAAATTATGATCCTTCATAGCTAATATTTTAAACATAAAACCTTTTAAATGTATGTTTGCAGGCTATTTGCGCCTAGGAGCCATGGCCAGAGACAAAGGAAACTTTTATGAGGCTTCAGATTGGTTCAAAGAAGCTCTTCAGATTAATCAGGTTGGTAATAATAGCTCTTAGGTTGGAAAAATCATTTTTTTCACACCCCTCCCCCCGCCCCGTAAATCACTTTTTCTTTTTAATGACTTTCACTTTCCTAGTAATATTGACATCTCCCTGTTTTTTTTTTTGTTTTGGCTTTGTTTTTTCATCTGCTTGTTAAATATATTAAAGAGGTATAGTAGGCTTCATTATTTATCACGTAACAAATAAGGACCATATTTTTTGTATAAATCTCTCATAGTCCTCCTTCTTGTTTCTTCTTCCATTACCCCGCACTGTTTCTTCACCTGAACTTCATCACTTGTGACTTCGCTCATATGTCTTTTACTTCCTCTAGTTTACCTGCCTTGGAATTTAGTGCCATATGACAAAAGTTTATAGATGCAGAATATCTTAGCCTTTGGATTGGAACTGTAGAAGTCATCAAAACTTTTTGATTGTGTTGACAGAAGGTGAGACAGTGCACAATACTGGGGAAGCCAGCACAGCTTGTACAAGGCAAGGTCATGTAAGCTCCACAGATACATCCAAACTCCTGAGGGACCAAATACTAGGCTGAGGGCCATGGGGACCATGGTCTTAGGGAACATCTAGCTTAATTGGCGTAACAGTTTGTAAAGAAAATTTTCCACGTTCTACTTTGGCAAGTAGTGTCTGGGGTCTTAAAAGCTTGTGAGCGGCCATCTAAGATATTCCACTGGTCTCACCCCATCAGGAGCAAGGGAGAATGAAGAAAAGACACAAGGGAAGGATTAGTCCAAAGGACTAAAGGACCACAACTACCACAGCCTCCACCAGAGTGAGTCTAAGTACAACTAGATGGTGCCTGGCTACCACCACGGACTGCTCTGACAGGGATCACAATAGAGGGTCCTGGATAGAGCTGGAGAAAAATGTAGAAAAACTCTAACTCACAAAAAAAGACTACACTTACTGGCCTGATGGAGACTGGAGAAATCCTGAGAATATGGCCGCTGGACATCGTTTTAGCTCAGTAATGAAGTTACTCCTGAGGTTCACTCTTCAGTCAAAGATTAGACAGGTCCATGAAACAAAAGGAGGCTAAAGGGCACAACAGCCCTGAGAGCAAGGACTGGAGGGCAGGAGGGAGCAGGAAACTTATGATTGGGAACCCAGGGTCGAGAAGGGAGAGTATTAACATGTCGTGAGGTTGGTAACCAGTGTCACAAAATAATATGTATACTGTTCACTGAGAAGCTAGGTCCGTAAACCTTCATCTAAAGTACAATAATAAAAAAACTTTTTGATTGTGGCCCACAGTAAGAAATAAATTTCACATCACAACCTGGTATAAATGGGCATGTGTGTATATAAAAAATTGAAAGGAAAGTTTCACAAATAATTATTTGCTCTTCCCTATCCAGTACACTAATAGTTTTACTGTATTCCATGCTATTGCCTTTTTTATGCTGATAACTACACACTAAATTGACTTTACAACTCACTAACGAGTCTTACCTGTCAGTTTGAAAAAACTGTTGCACCTTGGAGACCTCTTCAATTAATTGTAATTAGCTATCGTGAAAAGATAATTGACCTCTCACAATCCAAATCACAGATTTTGCTTTATGTCCCTAATGTGTTTCAGGATCATCCAGATGCCTGGTCTTTGATTGGTAATCTTCATTTGGCCAAACAAGAATGGGGTCCAGGTCAGAAGAAATTTGAGAGGATACTAAAACAACCATCCACGCAGAGTGACACTTACTCTATGCTGGCTCTTGGCAACGTGTGGCTCCAGACTTTGCATCAGCCCACCCGAGATCGAGAAAAAGTAATTTCCTTTTGTCTTTTTAAACAAAACTGATACACTCGGCATTCTTGTTTGAATTTTTTATCTATAGTGTGTGTTTCTTTTTATAGGAAAAGCGTCATCAAGATCGTGCTTTGGCCATCTACAAACAAGTACTTAGGAATGATGCAAAGAATCTGTATGCTGCTAATGGCATAGGTGACTGTAAGACTAGGATACCATAACAGTGTGAAATGAATCTTCTGGGGGGAATGTTTCTCTGCAAAGATGATAAATGCAGTCGTTTTAAAACAGGACTTTTTGTTGTTTCTCTGACTGGCTACAATTAGAAAATTCTTAAATGTGAACTTTTTTATAACTTTAGGAGCTGTGTTGGCCCACAAAGGATATTTCCGTGAAGCCCGTGATGTGTTCGCCCAAGTAAGAGAAGCAACAGCGGACATCAGTGATGTGTGGTTGAACTTAGCACACATCTATGTGGAGCAAAAACAATATATCAGTGCTGTTCAGATGGTAATGTCTTGTCTTTTAAGATATTTTTACATCGGGTTCATTGTTGAGCAGGTGTTTTCTTAATCACGCTGACTCTGTCATGCAGTGTGGAGCTAACTAGCTATGTGCTATTTCATGTGATGCAGTATCTGTTCAGAGGTTTTTAATCACGCAGTGTGAAGGCCAGACGAGGTTTGTTTCCTGGCTCCACCACTAATTGCATACCTTAGGAAAAGGACATTCTTTTTGAGCCTTAGTTTTCCTGTCTATAAAATGGAGATAATTGTAGCTTAACTACCTTAACCTTGTAGAATTTTGTGAGGATCCACTGTGTAAAGTATTTGGCACAGAACTTGGCATTAACATGCTTAGCATATTAGTAAGTACTCAATAAATGGTTATTGCTGATGTTAGGTGCCATCGAGTTGGTTCCAGCACGTAGCAGCCCTTTGTACCACAGAACGAAACATTACCCAGTCCTGTGCCATCCTCACAATCGTTATGCCTGAGCCCATTGTTGCAGCTAGTGTGTCAGTCCATCTCATTGAGGGTCTTCCTGTCTTCCGCTGACCCTGTACTTTACCAAGCATGATGGCCTTCTCCAGGGACTGATCCCTCCTGACAACATGTCCAAAGTATGTAAGACACAGTCTCACCATCCTTGCTTCTAAGGAGCATTCTGGTTGTACTTCCTCCAAGGCAGATTTGTTCGTTCTTTTGGCAGTCCACGGTATAGTCCATGTTCTTTGCCAGCACCACAATTTAAAGGCGTGAGTTCTTCTTCGGCCTTCCTTATTCACTGTCCAGCTTTCCCATGCATATGATGTAATTGAAAATACCATGGCTTGGGTCAGGCACATCTTAGTCTTCAAGGTGACATCTTTGCTTTTCAATACTTTAAAAGATGTCCTTTGCAGCAGATTTGCCCAATGCAGTTTGTCTTTTGGTTCCTTGACTGCTGCTTCCATGGGTATTGACTGTGGATCCAAGTAAAATGAAATCCTTGATAGCTTCAATCTTTTCTCCCGTTTATCATGATGTTGCTTATTGGCCCAGTTGTGAGGATTTTTGTTTTCTTTATGTTAAGGTGCAGTCCATACTGAAGGCTGTGTTCTTTGATCTTCATGAGTAAGTGCTTCAAGTCCTCTTCACTTTCAGCAAGCAAGGTTGTGTCATCTCCATAACGCAGGTTGTTAACAAGCCTTCCACCAATCTTGATACCCTGTTCTTCTTTATATAGTCCAGCTTCTCAGATTATTTGTTCAGCATACAGATTGAATAGGTATGGTGAAAGGATGCAACCCTGATGCATACCTTTCCTGACTTTAAACCAATCAGTATCCCCTTGTTCTGTCCCTACAACTGCTTCTTGATGTATGAATAGGTTCCTCATGAGTACAATTAAGTGTTCTGGAATTCCCTTTCTTCGCAGTGTTATCCGTAATTTGTTACGATCCACACAGTTGAATGCCTTCATACAGTCAATAAAATGCAGGTAAACATCCATCTGGTATTCTCTGCTTTAAGGTAGGATCCATCTGACGTCGGCAATGATATCCCTGCTTCCACAACATCTTCCAAATCTGGCCTGAATTTCTGGCAGTTCCCTGTCAGTATACTGTTGCAGCCACTTTTGAATGATCTTCAGCAAAATTTTGCTTGTGTGTGATGTTGACGATATTATTTGATAATTTCCGCATTCAGTTGGATCACCTTTCTTGGAAATAGGCATAAATAAGAATCTCTTCCTGGTGGTTGGCCAGATAGCTGTCTTCCAAATTTCTTGGCATAGACGAATGTGCGCTTCCAGCACTGCACATGTTTGTTGAAATACCTTGATTGATATTCATTTAATTCCTGGAGCCTTATTTTTGGCCAATGCATTCAATGCAGCTTGAACTTCTTCCTTCGGTACCATTGGTTCCTGATCATATGCTACCTCTTGAAATGGTTGAACGTCGACTAACCCTTTTTGGTATAATGACTCAGTATTCCTTCTATCTTCTTCTGATGCTTCTTGCATCGTTTAATATTTTTCCCATAGAATCCTTCACTATTGCATCTCAAGGCTTGAATTTTTTCTTCAGTTCTCTCAGCTTGAAAAACACTTAGTGCGTTCTTCCGTTTCGGTTTTCCATCTCCAGCTCCTCGCACATGTCATTATAATACTTTGCTTTGTCTTCTCCAGCTGCCCTTTGAAACCTTTTGTTCAGTTCTTTTACTTCATCATTTCTTCCTTCTGCTTTAGCTGCTCGACATCCGAGAGCAAGTTTAAGAGTCTCCTCTGACATCCATCTTGGTGTTTCTTTCTTTCATGCATTTTCAGTGACCCCTTGCTTTCTTCTTGTGTGATGTCCTTGATGTCATTCCAAAACTCGTCTGGCCTTCTTTGGTCATTAGTGTTCAGCACGTCAAGTCTGCTCTTGAAATGGTCTCTAAATTCAGATGGGATGTATTCAAGGTCATACTTTGGCTCTCATGGACTTGCTCTGATTTTCTTCAGTTTCACCTTGAACTTGCATATGAGCAATTGATGGTCTGTTCCACAGTTGGCCCCTGGCCTTCTTCTGACTAACGATACGGAGCTTTTCCTTCGCCTCTTTCCACAGATGTAATCGATTTGATTCCTGTGTATTCCATCTGGTGAGGTCCCTCTGTGTAGTTGCCGTTTATGTTGGTGAAAAAAAGTATTTGCAGTGAAGAAGTTGTTGGTCTTGCAAAATTCTATCATTTGATCTCCAGCATTGTTTCTATCACCAAGGCCATATTTTTGAACTACTGATCCTTCTTGTTTCCAACTTTTGCCTTCCAATCACCAGTAATTATCAATGCATCCTGATTGCACATTTGATCAATTTCAGACTGCAGAAGCTGATAAAAATCTTCAGTTTCTTCATCTTTGGCCTTAGTGGTTGGTGCATAAATTTGAATAATAGTCGTAGTAACTGGTCTTCCTTGTAGATACATGGATATTGTCTTATCACTGACAGCATTGTACTTCAGTATAGAGGTTGAAAAGTTCTTTTTGATGATGAATATAACACCATTCCTCTTCGAGTTGTCGTTCCTGACATAGTAAACTATATGGCTTTCTGATTCAAAATGGCTAATACCAGTCCATTTCAACTCACTAATGCCTAGGAAATCAATGTTTATGTGTTCCATTTCATTTTTGACAATTTCCAATTTTCCTAGGTTCGTACTTCATACATTCCAGGTTCCGATTATTAATGGATGTTTGCAGCTGTTTCTTCTCATTTTGAGTCGTGCCACATCAGCAAATGAAGGTCCTGAAAGCTTTACTCCATCCACGTCATTAAGGTTGACTCTACTTTGAGGAGGCAGCTCTTCCCCAATCTTTTGAGTGCCTTCCAGCCTGGTGGGGTTCATCTTCCAGCACTATATCACACAGTGTCCTGCTGCTATTCCCAAGGCTTTCACTGGCTAATTCTTAGTAGATTGTCGGGTCCTTCTTCCTAGTCTGTCTTAGTCTGGAAGCTCAGCTGAAACCTGTCCTCCATGGGTGACCCTGCTGGTATCTGAATACTGGTGGCATAGCTTCCAGCATCACAGCAACACACAAGCCCCCACAGTACGACAAACTCACAGACACGTGGGGGCAGGAAGTGGTAGGATTGAACATTTGTTTGTTTGACCCTCTTATTTCTCGCTTGGGAAAACTGAGTTTCAGAAAGATTGAGTGACTAATTAAAAAAAAGTAAAAAGCTCCATCAAGATAGGGTTTCATGACTGTAGAATTTTGATATGCTTGTCATATTTGTAGAGTGCTTGAACTTGAAATAAAAGAATCATAGTCAACATCTATAGCATATTAAAAAGTGAAAAGACATTTAAGCTCTGTGGAGAACCCTGTGGTAATCAGAAAGAACAAGCTTCTTCCAAAAGGTAGAAAAAAGAAAGCAGAAAGAAATGGTTGATCTGTTTTCTAAGAAAGGTGAGTGATTATATCAGTGTGCAAAGTATTGGAAAGACACTAATCATAGGGACTCAGAGAACTCAGTTTGCCCATGGTGGTCTCAGAGGCTGTATTTTTGAGGTGTGCCTTTCTGATCTGAAAAACGATAATGTTGCCTTTCATAAATTGAAATTAAATTGCTAGGACTATTCAGAGCAAAACTGTCTAATCCTCTTCCCTGAAAAAGACCTTGCCCATGACAGAATATATTCCGTGGTCAGAAAGTGGTATATTTATGTCACAGTTAACAGTGGCATTTCTGTATTGGCTTTACCATGAAATTAACAACCAAAACCATAAGACTGGTCATGCTCAATGGCAGGAGACTGCACTAAATACTAGAGAAGGGTGGTAGGGAGTATAGCCCAAAAGGAGCAGGTATAGGTGGTGGCCAATAAGCTGATTCTAGAGAGTATTGCTGAAGATATGAAAAAGCCTTTCCAACCTGTTTACCTTTTCAGTGTTGTTAAGAAAATCAAAATGATGAAGAAGCCTAAATTTCAGTTGGAAAAACTATTTTGAGTATTTAGTTTTTCAAACAATCAGATATTTATGTTATGAAAATGTATTCTGATGAATGTCAAAAATCATTTCCCCACTTATTCTCTGAAATTACTCATTCAAAGGGTAAAATACCTTTTCACAGAGCTTTAAAATTTCTTGAAAATTTGCTGCAAAATAAAAATACCATTTAATCTCAGTTGTACTTTAATTAACTTTTTTTTTTTTTTTTTGCAGTATGAAAACTGTCTCAGAAAGTTCTATAAACATCAGAACACTGAAGTTGTTCTCTATTTGGCCCGGGCCCTCTTCAAGTGTGGCAAGTTACAAGAGTGCAAACAGACTTTGCTGAAGGTAAAAACTCACTGCATTACTCTAACCCAATTCTTTGCTGCATTGTATTTTTTAATTCTTTTTTATGCATATTCACGTACCTACTAAAATCCTTTTCATGTCATTAGGTAATATAAAATATTTGCTTTGTTTTGTATTTACAGGCTAGACATGTGGCACCCAGTGACACAGTTCTTATGTTTAATGTGGCCTTGGTGCTACAAAGATTAGCTACCTCTGTCCTGAAAGATGAAAAAAGTAATCTGAAGGAAGTACTTAATGCTGTGAAAGAACTGGAGCTTGCACATAGGTAAAGATTGTGCAGAAATAACCTTTGAAATGCTTTGCTTCTTTCAACCCATGTTTCAAAAGGTGCTGAAAATCACTTCCCTCAAAAGATAATTGTATTAGAATCATTCCAGCCATAATTAAGCCAAGTAGACAGCTGCCACCAGGTGGCACCAAACTGTAGCCAGGGACCTGCTTGATTTGGGTCACGTAGCCAGACTCCTTGAACTTTATAGCTTTGAAAGCTTGCCCTAGATTTCTCATCGGCAATAATATGACCCACTATCTTATGCATTTGCAATATTTAGCCTCCACTTACGTTATCTTGGTTTTACTTGTTACACTAACCCAGTGTCCTCGAGTCCGTCGATTCCGACTCATAGCGACTTGTTACACTAGTGTGCTTTTAGAGGTTGTTAATTGTCATTGGGAGTCCCTGGGTGGCATAAACAGCTAAGTGTTAGACTACTAGGTAAAAGGTGGCTATTTGAACCCATTCCGACGCACCTCAGAAGACAAGCCTGGCAGTATCCTTCCAAAAGTTCACAGATTTGAAAACCCTGTGGAGCAATTCTACTCTGCACGTATGGGGTCACCATGAGTCAGAATTGACTGGACGGTAGCTAACAGCAATTTTCATCGAGCTAGGATTAAGGCCTTATGTCTTAAGGCCTTATGTCTTAATTACTAATTAATAGATTTACTCAGCTCAGCTAAAAATTTATTTAATGTTATGTTCATTTGGTAATTAAATGTGTGGTAAGGCTTTGTTTAACCTTATTTGAATTGTTGATTAAACATTTCTCATCTTGCCTGGTAGATTGTAAGTACTTTGATGGACTAAGCCTCCTAATTCCCATGCTAACATTTGGTAAATTTAGTGATTAGTAAATATTCGTTTCTTGAATTGACATTTTTTGTGTGTGTGGATTTACCAGTAACATTAAATATAACTTTGCTTGTTTTGATGAACTTGTCTTTATATTGATGAGAGACTTATGAGTGAATTGCATATATAATTTTTTTATTGAGATGATAGTCCTTTATGCATTAAATACATTCATGTGAGTCAGCCAATACCTTTGTAGAACAGATTAAAAAATCTAAAGGGCCTATTCCATTAGAAACTTTATGTATTGTATTTTCTCATTCTGTTTAGGTACTTCAGTTACTTGAGTAAAGTGGGAGATAAAATGAGATTTGATTTGGCCCTCGCTGCTACAGAAGCCAGGTACTATGTGTAGAACGTGACTGTGTGTGAGATGTAGTCACTGACATTGCTGTGGGCTGGGTGAGTGACTCCGTGGTGAACAGAGAACCCCTGCCCTCCAGGGTCCAGTCTTTCATATGCCTCTCCCCTAGGGAACTCTCCAGCCTACACCAAGGTTTTTCTTGGGGGTTCCTTTTAGGGAATATGGCAAAATTGATTTAGTAAAAGTACTTAAGTTGTGTGAGAAAGTGCTTTCCTGTCTGTTTCACCGCTGTCAGATAAGCCACCAAAATCAAGATAAGGATCCCTGATTCTTTGAATGTCTGAGGATAATGTTGGAAATTATCTTAGCTGTGCTTTGGAAGGACATTTATAGTGTGGAAACTTAACATAGTTGGAAGTATCAGTTTATGATAACTACATTAATTTTGCTAGTAGTATCTACTAACAATCCTGCTTCAAAATTTTTAATTTTTCTAAGGAAAACAGATGTTCTGAGTTTTCGAACAAAGTATACTAACTGCATTCATGTTTCTCTAAATCTGAAAATGTTCTAGGCAATGCTCTGACTTACTGAGTCAGGCCCAGTACCACGTGGCCCGGGCACGCAAACAAGATGAAGAAGAACGGGAATTACGGGCCAAACAAGAGCAAGAAAAAGAGCTACTGAGGCAGAAACTTCTTAAAGAACAGGTGTCTATTGTATTTTCCGGCTGTATTAGAAGTAAAGAATTGTGTGCGTACATATACTTTCTATGTTCAGAAAGAGGTCCTCTGCTTAGGGTTCTGTTGCTGTTGAGTGCATTCTGACTCATAGCAGCCCTGGAGGACAGAGTGGGGGAGAGCATAGAGTAGAACTGCCCCATTGCGGTGTCCTAAGCAGCTGGGGCATTAAGACTGCTGAGCTTTTGGTTGGCAGCCGCAGCTCTTAGCCACTGTACCACCGGGGCTCTGATTAGGATAGTAGCCATGAGTTTTTTCACCATAAAACATTTTACTGGAGTTTTTTCCTACCTTTTTTTTTCCTCACAGGAAGAGAAACGTCTCCGAGAAAAGGAAGAGCAGAAGAAACTTTTGGAACAGCGGGCCCAGTATGTGGAGAAGACAAAAAATATTCTTATGTTTACTGGTGAAACTGAAGCAACAAAAGAGAAGAAAAGAGGTGGCGGTGGTGGACGGGTAAGATATGATTCCCGTTGACACTGATGACATCATTCCCTATCCTTTGGCTTGTAGGGATGAAGATAATTGGTTAAACTCAGTCAGTACTTAGCCCTTAGCTTTCACTTTCCCCTTTGTTAAAAGACAATTTTCCAGTAGAGAAAATGATTTAAATAGTGTCTAGTATTCAGAAGTGCACTCCAGTGTTAGCTAAGAACCTTTTACCTGTAGTGACCTCTTAAGTAATTGATGATTTTGCATAGTTTTAACCCGTTGAGACATTAATCCCAATTAGAAGTCTAAAATACGGGCCTAGCCACCTGACTTGAGTTTTATGCTCTTTTAAGAACTGTCCCTATGGGATCAAATTGACAACAGCAACTTGAAAGATTAGATAGGAACCTTAGGGGACAGTGATTTACATTAATAAAGGAGGAACACGTGAGAAAAGGATAGTGCGAATGGTTGCACAACTCAAAGAATGTAATCAGTGTCACTGAATGGTACATGTAGAGACTGTTGAAGTGAGGTATGTTTTGCTGTGTATATTCTCAAAAACTAAATTTTTTTTTTTAATATGTTAAAAGCAATTTAGGACTTTCGCTATGACTCTCAGTTAATTAAACAGCTATTTCCAATAATGTTCTTTGCTACAAATGCCACAAAAGTTAGGCAAGCACTGATTTTTGAAACAGCTAAAGGAATATTTCTTATAAAGCTGAAAGATATTGCATTAAAAAATCTCTGGGTATTAAATCAATAAAAAGGAAAACTGAAAGAAAAAAAAAAAAACATACAGGCCTAGCCAAGCTTCTCTTCCATGTGACTTAATAAAAGATCCTTCATTTGTAAAATGACTGACAGGATGTGGCCTCTTTCTGTACCTTAGCATTCAAGCCGTATTCATTCCACCAGCGGGGAAATAACTGTAGTCGTGTTTGGATTTTAGCGTTCTAAGAAGGGAGGAGAGTTTGACGAATTTGTCAATGATGACACCGATGATGACCTTCCTCTGTCCAAAAAGAAGAAGAGGAGGAAGGGCAGTGGCAGTGACCAAGAAGGCGAAGAAGAAGAGAGTGGTGAGAGAAAGAAGAAAAAGAGGAGAAGGTATTACAGCCACTAATGTGTTCTAAATAACCTCATAAGAGGGATAAAAGACCTTTTGCCTTCTGAATCGTTTTTATGTTTAGAAATTTAGGCACAGCTGGTACTCACTTGATCTTCCCAGACGTTAAAGCCTTTTGTGCCCCCACTGTAATTTTAACATCAGCGTATTATAAAACCTCTGAGTACTTGGAATCTCCGCACATCTCCACTGCTTTCCATCCGAGAACTTCTAATTAGTCATAATTGCCTTTTTCATGTCTTTAAAGTGGTAATTAATACTTACTGGAAAATGTATGGAATTTAGGATGAGAGAATCTGTATTTGTGTCCACATTAACTATGTGGTCAATCTTAGAAAAGTCACTGAGCCTAAGTTTCCTTCTTTGTAAAATGGAAATAACCACGCCCAGCTTATGGTTTTGCTGGTTGTATAAAATGTGAATGTACGTATGCACCTTTTAGATCACCCAGTGCCATCTGCTGTTAAGGTCGAGGGTGCCCTGCCCATCTCATCTGGAGGTGTCCTCCAGGCTGTCCCAGTGCCTCTCTTATGCTGCTTCTCTGTCCAGGAGCCTTCATTCAGATACTGTACCAGAGTCTCAGACCACACTTCCTAGCCCTCAGCTGACTATACTTGGAAAGAACCTGGTGAACTCATTCAGACCTGTGGAATTGAAGCTGTGATGAGGACATCAGCAGTAGGCCTGGAATGAGTAGTTGGGAAGGAAAAGGAGAAAGATGTTGGGGCCTGGGACGTGGGTCTTTTCAGACCTCCTCTGTCACTCCATCTATGTGTAAGATGCAAGCTTAGATTAATAAGAGGGCTCAACAGTGACTAAATTAGTTGACAAGCATTGCATAAATAGGTGATTTTTGCAGACTCCTGAACCATGTGCAGCAAGAGTAAGCTGTGACCTTTGCTGTTAGGGAGTGTGACACACCAATTCTTGGGGTATTCAGAAGGAAAGAAAGAATATTTTGATGGTAAAGCAGTGTTAGACTTTATAGGCATGAGTGAGTCTTGACAAACTCTCTTGGTGTTCACTGTTTAAGACCTACAAAGGGAGAGGAAGGGTCTGATGATGATGAAACAGAGAATGGTCCAAAACCGAAAAAGCGCCGCCTACCAAAAGCAGAGAAGAAAAAGGCCGTAAGTTTATAGTACTGGGTTTTTCTCTTCCCCTGTAAGCATAAAAGATTGCACTAGAATACATTTTTTTTCAGCAGTTTCCTCAAGCACAAATGATTGTTTTCAAAGTTAATTGGTTGCTATTTGATTGTATCATTATAAGGCTACCCAAAAATCTAACAAGATGCTCTAATGTTCAGGTCTTTTTTTGTTTGATTGTGCTTGAAGTGAAAGATTACAATTCAAGTCAGTTTCTCATACAAAAACTTGTACACACATTGTTTTATGACCCTAGTTGCTCTCTCTGCATTGTGACAGCACACTTCTCTCGAACCTGTATTTCCTGTGTCCGTTCAACCAGCTCCTGTCCCCCTCTGCCTTCTCATCTCGCCTCCGGACAGGAGCTGCCCACATAGTCTCATGTGTCTACTTGAGCTGAGAAGCACGCTCCTCGCCAGTATCATTTTATTAACGTACAAGTCTTGACTAATCTATTATGTTTGACATTCTTTAGCCCAAGCCAGAACGTCTGCCTCCTTCAATGAAGGGAAAAATAAAATCCAAAGCCATAATATCGTCAAGTGATGATTCTTCGGATGAGGATAAACTTAAAATTGCTGATGAAGGGTAGGAATTTTCCCTTGGTAAATTACTTTCTTCTGTTGATTGTGAGGATGGTGCAGGACTGGACAGTGCTTCATTCTGTTGTACATAGGGTTGCTGTGAGTTGGAACCAACCCCACAGCACCTGACAACAGCAGTGATGTAGGTAAATCAAAAGTGATTGTTAACCAGCCTATCGCTGTTATGCCAATTTTTTTTTTTTTTTGCATGTTGTTGTTTAAAAAAAGAATTAGCATAGTGCGCTTATAAAAATACCTCATGGGAGGGGAGGACAAGATTGGCAGACAAATGTAGAAGGTGCACATTATTTGCATGAAAACATGGTAGATAGATCTTAAAAGAGCATAATGCTCAAGGCAGATGTTCATTACTAATTCAACTATTGTTTAGTTTTAAGACTTCAGGGGATATTTTAGGTTAAGGTTTACCCTCGGGGCAATAGTTTTTCAGGGGTTTATCCAGCTTCCATGATCCAGAAGAAATCTGGAGTTCTTGAGAATTTGGTGTTCTATTCTGTATTTTCTCCCTTTTGTTGAGAATCCTTCTATAGAACGTTTGCGCCAAATGTTCAGTAATGGGAGCCGGGCACCATGCAGTTCTTCTGGTCTCATGGCAGAGGTGGCTGCAAGTAGCCACACACTTCATTTCCGCTTCCTACTCCTGACTCGTTTTCCTCTATTGCCCCAGGCGAATAGAAACCAATTGTTGTACTTTGTCTAATCATTTTTTTTTTTTAATGAAATATATCACATTTACAGAAAAGTACACAAAACAAATACCACAGAATGAACACTGGTGTAAACACTATCGAAGTCAAAAAACAGAAGATTAAATGTCCTTATTTAAAAAAAAAAAAAAACACATACTCTGCTTGTCAGGGACCCAGTTGGCCAGAACCCTCAGTGTCTAACCAATGCTTGTCTTTGCCAGACATCCCAGAAACAGCAACAGCAACAGTGACTCAGACGAGGGTGAACGGCGGAAGAAACATGCCTCGTCAGAGAGTGATTCTGACGAGAACCAGAACAAGTCTGGCAGCGAGGCCGGCAGTCCCCGGAGGCCCCGCAGACAGCGGTCAGATGAGGATTCAGACAGTGACCAGCCATCCAGGAAGAGAAGACCTTCGGGTTCTGAACAGTCTGACAACGAGTCTGTGCAGTCAGAAAGAAGCCGCTCCGGAGTTTCTGAGAACGACTCTCGCCCAGCTTCTCCAAGCGCTGAATCAGATCGAGATTCCGAGAGAGGATATGATAATGAGGGTTCTGACCAAGGCTCCGGAAACGAGTCAGAACCAGAGGGATCCAACAATGAAGCCTCGGATCGGGGTTCAGAACATGGTTCAGATGATAGCGACTAGGTTTTATTTCATAAATAAGCTTCATCTCTGGAGGAAAGTTTTTTAATATATGAAAGCTGTGATAAAAATGTTTCAGGTGTTTAGGCAAACAGTTGTGGAGTTTTTCCTAAGGCTGTTTTTTTTCTATCCGTTCATATACTACTAAGCCCCAGGAAACTTTTCCTGTGCTAGAGCCCCATCTTTGACAACGTCTCGTGCAGATGAGACCATTCTTCATTGTGGTACAGCTCCACTTATCCTATGTGAAAACTGCAGTAAAACAAACCCAGATGCTGAATCATTCCTACACCGAGGTTTGACTGAAACTGTGGCCGATGTCTCGTTTTCTTTTTATATTAAGCAGCATACTGTTTCAATTTTTCTTGTAATCTTTCACCAAGTGGTACCAGAAATTTGGTAATGCCTTTGTTCCATTTTGAGTTTAGATTGAGACTCTTATTTTCTGGAGGAAGAGGTATCTACTGTATAATTGCACCAAAGTACAAATGAAAAGATAGTTTTCTTCAATAGTTAATTCTGCGGCCATGTAGATAAAATCAAAAATATATTATTTGTTAGGTTGAATAAGGTGTGAAAAAATGCTTTTCTGTTAGTAGAATACAAAGACCTACCTAAGCCACATAATAAAATTCCTTTGCCAACTTTTATGGGTAACTTTGTGTCCTTTTTTTTTTTTGCTGAAGGTACATTTGTATATGAAAATTCAGTGTAAGTAAACTGTAAATCTTTGGAAGAACTGCATTAGGTCAAAGGTTATTTACTCAAGACTTTTGTAATTCTTTGCAGATTTGTGGGTTTTTTTTTAAAAGGTGCAAGCAAACTAAGGTACAATTATGTATTTTTACTTTCAGTAATTCAGTGATGAACGATTTAAGAGTAATGTGATTTTTATATTTTTATACAGTTTGCAAAGGGCTTGAATTAATAGTCAAGTATTAAATGCACTATATTAAAAAAAAAACAATGAGAATTCAGAGACAGATGCCTTTTCTGTCCTCGAAAAGCTTACAGTCTAGTGGAGAAGGTAAATGCATTGCCCCTACGGTGTGAAAAGAAGCCCTGGTGGCACAGTGGTTAAGCACTCAGTTGCTAACCGAAAGGTCAGCAGTTCTAACTCATCAGCCGCTCCAGGGGAGAAAGATACGCCCATCTGCTTCAGTAACAATTTACAGCCTTGGAATCCCTATGGGGCTGTTCTACTCTGTCCTAGAGGGTCGCTAAAAGTTGGAATCCACTTGGCAGCAATAGGATGGTGTGAAAAATGTGATTGTGGGAGCACAGAGGAGAAGGCCTAACAGTTCCCAGTTTGAGGAAGCAGGGGAGGCAAGGTTTCCTGAAGGATGGGTGACCTGAGATGACACAAAGACCAGCCGAGTGGAGAATTAAGGGAAGGGTGTTCTATGCAGAGGGAGGCATATGTGCTGCTCTGTGAACTATAACAATACAAGGGAGGCCCAGCAGGCATGTGCCTTTGAAAGGTGAGGAACCTGAGATTCAGAAGTTAACAAAATTGAGGAGAGTCGTGTAGCTCTTAAAAGGTGATGTTCAGACTAGAATCCAGGTCTTCTGCCTCCTTTCCCTGGTTTTCCAAAATGTCACACTATTTCAGGTGAGTTAGTTAATTCTAAAGGTAACAAAAAATTAAGCACTTTAAGTAGTCAACAACAACAAAACGTGGACAGTCCTTTGGCGAGCTATTCATGGAAAGGTTTAAACCTAATGTATATAGTGGGTTTTCTAATGCCTTGCATTCTTCTCCACCTTTATGGCTGCAAAGATGCTTTTGAGTATACTTCCTCATTTACAATTTTGGAGTCTGTCTGAGGCTGGGTTCTCTAGAGAAGCAAAACCAATAAAGCATGTAAGTATATAGATTTGTATCAGGAAATGGTTCACAGGTTGTAGATGCTGGAATGTCCTAAGTCCGTGGGTCAGGCTGGAGGCTTTTGATTCACATAGCCAAAGAGGCTGGTGAACCCAAGATCGGCAGGCCAGACAGCAGGGCTCTTGCTCACAGACTGTGAAGATCTACGAATTCCAAGATCGGCAGTCAAGACAGCAGGTAAGCTGCTAGCTCAAGTCCCAAGAACCAAAGGTCAGACAAACAGGAGCCAGTCGCAGGATCCAAAAAAAAAAAGCCTGCAAGAGAGTCAACCTATATAGGATGAAGGCCACACACCCAAGGAAACTCCCTTTCAACTGATTGGCTACTCACAGCAAATCCCATCATGGAGGTGATCACATTATATCAAATCTCATCACGAAAGCGATCACATCATATGACTGCCAAACTACATCATAACTGCCAAACCACTGAGAATCAAGGCCCGGCCAAGTTGACACACAACCGGAACTATCACAGAGTTCTTTTGCAGTTTTGGAGTTCCGCCTTTAGGTACAGAGATTGCTCTACAGTGTGCCTCTAGATGAGCAGAACGGCAGTATTCCCTGGCCATCCTGCCGATTTCAGAAGACACTGTAAGGTTTCTTTGAGCCCTCTGTAGCCACCATTTGGAGCCTGAGCGCTGCAGAAATGACCAAGGTGTGGGCAACACCCACTTAGGAAGGGGAAGGCCCTCTGACAAAGACATTTGACCAGTCTATGGCTTTCTGTGGCTGCTGCCTTGAAAATTCACTGAAGCTCTGAAAGACAGCTAGGCTTCTACCTGCTCCTCAGGCTCAGCCTTCTGTTGCCCAGTGGAGTTGGATGTCAGTGGGAGAAGGCAGTGTGAATAGTGGTTAATTAGAGGAGAGGTGCTAGAGTCCAGGAGTCCTGGACTGGAATCTCGCTTTGTGACACTGAAAAGCCGTGTGACCCTGGCCTACTTCTAGTTAGGCCACTTTCCTCATCCTGAAATGAGGCATTTCTCCTACACTGAATTTTGAGAGCCACAATTGGATCTGTTATAATTAGAGAATATGATTTGCACTGCCTTTGATTGCCAATTCAGAACCAGACCAAACATCAGGGCCATAACATTAAAGCTATTCAATTTAAAAATGAATTTTTGTTTAAATTTATGCAAAAAAAAACCACTTGGTTTTTCTGAATCCTAAACTTTAGCCCACTCCCCCCCCCCCAAAAATTACTATTTTTATAATATGAGGTTTGCTAAGGGGGCAATTATTCCATTATAGTAAAAGACTATACCTAACTCATGGAGCCCTGGTGGCATAATGGTTAAGAGCTGGGCTGCTAACCAAAAGGTCGGCAGTTCAAATCCACCAGCCACTCCTTGGAAACCCTATGAAGCAGTTCTACTCTGTCCTACAGGGTCGCTGTGAGTCAGAACCGAATTGATGGCACCTAACTTAACAACAACATACCAACTCGTAGGATTGTGAAGATTAAGGTATGTTACATGATGAATACACGGTGAATTCAGAATTGGCTCTGAGTGTCAGACACTGAACCAGCAGGCTCCATGATCCTTGTTCCCATCAAATAGGGACTGGGTCAGCTACTCTTTCATAGGTCGTCTTTTTAAAAATTTTTGCTTTTTCCTAGTTCCCTTCCACTTTTAATCTCCAGGAAATATACTAATACTTTCCTGGAGCTTTTAAAGTATCCCTTGTTCTGACTCCAGTAATGAAGAATGTCTATCCCTGAGAGAATAAATAGCCAACAGAGGCAAGAAAAACCTTTAAAAGGAGAATAACTTCATCTCCTTAAACCAGAATTTGGAGCATCTGATCAGTGCAGCTTTTTCCTTAAGGTAGTTTCTGATGCCCTGCTTTTATTGGTGTGTTAGAGCAGTAAGAGTCAATGGTGGTGCCTCCCATGATAACATTGGGAATACAGGAAAGGGTATGTGCTACAGGAAAATCAAGTTAGTCTAGATCTCAGTGCATTCTCTGATTTGGGGAAGGCAGATCAAATCAAGAGTGCAGCTATCAGTAATACTCATTTTGCAAAAAAAAAAAAAACTCATTGCCATCAAGTTAATTCTGACTCAGAGTGACTCTACAGGACATAGTTGAACTACCCCACAGGGGAGCCCCATAGGGCTGGTAGATTTGTACAGCTGACCTTTTGGTTAGCCTCTGAGCTCTTAACAACTGTGCCACCAAGACAATTACCAAAAACCAAAACCACAGTGCGGTCAAGTCGATTCCAACTCATAGCGACCCTATAGGACAAAGTGGAACTGCCCCGTAGAGTTTCCAAGGAGTGCCTGGTGGATTCAAACTGCCAGCCCTTCGGTTAGCAGCCGTAGCACTTAACCACTACACCACCACCAAGACAACAGGCCCTTCTAATTAGAAGGCTGGCCTGGCTTTTAGCAGAACTTTAACGTTCACTCGTATTGATGTGGTAAATACTTCACTTCTCAGCCTCAGTGCCCTTATCTATAAAATGGATCTTTTTTTTTTGCCCTCTGCTTGGTTTTTGTTTTGTTGTTGTTTTTTCATGCTTTTTTTTAAAATTGTACTTTAGATGAAGGTTTACAGAGCAAATTAGTTTCTTATTAAACAGTTAATATACATTATTGTTTTGTAACATTGCCAACCCCGTGACTTGTCAACACTCTCCTCTCTCAACCTTGGGTTCCCTGTTACCAGGTTTCCTGTCCACTTCTGCCTTCTAGTCCTTGTCCCTGGGCTGGTATGCCCATTTAGTCTCATTTTGTTTTTTGGGCCTATCTAATCTTTGGCTGAAGGGTGAACCTCAGGAGTGACATCAGTACTGAGCTGAAAGTGTGTCTGGGGGCCATACTCTTGGAGTTTCTCCAGTCTCTGTCAGACCAGTAAGCCTGGTCTTTTTTTGTGAGTTAGAATTTTGTTCTACACTTTTTCCAGCTCTGTCTGGGACCTTCTACTGTGATCCCTGTCAGAGTAGTTGGTGGTGATATCCAGGTACCATCTAGTTGTGCTGGACTCAGTCTGGTGGAGGCTGTGGTAGTTGTGGTTAAAATGGGTCATTTGATGTCACTTTTCATCTGAGTTCATGGTCCCCATATGTACAATGGAGAAGTGATATCTACCCCTTCGTTTATTCTTGTAAGCTGTAAGGTCAAAAGACCTGTAAGGTTGGTCTTTTGAGAGTAAATGAAGTGATTTATGTGGGGAAAAAAATGAGGTCGTTTGAGATCCTTTTGTTTTAGCATTCCAGGGCCATTGCAGAGAATTTTGAGTGTCTCAGCCTTAACTGCATTAGTAACTTCATGTCTTTCTGTGTCAAGTAATTGCAAAGCATGTCTGCTATTTCAAGCCTAATTTTTTCATAGATAAATAAATATAGCTGACATCGAGTCTCCTCCAATTCATGGCGACCTTATGTACAATAGGAGCCCTGGTGGCACACTGGTTAAAGAGATTGACTGCTAATTGAAAGGTTGGCTATTCAAAACCACCAGCTCCGCGGGAGAAAGATGTGGCAGTCTGCTTCCGTGGAGATTTACAGCCTCAGAAACCCTGTGGGGTCACTATGAGTCAGAATCGACTCAATGGCAGTGGGTTTGGTTTGGTTGGGTTATATACAATAGAACAAAATGTTGCCCAGTCCTGTGTCATCTCCACAATTGCTGGCATGTTCTAGTCCATTGTTGCAGCTATTGTGCCAATCCATCTCACTGTTTTCCTCACCCTCATCGGCCCCCTACTTCACCATCCTCCTCTAGTTATTGATCCCTCCTGGTGATGTGTCCAAGGCAAGCAAGTTGGATAATGTTCTGTTGTGATCTGTAGGTTTTCACTGGCTAATTTTCAGAAATAAATTGCCAGGCATTTCTTCCTACTCTGTTTTAATCTGGACACTTCACTGAAACCTGTCCACGATGGGTGACCCTGCTGGTGTTTGAGATGACAATGGCATAGTTTCCAGCATCATAACACAGAAGCCACAACAGTACAACTGACAGGTGTTGGAAATTAAACCAATTGCCATCAAGTTGACTCCAACTCATGACAATCCCACGTGTATCAGAGTAGAACTGTAATCCACAGGGTTTTCAATGGGTGATTTTTCAGAAGTAGATTATCAGGTCTTTCTTCCAAGGCATCTTACTCAAACCTCCAACCTTTCAGTTAGCAGCTGAGCAAGTCAATTGTTTGCACCATCCAGACTCCAATTTAAAAATTTTTTTAAAAAGCCAAATGCATACAGTTCTTAAGCAAAGTTTTGCTTACGAAACTTATGCATTTGGCTCTTTTTTGTTTCTTTTCTTTTTTCTGCTTACCAACTTGACAGCAACCAACAACAACAACAAACAACAGAAGTATTTTTGTTAACATTTTCAATTTTGAAAATAGAGTTTTGGAAACTATCTGACCTTTTTCATACATTTACTTTGGCATAGCTTGTCCATTCTAGATTGCCACTATTGCAATGCTTGAGGACAATCCTGCATTTGTTCATGCAGTCCACAGCTAAATAGTGAAGGGAGCGCTCATTAGGTGCAAGACATCCGGGGGTGGGTAGTTAGGTGTCTTATCCAGAAGTCACTAAATTGTGAATTCACCTTCTTGCCAATTCTATGTCCTAAAGAGAGGTCCCAGTGTTTGACAGAGTGTTTTCCATGAAACACTAGTCCCAGAAAATACTCCTTAAAATAGGATTCCGTAGTCAAATAAGTTTGAAAAATGCCGCTTTTGGTGACAAAGCTCAGAAAACCAATTCCAAATGATTTCACGAAGGGCAGGATTATTGTATCCTGTAACTGGAAGTCTGGGGAGTTGGGGAAAGGCAGGTAGAGTCCAACCAGTATCGTCAAAGACTCAGCTTCATTCATTCATACTTTTTATCACGTATATAAAAATACATGATAAAATATAAAAATAATACAACATCTATACTCCTTCCAAAGACTTCCTGTGTACCCTTTCTTAATTGCCCTCCATCCATTCTCACATGTGATAATCCTTCTGAGTGAGGTATTTAAACCTATTTAGAAACTGGAAAATATGGCCTTGGTGATAGAAACAATGCTGGAAATCAAATGATAGAATTTTGCAAGACCAATGACTTCTTCATTGCAAATACCTTCTTTGACCAACATAAACGGCGACTATACACATGGGCCTCACCAGATGGAACACACAGAAATCAAATTGACTGCATCTGTGGAAAGAGACGATGGAAAAGCTCAATATCAGAACAAGGCCAGGGGCCAACTGTGGAACAGACCATCAGTTGCTCATATGCAAATTCAAGCTGAAATTGAAGAAAATCAGAGAAAGTCCACGAGAGCCAAAATATGACCTTGAGTATATCCCACCTGAATTTAGAGACCATCTGGAGAATAGATTTGATGCATTGAACACTAGCGACCGAAGACCAGACAAGTTGTGGAATGACATCAAGGACATCATCCATGAAGAAAGCAAGATGTCACTGAAAAGTCAGGAAAGAAAGAAAAGACCAAGGTGGATGTCAGAGGAGACTCTGAAACTTGCTCTCCAACATCAAGCAGCTAAAGCAAAAGGAAGAATTGTGAAGTAAAAGAACTAAGCAGAAGATTTCCAAGGGCGTCTCGAGAAGACAAAATAAAGTATTATAATGACATGTGCAAAGAGCTGGAGATGGAAAACCAAAAGGGAAGAACACACTCGGCGTTTCTCAAGCTGAAAGAACTGAAGAAAAAATAAAGCCTCCAGTTGCAATAGTGAAGGATTCCATGGGGAAAATATTAAACGACGCAGGAAGCATCAAAAGAAGGAATACACAGAGTCATTATAGCAAAAAAAAATTAGTCGATGTTGAACCATTTCAAGAGGTGCCAGATGAACAGGAACCCTTGGTACTGAAGGAAGAAGTCCAAACTGCTCTGAAGGCACTGGCAAAAAACAAGGCTCCAGGAATTGATGGAATATCAATTGAGATGTTTCAACAAACAGATGCAGCACTGGAGGTGCTCACTCGTCTATGCCAAGAAATATGGAAGACAGCTTCCTGGGCAACTGACTGGAAGAGATCCATATTTATGCCTATTCCCAAGAAAGGTGATCCAACTGAATGTGGAAATTATAGAACAATATCATTAATATCACACGCAAGCAAAATTCTGCTGAAGATCATTCAAAAACGGCTGTAGCAGTGTATTGACAGGGAACTGCCAGAAATTCAGGCTGCTTTCAGAAGAGGACGTGGAACCAGGGATATCATTGCTGATGTCAAATGGATGCTTGCTCAAAGCAGAGAATACCAGAGGATGTTTACCTGCATTTTATTGACTACGCAAAGGCATTCAACTGTGTGGATCATAACAAACTATGGATAACACTGCGAAGAATGGGAATTCCAGAACACTTAATTGTGCTCATGAGGAATCTTTATGTAGACCAAGAGGCGATTTTTCGGACAGAACAAGGGGATACTGATTGGTATAAAGTCAGGAAAGGTGTGCATCAGGGTTGTACTCTTTCACCATACCTATTCAATCTGTATGCTGAGCAAATAATCCGAGAAGCTGGACTATATGAAGAAGAACAGGGCATCAGGATTGGTGGAAGGCTCGTTAACAACCTGCGTTATGCAGATGACACGACCTTGTTTGCTCAAAGTGAAGAGGACTTGAAGCACTTATTAATGAAGATCAAAGACCACAGCCTTCAGTATGGATTGCACCTCAACATAAAGAAAGGAAAAATCCTCAGAATTGGACCAATGAGCAACGTCACGATAAACGGAGAAAAGATTGAAGTTGTCAAGGATTTCATTTTACTTGGATCCACAATCAACAGCCATGGAAGCAGCAGTCAAGAAATCAAAAGACGCATTGCATTGGGTAAATCTGCTGCAAAGGACCTCTTTAAAGTGTTGAAGAGCAAAGATGTCACCTTGAAGACTAAGGTGCCCCTGACCCAAGCCATGGTATTTTCAATCACATCATATGCATGTGAAAGCTGGACAATGAATAAGGAAGACGAAGAATTGACACCTTTGAATTGTGGTGTTGACGAAGAATATTGAATATACCATGGACTGACAAAAGAATGAACAAATCTGTCTTAGACGAAGTACAGCCAGAATGCTCCTTAGAGGCAGGGATGGCAAAACTGCGTCTTACATACTTTGGACATGTTGTCAGGAGGGATCAGTCCCTGGGGAAGGACATCATGCTTCGCAGAGTACAGGGTCAGCGGATAAGAGGAAGACCCTCAATGAGGTGGATTGATGCAGTGGCTGCAACAATGAGCTCAAGCATAACAATTGTAAGGATGGCAGAGGACTGGGCAGTGTTTCATTTTGCTGTGCATAGGGTGGTTAAGAGTCGGAACTGACTCAGCGGCACCTAACAACAACAACAACAACAGAGATTTAACCCCCTTTTGATGATTCAGGTTTACAATTGTGAACATCGGTTATTACTGTGTGCCATTATAGAGGTCAACGTGTGTCGGGTTCAACGCCAGTGGTTATATCTTTCTCATGTAATTTTCCAAGAGTCACACATACAGCAACTTGGCAATAAATAGGTGATAACCAAAAGGCTGGAGCCCTGGTGACACAGTGGTTAAGAACTCAGCTGCCAATCAAAAGGTCGGCAATTCGAATGCACTAGCCACTCCTCGGAAACAGTCGCTGTGAGTTGGAATTGACTCGATAGCAATAGGTTTGTTTTTTGTTTTTGGTAACTGAAAAGTTGGAGCCCTGGTGGCACGGTGGTTAAGAGCTCAGCTGCTAACCCAAAGGTCAGCAGTTGAAATCCACCAACCACTCCTTGGAAAACCTATGGGGCAGTTCTACTCTGTCATACAATAGGGACTATGAGTCGAGAAATCAAAAGACACATTGCATCGGGTAAATCTGCCACGAAGGACCTCTTTAAAGTGTTGAAGAGCAAAGATGTCACCTTGAAGACTAAGGTGCGCCTGACCCAAGCCATGGTATTTTCAATTGCATCATATGCATGTGAAAGCTGGACAATGAATAAGGAAGACCGAAGAAGCATTGACGCCTTTGAATTGTGGTGTTGGCGAAGAATATTGAATATACCATGGACTGCCGGAAGAACGGACAAATCAGTCTTGGAAGAAGTGCGGCCAGAATGCTCCTTAGAGGCAAGGATGGCGAGACTGCGTCTTACATACTTTGGACATGTTGTCAGGAGGGATCAGTCTCTGGAGAAGGACATCATGCTTGGCAAAGTACAGGGTCACTGAAAAAGAGGAAGACCCTTAACAAGGTGGACTGACACAGTGGCTGCAACAATGGGCTTGAGCATAACGATTGTGAGGATGGCTCAAGACCAGGCAGTGTTTTGTTCTGTTGTGCATAGGGTCACTATGAGTCGGAACCGACTCGACGGCACCTGACAACAACAACATGAGTCAAAATCAACTTGACAGCAACAGGTTTGGCTTTTTTTTTTTTTAACTGAAAAATAGTTCAAACCCACCAGTTGCTCCGCGGAAGGGAAATGTAGCAGTCCGCTTCCATAAAGATTACAGCCTTGGAAACCCTATGGGGTAGTTCCACTCTATCCTATAGGGTCGCTAGGAGTCAGAATTGACTTAATGGCGATGGGTTTGGTGTATCCACTTATGATCTGTGCCTTTTTCTGTATGTTTGTTTATCTTCAATAAAAGCTACTGTTAAAGATTTAAAAGGAAAAAAAGGATTACAGCCTTGAAAACCCCATGGGGCAGTTCTACTCTGTCTCGTAGGGTCACTAAGAGTCAGTATTGACTCGACAGCAGTGAGTTTTTTTTTTTTTTTTAATCTGTATTTTGTTTTTAAAACTGAATTTCTTACCTATAAGATGGAGGTTGTGAGAGAAGATTGGACTCTATGGTCTGAGGTTTCTGGTAAACCATTCTTCTTTCCTACCATGTGTTTTAGCAAATTCTTTTTGTTGGAGTCACGTTTACCCTTGGCCTGTGAATGGCAGCCATTTGGTTTGAGTCCAGGTGCCCATTCCGAGACATGGTGGCCATCAGCAAATGTGCTGCCAGGCCCTCCATGTGGCTGCAAATTGTAAGGATGCTGTTTCTTAGAAACCACTCTGTTGTTCTATGTTAACAATTATGAAGGCATTAAGTGTTAGTCTAACTACTGGAACATCACTCCTCTGGCAACCTGTAAGTTTGATCTTTAGTCCCAAATAGGCTGGATTCATCTAAGTGGGGTGGAGTATGTATGATAGCATCTTCTCCAGATAGGGATCAATGCCAAAATCTTTGTTCTCTCCTAGACGGTTTGTTCTTTAAAACAATACTGCTGTGATTTCTCCAGTGGGAGCTGGTACTCTGATTTCCTTAACTGGAGAGAAGTGGAGACTTAATTTCCTGCCTCTGCCTGCAGCTGATTGTCCTGGCCTGCATGTGTGCCTAGGCGTAAACAGGCTCCTCGCATATCACACCTCCTGCTGCCATCTGTGTGGAGTGGTGGCTAAAGCAATGCGAAGGAGTGCCCTTGGGCCAAAGGTCTCTACTTGATATTTGAGTTTTGGAAAATGTCTGCATGCATATTCCTTGGCAATGAGCAACTATGTGAGGGACAAATGCTGGGGCTGGTTTGATGGATGCTAAAACCTTGCTTCAGTAGCCTGCAGCAGCCCCCTCACTGGTTCTAGCCAGAACTCTCTACCATTGGAACCAGGTGCATCCATCCTCCTTTTTCATGGTTCACAGATATTGCAGAACTCAGTTTTCCACCCTTTGGATTCTCCAGGATGACTCACAGACTCTTCCTTACTGAATCTCACATTGCAAACATCTCATTTAAAATTCTAATTCAAGGCAGCTTTGAAGCACTCAGTTGGCACATGACGGGTAGCATGCTCTCAATGACAGCTGAGCTATGGCCAGCGAGCCCTGGTTCCCTGCAGTTGCACTTGCAAATGCCTTGTGGTTATTTGGCTCCAGAGAGTGGGGTCCGAGCATGAGAGGGCTTGGCCTTTGGTAAAATGCTAGGACCCTTCATCCATATTAAATGGAAGGGAATCACATGTGGGTGTTATAGTTGACAAGTTGGTGGTTTCGTTGGTAGGAAAATATGGAAGTATATACTTGCTTCTCAATTAAATAGAAGCTGAGAGCCCAGGGCCACTTTTAGTGGGAAGGAAGTACAAGCCTAGTGGTCAGCAAAGGCATCTGGGTCAATTATATTGTAGATGAGCACTTTGCAAACTTTAATGTGCTGAGAAATCATCTAGGGATTCTGATCCAGTAGGTCAGGAGTGGGACCAGATATTCTGCATTTCCAACAAGCTCCCCAGTGACGCTCATCCAAAGACTACACTTTGAGTGTTTATGGTTGTATATCGTTACAAATCTGTACTTGCTGGGGGAACATCCACATACTTTTCTTATGAAAGCCCACCCAGGCCTGGTGATCTACTTCTGAAAAATCAGTCATAGAAGACCCTATGGAGCAGAGTTCTACTCTGACACACGAGGCTGTCATGGGAGCCAACTAGACGACAACTGGTTTTTATCCTATCTGCCAAAAGGGCCGTCTCCTGGAAGGCAGAAAGGGGGTGCTACAGAGACAGCACTCCTGATCTGCATTGCCCTCTGTGGCTTGAGGATTTCTCACCCACATCTTGTTATATTCCATCTTCCTGGAATGAACTCCAGATGGGTATGGAGGTCCTGGAGTGAAGGTGAGGGTAAGGGACAGGCAAGTCTGGGCAGCCTGTGTGACTTCAGCATCCTGTTTTGTTGCTCTCTGCTTTGTCAGGCATCTCCTTGGTAATTGGAGGTACAGGAGTGAGTGAGAGTGATAGTGATAGTGTTAAGGGAGGAAAAGAACAGCAACTCAGGCGCCAGGCTATGAAAGAAGGCCTTGAGGGAAAACTGAGGAGAAGCCTGAGAGGAAAATAAACAACTGTTGAATGCTTTTGATAGGTCAAATAAGACCAAGAAATACTCATTGGATTTTACCGGTGATCTCAGAAGCTCAGAGGATGGAGGCAGTTCTTATTGGGACCAAACCCAAATTAAACCCATTGCCATCGAATTGATTCCAACTCGTATGGACTCTATAGAACAGAGTAGAACTACTCCACGGGGCTCCAAAGGCTGTTATCTTAATGGAAGCAGACTGCCACATCTTTCTCCTACCGAGCGGCTGGAGGGTTTGAACTGCTGACCTTTCAGTTAGCAGCTGAGCACTTTACCACTGTGCCACTTGGAAAAGCTACTGAGAAGATTCACAAAACATTCACATCTACATGCTACTGACTTTCACATTTTACCTTACTTAGCCCTCGTGGCCATTTGTAAGTCAAGTATTAGCCCCATTTTCAAAATAAATCTCAGAGAAATGAAATATCTTGCCTAAGATTACACTGCTAATTGGCAGAGATTAACCCTAGATCTGTAAGAACTCCAGAGTTTCTTTCCATTAGTTCTTCCTTCTACTAGGTCCAGATCCTGCCATGTAGGATAATGTCATTAAATCATGATTTAACAAGTATTTGGATGCTTACCGTGTGCTGGGCACTCTTCCAGGCGCTGGGGATTCAGCAGTGAACAAAACACAGACATTTCATGCTCTCCACATTCTGGAGGGAGTCAGATATAAACACGTAGTATGTCGGATGACAGACATGGAGATACATAAAACGGGGAGGAGGGTTAAGAATATGTGTTGAGTTACATTTTAAAATAAGGTAGACAATGGTAACCTTCCTAATAAGTGACATTTTAGCCAGGACCTAACGTGAGACAGTCAGTCATTCACTCAGTTATGGGGTGGGGGTGAGGTATGAACAGAAAGCCTCCAATGCTCCCAGGCATGTCCAGCATGTCCCAGGAACTCCAAGAAGGCCAGTGTGGCTGCAGCAGAATGAGGGCCAGTGGTAAGAAATTAGATCAGAAAAAATCTAATTAGGCAGAAAGCCATTTGGCAGGTTTTGAATTGGCAGTTTTCTTTTTTAAAATGATTTCTTTTCTGACTGCAGTGTTGAGACTGAATAAAGAGCAAGGGTTAAACAAGGAGTCTAGTTAAGGCTATTGTGGTATCTCGGCAACAAACGAGAGTGACAGTTGAAGAGGCTTTGGATGTCTTGAAGGCAAACAGGATATGATGGATTGGATGTAGGGTTTGACAGAGCCAAACAATGGGAAAGGCGTTTTTTAGAGATCAGGAATATGCTATTGGAGATTAGGAAGGGCCAGTGACGTAGAAAGAAAACCAACAGCAGGGTGTTCTGGAAACAAGTGAGCAGTCACAAGAAAAATTAACTGTCAAATCCCACCTATAGGATGATCAAACCCACTGGATATTATTGATGACTGGAGTTATTGATCACCTTGAAAAACATTTGGTATAGGTGTGCAAGGAAGTGTAATCTTACTGAGGTTTGGGAATGGAAAAAATGGGAGTTGGCAAAGTGGACATACACAACTCTAGTTTTGCTACATGGAAAGGAAAGCAGAAATTGGGGACAGAAAAGATGTGGAATCTTATAGTCATCGTTTATCTGCATGCTGAAGAACACTACAGGGCATTCAAGCAAAGTATGTGCAAGTACACCCAAACAGTGCCCCTCCATAGTACCAAAACTAAACCAAACACATTGCCATGAAGTCGATTCTGATTCTTAGCAACCCTACAGGACAGAGTAAAACTGCCCCACAGGGTTTCCAAGGAGCAGCTGATGGATTTGAACTGCTTCGGTTAGCATCTGCAGCTCTTAACCACATACAATACTGTTCAGTGTCTCTGGAACAAGATGGGAGTGTTGCATCTTCTGTAAGAGGTCAATGAGTTTTTGAGTCCTTCTTGAGCCATGGTGGGGATGAAAGCATACTCTCCTGCAACCAAGGACAAATCACTGCACACCTGGACTACTTCAAAGACTCCTTTCAGACCAGTCCTCTAGCTGACTTGGGAGAATCATGGACACCAAGCTGAATTGAGTAGCCAAGACCCCTCTTCAATCACACTTGCTGTATTAAAAAAATTTCTGCCTTGGGGGGTTAGGCAGAACAGGCCAGTAATAAAACAATTTACAGCTCCCCTTTATTTTTATAGCCTTGCAAAGTCAGTTTCCTGAAATTTTACCATCAGTTTATACAGACCTTTGGTTAGCCTTAATTTTGCTGTATTTGCGATATCCATCAATAGCTACAAATGCTTATCTAAACTTCTTCCCTATTAAGATTCTGGTGAAGATGACTGCTTTAGTACATATCAAGAGCTACTACTTTCTCCAGCTCTAACAGGGCATAAGGATTCTGGCTTTACCCACCACTGTACAGAGCCCCTTCCAACACTGAAGGTTCTATCTGGTTCAGCAGTATGGATGATGAGCTGCTGAACTCCTTGAGGCTCTCCCCAAACCAAGTATAGATTGCTCTTAGGTGCTAGGTCAGCAACCAGGACTCCAGAGGTACATGTTCTCAAAAACCCCCCCTCAAGCCAAGGAAGCCTAGACTTGCCAAAATGTTCCAGGGCTGGTCAGCCAGGGGATGGGTGTTCGGGTATGGGCAAATGCTTTTTAGTTTCTAAATACATCTTAACTTCCACGCAGAGGTTCAGTTCAATCAGTCAAGCAAGGTTACTGGAATACTGGGAATCTTCCTGGGAATTCAGGCATAGTTACTGGGAACGATGCCTCTAAGACAGTTATGCTTACTTTGGCCACCAGAGTGGTTGGCTATTAAGAGTTCACCTTGTATTTCATGAACATGAAAAAAATACACGCCACCAAATTTTGTTGCTCTGCACATCAATATCTTTCCAATTCATGAGACTTATGATCTCAGCATACAGGAATTGCCTCATATTGGTTAGTTCTAGTGACCTGACCCAAGGAATAACAACCTTGAATCTCATGTCTCGTTAAGATGGAATTTGATTGAGAATGTAAAGTCCCTCCTGAACACAACCAAATGCTTTGAAGGACAGAATAGCAGGGGCAGGGGTCTGGGGACCACCTAGGTCAACTGACTTAAAAGTTTAATAAGATGTTCTGCATCCCACTTTGGTGAGTGGCATCTGGGATCAAGCAGCCATCTAAAGATGCATCAGTTGGTCCCAACCCACCTGGAGCAAAGGAGAATGAACACCAGACAGAAGGAAAATACTAGCCCAAGACACGAAAGGTTCACATAAATCTGAGACACCATCAGCCTATCACCAGTGACTACCCTGACAGGGAACACAACAGAGTCCCTGACAAAGCAGGAGAAAAGTATGGTGCAGAACTCAAATACTAGTAAAAAGACTTAAAGGTCTGAGACTAGGGGAACCCCAAAGACATGGCCCCTGGACTGTCAACCCATAACTAAAACCATTCCTGAAGCCAACTCTTCAGACAGATTAGACTGGACTATAAGATGTAAAATAACTCCCGAAGACTGTTTCTTAGTTCAAGTAGATACATGGGACTAAACGGGCAGCTCCTGTCTGGAGGCGGGTTGAGAAGGCAAAGGAGTGGGTGGAACAGACACAAGACACACAGGGTGAAAAGGGGGAGTGTGCTGTCACATTATAGGGATTGCAACTAGGGTCACACAACAATATGTTAAGTTTTTGTATGAGAAATTAACTTGAGCTGTAAACTTTCACCTAAAGCACAACTAAAAAAAAAAGTAAAATCCGCGAATCTTCAAACTAGTAAGAGAGGCCTCCTACTTCAAAACAAACAATCCTCCATCCATTTGTAAATGCTATATGAAGTCACACACAACTACATCAAGTATCACAATGTTTATTGATAGATACAAGTATATAAAATCAGGGCATGAACATGACTTGATAAATTAAGTAGACTTAATTTCAATACTATAATAAGAGGGACCAATTAAAATTCTCACCATTTGTTTCACACCCACAAAAACCACTTCAAGGGCATTAACGATCTCTCAAAACTGATCAGTTTTGTGCAAGTAAACCATGTTTCTTTTAAAAAGACTTGTGCACTTGCCCAGGCTCAAGGATATTAAAATCTAGCACATAAAGCCCATTACTAGAGGTAGAAATACAGGCAATATACTATTACGGCAACAACCATCAATTACAGTTAAGAATTTTTCTGTAACAACCAATGGATAATCAAATATTGCAACAACTCAAGTATTACTGAGCAAAGTGCATTTCTACAGTATTCAGTGTTGCTATTCAGTTTTCTAACTTAAAACAGCCTATGATAACTGGCAGCAAAGAAGGTCCTTGCAATAGACTGCCTCTGCTTGAGAACTTATGATGTAATTATTGCATGCTGCTAATATACTATCTAAACATTAAAGATACTCCTAAAATATTTGATGGTAGACTATGATTAAGACATTACACTACAAAAAAACCTTACGCAGAAGGAAATCCTACTGACGTGCTTCTGCTTTAAATATTGTGAAAACGTTACAGCGGAATGAATTTTCGCAGTGGTTAGGTCAAATGCAGTTACATCATAGCAACAGTATGTTTTGCACAATTTAAGGCTTTGGCTGGTTCTTTAGTCAGCTTCTTCCTCTGATTCTTCTTCTTCAGCAGTTTCTAGCCAGGTTAACCACTGATTCACCTAGAAATTAGATTTGTTATTTAACGAATAAGTTGTATTTTAAAACAAAAACTCAAAGCAGAAATTTTGATTCAGAATTTAACTAGCCATCTGCCCAAAAACAAAAATTCTAGACGGTACAACACACATTTTGTAATTGAAAACAGAGTTCAGAACATGCTTCAAACCTACTTTTTATATTTTAGCTTTAAATTATAAAAGGTTGTTATTTGCATTTCCAAGCTGTTTATGGCCAGTTAGCCCAAGTGGCTGAAGAATGACACTGCTCTAGTTACAGTTCAGCATCATTTTAGTAAAGGACAGACCTGAATGTTAGTAGTACTACAGGGTGGGTGGAGAGGTATTTCTAAAAAGCTTCTTTCTAGTTCCACCCCAGAATTACTGATCAGATTCTCTGAAGACAAACTAACTCTCAAGAAGCTAGTTTGTGAACTTTAATGGTGCAAATACTGCTTGGCCCTCTAGAATACCGGTATGAAAATCACCTGGGATGTGGACCACAGACCTAGTGAATCAAAATCTCTGGCAGCAGGCCTGAAACCTACATTTAAACTACTCTTCAGGTAATTACTGCACACTGTTGAGTTTTGGACCCCTACTGTATTATGTTCTTCTCCTAGTGGTAGAATTCCACTCAAGATAGAAAATCAGAAACAATCTCTTACTGAAGTTTTTTTTTTTTAAGAAGCTTAAATGCAACTTGCATACTAAGTTCGTGTAAGCAGCTTTACTCCTAAAAAAATCTGTTACCTCTAACATCTTATGCACCACTAGGATTGAAGCATGATTTCATTTCATAGCTTTACCTCACTTGGCTGCCGCTGACTACTTAACCACAGCTTGCATAGTGCAGGATGATGCATACAAATTTCTCTAAAAAAAGTAAAATTTACCTGGAACAAAGCCTTGCCTTTCCCTGGAAACTCTTGGGTTATATCTTCTTTCCAAGCCAAGAAAGCTTCTTCTTCAATAATTTCCATGTCATAAAAGTGAACAAAAAAGCGGAGTAACATGCCTAAAAAATAAAGTGTGATCAGATTACTTAGCATGCTGTTTAAGAACCCTGCCACACCCAGCACTCTTCTGTTATTGGTCCTCTCACCTTTTGGGAAGTTGCTGTTGTAGCAGTGCACCTGAAGAGCATACAGGGCACTGACTTGAAGATCAACATGATCATGAAGGAATTTCTGCATTACTGGCTTGAAAGAAAGCAGGAGTTGTTTCTCCTGCTCTAATTGTTCTTTGGAAGGAGCAGAGGAAGAATCTGTTTCATCACTGGGTGGGTTTACTTCACTAGAAATATACTGTAAGAAGCTGGGCAGAAACAATAAAAGTAGTTAGTACCCAAGAGTGAGTTTTGTAGTTTAAAAAACAAACAAAAAACCAGTCCCCTTTGTAGTCTTTTTTTCTAGTAAATAAAACAACTTTACACTGTAAACAGAAAACCACAATTGTGTCATCTTACCTAGTCATTAAGATGTTCACAAATCCTTTATCTACATGAAGTTTGGGAGAGATGTTATCTTTAATCCATTTGTATATGGTTTGAGGGGATGGATCCAACTTTATTTGCTTTAACAGTTCCTTCTCTAGTTTGAGGAGTGGGAATAAGAAACTCAGTCCCTTTCCTTCCAAAATCTCCAACATGCGGTCCTTATTCTGATCAATTTCTGAAAGAGACAAAGTTATTCTGTGTCATCAGATGGTTCATTTTTACCCAGGTAGGCTATTCAGAAAAGAAGCTTTACAAATGAGTTCCCAAATATCCAAGATTCATGTAAGAGAAGGAAAACAAACGAACCCAACCCAGCAACTAAAACTCTAACATATGGATCAAATAAAAATGGTGAACAATAATGGACCTCTTCTTTTTATATAATCTATTTGTGATAATGTTAACCATTATTTGGACAGGCTAATAAGACGGTGTGTAAACTATGTAAATCTACTCAAGGTAATAAAAATTCTAAAGCAAAGAACCCCCACATTCTCTTACCTGGAAGCATTTTCTGCATATTGACTTTGCTTTGTTGAAAAAGTTCTGTCAGCCATTCTCGATCTTGTAATTTAGCTAACTGCTGAAGGCAGAGTAAGAAGAGAGGAAAATGGGTGCCACTTTCCAGTGGTTGAGCTAGTTCTGAAATGCTCACCAGCTCTGAAATGATGGCACGAGCTGCAAACTGTGCTAAATAAGATTTCACCAAAGGGATGTCAACCTCCAGTTTGGGGCACTGGTCCAATACATTCAGGAAAGCCTTGTAAAAAATACAAAACACAGTTTATTAGTTTCCAAACCTGAATGACAGAAGTCCTTGTCACAAAATAAAGAAAAGTGTTCTACCTGCATGAAGTTGTCGCTTGTGGCTATCCCCTCCTGTTTGAGTAAACTGATCAAAGAACTTGCTTTTTCTTTATCTTCATCGCTTCTATCTAATGACAGGATGATTACTTTGCTTAACATCTCAGGAAGAAAGTGTTTAGGGGCCCTCATTTCTCTTACGCCACTGACAGCCTCATTTGCATTTCCACTATTGAGATACTCAGTCACAACAGTTTCCTGAAAAGAACACCACGCAATTATCTTTAGTGTTTTCCCTATCCCAAATGTACTTCACAGATTAGAAAATATTTATGGAGTTACATGAAACCTACAGTTAACTTAAGTAGTTCTTCCTTTGATGGAGGTGGCTTTTTGCTGGTCTTGGCAGGCTTTTCCTGTATAAGTGGTGGATTAGTTTTGAGACCAAGCTGAGGTGTCTAAAAAACAGCAACATAACAGCTATTAATGTTTAATAAAAGGAGCTTGGAGTAAAAAAAAAAAAAAAAAAAAAAAAAACCAGTAAATTAAATAAAACCTATCTCTAGTACTGGGAACAACAGAAACTGTTGTCATACTAGAGCCCATACCTGTCCCAGAGGAGGTGTCTGAGTGCGTGGTGGCTGTGCACTAGGAGGAATCATAGTTATCTGGGGCTGAAGCTTTGGCACTTGATTTTTATTCATTAGGAAAGACTGAGCAGGCCTCAGGCTAATCTGGAATTGAAAGCAAATCAAAACAGGTATCCAAGTTAACAGTGTGCGGTTGGCTAACATCAAGTGTAACATTCCAACACCCTAAAATTGATCTAATATATACAAATAAAATTATTATCATCTAGGGAAGAAATACAAGCTTCTCTAAGAACCAGGTGACTCCATGCCAGGTTTCATTTCTGGCAAGACAACAAAAGATCTGTTCCAAACAAGAATAAAGTACCATCATTAAGTCTCATATTTGTTAACAGAATTCTCCTAGAGTAACTAAAATATTCAAATAAAAACCAGCAGATTTGACTACAGTTTAGAAAATGTCTTGCTTTACTCTTAGTTCAGTCACCCTACTTACAAGGATACCACAGCAAAACCTTGAAAACCATTTCCCTTGCTCTAACCAAAGACTCTAAGAGACTTGCCCTCATATCTCATAATCTTCGCTCATAGGACGCTGGACATCCAAAGAAAGAAAAAGAAGTGCAGAAAAGAGAGAAATGAGGTAAAGAACTCCAGCTTAAGTCCTCTTAATAACGCGTCTTTTTATAATCATCGGGCAATAGGTTTCTGAATCAACAACTACGATATGTAAGTAACATAGGCAAATGTACCTCATCTGCATTAAGCTGTCCTTTCTTAGAAAACCGAGGTGGCATATCCTTCGACTGTCCTTGCAGCTGGGATAAGAGTCCCTGACTCTGGTTATGGTAGAGCTGGCTTAGCCCCTATTTCAGAAAGAGAGAAAGAAAGTCCAGATAAAAAAGAGTCCACAAATCATGTAAGTACCAGAGGGATGAGCCAAGCCATGAGAAAAGCTTAACCGAATTCGTCCTAAGAAAATAAAAGATCAAATAGGGAAGAATAAAAATCTAACCTGTCAAATAAAGTGATGTGATTTTACTAATACTTCACTAATCTTAAGGATAAGCATTTCACCCAGTTTGAAATTAACTACCACACATGTACATTTGGTTTAGAAACACACCAAACCAAAACCAAACCCAATGCTGTTGAGTCAATTTCAACACATAGCGACCCTACAGGACAGAGTAGAACTGCTCCATAGAGTTTCCAAGGAGTGCCTGGAGGATTTGAACTGCTGACCCTTTGGTTAGCAGCCGTAGCACTTAACCACTACGCCACCAGGGTTTCCTAGAAACACACACACACCCCTAAAATATCTGCATTTTAAAATCAAAACTAAAATCACCTATGTGTTCAGGGTTTAACGCTTGTTGCCTAAACATTTCTAAATGTTTTCTTACCTGGCTTTTCATAAACTTGCCTCCCATCTCTCCAAACTGCGACTGTGTGGGAGGCATGATGTGTCCCCCATGGCCGTTGAAGAGTTGATTTGAACGATGACGCCCCATGGTGGGTGAAAATCTATCCTGGATAACTCCTGGACCAGTACCAATTCCGCTACCTTAAAACACATACAACTCTTAAAAACTCTACTACCGTTAAAATGTTAAACTGATTTTATAGTTTAACCAAATGACTGTCTTGTTCAAAATCACCTGGCATTTGTCCAAACATATCAGCAAGTCCTCCAAGTGGGTCCCTATCCATTTTCATCCTGGGTGGCATAAACGGTCCCTCCAGAAAGAAATCACTTCTCATCCCTTGAGCCATAGGAGCAGGAATAAACACTCCTAGATCCTTTGGAAATAAAGTGAATAAGCACTTTTGTCTCTGGACATCACTTAAAACTAAAACTCCTTATATTGGGAAAACCAAAGAAAAACTTCCAGAATGTCAGTATTGTATCATTTCGGTAAATATCTTCTTCCCAAACATGTTGCTGTTAGGTGCTGTTCAGTCAGTTCCAACTCAGAGCTACTCTATTTACAAAGTAACACTGCCTGATCCCTCGCCATTATCACAATCATTACCGTGCTTGATTGAGCCCATCACTGCAGCCACTATGTCAACCCATGCAAAACGTTAACCACCACCAGTAAGAGTTGTTGTCCTCAAACCTTTACGCAGAATTGTCAGTAGGATCCCCATGCTACCACTGTAACAATGCTTAAAAACCCACTGTGCAAAATAAAAAAATAAGTATCTTACTTTTACTGCATCTTGACGGATTTGATTGATCGTCTTTGGTCCATTGTCAAGAAAAGCCTTGCGAGGAACCCAATGGTGTTCTCGCAACTCTACCGTATCCTTTAATTTAAAAACAGTGTAAGTTTTACTCTAATATTCTTAAACAGGAAAGTTAGCTTAACAGCATATTTAAAGAAACCAGCTTTACCTGCAGCAGGAAGCGAATCCTTGCTGGCAATTCCTTACTTAACATCAAGGAGCACATTCGGGCAAAGTACTGATCCATTAAGGACTGATAAAGGAAAAATACATTATTGGAAGAAATCACTAAAGCAAATACGTACTAGTTAAGGTTTTAAGGCTTCTTTCCGGATTATAATGAAGCTTAATGACTAAATACGACAATCCCCCATGTCACAAAAATACACTGTTTAAGGCATAAAATTAAGACAAAAAACTATACCATTTTCATGGAGCAAAATACACACCTTGGCTCGTTCATGATCTAATCTAGGTCCCACTGTCCTCATTATCTGACAGAGGCACTCCAAATCCTCTCCCATATCCTTGAGTTGGACTCTCTTCTTCTTTTCCAAAAGCTACCAAAAAAAATAAAAGTCACATGCTGACAGAAATCTTACAGATATCCTGATTTAGATGTAATTTCTTTTCCTTAATGTTCACATGATACACTCAACAGTTTCTAGGATATACTGCTCTACAACATTTAAGTAAGTTTTGCTCTAGGTGCCAGATTTACTGGCCATCTAAAATATTTAGTCAACCCAGATGGTTCAATGCAATTTTAATTGATTCGTTTCCTTAAATAATGATGTATCAGCGACTACCTAAATTCTCAGTCGTACTTACTGTTTTGATGCACTTATGAAGGATAGATTCATGAATAAGATCAAGCTTGCCAAGTTCTCCAATGAATTTGATGTTCCCCAACATCTTGATCTTAGCAATGGCTCTCTGTTCCTCCTCCTCGGGGAGGAGGGGATTTTCACGCTTATCATAGACTGAATAAGAAAAAAACAATGGATCAAGTCAACATTCAGAATTAAGCTGAAAATATACACAGATGTTATCGGCTGCCATTAAGTCAGTTCTGACTCATGGCAACCTTACGTATAACTGAAGGAAACACTGCCTGGTACTGCGCTATCTTCATGATCATTGGTATGTCAAAATCCACTATTGCAGCTATTATACCACCAAACCAAAAAAATAAACCCACCGCCATAGAGCTGATTAGGACTCACAGCGATCCTACAGGACAGAGTACAACCGCCCCATAGGTTTTCAAGGGCTGTAAATCTTTACAGAAGCGGAATGCCACATCTTTCTCCCTCAGAGCGGCTGGTGGGCTGGAACTGCCTATCTTTACAGTTAGCAGCTCAGTGCTTTAACCACTGCATCACCTTAGTATCAAATATCAATTCTTACCATCAACATTTCTGGTTCGGTTTTCAAATTCATCTTGTAATTTTGAAATTAGGAGGCGTCTGAATGTCTGCCAGAAACACAAAAGACATTTGGGAGTTTTCTTAATAAAATCTTTAAAAGCAACTTAAAAAATAAGCAAATCCACTCTTACTTACTGTGCTTTGCTTCTGTCCTGTTTGACCCTCTGCTGCTGGGCCATCAAAGTTTGGTGCATCTTCTGCCAATCGCAGACATAGCTGAGCATACAATGAGCTATACTTTGGCTCTTCTAAGGCTTTGTCCACAATCTACAGAAAATATTATTTTAAAAAATACTAAATGTGAAATCTTTCTGAAAACCCCTCTTCTACAACTTCTCTATGCCTCAACTGTAATTTGGGAACGAGAACACCGCTCTCCTAAGGTTTATAGTATGAATTAGATAATACTTGCAAAACGCTTAGCAGTTGGCAAAGAGTAAAAGCACCTAAAGGTTGGCTATTACAATACATAAAAAATATTCAATTACAAAGATCTCATACTAGCCACACCCCCCACCTGAAAATATCTTGGATATCAAAACCATAAACAGGCTCTGGAGTCTTGGATCAAGTATCATATAATTTATTTCCAAGACCAAGATGTTTTCCACAGGAGGAGGAGGGAAAAAATTGATGGCCTGCTGACAGTCTAACTCTTCGAGCATAATACAAACAAAATCCACCTCTAAAATTAAAACATTAAGTTAATGATTCTATTTTTATCAGCATCAGTATTCAAATACATGTACCTAGCTACACCTCAGGGTTTTCAGTGTTTAAAATAATAATAATAAAAAAAGACCTAAATCCCAAAACTTGAGCTTGTTAAATATTTGCACTAACACTTAACTTACCAGCAGTATGACCCCTTTAAGGATGAGTTTAGACTCTACACCCACATTGAGGAGCTCAAGGCATAGCTTGTCGAACTTTTCAGGAGTAAGCTTATTTAGTATGCTGGGAAAAAAGAAACATTTTAAGCGTTACCCAATACACAAAAATTATTTTGAGTTGAAAAATAGCTTTTACATTTTGATGATTTTTCTTTTACCACCTCCTTTTAACATCACATTCTTTCTTATCCACCTAGCCAGAGGGATGCTGAAACAAACTTTAGTCAGATTATGCATGTACACCAGACTGGGAGATCTCCAGCTAGTCAACAAAAACCTTTCTCACTTTCTCCAAGTCCAGGGCACAAAGGGCTCCTTATCCTTATCATCAAGGCTAAACCAGAACAAAACACCATTAGATGACCTGCTTCACTAGATAACACACCACGCAAGGAAAATGCCAGCACAATAGGTTTGTGGGTTTTAGCCCAATGGCTGAAAGCAAGTGTAGGCCCCAAAACACTGCTTTTCAATTTAAGATAATTCTTAAAAAGCTATCAACATTGCCTTCTGAAACCCTGTTCTTTAAATCCCAGTAGCACTGCCTACATGAGAGAAGTACAATTAATCCAGTCTTCTTTCTTCTCTCCTTTGGTTAAAGGACAAGGCAGACCTATGTGAACTTACCCTCTTACTTTCCTGAAGATTGCATCATGTCGTTCTTTTTCGTTTGCGGAGTTGTTTGCTGCGGAGTTGTCATCTCGTCTAGTGCTTCGTGCAGGAATCCATTTCTGAGCGTTTTGCCCTGGGGTTTTCCCCAGGAACTCGCTAATTAATGAAATTAAAGAGATTTATAATTAAGAAAACTAAAGACATGGCATCCAGTCACATGCCAAGTAACACACTGTAAGAAACTCTTCTAAATAGAAAAAACACAGTTAAGGTGCTAACTTCCCTCACAACTAAGCAACTCCGGAGATCAGCAGTTCTTAAACCATGATGTGCATCAGAATCACCTGGAGGCACCTGTTGCCACTGAGTTGATTCTGACTCATAGTGATCCTACAGGACAGAGTAGAAGTGCCCCACAGGGTTTCCAAGGAGTGGCTGCTGGATTCAAACTGTCGACCTTTTGGTTAGCAGCCATAGCTCTTAACCACTGCACCACTAAGGCTCTGAATCACCTGAAGGGCTTGTTAAAACTTTTAACCTCCAGAGTTTCCAATTTAGTAGATCTGGGGTGGGGCTTAAGAATTTGCTTTGTTAAAATTCCCAGGAAATGCTAATGATGCTGATTTTTCAGGAGCCACACCTTGAGAATCAACACTTCTAGATGATTCCGTAGAACTATGACCATGTTCCATGCACACCAATTTACCAATACCGATTAGTACGGATAAAAACCTATTGACTTCAAAAATAACATCAGTGAAAACAAAGGAGTAAGATAAAAAGTAACAGCTTGTGGGCCTGAACTGACATTAGATGATTGGAACAATCAAGAGCTGATATTCTAAACTTCTGATATCTAACAGAAACCCTGACCCATAACATTATCTATACTGTTATGCACTAGAAAAGACTTTCACTGTAAATGCACTATTAAAAAAATTCATTCGTTTTTTACACATTTATGATACCTGTTGCCAGCAGTCTTGGGATAGTGCTGAGGTGCACCCCTACTTCCTCCTCCGTCCGAAGAAGCACTATTAAAAAAAAAATTTTTTTTCCCTTTTTTTTTTTTACTACACCCCAATTAAGCCTCACTCAAAATGAAGAGAAGGTTCAATTACTTTGTACTTCAGAAATTACACCACAAAGACTAAATTTGGGACTAATGGAAAGTCAACTGATTTTATTACATTTATTCTTCAGCTTATTAAAAGACGGCCAGCAAAAATTTAAGGACCTCTTTTAACGTATGTAACACATTATTAATTAAATTTGCACCACATTAAGTCAGAATTATTTGGTGTAGTGACTCCTGGTTTAGACTGGTCTTTTCAAAACGATCCTCAAAAATAAACCCACATGTACCTGAAACGAGAAGCACCCCCTTCTGCAATCGCACTCTCCACTTTGGCGGCTTGACAACGAAGAATCTTCAAAAGAATAATATTAATGGATGGGGAGGGGAGGGGAAGGGCCAAATGAAAAACCTAGAATGAAAAAGAGCACGAAAGTTAGACACTACTAACGCACACATCTATAAGCCTTCATTCCATTATAATTTCACATATTGGCACTGCAGTTGGTTCAACTTTTTCCCCACTGCATTGCAGATCTCACAAGACTAAAACAGAAGGCACTCAAAGCACAAAAGAACAATAAAATCTCATTTTGCTTAGCCACCTGGAAATTTCCTTTTTTTCCAGGATGCAAAGGACAGCCTTCATAGAAATAAACTCAGTAACACCACCCCCAAAACGGCTTTTTAGAAAAACCATAGTCTACCTCCTCTAAAACCCAGCATTAACATCAATAATAGCAGTCTAATTCTATCAACACGGGCACGTTATCTGGAAAATGTAATTGTTAACACCTCAAAGACCAGCCCAACAGACTGGATAAGAAATAACTAAAGATTGTTTGGCAGTTTTCTTCACTGTTCACTCTTTCAAGCCCTTCCCACAAAGCACATCTGGAAAGACGTGAGAGAAGGGACCTGGATGAACACTGCCTGGCACTAGCCAGGCGGAAGACCAGGGCCACAACATGGCAGCAGGAACCTCCGCCCCATTTTTCCCTTCCTGGAAACAAAAGAGCAGTGGATCCCTCCCACCCGGGATTGACTTAGGGAAGTGCTTCCGACAGTCTCCTCGCGAAGCCGCAGGTCCCTCTGCCGTAAGAGCGCTCCTGTCGCCGGCGGGGAGGAGCGGAGGCCGCCCCCGCCGGCCCAGCACCGGCTCTTTGTTCTCGGGGCAGGAAGGCGGCCTCCTTCCCACCCGCCGCCTGCAAGCGGGCCCCCTCCCACCCCATAAATCCCCTCGGGACTGACACCCGCCTCTCCCTTACCTTCTCAGCTGACAAAAGAACAGAAACCCCTATTTTCTCCCCCATCCCACCCCAGTGGGGCCCCCCGGGAAGGCCCTCCTTCCGAACGCCCAAGAGCAGCCCGGCCACTTCCCAGCCGGCACCAACCCCGTGTTATATACCTCCTCCCGCCGGGAGGCCGGGGTCCAGACTCCTGCACCTCGGCTGGTCCCGCGCCAACGGCCAGGCCCTCACCGCCGGCCAAGCTACGCTGTCCCGTGCCCTCCTCGCCTCGACGCGCGCGGGCCCGCCGCCCTCACTCCTCGTTCTATCACACCCGCGCTTCAGTCTGCCTCGGCCCTACAGGACGAGGCCGGGCAAGGCTGCTGTTTTCCTTCTACTCTATCAACAAAGAAACTGGAGAACAAAAGCGAAAAATTTCTAGGTGCCAGAAGCGCGTAAGAACCGCTAAAGAGGGTCGCCCCGCCCGGCTCCGCCTGCGGGCGCCATTTTGTACCACTCAAGAACAACCAGCCAGGGAACGGCGGCCATTTTAGAGCGCTCCACTCAGCGGCAGCGGCGTCTCCACTCACCTTCACCGAGAACTCAGCAGCTGCCACTGCAGCTGCCTCCTCAGGATCCGGTCGTCGGGGACAGGGAAGGGAAAGGGAAGGGGGACAGAAAACAAAAAAGGGGAAGGGAAGGGGGAGGAAGGAGTCGGAGACGGCTTGAAACTCTCAGTTCAGAGGAGTCCCTGCTGCAGCCACCACCCGGCACCCGCTGCCACCTCCATAGAGCTCCGACTCGCTGCTGGCGCTGAGGCGTGTCTGGAGCCGAACTATCACTCTGGGGCAGCCGAACCCACCAGAGCCGTCCCGAATGGCTCTTTCACTACCCAATCAGCAGCCTGGATGATGTCCGCCACCAATCCGCGCAAGGCGGCGGGGAGGAGCCAAGAGGCTAAGCTCGGTTGAGGTGCAGCCCCGCCGCAGTGCGCAAAGCCGTATTCGCGAAGGCTCTGAGGCCAAGGCGGTGGCGTAAGGGAAACTCAACGCTGTGGAGGTGTGGGTGACTTGCGTAAAGTCGGAGAGCCTTTTGGAGTGAGTCTGCGTTGGTGTGGCTGTCTCATCTTCCTCCAGTCTCTTTGTTCCCGGAATCCGTATCCCATGCTCGAGTTATACAACATCCTTTCCCCTCTATCTCTTTTTCTCACCGGGAATATGGGAAGAAAATTCGCCCTTCTACCCCACCCGATTCCTGTCGATGGCGTGTAAGAGCACTGATTTTCTGGTGTCCCGAGGACCCGTGATTTTCCCTCGCTGGCCTGGCTTCCCGAAGTCGGGCTTGTAGGTGTGAGACCTGACGCCCCTCAGGCGCAGAGCCGGGAATCAGTACCCGGCTCCAGCCCCTGGGCTTTGGCATCCTTCGGGTGGAGGGTGTCTGGAAGACAAGACAGTGTACCCAAATGCGTGAAGGAAGCTTTACTCAGCTCCCTACTTAGCCACTTTTTGCAGAGTGAATGAGAAAGTGATGAAAGGAAGGGGTTTATTGTCTGTCTTTGTGTGCACAAGAAGCAGCTTTCCCCCAGAGGAGTGTCCGGTCTTCGGTCACGGAGGAACACCCAGAATATGCCAGACTTCTCCCGAAGTGTTTGCGGAGCCCGGGCGATTGGGGAACTTTAATTTGCTGGCTCCTGTTTTTGTTTTTTAGCACGTTAAAGACTATCAGCTGTGTGTTTCATTTTTTGTAAGGTCTACCATAGAATTAGGATTAGGCTTTTCAAAACTGTCAGGTCGAGATACACTTCCCAGACAATATTTTAAAGGATGGGTACCGTAAAATGAAGTCCTGTCTTTTTCGATATTTTAGCTATACAAAAATGGAGCTATGTTCCCGATATGCTTTAAGAAACAACAAAAATTTCCCCATCTTCATTTTGTACACTTCTTGATACAATGTATACTCAAAAGCAAGTGTGTGTGTGTGTGTGTGTGTGTGTTTTAACATGCATGACTTTTAAAGAAAGTGTACAATAAAAAAAAAAAAAAGGATTTTCATAGACCCAAACTTTGGTTTGACGTGTCAAAATAGCTTTTGGTGTTGAAAATGCTAGTGCTAGGTCTTAATATAATTTTCAGGAGAGTTGCACAGAATTTTTCCCGAAGTTTAAATGTGGTGTGGCATTGAATGTTTCTAAGCCAATTCCAGCAATTGCATCTTCACCATTTATAATAGCTGATTCCCCCCCAATTATATTACAATTACTGCTATTTTAATACATTTCACTTTAACAACTGGAAAAGATATTATTACTCTGGGAGTAAGTTACATGTTTTAAAAAAACGTAACTATTATTTTAGGAAAAGTGGAAATTTTGTTTCAAATACAAAAGATTTCACTGTATAATTGTAGGACCCTTCTGGCTTCAAAATAACACCAGAATAATATTTCTTCATAATTTCTGTATGACTTTATCATTTATAAAAATGTTTTTATATACCTTTATTATTGTTTTTTTTTTTACATAACTAGTTGATTCTTCATGACTGATCATGAATATGGTACAGTCTAGACTGCAAAGAGAATATTAACCTAATCCTAGAATCTGGATGGTCTTTAAGGAATTTGAAACTCAATAATAAAAAATAAAAGGCATTATTTAATCTTTTATTTAATATTTGCTAATCGTGAATTCATCTTTGGGCTTTGCAAATTTGAGTGTATGTGAGAAACAGCTGGGAGTGAGTAGAAAAGTAAAAATGTGGATAAGATGCAACTTTCAATTACCTTTCAGTCAGCGAGGGAGGTGGACATTCAAAATTTCAAAACGTTTCTATCACATGGATATATGATAATTCAAGTTATTGTGTGGAATTTAGCTTTAGTTCAAAAAATTGAATTTTAAACACACCCACTTCAAACTGCTAGTTTTAAACTTCCATTTTATGCCAGTTTTCTCTAAGATTGAAAAACTCTTAGTGTCCTGATTGGCTTGTTAAGTCATGTATTTCTCATTATTTTAACTAATAAGCATGTCAAATACTGATTATTATTCTAGCCCATACTACTCTCGGATTTCCAGTTCAGGTCTCTCACTTGAACTTCAGTCCTGAATTTCTGACAGTTTGTTGACCAGAGGTATAAGCTTATAGCCATATTTAGTTGGGGCCACACAGTATTTTTAAGCATTTGAATTAGCTGACGCTGAAATATTACGTTTTACATACAAATTCAAATTTCCGTATTTTCATGAAAAATCATAAATCTGGGAATATCGGCCTTGAAATTCCCACAGGGCAACATTCAAGTACAGCTGAGGACTGCCTCCTTTAGATGTTTTCTTTTCATTTTACCACAATTAAATCAGACAACCTTGATTTACTCATTTATGTTCCTGTCTGACCTCTGTAGCCATTTTGCTTTTTTAAGTCATCTCTTCAACAGATTCAGTATGTAACATCATATTCCTAGTCTAAGAAAAAGGAACCAGAACACTAGTGTTCAAATATCTTCCCTACCAATTAACCCTGTAACTTTGGGCAAGTTAATCGCTCTCTCTTCTTCAGTTTCAGAATTTGTAAAATGAGAATAACAGTATTTATAGAGTTGTAAAGATTAAGTGCGACAATTCATGTAAAGCACATGACAAAGAGCTTGACATAGTCATTATAAGTATTTGTTGTTGTTAGTTGCCATCCAGTCGGCCCCCAACTCATGGCAACCCCACACACACCCAGGCACAACGGAACGAAACACTGCAGGAGTCCTGTACCATCCCCATGCCTGGTTGTGGGTTGGACTGTTGTGATCCATGGGGTTTTCACTGGCTGATTTCCTGAAGGCCTTTATTTGTAATCTGTTTTAGTCTAGAAGCTCTATTAAAATCTGTTCAGCATCATAGCAACACCCAAGCCTCCACTGACAGATGGGTGGTGGCTGCACATGATGTGCACTGGCTGGACTCGAACCTGGTCTCCCATGTGGAGGATGAGAATTCTACCGCTGACACACACACACACACAAAATCCATTACCATGAAGTTGATTCCAATTCATGGTGACTGCATGCATTACAGAGTAGAACTGTTCCACAGGGTTTTCTTGGTTGTTATCTTTACGGAAGACCAGGGCATTGGGTGGGTTCAAACTGCCAACCTTTATGTTAGTCGTCAAGTGCAAACCCTTTGTGCCAGCAGGGACCTCACCGAACCACCAATGCCCCCATAATATTAGCTACTCTGTTACCAGCTGTTTCACAACTACTTTAGTTTTCTTAAGGATCCCACTATTCTTCTGTGCTAGAAACTTGACTCTACATTTTTCCTTTCCTTTTAATCATATTTAATATTCACTTTGAGTCCTGGTATTACCAGTTGCCATTGAGTCAGTTTTGACTCAGGGCCACCCTACATATGTCAGAGTAGAAGAGTGATCCATAGGGTTTTCAGTGGCTGATATTCTGGATGTAGATTGCCAGGCCTTTCTTTCAAGGTACCTTTGGGTAGACTTCTGTTAGCAGCTGAGTGCATTAACTATTGGCACCACCCAGGGACTCCAGTACTGGTTTTACTTCCCTTTAAATGTTTCTTGCATTCATCCTCTTCCATCTAATTTCACTGCATGCATGCTAATCCAGGCCCCAGTTAATTTTCATCCTGAATTACTGAAAAATTCTAGTTGATCTTCTACAGCTGTTCCCCTCTACTTCTGTATACTCATGTTAGTCTCACTTAAAACACTTTTTTCAACATATCGTCACCTTGCTTAAGAATTTTAGTGCTTCACTATTTTCTACATCAGTTGGTCTCAACAGTGACTGCACATTAGAATCACTTGAAGACCTTTTAAAAATCTTACTGTCCAGCCTGCATCCAAGACCAGATAAATGTTCATCTCTGAGAATGGGATCCAAGTATCAATATATTTTAAAGCTCTCCAGATGTTTCCAATGTGCAGCCAAGGTTGAGAACTACTGTAGCAGGTCAGAGAATTATAGCATTTACAGTTGAAGAAAATCCTAAGAAAAGGAAACTAGATTCTAGAAAAAGGACTTTCCCTAAGTAGGGAAATAGACATTAAAACCCAGGGATCCCAGTTCATATGCTTTTGCCTGGCTTCCAAGCCCTTCATATCCTGGTCCTACCCTACCTCTTCTGTTTACCTCATTTTTCACCACACCCAGAGAGCCAATCTTCTCTCATGGAGCCAGTTAGGCTGGTATTGCTGCCCCTAAAATTCACTCCCACTTTTGCTCCATTGCTTGCATTTTTTTTAAAAAAAAAAAAAAGGTAGAGATTTTAAATATTATGTGATTTTTAAAAATTAATTTTGTTGTTGGTATACTGCTTGCAGTTTTGAAGACATTATTTATACCCTCTACAGATTCATCCCTGAAACACAGATATACGTTATCAGTGCCCTGTTAAAAGTCCCCTGCCTAACAGAATAACATCCCACCTCCTTAGTTAGCATAAAAGGTCCTTTGTAATCTGATTGCGGACTATTTCCCCATTCCTCTGTCTAGGCACATCCCTCTTCCATTCATACAGTTATCCATAACCTAGTTCTGTGGTACTCAAAGTTTGGTCCAGTACAACAACAGTGTTCTGTATTGTATGACTAAAAATTCAGTGGTCTTTCTCTACTTGGTGGGGGTGGGGGCGGTAGTTAATACTAACAGGCAAAGGGCTTGGACTTAATCTATGTCTTCAAGAAACTCACAATCTAAACAAAGAAAAGACAAATACACCAATTACCTTCAAGGGCAGGGAAGGGTAAAATCAATGCTAAACTGAACAGTCAAGAAAAAAATGCTTTTAAGGTTTCATAAAAGGAACAATGGGAAATGAGGCCTTGGCCATCCTTCCTTGGGTACCAAAATGATGAGGACTTGATAACACAGGCAAAGAACTTTCTTCAGCCAGTTTTAATTGATCAGAGTGTAGTTTTAGGGAAATCAATGTTTTGCATTATTTCTTGTATATTGTCTGCTCACTGCATTAGGATGTTAGCTCAGTGACAGCAATAACCTTAACCGTCATGTTCACTGTTTTAGCCGGTAGATTCAGTGCTTAGAACAGTTCCTGGCATATAGGAGGCATCAACAAATACTTATTGACAGGAATATATATTCTTTCAATTGAATCTCACTGCAAGCCATCTTGGTAAGTAGTGATTTTCCCCATTTTACAGATAGAGAAACTGAAGGTCAGGTGACTTTTCCAATGTAATTCACTTAGTAGTGGCAGACTCTCATACTTGTCCAATTGTACCAAGCTCCCTCCCACAGCATCATAATAATCATAATGTACATATTCCTTTTTACCACTTTTGCATACAGTGTATAAGATAGTAATGGCTGAGGATTCACTATGTTATCTCTCCTGGAAAGCTGTGAAATTAGTTCATTAACTATGTAGTCTTAATAACTTGTAGTTGTCAGGTTCTAAAGCATTTGAACACATTCACATCCATTGGTCCTCATGGCAATCCAATGAGGTAGGGATGGTAGATATTATTGCAACATCTTCAAAATGAGGGAAACTGAAATTCAGAGAAGTAATATACAATTGACAGGGAACTGCCAGAAATTTAAGCCGGATTCAGATGAGGATGTGGAATAAGGGATATCATTGCTGATGTTAGATGGATCATGGCTGAAAGCAGGGAATACCAGAAAGATGTTTACCTGTGTTTTACTAACTATGCAAAGGCATTGGACTGTGTGGATCACTACAAATTATGGATAGCATTGCAAAGAATCAGAATCCCAGCACACTTAATTGAGCTCATGAGGACCTGTACATAGTCCAAGAAGCAGCCGTTTGAACAGAACAAGGGGATTCTGTGTGGTTTAAAGTCAGGAAAGGTGTGCATCAGGGTTGTATCCTTTCACCATACTTATTCAATCTGTATGCTGAGCAAATAATCTGAGAATCTAGAGGATATGAAGAAGAATGTGGCATCAGGATTGGAGGAAGACTCATTAACAACCTGAGATATGCAGATGACACAACCTTGCTTGCTGAAAGTGAAGAGGACCTGAAGCACTTGATGAAGATCAAAGACTACAGCCCTCAGTATGGATTACACCTCAACATAAAACAAGTCCTCACAACTGGACCAATAAGCAACACCATGATAAATGGAGAAAAGATTGAAGTTGTCAAGGACTTTCCTTTACTTGGATTCACAATCAATGCCCATGGAAGCAGGTGTCAAGAAATCAAATAACGTATTGCATTGGGCAAATCTGCTGCAAACGACCTCTTTAAAGTGTTAAAGAACAAAGATGTCACTTTGAGGACTAAGGTGCGCCTGACCTGAGCTGTGGTATTTTCAGTCACCTCATATGCATGTGAAAACTGGACAATAAGGAAGACTGAAGAAGAATTGATGCCTTTGAATTATGCTGCTGATGAAGAATATTGAATATATCATGGGCTGCCAGAAAAACGAACAAATCTGTCTTGGAAGAAGTACAGCCGGACTGTTCCTTGGCAGCAAGGATTGCAAGACTTTGTCTCACATACTTCAGACATGTTATCAGGAGGGACCAGTCCCTGGAGAAGGACATCATGCTTGACAGAGTAGAGGGTCAGTGAAAAAGAGGAAGAACCTCAACAAGATGGATTGACACAGTGGATGTAACAATGGGCTCAAAAATAACAATTGTGAGGATGGCACAAGACCAGGCAGTGTTTCGTTGTTCTGTGCATAGGATCACTATGAGTCAGAACCAACTCGATGGCATCTAACAACAACAACAGAATGTACAATTTGGCCAAGGTCACATAGCTAGGAAGTTGAAGAGGTAGTAGTCTGTAGTACGTGTTTGTTATCTTTCTCCAAGCGGTACTGCAAGTTTAGAAAACGTTGATCCCTTATTGGACTTCATCATTGTGGAGACCACTTATACCTCTGGATATTGGACTTGTAAGCTAGAAGTGGGAAACCCACTTCAGGGCAAAATTTTCTGTACTAGTTAGGCTGGAGACACTGTTGAGCCTTAAATAGAGGAAGACAACTGATATTTTCAGTCCACAATATTTCATAATTTAATTTAGAAAAAAATAAAGTTAGAGAATGCGAAGTGTTCACTTAAATGAAACACTCTTAAAATCCAACCAGGATTACTGGTAGCAACGTGGATAAGATAGGCTTCAATTTATGTGCAATTCTGGTATTCTTTTCTTTCTCAAGTAATAAACCATATATGAATTGACGTTACCTAGAATTTTATCATGTTTTGAAGGGCAGAAAGTACGTATATCCAGAGCACAGATAATACATTAATTTGTAAAGTGCTTCAAGTTTATACCTTAAAGAATTCTTTCACATACAAGATAAATATTATTTCCATTTTACAGCTGAGGAAACAGGATTGGAGAAGCTAACTGACTTGTACATAACTTTTTCTTTTTACTCTTAGTCCAGTGGTCTTTCCCCTACTTTATACTTGAGTGTTCAGAATTAGGATAACGTATAGTACTCACTTCATGCCACCAAACTTTTTACCTGAGTCTGAATAATATAATCAAAGCAGCCATTTGGAAAACTACTGTGATCAGGTAGTTGTCTTCTTAGAGAAGCTGAAATCAATCTCATTCTTTTGCTTCTTAGAAAGATTGATGGTTAATTTAAATGGCTAGTCATTTAAAAGAATGCCTGGTTGTAGGTAATTTTTAAAGTGGAAGTACAGGTTTGCAAGACATTTAAACATTCAGTTATTAGAGAATGACTTTACAATGCCAGGGGATAAGTTATTTACGCTGTTGCTCTGAGAGCCAGTGTATATATTTATATGTTCTAGAATGGAATCCTGACTCTGGATCATCTACTGATTTGTTTGAGAACTTGAGCAAATTACTTATTTTGTAAATTGGAATTACAGGACTTTCCCAGAGATATGCTATATGAATGCACATTTCTTTTTATAAATCTTCTTTGAGTTTCTCTGGTGAAAGAAACATCAATAATAATTACCAAATATAAGAATAATGACAATAATGATAACAATGATAATCGAATTTATGCAGTATTATTTTTCTAAGTAGTCCAAAGCACTTTTCCAAGCCTTAACTTATTACCTTTGAGGGGAAATAGTAGGGGGAAGACATTAGTATGATGAAGAGCCCTGGTGGCAAAGCGGTTAAACTCTCAGCTGCTAACCAGAAGGTTGGCAGTTTGAACCCCCCAGTTGCTCTGCTGGAGAAGGATGTGGCAGTCTGCTTCCATAAAGATTACAGCCTTGGAAACCCTATGGGACAGTTCTACTCTGTCTTATAGGGTCACTATGAGTCAGAATTGAACTATTACTGACTCAATGGCAACAGGTAATAGTGTCACACTTCTACAGATGATGAGGCACACTGAGATACTTAGAATCTTGCCCTTAAAGTTGCACAAAGTGGAGTCTAGAAACCAGGATACCCAGAGTTCAGCACTATTTGGTTATGTAATTGCTGAGGAATGAGAGACTGAGAGACAGAGAATGACAGTCAGAATGAATTCCTCCAACCCTATACAGGTACTCTGTCTTAAATTTGTTAGCTTCATGTTTCCTGGACTGGGAATTCAGGATCCCCAAGTCTCCAGATTCAGGCAGCAAACATGAGTTGTAATGGCTGTATGTTTAGATATTTTACATTTCTAGTAATTTTGTCAATGTGAAAAAAATGGGAAGTTTTGTGATGCCAGAAGAAGCAGTTGGTAGGTTTTATAGCTTAACCAGCTGTATGCTTTTCTGAATCTTAAATTTTGGGATTGAAATTAAAATACAGAAGTGTCCTTTTTTTTTTTTTTCATCAAGTTGAAATACATTAAATGTGATTGCTCTAGTTCATATAAAAATTGTCCAAAGCAGCCTACCAATAACTTCAGTAGGATAATTTTTGTGGTCTTAAAGATTATTGAAATATTAATGACTTGCTAAAAATAACCTACATTATCACTGGTTGGATAATGATTTACTTTATATAGAGAGAATAGTCAATTCTAAAAGGGAGAGAAATTTGAAGATAGTATAGGGGCATAGCTATATGTAACAAAGTAAATTTTGGCTGTTATGGCACCAAATACCTACTTTTCCTTGGCAGCAAACACACTGTTATCTGGTTGACAGTTATATTTTACTGTGACTGATAAGACAGAGGGGGAAGAGAGAGAATATTTGTGAGCCATTGAATTCAACAGAAGGCAATCACGCATGGTAAAACAATGCTGACCTGTAGTCACCCAGTGCTGTCTGGGAGACTTTGATCTTTCTCTCAGAGCACTGCACATCTCCATTTTCACACCTTTTTTTTTTTTTTTTTACAGCTGAGCTCAGAGCCTGTCCATGACGCCTCCCAGCCCTTGGACAAGACAGTGCCTGCCAGAGTTACACTCCAACAAAATGTTTCGGTTTTGGGTAGAGAATCGTAAACCAGGATAAAGGATTGTCTTTTATTTTCGGTTAATTCTACTTGTCCTCTTTTAATCCTTTTTCTCCCCTCAAGCATCATTTATACTAGAACTTCACATTTTGTTTTAGAAATGGTTCTTACTTATTCTCTTCTGGAGAGAACACTTCAAAAGTTTGTCTTCTTTCTGCATTCTTTCACTATGATCATAAGCCAGAGATGAAGCCTAGCTGGATTTGGGAAATAACTGGTAGGAAAGGACTTAAATAACATTTCCAGCAAAACTATAAAGCAACTGCCTTCTCTACTGTTAAATTTACTGATGGCTTTCTGATTACAGCTCACCTTTTCACATCTCACTATAGCCAAAGGGTAAACATGTAAATGCTGGCAAACTACCAAATCAAAACCAGGAGGGGGGGGGTGGGGATGGGGGACACACCAGAGTCATCTCCAGGTTGAAAATCATGATTTCTGAAAACTTGGAGGGCTGAGGATTTGCGAAACAAAGTACTGTTCAATTTTAATTACAGGAAAAGATATAATTTTGAAAATCACTGGTATATTTGAGAGAGACAAGGGGGATCATGACCTGTGATTACAAAATGTGCTTCTGACCTCTCAAAGAAAACAGAATACAAGGTAATATTAGAAGTCAAAGGGTAAACATTCTTTCTTGTATTGAAGAGTCAATAGAGACAATAGTAAAGGGCTACCTAAGGAAACTGCTATTCCTTTGCCATCCTTACTTTCTATAGAACAAATGCAGCTCATTGAGGACAACACTGGTTTCTGCTTCATTTCTATATTCTTCCTAGCAGTGTCTAGCACGTTGCACTCATCCAGTAAACATTTGTTGAATTGTTAGTGTGGTAGAAGTTACATGGGTCTCAGTGAGACCGTCTCACTCCAACAACGTCACAGCTCAACTCATAATAACTACCAAGGATTTACTAAGTGCTTACTATGTTCTAAGTACTTTACATGTGTACAACAACCATACAGGTGGTTGATATTATTACTATCTCTTTTACAGGCAACCATGAGGCACAGAGAGATGAGTAAGAAGTAGAATTGGAATCTGATACTAGGCAGTATGGGTTCTAGAGCCCAAATGCTATACTACCACCATACACTGCCTCAGGTCAGTCAGGAAAGAGCCCCAGAGTAATTCCGTGCTAAATTAAATCTGTCTGACCCAAGAACCAAGAAAAGGAGGTATGACACTAGGGTGGGGAGTTACTATAGACAACTTGAGTTGGCTGATAATAACAACTGGGAATCAGGAAGGGCCTTTGCTAGCCTATAGGATAGGGCAAACACATTCACCCATACCCGCAGCTTGGTTGGTGGAGCACTGGATTTCAGAAGACCTTGACCCCTTGGCTGAGTACCTTTATGCTGTGCAGAAATTACAAAATCAGAGAAAGATCTCAAAAGCCAAAGACAAAAACTAGGAACACTCAGGAATGGGGGTGGCGGGGGGAGGGAGGAACAGACAGAACCAGAAGGCCAAGACTCAGAGGTTAATAATCAATTGTAGTGGCAACATGCTTGAACTGGGGGAGTCTTAAAGATTCCCCCTAACCAACCTGCTCTTAAAGGACCTTGTTTCTTTTGATCAGAGAAACAATACAAATGTTGACAAAATGGACATGTTTTTTAAAATTACTATCCCTCTCAAAATAATCCTTCTATTACAGAAAGACTAGAAAGGGAATTGATATACAAAGTCTAGCTTGACTAGAATAGTTAAAAAATTTTTTGGCATAATAATATCTCTAGAGAGGCAATTAGGAAGAAATGGTCCTGGGTAGACAAAGGTAGTGCAGGATTTTTTTTTGTTTTTTTTTTCTCCCTCATTGACTGAAGAGGCTTGCCATCATCCTTGGTCCAACTACTACAGGTAGGGGCACAAAAAGGTAAACTGCTGATAGGCAGCAGAAAAGTAAGGGCAGCAGTTCATCCAGGAACATCCATACTCCTGTTTATGTCCAATTTACCCCAGGGCTTACATCCTTGAGACCTCAAAGGAGGGATACTCTAGGTGAGTGGCACCCTCAAATAGGCTGTGGAACAGTTCATGAGCCAGGGCATCAATTATCCTGTGTTAGAACAGAAAGCTATACTTTGTAAATTTGAATTTTCCTTTTTGTAATTTCTTTGTTGGACTTCCTCTTAGAATCCATTATGTTTTAGTATAACTCATTTTTTTTCTTTTAATTGTATTTTTGGTGAAGATATACACAGCAAAACTCACTCCCATTCCAGTTTCTGGACATAATAATCAGTGACATTGGTTACATTCTTCACATTGTGTCAACATTCCTGTTATTTCTGTTTTAGTTGTTTTAATTCCATTTACTTAATCTCCCTGCCCTCCAACCTTCTCGAGTATGCTTTAAAATGGCTTTTGACCCTTCGGTCTTATATAAAAATTTTTTTTTAAAGTAATGCAATACTCAACGGTGACAGTCTCTACTTAGTTTAAAGATGACTTCAGGGGATAGTTTCAAGTCAAAGTCTGAAGAGCAAATCAGTGCCATAGTCTTGGGAATTCCTCCAGCCTCAATAGGTCTACTAAGTCTAGATTCTTCAAGAATTTGAAGTTCTATATTTTTCTTCCTTTTTCTAGGATTCATCTATTGTGTTCCTGATCAGAACACTTGGTAGTGGTAGGCAGGCATCATCTAGTTGTTCTGGTCTCAAGGTGGAGGAGGCAGTGGTTCACGTAGACAATTAGTCCTGTAGTCCAGTTCTTTCTTTGATTCTTGGGTTTCCTTATTTCTCTTTTGTTCCAGATGAATAGAGAAAAAAAAAAATTGCCAATAAGTCTATTCCAACTCATAGCAACCCTATAGGACAGAGTAGAACTGCCCCACAGGGTTTCCAAGGAGCACTGGTGGATTTGCACTGCCTACCTTTTGGTTAGCAGCCGAGTTCTTAACCACTGTGCCACTAGGGCTCCAAAAGTCAATAGTTGTACCTTTTAGTATAACTCATTTTGAAAACAAATCTCAAATGCATGAAGAACAAAGGAAATAAATTTTGTTATTTACTGATTTGGTACAGAGAGAAATGGGAGGTGGTATAAGTTGGGGCCAGGTATAAGGTGGCTGTATTTATTCAACAAATACTTATTGAACGCCTACTGTGTGCCAGGCATTGTACTAAGATGCTGGAGATATAGTTATGAAGAAGGCAGAAACAGTCTAAAAGTCTTTTGGAGGAAAGACACTGAAAAAAAATTCAAATGTGATGTTTTGTGAAAGGCTGTACAAGGTGCTATGGATGAAGAGAGAAGTTAGAGATACTAAACAGAAGAGAAATTCTCAGTAGAAAGAAAGAAAAAGTCAAGGATAAAAACCAGGAATGGTGGGAATAGATGAAGATCCATGAAACCAAGACACTCTGATTTGCTTGGCTAAAAGTGGGTTGAATGTTTTGGTTAGTTAAGGACCCTAGTCTTTTTCTTTCTGGGTTTTTGTCCAGAGAGTGGGAGCAGTCTCAAAGATTTGGTTTGAATAAAGGCTCTTTTATTAATTTTATGGGTTAATTAAAACTATTATACATAACAGGGTTATAGAATGTGGGGGATGGGTTACTATCTCTGCAAAGCTCATGGCCTGATACAAAGTATCAACACAGAATAAATAAAAGAGGGCTGTTAGAAGAGGATAAATAAACAAAACCTTACAGGAGGGAGAAGTTGATATAAGCAGGAATGATAAGGGATGACTTCATGATATCATGTTCTATTTTAGAATTTTTAAAATAATTTTTTAAAATAATTTTTATTGTGCTTTAAGTGAAAGTTTACAAATCAAGTCAGTCTGTCACATGTAAGCTTATATACACCTTACTACATACTCCCATTTACTCTCCCCCTAATGAGTCAGCCCGCTCCCTTCTTCCAGTCTCTCCTTTCGTGACCCTTTTGCCAGTTTCTAACCCTCTCTACTCTCCCATCTCCCCTCCAGACAGGAGATGCCAATACAGTCTCAAGTGTCCACCTGATACAAGTAGCTCACTCTTCATCAGCATCTCTCTCCAGCCCATTGTCCAGTCCCTTCAATGTCTGATGAGTAGTCTTTGGGAATGGTTCCTGTCCTGGGCCAACAGAAGGTTTGGGGACCATGACCACCAGGATTCTTCTACTCTCAGTCAGACCATTAAGTCTGGTCTTTTTATGAGAATTTGGGGTCTGCATCCCACTGTTCTCCTGCTCCCTCAGGAGTTCTCTGTTGTGTTCCCTGTCAGGGCGGTCACCAGTTGTGGCCGGGCACCATCTAGTTCTTCTGGTCTCAGGATGATGTAAGTCTCTAGTTCATGTGGCGCTTTCTGTCTCGGGCTCATAGTTATCGTGTGACCTTGTTCTTCATTCTCCTTTGATCCAGATGGGTTGAGACAAATTGATGCATCTTAGATGGCCACTTGTTAGCATTTAAGACCCCAGACGCCACACTTTTAAGTGGGATGCAGAATGTTATCATAATAGAGTTTATTATGCCAATTGACTTAGAAGTCCCCTTAAGCCATAGTCCCCGAACCCCTGCCCTTGTTCCGCTGACCTTTGAAGCATTCAGTTTATCCCAGAAACTTCTTTGCTTTTGGTCCAGTCCAGTTGAGCTGACCTTCCCTGTACTGAGCATTGTCCTTCCCTTCACCTAAAGTAGTTCTTATCTACTAACTAATCAGTAAATAACCCTCTCCCACCCTCCCTTCCTCCCTCCCCCCTCTCGTAACCACAAAAGAATGTGTTCTCAGTTTATACTATTTCTCAAGAACTTATAATAGTGGTCTTATACAGTATATGTCCTTTTGCATCTGACTAATTTCACTCAGCATAATGCCTTCCAGATTCCTCCATGTTATGAAATGTTTGAGATTCGTCACTGTTCTTTATCGATGTGTAGTATTCCATTGCGTGAATGTACCATAATTTATTTAACCATTCATCTATTGATGGACACCTTGGTTGCTTCCAGCTTTTTGCTATTGTAAACAGTGCTGCAATAAACATGGGTGTGTATATATCTGTTCGTGTAAAGGCTCTTATTTCTCTAGGGTATATTCCGAGGAGTGGGATTTCTGGGTTGTATGGTAGTTCTATTTCTAACTTTTTAAGAAAATGCCAGATAGATTTCCAAAGTGGTTGTACCATTTTACATTCCCACCAGCAGTGTATAAGAGTTTCTATTTTAGAATTTATTGGTGAGCTATGACACCAAAACAGAGCTTAAGAAAAAGACTAGGGTAAAATTAGGCCAGAGTTTCTCAGCCTCAACTGTATTTACATTTTGGGCCAGATAACTCTTTGTTGTAGGAGGCTGACCTATGCATTGTAGGATGGTTGGCAGCATCCATGGACTCTACCCACTAGATGCCAGTAGCAACATCCTCCCCGCCCCCCCACTGTGATAACCAAAATGTCTCCTGGCATTACCAAGTATCCCCTTGGGGGCAAAAATTGCTCTCAGTTGAGAACAACTGCTTTAGACCCCCACTACCATGCAGGGCATTGCTGATGACAGAGGGTAGTTCAGCAAAACAGGGGAGATTTAGAGCCAAAGATGGGTCCATTTTTAGTTATGATTATAGAGAGCTGGCATCAAGATTACATATTCTAGCATCTAGAAGGGGAGTCTTGGACTCCAGAATGTAGGGGTGAGAACTTCCCATTCGTAATAAGACAAGGATGAGCTGTTCTTGAGACTAAATGCCCAATAGTCAGGGCTAGATAGCCATTTCTGGGCCAATCTAACGGCGAAGATAATGCCATACTAAGTCTCACTCAAAGGGAAGATGAATCTACTCAACCAAGTATCTATCAGGGACATAAGGTGAAATAATGTCAACATACAGGAAATGAACAGGCCTAGTTATGGAAGAGCTGGGGCAGGTAAAAATAAACCCTTTGGTTTTATTCATCGTATTATGGAGCTGTACGAGATAAACCCTTTTGTTTCCTTTCAACCCCAAAGTTATATGTATGAGGTGGAGGAAGTCATTTAATAATATTATATGCGAATTATAAAGTACCTACTATGTACCAGGTGGAAACCCTGGTGGCGTAGTGGTTAAATGCTACGGCTGCTAACCAAAAGGTCGGCAGTTCGAGTCTGCCATGTGCTCCTTGAAAACTCTACCGGGCAGTTCTACTCTGTTCTATAGGGTCACTATGAGATGGAATCGACTCGATAGGTTTTTTGGTTTACGTGCTGGGTACTTTACATACATTATCTCAATTTATCCTTACAAAAACTTTTTGAAGTAGGTATTGTTACCCTCATAGTGCAGGTAAGGTTTGGAGAGGTTAGTAATTTGACCTTTCATGGGTTATCAGAAAATTGTACTAATCTCTGGTGACCCAGAATACCATGCTCACAAGACTCACTGGTCTTGTGTACATGTATCCCATGCATGTGTTCCATTTGCCATATTTAAGTGATATTCTGCAACACTGTTTGTAATAGCAAAAAAAAAAAAAATAGAATCAACCAAAATGTTCATCAATAAATAGCTCAATTAATCATGGTATATTTATAATATGGAAAACTATGAACAATGAAAAAAGAATGAAGTAGATCTAAATTACTGGTGCAGAAAAGAATTAAAAAAGCAAGTTACAGAGTATGGTTTATAGTATGATCCCATCTTTATTTTAAAAAAAAAAAAGCTTTTTGCTCTGTATGTGTATGTGTGCAAGAGCGGTATATAATTGTTTGTGCGTGTACAAAAAAAATGCCCAGAAGGAAAAATTCATCAAACTGTTAATAGTCAGATAGTGAGTACCTGTGGAGGGTACTGAGAAACTACACTGGACTTTAATTTTTTTTTACTATGTATATTTTTGTTTGAACTTATTTAAAAACATGAGTATGTATTATTTTTATAATTAAAAACATTAAGTCACACAAAAAGTAATCAGGGCTCTCTGGAGGAAGGACTGGTTTCATGTTTGGGGCAGGAAATTGGATAAGGTGAGCTGGAATACACCGCCATATCAGAAACCAAGGAAGCTACAATGACATAATCAAAACAACCAAACCCATTACCATCGAGTGGATTCTGACTCATAGCTAGCCCATAGGACAGAGTTGTAGTGGGTTTCTAAGGAGCAGCTGGTAGATTCAAACTGCCAACCTTTTGGTTAGCAGCTGTGGCTCTTAACCACTATCCCACCAGGGCTCTACCATGACATGGTCCACTTCAAAAAGGCCTCAAATTAACCTGAAAGAACTCCTGCTGGCCAAAGATGGGACAATATGAGCATGCAATGGATTAAGACATATCAAGTACGTTAAAATCTCCAAGTCCATAGTGACTCAAAAAACAAACTTCATTGATCACCATTGAAGGTTGGTAGAACACCAGGTCATTATTATGAAAACTAGTAAAATGAAGGGAAAGAATCAAGTATTCACCCTGTTTCCTATAAGAACTGTATTTCAGAGTAATCATATAATTGATGAGGGAAAGTTCTTTATTGAATAATCCAAGCTAGTAAATGCACTAATTATGACAGAATTGGGGCATCACCATTTTGTAATCCTTAATAAATAACTAGGATACCTGCTGGCACAGTGGTTAAGCGCTCAGCTGCTCACCAAAAGGTTGGTGATTCAAAACCACCAGCCACTCTGAGGGAGAAAGATGTGGCAGTCTGCAGCTGTAAAGTCTTACAGTCTTGGAAACCTTCTGGGGCAGTTCTAGTCGGAATCAGTTCTGGGTCGACTAGTTGCAATTGACTTGACAGCAACGGGTTTGGTTTTTTGTTTTGGTTAATTAAATAGCTGGACTGATAAACTGTACCATGATAAATGAAGAAGAAATTAAAGTTGGCAATTCATTCTGCTTGGATCAACAATCAATGTCCATGAAAGCAGCAGTCAAGAAATCAAACAGTGTACTGCACTGGGCAAATCTACAAAAAATATCTTTAAAGTTTTAAAAAGCAAAGATGTTACTTTGATGACTAAGGTGCACCTGACATAAGCCATAGTCTTTTCAAATGACTCATATGCACGCAAAAGCTGGACAATGAAAAAGGAAGACAAAAGAATTGATGCATTCGAACTGTAGTGTTGTTGAATACTGAATATACCATGAACTGCCAGAAGAATGACAAATCAGTCTTATAGGGAACACAACCTGAATGTTTGTGAGGATTACTCTGCAACATGTCATCAGGAAAGGCCAGTTGCTAAAAAAGGACATCATAGTTGGCAGAGGGTCAGTGAAAATGAGGAAAACCCCCAATGAGATGGGTTGACACCAAAGCTCAAACGAGGGACTCAAACATACCAATAATCATGAAGATGTTACTGGACAGCAATGTTTCTGTTATACCTCAGGTCTCCATGAGTCTGATCCAACTCTACAGCAAGTAACAACAATTAAATAATGGAGACTACAATCATCAATTGTTGCTAAAACTACAGATGAAAGGCTGATGGAGAATTTGACCATGAATGGCTCAACCTCACAACTTTGGAACCCTCGAATCAATTGTAGGAGCCCTGGTGGCGAAGTGGTTAAGAACCTGGCTGCTAACCAAAAGCTCAGCGGTTTGAATCCACCAGCTGCTCCTCGAAAACCCTACGGGGCAGTTCTACACCGTCTTATAAGGTGGCTTTGAGTTGGAATCGACTGGATGGCAATGGGCTTGGTTTTTGGTTAAATCAATTGTAACATTAAAAAAAGAGTAACAAGATGACCAAACATTCCACCAAACATTCCACACTTCCTGATGCGATGCACTACCTATCATGTATTTTTGTACAAAAAAACTGAGCCTGAATTTGATTAAGCTTCTAGATCTAACTACTAGTTCACAGAAAGCCAGAGGATAGAAGTGCTAAACACCGCCACAGGAAAGCAATCAGCCAAAGCCAGAACGTGAAACATTCTACAGGAGCAGTACTCCAGTTTTGTAAACAAAAGCAAGGTGGGGGGGGGGGGGGGAAGAATTGTTACAGATGAAAAGAAAATTAATACATCAATCAAATGTAACATACAGACTTCGGATTCTGATTCAAATGAACCAACTACAAAGAAAAATATATAAAACAATTGGGAAAATTTGATCTGGATCTTAGATGATATGAAGGAACTAATGAGATTTTTAGCTGTGATAATAATATTGTCATTTTTGTTGTTAAAAAAAGTATCTTTTAAAGATACATAGTACAGATTTGTAGATGAAAGGAGTTCATCACTTGATTTGTTTTAAAATAATTTAGGGGTGGGGTTGGAAGGTGGAAGGAAGTGTGTATGTGTATGTGGGGAAGGATACAGATAAAACAAATTTGGTCACGTATTGATAATTGTAGGAAACGCTGGCGGCGTAGTGGTTAAGCGCTACAGCTGCTAACCAAAATGTCGGCAGTTCAAATCCACGAGGCGCTCCTTGGAAACTCTATGGGGCAGTTCTACTCTGTCTTATAGGGTCGCTATGAGTCCTTGACAGCAATGGGTTTATTGTTAATTGTTGAAGCTGAATGTCAAGTACATGGGGGCCCATTATATCATTCTCTACTTTTCTACATTTTTGAAACTTTCCATGATGAAAAGTTAAAAAAAGAAAACTTATTAAAATAAACATTTAGCTGACTAAAAAATGTTATGGGTTGGAGAAGCTTACCAGAGAAGATACAATTTTCATCTGGGCTTTTAAGGACAAGGTGGATTTATAAGTAGAGAAGTAAGGGAAGAAACTTTCAGGCAGAGGAACAACATAAATGTCGGTACAGAGGTATAAATGTTATATTCAGAGAAAACAGCATAGCATTAAGGACCTTGAAGTAAACGGGAAAATACATATTAAGCATAGCACCATACCAGACACATTATAAGTGTAGGTATTATTGTTATATTAGTGGTAGTACCCATTGCTGTCGAGTCAATTCTGACTCATAGTGACCTTATAGGACAGAGTAGGACTACCCCATAGGGTTTCCAAGGAGTGGCTGGTAGATTCAAACTGCCAATCTTTCAGTTAGCAGTCAAGCTCATAACCACTACACCACCAAGGCTCCATTAAGTAGTAGTAGTATGATAATAGTAGTGAAAGATTAAGACCTGGTTTAGAAAAACAAAATTTCTTTTTTTTTTTTTGGTGGTCCTTAACCTCTTAATTATCAACCTCTTGAAAAAGAACATTCATAGATTCATAGACTATGTGGGAGAGCACTCAGAGATCATCTGGCAGTCAAATCTCATTTTACTGATTGCAAACTGGGGAAGGAACTTGGTTTAAAGCCATACCATGAGTAAGTGGCAATGCTGGGACCCAAACGCAGGTCACATTGCCTCCAGGGAAAGGGAGGTATTTCACAGATCAATGTCCTTTGCGAACTACACAGGAAAATGATTTAGAGAGAAGGAATAAGAGGGAAGATGGGACTAGAGTTCTCTTGTCATATTGCTTTTAACTTTTAACCTTTTTTTCTCCTGTTATGCATCATATAATCAAGTTTTATTGATATTGGTTCACTTTACTCAGAAATTCCTTCTAGATGTGCTATACAAAGAAAAGAAGACACATCTCAACATTGACAGTACTTTACAAATTGCCAGGTACTTTAAAATGCTGTTCATTTAATCACAAACCGTTTCCTTACCAGTAAAATGGGGATAAAACCTATTTCAACGAGTTGTTGTAAAGATAAAGTAATTGATAATACAGATGAAACAAACAGGTATTAGGGGTTAGAATATTGTATCCAACTCTGAAACTAAAGACTCTTTCCTTGCAATTAACTTTTAAGATTAGACACACTTTGGACCAGTCCCAGATAATCATTTATGTAAGTACTGTGAGTAAACATGATTCAAGGTAAACAAACAAAAACAAACAACAGCAGTGCATCAAACCAGTCCAAGTTAGAAGCACCGATGTAATAAAACAGGATTGGGAAAAACATTGTAGAAACTATTTTGTGCAACAAATATCTTTAGGTCAAGACAGGTATGTGTTTTCTTTCTAAGTTGCATACTTTACACTAATTCTACCTAAAATTTTTTGGTTTCCATTTTTGCTAAATATTCTTTACTCACAGTTAATCAACATTTCAAGGGTCAGAAGAAAGGCGATAAAAATTTTACTATGACGATAATGGTATTTGCTGATTTTCAGAAGATCTTTAAAAAATAAGCTCACTTAGTCTTCTTTGATGATATAAAATATCAAAGGGAGGTGAAAATAATCAGAAAAACAAAACAGGATATTGATGCACTTATTCTAAGAGCTTCTTTTAATACATCAAAAATGGTATAATTAATCATGTATTGAATCCTGGAACAAGAAAAGAGTATTAGTAGAAAAATTGGTGAAATGAGAATAAAGTCTGCAGTTTAGTTAATGGTTTCGTACTGTTAATTTATTTTTATAATTATACTATGACTATAAAAGATGTTAGTATTAGGATAAGCTATGTGAAGGTTATCGGTACTATTTTTGCTATTTTTCTGTAAGTCTAGATTTCAAAATAAAAAGCTAAAAACACCAGCATAATTACCATGGAAACATACAGAATACATAATTTAGGAATACATATTATAAAAACAGTGTTGAAATCTTAGATGCAACCTAGCAATATAAGATGTACTTACATAATGTTTAATCATTCTTATTTTTTGATACCAATGGTGTGACATATACTTTACAAATTACACTAGAGTCATACCAGTTCTGGGAATTTTTCTTTTATCACTCCAATTTCTCCCTAAAATTCTCTCCTGTCTCTCTCTTTGGAACTATGAGACCCTCCCCAGTATTTTTGTTCTTCTGGAACAACTCTTCCACTTACTCTTTCAGTTTTGCTAATTTGCTCTTCATCAAAGTCCATTTATTGTTAAAAGACCATCTTTTTTTTTTTTTTAAACAATCTTTAATTGACTCTTTTTCATAAAAGTTTTCAGTTCATGGATGCAATATTCTTTCATATTCCTCTGGAAATAAACTGCATAAAGATTAAATGAAAAAAAATACATGTAAGGTGCTTAGAACAATGACTGATGCCCAGTATACATGAAATAAATATTAATAATAATAATAAAATTTAAAAAATTATTATTTCAAAGACCCCACCCTCTACTTGCTCAAATAACTCGATTTGCTTGGGTTGTTAGTTCTTTGTTGATTGGTGCCATTTTTTCATGGTATTAGTTTTTCTTGAGCGTTTGGTGATTCTTTTTTATTTTCTTTAATATTTTATTTTTGTTGTGGCTGAAAATATACACTAAAAACATACACCAATCCAAGTTTCTACATGTACAGTTCAGTGACATTAATTACATTTTTCAAGTTGTGCAACCACTCTCCTTTTCTGAGTTGTTCCTTCCCCATTAACATAAACTCCCTGTACCCTAAAGTTCCTATCTAATCTTCTGTGTTGCTGTTTTAAATTTGATCCCACATAGATAGATCTTAAAACAGCATAATGCTCAAGGCAGACATTCTTTACTATTTAAGCTATTTGGTTTTAAGAAGACTTCAGAGGATATCTTTGGCTTATTTATGCAAACCAATGCATACTTTTTACATTTGTTTGCCAACCACACCCCCCCCACACAAGGTATTTTTGTAAGTGCCCTATGTTAATTTTTTTTTATAGCAACATGTAAAAAAAAATTGGCATAATAGCACTTATGAAAATAGCTCACTGAAGGAGGGCACAATTTGCAAATAAATGTAGAAGGTGGACATTATTTGTATAAAAATACAGAAAGATTATCTCAAGGCAATAGTTTCAGGGGTTCATTCAACCTCCATGGCTCCAGAAAGTCTGAAGTCCATGATAATATGAAATTCTGTTCTGCATTTTTTTCCCCTTTTGATGAGGATTCACCTATAGAATCTTTGATCAAAATGTTCAGTAATAGTAGCCAGGCACCATCTACTTCTTCTGGTCTCATTGCAAAGGAGGCAGTTGATCATGGAGGCAATTAGCCACACATTCCATTTTCTTCTCCTTTTCCTGACTCTCTTTCTTCCTCTGTTGCTCCAGGCAAATAAAGATCAACTGTGGTGGCTTGGATGGCTGCTTGCAAGCTTTTAAGACCCCAAGCACTAAGCAACAAACTAGGAGGTAGAACTGATGCACTAAATACATTATTAGGCCAATTAACTAGGGATGCTCCATGAAACCATGACCCCAAATCTCCAAACCAAGGTATCAAATCCCATGAGATGTTTGGTTGTACATAAGTACCCCTAGCAGCTATTCTTTTGTTGTTGTTGTAAATATCTCTCACAACTTTTCCCAAATCAACTTTTTACAGGTGTACAACTTATTGACAACAATTACATTAATTGGCTGTGCAAATCAACCCTTAGTTTTTCCATCACCATAAACTGAAGCTCAGTATTCCATAAGCAATAATCACTCCTTCCCTCTTCCCTTCTGCCCCTAGTAACCACTAATAAGCTTTGGACTCTACACATTTGGCTGTTCTTATCTTTTTATATAAGTGAGGTCATACAGTATCTGTCCTTTTGTGATTGACTTATTTCACTCAGCATCATGTCTTCAAGATCCATCCATATTGTAGCATGTGTCAAGACTTCATTTCTCTTACTGAGTAGTGTTCCATTGTATTATGTATCACATTTATCCATTCATCTTTTGGTGGGCATTTAGGTTGTGTTAGGTAGTTCTTGACTTTGTTCTTAACTTGGTATTCCCTGTTCTTTGTGCATGATGCTGTTTCTGTTTATCATAGCTTGCTCTGGAGATTGTGACGGAGGGACAAGATGTGATACTGGACGAAGTATGCCGGCGGCTCATCTTCTGGGTGTGAAGTGGGTACAGCCTAGCTTATCTGCCCCAAGTTTGCAGAGTCATTGTGTCAGCACAGGGACAAATACCATTCCTGGCTACCCTTGGCTTTAAAGAAGAGAGTGACTGGAAGGATAAGCCAACCCAATTAGGTTTCAAATTACATTTCCCAAACAAAAAAAAAAATAGTTACCCTTTAATGGTTGCTCTAGGGCACTGTGTGTTCCCCTCCCTCACCTTCTACTCTTTGTATCCATTGCATCTAAGTTTAAAGTCTGACTTTTGCTCTGCCAATCTACCCCATCTGCCCTCTTTCAGGGAGACCTCAAAATTGCAAATCTGCTGGTAATCTTAGGCTTTAATAATCTTCAATAATAATTATAATTCCTCATATATGTCATGCTTTTTTTTCTTAATAACTCTTTGTCTTGGTCACCTGGTAAACTCAGATTCATGCTTTAAGACCATATACATTTTATCCTCTATGAGTTCTTCTTTGACTCGTATTTCTTACCTATAGCATTCATCTCTTTCTTCCTTGAGTTGACATAGCTCCTTGAATATACCTTTTCATGTTGTTTGCAAATGTCTATGCCCTTTTCCCACTAAACTGTGAGCTCTTCGAAGGTATGGAGTAGGTCTTATAAATCTCTAAATCTTCATCACCTAGACAGGGTCATGTACACAGTAGGTAAAATGTCTGTGAACAAATTAACAGATGGAAGATATGCTCCCCAAAGGCCTGTTATAAACACTAGTGTGTTCACCAGATTATTTTCCTTAGACAGTCTTGCTGAGAGGTAATTCACACTTTGTATGCTTTTAGGAAGTATGAAAATCTTGGTATCACTAAAATTTGGAATTCATAGTACCACAAACCAAGAATGAAAAATATTTAACTTGCTCTATCTAAATGGTATGGTTTTTACCTACGAAGAAAATGATTAGGATGAACAAGATAGGAAGACGATGGCTTATTCTACCCTAGAGAACAAATGAATTTTTAACACTTTATTTTCATTTCTTGATAAGTTTATGTTAACCGTGTTATTCCTATTTATTCACTGGAAGAGTGATAGATGGAAATACTGTGGGCTTTACAGTCAGGCAAATGTGAGTTGGAATCTGAGCTTTGTGAAACTGGGTAAGCAACTTGACCACTCTTAGCCTATGGTAGGCAGACTTGGTAAACGGTTCCAAATGATTCCTGCCTCCTGGTATTCATGCCCTTGTATAATCTCCTACCCTTGAATGTAGGCTGGACCAAGTGATTTGCTTCTAATGAATAGAATGCAACAAATATGATGGGATGTCACTCCCAAAATTGGGTTATAAAAGACTGTTACTTTTGTCTCACTGCCAGTCTCTCGCTTGCTCACTTTGATGAAGCCAGCCAGCACGTTGTGTGCTGCACCATGGAGAGGTCCATGTGTCAAAGAACTGAGGACGGCCTCCAGCTCAACCTAACAGCCTATGAGAATCAGAATTTTGCCAACATGAGTGAGCCTGGAAGTGGACCCTTCCCCAACTAAACCTTGAAATGACTATAGCCCTGGCCAATACCTTGATTGCAACCAGTGGAAACTAAAGCAAGGACCCAGTTAAGCTGTGCCTAGATTCCTGACCTACAGAAACTGTGAAGTTATAAATGTTGTCCTAAACCACCAAGTTTTGGGGTAATTTGTTACACAATAAAGAGCTAATACAGAGTTTTAGTTTCCTTATCTTTAAAGTGGGGTTGATAACTTCCTCACAAGATTATCACAGTTAAATGAAATAATGAATATAAAGCATCTTGCATCTAACAGATTACAAAAAAAAAAAAAGCAATTATTATTAACTCAGGTCCACTGAAGATCTCTATCAGGCAATATTTTATTATAAAGTTGTTGGTATTAAAATAGTAATTTGTAATAATGCTATAGCATTTTATACAGTGATTTTACACGTTATCTTTTTTGACTCTCAGAGTAGGGCTATAAGCCAGGGAATACAGTATTGTTCTTTTACAGATGAGGAAACTGAGGGTCAAAGAACTTATGTGGCTTGATCAAAGTTCTGCAACTAGAAAGTAACAGAGCTGAGATGCAAACCTCGTCCTTTTCCCACCATTACCATGTTGATATTCAACACTTATTTTATGAAGGTCAGAACTGACTCAATGGCAACAGGTTTGGCTTTTTGGTATTATCAGGTGTCAGGCACTATTTCAGGTCCCGGAACCACACAGGTAGGTAAGAAAGTCAACGTCCCTACCCTCATGGAACTTAAATTCATTCTCTCTTATGCTCTATAAAATTAGAAATAAGACTCTAAGCTTGTATTAATTAAATCGTTTAGCCTGGATTAATGTTTTTTAGTATTTTTGATTTGGAAATGCAATGCTTACTTTATCATCACTTTTGACTGTCCTGATTCGAGGGTCCATTTCACTTTACGCAAGGCAGAGACATGGTTGTGTGTGTAAGTATTTCACTGGCTCAATACCAGATAGTTGCTCCATACATATATCAAACAATTCTTCATTGATTTTGATAATAGGGTTTGTATCTTGAACTCCAGGCCTTTGTTTCATAAACTCTATTCATTTCTCATCTTCTGGCATAAAGTTAGGCTGCTGCAAATCTGCCTTTTTCCCTGAGTATAGATTCAAGCAGAAATAGAACAGGTAAAATTTAGTGGTACTCTGCAATTTTAAGGAGTGTTGGACTTATCTGATGCTTGCAGGAACAGTGTGAGAGCTTCCCAACTAGCAGTCAATTTGATGTGAAAACAGTTCAAGCCCACCACAGACTATAGTTCTATATTGTATTTGACTGGATACTGAAAGCCTTGAGCGTATCTCATTTTCTAGAAGTATACAGTTTGCATATCAGAATAAAATTTTTTTCCAAAGACTTTCTGAAAAGGGATGTTGGCTTAGTTCCTGATGACAGTTGTCTGGCTGAATTATAGTCCTTTGATAGACCATACACATATTTAAAAGCTGGGATGTGTACTTGAATAGAAAATTGTTGTTAATAGATATATTTTAGAGCCATCTTCACTGCTAACTCTTGAAATTAGTGCTTGGTTGAAAATAAAATTATGAATGAATGTCGCTGAATGAATCTAGGGAAAAGCCTGCTACGGACTCTAAAAGCATGTGAGGCTTTGACAATATTCCACAACTTTTTACTTCTCATAGTATAAGAGATGATATCTAACCTTTTCATTTATACATCTGGAAGAGTAAAAATCACATTTTGCTCTTTAAATGCCCTTCTCTAAACACCAAAACACAGTACTTCATAAGAGTTAAGCAATTAATTCACCCATAGCTGTAACACAATTATATAACCTAGAGCAGAATTAATTGCCTAACACATATAAGTTATTCTGAAAACGGGCATCCAGAGAAATTTTTTAAATGTTTTAATAGCATAGAGAAAAACCTTGGGAAAAAAATCTTTATTCTCTTGCCATTGCCAAGCCAACCTAGCCCTGTATCATCCAGGCCAGGGTTCCCCTTACATATTTTTGGAAGGGAGTGAGGGGCTAATTCTTTTTATGAGTCTTGAAATCATCTGGTGTTAGGAGTTACGAAAATCACTCCAACAGGGAATTCCTAAGGGTAAGTCCCTTTTGCTCCTCTAAAAAAAATCCCACAAAACAAAAGCAGTTGCCAGCAAGTCAATTCCAACTCATGGCAACCTCACTTGTGTCAGAGTAGAACTGTGCTCCATAGGGTTTTCAGTGCTGATTTTTTAGAAGTAGATCCTCAGGGTTTCCTTCCTAGGCACCTCCAGGTAGACTTGAATCACCAACCTTTCAGTTAGCAGCCAAGCACATTAATCACTTCCACCATTCAGAGACCCCCTTTGCTTCTCTAAAAAAAAAAAATTGCTTCTCTACCCACTAAGAATTCTAGGAATCCTCTTCCCAGAAGGAGAAGGTTCAAGTAGGGAAGACTTGTGGCAGCATAAAGGATGTGGTAGCAGCCGACTTGGAAGTACTAGATGAGGCATGGAGATATCAACATTCATCCCTTAACTCAGTAAAAAATCACAATGAGAGCCAAATCTGGGCATTTTTACAGATCATGGGCCTTTGTGATTAATGCACTGCATTTCCCTATGACAAAAGGTAACCACCACCAAACGTTGTAACAGAACCTTATGTGATGGTCTCTGACTGAAATTCTTCTCTTTCATACTATTTCTTCTCTTTCGCATGCTCCCAAATTTGTTGTCCAATTTAACAGTAAAACAAGAAGCCTAGCGTGGTGGTATATAGGATGAAAAGAGGACCAAAGTATGATCCCTGCTTTTTGGATAGAAAACCTTTCAATTAAAATGTATTTTCCAAAGTGTGGTACCTAAAGTTCTGGGTCTTCAGTCTATGAAGGTCCCAGTGTCATCTAAAACTTTGAGCTTTTCAAGAGACAGACAGAAAAGATCCTATGTGGGTGGACATTATATCTGCACTAATGAGTGGAAGGAGCTCTGGTGGCATAGTGGTTAAGAGCTTGACTGCTAACTATAACATTGGCAGTTTGAATCCACCCTACAGGGCATTTCTACTCTGTCCTATAGGGTCGCTGAGTTGGAATCTACTCTGTGGCAATGGATATATATATTTTTAATGGGTCTAAAACATTCGTTATAATAGCTTCTCCCCAATGCCATTATACATTTCGGAATAGCCCTTTGAGGTGAGGTGGTAAGCTAACACTCGACCCTTTCCTTTGTTTCAGAAACACAATGGATTCCCACTGTACTTGTAATAAACTCCAAACTCAGGCATTACTGGCCTAAGACTCTAAGGGATCTAGCCCCTTCCTATCTCTTTGATAATTTCTGCCATGTTCATGGTGTTCTCTTTACTCCAGCCATATTAGTCTTTCTATTCCACCAACCCACCAAGCTCTTCCCTACATCAGGGTGTTTGTTTGCACTTGCTTTCCCTTCGTTTGGAACATTCTTCCTCAAACTTTGACTGGCTCCTTCTCCTCACACAGGGCTCAGCTCAAATATTGCTTTCTTGGAAAGACTTTCTCAGATCACTCTCAGTGAACATCCTCTTTGTTACTTTGACATTATCCTGTTTTATTTTCTTCACAGCGCTTAAAACTACCTACAATTAATATGTCATTTAATAGTTTATTGTCTTTCTCTCCCACTAGAATGTGAACTCTTTGAGCAGAGACACTTTTACTCCCTTCTCTGTTTCTTAAGTTTGATATTTCTTGAGCATGTCTGCAATTTTTGGAAGGTAGACAAATGCAGGCATTGAGACCACCACCTTATACCTGAAGATCCAGCTTGTCTAGGGAGAGGTTTATTTTTTTCAAAGGTATTTGTCGACAAAACCATGCCAACTGCGATGTCTGTGGCAGATTTCACCCTGTCAACGTACAACTGTTCTGAGAAGGCGTTAAAAATCCTTCAGGAAACTTGTTTACAATCTTGACAGAGGACTAGTCCAACTATTTGACTGATAACTTCCCTTGCAAAGTATATGACTTATTAAGCCATTTTTTTATTCAATCATCTTTGTCAGGGTCTTTAAGCAAGTTAAAGAGCTTTGTCTTCAATGTTAACTTTTAATATGAACTATATACCTGATTCATGACTACATCAGCCTGATAAAATCTATTTATTACGATTGTCCTAACAGAAATAAAATTACATTTGATGATATCCAGTATCAATATATGTGATGAATTAGCTTCTGGTCTATAAAACATTATTAGTGGCAGAGTTTTGAATACTAATACTATGGTAGATGGCTGAATAACCAGTGATCAGACTATCTTAGTTTGAGATGGCACTCATCTCATTATTGCAGCTAAGTATACCAATACATTTTCAAGTTTTATATTGCTTTCCCTCTGGGCCTCTATATTAAAGATGATTCTGCCTGTGGTAACAGCCCACCTTGAACTGCTCAAACAAGAAAGGCATTTATTGGCCTAGGTAACAAAAACTTAAAGGCAGAGTACTAATCAAGTGTGGTTGAGTCAGGGGTCTGGTTTCATTTCTCATTAATTTTTTGGCTCTGCACTCCTCTGTGGGTTGGCTCCTCAAGCTGGTAGCTAGAGAACTGCAGCAATTCCAGGTCTCACTTGAATGCAGTATATTTTCTGTTCCTTCTTAAGAGTGAGGAAACATTTTCTCAAAGCCCCCATAATTTTGCTTTTGCTTTTCACTGGCCTGAATTGGGTCACCTGTTATTTCTGAACCAATTTCTGTGGCCAGGGTAATACTATGCCTTCATGGGCTTAGATCCAGATTTCCAAACAATTTTTATAAGGGCAATGACATTGAACTCACCAGTGTTTTTCAAACAGTGGGTCATGACCCAAGAATGGATCATGAAATTAATTTGTGGGTCCCAACAATCATTTAAAAAATTAAATGGAATATACAGTTTTAGATTCCATTGTAAAATGGTTAGTATTGTTCTGTGACACTCTGGTGTATACACACACGTGGATCACAATGTAAACTCTATTTTTATTGTGAGTTGTGATCAAAAAACATTTGAGAACTACTGTCAGACAAAACAAGCTGGAGAGGGGACAGCTTATTCTTACGCACACAGATTATGTAGGTGAAGAATGGATGCCTGAAAGAAAATCAGGGTACACTTTGGGAGAGGAAAACAGGTACTGGGGAGATAGCCTACAATTTCCACTGCAGCCTGCCTAACACTTGTAATTACAATTTATTCTATACTGAATTCCAACACCGTCATAACCAAGCATATGTTTCTCCTCCCATGTTTTCTAAATTTCAAAGTACATCTCCCTCCCCCAAAATCACTTTATTCCTTTCATCCAGTAAGTATATACAATGAGGTAATTCATAAATTTTATCTTTTGGTTAGTAGAAAGTTATTATGATAAAAGACTGCTTGAAAAAGCTTGACTTCTAAGGAAAAACCTCATATACGGGTATTTCAAATAACTGAATACATTCTATCATCATCCTAATTTTTATTTAGAAGTTTAAAATTTGATCATATCTGGTAAAGATTTTAGGCTCCTTCTAGTTCAACTCCAGTCATATTATAAAGTAAGGCCTACAAAGGAGGATGAACTTATCTAAGGCAGTTAACTAGTTGCAGAACATAGGTCTCCTGACTCTCCAGAATTCTTTCCATTGTACTAATTAACAGTGCAGTTATACTGACTTAAAAAATCAAAGTAGATAACAAGCATGCATGAGTTTCAGGGGCACCTAGACTTACACAGCTGATGGGTTCTTTCAAGAGTTGTAGGTAAATTATATTTTGGGGAGTAAAATCACATTTTTAATACAAGCAGTGAGTTTATTATTTAAAGAAATGATGGTTTTTAAGTCTTTGAAAGGCAAAGGCCAGTTACTGCCTTATATACATGAGGCCAAGGATTTTAAACCTAATTTTCATAATGTTATAGTACAAATTGTATTTCACCTAATAACTTAGTATTTCAATTTTTGAGCTAGAGAATTTAATTCACTGAACACTTTTTGTCTGGATTAGAACTTTGCTAAGTTCTTCTATGAATGACTCATAAGACGTAAAGTCTTAGCTATAGTTCATAATTAATGGTAAGACAAGACTGGTATGAAACAATCCTCATTTAAAAACCAAGGTAATTTCAATTACTTGAAATAGAGGAACTAAAAGTGGGAAAGTCTTTTTGAGTTGGACACATTAGAGGAACTTTCCTTTTCATGCATAGGAAAACAGGGTAACTGTCATTTGAGGCTGCCATGAAAATACCTTAGTCCCCAAATATTTTTCTTAAGTGAAACACCATTCCTTTCTTCCTTTTTTAGAGTTTACTTTTGTGTGAAAGAGTTTCTAAGAGGCTCCCCTCTAGCTCTAGAGATAGCATCTCTAGTATCTGGAGCCTTAACGATGTACTGGCAGAAGGAATACCAAAGACTTTGAAGTACACAAGAAAGGGAGGCTGACAGTGCTCAAGACTTACTTAGTTTGCTTTGGTTTTAAGGAATGGAAGGCTCGATCCGAAGGGTAGGTAGGGTTTAAACATAAAGGAAAAGAATCTTCTCTTCTGGGATTCAGTCATGGTTCTGGCAACTACAGGTTAGGACAACCAAGAAGCTGCTGCCTGAAACTAGACTTGCTTATCATCAAGCAGGTACTACACTCAACTTCAGGTGCTAAAAGTTCATTTTCACCAGCCATGCACGATTGCCACAGGTTAGTCTAATAGATTTTAGAGCAGGTGCACAGTTGGTATCAAGAACCAAGAAAAAGTTGGGTAGGGTCAGAATTAGGGAGGATAGCAGAAGACAGCAGGATCCCCTGTAGATGCTGGAATCTAGGGTCAGGCTGAGGAATCACATAAGGAATCTGGTTATCAGGCATTAGGTATAAGCCAGATGCAGACATTTTAACATTTTACATACTTCTCAAACTAGGAACCACAGAAGGAGTTTAGTTATCATACATTAGGTACAAGCCAGATACAGATATTTTAACATTTTACATGCTTTTCAAACTAGGGTACATTTAATTCTGGGATTAGTTGACTGCTTCATGTATAAAAAATTATGATGCCATCTTTTTGGAGAATTTTACTTGATAGCAATTTTAATCCGTATTTTCATACTAAAATAAGCAGTCTTTGAAGCAGTCTTCCAATTCTGGAAGAATATTGAAAACATAAGATTTCAAAGCAATGTCCAGATTTTAGTAGGGAGTTTTAGGCTATACTCCCAAATCACTGTCCTGACGCTCTTAGAAAAAGTTTGAAAGGCAGTGACTAGAAAATGGAGTCTTTGCAAAAGAGCCATTTTAAATTAAATTCTATGTATTGTGTGATCTTAGGCAAGTCCAACAATTACCTCACCCCATAGAATTGTTGTAAAGATTACTGATAACACACAAAAAATAAACCTGATGCCATTGGTTTGACACACAGCAACCCTTTAGGGCAGAGGAGAACTGCCCTATAGTGTTTCCAAGGAGTGGCTATGATTTGAACTGCAGACCTTCTGCTTAGGAGTTGTGCTCTTAACTACTGTGCCACCAGAACATACAAGGCATATAATAAAGCACCTGACATAACAAATACATGCTTAATAAGGAAAAAAAAAGGGGTTAGAAATGCTTAATCTGCTGCTTTAGGTTAGGATAGGTCCCTATGGACTAGAGAGCTCACGAATCTCGAGAGCTAAAAAAAAAAAAAAAAAAAAACCCTCAGATTAAGGAGATAAATTTAACTGGGACATGGCTGGATACAGGAGGGCACTAAAATGTGTAGCATACCCATTCCTGATGACCCACTGTTAGTTTTATATACATTCTCATGTAATCTTCATAATAACCCTTTAAAGAAGGTGTAATTATAATTTTACAGATAACTGAGGCTAAGGAAGGTTAAATTGTCCAAGATTAAATAACTGGCAGGTAGTGGAGCATGTACCTCAATCTAGTCACTGTACACTTTGCCTTACTGAGGGGAGGCACTCCTACTCCTCAAAATTGAAGATAGTTTTGAGTAAGTGAGATTAAGTAATGGCTATTTATGGCAGCTCTTGACTATAGGTTTAACACAACTAAAATATTTAAGAACAATGAGTTGGTGACCTGTGTTGTGTGATGTTACATGGAAAGAGGAACCTAGGGACAAGAAAGTCAGTCAGAAGTCTTTTATAGTATTCCAAGAATAAACTGACAGGGATTTCAATTCCTGTAGTTTTAATCATCTTTAAGTATAGTAAAACATCATTATTTTAGACTAAAGAATATGGAATTTGCAAAACTCTATATAGGAATTGAGAAAGAAACAAAATCTCTGAAAATTGTTTTTCATACTTACTTCCCTCTCCCTCAACAGTACAAATTGAATCAAAGCGGTGATATTCCTCATTGACTTCTGCATGACTGCCATGTTGAACGCTAATCTGAATAACTGAGCCAAAACCAAAAAGGGCAGAATTCTGTCCACATACAGAGTATGTAAGCCACCATGCCAACAAGTCAATGGTAGAAAACTACTCCATTTTTATTAGTTCACGTTCCTCAACATTTATTTCTTTATTGAGCATCTACTTTAGTAAGGCCTTATGCCAGATAATGGAAACACAGCTGGATAAGACCTTTAAAAGACACTAGTCCGATAACACTGGAGTCATGATACTACCATGGAGTTCAATAGTACAGACAGACATAAAAGCAAATACAGTGTGATAGGATTAAAACAGAAAGATATAGAGAATGAAAGTATCTAGGATAAATTAAGTCAAAGTGTAGAAAAGCGAAGTATGTCAGGAAGCAAAATGGGAAAGGAATAGTTTTTTGAGACCTGAAAGAATGAAACTGTGATATGTTTAGGGAATGGCAAAAAGTTCTACGTGACTTGTGGAATTCAGGTTAAGATATGGCTAGAGAGACACAGGGATCAGATCTTGACGAGATATACTAAAGGAACTGGGACATTATCTTGTGCATTTCCCATGGTTATAACTATAGAATCCTTTCAAATTACAATGTAAAGAAGAAATACCAACAGTAACACAATATGTTTAAACTTTTGAGTCTTTAGCTTTCTTATAAATCTAAGTATAAAATATGTGAATCATTGTATTAAAAAAACCCCAAAGTACCAGAGCTGAAGTAAATCATCTTTTATTTTCATCTTACATTTTGTTATCAAGAGACATGCAAAATCATCCAATTTTAATGAGAACAGTGTTTTTGTGTCTTTTTATCACATATCCGCTTAATATTAGGTGTAATGTTGCTGAGCCGGATCCGCATATGAGGAGCAGCATCAAGTCTTTTCCTGTATTTTGTTTTTGTAGCAGCATAATATGAAAACCCTGTTTCACACAGGTGCATTGTAGCAAAAGGAAGAAGAACACGAACTGCACGTCTTGCGATGTTTGGATACTCTTGAATTAGGCTACTCCAAAAATCATTTAGTGAAAGTTCACTGAAATTTTGTTTCACTTGAGAATCGGATGTTAAATCAATCAGGCTCTCATAGTCTCGTGCTACTAATGAGGTTGGTTTGACAGTTACTGTAAATGGATTTCTAACCCAAGCATTATTGTCATTTGTAACAGGAAAATATCTTAAGAGAGTTGAGCGTAAGCCCCTTAGATGTTGCAAAATGGCACTGCAAATATCTTTATCAACTGAAGAATTAATTTCAGTCAAAAAGTCACTGAGTGTAGGAAAACAATCAAAGTTTTCTTCTTCTACAGATGAGGCCCAAAATTCTAATTTTCTTAACAATGATGACATTTTATCAAATACTGTAAAAACGGTCACACTTTTTCCTTGCATTGACAGATTAACCTCATTTAATTTAGTAAAAATATCTGCAAGATATGCAAGTCTTAATAGCCAAGATGAATTTGTTAAACAATCAGATAGTCGAAAAGCAGAATCCATGAAAACCAACAGTTCACGACGAAGCTCAAAAAGTCTTACAAGAACTTTACCCCGGGAAAGCCACCTCACTTCCGTGTTTAAAAGAAGTGCTGTGTGCTGAGCACCCATTTCTTCACATAAAATTTTTAGTAGTCTGGACTGATGTGGTCGGGCTTTAATATAATTAATGATTTGTACCGCCTGATCTAGCACATTTTTCAGAGACGTAGGCATTATTTTAACTGCTAGCGCATGTCTATATAATAAGCAATGACTACTGGTGCTTTCGGGTGCCACATATTTAATCAGGGTGACAGCCTCAGCTATTTTTCCATCCATTGCCCTAGAAGCATCACTACAAACATCAATACATTTTTCCCATTCAATTTCATGTTTCTGCATAAAACTGTTGATGCAGTTGAATATTTCTTCACCAGTAGCATTACTTTGCAAAGATTCACATAAGAGTAGGTCTTCCTCAATAGACTTATTAAACCTGTAACGAACAAATACAAGCAGCACAGCCAGTCCTGAAACATCAGCTGATTCATCTAGCTGCAGTGAAAACGCATCACAAATTTTCAGTCTGCAAACAAGCTCTTCTTCGATGTCAGCAGCTAGATCCTTAATTCGACGTGCAACAGTACTGTTTGATAGCTGAACTGCATCTATTTTTTTACTATATTGTTCATCAAACATCCGCATCACTACATCTTTCGCACAAGGCTTGATAAGCAATTCTCCAATAGTATGAGCCTCTCCACTCAGTGCTATATGGTAACTTACATTGTATGATGCCTCTGTAGCACTTTCATTATCTGTATTGACAATTTTAGGTGTTGGGGGCTTACTATTTTCAGGTGAATCAAGATGTTGCTTGAAAAAGCTTATGTCTTTGTCCTTATATGCAGCATGTTTAGTTTCCAAATGTCTTCGAAGTTTACTAGGGGCTAAAGAACTATTTGACAAAATTTTCTTACATAACACACACTGAGCATGAGGTGCATCTCTATTTCCAAAGTAAGTGAATCCAAAAGACAAATAACTTTCATCATATTTTCTTCTTTTTGGTTTCTTACTAAATGTTATTTTGTTGGAATTGGACATAAATTTGACCCTGGAAAGCTCACCTTCTGATTTCTTAGAAACTGAAGGCTGCAACTGTGCATCTTCACTTTGTAATATTCCAACCTTTTGATCATTTGATTCAGACACGATTTGATAACAAAAAGATTCTACCTCTTGTTTAAGACTTCCTTCTTTCAGCATCAGATCCATGGGCAATGAATTTGTGGTACAAAACATGGTTAACTTAGAATAAACATTGAGTATCTCGAATGTGTTGAAATTATAAGACAGGATACATAGAAGACGAGCAATCATCAAAGAGACGATATATAGCAACACATCAGTTAATTTAAATGCTGCTTATGCATCAATGCGCAGATGGAACATCTTATGTTCACGTATCAGGTGATCTCTCATGCGACTTCCTGGTACTCTCAGGTATGGCACATCTTTTCTTAAAGGTAGATTATCACATAAAAATAAAAGCTACATAAATGAGTTTAGCAATTTCAAGCTTATATTTTAAAATAAACTTTATAAAGAAAAACTATTGTTAGCATCAATCTTTTTCTCATCTCAGAACATATATTAACTTAGAGAATATTAATATTCTATAAAACACAATTTGGGAATCATTGGGCTAAGAAATAACGAAGAGTTGAGCATACTTTTAAGGAAGGGACTTTGAGGAATATGTACCACGACAGTGGTTGGCAAACTCTTTCTGTAAAGGGCCAGATAGCAAACATTTTCAGCTTTGTGGGCCATGTGGTCTTTGTCACAACTACTCAAATCCATAGTTGTAGTGTAGTAGCAGCCATACATAATACATAAAACAATGGGCATGATTCTGTTCCAGTAAAACTTTTTCTACAAAAAGAGATAGCATGGGCCATAGTTTGCCAACTCTATCCTATTGTATATAGTATCTTAGATTCTTTCAGTTTTCTGATGCCAACTGCCATTAGATGTATTCATGGTTGACACGACTATACATTTGAGGGTTCCCTTCAGGGCTAGCAACAATTGTGATGAGCTATATTAGAAACACATACATAGTTCAAAGTTTTGCAAGATAGTGAAGTCTACTGTTTTGTAAATACTATGCACTAATGTTGAAAAAGGAACTGCAGACCAAGTTAGCTACTATTCCCCAGGACTTAAATTACATAAATATTTATATTATCCAAATTAAGACTCATTCAAAGTCATGCATATTTTTAATGGTTACTCTGCATCCCATTACAGCTGAAGACTTAACCAAGATCTAAAGAAAACAAACTCTTAACAGATTTATTATTCATATAATAAAAAAGAAGTATAATTAAGAGGAAGATTAATGCAAATTCAAGAACCTTTAAAGACTACTATCAGCTTTATAAATTAGGGCATACAAATTTAGTATCTATGCAAATATAGCTACTTTTGATTTAAACTTTATGATCTGGCTAGAGTAAGCTTTGTGTATTCTCATGTTAGATCTTGAATCAAAATGGTTCTCCTATTAACAGCTAGAGGGTAAGATACCTGAAATGAGAAGCACACTCTCCTGCAATCACATTCTCCACTTTAGCAGCTTGAAACGCAGAATCTTCAAAAGAATAAAATTAAGGAATGGGGTGGGAAGGGGAGTAACCAAAAGCCTAGAATAAGAGAAAGCATTAAAATTAGACACTGAGCTAACAAGCAGAACTAACCACAAACCTCTTAAGATGACCATTCATTACAATATATTTTAGATTCAGGCAGTGCAAATGATTTTTCACTGCAGTGTAGATCTTGGGCTGAAATAGAAGATGCCTAACATAGTACAGATGCTAATATTTTCATCCTTTTTAATACCCTAGCAATTTCACTGTTTGAGATGACCTCCCAATCAGTTTCATAGAAATACATTAAAAAAAAAAAACTTTCAAAAACTAAAGTAAATTTTAAAAAGTACAGCCACATCTTAATCTCTGTAAAACTAAGCATTGAAAGTAATCTAAAACAGAATGAAATCAACATGGAAATGTTACATGAAATACAACTTTTGGCTATAGCAATTGTGTCCCCTCAGTAACCAACCTCCTCAGGTTACTGTTTATTGAGTGAGCATTGTTTACTATGTGCCAGTAACTGTGCTAAGTAACTCTCATGGATTACTTAATCCTCAAAACAAATCTGAGTGTCAGGGACTATTAATAAGCCCACTTTAGGTATGAACCCGACAGACATGGTGAGGTTAAGCAACCGGCTTAGTTAATATAGCTTGGAAGCGAAGAACCAAGAATAGGACCTAACAAGTTTGCAGAGCCCGTGCCTAGCCATTGCTTGGCTGTTTCTGCATACTCTTTTAATTCCCCAAGTACTAAAAACATCTTGTACCAAGAGCTGGGCGGTGCAGAAAGAAATGGATTAACACTGGGTTACAACTGCCAGAAAGTCAAGGGTCTCAACTTGGCAGCAGCAGGAAGTCTGACTTCCCCATTATTAGGAGCAAAAGAGCAGACTGTCTCGCCACAGTTCCGATTTGGATTTGGCAAGTGCAACAGGGAACTTCGTGGAGCTACTAGTTCACCAAAAAGATAAGGTGCCCTCTCCCTTGCTGCCAGATACACCCAAGTAGGAAGCTTTGTTTTCAGGAAGCAGGGCCTCGTCCTCACCTCTTCAGAAGTGCTTCCCCCGACTCTCTCGAGGACAAAGAGTCTGGGCTCCCTTGGGAGTAAAGTTTCTATTCTAATCTCTGAAAGGGGGGGGGACCTCATCTTTTATCTCTCCTTGAGGTAAAACTGACAGGTAACACAATCTTTTCACCCTCACCCTAAGGCGGTTCCTTCCAGCTTTGAAGGGCAGGGTAGGAGTGCAGTCCAGAACTAAAGACTAGGCAGGAGGTAGTTAACGGACTTAGAGCCCTTCTTAAGGCCAGCGCCTAACGGCCTTTTTAAACCGTCATCCCGATAAGCAGCCCGGATCGGCTATGCCTCAGCTCTTCCTTGTCCCAGGTGCGCACTGCCCCGCGGACCGCCACATCTGGGGATAGCTTCCTGTCGAAGCCCACCCTCGCCTCGGAATTCTTTAGCGAGCGGTCGCCTCCGCTAAGAACCACAGGAAAATATCTCACACCCAACATTATCTTTCCACTTCATCTCCATCAGCGATGGAGAGAAGGTCTTCGTAGCGGCTGAGCTGCAGAGCAGCGCCGCGGTCCCCAGCTGAGCTCGCAGCCGCCATTTTAGACGGCTCAGGGCAGCGGCCATTTCAGAGCGCACCACTTAGCTGCGGCGGTGGCTCCGCTCCTCACCTTCACCGAGGCCTGAACAGGGTCAAGAGCCAGTCGTCGCGGACTGGAGGGTGGGGGAGGAGAAGGAGGGGAATGAAAACAAAACAGAGGAAAGATGGATTCGGGGACAGGGTGATGCTCTCAGGTCAGGGATATCGCCCATGCCACCTTCATAGTGATCCGATTCGCTGCTGGCGCGGTCGCTTGTCTGAAGATATATTTAGCATTCTGTAGCACCCGAACCCTTCAGTTGCCAAGAGCGGCTCTTCCGCTGCCCAATCAGAGCCGGAGTTGCTCTCCACCACCAATCCACGCTGAGCACCGGGGCGGGACCAAAGGAAGGACCAGGCTCCGCTGAGGCGCTGCACAGCTGCAGCTGCTGCGCTGGATTCGTTCGAGCGGTGAGGGCAAACCTGTACGGGCCATGAGGCTCACAAACTTCCCTGGACCCACATCATCCGAAGCGCATGTTTAAAATGCAGATTTTTGGGTGCCATCCGATGGAGTTTGTGATCCTGTTGGTCAGGATGGAAATCTAGAAATCTGCATTTTCGTAAGCACTGGCGCTTTGCTCTGGCGCGGCTGATTAGTGTGGACTCGCAGTGTCCCAGAGGCGCGGTCAGAGCCTCGGCTGCTCGTGCTTCCACGACCTCTTTGTTCCCGGAGGCCGCACCCCAGGCCCAGGTTACGCGCCTCCTCTTTTCCTTGTTTTCCCACTGGAGTCGGGAAGAAAGCTCACCCTCTCCGTGTCCTGCTTCTTTCCCACGATGGCGGGTCAGGGGCTCGCTGGCCTCACTAGGCCAGGGGCTGAGGCTGACGCTCTCCGGGGGCCCTGCTCCCTCCCCAGCCCCCCTAGACGTCTGGGGTAACCCCCAAATGGAGTCTGGAGCTGCCGTGCAGGAGTATGTAGGGAAAGCGGCGTCTCCAAGGCGTAAACCAGCCAAGTGAAAGAGTGCGCTTTATTTGTCTTCGCACCCTCGCAAGTAACACCCGCTCCAAGTGAACGCCCGGCTGCGACACCAGGCTGCCAGCCCTCACTGAAATACTTATTTTGCGAGTGGCAGCATTTAGGGGCTTTAAGCCTAAGTTCTCCCCCCCCCCCCCCGCCCTCTCCACTTTTTTTAAAGTGCACAGCAAAAGGCTGCGCGGGCTGTGTTCCGTTTTGTCGTGGAGACCTGGAGTTGGTTTTTCCAAACTGGCACATCGAAATATATACTTTTTTTGTGTGTGTGGGGGGCGGATTTATTAAAAGTATGGATAGGCTTAAACAGTAAGTCCCGTTGTTTCAGCATTTTAGCCTTTTCAGGCTCCATAGAAATGGCTAAATAAAAATTGGATCATGTTTTCATGCCCTAACCTAATGGCTGAAAATTCCCAGTTTGTGGTCAAAAGCAAGAACAGCTTTTTCATTTTTTTCCTTAAATATGCATGACTTCAAGAAGGTGCACAATTAAGGGCAGATTACTAAAGACCCAAGCATCTTCCGGTATGCAGGCAAATCTCTTCGGTGTTAGCCTTTCACACAATTTTCAGGAGGACTACATCGACCATATCCTAGAATCGATAATAGAAGCCAACATTTGATCCTAAAAGTTATAAGCCCATTTTCAACGTCTTCATATCTTTGCCCTATCATGGACTGCCTGTAGACCCTCATTAATAATTTTAAATTATTAAATCAACTTCATTCGAACTTTATATTTAACCACAAACGTGGGAGTCATTCTTTTTAGGAAGGGGATGGAATTTTACTTGTAGAGCAAAGAATTTTATTTTGTAATTGCAGGAGTTGTCTAGATTCATAATACTACTGGATACTTCGTATTTTCGTAGTGTTTTATATTTCAGAAAAACCATTTACATATATGCTCCCAATTTAATCTTCACACATCTTTATGAAGTGGGAAAACCCAAAATATAAAACTGATAGGAAAGATAACGTTTAAATGAATTCAACAAAAGAAAAGTTTAGGACTTCACCTAGATCTTAAAATCCGAGGAGTTAGATTATCAAATTAAAGGACTTGAAACATAAGAGCTTTTTCTGTAATCATTTTGTCAATAGATTATTATAGAATGTTGACACAGATAAGAAAGTAAGGTATAAAGAAAATGTAGAACCCAGTGAGACCAATAACAATAATAATCAAACCAAACTCACTGCCGTTGAGTCAATTCTGACTCATAGTGACCCTCTGAGTCAGCATAATGGTAATAAACCAAACCACACATTGCAGTTGAGTCAATTACTACTCATAGTGACCCTATAGAATGGAGTAAAACTGCCCCATAGGATTTTCAAGGCGGTAAGTCTTTGCAGAAGCAGACTGTCGGATCTTTCACCTGAGGGGCAGCTAGTAGGTTCAAACCACTGACCTTTTAGTTAGCACTTAACCACTTTACCACCAGGGCTCTAATAATGATAATAGCTAACATGTATTAAATACATAGTATGGACCAGGCGCATACCAGAATTTTTAATGTATTAACTCGTTTAATCATCAAAACAACCCTATTAGATGATTGTATTTTTTACAGATAAGGAAGCTGAGCATGTTGTTGTTCGGTGCTGTCGAGTCAGTTCCTACTCATGATCCTATTTACAGCAAAACGAAACAGTGCCTGGTCCTGCTTGATCCTCACAAGTCCTGCTGTTTGAGCCCATTGTTGCAGCCACTGTGTCAATCCACCTCTTTGAGTGTCTTCCTCCTTTTCCCTGACCCTCTACTATACCAAGCATGATGTCATTCTCCAGGGACTGGTCCCTCCTGATAACATGTCCAAAGTATGTGAGACAAAGTCTCACATCTCACTTCTAAGGAGCGTTCTGGCTATATTTCTTCCAAGGCAGAGTTGTTCATCCTCTGGCAGTCCCTGGTGTATTCAATATTCTTCACCAATGCCATTGAATTCAAAGGCATCAATTCTTCGGTCTTCCTTACTCAGTGTCCAACTTTCGAATGCATGTGAGAAATATCATGCCTTGGATCAGACACACCTTAGTCCTCAAAGTGATATCTTTGCGCTTTAACAGTTTAAAGTTGTCTTTTGCAGCAGATTTTCCTGGTGCGTACATCGTCTGACTTCTTGACTGCTGCTTCCATGGGCGTTGATTGTGGATCCAAGTAAAATAAAATCCTTGACAACTTTAATTTTCTCTCTGTTTATCATGATGTCACTTATTGGTCCAGTTGTGAGGATTTTTGTTTTCTTTATGCTGAGGTGCAATATATACTGAAGGTTGTAGGACTCATGGCGACCCTATAAGACCAAGTAGAACTATACCCCGTGGGGTTTCCAAAGGGTGGCTGGTGGATTTGAACTGCAGACCTTTTGGTTACTCATGTTCTTACTTTGTAAGCTTTTAAGATGTATGAAACATTTAAGAACATTTGTGACCACATGCTTAAGATTGACTTATTGGTATTAGATTTGCAAGAGTTACATAAGTGCTTATAAAAATTTCACTGGCTAGACATTAGATATATCACCTTTGTAACGGTAGTTAAAAATGTCTAAGAAAAATTAATTAAGCATGCAGCTGTGTGCTAAATATCTAAGGAGTATTTAATCTGTTAAACATGTGAATTAATTAAACCATAATCAGGGAATAAGGGAAAGTGATTGTCCATATTTTTATACAAAGATTACTAGACTTATAAATAGACTAGCATGATTTATAAAATGATTTTTTTTCCTTTTTTTAAAAATTGTGATTTAGGTAAAATTTTACAGAGTAAATTAGTTTCTCCTTAAGCAGTTAATACACAAATTGTTTTGTGGCATTGGTTGCCAGCCACTTGCTGTGTCAACACTCTCCCTGTCCCCACCCCAGGTTCTCTGTTTCCATTCATCCAGCTTTCCTGTGCCTTCCTGCCTTCTTGTTGTTGCTTTTGGGCTGGTGTGTCCATTAGTCTCATGTACATAATTGAACTATGAGGTACGTCCCTCACGTGTTATTGTTGGCCCTATAGACCTGTCTAGCCTTTGGCCAAAGGGTGAACCTTAGGAGGGACTTCAGTATTGAGTTAAAAGAGTGTCTGGGGGCCATACTATTGGGGTTTTCCCAGTCTCTGTCAGACCAGCAAGACTGGTCTTTGTGTGTGTGTGCGTGTGTGTGTGTGTGTGAATTTGAATTTTGTTTTACATTTTTATCCCGCTTTGTCTGGGATCCTCTATTGTGATCCCTGCCAGAGCAGTTGATGGTGGTAATCGGGCACCATCTGGTTGTTCTAGATGATCTAGTATGTGGAGGTTGTGGTAGTTGTGATCCATTAGTCCTTTGGACTAATCTTTCCCTTCTTTTTCATTCTCCTTTGTTCCAGCCAGGATGAGACCAGTAGATGTATCTTAGATGGCCACCCACAGGCTTTTAAGACGCCAGACACTACTCACTGCAGTTGGATGTAGAACATTTTCTTTATAGACTATGTTATGCCAATTGAGCTCGATGTCCCCTGAGACCATGGTGTCCAGCCCTCAGCCCAGTAGTTCGGTCTCTCAGGGCATTTGGATGTGTCTGTGAAGCTTCTATGATTTTGCCCTGGTCAAGTTGTGCTGACTTCCCCAGTATTGTGTACTTAACCCCTCACGAAAGTTACCTCTTAACTACTATCTAGTTAGTGTTTTTCCCTGTCTACCCCTCCGTTCCTTGTAACCATCAAAGACTGTTTCTTTCTGTGTGGAAATATTTTCATGTGTTTTTATAATAGTGGTCTCATACAGCATTTGCCCTTTTGTGATGGACTTACTTTACTCAGCATAATGCCCTCTAGATATATCCATGTTGTGAGATGCTTCGAAGATTCATCATTGTTCTTAACCGTTGCATAGTGTTCCACTGTGTGTATATATCATAGTTTGTTTATCCATTCATCTGTGGATGGGCTCTTAGGTTGTTTCCATCTTTTTGCTATTGTGAATAATGCTACGGTGAACATGGGTGTGCATATGTCTATTTGTGTGACAGCTCTTATTTCTCTAGGATATATTCCTAGGAGTGGGATTGCTGAATCATATAGTATTTCTATTTTTAGCTTTTTAAGGAATCTACTCGATGGCAGTGGGTTAGTGGGTTAAGGCGGCACCATATCATTTTCCATAATGGGTATACCATTTTACATTCCCACCAGCAGTGCATAAGAGTCCCCTAGTGTTGACCCTATTTGTCTTCCATGGTCTTCATAGTTTTTGGTTTTATATTTAGGTCTTTGATCCATTTTGAATTCGTTTTTGTATATGGTGTGAGGTATGGGTATTGTTTCATTTTTTTACTGATGAACATCCAGTTTTGACAGCACCACTTGTTAAGAAGACTGTCTTTTCCCCATTTAATGGACTTTGGGCCTTTGTCAAAGATCAGGTAGATCAGTTAACATCTGTGTTCTCGATTTTGTTCCATTGGTCAATGTGTCTGTCATTGTACCAATACCAGATTGTTTTGACTACCATAACTTTACGGTAGGTTGAGGTGAGGTGGTGTGAGGCCTTTTTCTTTGTTCTTTTTCTTCAATAATGCTTTTCTTATCCAGGGCCTCTTTCCTTTCCATATAAGATTAATGATTAGTTTTTCCATCTCATTAAAGAATGCTGTTGGTATTTGGATTGGGATTGCACTGTACTGGTAGATTGCTTTGGGTAGAATTGACGTTTTCACAATGTCAGTTCTACCTATCTATGAGCATGGCGTGTTTTTCTGTTTATGTGGGCCTCTTTTGGTTTCTTGCAGCAATGTTTTGTAGTTTTCTTTGTTTTGGTCTTTTACATCCCTGGTTAGATATATTCCTAAGTATTTTATTTTTTTAGGGGCTATTATAAATGGTATTATTTTCCTGATTTCCTTTTTGTACTTCTTTTTATTGGTATATAGGAATCCAGCTGATTTTGTATGTTTATCTTGTATCGTGCTACTCTGCTGAATCTTTCTATTAGTTCCAGTAGTTTTCTTGTGGAGTCTTTAGGGTTCTTTTAGTATCATATCTGGAAATAGGGATAGTTTTACTTCTTACTTACTAATTTGGATGCCCTTTATTTCTTTTTCTTGCTTTATCTCTCTAGCTAGAACTTCCAGCACAGTGTTAAGTAGGAGTGGTGATAAAGGGCATTCTTGTCTTGTTCCCATTCTCAAGGGGAATGTTTTCAGCCTCTGTCCGTTGAGAATGATGTTGGCTGTTGGTTTTGTATAAATGCCCTTTATTATGTTGAGGAATTTCCCTTCTATTCCTATCTTATTGAGAGTTTTTATCAGGAATGTATGTTGGACTTTATTGAATGCTTTTTCCATGTCATTTGAGATGATCATGTGGTTCTTTTAGTTTTTTTATTTATGATTTTCTAATGTTCAACCATCCTTGCATACCTGGTATGAATCCCACTTGATCATGGTATATTATTATATTATTTTTTATATGGTGCTGAATTCTATTGGCTAGAATATTTTTTAGAAATAAAAAAATTGCTATATATATATTGTGCTTTAGATGAAGGTTTACAGAGCATATTTGTTTCTTATTAAACAGTTAATACATGTACTGTTTTGTGACATTGGTTGCCAACCCCACAACATGTCAGCACCTTCCCCTTCTTGACCTTGGGTTTCCTGTTATCAGCTCTCCTGTTCCCGCGACCCTTCTCGTCCTTGCCCCAGGGCTGGTTGTTGAGAATTTTTGCATCTATATTCATGATAGATATTGGTCTGTAATTTTCTTTTTCTTTTTTTGTGGTATCTTTTTTTTTTTTTGCTTGGTTTTGGTATCAGAGTTTTGCTGGCTTCATAGAATGAATTCTGAAGTATTCCTTCCTTTTCTATGTTCTGAAACAGTTTGAATAGTACCGATGCAAGCTCCTCTCTGAATGCTTGGAATAGAATTCTTCAGTGAAGCCATCTGGGTGAGGACTTCTTTTGTTCGGAGTTGTTTAACTTATGTTTTAAATCTCTTCTCTTCTTATGAGTCTGTTCAGATTTTCTATCTCAGTTTGTGTTAGTTTAGGTAGGAAGTGTGTTTCCAGAAATTTGTCCATTTCCTCTAGGTTTTCAAGTTTGTTGGAATACAGTTTTTTTTTTTTTTTTATAGTACTCTATTATGACCCTTTTTATTTCTGTTGGGCTTATTGTAATGTCCTCCCTTTCATTTCTTATCTGGGGTATTTTCTTCCTCTCCTGTTTTTCTTTTGTCATTTTGGCCAGTGGTCTGTCAATTTTGTTGATCCTTTCAAAGAACCAACTTTTGGTTTTGCTGATTTTTTTGTATTGTTTTTCTATCCTCTATTTCGTTATCTCTGCTCTGATCTTTATTATTTTATTTCTTCTGGTGGTCCTGGGCTTCTTTTGCTGCTCTCTTTCTATTTGTTCAAGTTGTAGGGCTAATATTTTGATTTTGTCTCTTCTTTTTTGATGTGTGCACCTACTGCTATAAATTGACCTCTGAGCACCGCTTTAGCTGTGTTCCATAATTTTTGGTAGGATATGTTTTCATCCTCATTTGATTTCAGGAAGTTTTTTTATTCCATCTTTGATTTCTTCTGTTACCCAGAGATTTTTAAGCAAAGTGTTACTCAGTTTCCATTGATTTTTTTCTTGCTCTTCCTGTTATTAATTTCTGCACTTATGGTGTTGTGATCAGAGAAGATGCTTTGCATTATCTCAACATTGTGGATTTTGTTGAGGGTTGCTTTGTGGCCTAAGATGTGGTCTAGTCTGGAGAATGTTCCGTGTGCATTAGAAAAGAATGTATATTTTGCTGCCGTTGGGTAGAGTGTTCCATATATGGCTGTGAGGTCAAGATGATTGATGGTGGTCTTAAGATCTTCTTTGCTGAGTTTCTTTCTAGATGTTCTGTCCTTTACTGAGAGTGGTGTGTTGAAGTCTTCTACTGTTATTGTGGAACTGTCAATTTCTCTTTTCATTGCTGTTAGAGAGTTTGTTTTATGTATTTTGGAGCCCTGCTGTTGGCTGTGTAGATATTTATTATGGTTATGTCATCATGGTGAACTGTCCCTTTAATCATTATATAATGTCCTTCCTTGGTTTTATGGTGGATTTTTTTTTCTTAATTTTTATCAAATTTTAGATGAAGGTTTATGGAACAAATTAGTTTCTCATCCAGCAGTTAGTACACACATTGTTGTATGACATTGGTTAACAACCCCATGACATGTCAACACTTTCCCTTCTCAACCCTGGGTTCCCTATTACCAGCTTTCCTATTCCCTTCTACCTTCCAGTCCCTGCCCTGGGGCTGGTGCACCCACTAAGTCTTGTTTGGTTCTATCTTTGGCTGAAGGGTGAACCTCAGGAGTGGCCTCATTACTGAGCAGAAAGGGTGTCCGGGGGCCATACTTTCAGGGTTTCTCCAGTCTCTGTCAGGCCAGCAAGTGTGGTCTTTCCTTTTGGGTTAGAATTTTGTTCTACTTTTTTCTCCAGCTCTGTCCAGGACCCTCTATTGTGATCCCCGTCAGAGCAGTCAGTGGTGGTAGCCGGGCACCATCTAGTTGTACTGGACTCAGTCTGATGGAGGCCATGGTAGATGTGGCCCATTAGTCCTTTGGACTAATCTTTCCCTTGTGTCTTTTTTTTTTTTTTTAATTAATTTTTATTGTGCTTTAAGTGGAAGTTTACAAATCAGGTCAGTCTCTCATACAAAGATTTACATAACCTTGCCATACACTCCTAATTGCTCTCCCTCCAATGAGACAGCACAGTTCTTCCCTCCACTCTCTCTCCTTGTGTGATTTGGGTAGCTTCTGGCCCCCTCTGGCCTCTCATCCCCTCTCCAGACAGGAGATGCCAACATAGCCCCATGTGTCCACTTGATCCGAGAAGCTCATTCTTCTCCAGTATCATTTTCCATCCCCTATTCCAGTCCAATCCCTGTCCGAAGAGTTGGCTTTGGGAATGGTTCCTGTCTTGGGCTAACAGAAGGTCTGGGGACCATGGCCTCTGGGTTCCCTCCAGTCCCAGTCTGACCATTAAGTCTGGTCTTTTTACAAGAATTTGGGGTTTGTATCCCACTGCTGTCCTGCTCCCTCAGGGTTTCTCTGTTGAGTTCCCTGTGTCAGGGCAGTCATTGGTTGTGGCCAGGCACCATGTAGCTCTTCTGGTCTCAGGTTGATGTAGTCTCTGGTTTCTGTGGTCCTTTCTGTCTCTTAGGCTCATAATTACCTTGTGTCTTTGGTGTTCTTCATTCTTCCTTGCTCCAGCTGGCTTGAGACCAATTGATGCATCTTAGATGGCAGCTTGCTAGCGTTTAAGACCCCAGATGCCACTCTCTTTTGTGGTGGATTTTGCCTTAAAGTCTATTTTACCTGAGATCAGTATTGCCACTCCTGCTCTTTTTGGTTTGCTGTTTGCTTAATTTTTTTTCCATGCTTTGATTTTTAGTATATTTATGTCCTTGTGTCTAAGGTGTGTCTCTTGTAGGCAGCATATTGATGGGTCATGTGTTTTTAATCCATTCTGTCACTCTCTGTCTCTTTAGTTTTTAAGCCATTTACATTCATTGTGATTATCAATAGGTGAGTTTACTGCTGCCATTTTGTAGTGCTTTTTTTTGTGTGTGGTGCTGATGTTTTCTTTGTTCCTTTTACTCTCCTGTGCTGAGTTCCTTTTGCTTGTGAAATTTCTTTTTGTTTCTCTTGTTATTGTAGATTTTGTGTTTACTGAGACTTTATGCTTTTCTTCTTTATTTTGAAGAAGTTTGTTAACTTTCTTTGTGGCTACCTTGAAATTTACCCTTTTCTTCCTAAGTTTGAACCAGGCTTTTGTTACTTCATATCACATTGACTTCCTCTCCATTTGTAAGTTCTATATCTACAGCATGCCATCCCCTTATATTGTTCTAACATTGTTGTCATTTACAGATTGATATCTCTAGTTCCCTGTTTTGAATCTTTTAGTTTTATTTTATCCTTGAAACTTTATTACCTAGATCGATATTTGGCTGATACTGGCCTGTGTCCTAGATTCAGGTTATTGTTTGATGTTGTTTGTTCTCTAACTGAAGGACTTACTTAAATAATTCTTTAAAGATTGGTTTGATTTTTATAAATTCCCTTAATTTCTGCTTATCTGGAAAAGTCCTAATTTTGCCATCACATTTGAGAGAGTTTTGCAGGATATATTATTCTTGGTTGGCAATTTTTTCTTTCAAGGTTTTATATATACCCTCCCTTTGCCTTCTTGCCTGCATCACTTTTGCCAGAGAATCAGAGCTTAGTCTTATTGTTTCCCCTTTGTATGTGGCTTTTTGTTTTTCTCAAGCTGCTTTCAGAATTCTTTCTTTGTCTTTGGTGAAGATGACTATGATATGTCTTGCTGACTTTGTTTTGGGTCTGTCCTACATGGGGTTCGTTGAGCTTCTTGAATGGTCAGCTTTTCATCTTTTGTAATATTAGGGGAGTTTTCTGTCAGCAAGTCTTCAATGATCCTGTCTGTGTTTTCCATTTTCTCCGCCTGTTCTGGAACTCTGATCACACACAAATTTTTGCTCTTGATTATATCCCACATAGTTCTTTGGCTTTCTCCATTCTTTTCTCTGATTTTTCCTCAAACGAAGTGACATCCGTGGGTTTATCTTCAATTTTGGTCATTCTGTCTTCCACTGTTTCACATTTGCTCCTAAAACCTTCTATTGCGTTGTCCATTTCAGAAATTTTCTGTTTATCTTTTGGATTTCTAATTGCTGTTTTTGTATGATTTCTAATTGTTTATTTATTTGACATTTTGTTCCTATATTATTTTCCTGAATTCTTCTTTGTCTGTGTTTTCCTTGATTTTATCTGCGTTTTCCTTGATCCCGTTGCTAAACTCTTAGAGAGCCCTGACTATTAGACTTTTGAATTCCCTTTCAGATAGTTCCAGTGCCTTTTCTTCTGCTGCAAGCTCAACTGGCACTTTATTCAGTTCGCTTCCTGGAACCATCTTTTCCCTTTTTTGTTTTGTTTTTAAATGCTTTGATATTGCTTGCTGTCTTTGAGACATTCATGTATTATTTTCTTTATTGATTGTAGGAAACCCTGGTGGCGGAGTGGTTAAGAGCTATGACCACTAACCAAAAGGTTTGCAGTTTGAATCCACCAGGCACTCCTTGGAAACCTATGGGGGCAGTTCTACTCTGTCCTGTAGGGTTGCTGTGCGTCAGAATTGACTTGACGGCAATGGGTTTTTTTTTTTTTTTTAATGGTATTGATTATAGATTCATTTGTTTCATCCTACTTTTTTGTTTTGTTCAGTCATGTCCAAGTGGGTGAGCTGAGCGTGCTTTGTTGCTTGCTCATCTGTGGGGACAGTAGTTCTCACTACCCTGTCCTGGTTTACAGGGTTAGTTGCTCAGCTATGCTGCAACAGGGCAGGTCCAGCAGGAAGGGAAGTGGTGGAGATGTGTTATTTGTCTGTCATGTGAACCGGACTGGTGGCTGGATCGGAGCCACTGCACCCTGCAGGAGGGTCCTGACCCAGTAGGGAAGGGCCCGGTTCCAGGCCAGGTCCTCTTGGGGCTGCAACAGGCAACAAGAGGGGTCTGGAGCCAGTGGGATGTGGCCTGGGGTCCAGGTCAGGTCCCCTGGTTGTTGCGACAGGTGGTGGGAGGGATCCAGAATCTGTGGGAAGGGGCCTGGGGACTGGGTTGGGTCCAGTGGTTGCTGCAGTGGGTGGCAGGAGGGGTTCGGAGATGACAGAAAGGGGCTTGGGGTCCAAGCTGTGTACCTTGGTTGCCATGGTAGGCGGCAGGAGGGGTTCTGAGCTGATGGGAAGAGGCCTGGCATCCAGGCTGCATCCCTTGGTTGCCGTGATGGGTGGCAAGAGGGGCCTGGAGCTGGAGGGAAGGGGACTGGGGTCAGGGCCAGGTCCCATAGGTGCAGTGGCAGGTGGTGGGAGGGCACTGGATCTGGCAGGAAGGGGTCTGGTGTCTAGGCTGCATCCCCTGGATGCCACAGTGGGTGGTGGAAGGAGCCCAGAGCCAGTGGGAAGGGGCCCAGGGTCCAGGCTGGGTCCCCTCAGGGTTGTGTGTGGAAAGGTGGAGGAAAGAGGAGGCAGGGAGGAGGTGGGGGTGTCGGCGAGGCAGGCACAGAGGGGCTAGACTGAGGAGGGCAATAGGGTCAGTTGGTACTTTGGTTCCTGGCATTTGGGTTGCTGTGATGGGGCAGTTATAGGTGCTGTTCACCAAAAGGGTGGGGGTTATAGAAGCATGTGCCTGTGGATACCGGGTGAGAGAGTCTGGGCTTCTCCTTGAGTTGCAGCCAACAAACGTGGTTGTACTTAGTCCTGTGTGTGTCTGTGCCATACCTCTATCTCCTATTAGGAATTCTGTGGAGGTACCTTTCTGCGAGTAGGGTTGCTGGCTTTATTCCAAGATGGCAATGCTGACTTATGCTGTTTGGTCAGGAACCGCCACTCCGTATCTCTATTCTTTACCTCTTTTCTATCAGTGTCTTATTCTCCTCAATGGCTTCTGATCTAATACTTTATTTCTTCGTTTAAGGTTCAGGGTTCTAGAATTGACGTCTGTGTTTGGTCTTTGCTGAAGTGGGATGGCTTAGTGTGTCTGACTAATCTGCCGTCTTTGCTCTGCGTCCTGCAAAACTGAATTTAAAGGCTTAAGAAATACACCTATTCCTCACTTACCTACTGTCTTGTTATTTGACATTTTGCACTTGCAACAATAGTAAAAAAATCTACTATCTGACTATTTTGCACATTAACACATTTTGGCAGTAATGAATGTCAGGGTGTGAGGTGAGAGTAATGCTGGCTGTGATGGTTAAGGTTATGTGTCAACTTGGCTGGGCCATGATTCTCAGTGGTTTGGCAGCTTTGTAATGTTGTGGTCATCCTCCATTTTTGCATGACACCAATTTTCACATAATGACCTGGTCTTTGGAAACTAACCATTTTGATAAGTGAGGAGTGAGTGTACAAATTTAACAGTTTTAATGTATTTTGCCTTTTATTAAATTAATCATATCAAATATCAGTTTTTACTGGTAGCTTTTATAAATTCCCAGAACTTTAACTATTTCCTCTATGTTCAGTGATCCTCAAAGATATAATTCAAGCCCTGATTTCACACTTGAACTTTAGTTTTAAAGTTTCAATAGCCTGTAGACTTCCTATTTGAATATACACTAACGAGGCAGGGCCAAGATGCCGGAGTAGTCAGATGCTTCCGGTGACCCCTCTTACAACAAAGACCCGAAAATGTAAGTGAAACGATTATGTATATGACAAGCTAGGAGTCCTGAACATCAAAGGCAAAGTTAGAAAATGGACTGAGCAGCAGGGGGAGGGAGAGACGGTTCAGAAAGGGTGAGGAGTTGCTGGACCTGAATCGCCAGCAACCCTCAGGTACCATTCCCTGGAGTGACCACAGCAGGGCTGGTGGTAGCATTCTGGATGCGGTTTCCTCAGGGAGAGCCAGTGAGCTGTGCAGCCTATTCACACTTCCGGAACCAGAGAAGAACAGTGCACTTGGCAAAAGCTAAGTACTTGCATTTAGTTTACTGCACCCCCAGCCCCCAAAACGGGTTCAGTGGCTGCTGATTTCCCTGGGCCTGCGATAGGTCCTGCTCCATGCTCTGAGCTATTCTCCCAGCCTTGGGAAGGAATAAATTAACAATTGGGGGAAAAGATATTCTGCTAGTTCCACTAAGCTGGAGAGCTCAGGACAGAAGTGGCTCCTGTCCGGGCACAAATGATCTGTGGACTTTGGATGCCTTTCACCCCTGCATGGACCTGTGTGGGCCCATTTCTGGAGAATAGGCCCTTGTTGGCAGACTGCAACTGTTTCAGCTGTGTGGTGGAGAGGTAGGTGTTTGATGTTTCACACTGCTTTGCCTATTAAACAGGGTTCTTATCTACCCACATCAGGGGCCTAAGGACTAGTGGCTCCACCCACATCGCCTAGACACCCATGACAGGGGTCCAAGGATAAGTGATACCTCCCGGTCCTTAGAACCAAAAGTATTGGCTGCCCATGGTCTGTCTGCAGAACCCACCCACCTGTGTGGTCTAGGGAACAGGGATGTGCTTTCCTCACAGACACTTGGGGGATGGTTGTCAGCCCTCTGCCTTGTTCAGAGCATCATCCCCTGCTGCAACCAGATACCAGTACCTATACCAATCACCCCTGCCCCTCTAAGACTGTAGGAAAGAGCCTGTGCCACACACTTGACACCTACCTGGACACCTGAGCTGAATCCATACAAGAAAAGTGAATGTACTCCTAGGCTCATATATCTGGTAACAGCTCTAGTCATCTGGTGACAGGACATTAGAGCTTCAAAGGTGAAAATAATCAAGCTAGTTCACTCAAACAGCCTATTTGGGCATATCAAAACAAAACAAAGGAAGAAGCTAGGATACGGTAAACGAAAAACCAAACCAAACCCATTGCCATCAAGTTGATTCTGATTCATGGTGACCCTATAGGACAGGGCAGAACTGCCCCATAGAGTTTCCAAGGAGCACCTGGTGGATTTGAACTGCAGACCTTTTGGTTAGCTGTAGCTCTTAACCACTATGCCACCAGGGTTTCTTGGATACAGTAAGCAAACATAAACTAATACAATAAATTATAAATGGCTCAGAGGTAACAGTTTATATCAAATCACATAAATAAGGAAGACCATCATTGCTCAACAAGCTCTCAAAACAAAGAATCAGGAATCTTCTGGGTGAAGGTGTCTTCCTGGAATTACCAGATGCAGAATACAAAAGATTTATATACAGAGCTCTCCAAGATATCAGGAACGAGATCAGGAAGGAGATAGGCAATACATAGAACAAGCCAAAGTACACACAGATAAAGCAGTTGAAATTAAAATGGCTATTCAAGAACATAATGAAAAATTTAATAAGCTGCAAGAATCCACAGAGACAGCAATCAGAAATTCAGAAGATTTACAATAAAATTACAGAATTACACAACTCAATAGAAAGTTGGAGGAGCAGAATTGAGGAAATGGAAGGCAGAATTAGTGAGACTGAAGATAAAACACTTGGCAACAATATATTCAAAGAAAAATCAGATAAAAGAATTAAAAAAAAACAAAACGAAGAAACCTTAAGAATCATGTGGGACCCTATCAAGAGAAACAACCTATGAGTGATTGGAGTAGCAGAACAGGGAGGGATAACGGAAAATGCAAAGAGAATTGTTGAAGATTTGTTGGCAGAACACTTCCCTGATATGAAAGTTGAGAAGATATCTATCCAAGATGCTCATCAAACTCCACATAAGGTAGATCTCAAAAAAAAAATCAAGAAATATTATAATCAAACTTGCCAAAGCCAAAGATAAAGAGAGAATTTTAGGAGCAGCTAGGTAGTGGTGGGTAGGGATAAACAAAAAGTCACCTTCAAAGGAGAGTCAATAAGAATAAGCTCAGAGTACTCGGCAGAACCATGCAGGCAAGAAGGCAATGGGATGACTTATATAAAGCACTGAAGGAAAAAAATTGCCAGCCAAGAATCATATATCCAGCAAAACTGTCACTCAAATATGAAGGCAAAATTAGGACATTTCCGTATAAACAAGTTTAAGGAATTTGTAAAAATCAAACCAAAACTACAGGAAATACTACAGGGAGTTCTCTGGTTAAAAAATCAATAATATCAGATATGAACCCAAGACTAGAACATAGGACAGAGTAACGAGACATCAACCCAGATAGGGAAATCACAAAAATAAATCTAGATTAAAAAACGCTCAAAACAGGGGAACAGCGATGTCATTATGTAAAAGAAGGCAATATTAAAACAGTGAAGAAGGACTGAGAAATGTAGTCATAGATCTTTCATATGGAAAGGAAGACAAGGCAATATAAAGAAATAAAAGTTAGGTTTAAACTTAGAAAAATAGAGGTAAATATTAAGGTAACCACAAAGGAGACTAACAATCTTACTCATCAAAATAAAATACAAGAAAAAAGAAATGAATATCCACTAACAGCTTAGATTCAGTATGTTCAAAACCTAACTAATTATCTCTCCCAATACTTAAAACATTATAGTGACTTCATTTTTGTTAAAGAGTTTATTATTCTTTTAATATTACAAGCTAACAAATTTGGAGTCAGTAGCCACTCTTGACTCACCTTCATATTCCATGTATGTAGGCATCAAATTGTTATTTCTTATAATGTTTCTTATGCTTGTCCCCTTCCCTTCATCCCTTTTCCATCCTCTCCAGTTTATGCCCAAGAAATATTCCTTCTGAATTATTGCCACAGTTTTGTGATAGATTTGTCTCCATTTAAGTAATCTTGCAGACCTATGCATACCAATCTTCCATGTTTTCTAGCCTTCAGCAACTCACTAATTCTTCTATATCATGACATAGAATCATAACACTTTAGAGCTGAAGAAAATTTTAGAAAATAATACAATGCAATTCTCTTTTTCCTCACTTTTATTGAAGAGAAGAATAAATCCCAGAGCTGTCATATGACTTTCTTTGATATCACATTGATAATTAGTGACAAAGCTGGACTAGATCTCAAAGTGTAGGGGGTACGTCTTAGAATCCCCTTTTATCTTTCATTGATTGCCAGCTATAGATATTAACCGTTCATTTGGTAGGTACACTGTAAATATTTGCTGATATATACATTAAGCCATCCTTGACTCTGTTGTAGGTTGAATTGTGTCCCTCAAAAGATATATTGAAGTCTGGTACCTGTGAATGTTACCTGATTTGGAAATAGGGTCTTTGCAGATGTAATCAAGTTAAGATGAGGTAATACTGAATTAGGGTAGGCACTAATCCAATGACTGGTGTCCTTATAAGAAGAGGGAAGTTTGGACACAGAGACGCACAGGGAGAACGCCATGTGATGATGGAGGCAGATACTGGAGTGATGCATCTATAAGCGAAGGAATGCTAAGGATCGCCAGCAACTCCCAGAAGCTAAAAAGAGGCAAATGAGGATCCTCTCCTAGAGCCTTCAGAGGGAGTATAGCTCTGTTGACAACTTGAGTTTGGACTTCTAGCTTCTAGAAGTGGGAGAGAATAAATTTCTGTTGTTTCAAACGATCCAGTTTGTGTTACTTTGTTGCAGCAGTCCTAGGAAACTAGTACAGACTATCTACTAATAAGACGTCTTTCTGTTGCAAATGATAGAAATCCAGTTTAAACAAGCATAAACACAGAAGTGAGTTTCTTGGCTTACATTACTAAAAAGTCCATGGGAACTGTCATGAATGGGTTTAATGTCTCAAATCATGTCAGGCCTCTGTCTCTCTTGAAAGGCCCTCTGCATGGCAGTATGACAGCCTCTGGCATCATTATTGAGAGAGAGCATTTTCCCCAATAGCAACAGAAGAAAGGTTCCCAGAAAGATCTTTGCCTCAGCTTGGGTTATCTCTGTGAACTAAGCACATTATCCAGGGAAGGGGTACTCTGGGTGACCAGCTTGGGACATTTATCTCCCTCAGTTTTGAGGGATATGAGATTACTCTGATTTGTCACCAGAATCTCATGGAATGGGTGATGGATGGGCAGCGTCTAAAAGGAAGGGATTCTGCAGAGATGGAAAAGTAGAAGATATTCACTAGATTTACTTTCCTTGTCCCTCATATCTGATCAGCCACAAAAAAGTCCTCCATTGTTATATTTCTTTGTCTATCCATTTCTCCGAAATCCCACTGCCATCAATTTAATCCAGGCTTCTATTATTACTCTCCTTGCTACCAGCCAATCTCTATCAAAGTTACCCTGCACACAGAGAAGCACTCAGTTTAAAACACAGACATTAAAACTATCCTTGTTGGGGTGACCAACTCCTTGGCTTGGTATTCAAGGTTCTCACTGAATTGGTTTTGCTTTTTACATTTTTTTAATTGTACAGCAGTGGAGGTTCAAGGTGAGAAGTGAGGCAAGTGACTGAGTTGCCTGCAGCTCCCTCTCTTCAACTATCAGTCATGTGATATGTAAGTAAACTGTTCTGGCTTAAAGGTCCAAATTTGCCAGATTTGGGGTATTCATTTTGTTTTGTTTTTATTTTTTATCCCAGCTATGTAAGTACAGAGTTTAATAACTCAAAACAGAAAGGATTATGAACAACACAAAAAGAAATTCCTTGGCTCCTTCTTCAGGTACGGCAAATTGTAACTTTTTATACCATTCTTCTAGTATTTACTGCCGTATTTCTCAATAATATGTATATAACACTATCTCTTTTTTATGGCATCTACTTGCACATTACCCATCATCATTCTGGTCCCAAATCTACTTGACCTAAAATCTATAGAACTTTCAATTCACTGGCTCAATCCTTCAGTGTACCAATCCCAAAATCCTCAGAGAGGAATCTGATCGGGCCCAGTTTTGTTTTCTCACCAGGTCACAGACTACTGGCCTCCCTTTGGATGGGTTGCCCTTAAGTTGAATTCCTACTCTGAGCTGTTGTCAAGGTTGAAGCAAGATGGGTGGAAGCTCTAGGCTGGCGAATAATGTACTTTCTGATTGTAGCAGACACTGCAAACTGATGCACCCAGCTCTGTTCCAGCGCCCTTCTTGCATGTCTTACTGCTGGAGGCTTGAAACCCAGAGACTAAATTTCTCTGGTGCTCTTCAGCTTGGATTCCAAGTGAATCCTAGTTTCTGCCAAACACATTGACCTTAGCAAGATTTGGGAGGTAAAAGTGAACATTATGAGGTAGAGGCTGTATTTCTGCCACTTCTGTGTTTTCTGCTGGCAGCGTGCTTTCTAAGGTGTTGTTTTTTTCTGTGATAGCTCCAGCAGAGGCCCCAGAGTTCAGTCCCTAATTTTGTGTTATTTACAGTAGAATCCAAACTATATACCTTTTGAAGTATTCTTTAAATATTTGTTCAACACTTATTTGATGGGGGCAATGAAAAACTAATTTTCCATCAATTAAAATGATAGGTGAAGGTTAATTTACTACTGAAATTATACTTACTGAAGCAATGTCAATAATCTGAAACAATTTGGCAATATATTTCATATTTTTCTACAGTTTCTATTTTCTTTCGCAATTTTCTAAACAGGACACCTTTGGAGACATATTAAAAGATTTAAAATTTATTTTCTAATATTGGTCACTGGTTCCTATTGGACTACGCTATGAATTATTTGGTTTCAGAATTAGCCTGCCTGCTGTGTTTCATCTAATTGTTCTGGCATAAATGCAAGACACAAAAACGCATGACAGACTTGGGGAGGGTGACAAGGTCAATTGAGTAGAGGCAGGCCATGGAGGTAGACAGTTTTCAGATCTCACCTCCACCGTCTGCTACTGGTACAGTCTTGGGCACATCTCAGCTTCCAGTAACCTTACACAATGGTTGCTGGGTTAAATAGTACACACAAAGCACTTGGTAAAGGGCCTGGTACAACAGCACTCAATAAATGTTAGATTAATTCTATTGTTTTTAGTTTCCACTTCTCTGTACTGTATTTCAAGCAGAGGCAAATTTACGTTTCTCCACTTATGTAAGAATTAACACGTAGAAACTTGAGTTAATTGGTTCTTTAGTTACTAATTACTCCAGTGATTCTGCAGCACCCCTTACAGAGCAGTGGTTTGGACAGCTACCCCACCACCTACCCCTTGATCCAGCTCTGGCTGTGGTTAATGAAGAGTAGGATCGTGAGGGCAGCAGAAGCTGATCCAGCTCTGGCTGTGGTTAATGAAGAGTAGGATCATGAGGGCAGCAGAAGCTGAAAGGAGGGCAGTTCATTCAGAGAAAGACGGCAGATATTTGGAGAAACATCTCTAGTGTAATCCTCTTAAATTTTTAAGAGGCCAATCACTTTGTCACTTTAAATCATGACCCATCTCACAAATAAAGGCCACATACTCTTTTTCTAGACACTGCAGTTGGGAGCTGTTGGTCTAGGGGAAAAAAAAATATGTATATATATATATATAATGCCCCAAATTGAGGGTCTTGGATATAACAAACCAGCTGTTTTCTCACATTTTGGGGAGGGGGTTGGTCAGCAGTATACTTGTATTGAGAACTCAGGTTTCTGGAACTTTGTACTTTACAGAGAACCTTCACAATCTTTTTTATCTGAACCTCAAGACAATTCATTTGGTCAAGCAGAGAGGTATTCTTGTTCCCATTTTACAAATGAGGAATCTGAGGTTTAGAGACATTATTGGGCTTATGCCTGGTTACATATATAGTTATTGGCAGAGACAGTGCTTGAATGAGTTTTACTGATTCAGATCAGTGTCTTTTATGCTTCCTTTTCTTAAGAAAGATTTCAGAATTAGGATAATGCAATTATAGAGTACTCATGCTGAGTTATTGATCTTAGACAAAATAGTATGATCAGAGCTGTCATTTGGAAAAACACTGTGTTCTAGGATTGTCCTCTTATAAAAAAAAAAGGTGAAAATTAATCTTTTACTTTCTCTGGAAGGCTAATGTTAAACTTTTAAAAGCCATCCCTTTAAAAAGAATGCCAGACATAGGCAATTTTAAAAGCCAAAGTGAAGGTTTGCAAGTCATTTAAACAGTCAATTACTTTGGAAGAACTGAAATGCCGAAGGATGGGGTTATTTATAGTGCCTCTCTGAGAGCCAGTGTATATATTTATTTGAACAAGAGTGGAATCCTGGCTCTGGATCGTTTTCTGACTTGTTCGAGAGTCTAGGCATGTCGTTTATTATGTCTGCGTTTTGGCATTATAGCCTTGTCTCAAAGGTGTGCTCTGCGAATAAATGAACTTTTATTTGTAAACCTTGTTTAAATCAGCGTTGATGGTTGTACAGGATAAGGCTGCTGCTAATAATGAGTCCGATAATATCAGTGCCTTGAATTATACAGCACTATTGCTCTGAGAAGCTTTAAGCTTCTCTTGTGTAGCACGTTTTCTTTAAAAAAAAAAAAAAAAAGCAACTATCATTGAGAACATTGCACAAGAAATCTTATCGTAATTTTCCAAGCGAGGAATTGAGCAAAAAGGGTAAGTTCTTATCGTCTCTCATTTCATCTCCTTACTAACTAAAGGTAATCACAGTAATATACAGCTTTATGTATATCCTTCTAGATTTTAAAATATACAGGGGGGCACACATACAAATGTATGTGTTTGACATAAATGTTTTATAAATTATTCTGTAACACATTTTGGCCTTATTAATAAACCTTGAATAAATTTTCATGTCAGTACATGACACTCTTTTTTTTTTTCAACACTTGCATAGTATTCCATTTAATTTATTTAATGACTTGCTTATGGAAAAATTTTTAGGTTGTTTCTAATATTTCAGCATTAGAAACAATGTTGTAATAAATGTTCTTGTATATATACATCTTTGTGCATCAATGGGTTTACTTTTGTGGGTTAGCTTTGTAAAGTGGAATTGATGGCTTAACCTTTAAGCCTTAAAAGGTAGGTGTTAAATTGTACCCCAGAAAGTTTGTACCAATTTACACTACCATAAACAGCATATGAAAATATCTATCTCCCTGTATCTGTGCCAGCATTGTTTTGTATATTATCGATCTTTTTAAATTTTGCAACTTACTAGATTAAAAATAAAACTCACTTTAATCTGAGTTTTCTTGATTACTAATGAGGTTGACCTTCTTTTTATAAGTTTATCAATTATTTATATTTGTTTTTCAGTTACTTGCCTGTTTGGAGGTTTTTCCATTTTCCCTACTGGGTGGTTTTCTGTTTCTTATTAATTTGTAAAATCTCTTAAAATACTATGATTATGAATGCTGTTCAGTATGTTTCTCCCAGCTTGTTGTTTTTCTTTCAAAACATCGTTTTTTGTTTTTTTTTTTTGCTGAGGAAAAGTTTTTAATATTTATGAAATCAATCTTTTCCTTTATGGCTTTTGGGACTTGCGTCTTGCTAAAGAAGGAAAATTCCCCACACGCCTATCCTAAAATTATAAAAGCGTTCCCTTATTAAAATTTTTTAAAAATTATTTTTAAAAGTACTAAGTGCTGCTAAGGAGCCCTGATGGAGCAGTGATTAAAGCGATGGACTGCTAACTGAAAGGTAGGCTGTTTGAAACCACCAGCGGCTTTGGGGGAGAAAGATGTGGCAGTCTGCTTCCACAGAGATTTATAGCTTCAGAAACCCTGTCGGGTCGCTATGAGTCGGAATCGACCCCATGGCAGTGGATTTTGGCGTTAAGTGCTCTTTAATTTTTATGGAGTGTATTATTCTGAATATCTGTGAAAAAGGGGCCTACCTTAATATTATTCCAAATATTTAGACAGTTGTTCCAAATCATATATTAGCTAGACCAAAAAAAAACAAACCCAGTGCTATTGAGTCGATTCTGACTCATAGCAACCCTATAGGACAGAGTAGAACTGCCCCATAAAGTTTCCAAGGAGCGCCTGGCGGATTTGAACTGCCAACCCTTTGGTAAGCAGCCATAGCACTTAACCACTATGCAGCCAAGGTTTCCATATATTAGCTAGTTCATTTTCATTCCAATGTTTTCAAATGCCATTATTATGAACTATAAACATTCATGTATACTTGATTCTATTTTTAGGCTTTTTCATTGGATATTTGCTTATTTCTGTATTAATACCACATTATAACATTATAATCTATCCTCATATCTGGTATAGAAAGTTCTTCCTATCCTTTTTTTTCCCCCCAAAAATTGCAGGGCTAAATCTTGAGCTTTTCCCCCCCCTTCGATAATAACATTAGAATAAGCTTTTAAAAAAAAAGGTTCTATAAATAATAATCTTGGGGTTTTGATTGGGATTGAATTTAAAGATTAAATGCAGGAGAATTGGCATTTTTATAATATTGAATCTTTTCATTCTGGAGCATGATGTGTTTTTTCATTTATTTAAGTCCATTATTTAGGCCTTCTTTTAGGATTTTCAATATATTTATGTAGTTTTCTTCATGCATATCTTAAAATTTCTTACAGGGTGATTTCCTTGATATTTTATTTATGGTTTCTATTCTGAGTAGGATTTTTTAAAATTCGGTTTTCTATTATGGTTTATTATTGGTGAGAGAAAAGTTATTGTTTTGATTTTTTGGTTGACATGTTAAGTCTCTCGTTTTCCTTTAATCATGGAAGATTTAAAACATATAGAAAGTAAACAGAATAGTCATGAACTTCCGTGTATCCATCACCAAGCTTCACCACTTACCAACATTCTGCCATCCATTCCCCATTCCAAACCTGATTGCTATTTTTTTTTTTTTTTAGTTTTTTTTTCCTTTTAGATTTTTTTTAAATTAAACTTTTTGTTTTGAGGTAATTGTAGATTCACATTGAGTTGTGAGAAAAAATACAGAGGGGTCCCATGTGCCCTGTATCCACTTTCCTCAAATAGTAATATCTTGCAAAACTGTAGCAACCAGTATATTGACATTGGAAACCCTGGTGACATAGTGGTTAAAAGCTACAACTGCTAACCAAAAGGTCAGCAGTTTGAATCCACCGGGCACTCCTTGGAAACCCTGTGGGGCAGTTCTGCTCTGTCCTTTAGGGTCACAATGAGCCAGAATTGACTCAAAGGCAATGAGGTTTTTTTTTGGTTTTTATATTGACATCGACACAGTCAGGATACAAAACATTTCCATCACCACAAGAATTCCTCTCTTTGTTCTTTTATGGCCACAGGTACTTCCTACGGCAGTGGGTTTTTTTTTTTTTTTTTACTTCCGTCCTAGCCCACACTTGTCCCTGACAGTCGCTAATCTGAAGAATAGAGATTCTTGTCATTTTGAGAATGTCATATAAATGGAACCATATACATGGAATTATACTAGTATGTAACCTTTTTGGGATTGGCTTTTTTCACTTGGCATAATCCTGTGGAGATTCACCCAGGTTATTGCATATGTCAATAGTTTGTTCCTTGTTATTGCTGAGTAGTAATATTCCATGATATGGATGTAACACAGTTTCTTTAACAATTCATCCATTAAAAGAAACCTGTGTTCTCTCCAGTTTTTTTTTTTTTTTTGCTGTTATGAATAAAGTTGCTATAAACAGTTGTATACAGTTTTTTGTGTGGACATGAGTTTTCCTTCTTCTGGGATAAATATCAAAGAGTACAATTTTATGCATGACAGCTGTATGTGTAGTTTTTAAAAAATCCTGCCAGAAGGTTTTCCAAATTGGCTGTACCATTTTACATTTCCACCAGCAATGTACGATTGGCTCAGTTTTTCTGCATCTTTGCCAGCATTTGATATTGTCACAATTTTTTATTTTAGCTATTTTAATAGGTATATAATGTTATCTCATTATGGTCTTAATTTTCATTTTCCTAATGGCTAATGGGCTAATGATGTTGAGCATCATTTCATGTGCTTATTTGCCATCTGTATATTCTCTTCTGTGAAATACCTCTTCATGTTCTCTGTTCATTTTCTAATAGAATTTTTTTTTTTTTTTTAACTGTTGAGTTTTAGATTTCTTTGTACATTCCAGATAGTAGTCCTTTGTTGGATATGTGGTTTACAAATATTTTCTCCCAATCTTTGTCTTTTCATCCTTTTCACACAGCAAAAAAATTTCATTTTAATGAAGTCCAATTTACTAACTTTTTCTTTTATGGATTGTAGTTTTGATGTAAAGTCTAAGAAATCTTTGCGTAGCCCTAGATCCTGAAGATTTTCATCCTTTTTTTTTTTTTTTTTTTAAGCCTTATGGCTTTACATTTTATATTTAAATCTACGATCCATTTTGAGTTAAGTTTTGTATCAGGTGTGAGGCTTAGGTGACCTGTACATCCCTCTTACCCTCTGGCCCAAGAAGACCCAGAAGACATTTCCCTAAAGCATAAAGAAATATGTTAGTGAGGGAGACACTGGGAATCCTTGACAAGGTCTGTTCAATCTGTCCTCTGTAGCCCAGGGACAACAGTGAAAGATATTGGCTTTGAGATAACCCAACAACCAGTGCTGTCGAGTCAATTCTGAGAGATAGACATCACCTTGTATTCACCTGTTAATCATCTCTCTGCCTCTTTTTCTCTTATAAACAGACACGTATAGTCTTACTTTTCAGGAGCCAAAGAAGTTGTTAAAGGAAGTGAGAAGTGTAGGCATTCCAGATCTCTGTTACTTTTGACAGTGGTTCCTGTGTTACTCCGGCAGGCCACTTTAGGGAGAGGTGGGAACTCCAGAGATTGCTGAGGATACTATAAGATCAGAGTCCAGGTATTCTCAACCCCCAATTCCTATTTTCAGAAAATAAAAACCAGAAATAGGGGCAATTACGTAAGAAACTAAGACAGTGTGTTATCAGTTAGGACTGTGAGCCATTTTTCTAGTTCTCTGGGACACAACTCCACCAGTGATGTGCATTTTTAAGTTTCAAATTAAGTCACCAGAATTGAGATATAGAAAGCAGTTAATTTTATCACTCTGAAAAGAAACTACACTGAATACTTTTGGAAAGCTGAACCATTTCATGGATAATTTTATTAGAATGATATTTTGTGTTTTTTGGAATTATTGAAACATTGTCAATTTACTGAAATACCTTACCTTATTACTGACATAGTAATTTGTTTTCTAGACTGAAAATAAGCTAAAATAACTTGCTTCTAAAAGGAAAAGAAAACTAGAGATAGTCTGAAGGAGAGTGTATCTTGTAACAGATCCATATATATGTAATTAAAAAAAATTAAATCAAATGCCAACCTTTTCTTGGACATAAATGCACCAAGCCTTGGTTAACACATCTAGCTCTTGACTGGTTAAATAGGTGACCAAATGCTGACCTGTAGTCACCTGTGAGAATCTGAATGCTGATACTGGGGCTTTGCCTGTGCATTGGAACCCTGCAAATCACCACTAGCTACCTCATCTCTACAGCTGGACAGGGTCCTGGTCAGACCTTATAACTCCTCTCTAGGGGGAGAAAGTATCTGCCACAGTGTCCCAACTCATGGCATGCTTGCTAAGGGTATGGAGTCATAAACTGAAATCAGATAATTTTCTTTTTTTTTTTTTTTCATTATAGGTTATTCATTTGATCCTTCCACTTTTCTCATTTTTGTGTGGGGCCAGGCCAGCAGCGTCGAGTACAAATGGATTATATGGAGTTGGAGTTGCTGAAATGCTTTCACTTATTCTCTCAAATCTGCTCTCAAACTGTCAATTTCCCAGCATCAGCTGATGGATCTTAGAGGGTGTCTGTATTCCACCAGGACTTTTAGTACTACCCCGCCCCCCTCAAAAGGTGTGGAAAGATTTCCCCAGGGAGTGGATAAAGTTAGGGGGTTTGCTACTGTGATTTGTCATCCTCCTTCCCACTTTGGTTTTGGTTGGGATACTATTGATGTTCACTCTCTCTCCCACCCCTTCATCTCCTTCTTACCCAAGAAAGTAGAAACCAACCATAACAAACATGGGGTAAATACAGCAGTGATTCTCCAAATTTTTGACCTTAGAATCCCATTCCACTCTTGAAAATTATTTAGGATCCCAAAGATCTTTTGTTCATGGGGGTTATATGTAGTAATATTTCCTGTATTAGAAATTAAAGTTAGAGAAATTAAATATATTTATTTTAAATGAACAATAGCAAGCCCATTGTATGTTAATGATAAATATTTTTACAAAAAATTACTACATTTTCCAAAACCCCAAAATTAGAAGAATAGCATTGATTTAAATTTTTACAAATCTCTTTAATGACTGACTTAATAGAAGATGTTGAATTCTCACATCTGCATCTGCAGTCAATCTATTGTGATATTGTTTCGGTTGATGTATATGAAGGAAATCTAGTATCACAGATACATAATTGGAAAATGGAGAAGTATCTTAATGACTCTTTCATATAAATGGGAATAACTTCCTTTGATACTACACCAAAACTTGACAAGTAGAAGTTTCTTCAAGAATGGTTCCAACGTGGAATCTGAAAACATGTCAATGTATGTTTTGTATTCTATTTCATTAAAATCTAGTGGTCTCACTGCTGGTGGGAATGTAAAATGGTACAACCACTATGGAAATTGGTTTGGCGCATCCTTAAAAAGCTAGAAATAGAACTACCTTATGATCAGCAATCCCACTCCTTGGAATATATCCTGGAGAAATAAGAGCCTTTACATGAACCAATATATGCACACCCATGTTCATTGCAGCACTGTTTACAATAGCAAAAAGGTGGAAGCAACCAAGGTGCCCATCAATGGATGAATGGATAAATAAATTATGGTATATTCACACAATGGAATACTACACATCGATAAAGAACAGTGATGAATCTGTGAAACATTTCATAACATGGAGGAATCTGGAAGGCATTATGCTGAATGAAATTAGCCAGTTGCAAAAGGACAAATATTGTGTAAGGCCTCTATTATAATAAATGGAGAAATAGTTTAAACAGAGAAGAAAATATTCTTTGATGGTTACGAGAGCGGGGAGGGAGGGAGGGAGGAAGAGGGGTATTCACTAATTAGATGTAGATAAGAAATATTTTAGGTGAAGGGAAAGACAAACAATACAGGAGAGGTCAGCACAACTGGACTAAACCAAAAGCAAAGAAGTTTCTGGAATAAGCTGAATGCTTTGAAGGCCAGTGTAGCACGGGCAGGGGTTTGGGGACCATGGTTTCAGGGGACATGTAAGTCAATTGACATAATAAAATCTATTAAGAAAACATTCTGCATCTCACTTTGGAGAGTGGCGTCTGGGGTCTTAAACGCTAGCAAGAGGCCATCTAGGATGCATCAACTGGTCTCAGCCTACCTGGAGCAAAGGAGAATGAAGAACACCAAGAGACAGAACGGGCGACATAAATTAGAGACTACATCAGCCTGAAACCAGAAGAACTAGATGGTGCCTGGCTACAATCTATGACTGCCCTGACAGGGAACACAACAGAGAACCACTGAGGGAGCAGACCCCAAATTCTCATAAAAAGTCCAGACTTAATGGTCTGGCTGAGACTAGAAGCACCCCAGTGGTCATGGTCCCCAGACCTTCTGTTAGCCCAAGACAGGAACCATTCCCAAAGCCAACTCTTCAGACAGGGATTGGACTGGACAACGGTATAGAAAATGATACTGGTGAAGAATGAGCTTCTTGGATTAAGTAGACACATGAGACTATGTTAACATCTCCTACATAGATAGGAGATAAGAGGGCAGAGGGGGTCAGAAGCTGGCTGAATGGACACTAAAATAGAGAGTGGAGGGAAGGAGTGTGCTATCTCATTAGGGGGAGAGCAATTAGGAGTATATATAAATTTTTGTATGAGAGAGCTACTTGATTTGTAAACTTTCACTTAAAGCACAATAAAAAAAAATCATATGAGACCAATTAAAAAAAAATCTAGTGGTCTATTTTGCACCTTGAAATTTTTTATTACCCATGCATGATTTTGTAACATCATTCATTGATCATTTGGAAGATATTGGTTCACTGAATTATGTAGATCTTCCAAATGTTGTATTTCATTATATAACATCAAAAAATCACAATCATTAATATCACACAAAAAGTCTAAGTACTGGGAAATGTCAAATAAAAAACAAATGTGAACTTAGCAAGGAGAGACTTTATTTAAAAGGATTATTGCAAGGTTGGGGGTCAGGGGCTATTGCAAGAGGAGGAAGGAGACTATTGCAACGGAGAACACTGACTATAAGATGAGCAAACTTCTCAAGACCTGGGCAAAAAGGGGTTTCAGGTCTTGAAACTTTTCCGCCTTTGGCAGGGTGCAATCTTGTCACTTTTCTATTGCTTGTCTTAGTGAAAAACATTTGCATTTTTCTTCTCCAACAGGTTTCTGCCATACACAGGTTCCAGCTTTCAAAGGTTTTGCTGAATAAGATGAGAAAAACAAGGCTAGAAAGAGCCAGGTGAGGGGAAGTGAGGTGAGAGAGTGGCATGATCAGGTGATAGACCAGAGACTATTTTAACTCTGAGGACAGCCTATTTTCAGGAGGGACTCTTAATGAAGAACTGTATGCTGACTCAGGCTGAGGGTGGGCAAAAGTTCAAGGACCTGGGGGAGGGAGAAAAGCTTAACCAAAGATTGGTGAACAACCATTTTGTTCCAATTGATCAGTGGGGACAAGCAGTTCAGCTAATCATTTATGAGGAAAAAAATATAGGAATTTGGAGATCTGTGTCTGGCCTTGTATATAAACAAGGTAGCATCATGGGTCTTTTCTAAGTCACGTGCTGGAGGCCCCGGAGGGTGATTTTGTGCAGCGACGAAAAAGGATGGGGTTGGGGGGAGGGAGCTACTAAACCTCCGCTGTTTTCTAGGATCTTCCAGGCTCAGGTAGAATTCAACATTGTCAATGTCAAGCTTATGGAGGCAGGTACAAGTTTTACAAAATTCTAATTTTCTCCTGAAAGCTAAAATTTCATCATTGGCAACAAGTACTGCCAGTTTTTTTTTTTTTTTGAAGTAACAGGTACACTTCATTCATTGAGAAAACCCAGATACCCAAGTCTGAATTACCAGCCTTTTGTCGTTTCAAGGAAAATGGTATTCCATGAAAAAAGCAGTTGGTTCAGCTTTCAACTCAAACAATTGTAGAAGTACTTTTTCTAGAGACAGCCATTATATTTTGGTATTTAGTAGAAGTGCTTTATACATACTTCCTGTTTCATCATGCAGAATATTACAAAGTCTCAAAGGTTGAGATTTTAATAAGATTAATAAATTTTACTCCTCTATCAGGAGCAAGATTTTTATGCGAAACTGGCTTTTTTTTTTTTTTGGTCTCCTGTGATTGGCTGGTGGTGAAGAATGCAATGACTACTAGCACCAATTTGGTACCTAAGGCACCAGCATTTTTACGTATAATCACTTTGGTACCAGCAGCAGTACAAATGTCAACACAGTGAAAAAGGCAAATAACATCCTAGTATTATTTTGAAAATAGTTTTTTTTTTAATAATTTTTATTGAGTTTTAAGTGAACGTTTACAAATCAAGTCAGTCTGTCACATATAAGCTTATATACATCTTACTCCATACTCCCACTTACTCTCCCCATAATGAGTCAGCCCTTCCAGTCTCTCCTTTCGTGACCCTTTTGCCAGTTTCTAACCCTCTCTACCCTCCCATCTCCCCTCCAGACAGGAGATGCCAATACAGTCTCAAGTGTTCACCTGATACAAGTAGCTCACTCTTCATCAGCATCTCTCTCCTACCCATTGTCCAGTCCCTTCCATGTCTGATGAATTGTCTTCGGGAATGGTTCCTGTCTTGGGCCAACAGAAGGTTTGGGGACCATGACCACCAGGATTCCTCTAGTCTCAGTCAGACCATTAAGTCTGGTCTTTTTATGAGAATTTGGGGTCTGCATCCCACTGATGTCCTGCTCCTTCAGGGGTTCTCTGTTGTGCTTCCTGTCAGGGCAGTCATCGGTTGTGGCCAGGCACCATCTAGTTCTTCTGGTCTCAGGATGATGTAAGTCTCTGGTTCATGTGGCCCTTTCTGTCTCTTGGGTTCATAGTTATCATGTGACCTCGGTGTTCTTCATTCTCCTTTGATCCAGGGGGGTTGAGACCAATTGATGCATCTTAGATGGCCGTTTGTTAGCGTTTAAGACCCCAGACGCCACATTTCAAAGTAGGATGCAGAATGTTTTCATAATAGAATTATTTTGCCAATTGACTTAGAAGTCCCCTTAAGCCATAGTCCCTGAAAATAGTTTTGATCACACATTAAGAATATACATGTTCAGCCTATGAGACAGCGATACAATTCTAAAATTTAGGAGTTTTAATGTAATTCTCTCAATCTTTCTCTAGCCTACCCTGCTTTATGTCCTTGCTGTTGTTAAGTGAAATCAAAATGAAGTCATGTAGTTGACAAAATGGCATCGGTAGTTGTGATGAATTGAATTGTGTCCCCCCAAAAATGTGTGTCAACTTGGCTAGTCTATGATTCCCAGTATTGTGTGACTGTCCACTATTTTGTCATCTGATATGATTTTCCTAGGTGTTGTAAACCGTACCTACCTCTATGATGTTAATGAGGTGGGATTAGAGGCAGTTATGTTAATGAGGCAGGACTTAATCTGTAAGATTATGTTGTGTCTTAAGTCAATCTCTTTTGAGATATAGAAGAGACAAGCAAAGAGACATGGGGACCTCACACCACTACCAAAACAGTGCCAGGAGCAGAGCACGTCCTTTGGACCTGGGGTTCCAGCACAGAGAAACTCTTAGACCAGGGGACGATTGATGACAAGGATCTTTCCTCAGAACTGACAGAAAGGGAAAGAGTCTCCTAGAGTTGGCACCCTGAATTTGGACTTCTAGCCTCCTAAACTGGGAAAGAATAAATTTCTCTTTGTTAAAATCATCCACTTGTGGTATTTCTGTTATAGCAGCACTAGATAACTAAGACAGTGGTCGAATGGACAACACTCCCAAGATATGTCTTTATTAAAACTTAAGCTTAGCTTTCCTGTAAATCAGGCCACCTTCGTTGACCAATGAGATTTTCCTTGTTGGTCAATGAAATCCTGACAGTGTTTCAATAGTAAATTGTGTAAGTCAATCAGAAATAAGCTTCTTTTGCTTTCTTGTTTTATCAGTATAAGCTAATCATTGCTGATATCTGGTGGATACCTTTCCACACGTGGTTTGGTGCTATCCAATTCACACATCTGGCTGAATACACCCCATTTAAAAAAAAATGGATTAATTTTATTATTGACTGTTTCTTTTGACTCTGTTCTGAGCCTGTTTTTTTTTAATGGGGCTTTTTTGGGGAAACCTATCCACTTACTTCTCAGGCCCCCTCCTCTTTTGCCTATATTAAATACTCAATCCTGGCACTAATTGCCTTTTTATCAATTTGATCAGTAAGTCAAATATTTATATTTAGGCATACATTTTAAAATAGAAATTAAGAGTTATATTTATGTTTTTTATCTTCCAGAAGTTCATCAACATTTCTTTTGTGGGGATAGCATTTTTTTCTGGTTTTTCTAGTATTGCTATTTGTTTTTTCTTTTTTATATGTTTGTTATTTTAATGAAACTTTTGGAAGGAGAAGTGGAAAAAACTTAGATTTGATTTATCACTTTTCTGAGGCATGAGGTATTTTCTGAAGTATTTTGTTTTGTATTTGGAAATAATGGGAAATTGGACTTTCCACTAATTTAGGCAAATTTTCCCCCAACTAGGTTGGTTGGAACAGTAAGGTTTTGAGTACTTTATGACTTGGAGATGCAGTCTTCACCTCATTATCAAACTTTGGCTGTACTGCTTTCCTCTAGAGTTCATTTCAAGGGCGGGGGGGTTATACAAGCCAGAGATGTCATAGTGTATCAGCCATTCCAATTGGCTAGATCCCAGAGCAATGCTCTGTTCTTACTCCAAACAATTCTCCATTGATTTTGGCAACAGGGATTCTGTCTGGTTCTTAAGGTCTTGTTTAAAAATGTCTATCCTTCTCAGAATGCTTTCATGACTTCATACTTTCTGGCATGAAATTAAGATAAAAATATCTTCCTTTTCACCAAGTTCTAAATCAAATAAATATGATGGAAATCTTCATGGGAGAGATATTGGAAGGGGGTTGTAGCATGAGAGGATGCTATACATCATCAATTGACTGAATAATGCAGAATTCAGGATAACGTCATCATTTACAATCAGTTTTTTCGTGTGAAAATATTAACAGCATATTAAGTCTTTAAGGCAGAGAAGTTTAGAGTGCATTGTACTGGATATTTTTTACCTTAGCAGAAATAAAATTCACTAAGTTTCCTTCTGAGGGCTGAAATTTTCTACAATAAGCCTAAAATTCAGATGTCAGAAGAAATTCTTTTAGGAAGATTTTCAGAAAAGGTATATTATTTCAGTTCCTGATGATAGTGTTATATCCACTTTTGGTATTTTGATAGATCATACATTTTTAAAAAGTTCACATTCTGTATTTGAAAAGAAATCACTATAAAGCCAAAAGTTTATCTTGAACCGGTAATGGTGCTCAGCAAAGAATAAATTAGTGAATGAATCCTTGATGACTAAATCTGGGCTAAAAGGCTTTGAAAAATTTAACATTTCTATATGGCTTTTGGAGCTCTGGTGGCACAGTGGTTAAGAGCTCCGCTGCTAACCAAAAGGTCGGCAGTTTGAGTCCACCAGCCGCTCCTTGGAAACCCTATGGAGCAGTTCTACTCTGTACTGTAGGGTTGCTATGAGTCGGAATTGACTCTACAGCAACCGGTTATGTTTTTTTCTTTTAATGGCTTTTAAGGAGCCTTGTAGGTGCAGTGGTTAAGTGCTTGCCTGATAATCGAAAGGTCCGCAGTTCAAACCCACCAGCCGCTCCTCAGGAGAATGATGTGGCAGCCTGCTTCCATTAAGATTACACCCTTGGAAACGCTATGGGGCAGTTCTACTCCGTCCTGTAGGGTCGCTGTTAGTTAAAACCGACTTAACAGCAACAGGTTTGGTTTGGTTTATACGGCTTTTGAGAGTTATAAACATAGCAAGAAGGTGAGTCTTATTTATTTGTTATACTACCAACATGCTTAATAAGAAGATGTTATTGTTTAATACCCATAACAGTAACAATAGCACTGTTTTTCAAAACTCTTCCTCAAGAGGGCTTCAAAAGAGTAGATGATTGTTCAGCAAATATTCCTTCCCTCCCCTACAACTCCTGTGGGAGAGGTAAGTATCCTTCCCATGGTCAGTGATGCTGGACTTAGCTGTGTGATTTGCCTTGACAAATGGAATGTGGGCACAAATGATAGCATACAAGTTCTGAGCCTAGGCCTTAAGAGGAATTGTGTGCATCCCTTTGCTGCCCTGGGAGCTTTTGTCTTCTGCCATGAGAAGAAAATGCCCCATTGTAGCTGTTGCTCCTTCGGTCTGGTTACCCCAGCTTCCCTATAGATCTGCAGCCTGAAGCAGGACCGGCCTAGCCAATCTGAAGACCTGTGAACATGAGAATAAATGCTTATTATTGCGTGACACTGAGCTAAATTTTTTTTTTAGTGCAGCAAAAGCTGACTTGTACAGTGTCTCAGCATTTCCTAGACATCATGCAATTATTTCTTTTGGGATATTAAGATAGTAGGTATTATAATTACTGGATTGCTGAGTAAAGCGTAATCTGTAAAAATTTTTAAAAATTACTTTTTTTCTGTGACCCAGTTGTTGTTTAAGAGCGTGTGATTTAATTTCCACATATTTTTGAATTTTCCAGATTTTCCTTCTGTTACTGTTTTCCGGTTTCATTCCTTTGTGGCTGGAGAAGATACTTTGTATGATTTCAATCTTTTCAGATTTATTGAGACTTGTTTTGTGATCTAACATATGGTTTATCCTGGAGAATCTTCCATGTGCTGTTCAGAAGAATGCGTATTCTGCTGTTGTTAGGTGGATGTTTTGTATATGTCTGTTAGGTCAAGTTGGTTTATAGTGTTAAGTCCTCTATTTCTTTGTTGATCTTCTATCTAGTTGTTCTATTTATTATTGAAAGTGGGGATTGATGTCTGAAATTGCCTACTTCTCCCTTCTATTCTGTCAGTTTTTGTTTCATGTATTTTAAGACTTTGTTGTTAGGTGTGTATACATTTACAATTGTTATATCTTCTTGATGGGCTAATATTTTTATCAATACATGTTGTCCTTTGTCTCTTGTAACAATTTTGACTCAAAATATATTTTGCTTGATATTAGTGTAGCCACTTTAGCACTCTTTTGGTTACTGTTTGCATAGAATCTTTTTTCCATCCTTTCACTTTTGATCTATATGTGTCTTCAGATTTAAATTGTGTCTCTTTTAAACAATCTATAGTTAAATCATACTTTTTAATCTATTCTGCCAATCTCTACGTTTTAATTGGAGAGTTTAACCTATTTACATTCAATATAATTATTATAAGGAAAGGCTTACTTCTGCCATTTTTCTATTTGTTTTCTATATGTCTTATATCTTTTTTATTCCTCAATTCCTCTATTACTTCCTTATTTGTGTTTAATGGATTTCTTCTTTTTTTTTTTTTTTTTTTTACTATTTTGATTCCCTTCTTATTTATTTATTGTATATTTTTACAAGTTATTTTTTTAGTGGTTACCCTGGGGTACAATTAACATCTTAATTTATAACAATCTATTTTGAATTAATACAAACTTAGTTTCAATAGTATACAAAAACTTTGCTCCTATATATCTTCCTTTTATGTTGTTATTGTCACAAATTACATCTTTATAAATTGTGTGCCAGTTAATGTAGATTTATAATTGTTGTTTCATGCATTTATCTTTTAAATCATGTGGTGGGGGGGAGAGGAGTTAAAACCAAAAATGTAATAATAATAATGTTACCTTCCTAACTCCAAGCAACTATGATCTCTCACCTAGTTATAGCAATAATATTCTAAGTGGCCTGCCTCCTTCTTCTCTCACTCCCCCACCCCTGGCCATTCTCAAAACAAAGTTATTCTGTTAAAATGTAAGTCAAGTTATATCCTTTCTCCATATTGTGGCTTCCTATCTCAGGAAAAGTAAAAGCCTTATTATGATTCACCCACAAAGCTCCACAATTGATTTTATCCCCTATTATCTTTCTGATTTCATCTCTAACTACTGTTCCCTTCTCCCTCTGCTCTAGACACATTGGCTTCCTCGCTGCTCCTCCTGCAACAGGCTTTTCTTTGTATTTGCTACCCCCGTTGCCTGAAATGCTCTTCCAGATATCAGTATGACACATCTCCTCAGTCACTTAAGTCTTTTTTTTTCTTTTGAATATTTTATTGTGTTTTAGGTGAACATTTACATAACAAATTAAGTTCCCATTCAACAATTTTTATACAAATTGTTCTGTGACATTGGTTACAGTTTTTGCCATGCATCAGCATTTTCATTACCATTTCCATTGTTTGTTCTGTTTCCATTTATTTAGCTTCTTTGCTCCTCCTTGCCTTCTCATCTTTGCTTTTGGGTAGATGTTGACTGTTTGGTCCCATATAGTTGATTGTTTAAGGAAGCACATTCCTCATGGGTGATATTTATTATATCAGGCAATCTGTTATTTGTCAGAAAGGTGACCTCTGACAGTGGCTTCAGTTCCAAGTTACAAGGGTACCTTAGGGTGATAGTCTCGGGGGTTTCTCTAGTCTCTATCAGTCCAGTAAGTCTGGTCTTCTTTAGGAATTTGAGTTTTGTTCTACATTTTTCTCTCGTTCTATCCAGGGCCTTCTAATGTGTCCCTGGTCAGAACTGTAGGTAGTGGAAGCTGGGCACCATCTAGTTCTTCTGGTCTCAGGCTGGATGAAGCCGTGGTTCATGTATGCTATTAGTCCTGTGGATTAATTTCATCTTTGTGTCTTTAGTTTCCTTTATTCTCTTTTGCTCCAGACGGGAAGAGACCAATAGTTGTATGTTAGATGGCCACTCACAAGCTTTTAAGACCCTAGATGCTATTCACCAAACTAGTATATAGAACATTACCGTTATGAACTGTGTTATGCCAACTGACTTGAGTTGTCCCATGAGAGTATGGTCCCAAGCCCTTTAACCCAGTAAACCAATTCCATGAGGTGTTTGGATATGTCCAGAAGGTCTCGGTAACTGTAGCCCCATGTGCTTTATTAGCTATATGAATATATATGCAGCACACCCAAACATATATATACTTATGCCTACAAAGATATCTATATCTGCATGTGCATGTACTCACATATACTTTCCTATACATACAGCATACATATCTATCTATGAAAACTGACACCTATTTTTTAGTTGTTAGTATTGTTGTTGCAAAATTGTATATGTTACAGCATTTACTGTAGTTATCCTTTATTTTTGTGTGCTTCTCAGTGTCTTCATTTCCCTTGATAAAGTTGTGCTGACTTCCCCCTTATTGTGTATTGCCTTTCCCATCACCAAAAATGGCGTCTACTATTGGAGGAAACCCTGGTGGTGTAGTGGTTAAGTGCTACGGCTGCTAACCAAGAGGTTGGCAGTTCACATCCGCCAGGCACTCCTTAGAAACTCTATCGGGCAGTTCTACTGTGTCCTATAGGGTTACTCTGAGTCGGAATCGACTCGACAGCAGTGGGTTTGGTTTTTGGTTTTCTATTATTGGAGCCTTGGTGACGCAGTGGTTAAGAGCTACAGCTGCTAATCAAAAGGTTGGCAGTTCAAATCCACCACCTGCTCCTTGGAAACCCCGTGGAGCAGTTCTACTCTGTCCTATAGGGTCGTTATAGTTGGAATTGACTCGACAGCAATGAGATTGGTTTTTTTTTTTTTTTTTGATTACTATCTAGCAAGTGGAAACCCTGGTGGCCTAGTGGTTAAGAGCTACAGCTGCTAACCAAAAGATCTATAGTTCGAATCCACAAGGCTTTCACTGGAAACCTATGGGGCAGTTCTACTCTGTCCCATGGAGTCACTATGAGTCAGAATCCACTCAACTTCAATGGGTTTTGGTACCTAGCAAGTGATTCCCCTTTCCTCCCTCTCCCATCCCTGGCAACCATCAAAGAATGTTGCTTTCTGTGTGTATACCTATTCCTGACTTTTTATAAGAGTGAGACCATACAATATTTGTCATTTTGTGATTGATTTATCTCACTCAGCATGTCCTCCAGATTCATCCCTGTTGTAAGATGTTTTGCAGACTCACAGTTGCTCCCTTAGGTCTTTTTTTCACCCTATTTAAATTGCAACTTCTTCTTGACATTTCCCATTCCCCTTCCCTCTTTTATTTTTCTCCTCATCACTTATCATTATCTAATATAACTTAAATTTTATTTATATAACTTGCTTATTGACTGTACCCCCCTGTAGAATGTGACCTTCATGAGGATAGGGGTTTGTCAGTTTCGTTCATCATTGTAAGTCTACCTAGAACCATACGGGCATTAGTAGTTGTTGTATAAATACTTTCTGATTAAATACATGCATTCTGTCTTTTCTGTAATGATTTAAAATGCCACGTTTATGAAGTACTAAGTTTTGATGTATACATGAGCTGTTTGGGGATCTCTAATCTATTCTTTTAATCTACCCCACTACGTCTATTCCAACACTACATTTTCTTATTTCTGAAGCTTTAGAGAACTTTCTGATATTTGGGTGTACTAGCTATGAGTTTCCCTTTTCCTCTCCCAATTATGTTTTTCAATCCCCTGGTCACAGATTGTGGATTTCTTCTTTTATGGCTGATCTAATTTATTACATAAATCCTAATTCCACTTTCAGAATATAGCCCTAACTTCAATATTTTAAGAGTCCATTCTTCTGTTTCTATGAAAAGTCTACAGAAGGTGCAAGGCTGGAAAAGTTCAGGTGTTCACTTTACCCTCCTCCCAGGTCTAACGGGTTTTGGGTCAGAGGTCTGCTTGCGCAGAACTACCTGGTTAAGAGAGCCTTTCTGGTTGTGAAGGAGCAGATTTCACATGGCTATTTAACTCACCACTTTTCTGACTAAGTGAAAACCAAAACCAAACCAACTAAACAAACAAAAACATACCTGAAGTTTAGTTCCCTGATAGAAATTGTTTTTAGGGTAAGGGGCTTTTTAAGCTGTTTGTCATTAATACTTTCCCTTCCAAAGGAAATAGCTTATGTAAAGCAAAATTTTTATTCTGTTATACTTGTCAGAATCTTCAGCAAGTTAATAAAAAAATGCACAGAGGGTTTGTTCTCTTCTTGCATTTCTAACTCTTTAATTTGAATTGTTCACTTGTATGTCAGATTATATGAAGGAAAAAAAAAAAAAAAACAATGACTGACAAGTTGATAGTGCAACCGAAGCAAATAAAACATTGGTTTCTAGAATTTGACTTTTAATATTTTCAATAAATGCCATCAGTTGATCATTGATCTTTATAGAATAACCAGTGGAAAACTTTTGAATAAAGGTGATGCTCTGGTTTGTTGATGAATAATGAGGGGACATAGTTTTTCAGTTTGGGTATGTCATTTTTTTCCTCATGGGAGTTTCACTTCCCTGTATATTTCAAAGCTTTTTCTTGTTTTTCTAGTTGGTCTCTCTGACACTTTTATTATTACTTAATCTGGAATAGATTTTAATTTGAAAAATTAGTCCAAAGGTCAAGACCAATCCTATTGTCTTAGTTACCTAGTGGTGCCATAACAAAAAATACCACAAGTGGGTGACTTTAAAAAACAAAAATTAATTTTTTCAAGCTTCTGGAGGCTAAAAGTCCAAATCAGTGTCTTGACTGTGTTGATTCTTTCTGTGGACCTTTCTCCTAGTTTCTGGTGCCTGCCAGAAACCCTTGGCCTTCCTTTGCTTCTAGACAAGTCCTCATATGGTGTCTGTCCTGCCCCTGTGTGTATCTATGCTGCTGTTTTTACAAGACACCATTCAGAAGTGATTAGGTTTAGGACTCATCAACTCTGGTATGGCCTCATTAACAAAAGAAAACCCCTAATTCCAAACAGTGTCATATTTATAGCTACAGGAGTTAAGACTTTCACATTTCTTTTTGGGGGACACAATTCGATCCATAACACCTGTTTTGTTATTATTTTTGTCAGAGTCTCTTGGAAATTATGAAGAAAAGTATGCTTTATTTCTGATACTTGTTCATTTTTCCTGCATAAGTAGATTTTTCATAGCAGGGCAATTTATAAGTTCTAGAATTTTGTTATAGAAGTGGAATGAAATAATAGATCAAAATACTTGGATTTGAATGCAAGCCCCACATATTCCAAATGTTTGGGCGTATCCAATGTTTTTCCTAATTTACGTGTGACTGTGAGATTATGAAAGTATTTCAGAGTTATATAAAAAAAAAAAAGTTATAAAGATCTTAAAAATAAAAATAAAACCAAACCCACTGCTATCAAGTCAATTCTGACTCATAGCGACCCTATAGGACAGAGTAGAACTGCCCCATAGAGTTTCCAAGGAGCACCTGGTAGATATGAGCAGCTGACCTTTTGATTAGCGGCCAGGCTCTTAACAACTACACCACCGGGGTTTCCATAAAGATCTCTAGTGCTCACTTAATTCAGAATCTTCATTTACATTTGGTTCAGATGGGACTGTCTCTACCTAATCCCCCACCTCCAGAGGAGGGCATGTCATAACCCAACCCTGGCCAGTTACAATACTCCATCCCAGCTCCAGTTAGAATGATTGGTTCAGGATGGTCACCTGACCTAAGTTTGGATCATCAGAGTCTTCCCTGGGGCTTTTGGGAAAACTGTTTTTCACACTGGAGGAGTTATAACTTCATTTTAATGCAACTACTACCTGTATGTTCTAGGATCTAGAATCTAGGTCACATTCCTCTGTAATTACCAAATAATATTATTTTGCTTTTATGCACAAATCATTATAGCATAACTTTCACTCTTAATTGTTGGGAAAATGTTCTCCTGGTATTTCTGAGTTTCCAGGGTAATTCCTCATGTTAGTTCTAGAATAAGTCCTTCAGGGTCCCCTGTCCTAGCCTCTTCCCTGCTCTAGTTCAAACCTGTCATTTTACAGATGAGCAAGCTAAAATTCAGAGAGGGAACATGACCTGCCTAGGGAACATGAACATCCCAGCCCCTCACTAAATGCCACAAGGGCTTCCCAGATACTGTGACAACCAAAATACACCCTTACTCATTTCCAAATTCTCCTTGGAAGGGACAATCCAGCCTCCTCCTCCCCCAACTACAACAAGTAATCAAGTAGAAAGGGAGAATAAAAGAAGAAAGGGGTAATTACAGGCAAGAATCCTTTGAGAATATAAGAGGAGAAGGGGATGTAGATAAGGGCAGGGAAGTTTTGTCCATCATAACAGAAAAGAAGCAAGAGTATGTACTGATTGAGTAGATTGATGGTATGTTGGTGGGAAGGTGAGGGAGACATATCTAATTGCTTTTTTTAAAATTGGGTATGAGGGGAGATTGTTTGCTAGGTGTTGGGACAGAGAGATTGGGGTAATAGCTGTGAAGAGGGAAAAGAAGGTAGGAAATAGTCATTTTGGGTGGTAGAAAGTTAACATCCTAAAACCAAACCAAAAACCAAACCCATTGATGTCGAGTTGATTCCGACTCATAGCGACCCTATTGGACAGAGTAGAACTGCCCCATAGGGTTTCCAAGGAGTACCTGGTGGATTCAAACTGCCGAACTTTTGGTAGCAGCCATAGCTCTTAACCACTATGCCACCAGGGTTTCCAAAAATGCTAAAGAAGTGCCAACTTGAAAGGAAATTGAATACCCATTTGAAATTCAGTTTTTGTCCACCATTCAACTCTTAAGTTCTGTGAGCGCAGAAACTGTGTCTGTTGCTGTGCCTGACCACCTAGCTTGTTACCTATTACCCAGAAGTTACTCAGTAAATATTAGTTCGATAATTTCATAATGTTCGGCTCCCTGCTGAAACTGCTAGCTTAGAAGACACCTGCCACCAATCTTACCAGTATCTCATAGGCCATGCCTTCTGAACATTTCTATTTGTTTGTTATTTAAACCATGTTCTGAGACCTCTGCACCTCCTGCAGCTCCTGAGCTGATCTGAGTGGTACATCCTGGGCACCTGAGTGGTACATTCTGGGTACTACCCCATCTGCTCATCAACTTGCTGTTGATGCTTTTCCAGGGTTCCATTGTGGATATACTTGTAGTGGTTCCCTTTTCATTCCCTCCCTTAAACCCACGTATTCTCTGGATGCCCCAGATTTTTGCATTCTTCTGCTCCCTGTACTTACATCAGCATAGGTGCTCTCCCAACAAGGTACCAGCTTGTTTCCTCCTCAAGGATTCCTGATGTTCACAAGACACACTAGCATTTTATAACTTTTCATTTTTTTATTACATGTATTATACATGTGCATTATAGAAAAAAATAAGAAACAAACTAAACAGATATGATAGCACCTTAATGCTGAAACTACCTTTCTCAGACACTGGAAGATTGCGTTATTTGCAGTTATTCACACCTCCCCTCCCAGTGAGATGATTGATTATATATCGCCTCCCCATTGACTTGGGGTTTGGCCATAAAACTTACTTAATGTAAACAGATATAACACATAAACTTAATACTAGTTGCTGTGGAATCAATTCTGACTCATGGTGACCTCATGTGTGTCAGCGTACAACTGTGCTCCATAGGGTTTTCAATGGCTGATTTTTCAGAAGCAGATGCAGGCCTTTCTTCCAAGGTGCCTTGGGGTGGACTTGAACCTCCAATCTTTGGGTTAGCAGACAAGCATACTAACCATTTGCACTACCCAGAGGTTGTTGTTATGCGCCTGTAGTGCAGTAGTGTCAGACCGCTTCTAAATCCATGAGGAGAGATGAGAATCAAGATCAGCACATAGCTGGTTCCTATAAGGTAGAGATCAGGCATATCTCCACTCTCCAACTTTTCCACCATTTCTGACACCAGCCACACCTCCTGCAGCACTCTCTACTTCTGTGGTTGGTACGATAATTTGTTGCAATGGCCAAACAGAACTCACAATTACATTGTTCATTAAGGAAGTAACAGGCTACAACTCGGGATCAGGATCAACTCAGAAGTAACAAGATACAACTCAGGAAGACAGGATACAGTTCTTCAATCAGGACAGCATCCAACCAAGACAGCTGTCAGCTTCTTCTTGGCTATGCCCACAGGCAGGCGACTCTTTTCTTGGCTGTGTCTGCCACTAGGTCTTTCTCTGGGCCAGTGCCCTGCTCAAGCAAGTGTTACAGCTTTTAAGCTCTGCCATCAAGTGCCTGGAGGCACCCTATTTTGCCAGCAAGACCAAAGGTCCTCAGCTCTCTCTTGCTCCATGGGTCAGTATGCCTACCGTAGCCACCTCGTGCCAGTTTCCTAGTTCCCACTGCTCGTACTGCTGCTGCTGTTTCTCTGCCACTGGGCTCTGCTGTGGTTGTCACCATTTCTCACCATCTCACACCATCTTCAGTGTTACAACTCTCTCTAGCCTATGTCTAGGAGGTTCTCAGCACATGCCTAAAATACATGTTCCTCTCCAGGCTCTTGTTGATGGTAATGAGGTTCCCCCTCAACATCTGTGGACTTGATTCTCATCTAAGGCTACTCCTTGTCAATTTCAAGTCATGGTCCTCCCATCAGAACCACTAACTGACCAATCCCTTTGATAGGCCACCGTCACTTAATTTACATATCAATTGACTAATTCCCACAAGGTCACTTAATCCTATTGAGTGGTTTTACACACCCTATTTGCATAGTAGGCTGACCAGTCCCTGCAAGACGGGTGAAATAGACCAATCACAGAGGAGGCTGTGGCCCAACCAATTGTTCTTGGCAGAATTATAAACCCAAAGCCAGAAAGGCCATACATAAGAGAAACTCATTGCATTGTAGTGGTATTGAGTTGATGTTGACTCATAGCAACCCCATGTGATAGAGTAGAACTACTCCCTAGAGTTTTCTTGGCAGTAATCTTTATGGAAGCAGATCACCAGGTCTTTCTCTTGCAGAGCTGCTAGGTGGTTTCGAACCAACAACATTTTGATTAGCAGCCAAGTGCTTAACTGTCTGTGCCACCTTAGTTAGGGCTTAACCACATTAAAAAAAAATTCCACACTAAGCTATCGGGGTTTTATAGAGCATCAGGCCAATGTGCTTCTAAGCATTTACAGCTCTGTGATGAGGTTGCTATTGTCCCATTTTATGTTTATTCTTCAACTGATGTCCTTTTTTTGCAGTAGTTATAATTTTGGCCTTGTCATTCCTGCCACTAGGTAGATTCCAAATTGTCCATTCTTGGCAATGTTTAATGTCTTGTGCCATGTCCTGCTGTCAAGGGCAGCTCATTTGAGCTGTCAAGAGAGCCTGCTTTATTGCTCAGCCCACAAAGGCCTAAGCTGCTTTATATTTCAAAGTGAATCAATGATAGAAATTTCAATTTGTTTCAGAAAAAAGTTGTCAACAGACCCAGAGCTCAGAAAATGAGTAGCCTGTTTTTTTGGAGACTTTGGTTTGAGTGTACACAGACTAAGGCACCTAAAATGCTGTTTCAGCATACATTTAATCTTTAGGACTAAAACTAAGGCTAAATTAACACCTACAAACTAGCCCTTTGAAACTCATCTTTATTCATGTTAGAAGAAACTGCTTCTGAAGAACGTTTGGGTAGCCTAATACGGAAGGGCATGTTGGAAACCCTGGTGACGTAGTGGTTAAGTGCTATGGCTGCTAACCAGGCACTCCTTGGAAGCTCTATGGGGGCAGTTCTACTTTGTCATATAGGGTTGCTGTGAGTTGGAATCTACTCAATGGCAATGGTTTTTTTTCTTTTTTTATGTTAGCTGTATCAGTCAGGATCCTGGAAATAGATGACTCTCAAATTGGCTTATCAAACAACACTTTCTCAAATGGGAGTTTAATAAAGGAACTATTTATAGAGGTGTGGACAGAGTGTAGAAAAACTGTAAGGAATAGTGCACTTCCTGGGACTACTTATGGTGGGGCAGTGATACAAGTCCTAGGTTGTGAGGCAAGACTAGGGGAACTGTTACTAGAACTCAGAGAAAGATGTTGCAGAGAGCTGCAGGCCAGAATCCGTGACTCTTGGCCAAGGGGCATAGCCAATCCATGGAGATCTGTGGAATGGGAGCTGGAGGAAATGAATATCCTGACCTCATTCTTCTTCAAACCTCCACTGGTCTGTGGAAGTATCCACTTCCTGTATCCAAAGGAGGGCATCGCACAAAGCAGCCTATTGATGCATCCGCTCATTCGAGCCTCCCAGGAAGAAAGATGAGAGTGGATATGGACATCAAGCTGAAGATGTTCAGCACATGAGCCAATTCAGGCCAGTTGGGAGTCAGTCCTGAGTTTCAGTAGGTGAGTCCTCTATTTACAGGGATCCCTCTCTTTGGAATGTGTGTGCACCTAAAACAAAGTCGCCTTTTATGATTATGCTTTTCACTAGCAAGAAAGACAAAAGAAAGAAGGGAAATGGTTTGTGGGCTGAGAGCTAGGAATGCTGAGTCCTCTTAATAGGAGTCCTGAATATTGACCTTCTTGTAGGCCTTCATCTCCAGCATTCCCTCCCTCCACACAAGGCCCAGGCTGGAAATCCCTATCTGTACATATAGTACTCAGGGGAGGGGCACAATGCGGCAGAGCAGAAAGAGCATCAACTTGGACCCAGACTTGGATTCAGTCCATATTCTTCCATTTATTAGCTATGTGGTTTTGGCTTAATCTCTCTGAGTTCTGTTTCCTCCTTTGTAAAATGGGGATAATAATAATAATTTCCTCAGAGCATGGTTGTGAGGCTTAAATGAGATTGAATAAACAAAGCTTCTAATATACTTTTAGTTCCTTTCTGTTTCTCCTTCCTGCTTCTGCTAGTAGTGTTTAGTTCTGCAAATGGAATTCTCCACTAACTCAGCAGGGATACATGAGATGATGGAAGCTTTAAATAGCCCTTATAGCTTTAAATAGCCTCAGTTTGCCTCTTTGACCCAGTAATCCCATCTCTGAGAATTAGCCTAAGAAATAACGTAAAAGAAACAAAAAGTTTCTTGTGCTAAGATGTCTGCTACGGCTTTATGGTAGTAAAAAAACCACCAATATCCAATAATGAAGTCAGTCCAACTATGGTAATTCAATTAAATGGGTCATTATTTCATGCAGTCCTTAAAGTGATAATTTCGAAGACGATATAGCGACATGGAAACAGTGCACTACTTTAGTAAAAAGGTGCGTACAGAACCGTGTTGACACTATGATTCACTATGACTCGGGCTTGTGTCCACGTGAGGAGCACCTTTGGGAGTTTCCGTCCCCTGGGATGCTTCACTTTTGTCATCTTCACATACTGGGTTTGTATGTTCAAATGAGGGAAATTCTCAAACCTTTCAAACTTAGTTTACTTTTTGACCACGTGTGAATATTTATTATACAAAAACCTCATCTAAGGCCATGAGAGAGTAGTGAAAAATTAAAACAATTTGATTCTTTGGGCTAGCAGGAATTGTGATGAATATTGTTTATGCGTTTCAACTCCATTGATGGGGTTTATATAATAAACTTTCACAATAACTTAAATTAGCATTATGGAATGATCCTCTGTCCCTGTTTCACTTTGCTTAGGAAATGTGAATTATTGGATGGCAAGTATTTAGAATGAAACCTGGCGTAGAGTGAGTGATCAATAAGTGAGAACTTGTAGCATTACCACTTATTACATGCTAGATACCATTCTTGCATGGTATCTAACCCTCACAATGATGCAGTGAGGTAGTATTATTAGTATCCCAATTTTAGAAATGAAGAAATAGGCATAGAGAATTTAAGCCTCTAAAATTTTCTTAAGGTTACATAAAAGTATGGGACAGAGCTGGAATTCCCTTGGTGGCCAGGTGCCAGAGTCTTGTTCCTAACCATTCTACTAAATTATATGCTAACAAAGTAACACCATTATCTTCAGGGCCTATAGAAAAGAATACGTAGGGGACCACCAAGATTTTAGGGTCTGTTGAGCTATAGGGTCACTATGAACCACAACAGCAATGGATTTAACAGGTTTTATCAAGCTTTTAGGGGAAGTCAGTCTTCAGGTCCCTGGGCTCCTAGGGAAGGGATGATGAGGGCTGGAGAGAAGGAAGAGGGTGGTCGGGGCTGACTCTGGCCCCTTTTTTTTTTTTTGCCACCTTTTGGAGTGAGAGGGAATGGAGACACTGGAAGACAATGGAGACCTTGGGTGGACTCATCGGTTCATTGGCTGAGGGGCTGGAGGTAGAACATTGATCACAGACACGTCACTAAAGTCATATATGGTGTCTAGCAGACAAGGAAAAGGATCTGAACGAAAAGAGGCTAGACAGTTGTTTCTGCCCCCAGGTACTCATGGCTTCTAATACCTTGGATCTGGAAGGTACCTGAGATATCAGCTGGAAAACTGGTTCTTCCCCTCCTCACTGAAATACAATTTAAAGAGTAGGGCCTGAGAGGGGAAGTACCTTGCCCCAGGCCATTCAGCAGGTTAGTGACAGAGCCTTCTGCTGCCCCACTGGCTTCTCCTCATAAATAACCCCACATTCATAGACAGAAATGTTTCTAGACAGATGTGAAAATTTCCCTAGGCTCTGTACCCTGTCAGAGCCGTGGGTGAGGCAGTGTTCCTCTCTCCTCTCCAACCCTTGCTCTCTTCAGAGGTCTGAGAGCTTTCTCAACTCTGATCTCAAAGACTGTGATCTCAAAGGCTGGCCCTGGTGTAGCCCAGGAAAAGCCAGCATGAAATCAGAAGCTGAACCCAGGACAGAGCTCTCCCAGGAGAGGGAGGAACTCCAGAGATCAGGACCCAGTGTAGAGCCAGCAGCAAGGAACACAATCAGGGAACCCCAGGTGCTAGAGTTGGAGGTCAAGGCAAGGCTGAACATCAAAATCCAGGCAGGGACCAAGGAAAAAAATCTTCACCTTCTGCCTCTCCTGGGCGTGATCTCAGCTGAGGGGATACCCAGAGGCTGAATCATTGAGTCCTCACCTCAGACTCAGAGTGAAGCCCCAGAAGCAAGTTGAGTCAGAAACATGTGGTCCATAGGGTCCCTGAAGTGCAGGGGCCAAAAACAGTTATGGAAGCTGAGTTATGGAGTCAAGAATCTGAGAACCAAGAAAGTGAGAACAAAAATTCCAGGTACAGGGTAAACAGGATTGGTCTAGAACGGGTGCTGCTTTGTGGTTCGCTCTAGTGGGCCAGCTGGGCGTGGTGGGAGTATGGGTCTGCTCAATTTAGAGGATCTGAACCGACACCAGTGACCGGCAGACCTTGAACCTCTCTTAGCCAGGGATCCTCTTATAATAGCTCTGGCTGGGGCTGGAGATGGTCTAGGCACAGTTCGCCTGGTCCTGGAGCTAGTGATCCAGGCTGAATCTGTGGCAGAAGGAGAGGCCGTGTTGGAGATAAGGATGAACCCCGATGGGTGTGACGGGTGCTGGGGCTGAGAGATAAGCCTGGCTGTGGACCGCAGCACTGTGGGGCCTGCATGCTGGGGCCTGCATGAGAGTGTCAGGTCGGGTAAGAGAGTGGCTAATGAGTCACAAGTCCCAGATGTGAAACAGATGCTCCAGGCAGCTTTGTGTTGCTTGTCAGCAGATTTGACCACAGCCTGGACCAGCTGTTGGGCTCAGCCCACTGGCCCCATTCCCAGCACAGAGAAAGCCTAAGAACTTTCTCCTGTGTAAGCGTTCCCTCTTTAAAAAGGTTCATAGCCCCACAGAACCTCATTTGGGTGAGCAAGTATATTCTCAGAGCCAGGATTTACAAGTTGATTTTATGATGCATCTAGGCAGAAGGTGAAACGCCCCAGTCATTAACTCACTTCCCCTGGTGGGTGAATTCCGCAAAGAGTTGTTCATCTGAGCTGTGGAACAAGTTTCTCCAGCACACACAGGCCTGTCTGTCAGCGTACATTTGGCTGTTCAGATAAATCCTTGGCACTTCAGGGAATGTCCTGGTTCACCTCCGAGGCCACGTGCTTTCTCTTGCAGGCAACTTCGCTGGTTGCTTCCTGGAATGAGCCAGGACACAGGAATGGTATTCTGTGGGTGAGGGTGGGCTGTGTCAGGAGAGTCCCAGGGAACACATCTGGATGCTTAACCTCCAGTGGTCCATGGTTGCCAGATGGGTGAATCTGCTCCGTGCGTGTGCGTGCATACGCGTATGTATGTGTGTGCATATGCATCTGTATGTGTGTATACATATGCATGTGTGTGCATGTATCCTTTTAAATTCTAGTTTTCTAGCTTAATGGTCACATGTTTCAGGCCACTTCTATGCTTCTAAAATAGGGCTTTGGCCATGTCTCCAAAGGAGGCCCCTTAAGCAAACGCAGTGGGCCAGATGCCAAGGCCTGCAGAATGAGACATGGTACTGGAAATAAGTGCAGGGTGTTTACTTACAGACTCTTCTCCACCACATCGTGGATGAGTCAGATGACTTCTCACCCCAGATTCTGTTTTTTACCCACTTTCCTCCTCAGAGGTGGGGTGGGAGGACTTTGTAAAGTTTGAAATTTATTCCCAGATTATATACTTTTGTCTTTTAAGTTTGAATGTAGAAGAGGGATTCTTGGACGCAGTTGAGAATTATATTTGACTTTTTCTGTTTCACTGTTTTAATTCATACTTGGTTGTGAAAAGAGCACCGGGCAGGGAGTCAAGAGATTTAGATTCAAGTCTCTGCTCTGCTAATGGGTAACAGTGGGATTTGGGGTTTTCTAAGCTTCAGTTTCTACATGGGCAAAATGAGGTAGCAGTTCCCCAAAGAAGCTGTGAGCCTCCTTCCCTTGGGCAGGGGCAGCTTCCCCTTCTCTGGTGCTGTGGAGTCTGGCCCAGTGCCTGAGCCCCTACCCTTCACCTTCCAGGCTTGTTATGACAGCAAATTAGATCACTCGTGGAAGGGTTTTGAAAACTAAAATGCTATGTCACCAAAAGGATAATTATTATTGCACAACATGTCACAAATTTTTTTTTTTTTTTTTTTTCTCTCTTTCCTTCCGTTTTCTTCACATTCAGCTTAGATCTGTCTGTAGCTAGCGCCTTTTCGGCATCACAAACAAATCAGTTGTCCCTGGCTTTCAGAGGCTACACCAGTTCCTTACCTCAATTCATAAGGCTTTTGTACTGGCTTCTTTTTAGAGAGAGAACATTCCCAGAAACTTTTAAGCAATGGATAAAAAAACAAAAACAAAGAAGCAAACAAACACCAGAATTTTTCTTCCAGAAAATATTATAAATTAGGGGGAGAAGCTGAATGGACATATATACTTTGTTTAACCAGTTGCTGTTCAGTTGTATCTGACTCATGGCAACCCCATGTGTGTCAGTGTAGAACTGTACTCAATGCATTTTCAATGGCTGATTTTTTAAAAAAATTTTTATTGTGCTTCAAGTGAAAATTTACAAATCAAGTCAGTCTCTCACACAAAAACGTATATACACCTTGCTACGTACTCCCAGTTGCTCTCCCCCTAATAAGACAGCCCACTCCCTCCCTCCACTCTCTCTTTTCATGTCCATTTCACCAGCTTCTAACCCTCTCTACCCTCTCATCTCCCCTCCAGGGATGAGACGCCAACATAGTCTCAAGTGTCCACCTGATCCAAGAAGCTCACTCCTCACCAATATCCCTCTCCAACTCATTGTCCAGTCCAATCCCTGTCTGAAGAGTTAGCTTTGGGAATGGTTCCTGTCCTGGGCCAACAGAAGGTCTGGGGGCCATGCCCACTGGGGTCCTTCTAGCCTCAGTCAGACCATTAAGTCTGGTCTTTTTACGAGAATTTGGGGTCTGCATCCCACTACCCTCTTGCTCTCTCAGGGGTTCTCTGTTGTGTTCCCTGTGAGGGCAGTTATCGGTTGTAGCTGGGCACCATCTAGTTCTTCTGGTCTCAGGATGATGTAGTCTCTGGTTTATGTGGCCCTTTCTTTCTCTTGGGCTCGTAATTACCTTGTGTCCTTGGTGTTCTTCATCCTCATTTGCTCCAGGTGGGTTGAGACCAATTGATGCATCTTAGATGGCTGCTTGCTAGAGTTTAAAACCCCAGACGCCTCTCTCCAAGGTGGGATGAAGAATGTATTCTTAATAGATTTTATTATGCCAATTGACTTAGATGTCCCCTGAAACCAAGGTCCCCAAACCCCTGCCCCTGCTACGCTGGCCTTCGGAGCGTTCAGTTTATTCAGGAAACTTCTTCGCTTTTGGTTTAGTCCAATTGTGCTGCCCTCACCTGTATTGTGTGTATGTTCCCCGTCACCTAAAGTAGTTCTTATCTACTAAGTAATTAGTGAATATCCCTCTCTCTCCCTCCCTCCCTCCCCCCTCTTATAACCATCAAAGAATATTTTCTTCTTGTTTAAACTATTTCTTGAGTTCTTATGATAGTGGTTTTATACAATATTTGTCCTTTTGTGACTGACAAATTTCACTCAGCATAATGCCTTCCAGATTCCTCCATGTTATGAAATGTTTCACAGATTCATCACTGTTCTTTATCGATGTGTAGTATTCCATTGTGTGAATATACCATAATTTATTTATCTATTCATCTGTTGAGGGGCACTTTGGTTGCTTCCATCTTTTTGCTATTGTAAACAGTGCGGCAATGAACATGGGTGTGCATATATCTGTTCGTGTAAAGGTTTTTATTTCTCTAGGATATATTTCAAGGAGTGGGATTGCTGGATCGTATTTCTAGCTGTTTAAGGAAGCGCCAAATCAATTTCCAAAGTGGTTGTACCATTTTACATTCCCACCAGCATTGTGTAAGTGTTCCAATCTCTCCACAGCCTCTCCAATATTTATTGTTTTGTGTTTTTTGGATTAATGCCAGCCTTGTTGGAGTGAGCTGGAATTTCATTGTAGTTTTGATTTGCATTTCTCTAGTGGCTAATGATCGTGAGCATTTCCTCATATATCTGTTAGTACCTGAATGTTTTCTTTAGTGAAGTGTCTGTTCATAGCTTTTGCCCATTTTTTAATTGGGTTATTTGTCTTTTTGTAGTTGAGTTTTTGCAGTATCATGTAGATTTTCAAGATCAGGCACTGATCAGAAATGCCATAGCTAAAAACTTTTTCCCTGTCTGTAGGGTAATCTTTTTACTCTTTTGGTGAAGTCTTTGGATGAGCATAGGTGTTTGATTTTTAGGAGCTCCCAGCTATCTAGTTTTTCTTCTGCATTGTTAGTAATGTTTTGAATACTGTTTATGCCATGTATTAAGGCTTCTAACATTGTCCCTATTTTTTCTTCCATGATCTTTATCATTTTAGATTTTATATTTAGGTCTTTGACCCATTTTGAGCTTGTTTTTGTGCATGGAGTGAGGTATGGGTCTTGTTTCATTTTTTTTTGCAGATGGATATCCAGTTATGCCAGCACCATTTGTTAAAAAGACTCTCTTTTCCCCATTTAACTGTTCTGGGACTTCTGTCAAATATCAACTGCTCATATGTGGATGGATTTATGTCTGGGTTCTCAATTCTTTTCCATTGGTCTATGTATCTGTTGTTGTACCAGTACCAGGCTGTTTTGACTACTGTGGCAGTATAATAGTTTCTAAAATAAGGCAGAGTAAGGCCTCCCACTTTGTTCTTCTTTTTCAGTAATTCTCTCCTTATCCGGGGCCTCTTTCCCTTTCATATGAAGTTGGTGATTTGTTTCTCCATCTCACTGAAGAATGTCTTTGGAATTCGGATCAGAATTGCATTAAATGTATAGATCGCTTTTGGTAGAATCACCTATCCACCCAGTGCCCTCGATTCGATTCCGATTCATAGCGACCCTATAGGACAGAGTAGAACTGCTCCATTGAGTTTCCAAGGAGCGCGTAGAATAGACATTTTTATAATGTTAAGTCTTCCTATCCATGAGCAAGGTATGTTTTTCCACTTATGTAGGTCTCTTTTGGTTTCTTGCAGAAGTGTATTGTAGTTTTCTTTGTATAAGTCTTTTACATCTCTGGTAAGATTTATTCCTAAGTATTTTATCTTCTTGGGGGCTACTGTAAATGGTGCTGATTTGGTGATTTCCTCTTCGATGTTCTTTTTTTTTGGTGTAGAGGAATCCAACTGATTTTCGTATGTTTATCTTGTAACCTGATACTCTGCTGAACTCTTCTATTAGTTTCAGTAGTTTTCTGGAGGATTCCTTAGGGTTTTCTGTGTATAAGATCATGTTGTCTGCAAAAAGACATACTTTTACTTCTTCCTTAACAATCTGGATGCCCTTTATTTCTTTGTCTAGCCTAATTGCTCTGGCTTGGACCTCCAGCAGAATGTTGAATAAGAGTGGTGATAAAGGGCATCCTTGTCTGGTTCCCGATCTCAATGGGAATACTTTCAGGCTCTCTCCATTTAGGATGATGTTGGCTGTTGGCTTTATATAAATGTCAATAGCTGATTTTTTGAAAGTACATCAACAGAACTTCTTCCCAAGGTGCCTCTGAGTGAACTCCAACTTCCAACCTTTTGGTTACTGGGCGAGTGCATTAACGGTTTGCACCACCCAGGGACTCCTTTGTTTGTTTAGATGATATTTATAGATGTAAAGTTTACTTTCTTAAATAAGCAATAAAATAAACTATGTATCTATACGCAAGATCTCATTTGGGTGGTAGCTGAGTGAGTGGTATGTGGAGCTGGCAACATCTTTCCTCCCAACTATTTATTTGTATCTGGTGATTTACCTGGGGACTGAAGAACTCCTGAGAAAAAAACATTTAAACCATGTCCACAAATGGCATACAGACTCATACTGTCACAACTGGTAGTTTGGGGAGGTTCTGACAGAAACCAGGTTTCCAGAAGGCAATTTGGCCCTTGAGGGGGGATTTATCGAAAGAGGAAATGCAGCCTGGCATGGTGCACGACCACCAGCCATTTGTCAGTTTGTTGTACTGTGATGGCTTACGTGTTGCTATGATGCTGGAAGTTATGTCACCAGTATTTCAAATACCAGCAGGGTCACCCATGGAAGATAGGTTTCAGCAGAGCTTCTAGACTAAGACAGACAAGGAAGAAAGGCCTGGTGACCTCCTTCTGAAAATTCATCAATGAAAACTCTACGGATCACAACAGAATATTGTCTGATATAGTGTTGGAAGATGAGCCCCCTAGTTTGGAAGTCACTTGAAAAACACAGTGGCCACAATGGACTTGAGCATACCAACAATTGTGAAGATGGCACAGGGCCAGGCAATGTTTCACTCTGTTGTACATGATGTCATCATGAATTGAAGTTGAGTTAATGGCAACTAGTAACAGATGGAAACCCTGGTGGCATAGTGGTTAAGTGCTATGGCTGCTAGCCAAAGGGTCGGCAGTTTCAAATCCGCCAGGCGCTCCTTGGAAACTGTATGGGGCGGTTCTACTCTGTCCTATAGGGTCGCTATGAGTCAGAATCAACTCGACAGCACTGCGTTCTGGGTTTGGGTTAGTAACAGATGGTGAGCCAGACTCAGCAGTGTGGTCTGAGCACCAGAGGGGAGAAGGGGTTGTAGGTTATAGCATCTCTAGGAACTGTGTGATTTCCTCTTGGGGCCCCAAAGCAAACTTGCCCAGGGAAGTTATAACACAATGAAGGGTGCCATTCTCTTCCCCTTGCCAGTGACTGCAGAGCCAAGTGGTACCATCATGAGCACCAAGTGGCTCAGAGGGAGAATCTCCATTCAGATCGGCAGAGACAGTGCCTCGACAGTGGTGGTCTTCTCAATCATAGTGATGGGTTCGAGCAGGCAGGAATCCCAGATCTCAGATCTAATGGAGGAAGCAATCACATCTTTGGTTTGGAAGGAAAAAGGCTAGGAGCGTACAGTGGCCTGGGCTGATTCATGGTCATACGTAAGCCGCTTTGGGGGACTCCTGGTAAGTTTTGGGGGAGAACTTTGTAACACATATGGTAATTCTTGACTAATTGAGTGGGGCTCCAAACCAATGAGATTTAGATATTTGTGTTAATGAAACTTCATTTGTACCAATTGGCTAGTGGGGGCCGGTAAATTTTGGGTTATGATTTGTTAACACAATTATTATGTGATTTTATTCTGACAATTAATTTCATTTAATTTAAAATGTTTGTTCCAAGTGGAGCTACAAATTGCTAATCTGTAGGGACTATCTATCTCTAATTTTTGGCTAGATTATGAAGTTTAGGAGGGACTTTGAGAATAGATGAAGCCATCATCTTACAGTATGTTTTCTGGATTTAGTCACATTTTCGGAAAACAAAAAGACATTGAGAAAACAGGAGGCAAGAGGGCCTTGAAATCCATGTAATATAGCTGTTCTCTATGGAAGTTTGTCTAATCAATCTCTACTTCAGAGTAGCTGCACACTTGGCACTTTTGCTTCTTCCAAAGCTTCATTTTCCATTGTTCTAAACTTCCTGGAACTTTAAAGGGTTTAAGAATTTTGGTAGTAAGCATACTGAACGTTTTAATCAAAGATTCTATAGAAGAATCTTGATCAAAACGGGAAAATGAAGGACAGAATTTTAAATTCTCACAAACTCCACACTTTCTGAATCCAAGGGTGCTAGGTGAATCCCTGAAACTATTGCTCTGAGATAATCTTTAAACCTTAAAGCAAAATATCCCCAGCAGTCTTCTTAAAAAAAACTAAACAATAGTTTAGTTTGACTAGTAAAAAATGTCTGCCTTGAGCATTATGTGGTTTTAAGAGCTGCCTGTACGGGATCAAAGTGACAGCAGCAACTCTAAAGATTAGATAGGGCAGAGATTATGTCAACGGGGGAGGAACAACTCAGAAAAGGAGGGTTAGAATGGTTGCACAACTCAAAGAATGTAAACATTGGCACTGAATTGATGCATATTTTGCTGTGTATATTCTGAAAATAACAATAAAATTAAATTAAAAAAAATTTTTTTTAATAATTTTTATTGTGCGTTAAGTGAAAGTTTACCAAGCAAGTAGTCTCTCACCCAAAAAACCCATATACACCTTGCTACACACTCCCAATTACTCTCCCCCTAATGAGACAGCCCGCTCTCTCCCTCCACTCTCTCTTTTCGTGTGCTTTTCACCAACTTCTAACCCCCTCCACCCTCTCATCTCCCCTCCAGGCAGGAGATGCCAACATAGTCTCAAGTGTCCACCTGTAAATTAAAAAATTTTGATAGTGTGCTCAATTTTGTAAAAATGGGCAAACTCACGCTCTGCTTCCTTTTGAATCTCAACATACTCATTCTCTCTTTTTCCTCTCAAAAAGCTTGGCTTTGACAAACCATGCTTTTTCCCCCCACAGCTATCATTACTGAACTATTTCACGAACCCATTTTGGAAGTCAAAAACTGAGCATTGAGTCTTTCTTCTCCTTGTATATCTGCTGAAACAATTCTAATGTTCCCCGAGGCAACAGGCTACTCTGATGGAGGAGAGATCAGGCACAAGGAAATGTAAAAAGGACAAGTATCTTGAGTAATGTTTTAAGGATTACTGGGCCATACCTCTAAAGAATATTGTCACCAGCTGTAGAAGATGAGGTTTCTGAAGCAGATGAGAAGAGGAAGCAGAGGACATGCCCCCCAAAGTCTCACTCCGTAGAGCTAGAGGGACATACTCAGCAGAATTCCAGATTGCCTTCCTGGATCTGCATCACTTGGAAACATGGGATTTTGGCCCTTTCCCAACATCAAGTTCCAAGAAAAAGGCTTGCTTTGCAACCGCTCACATTTATTTGCAGTTCCATCATCTTTAACATTTTTGCTGTTGACTTGGATCTCAGAGGTTTATAGAAAGATAAATTATTTGTATCATTCCTCTTGATTTTGAATACAGTTTTCTAATAGTCTCTATCCTGTTGTGACCTTCCTAATAATTTCATGAAACTTGGAGGGAATGGACAATTTGCTCCCATTTGATAGAAAAAAAGAAACCAATCTTGAATTTTACCTGTTTTTTTTTTCTTTCCCCCTCCAGCTCATCTTATATTATTGTACACCAAAAACTGTGTTAGCCTCTAGGAGTACAAAGTAAGCTCGAGCCTGCATGTTGCTTAGAACACAGAGGAGAAGAAGTTACATAAATAGAAACTTATAATGGTAGAGGCAAGTACTAGATGTCAGGGAGTCAAAAATAAAGGACATAGGTCAACCTTCCTGGGGAAGATGATGCCTGAGCTAAAACTTGAAGAGTGAGTAAAAGTCAGGTGCCAAGCAGTGAGAAGAACATCCTTGGCTTGCCCACTGTGGTATTCTTAGCACCTAGCACATAGCCTGGTACATGGTAGACATTCAATACAGTGAATTTATAAGAGAAATCCCAGCAAAGGAAACATTATAAGCAAAGGCAAGGAAGCACAAAAAAGGCATGGGACCTGTAAATAGTTTAGAATTACCAGAAGATAAATTCTTACCCTTTATTGGGCCTCATATTCCTCAGAGAAACTAATGAAAGCCATGGACTTTCTATCTAGTCAAATAAACATTTAAAATGTACTCTTAAAATTTTATGAATAATTCGAGGGGATTCAGACATCTCTGAACCCCATCCACATTAGGATCTCTGTTGTAGGAACTGAGGAATATTGAAGTTTTTTTTTTTTTTTAAATATACGTATTTTATATTAAAGCAGGGGAATGACATAATCAAATCAAGATTACATTGGATAAATTGTGGAGGATGGTTTAATGGAGATAATAGTGGTGGTAGGTGGTTCACCTATGAGGTTGCTGAAATAATCTGGGTAACAGATGATTTAGCCTGAAGTAGGAATGAGGTTACAGAGGTGAGGAGTAGTGGGGTCAAGAATGCTTTAAGAGATAGGACTGGCAATTGTTAGCGTTTAATTGGATTTGAAAGTAAGGAATAGGAAGGAGGTTAGGATGAACTTTCAGATTTTTTTGGATGACAGGGTGGGTGGTGGTACTACTGGAAATGCAGGGAAACAGGTTTGAGTTAGGAAAGGGGTGGTAGAGAGCCTAGGAATGGGACAAAAAGAATTTAGGTTTGGTCATGTTGAGGTCATTCAAGGTGAACAGATAATGGAGATGAGAGTGAAATGGAGGGGTAACAGGAGATGCCATAAACCTTAAAGAAGCAAAGGATTTCATGGGAGAGTGAAACAAAGGCATAGTTTTGGATGCTGAATTGGACAGCGAGGAGGACTGATGCCCTCTCCCAGTGAGAAGAAGGTGAGGAGTAGGATCATGAGTCAGTTCCTCAAATGAGGGTTACCAGAGAGGCAGTGCCTTCAGGGAGGATCCAGTTTTTTAGCTCAAGGGAAAAACAGAGGATCACTCTTCAAAGAGGTTAAGGAATGGTGGTTTTGTTTGCTACAAGCTTCAAAGGGTCCAAGACAGGATGGGAGGGTGATGTGTGGTGGGGGGTTATGGTCAGAGGCACTGAGATGCATTACCCAATAAGCAAGGTAAGCACCAGTTTACTTAGTAATCTGTAGTGAACAATTCCATCTGTTTTTCACCACATCAAAAATGCCTGTGGGTAACTTGCTTAATGCAAGCCCTTGCTTACCGGTTAATCTATCCCTGGGTTAGAGGAAGGGATAACGGACATTCTGGGTGACAAGAATGATGGAAATGCGAAGCATTGGGGGTTAGCACAAGGAACCAAATGAAGCTCTGGTCTAGAGGAGCCACAGTGGACTTAGTAGGGTTCTCTGGGCAGAGTGGGGGACTCTGGGTAGTGGAATATCCCAATGGAATGCATCTGATTATTGTTGCCAGGTCAGCTACACTCACTGATGTCAGTTTGCTGAGGAATTGATTGCTTTTAGCAGAATCTCAGAGGCTATTACCACTCTACCAAGGCTGAGCTTTCTAAAAGCTGCCAATGTCAGTATTTTCTGCTTGTTGCTTCTGGCAGCCAGGAAGCAGCTACAGTCTGAGAGGCACTTCTGTGCATAACTTCTTTGTTTTCTTTGCAACTTTGAAGATTTATTCTACTTCAAAGAACATAAAAGTAAATTCCATGAGTAAATCTGTTCTTGTTTGAGGAAACTCTGTCCACTTAAACCACAAACCAAACCCGTTGCTGTTGAGTCGATTCCAACTCAAATTGACCCTATAGCACAGAGCAGAACTGCCCCACAGGGTTTCCAAGGAGCGGCTGGTGGATTAGAATCACCAGCCTTTTGGCTAGCAGCTGAGCTCTTAACCACTGTCTGCCAGGGCTCCTTCTATGTACTTACTCCTTTCTTAACACCCTCAGAAATTCCAGAACAACAGAGTGCAAGGTAAAAAGTGTTAAATGAAACTGTTATTACCATATTGCAAAAATATTCTTGGAATGGGTTCTATATTAGTTGCCCTTCTAGAAAATTCTATTCTCTTTATGCAAGTGACAAAGAAAATGAATGCTCTGGCTATTGCTCTACATTTCACTTGCTTGTACTGTTTATTGCATAATTTCTTAATTATAGCTCCAGCTGCTTTTATATTACATTGGAGCCATTTTCATGAAGGATTGCACAAATATTCTCTGATAAATATGGCCTCATAAAAAGAAGCTCCTACACCGGTACAATGTTAGCACCAGTACAGGGAAAAACTGTTTGTTAAGTGATGTAGAGTAACAGTGAGAGAGGCTGTATCTCTTGAGCAGAGTGGTTAGTGGTGTGCCAAGCTTTGGAGTTAAGGTCATTTCTTCTTTGTTGTTGTGAAAATTATCATTTGTTAATTGTGAAAACCAATACACATTTTTCTATGGAGCTATCTTTTGAGGCACCGTTGGTTCAGTGGTAGAATTCTTGCCTTCCATGCAGAAGACCCAGGTTAGATTCCCAGCTAAGCAGTAGCCTTGACCCGACTGTCAGTGGAGGCTTCTGTGTTGTTATGATGCTGAACAGGTTTCAGCAGAGCTTCCAGTCTAAGATGAACTAGGAAGAAAGGCCTGGCCACCTACTTCCAAAAACCAGCCGATAAAACCCTTCAGGATTGCAATGATCTGATTCCATTGTGCGTGGGTTCACCATGAGTCAGGGGCTGACTGGATAGCAGCTAGCAACATTTTCAAAAAATGCAGAAGGCAAGGAATGATTGTGCAAATGTGTGTGGTGGTTCTTGTATACAAAAGCAAAAATTGGAGACTTAGGGAAACTAACTGCCGCTTAGAGCAGTGCTTGTCAACCTTTAGCGTGCATACAGATTACCAGGCAATCTTTTTAAAATGCGGATTCTGATTCAGTATGTCTGGGATGGGGTCTGAGATTCAGCATTTCTAACGAGCTCTAAGTGTTATCGATGTTGCTGGTGCAGAGAGCATGCTTGGAGTAGCCAGAATCTAGGGAGCCTCTTGGAGGAAGTTCCTTGATATCAATATAGCCTGGTCCTCAGCTTTGTAAGCCTAAAGTAGTACTGTGTAAGCTTCACATATGCAATTTTGAAATTTAGAAGGCTCTGAAAACCGTAACTCCCCTGGAGGCAAAACCTGGTTTAAATTTACATGAGGTTGTTTATAGACCTTATTTCCCATCTTGTGTGAATATTCATGTTTTCATTGTAATTTTAATTTAAAATTAAATTATATTTTAATTAATTAAAGTAATTTGATTATAGGATGCTGCCTTAGACTCTGCTGGGGGTATGATGTTATCTGAGGTAGATGACTATACTTTTAGGGTAGAAAAAATTCTGGATTCTGAAACATCTCTGACTCGTAGAGTTTGTGAACCTGCGGCAGTTTGGGGATGCTTGCCCTATCCGTAATCTTCCTTTTCTGGGAATTGTCCACTTCATGGAGCTGGGTTTGACCCACCCTCCTGCTCCCCAACTCCTTCAGCCATAGATGACTGACTCGGGGATAGATCAAACCTGATAAAAAACCAAACCCATTGCTGTCGAGTCAATTCCAACTCACAGCGACCCTATAGGACAGAGTAGAACTGGCCCATACGGTTTCCAAGGCTGTAGTCTTTACGAAAGCAGACTGCTATTTCTTTCTCCTACAGAGAGGCTGGTAGGTTTGAACCTCTGACCTTTTGGTTAACAGCTAAGTGCATAATCACTGTGCCACCAAGGGTAAACACCTGACCCAAACTGGGCCAATCAGATTCTCTTTGTGGGAATTTAGAATTGGGATTCATAGATGCTTGTCTCTCTTGGCTGCCGGGACTAAGACATGCAAACTCATCAGCTGAGAGGCTGCCTTCTTCAGCTGTATGAATGAGAAGCAGAGAAAGCTGATCTGTAGAGAGAGAAGAATGAAGCAGCTGTAAAGGGAGAAATAGAAATGAGCATCCATGTGTCATGGATTGAATTATATCCCCCACCTCCCCGGCCCCCCAAAATGTGTATATCTATTTGGCGGGGCCATGATTCCCACTATTGTGTGGTGGTCCTCCATTTTGTGATTGTAATTTTATGTTGAAGAGGATTAGGGTGAGATTGTAACGCCCTTACCCAGGTCACATCCCTGATCCAATGTAAAGGGAATTTCCCTGGGGTGCGGCCTGCACCACCTTTTATCTCTCAAGAGATAAAAAGGAAAGGGAATCAAGCAGAGAATTGGGGGCCTTATACCACCAAGAAAGCACTGGGAGCAGAGCATGTCCTTTGGACCTGGGGTCCCTGGGCATGAGAAGCTCCTCCACCAGGGAAAGACTGGGGACAAGGACCTTCCTCTAGAGCTGACAGAGAGCCAAAGCCTTCCCCCAGAGTGGATGCCCTGGATTTGGACTTTTAGCCTACTTTACTGTGAGGAAATAAATTTCTCTTTGTTAAAGCCATCCATTTGTGGTATTTCTGTTATCGCAGCACTAGATGACTAAGACACCACGTATCCTTAGAGGTAAGAAGGGGAGCAGCAGCAGGAGCGTGCAGTGCAGACCAAGAGCAAGGGCAGAGGCTTTAATCCTGATGGCTTTCTGGTTTCAAGTTCCATTCCTGATTGTCCATTTTGCCCGTGAGTTCTGTGACATACAACTACCATCTTATGATATATTTCTACATTTTGTTGATGTTAAACTGGGTTTCATTTGTTTGGAACTCAAAAGGCCTTAACTAAGACACTAACATTTTTTTTAATGCAGCAAAATTTTTTAGACTAAAGAGAATGAACATGCAAATCAGATTCCCAAGAGAATGCTGATTTATTCATTTCAGTGCATAGTAACTGCCCAAAAGTCCAGAACACTCCCCCTCACAGGTCAGCCTGTTCTCTCCCAGTGGGAAAATCTACACAAGAAGCCAAATTAGAATGAGAAGGCTGCTTGATGAGTGCAGACAGAACCAGATAATTAGCAGATCTGAGCAGAGTGTCTCCAAGCGAGGATGGCCAGAGACACTTTTCCCTGGTTTAAGGATGTATGTGGTATCTGTATGTGCCTGTGTTAGGGCATCCTTGAAAAATAGGCCAACTCACTAAAACCAATTCACCCATAAGCCAAGTGATCTAATGAGCCATTTACCTAAAATTAGCATTTGTCAAAAACATTTCATGTGTGATGGAAAGTCTTCACAGCTTTCTCAGTTATTTTCCCTTAAGGTGACTGTTTTGCCTGATCTCCTTCCTGATCTTTTGAAGAGCTCTGTATATTAATCTTTTGAATTCTACCTCCAGAAATTCCAAGACCTTATCTTCCTACGGGAGGTTTCATGGTTCTTTGTTTTGGTAGCTTGCTGAAGCCATCATGGTCTGCCTCTTCATGTGATTTGATATTGACTGTTGTCTCCAAGCCATCAATAAGTTATTATATTTATTTATTTTATGTTTGCTTATTGTGTCCTAGCTTCTTGTTTTGTTTTGATATGCTCAAATAGGCTGGTTGTATGAGCTACTTTGATTATTGGCGTCTTTGAAGCTCTCATGTCCTGTCACCAGGTGGTTAGAGTTGTTACTAGGTATGTGAGCCCAGGATTCTGTTTAGGTGGATGAGTTTTGCAGCCAAATTTTGGGCACCCAGTACTGTTGGCTGTAAGGACTAGGAGGCACCGAGTGTGTGATGAAGGCTCTTGCCTATAGTCTTAGGTGGACAGGGATGACTGGAGTAGGCTCAGGTATCTGGCTGCATTAGTAGGTTATGTGCTGAGCAAGGTAGGGGGCTGACGACTGCCCCTGAGTGGCTGGGTGGAAGGCATGTCCCTGTCCCTAAAGCACATAGGTGGGTGGGTTTTAGAGCCGAATTTTGGGCACCCAGTGCTGTTGGCTGTAAGGACTGAGAGGTACCACTTATTCTCTGAGCCCTCTCACAGGTGGCTAGGTGGAGTGAGGGGAGCCCCCAGTCCTCAGGCCCCTGATGTGGGTAGGTGAGGACTCTGCTTAGTGGGCAGAGTGGTGTCAAATTTCACGAATCTGACACTCTCCCTTAGCTGTTGCAGTTGAAAATAGGCTTCAGGGTATATACCCTGTTGTACTGTGCTAATGAGGGCCTATGCTGTTGAAATGGGCCCACACAGGTCTAGGCAGGGGTGAAAGGCATTCAAAGTCCAGGGACACCTTATGCCTGTGCCTAGGTAAAGGGGCTGTGCCTGCCCTGAGTTCCCGGCTTAGGGGAGCTGGCAGATTATTTTTTCCTGTTTGTTAATTTGTTCCCTCTCTGAAGCCAGGAGAATGGCTTGGAGTGCCTGATGGGTCCCACTTCTGGCCCAGGGGACGCAGCAATTGCTGAAGCTAGACTGGGACCACAGCAGAGTAGGAAGGGGGTGAGTAAATGGGAGAGAGGTACTTCCTGGAGGAGGAAAGGATTTTTTTTTTTTTTTATCTCATGGTGGGTTAGGTGCTTGCACTTAACTTTTGCAGATTCAGCACCGCTTTTACCTGGTTCCGCAGGCCCATACAGACTCTCTGCTGCTCAGTTTCTCCCAGTGTGGGAAACGCATCCGGAGTGTTACTGCTTGCGTCAGCCTGCGCCGGTGGCCGATCCAGCTGCAGGGTGGTGACCAGGTCAGGTCTGGCAAATCCTTCCTGCTTCTGAGCTGCCTCTCCCACCCCCTGCCATTCAGGTCAACTTCTCAACTTTGCCTTTGATGTTCAGGGCTCCTAGTTTGTCATGTATAATCTATTCACTTGTTTTTTTAGGCCTTTGTTGTAAGAGGGACCACAGGAAGCGTCTGACTACTCTGCCATCTTGGCTGTGCCTCAGGTGACTGTTTTTGTAGTGCAGTTCTTTCCCCTCTTTTTCCTTTTCTTTTACCGCCTTCCTTCTTTCCTGTTTCCTTCCCTCCTCCCTCCCTTCCTTTTACCCCTGTTTCAAAGATATTTTCCACCCATGGTCTAGGGTTGTTCACCTCCTCCCTCACCCCCTGCCCCCCCATCACCTCCTATAAGCCAAGATTGGAGGTTGGGTATAGAGAGGTGAGTTAGAGCATTGATAAGACCAAAAATATTGTCAGAGGGAGAAAATGGGAGGAACAAATCTAAACTAGAGCCATGAAGGGGGGTGGAAATGGGGTGGGGTGGGGAAACTGAAGGCCAGGAGCCAGATGCTCCAGATGACTTAAATACCAAGACAAAGCAGCAGGAGCAGGATTGTCAACTTGCAATCAAACTGGGAGTCCAGAATGGGACAAAAAACTGAACTGGGAGGAGAATAGGCTAGACACAAGAAAGGAGATGCTAATAGTTGCTTTGTATTTCCATGGTAGATTGTCTTATAGTTTTTCATTTCTCTAAAATTGTAATGTGTGCTTTTGGGAAAAACTTGTGCAATGTTGAATTTGCATAAGTCTGTGGTTGCTCAACTCAGGGGGTTGTTTTATTTATGATTCATCAACTTTATTCCTTTTTTCACTTCTTCCTGCTGCTTGTTGCCTGTTTCTCAGACTTTAGTGTACTGCATGTTATTATTAAGCAAATTATACCAAACCAATGTTTGCTGCTCTGTAGTGAGGGATTTCTGTGTTGGCAGAGAGTAAAAAGATGAGACACATTCATTAGAAACATATTAAGCTCTTTTGCACTTTATTTTTTTGTGACATCTAAGTGATGAAGTAATACTGGACTGCAAATATTAACCCATACATTATTTTTAAGGTCTCTTTTTAACCAAAAACAGCCTATCTTAACCAAATAAAATTTGTTTCCACCATAAAAATTGTTGTCTTAGTTATCTAGCGCTGCTATTACAGAAATACCACAAATGGATGGCTTTAACAAAGAGAAATTTATTTCCTCACAGTAAAGTAGGATAAAAGTCCAATTTCAGGGTGTCAGCTCCAGGGGAAGCCTTTCTCTCTCTTTTGGCTCTGTCCTCAATCTTCCCCTGGTCGAGAAGCTTCTGTGGCCCAGGGACCCCAGTCCCAAAGGACAGCTCTGCTCCTGGTGCTGCTTTCTTTGTGGTATCAGGTCTCCATTCTCTGCTTGCTTCCCTTTCCTTTTATCTCATGAGAGGTAAAGGGTGGCGCAGGCCACACCCCAGGGAAATTCCCTTTACATTGGATCAGGGATGTGACCTGGGTAAGGGTGGTGTTACAATCCCACCCTAATCCTCTTTAACATAAAATTATAATCACAAAATGAAAGACAACCGCAGAATACTGGGAATCATAGCCTAACCAAGTTGACACATATTTTTGGGGGGATGCAATTCAATCCAGGACAATTGTATATACTTGTATTTGTTTCCAATTTTTGCTTTAACAAATTACTACAAATGTGTTGTTAGGTGCGGTCTAGTTGTTTCCGATTCATAGTGACGCTATGTACAACAAAATGAAATGCTGCCCGGTCCTGCACCATCATCACAATCGTTATGCTTGAGCCCATTGTTGAAGCCACTGTGTCAATCCATCTTGCTGAGGGTCTTCCTCTTTTTCACTGACCCTCTACTTTAACAAACATGATGTCCTTCTCCAGGGATTGATCGCTCCTGATAAAATGTCCAAAGTATGTGAGACGTAGTTTTGCCATCCTTGCATCTAAGGGGCATTCTGGCTGTACTTCTTCCAAGACAGATTCATTCGTTCTTTTGGCAGTCCATGGTATATTCAATGTTCTTCACCAACACCACAATTCAAAGGCGTCAATTCTTTTTAGGTCTTCCTTATTAATTGTCTAGCTTTCGTATGTGTATGAGGTGACTGAAAATATCATGGCATGGATCAGGCCCACCTTAGTCTTCTAAGTGACATCTTTGCTTTTCAACACTTTAAAGAGATCTTTTGCAGCAGATTTGCTGAATGCAATACATCATTTGATTTCTTCACTGCTGCTTCCATGGGTATTTATTGTAGATCGAGTAAAATGAAATCCTTGACAACTCCAATATTTTCTCCGTTTATTATGATGTTGCTTATTTGTCCAATTGTGAGGACTTTTGTTTTCTTTATCTATACTGAAGTCTGTAGTCTTTGATCTTCATCCGTTAGTGCTTCACTTTCAGCAATCAATGTTGTGTCATCTTTGTAACGCAGGTTGTTAATGAGTCTTCGTCCAATCCCGATATGTTCTTCTTCACGTAGTCCAGCTTCTTGGATTATATTTGCTCAGCATACAGATTGAATAACCAATCCAACCCACTGCCGTTGAGCTGATGCCGACTCATAGTGACCCTATAGGACAGAGTAGAAGTGCCCCATAGAGTTTTCAAGGAGCGCCTGGCAGATTCGAACTGCTGATCTCTTAGGTAGCAGCCATAGTACCTAACCACTATGCCACTAGGGTTTCCACAGATTAATAAGTATGGTAAAAATATACAGCCCTGACTCACACCTTTCCTGACTTTAAACCATGCAGCATTCCCTTGTTCTGTTTGAACAACTGCCTCTTGGTGTATGTACAAGTTCTCTATGAGCACAGTTAAGTGTTCTGGAATTCCCATTCTTCTCAGTGTTGTCAATAATTTGTTATGATGGCCACAGTTCAATGACTTTGCATTGTCAACGTAACATAGGTAAAGGTCTTTCTGGTGGTTTCTGCTTTCAGCCAAGATCCATCTGACATCAGTAATGATATCCCCAATTCCACGTCCTCTTCTGAATCTGGCTTGAACTTCTGGCAGTTCCCTGTCAATGTACTGCTGCAACCATTTTTGAATGACCTTCAGCAAAATTTTACCTGTGTGTGACATTAATGATTATAAGGTCGCTATGAGGCAGAATCGACTCGAAGGCAATAGGTTGGATATTAATGATATTGTGTGATAATTTCCACATTCTGCTGGATCACCCTTCTTTGGAATGGGCACAAATATGCATCTCTTCCAGTCAGTTGGCCAGGAAACTGTCTTCCAAATTTCTTTTTTTTTAATTGCATTTTAGATGGTTCACTGAGTAAATTAGTTTCTCTTTAAACAATACACACATTGTTTTGTGACATTTGTTGCCACCTCCACAACATGTCAACACTCCTCCCTTCTTGACCTTGGGTTCCCTGTTACCAGCTTTCCTGTTCCTTCCCTCCTGCCTTCTTGTCCTTGCCCCTGGGCTAGTGTGCCCATTTAGTCTCATTTTATTTTATGTGCCTGTCCAATCTTTGGCTGAAGGGGGAAACTCAGGAGCGACTTCATTACTGAGCTATAACTGTGTCCGGGGGCCATACTCTCGGGGTTTCTCTAGACTCTATCAGAGCAGGAAGTCTGGTCTTTTTTTTTTATGAGTTAGAATTTTGTTCTACATTTTTCTTCAGCTTGGTCAGGGACCCTCTATTGTGATCTCTGTCAGAGCAGTCAGTGGCGCTAGCTGGGCACCATCTGGCTATGCTGGACCCAGTCTGGTGGAGGGTGTGGAACTTGTGGTCCATTAGTTTTTGGGGCTAATCTTTCCCTTGTGTCTTTTGTTTTATTCATTCTCTCTTGCTCCAGATGGGGTGAGACCAGTGGAGTATCTTAGATGGTTGCTTGCAAGCTTTTAAGACCCCAGACACTACTCATCAAAGTAGGATGTGGAACATTTTCTTTATAAACTGTGTTATGCCAATTGAGCTAGATATTGCCTGAGATCATGGTCCCCAGTCCTCAGCCCAGTAATTCTGTCCCTCAGGGAGTTTAGATGGGTCTATGGAGCTTCCGTGACTTTGCCTTGGTCAAGTTGTGCTGGCTTCCCCACTATTATGTACTGTCTTACCCTTGACCAAAGTTACCACTTACCTACCGTCTATTTAGTGTTTTTCTCCCCACCTCTCCCCTCCCTAGTAACCATGAAAGATTGTTTCTTTTTGTACGTAAATCTCTGCATGAGTTTTTATAATGGTGGTCTCATACACTATTTGTCCTTTTGTGATTGATTTATTTCACTCAGCATGATGCCCTCCAGATTCATCCATGTCGTGAGATATTTCCCAGATTCATCATTGTTCTCTATGGTTACGTAGTGTTCCATTACGTGTATGTACCATAGTTTGTACATCGTTATCCATTCATCTGTTGATGGGCACTTAGGTTGTTTTCATATTTTTGCTTTTGTGAATAAAGCTGCAATGAACATGGGTGTGCATATATCTATTCATGTGATGGCTCTTGTTTCTCTAGGATATATTTCTAGGAGTGGGATTGCTGGATCATATGGTATTTCTATTTCTAGCTTTTTAAAGAAGTGCTGCATTGTTTTCCAAAATGGTTGCACAAATTTGCATTCCCACTAGCAGTGTATAAGAGTTCCAATCTCCCCACAGCCTCTCCAACATTTGTTATTTTCTGTTTTTTTGATTCTTACCCCAGTAATGTCGGGGTGAGATAGTATCTCATTGTAGTTTTGATTTTCACTTCCGTTAACGGCTAGCGATAGTGAGCATATCCTCATGTTAGCTGCCTGAATGTCTTCTTTGGTGAAGTGTCTGTTCATATCTGTCATGGATTGAATTGTGTCCCCCAAAATATGTGTCAACTTGGTTAGGCCATGATTCCCAGTATTGTGTGGTTGTTCTCCATTTTGTGATTCATATAATTTTCCTATGTGTTGTAAATCCTAATCTCTGCCTGTGGTTAAGGAGACAAGATTAGATTATGTTAAAAAGGGTTAGGGCATGCCCTTTATCACCACTCTTATTCAACATTGTGCTGGAGGTACTAGCCAGAGCATTTAGGCTAGGAAAAGAAATAAGGGGCATCCAAACTGGTAAGGAAGAAGCAAAAGTATTCCTCTTTGCAGATGATATGATCTTATACACAGAAAATCCCAAAGAATCCACAAGAAAACTATGGGAACTAGTAGAAGATTTCAGCAAAGTATCAGGATACAAGATAAACATACAAAATCAGTTGAATTCCTCTACACCAACAAAGAGAACTTGGAAGAGGAAATCACCAAATCAATACTATTTAAAATAGCCCCCAATAAAATAAAATACCTAGGAATAAATCTAAACAGAGACATAAAAAACCTATACAAAGAAAACTGTAAGACACTACTGCAAGAAACCAAAAGAGACCTACATAAGTGGAAAAGCATACCTTGCTCATGGATGGGAAGACTCAGCATTGTGAAAATATCAGTTCTACCCAAAACGATCTACATGTGAAATTCCATCCCAATCCAAATTCCAACATTTTTTAATGAGATGGAGAAACAAATCTCCAACTTCATATCGAAAAGGAAGAGGCCCCGGATAAGTAAAGCATTACTGAAGAACTAAGCGGGAGGCCTCACTCTACCTGATTTTAGAACCTATTATACCACCATGTTAGTCAAAACAACCTGGTACTTGTACAGCAACAGATACATAGACCAATGGAACAGAATTGAGAATTGAGTCATAAATTCATTCACCTATGAGCAGCTAATATTTAACAAAGGCGCAAAGTCCATTAAATGGGGAAAAGGCAATCTCTTTAACAATAATGTTGGCATAACTGGATATCCATCTGCAAAAAAATGAAACAAGACCCATACCTCATACCATGTACAAAAACTAACTCAAAATGGATCAAAGACCTAAATATAAAATCTAAAATAATAAAGATCATGGAATAAAAAATAGGGATAATGCTAGGAGCCCTAATACATAGCATGAACAGAATATGAACCATAACTAACAATGCACAAACACCAGAAGAGAAACTAGATAGCTGGGAGCTCCTAAAAATCAAACACTTATGCTCATCAAAAGACTTCACCAAAAGGGTGCATGAACAACCTACAGGCTGGAAAAAAATTTTTGGCTACTACATATCTGTTCAGAGTCTAATCTACAAAATACTGAAAAACTTCAACCACAAAACAACAAGTAATCCAATTAAAAAATGGGCAAAGGATATGAATAGGCACTTCACCAAAGAAGACGTTCAGGTGGCTAACAGATACGTAAGGAAATGCTCACAATCATTAGCATTAGAGAAATGCAAATCAAAACTACAACGAGATAACGTCTCACCCCAACAAGGCTGGCATTAATCCAAAAAACACAAAATAATAAATGTTGCAGAGGTTGTGGAGAAACTGGAACACTTACACACTGCTGGTGGGAATGCAAAATGGCAGAACCACTTTGGAAACCAATTTGGCGCTTCCTTAAAAAGCTAGAAATAGAAGTACCATACCATCCAGCAATCCCACTCCTTGGAATACATCCTAGAGAAATAAGAGCCATCACACGAATAGATATATGCACACCCATGTTCATTGCAGCACTGTTCACAATAACAAAAAGATGGAAACAACCTAGGTGCCCATCAATGGGTGAATGGATAAACAAATTATGGTATATTCACACAATGGGATACTATGCAATGATAAAGAACAATGATGTATCCGAGAAACATCTCATAACATGGGTGAATATGGAAAGCATTATGCTGAGTGAAATTAGCCGCAGAAGGACAAATATTCTATGAGACCAGTATTATAAGAACTCAAGAAAAGGTTTACACACAGAAGAAAACATTCTTTAATGGCTATGAGGGTGGGAAGGGAGTGAGGGGGGAATTCACTAACTAAATAGTAGAAAAGAATTATCTTAGGTAAAGGGAAGGACAACACACAATACAGGAGAAGTCAGCACAACTGGACTAGACCAAAAGCTAAGAAGTTTCCTGAACACAATCAAACACTTCGAGGGACAGAGTAGCAGGGACAGGGATCTGGAGACCATGGTTTCGAGAGACATTTAGGTCAATTGGCATAACAAAGTTTATTAAGAAAATATTCTGCTCCCACTTTGGTGAGTGGCGTCTAGGGTCTTAAAAACCTGCGAGCGGCCATCTAGGATGCATCAATGATCCCAACCCACCTGGAGCAAAGAAGAATGAAGAATACCAAAGACAGAAGGAAAATATTAGCCCAAGAGACAAGAGGGGCCACATAAGCCAGAGACTCCATCAGCCTGAGACCAGAAGAACTAGATGGTGCCTGGCTACCACCAATGACCACTCTGACGGAGAACACAACAGAGAGTCCCTGAAGGAGCAGGAGAAGAGTGGAGTGCAGAACTCAAATTCTAGTAAAAAGACCAGACTTAATGGTCTGACTGAGACTGGAGGAACCCCCGAAGACATGGCCCCCCCTCCCCCGCCAGAGCTCTGCTGACCCAGAACTAAAACCATTCCCAAAGCCAACTCTTCAGACAAAGAATAGACTGGACTGTAACACATAAAATGATACTCGTGCAGAGTGTGCTTCTTAGTTCAAGTAGATATACGAGACTAAATGGGCAGCTCCTGTCTGGAGGCGAGATGAGAATGCAGAAAGAGGCAGGAGCTGGTTGAATGGACAGGGGAAATTGGGGGTGAAAAGGAGGAATGTGAGGTCACATTAAAGGGATTGCAACTGGGGTCACATAACAATGTGTATGTAAATTTTTGTATCAGAAACTACCTTGAGCTATAAACTTTCACCTTAAAGCACAATTAAAAAAAAAAAAAAAGGATTAGGGTGGGATGTAACACCCTTTGCTCAGGTCACACACCTGAACCAATGTTAAGGGAGTTTCCCTGGGGTGTGACTGCACCACTTTTATCTTACAAGAGATAAAAGGAAAGGGAAGCAAGCAGAGAATGGAAGATCTCATACCACCAAGAAGCAGTGCCAGGAGCAGAGCAAGTCTTTTGGACCCAGGGTTCCTGCACAGAGAAGCTCCTAGTCCCAGGGAAGATTGATGACAAGGACCTTTCTCCAGAGCCGAAAGAGAAAGCCTTCCTCTGGAGCTGCCTCCTGAATTTGGACTTCCAGCCTACTAGACTGTGAGAGAATAAACTTCTGTTGTTAAAGCCATACACTTTGTGGTATTTCTGTTACAGCAGCACTAGATGACTAAGACAATATCCTTTGCCCATTTTTTAATTAGATTTTTAATTAGATTGTCATTTTTTTTGTTGTTGTTGTAGAGATGTTGAATTTTCCTGTAGATTTTAGATATTAGACCTTTGTCATAGCCAATTTTTTTTTCTCAGTCTCTTTTTACTCTCTTGGTGAAGTCCAAATTTCTTGACATGGACAAGTGAGCATTTCCAGTGCTGCATCCATTTGTTGAAAAATCTCAGTTGGTATTCCATCAATTCCTGGAGCCTTGTTTTTTTGTCATTCCCTTCTGTGCAGCTTGGATTTTTTCCTTCAGTACTATCGGTTCTTGAGCATATGCTACCTCCTGAAATGGTTGAATGTCGACCAATTCTTTTGGTTTAGTGACTCTGTGTATTTCTTCCATCTTCTTTTGATGCTTTCTGGGTTGTTCAATATTTTCACTGTAGAATCCTTCACTATTGCAACTTGAGGCTTGAATTTTTTTCTTCAGTTCGAGAAATGCCAAGCATGTTCTTCCTTTTTGGTTTTCTAACTCCAAGCGTCTGCACATGTCATTATAATACTTTACTTTGTCTCCTTTGAAATTTTCTGTTCAGCTGTTTTACTCCATCATGCTACTCGATATTCCAGAGCAAGTTTCAGAGTCTCTTCTGATATCCATTTTGGTGTTTTCTTCCTTTCCTGTCATTTTAATGGCCTTTTGCTTTCTTTGTGTATGATGTCCTTGATGTCATTACACAACTCATCTGGTCTTCAGTCATTAGTATGCAATTCGGCAAACCTATTCTTGAAATGGTCTGTAAATTTAGGTGGGATATACTCAAAGTCATATTTTGCTCTCCTGGACTTGCTCTAATTTTCTTCAGCTTCAATTTGAATTTGTTTTGTAGGTGCTGTTGAGTTAATTTCAACTCATAGTGACCCCTTGTGACAGAGTAGAACTGCCCCATAGGGTTTTGTAGGCTGTAACCTTTATGGGAACAGACCTCCAGGTCTTTTCTCCCAAGGAGCTGTTGGGTAGGTTTGAGCTGCCAACCTTTTGGTTAGCAGCCTGGTGCTTAAGCAATGGGTCACAAGGACTCCCAAGACAGAAATGTTGCTGTTGTTGTATGCCGTCAAGTCAATTTTGACTCATAATAACACTCTATGATAGAGCAGAACTGCCCCATAGGTTTCCTAGGCTGTAATCTCTACCGGAGCCGATTGCCACATCTTTCTTCTGTGGATTGGCTGGTAGGTTTGAACTGCCGACCTTTTAGTTAGCTGCTGAGCTCTCAACCACTGTGCCACCAGGCCTCCTTAAGACAGAAATAGCCTTAGACAAATTGGCTTAAATATGCTAAAAATGCTCAAAAATGGGCAAATAGAAAAAAGGACAAACTTTATAAAAGAGTTGGAGACCATCCTATCAGATAAGAAATATTGTACACATGATAAATATGAATTCTGTATAAATTGGTCTAGGTAAATTAACTAAGAGTGACCGTCTTTCTTCTGGACAAATAATTTAGACCAATGCTGTCCAACAGAAATATATGAACTACATATGTCATTTTAAATTTTCTAGTAGACATAGTAAAAAAAGTAAAAAAGAACATGTGAAGTCAATTTTAATAATGTATTTTATTTAACCCAATATATAATATCATAATTTTAACACATAATCAATACTAAAAATCATTAATGAGGTATTTTATAATCCTTTTTTCATTCTGAATCTTTAAAATTGGTGCGTATATTACACCTGCAACACGCATTAATTTGGATCAGCCTCATTTCATGTGTTCAGTAGCCGTGTGTGGCTAGTGGCTGCTCTGTTGGACAGTGCAATTCTAGACATAGTAACACTTTATGGCTACTTGACTCTTTTTTCAAAGGTCCCTGGGTGGCATGAACAGTTTGTGCTTGACTACTAATCTAAAGGTTGGTGGCTGGAACCCATCCAGCACCACTGTGGAAGAAAGGCCTGGCAATCTCCCTCCATAAACATTATAGCCAAGAAAATCCTGTGGTGCTCAATTCTACTCTGTAACACATGGAGTTGTTATTAATTAGAATCTACTTGGCAATAGGCTTGATTTTGGTTTGACTCTTTTTTCTACACTCCATGAAGAAAAATCTTTTTTTGTTAATGTCTTTTCTCAGGGTCTAATATAGTTGACCAGCTTTGGGTCTCATTTACTTAAAATCACTTTTAAACATAACTTTTCTTGACAGAACTTGGGTGATTCCCGATTTCCACAGCCATGGTTTACAGACAACCTCTTGCGTCACTGCTATGGATATTTAATCAGCTATCTCTCTGTCACTTTCTCTCTTTCTTGGACTTTTTCTGCCTCTGCCTCTCTCCTCCCACACATCCACCTCTATTTTCAGAATAAAAATAGCTTTGCTATTTTTTCTGATTAAAAACGTAATAACATATGCTTATTGTGAGAAAAAAAGAATCAGGTACTCAATAGGAAAAAAAGAAGATAATGAAAGTCATTTGTAGCTTATCACTGAAAGATAACCAATGGTAGCATTTAGATAGCTCTTCTCTCAATCTTGCAAATATATATCTATGAAAGCAGAATGATACCATATATGCTATCTTTACTTTGCCTTTTACAAATAATATATCCTGGGTTCTGTGGGCCCTAAAGAAGGAGCTCTTAACTACTAAGCTGCCCGATTCCACTAATGGAAAGTTCTCTACTCTCCCAACATACCCCTCCCCTCAAGGCCCCTCAGAAACATGGAACTAACCTTATCCTTCATGGCCACATAATGTTCCATATATGTATTTACCATGCTTTATATAATTGGCCTTGACGGCAAGGATTTCATTTTACTTGGATCCACAATCAATGCCCACGGAAGCAGCAGTTAAGAAATCGAATGATGTATTATTACATTGGGCAAATCTGCTGCAAAAGACGTCTTTAAAGCAAAGATATCACTTTGAGGACTAAGATGCACCTGACCCAAGCCATGGTATTTTCAATCTCCTCATACAAATGCAAAAGGTGGGCAGTGAATAAGGAAGACCTAAGAAGAATTGACACCTCTGAATTATAATGTTGGCAAAGAATATTGAATATACCATGGACTGCCAGAAGAATGAACAAATCTGTCTTAGAAGAAGTAGAGTCAGAAGGCTCAGTAGAAGTCAGGACGGCGAGACTTCATCTCCTGTATTTTGGACACATTATCAGGAGGGACCAGTCCCTAGAGAAGGACATGATGCTTGGTAAAGTAGAGAGTCAGTGAAAAATAGGAAGACCCTCAACGAGATGGACTGACACAGGGGCTGCAACAATGGGCTCAAACATAGCAACAATTGTGAGGATGGTACAGGACTGGGCAGTGTTTCATTCTGTTGTACATAGGGTTCCTCTGAGTTGGAATCAACTCAACGGCACCTAACAACAACAACAACATGTAACCAGCCTGTTGTTAGAGATTTATAGCCTTGGTGGCACAGTCATTAAGAGCTCAGCTGCTAACCAAAAGGTCAGCAGTTGTTATCCACCAGTTGCTTCTTGGAAACCCTATGGGGCAGTTCTACTTTGTCCTATAGGTTTGCCGTGGGTTGGAATTAAGTCGACAGCAACGGGTTTGTTGTTAGATATTTAGGTTATTTCCAATTTTTCACTCCTATAACCAGTATGTCGATGAACACCCTTATACATACTTCTTTGCATAAGATCTTATAATTTTCTAGGGAGAAAGTTCTTTTAAGCAGCTTAAAGTTTGATAGGTAGAGCTAGAGTATCCTTCAGAAACCTCATCCAATTTACATTCTTTACAAAAGCATCTGAGAATTTTTGTCATTCTACATCTTCACTGGCCTTGGGAATTACCAGTCTTCTCAAATCATATCATTTTATTTTGAACCTCCCTAATTTCACTTTTAAAATTCTAGAAGCACCTTAACATTGGTTGTAATATATGGAGAAGTTCAAAGTTCTGAGTGAACAAGATTATATAACCATACAACTCTAAATGATTTCATGTATGTGAAAGGGTCTAATATATCAGATAGGATGGGCTTGGTTATACTGCAGTAAGGAATAACTCAAAATATATTTTTTGCTCATGATATAGATTGAGTGCAGCTCAGGAGGGGGGCTTTGTTCATTCTAGATACCAGGGAGCTTATCTGACAGAGGTCCAATCTGGACACCTGTTTCTATAATCACTTCTGCAGGGGGAAGAGGAGCTACAAGTCATGCTCTGGTTCTTAAAACTTCCATCTCAAAAGACATGTGTCAATTCTGTTCACATTTCATTTCCCAAAGCAAGCCACAAGAACACACCTAACTTCGAAACAGATAGGGAAGTGTGGAGTTCCTGGGTGGTGCAAGCAGTTAAAGCTCTTGACTGTTAAAGCAAAGCTTGGAGGTTCAAGTCCATCCAGAGGCACCTTGGAAGAAAGGCCTGGTAGTCTACTTGTAAAAAACCAGCTACTGAAAACCCTATGGAAGCACAGTTGATTAACGTAATTATTGTCAGTAAGTTGTATACTTCTAAAAAGTTGAATTGGCAAAAGTTATGTGATAAATATATTTACAACAACAACAAAAAAGAGTAGCTGCTGAGGCTGCTTATGTACAACCAAATAACTAATGGGATTTGGTTCCTTGGTTTTGAGATTTCAGGTCATGGTTTCCTAGGATATCCCAATTACTTGACCCAGTAATGTGTTTTGTGCTTCTGATCTACCTCCTAGTTTGTTGAGCAGTGCCTGGGAACTTAAAAGCTTGTAAGAGGCCATCCAAAGCACAACGATTGGTCTCTATTCACCTGGAGCAACAGAGGAAGGAGAGTCAGGAATAGGAGGAAGAAATATAACGTGTGGCCAGTTCCCTCCATGAACAACTGCCACCCTTGTCATGAGACCAGGAGAGCTGGATGGTGCCCAGCTACCATTACTGAACATTTTGATCGAAGATTGTATAGAAGAATCTTAACTAAAAGGGGAACAAAATTAAAAATCTCACAGAATCCAGCCTTTGTGGAGCCATGGAGACTGGATGAACTGCTGAAATTATTACCCTACAATAATCTATAAACCTTAAACCAAAAATATCCCCTGAAGTTTTCTTAAAACAAAACAACAGTTTAGCTTAACTAGTAAAGTATGTCTGCCTTGAACATTATGCTCTTTTAAGATCTATCTATATGGAATCAAACTGACAACAGCAACTCAAAAGAATAGATAGGAACCTTAGGGGGCAGTGAATTTATGTTAATGGTGGAGAAACAGCTCAGAAAAGGAGGGTGAGAATGGTTGCACAACTTGAAGAATGTAATCAATGTCACTGAATTGTACACGTAGAAACTTAAACTGGTGTATGTTTTTCCTGTGTATATTCTCAACAACAACAAAAAAGAAATTGTTTTAAAAAAGAAAAAAAGAAAGGCTTATGGTGCACAGTTGTACTCTGTCACACATGAAGTCACCAAGAGTCAGAGTCAACTCCATGACAACTGGTAACGGGTAGGGAAGTGCAGCCCTACCACATACCTGGAAGGAAAATAGACTATCTCTGAGCATCCCTGTGATTGTCACACCTTGGAGGAAAGGAACTACTACCAGGAATGTATTATTATCCAAATGTCCCAGATAAGAAAACTGAGACTTAGAGTTTAAGAAGCTCCAGGTCACTTAGTAAATAGCAAAGCTGGGATTATAATTTAGGCCTGTCTGATTTAAAACTCATGCTCTTTGATCTAGATTATTCTTTTAGGAACATCTGCAACATGTCGGAGAAGTAGTCCAGGCGTTGGGGCACACATCTTGAAATCATGTGGCTGCCATGTAGTCATCTGTGAGTTCCTCGGATTCTCTGGAGCTGTTTTCATAGTCCTTGCTTATCAGTCAGCTCATCAAACACATCATGCTCGTCCATGGTAGGCCTTCCTGCCTCCCAACTGACAAACTCCGCCTTGAGTCAGTTCCTCTATGCATCCACTGTGATGTCCTCCTCATAAGGCATATGCTTTTGTTCATCCACTTGTAAGTATAGCAGTATCATTGCTTCAGGGATGTTTTCTTGCAAATATCCCATGCTTTGACCATGTTTTGATTCAATTCACATTGTCTTATAGAACTGTCGAGGTCTTGATGGTTCACAAACTTCTTGTCTGTGTGCATTTTGTTTTCTGACAATGATATTCCAGGAAAAACAAGCTAAATTTGTTGAGAGCTCACTGGATTTTTCTTTTTCCAGCAGCATCTGCACTTTTATCCACACTATGGGTGAGGCCAGGCAGAGGGAGGTTGACCCAAGGACACCACCGGATCATTCTATAAAGCCCAGAGGAGACAAGGAGCAAGTGCAAGTCGGGGGAGGGGGCCGAGGCCAAGTAGAAAGGTCACTGTTATCAAAATACTCCTGGTCATACACTTCAGTCACCATCTTCAGCCAGCAAACCAGCACCCGTTGAGGGCCTGGATGGCCTTGTGAGTCTCTGAGGCCATAGAAAACCCCATAAAGATCTTGATGATGATCTCTGCAACCTCCTCCTCACCCTGCTTCTCCTGGTAGATGATGACATATTTGACAGCCCAAACTTGCCACACTTCTTGGTGACCTCCCCCTCCAGGTCATCATCAATGTTCTTGGGGTCCACCAGGTTGTGCAGAATCATTACCATGGACTCCTGCTTGCAGAGCAGCTGCTGCATGCCCATGTGGTAGGTGCTGCTGCCCGAGATGCTCATGTGCTCCTCTTGCTCAGCATCTCTGGATGCTCCAACTCAGGAAACAGCTCCTCTTATTCCTTCTCCTTCTCGGCCTCCAGGAGACCCAGTGTTGGAGGGCTGGCAAAGACGGGGTTCACTACCCTCACAGAGGGGATGGTGATCTGGATGGGTGTACGGGCTGGAGTCATACTTGCCATAACACCAGGGGCCTGGACAGCCATGACCGCCCAGATCTTGGCTGTGGCTGCAGCTGCGGCCACAGCAGCAGCAGGTGGGAGGCCTCCGGGTGTGGCAGGCATGAACAGGGGTGTGGGGGGGGGGGGGCGGGCTTGCCTTCTCACAAGTACTGGTCACCCACGTCAAAGAGGTTCATGGAAGGCACAGCATCCTGGGATGACTGAGCCTTCTTGTACTTGATGAAGCCATAACCCTTGTGCTTGCCGGTTGTGGGGACCTGGGTCAGCATACAAGACTTGATCTTGCCAAAGGCCTCAAACACACTCTTGACGTCCGGGAGATCCTGGTGCACCAAGGCTATGTAGATGCAGTTGAAGGCCCATGCCTCCTCGGCCAACTGGCACTGTCCTAGGCATTTCAATGTACTTTTATGTATTTTAATACATTTTTACTCTCACTTAATCTTCATAATGGTGGCACAGTGGTTAAGAGCTATGGCAGCTAATCAAGGTCAGCAGTTCAAATCCACTAGCTGCTCCTTGTAAACCCTATGAGGCAGTTCTACTCTGTCCTATAGGGCTTGTTTTTTTTTGGTTTAATTTTCATAATAGAACTCTGAGGGTGGAGTTACTATTCAGTAGTTTAAGGAGTCCTGGTGGTGCAGCTTGGTTAAGCACTTGGCTGCTAAATGAAAGGTTGGTGGTCCAACCCACCAGTGGCTCCACGAGAGAAAGATGTGGCAATCTGCTTCTGTAAAAAGATTGCAGCCTTGGAAACCATACGGGGGCAGTTCTACTCTGTTATATAGGGTTGCTATGAGTTGGAATTGACTCTATGGCAACAGAGGTTATAATTGTCTAATCAAAGAGGATAATGAAAGGAAAAAAAAAAGACTGGTCTCATATTTCTGCATAGGAGTCATAACACTTTCTTTATCAAGGCTTCCCTTAATTACTCTCACGGAGAGTTTTTTGGCCTCTGTAGCACATTTATAATTTCTAAAAGCGGTAGGATTCAGAAATGGGTATTTAACTTGAAAGTATAAGATTTAGGACTCTTATTTATTTATTTATTTATTGTGCATTAGGTGAAAGTTTACAGAGCAAATTAGATTCTCATTTGATAGTTTGTACATAAAGCGTTTCATGGTCTTGGCTTCATCCCCCGCAGTGTGTCAGTAGTCTCCCCACTTCTGTCCTGGGCTTCCCAGTTCCTTTTCTCCTGATTTTCTACCCCTTCCTGCCTTCTCATCCTTGCCCCTGGGCAAATATTGTTCTCTTGATCTTGCATAATTGATTGTTCCAAGGAGCATGCTCCTCTGAGGTGTTATTGTTTATTTTGTGGGCTTGTCTATTGTTTGGGTGGAAGGTAGTCTCCGGGAATGGCTTCAGTTCCAGGTCAGAAGAGTGTCTTAGGGTCACAGTCTTGGGGGTTCCTCTAATCTCTGTCAGACCAGTAAGTCTGGTCTTTTTTTGTGAATTTGATTTTTAGTGCTACACTTTTCCTCCGCTCTGTCTGGGACCCTCTGTTGTGATCCCAGCCAGAGCAGTCGCTAGTGGTATCCAGGCACCATCTAGTTCTTCTGGTCTAGGGGTCATGTAGGCTGCGGTTCATATGGTGCATTAGTCCTTTGGACTCATTGCTCCCTTGAGTCTTTTTTTTTTCCACTGTCCTTTGCTCCAGACTGGAAGAGACCAGTAGTTATATTTTAGATGGCTGCATTGAGTGTTTGTGTATTGAAAGCCAGATGCTACTCACCAAATTAGAATGTAGAACATTGTCTTTATGAACTATGTTGTGCCAATTGATGTAGAAGTCCTCTGAGTCTATGGTCCCTTGCCTTTGAGTCTAGGAACTTCATGCCACGAGGTGTTTGGCTACATCTAAGAGGGTTCCCTGACTGTGCCGCTTGTGTGCGCTATTGTCTATATTAATACATGAAGAGGGCCTATAGGCATATATTATGCCAAACTTGTATCTGTTGGTGGGTGTGCTTCCTTACACCCTCCCACACCTCTTGGATTTATAGGTATCTATGTATCCATTCATAAACTATTGTTCGTTAATACTATTTGTCTTAGTCATCTAGTACTGCTATAACAGAAATACCACAAGTGATGGCTTTAACAAAGAGAAATGTACTCTCTCACAGTCTAGTAGGTTACAAGTCCAAATTCAGGGTGTCAGCTCCAAGAGAAGGCTTTCTCTCTGTTGGCTCTGGAAGAAGGTCCTTGTCCTCTATTTTCCTATAGTTAAGGATCTTTGCAGGCACAGGGACCCTGGGTCCAAAGGATGTGCTCTGCTCTTGGTGGTTTGAGGTCTCCAAGTCTCTGCTTGCTTCCCTTTCCTTTTATCTCTAAGAGGTGGTGCAGACCACAACTCAGGGAAACTCCCTTTACACTGGATTAGGGAGGTGACTTGAGTAAGGGTGGTGTTGCAATCCCACCCTAATCCTTTTTAGCATAAAATTACAATCACAGAATGGAGGACAACCACACAATACTGGGAATCATAGCCTAACCAAGTTGACACGTATTTTGGGGGGACACAATTCAATCCATGACAATATCGTTGCAGGATTGTCTATGCTATAGTGGTTACCATAGTTGCCCTTTATTCCTGCATTCCTCCCAGTGTCCTCTCTTGCCTTGGTCATATTATGCTGACTTCTCCCATATTACGTACTGCCTTTTCCTTCACTAATATTAACGGGTATCTATTATCTGTTTGGAAACCCTGGTGGCATAGTGGTTAAGTGCTACGGCTGTAAGCCAAGAGGTTGGCAGTTCAAATCTGCCAGGCGCTCCTTAGAAACTCTGTCGGGCAGTTCTACTCTGTCCTATAGGGTCACTATGAGTCAGAATTGACTCAACGGCAGTGGGTTTGGTTTTTTTGGACTATCTGATAATTGTCCCTCCTTCCCTTTCCTATCCCTGGTAACCACCAAAGAATTTTTTGTTTGTTTTTTCTGTATGTAAACCTTTTGTTGTTACTTTACAATAGCAGTCTTATACAATATTTGTCCTTTTGTGATTGACTTACTTAACTCAGCATAATGTCCTCCAAATTCATCCTTGTTGTGAGATGTTTCACAGATTCATCATTGTTATCATTCCATAGTATTCCATTCATCCACTGATGGGCACTTAGGTTGTTTCCACCTTTTTGCTACTGTGAATGATGCTGTCACGGCTCTTATTTCTTTGGGGTATATACCTAGGAGTGGGATTGCTGGATCATATGATATTTCAATTTCTAGGTTTTTGAGGAAGAGTCATGCTGTTTTCCAAAGTGGCTGTACCATATTACATTCCCACCAGCAGTGTATAAGAGTCCCAATCTCCCCACAACCTGGCCAACATTTTCTGTTTTTTTGATTAGTGCCAGTAATGTCAGGGTAAGACAGTATCTCATTGTAGTTTTGGTTTGCATCTCTCTAATTGCTAATGGGAAACCCTGGTGGTGTAGTGGTTAAGTGCTGTGGCTGCTAACCAAAGGGTTGGCAATTCAAATCTGCCAGGCACTCCTTGGAAACTCTATGGGGCAGTTCTACTCTGTCCTATAGGGTTGCTATGAGTTGGAATCATCTTGATGGCAGTGGGTTTGGTTTTGGTTTTTAATTGCTAATGACTGTGAGCATTTCTTCCTATGTTTGTAAGCAGTTTGGACTCTTTTAGATGCAAGTTACAGTAAACTCAACCCATCCTGGCTTAAGCAAAGGAAAAAAAAAAAAAGGAGGGGGGATTATTGGTTTATACAACTAAAAAGTACAGGCATAGACAGAATTCCAGGTATGATTTGATCCAGGGGATCAGAAGATGTCACTAGGCCCAAATCTCACTCTTTCTTTGCACTAGTTTTCCCTATGTTGGCTTTATTTTGAGGACCTAAATGGTGGTAAGAAGGCTTCTGGCATTGTCAGCCTTTTTTCTTCCCAGATTTAAGTCCAACAGAAAAGATCATGTGTTTCTTTCTTAGCAGTCCCACAAGAGTTTCATTGCATCGCACTGGATGAAATTAGGTCAAAGCCTACACCTTAATCAGTCTCTAGGGGCTGGGGAATGTGGTGCTGTGATTGTCCAGGCCTGAGTGAATGCTCACCCCTGGAATTAGGAATGTGTCATCTCTTCTTCTGCACTTGGACTCCTTCAAATGAGGGTGGGGTTTGTTCCAGAGAGGAAAATCAGGGTGCAGTTGCCAGAAGAAAGTTAAATGTATGCTGCATAGTGGAAGCAACTGGTCTCTAGAACAAACACTACTTTCAAATCACCTTCCCCCTTTTTCACCCCTGAGAATAGTTTACAGTATAAAGTGTTTTCATGTTTGGAGGTAAAGCTCACAAGTTTACTGCAGGAAGAAGGAAAAGTGTTCTTTAGAACATAAATATTTACCCAATAATTATGATGAAACACAAAAAATTTCTATTTTTTCTTAGCTATCAGAAAGCTTAAAGCTACATTAATGTTCAATCACAGAGAGTCTCTTTTCCCAAATTCTTGCTAAATAGTTATTTACCTTTTCCTTTTTTTAAATAACTTTTTTAAAAACTTAAAACAGCAAGGAAAAATACACATTCTTGCAGAAAAATTGGAGAATAAAGAAAACCCCAGGGATAACCATTTTGGTATCTTTTTTCCTTGTATTTATGTAATAAACTTCTTTCACCTGCAAAATTGGGATGATACTGTACATACTATGCAACTTATTTTCACTTAATATATTGTGAGTATGTTGCTATATTTTTAGGTATTATTATACATGATTTTTAATGACTGCTTGGTATTCCTCCAGTGGATGCACCCCAATTTGCTTGCATGTGTCCTCACATTTTTTTTTCTGATATATAAAAAGAGTATAGCAGTGGACATCTATGTGCATATATTTTTATGTATAGCTGCACTTGCTTCCTTAGAATAAATTTTAGAAGTAGATTTTCTCCTCAGAAGGGTTGTACCACCACGATGGCTGAGGTAGTATGTCAAATTGGCTGGACCATGATTCTTGGGGGTTTGACAGTTATGATGTACTTTGAGTCTTATAATGATGTAATCACCTCCACGATGAAATCTTATATAATGTGATCACCTCCATGATGGGATCTGCTGGGAGTAGCCAGTCAGTTGAAAGGGCATTTCCTTGGGTCTTTGGCCTGCCCCCAATGTACGTGGTCTTTCTGGCAAGGCTCTCAGGCTTTTGTTCACTCTGGATTCTGCACCTGGTTCCTGCTTATCTGACCTCTGGTTCTTGGGACTTGAGCAAGCAGCTTACCTGCCTATCTTGGGATTTGTCAGCCTCTGCAGCCTGTGAGCCAGAAGCCTGTTGTCTGACCTGCAGATCTTGGGTTTGTCAGCCCCTGCAGCTATGTGAGTCATGAGAAACCTCCAGCCTGACCCACAGATTTGGGACTTCCAGCCTCTACAACCATGTGAGCTATTTCCTTGATATAAATCTCTCTCTATATATAGATGCTTCACTGGTTTTGCATCTCTAGAGAACACAGCCTAAGACAACTACCATATGCAATATATATATATATTTTAAATAGATGGTAGAGAAATCACAGAAAAATCAGTAGTATATTGCTACTTTGCATAAGAACACTAAACTACAGTTGTATAAATTTAGTAGTTTCTTGGGAAAGGTCACCTGCTTGACTGACAGTTGAGCTGTCCTTGAAAAATCATTTGACAGTGCTGATTTTCCATTCAATTGGTCATCAAATCAGCAAAAGACATTCCACACCCATCCCACCCCACCCCCTGTAGCCATTGAAGCCCCGTTTTGGAGTCATTATCAGGCCATTAATGCTGCATGAGCAAGGTTTAGAGGGAACATCCTTCCAAGGCTGGGGAAATACCCAGGATACAAGTCAGAGCAGACTTGACTTGTGTAGCATAAGGCAGGCAGGAGACAAACAGATTGTACATACTTCGTAGGAGAAAAAAATCATTTGGAATATCTTGCCTTAAGCTGGTACAATGTAAAACATCAGTACACAGAAGGAATAAAATTGATAAGATTAAAACCTATCACTCCGTAGCATTCATAATATCATTTCCCCATCAGTGAACATAACCCTGTTTCAACCAATAAGAGTTTACCTTCCTAAGAGGCCTCTGTTGAGGGTGTTTCCAATATCCGGGATATCTCTGAGCTAGGCTGGCCTAGGTTCATTTTATTAAGAAGCAAGATGAATACTTCAGACATCAAGAGGTAGAGGCTAGCCCATATTCTTTGTTTACCTCTATTTTTTATGGAAAGCACTCCAAACAACATTCAGTTATGACCTGTATTGTTTTTTAGCTCTTTACCAAAGGTGGGCTGTTCTGGAAGTTCAAGGAGTCTAGGACTCTCTAGCTGGAATGGTTCACCTGCTCTTAGTAGGTGAATATGGAAGTAATTTGCCCGCAGCCCTTGGCCATGTTCTGTGAGTCCTATCAGTAGCCTGTGGTTACCTCCCCTGGGAAAGAAATTGGAATGTTCTCCTGTTTGAGGTAGGCAGCCCAGCAGGCAGGCTTTCTCTACCCTTAATAAAAATATTTAAAGTACAAGTCAATATAATTTCTGGATGCAGAGAAATTATTACAGAAATTTTGTAACCACTTTATATTCCACTTGTTGCAAGAAGTATAATCTTCTGGAAAGTTGCACACAGACCTGGTGTTACTTAAGCACAAGGGTCGTTCACAATTGCCTAATCCTATTTGTTTCCCATGAGAAGGAAAAAACCTCATTCACTGTATGAGGAGTATTAGGGGGTGTTTGGGCCAAGTAAGTAGAACTTGTCAAGGAATCTTCCCACCCTTCTGTATCAGGTTAAGCCAGTAACTGAACAAACACCAAATACTTTGATTTAACTGTGGTAATTCCGGAAGTATTGCTACTAGTGAATCATTCAAAGATGTAGCCAAAAAGCAATTCCAGACAGGTGGAGAGGAGAGTTTTTGGATTACTCTGCTGTTTGAAGTTCTTCTGGGATAAATACTCAGCAGGAATCAACAGCAGTGGCCCTTGGCCCTGTGCTCTGACCTTTGCGCGACCCAGGCCCCAAGAGCCAACTTGGTTCAACCCCAGAGCTCCCTACAAATATGACCCCTAGAGGTAAAAGTGAACACACATGGGCCACAGACTGAGTAGCCTCCAGAGTAAGGCCTTTTTTGTCTTTGAAGTCCTCATACTAAGGGTAGGATCTCTGTGCTCTTTCCTTCTAAATCCCCAGTATCTGCCACAGCACTGGCCCACAGAAGGTATCAGTACCTGTGCATAGATGAACAAATGGATGAATGAGCCTAGGCTAGGATAAGTTCCAGTGTTCTCCAATCCTGCCTACCCGGTCTTCATGGGTACACAGTGCTGTACCTCACCAGTGAAATCCAATGTGACAGAGGCCTAGAAGGACGTTGCTGTAGAGTGAGAGGCCATGAGCTTGGGATTTGGAGTGAGACAGGTCTGGGTACTAATCCTAGCTTGTCACATGTTAATTAAGTGATGTTGGACTAGTTACTTAATCTTCAAGCTTCCGTTTCCTCACTTGTGCAGTGGGCATATAATCTACCTTCTTTGGCTATCAGGAGAATCCAGCTCGAATCCTTGCTGAGAATTTGCATTTCTACCCCAGATATTAAAAAGACAGGAAAGAAAGAAAAGACCAAAATGGATGTCAGAAGAGACTCTTAAACTTGCTCTTGAAGGTTGAGTAGCTAAAGCAAAAGGAAGAAATGATGAAGTAAAAGAACTGAACAGAAGATTTCAAAGAGCAGCTCAAGAAGACAAAGTAGAGTTTTATAATGACATGTGCAAAGTGGTGGAGATAGAAAACCAAAAGGGAAGAAGGTGCTCATCATTTCTCAAGCTAAAAGAACTGAAGAAAAAATTCAAGGCTTGAGTTGCAATAGTGAAGGACTCTATGGGGGAAAATATTAAATGATGCAGGAAGTATCAAAAGAAGATGGAAGAAATACACAGAGTCATTATACCAAAAAGAATTGGTTGACGTTCAACCATTTCAAGAGGTAGCATACGATTGGGAACTGATGGTACCGAAGGAACAAGTCCAAGCTGCACTGAAGACACTGGCAAAAAACAAGGCTCCAGGAATTGGCAGGATATCAATTGAGATGTTTCAACAAACGGATACAGTGCTGAAGGTGCTCATTTGTCCATGCCAAGAAATTTGGAGGACAGCTACCTGGCCAACTGACCATATTTATGCCTATTCCCAAGAAAGGTGATCCAACAGAATGCAGAAATTATCGAACAATATCATTAATACCACACACAAGCAAAATTTTGCTGAAGATCATTCAAAAACGGCTGCAGCAGTATATCAACGAGGAACTGCCAGAAATTCAGGCCAGATTCAGAAGAGGACGTGGAATCAGGGATATCATTGCTGTTGTCAGATGGATCTTGGCTGAAAGCAGAGAATACCAGAAAGATGCTTACCAGTGTTTTATTGACTATGCAAAGGCATTAGACTGTGTGGATCATAACAAATTATGGATAACATTGCAAAGAATGGGAATTCTAGAACACTTAATTGTGCTCATGAGGAACCTGTACACAGATCAAGAGGCAGTTGTTCGGACAGAACAAGGGGATATTGTGTGGTTTAAAGTCAGAAAAGGTGTGTGTCATGGTTGTATCCTTTTACCATACTATTCAATCCGTATGCTGAGCATATAATCTGGGAAGCTGGACTAAATAAAGAAGAAAGGAGCTTCAGGATTGGTGGAAGATTCATCAACAACCTGCGTTATGCAGATGACACAATCTTGCTTGCTGAAAGTGAAGAGGACTTGAAACACTTGCTGATGAAGATCAAAGTCCACAGCCTTCAGCATGGATTGCACTTCATCATAAGGAAAACAAAAATTCTCACAACTGGACCAATAAGCAACATCATGATAAATGGAGAAAAGATTGAAGTTGTCAAGGATTTCATTTTACTTGGATTCACAATCCACACCCATGGAAGCAGCAGTCAGAAATCAAAAGACACATTGCATTGGGAAAATCTGCTGCAAAAGATCTCTTTGGAGTGTTGAAAAGCAAAGATGTCACCTTGAAGACTAAGGTGCGCCTCACCTAAGCCGTGGTATTTTCAGTCACATCATATTCATGCGAAAGCTTGACAATGAATAAGGAAGACAGAAGAGTTGATGCCTTTGAATTGTGGTGTTGGCGAAGAATATTGAATGATACCATGGACTGCCAAAGAATAAACTAATCTGTCTTGGAAGAAGTATAGCTGGAATGCTCTTTAGAAGCAAGGATGGTGAGACTACGTCTTACAATACTTTGGACGTATTGTCAGGAGAGATCAGTCCCTGGAAAAGGACATCGTGCTTGGTAAAATACAGAGTCAACGAAAAAGAGGAAAATCCTCAGTGAGATGGATTGACACAGTGGCTGCAATGATGAGCTCAAGCATAACAATGACTGTGGGCATGACACAGGACTGGGCAGTGTTTCGTTCTGTTGTACATGGGGTCAGTATAAGTTGGAACCTTCTTGACAGCACCTAACAACAACAACCCCAGATATACTGAACCAGAGTATACATTTTAACAAGATCCCCAGGTGATTCTTCAAAACCCATTGCCGTTGAGTTGATTCTGACTCATAGTGACCTTATAGGACAGAACAGAACTGCCCCATAGGGTTTCCAAGGAGTGCCTGGTGGATTTGAACTGCTGACCTTTTAGTTAGCAGCTGTAGCTCTTAACCACTATGTGACCAAGGTTTTTAGGTGATAATAAGTTTTGAGAACCAGTGCCCTACTAGTAGGAACCGTGGTGGTGTAGTGGTTAAGGGCTTAGCTGCTAATCGAAAGGTCAGCAATTTGAACCCACCAGCTGCTCCACGGGAGAAAGATATGGCAGTCTGTTTCTGTAAAGGTTTACAGCCTTGAAGCTTCCTAGACACATCCAAACACCTTGAGGGACTGAGTTACTGGAATTGAGAGCTGGGCACCATGGTCTTGGGGGATGTTTAGGTCCACTGGCATAACATAGTTCATAAAGAAAATGTTCTACTTCCTACCTTGGTGGGTAGTGTCTGGCGTCTTAAAAGCTTGTGAATGGCCGTCTAAGATATATCTATTGGTCCCAGCATGCTCAGTGCAAAGGGGAATGAAGAAAATCAAAGACACAAGGGAAAGATCAGTCCAAAGGACTAATGGACTGCATGAACCATAGCCTCCACCAGCCTGAGCCCAGAAGAACTACATGGTGCCTGGCTACCACCACTGACCATTCTGACAGGGATCACAATCAAGGGTCCAGGGCAGAGTGGGAGAAAAATGTAGAACAAAATTCAAATTCACACACACACACACACAAAAAGACCAGACTTGCTAGTCTGACAGTGACTAGAGGAACTCCTGAGACTATGGCCCCCAGACACCTTTTTAACTCAGAACTGAAGCCACTCCGAAGTCCTCCTTTTAGCCAAAGATTAGACAGGCCTCTAGAACAAACAATAACACACATGAGGAACATTCTTCTTAGTTCAGTCAAGTATAGGAGACCTAATGGTTAACACCTGCCCAGAAGCAAAGACAAGAAGCAGGGAGGGACAGGAAAACTGGATAAATGAACACTGAGAAGTCCCAAGGATAGAAAGGGAAAGGGGGGAAGTGCTGATGAATTGCAGGGATTGCAACTAATGTCACAAAATAATTTGTGTATTAAATTTTTGAATGAAAAACTAATTTGTACTGTAAACTTTCACCTAAAACACACACACACACACACACACACACACACACACACACACACACAGTATTTATAGCCTTGGAAACCCTATGGGGCGGTTCTACTCTGTCCTGTAGAGTCGCTATGAGTTGGAATTGACTGGATGGCAGGGGGTTCAGGTGCTACTAATCATTCTCAGAATTGACCCCTAACCAAATGGTCTTGAGGAATATCTAGCTTTATTGACATAACACAGTTTATAAAGAAAATGTTCTACATTCTACTTTGGTGAGTAGTGTCTGGGGTCTTAAAACTTGTTAATGGCCATCTAAGATGTTTCACTGGTCTCACCCTGTCTGGAGCAAGGGAGAATGAAGAAAACCAAAGACACAAGGGAAAGATTAGTCTGAAGGACAAACGGACCACAAGTACCACAGCCTCCACCCGCCTGAGTCCAGCACAGCTAGATGGTGCCCAGCTACCACCACCGACTGCTCTGACAGGGATCACAATAGAGGATCCGGGACAGAGCTGGAGAAAACTGTAGAACAAAATTCTAACTCACATGCACCCCCCAAAAAGACCAGCCTTACTGGTATGACAGACACTGGAGAAACCCCAAGAGTATGGCCCCCGGACACTTATAGCTCAGTAATGAAGTCACTCCTGAGGTTTACCCTTCAGCCAAAGATTAGACAGACACATAAAACAAAAAGAGACTAAATGGGCACAGCAGTCCAGGGGCAAGGACGAGAAGGCAGGAGGGGACAGGAAAGCTGGTACTGGGGAATCCAAAGTTGAGAAGGGGAGAATGTTGACATGTCATGAGGTTGGCTACCAATGTCACAAAACAATATGTTTATTAATTGTTTAACGAGAAACTAGTTGGCTCTGTAAATCTTCATCTAAAGTACAATGAAAAAATTAAATAAATAAATAAATAAAGACAAGGAAACTAACCCATGTGGGGGAGGCGGAAAGAATTGGCCCCTAACCAGTAGCATTAGCATAGCCTGGAAACTTGTTAGAAATGCAAATTATCAGCAGGGACAAACCGGTTCAAAGCCCTGGAATAAAATAAGGTAATGTTTACAAAAGCTTAGCAAAGCCCCTGGCACATAGTGGTATTCAACGAATGGCCCCATCTGGGATTCTGTGCATCCGTAGTTGTGATGCTATAGGCCCAGAAATTTTGTTTGGCAGGAACATTAAGCATCACTGTTTCTAGAGGAGGCTTATCATGAATTTCAGTGCTAGCCAGGGTAGAGTATCAACACTATGCATTATTCTTCAAGGTGTGTAGACAGTTGGCTGGGAGCCATAAAGGAAAGGCTCTGAGGTCACATGTGTGAACAGGTAAGGCAGGCTTGGATAAGTTTACAGTGAGCCAGAAGCAGATCTGCTTGATTCTCTGCATAAGAGTTATGAATGAATTCATAGACTATGAGGTATGGAAGGGAACTTCAGAGTGGTCTAGTCCTGGCCTCAAATTTGATGGGGCTTCCTTATCAATCAAGGCATGTTTCTGTTATGCAATGATGGACCCTCCCTGCTAAGTGCCTTTATGGGCCATCATGACTGTTAAATTTGATTCAGGCAAGATGTACCTCTTGGCAGGTTTTATCGTGGGTTCTTCATGCCAGGAACTCCTACAATCTGTCATCTGAGAAAGCCCAGAATGTTGAGACGCAAGCCAAGCTCTCTGCCATGGAAGCCAGGTGGATGATGATTGTTTGTGAAATTTTAATTATTCAGAAATGACTGATGGGCCTGTGGGTGATTACCAATTTACACCTTTGGTAATCAGTCATTCATTCAACAAACATTTATTTAGTCCCTTCTTTGCTTTCTTCCTGAGTGAAGGCACAGCAGTGAGAGACCATATATTTGGGCTCACAATGTGCCAGGAACATGCACGCTTCTGTGCAGGCTTTTTAATCGTGTTTGCTTCTGCATACAAAATTGTTTCTACATATTTATCCCAGGAGGTTTGATGAGTCTACTATTCCCCAGAGCTACCTTTTAAAGCAGTGAGGTTACAGAATAGACGCTGAATTCAAATGGTGAGCATGGACACCTGCGAGAAGGTGCATAGTACGTTTTTTTAGTTTTCTTGAGCATTAACTATTCTCACTGTCAGAAAATGGAGTATTTAGGTAGCAACCGTGGAAGAGGCCAAAAGGTTTTAGCAAAAGAATTGTTTTACATTTATAAAAGCTACTGAACAAGTCACACTCCTTTCCCTGTAGTCTATAATTATGGCCACTCAGTGGAGCTCATGGGAATAAACACACTTTGAGATCAAATCCCAGTGCCCCTGGTGTACGGGAAACAAGTCTCTCAGAGCTGCTCTTTCTCCGTGGATATGGCATGGTGTGGTGAAGCTGAACTCTGAACTGAAGGTCAGGGCATTGAGGTTTAAAATCCTGGCTCTGCCACTTACCTGCCACAGGGTCACTCTGTTGGGCCACTACTTCCTTGTTTGTAGAACAAGGGCGGGTCTTAAAGTCACTCCCAGCTCCACCATTCCAAGACGCTGCATTAGCTTTGAGGGTCATTCGTAATGGGTGTATCCTTGGCATCTCTGAACAGAGGTCAAAGATATTTGGCACTGGATATGGCACTGTCAGATCTTTGGGATTTCACTTAAGTGCAAGGCTCTAGTCCCTAGAACCACTCGTTTGTCACTAGTTTTTTGTTTTTTATAATATTTTATTGTATTTTAGGTAAAAGTTTACACAGCAAATTAGGTTCCCCTTTAAAAGTTTTTTGTACAATTATTTTTCCATGCCATTGGCTACAATTTTTGCAATGTGTCAGCGTTCTCATTATTTCCATCTGTCTGTTCTGTTTCCATTGGTCTAGCTTCCCTTCCCCTCCTTGCCTTCGCTTTTAGGTGAATGTTGACTGGTCTCCTATAGTTAATTGTTTAGAGGAGCACATTACTCACAGGTGATACCGTTTATTTTATAAGCCAATCTATTATTTGGCTGAAAGGTGACCTGCAGAAATAGCTTCAATTCCAAGTTCAAAGGGTATCTTAGGGTGATAGCCTCAGGGCCTCTAGTCTCTCTTGGTCCAGTAGGTCTGGCCTACTTCAGGAATTTGAGTTTTGTTTTACATTTTTCTCCCATTCTGTCTGGGGCCTTCTATTGTTTCCCTGGTCAGAATTGTTGGTAGTGGTAGCTAGGCACCATCTACTTCTTCTGGTCTCAGATTTGAAGAGGCTGTGGCTTGTGTGAGCTATTAACCCCGTGGACTAGTTTCTTCTTTGAGCCTTTGGTTTCCTTCATTCTCTTTTGTTCCAGACGGGAAGAGACCAATAGCTGTATCTTAGATTGCCTTTTGTAAGCTTTTAAGACCTCAGATGCTACTCACCAAACTCAAAAAACTAGGATGCAGAAAATTATCTTCATGAACTGTTATGCCAATTGACTAAATTGTTCCCCGAGACTATGTTCCCAAGCTTTTTCGACCCAGTAAACCAATGCTGTGAGTTGTTTGGATATGTGTAGGAAGCCTCTGTAACTGTGCCCCCATGTGGTTTGTTACATAACCAAAACCCAAACCCACTGCCGTTGAGTTGATTCCGACTCATAGTGACCCTGTAGATTTGTTATATATGTGGATATATATGAAGTACACACAAATGTGTGTATACATATGCCTACAGATACACCTATACACGCACATGCATTTACATGTGTATGCCTCCCTATACACATATATGCATCCATATCTACCTACGTAACTACACACATATTTTTTGGTTGTTTTTATGCTGTAGCAAAATTGTGTATGTTACAGCATTTACTGAAATTGTCCCTTTATCATGTGTGCCTCTTAGTATCTTTATTTATTTTGGTCAGGCTGTGCTGACTTCACCCATATTTGGGATTGCCATTCTCATTACCAAATGTAACAAGCCTCTACTATCTAGAAAGTAATTCCCCCTCCCTCTCCCACCCATCCCTGGTAACCATCAAAGGATTTTGCTTCCTACATGTATATCTATTTTTGACTTTTTGTAATAGTGGGACCATACAATGTTTGTCTCTTTGTGATTGACTTATTTCACTCAGCATAATGTCCTCCAGATTCACCCATGTTATGTTTTGTGGACTCCTCATTGTTCTTTATAGTTGCATAGTATCACATTGTATGTATGTAACACAATTTGCTCATCCATTCACCCATTGATGGGCACTTAGGTTGTTTCCATCTTTTTGCTATCGTGAATAATGCTGCAATGAACATAGGTGTCCATATGTCTATTTGTGTCACTTTTCTTATGTCTCTAGGAAATATACCTAGGAATGAGATTGCTGGAGCATAAAGTATTTCTGTTTCTAGCTTTTTGAGGAAGTACCATACTGTTTTCCATAGTGGTTGTACCATTTTGCAACCCTACTAGCAATGTATAAGAGTTCCAATTTCCCCACAACCTCACCAGCATTTGTTGTTTTCTGTTTTTTTGATCATTGCTATTTTCGTAGGGGTGAGATGATATCTCATTCTAGTTTTGATTTGTATTTCACAAATGGCTAATGATCATGAGCATCTTTTCACATATTTGTTGGCCGACTAATGTCCTCTTTGGTGAAGTGTCTGTTCATGTCTTTAGAACATTTTTTGATTGGATTGTTTGTCTTTTTTGTCATCGGGTTGTTGAAGTTTTCTATATATTTTAGAGACTAGACCGTTATCAGATATGTCTTTGTCAAAGATTTTTTCCCAGTCCATAGGTTCTCTTTTTACTCTCTTGGTAAGGTCTTTTGATGAGCACAAGTATTTAATTTTTAAAAGGTCCCAGTTATCTAATTTTCTTCTGTAGTTCATGCATTTTTAGTTTTGTTTGATAAGCTACTTATGCAAAAAATTAAGTCTCCTAGTTTTGAGCCTATGTTATCTCCAAGAACTTTATAGTTTTTGGTTTAACGTTTGGGTCTTTGACCATTTTGAGTTAGTTTTTGTGTATGGTGTCAGATATGGATCCTGATTCATTTTTCTGCATATGGATATTCAGTTTTGCCAGCATCATTTGTTAAAGAGGCTGTTTCTTCCCCATTGAATAGACTTTGACCCTTTGTCAAAGATCAGCTGCCCATAGATGGATTAGTTTACTTCTGGGTTCTCAATTCTACTCCATTGGTCTACGTGTCTGTCATTGAACCAGTACCTGGCTGTTTTGATTACTGTGGCTGTGTAGTAAGTATTGAGTTCAGGAAGTGTGAGGCCTCCTACTTTGCTCTTCTTCAATATTGCTGTAGTTATTCAGGGCCTCCTTCCTTTCCATATAAAGATAGAGATTAGTTTTTTCATTTCGTTAAAGAATGGTGTTGGGATTTGGATCAGGATTGCATTATATCTATAGATTTATAGATATGGTTATCTATATGGTGAGACTGCATCGTACATACTTCGGGCATGTTGTCAGGAGGGATCAGTCCCTGGAGAAGGACATCATACTTGGCAGAGTACAGGGTCAACGGAAAAGAGGAAGACCCTCAACGAGGTGGATTGACACAGTGGCTGCAACAATGAGCTCAAGCATAACAACGATTGTAAGGATGGCACATGGCCGGGCAGTGTTTCGTTCTGTTGTACACAGGGTTGCTATGAGTTGGAACCGACTTGATGGCACCTAACAACAATAACAATAATATTTTCACAATGTTAAGTCTTCCAAGGCATGAGCATGAATGTTTTTCCATATATGTAGATCTCTTTTAGTTTCTTGTAGTAGGGTTTTATAGTTTTCCTTGTATAAGTCTTTTATGTCCCTGGTTAGGTTTATTGGTAGGTATTTTATCCTTTTGGGAGCTATTGTAAATGGTATTGTTTTCTCGATTTCCTTTTCAGAGTCTTTCTTGTTAGTGTAGAGTAACCTGACTGATTTTTGTGTGTTGATCTTGTACCCTGTCACTTCGCTGAATCCTTCTATTAATTCCAGTAACTTTCTTGTGAAGTCTTTAGGATTTTCTGTGTATAGGATCATGTCATCTGCAAATAAGGATAGTTTTACTTCTCCTTTTCCAATTTAGATACCCTTTATTTCCTTTTCTTGGCTTATTGCTCTAGCGAGGACTTCCAGGACAATATTGAATAAGAGTGGTGATAAAGGGCATCCTTGTTTCATTTTTGTTTTCAAGGAGAATGCTCTCAACCTTCCTTTGTTGAGAATAATGTGGGATGTCGGTTTTGCATATATGCCCTTAATAATGTTGAGGAATTTCCCTTCTGTTTCTATTTTTCTGGGAGTTTTTATCAGGAAAGGATGTGGAGTTTTATCAAATGCCTTTTCTGCATTGATTGAGATGATCATGTGATTCTTTTCCTTTATTTTATGTCATGAATCACTTTGATTGATTTTCTAATGCTGAACCATCCTGGAATCTCTGGTATAATTCCACTTGATCATAATGTATTTTTTTTTTTTTTTGAAATATTGTTGAATTCTGTTGGCTAGAATTTTGTTGAGAATTTTTGCATCTATACTCATGAGGGATATTGGTCTGTAATTTTCTTTTTTAGTGATATCTTTGCCTGGCTTTGGCATCAGGGTTATGTTGGCTTCATAGAATGAACTAGGGAGTATTCCTTCCTTTTCTGTGTTCTGGAATGATTTGAGTAGAATTGGTGTAAACTCTAATCGGAATGTTTGGTAGAATTCGCTGGTGAAGCTGTCTGGGCTGGGGCTTTTTTTATTGTTGTTGTTGGGAGTTTTTAACTAACACCTTCAAATTGTTCTTTTGTTATGGGTCTGTTCAAACTTTCTACCTCTACTTGTTTTTGTTTAGGTAGGTAGTGTGTTTCTATAAATTTGTCCTTTTCTTTCAGGTTTTCAAATTGTTGAAGTACAATTTTTCATAATATTCTGTTATGGTCCTTTTTATCTCAGTTGGATCTGTTGTAATGTCCCCCATTTCATTTCTTTTTTGGGTTATTTGCATCCTCTCCTGTTTTTCTTTTGTCAATTGGCCAGTGGTTTGTTGATTTTGTTGATCCTTTCAGAGCACCAACTTTTGGTTTTGTTGATTCTATTGTTTTTCTATTCTCTGTTTCATTTATTTCTGCTTTGATCTTTATTGTTTCCTTTCTTCTGGTGGCTGTGGGCTTCTTTTGCTGTTCTCTTTCTATTTGTTTGAGTTATGTGCTAATGTTTTGGTTTTGTCGCTTTCTTCTTTTTTGATGTGTGGCATCTATTTCTATGAATTGACCTCTGAGCACTGCCTTTGCTGTGTCCCAAAGGTTTTGGTATGATGTGTTTTCATTCTCATTGATTCTAGGTATTTTTTTGATTCCATCTTTGTTTTCTTCTATTACCCAGTGGTTTGTAAGCAGGATGTTATTCAGTTTTCATGTAATCGGTTTTTTTTCCCTTGCTCTTCCTGCTGTTACTTTCTACTTTGATGGTATTGGGATCAGAGAGGATATTTTGTATCATCTCAGTGTTTTGGGTTTTGTTGAGGGTTGCTTTGTTGCCTAAGATGTGGTCTATTCTGGAGAATGTTCCATGTGTGTTGGAAAAGAATGTACAGTTTATAGCTGTTGGCTGGAGTGTTCTATATACGTCTATGAGGTCAAGTTGGCTGATTGTGGCCTTTAGATCTTCTGTATCTTTGTTGAGTTTCTTTCTAGATTTTCTGTCCTTTACTGAGAGTAGTGTGTTGAAGTCTCCTACTATTATTGTAGAACCGTCAGTTTTTCTTTTAAGTGCTGTTAGAGTTTATTTTATGTATTTTGAAGCCCTGATATTGGGTGCTTAGGTATTTTATGGTTATGTCTTAGTGATGGATCATCCCTTTAATCATTGTATAATGCCCTTCTTTGTCTTTTATGGCGGATTTTGTTTTAAAGTCTATTTTATCTGAGATTAGTATTGCCACTCCTGCTCTTTTTTGTTAGCTGTTTGCTTGATATATTTTTTTTCTGTATTTCGATTTTTAATAAATTCACATATTTGTTTCTAAGGTGTGTCTCTAATAGATAGCATATTGATGGATTTTTTTTTTTTAATCCATTCTGTCACTTTCTGTTTCTTTATGGGTACATTTACACCATTTACATTCAGTGTAATTATTGATAGGTGTGAGTTTATTGCTGTCATTTTGTAGGGTTTTTTTTTTTTTTTTTTTGTGGTGCTGACGTCTTCTTTGTTCCTCTTATGTTCCTGTGCTGAATTCCTTTTGTTTGTGGATTTCTTTTTCTTTTGTTTTTCCAGATTTTGTGTTTACCGAGACTTTATGTTTTTCTTCTTTATTTTGATGGGTAGGTTTGTTAACTTTCTTTGTGGTTACCTTGAAATTTACCCATATCTTCCTAAGTTTGAACCAGTCTTTTATTACTTGGTATCGCCTTGCTTTCCTCCCCATTAGAAAGTTCTATATCTACACCATTTATTCCCTCTTTTATTGTTCTGATGTTATCATTTACAGATTAACCTCTCTGGCTCACAATTGTAAATCTTTTACTTTTGATTAATCCTTGAGAGTTTATTTCCTGGGTTGGTATCTGGCTGGTGAGGTCCTGCATCCTAGATTCAGGCTGTCGTCTGATGTTGTTTGTTTAAATAGAAGGACTCCCTTTAATAGTTCTAAGTTTGGTTTTGTTCTTACATATTCCCTTAATTTCTGTTTATCTGGAAATGTCCTAATTTCACCATCATATTTGAACAAGAGTTTTGCAGTATACATTATTCTTGGTTGGCAATTTTTTTCTTTCAATGTTTTATATATGTCATCCCATTGCCTTTTTGCTTGCATGGTTTCTGTCACTTAATCAGAGCTTAGTCTTATCGTTTACCCTCTGTATGTGACTTTTCATTTTTCTTGAGCTGCTCTCAGGATTCTTTGTCTTTGGTTTTAGCCAGTGTGCTTCTGCTATGCCTTGGTGATTTTCTTTTGGGGTTTCTCCTAGATAGGGTTCGTTGAGCTTCTTGGATGGTCAGCATTTCATCTTTCATGATATTAGGGAAGTTTTCTGTCAGCAATTCTTCAATGATCCTCTCTGTGTTTTCCATTCCCCCCCCCCCGCCATCCTGGAACTCTGATCTACTCACAATTTTTTGCTTTTGAATGTATCCCACATCATTCTCGGGGTTTCTTCATTTTTCTTAGTTCTTTTTTCTGACTTTTTCCTCAAAGCGGTAGCCAAGTATTTGTCTTCAATTTCACGGATCGAGGCTTCCATTGTTTCAAACCTGCTCCTCAGACCTTCTATGACACTGTCCATTTCTGAAATCTTGTTTATCTTTTGGATTTCTAATTGCTGTTTTTGTATGATTTCTAGTTGTTAATTAATTTTGTTCCTGTATTATTTTTTTGAATTCTTCCATTGTTTTGTCTGTCTTTCCCATGATTTTGTCTGCCTTTTCCATGAATTTGTCTATATTTTCCTCATTTTTGTCTGCTTTTTCCTTCAACTCTTGGATAGCTCTGAATATTAGAGATTTGAATTCCCTATTAGGTAATTCCAATGCCTTTTCTTCTACTGGAAAGTCATCTGGTGTTTTATTTTGGATGCCTAAGGGAACCATCTGTCCTGTTTTTTTCTTTGTTTAACATGTTTTGATATTGTCTGTTGTCTTCAGGGCATTTGGTAGTTATTTTCTTCATTTCTTGATTGTAGATTTGTTTGTTCCATCTGGCCTTTTTGTTTTATTTGGTTATGTCTGAGCAGGCAGGCTGTGCATCCTTTGTTGTTTGCTCATCTGTGGCCACGATACTTCTCACCACCTTGTCCAATGAGAAGGGCTAGTCGTTCAGCTGTGGTGCAGCAAGGCAGGTCCAGCTGAAGGAGAGGGGCTGGGATGGGTTGTTTGTGGCACATACTAGGGCTGACAGGGTGGAGTTGGGGGTTCAGTGCAGGGCAGGCTCCGGCAGACCATGCTGCTTGGGGGTGTGAGGTTCAGTACACGGTGCAAACAGGCAGGAGGGAGGGGGAAGGCTGTGATTTTTGGAGTTAGATTTTTGGGTATGGGAAAGAAGAGAAAGAGGAGAGAGAAACTAGAGCCAAAAAATAAAAAAAGTGCTGAGGGGGCCTGCTGTTGGAGTGGTGCAGACCTGGGAAGCCATGTGCTTAGTGACTTTCTAGCCAGGTGGTGAAGCATAGTGCGTCAAGAAGGGACAGATATGGCACATGCTCCATGTTCTTTTTTTATAGCAAAAGTTCTAGTAGTTTATGTCACAACCAACATCATTATAATAAACACACATTTGTAAAGTATCTACTGTGTGCACAGGGCAGAGGAAGAGGAATCTGACATAGTTCTTGCCTTTAAGATTTTCAAATCTAGTTATGAAAAGAGTATGTCTGTAAATGATTCAGCAGTATAAAGCAATGAGTGGTATTGATAGTAAGAACTGAAGAGACTCAGGCACCAAAAAAAAAAAAAAAAAAAAACGCTGAGGACTCTGAAAGAGCTTTATTGACAAATTGAGACTTCATTTGGATTGTAAAGAATGAAGGTTGAAAAATTTGAGAAAAGCAGTTGTTGTTAGGTGCCCTTGAGTTGCCCCAACTCATAGTGACCTTGTGTACAACAGAATGAAACACTGTCTGGTCCTGCGCCATCCTCACAATCATTGCTATGTTTGAGCCCATTGTTGCAACCACTGTGTCGATCCATCTTGTTGAGGGTCTGCTCTTTTTCGTTGACACTCTGTTTTACAAAGTATGATGTCTTTCTCCAGTGATTGGTACCTTTGGATAACATGTCCAAAGTATGTGAGAAGTCTTGCCATCCTTGTGTCTAAGAACCATTCTGGCTGGATCACTCCAAGACAGGCTTGTCTGTCCTTCTGGTAGTCCATGTGTTATGGATTGAATTGTGTCCCCCAAAAATGTGTGTCCACTTGGTTAGGCCACGATTCCAGTAGTATGCGGTTGTTTGCCATTTTGTGATTTGATGTGCTTTTCCTATGTGTTGTAAATCCTAACCTGTATGATGTTAATGAGGCAGGATTAGAGGCAGTTATGTTAATGAGGTGGTACTCTAATCTACAGGATTAGGCTGTATCTTGAGTCAGTCTCCCTTGTGATATAAAAGATATAAAAGAGAGAAGTGAGGAGAGGGACCTCATACTACCAAGAAACAAGCCAGGAGAATAGCGTGTACTTTGGACCTGGGGTCCCTGCACTGAGGAGCTCCTAGAACAGGGGAAGATTGATGACAAGGACCTTCCCAAGAGTTGACATAGAGAGAAGGTGTTCCCCTAGAGCTGGTGCCCCGAATTTTGACTTCTGGCCTCCTAAACTGAGAGAGAATAAATTTCTCTTTGTTAAAGCCATCTACTTATGGTATTTCTATTATAGGAGTACTAGATAACTAAGACAGGTAACAGGAGAGTGGGGTACTGCTCTAACAGATAGTCACAATGTAGAAATAGTTTTGGAATTGAGAAACAGATAGAGGCTGGAAGAGTTTTAAAGTGCCTAATAGTAAAAGCCTAGATTGCCTTGAAGAGAGTGTTGGTGGAATTATGGACATCAGAGACAATTTTGGTGAGGGCTCAGAAGTAAGTGAGGAGAGTTTTAACACCAGAGATGGCGCAGACAGCAAGAAGTAGCAGCAGCAGAGAAATGCCAGCAGCAGAACCAGGAGACAGGCATGAGATGGCACAGGAGCCAACCCATGGAGCAAGAGAGCTGAGTGCCTTTGGGCAGGAGGCTTTGTGGCAGAGTGGGGTATTTCTGAGCACTTATGGGTGGAGCTAGGGTTGCTGACCTATGGAGCGAGAGAGCTGAGTGCCTTCTGGCCAAAGTTTACTGGTGGAGTGGGGTGCCCTCCAGACAGTTATTGGTAGTGCTAAAGAGCTTTGGAACACTTGCCTGAGTAGGACAGACAGGCTGGCCCAAGAGGCCTAAGGGGCCAAGAGCCTGAGGAGCCGAGAAGCTAAGGAATCAGGAAACAAAAGCTAAAGAAACAAGGGGCACAGGAAGCAGAGCTGCCTTGGTCTCAAAGGGTAGGGCCACAACCTCTGGCACCTCAAAAAGTGGAACCACAGCCTGCTGGGTCTCAAAGCGTGGGGCAATGGCCTCCTAGGTTTCAGAGAGTCAGATCTTCACCAGCTTGGTTCCCAAGTGTGGGGCTGCTATTCACAAGTGCCAGGGAGATGGGGCTGGATCCTTTGCCCAAAGCTGAGGGGGTAGGGCTGCCATGCCCAAGAGGGAGAAGAATGGGGCCAGCTGAGGCTGAGGGGATAGGGTTGCCACTCAGATGGACTAGGAGAATGGGGCTGCCCAAAGCCAAGGGAGCAAGAGTTGCTGTCCCAGCAGGCCTAGAAGGCTGAGAGGAAGTCCAGGGTCAAGGGGCCTCCACCTAGAATCTGGGGAGTGTGATCAACACCCAGAGTCTGAAGGGCAGGGCCATTGCCTAAATGGTCTCAGAGAATACAGGATTATTTTCAAGATTTGAGAGCTAATGTAGTGTGCTCTGCTGACTTACTTGGTGCCTGTTACCCCTTCTTTCCCTCCAATTTCTCCCATTTGTAATGGAAATGTCTACATTGTGGCTGTTCCAACATTGTACTTTGGAAGCAGATAACTTGTATTTCAGATTTCACAGATGAAGAGGAACTTTTGGAATTTGGACTCGGAGTTGATTTAAGACTTTTGGGATGATATGATGGGATGAATGTGTTTTACATGTGGCAAGGACATGAACTTTGGGGGGTCAAAGCATGGAATGTTGTGGATTGAATTGTGTCAATTTGGCTAGGCCATGATTCCCAGTATTATATGGTTAACCACCATTTTGTCGTCTGATGTGATTATCCTATGTGTTGTAAATCCTAACCTCTATGATTTAATGGGAGCCCTGGTGGCACAGTGATTAAGAGCTACAGCTGCTAACCAAAAAGTTGGCAGTTTGAATCCACCAGCCGCTCCTTGGCAACCCTATGGGGCAACTCTACTCTGTCCTATAGGGTCACTATGAGTCGGAACAAACTGAACAGCACCAAACAACAACATGACGTTAACGAGGCAGGATTAGAGGCAGCTTTGTTAATGAGGCAGGACTCAGTCTATAGGATTAGGTTGTATCTTGAGCCAATCTCTTTTGAGATATGAAAGAGAATCGAGCAGAGAGGAGAGGGGCCTCATACCACCAAGAAAGAAGTGCTGGGAGTGGAGCATGTCCTTTGGACCCAGGGTTGCTTATGCTGAGAACCTCCTAGACCAGGAGAAGATTGATGACAAGGACCTTCCCCCAGAGCCAACAGAGAAAGCTTTCCCCTAGAGCTGGTCCCCTGAATTTGGACTTCTAGCCTTCTAGACTGTGAGAGAATACATTTCTCTTTGTTAAAACCACCCACTTGTGGTATTTCTGTTACAGCAGCACTAGACAACAGACACCACACACACACACACACACACACACACACCAAACCGATGGCTGTCGAGTCGATTCCGACTCATAGTGACCCTATTGGACAGAGTAGAACCACCCCACAGAGTTTCCAAGGAGTGCCTGGTGGATTTGAACTGCCGGCCTTTTGGTTAGCAGCTGTAGCTCTTAACCACTATGCCACCAGGGTTTCCGAGACACCACGGTACATTCATATTCTTTGCCAACACCACAACTTGAATACATCCATTCTTCTTTGGTCTTCCTTTTTCAGGAAAGCAGAGAAAGAGGAAAAGTACTGGAGGCAGGAGGAAAGGTAAGAGCAAAGCTTGGAGATGGGACTGTCCTTGGTTTGTTCTAAAAACACTGAGTAGGCATGTCTGTTTGTCATAAGCAGAGGGTTTGTGAAGGTGACTTGCTCTTTGGCCACCAGGTAAGGACATGGTCTCCTCTGTGGAGGCTGTTCCCCTAAACGAGTTTGCATATTCTCTGTGTATCTATTTTTGTAAATCAAGAAATGAATGACTTCTAAAGAGATTAGACTATATTTCTTACATAAAAGTAGTGATTCAGAGACACTCTTTAAAAAAAAAAATTTTTGTAATTGAACTTTAGATGAAGATTTACAGAATAAACTAGTTTCTCATCGAACAGTACACACATTGTTGTATGACATTGGTTAACAACCCTACGACATGTCAACACTCTCCCTTCTCAACCCTGGGTTCCCTATTACCAGCTGTCCTGTTCCCTCCTACCTTCCAGTCCCTGCTCCAGGGCTGGTGTGCCCCTTTAGTCTTGTTTTGTTCTGTGGGACTGTTCAGTCTTTGGCTGAAGGGTGAGCCTCAGGAGTGGCCTCATTACTGAGCTGCAATTGTGTCCGGAGGCCATACTCTCAGGGTTTCTCCAGTCTCTGTCAGGCCAGCAAGTCTGGTCTTTCTTTTTGAGTTAAAATTTTGATCTATATTTTTCTCCAGCTCTGTCCAGGACCCTCTATTGCGATCCCTGTCAGAGCAGTCAATGGTGGTAGCCGGGTACCATCTAGTTGTACTGAACTCAGTCTGGTAGATGTGGTCCATCAGTTCTTTGGACTAATCTTTCCCTTATGTCTTTAGTTTTCTTTATTATTCCTTGCTCCCGAAGGGGTGAGACCAGTGGAGTATTCTAGAGAGCTGCTCACAGGCTTTTAAGACCCCAGATACTATACACCAAAGAAGAATGTAGAACATATTCTTTGTAAATTCTGTTGTACCAGTTGAGCTAGATGTTCCCTGAGACTATGGTCCCCATAGCCCTCAGCCCAGCAATTCGGTCCCTCAGGGAGTTTGGTTATGTCTATGGAGCTCTCATGGCCTTGTCCTGTACAGGTTGTGCTGGCTTCCCTAGTATTGTGTACTGTATTACCCTTCACCAAAGTTACCACTTATCTATTGTCTATTAAGTGTTTTTCCATCTCTACCCCTCCCCTCCCTCGTAATAATCAAATATTGTTTCTTTTTGTATGTAAACCTTTTCAAGAGTTTTTACAGTAGTGGTCTCATATAGTATTTGTCCTTTTGTGACTGACTTATTTCACACAGCATAACGTTCTCCAGATGCATCCATGTTATGAGATGCTTCACAGATTCATCGTTGTTCTTTAGCATTGCTTAATACTCCATTGTGTGTACGTACCACAGTTTGTCTATCCATTCATCTGTTGATGGACATCTAGGTTGTTTCCACCTTTTTGCTATTGTGAACAATGCTGCAATGAACATGGGTGTAAATATGTCTATTTGTGTGACGACTCTTATTTCTCTAGGATATATTCCTAGGAGTGGGATTGCTGGATCATATGTTATGTTTTTCTATTTCTAGCTTTCTAAGGAAGCACCATAGTATCTTCCAAATTAGTTGTATCATTTTGCATTCCCACCAGCAGTGCATAAGAGTTCCAATATCCCTGCAGCCTCTCCAACATTTGTTATTTCCTGTTTTTTTGATTTGTGCCAGTAATGCCAGGGTGAGATGGTATCTCATTGTGGATTTGATTTCCATTCTTCTAATGGCTAGTGATCAAGAGCATTTCCTCATGTGTCCATTGGCCGCTTGAATATCTTCTTTGGTGAAGTGTCTGTTCATATCCTTTCCCCATTTTTTAACTGGATTATTTGCCTTTTTGTTGTAGAGGTATTGGATTTTCTTGTAGATTTTAGAGATTAGACCTTTGTCTGATTTGTAATAGCCAAATTTTTTTTCCCAGTCTGTAAGTTCTCTTTTTACCCTTTTGGTGAAGTCTTTTGATGAGCATAAGTATTTAATTTTTAGAAGATCTCAGTTATCTAGCTTATCCTCTGGAGCTTGTGTGTTGTTGGTTGTGATTTGTATCTTGTTAATGCTGTGTATTAGGACCTCTAGTGCTGATCTTATTTTTTCTTCTACAAATTCCATAGTTTTTGGCTTTATATATAGGTCTTTGATCCACTTTGAGTTTGTTTTTGTATATGGTGTGAGGTATGGGTCCTGTTTCATTTTTTTGCAGGTGGACATCCAGTTTTTCCAGCACCATTTGTTAAAAAGACTGTCTTTTCCCCATTTGATGGACTTTGGGCCCTTCTTGAAGATCAGGTGACCATAGGTGGATGGATTTACATCTGGGTTCTCAGTTCTGTACCATTGGTCAATGTATCTGTTGTTGTACCAGAACCAGGGTGTTTTGACTACCGTAGCAGTATAGTAGGTTCTGAGGTCAGATAGTGCAGTCCTCCTACTTTCTTCTTCTTCTTCAATAGTGCTTTACTTATCTGGGGCTTCTTCACTTTCCGTATAAAGTTAATGATATGTTTTTCTATCTCTTTAAAGAATGTTGTTGGCATTTGGGTCAGTATTGGATTGTATTTGTAAATCACTTTGGGTATAATTATCATTTTCACAATGTTGAGTCTACCTATCCATGAACACGGTATGTTTTTCTATTTATGTACCTCTCTTTTGGTTTCTTGCAGTAGTGTTTTGTAGTTTTCTTTGTATAGGTCTTTTACACCCCTGGTTAGATTTATTCCCAAATATTTTATTTTTTTAGGGGCTATTATAAATGGTATTTTCCTGATTTCTTCTTCATTGTTCTCTTTATTGGTGTATAGGGATCCAACTGATTTTTGTATGTTTATCTTGTATCCTGCAACTCTGCTGAATCTTTCTACTAGTTCCAGTAGTTTTCTCACGGAGTCTTTTGGATTTTCTTAGTATCATATTATCCGCAAATAGGGACAGTTTTACTTCTTCATTACCAGTTTGGATGCACTCTATTTCTGTTTCTTGCCTTATTGCTTTAGGTAAGACTTCCCGGACAATGTTAAATAGGAGTGGTGATAAAGGGCATCCTAGTCTTGTTCCTGTTCTCAAGGGGAATGTTTTCAGCCTCTGTCCATTGAGAATGATGTTGGTTGTTGGTTTTGCATAGATGCCCTTTATTATGTTGAGAAATTTCCCTTCTATACCTATTTTATTGAGAGTTTTTTAATTTTTTTTTTTAATCAGGAGTGGGTGTTAGACTTTGTCAAATGCCTTTTCTGTGTTGATTGAGATGATCATGTGATTATTTTCTTTCCTTTTATTTATTTGGTGGATTATGTTGATTGATTTTCTAATGTTGAACCATCCTTGCATAGCTGGTATGAATCCTACTTGGTCTTGGTGTATTATTTTTTTGATATGATGCTGAATTCTATTGGCTAGAATTTTGCTGAGAATTTTTGCATCTATGTTCTTGAGAGATATTGGTCTGTAGTTTTCTTTTTTTATGGTGTCTTTGCCTGGTTTTGGTATCAGGGTTATGCTGGTTTCATAGCATGAATTCAGAAGCATGGCTTCTTTTTCTGTGTTCTGAAATAGTTTGAGTAGTACTGGTATAAGCTCTTCTCTGAATGTTTGGTAGAATTCTCAAACAGAGACACTCTTAACGTTCACTTGGTCACGCTAATGGGGTGCATTAATGGAGCTACCTTGCATACTGTCCCTGATGCGTTTACTAGCAAGAAGTGGGAGGAAATATACGGCAATTAAAAAAAAAAAAACTTTAGGATGGTATAATTACGTGTTTTTTTTCCTCTTTAAAGTTTACTTTAATTTTACTGTTAAATACTTCACTGACATTTTTAATGAACCTAGTCATGTTGAGATCCTCAGGGAATTTCTGAAATGAATGACTAATTTAGCTACTTAAAAATTTTAACAACCAGAAGTTAATGAACTTAAAAATTTGAAATAAAGAAAAAAATTAGAACAAATTGCACACACCATTCTCTTTGCCTGGGGTAGCTTTGCGCTCATTGGCTGCCTGAGGAACTCCTATTCATCCTTCAAAAACCTCTCAGCTTCACCTTCTCTTTGAAGCCTTCTCATCCACTCTGCTAATTTATACCCCAGCCCCCAAAAGAATTTAGCATCTCATTTGTCTTGTATCAGTATGAAGCAGTAAGGTCAGTTTTAGAGTCAATTAGGCAAATTTAGAGTTCTAGCTCCACTACTTATTAGCTGTGTGACTCTGAACAATTAAGTTATTTAAACTACTTAGCTTTAGTTTCCTCATCTGTAAAATGGGGATAATAATACCTTTTACGTATATGAGGATTAAAATAAAATATGTAAAATGCTTAGAGCTGTTTATGGCATATAAAATGTGCTCAGTAAATGGTTCCTTTTATAATTACACATTTCTTTGACTGCATTTGTCACACTGTATTGTAATTTGCTGCTTACTTGTTTTTCTCTCCCATCAGCTCCTTGAGGGCAGGGATCACCTTTTACTTATCTCTAGTACCCAGTGCCTAGCACAGGTGGGGCTCTCTGATAACTGTTTATTGAAGAAATGAGCAGTAAACTCTCAGATGGCTCTGCTTGAAGATTTCAGGTTCCCACCCTAAAGGCTTTCGTCTTTAGGACTGCAGCCCCTTCTTTGGGCTCATTTGCTAAGCCGTATCTGGGCCCCGCCATCACTTACTTTCAAGCCTGTTTGGATTCTCCCTGACAGCTTCTGCTCCGGGTACAATGGCTCCCGCAGGCAGCTCCGCGGAAGGCAGGCTAGGGCTGGAGCAGTAATTAATTCCCTACAGATCTCAGCATTCTCATGAAGGCCTCCGGCAGGCTGCCTGCAGGCCCCGAGTGCAAAGTGCAAGCCCGCAGTGGTCAGGGCCAGGGTCAGGTCGAGCAGAGCCTGGAGCTGGGGGTCCGGATGCTCTCCCCGGGCTCCTCCCAGCTCAAAAGGAGCTGGCTGGGGGCCTGGAGAGATCAGGAAACCCCCCCCACCTTGGGGAGGCGGGGCGCTCCAAGAACCAGTTAGGCCCCAAATCTCCGAGGTAGAATGGGTGAGGCTGGCAGTTAAGTAGAGAGAGGCCTAACGCTGCTGGTAAAACATGTCCATGTTTAATAATTCACCTGGAATTGTGCTGTTTGGCAGTGTAACGCTGGCAGGGTTGATGCAGGCGGATATGGAGGCCCCTCTGCCTCTTATTTGAGCCGCTTCCGGTTTTGACTGGGGCGGCTCCGCTCTGGCTCCAGGATTTGGGCAGTTTGTCTAAGGGCAGCCTATAGGGAAGGTGGGGGCGCTTGGGCCTGGAGTGGCAGGGTCCAGCTCAGGGAATACTGCAGGTTTTTTTTTTTTTTTGCTGACCGCAGGGAGCCAGAGGAGACAAAAGCGTGGGGCAGCTTGGGGAGAACCCGCCCCAGCAGAGCTGGGGAGGCAACCCTGGGGAGGGAGGTGGGGCAGGGTAGTTTGAGGTGAGGAGGCAGTAATGAGGACTCAGAGGAGAGGAGGGCCTGGGGATGCAAGTCCCGAAGGCTGGAGGGAAGGGCCAAAAGCTTTGCGCCTGGAGGCTCTGACGCAGAGACGAGAGAGCCCGGGCAGCCAATTGACCTCCTTGGGGAAGTGTGGGAGAGGCCAAGGATTAAATCGTAATGAATTTGGGGAGAGGAGACAGGCAGGGAGCTGTAGGGGAGGGGGTAAAGAAAAGGGGTGCAAAAAAAGGAGGAAGTTCTGGGCAGGGAAAGAAAGCCAGCAGGCAGTGAGAGAGGGTGTCAGGTGGGGAGGAGAAAAGGAGATGGGGAGCGAGAAGTTTGGACTGAGAAATACTAAGGGAGGAAAACCTAGAGAGAAAGTGGGAGGGAAGACAAAGAGGGGGAAGGGAAGGAGTCAGAAAGAGTGCAGGGAGGGATCATAAAGGAAGGAGGGATAAAGAAAGGAGCCAGAGGGAAAGAGAGAGGGAGAGCAGCTGTGAAGGAGAGGCTTGGCAGGAAGCCCCAAGAAAGAGGAGACTTTGAGAAGACAAGTCTGGTAGCTGAGATATGAGCTCCCTCTCTGACATTACAGAGTAAAAAGGCTTGATAAAGGTGGAAAACACATTGCTTGGTACTCCTGTCACTTAGGTCAACAACACCTCAGGCCATAGGGTGCAGGGCAGGGTTGCACTCAGGGGCTGCTAAATAATTCCTCAGGGTGACAGAGCTGGAGGTCGGGTGCTGTCCGTCAACTCCTCCCAGCCCAAAGGGAGCTCCCTGGGAGGGGTCAGGAAAGCCCTCTCTTGGGAAGGGGGGCGCTTCGGGAACCAATTAAGCCCCAAATCTCTGAGGTAGAATGGGGATAGAGGACCAGACTCCACCCAAGGAGAGAAGGAGGAGGCAGTGGGGAGGGTGGGAAGGACAGCAGAGAGAGGGTGGATTTACTGCAAGGGCAGTGGTTGAGGGTCACAGATGGAAGGAGGTAGTGTTTGTTTATTCTTTTATTTATTCGGCAAATATTTACTAAGTAGCTACAATGTGCCTGGCACTGCCCTAGGCCTCAGGGTCACAAAGACAAACAGCCCCAGCTCCCAGGTTGTGAGCAGTCTAGGGGGCCAGCCAGACAGAAAACAGACAATTACCATCCCATGTGATTGTCAGCAGGGAAGGAAAACACACTGCTGGTGGGCCCCAAACTCTGGTGGGAGAAGAGGGGAGTCTATTAGTGTAAAAATGGTGTTGGGGCAGTGTCTGACCTCCTGTAACTTCACACAATGGGGGAAGGAGAATCAAGATCAACAGCCCAAAGCTGATTCCTATGTGGGGCTGTGCTTCTTTCAAGGCAGATTTTTTCTTTCTTCTGGTAGTTCATCATGTATTCAATATTCTTCAGTGACATCGTAATTCAAAGGCATCAGTTCTTCTTGGGTCCTCCTTATTCATTGTCCACCTTTCACATGCATGTGAGGCAATTGAAAATACTGTGGCTTAGGTCAGGTACACCTTAGTGTTCAAAGTGACATCTTCGCTTTTTAACACTTTAAAGAGGACTTTTGCTGCGTATTTGGCCGGTGCAATGTGATGTTTGATTTCTTGACTGCTGCTTCCATGGGCATTGATTGTGGATCCAAGTAAAATGAAATCCATGACTACTTTAATATTTTCTCCATTTATCATGATGTTGCTTATTCGTCTAGTTATGAGAATTTTTGTTTTCTTTATGTTGAGGTACAATCTGTGATGAAAAGGTCTTCATCAGTAAGTGCTTCAAGTCCTCTTTAAGGGAAGTAACAGGTTACAATTCAGGGCCAGGAACTCTCAGGATACAGGTCTTCTATCAGGACAGCCTCTTCTCAGCCACCTTTCTCTGGCCCCTCCACCTCTGCCCCTGCTCGGGCAAGTGTTACAAAGCTCTTTCAGCTCTGCCGATAAAGTGCCACTCTGCCAGTAAGCCTGTGCTCAGCTTTAGCTCCATGGGTCAGCAAAGCTAGCTCCATCAAGTGCCCAGGGCACCCTACTCGTCCAGCAAGCCCCCTGTCCAAAGGCACTCAGCTTTCTCATTTGAGGGCTGGGAAGCCCAATGTACCATTTCCTGCTGAGTTTCTCTGTCACTGCTTCTCACCAACATCAATGTCTCTCTCTCACCTGGTTCTAGAAGCTTCTCAATGCAGGAATCCTAGGTCCAAGTGACTTGCCCCACTCTTGGCCCTTCTTCCTTGGTAGTGGTAAGATCCTCTCCTTCCTGCCTCCAGGATGGCTCATTTTAAGCCCAGCGGGATGGCAAAACTGACTAACCCCTTTGGTGGGCTACAATTACCTTATTTTCACCGTCCCATCCAAGTGATTGAGTTCTAAGACCATGGTGAGAAAGGCCACACAAAAGCAATCCATCCCACTGCAACCAGATAAGGACTTTTCAGAAAAAAGAAGGGTCCTGATTAAGAACCTGAACTTTTGAGTCAAGCTCTCAGCATTCAAATCCAGGTTCTACCATGTCCTAGCAGTATGACCATGGGCCAGTTACTTCATTGCTCTGTGCCTCAGTTTCCTCATCTGTAAAATGGGGTTCATTATGAGACCTACTCTGTAGGGTTGTTTTGAGGATTAAATGAAATTACATAAAGTAATAATTTGGTGTCCAGCATAAAGCTAACACTCTGAAAGAGTATACCCATCTATCACTGTTTGAGTTGCTGAGTTTTGAAGGAAGAGAAGGCATTTGCTAAATGGGAACAGATGGGAGGAGCCTTCCAGGCAGAGGCCACAGGTAGTACTGCCACAGTGGCAGAGAGAAGGAGAGGGGACTGGGATGACTGTGGGGATCATGAGAATGGAAGGTATGTGGATTACCTGCAGCAGCAATACCCTGGGGGCAGGGCCTACTGGCTAAATATTCAGATTCTCAGCCCCTTCCTTGGCTCTAGTAGATGTGGGTCTCTGTGCAAGGCCTGGGAATCTGTATTTTAATCACCCTTCTCCCTACCCCAGGTAGGTCTGATGAATCCCTTCCATCCACTCTATCCCAGGGCTCTGTTTTAGTTCAGGCCTTATTACATTCAGCTGTAGTTAATGAAAATCTTTCTAATACCAACCTGCATGTAATCTGATCCTCTTTCCATCACCTCACCCGATAGATACCTCTTCTGTGAAGTCCTCCTTGGTCATCCAGGGCAGAATTAATGATTTACTTCTCTGTTCCCATCGCACCTTGAATATTTCTGTATTCTTGCACTTGAGAAACGGTTTTGTAGTTGTTGGTTTATGTGTCTGTTCTCTCCCTGCTCTCCCCAATCCCCTACAAACAGATAAGTCCCTGAGGGCAGAGGCAGGGTCTAATTTATCTTTATCCTCTTTATCCTCTGGTCTGTTTACCAAATGACTGTCTGAAAGGTGTCCGTGAGAGAAAATCTCCTTAAATACGTGGACTCTTCTAGGAGTCTCTGAGTGTTCCTTCCCTCCATTTCCTTTTGTTCAAGGCGACTCACTTAGCAGTGAGTTGGTTGCTGATAGAATAAGGAGATTTCCTGCAGAGAGAATTTTCTGGGCAGAGTTCACAGCAGAGCTCAGACAGATTTAAGTCCAGTTGCCCTTGAATTAATCTTGAGCACCTGGTGGAGTAATGTGTCCTGGAGAGAATCTTAAGCTTCTTCCCACAATTCTGGGCACAACGTGTTTTAGATAAAGGTGGTGGTAGGTGTTCTCTTTCCTTCTTTGCAGGTGAGGAGGCTGGGAGGAACTCAGACCAGGGACATGTAGCTTGGCAGTGACTCCAGGATGAACACAGGAACCTCGCCTAGAATCCTCTTTGCCTGTTGCAGGGTCCACCTGTCTTGGCTGCCTTACTTTGTGTTTTCCAGCCTTAGTCAGCTCATAGCTTTTCACAGTTTCAGGTATCTTATGGAATGAGATCTTCAGTTGACACTGTGTTGGGGATACGTTTAAAAATGATGCTAACTAACCTCAGGGCTACAGCCAGGCATTGTGCTAAGTGTTTCTGCACACTTTAATTAATTCAGTTATCTAATTTAATTCTCACAACAGCCATACAAGGTAGGTAATCACCCCTTCCCCATTTTACAGATGAGGAAACAGATGTACAAAGGGGTTAAGAAACAAGTCCAAGATCACGCAGCTAATAAGTAGCAGAGCTGGGTTTTCAGCTCCTGCCTGCGTTACTCCTGAAATAGATCTCTTACCCACAATCTAACGCCCATTTCATTGTGCTAACGTTTACTGAGGGTCTGAATAATTGCAGTAAGCTTGAATGAACATGGAAAATGCTGAGGATCAGATTTCCATCGAAAAGAATGCGATGCTCAGTGAAGTGGGCACTGTGGTTGTCCCAAGTAGATATTGTCAGAAAATGTCTAAGGGAAGGCGTAGACATAAAAACAATCCTATTAGTCCCAGTTGAGGGTGAATTTCTTTTTTTTAATCCTCAATAATACCCTTAACATTGTTATGTCATAGACTTTACAATAACAACCATCTCTAAAAGAACATAAGCCCCTGGGTTGGTGTCATCCTGGGTATGGCCACATGGTGTCCCTCCAGCTCAGTCTAAACCTTAGACACTCCTGCCTACCACCAGTCTCTGCCTGGCTGAGGGGCACCAGCTAATTGAAGCGGAGCAGAGCAGATTCAAGCCCTCAGGCCACTTCAAGGTGCTAGGACAGGGGGGCACTGAAGGGGACAGGGGACAGAAGGGTATTTCTTAGGTCAGAAGATGGAGATTGGTTTGCTTCCAGTGGATAGTCTGAACTTGAAGGTTTATTCTATAGGGGACTTTAGGGTTATCTGAAGGATGGGAATGGGAAGGTTTTAGATTTGCAGTGTAGGAGGTGGGCTTCCAGGGGGTTGAATAATTTGAGAGAGGGCAGGGAGGAGGCTGGAGTGGGAGTAAGAAACGAAGAGCCCAGAATTTTTTTCGTAAGGTTGGTTAAGGGGCAGCAATGTGGTTGGAAGGAGTGGTTGGGGATTTGATTTGAAGCTGTGTTTGCACAGCAAGCATGTTATTTATGCCACACGTCATTAAAAAAAAAAAAAGTTTTCTAAAGAGGCCTGTTTCCCCATTTTGCCTTAGTTTTCTTGCCTGTCTGGCCCTCCAACACCGGCTTGTAAACTTCATACTTGGTAATTGTTATTTTTGGTCATTCAAACATTTGACCCTTTAAGTATCGTTTGGATTTCCTGTAGGGCCCAGTTGTGGTTGAGTCAATTTTGACTCATAGAGACGCCATGTGTGTGACAGTAGAATTGTGTGCCATAGGGTTTTCCATGGCTGATTTTTTTTCCAGAAGTAGATTGCCAGGTCTTTCTTCCAAGGCACCTCAGGGTGGACTTGAACCACCAACCTTTTGGTTAGTAGCCAAGCACTTTAACCATTAGCACCACCCAGGAATTCCTTATGTAGGGAGGTACTTCTCAAACTTGGGTGTGCATCACTATCACCTTGTTAAAACACAAATTACTGAACCCCACCCTCAGAGCTTCTGATTCTATGGGTCTGGGGTAAGGCCTGAGGATTTGCATTTCTAAAAAGTTTTCAGATGATACTGATGCTGGTGGTCTGGGGACTATACTTGGAGAACCACCCCTGTAAAGGATTACATTTCTTGCATTGCCTGCCATTGTACCTTTATTTTAAAAGCCAAAGCATCTGGATAGTTCCACTGGATGCCCAAACACTGGTAACCTTAGCTCAGCCAATGGGGCTGATTCTCTCAGAGTCTGGAGCAATGTAAAGCTCCAGTCTGAGTGGATTGGTGAGAGATCCTTAAGAAGCAACAGCAACCTCCTGGTGATTGGACTGGTCAGCGTATCAGTGTGTTACCAGGCTCCCTGCTTCAAACTGCTTAGCTACCTTGGCTTGGCCAGGTCCAAGCCTGTTGTTCTCCTTTAATTCTTTGAAGCCTCAATAGCGTTCCAATAAATGGCTTTACACTTAATTTAGTTGGAGTCATTTCTGTTGCTTGCAGCCCAAATCCCTGCATCAAACTCCCCTCTGCACTGCCTCCCACGATAGCAGTGCGGGGGGAACTGAGTGAACTACGTCACACCAGAGTTAGCAGCAGAGCTAGGAACTAGAGTCCTGTGTCCCTGTCTCCCGGACCAGGGCTCTTCCCTCAGCACATACAACTTCCACCTCTGGATCTACCACACAGCCCTTGCTCAGAAAGACATTTGCACTGTTAGCTGCATTAAATCTTTTTGAAATATGGTAGGACATCCAAATGTAGAAATAAAACCAAGCAATAGGCACTCAAGTAAGATTGTGGCCCTAGATACTACACTTCCATCACTAAAGTTTCTCTTAAAAACAGATTCAGCCTTTTCAGCAATTGTAGGCAGTTTTTAAAAATAGTAGAACTCACACTCTGCTTTTAGATACTTATTGTTTGTTAGTTGTTCACCTATTTGAGAATTTTGGGCCTTGTTGCTGTGGATGGTTTGATTTGCTATGAAAATGCTGGTGGCTGAGGAGCAGTGGTATCCCAAAGAAAAATGCTCTTATACTCAAGTTGGTCCCTCTGCTATTCACTCAACACTACCCCACAACTCCTAAGAGGAAGGCTTTAGAAGAAAAGGAGGTGATTCACCTGTTACTATTGACATGGGTATAACCAGTCCAGAGCCCTAAAGGGTTATACACACACAGTGGGACTGCCCCTTCTCCCCAGCTTCCCTGAAGCTGCCCTTTCCCCTTAGAAGGCAGCTCTTGGCTTCTGTGTACCTCTGGAGGCTAGAGGGGGAGGGAACAAGATCTGCAGCAGCTAGAGTTGAGCTGCTCCAGCTAGTAGCTGTGTTAATTTTGGGTTTTACTTTTTGGGGTCTTGTATTAGTTTCTTATTGCTACTGTAACAGCTTACCACTCAGTGGCTTGAAATAACACAAATATATTATTTTATAATTCTGGAGGTCAGAGTCCAGTTGTTCTTACAGAGCTAAAACCAGAGGCTGTGTTCCTTCTGCAGGCTCTAGGGGAGAATCTGTTTCTTGCCTTTTCCAGCTTCTAGAGGCTGCACACACTCCTTGGCTCCTAGCTGCATCACTCCAACCTTTGCTTCCTTCACACTTGAGCAGGGCAGAGGCCTGGCTGAGGGGCTGAGGGCAAGAGAAAGTCCAGCCTGCAGGCATGGTGGAGAACAGGCTGTTCTGTTCAAAGAACTATGTCCTGAATTGTAACCCATTACTTCCCTAATAAACCCCATAACTGTAAGTTTGTGAGTTCTGTGTGGCCATTGCAACAAATTATTGAACCCAGAAGAGAAGTAGAGAGTGCTGTGGGAGAGATGACTGGTGTCAGAATTGGTGTAAAGGTTGGAGGGTGGAAGTATGTCTGACCTCCACCTCGTAGCAATCAGCCTTGGGATGTCGATGCTGATGGTGGTTGTCCGTCCCCATTGTGAAGCTAGAGATCAGGTGCCCTACCACCATGCCATTTTTCACAGGGCCCAGCTGGATAATCCAGGCTAACCCCCCATCTCAAGATCCTTAATTTAACCACATCTGCAAAGTCTCTTTTGCTAGGAGAGGTAATATATTTATAGGTTCTGGGGATTAGGATATGGACATACTTGGAGGGGCCATTATTCTGCCTCCCACAGGCCCCAAGTTACTCACCTGTAAAATGGGAATAATAATCACTACTTCTCAGGCAACTGAGAAGATCAAAGGCATTTGTATCTCTGAAGAAGGTCTTGCTAAACAGTAAAGACCAGCACAGGTGGTAGTTATTGCTCTTACGACCTGAGCTCACCTGGGTGGGCAGGATGGGAAGAGGTACTCACACTCATGACTCAGTTGTATTACCCCTATGTTCCCTATACTTTGTGTGTGAGATGTGTGTGTGTGCATGCACACATAGGGGTAAGGTAGGGATGGTTTTCTAGGTAGCACTTGCTTCCTTCAGAAAGCCCAGCAAACCTGTGGACAAATGTCTAGGACTGCAGTTTGTAACCCTCACTGTGCATCGCAATCACCTGGTGAGCATTTAAAAAAAACACAGATTGCATGAGTTCCAACCCCTAGAGGTTCTGCTTCAGTTAGTCTTGGGGGGGAGCCCAGGTATCTTGTTTTGCCAGAACTCCCCAGGTGATTCTGCTGCAGTGAAGGTTGAAAACCATGCATCTAGGCCAGTATGTGGGAAACCTGGGGAAAGGCTTGCAGCCTTTGAGCAAAGCTGGGATGAATTAATGGCAAAAGCAAGAAGTACAGGCAGCTTTGTTTAACAGGCACCGAGGGCTGTAACTTCTGCCTGTTGCTCAGCTCTCCGGCCCCAGGGCTAACTCAGAAAAATTGTCCCGTGGGAGCTGGATGAGGGGCTCTGGGTTTAACAAGACAGTCGTGAAGCTTTGTTTTGTGTCAACAGATGCTGCTTCTCTCAAGCCCACAGTGAAGCCAAGCCAGGCCACTGAGCAGCACAGTCCTGGTTCCTGGAGCCATTTGAGCCCTGCAAGGGGGAGGCACTTCCTTCTGCATCCCCTTCTGTTTTCAGTGGGAGAGGGGAATGGGTGCAAACAGAACTCTCCCTGATAGGCCAGCCTACCCCAGTGGCATCACTGAGGGGGACGGTGTGGACTACACCCCCTGACACTGTCAGAGGGGGTGACACCAAAATGACCTAGGGTCTGTGGCAGCAGTGGTGGGTGGGCCGGTGCCACAAGGGGAGGGGTTGCCAAGGCAGTGGTGTCACCAGGGTTGGTGTTACCCATCACACTACCCCCATCTCCCAGGGAGGAGGAGGGACCGCAATCAGTCTCCTGGGGCAGCAGTCAAGAAGCTGTGTCTAATTAGTCAGGGACAAGAGAGGGAGGCAGTGAAAGGGCATCTTTCTCCAGCTTGGTGTTTTTCCAGGCCTGTCACTAGGACAGGCAGCCTCCTGTGACCTGGAGGAAGAGGCTTCCTGTTTCCTGAATTTCTGGTTTCTAAACATGGAAGCAGGAGTCCCTGGGAAGCATAATTGATTAAGTGCTAGCTTGCCTACTAACTGGTACAAACCTACCCAGAGGTGCCTCAGAAGAAAAGCCTGGTGATCTGCTTCTGAAAGTTCGCAGCCATGAAAACCCTATGGAGCGGTTCTACTCTGAAATACATGGGGTCACCGTGAGTCAGAACTGACTCGACAGTAATTGGTTTGCTTTATTTGGTTAGACATGGAAGCAATGCCTTTGGGAACTCCAAGTACCATAGACTGCATGAGGCTTTAACACTGACTCTGGATTCTATCCTGCAGACGATATTCATTTCACCCACAGTCCTACTCATTTTTTATATAAGAGCAAGGGAATGTAAATAAATAAATATATATGTGCATATATGTATTTATGTACATATATAGTGGAATCCCTGGTGGTGTAGTAAAGTGCTACAGCTGCAAACCAAAAGGTCGGCAGTTCAAATCCACCAGGTGCTCCTTGGAAACTGTAGGGCAGTTCTACCCTGTCCTATAGGGTTGCTATGAGTTGGAATCAGCTCGACAGCAATGGGATGATGATGGATGGATATATGTAGTGCTTATTGTGTGTCAGGCACTGTGCTAACTACTTACACTACTTACATGCACTCTTTCATTATCCTCATAATAACCCTGGGAGGCAGGTACTATTACTTTCCCCATTTTACAGATGAAGAAATAGTGGCTTAGTTTGGATACATAGTGTTATAGATGAATTGTGTCTCTTCAAAACATGTAATTGTAATCCCATTGGGAATAGGACTTTTTTTAATTTCATAAAGTTTTTTTTAGATAATATTCTATTGTGTTTTTGGTGAAAGTTTATTCAGCAAATTGATTCTCATTTAACAATTTCTACATATATTGTTCAGTGAGATTGGTTATATTTTTCACGCTATAAAAGCATTCTCATTATTTCCATTCTGGTTGATCCGTTTCCATTAATCTAGCCTCCCTGTCTCCCTTTACCTTCTCATCTTTGGCCTGGGGTAAATGTTTTCTGTTTTGTTTTAATCAGATGATTATTTAGAGAAGCACAGTACTCATGGGTGATATTATTAATTTTAGGGACCAATCTGCCATTTGGCTGAAAGATGACCTCTGGGAGTCGTTTGAATTCCAAGTTTAAAGGGTATCTCAGGGCGATAATCTCGGGGGTTCATCTAGTCTCTACTGGTCCAGTAAGCCTGGCCTTTTTTTAGGAATTTGAGATTTGCTCTACATTTTTCTCCTGTTCTATCTAGGACTCATCAACTATTGAGTCCAGGGAATAGGACTCCCTTTGTTATGTTAATGAGGCCATATCATTGTAGGGAGTGTCATAAACCAATCACTTTTGAGATATATAAAGAGCAGATTAGGCACAGAGACAAGGAAGCACAGATGGGCCAAAAAAAAAAAAAACCGTTACTGTCGAGTCGATTCCGATTCATAGTGACCCTATATATATATAGGGAAAAAAAGATGGCATGATACATGAAGATCACCAAGCAGGAGTGGATTATACAATAGGTAAGGTAAGCACAGCGCTTACCTTGCTTACCAGATCATCAATTTCACATTTTTTTCACCACATCATAGATTTTGCTTCACGGTATGGGTGACATCTACCTCTCTCCAAATGCCACAGCACCTTCTCCAGAATCAAAGCCTCATTTCAAATTAACAGTCTCTGACAGGGGCAGATGACCCAGTAAGCAAGGTAAGCATGGGCTTGTTTGTGCTTATTTACTAATCTGTAGTGAACAATTTCACATGGGTTTCACCACATAAAAGATGTGATCTGGTAAGCAAGGTAAGCACTGTGGTTTCCTTGCCTATTGGATAATTCACCCTGGTCACCAAAGAACTGAGAAACAGAAGCTGAAAATGTACATGGACCTTCCTACCCCTAGAGCTGGTGCCCTGAATTTGGACCACTCCCGATTTAACTAACCCCTTGAGCCTGAGCTCTTGGATCTTGACTGATTCAAGTGATGGAACCCAAGGTGACTGATACATTCACACTTGAGTCCTGGGTGGTGCAAACCGTTAAATACTTGGCTACTAACCAAAAGGTTGGTGGTTCCAATGAACTCGGCTCAGAAGAAAGGCCTGGTGATCTGCTTCCAAAAGGTTACAGCCTTGAAAACGGTTCTACTCTGAACACATGGGGTCATCATGAGTTGGAATCGACACAATGACAGATGGTTTGGTTTCTTTGTTTTATGGACTATTTGCCTTCCCAGAGAGAAGCTTGTTCCAGCTGCATCACTACTGGTGGACTGAAGGGGTCTTGAATGGGGCAGGAAGGAAGGCTGAGTGAGAGTGAGGACTTCCAATGTACTCTACAACTTTAGGAGGATGTGTCCTGGCCCTTACTACTATCTCTTCTTGAACCAGCACTTTGCTTGCCAGTCTACATCTTTCTTAGCCCTTCTGTGGTGAACATTGCATTTTCTCCCAACATCCATAACCTCTCTGCCCTTTGAATAAACTGTGTGATTTTGGAGGGACTGACTAATCCCAAATTCCAGGTGTAAACCAGTCAGGCAGCCCTGGCCCCTAGTTGCAGTGATTAGATCAGGTAGACCGAGTCTAAAGCACCTGATTTTCCCCTGACCACAGGAGAGTTTTGTGACTGAAGACGTTCAGTCTTGTTTCTCTGGCTAGATATGAACAAGGAAGATGTACCCCTCAATGCTACTGGCAGCTATTTTGTGACCCTGAGGGGAGCCCATTTTAGAATGATTCTTTGGATAGCACAACAAAGAGTCAGAAGTATACTGGGTCCTTGATGACGTCAATGAGCACTGCATCAATTAACATCCTGAAACCTGTCCTACCTCTCTGGCTTCTAGTTAAGTGCCTTCTTTCTCTGGCTAGATATGAACAAGGAAGCACATAGCTCTCAATGCTATTGGCAGCTATTCTGTGACCATGAGGGGAGCCCATTTTAGAATGATGCTTTGGATAGCACAGCAAAGAGTCAGAAGTGTATTGAGTCCTCAATGACTTTGGTGAGCCACTGTATCAATTAACATCCTGAAACCTGTCCTGTCTCTAGATTCTAGTTAAGTGAGCCATTGTGAGTCGTTTTCATTTTTCAAGCTAATTCAACTCATTCTTCTTTGTTACTTATTGTGGTGGTTTAAAAATATGTTCACAATTTTTTAAAATACTCCTCTTTTGAAAGGTGGACCCTAATTTCTCTGTCCTCAAGTGTGGGATTTTCCTTAGCGATTTGTTTCTAATGAGTAGAGTGTGGCAGAAGTGACAGTGTGTGACTTGTAAGATTAGGACACAAAAGACCTTATTCTACTGGATTATTCACTTGGGGAATTTAGCTGCCATGTTTTGAGGACACCTAAGCAGCCAGAAGAACAACCAGAATGCTCCTTTGTAGCAAGGATGGAGAGACTTCGTCACATATACTTTGGACATGTTATTATGAGGGACCAGTCCCTGGAGAAGGACATCATGCTTAGTAAAGTAGAGGGTCAGTGAAAAAAACGAAGACCCTCAACGAGATGGATCGACACAGTGGTACAACAATGGGCTAACATGTAGCAATAATTGTGAGGATGGGAGAGGACCAGGCAATGTTTCATTCTCCTGTACATAGGGTAGCAGTGAGTTGGAATGGACTCAGTGGTACCTAACAACAACAACAAAAGCAGCCCTATGAAGAGGTTCACATGGTGAGGATCTGAGACCTCCTGCCAGCAGTCACGTGAATGAGCCATCTTGATAGTGGATGACCCAACCCCAGTCAAGCCTTCAGATGACTGCAGCCCCTGCTAATATTTTGACTGCTACATCATGAGAGATTCTGAGCTAGAACCACCAAGCTAAGTCACTCCTAAATTCCTGACTTGCAGAAACTATGTGATAATAAATGTTGTTTTAAGTCACCAAGTTTAAGGTAATTTGTTATGCAGGAATAGCTAACTAATATACTTATATCTGAAGACATCCTAACTAATGTGTCTTTGTAGCTATACTCCCTGAGGCCCAGTAAGTGAATCTAATACCATCGTCCCTCTCATTCAGATCATTGCATTCATTTAACTTTGGAGCATCAGAGGTGGCAAGACACAGAGAAGAAATGTCTGTGTCATGTGCCTTGGTCTCAGGGCCCAAGACAGCCTCACAGAGTTTCCTTTGGCCAGCATGTCCTGAGTATCACAGGGTCTTAAACAGCTCCACAGTTTTCTATGGCTCAATTCACGTGGGAGGAGCAGAATTAATTTCCAGGCATTAAGAGTTGTATGGAAGTAGCTGGACAAGTTGAACCCTAATGGGGTTTATGATTGAGAATGAGAAGTGACAAAAGATCATCTGAGCTTGTATCAGTGTGGAAAGATGATAACAGAAGACCAGATTGCCACCCCCATTCCAATGCTTTGGCCTTTCATAACTCTAGGAAAAAGGAGAAGGAAACCTCAGTGGAATGGGGATTAAAAAGAAATTGAATTATAAAGAAGTGAAGTCATATTTCTTGTATACTTGAGTTGTGGTTTTAGATTCATACCCACCACACTAGTAATAACACGTTTGCTTCTAGCATGTTCCTTCCTCCTCTGCTTCATAACACATGCACAGTGATATTACTGGTTCTTCACTCTTCTTCCCCAATTACCTCCTTTCCCTTGTGGGATCCTGGAGTCTCATATGAACTCTTCCGCTGTCTATATCCTCTTGCTTTTAATGCTGTTAAACATCCCTACTCCCCAGCCTTGACTACTGTTGTCTTGCTGTAGTTTCTCTGACGTGACCTAGCCCCATTTGGTAAAAATTTCCTCTCCATGCTGATATCATCCTCCCTGTCCTCACCAATGATGGCCTAGTCATTCCTGTATGGTTTCTGATGTTACTACCTTTCTTCCCAACCTCCTCCCATCATGTTTCTCTGCTCGAATCATTGTTTAGTTGAGGCGGAAGAAGTTTTGTCCCCTAATTATTATCAGTTATGCTCTAAAAGGAGCCCTGATGGCACAGTGGTTAAGTGCTATGGCTGTTAATTATAAGGTCAGCAGTTTGAATCCGCAAGATGCTCCTTGGAAACCCTACAGGGCAGTTCTACTCTGTCCTATAGGGTTGCTATGAGTCAGAATCGACTTGATGGCAATAGTTATGCTCAAAAAAGTGTGATCTTATTTTCATTTGTAAAAATAGCACAGTTAATATTTCAACTTTTACTCTTTCTTCATTGTTAGGCTCAAGGGGGCACTTCCGCTATGAAACCTTTGTTGATTTCTTCCCCCTTCCTTCTGCTGGGCCAGGCTCCCCATTGCTTATTCATACCTCTGTGGTTCCGTATATCCTATCGTATTAAAATGATTTCTGTATGCATCTTTTTCTCTCTGAAAGCCTCTGGAGGCAGGCACTGGGTCTGATTTATTTCTGCATCCTTGGTGCCTAGTATAAAGCAAGTGTTCAGTTAACATTTGATGAACTAAGGTCTAACAGCCTGTAGCTCTGTGATTCTGTTTAATATCTGTTTCAGATTTGTTGAGCTTTCTCAACACTTGTGACTGGAAGAAAGGCCAGTATTTTTCTGGAGCTTTTGCCCTTGCTCAAAAGGTTTATGGGACTAAAGGGATTGGTTTAGGAGGACTGGGTCGGACTTTCTAATATGTATAGATCAGGATCATTTTAAATATATATGGAGGATGATAACAATTTGCATTTCTCATTAATAATTAGCATGGAGTTTGCACCATGATCCTTGTTACACATTACCTCAGAAATGACAGTTCTTTAGTACAACAAGGGAAGTTAGAAGTGGGTCCAGCCTTCTAGGAGCTGCATAGGTATGTTCTTCTGTTTCCACTTAAATTCTGACTGTAATCATTACCCACTGATGATTTCCTCCTTTTGCCAGGCTCAGCCCAGTGGGCCATCCTGAGTGTGTTCCCTGTCACTCAGTTCTTGTGTCAAACAGTTTGACCCACCACACAAAACTGGGTTCGGATGGAGCAGCTGAGGACATACCATGGAGGCATGTGAGGCATCGGAAACTGTAGACTGTGACCGAAGTAGGTGGCTTAGGTCTGGGGTTTTTTCAGAAGGGCTGTGTTATGGATTGAATTGTGTCCTCCCCCCACTAAAATGTGTGTCAACTTGGCTAGTCCATGGTTCCCAGTATTGTGTGATTGTCTACCATTTTGTCCTCTGATGTGATTTTCCTATGTGTTGTAAATCCTACCTCTATGATGTTAACGAGGTGGGATTAGAGACAGTTATCTTAAGGAGGCAGTACTCAACCTACAAGACTAGGACCTCATACCACCAAGAAACAAGAGCCAGGAAAATAGTGTATCCTTTGGACCCAGGGTCCCTGCGCTAAGAAGCTCCTCAACCGGGGAAGATTGATGACAAGGGCCTTCTCATAGAGCTGACAGAAAGCCTTCCCCTGGAGCTGGAGCCCTGAATTTGGACTTCTAGCATCCTTGGCTGTAAGAGAATAAATTTCTGTTTGTTAAAGCGATCCTTTTGTGATATTTCTGTTATAGCAGCACTAGATAACTAAGGCTGCTAGAGGCCCCTGTCCCTGAGGCATGATGGCCCCAGACAACAAAGAATATGGCATTTTCCCCTCTCTGGCTCCTTTGCCTGCTTCCTGAGCCCCGCCTGCCTCCCTAGGGGGTCCAACACTGATGCTGTTCTGGGACTCAGGCCAGTCTGGCCCCCAGTCAGCCTGGCTTCTCCTCTACTGGGGCTCTAGACCAGCTCACTGTGCCTACCCATTGCCTGTCTGCAGTTCAGAAATGCTCCCCAGCCCAGTTTGACTGTTTCTTTTAGTTTGGCACCTTACCTGCTTCACTAATAGGCATCAACTGCCAACTGAAATCCCCATCTCGGGTTTCAGCTGTGGGATTTGATTCATCCAAATACATGCTTATCCAAGGGATGGCAACACCATTAAAGTTGTTGAAGGGCTAATTCACATATGCTCACAAAAAAAAAAAAAAAAAAAAAGCACCTTTCAATTCCACACAGGAAATGGGTTCCATAAAACCTTTTTTGTCCAAAATGCCAGGGGCTAGAACAAAGGGACTCAGAATTAATCACGATTGGTACATCCAATTCTTTGGTTAGAAAGTGTAGGGCAATCAGGGTGACTCTCAGATGGGCAGTGTTGTAGTCCCAATAAATTTCTTAACAAGAAATAAGCATTGCCTATGAAGAGGGAGGAAAACCTGCTGGTGTAGTGGTTAAGTGCTATGGCTGCTAACCAAAAGGTCAGCAGTTCAGATCTGCCAGGCACTCCTTGGAAACTCTATGGGGCAGTTCTACTCTGCCCTATAGGGTCGCTATGAGTCGGAATCGACTCGATGGCAGCGGGGTTTTTTTTGGTTTATGCAGAGGGAAGCCATAATAAAGGACAGTTACCAGCCACTCATGCTACCCTTCGTGTGCCATCTTAGGAACACACAGCAAACTCAGTAGGAGGGTGAGGGGTGCTGTGTGACAGTGCTGCCGCTTTAAGGTTTAATTTTACAAGGGCCACTGATATTTCCTTGAGGAATTCATATGTCCTATGGAGCCCTGGCAGTGCAGTGGTTAAGAGCTATGGCTGCTGACCAAAGGTCAGCAGTTCGAATCCACCGGCTGCTCCTTGGAAACCCCATAGGGTCACTATGAGTCAGAATTTACTGAACAGCAATGTTTTGTTTGTTTTTTTTTTGGTATGGGCATTTACCACTAAGTGAATTTAGTGTCTGGATTATGGCTGCTGAGTTAGATTTTCATCAGGTGTTTTAACTGAGAAAAGACACCTAGGACAATACAGTCCAGTGGCACCCAAATTGTGCTGAATGTTAGAATTATCTGGGAAACTTTAAGAAATCCACATCTCTATGCTGCATCCCAGACCAATTAAATCAGAATTGCTGGTGGTGGGACCCGTATGTCAGTGTTTTTTTAAGTTTCCCAGGTGATTGTAAAGTACAGCCAGGGTTGACAGTCATTGGTCTAGTCATTTATACTTTTCCCATGAAAATCTTTGATTAAAATAGTCTAAATATTGGACTAGTCACAGTTACTAAATACAGACAAAATGATAACAATCCAGAATAAATGTTTAAAAAAATATAACTGTCTAGGTACAATGTAGAAATTATCTTGTGCTATATAAAAAAAAAAAAAAAAATTTTTTTAATATCAAGAATTGATGCCTTTGAATTGTGCTGTTGGCAAAGAATACTGAATATACCATGGACTGCCAAAAGAACAAACAAATCTGTCTTGGAAGAGGTGCAACCAGAATGCTCCTTAGAAGCAAGGATGGTGAGACTATATTTCATATATTTTGGACATGTTATCAGGAGTGATCAGTCCCTGGAGAAGGACATCATGCTTGGTAAAGTAGAGGGCCAGCAAAAAATAGGAAGACCTTCAACAAGATGGACTGACACAGTGGCTGCAACAATGGGCTTGAGCATGCAACGATTGTGAAGATGGTGCAGGACTGGGTAGTGTTTCCATTGTATGTGAGTCGGAACAGGCACGTAACAACAACAGATTAAAAAATGCCCTCAATTATTCCTTTCTATAATCCTGGTTTTCTTCATTTTGTGTTAAGGAAAAACCTTGAAATTGCTTTTACCTTTACTCTTTGTGAAACTAGCAAAGTGCTGAGATCTTAGAGAAAAATTCCACCTTTGGAGCAGAGATCAAATTTGAGAAAAATCCCCAGAATTTAAAGGAAATATTTTGAGATGAAAAAGATGGAAAATGTGATAATAGATGTGAAAACTGACCATGAAGCTCAACATATGAATTATTTTCTGTCTCAAAGACTAAGAAGCAAATCAACTGTGATGAAAAGTATAAAAAAAAATTTATAATTAAAAAAAAAAATCCTGAAATGAGAGATTAACCATGTTTGGATGATCTAATTCTTTGATGTGTTCAGAGTTTAAGCAAATCTGATCAGCTGAAACCAACACCAAAGTCTCAGCATTCCAACTAGACAGAGACAGGCTTGCGGATTAAAGACCAACCTTGAATAAATCAAACCTGCCTCACCCATCTGAATTGGGGCATATCCTGAATTTTCACTGCCTGTTACTTTTTTTTAATTTAATTTTTATTTTATACATGTAGTACAAACACATAGTTTAGAAAGGCAGAGAGTGTTATAAAAATTATAATGAAAAGCAGCAGTTCTTGCTTTAGCTGAAGGGAAGGACAATACTCAATACATGGAAGGTCAGCTCAACTGGACTGGACCAAAAGCAAAGAAGTTTCCGGGATAAACTGAATGCTTCAAAGGTCAGCGGAGCAAGGGCGGGGGTTTGGGGACCATGGTTTAAGGGGACTTCTAAGTCAATTGGCATAATAAACTCTATTATGAAAACATTCTGCATCCCACTTTGAAATGTGGCGTCTGGGGTCTTAAATGCTAACAAGCGGCCATCTAAGATGCATCAATTGGTCTCAACCCACCTGGATCAAAGGAGAATGAAGAACACCAAGGTCACACGATAACTAAGAGCCCAAGAGACAGAAAGGGCCACATGAACCAGAGACCTACATCATCCTGAGACCAGAAGAACTAGTTGGTGCCCGGCCACAATCGATGACTGCCCTGACAGGGAGCACAACAGAGAACCCCTGAGGGAGCAGGAGAACAGTGGGATGCAGACCCCAAATTCTCACAAAAAGACCATACTTAGTGGTCTGACTGAGACTAGAGGAATCCTGGCGGTCATGGTCCCCAAACCTTCTGTTGGCCCAGGACAGGAACCATTCCCGAAGACAACTCATCAGACTTGAAAGGGACTGGACAGTGGGTAGGACAGAGATGCTGATGAAGAGTGAGCTATTTGTATCAGGTGGACACTTGAGACTGTGTTGGCATCTCCTGTCTGGAGGGGGGATGGGAGGATAGAGAGAGTTGGAAGCTGGCAAAATTGTCACGAGAGACTGGAAGGGCTGACTCATTAGGGGGAGAGCAAGTGGGAGTACGGAGTAAGGAATATATAAACTTATATGTGACAGTTTGATTTGATTTGTAAACATTCACTTGAAGCTCAATAAAAGTTAATTAAAAAAAAAAAAGCAGCAGTTCTATGCTCCCCCCCCACCCCCCCGCCCCGTCACCTTCTATGACTGATTTCTGCTCCTTGGAAATACTTTCATTCAACTCTGGCTGTTTCTACTGGTATTTATCTTTATCTTTATAAATAACACCCTTATGCTACTATTTTTTTTTGAACTTTCAAATTTATGCATTCCCTGTTGACTTCCCATTATGACAGGATGTCATTTAGTTGTCTTATCGCATTTCTCCCCCTCCCTCAAAATTTTCCCCCTCATCATTCTCCTAAATAGTTATACCATAATTGTGAGTTAGATCAACATTTGATAGTTACCTTATTATGACAATTTAATTATATCACAGCTGAGCCAAGAAGTACCATATTTTTACTCAAATAACATGCATCTTCTAATGTTTGTTTGCCAACCATGCCTCCCCACCCCAACCAGGTATTTTTGTAAGCACACTATGCTAATTTTTTTACAGCAACATGTAAAAAAATTGGTATAGTGGTGATTATGAAAATTCCTTGGGGGGGCGTGGTTGGCAAACATAGAAGGAGAATATTTTTTGCATAAAAACATGGTAACCTTTGATTAAAAAAAAACCATTTCCTTTTTTCTGGGCATTTTGCTATTCTTGGAGTTAATGATTGTCTTATTGCCTTATTTTCTCAGTTGCTAGCGATTTTTTTAGTAAACTCATCCCCAATTTTTCCCAAATTCTCCCAGCTGTAAAACTCCTCTCAGTGAAGTCAGGCAAGCACACCAGAGAATGGAGTAGTTCCATTTCTTTCCCTGGATGTAACCCTCCCCAGCGCTCTGTCTTCCTGCTCCAGTTTGGACTGGTTGCTTTATAGACCTCAGGATCAGCTGTATTTACCAGTTTTTTGGATCTATCAGGTAGAAATTAAAGAACCAGGAAATGAGGATATGTATATGTGTGTTTATTGAAGCATTTTTATTGTAGGAAAAAGTAAACAAGAATAAAATAATACAAATAAAATAACTGAAGATACCCATCGATACTGAGATGGTTGAAGAGGTTGCGATACATTCATAATTTGAATCATCATCAGCCATTAGAAAAAAAATGAGTCATATTTGTACCAGTTGACTTAGAGGATTTTCACTTGTACTGTTAAGCAAGAAAAGCATGATGTAGGTAAGTGTATATAGTAAAGTCACATTTTTTTGTGTGTATATGTGCAAGTAATGCCCAAATCCCCAAATTATGTGTGTGTATATATACATATATATGTATGTATATATAGATACATATACATACATATGTATACGTAGATACATATATATGAGTGTGTATATATACATATAGATACATATATGTGTGTGTATGTGTATATATATATGTATATATATATGAGCCCTGGTGGTATAGTGGTTAAGAGCTTGGCTGCTAATCAAAAGGTCAGTGGTTCGACTCCACCAGCTGCTCCTTGGAAATCCTATGGGGCAGTTCTACTGAGTTGGAATCAACTCAATGGCGACAGATTTTTTTTTTGCTATGTATGTTCATATATGATAGCATGATTGTGCAATACTGCAGAAAACTGTGAAAGGACAAATCCCAGCTTTTGAACCTTGGTTGTGCTGGAAATGGTAGGGGGTTTAAGTAGAAGAAGAGCAAGTTATGGTGAGAGGAGGGGGCTTGAACTTGAAACGGAATGTGCATTATTGTGCAATGTAGAGAGGGGTTTGATTTCTAAAATCTTTCGTAAAGGTTTACTCTCGTGAGCTGGGCTTTGACTGTTGCCCTGCAATGGACCCTTGGGTTCCAGGATCAATAACAATTACAATATAATTAATTTCAAGGAAGTATGAGTCTCACTCCTTAGAAGCAAGGATGGTGAGACTGTGTCTCACCTACTTTGGACGTGTTATCAGGAGGGACCAGTCCCTGGAGAAGGACGTCATGCTTGGTAGAGGGTCAGTAAAAAAGAGGAAGATCATCAGTGAGATGGATTGACACAGTGGCTGCAACAATGGGCTTAAACATAGCAACAATCGTGAGAATGGCTCAGGATGGGGCAGTGTTTCATTCTGTTGTACATAGGGTGGGTATAAGTCAGAACCAGCTTAACAGCACCTAACAATGACAGAAGTCTTACAGCCAAATCAGCTCAAAAGCTAAGGATACTTGGAGAGGAATTGAAATCTGACAAGTTTTAGATCTCTTCTCTGAAACTAAATTCCAGAAGACAATGGTAGGATGCCTACAAAGATTTAGAAGAAAAAGGATGTGATAGAAATCTTTTTTTCTTTTAAACCAGCCACAATGTCATTAATATATGACAGTAACAGTGGCATTCTCAGATCTCCAAAAGCTAAGAAAAGCTATCGCCCAAGTAATCTTTCTATAAAAATGACTAAAATTAAACTCCCCCCGCCCCAAAAATCAAAACAAGAACTTAAAAATGGGGAATTTGGTATTGAAAAGAAGCAGCAGTGAGCACTAAAACCAGTTAGAGATATAAAAGTTAATGAAAATTTCTAAACACTAAGAGAGTTAAGTGCAAATAATTGTTACCATGGCAATAAAGTGGAATGCAAAAGCCATGAAACTGTGAATATATATATATTTTTTTATTTGTAATAGCATTTTCAGGTTGTGAAGAGCCCAAACTCATGGTAATTAATTTAAAGATGCAGGAAAAATACAAAGAAAATAAAATCCATCATCTCATCATCCAGAGGCAACACTGTTAATATTTTTGTGGGTTTTTCTTCTTTTCTCTCTGTATTTTAAAAAAGGGATTGTATTATATATGTAGTTTAATATCCTATTTATTTTACTTTATCTTATATCGTGGTATTTATTCATTGCTGAGTTCATTAAATATTTTTTGAAAAGATGGCTTTTAGGGGTTTTATGTTATTTCATTGTAAGAGATACCACAATTTATTTAGCCATTTCTCACTGGGTGTCATTTAGGTTGTTTCTAGTTTTTAGGTATAAAAAAAATTATAGTTAAGAAAAAATTCTGCTATGAAATGCATTATTCATTATTTTTTTAACTTCATTTTTGGTCATTTTCTTTGTATAGATTCTGAAAAGTGGAATTACTGAGTCAAAAGTTATAAACTTTTTAAGACCTCTTGATACCTGTTGCCAAATAATTTTCCAGAAAGTTCCAATTTATTCACCCACTAGCAGTGTGCAAGAGTGCCCATCTCACTGCACTCTTTAGTATTATAGTAAGAAATCAAACTGCCAGTTTAATGAAAGGTGAGAGTTTGGAAAGACATGGACTACATCACAGTAGGTTTGCCCTGGTGTGAGACACAGCTCACTCTACATCTGTAAAGCTCTTTTGATTTGTAACAGATGACCCAAGTTCAGGAGGTAGAGCAAGGGCCTTTCACAGATGCCTGATTTGGGCAGATCCTTGTAATCTGTAGGAAGTGACCTCCTGCACATTCCAGATCACATTGAAGGGTGGTCTTACCACCTGGCAATGAATCGATTATTACCTCATCGCTTCTTTTTTCTGCTTGCTCCAAATACACAGCTTTGACCCTCTGACCTTTAAAATTCTGGTTTCCTACCCTTGGTGCTGGCAAGCTCTGGCCCTGGATTGCACACTCCTGATGTGAAATGGGCACCCTTTTCACACCCCAGACAAGCTTACTGCCCTTGGTTTGGAATCCCTTCTCCCCCTCCTGCTAGACTCCCCGGTTAGGACAGATTCCCTGGACTTGAGTGAGAAACAAACTGAGAATGGCTGATCTGAGAATGCCTTCTTCCACCTCTGCCTTCTAGTTCACATCAGGACTGGAGGGTTTGGATTTCATTTTAGTTTTCTCTCTGTGGTAGTAACTTTAATCTTAAAGAAAGAAATTTGTGATCTACATAGGACGTCTTGGCAATGAAATTACTGCTTAGGATGGTCTTAGGCTTTGGGTTACACTTGGTCTTACACAAAGACAAGGGCATGGCAGATGTTAGGGTGTATTATTAAAATGTATTAGGCGACAGATCCAGGAATTCCCATATCCTAGCACTTGAAATTCCTAAGGGGGCCTGTATGTACAAGATAATTGTCTGCAAACATTCATTGGTCAAACAAATATTTACTGAACACTTGTTATATGCCAAGCACTCTTTTAGGTGCTGGGGTATAGCAGTGAAAAAAATAGACAAAAGTTCTTGAGTCTGCATAGAACTTACATTGTGGTGAGCATGGGGATATGACACATGGTGTGTGTGTGGGGGGGCGGGTAGCTCAGGGCACCAAGGAGGAGGATGAGGGGTGCAGTATGTATGACCCCAGGGATAGACCCTCCACATTTCACAACAGCCTGGATGACCGGATGGCTGTTGTTTTCTAAGACTGGTCATAATTATAGCTGCCAGCATTATTGAATATGTACTATGTGGCGAGCACTGTGCATTATCTTGGTTCATCCTCATGTCAACCCTATGAGGTGAGTATTTTCACCCCCATTTTACAGATGAAAAGATCAAGGCATAGCAAGATTAATATTCCTAATGTCAATGTCACACAGCTAGAATGGGGATTTTTAACCTATGTCTTTTTAACCCTAAAGATGTGCTCTGAAATATGGTCTTATGCTGCCTCCACTCACCTCTGACCTGGAGCTTTCATCCTGGAGGAGTGCCACTAGGCCTCCACAGGAAATGGAGGGCAAAGCCAAGCAAAGGCCATGCATGAAACCAGTTTACATATCCCTCAGTTTTATTTAACTTACTCTCTTCTGCACCAAGGCTACCAAATAAAGACTTTATAAAACAGGTAGAACTCTCTTACAGAAGCAGCTGGTGACAGAAGCCAGTTGCTAGGGTAACTTAGCTGGGCATCTACTAGTGAAGTAATTTAAGCAGGGCATGTAAATTACCTCTTTTATAAATTACCTCATTTGGTTTTCCCCAGAATAGGCAGTTCCCTGCATGGAAGGAGGTGACTAGGTTTCCTCTTCCCTCCCAAAGACAAAAACAGGTCGGGAGCCTTTGGATGATGGATAAAACATGGCATAGCAGGGTGGTGGGCTCCTCTTCACATCCCACAAACCAGTAGGGGCTGGCCCGGGTGAGACAAAGGGTGTACAAGGGTGGTGTGGGCAGGTAGAGCAAGGGTAGCAACGGTAGAGCATGACTGGGTCCTAGGAGCAGCCTGCAAGGGAGGGCAGGAGCCGGAAGCCCGGGGAGAATGGGCACAATAGCAGAAAGAGCCCAGAAGCAAGTCACATGCCACACCAGGTATGAGGAATCTCCTGAATTTATAATGAGAGGGAACAAAATAACTGCACAGGGCTAGGGAGAGATTCTGTTAAGTGCTGTGATGTTAACCCTTTTACTCCTACCATTAGCAGCAACAGCCACTTATTGAATACAGCACTTCAGATTGTCAGGCTTGGTATTAAGTGGTTACATAGATTTAATGCCACCCCATTTGAGGTACGTATTATTAAGTTCCAATTTTACAGAGGAAGAACCACGGATTAGAGATTATTGAACTTCCCTAAGGTCAATCAGCTAGTCAACAGTGGATTCTGGGATCGAACTCACTTCTATCTAGCTCCCAAACTAAGACTTTTTAACCATTCCATTTGCAGTGACTCCCCTTGTGGAGGTTTTCATCTCCAGCTTGCTTTGAAACCACTAAGGACCTCTGACACTGCTTGTTCTGGCCAGGGTTGGCTCCACCTGCAGGTGAGTCCGCAGGTGTGAGCACCAGTGGGGCCACCTGCGGGTTTCTGGGGAAGATCAGTATACGGGCAGTTAGGCAGAGGGCCGAGAGCATGCACACAGCTGATGATGACTAGAAGAGAGGCTGCCAGACATGCTGAGTTCTGTGAGAGGTGAAACAGTGCCTGGAAGATGCACAGAGAAAAAAAAAAAAAAAAAAAAAAACCCAGCACAGAGGAAGGAGGGAGTAAATAATGAGTGGCCTGAGACCAGGGGCCTAATTACAAAAAATAGTCCCTAGGGCAATTAGTGTTAAATTGCTGAATGATCTCTGACAGCTGGCATGGAAACTGTGATGCCCAACAGAAACTGCTAATTGGTGCCCTGCCTCAAGCAGCTCCCGGGGCATGCGCAATACACTCAGGGCTTGGCGCTCTAGCTTCCCTATTCCTCCACTGCACCCCCCCCCGCCCCCGTTAGGCCTCTGCTTGAGGCACACCCTTGACATTTTTCTTCAAGTTCTTTCTTTCTCTCCAGCATGATGTGCAATTCCCAGAGATTTAGCTAGTTTGTTGAAAGCCTGATCAGACTTCTGACCCCTGCATACTCTCTTTGCGGAAGCTCTGGAAGCTTGTTGTGGAGGCTGTAGTCATTTTGGCCTTTGAGTATTTGGGAGAAAAAATAAATTATTTCCACAAATATGGTGATAAGAGTCAAGAGAAGTCACAATATGTATTTGTTATCTATTGCTGCATAGTAAATTACCCCAAAGTTTAGCAGCTTAAATCCACAAATATTTATTATATCATACAGTTTCTGTGGGACAGGAATTTAGAAGCAGCTTAGCTGGGTGTTTCTGGTTCAAGATCTCTCATGAGGTTGCAGTCAAACTGTTGGTTGGGGCTGCAGTCATCTGAAGGCTTGAGTGGGGTTGGGGATCCATTTCCAAGATGGCTCACTTACATGTCTGTTGTTACAAGGCCTCAGATCTTTGCCATGTGGACCTCTGTATAGGACTGCTTGAGTGTTCTCATGAAAAGGAAATTGATTTTTTCTTTGAGGGAGTGATCTGAGGGAGAGAGATAGAAAGAAGCTACATTGCTTTTTATGACCACCACTTTCACCAAATGCTAATTGTTGGAAGTGAGTCACTAAGTACAAGTAAGGAAAATTACTTGTATAGAATTCAAGAATTCCTCTTGAATTCAGGAATATATATATATATTATATATATATGCACACACACATGAAACATATATTTTAAAAACCACCACACAGAGTAAACAAACACTGGGTGAAAAAAAAAAATTACATGGCCAAGTGCAAAGACAGGGAGTGGGCAAAGTTCTCTTGAGATGGCTGCTGGTGCTAGGCAACACAATTGTGTCCTGAACACAGAAGAGAGCATACTTGCACTGGTCTCTGATGCCTGTTACCATCCAGATGACAATGATTCATTCCATTTTCTTTTTGTCTGGAGAAAAATCTCATTCTATGCAAGCCAAGCTGTTTATGGATCTTTCTGTCTATTCACCCATTCAGATGGGACCCAGGGCATGATAACAGCTATTCAAACTGTGGAGTGTTAATTAGATGGAAAAATGTACACATCAGCTATCTTATTTCAACTGAGAAATCTGGCCGAGGTACATAATTTGCTTCAGTGTCATCTGTGTCAGGATTTTGAAAGGGTGGCAATATATCACTGTGTTAGACAAAAGGCATGGGATAAAAAGAGAAGGAATTATTCATGGCAACATGGGTTTCAGAATATTAATAAGCGCAAATATTTGCTTCTGTATGGAAGCATTGGAAACCCTGGTGGTGTAGTGGTTAAGAGCTACGGCTGCTAACCAAGGGGTTGGCAGTTCAAATCACCAGGCGCTCTTGGGAAACTCTATGGGGCAGTTCTACTCTGTCCTATAGGTTCACTATGAGTTGGAATCGGCTTGATGGCACCGGGTTTGGTTTTTTTTTTTTTTTTTTATGGAAGCATTAAAGTTCTCTTCTTATTTCTTGGTTCTCGTGCCCAAAATTATTTGCTTTTTACTGCTGACATTGAAGTCGAATATTAGCTCGTCTTTTGGCTCTAAAATGTAGCTTTTACAATGTGCAGGTGCAACACACAATTCTGATGTTGACTAGCCCTCCCTCTGTTTTGGCTGTGATTCAGGGGTGCCCTAGTGAAGGAGTGATTGATAGCCATAGCTGATATTAAATTAAATTGATTTCAGAGGGAGCAATCTGATTGTCTCAACTCTGAACCTGCCTCTCTCCCTTCCTCTACTCCCTTCGTGGTAGAGTGGCTGACCCTGCTCAGTGAAGAGGTGCCTGGTGACCCTTTCTTCTTAGCATGGGAAATCACTGACCTTCCCTTCTTGCACCTTGACCCTGTGATGGTCTCAGTTTTGTCCTTGGAATATAGCTCAGACACTTCTCATGTGGAAGATGACATCACTAAGGAATCAGAGAGGTTTCCCAAGTAGAGGAGGTGATACAGGCTCCCTGTAGAGGGGACAGAAGAGCTGCCTATAGCCTCTGGTGACCTACAGTGAGCTGGGCATGCTGGGGGAGGGCATAGTTCATATGAGCAGACTTTGTGTGCTATGTAGATTCCTTCCTCATTATTAGGGAGGGACAGAAACTTCAACTACCTTTTATCTAGATCACATATATTCCACAAAGAGAAGAATGGATACATATTTCCCTATCCCTCTTCAATAATGGGAAATGTGAATTTAGAATGTGGGAAAGAATTAGTCTGGAAGGAAATTATTCCTTGGGTGATGAGATGTTTGATTTTAGATATACCACAGGAATATTTGCCATAGCCTACAGGGGAAGACCTGCCTGCTTCTTCTACCCCCAGCATCACAGAGCCAGTACCCACCCCATGCCTCTCAGAGAAGTTGGTGGCCCCTGTGTAAACTGGACAAAAAATGGAGCCACGTGTCCAAATTACCTCTCTTCTAATTTCTGAAAGCCAGACCATCAGATGTGATGAATGTGAGATTGTCTTCATATAGTAGGCCCTTGATCAATATTTGTCAAATAAATGAATGAATAAACTCTAAGGCGGTGCAAAGGTATAGCAATATAATTGTAGCGATTCATTTCATTGCCATGATCCTCATGTCAAAGCAAGAAAGGGCCTGGTGCTTTCAGAGAAAACCATCCTGTTCTTGGCTTCAGTTCCTGTCCTAAAGCCAGAGGAATTTTTTTTTTTTTTAATACAAATTCTTAATCTTTGTAAGAATTATACACACTTGGTTTAAAGACTCAACCTGTTCTACAAAGCTTGTTAAGACAAAAAGCAGTCCCCAGTCAACTCCTTCATTTCCCCTTCTATTCAGGAGACTGCTTTCCACCTCTTCTAGACATATTTTGGCACTTATTGCTTCATCTCCAACGACATGCTTATATTGCTACCTCTTGATTTTTTTTTGTCATCACCTATTGACTTCCCATTATGGAAATGGATGATTTAATTCCTTCTTCCTCTTGCCGTATCAAACACAATGCATCCTTCCCATCCTTCCAAGAGAATTATAGTTTTGTTTAGATCAACAGTCAGTGTTTGCAATATTTTGGCCACATATGCTGTTCCGGTTTGAGCTGTTATAGTAAACTTTGATCATTTTTCCTTCCTTGAACAATCTTTTGTTTTCCCTGGAGTTGGTAATTGCCTTGTGTCTGTTGCATTTTTCATGTACTTATCACTAATTCAACCCCAAACTCTCAGCCAATTGTCTACATTTGTTTTCATTACATTTGTACATATTAGATATTCTAACAATTTCATTTTTTTTTCTTTTAAAGAATATATCTCTATACACCAAAGTGCTGAGAGTGGTTATTTCTGGATTTCAGGGATTGTGCCTGATCTTTACATTCTTCTTTATACTTCTATATGTTTCCCAAATGAACTTCACCCTCTTGAAGCACTGTTTCCACAGCCTTCTGACCTGCTGGTAAATGGTTGCCTTCCATGGTTGGTGTACAACTGTTATCCTGATAGCTCCCTTTATCACCAGTTTAGGGATTCCCTTGCCTCTCTTCTGTGTTGGGTTTCCTGTTTTTTTTGTATTCCATTCTTCCTCTTTTATGTTTTATACCCTAAAATTTGGGTGGATACATCCCCAGCAGCTTCCTAAGAAAGGAGGTGTGGAATTATAAAATTTTTGATATCTTGACCATCACTCTTTTTGATAATTTGGCTGAGATCCTTCAATTGGAAATAATTTTCCTTCAGAATTTTGAAGGCACCATTCCACTACATTTTATCTTCTATGGTTATTTTCTGAGAAGTCTAAAGCCATTCTAACTCCTAATATTGTATATGTGACCTGTTTATTTATTTTTCTCTCTGAAAACTTGTAGCCTATTCTCTTTTTTCCTTCTGTTTTGAAATTTCACATTAATGTGTCTTGGTTTGGTATTTTTATCCATCTTTCTGGGTACTCAGTGGCCCTTTCAATCTGGAACTCATGGCCTACAGATCTGGGAAATCTTGAACTGGTGTCAGAGGGTTTTTTGTTTTCTCTTTTTGGAAGTTGTGGTGTTGTTGTTGTTAGTTGCTGTCAAGTCAATTCCAACTCATGGTGACCCCATGTGTACAGAGCAGAACAGGGCTAGTGGATTTTAAAGGTTGTGACCTTTCAGAAGCAAATTGCCAGGCTTGTCTTCTGAGGTGCCTCTGGGTGGGTTTGAACCACCAACCCTTCAGCTACTAGTGCTTAACCATTTGTGCCAACCAGGGACTCCAAAATTCTTATTACTTAGACTGAACTGATTCTTTAATCCCCGTCTCTTATTTTCTCCCATTTCCAACTTTCTGGGGGATTTCCTCAACTCTTCAGCCCTTTTATTGAGTTTCTCATTTCTGCTCTCATGCTTTTAATTTCTAACAGCTCTTCCTTTTCTCTGAATGTCCCAACACCCTTATAGCATCCATTTTTGCTTCAAAAAGAAGCTGTGGTGGCGCGGTGGTTAAATGCTTGGCCGCTAACCAAAAGGTCAGCAGTTCGAATCCACCACTGCTCTGAGGAGACTCATGTGGCAGTTTGCTTCCCTAAAGATTACAGCCTTGGGAACTTTATGTAGAAGTTCTACTCTGTCCTACAGGGTTGCTGCAGGTTGGAACTGACTCAGCGATAACGAGTTTATTCTTGTTTCGGGAGGCACTATCTTTTATCTCTCTGGAGACATTAAATAGTTATTTTTCAGTGTTGGCCTCTCTGTGTAGCCTGTTTTTTTCCAGTTGCTCCTCCCTTCTTCCCCCTCTTCAGCACCTGCTTATTTCTTTTGGTCTCTGTCTTCTGTGTTTGACATTTTCCTCAGATGCACGATCATCCTTAGATGTCTATTCATGTTTAGAAATGGGGGACTAAAAAGCCTGTGGGGACTGCTTGTCAACTGGGAACTTCTCTGTAGGGTGATACAGCTGTGCCATTTGTTTGGGAAACCCTGATGTCAATTTCTTTAGGTCTTTCCTCTTGGACCAGCCAACTTCCCCTTGCAGACTTCCACCTTCCTGCTTGGAAGGCAAAGTCCTGGTTGCCAATATTCTGAAGCAAGATGGAAGTCTTAACATTCTGCATATGTGTGTTAACTTTGGCCTCTGGTTAGCACAAATGGTTTGCAGTTCAAACCTACCTAGCAGCTCCATGGAAGAAAGGCCTGGAGATCTGCTTCTGTAAAGATTATAGCAAAGAAAACCCTATGGAGCAGTTCTACTCTGTAATACATCAGATCACCATAAGATCAACTTGACTGCAACAGATTTGGTTTCTGATTTTGGGTGTTTACTTAATTCAGTCTTGCCTCTTGACTGTCAACTGAGCCTACTGGTCCTTCAGTTCAGATAGCCTCTGTTTTGTCTTCTTTTAGAATTAACTTCCAGTTTTGTCTGGATAAGGCAGGTGCAATCACCTGGTGGCATGAAATAGGGAAGGGGATCTAGGGTTCTAACTACTTTTTAAATAATTCTTCACTAAACTTCCTTGTTTTACTGACCTCCATCCCCATTCTAGAGGCACCAGGGCTGACAACTTCTGCCCTTTTTGTTATTATGTTAACTCTCAGCTTTCTTCACTGGTGATTTAGGATTTGTTTTGCTCAGCTCTGCCACCCATCCAATTGCTTACCATTTTCCCAAATTTTGTTGTTATGGTCTCTTTTCAATTTTCCCTGACCTCATGGTTCTTGTTTTTAACAAGGCCTCTGACCCTGGGCCACAGACCCACTGCTCCCCTTGGCTGCCTTCTCTCTTCTCACTGCCTTCTGCTCTCCGGTGTCACAGTAGTGAGGTGTGGAGCAGGCCAGGGCACAATTAACTTCTTAGGAAATTTCTCTCCATGACAACAGAACTGTCCATAGAAGTGATCAAGAGCCCTTCTGGGTACAAAAACCAGGTCAGACATTAAATAGAAGAAGAAGAGAGAACTTCTATTAGGATATTGAGAGAGGCCATTTGGAGGAGGTGATATTTCACCTAGGTGTTCAGTTGCTTATAATCTGCCCTTCCTGCACTTACATCCAAAGTTGGTGTCAGAAGAAGGCCTTGGAGGCACCTGTTCCCTCCAGAGACAGGGGCTGCTGGACCTTCCTAGAGGTGATGGCAGAGGAAAGTAGGCTCTTCTATGGCCGTCACCTGGCAGGCTTGCCTGACAGGTATGCTGCTCAGAGCCCAGACTGATGGCTGTGAAGATAGGAAGCTTCAGACATCACTCAGTGGCCTGATAATTGGATATTCCTATAATGACAAATTACAGCTCTTTCTCTTGTTATCAGTGTAAAAACATTTCCAAAGCAGTGATTTCCCAGGAGGAGCCGTGGTTGTTACCAGTTAAGATTATGGAAATGCCTGGTGTAGGGGACGTGAAGCATGGCTAAGTGGAGCTGTGTTTCTGCACTGCTGGCTTCTGGGAACTCAGCCTCGACATTATGTGCAGAGAGAAGATCAGCCTCCTGTCACAATATCATCACTGTTAATTCCACACAAGTGTCATGTTGAGATGGACTTGGAGCCTTGCAATTTGTTATTTGACTTCTATGTCTACTGTTTTTAGTTTGACCAAGGGCTGTGGTAAGACATAAACATCAAGAAAATTTCAATCTCTCTTATCTTGAAAAATGCTTATAGTTCAAAGTGAAGAATAATCTTGGAATCTTCTCCTGGAGACTGAACACTGAGGTTCAGACTGGGTAAGAAAGCACCAAAATATCTGCTTTGAGGTCCAGGATGTCAAACATCTGCTGTCCCCTAAAACTTAATTCTCATTGATAGAAATGCTGAAGCCATCTCTCTTAGGCTGGGTTCTCTAGAGAAGCAAAACCAGTAACATGTATAAATATATATATAGAGAGAGAGAGAGAGAGAGAGAGAGATTTATATCAAGGAAACAGCTCACATGATTGTAAAGGCTGGAACATCCCAAGTCCATGGATCAGGATAGGGCTTCTCCTGATTCATGTAGTCGCAGGGCTGGAGAACCCAACATTGGCAGGGTGGAGAGCAGGACTCTTGCTCACAGGCTGTGAAGATCAACAAATCCCAAGATCAGTAGGCAAGACCACAAGGCTTTTCCTGATTCATGTAGCTGCAAGGGCTGGTGAACCCAAGATCAGCAGGTTAGAGAGCAGGACTCTTGCTCATAGGCTGTGAAGATCGCCGAATCCCAAGACCAGCAAGAAAGCTGCTAGCTGAAGTCCAAGAACTGGAGGTCAGATGAACAAGAGGCAGCGGCAGGATCCAGAACAAGTCCAAAACCTTGGCAAGGTGAGCAGGAAGGAAGTAGGTGGCAGAGGGTAGAGAGATGAAGGCTGAGAGGATGGTAAGCTGCCACAGGCCCCACCCCAACTGGCACCACTCAGCAGATTCCATCATGGGGTGATCACATATCATATTTCAACAGAGACGTAATCACATTATACAACTTCCAAAACACTGAGAATCATGGCCCAGCCAAGTTGACACACAATCTTAACCATCACCGCCACCCCTTGTCCACTTGGCACCTGTACACATCTCTCTAAATGATACATAACCTCTGAATAAAGACAATTACAAAGTCATACTTGTACCTAACATGATACAACTAATCATGTACAACTGAAAACATACTAACATTGTTTACATCTTATATTTTATAAGTGAAGAAAACAAAAAATATTCGGTGCACACATACATACAAAGCAGAAATACTCATAACAATTACAGTCCTCATTTCTGCAACTGGTCACGTGGCCATAACTGTTATCTAGAGCTACCTTTTTTCATCACCCATTTGTATTCCCTTTGCCCTCAGCAAGCACCTCAGCTGGTTGTGGTTCTTTGCCTGGTAGAGTGGCAAACCTTCATTCCTGAAGGGTCTGGGCCATTAGTAATCATGTCGGAATTGGGCCATTGTAGTCTTCCATTGACTTTAGTCACAGGGCATGGTAGTACTAAGAGACACCCTAAGGGATCCTTGCATTCCAGACATACTCTTCTTTACCTCCATTATGTAATATCAATCCAATTTCCTCTTGGTAATCAGGATCAATCACACCAGCAAGTTTGGTAACTCCCTTCTTTGCCTGTTGATCTGGAGGCATAAGGAGCCCAAAGTGGCCAGGTGGCATTCTTAACTTCCAGTTCAATGGAACCAGTGATGTGTCTCCAGGTGGGAGCATTCCTTCCTTTGGAACTAAGACCTCTAGACCTGCAGAGCATAAAGTTGCAGGGACAGGAAGCAAAAATCTTGTGAGTGAGTCACTAGGGGTAATAGTGAGTGGTGTCATTCCCATTTCCACCCCTGATTCCTGGACCTATGGATCCTGGCTATGAGAGAGAAGTGCCATATATTGAAAGCTGGTTTACAGCATATACAGTTTCCTGTAGAACATTGCCCCAGCCCTGCAAGGTATTGCCACCTAGCTGGTGCCATAATTGTGTCTTCAGGAGACCATTCCATTGTTCTATCAAACCAGCTGCTTCAGGAAGATGGGAAACATGGTAAGACCAGTGAATTCCATGAGCATGGGCCCACTGCCACGCTCTATTTGCTGTGAAGTGAGTCCCTTGATCAGAGGCAATGCTGTGTGGGATACCATGATGGTGGATAAGGCATTCTGTAAGTCCACAGATGGTAGTTTTGGCAGAAGCATTGCAGCCAGGGAAGGCAAATCCATATCCAGAGTAAGTGTCTATTCCAGTAAGGACAAAACACTGTCCTTTCCATGATGGAAGTGATCCAATGTAATCAACTTGCTACCAGGTTGTTGGCTGATCACCTCAAGGGATGGTGCCACATCAGGGACTCAGTGTTGGTCTCTGCTGCTGGCAGATTGGGCACTCGCAGTGGCTGTAGCGAATTCAGCTTTGGTGAGTGGAAGACCATGTTGCTGGGCCCATGCATAACTTCCATCTCTGCCACCGCAGCCATTTTGTTCATGAGTCCATTGAGCAATGACGGGAGTAGCTGGAGAAGAGGATGACTGGTTTCCACAGAATGCATCATTCTATTCACTTGATTGTTAAAATCATCCTCTGCTGAGGTCATCCTTTAGTGAGTAGTCACATGAGACACAAATATCTTCACTTCTCCAGCCCATTCAGAGAGTTCTATCCACATACCTTTTCCCCATAAATCTTTGTCCCCAATTTTCCAATCTCATTCTTTCCGAGTTCCTGATCATCCAGCCAAACCATTGGCCACAGCCCATGAATCAGTATACAATTGCACATCTGGCCATTTCTCCTTCCAAGCAAAGTGAACAGCAATGTGCACTGCTTGAAGTTCTGCCCATTGGAAGGATTTCCCTTCACCACTGTCCTTCAGGGAGGTCCCACAAAGGGCCTATAGTGTTACTGCTGTTCACTTTCAAGTGATACCTGCATATTGCACAGAACCACCTGTTATCCACGCATGAGTTTTCTCTTTCTCAGTCAACTGATCATAAGGAACTCCACATGAGGCCATAGGTGCAACTGGGAGATGGAAGGTAATGGAAGGAGTGGAGATCACGGGCATTCCTCATGCAACTCTCTTGTGCCTTCCCCCAGGTCCTGCTCAGGCCCGATCTTGTAAATATCACTTCCATTTAATGATAGAGTGCTGCCGTGCACCTCCAACTTTATGACTCTGTGGGTCAGACAACACCCAGTTCATGATGGGCAGCTCAGGCTACATGGTGACTTGGTGTCCCATGGTTAAACATTCAGTCTCTACTAAGGCCCGGTAACAAACAAAAAGCTGTTTCTTAAGGGATGGCAGGGCTCTACTCCAAAATCCTAAGGGTCTGTGCCATAATTCAGCAATAGGGGCCTGCCAAAGACTCCAAATGGCATCTGTATCTGCCATGGACACTTCAAGCAACATTGGATCAGCTGGATCACATGGCCCAAGTGGCAGAACAGCTTGCATGTGAGCCTGAATGTGTTGCAGAGCCTTCTCTTGTTCTGGGCCCTACTCAAAAGTAGCAGCTTTTTGAGTCACTTGATGAATAGGCTGGAGTAGCACACCCAAATAAGGAATATGTTGTCTCTATAATCCAAAGAGGCCCACTAGGCATTGTGCCTCCTTTTTAGTAGTGGGAGCAGCCAGATGAAATAACTTATCCTTCACCTTAGAAGGAATATCTCGACATGCCCCACACCACTGGACCCCTTGAAATTTTACTGAGGTGGAAGGTGCCTGAGTTTTTGTAGGATTAATTTCTCACTCTCTAGCATGCAAATGTTTTACCAATAAGTCCAGAGTCATTGACAGTTCTTTACTAGGTCCAATCAGCATAATGTCATCAATGCAATGGACCAGTGTGACATCTTGTGGAGAGGAAAGGTGGTCAAGGTCCCTGTGGACTGAATTATGACATTGGGCTGGAGAGTTGATGTAACTTGGAGGTAGGCAAGTGAAGGTGTATTGCTGGCCTTGCCAGCTGAAGGCAAACTTCTTCCGGTGGTCCTTCGAAATAGTTACGGAGAAAAAGGCATTAGCCAAATCAATTGCAGCATACCAGGTACCAGGAGATGTATTAATTTGCTCAAGCAATGAAACTACATCTGGAACAGCAGCTTTAATTTGAGTCACCACCTGGTTAAGTTTTTGATAATCTACTGTCCTTCTCCAAGATCCATGTATTTTTTGCACAGGCCAAATAGATGAGTTGAATGGGGATGTAGTGGGAATCTCCACCCCTGCATCCTTCAAGTCCCTGCTGGTGGCACTATTCTCTGCAATTCCTCCAGGAATGCAGTATTGCTTTTAGTTACTATTTTCCTAGGTAGGGGCAGTTCTAATGGCTTCCATTTGGCTTTTCCTACCATAACAGCCCTTACTCCATTTGTCAGGAATCCAGTGTGGGGGTTCTGCCAGTTGCTGAGTTTATCTATTCCAATCATGCATTCTACAACTAGGGAAATCACTACAGGACCTACTGTGAGACATACATGAGCCTACTGTGAGAAGTACACGAGCGAAGACTTCATTAATAACTTGACCTCCATATGCTCCCACCCTGACTGGTGGACCACAGTCATGTTGTGGGTCTCCTGGAATTAGTGTCAGTTCAAAGCCAGTATCCTGTAATTCCTGAAATGTCTGATTATGTTCTTTTCCCTAGTGAACGTCATTCTCATAAAAGGCCATAGATCCCTTTGTGCAAGGCTAGGAGAAAGATTAACAGTATAAATTTTTGGCAGTGTGTTAGAGTCCTTCCTCAAGGGGACCTGGTCTCCCCTTCATTCAGGGGGTTGTGGGTCTTTAAACTTGCTCAATTCTGGGCATTGATTGAGGGACTGTGACTCTCTATTCCGGAGATTTGAATTAGACTGCTGTTTGCCTGGTGCTGTAGTGGTTAAGTGCTATGGCTGCTAACCAAAGGGTAGGCGGTTCAAATCTGCCAGGTGCTCCTTGGAAGCTCTGTGGGGCAATTCTACTCTGTCCTATAGTGTTGCTATGAGTCAGAATCTGCTCGACGGCACTGGGTTTGGGTTTGGTTTGGTTTTTTGGCTGTTCACCTGGCCTAGAATTCATCCATTTGTATAGATCAAGTAAATATTTAGTAGATTTCCTATCTATTTCACTCCTAGGGACACCATGACTAAGTAGCCAATGCCCTAAGTTCATGTGAGTCAGACTATTCTAATTACTGTCTTGACTCTGCTGTCCATTACTGTAACCACACCCACCTTGTCTTAAGCAATTGAGTGCCACCACTTGGTCCCTACTACCACGAGGTCCAATCAGCCCCACTGTAGTTAGATGTCTTAATTCATTTAGGGCAGTTCCCGTTGTCAAATCTGATTTACATAAAATAGCAATCACAGCAGTCTTTGAGGATGCTGGAGCTCCCTTCACAAAACTGCTCCTCTCAGTTGTGGTAAAAGGCGTGTCCTCTGGGCATTCTATGTGTGGGTCTGTGGATCTAACCTGAGAAATCCACTCTAGCATGCCAATTTCTCTAAACCTTTGGATACCTTATTCTACAGTATGCCAAGGCAGGTCTGGTACTTCACCTTGATTTAGTGTAGGTTACCACGTAATCCGTGTTTAAGCAACCCAAACAAATAAACTATTAGATCCTTTCCTAACTTCTCGAGCTGAAATACTGAATGAAGAATCTGTGCTTAGTGGACTCATATGCCTAGACTCAGACTGATTCATCTTTATGTTCCTTGCACCATTATCCTACACCCTTAATAGCCATTCCCAGACATATTCCCCAGGTTTCTGCTTGTACATATTAGGAAAGTGAAGCAGTTCTTTTAGAGTGTAGCATACTTCCTACTGGGTCATACTTTGTACTTCACCTTTTGGGGCTCACTGGGACTTAAGTCTAGTTATAGGTCTAGAAGACAGAATTAGTACTGTGGAATTGTTTTGAGGACATTCTGCACTGTCTTGTAAAGCATCTGCCTCAGGCGATGCCCCGGGCAATGACTCAGGCAATGCTCTTTAGAGGCAGCTGGGCTAGGGCTAATCTCATTAGATGGTAGTGGAGGGGCTAATGGTTCTTCTGGGCAGGGTGGTGTGGCAGACAAACATGAAGCAATCTCTTGAGATGGGAGTGGTTCTGTTTGCAGGAGTGATTCAATGGAATTTAGGGGCTCAGCATCTCCAGCTTCCTAATTATCTGACCGTATGTCCCCATAACCAAGTTTCGGGATCTCATTTCTTCCCAATCAATGCCCTCATTTTAACTTCAGGCACCTCTCAAGGTTGGCAATTGAGCTGGCTTTGTAATTCAGCCACTCTTATACAATAAGACTCTGGGTTTGGTTTTTGGCAACAATAGCTCTGTTACAAGAAATAAGGCTTGCTTTCAAAGCACAAGTGGAAACTTTGAGGTCATTTACGTGGCACTTGAGCTTTGACTCTGAAGCCCTGAGCACATCTTTCTTTCACTGATTTGTCTAATGAAAGTAGGGCCAACCAACCAGCTTCTTTATACTTCTCATCAGGACAAAATTGTAGAAAGATATCATATATGCAATCACCAGAGCCTCTCCTTTCACCAATACCTGATCTACTGGTGGTGATATTTTGCATATTTGAATTGCCACTTCACACCATGAATTTGCAGTGCCCTCTTTACTACTAGGCACTCTGGTGGCACAGTGGTTAAGAGCTATGGCTGCTAACCAAAAAGTTGGCAGTTTGTATCCACCAGGTGCTCCTAGGAAACTCTATGGGACTCTGTCCTGTGGGGTCACTATGAGTCGGAATCAACTTGATGGCAATGGGTTTGTTTTGTTTTTTTGGTTCTTTACTACTGGAAGCAGTGTCATCAACATCTTTAAGACTAACCAGACTTGAGAACCAATTTGGAAAACTCATCCTTACAATTTTGTTTCTCTAGAACCACTCTTGGTACCAAATGTCTTAGATTGGGTTCTCTAGAGAAGCAAAACCGGTAAAGCACATAAATATATATATAGAGAGAGCTATTTATATCAAGGAAACAGCTGACACAATTGTAGAGGCTGGAATGTCCCAAGTCCGTGGATCAGGATAGGGCTTCTCCTAATTCATGTAGCTACAGGGTCTGGGGAAACGCTGGTGGTGTAGTGGTTAAGTGCTATAGGTGCTAACCAAAAGGATGGCAGCTTAAATCCACCAGGCACTCCTTAGAAACTCTATGGGGCAATTCTACTCTGACCTATAGGGCCGCTATGAGTTGGAATCGACTCGATGGCAATGGGTTTGGTTTGGTTTTGGCAGGGTCTGGTGAATCCAAGATCAGCAGGTTGGAGAGCAGGACTCTTGCTCATAGGCTGTGAAGATTGCCGAATCCCAAGGTCAGCAGGCAAGCTGCTAGCTCAAGTCCCAAGAACCGGAGGTCAGATGAACAAGAGGCAGCTGCAGGATCGAGAACAAGCCAAAAACGTTGGCAAGGTGAGCAGGAAGGAAGTAGGCAGCGGAGGGCAGAGAGATGAAGGCTGAGGGGGTGGTGCACCACTGCAGGCCTGCCACCACTCAGCAGATTCCATTATGGGGTGATCACATACCAAATTTCAACAGGGGAGTGATCACAACATTATACAACTGCCAAAACACTGAGGATCATGGCCCAGCCAAGTTGACACACAGTCTTAACTATCGTGCCATGCTTGCCCTAGGGCTTCTAGGCACTCCAAAGACAGAAGATAAACCCATGGGTAGAGATAGCATGCAGTGTCACTTAACCTTTCTGAGTCTCGGAATGTCAAATGGAGTAAATAATAGAATCTACATCACAGAGATGTTGTGAGTGTTTATGAATTAATACACACATAGAACTTAGACCAGTGCTTGGCACATGGTAAGAGCTACATGTGTTAGCTATGACAGTATGTTTTTCAGAGCTCCCACAATTTGAGGCCTTTCTGGCCTGAGAAATACCATGGAGATGAAGATGAAGATGCAAACCTTTCAGAGGGGCCAAATTATTCCCCCTGCCTTTTATTTTTTTCTGGAAAGATCTCCCTTCGTGCTCCTTCCTGGCAGCCCCTGCATTCCCCAGCCTTGGTCAGCTGGCTGCAGGGTCAAACCCTCCCAGCTCCTGAGCTAGTCCTGGTCTGGGTCATCTGTTCATCCAACAACACTGCTGAGCACCAATGCCAGCAGATTCTGAGAACATAGAGATGAAAAAACAAGGCCCTTGCCCTCAAGAAGCTCACATTCTGGTGGGGGAGATGGGTATGTAAACAAGTCATAGCCACATAGTGTGATAACTTCGAAGTGGATGTGCAGACATGGTGGTCAGGGAGAACCAAGAAGGTACTCTGTGGATGCAGTGGCCAACTGTGCATCAAATGGCAAGCTTACCCTTCAATAGGGTGGAGCTGTAAGGCACAGGGACTCTACTTCCCAGCCCTCTTTGCATCCAGGGATGGCTCTATGACTAGTTCTTACCAATGGATTGTGTGTGGGTTGATGGACCACTTTTGGCCAAGGTTTTTAAGAAGTGGATATGTCTATTCCACTTCCTTTCACTCCTTCCATCAGCTGGATTCAGAAGACTCTGAGACCCTAAGGGCTATAGAGCCATAAGATAGAAGGAATCTATATCCCTAAATTTCCATGTGAGGGAAAGCTGCTTGCTGACTAGTAACACCTACCTTAGAATATCCTAGAAGTAATAACTAAACTTCAATTTTGTTAAGCCAATGAAATTTAGGGATTTAATTGTTATCGAGGGTTATCCTAATGGATGCCAGTGCCTAATCTGACTGGCGGCTTCAGGAAAGGATTTCAGGAGGAAGTAGTGTCTGAGTCTTAAAGGATATTTAGGAGGTAACCAAGAAATTTGTGGGGACAGTGGTCATGGTGTGATGAAGGATGGGTGGGGTGAGGTGGGGGAGTAAGGTTGGTGATTGATTGGCTGGGGGTTGGGGAGAGGGAAACACTGAGGATGATGCTGGGGTTTCTAAAGTCATTCAATAGTTTTTACTTGTACTACAAGTAGATAGGTGAGACCTTACTTTTTTTGAAAAGTTAATTATTATGGAGCATCTACAGGTGCCAGGCACTTTTCTAAGCAGTTTACATACTATATTAATTCATTAATGTCAACAATAACTCCATGAGATACAATTATTAGCCCCATTTTTACAGACCAGGAAACTGAGGCCCAAAAGGTTAAGCAACTTACCTAAGCTTACACCACTACAGAGTGGCAGAGACAGGATTTGGACCCAGGGACTCTGGCTCCTGGTCCATGCTGTTTACCACTATGCTCTATTCCTTGTTCAGTAGTATGGTGTCCCAGTTAGAGCTCTTCCCTAAACCCAAGGGCCCACATAGGACATTTTCGGTGTTGACACCAACCTGGACTGAGCCTGACTATTCAGTGATCCTTGTCTGGACATTGAGATTTGGATTCCTGATTTTCCAATTCCAGGATCGGTTCTTCAGTCAAGCTATAGCCCTAACTTTGGGCTTGCACTTTCTCAGCTTCCTTCATCAGCCCCTCTTAGAATCTTCCCATTGCTGAGATTCAGCATGACTTTCAGCTAGATCCTAATTGGCATGACACTCTTGGAAACCCCCATAACCACTAAAAACCAGAACCCTTGCCCAATGTGACATAGCAGTAAGCAGTTAAGTTTAGATTCAAACTCAGGTCTGCCTGGCTCCAAAACCACATCCTTTCACCTTTCTCTGTGGCCCACCCCCCCGCCATTATCCATAGATACGTGTACCTACACCAACCACCCCTGCCCCTCTAAGACTGTAGGACAGAGTCTGTACCACACACTTGATGACCAGCTACCTGGACACCTGAGCTGAATCCATACAAGAAAAGCAAATGGACTCCTAGGCTGATATACCTGATAACAGCTCTAGCCATTTGGTAACAGGATGTCAGAACTTCAAAGGTGAGAATAATCAAGCTAGCTTACTCAAGCAACCTATTTGGGCATATCAAAACAAAACAAAGCAAGAAGCTAAGACACAGTAAGCAAACATAAACTAATACAATCACTTATAGATGGCTTGGAGACAAGAGTCAATATCAAATCACCTAAAGAAGCAGACCATGAATGCTTCAAAAAGTCTCAAAATAAAGAATCAAGGGATCTTCTGGATGAAGGTGCATTCCTGGAATTACTGGATGCACAATACAAAAGATTGATATACAGAACCCTTCAAGACATCAGCAAGGAAATCAGGCAATACACAGAACAAGCCAAGAAACACATGGATAAAGCAGCTGAAGAAATTAAAAAGGTTATTCAGGAACATAATGAAAAATTTAATAAGCTGGAAGAATCCATAGACAGACAGCAATCACAAACTCAGAAGATTAACAATAAAATTACAGAATTAGACAACTCAGTAGAAAGTCAGAGGAGCAGAATTGAGCAAGTGGAAGGCAGAATTTGTGAACCTGAAGATAAAGCACTTGGCACCAATATATTTGGAGAAAAATCAGATAAAAGAATTTAAAAAAATGAAGAAACCTTAAGAATCATGTGGGACTCTATCAAGAGAAATAACCTATGAGTGATTGGAGTACCAGAAAAGGGAGGGATAACAGAAAATACAGAGAAACTTTTTGGCAGAAAACTTCCCTGATACTGTGAAAGATGAGAAGATATCAATCCAAGATGCTCATTGAACTCCACATAAGGTAGATCTTAAAAGAAAGTCACCACGACATATTATAATCAAACTTGCCAAAAGGGAGAATTTTAAGAGCAGCTAGGGATAAATGAAAATTCACCTACAAAAGAGGGTCAATAAGAATAAGCTCGGATACCAAAACCAGGTAAAGACACCTCAAAAAAAGAAAATTATAGACCTATATCCCTCATGAATGTAGATGCAAAAATCCTCAACAAAATTCTAGCCAACAGAATTCAAAAACATATCAAAAAAATAATTCACCATGACCAAGTGGGATTCATACCAGGTATACAGGGATGGTTCAACATTAGAAAAACAATTAATATAATCTACCACATAAATAAAATAAAAGAATCACATGATTTTATCAATGATGCAGAAAAGGCATTTGACAAAGTTTACCACTCATTCATGATAAAAGCTCCCAGCAATATAGGAATAGAAGGAAAATTCCTCAACATAATAAACGGCATTTATACAAAGCCAACAGCCAACATCAACCTAAATGGAGAGAACCTAAAAGCATTCCCATTAAGATTAGGAACCAGACAAGGATGCCCTTTATCACCACTCTTCTTCAACATTGTGCTGGAGGTCCTAGCCAGAGCAATTACGCTAGATAAAGAAATAAAGGGCATCCAGATTGGCAAGGAAGAAGTAAAAGTATCTCTATTTGCAAATGACATGATCTTATACACAGAAAACCCTAAGGAATCCTCCAGAAAACTACTGAAACTAATAGAAGAGTTCAGCAGAGTATTGGGATACAAGATAAACATACAAAAAATCAGTTGGATTCCTCTACACCAAAAAAAAAAAAGAACATTGAAGAGGAAATCACCAAATCAATGCCATTTACAGTAGCCCCCAAGAAGATAAAATACTTAGGAATAAATCTTACTAGAGATGTAAGAGACTTATACAAAGAAAACTACAGTACACTGCTGCAAGAAACCAAAAGAGACTTACATAAGTGGAAGAACATACCTTGCTCACGGATAGGAAGGCTTAACATTGTGAAAATGTCTATTCTACCAAAAGCGATCTATATGTTTAGTGCAATTCTGATGCAAATCCCAACGACATTCTTTAATGAGATGGAGAAACAAATCACCAACTTTATAAGGAAAGGAAAGAGGTTCTGGATAAATAAGGCATTACCGAAAAAGAAGAACAAAGTGGGAGGCCTTACTTTGCCTGATTTTAGAACCTATTATACCACCACAGTAGTCAAAACAGCCTGATACTGGTACAACAACAGATACATAGACCAATGGAACAGAATTGAGAATCCAGACATAAATCCATCCACATATGAGCAGCTGATATTTTACAAAGGCCCCAAAACAGTTAAATGGGGAAAAGAGTCTTTTTAACAAATGGTGCTGGCATAACTGGATATCCATCTGCAAAAAAATGAAACAAGACCCATACCTCACTCCATGCACAAAAACTAACTCAAAATGAATCAAAGACCTAAATATAAAATCTAAAACGAGAAAGGTCATGGAAAAAAAATAGGGACAACGTTAGGAGCCCTAATACATGGCATAAACAGTATACAAAACATTATTAGGAATGCAGAAGAAAAACTAGATAACTGGGAGCTTCTAAAAATCAAACACCCATACTCATCCAAAAACTTCACCAAAAGAGTAAAAAGATTACCCTACAGACAGGGAAAAAGTTTTTAGCTGTGACATTTCTGATCAGTGACTGATCTCTAAAATCTACATGATACTGCAAAAACTCAACTGCAAAAAGACAAATAACCCAGTTAAAAAATGGGCAAAAGATATGAATAGACACTTCACTAAAGAAGACATTCAGGTAGCTAACAGATATATGAGGAAATGTTCATGATTTTTAGCCATTAGAGAAATGCAGATCAAACTACAATGAGATTTCATCTCACTCCAACAAGGCTGGCATTAATCCAAAAAACACAAAATAATAAATGTTGGAGAGGCTGTGGAGAGATTGGAACACTTGTACACTGCTGGTGGGAATGTCAAATGGCACAACCACTTTGGAAATCGATTTGGCGCTTCCTTAAAAAGCTAGAAATAGAACTACCATACGATCCAGCAATCCCACTCATTGGAATATATCCTAGAGAAATAAGAGCCTTTACATGAACAGATATATGCACACTCATGTTTGCTGCAGCACCGTTTACAATAGCAAAAAGATGGAAGCAACCAAGGTGCCCATCAATGGATGAATGGATAAATAAGTTATGGTATATTCACACAGTGGAATACTATGCATTGATAAAGAACAGTGAGGAATCTGTGAAACATTTCATAACATGGAAGAATCTGGAAGGCATTATGCTGAGTGAAATTAGCCAGTTACAAAAGGATAAATATTGTGTAAGACCACTATTATAAGAACTTGAGAAATAGTTTAAACTGAGAAGAAAACATTCTTTTGTGGTTACAAGAGGAGGGAGGGAGAGAGGGTGGGAGAGGAGCATTCGCTAATTAGATAGTAGATAAGAGCTACTTTAGGTGAAGGGAAAGACAGCACATAATACAGGGAAGGTCAGCACAATTGGACTAATCCAAAAGCAAAGAAGCTTCCGGAATAAACTGAATGCTTCGAAGGCCAGCGTAGCAGGGGCAGGGGTCTGGGGACCATGGTTTCAGGGTACCTCTAAGTCAATTGGCATAATAAAATCTATGAAGAAAACATTCTGCATCCCACTTTAAAGAGTGGCATCTGGGGTCTTAAACGCTAGCAAGCAGCCATCTAAGATGTATCAATTGGTCTTAACCCACCTGGATCAAAGGAGAATGAAGTACATCAAGGACACAAGTAATTACGAGCCCAAGAGACAGAAAGGGCCACATGAACCAGCGACTACATCATCCTGAGACCAGAAGAACTAGATGGTGCCCAGCTACAACCAATGACTGCCCTGACAGGGAACACAACAGAGAACCCCTGAGGGAGCAGAACAGTGGGATGCAGACCCCAAATACTCATAAGAGCAGACTTAATAATCTGACTGAGACTAGAAGGACCCCAGTGGTCATGGCCCCCAGACCTTCTGTTGGCCCAGGGCAGGAACCATTCCCGAAGCCAACTCTTCAGACATGGATTGGACTGGGCAATGGGTTGGAGAGGGATGCTGGTGAGGAGTGAGCTTCTTGGATCAGATGGACACTTGAGACTATGTTGGCATCTCCTGCCTGGAGGGGAGAAGAGAGGGAGGAAGGGCTTAGAAGCTGGTGAAACGGACATGAAAAGAGAGAGTGGAGGGAGAGAGCAGGCTGTCTCATGAGTGCGAGAGTAATTGGGAGTGTGTAGCAAGGCTTATATGGGTTTTTGTGTGAGAGACTGACTTGATTTGTAAACTTTCACTTAAAGCACAATAAAAATTGTGTATATATAAAAAAAAAAAGAATAAGCTCGGACTAGTCAGCAGAGACCATGCAGGCAGGAAGGCTATGGGATGACTTATATAAAGCATTGAAGGAAAAAATTGCCAGCCAAGAATCATATATCCAGCAAAACTGTCTCTCAAATATGAAGGCGAAATTAGGGCATTTCCAGACAAACAGAAATTTATGGAACTTGTAAAAACCAAACCAAAACTTGAAGAAATACTAAAGGGAGTTCTCTGACTAGAAAACAGTAATATCAGATATCAACCCAAGACTAGAACACTGAACAGAGCAATCAGATATTAGCCCGGATAGGGAAATCACAAAAATAAATCAAGATAAAAAAATGCTCAAAACAGTGAAACAGCGATGTTATTACGTAAAAGAAGACACCATTAAAACAATAAAGAGGGACTAAGTAATGTAGTCATAGATCTTTCATATGTAGAGGAAGATAAGGCAATATAAAGAAATAAAAGTTAGATTTAAACTTGGGGTAAATATTAACGTCATGACAAAAGAAACTAACAATCCTACTCATCAATATAAAACACAAGAAAAAATAGAGACTCGCAGAAACAAAATCAACAACAATGAATAAGAGGAAAAGAGAACATATAAAGTACTCAGCACAAAAAATTCAGTGGGAAAAAGAAACTGTCAACAACACACACAAAAAAAGACATCAAAATGACAGCACTAAACTCACACCTCTCCATTATTACGCTGAATGTAAATAGACTAACTGTACCAATAAAGAGACAGAGAGTGGCAGAATAGACTAAAAAAACACGATCCGTCTATATGCTGCCTACAAGAGACACGCCTTAGACTTAAAGACACAACAAACTAAAACTCAAAGGTTGGAAAAACATATATCAAGCAAACCACAATCAAAAAAGAGCAGGAGTGGCAATATTAAATTCTGACAAAACATACTTTAAATTTAAATCCACCACAAAGGATAAGGAAGGGCACTATACAATGATTAAACGGACAATATACCAGGAAGACATAACCATATTAAATATTTATGCACCCAATGACAGAGCTGCAAGATACATAAAACAAACTCTAACAGCTTTGAAAAGTGAGATAGACAGCTCCAAAATTATAGTAGGAGACTTCAACACACCACTTTCAGTGAAGGACAGAACATCCAGAAAGAAGCTCAATAAAGACACGGAAGATCTAAATGCCACAATTAAACAACTTGACCTCATAGACATGTCATAGACAGAACACTCCACCCAACAGCAGCCAAGTATACTTTCTTTTCTAGTACACATAGAATATTCTCTAGAATAGACCACATGTTAGGTCATAAAGCAAGCCTTAGCAGAATCCAAAACATCGAAATATTACAAAGCATCTTCTCTGACCATAATAACATAAAAGTGGAAATCAATTACAGAAAAAGCAGGGGAAAGAAATCAAACACTTTTTCATCCATTTCTTCTAGGTTTTCGACTGAACAATACTCTGCTCAAAAATGACTGGGTTATTAGAAAATGTCAAAGATGGAATAAAAAATTCATAGAATCCAATAAGAATGAAAACACTTCCTATCAGAACCTTTGGGACACAGCAAAAGCAGTGCTCAGAGGTCAATCTATATCAATAAACACACACATACAAAAAGAAGAAACGGCCAAAATCAAAGAATTATCCCTACAACTTGAATAGGAAAAGAGCAACAAAAGAAACCCTCATGCACCAGAAGAAAACAAATAAAAAAAATTAGAGCAGAACTAAATGAAATAGAAAACAGAAAAACAATTGAAAGAATAAGCAAGACTAAAAGCTGATTCTCTGAAAAAATTAACAAAATTGATAAACCTTTGGACAAACTGACAAAAGAAAAACAGGAGAGGAAGCAAATAACCCAAATAAGAAGTGAGATGGGTGATATTAAAACAGACCCAACTGAAATTAAAAGAATCGTATCAGATTACTATGAAAAATTGTACTCTAACAAATTTGAAAACCTAGAAGAAATGGATGAATTCTTAGAAACACACTACCTACCTAAACTAACACAAAGAGAGGTAGAACAACTAAATAGACCCGTAACAAGAGAGATTGAAAGGGTAATCAAAAAACTCCCAACAAAAAAAAAAAGCCCTGGCCCAGATGGCTTCACTGCAGAGTTCTACCAAACTTTCAGAGAAGAGTTAATACCACTACTACTAAAGGTATTTCAGAGCAAGGAAAAGGATGGAATACTCCCAAACTCATTCTATGAAGCCAGCATATCCCTGATACCAAAACTAGGTAAAGACACCACAAAAAAAGAAAATTATAGACCTATGTCCCTCATGAACTTAGATGCAAAAATCCTCAACAAAACTCTAGCCAATGGAATTCAACAACATATCAAAAAAATAATTCACCATGACCAAGTGGGATTCATGCCAGGTATGCAGGGATGGTTCAACATTAGAAAAACAATTAATGTAATCCATCGTATAAATAAAACAAAAGACAAGAACCACATGATCTTATCAATTGATGCAGAAAAGGCATTTAACAAAGTTTACCACTCATTCATGATAAAAGCTCTCAGCAATATAGGAATAGAAGGAAAATTCCTGAACATAATAAATGGCATTTATACAAAGCCAACAGTCAACATCATCCTAAATGGAGAGAGTCTGAAAGCATTCCCCTTGAGATTGGGAACCAAACAAGGATGCCCTTTATCACCACTCTTATTCAACACTGTGCTGGAGGTCCTAGCCAGAGCAATTAGGCTAGATAAAGAAATAAAGGGCATCAGATTGGTAAGGAAGAAGTAAAAGTATCTCTTTTTGCAGATGACATGATCTAATACACAGAATACCCTAAAGAATCCTCCAGAAAACTACTGAAACTAATAGAAGAATTCAGCAGGTTATTAGGATACAAGATAAACATACAAAAATCAGTTGGATTCCTCTACATCAACAAAAAGAACTTTGAAGAGGAAATCATCAAATCAATACCATTTACAGTAGCCCCCAAGAAGATAAAATATTTAGGAATAAATCTTACCAGAGACGTCAAAGACCTATACAAAGAAAACTGCAAGACACTACTGCAAGAAACCAACAGACCTACACAAGTGGAAAAACATAGCTTGCTCATGGATGGGAAGACTTAACATTGTAAAAATGTCTATTCTACCAAAAGTGATCTATAGATACAATGCAATTCCAATCCAAATTCCAATGACATTTTTTAATGAGATAGAGAAGCAAAGCACCAACTTCATAAGAAAGGGAAAGAGGCCCCAGATAGGTAAAGCATTACTGAAAAAGAAGAACAAAGTGGGAGGCCTCACTCTACCTGATTTTAGAACCTATTATACCACCACAGTAGTCAAAACAGCCTGGTATGGGTACAACAACAGATACATAGACCGATGGAACAGAACTGAGAATCCAAACATAAATCCATCAGCATATGAGCAGCTGACATTTGACAAAGGCCCCAGACCAGTTAAATGGGGAAAAGACAGTCTCTTTAACAAATGGTACTGGCATAACTGGATATCCATCTGCAAAAAAATGAAACAAGACCCATACCTCACACCATGCACAAAAACTATCTTAAAATGGATCAAAGACCTAAATGTAATATCTAAAATGATAAAGATCATGGATGAAAAAATAGAGACAAAGCTAGGAGTCCTAATACATGGCATAAACATATACAAAACATTCCTAACAATGCAGAAGAGAAACTAGACAACGGGGAGCTCCTAAAAATTAAACACCTATGCTCATCTAAATACTTCACAGAAAGAGTAAAAAGATTACCTACAGACTGGGAAAAAAATTTTAGCTATGACATTTCCAGACAGCCTCTGATTTCTAAAATGTACATGATACTGCAAAAACTCAACTACAAAAAGATAACCCAATTAAAAAATGAGCAAAGGATATGAACAGACACTTCACTAAAGAAGATATTCAGGTAGCTAACAGATACATGAGGAAATGCTCACGATCACACGATCATTAGCCATTAGAGAAATGCAAATCAAAACTACAATGAGATTCCATCTCACTCCAACAAGGCTGGAATTCATCCAAAAATCACAAAATAATAAATGTTGGAGAGGTTGTGGAGAGACTGGAACACTTACACACTGCTGGTAGGAATGTAAAATGGCAGAGCCACTTTGGAAATCAATTTGGTGCTTCCTTAAAAAACTAGAAATAGGACTACCGTACGATCCAGCAATCCCACTCCTTGGAATATATCCTAGAGAAATAAGAGCCTTTACACAAACAGATATATGCACACCCATGTTCATTGCAGCACTGTTTACAATAGCAAAAAGATGGAAGCAACCAAGGTGCCCATCAATGGATGAATGGATAAATAATGTATACTCATAAAATGGAATACTACACCTCAGTAAAGAACAGTGATGAATCTGTGAGACTTTTCATAACATGGAGGAATCTCGAAGGCATTATGCTGAGTGAAATTAGTCAGTTTCAAAAGGATGAATATTATATGAGACCACTATTATAAGAACTCAAAGAATAGTTCAAAGAGAGAAGAAAATGTTCTTTGATGGTTACAAGAGTGGGGCAGGAGGGAGAGCGGTTTTCATTAATTAGACAGTAGATAAGAACTATTTTAGGTGAAGAGAAAGACAAAAGACAATACAGGAGAGGTCAGCACAACTGGACTAAACCAAAAGCAAGGAAGTTTCCTGAATAAACTGAATGCTTTGAAGGCCAGCATAGCAGGGGCAGGGGCTTGGGGACCATGGTTTCAGGGGACATCTAAGTCAGTTGTCATAATAAAATCTATTAAGGAAACATTCTGCATCCCACTTTGCAGCATGGCATCTGGGATCTGAAACGCTAGCAAATGGCCATCTAAGATGCATCAACTGTTCTCAACCCACCTGGAGCAAAGGAGAATGAAGAACACCAAAGGCACAAGGGAATTATGAGCCCAAGAGACAGAAAGGGCCACATAAACCAGAGCCTACATCAGCCTGAGACCAGAAGAACTAGATGGTGCCTGGCTATAACCGATGACTGCCCTGGCAGGGAACAGAACAGAGAACCACTGAGGGAGCAGGAGAGCAGTGGGATGCAGACCCCAAATTCTTGTAAAAAGACCAGACTTAATGGTCTGACTGAGACTAGAAGGACCCCAGAGGTCATGGTCCCCAGACCATCTGTTAGCCCAAGACAGGAACCATTCCCAAAGCCAACTCTTCAGACAGGGATTGGACTGAATTATGGGATAGAAAATGATACTGGTGAAGAGTGACCTTCTTGGATCAAGTAGACACATAGGACTATGTGGGCAGCTCCTGTCTGGAGCGGAGATGAGAGGGCAGAGGGGGTCAGAAGCTGGCAAAATGGACACTAAAATATAGAGTGGAGGGAAGGAACATGCTGTCTCATTAGGGGGAGAGCAACTAGGGGTATACAGCAAGGTATATATATAAATTTTTTTTTATGAAAGACTGACTTGATTTGTAAACTTTCACTTAAAGCACACAAAAAAATTAGAAAACAAAACAAAATGAACCTAAAGGGGCACACCAACCCAGTGGCAAGGATTAGAAGGAAGGAGGGAACAAGAAAGTTGGTAATAGGGAACCCAGGGTTGAGAAGGGAGGGTGTTGACATGTTGGGGTTGTTAACCAATGCCATAAAACAATATGTGTCCTAACTGTTTAATGAGAAATCAGTTTGTTCCGTAAATCTTCATCTAAAGTACAATAAAATGAATTAAAAAAACAAAGAATTCAATGAGGTAGTAAGGCAAAAATTATTACCTCCATTTCACAAATGAGGAAACAGAGGACAAGAAAGTTTTGAGGACTTGCCCCAAATCACATGGATAGAAATGGGAACAGAACTAAATCCTTTCAGTTTAGAGAATAATAATAAAATGAACATCCATCACTGAGCCTAAGAAAAAGAATGTCACTGCCTTTGAGGTCTCTTGTGCCTCCCCAACACATTCTTCTCTCCCACCGCCAGAGTTTACCACGATTCTGAATGTTTTCGTTAATCATTCCCTTGTGTTTCTTTCTAATTTTACTCTATATGTGTGTGCCTCTAAAAAATATATATTACCAAAAAAAAAAAAAAAGGTCTTGACGAAATATTTGGTGAGCAACCTGTAAAATGCAGAATAAATGATTTTCTTGCTCTGATTCATATTTTATTTCCAAGTTGGAAAGAGGAGAGAGGTAGTGGGCAGGAGTGAGGGGCTTGGTTGGCCTTGCTGTGCCAAGATAATTATTGTTTGGTTAGACATCTAAGTGATTTTGTACTTTTCAGAGGCACGGAGAGCAAGTGGAGACTGAAATAGGTTTCCAAATGATGGAGTGAGCAATAGAGGTCAATTAGCAGTAATGGCATTGGCTGAAAAATAAGCATTAACAACCCGGAAAAGAGCCAGCGCCTTCCTTCCTGTCTTCTTTGTGCCCAAGAAGGCTGTGTTAGAGGGAGAATATGAGGTCTGCTGAGAGACGGGAGGGGAAGGAAAGGTCTTGGACAGCTGGCCTGTCTGTGTGAGGGCCATACCGCAAGCCTGACTCTAGGCTGCAGCAGTGTAGTGAATTACTTAATATGGCCCTTTTAGCCTTGGATGGTCTTGTAACTCCCACACAGTGATTGGGTGGGACTTTGCAAATAGGTGCTTGTGACTCACCAAGTGGATTGAACAGCTTGCTAACAATACAAATAAAGTACAAGGAACACTTCTAGGGGTGGAACCATGCAAATAAGGTGAATGAAACCCTAATGAGGAGACTGGTAAGTTTTGTCATCCTGCTAGGCTTAAAAAAGGGCCAATTCTAGAGGCTAGAGAGGGGCTTTCACTACCAACAAGAAAGAAGAGCCAGGAGTGGAGTGCATCCTTTGGACTTGGGGTCCTTGCAATGAGAACCCCTAGACTCATGAAGAGAGAGAGAGCTATAACATCGGAGATGGTGAGAAGAAGTGGCAAGCATGGCAGAGAAATGGAAGCAGCAGAACCAGGAGATTGGCATGAGATGGAGAAGTGGGCTTCCCAGACCATGGAGCGAAGTGGCTACAGTGTGAGTGCCTACTCATGGAGCAAGATAGCTGAGAGCCTTTGGGCAGGTGGCTTGCTGGCAGAGTGGGGTGCCTCTGGGCACTCGTTGGTGGAGCTCAAGAGCTTTGTTAACACTTAACTGAGGAGGGCAGAGGCCAGGCCTGAGCAGGGGCCAAGGGCTAAGAGAGGAGGCTTATCCTGAGGGGGCTGAGAGGAGCCTGTCCTCAGGGGACAGAGAAGAACCCTGCACGACCAAGAGGAGCTGAGAGAGTTGTCCTGCACTGAAGAAGGGAGGCTTTGTCTATATACTTCCTGATCCTGATTCCAAGTTTTAGCCTGTTGATCCTGATCCTGAGTTGTAAACTGTTACTTCCCTAATAAACCCCATAACTGTGAGTATGGTCTGTGAATTCTGTTTGGCTATTGCAACAAATTCTCAAACCCAGCAGAGAAGTAGAGAGTGCCGTAGGAGGGATGGCTGGTGTCAGAATTGGTAAAAAGGTTGGAGAGAGGAGGTGTGTTTGATCTCGACCTCATAGGAATCAGCCTTGGGCTGATGTAGATGGTGATTCTCTCTCCTCCCCTTTGTGAAGTTGAACGAGGTTTGACACCACCATGCCATATTTTACAGCTGCTAAGCTCAGTGCCAAGGCACCTGGACACCATTCTTGAGACACTGCTGCAGTTACCATCAGGGAGAACAGGCTGGGCTGGCATCACTGTCCTGAAATTCCCACCAGGGCCCTGGTAAGTCATGGTCCTGCACAGACATGGTCAAGAGGCTAAGATTTGGGTTGGTGTGTTCAGGGCTAGAGTTAGAATGGGCAGCAAGGGGCCTGGAGTCTGCAAGATGAACAAAGCCATGGCTCATAGGAGAAAGGTAAAGTTCTGATGCCAGAGAATCCTTGTACAAAGGCAAAGTCCTCAGAGCCTGAGTTGGGGTCAGGGTGACAGGGGATGAGTTCAGAGAGGAAGGAAATTAGTAATAAGCAAGGTCAGTTGGGGACAGGGTCTGGGGTGATTGCCTCACACAATGGTCATTATGGACAGGCAAGGACTGGTGTGTGGGTGGTCTTGTACATCACTGGAGGAGGGGAAATACCTACCCTGCTGCCCTATGGCCAGAGCAAGCCCGGGGCTTCACAGACTCTCAGCTCCAGCCTCTCTATTTCTTGGAATTTGTGTCTTCTAGCTCTGTTCTCATACCTTCTTCCCACAACATCTACTCCAGCAGAGGGTGGGCATGTACATGTACGTGTGTATTGCCCTAGAGTGGGAGGAATTGGGAGGAATGTGGATCTAATGTAGAAGGCAGGAATTGGTGTTTGATGTTCCACTTTTACTTATAGAGAGTTGGCATTTTATTCTGAACCCAGGCTAGAGTTCTGCTTCTTCACTGCTCAGTGGAAGGAGCAATGAACGGGGAGTTAAGACATATGAGATCTTGGCTTGGGTCTGCCTCTCACTGAATGAGAAGGGGATTTGAAAGTGTAAGGAGGGGCTGAGACGCTTGAGCAGGAAGAAGCTCTTTCTCTCTCCTCTTGGAGCAGGGGGAACCTGGGACTTGCTTCCTGAGTCTGTCTGTGCTGAGTGTCCAGTGGCCACTGTACACATTGATGATGCCCCTACAGTTAAGTCTTCCTTACAGGTATCACAAAGCATCTTTTATTTAGGAATTTGTAAAGACAATCAAAAGATTATCAGCACTGAGCTCACTCTATTTTGTATACTCAACAGTTAACCTAATCATAAACCATGCTGTACTTACACCAGGGACACAGTGAGGTGCCACTTCAGAGTGGGCTGTGTGTTAGTTGCCAGCCCGGCTCCCCAGGGGAACATTGACCTCTTTAGACAGAAGTTACTTGAGCTCCATCCAGCTCCCCTGTCGCCTGCCTGTCCTGATTCTGCATATTCCGCTGAACCATTTCTGCTTCCCATGCCAGTCCATGACCTCTATAGCGCCACAATGGTCAGTTCCTTGCTTCAGAGCTGATGCAACACTCCCCAAAAGCTCTCAGGCACTCCATCTTCCAGGAATCAAAATTTAGCCTTCAAATTACCCAGTTTTTACTACTGCGTTTCTGAGTTTCTAGCTATTTCTGGTCCTATGTGCTACTGCAGAGGTTGATGTAATTTGTTGTACTGGGTTGGATAGTGTCCCTCCCTAATTCATGTCTTTCCTGGAACCTCAGAATGTGACCTTCTTTGGAAATAGAGTTATCGTAGATGCAATTAGTTAAGATGAGGTCATATTAGACTAGAGTGGGCCTTAATCCAATGTCCTTATAAGAAGAGAAGAGGTACAGAGACACAGACACAGAGGGAAGATGGCTACCTGAAGGTGGAGACAGAGACTGCAGTTATGTTGCCACAAGCCAAGGAATGCCAAGGGTTGTCAGTAACCGCCAGAAGCTGGCTAGAGACAAGGGAGTATCCTCTCCTAGAGCCCTCAGAGAAAGCATGGGCCTGCTGGCACTTTTTGGACTGGTAGCCTCCAGAACTATGAGAGAATAAATTTCTGTTGTTTTAAGCTACTTAGTTTGGGGCACTTTGTTATGGCAGCCCCAGGAAACTAATACATAGGCAAAGATCAGAGACTTTCTATTCTGCCATGTGGAACTGTAATGGCTGTTATAAAATGAGCAGAGTGTCAGCTCAGAGGCAAGCCCACTCCTGGCAGGCCAGGTGCTAGCATTGACAGTGGTCAACTTCCAGGCCCCACTTCATCTTACTGTTTTGGCAGGGTGACCCCTGTTGCCCCAGGGCCTGGGCTAAGTCAACTGGGCAGGGCTGGGCAGGCAGACACTCCAATGTGTGTCCTTTCTGCTTCAGTATACAGACCAAGGGTGGGCGTTGGGCCGAGGGTCCTCTGACATTAATCTAGATGGTCATTTGATTATCTCATTTTATATTGTTTTATTTTGCCTTATGTCATCCCATTTTATTTTATGGGTTTGGTTATTTTTGCAGCTGACCTCCTGCTTAAGTCTCTGCAGTTATTTTTGATCACAGCTGCAGTTCAAGGGAGGTCGCCTCTCCAGAGGTGTCTGGCAGAAAGGCGAGCATATGTCAGGGGGCTGGGGAAGCTGGCAGAAATCTGCTTTGTCTAGTTAATGTTTATTAGAGTCCATGTAGCAATGTACATAAAGCAAGTCCCATGGTAGGAGAGTTCAGAATAAATTACTGCCTGCAATTTCCTGTTTGGCATTGATCTTGTAGATTGGAGACTTGAGATGGGAATGGTCTGGTATTATTATGCCAACATCAGTGTCAAAGGTTCTACAAATTCCTCACAATTCCTACAGTGTCAGAGCCACACAGGGCCTTAGAGGCCAGCCAGTCTAACCTCACATAATTTGGAGGAGGCTCAGAGGGACATCATTTTGGCAATGATATTAGTTCAGCTTCAGCATCCTGAGGCACAGATTTTAACAGGTGTGAAAGATTGTTTTAAGGCAGCCCAAGCCTGTTATTACTTATTGAGAGTCCCCTTCAGAGCAATTGGCCTGTATTTTCCCTCCATGCTATTCCTTACTGTGTGCTTATGGCCCAGCCTTTAGGCTCCTTGGATTCTATGATTCCTTTGGCAGCCGAAGGCGGCTTTGAGTTGCTGAGAGTTGTTATGGGGGCAGAAAGTGCTCAGGGCCTGGACAAGCCAATTACGCACTGGGACCCACAGGTTTTTTTTTTTTTTTAATTGAGGTGAATTCATTTGACATAAAATCAACCATTTTAAAGTGAACCATTCAGTGGCATTTAGTACATTCTCAAAGTTGTGCAACCATCATGTCTGTCTATTGGACCCCCAGTTTGTCCTCTGTGATATGGGGGAGATAATCCCTGACCTGCCTCTGTCACACGGTGACAAAGTGGATGTAAAAGAGTTTTGCAAATAGAAAGGCCTCTTTGCAGGGACCTGATGGTGCAGTAGTTAAAGTGATCCACTGCTACCTGAAAGGTTGGTGGTTCAAAACCACCAGCGGCTCCATGGGAGAAAGATGTGGGAGTCTGCTTCTGTAGGGATTTACAGCCTTGGAAAATGTGTGGGGTCACTATGAGTCCAAATCAACTCGAAGGCAGTGGGTTTGGTTTTGATAGGGTTTAGCACTGAAGGGAAAATCTCTTGTCTAAGATGGCCACCTTTTTTTTTTTTTTTTTGCCACCTTACCTCTTGAAACTGTCTCCCGAAGTCTCATGACCCCTAGGCACCTCACATTCCAATTAGGATACTAACACTCCACCAGGAGAGAGAAGCTTCCCTTTAACACACTGGCCAAGTGAATCTCACACTGCCCTGAATCATGCATTCTCCTATGTCTGCATATTTTCTTCTCACTCTAGTGCAAGTTCTTTGTGGCTAATAAATACATATATGATTCTCCCTTTTATACCCTATTAGTGCCTTGGTTACCTAGTACTGGTATAACCGAAATACCACAAATGGGCTGTTTTAAAGAACAGAAATGTATTTTCTTAGAGTTCTGGAGGCTGAGAGTCCAAATTGCAGTCTTAGCTGTGTGGATTCCTTCTGTGAAACTCTATCCTAGTTTCCGGTTTCTGCTGGTGATCCTTGGCGTTCTTTGGCATTGTCTTTTCTCTGCATGTGTCTTTTTGTCTATATTGTTCTTTTTTGTAACCCAGAAGTGATTATATTTAGGATCCACCTTACTCTGGTATGGCCTCATTGACAAAACAAATGAAACCCCTATTTCCAAACAGGATCACATCCACAGATATAGGGATTAGAACTTTACACATATTTTGGGGGGACACAATTCAGTCCATAACAATTAGTTGTCTCTTACAATACAACAAATCACCCCAATTTAGTGACTTAAAACAATAATAATCATCTTTTTTAAATCTTTGGTGGTTTCTTTGGGACAGAAATTGCAGAGCAGCATGGCTGGGTGGTTTTGGCTCAGGGTCTCTCATGAGGTTGCAATCAGATGGTGTCTGAGATATCTTAAAGACTTCTTGACTCATGTGTCTGGTGCCTGGGATGAAAACTCTTGGGGAAGCTAGGGCTCTTCAGGTATCTCTCTCTATGTAGTCTCTCCACTTGATTTTTCCACCATGGCACCTTCAGAGTAGATGGACTTCTTACATATTGGTAAGAAGAGTTCTGAAGGCTTGTGCCCCAAAAGATTGCGAGGCGGATGTTGAATCCTTTTTATGACCTAATCTCAGAAGGCACATAGAATCACTGCTGCCATACTCTATTTGTGGGAGTTGCCACAAGTCCAGCCCATATTCAAGGGGAAGGAAGAGTTATGGATTGAATTGTGTCCCCCTAAAATGTGTATCAACTTGGCTAGGCCATGATTCCCAGTATTGTGTGGTTGTCCTCCATTTTGCCATCTGATAATCCTATGTGCTGTAAATCCTAACCTCTATGATGTTTTTTTTTTTTTTATGATGTTAATGAGGAAGGATTAGAGGCAGTTATGTTAATGAGGCAGGATTCAATCTATAGGATTTGGTTGTATCTTGAGTCAATCTCTTTTGAGATATAAAAGAGAGAATCAAGTAGAGAGGAGAGGGACCTCAAACCACCAAGAAAAAAGCTCTGGGAGCAGAGTGCATCTTTTGGATTTGAGGTCCCTGTGCTGAGAAGCTCCTATACCAGGGGAAGACTGATGACAAGGACCTTCCCCAGAATTGACAGAGACAGAAAGCCTTCCCCGGAAGCTGGCACCCTGGATTCAGACTTCTGGCTTCCTGGATTGTGAGAGAATAAATTTCTGTTTGCTAAAGCCATCCACTTATGGTATTTCTGTTATAGGAAAACCAAACCAAACTCGTTGCTGTCGAGTTGATTCCGATGCTATAGGACAGAGTAGAACTGCCCCATAGAGTTTCCAAGGAGCACCTTTTGGTTAGCAGTTGTAACACTTAGCCACTACGCCACAAGGCTTTCCTCTGTTATAGTAGAACCAGATAACTGAGAGAAGAACGTAGATTCTGCCTCTTTGTGGAAGGAGTGAAAGTCACATTGTAGGAAGAGAATGTGGGAAAGAGGTATATATTGTGTGGCCATTTGTGGAAAATACAATCTTTCACAAGCACCCAGCATGAGTGGGTCCTTGGTAAATTCTTGTTGCTTATTTGATTGGTTTATTGACTTCGTAGCTTAATAATAATAATGGTAGTAATACTAAATGTAGTAATGATAATAAGAACTACAACAACCGTTTATTAAACACTTACTACTACTCTGTGAAGGGCTTTAAAAAATTCCTTTTTGATTGAGGTGTAACTTACATGCAATAAAGTTCACAAAGCTTAAGTATACAGTTCAATATGTTTTTATATATGTTTACAGACATGTAACCAAACTTAGAAGTAGATATAGAACAGTCCCAACACACCACAAAGTTCCCTTAACATCTCTCATAGTCAATTCCCCTGCTTCCTCCCAGCTAAACACTACTCTGATTTCTCTTACCATAGATTAGCTCTGCCTGTTCTTGAACTTCATATAAATGGAATTATAGCAATGTGCACTCTTTTTGTCTGAATTTTCTTCTATGCAAAGCACTTGATATGCATTATCCCACTTAATTTTTGCAACAATTATATGAGATAGTCAAGAAGTCACACACTGGCAATATGCTGACCAAGTGTGTGTTGTTTAACCTGCTCAATATTTTAAAACGTTTTGAGTTTGACAACTTGTAGGACTTAGAAGTTGGGTGCAATCCCTACTGCTCCTTGTTATTTTATACCCAGGCAAATCTCTCGCTTACTTTACTTGCCTGGCACCTGTAGGCATTGTTTGCACACTCAAAGGTGAGCATTATTATATTCTCCAGCAGCTGAGAAAACTGAGTTTCACAAAGGGGTTAAACAACTTGCATAAAATCTCATATCAAGGAGATGTCAGCAGTGGAATTGGAACGTAGGACTGTCTTCCTCTAGCACTCCTTTTTGAGGATCAGAAATGTCCCCAAATTCTATTGTTTCTAACTCTGAAATACCCCTTGTCTGCAAGGTCTTCTCCTCTGCAGCCTCCTGCCTTTGCTTTAGTTAATGGGCAGGCCGGGATCATTACCACCAGCCTCATCCCGACCCCAACCAAGCTCCTAACATCCACAAAAATGATCTCTAAACTCTCATCTGATCCTGTCAGTCTCAACTATATTCTATGTTTCTTACTTCCATGTCCTGCCTGGAATGCCCCACATGTACTCCTGTCTTAGTCAGCCTTAAGACTCAACTAAAAATGCCACTTTCTCCTTGCTCCCACTTCCCCAGCCAGTCAAAGGCTTGTTTTTCTTCTCAGTACACCAGGACTCAATTTCTCAAATTTGCAATGCAATTACCCAATGAAGTATCGGACTGACCCAGAATGACTTTTAGGAATGTGACCAAAATATTGACCCCATAAAATGTTTGGAAAAAAAGGGGGAGTGGATCTAATTTCATTTATTTAATCTCTGCTAAATGCATCACAACTTTTTATTGATTCTTAAGAAAGAGAGATGTGGGGAAGCATGTGCTACCCACACTGGGTGCCAAATGAAGAAGCATTCAGAGGTTTATTACTTCCAGATATCCCATGTGTTTTCCAGATATCCCACTGGGTTTCAATTCCATCACAGCAGCACTTACTGAGCAGCCCTGGGCCTGATCATACAGCTTGGGTGTCTGGGAGAAAAAGGAGATGCGGTAGTCCTGTGATGGAGTGAGCTAGCGGTCTGGTGGGAAGTTCAAGGCTTGTATCTGGCCCAAGCAGAGACAATGGTGGGGTGGAGTGGAGGCTGGTTTGGAATGTTACTGATGCCCAGAGTTCTTGATCTCCGCTCTATCACTTATCTTCGTGGGATCTTGGGCCAGTTATTAACATCTCTGGACTTCAGTTTCCTTACCTGACAAAATATATATTCTAGGCAACTTTACGAGTTTTTGGACCTGGAGCAAATATAATTGCCCTTGACTGAATTTTTCTTTTTCAGCCAGACTTTGAAATTTGGCTCAGAAGTTTGAGATGCAAAATTATATTTTCTTACGGCAATATCCAGATAGTAAAGGTAATAGAAGCTATCTTTTATTAAACATTTACTCTGTGCCAACTTTGTGCTAAGTAGGCCCATTATATATATTGTCTGATTTTATTCTCTCTACAATCATTATTATCTCCAGGGCATCATATCTGTTCTGTCAGGTTTGAACCTCTGCTGAGCAGCTGCAGCTCTAACAAGTTCCCATGGGATGCTAATGCTGCTGGTTAGGGACCAGTTCTGAGACCCACTAGTATAGTAGTGGTTCTCAAAATTTATTATACATAAGAATCACCCAGGGATCTTGTTAACATGTAGATTCTGATTCAGTATGTCTGGTATGGAAATGCAAATTCTTCGCAGGGGTTTGAACTGAAATGAACCAGTTCGAAGTCTTGGTATCTCCCTTGACAGATGAAGAAAGTACATCTCAGAAGGGGAAGTGACTTGTTTGATGTCACACTGTTGGTGATATTTAACTGAGAACCCCAAAAATCCAAACCTGTTGCCATCGAGTCAATTCTGACTCATAATAATCCTGTAGGACAGAGGAGAACTGCCGCATAGGGTTTCCAAGGAGCAGCTGGTGGATTCAAACTGCTGACCTTTTGGTTAGCAGCCTGTACTCTTAACTACTGCACCACCAGGGCTAATAATTGATAAAATAAATGTTGTCATGCCTATTTTTCTGCTTGGCATCTCCCCTTTACTCCCTTGCCTTTTGATAACAAATCTTGACTATTTGGCCAAAGGCAAAGTTAATCATTGTATCCCATGCCATTGGCTTCAGGATTGGTCCAAGGGGGTGCATATGGTATAAACTGGGTGTATCAGTCCTTCTTCTGGATTTTCCAAATTGAAGTTTTCTTTCTTTATCAGGAGACCTGGTGGCACAATTGTTAAGAGCTCAGCTGCTAACTAAAACGTCAGCAGTTTGAATCCACCAGCTGCTCCTTGGAAACTCTGTGGGGCAGTTCTACTCTGTCCTGTAGGGTTGCTATGAGTCAGAATCGACTTGATGGCAACGGGTTTGGGTTTGGTTTTGGTTTTCTTGAATCATGGCTGTTAGTGGTCACGTTCTCTCTCACAACTGGGGCTGGGGAAGCAAAGGTGAGGACAGGGTGAAGAGAGGTAGGGATAGAGAGAGAGGCTTGATTGAGAGAAGGACCTGATGGCAACTGGGTTCCTGGTTCAGCTCCTGTGCTGGTCCCTGTGATGCACTGCTCACACCCCTCTTTAGGAAAGAAGGGCTGTTTACCTTAAGCCCTGATGGCACAGTGGTTAAGCACTCAGCTGTTAACAGAACAGTTGGCAGTTAGAACCCACCAGCAGCTCCTCAGGGAAAAGATATGGCAGTCTGCTTCCATAAAGATTTATAGCCTTGGAAACCCTACAGAGCATTTATACTCTGTCCTATAGGGTTGCTATGAGTCAGAATCAGCTCGATGGCAATGGGTATCTGCTTTTTTGCTTCAGGAATGGCTCTTTGGCACCAGGGAGCAAAGGGTCAAGATTTGTCATTACAGTGAGAAGCTGAAGAAGCTGGGAGCACAGAGGGGATCTTTGCTTTAGTTTGGTTGAGATTTCCAAAGGGGAGGCTCTTAAAGCACAATCATGTCAATAAAGACAGGTGAAACTGGGTTTTAACTTTTTATTCAGGAGTATCCACGGAGGCTGAGCCTTCCCCCCTGGGACTCAGGGAGCAGTGCCCGTGTGTGTGTGTGCCTGTGTGTGTGTGTACATGTGCGTGTGCGTGTGTGTGTGTGTGCTAGTAAAGTCTACTCTATCAAAAGTCTGTCCTCATTATTCCGGCAGCACCTTTAGAATCCAGATCAGGCTGCTTTCATCACCGTCTTGGTTCCTCTTGCTCCCTTTCTCCCGCATTCAGTTCTGTATCTCAAATGTCTCTTATGTCCATGTAGAATGGTCTCTCCTCTCCATGACCTCTGCCCTAGTGCAGGCTTCATCATCTCTCCTCTAGATGATTAAAGCAGCCTCTTCGGCACTGCTTTTCTTTTTGCCTTCACACCTATTCTTTCACATTCAGAAAATTTATGTTTTCTACATATAAACTGAACTCTTATTTTGTTAACCTCCATTCTTAGCTGGGTGTATGTCTTAGTCCAGAAGTCAAATGGCTTCCACAAGGAACAACATTATTGCATTAATGCAGTGAACAGAGACTTGCAACCCATGTCTTATAATTAGATGATCTGCTAATTGAGGAGGGGCAGGCCAACCTGATTTGAGTCTTGACACAGTGATTAGAGGCATCAAGACTCTTAATCTGGTCTTGTCCCTATTCACTCTTGTGGTTGCAGCTGTCATGGGGAAGGCACTGAACATTCTGGACTGCAGGTTGGGTCTGGAATGGCTGGGCTGAGCCAAGCCCCATAGGAGTACAGGTCTCTCGATTAGAGATTATTTTCTGTTTCAGACTGGTCTTGGCTCTTTCAACTTCATGAATAAATCTGGAGAGGGGTTTACAGAAAAGGAGTTCATCCTCCCAGAGCAGTAGGAAGTCACCCTGCTTTTAAGGCTGCTTCTAAATCATTCAGAAAAGCAGTCAACTCCCAACGTGTCTGCAAGGGCCTCCTGCTTCCTCCTTCCTCTCCTTCCCACCATTGACTTAATTCTGAATTAGCTCCATGAGATTGATCTGTCTGACATGATCTTCACTATATCTCTGGTGCTGAGAGCCTGGCACAGAATTCACACTCGATAGACTTTGTCATTGTATGAATATGCCAGGTACTGTGCTGATACTGTGGTACACAGATGAATCAGACATAGATCCTGCCCTTGAGGAGGACAGACATAAGGAAACCAACAATTAATATGCAGCAAGGTAAGGGCAATGTGAGAAGTTACACAATGTACAAGTTACACAATGTAAGGAAGCCTAGAGGAGGAGAATCTGACTCTGCCTGCAGTCAGGAAATATTTCTTCCAAGAGGAGAAAACCAAGCTGAGCCTTAAAGAATGTAGAAGTTTTGCTGGTAGAAAAATAGGGAAAGGTATTCCAGGTGGAAGAGAACAACTTGAACAAAGGCATAGAGGAAGCATGAAGCCCCATGACGTCCCATGACATCCCATGTATCCAGAGAATTGCAAAATGTTTGGAGTGGCTGGAGCATAGGGGGTAAGGAGTAAGTGGTGGACTATAAGGCTGGAGAGACTGGTCATGGAGGCAGGGCCACCATGTATGACTGTGCAGCTGTTCACTTTGCCAGGGTGCCCAGTCGATGAAGTAGGTGAGGGCTGAAACACAACTCTTGCTCCACGTGGTAAGCGCGTGCTTGTGGCTACAAGTTCTCAGAGGAGGCTCTATTTCTAATTTACATAAATGCTCTTATGGGCTAGCAGTGTCTATGTGGAGGGTCTTGTAGATCATATTAAGGGGTGCATCTTTATCTAGGGCAGTGGTTCTCAAACTTTGTGTACCAGAGTCCCCTGGAAGGCTTATTGAAATGCAGATGGCTGGGCCCCACACTCAGAGTTTCTGAATTAGTAGGTCTGAAGTGGGGCCTGAGAATTTGCATTTCTAACAAGTTTCTTGGTGATGCTGAGGCTGCTAGTCCCTGATCATACACTGAGAACCACTGGTCTGGGCAACAGAAAGCCTGTTTAGGTAGGAAAAGCAAGAGATCCCCAGGTAAGAAGGATCTGTTTTTTGGGGTTAAAGTTTCTGATATCTTTTGTGTGAGCCAGCAAGCGCAGCTAAAGTTATTAAGGAGAGTGGATACATTATATTTACCATCTTGTCCTTCTGGGTTAAATTTAATAGTTCTTTCCATTCAAGTAGGAATTCTATCCAGGAGACATTTTGCCCACAGACGATTTAAGGAACGTCCATATCATTACGAGAAGCTCATCCCTAGAGCTTTTGAATAGTGAGCTCCCAAATGATTTAAATGTTTGTTTATACTTTATTAATTACTCCCAGAGAAGCTGGGGACCAGAGAAACTTAAAGCCGTTGACTAAAAGATGAGTCATAAATGTTTATTAGCTCAATAAACACTTGACTTCAAAATTATATGCGTGTGTGTGTCTTTGGTGAAGGGGAGAATGGAATGAAGGACAAGGAGCCACAGAGAGTCAGTACCTCACACACATTAGTAAATGTTTGCTAAATGAAAACATGACAAGTGGACTGAGCATGGCAATGGGGAATCCAGGGACAGTCTGAGTGTGGCGATCTGGGCTGACAGGAAGTTGTCAAGTTGTGTCTAGACCTAGCTGGAGTTTGGAACCCTGGGATGGGAAGCTAGGCCTTCTTGGTGCCCAGTTCTCTTTTGTGACCCCTGAGCATACTAATAAGATGTCCTTGTGCATGGAAGGAGTCCCTGGGTGGTGCAAACAGTTAAAGTGCTTGGCTGCTAAATCAAAAGGTTAGAGGTTTGGGTCCACCCAGAGGTGCCTCAGAAGAAAGGCCTGGAGAGCTACTTCCAAAAAATGAGCCACTGAAAACTCTATGGAGCACAGTTCTACTCTGACACACTTGGGATTGGCATGAGTCAGAGTTGACTCGATTGCAGCGGTTTTGTGTGTGTGTGTGTGTGTGTGTGTGTGTATGCATGGAGTGAGAATGGCTGTACTCTTCCTTCTCTTGGCTGCTGAAGCCCAGCCTGCCTTTAGGTTGGGGGCTACAGCTGAGAGGTGGTGGGGTGTAGGAGTCCATCTCCATTCTCTGGTCAGAATATAGTTTTTGGGATAAATTAGCTTTGGGGTAGGGGTGGGGAGAGTGAGTGTTGGGAAGAACAACCAACCTGATTATCTTTTGCCTGTATCCAACCTCAGCCCCATCCTTTCCTGAGCGCTAGGGCAGGACAAGTGGAGTGAGATCTCCATTACTCTCTGATCTAGGTTGCCCATTAGGGAGCCTTATGCCCAGCTGAAGGGCTGCCAGGCCCAACCAGCTCAACTGTTTCCAAATTGCACCTGTCAGCAGCAATATTGGGAGGAGGAAAGCCTTGTCAAAGGCAGCTGGGTTCTGTCAAGGAGAAAAGGAGAGGGGAGGGGAGTCCACTCAGAGGCTGTAATCAGGATCAGGTTGTTCTTAATTACGGCAGCTCCAGGCAGCATATTTCCATAATTCCCCAGTAAAGAGGTCCTGATAGGAGTCATTGCAGGAGCTGCGATTCCCTGAGTCAGCACTGTTCTGTGTTTGAGGCTCCTCAACTCAAAGCCAATCCATTTCAATCACCAGGCTTCCTGAGCACCTGAGATGTGCCCAGCCCTGTGCCAGAGGCCTTGCCCAGCCTAGTGAGGGACACACAGCAATGCATATGGTTTAGTTTCTGCTCTCTAGGGCAGAAGCCTCAGCTAGAGCCTGACCTTGGCAGAGGAACATGCAGTCAGGAACACTTGGGTGTGGGGCTACTCCAGGTGGGCTCAAGTCTTTCCTGTGATGACCAGGAGGTAGTGCGGGACAGAGGGAAGCAGACTGGATTTGGAGGTAGAGATCTGAGTTTCATTCACTTAGCAAACTTTTATTGAGAGTCATCTTATCTAGGGGCTTGGAATTAAGAGGTGAATATTGTTACTATTCAAAAGTTAAGATTAAGTAAAAACATTGTTAGTTGAAGACTAAAATAATCAGCAGTGTCTGATCCTCCTGTAAAGTACTCAGGAATGTACTTCAGAAAGTAGGAAGATAAACCCAAAAGGAAGGAAAGGGATGCAAAAAATGATGATGAGCAGATAAATCAGTGTAACTTTGTATATGCAAAAGGTATATTCTTACTCTATAAAATAATAATAACAGCTAATTCAAGAAGTATGTAAACAATAACATGAAAAATATGTGAAGAAGTAATATTAAAATGCATTGTGTTATTAGGGAGGATAGCAACACGCAGATTAAATTTAGATATTGTTAAAATGAGTATGCATATTCAAAATTTTAGGGTATTCAAAAGAATAGACATTAATTAGATGATAAACCTCCTAAATCAACAGAGGGTGGAGAGAGGGGGAATAAATAAAATTCAGTCCAATAGACGGCAGGAAACTAGAAAATAAAAAGAAAGATTAGGGTAAGCAGAAAGCACAAAATAAGAAGGTAAAAACAAATCCAAATACATCAGTAAATGAAATAATTATAAATGGACCAAACTCACCACTTAAAAGACGGAAACTCTTATATTGAATACAAAACAAAACACACGTTAGAAGAGTTAAACCATAGGGCTGAGAAAGATTGAAAATAAAGAGATGGGAAAAGATATATAATAAAACATTAATCATAAAAAACTGGTATAGAGATATTAATATCAAACAATACAGATTTTATGATTAAAGACCATTACTAAATAAAAAGAGAGTCATTACACAGTGATAAAACAATGAAGCAGGAAGATAAAACAATGAATGTATACGCAGCCTTGAAATATGTAAAGCAACATTGATAAACTTATAAGGGGGAATTACAAAGCCATAATCATAGTGTGAGATGAACACATCTTTCTCAGTAATTGATAGATCAAATAGCCAAAATTTAATACGGATACAAAATTGAAGAACAAAATTAATAAGCTAAATTTAATAGAACTACATAGAACTCTAAACATAATCATTAAAAAAAAAAAAAAAGAACTTGTTGCCTACGAGCCGATCCTATAGGACAGAGTAGAACTGCCCCTTGGGTTTCCAAGGCTGTAAATCTTTATGGGAGCAGACTGTCACCTCTTTCCCCAGCAGAGCGGCTGGTGGGTTCAGCTGGCAGCCTAAGGCTTTAACTACTACGCCACCAGGGCTCTTTAAACATGATCTTTAGAGAACACAAATTCTTTTCAGGCACACTTAGAACTGTGGATCCCAAGTGTGGCGGGAGAGTTTTCAGTGCCGTCGTTCCCTGCAACGCCTGCCGCAGCATGGCCACTTCCAAGCAGTTTCAAACGCTCCTGCAGCTGGGGCAGCGAAATCAGGAATTTGAGGAGCTCAGTTACCTCCACAAGTGGCCCCTCTGGTTCCACACTGAGCACCTGGAGAATCCGTATAGAGTTCACCTCGAGTTGTGACTGGTGGAAGCGATCTTGGATCCGGCTGGAGAGCACATCCCTTGTCCAGTGTGTGTCACAGACCATTCTCTGCGTGAGTCTGTTGGACCCCAAAGGCAAGGCCAAGATCTTGATATTTGGGTGGCCTTATTACCTAAAAAAAAAAAAAAAAAAGTTTTTTTTTTTTTTAATTACCAGAAGGAGATAGCCAAGATGATCCTGAACTTATATGTCTTGCTACCCCCTGGGTTTAGAATGATGGGGTGGTTTTTTTTTTCTTTTCCTATATCAAATGTTTGCAAACATGAATTTAAAGAGTTCTAATAAAGAATCAAATTAAAAAAGAAAAGAACACTTAGAACAATTACAATATTTGATCACACACTAAGGCCCAAAGGGAAGACAATTCAATATCAATTTAATAAATTTAGATATTATTCATGAAAAGATAACCAACAACCTTCCATTCATTCGTAAATTAAATTATAAATAATTTATGGCTAAAGGAAAAATAATTGTTGAAATGAGAACTCTTTTACAGAACTGAATGACTATACTACATATCCAAACTTTTGAGATGCAGCTGAAATAGTACTTAGAGGGAAATTTATATGTTGGAAGCAAACATTAGAAAAAGAAGGATTGAAAAATAATGAACTAAGTGTCTGCTGCAAGAAATTTGTAAAAGAACAGAATAAATCTAAAGAAAGTAGAAAGAAGGAAATAATAAAGATCTGAAAATAATAAATGATAAATCAATGAATAAAAGAAGAATTCATTAAATTAAAGCTGGTTCTTTGAAAAGGCTAATCAGATAGACCTTTATTATCATTTATTATTAAAATTCTTAGAAAATTAAAAATAGAAGAAATTTATCATAATCTAATAGAGTATCATATTTCCTGTTGATCCCCTTCATTGACCAGATGCAACTGGAAACAGAAGGCAAAGGAGGCCCAAAGAAGGATAGAAAAGAATGGAATGTGTGAGAGTAGAGAGGGAGTAGGGAGAGGGAGCGTAGACGATAATCGTACTTATGCCCACTGACTGCCTGCCTATTCAACCCCTAGAGAAACTCATACACTTGTGTTCAAGCATATGTGTACAAAGTTGTTTACTACAGCACTGTTGACAATAGAGAAAAAGTAGAAACAACCAAATTGTCCCTCTTGAGGTTGATAAGCTTGACAGTGAATAAGGAGGACCAAAGAATTGATGCCTTTGAACTACGGTGTTGGTGAAGAATATACCATGGACTGCGAAAAGAATGAACAAGTCTGTCTTGGAAAAAGTACGGCAAAAATGCTCCTTAGAAGCGAGGATGGTGAGACTTCATGTCACATGTTTTGGACATGTTATCAGGAGGGACCAGTCCCTGGAGAAGGATATCATGCTTGATAAAATAGAAGGTCAGGGAAAAAGAGGAAGACCCTCAATGAGATGGATTGACACAGTGGCTGCAGCAATGGACTCAAACATTATAATGATTGTGGGGATGGCACAGGACTGGGCAGTGTTTCGTTCTGTGGTATGTAGGACTGGTAAAGTTGGAACTGACTTTCTGTTGTATGTAGTGTTGCTGGAGTTGGAACTGACTTGCCACCCCTAATAGCAACAACAAGGTTGATAATAAACTGTGGTTCGTTCATAGAGTGAAATGCTACAATGTAACTAAAGTGAATAACTAGATCTATATGTATCAATATGTATCAATCTCAAAAACCATAAGCTAAGTGGAAAAATATATTACCAAAAGATACATATATTATGATAGTCAAAAAAAAAAAACAACAACCAATTGCCCTCAAGTCAGTTCCAACTCATGGCAACCCCCATGTGTGTCAGAGTAGAACCGTGCTCCACAGGGTTTTCAATGGCTGCTTTTTCAGAAGTAGATTGCCAGGCCTTTCTTCTTAGGTTCCTCTGGGTGGGCTTGAACTGCCATCCGTTTGATTAGCAGCTGAGTGCATTTTTGCACCACCTTGAGACTCCAAACTTACATAAAAATTGTAATGTATGTAGTAAATTGTATAAGTATGAGGCAAAAATACAGAGATGTGACTAGGAAGGAAACATTCCAACTTCAAGATGATGATAACCTCTGGGGATGAAGGAAAGGAAAGAAATAGGGGCACATTACTTTTTTATTTTTTAAGTCACACAGAAACAAATACAGCAAAATGTTGACATCTGTTTAATTTCAGTGGAGGGTACGTAAGTGAATTACTTACTCTTCAATCTTATTTTCTATATGTTTGAAATATCTCATAATTAAAAATTTAAAAACAATAATGAAGGAAAGGCAGTAAATGATTGGAGAGATATTTACAATACAAAAAAACAGCTAAATTTATCTAGAGGAGGGTTTGACAAACTTTCTCTGTAAAAGGCAAGAAAATAAGTATTTTTGGCTTTTTAGATTATATGTCTCTGGTCTTTGCTGCAACTACTCAGCTCTGCTGTTATAGCTTGAAAGCAGCCATAGACAATACACAAATGAGTAGGGCTGGTGTGTTCCACTAAAGCTTTATTTACAAAAAACGGTGGCAGTTCGGATTTAGCCACAGCCTGTAGTTTGCTGATCCCTAATCTAGAGGATTCACTTATCAGGCATGCTTCTTTCCCCGAGAATGTGTTTTAAATAAGGCTCTGTAGTATAGCTGTCCTCCCAGTCTGCAATACAACAGACTGATGCGTGGCATTTTTCTTATTCAGACTTCAAGGTACAGTGGCTGAAGAGTGGGCCCTTGTATGTCTTCATCTTGTTTTGCTGTGGATATTAGAGGCCTTTCCGGGCTTCCCTTTAGACGGTTGTGTTCGCGCTTTGGAATAGCTGAAACTACCTCTAAACAGAATGAACAAGACAAGGAAGCATTAACAGACGGTGTTTGAAACATGCAGACATCATTAGTAAGCTTTTGGAATTTTGAAATATAGCATATGACTAGGGTTATCTAGTTCCAGATATGTTGATTTCATATTATGGGCTTAAATGGAGAGGTAGCTTAGTATAGTGGTTAGAGGCATGGACTTTGGGGTTCATAACAGTGTCCATTTCATTGTTAGCTGCCATCAGGTTGACCCCATGTCCAACAGAATGAATGAAATGTTGCCCGGTTCTGTATCGTCTTCATGATTGTTGATATGTTTCAGTTCATTATTGTGGCCACTGTGTACTTTTAGTGCCTTCCAACCTAGGGAGCTCATCTCCCAGGACTATCTGTTGTGATTTCTTCTTCATTTGTCTTAGTCTGGAAGCTCTGCTGAAACCTGTCCACTGTGGATGACCCTGCTGGTATCTGAAATAACACCAGTGACAGAGCTTTCAGCAAAATAGCAACATGTAAGCCACCTCGGTATAACAAACTGACAGATGGGTGGTGGACCTTTCTTGCAGGGAACCAAGATCTGACCCAGTTATCTATTGCAGAATAGCAAACCACCCCAAAGCAGTGGTTTTAAAACAACAGCAGTAATTTATTTTGCTTGTGAGTCTGGGAGTAGATTGCATTTAGCTAGGCAAACCTCTCTGGGGATCTTTTCATGATGGTGTTGGGGCCTGGTGCCATCTTGACAGCTTCCCCTCAGCCTTATGCCTGGGCTGAACATTCAGGTAGCTAAGGGCTAGAACAAGAGGGACTCTTGAGGTATCTCTCTCTCTCCTTGTGGTCTTTCTGCATGGTAGCCTCAGGGTAGTTGAACTTATTACTGGCAAAAGACTTCCAAAGTGAATGTTCCAAAAGAGACTGGCAAAAGTGCAGAGCCTTTTCTCACCTAGCCTCGGAAGTCATGCAGTTTTATTCCTGCTGCAGTCCTTTCAATTCCCCGTGGCAGTCACTAAGGCTATGAAGATTAGCACAGTTAATACGGGTAAAGCACTTAAAGCCAGTGCTTGGCAGAGAGTAAGTGCTACGTAATGTAAAAAAGTGAATATACAGGGTTTTCTAGCTGAGGACTTCAGTACTTACAAACAGACACATGACCATGAGAGGAACTTCCAGTCTCCACAGACTCCACTTGCTGCTGATGCTCATGTCCTTCTCTTCACTGCTATTTCCTTTTTGACTTCTACACGGATCTGTCACACCTGTCTGTCTCAGTCTGGGTTCTCCAGAGAAGCAAAACCAGTGAACTGTATATACACATATACATATACATATGTGTGTGTATATATATATACTTATATACACATATATATGCACATATATATGTACATATACATAAAGAGAGAGATTTATCTCAAGGAAATTGCTCACAAGGTTGTAAAGGCTGGCAACTCCCAAGTCTTTGGGTCAGGCTTTGGGGGGAGGCTTCTCCTTACTTACATAGCTGCAGGAGCTGACAAACCCAAGACTGTCAGGTTAGATGGCAGGCCACTGGCTCATGGGCTGCAGAGGTTGACAAACTGCAAGATTGGCAGGCTGCTGGCTCAAGTCCAAAGAACTAGAGGTCAGATGATGATGAGCTGGATGTGTAATCCAGAGTGAGCAAAAGCCAATGAGCTTTGCCAGAACGTCCATATATATTGGATGCAGGCCTCACCCCCAAGGAAACTCCCCTTACAAGTGAGTAGCTGATCATAGCAGATCACATCACAGAGGTGATTATACTATGTCACAAAATGGAAGATAATTACATCATTGCATAACTGCCAAATTACATCATTACGTAACTGCCAAACTACATCATTTCATAACTGCCAAACTATATCCTTATATAACTATCCAACCACTGAGAATCATGGCCCAGCCAAGTTGACACACAACCTTAACCATCACACTGTCTCTACATATCTACATGCTACTGAAGATTTGGACCTTGAACCTCCCCAAGGCCATCCTCTCACCATTCATCAAACATTGATGGAACATCTACTATGTGTAGGCCAATGTTAAAGCTACTGGAGATACAGAGTGAAGGCATGCTGTGTGTTTTCTGCCAGCATCCATGAAACAGGCAAGTGAATTCATTAGCTTTAAAGTAGGGGAAATCTCAGACCCTTCGCGGTTTTTGACACCACGCAGTGGGATGTGTATTATTCTATCAGGACGCACAAGATGTGTGTCTATGTTGTGGGGGGTGGGAGACTTAAAGGACGCACAACCTAAATGTCCCAATAATGTATGTTTGGTGAAAGGGAGATCAGAGGAGGCACCATAGGAGAAGAGACATTTGAGTTGGGTCTTGAAAGGTAGGTAGGAACTTTCTAGGCAGATTCTGTAGGGAAGGGTATTTCTGGCAGAGGAATAGAATGTGCAAAGACCCAGACACATGTTTGAGCAAAGTAGCAGTTTGATGACAGCAGAGCATAGAACGAGTAGAAGCAGCTCCAGGAATCCTGCCCAGAACTCCCAACTCACCCACATTCAGGTGGCCTTTGGTAACCTTACATGGTGCCTTGGAAAGGACCAGAGCTTTGATGTTAGATGGAGCTGAGTTTGAATATCAATCTGGGTACTTGGGTCCTCTGTGAAATAAGGTAAGCCATTTTATCTACGAGCCTGAATTTCCTCATCTGTAAAATGGGGATAATAATATCTTCCTCACAGAAGTAGATAGGGATGAAATGAAATAATGTATGAGAAAGCACTTGTAATAACGTGTCTGGCGTGTTGAAGGTATTTGAAAATGGTAATTTTCACTCCCCTCTATAGAGCTGCTGTGAGGCGTGTGTTTGTGTATGTGCACGTGTGTGCACCTGTGCCTGGCACACAGGCACACAACCAAAAAAAAAAAAAAAAAAAACCAAACCCATTGCCATCGAGTTGATCCTGACTCATAGCGACCCTATAGAACAGAGTAGAACTGCCCCACTGGGTTTCCAAGGAGCACCTGGTAGATTTAGACTGCTGACATTTTGGTTAACAGTCATAGCTCTTAACCACTATGCCACCAGGGTTTCCACACAATAAAAAAAAAGGGACCTATAAATGAAAGTTTCGTTTGCCTGTTATTGCCTAATACTTTCTTTGACACTGAAATGGCTTATATCATAGAGAACAATGAGAAACAAATCCATATGAAGACAAACCCGGGTCCTCTTTCTAGCTATGCCACTTACTACCCATATGATTCTGGTAAATCACGTCCCCTCTCTGAACCTCAGTTTTATTATCTGTGAAATGGGAGGTATTAATACCTAACACATAGGATTGGTATGAAGGTTAAATGGGATAATATATCTAAAGTGCCTGGTATAGTTTTTAGGTGCTCAAAAACTTACTGTGATATGAAATTATTTTGTATGGCATAAAGCATTGTGTGGTTGTTAGAGGTTATTATTTTATTAAGGCTAAATTCATTGTACCAATGTTAATGGTTATTTCAAGTCAAGGCTTCATTTTTCTGCTGACTCTTTGTTGTTGGGGAAGGAGTAGGGGAAGAACGAGGACTTCTTTCCTGTACTATCTAGGGACTGATGTTTTCCTCACACTCTGCAGCAATCGCCAAGCCACAAAGCAGTGCCTTCTTCACACAGTGTCGCAACAAATGCTGCAGGCTCATGTCTGGATGTCCTGGGGGAAAGACATGTTTGTCACTATAAATGTGATGGGACGTGGTGCATGTGGTAAACAAGTTACATTAACAGTGAAACATACATAATGATTCTAACGGCTTAAAATTTGAAATTTGAAAATATTCTTTGGAAACCATAGATTAAGAAAATTATGAGTGCCATCTTGTGGAGAGATCTCCATTAAACAATCATATTGGTGAATGTTTCTTCCCCTATGCAGAGCCTCCAGAAAAGGCAGAGAGCATCCATCCATGCATCTATCCATGCATCCATCCATGCATCCACGCATCCATCCATCCGTGCATCCATCCATCCATCCGTGCACCCATGCATCCATGCATCCATCCATCCATCCATCCATCCATCCATCCACCCACCCACCCACCCATCCATCCATCCATCCATCCACCCTCCCATCTACCTATTCATTCAGCCATCTAATAATCCATGCAATCATTTGTTCATTTTTTCAACATTTATCAAATGCCTTCTGTGCTTTGGTCCTGGGAATACCAGTGCCAAAATGATATGGACCCTGCTCAGAAGAGTGTACCCACAGATAAGAGGGAGTGAGGGTAAAAATAGGCAACCAACAGTGCTGGGGGAAACTTGTTGGAGCCCCACTTAATTCAGTTGCTGCTGTTGTTGTTATTGTTGAGGTGAAGAGACAGGCAGGGAAGGCTTCTTGATGGAAGTGGCACCTAAGCTGCCATGTGAATGGATGAGTAAGAGTGTGCTGGACTAAAGGGGATGTCTCCTGTGTCTATCCCTCTTTTGGAGAGGTCCTAGGGGAGAAGACAGGAGGGCTCTAGGGTAGTCAGAGTGGAGAAAGGAAACTTAAAGAACCTGGAGAAGAGCTGTGAAATGAAGTGACTGCTAAGTGGACAGATTCTATTAAAAAAAAAAAGATTAATTGCCGTATTAATATTAAAAAAAATTAGAAGGTATTAATAGCTGACATTATGTTGGGTTTTTCATTTAACAGAATTTGTTATACCCACATCAGCAGACCTGTGTTATTGTGGGCTCTTGGCCAGGATGTGAGAATGGCCTCATTATGTGTGGCCAGATGTATAATGGTATTCTGCATTGGGAATCTACCTCTCTTACCTGTTACAGGTTGTTAATTGAAAAATGTATTATGGCTCACAGGCAGAAAAATGGCCAGCACCAAACTGGTGAAACTGTCCAGTGCCTGGCCTTAATCTGAAAGACAAATGGCCTTTAGCAACTATTTCATCCTCTGTTCTCTTTGCAGCAGGCTGGAACTGATGCTGAGCAGAACTGATGTTCACCTCAGCAAAGGACACAGGGCCTGCGGTCTCCAGATGAAGCAGGTGCTCTCCAGTTTGGCATAGTCTGTTCCTCTCCCACCCCATCATATCTTGTCTCTGAAGCTGTGTGTCCATCACCTTTTGCATCAACTTGGATTATTATTCTCCTTATCATAGAGAAGTATTTCTTTGTACCCATGGCTTTAAAACCAAATAAACCAAACTGTTGCTGTTGAGTCAGTTCCGACTCATGGCGACCCCCTGTGTAACAGAGTAGAACTGCTCCATAGAGTTTTGTGGGCTATATTCTTTATGGAAGCAGATTACCAGGACTTTTTTCTGTGGTACCACTGGTGGGTTCAAACTGCCAACCTTTAGGTTAGCAGCTGAGAGCAAACCTTTTGTTTCACCCAGGGAGCTTTTCATAAGTTTTATTTGAAAACAAATGAAAAATACACCAAAAGGGGTGTGTATCCTTCAAGAAAAATGGTACAAAGTGTATTTCTTGTGGAATTAAAAAAACTATTCCTATGAGTTTAATTAAGCCCTGGTAGTGCGGTGGCTAAGGGCTAGGCTGCCAACTAAAAAGTCGGCAGTTCAAACTTACCAGCTGCTCTGCGGGAGAAGGATGTGGCAGTCTGCTTCATAAAGATTATAGCCTTGGAAACCCTATGAGGCAGTTCTGCTCTGTCCTATAGGGTCTTTATGAGTTGCAATTGACTCCATGACAACGGATTTTTTTTTTTTTTTGGTTTTTATGTGTTTAACATATAAACCAAGTGTGTGTCTTTGACCTTGTCCACCTCCTTTATTCACATTATTTTCTTGGGCTCTGGGGGTCTTTGCTTCATGGTAAGCAGGAGCAGCCCTGGGCAATGTCCCAGAGCAGGCATTGTTGGCCTTGATTCTTACCTCCTTTCCTGGTGGCATCCCCCATTCTCAGACCCAGCATTGCCCATAGCATGCTGGCCATGGGTAGGGCTTAAGGGCAAAGACTTAGCATTTCAGCAATTCTAATGGGATCTTTGCTTCCCTTCTTTTGTTTAACTTGAGTCCGAAGTAATGTCATGTTTTATTGGGATGGCCTTGGTGTTCCATTGTCTATAGCCAATTACGTCTAAAATAATTTGTTTTCTCTGAGGCCAGCAATCAGTCTGTGAATTCCCTAGTCTGGTTCCTACCTCCCAGACCTCTCCACTTCACAGCAGGGACCAATGGATTTTCAGCTGTGGGCTCTATCCTATCCAGCCTCCGTCTCCTAGTCTCTGGAGCTGGTTCTGTCTTTAGCGGTGGGGGTGGGAGGAGATGAAGAAACCCTGGGATGAGCATCAAGCCTGTCCTGCTGCCGGGGCTGATCTACTTTGTACTGAAATCTGGCACTGGGTTTCTGCTTTGTTCCCTGACCAAAAGCTACCCCTTTAAGGCCATGCCTTGAAGACCTTCCAGAACTTTCTGTTCTGTTACTTTTTAGAACAGTTAATGTGGTCAGATGGACAGTTTCCTCACTCAAGCTGCTGGCCCTTTCAGCATTCTTCAGGGGAATGGATTATGAACAAGGAGGCCATAAAAAAAAATCAGGAGGTTAGTCTAACCAATAAAATATATTAGCTGTACCTACCTACCAGTAGGGGGCAAACTCCACTGTATTAGAGAAATTTATGATGTAATATTCAGAAAATAATAGTGCTTCAACCTTGAATGATATTCAGAGTAAGGATCATTATGGATTGAATTGTGTCCCCCCAATAGATATATGGAAGTCCTAACTAAAGGCAGATTAGTCAATAAGCAAGATAAACATAGGCTTACTTGTGCTTACTTACTAATCTGTAGCGAACAATTTCACATGGATTTTGTCATATCACATCAAAGTGAAACCCATGTGAAATTGTTCACTATAGATTAGTAAGTAAGCACAAGTAGGCCCATGCTCACCTTGCTTACTGGGTCATTTGCCCCTGTCAGGGATTGTAAATTTGTAAAGAGGCTTTGATCCTATAGGAAGGTGCTACGGGGTTGGGAGAGAGGCAGATGTTAGCCATACCCCATACCTAGAAGTAGAATCTTTGATGAGGTGAAGAAATGTGAAATTGTTCACTATAGGTTAGTAGGTAAGCACAAGTAAATCCGTGCATACTTTATTGGATAATCTGCCCCTGTTCAGACCCCTTTAAAGAAAAAAAAAGTGACAATTTTATTATCATAAGTAACTTAAATATGTACAGATATTAAACTAAATATAAACTAAACTGTTGCTGTCAAGTTGATTCTGACTCATAGAGACCCTATAGGACAGAGTAGGAGTGGTCCATAGGGTTTCCAAGGAAGGGCTTGTGCATTTGAACTGCTGACCTTTTGGATAGCAGCCAAAGTCTTAAGCACTGCACCACGAGGGCTCCAAACTAAGTATAATCTCCTTAAAACAAAACAAAACAAAAAATGCATAAATTCAATATAAATAACTGTGCAAACAGTAAAATTCAGATAAACCTTTACAAATGTATAAATTAAACAAACCCACTGTCTTAGTTATCTAGTACTGCTATAACAGAAATACCAGAAGTAGATGGCTTTAACAAAGAGAAATTTATTTCCTCACAGTAAAGTAGGCTAAAAGTTCAAGTTCAAGACATCAGCTCCAGGGGAAGGCTTTCTCTCTCTGTTGGCTCTGGAGGAGGGTCCTTCTCATCAATCTTCTCCTGGACTAGGAGCTTCTCCACACAGGAACCCCAGGTCCAAAGGACATGCTCTGCTCCTGGCACTGCTTTCTTCGTGATATGAGGTCCCCCTGTCTCTCTGCTGGCTTCTTTTTTTATATCCCAGAAGAAACTGGCTCAAGACACAATCTAATCCCGTAAATTGAGTCCTGCCTCACCAACAAAACTGCCACCCATCCTGCCTCGTTAACATCATAGACGCAGGATTTACAACACATAGAAAAATCACATGAGATGACAAAATTGTGGACAATCACACAATACCAGGAATCATGGCCTAGCCAAATTGATACGCACATTTTTGGGGCACACGATTCAATCCATGATACCCACAAAGTCAATAAAGTTCAGATTAGTCTTTATTTAATAGGATAGATGATGTAGTTTAGCTAAAAGAAAATCATTGCCTGACACGTGTTTTGTCCTGGCAGCTAAGACACAGGTTCCTTTGAGTTGGCCATGACTCTGCTGAATACCCCGCATGCTACATGATGACTCAGCACTTCCATCACTTCCCTCAATTCCCCAGCTATCAAGACAAGATGTTGTGAGGTCATTTAGCCTTCACTTGACAACGAATACATCATTTACTTTGAAATCCATCCCTGTTAATTTTTCATTAACCTGAGACAGTTAAAGCAGTTCTGTGTAGCCCTTATGCTCTCTTAAACCCAAACCTAAATGTGGGCATAGACATTCTGTGGTTATGAGCTGGTCGTCCAGCTGATCCACAAAATACTTAAATTAATTATTTTTAGATTTTATGAACATAAAAACACATACACACACACGCAAAGCCAATGACTCATGCACCCGGAGAAAATGTCCAACGGCCCTAGTTTGAGAAGCAAAAAAAGTCCCATGGTATGACTGTCTCCCTGGTATGAAGCAGGAGATGGAGGAGACTAGAGGCTTAAACTGTCAGAAGGTGCCCAAATCAGCTTATACCTGCTTCAGCCTATACCTCCTCAATGTTGGTTTGTTCTCAGACTTACTGGGGAAACCAAGGCACCTGAGGTGGGCTTTGCCATCCTGCCTGGTGCCAGGCATCTAGGCATTGGCATTGGGGGTTTATGGCTCAGTGGTTAAGAGGTCAGCTGCTAACCAAAAGGTCAGCAGTTCAGATCCACCAGCTGCTCCTTTGAAACCCTATGGGGCTGTTCTACTCTGTCTCATAGGGTTGCTATGAGTTGGAATTGACTCGAAGGCAATGGGTTGTTATTGTAGTGGAACACAGTCAGTCATCCAGAAAGATGGATCGGAAACTCTAGTTTGAGAAGTTTGCTTGTTCTGTGTTTGAATGCGTATGTTTACCAGCAGGAGAATTTAAGATAAAAGCCATTGAAAGGGGACCAAGAGAGCTGCCGTAGATTTTGGGCTCTAAAGAATCTTTCAGAGTAAAGAAGGAACACTGGCTAAGGAAATGGTCAAACAACCCCAGAAACTTATGAGCTTGGTTGCCTTTTCAAGACAGGCAGATAATGTTATTTAACAAGAATGTGGACTGTTCTGTGACTGGCAGTGGTAACCCCCAAGCCCAATAAAGCATTCTGACTTGTTACTGAAACGTACTGTTTTCAGCCTCACAATACTGACCCACCTGGTGGAAGCTGAGGCATAATAACACTTGGGGCCTGTCCTCAAAGTGCCACTGACAATCTTGGTTCACCTACAGCTCATCAGACCTGATCGGTGGCCATCATAGTCCAAGTTGGACTTTCTCCTACTTCCTGGAGCTGTTTGTCCACAACCCTGCCTACCTGAAGAGTCCCAGTCTCAAACATCAAGATCTGCTACAAACTGTTCTCCAAGAACTTTTGAGGAGTGCTTTTTAACAATTTGATGTTTCCACCTATATTTTCCCTGAAACTAATATTCTCAACTATTTATCTTTTTGTGTTGGTTATATTTCTATAAAGTAGCCTCAAGTCTATTTTAGAATAAAGTACAATATGAACGAATGAATGTTTATCTACACACATGCAGTAAAGTATGTGTAGTGGTTAGAGACCAGGTTCTGGAATCAGTCAGGCCTAGGTTTTTGCTTTGTCTTGCGGCTTTGGAGGTACATGACCATAGAAAAATTATTTATGCTCTCTAGGACTTAGTTTTCTCATCTGTAAAATTAGGATCATAATAATATCTATTTCATAATATTGTCAAGAGGACTAAGTGAAAAATCAGTGTGTGACACATAATAACAACAACAAAAAAAAACCAAGCCTGTTGCTGTTGATTCCGACTCATAGTGACCCTATAGGACAGAGTAGAACTGCCTCATGGGGTTTCCAAGGAGCGCCTAGTGGATTCGAACTACTGACCTTTTGGTTAGCAGCCGCCTCTTTACCACTGTGCCACCAGCACATAATAGCCATTCAATAAATAGTAATTATTATCATTGCTATTTATTGAGGATTTGTATATGCAGGCCTTTGGGCTAGGTACAAGGGATATCAAAGTTTCCATCTTCAAGTGCTCACAAAAGATCTGAGGTCTTCTAAAGAGCCACTCAGAGTGGGACCAACAGTCAGGTTAGATCGATAGCAAATCAACTGAGTTTGGGGCCAGAGCAAAAAAATTCACCCCTTTCACCCAGTCCTTTTTAGGGTGGGATAAATTCTAGAGCCTGTTTTCTGGAAATTGACTGCATATTGAGGTCGAGAGTGTCCAGGTGGGGGTGACAATAAATCCAATTTCTGTAATATCACAGCTCAGACATCACTTACTTTGGCAAGTCTTGGAAGGGTAGCAGAGGGGGTACCTCAGCCCTGGTTGGGAGGCAAGGCTGAAGACGCAGTGAAGGAGCTGTTAGAAGGAATCTCAGGTTATCTTTCCTTCCTAATGGCTGGAAACATACTTCTCAAGCAAGATTCATAAAGATATCATTTTATTCTTTGTCTCCTCATTTTAGAGTCAGTATACAAACAACTTACTTCCTTGAGCACCAGGGAAGGAAGCCCAGTCTAACATGTTAGAAAGTAATGTGCCTCCTCTCTGGGATGGATGTCCATAATGCGTTCGAATCCAGATAAAAATATGTCAGAATTTGTTCAAAATCTATCAGTTGGGCCATTTTTTCAATGACAAACAGATGGCTCCTTTGAGTTATTCAGAGGGAGAACATTCCCTCCTTTTGCTCATCTCAGTTTTTATGGTTTAAAAGAATTAATGCTTAATCCCAATTCCAAAATTGTTGATTAGTTTGTATTTGCTTCACTAAATCTGCTAAATAGATTTTTATCACTTCAGCTATATCTCCCTGGCAGCATCTGGTGTCAAGTTTGCAGAAATAATGTTGGTTTTATAGCCAAAAAGCAGAGGTTAAGCCTCCAGGACTACAGATGTGACAGCATTAAAGGGAAATTGATCACCTCCAAAGCTTTCATTCCCATATATTTTAGAATCAGCCCAAACGTGCAGCCATGTTCTCTTCTCTCTTTTGTTCTCTGGGAGCACTGTGGCTTGATTCCTTTTGGATTTACGTCTGTGATTTTTGCTGACAAGAGCTCCAAGGGAGACCTCAGCCCGCCTCAGCCATCACCATGGAAAAGAGCAGAGGATCTTCTTGCTCAGTTCCTTTTCTGTTGCTTTCAGGGACTTCCATTCAGGGCTAGGGCTATGCGAGACCATCATAGTCCATCGATTCAGTTGATGAAGAAGTTACGTAGGTAAGAACTTTATGCACACAAGCTCTGTAGCTTCACCCATGTGGCACGTGGCATAATACAGCAGAGCAGCAAAAGTAAGCAAAACAGTGTCTTTGAACCCAAATCACTACAGTTAGGGGAACCATTAAGTGAAAGCAAATAATCATAAAGACTGGGACATTAGAATACCAGGGAAAAGCTGTTGGAAAGTAATTGTGCAAAGGGGTAAGCACTAGAACTGAAAGGTTGACAGTTTGAATCGTCTCAGGTGCCTGGAAAGAAAAGCTGGGTGATCTACTTCCAAAAGATCACAGCCATTGAAAACCTTCCGGAATGCAGTTCTACTCCAAAACACATAGGGTTGCCATGAGTTGGAATTGACTCAATGGCAACTGGTGGTAGGCTGAATATTGGCCCCCAAATATAGCTACATCTGAATCCCCAGAACTTGTGAATATTACTTATGTGACAAAAGGGACTTCGCAGATAGGATTAAACTAAGAATCTTGAGATGGGGAGATTATCCAGGTGGGCCCTAGATGTAATCACAAGTGTCTTTAAAAGAGGGAGATTAGGCAGAAGAGAAGATGTTGTGATGATGGAAGCAGAGATTGAAGTCATGTGCTTTGAAGATGGAGGAAAGGTCCACAAGCCAAGGAATACACAAGGCAACTAGAAGCTAAAAAGGCCAAGAAATGAATTTTCCCTTCAAAGCCTCCAGAAGGATTCAGACCTGCGAACACCTTGACATTAGCCCACTGAAACCTATTTTGGACTTCTGAACTCCAGAACTGTAAGAAAATACATTTATATTGTTTTAAGCCACCAAGCTTGCAGTTGGTTATTTGTTACAGCAGCCATGGGAAACTAATACAGATCTTATTCTCGCCTAATGCCAAAGAGCTCCAGTCTGCAGTCAGAACTATTTTGCAGGGGCAAAGAGAGTGAGAAGGGATCAGTGTAGTGCATTTGCTTCCTCAAGAAGAGCTCCCCATTCTGAAGTTCCTCCTTAGCATGGGTATGGGCATTGGCAGCTTGAAGTAGAAATGGAGATGGCAGCTGCAAAACTCTGTGTGGTTGGGGAAGAATGTTTCTAAGCGTTAGGGACTGTTGGGCAATAGTAGAGAGACTGAGAATGCTTTGCAATTGGCATATTTGCATAAATATTGGAAAAAGCCCAGATAAGCATGTAGAACACAGTTAGAGGAAGGTGGAGAGCAGGGAGGACAAGGGAAGAAGATTTAGGTAGGGACATGGCCAGAGGTGCTGCCCTGCACATCCAGTGCTCCAGTAGGGAGGTAGTGGCAGTGAATGGCCATGCCTTGAAGGTCATACCCTCCAGGTGTTGCTGCGGAGGCGGGAGGGGATCTGAGTCTGTGGAGCTCTGGATCCACCATCCTCTCTTCACTCAGAATAGCTCTGAGTTTGTTAAATACATTTGGCTTCCAGATGGGATTTCATATAAGTAAAAAATTCCACTGGTAGAAAAAGATATTTTTTGGTAAATTGTACTTTTGATATAATTTTTAAATGTACAAAAAATTGCAATAATACAAAATCCGCCCATATGCCCTTCAGACTCACTGAGAGTTAGCATTTTGCCTCATTCACATTATCATTTCTTCTCTCTCTCTAAATATAAACATGTTATTTTTTTTTTGGAACCATTTGAGAAGAAGTAGATGCGCTATCCCTTTACCTCTAAATATGTCATTATGTATTTTATAAGAACAAGGACATTTTGTTACATAACCACAGTACAATTCTCAAAATTGGGAAATTTAACATAGACAAAATGCTACTACCTAACCCACAATCCAATTCAAATTTTGCCAAATTGTCTTTACAGCTCATTTTTTTCTGGTCCAGGATCCAGTCCAGGATTATGCATTGCACTTAGTTGTCTTATCTCCTTAGTCCTTTAATTTGGAACATTTCCTCAGCTTTTCTCTTTTGTGACCTTGACATTTTTAAAAAGTACAGATCAGTATTCTGTAAATTGTTCCTCAATTTAGGTTTATCTAATGTTCCTCACAATAAGATTCAGATTTTTTTTTTTTTTAGCTGAAATGTCACAGAAATGATGTTGTATCCTTCTCAGAACATTATTTTAGAAGGTACATGATGTTGGTTTGTCACATCATTGGTGCTGATAACATTGATCCTGTGGATAAGTTGGTGTCCTCCAAGTTTCTCCACTGTAAAGTTACTGCTTTCTCCTTTGTAATTAATAAACAACTTATGCAAAGGTTCTTGATAACTATGTAAATATCCTGTTCCTTACCAAACTACCACCCGCTTGTTTTAGCATCCATTGGTAATTCTTCTTCAATCTATTGTTACTATGACAATTGCAAAATAGTGATTTTCTAATTCCGTCATTCCTTCTACATTTATTAGTTGGTATTATTCTGGAAGGAAGAACTTTCCTTTCTCTCCATTCGTTTATTTATACATTTATTTAATTACATCAGTGTAGACATTGATTCTTATTTTATTCAATGGGTTATAATTCATTATTATCGTTATTTATTTTGATGCTCAAATTAGCCCAGATTTAGCCAGTAGGAGCTCCCTCAAGTTGGCTTCTATGTTTTTTGACATGTCTCTATCATTTTCGAGCTCTTCTTTACTTTCTGTAACAGGATATTCCAGGCCTATCTTGTCTCAGCCCTGGAATCAGATGTTTCTTCAAGGAACCCTGGTTCCTTATATTATTATAAAAAATAATATTTAGAAGATCTGGATATTAAAAATGCACATTGCTACAGGGATATCATAGCTTCTAGGCTTTCAGCTTACAAATCCAGAAAACACAGACACCTGTCTATCATCTGCCTACCTACCTACCTATCTACCTACCTGTCTGTCTGTCTATCTATCATCTATCCAATACCTCTAATTCTAATCCTACATCACAGGCTTCATCCTAAGCAAATTCCATTCCATATTTGTAACAGCTGTTTCCTGCAGTGAGAATCTATTTGTTAATTTGTTCAATCTTATATTGCACAGAAAGTAGTTTCAGAATTGCTGTTTTTTAACCCATACTGCTGCAAAAACAAACAAACCCCAAGGCTATAAGCAGAGTTATTTATTTATAGTTCTCATTGTCTTTAGATTGAGGGTACATATTCTAAGTACTGTGCTGAAAAGTTACTTGGGTTAGTTCTCTTGTTTTTCCCCTCACTATGGTTATGCTATTATTTTAAATTATGGTTAGGTTCATTTTCTTCTGTTTGCAGTCCATTTTAAAGGTTTGAAGCTGCTATCCCTTTGGATTTGATTGAAATTTTGAAAAAGTATTTAAAGCATTAACATGACCCTAAAGCCCAAATTATGCAAAACATTACCCTCATTGAAGTTGTTGTTGTTAGGTGCCATCGAGTCAGTTCTAACTCATAGTGACAATATATACAACAGAACAAAACCCTGCCCAGCCTAGTGCCATCTTCACAGTTGTTGCTATGTTTGAGCCCGTTGCTGCAGCCACTATGTCGATCTGTCTTGTTGAGGATCTTCCTATTTTTCGTTGACCCTTCACTTTACCAGGCATGATGTCCTTCTCCAGGGACTTGTTTCCTCTCATAAGGTGTCCAAAGTACAGGAGATAAAGACTTGCCATCCTTGCTTCTAAGGAGAATTCTGGATGTACTTCTTCCAAGACAGATTTGTTCATCCTTCTGGCAGTCCAATATTCTTCCCCAACATCATGATTCAAATGCATCAATTCTTCTTCAGTCTTACTTATTTATCTCCTATCTACCTGGTTCTCACCACTCTCATCAGTTTCTGGTTTATCTTTTCTCTTACAATCAAGCAATCTAATACATGTAATTTCCTTTTCCTACACAAAACGTAGAATACTGTATGTCTTTGTTATCTAGTGCTGCTATAACAGAAATACCACAAGCAGTTGGCTTCAACAAACAGAAATTTATTCTCTCACAGTCTAGTAGGCTAGAAGTCTAAATTCAGGGTGGCAGCTCCAGAGGAAGGCTTTCTCTCTCTGTTGGCTCTGGAGGAAGTCCTTGTCATCAATCTTCCCCTGGTCTAGGAGCTTCCCTACGAAGGAACCCCAGGTCCTAAGGACAGCTCTGTTCCCAGTGCTGCTTTCTTGGTGGTATGAAGTCTCCAACTCTCTGCTTGCTTCCCTGACTTTTTATCTCATGTAAAATAAAAAGTGATGCAGGCCAATCCCAGGGAAACTCCCTTTACATTGGATCAGGGATGTGACTTGAATAAGAGTGTTGCATCCCACCCTAATCCTCTTTAACATAATCTAATCTTCCCTCATTAACTACAGGCAGAGTTTAGGATTTATAACACATAGGAAAATTATATCAGTTATAAAATGAGGCACAACCACACAATACTGGGAATCATGGTCTAACCAAGTTGACATATATTTTTGGAGGACACCATTCAATCCATGACACTATATATACTCTTTTGTACTTTTATTTTTAACTTCAAGATATGTCCTGGAAATCACCCCATATCACTTCATAGAGACCATCCTCATTCTTTTTTAAAAGTGTTTTATTGTAGTTTTGGTGAAAGTTTACACAGCAAATTGGGTTCCCATTTAACAATTTCTATACATATTGTTCAGGGACATCGATTATATTTTCCATGTTGTGTCAACATTCTCATTATTTCTGTTCTGGTTTCCATTTCCATTAATCTAGCTTCTTCTCCACCCTGCCTCCCCACCTTCTCACCTTTGCTTTAGGGAAATGTTGACTGTTTGGTCTCATATAGATGATTTCATTTCATTTTATTTTTTAAATTAAAGGAGCACAGTACTCACAGGTGATATTATTTTATAAGCCAATCTGTTATTTAGCTGAATGGTGACCTCTGGGAGTGGTTTCAGTTCAAAGCAGGGTGTCTCAGGGTTACAGTCTTGGGGGGTTCCTTTAGATTCTATCAGCCTGGTAAGTCTGGCCTTTTTTTTCTTTTTTTAAGAATTTGAGTTTTCTCCCATGCTATCTGGGACCATCAGTTGTGTCCCTGGTCAGAACAGTCGGTAGTGGTAGCCGGGCACCATCTAATTTTTCTGGTCTCAGGACATACGAGTAGATCAGTTTCTTCTTTGAGTCTTTGGTTTCCTTCTTTCTCTTTTGCTCCAGATATATAGAGACCAATAGTTGCATCTTAGATGGCTGCTCACAAAGTTTTAAGACCCCAGATGCTAAAACCCAAACTAGGTTGTAGAACATTAACTCTATGGACTATGTTTTACCAGTTGACTGACTTGTTCCACAGGACTATGGTCCTAAGCCTCCAAACCCAGTAAACCAATCCTGTGAGGTGTTTGCTTATGTCCGGGAAATATGTGTGACTGTGCCACCACGTGCTTTATTATACACATGAATGTATATGCATATTCACACATACATGTTTATCCATATGTATTTTTTTATACATATATACCTATGTAATCACTCACATATTTTTTGGTTATTACTGCTGTTGTTGCAAAATTGTATATGTTATAGCATTTACCAATAACACCCTTTATTCTTGTGTACTTTCTAGTGTCATCATTAACCTTGGTCAAGTTATACACTTCACCCACATTTGGTATTGTCTTTCCCATCACCAAAAATATCAAGCGGGAAACCCTGGTGGCATAGTGGTTAAGAGCTATGGCTGCTAACCAAAAGGTCAGCAGTTCAAATTCACCAGGTGTTCTTTGGAAACCCTGTGGGGCAGTTCTACTCTGTTCAACAGGGTTGCTATGAGTTGGAATTTACTTGACAGCAGTGGGTTTGGTTTTTTTGGGTTTACTGTCTACAGAGTTATTCCCTTTCCTTCTCCCTTCCATCCCTGGTAACCATCTGTCTTAGTTATCTAGTGCTGCTGTAAGAGAAATACCAGAACTTGATGGCTTTAAGAAACAGAAATTTATTCTCTCACAGTTTAGTAAGGTAAAAGTCTGAATTCAGGGTGCCAGCTCCAGGGAAAGGCTTTCTCTCTCTGTTGGTTCCAGAGGAAGGTCCTTCTCATCAATCCTCCCCTGGGTCCAAAGGATACGCTCTACCCCTGGCACTACTTTTTGGTGGTATGAGGTCCCCATGTCTCTCTATTCTCTCTGTTTGCTTCTCTCTTTTATATCTCAAAAGAGATTGACTCAAGATACAACCTGATCTTGTAGATTGAGTCCTGCCTCATTAATATAACTTTCTCTAATCCTGCCTCATTAACATTGTAGAGATAGGATTTAAAACACATAGGAAAATCACATCAGATGACAAAATGATAGACAATCACACAATACTGGAAATCATGACCTAGCCAAGTTGTCAGATATTTTGGGGGGACATGATTCAATTCATAACATTCCACCCTGTGGCCCCCCCAAATTCATGTCCTTGCCACATATAAAACACATTTACCCCACCATATCATAGCTACTCCAAGTCCAAAATCCAAAAATTCCTCTTCATCTGTGACATCTAGAATAGAAGTTATCTGCTTTCAAAGCACAATGGTGGAACAGGCACAAGGTAGACATTTCCCTTACAAATGGGAGAAATTGCAGGGAAAGAAGGCATAACAGGCACCAAGCAAGTCAGCAGAACACATAACATTAGCTCTCAAGGCTTGGAAATAATCTTTTGTTCTCTCAGACCATTTAGGCAATGACCCTGGCCTCCAGACTCTAGGTATTGGCTACACTCTCTGGATTCTGAATGGAGGCCCCTTGGCCCTGGGCTTCAGCTCCACCTTCCAGGCCCACTCAAACAGCAACTCTGTTCCCTTGCATATGGGCAGCTCCATTCTCCTAGTCCCTCTGAGTGATGACTTCACCCTTTGAAACCCCAGAAGTCATAGCCCTACCCTTTGAGACGGAGGTGGCTCTACTTCCTGTGTTCCTTGTCTCTTCTGCTTCTGCTTCCTGGTTCCTTGGTCTCTTGGCCCCTCGGGCCTCACCACTGTTGTCTGCTCTGCTGGAGCAAGTGTTCCAAATCTCTTTAGCTCCACTGATAAGTGCTTGGAGGCACTCCACTCTACCAGAAAGCCTCCTGCCAAAAGCATTCAATTCTCTCGCTCCATGGGTCCGCTCCAGCGCTGTTTTGCCCTGGTCTCCTGGTTCTGCTGCTGCTGTTTTGCTGCTGCTGCTTCTTGCCATCTGCGCTATCTCCAGTGTAATAGCTCTTCTCATTTCCTTCTGAGTCCTCACTAGAATTGTCTTTGATGCCCGTAATTCCACCAACAGTCCCTTGAAGGCATCTAGGCTTTTACTATTAAGCACTTTAAAACTTTTCCAGCCTCTATCCATTCACAGTTTCAAAACCACTTCCACGTTTTAGGTATTGATTAGAGCAGCACCCTGTTCCCACTACCAAACTCTGTCTTAGTCATCTGGTGCTGCTGTAACAGAAATACCACAAGTGGATGGCTTTAACAAACAGAAATTTATTCTCTCACAGTCTAGTAGGTTAGAAGTCCAAATTCAGGGCGCCAGCTCCAGGGGAAGGCTTTCTCTCTTTGTTGGCTCTGGAGAAAGGTCCTTGATCTTCCATTGGTCTAGGGGCTTCTCAGAGCAGGGATCCTGGGTCCAAAGGATGCATTCTGCTACTGGCACTACTTCCTTGGTGGTTTGAGGTCCCCCTGTCTCTATGCTCACTTCTCTTTTATATCTCAAAAGAAATTGACTCAAGATACAACCTCAACTTGTAGATTGAGTCCTGCCTTATTAACATAATGTCCTCTAATCCTGCCTCATTAATATCAGAGGTAGGATTTACAACACATAGGAAAATCACATCAGATGACAAAATGGCAGATAATCACACAATACTGGGAATCATGGCCTAGTGAATTGACAGATACTTTTTGGGGACACAGTTCACTCCATAACACCACCAAAAAACATTGATTTCTGTATGCATACCTATTTTTGTCTTTTTATAAAAGTGGGATTATACAATATTTGTCCTTTTTGATTGACTTATTTAATTCAGCAGAATGTCCTCCAGATTCGTCCACATTACGTTTCATGAAATCATTATAATTCTTTATAGCTGCATAGTATTCTATAGTATGTATATACCACATTTTGTTTATCCGTTATCCATTGATGGGCACTTAGGTTTCCATCTTTTTGGTATTACGAACAATACTATAATGAACATAGGTTTACATACGCCTGTTGGTGTCACTGCTATTAGATCTCTAGGGTATATATCTAGGAGTGGGATTGCTGGATCATAAAGTATTTCTAGTCTTTTTAGGATGTGCCATACTGTTTTCCATAGTGGCTGTACCACTTTACAATCCTACCAGCAGTGGGTAAGGGTTTCAATCTCCACAACCTCAGCAGCATTTGTTGTTTTCTGTTTTTTTTTTTTTTTTGATCAGTGCCATTTTTGCAGGGTTGAGATGTTATCTTATTGTAGTTTTGATTTGCATCTCTCTAATGGCTAATGATCTTCTCATTCTTTTTTACCACTGCATAGTACTCCATTGTGTAGCTATAATTTAGTTTATTCAACACATCTCCTACAGGTGAACATTTTGGTTCCTTCCAATGTTTTTCAATTATAAATAATGCTGCAATAACTAAATGTGTTCACGTATAAGTTTGCATTGTTGCAGATGTATTTTCAGAGTATATTCCTAGAAGTGGAATTTCCATATAAAAAAGTAAATGTGCATATAATTTTGTTACATACTGCCAAATTTCTAAGGCTGTAGCATTTAGCATTCCTACCAGCAATGTATAAGGATGCCTATCTCCCCAGCCTTGCCGACACAGTGAATTGCCAAGTTTTAAAATTTTTCCTAATTTGACAGGTGATGCATGGCATTTCAGTATAGTTTGAATTTGCATTTATCTTATTAGTTGAACAACTTAGCATAAATTTAAGGGCCATTTTACATCTTAAATTTTTTTTTTTAAATTATTAGTTCGTGACTTTTGCTCAATTTTTTATCATGTGTTTAGCTCCTGTTTCCTCAATTTTTAAGAGTTTTTTATATGCTAGAGATATTTGACCTGGATAAAGATTTAATAACACTATTTTAGATGACTTGTAACTAGCTATAAATATGTAAGCTTGTGTTGACTCTTAATGAACTCTGTTTATTCTTGTGGAAGGAAGTGATTACAACCTTAAATATCTCTGATTTAAAAACCTAGATTAAAATTAGTTAACCTTACTAACAAATGGCGCTGAAGCAACTGGACGTCCACGGGTCAAAAAATTAATCCCAACCTAAATATCATAGCACATATAGAAATTAACTCAAAATGGATCACAGATTTAAATGTAAAACATAAAACTATAAAACTTTTAGAAAAAAACATAGAACATCTTTGGGATCAGTAACTTACTTGCTTTTCCTTGATGCTCAGAGCTCAGAACAGAGAAAACCCTCCTAGGCACTGCAGCCTATGGGATGCACTTCCTAATTCATTAAGCATTTACTGATGTGTAAGGTCCCTGAGTGGGACAAGAGGTTGGTGGTTCAGCAGTACTGTGGAAGAAAGACCTGGTTATTTGCTTCCAGGAAGCTTTCAGTCAAGAAAACCCCATAGAGCAGTTCTACCCTGTAACACATGGCTCACCGTGAGTTGGAATCGACTGGACCGCTTGACTGCAATGGGTTTATACACCATGCCAGCCATGACTCAAACATAGTCCATGCAGTAGGGACCTCAGAGGCTGGTAGGGGAGAGAGGTGTGCATGCACAGTCTCTGATGCAAGGTGGGAAGGACCGAGAACTACAGTAAAAGGCCAGGTGGACACGTGGAGGAGGATGTATTTCATTTTCACCTGGGGAAGAGAGGGCTGGGATGGCTTTGAGGTTGGCCTTGAAGGGCTGTGGAAAGGCATTCCAGGAGAAAAGGGCGGCATAAACCAAGGCATGGAGGCATGACAGTCTCTGGCCTGCTGGGCCATGGAGGCATAGACCATGAGCAGATCAAAATCGTTACAACATCCAGAGTACAGGGCATGCGATGGAAATCAATGGGAAGGAAACATTGGTGAGGACAGCTTCTTTTGAATCTGACTAAAAAACCTGTTGCCGTTGAGTTGATCCTGATTCATAGTGACCCCAGGTGTTACAGAGTAGAACTGCTCCATAGCGTTTTCTTGGCTGTAATCTTTACGGAAGCAGATTGTCAGACTTTTCTTCCATGGCACCGCTGGGTGAGTTCTAACTGCCAGCCGTTAGTTTTTAGTAGGTAAGCTGAATTTGTAGGTAAGTTGGAACATGAGCATATGGTTCTTATATGGCCTAACTTTAGTGCAAGAAAAGGCTCAAAGCCTTTTCAATAATTTAAAAACTGCACGTGCAGCAAGTAAAGGTGATTGTGATAAACAAGTTTTTGCGAGTAAGGGTTGGTTCAATCATTTCGAAGTGAGGGCAAATTTACATAACATTAAACGGCAAGTACGAGTTGTCTCTTTAAGTCAGTTGTTCATAACCCAGGGACTGCCTGTCTACTATTTTGGTGTCTGATATCTCCCTAGTTGATTTCTAACATATTGGTGGCTCAGTTGAAATTAAGGCAGGAAGCATCTCATTCTAATATCCTACTGTACCTACATTTCTAAGGGATCGAGAGTCTCATGGAAAAAGTGGGAGACCCAGTGGGAAAGACACATATTCAGGCAGGGAAGATTTCAAGTCAAATAGCCTCGTACCCATGGGAAGGCTGGGCGTCTACTGGTCCTAGTGACCACTAGGGGTCAGTCTTGAGTCCTATAGGATGAAGCCAAGAAAAATTTCCTAAGCACTGCTTCTCACCTGAGGACCATTCAGGGGGATTTATTCCACTTTAATATACTATGGAGTTAGCAGCTTTGAAATTCTTCATTGTCAAGGGGCCCTTAAAGCCAATGAAGCAGTAGTCTCAGAAATGACCGGTATGTCAGGAATGCTTGTTTATAACCCTCAGGGCCACGATAAAAAGCAAGTTTAATCATCTGGTGATTCTGGGCTTGTGCGGCCCAGAGGTATTAACCCACCCCTCAGGCCCAGGAGTCTACCTGAGCTTGGAAGGGAGGGAGGGAGTTTGGTGCTGGGTGTGTGATTGAGAAGCGTCAGGCTTGGGCTGGGTCTAAGGCTGGGTTGGGCTGGGGCTGGGGTTGGGGCTGGGGCTGGGGCTGGGGTTGGGGCTGGGGCTGGGGCTGGGCCTGTGCAGGGCCTGGATTTTAACTTTGGTTCCCATCTTATTGGCTTTCTTATTCTGGAAGCAGGCACTGGTACTTGAGGGGTAGTTGTTTTGAACCACTCACTGTCTTTCCCAATCTTATCACTCATAGGTTTCAGGGACCTCAACGCCCCTCTCTCTCTTGTTTCTTTTGTTTGAATTATATATTCTGGTCCAGTGGAGCCTTGACCAACAGGTCAAGGGCTGCTTCTTGTGTGGAGTGTTCTTTGAGATGTCCTCATCTTTATTTGTTGTGAAGGTCTGGTCCCTGGGATGCATTAGTCCTTGTAAGTCCAGGACCCTAGCACGGCCTGCCATCAGGGAAGGGTGCAGATAAGGCAGGTTGCTGCCAGAGCGCCTGTGGGAACCAGGCTGTTCAAGCCAGGGAGACAGGGTGCTGCTTTCCCTTTTGTTCCATTTCATATATGAGCCTTCTCTAAATATCAGGAACACAGATATTCCTCCTCCTCCTCATCACTGTCATCAAAGCTACTAACTATAACCAGTTACTGTCTAGTCAACTCGGACTCATGGTGACCCCATGTTTGTCAGGGTAGACCTGTGCTCCATGGGGTTTTCAATGGCTTATTTTTCAAAAGTAGTTCACCAGGCTTTTCTTCTGAGGTGCCTCTGGGTAGACTCAAACTTCCAACCTTTTGGTTTATCAGCCAAATGTGTTAACTGTTTGCACTACCCAGGGACTCCATAGTTTAACTATAGGCCTGGTACTGTTCCAAAAATTATTTCAAATAATTTTCACAACATATGATGAGGTGGGTGCTATTATTACACCATCTTTTAGAAAAGGAAATTGAAGCATACAGAAGAGATTAAGTAACTGTACAAAGTCACACAGTTAGTAAATGGCAGAGTCAAATAGCCTACACTCTGAGCCACTAGATGGATGAAGATGACCATTTAAGCCCTTGAAGATCTTACACTTCAGTGGAGTGCAAGGTGTTGGCATGAACTGGAGTCAGAAGAAGGCTTCGGATTGGAGTGTGGAAGGTTGGGTAGAGTTTGGCAAAGGATGTTGGAAGGGACACATCACTTGTCATGTTTCCTTCTTTGTGAAGGACATGTTAATATAACCCTCCTGGCTTCTACCTTGATTGGCGTGTTTGGAACAAGAAAATGGGCATGTGTAGCTTGGCCCCTTTTCTCCTAGGGGTGAGCAGCCTGCCTCTGTGGCACTATGCCGTCAGTTTTCCAGGGACAGGCCTCAGTGTGGGACATCTGTGGTTGTCCAGTGTTGTCTGTGACTAGGGTGGTGAGTCCATTTATTTCTGGGATTTAGTATTGTTGTTAGTTGTCATCAAGTTAGCTCTGACTCATGGCGATCCCATGTACAACAGAATGAAACGTTGCCTTGTCCTGTGCCATCTTCACGATTGTTGGTATGTTGAATTTATTGTTGTGGTCACTGTATATTTTGAGTGCCTTCCAACTTAGAGGGCTGGTCTTCTAGCAATACAGTGGACAATATTCTATTGTGATTCATAGGGTTTTCACTGACTAATTTTTGGAAGTAGATTCCCAGGCCTTTCTTCCTTGTCTGTCTTAGTCTGGAAGCTCTGCTGAAAACTGTCTACCATAGGTGACCTTGCTGGTATTTGAAGTATCAGTGGCATAGTTTCCAGCATCCTAGCAACATGCAAGCTACCACAATCAGTATGACAAGCTGATAGATGGGTTGTAGGGGCTTATGGTATTAGGAAGCCCTTTTTTTGTTGCATAGCTAAGCCATATACTCCTATATCGACCTTTTTAGTAATAAAACTCCAACTTTTGCTTTATTTCTCAATAGGTTGTGATGTCAGTCAGGGAAAACAGCGCTATCTTTTATGGGTCCCCCTTAAGCCTATCTTTGGCACAAAATAAATCAGCAAGAGCAAAGAAGTTGTGTGCTTTAGATTTCTTAAGCCCTGTCCTGGAACCACCTCAATGGGTAGCACTAAGCCTCAGGAAAAAGGCTATCATGAATTTCAATTTCTTCCTTTGGTAGTCCAGGTCCACCTGGTCAGCAATGCCAGAAGCATTGCAGTTCTTCACTCTTTCTCAGCCAGATCTCAATGGGCCTTTCAAAGCGAGAAAGACCTTTCACTAAGATAGCTCACCTTCCTACAGAGCTTGATAGAGCAGGAAACAAGGAGGGCCATACACCCAAAGGCTGCCCCTCTGACACTGACAGGGCATCCCAAAGGAATCCCTGTAAAGGCCTCAGACAGCCTCCTGGCCTGTTTCCTAACCCCTGTTTGACCACTAAGAGAAGTCTGGGAGTGTAGGTTGTGTTGGAGGAAAGAGGACTAGCCTGGAATCTGCCTGTGAAACTGTTACAGGTAATTTTACAAACTATTGGGGCCATCAAGCTCCAATTAGTCTCTGAATCCAGGTCCCCTGTCCATTCTGGGGCATTAGGAGGCCATCCCCCACTCTTGTTCTGAGGTACTTAAAATTGAAAATAACCTCTGTCAGGAGGACATTCAGAGTCACAAAGCCCCTATTTCATTGACTACCTCAGAAGTAGCTCATTTTAACATTGATAATTACAGCTTGGCCCAGATTGGAAATTAATAATAAAAACAACTATAAGAACAACAATAACAACATCTGTTGAGAATTTACTTTGTGCTGGGAACCCTTCTAAGCACTTTATGCATTTATTTAGTCCTCATAAGAATCATGAGGTAAGTATAGTACTATATCTTACAGAAGAGGGAACTGAGGCTTAAAGAGCGGGGCTAAAGTCATACAGCTGGCCAGTGGCAGAGCTGGGGTATAAACCCAGGCACTCTGACTCCATAGCCATGCTCATAACCCGTAATACTATATCACAATTTAAAGAGTCTTTAGAGAATGTGTACATTAGCCTTCTCATTGAAGCAAATGAGGAAACTGAGGCTCAGAGAGTATAAATAACTTGTCCAAGGTCACATAGCCAATTAGTTGTAGAGTTGTAACCCAGATCCAGGCCTTCTGGCTCCCACCTCAAAGCTCTTTTCATGATACCATGTGGCCATCATTTGTGTCAAACCAAGTTTGAAGACATTTTAGCTAAAACTCAAGCTTTGTGTTGACTAATTGGAAAGGGCCAGAATTATACTATGATCTCCTGGCTTTATGGGGTTACATATTTCATAACTTGGTCCAGACACTGTCAGCTTGCCAAAGGGTATAGGTAATAAGAAATAGCACTTCAAACAACAGAGAGCCTCTGACTAGGACAGGGTCTAGGCCAGGGTCAGCTAATGGCCCCCTGCACTGCCATCCCCATTTCCAGGCCAGGGGAACATAGTGGGGACAAATGAGAGGACATGGCATTATTTCTTGTGTGGGAAATACATATATACACATAAGGCTTCTTCCTTCAGGCAAACAGGTTCCTCTCAGATCACAAATTGTGACAGATTTTTCACGGGAGGCATAGGCTCTGATGGGAACAGAGAGCTCTGGTGTAAACAACCCCCAGAGAAGGAATAAATCATCTCTTGAAATGTTCCTGACAGCTGTTCCCTCACTAACAAAAATACCATGCTTGGCATAGCATTGGTCACTCAAAAACCACTCAGAGGCCTGGCAATTTTCAAGGTGAGGCTCTGCTCTTGAGGAAGGCCTCAGCAGCTGATGGGAGATGAGAGTGGAACGTACCAAGCCCTCCTGAGGAGCCATGAGGAGATGCCCAGAGAAGCTCAGAGCTGGACTATGACTGGAAAATAGCAGTATGAAGATCAATAGGGCCTTGTTCAAATTGGTTCCCCAGCAACCAGCACTAAGTGCTTAGCTTGGTGGGTGTTTGTTGAATGGAATTGAAATCAATAATGGGAAAATTCTGAATTGAGGTTCAAAACAACAAATCACCCAAGAGAAGGAAGAGGAAAGCTGGCTTAGCAAAGGCCAGCGTACAAAACTCTAGAAAGCTTAAGCTGAGTGAACACTCATTATAAGCCAGCTATATGCCATGGCTGTCAGCAAAGTTAATGAATCTATCCTGAACTGTGCTACTGTTAGCTCCGATTCCAGATCAAAGGGGAGGATAATCCCTGCAGGCTTTGCTTTGGTCAGCCTGTCAGTCCAGATCTGAAAAATCTGTGTCCATTTCTGGGCCTCACATGTTTAACGGGAATTGGACAAATTGGAATATATTCAGGGAAGAGAGATGCAAAGATTTGAAACCATGTCATGCAGACTGATGAAGGGACTGGACTATTTGGGCTGCAGAACATTGGTCCGGGAGCAGTGAAGGGGTGGAGAGTTGGAGGCTGTTTTGAAAATGTGATGGGTTCTCATGAGAAGAGAGAATTAGGCTTTCGGATTTGTAGAGGGAACAAAGAGTCGAATAAAGATCATGAGCTCTGGAGCCAGACAGACTTGGGTTCTACTGTTGATTTCCTTCACAGTTTTCCAGGTGGCAATGAGCAAGCCAAGTGACTTCTTCAATCTGCAATATTTAACCATTAAAACAGGAGCACAGATGCTTATTATTCATGGTTGTCAGGATTACATACCTAGCACAACACTTTCTACGAAGAGTCTATCCAACAAATAACTTTTCCCTTTCCCTTCAGAAGACAAGCTTTGCCAAGGAGTACAATTGAAACAGTAGAGTCTGAGACAAGGACATGTGTGCAGGTAATTAATTTTGGGAGTTGACTCTAGGGGGCAGGGGTGAGAGACAGAAAGGGGAAAGTCAATCTAAGAATGCTTTAAGCTGATGACTATAATTGCATTTGAGGCTCAATCCTGCAACAGACCTTTTGAGGAATGACCTAGAATATGCCTCAGAACTGCCTGCTCAAGACTTGGAAGAAGGGAGCATAATAAGACTTATGGATTCTTGTCCCTTATTATTCAAGCTTGCCATTGCTGTTGAGTCGATTCTGACTCATAGTGACCCTAGAAACACAGGGTTTCTGAGGAGTGGCTGCTGGATTCAAACTGCTGAACTTTTGGTTAGCAGCTGAGCTCCCAAGGGCTCCAAGAGGTTGCCCCAGGGGTTCTTAAATTTCTCCAACTGCTGGTCTGCTTGTGAACCAAAATGGTTGTCAGCAATGGCCAAGGCACCTCAGGGCAAAATGCGACAGACATGCCGAGCAGCTTAGGTGAGAAACTGTGTCAGGTTACAGCTCCACACAGCGGGTTGCTGCAGCAATGGCTAGAGCTAAAAGAGGGCTGTGAAGATATGAAATGGGACATAAAGAGTACAGCACACCCTTTCTTACGTGTTTTTAAATATATATATATGTTAATGTCACTGAATTTTACACTTAAAAATGTTTAAAATTTGCAAACTTTTTGTGATATAGCATATATAATTTACCACAATAAAATAATTGTAATAACAATAGCACCAACATAAAAAAATAGACAAATATGTATATATAGCCTCCTTTTCTTAGATAAACGGTAAAACCATGCTATACACATTTTCTCCAACTTGCTTTCTTCACTTAACTTGGAACCCTAGAGACCACTCCACAGTAGTAGATAGTTCTCCTTGATTTCTTTTCACAGGTGCCTAGTACTGCATCGTACAGATGTACCAGAGCTTATTCAACTGTATTGATAAGGATATTTGGCTGGTCTCTGGCCTTTCATGCTTATAAATACTGTTGCAACGAATAGCCCTGTTTGTTCATTTTCTTTTTCCTTCATATTTTGCCCATGTGTTTTTTGCAGTAGATTCCTAAATGTGGGACTGCTGGCTTGAAAGATGAATGAATATGTACTCTGTGAGAAATTGCCAAATTCCCTTCCACAGGAGCTGTAACCTTTTGTGGTTCCACCAGCAGCGTGTAAGAACGTCTGTTTTCCCACAGCCTCATCAACAGGACGTGTTGTCACACTTCGGGATTTTTGCCAATTGAATGATGAGAAATGATTTCTCAATATAATTGTAATTTGCATGTCTTGCAGTGAATGAGGTTGTACTTTATTTTTTTCATGTAGGTAAGAGTATCTGCATTTCTTTTTCTATTCACGCCTCTAGCCCAGTGGCTTAAAACTTTAGTGTTAGCATCAGAATCAACCGGAGAGCTTCTTAAAACACATACTGCTGGGTGGTGGCAGAAACTTTAATTTGTGTTCCAGCCTACCATCTTAACAGCAATAACACAACAACAACAACAGCTGCGGCAGCAGCAAACTGTATAGCACTTACATCATACCAGGCACTATTCTAAGGGCTTCAATTATAGAAACTAATTTAATCCTTTTAAGTATATATTGGGAACCCCAGTGGTGTAGTGGATAAGAACTACAGCTGCTAACCAAAAGGTTGGCGGTTAGAATCCACCAGGTGCTCCTTGGAAACCCTATGGGGCAGTTCTATTCTATCCTTTAGGGTCGCTATGAGTCGAATAGACTCGATGGCAAGGGGTTTGGTTTGGTTTTTTTTAAGAATATATTGTTCTTACTTCCATTAAAAAAATTGTTGTGTTAAAATTTTATCATTTTAACCATCTTTAAGCATACAATTCAGTGACATTAATTACATTTGCCATGCTTTGTGACCATTACCACTATCTATATTCAAAAGCTTTTTATCACCCCAAACAGACCCAGAACACCTTAAGCAATAACTCTCCATTCCTCCTCTCCCCAGCCTCTGATAACCACTAATAAATTTTTGCCTATTCTAGATATTTCATATGGGTAGGATCATACAATATTTGTCCTTTTGTGTGTGACTTATTTCACTCAGTGTAATGTTTTCAGGGCTCCTCCATGTCATAGCATGTATCAGAACATCATTTCTCTTTATGGCTGAATAGTTGATTTTTGATCCCAGGACATGGGATGGATCAGGTCTACTCCTGTCTTGGAAGGAGAGCCTGGGCCTGATTGGCAGCTGTCCAGAGTGGGAGGGATGACAGTAAAAAACCTTTAGGGAACACAGCACTTTTCCATCCATTAGATCTTCACAGAGACCTGGTGAGATGCTATCATTATCCACATTGTATAGGAGGAATCTGAAGCCCAGAGAGATAAGCAGGGAGTGGATCCAGGACTTGACACTCCATGTATCTGATACCAAAGCCTATATCTTTCCTGGTCACTATGGCATGAGGGAGAAAAGGACCAGAAAAGAGAGGATGGGACCACAATGACATATGTGCTACAGAGTTTCAACCCCTTTTCCTCTGTGCACGGACTCATGGTAGCGGTGGGCAGAGGAACTCAATGTTCCACATGGAAACCACAGCCTGAAAGTTCTGAGATGACACCAAGCAACCTTCCTCAGGCTTAGGGACTCTCTGATGAGAGGCAGTCAGTGGGTGTCTGAGCACACCACCCTACTTCTTTATTCCTGCCACTGAAATGAGCCCCTATTTCTTGTCTTTCACCTCAAGCCTCAATTATATCTAGGCTTTTGTCTCAGAGGATAAAACTGGGATAATGGTGGTGGGGAGGGGGGCCTCTCAAGCTTTTGCCCTTAGTTCAGAGGCTGATCTAGTATTTTTGAGACCTAAAGCTCGAGATCAGGCTCAGTCTCCTTGGGAAACAAAAAACAACAATAATTAAAATGGGCTTTTTTTTTTACACTTATACGTAGCAGCTTGCAAAAATCTCTCAGATGAATTGTGTTATTTTGTCTTCTCAACAATCCTGGGAGGGAGGTGCTTTTAAGCTATTTTACAAATAGGGAAACTGAGGTTCAGAGTGGCCAAGTGGCTCACCAAGGTCACACAGCTGGAGAGTGGCAGAGCTGGGCTTCCCACTTGGGTCCGTTTGACTCCAAAGCCCCGGCTCTCCCCACTGCACCAGAGAGAATTTGAGTATGACGGATGTTTGACTACGGAGGCTGCCAAGTGGAAACTCTGCAAGATGGATAATGAGGAAGTCGTTTTTCAGGGGATCGATGTGGATGAAAGATTAATTGGTGAAACACTGCCAGAAGGAGGATGCTGCAGAGTCTGGATTATGTTCCAGGAAACTCAGAGCATCAGGAGGAGGGAAAGCATTCTTCTAGAGGAAAAAGAACACAGGAGAGGCATAAAGGAGGCTGTTCTAAGCTGGGCACTCAAGGACCCCAATACTCTGGCCTCAGGTATTGCCGTTGGGTGGTAGTGCTCACTAGATGCCCCTGTTTGGATTGCTGTCCACCTAGTGGTCCCTTCTGCCTGAGTTACTTTGGGGGTCTGGGTATTCTCTGTATCTCACATCCCTCTGCACACCCAAGGCTCTGGCTTTTGTGGGGAGGAATGTAGCATACCTCTCGGATCCATTAGCTCATCTCATTCTTGCCAGTCCTGCCTCCTGGGGCTGGCTCTGCCCTGCCTTCCTTACCTATGTGTTTCCTAGGAGGCCACACCAAGCTGTGGAAAGGGTGCAGACCTCAGAGGCAGGCAGAGTTGCATTGAATCCAGACCCCGTCACTTTTTGGATTCCCTTAGACAGGTCTCTGGAGCCCTGGTGGCGCAATGGTTAAGGATTCGGCTGCTAACCAAAAGGTGGGCAGTTCAAATCTACCAGTTGTTCCTTGGAAACCCTATGAGGCAGCTCTACTCTGTCCTATAGGGTTGCTATGAGTCAGAATTGACTTAACAGAAATGAGTTTGGTTTGGTTTGGTTTTAGACAGGCCACTGAACCTTTCTGTACTGAACCTGTCACTGAACCTTCCATTTCCTCAATTGTAAAATGAGGACAAGATACTGGCCAAGAAGATTAGTGGTGAGGATAAGAGTAAGGTCTAGAAGTTTCCTAGCCCAGAGCCAGGCCCCAGGAAACCATTCAGTAGGAGGTGACCATTTGGATCTTGATGACTGTGCCTTGGCCCTTTTAGAGGCCACAGTCTCTTCCCTGTCTTGTGGCCCTCTCGAGGTTGACTTTGATTTTGGACTCTTGGATATTGCTCCATCCTTCCTCTTCCTGGGGAATTGTTACTTCTAATCTAACTGCCTTGTGCTGAGAACAGGGACTGGACTGAGCAGATGTAGGAAGGGCGGCTTCCTAGACAAGTCCTCCCCGGATCTTACTAACTTCCTACCCTCTCTCCTTTCCCCTGGCACCTCCCCACTTTGCTCCCATCCTGAGGGAGATGATGTAGCTCAGTGTGTGAAATCTAGTCCTTGCAGAGCCTGTACCAGTGCTCAGCCCCTAAGCTACCCAGGCTGGTGCTGGGCTTGGGGGGATGTCAGTGATCTCTGCCCTACAGTCTGAGATTGCTGCCTCCCCTCAGGCTCTGGATAGAGCCACGGTGATTGCTTTTTACTGGCTAGACCAGGATAGGCTGCTGGGGTACAGTCTCAGAACCCAAAGATCTGACCCTCCTCCCAGAGGAGCTAGTTCTAGTCCCTAAAATGCTTTAGAAGGGTTCATCCCTCCATGCTTCCTCTTCTCCAGCCCAGCTCCTGGCCGCCTGCATGAGTGATAGCTTGTTGGGAGGACTCTGGTGGCATAGCAGGCTCAGGCCTGTGGACAGGAGAGGTGCTTCACTCATCAGGACTGGAGCTTGGCAGGGGTATAGGACTGAGCCCTGTGGTGGCTGCCAGATGTCTAAATGGCATGTCCATTGGAGGTATAGAGCACTTGGACCTGGTACAGGTTGGCATCACTACCCAGGAAGCTACAAGGAGGGGTAATAGGCATCTCATGGAAGTGGTGAGCCTCAGGGTCAGAATGGGCATACCCTGAGCCCCTCCAGGGTTGGCATTGCATCTACTGTCAGTTAGGTGGCAAGCACAGAGGGCGCAGGGAGGAGAATCTTGGACTCCAGAGAAAATGATGACAAGAGCTCGACCAAGAGTCTTACTGCAGTTTTGGAGGCTGGAGCTCAGGGCACAGTTAGTTCTAGCATAGAATTGACATGCTGGGAGGGAAATGGAGGCAGGAGCCCAGACTATTGCCTAGGTCAACGTGATAGGCGCTTGGGGGAAGCTATAAGAACATGGATGCCAAGAGCTCTCTTGGGCCTTTCTGAGTATCTGGCATGTGGCCAGGCTCCACCTGCTAATGGGGCTGAGACTCCTAGCTTTCTACTTACCATGGCTTAGGACTGGCCAGGCTGAGTGTGTAGCTGTTTTGCTTGAGTGTCCATGGTTGAGAGGGGCTGGAGAAGGAAAGGCCCTCAGCTTTTCTTCACCTGAAGCCTTGTGCTCTCTCTGGCTGGGATCTGAGCCTGGGCTCTCCTTCTGACACTGCCAAGCTCTGGGCATCTGCAAGCTCCTCTGCCTAACAGCCAACAGACAGTCTTCTAATGGTGATGATGCTCCCAGGTTTGAAAAGTTCTTATTTATTGCCAGGTGTGAAAGACTTCAAGCCCCCAATCTTCTCAGCTATAGTGCTCATCTCTGAAGAGTGGCTGAGGTGGCAGAAAGGCAGGGGCTCCTGAAGATCAGAGAAGAGGGAGAAGGAGCAAGCTTCATCCTCCCTGGAGAGAACACAGTGTGAACACATTAGGCATGCAGATGGGGCGGGATGAAAGTCAGACATGGAAAAATGACTGAACAAAGCTCCAGGGCAAGATGCGAGGAGATGAGGAAATGTGTATGCACAGCACAGCGCTCCCTGGAAAAGGCCACGTGTGGTGAGTCATTTGTCCACCTAATGGTTCTCTCAGCCATTACTGGGCATCTACTCTGAGCCCAGGGTTGGGTGCTAGCAAGACACTGCTAGCAAATAGCAAGACACAGTTCTTGCCCTCTAAGAATTCACAACCTAATTAGAGAGGGAGACCAACAAACGGACAATTTCAGAGCAAAGGGGAAATCAGGGTATTATGGGAGTGGAGAGAAGGGGACCCTGGCTCAGCCTGCGATGTTGAGTTATGCAGTATAGGAAAGGTCTTCTAGAAGATCAGCTAGATGGCTGAGCCGATTATTAAAAGTTGAAGAATTGTTTTCCTGGAGAAGAGGAGGGGGAAAGGCAGCCCAGCAGAGGGAACGGCTTGAGATAAGGCATGGAAGGGAACTTCGGACAACCCCAAGGGGTTTGGTGTCTTGGAGAATACAGCAAGAGGCTGGGAATGGCATGGCAGGAATCAGGAGGTTGCAGATATCCACAGATGTGTTGGTCAGCTCCAAGTGAACCAAAAATTCTAGAGGTGGCCAGGGAATTGACCAAGAACAGAGGGGAAGGGGTCTTTGATAGAGTGGAAGTACCTCAGAATCAGGGAGAGTTTAGCCTGTTAGGCTAAGGTAGCCATATGTTTGCATAAGGGCTGACAAACTATTGCGATATTACAATCTGACCCACAGCCTGTCTTTTTACATAAAGTTTTATTGGAACACAGACATGCTAATTTATTTACATACTGTTTATGGCTGCTTTTGCACTACAATATCAGAGTTGAGTAGCTGCTATAGAGGCTGTATGGCCCACGAAGTCTAAAATACTTATTATTAGCCCCTTTATGTAAAAATTTGGTGACTTCTGGTTTAAAGCAAAGACCAGGTTGGGTGGCAAGGTTCGGAGGCTGGGCAGGCAGGTCAGGACATGTGTCCCACAGGTGTGTTTACAAGGTGGGCTGTGCTCAGGCCCATGTGGCTGAGCTTTAGGCAGGCACGTTGAAATATGGACTAGAGCTCCAGGGAGCTTTGCACTAAGGGCACCTGGGTGATGGGGCACTTTAGAGATACCCAGGTGGCTGTGGCCTTGTGGGAGAGCAAATCAGGCTCCCATCAGGTGACATTTTCTCCTCTTCACGAGTTTTCAACATGGTGTCTGTGTCTACAGAAAGCAAGTATCTGACTTCAGGAGTTTTCTGGGGTTGGAATCTCGGTTGTTGTGGTTCATGGTGAAGACCCCCATTTGCACAATGGATCCTGACTTGCTAACAGGCCTGATGCCTGGTCTGGTTTCATGGAATCATAGACTCAGTGCTGGAAGGACCCACTGAGTTATGTATTCTGGTTCAACTCCTCTTCTGAAAGCCTTTAAATCCTCTGAGAGCCTAGCTCCATAACATTCCTTCCTAAGAACCATCCAGCCTTCACATCTATTTGACTTCAAAAGCTTACTACTCCCCAGGAAGCCCATTACACCATTGCAAAGATCCAGAAACAAAAATATGTTTCTCTGTAGCTTCTTTCAGGCTGCCCAGCTGCTCCTCAGAATACATCTTCCTTTCACCCTGACAGTGCTCAGATGTCTGAAGACAGCAACTATGGCCCCAAGTCTTCTCCTCTCCAAGTTAGGCAGTATCTTAGTTATTTAGTGCTGCTATAACAGTAATACCACAAGTGGATGGCTTTAACAAAGAGAAATTTATCCTCTCACAGTCTGGGAGGCTAGAAATCCAAATTCAGGGCACCACCTCCAGGGGAAGGCTTTCTGTCTCTATGGGATCTGGAGGAAGTTCCTTGGCATCAATCTTCCCCAGCCGAGGAGCTTCTCAGCACAGGGACCCTCGGTCCAAGGTACACACTATTTGGTACACACTATTCTCCTGGCTCTTGTTTCTCGGTGGTATGAGGTCCTCATGTCTCTCTGCTTGCTTCTCTCTTTTATATTCCAAAAGAGATTGACTTAAAACACAGCCTAATCTTGTAGATTGAGTCCTGCCTCATTAACACAACTGCCACTAATTCCACCTCATTAACATCATAGAGGCTGGATTTACACCACATAGGAAAATCGCATCAGATTGTTACTGCAATTTCATGAATTAGAGCCACCTTCTGCAAACAGCCAATTCTTGAGACAGGGGTAAGGTGGATAGCAAGAGCTGTATTATGTATCAATATACAGGAGACAGAGCAGAATGATCTCCTCCTAAACCTGCCTGTCTCAAGAAGCTGGAGGCCAGCTGGGGTTTTATAGGGAAAAGGGGACATAGGTTTTAGGAACTTGTGGAATGTCCATTCTCCTTCTGTGTGGTTTTGGTGGTCACATCTCAAACATATTTATCTTTTCCTGTCATTACCCCATCAGCCCAGGGGTAAATGGCGCCACCCTGGTGAGCATCGTCCTGTTCGACAGGCTTAGATTGATATCACTTGTTTTTCCATGGTCCTAGGGGAAACACTGGTTAACTTTTAACTTTTAGAGAAGCTAACAGCAAAATCATACTTGGAGACAGAGACAGGCTAGGGAAGGAAAAAAAAAAAATAGCACAGCTACTGTTCAAGATATGGCTGAGCAGCCTGTTCCAAGATGACAAAATGATGGGCAATCACACAATACTGAGAATCATGGGCTAGCCAAATTGACAGATATTTTGGGGGGACACAATTCAATCCATGACAGGCAGTCACAATTGTTTCAGCTTTCTCTGGTTTCCAGGTCCTTGTGGAAATCAATGGTCTCCTTAAAAACGATAGAGAACTTGCTACAGTCTAGGTATGTTCATAAAGCTTTTATCATACCACCATTCTGGCTTTGCTAGGAGGGAAGGACCAAGGGGAGAATTTCTTGGAGACCTGATTTCAAGGCACAGGGCTTAGGAAGATGAAAATAGGAAATTAATGTGTATTTACCCACATTTACCATTTTCTTTATTCATCATTTATTCTGGACACACAGCAGCCTGACAATCTTCTACACAAAGTATTGTAAATTCTTTGGTTACAAGGTCTCTAGCTGCTTTGCCTTCTTCTTTCCATCTTTCAGATTCTTCGTATGTTTGTTTTAAACATAAAGTCCAGGATTTTCAATTGAACTCAGTGGGAGGAATAGAGAAAAGCATATATCTACACCGTCTTCCCAGAAGTAGAAGTTTACTTTTCTGGGGAGAGACCTTTTGATTCAGAAGACCTAAGTGTCTTCTTTCAAGGTCCCAACTCCAGTGAATAGGTAAGTGCTCACCTTTGCCTTGAAAGTATCCTTTGATTTCTCGTCTTTCACTGCCAGTCTTGGGACACTCCAGCCACCCCATATCTCTGTAGTGCAGATGCTGGTCCCTCTACTTGTTTTGGATCAAAGTGTGCTTTCTTAGGCATTGATAAAATCCTCGGCTATAAACACAGAAGAACTTTCTGATTCTCAGCTATTCTTCATGGGAGACCCATCCTTGGAGAATGTGAGTGCCCTATCCCTGGAAATATTCCATCAGAGGCTGAGAGTCCTGAGCTGGGAAGGAAGGGGACTAGACAAATTCTGAAGCCTTAGAATTAGAATCTAAGATTGTAAAACTTGCTCTTTTTTGGACAGAGGCCAAGTGTTTTCAATTTGTTTGGCCCAGGACTTCATGCTGGGCTTTGCACTTAAGATGCTTAGTTTGTGTCACTAACAGAGTGGTGACTGAGTGGCTGAACAAATGAATGGCTTAGGTAGCAATGGTCTAGCTAGTGTCCACTTAGTAGGCTCAAACACATGGTAGGCAAGCGATCAGGGTTGGCCGATGCTCAGATTATGCTGTGGGCTTGGGGAAGGATTTTGATGCCCCCTCCTCCCCAAAAGATATGGTATAATGTTATGGCTCAGTCAGTGCCAGCAAAGGAGGGCCAACTTAAAACTCACAGCACAGCAAACACCCTTACAGAATGGGTAAGCATTTACCTTTTCTTGGCACTTCATTCTTGGCTTAGGACCATTGGTCTCTCCTAGATCTGCTGACAAGCATGAGGGCCAGATACCCAGGGCTCAGATTTAAAGATTTAGAAGTCCATTAGGTAGGGAAAAGAATCAGGCTATGGAAAGCGCATGGCTCAGTACTTTCCATTTTTCAAGCTATGCACAGACATCTGCTAATGAAAGAAATCCATTAGAAAAAGAACATTTAAGAATTCCTTTCAAAAGCATGGATGTTCTCTGGAGAAAAGCAAGCTTCATGACTAGGAGAAGGCTTCAGGAAGCTTAAATATCTTTTCAAAATGGTCTCTTTAAAATAAATAGAGAGCCTACTACATCCCAGGTACATTCACATAGCTTTCATCATACCACCATTCTGGCTTTGCTAGGAGGGGAGGGCCAAGGAGAAAAATTTCTTGGAGATCTGCTTTTAAGTCATCAGGCTCAGGAAGATGAAAATAGGAAATTAATGTGTATTTATTTATATTTTCCCATATTTACCACTTTCTTCATTCATCATTTATTTTTGTATCTCAGACCTTCTACCTACGGTCATTTTTTTCTGCATAAAGTATGTTCTTTAGAATCACTTTAATGAATGTATCAGTGAGGGTCCAATCAAGACAGAGAAACTGCATAGTAATTGGGCAAGGGAAGTTTACTATAAAGAATTATAAACTACAGTAGGAACTGGAGTAATAAGGGATTGATTAGTAAGTAATAAAGAGAACTCTAAAGAATAGAGAAATAGCAGATATAGGGAGCACCCACCACTCTTAGGGCTAGTTAAAGCATCCAGGGAAGAAGCCTTCCTAGGCTGAGATCCAGACCTTGTTGGAGAGGGTGTGGCATGGTTCTTTGAATGGCAGAAAAGTTGCTATGGTGGTGCACTGGTGAAATTTGCTGGAAATCTAACCTCTAAGTTGCCAGGGAAAGCTGTTCACAAGGAGATGTCTTACTGGAGGCACTCCACTGTGAAACCTCCTGAGGTAGTTGCTAGGGGAAGCTGTTGGTTGCTAGGTGCTACTGACTGCCATGCAGTGGAAGAGCTACTGCTGGAGAAGCCATGTGTGCTACAGGAGCCTACTGCTGGAGAAGTTGGGTGTGCTGCAGGAGCCTGCCGAGAGGAGCAAACTGGAACCAGAATGGGAAACCCCTATGTCCTGCAGTGTCTCTCCAGTACCCTCTACTGACAAAGGTTAACATCATGCCAGCTGGCAAAGGAAAAATATTTAAAGGACTCATCTTCATTTCTACAGAGCAGGCAATGAAGGGTGAATTTGGAGTTGAGAGGCATAGTGAAGATCTTCTGATAACAGCTGTCTCAATTTTTATTTGTCTGAAATTTTCAGCCTCTTTTTTTATTTGTACTTGAGATGAAGGTTTACACAGCAAAGTTACTTGCGATGAAGGTTTACACAGCAAATTAGTTTCTCATTAAACAATACATATATTGTTTGGTGACATTGGTAACCAACCCCATGATATGTCAACACTCTCCTCTTCTAGAGCCTGGGCTCCCTGTTACCAGTTTTCCTGTGTTCTTTTGCCTTCTTGTCCTTGCCCCTAGGCTGGTGTGCCCATTTAGTCTTGTTTTGTTTTATGGGCCTATCTAATCTCTGGCTGAAGGGTGAGCCTCAGGAGTGACTTCAGTATTGAATTAAAGGCTGTCTGGGGGCCATACTCTTGGGGTTTCTCCAGCCTGTCAGACCAGTAAATCTGGTCTTTTTTTGTGAGTTAGAATTTTGTTCTACATTTTTCTCCAGCTTGGTCAGGGACCCTCTATTGTGATCCCTGTCAGAGCAGTTGGTGGTGGTAGCTGTGTACCATCTAGTTGTGCTGGACTCAGTCTGGTGGAGGTTGTGGTCCATAAGTCCTTTGGACAAATCCTTCCCTTGTGTCTTAGGTTTTCTCCACTCTCCCTTGCTCCAGATGGGGTGGGACCACTGGAGTATCTTAGATGGCTCTTCACAAGCTTGTAAGGCCCCAGATCCTACTCACCAAAGTAGGATGCAGAACATTTTCTTTATAAACTATATTATGCCAACTGAGCTAGATGTCCCCTGAGACCATGGCTCCCAGCCTTCAGCCCAATAATTTGGTCCTTCAGGGTACCCTTATTCTTGATAGCATATTTTTCTGGACATACAATTTATGTTTTTCTCAGCACATAACAATATCGTTGCACTGTCTTTTGGCTTCTGTTGAGAAGTCATCTGTCGGTGTAATTTTTTTTCATTTGTCTTTTCTTTCTGATCATCTTCAAGATTCTTTCTTTGCCTTTGATGCTTTAAAGAATTCACTGTGATGTATCTAGCAGTAGATTTTGTTTTAATTATTCTATTGGGTATTTGCTGAATCTGAAGATTAATGTCATTTATCAGTCTTGGGAAAAGTCTCAGTCATTAGTCTTTCAAATAATGCTTCTCCCCTAAATCTCTCTTGTCTCCATTTGAAAATTTGGTTAGACATAAGTTAGACCTTTTCACTTTAACCGTCATGTCTCTCAACCTCTCATATTAAAAAAATTTTTTTTTTGCTTCTAAGATACATTTTGGCTAATTCTTCAAATTTGCCTTAGAGTTGACAAAAATATCTTTTTAGTTGTATCTAATAAACTGTTAAAACCATTGAGTTTTTATTTCAATTATGATGTTTTTTGTTTGTAGGTTGTGCATTTAGTTCTTTTTCAGATATGCTTGGTTATGTTTATAGTTTGCCCTACTTTTGTTTTCTTAAAGATATCAGATACATTTTACAAGGCTGATAATTTTAACACCTGAAGTCTTTGCAGGTTCGATGAGGCCGATGCTGTTTCTGCTGGCTTTTGCGCATGGTATCCTCTTTGCTTGTGTGTTTTATGCGTTTCCCTGTATGACCACATAAGCCTTGGAACTTTATCTGTAGGAGTGATTGGAGATCTGGGTTGAAAATGAGTTTCTCTACAAAGTATCTCTGTGTTTTTTCTGGCAGGCTGCTGGGGGGTACTATTAACCTGGGATCTCTTTAAGCTACATTCTCAGTATGAGGTTTTTGTGGGCAACCAGATAATATCAATTTGAGCTTCAAATCCTAATTATCACCTCAGTTTATAGTTGCAGTTCTCAGAAAATTTTGTCCTCTCTACTAGCAGTCAATGTTTGAGGTAACCAATTTTCTTCACTCTCCCTTCTGTGAGAGAGTGGGCTGTTATTTCTACTTCACCCTTACACTGAGGAGGTAGCCCACTGAATTCCTAGCTTTATGCACTGGACAGTGGTTCTCCTATTAGATGCCCCACTTTGGATGGGTCTCTGTCTCTTGTTTCCTACAAGCTACTAAGTCATGAATACTGAAGCTCAAGTTTACTTGGATTGACAAATACCCTCAAGAGAAAGTTGGTTTCAGTGTTCTCTCTAGGTTTCCACCTTTACTTAGTTTTTGATCTCTGAGAATTTTTTACTTCCTTCCTAATTTATTTTTTCAGTACTTTTTTAGCACAGCGGAAGGGTTTGTCAGAGTATCTAGTCTGCCCTATTATCAGAAATAGTAGTTTGACCTAAGCTAGATATAATACCCCATTTAGTTCTCATAAAAATCTTGGGCTTATTAATGCATTTTTTTTTTTAGCAAGGGAAACTGAGGCTCAAGAAAATTCCATAGATAGCAAGTAGCAAAGCAGGGTTTGGATTTAAACCACATTTTCTGGCTCCACTTCATCCTTTTTTCTCCTCACCACATAAACTGGTTCCCTAGTTTCTCTCTCTTCGTTTCATGCAAATTCTAGGACCGTATGGGATTTGGGCTATTCCTTAAGCCTGAAATTGCATTAAGAATTCTAGAAGCATCTTACTTTATTTCTTCTCTCACTTTACCAAACACAGTTCCAGCTTCTCTTAAGAGCATCCACTATTATTATGGTGGAAGATCCATCTAGGGCTGTCCAAACTGATAAAATGGAGCCTTGTAGTTGCAGTCCATGTATCCTGGATATATATGGGGAATGAGAGAGTGAAATCTCATTTGCATGCTATTTTCTTACTCCATATGGTTTATAGAATGTATTTATGATTCTAGAATTCCTTTGGAAATAGTGTGCTCTGCAGGGAACAGTGCTTTTTTCTGACAAGGCCCCTCCCTCCCTTTCTCCCTTCTTTTTCTTCCTCTTCTACCCAGCCTCTCCTGTCTCTTTCTTACTAAGGAGTTCAGAACCAACTCCAGGGATTTAGTATTGTGACAAACAGATTTCAACACTGGAAACATCAGAAGTACGCATTCTGCGCTTCTTCCAGACTTGGAAAGACTTGGGGCCAATTAAAAGTGCACTTTTAAGAGAAATGAACATCTTGCATGCCAGGTTTTAGCTGAATGTCACTGCAATTGCCTAAATTATAACTATCAGAAAAAAAATGCATTCTAATAATGGAAGTGCTATTAGTAAGAGTTTCTTCTGGCTGGAACTAGTTTAAAGAACTACAACTACCACCCCCCTACCTCTACCCCATCCCTCGACAGGAATTCTAGATTTCATAGAGAAAAAAAGGCAATGTGCTTTGGTGGAAAGAGCATTTGTACCATACAGAATCCAGGTTTGGATCCTGGCTCCATCAGTTATTGGCTATGTGACCTTAAGCAAAGCAATTGACCTCCCTGATCCTTGGTCTCCATAACTATAATATGAGGATAATAACACCTAATTCATGAGATTGTTATAAAGATTAAGCGAGATGACATATATGAAAGTATATAGCATGTAGCCTGGCACATATGGACTAGTAAGTTGAGCAGAAGCATGGGGTGTGGGAAGAGATCATAAGACTAAGGACAGAGCTTTGATATAAATTATAACTGACACAGTTTCTAATTTAAATATTTTTTTCGCTCTAATGCTCTTTACATGTTCATTTAGATGTGGAGAGTCACACACCCATTTAAATATTACTCTTCCATGCGTGTAGACATAGGTGGTAAACTCCTCACAGGAGGAGGTGAAGACACTTAGAACTACATCTTCCTATAGAGTCTTGGTCTCCCCCCTTCTAACTCTGGGAGGAGTTCCCTCTTCTGATCTTGGTGACCTTTGGTTTGGCTTCGCTAAGATGCCAGTGTTTCTCTGCCTTGGCAGAGCATGGACTACCTCCCCACATGGTCTGTATCAATCTTTTCCAATAGATGGAGCTTTGACCCTGAGAGGTGGGAAAAAGTGGATTTATTGCAGAGTTCATGGATCCATATGTTTGTAAGCATTGCTTATAGACATATGTCTTGAAATTAAGTATTCAATTATGTATCAAATATATATAGATGCTCCTGTGATAAAGAAAATATGTAAAAGCAACAATAGATTTAGAGGAGCCTTTTGAAATTGTGCGTGTGTGTGTCTTGTGTGCGTATATACTAAAAGTACAACTACGATTATGTGTTTGTGGGTCTGGGAATTTTTGGTGTTTTATTTAGAAGGGTCAGAAATAACCAGGAATCTGATGGAGGACTCACATCCTGGCTGCTACATTAGTGTTTGTCCTGAGCTTTGAGCTGGTCAAAGTGGAAGTGGAAGCTCAGCAGGGACCATATCAATGACAGGTTACTGAGGTGGGGAAAGGAAAAGAGGGCAGGAGCACAGAGAAGCAAAATGAAGAAAGAATGGATGAGACAGGAGCAAAAATATACCATAGAGTGATGGTAACCAAGTGTTCTCATTTAGTAACTCTTGGGAGAAGATCTCCAAAGAGATTAAATTATGAGGATGGCTCAATCTTCCTATTACACCCACCTGTCCCTTTTCTCTTACTCATAGCAACCCCGTATGGTTTCCATGGAGCGGTTGGTGGATTTGAACTGCTGATTTTTTGGTTAGCAGCCAAGCTTTTAACCACTGCACCACCAGGGCTCCTTTAAATGAATAGACTTCATTTTTTAGAGGAGTTTTAGTTCACAGAAAAACTGAGCAGACAGTACACATAGTTTCTACCTGTCTTTTTACAAAAAATACCGTAACCCGCACTCCACCTGTCGCGTTCCCTTGCCTTTAGTGGTTATTTTAGCATTTACCTCCAACTCTAAACTATTTTCTTATTCCGCTCCTTCTTCACAGCTCAGTTTTAGCAATCATCTTGACTTCCTTTATGATTGTTGAGAACTTAGCTCTCTTTCACTCTGACCTCCCTACATACACATATTTTCTGCAACTCCCTCATGCCTTCTTTCTATTAATAGAACAATTTTGGTTTGATCAAGACTGGGCATTTCTATGATTATGACTATGTAAATTTTATTTGCAGCTTAGTTGTTACTTGTCCTTTCTTGCACAAATTTTTGTTTTCCCTGGAATTTATAATTATCTTCTGCTTAAATTTTTTCCATAGTTTTCTTTGTACTTTGTACTTTCCCCAAGCCCTCCCTTAGATGTCAAAATCTCTTCTCAGACTGGTTAAACATGTCAGGTATTATATCAATGTCTTCTTGAAGAAGTTAATAATTAAGCTCCTGACTAACTTCAATCTGGCCTTGTTGAGCTCTATGGCCGCTGCACGACACTATATTGGGTTCTTCATGCCCTCATGGCTGAATACCCTCAGCTCCAGCCTTCCTCTGCTGCCTTTGGGTTTGTCCTGTACTATGATCTAGTTATAATGGAAGTGGAAGCTCAGCAGGGACCATATGAATTGTAGGCAACTGGGGCAGGAAAAAAAAGAAAAAATAGCCAGAGCACAGCATCCTGGGACTCCCTTTGCCTCTTGCTTCTTAGCAGTATTCTAGGAGTTCCTTCACCAACATTCAAGAAGTTTCTTTGCCTCTAGCTTGTGTCAGATCTTCTGTTTCCTGGACCTAACGTCATCTTTTTTTCTTCATTTACTCTCTCTTATTTTGAGAAAGGGTTCATGGGAGATACCTTTTTTTTTTTTTTTTTTAAACTTTGCAAGTCCATTATATTTTCTTTTTTATTGATTTTTTGAATAAGAGTAGAATTCTGGGTTGAAAATTATTTTCCTTCAGAATTTTCTCTCAGAATTACTGTATTTTCTTCTAGATTTCAGAGTTGCTGTATTTTTCTCTCAGAATTACTGTATTTTCTTCTAGATTTCATAGTCCCATACCAATGAAATTTTGAATCCATTGTTTGTAATCTTCCTCTCATTCTGAAGGTTTTTAGGATATTTTACTTGGCCTCAGTGTTCTGAAAATTTCCTTCTATACCACAGAGTGACTGTTTGCATCCATTGTGCTGGGTACTCAATGGCCCTTTCATTCTGGAAATTAAAGTTTTTTAGCTTTAGGTTATTTTCTTAATTTTTTAAAAAATGTTTTCCTCCCCTTCATTTTCTCTTTTTTATATCTAGAATTCGTATTTTTCAGCTATTGGATCTTCTGGGCTCTCCTCTAAATTTTTCATCTTCTTTCTCCCATTTTCCATCTCCTTATTTTTTTGTTGTACTTTCTGGGAGATTTATTCAATTTTACTTTTCAGCCCTTGTATTGAATCTTTTGTTTCTGCTCTCAGCTTTTTGTTACTTTCCAGAGCTCTTTTCTGTTGTCTTTTGTTTCATGAATATTTTGAATAGCATTCTGTTCTAATTTAATGGATTCACAATCTTTATATATCTCTTTGGGATTCTTATCAGTAGTATTTGGAATGTTTGCCATTCCTTATATAGTTACTGTCTCCTAAGTTGCTTTTCCCCATTTGTTTTAGCCTGTTTCCAGGCTATAGGCATTCCTCACAAGCTTGGGGATCCTTGTATGTCTGCTTTTGTCTATTTACGGTTGGGACTCACCAACTCTGGGCCTCACTGTAGGGTAGTTTTGCTGGGTTGTTTAATTGAATCCCTTGGTGTCATAAGTTTGGGCCTTTCTCTTAGAGGGGTTAGATATCCCAGACAGGAAGCTTTTAGTTTACTTCATGGAGGGCATGATCCTGGTTTAACAGCAATAATGGAGTTCATCTGGCAAAGAGTCTCTGCAAATCTCAACATTCAGTATGTAGACAAGCTTTCCTTTAAGCCTCACGTTTTTAGTATGGTATCTCTGCCTTCACCTGGGCTTGGTATTCCTTAACCCAGAGATCCTAGACCTGCCCTGTTCAGTACAGTAGCCACAAACCACGTGTGTCTATTGAGCACTTGGAATGTGGCTAGAGTGGCTGAGGAGCTACATTTTTTATCTTATTTTAAAGTTAAAAAACTTATACTCTATTCAGTATTGGAAAGCTTTTACATATTTGGAACAACTTGAGTAATTTTTAACTGTACATTTTATGAAATCTAAATACAGATCAAGTATTTCCAATGAAAGTTTACCATCCCAATTGAGATGTGCCATGTGTGTAAAATATACACTAGGTTTTGAAAAAAGAATTGCATGTTGAAATAATGATATTTTTGGATATACCAGGTTAAATGAACTCTATTTTTTTTTTTTATAATTAAAGTTAATTTCACTGTTTTTTCTTTTTTTATGTAAATACTGGAGAATGTCAAATTATGACTGCGGCTCATACTATATTTCTCTTGGGCAGTACTGTCCTGGAAGCTGGAGATGAACCTCCAGTGAGGAGGTGCCGTCATCCACCTTGGGGCTGGGGAGGGAATCTGGGCCTCTGTTTCATACGTAGACCTGTACCCAGTCTTCATCCCACTGTAGTTGCTGGCTTACCTGTCTGTCAGCCCCACTTAACTGGGAACTCTCTGAGGCCAGTGACCAAGTCTTTTTAAATCTCTGTATTGTCAATGCCTAGCATAACCCAGAACCCAGTGCTTTTGGGCCTAGCATAGGTCCTGGCATATACTAGGTGCTCAAAATATACTTGTTAAACAGACCCACCATCCCTTAACTGTCTTATTGTGGCCCCTACCCATTTCTCTCCTGTGGATGCTACTGTCCTTGGTCAAGTTTTTCTGGCCAATTCCCTTTTCATGCTAGTTATTCAGAAAACCATGATTGTCAGTGTTGGAAGAAGAGAAGGACCCATCAAAAGACATTGTAAGCAGGTTCCCAGGCATTTGATTAAACATGTTTTGTGTGCTTTTAAATGGTCATATTATTATTATTATTTTACAAATCCACTGGGTTAAATCAGAGCTTTAAATGAAGCACAAAATTCTAATGATGCTCCTTTGATGAAGACATTTTTTTCTCCAAACTTAGCGTAATCTTCCTTTGAATTATGCCAGTGAATCTTAAAACCCTAGATTTATTTTCTTCTCATTGCAATTCTCTTTTTTGAATGCCATGTCAATGAACCACGGGAAGGAAGGAAGCCTTTTTCGTGCATTATGGGGGTGGCTCTTCCAGGCACAGCCTGCATGCAGAAAGTCCCTAGAACTTATGGACTTGGAGCTACGTGGACCTGGGAGAGAGCCAGCTAGCCAGGGTACAAGGCACAGCCTGGTGAAAGCTGTCCAGGCTGCAGAGGGTGGCCCAAGGGAGGACAAACATTGGACAGGTGTTGGTACCAGGAAGCTAACTGGGTGGGCAGGTTCACCTGGGAATGGTCCTACCCAGGACAATGACAGTGAATCAAGCCAGGGTGCCTTCATAGCTTTCATGTTAGAAGGTTTTGTTGTTGTTGTTAATTGCCATCAAGTAGATTCTGACTCATGGTGACCCTGTGTGTGCAGAGTACAACTGCTCCATAGGGTTTTCCAGGCTGTGACCTTTCGGAAATAGATCACCAGGCCTGTCTTCCATGACCAAACTTCTGGCTACTAGTCGAGTGCCTAACCATTTGTGCCACCTAGGGGACCACTTGTTAGAAGGTTTTAGGAGGTGATGATTTGGCTAAAATGGGATTGAAGCTTCTCTTGTATAGCAATCGATATAAACCTGAGAAGAGTTTAGTCCTCTATATTAAAGTATGGGGGCGCTGACAGAGTTAAACTCTGATCACCCTATCTAAACAGCACACTTCATCAATCACTCCTACACCCTTAGCTACTTTTGTTTTTCTTCTTAGCCCTTCTGAATAAGGAGCCCTGGTGGTGCTGTGGTTCAAGCGATCGACTGCTAACCAAAAGGTCTGTGCTTTGAAACTACCAGGGGCTCCAGGGGGAGAAAGATATGGCAGTCTGCTTCCTTAGAGATTTATAGCCTTGGAAACACTATGGGGTTTCTATCAAGTTGAAATTTACTCGATGGCAGTGGGTTTTCAATCACTCCTATGCCCTTACCTACTTTTGTTTTTCTTCTTAGCCCTTCTGAATGCATTATGGAAGGGATAAAGCCCCCCATCCTTTCCTACCCCACCATGGGACACCTCAGCAATGCTACTAGTCAGATGGAGCTGTTTCAAGGGTAAGCAAGATAGAGTAGTGCTTATAAGCATGGGCTCTGGAGTCAGACAGATGTGAGTTCAAGTCCTGGTCCCACCAAGTATTAGTTATGTGACACTGAGGATTCTACTGTGGCATCTCGGTTTCCTCATCTATGAAATGTAGATAATAACACCCACCTCTTGGGGTTGTTGGAAACCCTGGTGGCATAGTGGTTAAGTGCTACAGCTGCTAACAAAAGGGCCAGCAGTTCGAATCCTCTAGGTGCTCCTTGGAAACTCTATGGGGCAGTTCTACTCTGTCCTATAAGGTCGCTATGAGTCAGAATCAACTTGATGGCAAAGGGGTTTCTTGGGGTTGTTGGGAGGACTAAATGAGATTCTAATGCATGTAAAGCATTTAGCAGAGTACCTGGCACACAGTAAATACTTGATATGTTGGAGAGGCTATTATTATTATTCATGTTTTGTTATTATTAACCAGATGATCTTTCTATTCTTGGAGGGATCCCAGGCAGTACCAGGAGGACTGCGGAGGCTGAGGGAGTAGAATATCTGTCTCAGTTTTTTAGTGCTCTAATAAAAGAAATACTGTAAGTCGGTGCCTTTAACAAACAGAAATTTATTTTCTCAGTTAGGAGGCTAGAAGCCTGAATTCAGGGAAATGGCTCTAGAGGAAGACTTTCTCTCTCTGTTGCCTCTGGGGGGAAGGCCCTTGTCTCTTTTCAGCTTCTGTTCCTCAGCTCCTTGGTGATCTTCATGTGGTGTGGCATCTGTCTCCCCTCATCTGTGCTTCCTTGCTTCTTTGCCTAATCTTCTCTTTTTATATCTCAAAAGTTGTTTAAGGCATACCCTATACTGATATAAAGAGCCTTGGTGGCACAATAGTTAAGTGCTCAGCTGCTGATAGGTTGGTGGTTCAAACCCATCCAATGGCTCTTTGGGAGAAAGACCTGGCAATCTGCTCTTTTAAAGATGACAGCCAAGAAAACCCCACGGGGCAATTCTACTCTGTCACGTGGGTCACTGTAAGTCAGAATAGACTTTACTCCTTGACAGTGAGTCAATTCCGACTCAGGACAGAGTAGAACTGCTTCATAGGGTTTCCAAGGAGCAGCCGGTGGATTCAAACTGCTGGCCTTTTCATTAGCAGCTGTAGCTTTTAACCACAGTGCCACCACAGGTACAGGGGTTAGAATTTACAACAGATATTTTGGGGGGACACAGTTCAATCCATAACAATCTCTCCTATAGGGGAGCAGCTAGCTGCAGGAGCTTGGCGGGTGTCAGGGCTCAAGGTAGGGCTTAGGTCTGGAGGGAGGTTGGGATACACAACAGGGAATGTGGTAGCCTATGGGGTGAGGGTTGAAAGAGAAGCCCCTACAACAATGGATGTGGAGGTCTGTGAACCTGGGCTTGGAGAGACCCCCAGGGCTTATCTGCTACATAAGCCTTCTCAGGTCTGGGGCAAAAGAACTTAATTCCAGGCTAAGGATGGTGAAGCTACAGTTACTGGGACTCACCATGGTGGGACTGGCACAGGAAACTGGGATGAGGGGATTGTGTAGTTTTGGGCCCACCCAGCAGTGTACACAGCAGCGTGAGATAGGCTGAGACTCTTGGAGCACCTCTGCTTCCATACTCCAGACTCTGGTTGTTGAAGGTCCTCCAGCTCTCTTCCAAATGAGAGTGGACTCCATACAAGTGGGGGAGGGGCAGCACATGAAGCTGGAAGTGTGAGGGCTGGACAGTGGTGGCACCATGACTCTAAGAACCAGAAGATTTAGAAATGTACTGTTTTTTTCTCAGAGTTCAACTGTGGACCAAGTCAGACAGGATCAGAGAGGCACTGGGCATGGTACCATGATTCTAAGAACCAGAAGATACAAGAAATATACTGTTTTTTTTTCTCCGAGTTCAACTGTGGACCAAGTCAGACAGGATCAGAGAGGCACTGGGCATGGAGGCTGTAACCTCTGGGAGAGGGTGGAGACTGTCAGGCAGAAGGAGGGCTGGTCAGCCTCAGGAGCCCTCATAGGGGAACCTCAGGGACAAAGGTGGCAGGGCTTTGCACAGGGAGAGGAAGCAGGGTCAGGCCTGTGCCTGGTCTGGTCCTCTGGCAGTCTGGCCCTCTTGAGAGATGAGGTGTCAGGTCACTCTGGCCCGAGGCAGTCTAGTCCTTTCTGTGTCACTCTGCACTGACTCAGGCTCACAGAGCCGCCTGTTGACAATTGGGCTTTGCAAGAAGCCTGTCTCCAGGGATACAGAGCCTGGTGAGGCCACATGTCCAGGCCATTTGGCATTTGTAGTTCTCACTGCAATTTAATACTCTGACGACTGGTTTAGACGTCAGTCCCTTGTGAGCATTGGTGTGACTCAGCCTTCCGAAGTCCTCTTTCTTCCTCTGGGGAACAGGCAAAATCCTATTTCTGGGCCTTTGAGGTTGAGGGCCAGCTCCCGGACTAGGAAGTTTGCTAAAATAGTGACTGCTGTCATGAGAGGCTGTTGCGAAACAATGAGCAGCCTTCCCCAGTGAGGTCCACCCCTGCCTCATGCCTTTCTCTCAGATGGCAACTGAAATGTGTGTATAGCTGGACATGTGTATACCCCTGTGTGTATGTGTGTGTGTGTGTGTGTACCCTCAGGAGGTATGTGAAGGGCCTATGTAGGATGGGGCACCAGAGCCTATACCTCTTCCCTTTCCCTCAAATACTGCTCCTCACCCCCCCAGGGAATCAACGGTTGTTAAAAGCCACAAATTAGGCCTAAGCCTGGGAGCTAATGGCCTGGAAGTTAAGAAGGCCTATAAGCCCCACCTTTCTTATAACATCCTGGGAAACGATATCAAATAGACCTTGGTTCATAAGCTAGCTGCGCCATTTACTAGTTGTATGCTTTTGGGTGATCTTCTTAAATACTGAGCTTCAGTGTCCAAATGGAGATGATAATACTGGCATCTCACAGTTGACGTGAGGGTTAGATGAGATGATGTGTGTGCCAGTCTCTAGTACTGAATCACAGCCAGGCATGCAGAAAGAACAGGGCAAGTAGTACCTTATAATGTTTGCCAAATTCTGGACAGGCTCCCTGCACAGGGTATGGAAGCAACAAGTGTAGCAGTGTGCTTGGTTTAGCAGAAATCATTTTTATTCTCCCAACAGAACTTCAAGCTGGTAACCGCGAAAGGCTGCATGGAGGAGGAGTCAGCCAGACTTTGATACTATAATGCCATCAGTTGTAAGCTGGACCATTCGTTTAGTAATAGCTGTGTGTGCGTGTGTGTGGTGGGAGGGAGAGAAAAAATGCATTTAATGTGAACGTCTATCATAAGACATGCTCTGATTTCAGAAACATTACAGTATAGAAAATTGTGCATCTTAGAAGAAAATGCACAATTTTCTATACTGTAATGTTGGTGGCCGTTCGAATCCGCCAGGCGCTCCTTGGAAACTCTATGGGGCAGTTCTACTCTGTCCTATAGGGTCACTATGAGTCGGAATTGACTCGACAGCACTAGGTTAGGTTAGAAGAAAATTACCACTAACATAATATATATTAATATAATATGATTGAGTGCTTGCTGTATGCCAGGCACTGTGATAAATTCTTTGCATGAATTATCTCTATGAATTATCACAGTGTCTCTATGAGACTGGTGCTATTACATCCTCACTTTGCCGATGAGAAAAATTAAGCCCAGAAAGTTTCTTTTCCAAGATCACACAGCTAGTAAGGGCTCGAGCCAGAACTGAAATCCATTTGTTGATGCCAAAGTATTTGCTTTTAATCCTTACTGCCTCTCCAATTTAGGATACCAACTTCAGTCCTGAAATGGACACCCACAGTCATTATCCCTTTCTAAAGTCCATTTCTCCTGTTAGGGGCTCATATGTCATATGGATCCATTAACATACCCTGCACTTTTATAAATTCTCTAGTTTTAATAGAATACACTTTCCCAGGAAGAACCTATCAATCATTCGCGCTTTAGTATAAATTAAAGATACAGACTCTTATAATCTTACAGTGGCAAGAGACCTTAAATTTCATCTAGTTTTACTTCCCAACAAATGCAGAGACTCTCTAAACGGTGACTGTGACATGGCCAACCAGACTGTGTTTTAACTCCTCCTGTGCCAGGTAACTCACCATCTACCACTTCTCCACATCCTGAGAGCTCCAATTGCTAGATGTTGCTGATACGTTGAACTAAAATCTGCCTCTTTGCAACTTTCCACCAGCAGTCCTCACTTTGTACTCTGTGGCAATTATTAAGTAAACCTGCATCTTCCATCCTATGACAACCTTTCAGATATGCGTGAGTTCTTATATCCCTCCTGAGCCTTTTTTTTCCCCTCCCATTTTCCTTATATATCCCCTGTAGGACTAGTTTCAGGTCCTCTCACCATCCTGGCCACCTGGGCTTCTGTACATGTTTCAGTTTTAAAAATCAGCACAGAACACATGCCACCAGCGGGGTCTGACTACCAATGCATTCCTTCTCCTGGGGCAGTTGAAACTCAAGCCTGACCTCTCATTGGGGCAGTAGACTTCTTTATTCCTTGGGAAAGAAATTTCAGACACCAACTTACAGCTGGGAAAGTCATTATGAACCATATGCCACTTAGCTATAACCACTGCCCATGACACATTCTATATGACCTTTTAATCTGATGGGGACAATCCGTATGCCACTTGGGCCTCCCCCTGTTAGGCTGTAAGTTTATCCTGGGCAGGGATGGTGTCTAATCATGCCTGGGTCCTTCCAATGTGCCTACAAAGTGGTCTGCCTCCCTTCAACTGTCAATAAATGCAGTTGATTGAAGGACTCACTGGGGCCTAAGAAGTCATTTTCTGCTCTGTTGCATCTCAGAATCCAGCTGTGTCCAGCTGGAGCCATCCCTCCCGCCAGCTCCATTTTCTCTGTGAGTGTAGACCCAGATCCCTTGGCTTGCCCGTGCATCATAATAGGATGTATCTCACTTTAGAGCTCTGCTCTCCTACCCCAACCAGGAGAAGACCCAGAACCCTGAGTGGACAGGTACATCCCGGTCTGCAAAGAGCCTGGACCCCATGCCCCTTCTTATATTACTCTGCTAAACTCCGGTAGTGAAAATCTCCCAGGTGCAGGCATATTCTTGAGCTGCAATTTATCGTGAGTGGGGCAACATACCAAGCAGATGTTTCCAATCGTATCTTTATCGAGCCTCCTGCCATGGCGTGCCTCCTGCCAGCCCCTCCTTCTTCCTCCCTCCTCCTCCCTGATGCCACCTATAAATCAAGCCTCTCTTCTTAAAAATTGTAATCACCAAAATAAGGCGGTGATTTATAAGGAATTCTGAAATACCAAATAATCAGACAAACACTTCAATTTAATGGCAGCAATAAGTCAAGTGCCTCCACACTCTTCTCGGGAAGAAAAGACACGTTGGTCTTGGTTGTTCTGAAATGACAAATGCTCTTTTGTGAGCTGTAACAAATCAATTATCCACATGTGGAAAACTGAACAACTCCTCTTTAAGATATACTTTTATGGCTACACGAAGAAATCTCCCAGGGAAGGAGGGGACCAGAGCGCCTTAGTTATTTTTCACATAAATGAAAATTGGGGAAATAATAGCTGTGAGGCAAACGCTGTCCGACATGATATCAATCAGCGGTGCAGGCACGCCGTGCCTACGGAAGGTGCCCTGGAGATGCCCGGGGTCTGCTTTTCATCCATTCTGAGCAGGTAACAAGGAATCCGCCTCCGTCTGCTGTGGCATTTTCAATTGAACCCGCGGGCTCCCCAAAGAGCCCTGTGGGGGCGTTCAATCCTCAAGTTCTCCTTGGACACATTTGTCTGCCTTGTATTTCTCATTTCAAGGAGAATTTCTTATTTTTTCCATTAAGAAAGAAGTCACACCTCAGCAGCTGGCCCTGACATTGGAACCTGTGTTATCTTGTTATATATGGCCCCATCTGTTTGGGCTGCCCAGAAGGGCTCTCGTGCCCTTTCCCGGGTTCTGTTTTCCTCTCCTCCCACATCGCATGCATTTGCCTGCCACACGATAAAATATAAGAGCATCTGCTGTAACCTCTCCTGTCAAAGGCGGGGGGGCTCAAAGCCAGCCCAGGCCTTTTCCCAGCTGGCGGGTTTGTCAGTTTCAAAGGCCTTAAGAAGGTCACGGCCACCACAATTCCAAGTGTCATGGTTGTTCCAGTGCATCAGGCTTCAGCCACACCTGGGGCCCTGGGTGGAGTTGTGGGCAACACACTTTAAAGGGGATATTGACAAACTGGGAACTGTCATAGGAGTAGATGACCACAGGGTGGCTGGCTTGGCCACAGTGTCCCATGGTTAAAGGAATTATGAATGCTTTGAGTAGAGAATAAAAACTTCATCAGATGGGATCAAAGCTAGGAGTGAGCACCTGTGTCTTGCTAAAAGTGTCCAGATAGGGGAGGATCCTATGGTAGGTAGCCCGTGACCCAGGTGGGCCGATCACGCCTTGCCTCTTGGGCCATGTATGGCTCTGTCCCTCTGAAGAACACTGTTGGCACTCAGCCTGCAGTGCAGCTGTTGTTTTGGTATTAGGCTTTCTCTGCCCCTGCTGTCCACTTGCCTGCCTGTTCTGCTCTCTACTCAGCTTCCCTTAGCAGTCTTTCCTTCTCCCTTCTATTCTTTAAGTCCTTGTCTTTATTTCCTTTGTATTCAACCCCACCCCCTTGGGTGATCTGTGATAAGATCCATTCATTGTTTTAAAGTTCAGTCATTCAGCAGTTACTCTGAGTGCTTTCTAAGTGTTAAATAAGTACACAAATGGCTGCACTCTGTGAGGCTTGCAATGAAGGTAGGAGAAGGTGTTATTAGAGAAAATAACAAGGAGGACCTGAGATTGGATGGTCAGGGAACACTTCTCTGAAGAAGCGGTGCTTAGCTTGAGACCTGAAATATGAGGAGTCAGGTGAAGAGCAGGAGCAAGAGTGATCCAGGTAAGGGAAAGCATGTGCAAAGGACCAGAGGCAGGAAAGCTTGGAATGTCCCAGAAACTGAAAGAAGAAGCATTTAATACTCACTATTTTCCCATCACAGCATGAATGAATGACAGCACCCTTCTACCCTTGTGGTTCCCTTTGCCTGAGATGGTCACATGGCTGGTTTCTTCCTGTTGTTTGTATCAATACATAGTAGTCACCTCCTTTAAGAGACCTTTCCTGACCATTCAGTCATACTGTCCCTTACCCTACTGTGTGTATATACATATTTTGTGGCATCTGTCACCAAATGAAATTATGTTATTTATTTGATTACTTTTTAATAGCTATCTTCCACCATTGAGCGGAAACGCCACAGGGCAAAGCCTGTGCCTAATAAGCTGTCATATTCCCAACACCTGGCAAACAACAGGCACTTAATATTTTCTTAATTAATGGATGATGAATGATAGGATTGAGGAACAGAACATTTGTAAGGAAATGTAGTTCACTGTAATCAAACACCCATAGGAAAAAATGCTAAGAGGGAAGAAGGAGGATGTGTTAGAGATCCACGCCAGGACATTATTAAATAGGAAAAATGTGTAATGAGCACATTTATTATGCGAACGTAAAGGCCAGTGCTTAAGCTCCTTGCTCTTAAGTAGGCTAACATTTCTGCTGTTTGCATGATGAATTTGCTTAGCAACCCCTGTCGCCTTTATGATAAATAAATACAGACAAATTTCTGTAAAAGTTGTTCTTAATAATTAAGCTGCTTCCACGGCCCCAGTGCAGTGCTTGTCACTGGTTACAGCAAATGCTCGTCAGTGAACAACTCTGACATACAAATGTGGACACTCTTTCCTGGCCACGTCCTTCCAAAGGAATTTATATTTAATGTTTGCACGGTTGTGAGGACCTGTACTTAGTCTATTCATAGTTTTTTGTTAAGCTTTCAAGTAGCAATCACTCATGAATTCCCTCCTGCTTTTTCTACCACGATTTCCTAGTTACTGTTTATAAAACAAATAGAGTCAAATCCTCTTATCCCAACAAGAAACAGAACAAAACAGAAGATCCAGGAGCTTAGAGGAGAAAACAGGCTGGGTGGTAGTATGGCTTGTTTGGAATGTTTAGGTGTTGGGAGTGATGGAGAGGGAGGAATTGGGGCGATACTAGGTTTGTGGCTTAGGGCACTGGGTGGATGGAGAGTTCAGTCAATCAAAGAAGCAAAACCATTAGGAGATCTATCTATTTAAATATAAATATGGAGTCCGTGGGTGGCGCAAATGGTTAAGCGCTGGGCTACTAACTGAAAGGCTGGCAGTTTGAACCCACTCACACGTGCCTCAGAAGAAATGCCTGACCGTCTACTTCTGAAAGGCCACAGATACTGAAAACCCTATGGTGCACAGTTCTACTCTGACAAACGTGGGGTTGCCATGTTACCTTGAACTGCAGATTCCAGCCGCCTGCGGCAAGCCAATAGTGAGACAGGAGGAGGTAAGCAGTAAGGGGGCTTTATTGAACACTGTGTTCAGGAGACAGAGGGGGCAAAGTTTCCCCAGATACTGTCTGCCCCAAGAGGTCTACAAGAGGGTTTTATAGGGAGAGGGTCAGGGTTTAGAAATTTCCAGGAATGTTGATTCTTCTTTGATAGGGACATAAGGATGAAGTGACTTACTGTTGACGTCTTGGAGGCCTCTTTACGCCATCCTGGTTTTGGTCACAAGATGGGTCCGGGTTTTGCTCAATTATCTCGGGTCCTGATGGTATCGCTCATTGTTTTTGTCACTTCAGAGAGAAACACGGTTTGATCAACAACAAAAATCTTGATTACCTTGTTTTTCTACAGTGGAATTTGTTGTTCTACAATGGAACAATCATAAGACAGATTCCAGAGCAAATAATCGACGTTTTCAAAGACTAAAGATTTTAATCACAGCTTATACAGCTAAACTAGAAAATACATTCTCTCTTATTTTAATCCTAAAACACTACAGAAAATCTATTTTCTCTACTTCAGCCATGAGTTGGAATTGACTTGATGGCAACTGTTTTGGTTTTGGTTTATAGATATAGACATAACTTTATTATAGGGATTTGCCTCATGTGAAGTAGGAACTGGATAGTTTATATGTGGCTATTAGTTTTGTGTCTGCAAGGCTATCAGTCAGGAAAGGGAGATGGACGTGAAGTGGGGAAGCAGGACAAACTGGAATCTGTGAGGATGAACCTGAACCATGAAGATGGACTGGAATTTGTGTTGGTCTATCATGGCCTCCGAGGTTTCATTGCAGAGGATGTTGGTTTCCTTTGTCACAAAGTTAACATGCACCTGGCCCAGGAGTTAGAAACGCTGAAGGGAGAGACCCAGCAGGAGCTGGAGGAACTGCTGGCCTGGCTGTTGCCTTACACCCATGAGCTGAGCCAGCAGATAGCTGCAATAGCACCTGGTGCTCCGCAGCGGCTGCCTGAGAGCAAAATGAAAATGGGTTCTGCTTCGCTTCTGCCTTCCAGATCTCACATAAAATGTCTCTGTGGTGCATGCTAACCCAGAACTATGTAGGTAAGGAAGTTATGGGAAACATAGTTCTAGCCTAGCTAAGTCGCAAAGACAAATTCCCCACAACGGGGGTTGAAGCCCCATGCAATGCAGTTGAAGCCATGGCCATGCAAGACATGGTTCAAGGATTGTGCTGAATCGGAAAATATCATCATTCAGGGCATGGGCAGAGGAAGAAGAACCTACCGTGGAGAATGAGAATGAGAAATCAGAGAAGTAGCCAGAGAACCTGTGTTGGGGTGGGGGGGGGGGGCGCGGCTGAGTTTTTGGTCATAAATGTTTGTGAGAATATGAGTTCATAAATGATGATAATGACAATGACGCTGATAGCCAGTGGTGACATTGAAAATATTTAATAGCTGATTTTTTTAATCTATTATACATACAGATCCCTAGGTGGTGCAAACAGTTTGCACTTAGCTGCTAACCTAAAGGTTGGCAGTTTGAACCCACTCAGTGGCACTACTGAAGAAAAGACCTGGTCACCTGTTTCTGTTAAGATTATAGCCAAGAAAACCCTATGGAGCAGTTCTATTCTGTGACAGGTAGAGTTGCCATGAGTTGGCATCGACAAGATGGTAACTAACAACAACAACATCCATGGTACTGATTCATCAGAATGAATCCTGGATTGTGAGGAGGTTCTAGGGGTCCTGAGAGAGAGGCCAGGGGCAGTGATGGTGATGGTAGCGGTAGTGGTGGACATTCAGTAGGTGGGAGCGTGGGGAAGCAGCTATTCACCATCCAACATGGGATTTTTTTCCTGCTTTTTGACAGCTGCTATTATGGTTGCTTAGGTGCATATTAACTGAATATCAGCCCTGCTAATTGCTAACATTAATTAAGTGCCAACGATGTTCCAGGTACCCAGTTAAGCACTGTGAGTCTGCATGATGGTGGTGTCGGCCCTGGGGTGCTTTGTCCCCACTCTGGCTGACCCTGGGGGGAATTAAAATCATAGTTCCTGGCAGAGCAAATACTCAGGCCCATCATCAGTGAACATCTGTGTCATGGTGTGTGCCATTTCGCAAGGGGATGTATTTTGGGGATGCTTTGTAGGCCCTGCTCCATGCGGGGGAGAACATTTGAGCACACAGCAGCTGTTAATGAGTGTCATGCTGCTAATGAGGACAGTCTGGAGAGGAGCAGCTGCCCTGCACAGTGATGGCTGGAATCTACAAAGACAGCAACATCTAACAGTTGGAACTCTGAGGGCATTTTCTATGGGACAAGTTCTGAGCTAATAGGTTCCATGAAGATATGTACAGAATTAAATTTGAAATTTCTTGGCTTGAATGATCTGATGTGGTTGTCCAACCGGATCAAACTCACCACAAGATTTCCAAGGTGCCACCATTTGGATTGGCGATTTTTGGATCCCGCCTTGGGTACAATGCCTGAACATACTGCATACTCAGAAGTAACCCAGAGGTCATTCCCTCTGGCTCCATCTTCTTACCTGCAGCTTTGGGACTAGTGATTTGCCATTTGACCTCTGCCCTCTGATGAGTTAAGATTTATCCTGTAGTCTTTCCATTTCTCAGAGAGAAATGAATTGAAGAGATGCCAAAGTATTATTTATAATGATTTGCATAAATAATACAATCAGATTGACCAAGGGACATACCCAGGATTGCCCATTGTTGCCATTTGCATTTGGCTTGGCCTGGCCAAGGTGAACATGTTCAATTTCAGTGTGAGCTAGACAGCCTCACTCTGGCCACAAATGTGGAACTATAACCCAGGTCATCAGCAGGGTACGTCTTTGATCTGAGGGGGTCTGGGGTGGGGGAGGACATGGATAGCTTACTGACCCTCTCGCCCCAGCCACTAGGGAGGGGCACAAAGCACATGCTTCATTAAGAGTGGGTCAGTGAGTGTCCTTTGGATTTATGGGGCATGCCATTTGACTGGATGTTCTTAGTCTGCATATCTCTTCTTTGGATTTTGCCCCCCATGTAAAGAAGGAAATCAGCAAACGATGGGGAATTGGGGTTAGGGTTGCAAGTTTCAAGAAGTTTGCTCATCATTCCAAAGACATGAATTTACAGTATGGGTTCCTTGCCAATTAATGGCAGTGTCTTCTTAGTTGTGTGGAATGAAATGCCAGGCCTCGCTAGCTGGGACTGAGAAGGACATTCCAGGCGGGAGCAATGACAAGCAAAGGTGTAGAGCTTAGAGTAACTAGTCTGGGGGTGGGGAGTGGGGCTATCTGAGAGGAAGAAAGTGTAAACAAAGCTCCCACTCTTATTTTAACAATTTCAAAG